>NC_064644.1:28251855-30751855 GCF_023864345.2 Schistocerca serialis cubense | reverse complement strand
TGTAAGACGACCATTGTACATGATTTTAGAGGTTGCACTACTCAACAGGCGCATAACCACTGTTACAATACCGCCAGGAAAACCCATATGCTGAAGAACTGTCCGTAAATAGAAGTGGTCAACACGGTCGAAAGCCTGGCTAAAGTCCAGTGAAGCCAAGGCGCCAGGGAGACGCTGATGATGCGCTAATGCTATCATGTCTCTGTAACGGCAAAGGGCCGTACGGATGTTGTTGTCGCCTCCTAGGGAAGTCTGGTCGAAGGATGTGACGTAACGTGCGACCTTCTTGAGTCGCGATGCCAGTAGCCGTGTGAATATTTTCATGTCGCTGTTGAGCAAAGTAATTGGTCGATAGTCCTGGACCCTCAATAACCCGCGCGGTTTATGTACGTGGATAATAATTCCTTCTAGAAAGGCGCTCGGGACCACTGTCCTCGGTGACATCAGCTCTTGTGCGATTGCCGTCCACGTGGAAGCCAACAAATACTGAAAACTTTTATAAAATTCGATGGGTATACCGTCAGGTGCAGGAGACCTGTTATCGGAACCCGCCTTGATAGCATCTACCACTTCATCTGTGGTTACGTCGTCTTGGAGGTCATGCACTGCATCCTCCGGAAGAGTGTTCGTAGTGAGCTGAGCGACTTCTGTGATCAGTGCTGCAGAATGCGGTACGGCTGCGTATAGCCCGGCAAAATGAGCATGGAGAGCACGACCGATGCTTTGTTGGGTGTCGTGCCGGCGCCCTTCCACATCAGTGAGGACTTGGATCAGAGCTCGTCGTCGTCGTTGTCTTTCCTGAAGGAGGTGGTACATCGACGGACGTTCTTGAGGGATTCGATTAGAAGCTCGAGAACGGACTACAGTGCCTTCCAAGTTACGCCGCATGATCAAGGAGATCTGCGCCTTCGTGCGATGGACCATCGACTGCCGGGCTGGCGAGAAAGGCATCGTCGCACAGTCACGTAGAATGGTGTAGTAGAAGTGCAGGGTATTAGTTTGCCACGCCTTTAATTCCTTCCCAAAACTCATCAGAGTCTTCCTGAGGGTCAGCTTTGCACAGGAGAGCCACCATGATAAGGTGGAGTCATAGGCTTCTCGACGATGGTGGCAGCGTGCCCACGCTTCTTCGACCATACGGCGACAGTCTGAGGAGGTTAGGTGAGCGACATTGAGTTTCCACAGACCACGACTATGCCACACATGCTGTCGGGCGAGAGTGACGTCACAGAGGTATGCATCATGGTCTGAAAAGGCCAAGGGCCAGACTTCCGCATGACGTGTGCCATCAGCAAGGGAGCGGGTAACGTAGATGCGATCTATGCGGCTTGACGAGTGAGAGGTGTAGAATGTATAGCCCGGTTGAATTCCGTGGAGCTTCTTCCATGTGTCAACAAGTCGGAGACGGTCGATGACCACTGAGAGAGATGCACAAGGGGAATGTCGCGGGAGTTGGTCCGCGGGCTCTTGTGTCGAGTTAAAATCCCCACCGAGTACCAAATCGTCCTGCGGACCGGTGAAGAGGGGTGTGACGCTTTCGGCAAAAAAAGTTTGTCGGTCATGACGGCGGCCAGTGCCGGACGGAGCGTAGATATTAATAACACGCACGCCGAACAGTGTGAGGGCCATACCTCGCGCAGTGGGGAGGTGGATGACGTCCTCTGCAGGGAGTCCGTCGCGTAGCAGGATGGCGACGCCGCTACCGGTATCGGATGCGGGGGAAACATGGGCGTTGTATCCGGTGGGAAGTAGGAAGTCAGCCACAAACACCTCTTGTAAGAGTGCTATATCCACCTCCGCAGAGTAAATAGTGTCTCTGAACATGGCCAGTTTATGGGGGGCTCGAATGGTGGCAAGATTCATCGTGGCGATACGATATTGCTGTGTGCGGCCATCCTCAGTGTTTGCAGAACGTGCGGTAGAAGTAGCCGGCAGGTGGAGACCCGCCGGTGGTCCCGCAGTGGTGATAATTATTGGCGGGGCGCCAGCCCCAGTGTCGCCGAGGTGGACTCCTGTGCAGACACGCCGGCAGTCTGTTCCGCTTCTTCTTCAACGTCGTCGGCCCAGGAAGCTGACGACGTGGACATGTGACGGTCACGTACTTCCGGAACGGTTGTTGTGGATTCCGCAACATGAGTGACAGGGGGACCGCCGTCATCATTCGTTGACAACGGCGAGGACACGTCCCTGGCTGGGAGAGTAGGCGTCACAGGAGGGGCTCCTGTTGCTGCCACATCGCGTGACTGGACGCAATGTGGGAGATCACCGTCAGACATCAGGTCGACATCTCGTGGGGCCGTCTGAGAAAGGGCGTCATCGGAAGGCGTTCGTCGTCGTTTCCTGTGTTTGCGAGGCGACCGCTGTTTTCTGATGTGGCCTTCTGAATCAGAATTGTGGTCGCCCGTCGTCTGACGCCGAACCCGTCTGGACAAAGGCAGACGTCGGCACGACACCGAGGTCGACGTCCATGGTTCCAACAGGAACATCGGTTTCGGTCTGCAAACCGGACGGTCCTGAAGCGAGCACTGGAGGTGACGCCGTGCTTGTGTCCTCGGCGCGTTGTGCTACGGCGGGTGGCGTTGACGATGCTGCTGGCGCAATCGAGATTTGTACGACGGGGTCCTGTGCAACCTTGGCGTAGGTGATGGGTAAGGACGTGACCGTCGAAGCCTGGGTCTCTTCACGTAACGGCGTCTGTATTAAACGGCGGTGTAAGCATTCGGAACGTACATGTCCCTCCTGGCCACATCCTGCGCACGTTCGTGGCTGTCCATCATACATGACGATGGCCCTCACACCGCCAATCAGCTGGTACGATGGGACATGTTTCGTCAGCTCAATTTTTATTTGCCTGACGCCATTTAATACGGGGTAGGTCGTAAATGTTTGCCACTTCTCCGCGACGTGACCCAAGACAGTGCCATATGGTTGGAAAGCGGCAATGACCACATCCTGAGGCACCTCGAACGGGAGTTCAAACACCCGCAATGTCCGGAGACCGAATCCAGCGTGGGCGACTGTCACAGCACCCATATGTCCATCAGAGTGTTTAAATTTCAGTCCGGTGGCATGACGGTGAATTATGTCATTGCAAATTTCCTCCGTCGACATCTTGATGTAGACAACACTTCCAGTGATGGAAAAATGTACGCCGATTACGTCCTGGGGGTTCAAACGTAGATCCTCACGTATGAACTGTTCGACTTCGAAAGCTCTGGGTCGTGGATGTTCGGCCTGAAACGTTACTTTGATCGTTGCACGGAGGTACGAGTGCGCCATGGTGTACGTTAGTACTGGACTCGATAGATACAAACACCGCGACGCGGAAGTAAACACCGCCAAGAGCGAAGCGTCACACGGCGCGCGGAGCAGCTCCGCACGCTAGCACGGCTGCGAGCCGACTGGTCTTGAATCATCAACGCTACTCACTACGCTTAAGTGATATCGGCCAGTATGCGGCAAATTTTAAGATCTTGCCACTTGCTAAAAGCTTTAACCGTAACTATGTTACTAACTGAAATTTAATTATAACAAATTGTACCAAGAACAATGTGTTTTTCGTGGAGCCTCAGTGTGTCGCTACCTTCAAATGATATACTCTCATAACACGCAAGTTACAATAATTCTTTTGTGACGAATATGATGTTTCTCATTATTTTATTGGAACAAATCGCACAGTTAACAAGAGGTTTTCCAGTGAATCTCAATTTGCTGGTGCTCAGAAACGGCATATATACGTATGGGCTTGACATGAATGCCAATATGGCGGCTCACAACTCTGTGCTGAAGGGAGATGGCGTGCATGTGACGTTGGTGGCGTTGTGACATCTGATTCGTCAACGCTCAGACCCACGCTCAGGATATCTGACTTGCTAGATATTGCTCTGCACGTTCGGAAGGACCCCCGAACGTGCTTTTCCACGCTATGACGTCAGAAAGTCAGCACGCTCAACGCTTAACGTTCGTATGCACAGTCCGTGTGCCGACGGCTTAAGGTATCATCCATTTGCTACCCAATCAGCTCAGTTGCGGATTCTTGTGAAACGGTGGAAGCCATATAGTGTAAATTAACAAATTCACTGTCCCCCTGTACCATTCCACCGATTACAAGCAACCTATCAGGTACAAGCTAAGGCACGAAATTTGCGCTGCAGGACGATTTGGACGTCTAGGAGGACGTAGGGGGAGGCGAAGTCTGCGGCGGCCGGTGCGGCCGGCGAACAGTTCGGAAGCCGCCCGAGAGCGGCGCAATCAGCCGAGAGGGTTCCCCGGGGAGCGCCGGGGAGCCGGCCTCGTTCCCACAGGAGCTTCGTCAGCTCCAGAGGGCGAGGCGAGGCGCGGCGCGGCGTCCAGCTCCAGAGGAGCAACGCACAGTGGTGCTGGCGAGGGAGGGGCTGCGTAACGCAGGCCGCTCTCTCCGCCTTACACCGTACAAGGGTTAGACACTTCCCTGTAACGACTTCAAAAAGTTTAAGTCCATCTAAGTCTGCAGTCTTTCGTGGCCATTGTCACTAAAGTTAAGATCTTCTGGGTTGTCGGGCCGCGTCATATTTCCTTCTAAAATAATCGACGTTTCGATCCCTCTGCTTGGACCTTCTTCAGGATTTTCCGCTGATCACTACTGCTAGAACAGCAGTGGTCATCGAAACGTCCCGAATAAGATCCCAGCAGAGGCGTCGAAACATTGATTATTTTAGAAGGAAACGTGACGTGGCCTAACAACACAGCAGAATTTAACTTTAGTTTTACGTGCATCGTTTTCCAGATCGACTTACACAGACACGCAGAAACTACACTTGAGGTCATGAAAATTGCTACACCACGAACATGACGTGCTGCAGACGCGAGATTTAACCGACAGGAAGAAGATGCTGTGATATGAAAATGATTAGCTTTTAAGAGCATTCACACAAGGTTGGCGCCGATGGCGACACCTACAACGTGCTGACATGAGGAAAGTTTCCAACCGATTTCTCATACACAAACAGCAGTTGACCGGCGTTGCCTGGTGAAACGTTCTTGTGGTGCCTCGTATAAGGAGGAAAAATGTGTGCCATTACGTTTCCGACTTTGCGGTTTCTGCTCGTGTTCGTCGAGATCCAATGACTGTTAACAGAATATGGAATCGGTGGGTTCAGGAGGGTAATACGGAACGCCGTGCTGGATTCCAACGGCCTCGTATCACTAGTAGCCGAGATGAAAGGCATCTCATCCGCATGGCTGTAACGGATCCTGCAGCCACGTCTCGATCCCTGAGTCAACAGATTGGGACGTTTGCAAGACAACAACCATCTGCACGAACAGTTAGACGACGTTTGCAGCTGCATGGACTATCAGCTTGGAGACCATAGATGCGGTTACCCTCGACGCTGCATCACAGACAGGAGCGCGTGCGATGGTGTACTCAACGACGAACCTTGGTGCACGAATGGCAAAACGTCGTTTTTTCGGATGAATCCAGGTTCTGTTTACAGCATCATGATGGTCGCATCCGTATTTGGCGACATCGCGGTGGACGCACAATGGAAGTGCGTATTCGTCATCGCCATACTGGCGTATCACCCGGCGTGACGATATGGGGTGCTATTGGTTACACTCCCCGGTCACCTCTTGTTCGCAATGACGGCACTTTGAACAGTGGACGTTACATTTCAGATGTGTGACGACCTGTGGCTCTACGCTTCATTCGATCCCTGCGAAACCCTACAATTTCAGAAGGATAATGCACGACCGCATGTTGCAGGTCCTGTACGGGCCTTTATGGATACAGAAAATGTTCGACTGCTGCCCTGGCCAGCACATTCTCCAGATCTCTCACCAATTGGAAACGTCTGGTCAATGGTGGGTCAGCAACTGGCTCGTCACAACACGCCAGTCACTACTCTTGATGAACTGTGATAACGTGTTGAAGCTGCATGGGCAGCTGTTACCTGTACACGCCATTCAAGCTCTGTTTGACTCAATGCCCAGGCGTATGAAGGCCGTTATTACAGCCAGAGGTGGTTTTTCTAGGTACTGATTTCTCAAGATCTTTGCACCCAAATTGCGTGAAAATGTAATCACATGTCAGTTCTAGTAAAATAGATTTGTCCAATGAATACCCGTTTATCATCTGCATTTCTTCTTGGTGTAGTAATTTTAATGGCCAGTAGCGTAGATTTGCAATGGTGCCTAAACTAAGGTTCGGTATTTTGTGTGAATGATGTTTCCGCCATTTTACACTAAGAACACCTTCATTTTGCATTGATATCATGATTTCGGCCTTAAGCTATTATGTACTACAACAACGTTGCATATGAATAGACTAAGTTGAGAGAAATCATCGACAAGATCAATTGAACTTGGTCTTCCAGCGTGTTGTTAAGTACAATGTCACTCGAAATGTATAGCAGATAGGTGTATTAAAAGATTATCTTCTGTTCGGTAGTTTTGGTACAGTAGGCAAATAGAGTAGTAAATGGTAGTATTGCCGGTACTGTTGGTTGCGTTGGCAGGGAAAGAAACATAAAGAAATGTGTAAGAGAGAGACTGGGAACCGACGACTTCTCTTTGTTAATTTTCCTTTTTTCCACATAATTACAACGGCACATCGTTCACAGTTAGTCTATTGTGTATTCTATATCCCTGCAGAATATAAATTACATTTCATAATTGATAAAACTGAGTTGGTCGTAACTTCTGCCCTTTTATGTAACTCAGGCGAATACTTTTGATGCAAGTACAGGTTACACCCTCAAACATAAAAAAATCGTCGGGTCAAACGCTCCACAAGAATAAAATGCTGTAGCGACGAATTCGCCTATGTCTCTGTAAGAAACTGTTGCAGGATTGCCTGATGAAACCGATGACGTGGTGTTCGAGAGACGAGACTGTTAATCAGGTGAATTTGCAGACATAGTAGACGTCAGTGTTCCGTTAGAGTTTCTGTTGTGGTCTTCGATATTTTTCTTGACTCGGTAAAGGTTCCTGTGCCACATGTTTGACAGGACGTGGATAGAGTCTTCATTTCCAATGCTGATCTCACAGAGAGTAGCCACGGCATTATGATGTACATTTCCGTAGTACTGACACGTGGCTTTTGACTAGTTTCTGATGGTAAGTGTATGGTGCAGTTCACACATTTTTGAACGATGACACATGCTGATTTCCGAAACTATTGTTCCGTATGTTTTGTGGCCCCGTATACATCCTTATTCAGTTGCAGACTGTTCAACACTTCCAGTCTCTTGGGGAATAGAGTAAGACACTGACCATACACGTAAATAAAGTGATACAAATTAGGTAATGCCTGACAGGTATGTATCACACCTAACACGCAAGTAACATGAGGATCTTAACTGTCTAGACTGCTGGGAAAACTGCTTATGATAGTCTATGGTAACCAAAGGTTGTATTACAACTTTAGTCAAAACGTTACGACCACCTACGAATACGTGATGCCTTTTGCTCAACCTCTGGGACGCAATCCAATGATGTGTACAAGCCCTTACTATGTAAGTTCTTTGCAGAAGAACACAAAGGTATTTCTGTATTGTTTGGGATTAACGATGGAGGACATCCCCTGAACAGCATGGTAATAAGTCTTTTGCAAGAGACTTAGGTTGTTTGCATTTTAGATGCGTTAAGTTTCAAAACAACATTCTGCACCGACTCTGATAAGGCAGTTGGAGAGAATAATTATCATATAATGAGGATAGTGATAAGCCCATTACGGATCCTTGTGGGTCCCCTCATTCTACATCCCACCATTGCTATATTTTTGTTCCAGTCATTACACACTTCTGGGGACATGTAAGGTACAAGGGGAACCTGTGTGTAGAACTTGGAGAAGAATTTTTGACTTGTAACTTTCGGAAGTAGAATTCTAAAAAAAAGCATAACAGACGACTTGTTTTACCATTTTTTTTATTTTGTGTAGGCTAAGCAAGTGCATATCTTAAACTGTGTGGCAAAAAGCCCTGTGGATGTGATGCACAGACTTGCAGGTGGTGTAAGACGATTTATTTGCAGTTTTGGAAGGACGGGAACGTAGTAATCCACAGGGCTGATCCTGGATCGCTGACAAGATGGAGCTCGGCTGACGTAAGCGGCGTAGGCTGGCGACCACAGGGTGAGGCGGGGCAGTCCATTAGGGGCACGTAATGGCCGCCGGCGCCAATTAACGGGGGCCAGCGCGGCTGTTTGTTTCCGCTTACAGGCCGCCGCTGTGGGGTCAGAACAAGCTGGGGGGCCGCTTCGTGTTGGGACGTCTGTAGCCGGGGCCAGCCAGCTCTTTGTAACAAGAGACATGCTGGCTCCACACAGCGCAAAACACAGCTAACAGGGTAACCGATACCCTGTGACAGAGGACGGCAGCTCCCCACCGACATCTCTCTCACAACACTGCGTTTCGTCGGTACCAGAAAACATCGCAGGCATCACAAACACACACAAGGCGCTAGCATAAATGTCTGACACTACGATCTACACTGCTAGCCATTCGATTTGCATCATATGTTATACATATAAATCAGAGTGTATCTGTGAAAGTGTGTATGTCTGGGATCTCCTCCCAGACTCCTGGTTTCAAATCAACCAAACTAGGCGCAGAAACAGCAGGGACTGAAGACTATCACCAGTGTGGAGTTTATAGCATCCTAGCTACAGCAGGAGCGCAGATATGGGAATTTTGTTCCCCAGAATATGGCCTATAGGCTGTTCCGCACAACATGTACATTGTGTGAGAACAGTATCACGTGGCCAGAACAACCATCTTTTCAGGGGAGTCCACATGTCAGGGGCAGAAGAACTGTTTTCCAGTCTCCAAGGCTAGGATGCCACACATGACAGGTTTGTTGTGTTGGGATAATATCGGTTTTCTTACTTACTTACTTTGCATGGCAGCCTTTAGTCAGGAATTGAAAAATTATTTTCAGACCCCTCACGTGTAGCCTACCGTGCACGACAAGCATGTTGTGACAGTAGTACCAGTATGCCTTACTGAATGTTTTGCAGGATACATATGGTGCTGAACATGAATGGGGACAGGTTGAGATGACTAGGGGAGGGGATGGACACAGTGAGAGGGAAATGGCCAGAGAGAGGGAGGAGGAGGTTGATACACGAGGCAGGTGGAAAGTGTAGAAGTGTGGTGGGTAGGTCGAAGAGGGCAAGGCGCAATAGAGAGAGAGAGAGAGAGAGAGAGAGAGAGAGAGAGAGACAGAGAGAAATGGCAAGGAGCAAGTTATGATCAGAATGAGGGAGGACGAATATATACTCTGAGAGAGAGGTGGAGGAAATTGACAAACACAGGGAGAGAACGAGTTAAGAAGACACAAAGAGTGGGGTGAAGATAGGTACAGGTGGTAGGATGATAATGGGCAGCCAGAGCGAGGAAGATGTGGACACAAAGACATGAAGGAGGAGGTGTGTTCGATGTATGTGTCAAACAAATATGCAGGCAAAGCTGCACGGAAAAATCTACTTAGAAAATATGGCAAATAGCGACCCAGCCCATCTTTGCCTGGGTATCAGAATCTCCTTTCTGTGGGGGGATGCTTGTTTACAATAATTAGTGACATACATAAACCTTCGGCATTATACAGTCCATGGGTTAGTTAAACCATCCTTGTAGAAGTTCCTCAGAATATCCTTCAAATACAGACAGAAAAATGCAGTGGGTGCCTCTAATTTATAACATATGTAGAATGTGGTCTATCTTTACTGCCCCCTGGAGCTGCGACAACTCTTTATGAGTTTTCCTACCAGATACTGCCCCCTCTGTAGCTTTACAACTCGTATCTCCCTTTATTCCCACAAGATGTCACCCCAAATGAGAGATAGAATTTATAACAGTACATATATTACACCTTCATCATTACAGTTGTAGTGTACCCACCATATACGGGCACATTAGTAAGATCCTTAGCAATGTATTGCAGCAGCACAGACGGCAGTCGAGCATGGGTTGTTAACACTGTAATAATTCAACAAGGCCAGTGAAGTGTTGTGAGGAATGTTACCTAACAGAAACAGCGAATTCAACAGTGTTGCATATACTAATGCAGCAAGGGGCAAGGCAAATTTACACACAGAGAGTAGGGTCTTAAGATACGTGACTGGCAGTGGCACATAAGCACTTGACAATTTTCGAACAAAATTATTCTTAGTCCAGCAGGCTGACCAGGTCGCTGTGGCTGTGCCTGTGCCAGATGAGGTCAGCATATGGATCTGCCAGCACATATTAGCAGAACAACAGCTACATGTACTACGTCCGTCCCCAGACTTAGTCCATCACACCACTGGGCCCAGCTGTTCGCCCTGGGGCAACAGCAGCAGCACATCCTACTTCTGTCCATGGGAAGTGGGTTGTTTCCTGTGTAAACCACCTGTTTACTGCAGTTAAACGATCTTCATTTCACTGTGGTTGGTGTCCACCACCATGATGCAGCTGGTCGTTACCGGGGGCCATAGCAGATACAGCAGAGTCGAGTCCCATGATGCTGGGATGTGAACTGCATGGTCAGCTTAAGTAACGAATTTGTTACCTCTTGGTGGAGACTGCAAGAACATAGTGGTGTGTGCAAGTAGCCACATGGAAACTGTACTGACAGTCCATCCAGCACCAGATGCCATTAGACTGACTATATGGTTACTTGTCTCATTAAAACCAGCTCAGTCGTCAACTGGATGAACATGATGTTGCTCTGTGATTCAGCATAGAAGAACAATTAGTACGTGTGCCTTCTTCACTGCTTGGTTCGTGGGGCCTTGGCATTCCATCCATTCCACATTCACCTGACAGTGGTTGGACGCCGATCAATTCAAGCAGCAGTATATCACTACAATAGCCCTCAGCTTCGATTGGCCCCAGTTCTACCATTGCAGATTTCTGACACATTCTGGTAGACTACACTACTCCGTACATGATCTATAACACCATCTTCACACAGAACACCAACATTTCGTTGCGATTACAAATGAGGAGATGGTTTTGCAAATTCCTTGTTTACAGAATGCAGATGTCATTATAACCCTCTATTTTGTAAATTTCTCCTTAAATGTTAATAATTTACTCAACCGAACATACCACTATTATGTCAATTGCATGCCACCTTCACGGTGCTGCAATTTTAGGTTGAACAATTATATTTACATCTACATCTACATTTTGATAGTGTTATGTTCGTGGGTACTAACTCTCTCCCTTGCTACATGAAAAACATATCCAATGGTTTTACCACTTTTATTCCTTATTTCTCATCAAAAGTGTCATTTTTACTGTCCCTAACTAAATTCAGTTATAATGAAATTTCCATACATTAGTTCTGTGACACAGGTTTCTGTTACTAGGGTGCACAATGGATAACAATCGTACATAAATACACTACGTGATCAAAAGTATCCAGCGTCTCATAACCAAACTGCGTGCCTACGGAGTATCGCCTCAGTTGTGCGACTGGATTAGTGATTTCCTGTCAGAAAGGACACAGTTTGTAGTAATAGACGGAAAGTCATCGAGTAAAACAGAAGTATTATCCCGCGTTCCGCAAGGAAGTGTTATAGGGCCTCTATTGTTCCTGATCTATATTAACGACATAGGAAACAATCTAAGTAGCCGTCTTAGGTTGTTTGCAGATGATGCTGTCATTTACCGTCTTGTAAAGTCATCACATGATCAAAACGACTTGCAAAATGATTTAGATAAGATATCTGTATGGTGCGAAAAGTGTCAATTGACCCTGAATAAGGAAAAGTGTGAAGTTATTCACATTAGTACCATAAGAAATCAGCTAAATTTCGATTACGCGATAAGTCACACAAATCTGGAGGCTGTAAATTCAACTAAATACTTAAGGATTACAATTGCAAATAACCTAAATTGGAACGATCACATAGATAAAATTGTGGGTAGAGCTAATCAAAGACTGCGATTCATTGGCAGACCAGTTAGCAGGTGCAACATGTCTACCTAGGAGCCTGCTTACACTACGCTTGTCCACCCAATTCTGTAGTATTGCTGTGCGGTGTGGGACCCGCATCAGGTGAGACTGACGGATGACATCGAAAAAGTACAAAGAAGGGCAGCTCGTTTTGTATTATCGCCAAATAGGGGAGATAGCGTCACAGACATGATACGTGAACTGGAGTTCAAATGGGTTCAAATGGCTCTAAGCACTATGGGACTTAACATCTATGGTCATCAGTCCCCTAGAACTTAGAACTACTTAAACCCAACCAACCTAAGGACATCACACAACACCCAGCCATCACGAGGCAGAGAAAATCCCTGACCCTGCCGGGAATCGAACCCGGGAACCCGGGCGTGGGAAGCGAGAACGCTACCGCACGACCACGAGATGCGGGCACGTGAACTGGAGTGGCAATCATTAGAACGAAGGCGTTTTTCGTTGCGGCGGGATCTGCTCATGAAATTTCAATCACCAGTTTTCTCTTCCGATTGCGAAAACATTCTATTGACACCCACCTACATAGGAAGAAATGATCATCACGATAAAATAAGAGAAAACAGGGCTCGTACAGAAAAATTTAAGTGCTCGTTTTTCCCGCGTGCCTTTCTAGAGTGGAACGGTATACAGCATGAAGGTGGTTCATTGAAACCTCTGCCAGGCAATTTATTGTGAGTAGCAGAGTAATCACGTAGATGTAGATGTAGATGTTTCCAAAGTGTCTTAAAAGCTATCAAAATGCGTCACGCTACTGAAATATGTGAGTACTTTGAAAGGTAAGCTCCGTTTTGTAGTAGAAAAGGAATCGAGCATAGATATCGAAAGTGATTTATTTCACAAAAATCTATAAAACTTACACTACCTTACAACATAGCCTCTGCAATTCTCCAGGCATTTCTGAGCGCACAGTGAGCATGTAAAGATGCCTAGAAAACCGTGTCTCATACGAATTATGAGGGCCTGATGAGAGATTTCACCTGATGTTCTGCATCCCTCATAATACGGCTGTCATGCGGTTGCTTCTTCAAGACAATTCTCGGCTGCATTCTGGAGGGGCAATGAAGCTGCTCCTGCAGCGTTTTCAATGGAAAGTGTGTAATTGGCTGCCACCAAAGCTTCATCTCTGCTCATGTGAACCGCTACCTTTGAAGACGAAATTTTGAGACAGCCAACGAGCTGCAGACGAGCTAAGAGAAGTGGCCGAAAGCACAGGTGGCTGTCTTCTATGACGAGGGTATTGGAGTGTTGGTACAACGCTAAACAAACGTCTAACTCACAGCGGCAACTAAATAGAGAAGTAGCTGCAAGGTGTAGGTAATTGTTGTAAATAAAAAGGTTTTTACACTGAAGCGCCAAAGAAACTGGTATCGGCATGTATATTTAAATACTGAGATATGTAAACAAGCAGAATACAGCACTGTGGTCGGCAACGTTTATATGGCGCGACAAGTGCCTGGCGGAGCTGTTAGATCGGTTACAGCTGCTACAATGGCAAGTTATCAAGATTTAAGTTAGTTTGAACGTTGTGTTATAGTCGATGCGCGAGCACAGCATCTCCGTGGTAGCAATTAAGTGGGGATTTTTCCCCACGACCATTTCACGAGTATGCCGTGAATATCGAGAATCTTGTAAAACATCAAATCTGTCGAAAAGGATCCTGCAAGAACGGGACCAACAACGACTGAAGAGCATAGTTAGTGCACATTTCAATGCTGACCCATCACCAAGTGTCAGCGTGCGAACCATTTAACGAAACATTACCGGTATGGGCTTTCTGAGCCGAAGGCCCACTTTTGCACCCTTGATCACTGCGCAACACAAAGCTCGCCTCGGCTCATCAACACTGACTTTGGACTGTTGATGCCTCGAAACGTGTTGCCTGGTCGGACAAGTCTCGTTTCAAATTGTATCGAGCGGGTGGACGTGCACCGTTATGGAGACAACCTGCTGAATCCAAGGCCCCTGCAGGTCAGAAGGGGACTGTTCAAACTGGAGGAGGCTCTGTAATGGCGTGGGGCGTGCGCAGTTGGAGTGATATGGGATACCGGATACGTCTAGATACGATTCTGTCAGGTGACACATACGTAAGTATCCTCTATGATCACCTGCATCCATTCATGTCCATTGCGCATTCCGACGGACTTGGGCAATTCCATCAGGATACTGCGACACCCCACGCGTCCAGAATTGCTACAGGGCGGCTTCAGGACCACTCTTCTGGGTTTAAAGACCTCCGTCGGCCACCAAACGCCCGAGACATGAACGTTATTGAGCATATCTCGGATGCCTTGCAACGCGCTGTTCACAGGAGATCTCCACCCCATCGTGCTCTTATCGATTTATGGATAGCCCTGCAGGATTCATGGTGTCCGTTCCCTCCAGCATTACTTCAGATATTAGTCGAGTCCATGCCACGTCGTGTTGCGTCAATTCTGCGTGCTGGCAGGGGCTCTACACGGTGTTAGGCTAGTGTACCAGTTTCTTTGGCTCTTCTGTGTGATGCATAGCGTCTATAACGATCCTGCCTTGGAGGCGGTTAAGTGGGAGATGTGTCTCAGAGCTGGAGAGTGACAGATGGTGACGCAAGACGGGACGCGCACTTAGTTTATGTATCAGCCGATAGAGGACAATACTGGATAGGGGGGACTGTGATTTTAGTTTAGATTGTGCCCACTAGAGTGCACTAAAGTAATAGAATGTTTTTCATAAACTATTCTAGTATTTTCATAAAGTGTTATTATTTCTTTTTGTGTATGTAAAATGTTATAAATGTGTTTCAGCTGTATGAATGATGCGTGAGTGTGGTTTAAGGTTAATATGAAGATATGTGTTAACGAGCTATATAGTAGGATTTAGTGTGGGAATATTTGGAAGAAGTATGGATATGAACAAAGGGGATTTTTGTAGAATAGATTTGTAAAATAAGTTTATGGTAAAGGGAAAGTTAATTCAGGTATAAATAACAATAGTAAATAACTTTATGCATAAACAAAACTTCAGCATATTAGATAATTACGTCGGTAAAAATTGCAGTCGTTAGGTTTACGATATTGCGATTGGTTATGGATGAAAAGCGCGGACCGACGCGGGAGAATGTTGTTTAGCTATTGACTGTTGACTAAATTGACCAATGGTAAAGCAATACTCTACGCGCCCCTTTCTCTGCTGGTAGAGAAGACTTAGAGTATTCTAAAGAAGAGTCGAATCCTAGCCATGGAAGAGATCGGGCGTGTGCAGTAGTAGTTCCGATGGAAATGATAAGTTGCCGGATCTAGCAGAGGTTCATACATCAAAAGTGTTGGAAAATTACAGCATAATTATTCCGACGTGTGTGTAGAAATTTCGGAATTTTTAAGTGAATTTTGTGACGAGATAAGACATATATTCCGCCTGGCGTATTGAGCAGGTCGGTGGCTAAAACCTGTGACTGCATTTGGTACTGATAGACTTAATATTTGGTGAGAATTATCGATCTAAAGCAATCAGTATTTTTGTAGCTATTACGTTTCCGGGAAATGCAACACCATAAACTTGCTAACGGGAGTGAAAGGGATTACGAGTGACTGTGTTAAGACTAGCACGGACTTGGCAGTGATACTTGTTCACCTAAGTTTCATAATATTTTAATTGAGGACAAAATTTCCAACCATTCACATTTCGTGTTTCTCCCTAAAATGTAGATTAGTGACTTTAATTGCAGCCTGGTTCACGTCGAAGTACAGTAGGTTTCACTCGGCTTTCCTGCTTATGATCTGCTGAGACAATGTTCAGAGGTAGGTGCAGGTTCGTCGTAAAGGGACGGAAAGAACCGCACCGCCGCAAGTGTATTTTCACAGTGGTTTCCATTTCGTCACCGATCGCAACTTACTTTCCGTACAACCCTTGTATTACTAACAAGTGAGTGTTGTAGTATAAATTATTTCGTAAAAAGCAGCCAAACATCTGAAACCTTTTTCTAAATCTGCAGTTCAGAAATGCACGTACAAGCCATTACATTCAGTTTGAATAGTCTGAAGTTTACTGCTCTGAACTGGTAGAAGTGAACCCTCGTCCTTGTAGATTCTACTTGTATGTGGATAATTACTGGCCACAAATGGAGTTTGGATTAACGGGTGCTGTTTATGGAATGCAGATCGAGTGTCGTGTTGAGACAGCAGGGACGTGTGGAGCTGAACCAGAGCTATAGAGTCCGCCGGAAACCCTGCCCTCGAACCTCTGCGCATCTTTTATCGAGAGAACGGCACGCATCGGGCTGTTATCGCTGTCCCGCCGGCGCGAAAGGCCGAGGAAAGCGAGCCGGTCCTCGCAGCGCAGAGCAGTTAATAGCGCGGCCATTAGCTGCAGCTGTACTAATCGTTTCGCTAATATCCGGCCCCGGATGGCGCGAATCGCTGACCATTTCCCCCCCGGAGAGCGAGCGCCGTGTGTTACCACCCAAATGGCTTTCGCGCCCGACCTGATGAGGACTTATGGGGCCGACGGCGCTCGGATAAAAGCAGAAAACGCCTCAGGTGCAGAGGGCGCTAGCACCACCGGCAACGACTGGACCTCCCCGATAAGGACCGATTTCCACTGTCCAAATGGCTCTCGGACATCACATACGGTGTCACCAAGTATTAAATACTCCCTTTGAGACTCAATAGTACCTTGTTGTTGTTGTTGTTGTGGTCTTCAGTCCTGAGACTGGTTTAATGCAGCTCTCCATGCTACTCTGTCCTGTGCAAGCTTCTTCATCTCCCAGTACCTACTGCTGCCTACATCCTTCTGAATCTGCTTAGTGTATTCATCTCTTGGTCTCCCTCTACGATTTTTACCCTCCACGCTGCCCTCCAATACTAAATTGGTGATCCCTCGATGTCTCAGAACATGTGCTACCAACCGATCCCTTCTTCTAGTCAAGTTGTGCCACAAGCTCCTCTCCTCCCCAATTCTATTCAGTACTTCCTCATTAGTTATGTGATCTACCCATCTAATCTTCAACATTCTTCTGTACCATCACATTTCGAAAGCTTCTATTCTCTTCTTGTCTAAACTATTTATCGTCCACGTTTCACTTCCATACATTGCTACACTCCATACAAATACTTTCAGAAACGACTTCCTGACACTTAAATCTATACTCGATGTTAACAAATTCCTCTTCTTCAGAAACGCTTTCCTTGCCATTGCCAGTCTACATTTTATATCCTCTCTACTTCGGCCATCATCAGATATTTTGCTCCTTAAATAGCAAAACTCCTTTATTACTTTAAGTGTCTCATTTCCTGATCTAATTCTCTCAGCATCACTCGACTTAATTCGACTACATTCCATTATCCTCGTTTTGCTTTTGTTGATGTTCATCTTATACCCTCCTTTCAAGACACTGTGCCTTCCATTCAACTGCTCTTCCAAGTCCTTTGCTGTCTCTGACAGAATTACAATGTCATCGGCGAACCTCAAAGTTTTTATTCCTTCTCCATGGATTTTAATACCTACTCCGAACTTTCCCTTTGTTTCCTTTATTTCTTGCTCAATGTACAGATTGAATAACATCGGGGATAGGCTACAACCCTGTCTCACTCCCTTCTCAACCACTGCTTCCCTTTCAAACCCATCGACTCGGTATGACTGCCACCTGATTTCTGTACAAATTGTAAATAGCCTTTCGCTCCCTGTATTTTACCCCTGCCAACTTGAGAATTTGAAAGAGAGTATTCCAATAACATTGTCAAAAGCTATCTCTAAGTCTACAAATGCTAGAAACGTAGGTCTGCCTTTCCATAATCTTTCTTATAAGACAAGTCGTAGGGTAAGTATTGCCTCACGTGTTCCAACATTTCTACGAAATCCAAACTGATCTTCCCCAAGGTCGGCTTCTATCAGTTTTTCCATTCGTCTGTAAGGAATTCGCGTTAGTATTTTGCAGCTGTGACTTATTAAACTGATAGTTATGTAATTTTCACATCTGTCAACACCTGCTCTCTTTGGGATTGGAATTATTATATTTTTCTTGAAGTCTGAGGGTATTTCGCCTGTCTCACAAAAAAATGGTGCAAATGGCTCTGAGCACTATGCGACTCAACTGCTGAGGTCATCAGTCGCCTAGAACTTAGAACTAATTAAACCTAACTAACCTAAGGACAGCACACAACACCCAGCCATCACGAGGCAGAGAAAATCCCTGACCCCGCTGGGAATCGAACCCGGGAACCCGGGCGTGGGAAGCGAGAACGCTACCGCACGACCACGAGATGCGGGCGCCTGTCTCACACATCTTGCTCACCAGACGGTAGAGTTTTGTCAGGACTGTCTTTCCCAAGGCTGTCAGTAGTTCTAATGGAATGTTGTCTACTCTGGGGGCCTTGTTTCGACTCAGGCCTTTCAGTGCTTTGTCAAACTCTTCATGCAGTATCATATCTCCCATTTCATCTTCATCTACATACATAGTACCTTAATGAGGCGATATACACTAGTTGATCAAAAGTGTCAAGAGACGGCTACAGTGCCGTGCACCCGCGTTTAATTTCGCGAAATTTCCGAAGATTTGGAATCCCTCTGGCAGCAAGAGCGGATAGAGAGCTACTGTCGCTGGTTGAGAAAATTCGTAGGAGAAGGTAGTTAAGGGCAGCGGCGACCTGGAGAAAGGGGGAGTGTGGCACGGGCGGAGAAGGGAGTGAGTGAGGTGGCGTGTTGGGGCGAAGCGTCTGCCGTGGCCCATTGGCAAGAGTGGTGCCTTTGCTCACTGCGGGTTTGGCGGGGCCGAGTTTTCGTCCCAGCCGTGAGCATTGCTGGTTAAAAGCTACTTCGGCAGGACGCACAGCACTCGGTGTGTCCTCTGCTCTTGAAGTTGCAAGCAGTTCGTGTCCATTGGGGTTCCTGGCTGGAGTCCGGACCGCAAGTGTCGAACGCGGTGGCGTCAGCTGGATGGTAACCCTCGGTTTCTGACTGCGAGTAATCTTCGTTACATCCTTCTCTCGACGCTCTTTAAGCAAGCGTTTGTCAATGGGCTCTGGATATTACGAGAAATCACGGTGAGCATCCGATTAGTGTGCACGTAACATGCTTTCGCGTGGTGGCTATTGTGACTCCGTATCCTGGTTGTGCGTTGTTATATATATATATATATATATATATATATATATATATATATATATATATATATATATATATGTGTGTGTGTGTGTGTGTGTGTGTGTGTGTATAATTATATATTTATATAAATGGATTTATGAAGGTTTTGCTGGTACTACTTGAGTTCAGTTCTATCAGTGTGTGTGGGCTGGTGGCTCTCACTATTCCAAATTGATTTTCGAAGCTAAAGGTATAGAATGCCGATGCAATTTTTCTGATTTAGAAATTGTACTTTACAGTCAGTTTAATCTAGGTACCTCCTTTCTGAGGCATGTTTATTTTACTAAATTGTTTGCATCTACAAAAAAAAAAAAAAAAAAAAAAAAAAAAATCATGGCTCTCTAGTCAAGCTAAGGTTTCCTGCCTAGCGTTCTTACTTTTCTGCATTTGTAATATGTTTAAATTTCACTAAATAATTAACGAGTGGTCCCTGTGTTACAGGATAGATGACTGTATCTCCTGTTAACTGTGGTCTAGTTAAAGACGCCTGTGTACCATGATTAAAAATTTTCTTGAAGGTTTCTTGTACTGTGGTAGCGGCAATCGCCGTCATATGTCAGTAGAGGAGGACGAATTATTAAAAAAAAATGGCTCTGAGCACTATGGGACTCAACTGCTGTGGTCATCAGTCCCCTAGAACTTAGAACTACTTAAACCTAACTAACCTAAGGACATCACACACATCCATGCCCGAGGCAGGATTCGAACCTGCGACCGTAGCAGTCGCACGGTTCCGGACTGCGTGCCTAGAACCGCGAGACCACCGTGGCCGGCGGACGAATTATTGCTACTGACGTTGCCCCTGCCAGCGCCTCTATCATCATAAATTTAGACCATATTTGTCAGTCACGGTGGCTACTTCGAAGGCAATGGCGTTTTGATAATTACTTCCAACAGCCGATGGTTGATATTTGTGACATATTCATTTGATCATATGTTTGCTGTTTGTAATGTAAATGTATTTTTACTTCATTTAATATTCTTTACTGAAAGGAAGTGATTTTATACTGTTTCTGTTTTGAGGTATTTTCTATCAGTTGCGATATTGAAATTTAGTCTTTTCCATTGTGGATGCAATTTGTTAATGTTATTCTAGCATTTATGCTTTTTAAAAATAAATTCATTAGTGTTTTTAGAGACGTTAATAAAGTCATTATGGCTCCACCTCCTTAATGTGGAACTGGACACAAGAAGTCGCGAGAGACTGACCTGCCAATAGAAAAGGGGGAAGGAACACATGTCTCTAAATGTTAAACACGCCCACTGAAACTGAACAGAACTAAACGAGACGACGTACGGTATATGATCAACTGTATGAGGACGCCACTACCTGATGTGGACTTGGCACTTTATGTGTGACCTGTCAGAAGAAAAGGAGGCGCGGAATATTTTGTGGTCAGTTCAGAGGCAGTAACAGCAGAATTGTTCGGTCATGAGATCTCTGTGGCAGCCAACATGGGCAAGTCGTTGGACGTCACCTAAATGACAAACCCGTCAGAGATATTTAAACCCCTCTATACCTCTCCAAGTCGACCTTTCGAGTTTACTATGACGTGGAAACGGAAGGAACAACCACAGCTAAGATGTGGCAGGAGCAGCCTGGCTGGCACAGTGACTTTGCGTAGGGAGTTAAAATCAATGGGGTACGTCGGCCGAGCAACTCTTCATAAGCCCCAAATTTCAGTATTCAGTGCGAAGCGAAGCTTCAGGCGGTGTAAAATGTGACCCCACTGGACAGTTGGCGACTGGAAATGAGTGATTTCGAGCAGTGAATCACTCTGCACCCTATGGCAATCCGATGGGGGAGTTTGCATTTGGCGAACGCCTTGAGAACGCTCCCTGCCATCAAGTCTATGTCAACAGCCAAACACAGAAGACGTAGTGTTGGGGTACGACGATATTTTTCTGATTTGGGTGGGTAGCGACCTTTGTGCACTTAAGAGAACGCTAAATGCGGGAGAACGTGAACCGATTTCATAGCAATGGGTACCACGTAGAGCAGACGAATAGTTTGGGGACGGCAATTGTTTGCATCAGCGTGACAATGCACCTATCATAAAGCAGTACGTGTGAGGCGGTGGTTGGGGATCATAACATAGCTCAAATGGACCGTCCTAGTCAGAGTCCTGACCTGAAGGCAATGGAACCACTTTGGTTCTATATTTCTTCAGGTAACATCGTCCAAGATCACTACCTCCCCTGTCTTCGACTCATGAGGAACAATGGCTGCCATTCCTCTTCAGACGCTTAGATGCCTCACTGAATGTGTCCCCAGTAGTGTGAAACCGTCGTAAAGGCGAAGGGTGGGTACATCCCTTAATAATAACTACCAACATATATCCGTATACTTCTCGTAAGATACTACATATATAAGAACATAGGGCAAAACTTTTGCTGTGTAACAATATCTTTAGCCTATATAACTGCCTCAGGTACTCAGGTACGAGACTCCGCAAGGCGTCCAGGTATATCATTCACCAATAAAGCCACTCGTCGATGATTAGACCACACTGAACCTCCCAAATGAGGAAACTACGTTTCAGTCACTATTGATAATACTGCCAGACGTTTCCTGCGTGATTTAGGACTGGTTATGTGCGGGACCAGTCGAGATACGAAAGTGTCCGAGTGTTTTCTTAAGCGAGTAACGAATGCGTATAGCGCTGTGGAAGCGGGTGTCGCCACAATGGAAAACGTTCCTTGACTTCCAGAAGTCATTCACCACCTGATGTACGAAATAGAGCTTGCAGAATATCAGGTGGGACTGGACTGACAGGTTTCTAACAAACATAACACAGCATGTCATTATCAAAGGAGAGATATCACTATCTGTAAAAGTGACTTTTGGTTTAAGGCATGGAAACATTTCGGCTATCAGTCACAATAAATGACTATTTGTTCGTCACACGACCGGCTTCGGCCTCATGCCTATCCTCAAGTGTTTATACATTCATATACATGTTTATATTGCTGGAGATCACTTTTTAAATACTAAGAAAATTATTTGCTGGTGACTAAACAGATAGTAATGGAGCAATTGTAAGTAACAAGGCCGCATTTGTCGTTAATGTATCTGTACGAGGTGCATTCAAGTTCTAAGGCCTCCGATTTTTTTTTATAATTAACTACTCACCCTAAATCGATGAAACTGGCGTTACTTCTCGACGTAATCGCCCTGCAGACGTACACATTTTTCACAACGCTGACGCCATGATTCCATGGCAGCGGCGAAGGCTTCTTTAGGAGTCTGTTTTGACCACTGGAAAATCGCTGAGGCAATAGCAGCACGGCTGGTGAATGTGTGGCCGCGGAGAGTGTCTTTCATTGTTGGAAAAAGCCATAAGTCACTAGGAGCCAGGTCAGGTGAGTAGGGAGCATGAGGAATCACTTCAAAGCTATTATCACGAAGAAACTGTTGCGTAACGTTAGCTCGATGTGCGGGTGCGTTGTCTTGGTGAAACAGCACATGCGCAGCCCTTCCCGGACGTTTTTCTTGCACTGCAGGAAGGAATTTGTTCTTCAAAACATTTTCGTAGGATGCACCTGTTACCGTAGTGCCCTTTGGAACGCAATGGGTAAGGATTACGCCCTCGCTGTCCCAGAACATGGACACCATCATTTTTTTCAGCACTGGTGGTTACCCAAAATTTTTTTGGTGGTGGTGAATCTGTGTCCTTCCATTGAGCTGACTGGCGCTTTGTTTCTGGATTGAAAAATGGCATCCACGTCTCATCCATTGTCACAACCGACGAAAAGAAAGTCCCATTCATGCTGTCGTTGTGCGTCAACATTGCTTTGCAACATGCCACAAAGGCAGCCATGTGGTCGTCCGTCAGCATTCGTGGCACCCACCTGGATGACACTTTTCGCATTTTCAGGTCGTCATGCAGGATTGTGTGCACAGAATCCACAGAAATGCCAACTCTGGAGGCGAGCCCCCAAAAAAATTCTCTCTACTTTCTCGATCATGTCGTCAGACCGGCTTGTGCGAGCCCGAGGTTGTTTCGGTTTGTTGTCACACGATTTTCTGCCTTCATTAAACTGTCGCACCCACGAACGCACTTTCGACACATCCATTACTCCATCACCACATGTCTCCTTCAACTGTCGATGAATTTCAATTGGTTTCACACCACGCAAATTCAGAAAACGAATGATTTCACGCTGTTCAAGTAAGGAAAACGTCGCCATTTTAAGCATTTAAAACAGTTCTCATTCTTGCCGCTGGCGGTAAAATTCCATCTGCCCTACGGTGTTGCCATCTCTGGGACGTATTGACAATGAACGCGGCTTCATTCTAAAATAATACGCATGTTTCTATCTCTTTCCAGTCCGGAGAGAAAAAATCGGAGGCCTTAGAACTTGAATGCACCTCGTACTTACGTAAGGATGAAATATTCTTATTATAATTATTCTGTGGTGGCTGCCTTGCTACTTACAATTCTTCCACTTGTATCTGTTTAGTCACTAGCAAATAATTATCTTTATATTCAAATAGTGATCTCCAGCTAGATCATCATGTACACGAATGTGTAAAACCCTATGGATGGGCACAAACTGGCCGTGTAAGGAATAAATAATCATTTGTTCTGACTGGTTGCGAAAATTTTTCTCCATCCTACAAAGGAACAGTCACGGAGTTCTACAGCACGCAGTATGTATAAAGTTCGCTGAACGTTTGTTGTAAAGAGGGAGCTACATTTCAAAATATATAAGGGGCGATCAGAAAGGCCGTACAGTCCAGAATCACTATGCCATTCAGGTAAGATCGCCGTCAACATTGAGGCAATCATCCCACAGAACACCAGGTTCAGGATATCCATTTGGTGAAACACCATATCCTGCGTCGTGAGACAGTTCATAATACCCTGCTTCTGTAAAATTTGGAAGGTAGGAGACGAGATACTGGCAGAATTAAAGCTGTGGGTACCGGACGTGAGTCGTGCTTCGGTAGCTCAGTTGGTAGAGCACTTGCCCGCGAAAGGCAAAGGTCCCGACTTCGAGTCTCGGTCGGGCACACAGTTTTATTCTGCCAGGAAGTTTCATAACAGCGCACACTCCGCTGCAGAGTGAAAATCTCATCCTGGAAACATCCCCCAGGCTGTGGCTAAGCCATGTCTCCGCTATATCCTTTCTTTCAGGAGTGCTAGTTCTGCATGGTTCGCAGAAGAGCTTCTGTAAAGTTTGGAAGGTAGGAGACGAGATACTGGCAGAAGTAAAGCTGTGGGTACCGGACGTGAGTCGTGCTTCGGTATCTCAGTTGGTAGAGCATTTGCCCGCGAAAGGCAAAGGTCCCGAGTTCGAGTCTTGGTCGGGCACACAGTTTTAATCTGCCAGGAAGTTTCATATCAGCGCACACTCCGCTGCAGAGTGAAAATCTCATTCTGACATTCATACAAGGTTGGCACCGGTGGTGACACCTATAACGTGCGGACATGAGAAAAGTTTCCAAACGATTTTCTCATATACAAACAGCAGTTCGCCGGCGTTGCTTGGTGAAACGTTGTAGTGATGCCTCGAGCAAGGAGGAGAAATGCGTACCATCACGTTTCCGACTTTGATAAAGGTCGGATTGTAGCCTATCGCGATTGCGATTTATCGTATCGCAACATTGATGCTCTCGTTGGTCGAAATCCAGTGACTGTTAGCAGAATATGGAATCGGTGGGTTCAGGAGGATAATACGGAACCCCGTGCTGGATCCCAACCACCTCGTATCACTAGCACTCGAGATGACAGGCATCTTATCCTCATGGCTGTAACGGATCGTGCAGCCACGTCTCGATCCCTAAGTCAACAGATGGGGACGTTTACAAGACAACCATCTGCACGAACACTTCGACGACGTTTGCAGCGGCATGGACTATCAGTTCGGAGACCATGGATGCGGTTACCCTTGACGCTGCATCACAGATAGGAGCGCCTGCGATAGTGTACTCAGCGACGAACCTGGGTGCACGAGTGGCGAAACGTCAGTTTTTCGGATGAATCCAGGTTCTGTTTACAGCATCATAATGGTCGCAACCGTGTTCGGCGACATCGCGGTGAACGCACATTTGAAGCGTGAATTCGTCATCAGCATACTGACGTATCACTTGGCGTGATGGTATGGGGTGTCATTGATTACACGTCTCGGTCACGTCTTGTTCGCATTGACGGCACTTTGAACAGTGGACGTTAGATTTCAGATGTGTCACGACGTGTGGCTCTACCCCTCATTCGATCGCTGCAAAACCCTAAAAACCTAAAAAAATTTCAGCAGGACAATGCACGACCGCATGTTGCAGGCCCTGTACGGGCCTTCCAGGATGCAGAAAATTTTCAACTGCTGCCCTGGCCAGCACATTCTCCAGATTCTCACCAAATGAAAACGTCTGGCCACGGTAGCCGAGCAACTGGCTCGTCACAATACGCCAGTCAGTACCCTTTATGAACTGTGGTATCGTGTTGAAGTTGCATGGGCAGCTGTATATGTACACGCTATCTGAGCTCTGTTTGACTCAATGCTCAGTCGTATCAAGGCCGTTGTTACGGCCAGAGGTGGTTGTTCTGGGTTCTGACTTCTCAGGATATTTGCACCCAAATTGCGTGAAAATGTAATCACATCTCAGTTCTAGTATAATATATTTGTCCAATGCATTTCTTCTTGGTGTTGCAATTTTAATGGCCAGCAGTGTATATAAATGACTTAGTGGCTAACAGTGGAAGTTCCATGAGGCTTTTGGCGGATGGAAAAAATTGTAGCGAAATGTAGGAATACCTGAAGAGAATCGTCGCTCGGTGTAGAGACTGGCAATTGACACTCACCACAAAAGAATGTGACGTACTCCGCAAAAAAGGCAGAAAGACCGGTTACCTTCCGATTACACGATTGAAGTACAATCACTGGAGCAGTCACAGCCATAAAACGCCTAGGCGTGTGCGTAAGTAGCGATTTAAGTTAGAAAATTCCATAAAGCTAATCGCATGTCAGGTAGGGGCCAGACTGATATTCACTGGAAGAATCCTCAAGAAGTGTAGCACGTCCACAAAGAATGTGGCTTGCAAAGCCATCTTTCGACAAATACTGGATATTGCTCGATGGTCTGGAATACTTTACAGACGAATAGAAAAATTGGTAGAAGCCGACCTCGGGGAAATTAATTTGGATCCCGCAGAAATTTTGGAACACGCCATGCAATTCTGATCGTACGACGTACCTTAGAAAATAGGTTAAGAAAAGGCAAATCTTCGTTTCTAGCATTGGTAGACTTTTAGAGAGCTTTAGACAATGTTGACTGGAATACTCTCTTTCAAATTCTGAAGGAGGCAGGGGTAAAATACAAGGAGCGAAAGGCTATTTACAATTTGCACAGAAACCAGATGGCAGTTATAAGAGTCGAGGGGCAAGAAAGGAAAGCAGTGGCTGACAAGCGAGTGAGACAGGGTTGTAGAGTCTCCCCAATGTTATTCAATCTGTATATTGAGTAAGCACTAAAGGAAAGAAAAGAAAAGTTTAGAGCAGGAATTAAAATCCATGGAGATGAAATATGAAACTCTGAGGTTTGCCGACGACATTGTAATTCTGTCAGAGACAGCACAGGACCTGCAAGAGCAGTTGAACGGAATGGACAGTGTCTTGAAAGGAGGATTTGAGATGCACAACAGCAAAAGAAAAGAAGGATACTGCAATGTAGTCGAATTAAATCGGGTGATGCTGAGGGTATTAGATTAGGAAATGAGACGCTTAAAGTAGTAAAGGAGTTTTGCTATTTGGGGAGCAAAATAACTGATGATGGTCGAAGTAGAGAGAATTTAAAATGTAGACTGGCTATGAAAAGGAAAGCGTTTCTGAAGAAGAGAAATTTGTTAACATCGAGTATAGGTTTAAGCGTCAGGAAGTCCATCCTGAAACTATTTGTATGGATTGTAGTGTAGATATGTATGGAAGTTAAATATGGACGATAGATAGGTCAGACAAGTAGAGAATCGAACCTTTCTAAACGTGGTGCTACAGAAAAATGCTGAAGATTAGGTGGGTAGATCACGTAACTAATGAGGAGGTACTGAATGTAACTGGGGAGAAGAGGAATTTGTGGCACAACTTGACTAGAAGAAGGGATCGGTTGGTAGGACACGTACTAAGGGACCAAGGGATCACCAATATAGTATTAGGAGGAATCTTGGAATGTAAAAATCGTAGCAGGAGACCAAGAGGTGAATACACTAAGCAGATTCAGAACGATGTAGGTTGTAGTAGTTACCCAGAGATGAAGAGGCTTGCTCAGTATAGAGTAGCATGGACAGCTGCATCATACCAGTCTCTGGACTGAAGACCACAACAGCAACAACAAGAACCACACTGCAACATAGTCCAGGATTCGTACCAGACTTGAATGATTGGTACTTCTTGTAACACTGTGACTCTCCTTATTCCTGTTCCAGTAGCGAATAGTTCACAGAAGGACGACTGCCGACAAGCCTTCGTCTGAATCTGAATCTCTCTAAGCCTGCCGGAGTGGCCGTGCGGTTCTGGGCGCTACAGTCTGGAACCGAGCGACCGCTACGGTCGCAGGTTCGAATCCTGTCTCGGGCATGGATGTGTGTGATGTCCTTAGGTTAGTTAGGTTTAATTAGTTCTAAGTTCTAGGCGACTGATGACCTCAGAATTACGTCGCATAGTGCTCAGAGCCATTTGAACCATTTGAATCTCTCTAATTGTCCTTTTGCGAGATGTACACAGGAGGAAGTAATGTTTTTAGTGACTCCTCCAGGAACGTATTTTCTCGAAACTTCAACTGTGAACTAAACAGCAATGCAGAATACCTCTCGTGTGGTGCCTGCCACTGGAGTTATGTTGAGTACGACCAACAGATGACTTTGGTGCATATGCACACCACTCTAGAAATCTTCCTGGAATCTGCGAAACGCAGCGACTATCGAGGACAATAGGGAAGGGGCATTACATCTGCAGTGTGTGGTAGATGTTGAGAATTTGGGTCTGACGGGGGGCGAGCTAGGGTAGTCCGTGCGGTTGTGATGACCACCGTGTCTCGATGGCGCAGTGGTCGGAGCATCTGCCTGACAGTGACAGTTGTACACGAAGTACCCTCCGCCGAACACTGCTAGGTGTATTGTGGAGTATAGCTGTAGATGTAGCAGGGGACCCGAGTTCGAATCCCAAGCCGACACAGGTTTTCAACTTTGCCCATTGATTTCAGTCAAGGCTCACAGAGAGCTAATGTCATTAATTCCTTTACGTCTACTTTCACGACTAACGGAACTACGTTAATTAAGCCGCCAGCATCAACGAGCTGTCGCTGATATCACTACTCATCGGCTACAAAAACATAAGCTGCACTGCAAACCGCTCTCCCCCTATAAAGGACGGCCCGGGTGGCCGCGCGGTTCTAGGCGCTACAGTCAGGAACCTCGCACCCGCGACGGTCGCAGGTTTGAATTCTGCCTGGGGCGTGGATGTGTATGATGTCCCTAGGTTAGTTGGGTTTCAGTAGTTCTAAGTTCTAGGAGACTGATGACCTCAGAAGTTAAGTCTCATAGTGCTCAGAGCCTTTTGAACCATTTGAACCCTATAAAGATTCAAATTATTTTAAATGGTACCATATGCAATTACTCTTTCTTTTATAACGAATTTTTTTCAGTATTTACTTTCCTTGAATATAAATGAAGTTTGAAGCAAAGCCTGTTCATAGTCTGTGCTGACATTGTTGTTTACCCTTAACAGCAGTTTTTAGTATTTACCATTTCCGTTGCTCTCTTTTGTTTTATTCTATGTATTATTGCATGTGTCTCAGCATATCTGTTGGAGGGGTGTGGTTTCATGCAAGTGTGTAACGCTTTTATCGAGCGTATTTCAATGTTTTGTCGTCATACGTGGTATCCCATGTAAGTTCGTTCACTACTGACGCAAGGGAAGCTACAGGTGGTAAATTTTAATTCGACCGGTGACAGCTACGTAAACTGTTTTTATATTCAATAACACCTCACATAACGGCGCACTCATGACCAAATGCGAGTTTTCTAAGGTCTTACAGTTCTAACCGAACGAAATTGCATCCACTTCCCTAATTATTTGCGAAATCATTAAGGAATTTATATTTGAAATTTAATGCCAGTTCCTGACGTGGTTACTTTGGTTTGCTTTGGAAGTAGACTAGATTCTTTTGAGATTAAATAATCAAAATTCACTGTCAGAATTACGCAAGGTAGATCTCTGACAGTTTTATTCTTCACAAGCATCTGACAAAGTTTTTCACCCACTTTACAGATGCTCACGATATAGGCACTCTTTGTGATGCAACAAACGTCAATACGTGCTGGTAATTAATTTTTGTCGCTGCTAGGGTACAGAGTCAGCACACCTTGTTTGAAATGTGTTCGCTGGATTGCCTATCTACAGGTGTAAACATATAGCGTCGTAAGAATGGAACTATTAAACTATTAAACGGCTATAACGTAGTAATTAACATTTAATTTCAACATTTCAACATCAACTTATTAAAGCAGTGACAGTTACAAAACAGTCCACTAACGACGCAATAAGGACGCCACATCAATCCAATTGCAACTGAAAATGGCGATTAAGGCGAAACAGTCTGTAGTAAATAAAGATTACTTATTATACGCAGCTATTTGGTGTATCTACTCTAATAATCATGTCGTTATCAGAGATATATTATGCCGCTGACACAAAAGAAGAAAAATTAAACTAAGTCAGTCTCATAATAAGGAGGTGAAAATTTTTGGAAATTTGTAGTAAGGTCTCATCGGACCAAACTGCTGAAGTCATCGGTCCCTAAGCTTACACACTACTTAATCTAACTTAAAGTGAATTACGCCAAGGACAAGCGACACACCAATGCCAGAGGGAGAATTTGAACCTCCGTCGGGGGCAGCCACGCGTATCGTAACAAGACGCCCCAGACGGCGCGGCTACCCCGCCAGGTGAATTATTCGCATATTGGGTCACACCTGTCCCTTAGCGATGTGATCTACAACCACGCCACGAATCGTAACTTGGAGAGATGTACCATTCAGTGACATATCGCTTTCTTTCTGTACACCTTGTATTCTTCGTGCAGACGCCTCTCGATGTTACAGGGGTATTTATGGAAGACCCTGGGTGTGTGTCAGGATGCTCTCAGAAGGGGCATCCTTCGCTGTATAATAAACAGTATTAGAACGACAACCTAGTTTGCCAAAGAAGACAGCTCCGAAGGGCTTCGCGTCGCCGGTGAGTACGGATGCCGGCTGAGGGGGGATTATCTGGATAGCTTATGACGCCCGGCGGCGATTAAAATTATCTCCACGACCTGCGAGACTTTCTACCTGCCGAAGGCGGTACGCACTTGATGAAATTAAATTAGCATTTTAATATGGAAAGTTAACGGCACGGAGGGTGCCTGCGGCTGGCGAGAGCCGGCGGTGACGCGGCCCCCCACCTGGCGGCGGCTCGAGGCGGCTGCTACAAGTTTTGGCAACCGTGGCAGGAGCAGCGTCTTGAGCGGCACAACAGAGTGGCGGGGGAGGGCGGCCGGATCTGCCTGCAGCATACGGGGGCTCTCAGCTGCGACGGTATTAAGGAGTGCATCTCATATTACGTTCACAGAGTGGAGGAGTGGAGGCGTTGAGCACAATTTTCTCCAGAAGTTGGACCATTAAGGAATACAGGGAGTAGCTCACTATCGGTTCACCTCTTATTTTAACAAATGACAGTATTAAGATTGGCTCTGGCGTGGGATCTGAATGAGGTATGGCCAAATGGGGGATTGCCCCAGGAATCATTGCTGGGGCCACTCATGTGATTTATTTATGCAAATGACTTACCCTCTAGTATTATGAGTAATTGTATACTTCTTTTTGCTGATTTCAAATGGTTCAGATGGCCAAACGGATACATTTTCACTGGGGTTTTGTGTCTCCCTTTCCTGGGGCAACTTCTGAAACGTCAGCATCTTTCAGTTATAAAATCAGCAACGACGTGATTCCCTGCTCCAACTCACGTAATATAGAGCGTAAGAAATTGGTTTTTCAACACACAGTTCTCACACTCTACACGGATAAAGCACAGAAAGAGAGTTAAGAGCAAGAGAATCAAACGTATCGTAAACATAAACATATAATTAACTTTATTTATATTGTTTCAGCCTCGTTTGTGCTTTTACTTAAAATGCGTATTTACTGTACAAGATGCGTTTTACCTCATTGATTTAAATTACCGTGAGTGGTTACATTGTCGTCTGTTCTCTTCTTGCAATGGAAATGTCAACATACACATTCCTCTGACACTATCGCCTTTCGCTCTGTTATTTCTCGCCTATTTTTTCTTTTGCATTCAGCTATATACTTCTAAAATGTTATTGCGTGTTTGGTTTATACGTCTCTTTGATGATTCCCTCACATATTTTTCAGCTGCTTTATTTATAAATATGTGTATTACTGAATTTAGTAAATAATTAGTGTTTATGAAATAGTAATGTATGTTGATAGGATACGTAAGAATTATTTAGTTCAAACTATTGTAGTAAACACGCTGTCCATGTCAGGGAAGATTTTATTTTGTAAGGCACAGAAAATATATTTCGTGTAACAAGAATAAGAACAACAAAAACATCGTTGGAACTAGTGCACACAGTCTGAGAGGTAAAGACAGAGGTGGAATGCGAAGCATCTGTCGTGTGTAACAGACATACGTTCAAATGGTTCAAATGGCTCTGAGCACTATGGGACTTAACATCTGAGGTCATCAGTCCCCTAGAACATAGAACTACTTAAACCTAACTAACCTAAGGACATCACAAACATCGATGACCGAGGCAGGATTCGAATCTGCGACCGTAGCAGTCGCGCGGTTCTAGACCGTAGCGCCTAGAACCGCTCGGTCACCACGGCCGGCTGCTGATGACACTAGCTTAGCAGTGAAGGATGTTGTGCGCTGGATTGGCTCGGTTTCAAGTAGTGCAACTCATGGCTTGTAGAAAATAAACTGACGCTAAATCAGAGTAAGACTCACTTTTACAGTTTTTAACACACAATTTAACAAAACCCGACGTTCTAATTTCACAGAATGGACATATGACTAGTGAAAATGAAAAGTTCAAATTTATAGGTGTTCAGGTGGATAGTAAACGGTCGTGGAAAGGCCACGTTTAGGATCTTGTTCAATCACTTAATACTGCCATTCTTACTATTTGAACGGTATCTGAAGTAAGTGACCGTTTGACATGAAAATTAGTCTGCATTGCTTATTTTCATTCGCTTACGTCGTATGGTATTATATTTTCGGGTAACTCTTCCCATTGTAAAACAATATTTTTGGCTTCGAAACGGGCAGTTCGAGCAATAAGAGGTGTAAGTTCGCGAACCCCTTGTCGACCCTTGTTGACTAGTCTGGGCATTTTGACATTGCCCTCTGAATAAATAAATAAATATATATATATATATATATATATATATATATATGCACACCTTTCTGCACAAAAGTTAAGGGAGTACGATCAAAAGAATGGATTTATGTCGAGTGATTAACTGCGTGAAGTCTTCTAATTCTTGGGAATAAGCTCACATTGTTAACAAGTTGTTAACTTCAAGTTGTTTCTTGTTGAATACATATATATATATATATATATATATATATATATATATATATATATATATATATATATCCTTTACTATCGTTTCTTGTTAACAGTGTGAGCTTATTCCCAAGAATTAGAAGACTTCACGCAGTTAATCACTCGACATAAATCCAATCTTTTGATCGTACTCCCTTAACTTTTGTGCAGAAAGGTGTGCATATATATATATATATATATACATATATATATATATATATATATATATATATATATATATATATATATATATATTCAGAGGGCAATGTCAAAATGCCCAGACTAGTCAACAATGGTCGACAAGGGGTTCGCGAACTTACACCTCTTATTGCTCGAACTGCCCGTTTCGAAGCCAAAAATATTGTTTTACAATGGAAAGGATATATATATATATATATATATATATATATACATATATACTTTACTATCGTTTCTTGTTAACAATGTGAGCTTATTCCCAAGAATTAGAAGACTTCACGCAGTTAAGAAACGATAGTAAAGGATATATATATATATATATATATATATATATATATATATATATCCGTTACTATCGTTTCTTGTTAACAATGTGAGCTTATTCCCAAGAATTAGAAGACTTCACGCAGTTAATCACTCGACATAAATCCAATCTTTTGATCGTATATATATATATATATATATATATATATATATATATATATATATATATACTTTACTATCGTTTCTTGTTAACAATGTGAGCTTATTCCCAAGAATTAGAAGACTCCACGCAGTTAATCACTCGATATAAATCCAATCTTTTGATCGTACTTCCTTAACTTTTGTGCAGAAAGGTGTGCAGTATACTGCTGCATTAATTTTCAATGAGCTACCACAATAATTTAAAACACTTTGCAGTAATCTACGCGCTTGCAAATCGAAATGAAGAGTTTCGTCATCGGTCACTAGTTTTATTCTGTTGAAGAATTCCTTGAAAGATTAAGCTGATTTTTATGATATATTGTTGATTGCGTTTACCGAAACTTATGGATTGACTTTTTGGGTTCATTAACATTTTATGTTACCTGTTATTATTTTTATCTAGTAATTTCATTCACAGAGACGTCCCATGACCTTGGAGATTCACTCCTCAGTTTGGTCCTAGGCAAATGGACGTGTAAATAAATAAACAAAATGAGGCAACTACAATGAACGTAGCCGAGAAAGTGCTATAAAAATGGTTCAAATGGCTCTGAGCACTATGGGACTCAACTTCTGAGGTCATTAGTCCCCTAGAATTTAGAACTAGTTAAACCTAACTAACCTAAGGACATCACACACATCCATGCACGAGGCAGGATTCGAACCTGCGACCGTAGCGGTCTCGCAGTTCCAGACTGCAGCGCCTAGAACCGCATGGCCACTTCGGCCGGCAATGTGCTATTTGCAGAAGGTTTACAGTACTGTAAATCAGCATAGTGGGGTGAAAATTTATAGTACAGTTAGCATTGTCGGTTGGAATAGCTGTGCATAGTGTGTGTGGACCTAGTATACCGACAAATGTATTCAAATGGTATCACATGTGATGTAAGCAGTACAATACGTAGTAAAACATCAGTGATTCAGGTGTTATGCAGTGTTAGTGTAGGCTTACGTGCATTTAATGTAGATAGGAAACAGACACCATTAGTGACAGTGCGTGTTGCTTACATAAACCACTGCTTTGACAGAGCCTCACGGGAAACAGTTATCATATGATGAGAAATCGAAAATCGTAGAAGGAAATGGGACCCTCTAATTGCTAAATCGCCAAGAAGTTGAACAGTTTAAGTACTGTGATTGATAACTGCGTTATATCATACACACGATGCATACAGAATGGAAAACGTGGGTAAATCAGAAGATTACGTGCCGCATCGAAACAATTACTTTTGCTCAAATCAAGGGGATTAAACCATTATTCTTCTGAAATTGTTGCTAATTTACAGTTGATAGTAACTGACAGACGTTTATGACAAATTTTGTCACATGAAAACATCTTGCATTCGAGAAACGGCTGTAGAAATCTGCTGTAACACCCAAACTTAAACAGGCTAGGTTGGAGTTTTCTGAGAAACATATGCCAAAGACTTCAAAATAGGATAGGGATCTTCAGTGATAAGAAGAAGTTTAATTTAGTTGGCCTGGTGGGTTTTAGTGTTATTAGCATGATCTGTGAACAGAATAGCAGATAAGAATAATTACAAATTTTAGTGGTGGAAGTGCTATGATTTGGGGAGCCTTCTACGCTGAAGATAAATCGCGCATTGCTTGGCTAAATACTAGAATGAAGCCTCTGTGTATGTTTCTGTTACAACCAAATACTACTTTGAAGGTAAAGAAATCGATGTCTTGCACTGGCCTTAATGTGGCGCGGATGTGAACCCCACGGAATACCTTTGGGGAATACTTGAACGCGTGTTTATCAGAATGGAAGGCAGTTTGAAGACGTGAGTGAGCTGACAAGAGCAATGCGAGAGGAGCGGACGACAAATTTACTGCAAAGATTACTTACCCTAACAAAATCAACAAGGAAGAGAATTTTTGAGGTAATTAGGAAGAACAGAGATCAGATAAATCACTAACTATCCAGGAGAGTGGGAGCCTTTATACCATTTTCTATCCAGGATATGAAAACGCCTTATTTTGTTAATAGTGTTATGAAAGAAACTACGTAGTTCCATCATGATTGTTTGTGTCTTACATGTATCTACTACATTCATTATAAATTCGATAGAGGTATGCTTCTGACATTGTACTATCACTTTCGTAGGAGCCCTGTCTTTATATTGATTTCCATTACTGTATACACTTCTTTCATTATTAGCCAAATAAAGTTCAAAAAAATATGATACTTTCTACAACGTGGCCAATAAAAATTGTACCAGCCCAAAGGAAAGCAAATCAAGAAATTTTTCTTATTGAGCGTATGCTACATAGCAGGAAGAATACAGAACTGGATTTTTAGCTGATTGGATGGAATACGCGTTGCAGAATTTCGGACATTGAGCTACTACCTCAGGCAGCAATAATGGCGTGAACATTGCTGTGCAACACGTCCAAACGAGACAGAGACGGGTACAGCGTTTCATGAGGCTCCAACTGTACGGGAGAGTGCTCTAGTTTGAGAATAGTGTACTGGGAAACACGTGGTGTTTCTTTGTCGGTACGTCAGTACAGTGATCGATTTTACTATCACGTGAAGGAATGTACACTAAAGACTGCCATAATCAGTTTCCATAATTTTTTTCTGTTTTGTTTTTGCAATACACGAGGTTGTCTACTATGCAGCATTTTTATATATCACGTGTTTGACCCGTTTACATGATGTATGATGTATTGAAACTACTTTGAGAATATTGTTAGTTCTTCAGCTAGAGTTTTATGGTAAGGGACTTTCTGTATGTTTTTAAAACTACACTGACGAAAAAAATGGCTCAAAATGGTTCAAATGGCTCTGAGCACTATGGGACTTAACATCTGTGGTCATCAGTCCCCTAGAACTTAGAACTACTTAAACCTAACTAACCTAAGGCTACACACGCATCCATGCCCGAGGCAGGATTCGAACCTGCGACCGTAGTGGTCACGCGGTTCCAGACTGAAGCGCCTAGAACCGCACGGCCACACCGGCCGGCGAAAGAAATCGCAACACCGAAATATAATTAATGAAGGGTAATGAAACTTCTTGAAGTATTTGTCTACCTAATATTTCAAGATCACAGGTTTACATAAGGGCGAGGAAAGCCACTGCAAATGTAAAATGTTGGCACGTTAACACCTTTCTATTCGGGAGTATGTCGAATGCAAGCATGCAAACGTGAATGCACTGTCTTTGACAGATCCAGGATGTGTTTGTCGGATGTAATTCCATGCCACTTGCACTTGGTCGGTCGGTACTGAGACGGTTAATGTTTTTTGTAGGTGACGCTGGAGTTGTTGTCCGATGATCACCCATATGTGGTCAATTGGAGACAGATCTGGTGATCAAACAGGTTAAGGCGATATGTCCACGTTCTGTAGTACGTGTTTGGATACAACAGCTGTATGTGGACGAGTGTTATCCTTCTGGAAGACGCCCCCTGGAATTATTTCCTCGGATGACAGCACAACAGGTCCAATCACAATGTTGAAGTACATAATTGGGAATCAGGGTGCAAGGGATTGCCACGGAGTGCTCTTGCTGTCATACGAAATCGCATCCCAGACCACAACTTCAGGTGTAGGTGCACTGTGTGTAGCACGCACACAGGTTGCTTGCAGGGTATCAAGCTTCCTACTATCCAACAAACGGCAATCGCTGGTACCAAGACACAACCACGTCTCATCAGAAAACACGACAGACCTCTACGCTGCCCCGCAGTGACCTCTCGCTTGTCACAAATGGCGGCGGTGTGGGGTCAGTGGAAAGCACGCTGCAGGTCTTCTGGCTCGGAGTTGTCCTTGATGTGAACGCTTTGTAGCAGTTCGTTGTGTCGCTGTGGTGCCAACTGCTGCTGCAGATGCAGTACGGCGTGCCAGAGCCATACGCCAAACACCATAGTCTTCCCTTTCGGTAAGCCGGCCGAAGTGGCCGTGCGGTTAAAGGCGTTGCAGTCTGGAACCGCAAGACCGCTATGGTCGCAGGTTCGAATCCTGCCTCGGGCATGGATGTTTGTGATGTCCTTAGGTTAGTTAGGTTTAACTAGTTCTAAGTTCTAGGGGACTAATGACCTCAGCAGTTGAGTCCCATAGTGCTCAGAGCCATTTGAACCAACCCTTTCGGTAGAACCACGTGGCCGCCCGGAGCCGGGTATTCTCGTGACCGTAGTTTCTCGTGGCCATCACTGCCAGCAGTAATGTACAGTGGCTTCATTCCTGTCATGTCTTTCTGCAGTATCGTGGAAGGAACATCAAAATTCTCGTAGCATTATTACACGATCTCGTTCAAATTCAGAGAGGTGACGTCTTTGCCACCTTAAAGGCATTCTCGACTAACAACTCACCACGTCGAATCTCAAATTTAACTAGCACTCACGGTCGTAGTAGCACGTATTTAAAGCAAACCTGATCTGCAGCCTTCTAGTGGTGCTACTGGTTCCACTCTGACGCCACTGGTGCAAAATGTGAATAGACATCTTCAAGATGTACAAACACAACTAACAACTTTAGTTTATGTCGCACACCTCCTTCTTTTCCCTCAGTGGGGCTACATAGCGTTGGACGATTAACTGATACTTTGTCGGTCATGCAACATCTCGTACCTAGAAACAGAAGGTCTCTTTACCATGGAACACTTAATATTTGCAAATTAATTGGGTTTAGTCATTCTCTTCGCAGTACTCCGTAACTTGTAAATGGAAATTTGTATTATAAGCCAGTAGCTTACATTTGAAAATTTTAGTAACTTGCAAGTGGGCTTTGATAACATCACTTCTTAATCTGATTTCGGTTACTGATTATCGGTATAGTGCCGTTTAATACGCTGTTGACAACACATTCTCAATAGATACACTTCGAAATTTGAACAGAATATTTGTTGCTAGGTAGTTGACCACGTTGTACCTTGGAACAGTTTTCAACATTTAGCAAAACCTTGCTTTCCCGGAGTAATTTTTGTAATTTCAGAAAAATAGTGCAGCACCCATTACGTGCATGCTATGATACGAAAACGAAAGGAGAAGTTACATTAAACTTCAATTACACGGACGCCAAGAGGCGGAAGTCTTTAATGTGTTCCAGAGCGCATCATTCTCCCATAAGCCGGAGATTACTAATCACAGCGGCTGGAGGGCAGTGGCGTTCGGCCTTTCGGCAAATCACGACTAGATGTTCCAAATTTGTGAGACATTTGATTGAAAATGTCTTAGAGACACGGAAGACCACGCACAGCCACCAGCCTTAACATGCCAGGCGTGTGAAGTGTGTTGTCCATATTACCAGATGAGATCTTAAAGTTTTCTGTAGTGTGCCGGCCGGTGTGGCTGTGCGGTTAAAGGCGCTTCAGTCTGGAACCGCGTGACCGCTACGGTCGCAGGTTCGAATCCTGCCTCGGGCATGGATGTATGTGATGTCCTTAGGTTAGTTAGGTTTAATTAGTTCTAAGTTCTAGGCGACTGATGACCCCAGAAGTTAAGTCGCATAGCGCTCAGAGCCATTTCTTTTTTTTTTCTGTAGTGGTACCTGACAACCGATTCCAACAGGGCAACGTTAGTTATCTTCGGACTCTCCACAAACAGGTACGTCTGCCACGGTGTTATGTGCAGAACCAGGCCTCATCTAAAATTACATTGTGGTGCCAATTCAGTATTTCCACCTGTCTACTGCCACGTAAGGGAATGAAACCACCATAGTCACCGTGCTGGATGGTCCTTGTTACTCCAGACGCTGTCTTACTGTCTATTTGTGTACCCGTCCTGCTGCCAACAAGTACATTTCTTGACCTAGTGTGCATGAAATGATTATACAGTCTTAAAGCTGGCGTGAACAAGGTGTCTGTCTCTCGGGTACTACTTGCATGAGATCGACGAAATCTTGCATGGGACTGGTTAGTATTGATACCATATTCCCATGGCAGTCATAGGACTCCCCGTGACGTGACAAACCATATCGCTAAACAAAAAACTGCTGTCGCAGTAGCTGCGGTCCTGATACTACCGAACTCTGACATGTGTTAGTAGTCTGTTCTACTTCTTTGTGCATCACTCGCACGTATCGCTACGTGAAATTGTTTCATATTCTGCCACTATCTGGCAGATGTCTTACTGAGGGGTCAGGATATTTGGGGTTGATAGGAAAGCTTTGCGTTTTTGCATTGCGAAGTTCCACTACTGGCGTGGTCTCTAGGTTATGTTGTCGGCAGAAGGCAGTCAGTGAATCTCATCGAGAGAGGCGATTCCCCCATCCCTCCCCCGGGAGAAATGTGCAGCTTTCGTGGTAATAACGATACAGGCTGCTTCAGGCCTTCGTCAGCAGAGCCAGTAACTGACCTAAAATGGTTCAAATGGCTCTGAGCACTATGGCACTCAACATCTGAGGTCATCAGTCCCCTATACTTAGAACTACTTAAACCTAACTAAACTAATGACATCACAGGAATCCATTCCCGAGGCCTGTTTCGAACCTGCTACCGCAGCAGTCGCGCAGTTCAGGACTGAAGCGCCTAGAACAGTTCAGCCACCGCGGCCAGCAGTAGCTGACCTATCTGAGGGCAGGGGGTGGGCGTGCCACTACTGCCGTCCCCAGAGAATACTTGCATATGATCAATTTACCGATGTCCATCTTATCACATGGACGAGGGACTACGTCTACATATACGAGCCCTATGACGTAGTGTTACCACACACGCAGGGCCTGTTATGACGCGGTCTGAGACATTCATTGGTGCCTCTTCTGATAGCGCCATCTCGCAATGCGGTCTGTAGTGTAAGACCAGAGCCGGAGTTGCGTTAGTACCTAGCTTGCGCTTGTATGTGATGGAGACACTTAACACTTATAATGTCATGTCTCCTGGACGCCTATGTGCTACTACGACAATTTTGTAAGGCCAGCGTGTTATAGGCAACTATTAATATCACCATTTTTGCCCTGATGTTGTGACCTATATGTTTCCTAAGATTCGATGATGGCGGCTTTACTTTCGCCGAAACCGGTAATTAGGCGGCCGGTGTGGCCGTGCGGTTCTAAGCGCGTCAGTTTGGAACCACGTGACCGCTACGGTCGCAGGTTCGAACCCTGCCTCGGGCATGGATGTGTGTGATGTCCTTAGGTTACTTAGGTTTAAGTAGTTCTAAGTTCCAGGGGACTCATGACCTCAGTAGTTAAGTCCCATAGTGCTCAGAGCCATTTGAACCATTTGAAACGGTAATCACGGAAGAAAAAGAATTCATGCGATCTTGTTTTAAGTGTAATAAAATTCTTTGGCAAATTTATTGTGGAGTCCTTGTCACTTTGACATGTGGGCTAGCTTCCCTCAAGAGTCCCTCCTCCACGCCGTGTCGTTTCCAATCACACAACAATGTGTCGAGGAGAGACTCTTAAGGATAGCTAGCCGACGTGTACTAGTAGCAAGGATTTCACAATAAGTGCGCCAAGGAATTTAATACTCTTTTGGCAGTGGTGGGGCCTGAGGATGGCGGTAGTGTGCCGCCGAAACTAGTCTTGTGAGGCAATAAAGACATTCTCAAGATACAGCTGTGGTGGTACATTTTCTCACATACTTGCATATAACAGTTTTGCCTCTTGTGTAGAGAGGTCAAAGGTCGAAACAGAGCCGCGCCACCTGGTCAGAATGAGAAAAACGTGTGCTTTCGCTCCATAATTTTTGTCATCCAGTGCAGATGAGTTACCCCGAAATCATGCTTGGTGTGAAGAAGTCAACAAATCGAGGGGACACTGCTATTATCTGGTGCAAACCTGGTGCTCCTTAATGTATGTTTTTTACATCAAGGTTAGAAACTTTCGGCTGCAGTTACCTGCTGTTTTTCATGAAGTAAGTGATATTCTCATCTGTCACTCTGGCAATAGCAACTGGTCTTCCTCTCCATATGGCGTTTCCTAAATGTTAGGCAGCTGGGGGCCATAAACTAAGATTCTGGGACTCTGCTCAGTACCGCCGTGCTGGGCGTTTCTTCAGCAGGTCTCCATCTGATGCTGATCACCACCACACACAAGCCGTTGTTGGCGAAATGTAAGTGTCGCAACAGTGGCTGTGCGTACCATATTCTGAGTAGCACGTTACTCGCTTACGTTGCCACACAACTATGTCTTGCTTAATCAAAATATCCACGGGTGTGCTGCCGGTCTATAGTGTCCAACGGGCACAATATTTCGGCGATCATACATGTCGTCATCATCAGGTGAACTGACGGACTGAGCTGCTGTGAACGTGCCGGCACGGAGATCCGTACGCTATGGCTGCTCAGAGGGAACTGAGCAGCCATAGCGTACGGATCTCCGTGCCGGCACGCTCACAGCAACTCAGTCCGTCAGTTCACCTGATGATGGCGACATGTATGATCGCCGAAATATTGTGCCCTTAGGACACTATAGACCGGCAGCACACCCGTGGATATTTTGATTATCAAATACGCCGGGAGAAACTCAAGAATCACATGTGCTGCTTGGTTTGGTTACAATTTGTTGCTTCTTGCTGCACCGTTAAATTTGATTTAGCGAGCTGCCCAGCTACGCAGATATTATTGCAGTTCCTCCATACACACTTCCACTATTTTTAGTAGCTCCCCAATGTGCTGCCGCAATTTTGGAGTCTGATTTTAGTTTTAGAATATTTTGTTCTTTGGTAATTTTATTGTGACTTGTGTCAGTCTGTTCCTCTCAGTCTTGACTTAAATTTCCAGACGTTGAAAACTGTCCTACAACTTCACTGTGGTTAGACGATCTACTATTAACGAATACAACCTGGATAGAAATATAACCTTGTCATTCTCTCTGTAACGGCATTCTTGTTTGCACAGTCGTCAAACTCTTCGGTAACTCATATTACTCAGTGAGCGTAACGAGCATTGCACTTCCTCGTGTTGTTTTATCAGAAGTCTTTTTATTGACTAGGGAGAGCTGTGTCGACATCTCCTAGGAACAGAACTCTGCCACGTGTTGTTTCATGACCATTTGGCTGAAAACAGTGGAGTGTACAGACTTAGTAAGCATCAACATTGTATACAAACTTCGGTGTTAAGAAACTTTCGGCTAATACGAGACATAACACCATCATCTTCCAAACAACCATCGTTCATATGTGATTTGAGAATAAGGAAGCAGCTGCATACTGTTCCTTCACATACAGCATGTAGGTGAAGTTATTTCTGCCTTCTTCGTACAGCTGAGCTGTAATGTTAAGCATACGCCAGCATTATGTTCACTTCATGGGAATTTGCTGCTCTCATGGTGTACCGATTTTAATCATATTCACAATATTTCTAGTTTTCTCATACCATCTAGTAACACGAGAAAATAATAGGAGTAATGCTACGTTAATCTGACAATGTGCAGAGTCAGTAAATGATTATGGTGATTTACACGAACAGCACGATTAGGTTATGCATAAAATATTAGCTTGTACAGTTTGAAAGTAAATTTATCCGATACACATAGTCTCGCTCATACACAAAATACAAACCAGGCGAGGAAGTGCATAGGTAAATAAATGATTTAGTGACACTGTCTACATTAGCGTTCGTGAAACAAAGGCTTTGGCCTCTGATTATCGCATTCAGAACGGAGGAAACGGTGAATTACTATGAAAGGAGGAGGGCTATGCCAGAGGCGTTCAATGAATTCGAAGGTAAAGTACTATGTACTGACTTGGCAGAAAATCCTAGGAAATTTTGGTCTTATGTCAAAGCGGTAGGTGGATCAAAACAAAATGTCCAGACACTCTGTGACCAAAATGGCACTGAAACAGAGGATGACAGACTAAGGGCCGCAACACCAAATGTCTTCTTCCAAAGCTGTTTCACAGAGGAAGACTGCACTGTAGTTCCTTCTCTAGATTGCCGCACAGATGACAAAATGGTAGATATCGAAATAGACCACAGAGGGATAGAGAAACAATTAAAATCGCTGAAAAGAGGAAAGGCCGCTGGACCTGATGGGATACCAGTTCGATTTTACACAGAGTACGAGAAGGAACTTGATCCCCTTCCTGCAGCGGTATACCGTAGATCTCTAGAAGATCGTAGCGTTCCAAAGGATTGGGAAAGGGCACAGGTCATCCCCGTTTTCAAGAAGGGATGCCGAATAGATGTGCAGAACTATAGCCTATATCTCTAACCTCGATCAGTTGTAGAATTTTGGAACACGTATTATGTTCGAGTACAACGACTTTTCTGGAGACTAGAAATTTACTCTGTAGGAATCAACATGGGTTTCGAAAAAGGCGATCGTGTGAAACCCAGCTCGCGCTACTCGTCCACGAGTCTCAGAGGGCCACAGACACGGGTTCCCAGGTAGATGAAGTGTTTCTTGACTTCCGCAAGGCGTTCGATACAGTTCCCCACAGTCGTTTAATGAACAAAGTAAGAGCATATGGACTATCAGACTAATTGTGTGATTGGATTGAAGAGTTCCTAGGTAACAAAACGCAGCATGTCGTTCTCAATGGAGAGAAGTCTTCCGAAGTTAGAGTGATTTCAGGTGTGCCGCAGGCGAGTGTCGTAGGACCATTGCTATTCACAATATGCATAAATGACCGTGTGGATGACATAGGATATTCACAGAGGCTTTTTGTGGATGATGCTGTGGTATATCGAGAGGTTGTAACAATGGAAAATTGTACTGAAATGCAGGAGGATCTGCAGCGAATTGACGCATGGTGCAGGGAATGGCAATTGAATCTCAATGTAGACAAGTGTAATGTGCTGCGAATACACAGAAAGAAAGATCCCTTATCATTTAGCTACAATATATCAGGTCAGCAACTGGAAGCAGTTAATTCGATAAATTATCTGGGAGTACGCATCAGGAGTGATTTATAATGGAATGATCATATAAAGTTAATCGTTGGTGAAGCAGATGCCAGACTGAGATTCATTGGAAGAACGCTAAGGAAATGCAATCCGAAAACAAAGGAAGTAGGTTACAGTACGCTTGTTCGCCCACTGCTTCAATACTGCTCAGCAGTGTGGGATCCATATCAGATGGGGTTGATAGAAGTGGTAAAGAAGATCCAACAGAGAGCAGCGCGCTTCGTTACAGGATCATTTAGTAATCGCGAAATCGTTACGGAAATGATTGATAAACTCCAGTGGAAGACTCTACAGGAGAGACGCTCAGTAGCTCGGTATGGGCTTTTGTTGAAGTTTCGAGAACATACCTTCACCGAGGAGTCAAGCGGTATATTGCTCCCTCCTACGTATATCTCGTGAAGAGACCATGAGGATAAAATCAGAGAGATTAGAGCCCACACAGAGGCATATCGACAATCCCTCTTTCCACGAACAATACGAGACTGGAATAGAAGGGAGAATGGTGCATACGGATGTATATAACCGGTCGCTTTTTCCCTCGTTAAGCACATAAAAAGAGTAGGGCAAAAATCTGCTAAACACCCACAGCCACATAATGTACAGAGACTTAAGAGTATATTTGTCGATGTGGTTGGAGTTCCGCAAGTGCGCAGTGAAGTCAACGTGGGAAAAATATGTGAAGGATGTAATCACGACAGAGGGTAGTTGCCGAAAATTGACGTCAGAGAGCGTTGTAGATTTGGATGTCCGGGCTGCCACTCATTGATGCTAGAGGTAGTCTTTTGGACAGAAACTGCCGTCACCGACTGTATGTCTTTAAACAGAATTGATATTCAGTCTTTCATTTTCTGTATCAGGGTGTGTTAGTGCAAGCAGCCTGTGACCAATGAAACAACGTTTGAATATTTCACTCAGAAAAGTCGTACGTAAAAATCGTCTATCAGTTGTTAACTTAAATAAAATCACTACTACTGCTGGGTGTACAGTCTGCCAAACGCTTAATGAGAAAGTCAATAAAAACGATTGTTTACACTTATCCCCGTATTTAAATTAATATTGATAACAGTCTCGGTTACAGTAAACCTAGAATGTTCCTATTTCCACAATATTAAGTTACACGAAAGCAATCAAATGCCTTCCAGCCGTATCCACTAATATTGTCTGGCAGAGCAAACACGTGAAGGTATCTCAACTAATAGTTTGAAGGAATACCGAAGTACTACGAAAAAGAAATTACTCTTCTTCTAGAAGCGGTCTAAAGCAGGTTATTGGAGGCACAAAGTGACCCAAGTGAATGAAAAAATGCGCAATTCATTCCACTTCTCATGAAAGGTCAATGAAAATACAGGTACGGCTGTAATGGTTGTTATTAATTTGAACCCTATAAAGATTCAAATTATTTTAAAATAAAATGGTTTAAAAGGGCTCTGAGCACTATGAGACTTAACATCTGAGGTCATCAGTCCCCTAGAACTTAGAACTACTTAAACCTAACTAACCTAAGGACATCACACACATCCATGCCCGAGGCAGGATTCGAACCTGCGACCTTAGCGGTCGCCTGCTTCCAGACTGAAGTGCCTAGAACCGCTCGGCCACTTCGACCGGCGGTTGTTACCAATCCCTTGCAGAATTTTGGAACAGGTTTCGTACTGTAGTATTACGATTTTTCAGAAGAGCAAAAGAGCTCCTCTGTACGAAACAGCTTTGAGGCACAAACGAAGAGGGTCTAGAACCCCGGTCGCTCTGTTCAACCACGCGACTCCAGGTACCCAGACAGAGGCGCCCATGTTGCTGGCGCACTCCTTGCTTTATGGCAGATGCTCGATACGCTGTTGCCTAATTATGTAAATACAAAGTTAGGGAATATCAGATCAGATCAGTGATTTGATTGAGTTCCATGGAAACAGGACACAGTAAAAGTAGCTTCAAGCATACTCACACCCGCTGCAGGAATGTATTTCAACCGCCACAGGCTGTTGTCATTTGTGGGTGTGAGCTGCGTTTGTGTGTGTGTGTGTGTGTGTGTGTGTGTGTGTGTCTGTGCGTCTTTCGTCTGTTTTTGACAAAAGCCTTGTTGGTCGAAAGCTTATTTTTGTGAAAGTCTTTTTTTACTTTGTGCCTGTCTGCGACTCAGCATACCCGCTAAATGATGAATAGCAACTATCCTTTTCATTTTACATAATGCGGTGTAATTTGTAAAGTGAATTTGTTTCTGTTAATAGTTTCTCTCATACAACTGTTTACATTTATTATCTCCTTGAATTTGCAACTTCTTTAACATCAAATGGTTCAAATGGCTCTGAGCACTATGTGACTTAACTTCTGAGGTCATGAGTCGCCTAGAACTTAGAACTAATTAAACCTAACTAACCTAAGGATATCACACACATCCATGCCCGAAGCAGGATTCTAACCTGCGACCGCAGCGGTCGCTCGGTTGGAGACTGTAGCGTCTAGAACCTCACGGCCACTCTGGCCGGCTCTTTAACATTCATTGTAATCAACATTTGCCTTTGCGGTTTCGCTAAGTGTCAGCAATGGAGATAAAGCCGAATTAATTTTCTTTGTGATTTCTTTGATGTATGGTTTCTATTAGCTTCTGTCTATGGGATCGCCGGCCGGTGTGGCCGAGCGGTTCTTGGTGCTTCAGCCTGGAACCGTTCGACCGCTACGGTCGCAGGTTCGAATCCTGCCTCGGGCATGGGTGTGTGTGCTGTCCTTAGGTTAGTTAGGTTTAAGTAGTTCTAAGTTCTAGGGGACTGATGACGCCAGAAGTTCAGTCCCATAGTGCTAAGATCCATTCGAAGTATTTGTCTATGGGATCTATCACCGTAAAGTGGAGTCCTATTAATGTTTTCAATCTTGCAAAGACGAAATATGAAGAACGTGTTACCGGGGTGCAATCGAAATCACATACCTCTCTTGAAGAATCACATACGTATTTCTTATTATCACTGAACTTTCATTCCAATGATGTCGACATTTAATCAAAAATTGTGGAAACATCACACGAAACCATAATAATTCGTATGATTCTGTGAATTGTGGTTCCAACGATGATTGTTGTGCTAACTAAAGTCGAGAACAAAGACGGAAAAAGAAGTCCACATTATTATCTTCCACACAAAAAAAGGTGTAAATTTTTTGTTTACATGGAAGGAGAAAACCCTTAAACTTGAGAAACGTGCAAAGCCGCTTTCGTTCCGTAAAATCTGAACATGAATTACATAAGTGGAGAAAGATTTCCACGAATCACGAAATATGCGTCAGAATTAAACTCGAAAATGTGTGAAAAGGATAACTGTTCGAAGAATTCAGAAATGCTGGTGCGAGTCAGTACACCGTTTCCGAGGGAGGTGTAGGAGACTAGGCGCTCTGAACTGCAAGTGAGATGAACATTACACATTTCCAGGCTTCTTCGACCTGCTTATACAGATCCATTAATATTGAAAAGGTAGTCGCAAAATTATGAAGTATACGTCAGGTAATCTTCTAGAGAAGAAATTTGTAGCTGATTTGAAGCTGAATCTTCTTGGTACCCCTAGCAGCTGTGTATAACACTGGACAGTCAGATTTCGTGCCATCCGCACTTCATCATTTCGTGCGAAAAACAGAGTCGCTTGGCATTCGACGAGTGCTATGGATCATTCGCATGTAACATTGCTAGTGATAAATATATACTGTTTCCGCAGCATTATCTCTGTCTTCGGGAACACAGAGGCATATTAAAACAAAACATTGATAAAATGACTATTTACTGGCAAAAGTCCTGTAATCGACGTAGCAAAATCTGAAAAAATGAGTGAGAACATTAGTCAGTATTACATCCGAATGGTCCTCTACAGTTTGCAGAAAATAGCTCATTACCTTCGTTCGATTCTTGGCCTGGACATAAAGACACCTCTGTTTTTAGGAGGACAACAAAATGTAATACGGATTACATCGTGAGTAAAAATATGGTTCAACGTCTCAAAAAAATAATTTCAATACTGTTAAGCACTTTTCAGAAAACTGTCGGAAAGTATAATTTCCGTCAGCTCTTTGTCTTTTCAGTTCTATCGGAGGAACAGTTTTTTAATCTACAGTCACTTCTGCATTGTCAACTTGTATCACCACAATTTGGTACCCAGCACAATATGCAGAACAACGCCACGTCCATTTCTTACTCCATTTCAGTTCTCTAAATAAAACACTAACCATTACTACGAAGTTTCTGAATGGAGTAATGTTTCTTTCATCAGGTGTACCTGGAGAAGGGAAAATATTTGTTTTATCGTCCAACAGAAATTTCGCAGTTTTTTGACAACTACAGGGAATAAACAAGGAAATGTTTCATTACTAGCAATATATAAAATATTAAAAATTACCACAAAAACTGGGCTATAGGAATTGTCATAAAATAATTAATATCAACAAATTAAAGTTCTGACTGATGGAAGTCGTCCAGAAGGTAATACGTGTAATACTAGTATCTGTTTCGGCAGCTTAAATACACTTATTTGTGTAAAAATTTCTTAGATCGTCGCTGAGCGGCAACCACCTGATATTTCAAAGAATATCTTACGCGCCGCGGAGCTGAATACGAATTGTTCATAAATTGTATCGATAGTGATGTTTCTTGTTTTTTGGCAGCTGAAGAATTTTAATCCTCTACTGTTACCACAGACCTGATATATTTTTTTTAAAGACGGTTGACGCGTATGTGGCGCGGTCCATAATCACTAATTAGTTATTACAAAATATTACTATTGTTCAGTGCTATGTAAGAGTTTGTGTGTGCATCTAAGATGTTACAAGACTTTGTTTAAAGAAACAACCAGCAAGATAGAAAACTGAAATTGTAAGGAGCCTATTGTTAGCAATACTGACTGAGGTAATTAAATTGGTTATTGTGCTCTCAACTGCATTATTTTGCCTGCGTATTACTCAAAGTACTTCTATGCTATCCATCTCCTATTAATGGCAATAGAATTAATGGTGTTTTTATAGTTTTCATACTGCTGCCAGGGACCGACTGCATGTCGGCAAACGTCTTAGTTAAGGCAGAAGGCGCATTGCTATTTACCTTGTTTTTGATTTAAATCCAGTTTCTTTTAACGTGTGGTGTAGTACAGCAAAGAAAATTTCCAGCTCTGTCTGGTCCCTTAGGTTTCTCTGCCCGTATTTGCTATGTCTAATATCCGGTCGTCATCGAATGTGATCACGACGCAAATAAATTATGTGGCAATGCGGACTCTGTCCTTAATCTTGAGAACGCTAAGTCTTCTGCAAGCGATTTCAGGTGACTTACGTTTTTGAAAAGTCTTTGCTCTTCCCGCCAAGAAGTGATGCAAAACTCACAACAGATTTCTGAATCTTTACAAGAGAATAATAATTTAATCAAAATGTAATCATTTTTTATAAAGAAAAAAAAACATCACACACGGAGCGAGGAAAAGCTGTGGTTATCACAACTTACTCGCATACGGAAGGACAACGGTTCAGACTCGCGTGTTGACATTCACATTTAGGTCTCCCGTGATTTCCCTAAAACCCACCTGTCTAATGCCGGGATGGTTCCTTCGAAAGGGTACGGCCAATATCATTCCTCCAATACGAGATTGTGCTCCGTCTCTAATGATCTCGATGTCGATGGGGCTTTAAATCCAATCTTCCTTCCTTTTTATAATCTAACATGGTAAACTGCCTTTTATGCCTTTCCTCCGCTAGTCGCTTGTGTAACCGGCGCATCTCTGCAACAGTTCAGCTAGCGATAAGAACTACAAGTTATATATATATAAATAATGATTTCAGACATGTTAGGTATGGTTTAAGTGCTTAAAATTTACGTATGAGTAATTTGGACTTCGTGCTACACGCAGCATGGTCCTCCGATGACGGCTGCGTCTGCTTATTCACCGATTCGCGAGCTAGGATGGAAGGGCTGAACAAACCGCAGCTGTAAGATGTTCTTCACGCGGCAAAAATGAGCAACTTTAACATTTTTAAAAAAATGTTTGCAGTGCGCCTTAGCAGCTAACATTTTGAAACAGAATTTCATGAGACGTATTCTACCTGAGTGGTGGTTCGTCGTGTCGGACTGGAGCATCAGTGCAATATAAGAGGGCACTGCTATCCACTTTTCGTATAAATGCTCAAGTGAATCACGTCAGATGTTCCACACCATTGTTACTGGATAATCCGTTGTGTATAGAGAAGTCACAACGATAGAAACTTGTAGCGAAATGCCGGAAGGCAATTGACACCTACCCTCCTCCTTCCCCTTCCCCCCCCCCCCCCAAAAAAAAAAGAAAAAGCATAAATGTGATGCACTGCGCTTGAATAGGCGTAAAGACGTTTTATTGTTTAACTATACGTTGGGCTCGGGAAGCAACGTCACTGCAAGTTCTCGGACACAGAAAAATATATAGTAGGAGGCATTCAAAATGATTACGCCATGCTCACATTCATTCGGAGATTATTCAAGAAGCTTCGATAGATTACAATTTCAGCATCGCTCATCATTCGGAATATCCACCATTTAGGATTGACAGGAGAAACAGAAAAGAAAACAAAACGAAAGGCAGCCCGTTTTATCACGGTTTCGTTTGGCTTACATCTGTGGCGTCAGTCAGTTGCAGAATTTTGCAACGTATGTCATGCTCGCATATTGTGACATTTTTAGAGGCCAAAAATCTCCTGTACAGGAACCAACATGGGCTCGGGAAACAACGATCGTGTGAAACCCAGCTGTCTCCATGCGCCCACGAGACCCACAAAGCACGAGATACAGGCGGCCATGTACAGGTTATATTCCCTGACTTAGGGAAAGCACTCGAAACATTTCCCTACTGAATACCTTTTTAAGAGACAGTCTCCACTCCTATCGATCTGATCAAGTAAGCGTAGAAAACACGTGCAATCATTTCAAAGAGATAGTGTCAACTACAATTGAGAGATATATACCACATAAATTAATAAGTAAAGGTACTGATTTTCCATGGCACACAAAATGAGTCAGATTGCTGTTGCAGAAGCAACGAAACAAGCATGCCAAATTTAAAAGAACGCTAAATCACCAAGATTGGCAAAGTTTTTCAGAAGTTCGAAATATAGCACGTACTTCAATGCGAGATGTTTTTAATAGTTTTCACGACGAAACTCTGTCTCAATATGTCGCAGAAAACCTAAAGAGTTTCCGGTCATACATAAAGCACAGCAGTGGCCAGACGTATTCAATACCTTCACTGCGCGATAACAACGGTGAAGTCACTGATAACATAGCCACTAAAGCAGAGTTATTAAACACGGTTTTCCGAAACTCCTTCACCAAGGAAAACGAAGTAAATATTTCTGAATTCCAATCAAGAACAACTTCCAAGATGAGAAATATAGAAGTAGATATGCTCGGTGTAGCAAAGCAGCTTAAATCACTCAATAAAGGCAAGGCCTCCGGTCCATATTGTATACCAGTGAGGTTCCTTTCAGAGTATGCTGATACAATAGCTGCATATTTAGCCATTATATACAACCACTAGCTCACAGAATGATCCCTACCTAAAGACTAGAAAATCGCCCAAGTCACACCAATACCCAAAAAGGGAAGTAGGAGTCATTCGCTGAATTACAGATCCATATCACTAACGTCGATTTGTAAGGTTTTGGAACATGTACTGTGTTCAAATACCTTTCTCACAAGCGTCTTCTAACCAAAACTGCGTGCGTGTGGAATATCGCCTCAGTTCTGCGTCTGGATTCGTTATTTTCTGTCAGAAAGGTCACATTTCGTAGTAGTAGATGGAAAGCCATCTAGTAAAACAGAAGTAATTTCCGACGTTCCCCGAGGAAGTGTTGTAGATTCGGTATTGTTCCTCATCTTCATTCACGGCGTAGGAGACTATCTCAGTAACCATCTTACACTGTTTACAGATGATACTCTCATTTACCGTCTTGTAAAGTCATCAGATGACCAAAACGAATTGCAAATTCATTTAGATATGATATCTGTATGGTGCGTAGAGTGGCAATTGACCCTGAATAAGGAAAAGTGAAGTTATTCACATGAATACTAAAAGAAGTCCTCTAAATTACAATTACGCGGTAAGTCACACAAATCTGAAGGCTGCAAATACTTAGGAATTACAATTACAAATAATCTAAAATGAAATGACCACATAGATACTGTTGTTGGTAGAGTAAACCAAAGACAGCGTTTCATTGGCAGAACACTTAGAAGGTGCTTGTCCGCCCTATTTTAGAGTATTGCTGTGCGGTGTGGGATCCGCATTAGTTGGGACTGACGAGTCACATCGAAAAAGAATAAAGAAAGGCAGCTGGTTTAGTATTATGGCGAAATATGGGACATAGTGCCACAGACACGGTAGGTGAGTTGGAGTGGCAATCATTAAAACAAAGGCGTTTTTCGTTGCGACTTGATCTCCTCATGAAATTTCAATCACCAGTTATCTCCTCCGATTGCGAAAACATTCTGTTGGCACCCATCAACATAGGGAGAAATTATCATCACGATAAAATAAGAGAAATCAGGGATCGCACAGAAAAATTTAAGTGCTCGTTTTTCACGCGTGCCGCTCGAGAGTGGAACGGTTGAAAGACAGCTTGACGGTGGTTCATTGATCCCTCTGCCACGCAGTTTGTTGTGAATAGCAGATCACGTAGATGTAGATGTAGATGAAGTCTAATCAAAAAAATTCTAGCGTGCTCAGTATCAGACCAACCGTGTGATTTGACTGAAGAGCTTCTAGGAAATAGAACACTGCATGTCATTCTTCCCGGAGAGAACTCTTCAGAGGTAAAAGTAAGTTCGGATGTGCCCCGAGAAAGTGTTACAGGAGCATTATTTATCTCAATATGTATAAACGACACAACACATAAGGAAGGAAGTTCCATGAGTGTTTTCGCGGATGATGCTGCTGTGTACAGAGAAGTCGTGACGCTAGAAAATTGTAGCAAAATGAAGAAAGACATGCAGAGGATCGACTTTCGTTCCATGGAGTGGCAAACAACACTGAACACAAGTAAAGTGATACGCTCAAAATGTTCAGAATGTTCTTTAAACGGCAGGCTGCTGTGGCCGAGCAGTTCTAGGGACTTCAGTCCTGAACCGCGCGACTGCTATTGTCGCAGGTTCGACTGCTGCCTCGGGCATGGATGTTTGTGATGTCCTTAGGTTGGTTAGGTTTAAGCAGTTCTAAGTTCTAGGGTACTGCTGACCTCAGTAGTACCGTTTGTTCTTCAAACCATTCACGAATAATTGTGGCCCGATGACAAGGTGCACTGTCATCCACTAAAATTCCTTGGATGGCTGAAAATGGTCTCCATGAAGCCGACCATTCCCATTTACAGTCTGTAAACGATCCAGTTAGGGGACCGCCAACGCCTTGCACAATGCCTTGTTGACAACTTGGGCTCATGCCTTCGTGGAGTCTGCGCCACACTCGAACCCTACCATCAGGGTACCAACTGAAATCTGGACTCCTATGACGAGGCTACGGTTTTCCGATCGTGTAGGGCCCAACCGATATGGTCAAGATATCATGAGAGGAGATGTAGATGATGTCATGGTGTTAGCAAAAGCACTTGATTCGGTCGTCTGCTGCCATAGCCCACTAACCCCAAATTTGGCCCCACTGTCCTAACGTTGTTGTACATCCCACATTTATTCCTGAGCTTATTTCACCCACTTTGACTGTTGGGACTGACAACTCTAATGAAACGCTGCTGTGTGCTGTCGTTAGGTGAAGGCCGTAAGCCACTGCGTTGTCCGTGGTGAGATGTAGTGCCAGAAATTTGCTTCAAATGGCTCTGGGCGCTATGGGACTTAACATCTGAGGTCATCAGTCCCCTAGAACTTAGAACTACTTAAACCTAACTAAGCTAAGGACATCACACACATCCATGCCCGAGACAGGATTCGCACTTGCTAGCGTAGCGGTCTCGTGGTTCCAAACTGAAGCGCCTAGAACCGCTCGGCCACCCCGGCTGGCCAGAAATTTGCTATTTTGGGCATACTCTCATACTCTTGACACTATATATCTCGGAGCATTCAGTTTCGTAATGATTTCTAAAATAGAATGTCCCAAATGTCTAGCTACAACTATAATTTCGCCTTAAGAGTCTAATAATTACGCTCGTGCAGCCCTCATCACGTCCGACATGGATCACCTGACAAGGGAACCTTCCCATCGCACACACCCTCAGATTTAGTTATAACTTGGGACAGCGGATAGACCTTCAAAAACTGAACACAGATCAATCGAGAAAACAGGAAGAAGTTGTGTCGAACTATGAAAAAAATAAGCAAAATATACAAATTGAGTAGTCCATGCGCAAGACAGGCAACATTAAGTACTGTATGAGATCAGGAGCGCCGTGGTCCCGTGGTTAGCGTGAGCAGCTGCGGAACGAGAGGTTCATGGTTCAAGTCATCCGTCGAGTGAAAAGACTACTTTTTTATTTTCGCAAAGTTATGATCTGTCCAGTCGTTCATTGACGTCTCTGTTCACTGTAATAAGTTTAGTGTCTGTGTTTTGCGAATGCGCCGCAAAACCGTGCGATTAGTAGACGAAAGGACGTGCCTCTTCAATGTGAACCGAAAACATTTGATCCCAAAGTCATAGGTCAACCGATTCCTCCACAGGAAAACACGTCTGATATATTCTATACGACAGTGGTGACGGCATGTGCGTCACATGACAGGAACATGTTGCCGACCCACGTAACTTGTACACTTGGCGAATGGGTAGAAATATTCTTCTACTTTGCCCGATTTAGGTTTTCTTGTGGATGTGATAATCACTCCCAAAAAAGTGATGAAAACATAAGAGTTTGTCACATAAACTGCAACAAATGAATGCAACAGTTTCACAGTCGCACTGTTTTCCCTGTGCTCTGTCAAAACGTATATTTTTAACGTTTTCAAATTTTTCCGTGTGCAGACCGTCAAATACTGCATATGTCAAAGCAAATCTGAACATGTCCTGGAATTTTGGAGAGCTAAGTTGATTATGTATGTGTGCCTGAACTTTGATAATTGTCTGAAAATAAAAAATTGAACCTCTCAGTCGAGGGTAGACTTGAATCAATGACCTCTCGTTCCGCAGCTGCTCACGCTAACCACGGGACCACGGCGTTCCTGAGCGCAATATAGTTGTTGATGTTGCCTATCTTGCGCATAGACTACTCAGTTTGTATATTTTGTTTATTTTTTTCATAGTTCCACACATCTTCCTGTTTCCTCAATTGATCTGTGTTCAGTTTTTCAAGGCTTATCCACTGTGCCAACTTATAACTAAATCTGACGGGGGTGCGATTGGGAGGTTCCATCGTGAGTACAAATGAATGCTCCGCCAGATCGCTGGCCTTTTATGTCTTGTGTACGCGATACTACCACCACCACCATCATCACCACCCCATGACTTTTGTCACATCAGTGTATACTGTCCTGGAAGTCACTGAATGCGAATTGAACACCAGAACTAATATTTTGACTCAGTTGTCGGAATGTACTGACAGTGTCGCTGGCATACACATGTGACGCCCACAACATACTCCGTGGGGAAAAAAAAACCTTTTTTCGAAAGTATGTGCTTCAACACAAACAATTAGTTTCTACAATGATTGATTTGAAAAAGAAATTTCTTATGTCGAAAAACTGGCTTTTACTATGATTTTTGTATTCAAACTAACCATTTCACTACCATGTCTTAGGTAAATAAATCAGTTCAATAATTACTATTTCGTGCAGTCCAAACATTAGCTACGACCCTGGCGAGTGGAAACGACTGTTTGACTTGGAAGTAATTAAAGATACTACTGCATAATCGCCGCTCTTAATTTTTTATTAGCACCAGAAGGGGAAAGTGCGGCCGTGATACACCGCTTCTGGCACCCGCCGCGGCACGATGGCCGCGCGCCGCCGTTAATCAGAGTAATTCATTAATACGCTTATCTGCATAATGATTGTTTGCGCGGCGGGATTGGTTCGCCGGGGCAGTTTTCGGCGCGCAGTTTATTTCTGGGAGCAGGTGTCTGCGGCGGCCGCTCGCCGGTGCTTCCGCCTGGCGGACGCGGCGCGCACTAATCACCCGGCTCGCAGATTTATGTGCAGCGGGCGGCCTCTTCCCCGGCCGCAGGCGCGCTTCCGGACTGCGATTCTTCGGCGCGCGCAGCGCAGGATATATGGCCGTCCGCGGGCGCTCGGCGATACGGCAGCGGCGATATGCCTCTTAGGCACGCCGTTAAGCCACCGGCGCCGCGCTGGATGTCTTCCGGGCCAAAAATTCACTGCTGACAGTTTTGCGCCTTGGCCGTACCTGTTGGTGTCACCGCCGAGAAAAGCCAACGAAAACTCGAATGCGTTCCGTCCAAAGGATCGTGCTCTAAGCAATATACGGTGCAAAGGAGAAAATACACTGATGTGAAAGACTTAAGCATGAAAGTAACTTTCGCCTGATTTGTCACTGCCTAGTAACGGAGCTAAAGAAAATTTGTACTATACCTGGAAAGAACTACTGCAGTATGGTACACACGATGGCTTACGAAATACGCAAAAAGATAAAGAGAAATGTTGGTGATACCCTCATATCCTTGGGTACCAGAAGAAATATTGAAATGACGAAAGGAGAAAGTATAAAAATGTAGTAAATGAAACAGGCAAAAAGGAATACAAACGTCTCAAAAATGAGATCGACAGGAAGTGTAAAATGGCTAGGCAGGGATGGCTAGAGGACAAATGTAAGGTTATAGAGGCTTATCTCACTAGAGGTAAGATAGATACTGCCTACAGGAAAATTAAAGAGACCTTTGGAAAAAAGTGAACAACTTGAATGAATATCAAGAGCTCAGATGGAAACCCAGTTCTAAGTAAAGAAGGGAAAGCAGAAATATGGGAGGAGTATGTAGAGGGTCTATACAAGGGCGATGTTCTTAAGGATAATTTATAGAAATGGAAGAGAAGGTAGATGAAGACGAAATAGGAGATGTGATACTGCGTGAAGAGTTTGACAGAGCACTGAAAGACCAAATTCGAAACAAGGCCACGGGAGTGGACAACATTCCATTATAACTACTGACAGCCTTGGGAGAGCCAGGCCTGACAAAACTCTACAATCTAGTGAGAAAGATGTATGAGACAGGCGAAATACCCTCAGACTTCAAGAAGAATATAATAATTCCAATCCCAAAGAAAGCAGGTGTTGATAGATGTGAAAATTACCGAACCATCAGTTAAATAAGTCACAGCTGAAAAATACTAACGGGAATTCTTTACAGACGAATGGAAAAAGTGGTAGAAGCCGACCTAGGGGAAGATCAGTTTGGATTCCGTGGAAATGTTGGAACACGTGAGGCAATACTGACACTATGACTTATCTTAGAAGCTAGATTAAGGAAAGTCAAACCTACGTTTCTAGCATTTGTAGACTTAGAGAAAGCTTTTGACAATGTTGACTGGAATACTCTCTTTCAAATTCTGAAGGTGGCAGGGGTAAAATACAGGGAGCGAAAGGCTATTTACATTTTGTACAGGTACCAGATGGCAGTTATAAGAGCCGAGGGGCATGAAAGGGAAGCAGTGGTTGGGAAGGGAGTGAGACAGAGTTGTAGCCTATCCCCGATGTGAATCAATCTGTATATTGAGCAAGCAGTTAAGGAAACAAAAGAAAAAATTCAGTGTAGGAATTAAAATCCATGGAGAAGAAATAAAAACTTTGAGGTTCACCGATGACATTGTAATTCTGTCAGAGACAGCAAAGGACCTGGACGAGATGCTGAACTGAATGGAGAGTGTCTTGAAAGGAAGATATAAGATGAACATCAACAAAAGCAAAACGAGGATAACGGAATGTAGTCGAATTAAGTCGGGTGATGCTGAGGGAATTAGATTAGGAAATGAGGCAGTTAAATTAGTAAATGAGTTTTGGTTTTGGGGGGCAAAATAACTCATGATGGTCAAAGTAGAGAGGATATAAAATGTCGACTGGCAATGGCAAGTAGAGCGTTTCTGAAGAAGAGAATTTTGTTAACATCGAGTATAGATTTAAGTGTCAGGAAGTCGTTTCTGAAAGTATTTATATGGAGTGTAGCAATGTATGGAAGTGAAACGTGGACGATAAATAGTTTAGACAAGAAGAGAATGGAAGCTTTCAAAATGTGGTGCTACAGAAGAATGCTGAAGATTATATGGGTAGATCACATAACTAATGAGGAGGTATTGAATAGAATTGGGGAGAAGAGAAATTTGTGGCGCAACCTGAGTAGAAGGAGGGATCGGTTGGTAGGGCATATTCTGTGGCATCAAGGTATCACCAGTATAGTACCGAAGGGTAGCGCGGAAGGTAAAAATCTTAGAGGGATACCAAGAGATGTATACACTAAACAGATTCAGAAGGATGTAGGTTGCTGTAAGTACTGGAATAGAAGAAGCTTCCACAGGATACAGTAGCATGGAGAGCTGCATCAGTCTCAATACTGAGGACCACAACAACAACGACGAGAGGTGGAAATACGCAATGTACCCGTGAACATCGTTGTTTCTGGTATTGCGGTGTGGGAGACATGATGTTGCACGGACATACTGACCTCCAAATCTCTTAACACAGTACACACATCCGGCCAATGTGAAAAAAATTGGTTCAAGTGACTGTCAACAGCATCGATGAGAAACACATAGCACACACTGCGCTATCTTACAATATACGAGATATGTCCGTAAAGTAAGTTCCGTTTGGTTATATAAAAGAAACGTGTACCGATACAGAAAAAATATTTATTGTAATCACTTGTCACTGCGTGGCACAAGTTTTTGTATGCTTTCTCCATAGAAGGTTGCCGCCTGTGTATTCAACCATGTGGTAATATGTTCTTTCAGGTTGTCATCATCGTTGAAATGTTGACCACCAAGGACAGTTTTTAGGTGTAAGAAGAGATGAAAGTTGCTAGGTGCGAGGTCCGGGCTGTATGGAGGATGATCAACCGCGCCCCAGTGAAATCCCAGTGAGAGTTGTTTGATCACATTCGCCGTGTGAGGTCGGGCATTATTGTGGAAAAAAACAACACCTTTTGACAGTAATCCTCGGCGCTTGTTCTGTATTGCGCGGCACAATTTCGTAATGGTCTCGCAGTAACCATGTGCATTGATTGTTTGGCCTCGTGGTAAGAAATCAATTAGTAAAGTGTCTTTTCTGTCCCAAAAAACGGTGCACAATTTTCGAGGTGTCAAGATTTGCTTTGGCTTAACCTTCGTTGGGGATATAAGGTGCCTCCATTCCACTGATTGCCGTTTTGTTTGTGTCGGAAGATACTGACGTTTCATCTCCCGTGACTATCCGAGAAAGGTAACCATCGCCTTCTTCATTGTAGAGTGTCAGAAACTGAAGTGGACTTCCCATCCGTTGTTTTTTGTGTTGTTCAGTAAGAATTTTGGGTAGTCAACGTGAGCAGAGTTTTTGAAATTTCAATTTTTCAGTAACATTTTCACGAATTAGTTATCGTGAGATTTGCGGAATTTCCATAGCAAGGGCACTATGTGTAAACTTCCGGTTGTGCTTTATCTTCTCTTCAGTTGTGTAAACCAGTTCATCAGTAACCACAGACGGGTGTTCACTTTGTGCTTCATCGTGCACTTGTTCACGACCTTCGTTGAACAGTCTGACCCATCTTATAACCATTGAGTAACTTATAGCATTTTGTCCGTAAAGCTCGATGATTTTCCTTTGGTTTAACTTTCTTTGCATTTAGAAAACGAATCACAGATCTGATTTGACACGCGGCGGCATTTTAAATTACGGCTGACTTTATAAACAAGCACACGTCGGCACCAGCGATCTGAAAATGGCGTACATGTCATCTCCTTGAGTCAGAAAAACTGCCGCGCAGGCTCAGAACTGCGATCGTAGCGCTGCCGCGGTTAGAAACAGAAACGGAGCTTACTTTGTGGACGACCCTCGTTTTTAATCACTACCGGTTTCGATCACTGATCATCTTCACAGTGGAAAACAACTTCACATTTCACCAGAAAAGGCGCCATAGTCAGACCGGCTGTGCCTAGAATACGCCTTGAGTAGTGAACTAAGAGTCTGAATAATAATCTTATGTAAACTTAAATATTTGAATACTATCACAAAATTTGGCCACATCATATAGAACTAAGACAACGTCAAAGATTTCACGTCTCGTCATGATCTGACAGTTAGCGTCTTCCAAAATCCGTCTCCTACGAAATTTTAAGAGCACATACTAGTCAAGTTAAAGAGGTCTACTTTTTGAATTAGGTTCAGTTAACAACAAAAATACATGGAACAGATTTCATTAAAGTACATCTTTCACTTTCAGAAATATTAAGTAAAATAACATTTTCACGCCAGGAACTTGAGACACAAGTTAGGCTAACATCCCTTATTAAATAAGTTAAAAACGTAACCAAGCTAAAACGGCAGAGCTTTATTTGATATAAGTAATAACGAAACTCTGCCAATTATCGCTGTGGTATTGTAATTTAATAAAAGGTTCAGAAATTAGAAAGTGACAATTCAGATATCGCTGTCAGGCGATGTGGACGAGCGGTTCTAGGCGCTTCATTCCGGAACCGCGTGACTGCTACTGTCGCAGGTTTGAATCCTGCCGCGGGCTGGATGTGTGTGATGGCCTTAAGTTAGTTAGGTAAAAGTAGTTGTAAGTTCTAGAGGACTGATGACCTCAGATTTATTTACCCTTGGTTACGCCTGAAAAATTATGGAGGTTAGTTTTAAAAGTTATTGGGCTGAGAATGTTATGCAGTATAAACAGAGTATATATTTCCTTAGAGATAAATTGCGCTCGTTGAACGTCTTGCACTGACAACGATATAAGTAAAATTGTAGTAAAAAAAGGTCGCTGGGAGAGCACTGGAAGCAACTTTGGATTGACTGCTCCCTTCGCCGTCCGCACTGCGAGTATAAAACGTCTGAGGCGTCTGCACTTGGTTCGTTATTCGATCGTCGTCAGGCATACGGAACGTGTTACGCTCCGCTACAAATATTTCTTAAGTCTGTCGGCGACAGCGTCCGGTTAAGGCTCAAACGGCGTTAATGGCGACTGAAATAATTGTTTCTCGGTCGAATGATATATCGCGTATATCTTGGGAAATTGTGTGGAAGGTGAAACCTGCCAGGATTAAGAACTGAACTGGAAAGCCGGTGTTCCGTTTCCGTGATATGTTTCTTGTGGCGTCCTCTGTGTTACTGAAAACCCTGTGGCAAGTGTCTGACATTATTCTCCACTTTTAAGGCCAGCCACGAACTTTACGTAATTAGGGATTGAGAGTAGGAATAGTGTCTGAACTGTGTCGAGTGCTGAGTGCGATAGGACAGACTTTAGTGATTTTCTAAACTGATTCTTGTGCAAGTGATTTTTTTTTTGTGTCAGAATATACTCCTCAGTTAAATGACAGCAGACTTCTACGTATCATCGCCGGTCGTGGATTCTCTGCGTTATTCTGACGGTGTTAGAACATTTTATTTCAGTTCTGGCGAGCTGAATTGAAGAGCTTATTTCAATAGTGGTACAAGTCCACTTTTGTTCATTCTCAGAGACAGAGTCCTAAAGCTGAAAGAGCGCTGAATCATCTGCAGTTGAGATACCAGAAATATTCAAGTACATATACTTGAGGTATGTATATTTGAATATTTCTAGTATCTCATCCGTAGATTTTTCAGCGCTCTTTTAATTTTAGGACTCTGTATCTCAGAATGAACTAAAATGGACTTGTACCACTATTGAAATAAGCCCTTTAATTATGGGCGTGTGAACTCAAAATTATATATTCTCCTTCGCTTTCTGTCAGTTCTTATAAAGATAGTTTTCAAGTCCTTGTAAAAGGCCGTGGTATAAATTTTTAATGAAGCTGTATTCTGCCAGACAGTTTTTCAAGCCTCAACCACCTATGATGAATATATGCAAACTGAACTGACGAAAGAAAGCTTGTACTGAGACCAGGATTCGAAACTCTATCTCCCGATCACTTCGCAGATCTGCTAACCACTGTGCCACATTGGCACAGTGGCTTCGCAAAATTGCATGGACTATCATAGCACGCCTTCCTCTTCAATCCAAATTCCCATACACTTCTCAGTCCCCTTGGTATCTTCCCTAAACCCGAACAGCATTTCTGAGGCTTTCCAACTGCATTGCAATAGCACTCCAGCATCGAACGAAATGGGGAATCATGCCTGAAACCCAGACATAGATATTTTAATCAAATGAAAGTATAAGGTTCCCTAGACCTTTTCAAGGGAGTATACCAACTAGGCTGAGGCGTGTATGGGAATTGGGACCGATGTTGGAGACTCTCTGGAATCATATTGCTTCATCTGCACAAAGCACCTATGCCAGGATTTCAGCAAAATCCTCCGTTTCGTTCGATGCAAAGGGAATATTCCAATAGAGTTGCAGAGTCTCTGCAATGCTGTTCGAATCTAGGGCTAATAACAAGTGAGGCGTGAATGGGAATATGGATTGAGGAGGGAGGCGTGATAGGGTAGTACACACAATTGTGCAAAACCACTGTGCCAGAATGGCGTGGCGTTTAGCACAAGTCCCTGGTGTGTAGGAGACACGGGTTCGAATTCCGGCCTTCGAACAAATTTTCATTCGTTGCTCCAGACTACATACATAGAATTAATTTTCATCTACTGCCCAGAACTTCGGATCTGATTTCTTCTTTATAGATGCCTGATTTCGTCTTTATAGATGCCAATGTGCGAACACTTCGAATAGAGTACGTAGAGGGGTTCCTGGAACGAGAGGACATTTGTTAAATGAACTGCCCTGACCGCTCCCCCGACTTAAATCCCATGGAGAACGTATGAGACGCATTGGGGTTACGTATTGCACCACGTCTACACGCACCACCAACCATCCAGTCGTTCTCGACCTCGTTGGTGGAGGAATAGAACGCCCCACTACAAGATCTCCTTAGCAACCTTGTCGCCAGTATGGGAGCTGTTTGAATCATGAATACCATGATGAATCGAGGTGACTTTTATAGGTATTGTGTTTGAATAAAAGAATCATTTCCGTTCGTCAGGTTGTTTATTTAATTCAGTTACTTCCTGTGCTATACAGTAGCAGTTCTTTCTGTGTATGGTCCAAGTTTCATCGACTTTTGCTGCTTCACAGTAACACATTACGGGAAAGTTACTTTCGCCCTTACGTTTTGCACACCTGCGTAAAAAGCGATATTTTTAATGTACGAGGGCAAATCAGCAAGTATTTCCGTTTTGGTTCAAATCGCCTCTGTGTTCTCCGTTCTGCTCAGTACGGTCGCCAGCTCCAAGATGACAACGCTTCCTCCGCCTTGTGGCAGGTATCACAGTTGTACCGTCTGTCCGCTTTCCGGTCTTGGCGTGGAAACGTGGCTGCGCCTCTCTCTGTTTGCGCCAATGAGCGTGAGTTATGTAATTCGTTTTGTATTGCATGAACGCATACTGGGAGGTGAAATACGAGGGGCTTCCAATAAACATGTGACCTATTGTTTTACCGGGCAGTTTAAGTTGAAAAAATTCGGAAATCGCAGTGGGACATCGAGGAATATTCCTGCTCCCGTGCCTGTAGTTCAACAAAGTTCCGAAAGGTGGCGGCGCTATATTAGCCTTCAAAATGGCGTCCATTACAGGCGTGCGTTCCGAGCAGAGAGCTGTCATTGTGTTCAAAATTGTTTGAAATGGCTCTGAGCACTATGGGACTCAACTGCTGATGTCATCAGTCGCATAGAACTTAGAACTACTTAAACGTAACTAATCTAAGGACATCACACACACCCAAGCCCGAGGCAGGATTCGAACCTGCAACCGTAGTAGTCGCGCAGTTCCGGACTGAAGCGCCTAGAACCGCTGGGCCGGCTGTCGCCACAAAATTACAAATGAAATTTTCCTGCTCCATGACAATGAAAGACCTCGTACAAGTGTACGCATCCGAGATGAGCCCACGAAACTTCACTGAACTGGTCTTTCTCATCCACCCTCGAACTCACACCTCGCAACTTCCGACTTCCATCTATTTGTAGCAATGCAGGATGCGCTCCGCGGGAAGCGGTACATGTATGGCGGGGAGAAGTGGCCGCGCGGGATTAGCCGAGCGGTCTCAGGCGCTGCAGTCATGGACTGTACGGCTGGTCCCGGCGGAGGTTCGAGTAGTCCATCGGGCATGGGTGTGTGTGTTTGTCCTTAGGATAATTTTGGTTAAGTAGTGTGTAAGCTTAGGGACTGATGACCTTTGCAGTTAAATCCCATAAGATTTCACACACATTTGAACATTTTTTGGGGAGGTTATTGATGCAGCAACACGTTGTCTCCGACGTCGATCAGTAGAGTGGTATCATGAGGGCGAAGAGGTCCCAGCTAGGTGGAGCACGGCCATCGCATCGAACGGATGTTATAACACAATTTCGTAGCCGGAAGAGTGTAGAATAATGTGATGTATTGGAACCCTGAATAAAAGCAACCAGCCTGTGAAAAAAAAGAAAAATAAAAAAAAATATTGCATTACTTGTTGAACGCCCCTCGTACATTCACGACCGTTTCCTACCGTGCCGAAATGTTTAACAGTAGAAAGAAAACTTGAAAAGCTGCCGAAGAAGCGTTAAGGAGGAGCACAAGCGCAGTCATCTGAGGCTATGTTAGCAGCTACTACACTGTCATGATGATGAAGGTGAAGAAGTGTTTATGAAATGACGCATCATTGGAGACACAAGATGTGTTAATCAGTCTGTGCCAGAGAGAGAAAGCACTGAATGAAAACCTCTCAGATCTCCAACGAAACACAATTCGGAAGACAGCCCTCCGCAACGAAAATGGTGCTGTCTGTTTCTTTTTGTTTTCTTTTTTTTTCATACTGTAGGAAGTATTTCACGACACGACCCTAGCACTAAATACGAAAAAGTTTTACGCTTACAGACATTTGGTTGATTATACATCGTATACTAATTGAGTGAACTCCACTTGTATTTCATACCTGCATTACACGCCAATTTATAGTTCGGGTGATATCGTCTCTGACTAGAAATAAAACTTTCTCGGTCCCGTGTTCTTACCCTACCACATTTGAAATTTTGAATGAAAATCATCAGCATAAAAAGTCAATCTCATTTTGCCAACGGCCTCTACAAAGAGGGAGGAGTGGGCAGAGGTCCAGGGAACTCTTTTGCTCTTTGAATGGGAAACTGCTCCTAAAAGGTGGAAGAATCGGCAACGATCGACAGCATGAGGAGGCAGAAGACAATGGAAAACATTGCATTAAAGACATATGGTGTGTATCCACAAGAAATGTGAACTGTAATTGAAAAGGCGTTATGATCTTTCCATGGCATAAGACTCCGGATTCATCCCCCATTCACATGACTTTCATTCGCATCTCCGGGAGAGGACCGTGAGAAAAAAATTCAATAACAAACAAAAGGAGAACGTTCTTCAAGTCGGGGGGTGGAGTTTCAGAAGTTTGGACGTGGTAGGGAAGCTAGAAAATCTCAAAATGGAAAAGCTAAAGCTCAATGTACATATATTGAGGGGTCAATGAATTGAAGTGGATATAAGACAAAAATTTCAGGACAGACGAGTATAGAGTAATATAGAAAGCAGTAGAAAATAGTATAACAGGAGTAGGATTCGTTATGAATAGAAATGTTGGGTGGAGAGTGAATTACTGTGAACAGAAGTGTGAGAAAGTTGTTCTCTTTAGAATCGACAGCAAACCAACACCGACAAAAATACTTGAGGTATACGTTCCGACATCGCAAGCAGAAGATGAAGAGTTGGAGGAAGTACATAAGGATACTGAAAGGGTAATTCAGTATATAAAGGGAGATGAAAATCTATTAATCATGGTGGACAGGAATGCGGTTGTTACAGAAGCAGTAGATGAAAGGGTTACGGGAGAAAAGCAGACTTCACACTGTTCAAGGAGGAGGAGGAATATTCGAAAGAAGCCTGAAGATACGGGAAGATTGAGTTAGATTATATCATTATCAGGTAAGATTCCGAAATCAGATACTGGACTGTTAGGCGTACCAATAAGCAGATAAAGACTCAGACTACAATTTAGTAATGATGAAGAGGAGCCTGAAGTAGAACAAACTGCTAGCGAAGTATCAATGCGCAAAGAAGTGGGATACAGAAGTACTAAGGAAAGAAGAGGTACGCTTGAAGTTCTCTGAGGCTATAGGTAATTGGATAGCAAATAGCTCACTAGGTAGTTCAGTTGAAGACGAATGGACATCTCTTAAAAGAGGGGTCACGGAAGTTGCAAAGAGAAACATAGGTACAAGGAAAGAAGCTGTAAGGGAAGCATCGGCCACAGAAAAATGACTTCAGCTGAACGACAAAAGAAGGTAGTACAACTATGTTCATGGAAATTTAGGAATTCATAAATACAAATCCTTAGGTGTGAAACAAATAAAAAATGCAGGTACACTAAAACCAAATAACCACATAGAAAATGTGAAGAAATCGAAAAAGCAATGATTTTACCGAGAATGCACTGAGTATTTAGAAACGTCTAAATTACCTTCGGTAACATTAAAAGCTATGGCAGTAACATTGAGAGTGCAATAGGAATTCCACTGCTAAGTGCAGAGGAGAGAGCAGATAGGTGGGAACAGTTCACTGAAGGCCTGTATAAGGGCAAGACTTGTGCGACGATGTGATACGAGAATGAACAGCAGTCAGTAAGCCAGGGATAGGGGCTCCACTATTACAATCAGAATTTAAAAGGCCCTCCCATGGTACACCGCCTTATAGTAGGTACCTTCAGTGCCAGGCGGGAGGGTTTGTGTGCTTCGGTGAAGTCGAGAGCTATGCCGGCGGTAGCATAGCTACTGGCAGGGTCTCCCAAGCCGGATTGGTCTCGACAGAGGAGCCAGACAAAGTGTGTCCCACAGCATAGGGCAGGGAGGACTCTAGTGGCGTAGTGAAGCCAGCTTCCCTAGAGGAGTAAACCAAATACAAATTTTGGTCGTCCAGGTTGGGGAGGTCGTCCCATAGAACTTAGAACAACTTAAACCTAACTAATCTAAGGACATCACACACATCCATGCCCGAGGCAGGATGCGAACCTGCCACCGTATCAGTCGCGTGGTTCCGGACTGAGGCGCCTAGAACTGCTCGGCGACCGTGGCAGGCTTGGGGTTAGGACACGGGGCTAGTAACCCCATACTGTAAAAAAGAGAATATTACGGAAATTCAACAAAAGCCTCGGAATTTGTGGAGGAAGATTGTCGAAGAAGCCAAAGCTCACCACGGGCTGTAGCGCTACTGAAGAATTTAACAGAGCTTTTTGTAACTTAATATGAAATAAGGCAGAAGGAAGAAACACTCCGTCGGAATTTCTAAAAGCGTTGCGTTGGAAACAGTAACAAATCGACTACTCCAGTTGGAATGTACAAAGTATGAGAGTGGCGATACACCATCAAACTTCTTAAAAAAAAGAAAAAACATTTGCCCAATTCCGAAGGTTTCAAGAACTGGGAAGTGTAAGAATTACAGCACAGTCAGTTTAACAGTTCATGCATACAACTTGTTGATAAAGATAATACTTAGAAGAAGGGGAATGAAAACTGAGGATGTGTTAAAGGACGATCGTATTGGCTTTAGGAAATGTAATGGCACCAGAGAGCTGTACGGACGCTGTGGTTGATAATGGAAGCATGAGTAAGGAACGATCAAGACATGTTCGTAGGATTTGTCGACCTGGAAGAAGCGATAGACAATACAGAGTGGTGGGAGAAGTTCGAAAATCTGATAAAAGTATGAGACACTACCTAAGCCGAAGTATTCCATGATTCTATTCTGTAGACCGCCCTTGAAGGAAGCTTTGATGTTGTCGGAGGCAGCACAGCAGATTTGAGTGAGCCATTTTAAATACCCGAATATCAATGTTGGTAACGGCTTTATCGGCTTTAAATAGGACCTTTAATCCTTTGAGCTGAAGCACCTGAAGATTTTAATTTAATTCGAGAAACCGATCGTGTTCTCCAATAAAGAATTCTAGCAGTCGCTGCGCTCTTGTTTAACCAAATCAGAAAATAGGAGAAACCTCCAGGGAAAGATAGGTAGTGAACAATATGAACAAGAACCTACAGGGAACCATCACAGTGTGAGGCAAAGAACGAAGCACGCGGATTACAAGGGGTGTATAACTGAGACGTAGGCTTTCGCCCCTACTGTTGAGTCTGTACATCAAAGAAGCAACGACGGAAGTAAAAAGGAGGATTCTATTCATGGGTCAAAATTCAAGAAGAAGGGATTTAATCGCAAGGCTCACTAATGATATCACTATCTTCAGTGGAAGTGAAGGAGAACTGCTGGATACGTGGAACGAAATGGCCACCCTAATAAGTACAGAATATGGATTGAGAGTAAATCCAAAAATGATGAAAGTAATGAGAAGTAACAGAAAAGAGAAACCAAGAAACTTAACATCAGAATTGAGGTTCACAAAGCAGATGAAACTAAGGTCTTCTGCTACCTAGGCACGAAAATAACCTATGCTGGGTGAAGAAACGAGGACATTAGGAAGCAGGGTAGCACAGACAAGAGGCTATTGTTGGCCAAACAAGTCTACTAGTATAAAAACGTAGGCTTCCACGGCCTGTGCCACAGTGATTAAAATTCTTCTGGGTATTACGCCGCGTCATTGCTAAGAACTAACAACAATAATAAACCATTATTGTTGTTAGTTTTTAGCAATGACGTGGCATAATACCCAGAAGAATTTTAATCACTAAGTCTACTAGTATCAAACACAAAGTCTTAATTTGAGGAAGTAGTTTCTGTGACTAACCCTGTGGAGTACAGCAATGTATGGGTGCACCAATAGCAAAACGTATTTTGCTCAGTTATTCCCATTTTAGAATAATGTGGGTCTCTATATACTTTGGAGTGTGACTTCTGCAAGTGTTATCTTCTCCCTGTATTCTTCTGCGGTCATCTTTTTGTATCGTCGTTACATTTGGAACAAGGAAAAAATAATATCAGGATTCTGGATGCTGGTGCCACAGAGTTGCATATTAGATTGAAATTATAAATTAAACTGTATTTTTTAATGTTATTAAATGTAACTAAATTCCCTTAGAAACTAATTTTTGAGTTTTATTTAAATAGGTTCTTCCGTGACATAGAAATGTAGTATGTTCATGTGTAAACCAATTATGTATCTCCTAAATCTGTATGAGCAATATCTGTGTCACTCACAAAGCAGTTCATCTGTGGTTACGATATTCATTATCCACTGACCATGGTCTAAGGACCCTGCTCGTAACCAGATGAGTAATATTTTGCAGAACATCAGGGAAGTGTTTCCTACTTAATATTTTTCTCAAATTTCATCAAGAGCTAACGAATAATTCATTTAATATTACAACAGTATTTTCCTAGATCTACTTAAAGGATTTGTGTCTCCTTCATCATACAGATGCTTACACTCAAGCAAAGAACTTTTCGCAGGGTTTGTGTACTAAAATATTAACACAGCACAAAACTTTGCGTGACGACTGAGGTTGTAGTGAACGTTGGTGAGTTTAAGTAACTTACAACGTCTTAATTTACATTGTGATTTAGCTTATAACAGCTGTTAGTAGAGATAAAGACTATTACCAGGTAGAAATAAAAATTAATAATTACATACAATTTTCTTCCTAATTTCACCTTGCATTTTACGTTTACTCTGAGGCTACTGTTATTACGTACGAAAAAACTTTCGCAAATTTTGATAAAATGGATTGTTTGACTACATTTATTGTACACAAGAAAAATATTTCAAAAATATTAATAAAGTCGATATCATATTTATGATTTTCTCTCAAGGTCTTTGTTGTCGTAGAAAAATTTCTGATTTCTCCATTAGATCCATTACATGTGATTTCTATTACGGTGGAGCTTTATATTCTCTATGGTGTGAATGAGTGTTCATTACTTCGTATGTGCGTTTCTGTGGCTAGCGTTATGAACTGATTTTGATGTATTCAGTGTATCTAGAAACAAAGTTTGTGCCCAGGTGTTCTATGTATAGATGGGATATGTGCGCAGTTAACATGACAATGACAGGAGTAGAGAGGAAAATAGTAGTGGCAGAGGAAATCTAGAACATTTTGTTCTGAAGTGCGAACATCGGTGGTGGGCATTTATTTTCCATAGACTGCATTAATACTACATGGAATTCAAAGTAACTAATAACGATAACGAAAGAAACGCATATGGATATGTTCTAACGAATATATATATATATATATATATATATATATATATATATATATATACACTCCTGGAAATTGAAATAAGAACACCGTGAATTCATTGTCCCAGGAAGGGGAAACTTTATTGACACATTCCTCGGGTCAGATACATCACATGATCACACTGACAGAACCACAGGCACATAGACACAGGCAACAGAGCATGCACAATGTCGGCACTAGTGCAGTGTATATCCACATTTCGCAGCAATGCAGGCTGCTATTCTCCCATGGAGACGATCGTAGAGATGCTGGATGTAGTCCTGTGGAACGGCTTGCCATGATATTTCCACCTGGCGCCTCAGTTGGACCAGCGTTCGTGCTGGACGTGCAGACCGCGTGAGACGACGCTTCATCCAGTCCCAAACATGCTCAATGGGGGACAGATCCGGAGATCTTGCTGGCCAGGGTAGTTGACTTACACCTTCTAGAGCACGTTGGGTGGCACGGGATACATGCGGACGTGCATTGTCCTGTTGGAACAGCAAGTTCCCTTGCCGGTCTAGGAATGGTAGAACGATGGGTTCGATGACGGTTTGGATGTACCGTGCACTATTCAGTGTCCCCTCGACGATCACCAGTGGTGTACGGCCAGTGTAGGAGATCGCTCCCCACACCATGATGCCGGGTGTTGGCCCTGTGTGCCTTGGTCGTATGCAGTCCTGATTGTGGCGCTCACCTGCACGGGGCCAAACACGCATACGACCATCATTGGCACTAAGGCAGAAGCGACTCTCATCGCTGAAGACGACACGTCTCCATTCGTCCCTCCATTCACGCCTGTCGCGACACCACTGGAGGCGGGCTGCACGATGTTGGGGCGTGAGCGGAAGACGGCCTAACGGTGTGCGGGACCGTAGCCCAGCTTCATGGAGACGGTTGCGAATGGTCCTCGCCGATACCCCAGGAGCAACAGTGTCCCTAATTTGCTGGGAAGTGGCGGTGCGGTCCCCTACAGCACTGCGTAGGATCCTACGGTCTTGGCGTGCATCCGTGCGTCGCTGCGGTCCGGTCCCAGGTCGACGGGCACGTGCACCTTCCGCCGACCACTGGCGACAACATCGATGTACTGTGGAGACCTCACGCCCCACGTGTTGAGCAATTCGGCGGTACGTCCACCTGGCCTCCCGCATGCCCACTATACGCCCTCGCTCAAAGTCCGTCAACTGCACATACGGTTCACGTCCACGCTGTCGCGGCATGCTACCAGTGTTAAAGACTGCGATGGAGCTCCGTATGCCACGGCAAACTGGCTGACACTGACGGCGGCGGTGCACAAATGCTGCGCAGCTAGCGCCATTCGACGGCCAACACCGCGGTTCCTGGTGTGTCCGCTGTGCCGTGCGTGTGATCATTGCTTGTACAGCCCTCTGGCAGTGTCCGGAGCAAGTATGGTGGGTCTGACACACCGGTGTCAATGTGTTCTTTTTTCCATTTCCAGGAGTGTATATATACCTATACATGTTACATTCCTGCTCTCAGTAGTGTTCTTGCTTCAATTTATTAGCAGTAGGTGGCATATCATTCCGATGGCGCTTCACGATGGTGCCTGACGTTTTAGATGTAGCTCTTTCGACGTCGACCGCAAATAAATTAAAACATTAAACACAACTGAGTGGACGAATAATTGTGAGAGAGTAGCCTAAGGAAAGGACGCTACGGAGGATATTTTGTAGTTTTATATATACCGAGATGGTACATCAGCTTTACTCTTATAACTATACTTTTCAAACATATGAGGTCAGTCAACGAAGAATTAAAAAAGTGAATAGGGGGGAAAATTATGTAGTCGACAATTTTTGTACAGTGGTAAGACGAACTGCTATGAACGAGACACAACAAATCCTCACTGGTGGAATGTGCGTATGGGGATAGGGGACGCTTCTAAGGTAATTTTTTTTTTACGTTTGCCTTGAATTACTCGAAATCTGCGTATACAGCGGAGGGTGTTTATTTTCAATAAAGTGTGTGAACTATACATAGAATACAATGTTACTAACATATGTGCACACTTTTGTGCACTGCTAGAGGGAAAACTGATTCTTAGCCATCCCCCAAGACAGTTGTAACATTTGGGAAAGGTGGTTTCCCCCACCACGAGCGTTTTTCATTTTTAAGCGTGCTTACAGAGTACACTTGTCCATCATCTTCTGTCCATTTCGCTTGTATAAGTACATGAAATAATTTCATTGATATCCTGTTTGTATAGTGTAGTTACATTTGTGTAGCCTAATTACTTTTAGGTTATCATACGAATACTTTTTTGGAGTTGTTAAGACAGCTTCTATGTAAAACACTTTCCTATAGACATTAGCAGAAATGTGTTGAATTTGAAAGTTTGCTGTTGGCAATGACCTATGTAGTCTTAGCGGGAAAAAATGTTGGGCTGGTATATGTGGCACCTTGATGTCGGTCGTTGACAGCTTATTGTAAAGCATTGTAATTGATCTGTAGTGATTTGGTGGTGAGTTAATGTATAATCAGAAAGTTACCGCATTTCTCTCATCATTAACTGTATTACTGGTAGACGCCATAATTCGTTCCCATTCAGCAAATGCTGACACTTGTAGAGTGGCATACACTGAGTGGAACGACTTACCACGCATCCGCAGTATATGTTGCAAGCTGAGCGTCAATATGTCTGATGGAATTCGGCTCATGACGTTTAAATATAGAACCGTAATCTGCTGCAGCGCACTGCTTGGCTCATATTCAAATATCTGGAGTTCCGTGACACCTATTTCTCTTGCAGATGGAACTAATTTAAGCCTCTGGGCCTCTTCAGATGTTGGAAGAGTGAAGCATGCAGCGATGAATTTGATACCATTAAGGCTCTGAAAAGCGTTCCACCGTTGATAGTGGAGACAGTGAAACCAGAATTATTGAAAAGATATTGACAGCATGTTACAATTTGGACAGGCTCTTCAATATGGTAGACATATGACATTTCGAGGTGTTGAAGGTTTTTTGTATTGGAGCTCCGTTAACAACTGCAAATGAGTACTCACTTAATAAACTGAAAATAACTCCATCATATAAACACGAGCTCCGTGAATTTATTATGTCTGCTCACATAACAGAGCTGGAGGGAAGTGCTAGGAACGTGTAGTCTGCCTGTTTAAACTGAAAAGCGAGCAACAACGCCACAGCTGCCGTACAGGATGACTAAGAACTAATTTCCCCTATAGTCGCTACGAACTGACTGCTGATATTTACGTAGTATCTGTCCCTCCCATTAGCATTATCAGTAACGCATGTCTACATTCCACATAATGTAGACGCACTTTAAGGAAAATAAACAACCTTCTGGCGTGTCTGTGCACCACGTGGCCAGTATTTCATAAGGCGGGCTGCGGAAGGGTCGACATAACTACGTGAAACGCCCTGTAGTTGCTTGTTGTGACGTAGTGGGGAAGAGCGAGTTGGCTCTCTCACCTGTCAGCTGCTCTGTTTGCAGACCTACGGAGGAGCGAAAAGCATGACCACAGTCTCGGGCGACATAACTTTCCTCACACTTCTACTTCCCAGCCAGCTCCCACCCATCTACCCCTGTCCCCCCCCCTCCCCCCTCTAGCCCAACACACTTGCAGAATTAAATTCGTCACTTAATTCGTCTCCACTGCACTTACAGGTGGTATCAACATTCAACATTTGTTCTTAATCCACTTCGTTTCACAATAAAAACTGATTTTATACGATTAAAAGACTGTTTCTAATAATCTGCAATTTTTCCAATCACTGCAACACGAAGAATATTACACCTAGAAAAAATGGGTAGGGTCATTTTTATAGAAAATTTAATGTAGTTCACTTTTGTGGTGAGAAACATTTTTTGTAGAAGCTGCAGCTTTCGAGTTATTCAAGAAAAGTATTAAAAATGACCTTTGAAGACGCCCACGCCCACATTCGACATCGGGACCTTACGTATTTTGTTCATGACAATCCCTCGTATAACTGTGCAAAACTTTGCGACTACACGAAATTTCGTCCCCTAATTTTCCTTTGGTGACTGAAATATACTGTCTATAAGAACAGTAGTTGAATTCCATTATTGTATATGATTTCATTACTGTCGGACTGACTGTCAATTATGTCAGCAATGGCATTTCGTGTCCAACATAGTACCTAGACAGCGAACCATAATGCGTTTTCAGCCAATAAATGTAAACATAATGAAAAAATTGGTGACGTGATTAGGAAAAGAAGGATAGTTTTCTGTGACTACATCAAAAACATGAATCTCAACAGTCTGACTAAAGGGCTGTTCACTTATTCCGGCAAATTAAAAATGGATAACACATGGTCTAAAGAAGAAGGAAGGAACATGCGATCTCTGAATTACACCACAAGATGTTGTGTAACGGCTACAGTCTGGAACCGCGCGACCGCTACGGTCGCTGGTTCGAATCGTGCCTCGGGCACGGATGTGAGTGATGTCCTTAGGTTAGTTAGGTTTAAGTAGTTCTAAGTTCTAGGGGACTGGTGACCTCAGAAGTTAAGTCCCATAGTGCTCAGAGCCATTTATTTGTTGTTGTGTAACGACTGAGACTCAAAAAGGAGTCGTAAGATTGCAAAGGTTCCCACGAAAATAGAAGGAAGTAGACTGGAGCTATTCAGACAGAAAAAAGATGAGAAGAACATTAAAAAAATGATGAGAAAAATTTGGAAGAAAGTAAAGAAGGAAGATGAAACAATTGAACGGACTATAGTCCGTGGTGTGTCATACGTGACAGAATAGGGGGAAATAAGCAGCTGCACATAGACTGAATCTTTGTTACGGGATACGGAGAGATGAACGATAGCACGCGAAAAATCGAAAGATGAATGAGTGTAGAAAAGGAAGAACCGGTAACATTTACGGTACAAGTGATTTAAAATTGACAGGATAAGCCAAGCGCAATGTGGCCTGCTGCAGAGGGTGTGTTAGCGTATCTTCTAGAGATGCTGCGGGCTTTTACCTTCGCTCGCTGCACCGCGTAACAGCATTTCCGGCACCTGAGGGCCGATCTGGGCCTCGTTAAGGGACTCCAGCGTCGGCCGAAAGGTGGTAGGGGAGCGGGGCGGAAGGGGTATGGCGCGGTACAAGTCCCAGGGGGCAACCGCAGTAGTAGCAGTAGCAGCTACTTGCTACTCTCCACACACCGTGCCACAAGCTGGTAACTGAGAGGGGGTGCCAAGGGCTCTCAACTGGCCGAAATGACCTCATCTCGTGGCCGAAGAGGTAAGTAAGACGTCATGACCGGATTATACCAGAGAAATGCTTGATATAAGTCGGAGGACAGACCTACATAGACTCCGAAAAATGCTGATAAAACGTGGTTTTCAAAAGTAGAAACGTTTAAAATTGACTGATTGTATCTTAAGCAATTGCTCTGAAAGGGTGCCACTGTAGGCTCAAGCCAAAGAATGTGGATACCAGAACTAATTCGACAAACTGCAGTACACATGTGACAAGAAGCATAATACGTTAGATACTGTCCCGGTCGAGCGAGGGAGAGAGAGGGGATGAATAGGGATAAAGACTTAGTTTCAAACATATTCACCAGTTGCACTATTATTTGGGATCACCGGGATCGTTTTCGGGTAACGGGGCCATTTTCAAGTGGTTATGAGCCTGGTATTGTGGAGGCATGTCTCTGTAACATCCCGACGCTAAGCTCATAACCAACCGAAAAAGGCCTTATTTGTCGAACGCGATGCTGGTGATCGAAAATAAGACTGCATCTTGTCATGATGTTTAAATGGAAGTAATTACTACACACTCTCGACAAGAAATTTTAACACTTTATTGAGTTGCTTGTCTGGATGAACAGACATTAATGATGGCAGACAGCCAACTGAAATTAATAAAAAAATGATGTTTAAATGGAAGTAATTACTACACACTCTCGACAAGAAATTTTAACACTTTATTGAGTTGCTTGTCTGGATGAACAGACATTAATGATGGCAGACAGCCAACTGAAATTAATAAAAAATCAGTTCGCTGAGTGCAAATATCTTGACTTCAGCTGTGTTAGGTATAGATGTATTACCTATCAGTGAGAAATTAAAAACGGGATCGAGAACCAGTACGATACAAATTATCATGTGTCACTAATAGGTAGTACACCTATACCCAAACCAGTTGATGTCAAGATATTGTCATTCGTTCAGGAAATTTATTTCAGACTCAATATTTTGGCCTCGACTAAGAGACATCTTGGTTAAAATCGAGAGTTGATGGTGATCGTGCATTCGTGTCACCACTGTTAAATTAGTGAGCGCGCTTCCGTGGGCGATGAAGCAACGAAAATGGTTTATCGTCTCGGTAATTGATCTCCATCTTGTCGCGTTGCTTGGGTACTCAGTGAAAGTTTTTCTACTGTATCCAACATGCCAATACACTCTGTCTGTTCTACTGTCTTCTAAACGTCAACTGTCCCTCATAGCTGCCCTAGATCTCAACTCTTTTGTCTGAACAACGTGGCAGAAACACCCGTTCCCATCAGAGCAAAATCTCTTCTGCCTGACTTCATTTTTCAGCCACTTTCTCGAAATCAGTGGCAGGGATTCGACCCTGCAATAACCTTCCACATTATATTATAGAACTGAATAACATCTCCAGCTTCAGTAGACAGCTAATGACATAGCTGCTAAAATAAAAATAATGATTACGATTGTCCTTGCAAACACTCTGTACCTGTGTACATTCCTTTCTCGGATCTCATCTTCATTTCCGTGTACTCTTAGCTGGTATAATCACTTAAATTTACTTCCCCAGAGCCCACTATACCGGCAATCATCTGTCTTGTACACCTACTAATTTTTTTTACTCGTATATCTGTTATTATCGTTATCGTCATTATTGTTATTATTATTAACATTACTGTTATCGTCAGTAGTGGTAGCAGGAGTATTAAATGTACTGCCAGTAATGACTTTCTGGACTCGGGTAGGTGCGCCGGCCCCGGATCGAATCAGCCCGGCGGATTAACGACGAAGGCCGGTGTGTCGGCCAGCCTGAATGTGGTTTTTAGGCGGTTTTCCATATCTTATTAGGTGAATACCAGGCTTTTCCCCATGTCCCGCCTCAATTACATGACTAGCAGACATTTGAAACACATTCACACTGTTTCACGATTTACACTAGACGCAGAAAGCTGGGGTAAACTACTTCCGTCCCAGGGGGTTTGGGGTGGCGGCAGGAAGGGCACCCAGCAACCCCTTACAAATTAAACATGCCAATTCCGTACTTAACCCTGGCGACCCTGCACACAATGCGGGAATAAGGCAGTAGCGAAAGAAAGAAAAGAATCTGTACTATTCACTCTTATTGTCAGTATAGAATCTCAAATCATTTTAATACCACTTGACATACTAAAATTCTTATGTGTCAGGTAACTACATTGAAACCTCTTTAAGCCGACCACTTGTATTTTTGTGAGAAAGTGAAGGGTGGCTGAGCGGTTCTAGGCGCTACAGTCTGGAACCGCGCGACTGCTATGGTCGCAGGTTCGAATCCTGCATCGGGCATGGATGTGTGTGATGTCCTTAAGTTAGTTAGGTTAAGTAGCTCTAAGTTCTAGGGGACTGATGACCTCAGAAGTTAAGTCCCATAGTGCTAAGAGCTACTTGAAGCATTTTGAACCTTTGAGAAAGTTATCGTCCGGATGGGTGGTCTTCTGATAGCCTGATGAAGGTGAAATGTGGTGCTGAAGATAACTGTTCAATCACAATTAAGAGAGCAACAACTGCTACAATGGAAAACAAGCTCTTATCATATATTATTAGCAAAATGGTTCAAATGGCTCTGAGCACTATGGGACTTAACTTCTGAGGTCATCAGTCCCCTAGAACTTAGAACTACTTAAACCTAACTAACCTAAGGACATCACACACACCTGTACCCGAGGCAGGATTCGAACCTGCGACCGTAGCGGTCGTGCGTTTCCAGACTGCAGCGCCTAGAACCGCTCGTCCATCCCGGCCGGCTATTATTAGCAGTAATAATCTCAATACATCACGCTACTAACGGTTTATTTAGTAAAATACGCAGGAATACGTAGGAATTGGCATCTGCACACATTCCTTCATACGTTGGCTTACAATCACATTCTCATATTTCTTTTACACCTCAGATAGTCACTACATCAGTTTTGGTTGGAAACTCAGAAGCAAGGGGTATGTGTCTAGCAATAGCACGTAAGGCATCACCTAATGGGATTGCCTCTACAGGAACTGCGTCATCTTTACAATGATTGTTTTTGTTGTTACTTCACTGAGTATCTGGGTTCATTTTCGCAACGACATCTTCCCAACTATAACCACTTCTGAATCATTCAGTTTCTTCGTTCACTGCAGAAATGTTGAATTCAGCATTGGCATCGTCGCACGGGTGAGTGAGGATCTTTAGTGATTCATTGACACCTCCTTCTCCAGCGTCCACATTTTGTGGGGACTGGAAACCGGAATCAATGAAGCATTTTCTAATCGTTTCGTTTTTCACTTCAATCCAAGCACTTTTAATCCGGATAACAGCACCTCTTACTGTCACAGACTAAGCTAGGTCATACTCGAATGTGGCGTTGTCCATTTTAACAACTAGAGAACGAAGAAGCTTCTTTAGGTAACTCAATTTAAAAGCCCGGATCACTCCTTGGTAAGGAATCTGAACAAAAAATTATTTCCACATTTGATAGCTTTCCACTGCAATTACACGGTACCTTATCTGTGAAAACAAGGATTTTACGTTTCTAAACACTCGTTTTTTGCATATATGTTATTCAGCCAAGAAAGAAAAATTTTATTCGTGATCCATACTATTTTATTTGCATGCCAAGGGCAGCCAAGCAAGGAAATGTCAATGTTTTTGAAGCACCGTGGATGACTTGCTGCACGTTCGCCTGTGGTTCTTCTTCTTCTTCTTCTTCCTCTTCTTCACAGCAGAGTTTAGCTCAGAGACCGATCATCAACTCTTGTTGTGCCATTTTGCCCCCTTTGCACTGCTCACCCTTCACAGTTAGCGTTTCACCTGGAATATCAGTAAGAAATAGACCGATCTCATCGATGTTATAAATGTCACTATCATAAAAACTACTTGTAATTAGACTAAGTCACGACTTCCAGTCGAATACAACATCTTGATTAAGTTCTGCTCTCTCTCCGCAGACTGTTCGGGAAACAGTACTGTGTCGAACACGAAATCGGTCCAACCAGCCGTTTCTTGCGTTAAAATTGGGGATTCCAAGATTGTAAACAAATTGGAAAGCTTTTTCTTGTAGCATCGGCCCGCTAATAGGGAATTTTTCCGTACGTGCTCTGTTACACAGCGTCACCTGTACTAATGCCTTTGAACGATTGCCACCGTCTTTTCTTTGAATTATTGTTTGCATTTTTTTGCCCATTCCTTAACATACCTGTGTGATATGCAACTGTATTCTGTATTTGACTTTTTCCTCAGTTAAGCTCTCTCGCTACTGACGCTGAGATTTTCCTTTTTCACTCTCTGTAATAACAGAAATTCGCTGTTCTAGTGAAAGAACAAACAGTTTCTTTTCTTTGGAGTAGCCATGACTCTTTACCACATAGGAAAAATCAGAAGTTTTTCCTGCTAGAAATATAAATGACAGTGAAATTTTAGAGTTTGTTGCGGCACATTGTTGACGAGGAACGTTACGGTAATACAGAATTGTAGTTCGTTCTCCTATGATGGCTTTTGGTCGTCTTAAAGGCAGGACATCGTTCGCTAAAGAGTGGCCGTTGGTCAGAAAAAGGGTAAACGATGCATTTGTCTTACGGAAGTTTATTTCCGTTCCAAAAAAAGAAAGGTCTCTTAGAGAGGGGTGTCGTCTTAAGTGGATAGTCTTCTCTATAGGTTTTACTGTATGCAGTAAAAAGGATACTGCATGTGTGAAACCCTGGTCTGATGTAAGAAAGCATGTGCTGTGACTGTTCATTTGCACTTCATAATACATATCTATCTTGAGATGGTCCCTTTATTTTTGGAAATACGATTTTGACTATCTGGATGATTTGGAAATTGGTCTAGTTGCATAACTAGTGATCAAGCAAATATCAAAGTGACATTTGCAACTGTGACTGGTTTTCCGTTGTACTGATTAACAGAAGTTGCTGACCCGCAATTACTCGAGCATGCTCGAAGTTCTAAGCCAATTGTGTTCTCTCGAAGACAAGCCATGAACTGAACGTGATGGTTTTCCCTACATCCTATGATCTACTCATAATTTGAATACTATGGGCACTGTTGATACTATGCCAAAATGAAAGAGGGAAGAATAAAGTTTAGCACAACATTCACTTTAAAGTAATTAGAGACAGAGCACAGGCTCAGATGGTTTCCGAGTGGGGAAGGAAGTCTACCATGCCCTTTCAAAGGAACTGTCCCAGCATTTGCCTGGAGCAGTGTAGGGAACTCACAATATGCCTAGGCCTAACCCTGCATGGTTGGACGCGGATTTGAAAAATCGTCCACCTAAATGCGAGTTCATAACAGTGCAAGATACATCTTTTAATGACATGATTGTTATGAATAGCAGCCAGCTACACTAATATGTAAATTGGTTATGTGTAAACATGTAATATCGCTGACCCACTGTCATCCAAGCTGTCGCAAAAGTAGCATACATGGAAAATAAGTAAAATCCAATATACATCCCCAATGTACACTTGAGAGAAAGCAATAACGCTAAAACAAGCAGGAGATGACAGCAACGACGTTACATGTAAGGTAAAAACACATAATGATATATTATGGCTTTTCAGATCATAGTTACAAGACCGTTATATTAAGACTATTGCTTACTTATGTATTTACAGAGCACCTGACGATGGCAATTCGCCGAAATGGTCTCACTGTAAATGATGGAAAATATAAACAATTTACATAGCAGTGTATCTGACTGTTATTGATAATAATTCATAATCAATACGAGTATATCCTGCCAATACTGTGACAAAATGGAGAGAAAACAAAAGCACCTTATGAAAGTGCTTTCAGTATGTAGAACACACTGTGGCCAGAAAAATATATTTACAGCCTATGAAGTTGTCTTACTTCAGTTTTCAATTGATGCAACTGAATGTTATTCTTAACTGTGCTTCAGAATTGTACCATAGTTACATGAATGGGAATGAACTTACTTCCAGGAGTGGCTCTATTTACAATCCCATTAAATTCATTTGATATATTCTTGTAATTCTCGTGACACATTCGGAATGATTCTCCTTCGAGGTGTCACATCGGACAATTAAATGTCAGTTTTTTACCACAGGAAAGATTGCCTCACAGAAAGTGTTACTCAAAAAATGTTCAAATATGTGTGACATATTATGGGACTTATCTGCTAAGGTCATCAGTCCCTAAGCTTACACGCTACTAAACCTAAATTATCCTAAGGACAAACACACACACCCATGCCCGAGGGAGGACTCGAACCTCCGCCGGGACCAGCCGCACAGTCCATGACTGCAGCGCCCCAGACCACTCGGCTAATCCCGCACGGCGAAAATATTACATACCTAATTTTGCGCTCTGCAATTTATCTGCTTTAACCGTCAACATAGAAGTGAGAAAGAAATGAGCATTTTGCTCGGTGGTGACGTCATCACCATTCAGAGCCCCTAAGCTGTCAGTTCAAACCTAACAGCATCTTTTACAGTGGATTTATTATTATGGTAGAACAGCCATTAGAGTGTAACTGGAAAGCCCAGGAGATCAGTTACATTTCCCTCGTAAGAATTAGCATAACAAACCAGAATCTTCACTAAATCAGATTACTAGAAAAAATATTCCACATAGCTATCCATTATGTCTGCCGCCCAATTTCACTGAGCCAGATGTGAAATTTCCAACGGCTTCATGTTTTTAACATTGACGGAGTGGTCATTAAATTAAAACTCATTTGCAGAGTACAACGTGAACATTCCAGTAATTTGAAGGACTGCAGAGCTTTATACAATCGCTGTGTCAGCAGCAATTTCTAGTCTCAAAGCTACTGACACTGAACCACGCTAAAGCTACCTTTGCGTATACTGCAATGAAAACGTCTAAATTTTGCTATACTTGCCTTATGTTCTCCATAAACGCGTTCATCGAACAATGTATCTGTCAAAAACCACCATAATATACACTGAAGCACCAAAGAATTTGGTATAGGCATGCTTATGCGAATACAGAGATATGTAAACAAGCAGACGACAGCACTGTGACGCCTATATAAGATAACAAGTGTGTCGCACAGTTGTTAGATCGGTTACTACTGCTGCAGTGGTAAGTTACCAAGATTTAAATGAGTTAGAAGTTGGTGTTACAGTCGGAACACGAGCGATGGGACACAGCATCTCTGAGGACGCAATAAAATGGGATTTACTCTTCCGACCATTTCATGAGTGTATTGTGAGTATCAGGAATCCAGTAAAACATCAAATCTACGACACTGATGTGGTCGGGAAGAGACCTTTCAAGAACCGAACCAATGACGACTGGAAAGAATCATTCAACCTGACAGAAGTACAGCCCTTCCGCAAATTGCTCCAGATTTTAACTCTGTGCCATCAACAAGTGCGACTGTGCGAACCATTCAACGAAACATCATAGATATGGGTTTTTGGAGCCGAACGTGTACCCTTGCCTGGGCCCGTCAACACCGACATTGGACTATTGGAGACTGGAAACATGTTGCCTGGTCGGACGAGTCTCGCTTTAAATTGTATTGCAACAGAGTGGCTCCAGTAACACTCTTCTGAGTTTAAATACTTCTGCTCGTCACTAAACTACCCGGTCATGAACATTACTGAGCATATTTGGGATGCCTTGCAACATGCTGTTCAGAATAGATCTCCACCGCCACGTACTCTTACGGATTTATGGACAACCTTGTAGGATTCATGGTGTCAATTTTCTCCAGCATTACTTCAGACATTAATCAAGTACATGCCACGTGGTGGTGCAGTATTTTTGCGTGATCGTGGTTTCCCTACACGATATTAAGCAGGTGTACCAGTTTCTTTGGCTTTTTAGTGGATAACGGAAGACATTTACACGGTCTGTCAATTTATTTGCCATTTACAGTCCGCTTTAGTGTTTTACTACCTCACTTGTAGGAGATGGTGCACACAATCAATAATTCAAAGTAAATTTTATTATCAAGTAACCACCTTTGGCTATGAATTTAGTTTTAATTTAACTAATTAACTGTTAGAGACGTCTGTTATTATCTTCCAGACTACTCCTTAGGTAAGTGAAGCACTGAGTAATTAACTCTTTTGGCGCATCTGGTTTTAAATGTTACTGAAAAGAACTAAACTTTTTTTCGATTATCCCTGTAGCAGCAATCGGATAAACAAAATTAACGTTGTAGTTTCACACTATGCAGAGACATTTCTCAGCTTGGTAAGTTTGTCTAAAACGTAACAATTTACTTCGGGGCTTTGCAATGACACACGTAATAACCATCGATAAAAAGAAGAGTATTTACATCCAGTTCTCAAGTCATAAAAATTGTATCCATGTCAGAAGCAAGGAAAGCAACGAACAAGTAGCTGATCGTTAACTGGCGATACAGTTGTCCCTAACAGTGGTCAACCTGTAAGTTTTAATGGTTCTGTCACAAATCATTTGTAATGGGTTAGTAACTAAATGCATATGTAAAATGGTCATAGCGGTTAAATCCGGTTATTAAGAAAATATAATGGCCTTTGTCACTGAAACTGCTCTCACCTGTTGGATGTAAGCAGGTAGGTGACACGTCGAAAGTACTCAATTAGTGGCAGAGGCAATCGGTGAATTTAAAATTATTTCATCTCACCAAAACCATTACTTTACAGACATATACTCACTAATTAAACAGTAATAGAATGTATGTACTTACTACCAATGGAGAATTACCGACTTACTGCGTTTTGGGACACTTACCTGAAAAGAAAAAAAAATCACCATTTCAAATATAAGTCTTCACAGTAAGCAAGATTATGGTACAATACGTAATCATTTACAAGAAAACTAACAGAGTATCCATGTGGTTAATACGTCAAGCCCTGGAAGACGTCGTAATAAATAATAAGAAATGATATCACTGGTCATTAAGGTAGTTCAGTAGTCTTTGGAGCATACCAACAGGTACAAGATAGCTGGCCAAATGTTTTAGAACCGGTAGCTCGTGAGTTGTAAAACTAGTAACATAAGTACGTAAGATGGAAACGTAAGCTACAGTACATGCTTAAAAATGACCAAAGGTCATGGAAACGTAAGCTGCAGTACATGCTTAAAAATGACCAAAGGTCATGGAAACGTAACCTACAGTACATGCTTAAAAATGACCAAAGGTCGAAACTGGGCAACACATAGATTATAAAGAATAATACAGGCTACTTAGACCTTGTTTTTATCCACAAAACACTCGTTATAGGTTCTGCTGAAGTTTTCGGGAACAACAGTGGGAAAATATGTTGAATGCGAAGATAGGCAATGCTCTGCATGTTCATTTTTATCGGGGCTGGTTGATTCCTTAACTCTCCTTCTACCAGGATTTTATTGTTTCATCGATTGCAATTGGGGTCACGTAGTCCCAAAGGAATTTACACCTGATATATTGGCACTATTGTAATGAACTAACATAAAAACATACATTACTGAACATGGTTTTACTCAACTTCTTATGTACTGAATTCAGTCACGTGTACAGCTCCAAATTGTGGATAAAGTTAATTTAAAAGATTACAATCTTCCAATGTACGACGAACGATTTTATTTTCATAAATATTATGTTTAAGAAGCAAAACTAAATTTAGATTGGTGAAATATTGACGCCAGCGGTACTCAGTTGAAAGAACCATGAATAAATTTTAACGTGTTGTAAGTATGAAACTGAACAAAAGATCAATGGATGAAATTGACTCAGAAGGAGAAAGTCTTCTATTTGGAAAAAATAGGGATATGATTTTCCAGTGTGTTTATGGGGTCGTATATGATACAACAACAGCTGATGCAAGCAAATGTAACTACGCATACAAAAATAAGGGTTAAACAATACGCTCATTTTTGCCGGTGTTTCGTATGACAACTATTCAACATAATATCAATCATTCGATTTTCTTACATGTTTCATTCAAGGAAAAAATAATAAACAATTGATCCCAGTGGTACTAGGGTCTTAAATTAATAATATTTATGACAATAAATTCATATGTTCATCACTTAAACATACATGTGATATTTGGTTCAGGGATTTGCGTAATAAATATGGAAAATGTCTCCAAGCTGAACAAACGCTCCTAACTTTCTGACAACACCGTAAGGGCAACATTCCTAATGCTGTAGAAATTTCATTGCAGTTCTCTCCACAAAAGAGCACGCTACACAGTTGTAACTGAATTTGCATCTTATTAAACGGAGAAGCCAAGGTAACAACGCAATTTCGATGTGTAAATTAAAATATACCCCAAAACTATTTTTTCATTCACGTAGAAGAAAGATGTTTGTGAAGCAGGCTGAATTATTTTGAACATCGTATAGTGTGATAGGGGCGCTACAATTAACCGTGTATACAGCGTGTGGAAAAACAGTCGTATAAACATAGCCCTGGCCACTTTTCTTGTGTGATGGAAGGCAGGTAGTCACTGGTGGAAGTAGTCTTCTTCCTGCTGGCGCTCGTGACGCATTTCCTGTTGTTAGCGTTTGACTCTTAGTACTCTGACAGTGATGCTGTTGTCAGGCAGTGGACTTCCATGATGTCACTATGATGTAGTGCTGATATCGGAACAAGATTGGAAAACTGCTTTAATCGGGAGGCATATGTCAAGTGTGATGAATCATATTCTCTACGCCACATTTCATCTAACAAAAGAAATAAAAAAAGTGTTCAGCAGATTGTTCCAGCAACTTTCCGAAGATGGTGGAAGTCTGGGATAGTTTGCTTGCAGGATACGAAGCAGTTTTGCGACGAGTAGAAAATGGTTCTTAAATAAGCGTGACAAGACTTATGGCTGATAAAACGCAAAAATCACACTACTGCGTTATCAGTCGCGCACAAATAGTGCTTCCCTCTCACATCGCATACAGCACGTGCTAAGCTTCACGGCTACAAGGATACCATGCCTGATTACCCTTCTGCCTACCGGTTATAAGACGGAGTGGTTTAATAAATCACCACAGTAACGAGCAGATGCAAATCCTCTAGCAGTCATCACACATATTGCTTCAAGGGATGCCTACAACTCTAACGTGATTGATAATATACTATAAAAAAGAAAATGCGCAAGATTAGCATTCAGACATTCTGTATGTAGGCAAGCAGAAACCCAGAAGTAGTTACGGAAATGGTGCTCCATCCCAGATGACGGCAAAATTTCCAGGAAGCTCAACAAAAAGCCGAAGTCTCGGCATTACATTCCTGCATTTTATAGTATCAAAAATTTTATGCAAAAATAAAGACAAACTCCATTTCCTGACAGAAAGTGGTGTACATAAAATCACAACCAAGCACTGTGGGGAAGTATACATTGGCCATTCCGACAGATCTGTAGCAGTTAGATTAAGTGAATACAAGGGCAGCTGGAGATTAAGAAAGAAAGATTCAAATTTTGCCCATCATCTTATAACAGGCAGCAACTGATATGATGTAGAATGTGAAGTTTTGCATTCTGCAAAGAAAAATTGAAAGATGAGCTTGCTGCAAGTACTGGGAATCAACAAACATATAACACAGAATGCCACCTGAGAATCAAGTGATCAAACTCAGTTTCCTTTTTCCCCTCTTTTAAATTAAGTTTTGCTTAGAGAAAGTAAATTGAAATTTTTAATTCAAACATGTTCCTCATCAGTTATTAGATGTCCCTCCTGAAAAAGCTTAGATTGCTTTTACTCATAATGTAATTACTTTCGTGTGATAAAAAATGTAAAACTTCCTGTTCTACATGTCACCACTTTTATATGTTCCTTATCTTCACGTAAATAATACGTGTCTACGTCGCGACAATCAGTTGTCACCCGAATATTTTGTAAGAAACTGAAACCTGGTCCTTGAGCAAATGATTGTATTTTTGTAGAACATGTAGAAGTTTTTCCATTAATATTTTGAAGTGTTTACAGGGTATCCCAACGCATACCTTATCAGTTACTAGTACTACTTCGTCTTTGTTACTGTGCAACAAATCAACATTCTATGCACATTTCTTACATGTCTAAAGCCGTACGATAAACAAACAACGAAATTAACGAAAGGCCTTCACTAACAAGCTCAGTGAACTGACGTGGTTGGCATTACTGAATGGGAGATATGCGAGGCGGCGAGTGTTATTCACAACATTATTTGCACCTGCATCCAAAATTAGTCGAGGAACGTTACATTTCTTTAAACTTGCACGTCGCAAATGACCACAAAGCAATAATAGTAGAAAGCTGAGTGCATTCGCTAGAGCAGCGACAGTCTTCTCTCATGCATCCCATTCGGCAATGGAATTAGAAGAGTGGAGAATATCGCTGGTGCTCTATGAACTCATGGCCACACACCGTTTGGTGGGTTATTGAGAACAAACATAATGCGGATGTAGATGTAGTTGGGAGCGGGCCTCGGGAAATGGTATCATAGCCATCTGGCATACGTTGCGCCACATAACTACGGCAGGCTATTGTTCACTGCGATTTCGATAATATTTGCCGAATTCCTGTTTGATATAGCTTTTGTCACGCAATTCTCAGAATCGCTATTCAGTCCATTCCCTGCAGCCCCCCTACTCCACACATTCATTTCGTTCATGATTAAATTCCACCATGCGGTCAGCTTTATTGATAGTGGTCCGCCACTTCCTGCCGTTCACATTGAGTACCTTTCATACTGTGCCCATTGTCGACGATCATATGGAGTCATTTAATTACATTTTTCGTAGATAATTTGCACGATTTTTATCGAAATGTTGTTTAACTTTCCGCTTACAAGTTCTGTATACGTCATTTATTTCAGAATTCACTAACCTGCTCGCCATTTAAAGGATAATAAATGTATTATAATGAGTAAAAAAAATATGAATGCCGATAAGCTAGTACGAATGAAAGAGTAGGTCGCTTGGTACAGTTCTGTACAGATCATAATTTAATCCTCGCTAACTAGGAAAGAGGTTTCGGAATCAGATTTGAAAATGTAAGACTTTCATATATGACTATGACCACAATTTATTGGTTATATCTGTAGATTATACATGAAGCATTCCCATCGAGGTAGGAAATTAAGGATATTGGAGCTGGATAAGCAAAGAGAATGAAAGCCTGTTAAAAATTTCAAACTGAACAATAGGTGACGATTGACTTAAACAGGGCAAAGGAATACAATAGTTAAGGAATTGGTAGCTTTGAAAGACGAAATAGTGAAGTCAGCAGAGGATAAAATTGGTAAAAAGAAAGGACGAGTTGCACTCCATGGATATCACACGTGATCCTGAATTTAATGGGAGTTTTACTATCTTTTGGTTCAAAAAATCGATTTTTTTTAATTGCATTTTTGGATCGATGGAAGTGTTTAGAATCCACACCTGAAACGATTTTTGCGAATACGGAAGGGAAATGTTTGCTATCCAAGGTTGAACGAAAAAATGAACCTGCCTGAAATAGTCCTTTTTCACGCACTAGTTTTTTTTTTCTTTCGGAGGACGAGTTATTGTACTGGTGTTTGGGAGGAAACACACAAAATTCAAATGAAAGTTTGAATGCGTGTGTTTGGAAGTTAGTCCCCAAGTATTTGCATTCAGGTTCGAAGACTGTGGAGATTGCGAATTTCCTGGCAGGGAGCAGCTTCAACGAGGGGTATTCAGCAATTCTGAAGACCATGACAACGATGGACGTCACCCTAGGACTCTATTCGACGCAGTTCGCCAATCATTCGGACGACCACCGGATTCAAGCGGCCGAAAACTGCTTGTCACCTGCCGTACGAGCGGCTCGAGAAGTGCAGGATGGCCCAGCGAGCATAACGGCCTCTATAAGGTAGAGGAAGGACTAGTTTATGGATGCGGAATATCAGATTGAACGTAAGTTGCGTAGTATTCCATTTATATGTAGTCAAAACTTCAAACGCGTTTTTCTCAAAATGACTATTTTATCGCGCGGTATTGGTAACTTGAAATCTACTGAAACGATTGGCATGATTCTTTGATTCCGACGAAGCTAACTAAATTTTCTAGGAGTTGTACCACTTTTATTCCGATCCATCAACTATAAATATTTTTACTTGACCAACGAAGTCGAAAAGATCGACAAAACAACCCATTTTTTTTTTCAAATAGTCGCCATTTTGTTTCCTATGGTCCAAATAACTTAAGCGAGTTACAACTCCGAAATAATCTTATATACTTCGCTAACGTCAACTCAGTTTTGGTCTGAGACGACCCGGCTGACCTGTGACATACCGCCCGTCGAGGTCTACATCGAAATTTTGTTTCGTTCCGACGGCACTTCCGCCTTTACTCTTTGACATTTCCGGTTGAAAAAAATCCAGTTTGTAGAGGAAATATCATTAAACGTTTTGACCAAATTTGGAGAAAAAAATTCTCAAATAACATGCTTTTCCCGGGCAAAAGATAGTAAACCTACGATGAAGGAAAATGTATTATAAAGTAGCGAGTGAAGTAGGCGAATGGATCACGAAAGTTGAAAGGTGTTAAATTATAAGTAGAAGCAGTTTTGTTTGCGTTATTTGCCACATACACACTTTTTCTCAGTACGTGTGTAGAGACTCTGGATTGCAGGGTTTAGATTGATGTCAAGTAGTCGGCCTGCGTAAGAAACACTTCCGTATCGAGCTCTGGGTGATGTAGAAGGCCTGGTTCCGGAATGCTGTTATTGCAGCTTGGTGCATATAAAAGTAGGTAATATGTCGCGTGCGATAGCTTTGCGGAAAGTGGGATGTCGTGTTTAAAAACCTTTTTGTTTTTGGTTTGTGAATTGCGAAAGTCACATCGTTTGATGATTTGGCACTGTTGTTTCAATTAATGCAGAATATTTACACACTAAGAAAAGAACCATATGACTCTATACACCATTCTATTTTTAGAAATTTAATGTAATTTTTGTTTAATGAGTTAATTTCATGAAACTCGATGAGCGTCATGCTTGGCAGTCATATTATAGTAATAATGATCATTAATGCAGTGTTGTTCACAGATTTTTAATTTCGTTGATTAATGTACACAGTTTGAAAATCATTCGTTATTGATCCTTCATATCTCACTTGCTGTCGAAAAGTTTTCAGACCAAGCAATTCTGACTGTCGTTGCTGCTTCCGAGGACAGTTTATTACTTGCATTTTACTGCAAGGGTTATGTTTTGGTAATGGCAAACGCAGCGTGATTTCTTTCACACTGTTCCAGAGAAATGCGACTGCATTGCAAGCGTCGGTTTATTCAGGTGAGCAAAGTCATTATTAGGACAAAAAATAAACATTTCTTTGTGCACTTAGCAAACACTGAAAGTCTAGCCAGTCAATAGAATAACTAAATTGACGTATATTCTGATATTATTTAGTTCACTGGTTGTGTGAGTGTTTTCCATTGAAGATAAAAATACTGTGATTACGTATACAGTTTATACAGAAATTTAGGTGACACATGTTGTAGGTTTGATGCGTTGTGTTCATAAGGATTGTTGATAAGATCGTAATTACGCACGCACGAACTTTGCAGACGGAAGCGTCATATGCACTAAAATTAGTGGCTACATGTAGCCACTACTGAACACAAAGTCACATCACCCACACAGTCAGGTGAAAAGTCTAAAGGTTTCACCGAGATGCAGAAAAAAGTTAGCACAGTATGAAAGTTACACTGGGTGTCAGAGGCGAAATGTTACATTGGCTAAAAAATGAGACCGACAAGATGTGCAGTCTGACTGAGCAGGAATGGGTAGAGGACAGATGTAAGTTCTAAATGGAGGAATAGCTAGGGGAAAGACAGATACCGTCAAGAGAGATTGATAACACCTACAGGAAAATTAAAGACGCCTATGGAGAAAAGAGTAGCAGCTATGATAGTATCAAGAGTACAGTTGAAAAAAAAAAGTTCTAAGCAAAGAAGGGAAAAAGCTGGAAAGTGCAAGAAATCTACCGTGGGCCTACATAAGGGGAATAATCTTGAAGAAAATATTATAGGAGGGGAAGAGAATGAGAGGATGTATATGAAGATAAGATGGTAGACATGATACTGCAAGGAGCATTTGATAGCGCACGGAAAGATCTGAACCGAAACAAGATCCCTGGAGTCGACGGTGTTTCTTTAGAGCTCCTGATATCGCTGGGTGAGCTAGTCACGACTAAAGTATTCCACCTGGTGCACAAAACATAAGAGACAGGGGAAGCTTCCTCAAAGTTCAAAACGAAAACAGTTTCTGACAGGTGTGAATATTGCCGAACTATAAGTCAATAAGTTATGGCTGCAAGATACTGACAGTAGATACTTATAGAACAACGGAAGAAATGGTACAAGCCGACCTTGGAGAAAATCAGTTTCGGTTCGGGAGAAATGCTGGAATATCCTAGACAGTACTGACCTTTCGAGTTACCTTAGAAGACAGGATGAAGGAAGGCAAACACACGCTGATAGCATTTGCAGATTTGGAGAAATCTTTTAACAATGTTGACTGGAATAGACTATTTAAATCCATTAAGGTTGCAATGGAAAAATACAGGGAGCGAAAGGTTATTTACAACTTTTACAGAAATCAGACGACAGTTACGAGAGTCGAAGGACTTGAAAGCTGAGGGTGAGAAGGGAGTGAGACAGGGTTGTAGCCTGTTCCCAGTGATGTTCATTCTCAACATTTAGCAAACTGTGATGTAAAGTAAGAAGAAATATGGGAAGGGAATTTAAGTTCACCGAGAGGAAAGAAAAACTTTGCACTTTCCCGATGGAATTTTTATGCTGTCACATGCAGCAAAGGACTTGAAATTTCAGTTCAAGAGAATGGACTGTCTTGAAAGGAGTAGATAAGATAAACACAAACGGAAACGAAAGAAATGTAAAGGAGTGTAGTCGAAATACATCAGGTTATGCTGAGGAACTTCTTTCCTCCCCAATTCTATTTAGTATCTCCACATTACATCCACCCGTTTAGAAAATGATGTGATAAACGTAGTATCTGAGTTTTGTTGTTTGGGCATTATAATAACAGATGATGAGCGATATAGAGAGAATATAAAATGTAGAACCAATATTGCTAGAAAGGCTTTTCCTGAAGAAGAGAAATTTGTTAACACCGAATATAAAGTTTTCTTTTCTGAACCCATTTGTTTGGAATGTAGCCTTGTATGAAAGTGAAACGTGGACTAGAAGCAGTTTAGAGAAAAAGAGCATAGATGCTTCTAAAATGTGGTGCTACAAAGCAATGCTGACGACTAAATGGGCAGATTGCGTCACTAATGTGGAGATACTGAACAGAACTGAGGAGCAAAGAAGTTCGTGGCACAACTTGACTAAATGAATGAATCGACTGATAGTAGATATCTGAGGTATCAAGAAATCGAATTCTGCGACATCAAGAAGTTATCGATTTAGTTTTGGAGAGAAGAGTGTCGGTTGGAAGGGGGGGGGGGGAGGGGGTTAAAAATTGCAGAGGGAGACCAAAAGATGAGTAGAGCAAGCATGTTCAGATGGATGTGGGTTGCATTAGTTATTCTCAAATGAAGAGGCCTGCGCAGGACATAGTACCATGGAGCTGCGTTAAGCAAGACTTCAGACTGAAGACCACAACACACTATTTTTGTAACTGCTGAAACATTTGAATTAAGACATTATAGCAACACATCCCATTAGCGTTGAATTAAAAACTCTTCAACGAGATAGAGTTGAGCACAATTAATCATTTAGGGCTAGATTTAAAATTTATTTTGCTTCTTCTCAGATACTTTCCGATGAACCAAGTTCCTTGGGACTGCACACTAAATTCCTTTCTGGGCCACTGATGACTCCAGTAATTTGTAATAAAGGTAATTTTCTCATATAGTATTGTAGTGCTGGACATCACAGTTCTTCTAAAACTATGACGGATTAATTTGTAAGCAAATATTATGTAAAGGTGTGGTTATAATGTCTAACCACGTAAAGAGGCGTCTCTAAGATGACTGTTGGTAAACTCCACATATAATTCTTAGTGCTTGCTTTTCTGTAATCAGTATTTTCTTTACAACTAATGAGTTATCCAGGAAAATCATTTCGTACAGAATTAGGGAGCGAAGCTATGCAAAAATTGAGGTGAGATATCGATTCATTTATTTCCAAAAATGTTCATTATACGAAGAACAAATGTTGCTGATCTCAGTTGTCTGAGTTACTCAGTAGTATGATTCTTCCTGTTCACGTTTTCGTCGATGTGGAAGTCCCAAAGTTTCTGAAAAATAGAGTCCTTTTGTTGTTTTCTCTCTAACATGTTAATGTCTCTTTGTTTGCTGTACGAAAAGTATTAGGAGTGCAGCTAAAGCGAAACCTCACAGGATACCGTAAGTGCTTTATCTCCAGCAAGAAACTATGAAGAAATTTTTACTTCAGTCATAGTACAGTGCAACTTTTGTCAAATGGGTCTTAATTGTGTAGTTGGGTATTGCTGACCAAGCACCTCATTGGCTGCATTCGTAACAAATACATATAATACCCTACTTCACAAGTCCTGCAAATCTGATGTCATCTGCAAAGTTCTCTGTTTGTGATGTTGTCACGAACAACAGTGGACGCAAGGCAACACGGATGATGTTGGTAACCAGTCTACTGTCTACTTCTTTCCACAGATCAATCAGCAATTTCACGACCTGAGCAGAAGAAGATTCCACGAGTATCGCATCGCTGTTTGTGGACTCGGTCTAGCAGCTACACGTATTTTAGGTGATTCTATGTTGACGTGGTTTTAGACTCGCGTAAAACAATCTCTATTCCTGTGGCATAATATCTGAGCCCGACATTTCTAAAATCGAATCATGATATATTGGAAGAATAAATAAACCGTTTGGATTTATGTGTGCGGTTAGTGACGTAGCCTACCTAATACTCGTCACTCTTCACTACAGAGGTGAACAGGAAGGGAATAGGGCATAGAGTGCTGGACTGAATGCTGCATCATTGTGTGTTGGTAAGACTTACGTGACACAGTATTTCTGCTAATGACATAATTTTATTTGAGCAGAACATTGGAAAAATCGAATTATGAGATAAAAGGAAAAGAAATCAAAAGTCAGAATTATTCTGTTCGGCTGAAATGTACTCCGTGTACTCTTTACTCATCACGTCATGGATGAGCAGGAAATGAAGCTCTTTCCGAATGCGGGATTGATCGCACCAGTGCTCTTCACAAACGTCAGAGGAATGGGAGAGCAAGAACAGAGAGAAGGAGAAGGGGAGAGAAAAAGACAGGGAAAGAGAGAGAGAGATAGAGAGAGAGAGAGAGAGAGAGGAGAGAGACAGGCCGAGATAGAGAGAGAGAGAGAGAGAATGAACGTACGAGAAAAGGGGGAGGGCAGAGAGGAAATTTAAACGAGTGTGCTCTTGCCGTACTACACGGCAGGGCTTTGTGGCACTGTGGCGGAAATCAGCAGAATAACTCCCGTAGTCGGATGGCAGATATTTTCCTTTTCACGAGAAAACGTATTTTGCCCGTTCCAACCGCATTAAGCAGTGTTTTGCTCCTGAAAGGTACGAGTAATTTTCTAGTTTTTTCTAGGTTTTCTCCACTTTTACTTTCACCCATATGAAGCACCGTCTCATAAACCATTTTTCTCGTGTGGGGTACCACAAACGTGCATTTGTTAAGTGATAGTTTAAAGTTTCCCACCACTGTTGTTCTTGAAAAGTAGACACATTATTAAATCTTGTAGGTTTGGACAATTTCGACCTTACAGAAGATTTTCATGTGCAATCTTCAAAGAAACAGAGAAAGAGAAAATAGGTAGATATTCCGCTTGTTGTCATATAAAAAATAATATTTTACAAAAGGCAGCCTAAAACTGTGCTTACAGGTGTCTATTCATTATTAACGTAGTTTCCGGAGGTCCATTATGCTATGTGTTCTTGTAACTTCCACGTTGTAAATAGTTCTATGATAACCAACTGAGTAAGACAGCTTTATATTTTTAATATCTAATGAAACCAGACGTGCATGTGACTAAGGCCTCCTGTCGGGTAGACCGGTCGTCTAGTGCAAGTTTCATTTATTTTACGCCACTTTGGTAACTTGCGTGTTGATGAGGATGAAATGATGATTAAGGCAACAAAACACCCATTTCCCTTGCGTAGAAAATCTCCAACACGGCAACGATTCGAACCCCAGTCCCTCGCATGGCATTCTGCTACGCTGATCGCTCGTCTATGGAAGAGGACTCAATATCTAACAACATCAGCAGCGTAATTCTTCAGGCTTTCCCGACGAGGCGTTGTCGTGTTACATGTCATGTGACTAGAGCCACCCGTCGGGTAGACCGTTCGCCAGGTGCAAGTCTTTCGATTTGACGCCACTTCGGCGACTTGGGTGTCGATGGGGATGAAATGACGATGACAAAGACAACACAACACCTAGTCCCTGAGCGGAAAAAATCTCCGACCCAACCGGGAATCGAACCCGGGCCCTTAGGACTGACATTGTGTTGCGCTGACCACTCAGCTCCCGGGGGCGGACGTTGTCATGTTGAATAATAGGGTTTCTGCGTGTCGTTCGCGTCTTTCCTGCACGTTATTTCAACTCCGTGACTCGAAGTCTTCTTCAGGTTTTGTTTTATACTTATGATAACCGGCAGAAGCCCGATTATTCCAAACATCAATAATGTGTTCCCCTTTGCCTCTCTACTATTAGAGGACTTCGTGGGTACCTCCTCCTCTCGGTTTGTTTAGCCGCTGGCAGGACATTTTATGTTAGACTGCATCGGACCATGACAAGAGATCACCAGCTCACCGTTTACTGTAGGAGTGTATTCTATGGCCACGTATGAAATACACCCTGTTGCTTTTATTTGCTTTAGCAGAAAACTCCTATTCACTCTTATTAATGTTTTAACCTTTTATTACTAAAAACCTTGTGTTTTAGCCTGTTATGTATCATTAATCGATGTTTAATCTGCCGTTTTTGGCAGTTAGTAGCACTTTATGTAAGACATTCTTAGATCATGATACGAGTTTAAACGAATTATGATTTCATTACATATTTTCCCATTATGTGAGTCTTGCATTCTGTGAGTTATTTTTGCTGCAGCGAACTTTTATGATCATTTTTCTAAATACTATCATACATTTTTGACTCTTACATATTTTTCACTTGGCGCATTATTTACCATTTAAGCTCCTTTTACGTAAGATGATCTGTGATCTATGATGCTAGATTATAAACTGATTATCGAGTCATGGTACGTTATTTTTTATTCGCGTGTTATTCCTTTTCTGTAGCCAGCAACTCTAGTCACATTTTCTGAATATACATTTGTGCTTGTCCTTTGTTCCGTAAATTTTTACGTTTTTCGTGACATCTGTCAGAGACATCTACTACAATAGCTGTCCAGGCTCTAAATGTAGGCTGTCTTCAGTCGTGTAACATCGCTTCCTAGCTAAAGTGAACCCTATTTGTCATAAATATCCTCTTATATAACCACCGATTTATCTTTGTAACAATGTTCCGTCTGTTTAATTTATATTTCCGATTGCGCTACGTCCGAAATGCAATAAAAGCTCCCTGTCTCCTTTTCCTGAATTTCACCCCACTCTGCAGACATAGAGGGTGTTCGGATAATCCCGTTACCTACTTATACACTTGTAGAGGGGAGTGAGAACACATTATTTTGAATAGGAACACACGTCTGCTGCACTAGTAAAGCGATGCCAGGTGTAATGGAGACTGTGTACCAGATCATAAGTCGTAGTTACACTTGTAACAGCTTTGGTGGTCGTCATATTGAGCCGCTGCTGTTGTAGTGCATCAGCACAGTTCTGTATGTACAGTACGGCTCACTTGTGTTCTGTGGTAATGTAAATACGAATGTGGAAGTGTTAATACAAACAAATGTATTTAAGTGATAAATGGATGTTTTGCTATGTTTACTTTTGTTGAATTGTTGCCTAAAGTTTGTACTGTATCATACCTAATGGTGTTCGTCAAGCAGAAGTGGATGTGTGAAGCATCTAAATTGGAATCGTATAGGACGGAAACGGTTCGTGCCCGCACAAGGGTTACATATTATTATTATTATTATTATTATTGAGAATTTCAGAATTACAGTATGTTACTTTTCTGACATATTTTTCGAACTATGGGCACACTGATTCAAATTTTTGTATCTTTGCTGTAACAGGTTCCGCTAGGACGTACCGTGGCAGGGATCGCGCTCTCCCTATGGATTATAAAATCAGTCCACCAACCTCGATAGGTATCAGGTTGTCTGCCCGTCCCCTTTGTGATGGTAGATACTGGTTTATCCGATTAAAGGAGAGCTTACAAAAATTCGACTAAATATCTACAACGCGAAGGTCACATTAGTACAGACCATAGGCAGAAGCTGAAAGATAGTTAAACTATTGAGCGTCCGGGATTCTTGCATCAATCGTTTGAAAAAATGTCTAAAACCTCCTTTAATTTTCACTGTCTTTACTACACAGTGAATTTAATTATCCCGACATCAAATATACAGTGTTACTGATTGTGTCTCTTACAAGTTCACACCCGTATCAGCCAGAAAATATTTAGTCCTATCCGATTGTTTTAACGTCCTAAAAAGTTACTGACCCACAACCACTTGCGAGTTAACACATTCAGTCGTTCAGTAGATTTCCTGTAAATAAGTGTCCGCTATAATGTATCGTAAACTGCACGAAAGACGCCACGTGGAGCTTGTGTTCGACATGAAGTACTCATGCGTGAATATCCTCCTAAGGTAAACTGCTCGCAAAGGTCAAACTTTCACAAAATACTCAAAACTGTAGTAGCTTATCGTCAACGACACGAGAACCGATGAAACGTGCGAATTTCTTCATTTTGGTACAAATCTGATCGGCGCGGTTTAACATGGCGTTAACCAGAATAGGGCTCCCGGGCGACTCTATCGACTAGTAGATCCGAGGCGGGAAGCCCTACTCCAACGAGCGAGAAATGTTGAATTTCTATTGGCTAGTATGTTGAGCAGTCCATCAGATCATCTCGAGCACTTCTATACCAGAGCATTTCTAACGTCAACCAATCAGATTCCCACAAGTAGTTTACACTAGAAACCTCGTAATTCCGAATCTAAATACAATTTAATGAAACAAAATACGATTCTTATCAAAAAAATAAATTACTGATAAATCTAATACCAAACTCTACTTCTGGCTGCCTTTTACAAAATCAAGCTCACTCGGACATTTGTCACAAATTACCCGATTGCACAACAACTTTCTCACTCACAGATTTACAGTGTCTTGATAAAATATCATATTCTCACTTTATGTGCGTCCCCATTTACTCTCCCTGTCACGCAAAATACTCACACAACCAAGTCACGATAAAATAATAATTGTGCAATGTACTGTTGATTACATCTGGAATCTGTAGTAATGAAAATACAGAAAACTCCAAGGAATTAGATTTTGTGAACCTATCTTCTAGGTTGTAGTTTCAATTGATATTATAACCGAAGACATTGCAGTCCCTAATTCAGTTTCACAATGCCAGGACGGTTATCATGCGTTTTAGGTAAAAATTTATATCTCCGAAGGTATTGAAGTTATTGATCTGAAATTTTAGCAGTTTGGTTCTGTTGTCCATGGAATTGGGTATAGCAAGTATAAAAAAGATCGATTAATATTTAACATATTCCACACTGTTATCTACGCGCCTCGACTGTGCAGGTGGACTGGCGATTTTCAAGCAAATTGAATGAATAAATCTACAATAACTAAGGACCTTAAAGGCTCATTTCTAGCATCATTTGAAAAGTACATACTTTATAGATTGGGAAAAATCTAAGCTTATATATAAGCTTGCATCAGTAGTAGTGTACCAGCATTCCCAAAAACATGAGAAACCTTCACCCGGAAAACATTTTTACATTTCCTAACATGATTTCTGGTGTTCTGCTTTCTTTTCTGATCCGCTTTCCGGTCTCTTTCTTCCCTTTGTCGTAGTAAGCTTCGTAATAACGTGTAGAATTTGCTTCGTTGACTGTGGGAGGTACTTTTTCTGGAAAGTGACGACAAAAATTTCTGTCCAGGCTATTGCTTGCTGTTGGTTCTAAAGATCGACAGTCTCCTCTTGCTGCTACCAATTTAAAGCTAACCTTTTTTTGTGAGGACCACAATTCATAACAGTCAATACAAAAACATAAAAGAAAAGTTTTTTCACCACTTCATTGTTTTTAGTGCAAATGGGTAGTAACTGTACAACTGGTTCAAATGGCTTTAAGCATTATGGAACTTAACATCTGAGGTCATCAGTCACATCCATGCTCGAGGCAGGATTCGAACCTGCGACCGTAGTAGCAGCGCTGTTCCGGACTGAAGGGCCTAGAACCGCTCGGCCACAACCGCCGGCCACTGTACAACTGATCCGCATGACCTACACCAGTCCTGTTCATATGGCAATCAATTATAGCGTCTGGTTTCATTACTGTTGTAATACCATCTTTTGAACGTACTGGAACGTCTTTGGTGGTAGTCTGATGTTTTGTCAATAGACAGTATACATCACGCTTACTTTTCCACGTCAGCGCTAGAATGCGACCATTCCTCAAAAATATAATTTCATTTTGTTTCAGCTTCTTTGTTCTGAAGCGTGTTTTTAAGCCTTTTCTGTTTTTCAGTATAGTTCCAGCCGATAATGTATTTTTCTCCAACGTCTTCAGTAGAGGAACACTAGTGTAATATCTGCCCATGTAAATACAGTGGCCTTTATCATGATGTGGAGAACAGAGTCTGTCTGCTAACGCTGGAATACGGTTGTCGCTCCATCCTGATGATCCTGCGCAAACATCGCAGTTAAGGACATAGTCTGTTGCAGCATCACAAATTTCATAAAGACTTATGCCATATTTATTGGGTTTATTTTTCATGTAAATTCTAAAACCAGCACGTCCACGAGATGGACAAATAGATTGATCTGTAGTCCAATTTTCGTATGGCAAGAAACTGGATCTACATTTTTCGACCAAAACGTCGAACACAGATCTAATTTTATGAATAGGATCGTAGTTTTCCTCTCCTTTTTTATGTGCGTTGAAATGTCGTTGGCATGCAACATGAACATAAAACTGGAAAATCTATCACGGCTCAAAAATCGAGCCGGCCGTTGTGGCCGAGCGGTTCTAGGCGCTTCAGTCCGGTACCGCGCCGATGCTACGTTCGCAGGTTCGAATCCTGCCTCGGGCATGGATGTGTGTGATGCCCTTAGGTTAGTTAGGTTTAAGTAGTTCTAAGTTATAGGGGACTGATGACCTCAGATGTTAAGTCACATAGTGCTCAGAGCCATTTGAACCATTCGTATACATCAGTTCCTGTTGGCAAACAAGTGGTTCCAGACGCAGACTGAAACACTGGAGGCTGAGGCTGTACGCCACGCTCTTGCCAGTCGCCAGCACTGTGTTGAGTAAGACCTGGCATCGTATTTGTTGCTGCGACATTTGTTGATCGTGGCAGCACCTCACCCAATGGAAAACCTTGAATATAAATTAAATGGAAACGAAAAATAGTCAGTGTGTTTTCTTTACAACTTCTCGGTATCATAGTGGTACAGGAAATACCCTCCGCCATACACCATTAGATAGTTTGCGAAATATCATGTAGATGTAGATGAGATACATTTACAACAAAATTGAGAATAAAGAACTATTACCTGATTCGCCACATGAAACACTTTCTCGCTCGTAACTACTGTCGTCCTCAATGACGTCAATATCAGTCATTTTCTCCGAACAAAATTCCAGAACTTCACTTTCCCGGAGGCCTATAGCTGTCATTTTCCCTCAAAACGGTCGTAGAAAATCGCCAAGTGAAAATGTCGTCAAATAAACAATCGCTATTCTGACAGATATTCCACTCACAGAAGGCATACACAGAACTTATCAACTGCTACTGGATGTAGTGGACAAAATATGAGCTACGGCAGATATCTTACAACCGCCAGCCATGATAGCGCGTTGAAGACCACCTTTTCACGATGGCAAAAATTATGCGCGCCCGTGTGTCGTACGGGCATAACGATGAGTGTGTTAATAGTACTTCTTCAGATTCGTAGAGAGCATGTGCGGCAAGTGCGCAAGCACACGGCTCGCTCGGCCCAGTAGTCAGCCTCAGCTGTGCCAGCATGAGAACGAACGTTTGCTCTTCCCCCCGGTTCCACTGCAACAATGTTATTTGGCAGTCTACAAATTTTTACTATCACAAATAATGTAATATACATAACTATCGACAAGAAAACGCCCAAACGCTGAAACTGATACTGAAAATGTATGCATGTCCGGGATTTGAGAAATCCCTTATACCTGGAAGGAGCCCGAAACGACTTTTTACCTCCCAGTTTTGACCGGCAGAGACGGCTTTCGAAAGATGTACAATTAATCGTCGCTTTCGACATTACGAGTACAAGTTGCAGGATGGTATTTTTCGTAAAAACATGGAAAACATAAAGTTAAATGGAACCAGCTGCATTGAATAAATGCTATGTTTCCACATACTCAAGGTCTTTTGACGTTTTCCGTGGAGAAACAAGCCCCGTTGACATTTTCAAAAACCTCTCTTTCAGACGATAGTTTGGAAGCAAACCACGCATAACGCAGTATTTCCTTAAAAATCGGCGCTGATAATTGGCTATGCAGTATCGAGTGTATTTTAATAGCGTCTTCCCAGAAGCAATTTGTCATTCTCTTTCGATTAAATACGAACAGTTTTGAAGGCACGGACAAGCATACATTTTCAGTATCACTTTATGCGTTTGGTCGTTTACTAGTCGATAGTTATGAATATTACATTATTTGTGATAATAAAAATTAGTAGACTTCCAAATAACATTGTAAATTTAATAAAAGTTCATCCGATTACACGTCTTTTTCCCATTATATCAATTGTAATATAAATAGTAAAGAAAATGACTGTGTTGAAAATAAAAAAATGACGAACGGGACTCGATCCAGCGGTCCATTGGCTTGAATGTTCCACATTGTCCGCTGAAGTTGTTCAGGGCGGACGTGCGATGACACCCGTTCACTTTGTTCGATGATCCGTTCGCTCAGATTTTTATTAGATAAGGCAGCAAACTCTCTGACAGAACACGCTGGGCTACCGTGCCGGCACCACTCGGCTGCAGCCGCTTCATGGTTAAAATGGCAAAGCACAGATATATATTTGAGGACCGATATTACCTTGCGATTTTCTCAGTAACGCTTGAGAAGTACGCGCTACTGCTTACACATTTTGTTGTCCTCATGGAGTACTAGCAGTGTACGAAGTTTACAGCGTCGTGGCGTCCCCTTGTTAGTAAGCAGCCTCGTTTCCATTTCGATGTTTGCACGCCGTGTATTCGCTCTCGGATCGACTGTTTCGGCCGTTTTATAATCACATAATTTTACAGTAAATTGACATCTACAAGAAAAAATGCAGCCTGTCCGTTGTAAAATATTATTTTTTGGATGTCAATACATCTACATCTACATCTACATCTACATGGTTAACCTGTAATTCACAGTTAAGTGCCTGCCAGAGGGTTCATCGAACCATTTTCATACTACTTCTCTACCATTCTACTCCCGAATGCAGCGTGGGAAAAAGAAACACGTAAGTCTTTCCGTTCGAGCTCTGATTTATCTTATTTTATTATGATGATCATTTCTCTCTACGTAGCTGGGTGTCAACAAAATATTTACGCATTCGGAAAAGAAAGTTGGTGATTGAAATCTCGTAAATAGATCTCGCCGCAAAGAAAACCGTCTTTGTCTCAGTGACTGCCACCCCAGCTCGCGTATCATATCAGTGACACTCTCACCCCTATCGCGCGATAACACGAAACGAGCTGCCCTTCTTTGCACTTTTTCGATGTCCTCCGTCAATCCTACCTGGAAAGGATCCCATACCGCGCAGCAATATTCTAGAAGAGGACGGACATGTCTAATGTAGGCTGTCTCTTTAGTGGGTTTCGTGCACCTTCTAAGTGTTCTGCCAACAAAGCGCAATTTTTGTTTCGCATTCCGTACAATATTTTCTATGTGGTCTTTCCAACTTAAGTTGCTCGTAATTGTAATTACTAGGTATTTAGTTGAATTGACAGCTCTTACATTTGTGCGATTTATCGTATACGCAAAATTTATCGAACTTATTTAATACCCATGTGGATGACCTCGCACTTTTCTTTGTTTAGTGCTAATTGCCACTTTTCGCACCATACAGAAATTCTCTCTAGATCACTTTGTAATTGGAATTTATCGTCTGATGATTTTACTGGACGGTAAATTACAGAGTCATCTGCCAACAGTCTAAGCGGACTGCTCAGATTATCACCTAGATCATTTCTATAAATCAGGAGCAGCAGAGGCCCTGTGACACTACCTTGAGGAACACCATATATCACTTCTGTTCAACTCGATGATTTACCGCCTGTCACTACGAACTGTGACCTCTCTGAGAAGGAATCACGAATCCAGTCACACAACTGAGACGATACTCCATATGCACGCAATTTGATTAATAGTCGCTTGTGAGGAACGGTACCAAAAGCCTTCTGGAAATCTAGGAATATGGAATCGATCTGAGATCCCTTGTCGACAGCACTCATTACTTCATGGGAATAAAGAGCTAGCTGTGCTGCACAATAACGATATGTTCTGAATCCGTGTTGGTTACGTACCAATAATTCATTTTCTTCAAGGTGATTCATAATGTTCGTGTACAGTATATGGTCCAAAATCCTACTGCAAATTGAGCTCAGTGATATGGGTCTGTAATTTAGTGGGTTACTGCTATTTCCTTTCTTGAATATTGGTGTGTCCTGTGATACTTTCCAGTCTTCAGGAACAGACCTTTCGTCAAGTGAGCGGTTGTATATGATTGCTAAGAAAGGCGCTATTGTGTCTGCATACTCTGAGAGGAACCTGATTGGTATACCATCTGGACCGGAAGACTTGCCTTTGTTAAGTGATTTGAGTCGTTTCGCAACACCTAAGATATCTACTTCTATGTCACTCATGCTAACAGCTGTTCTCGTTTCGAATGCTGGAACATTTACTTCGTCTGCTTTAGTGAAGCGATTACGGAAAACTATATAGAGCCACTCCGCTTTAGTGGCACCATCATCGGCAACATTTTCATCGCTATCGCGCAGTGACGGTATTGACTGTTTTTCGTCACTGGTGTACGTGACATACGACCAGAATCTCCTTGGGTTTTATACGATATTTTGAGACAATATTTCATTGTGGAAACTGTTAAAAGCACCTCGCATTGACGACCGCACTAAATTTCGAGCTTCCGTGAAACTTAGCCAGTCTTGGGGATATTGCGTTCTTCTGAATTTGACGCAAGCCAAACATATACTTGCTATACCTTCGTTACGTGTCTTTGTAGACTACACTTGAAAATGAGCTGTAAGGCCATAATTGACCAACCGTGCACGATGTAATAAAGTGAAAAGTTCTCAACAACAGCCGAAGCGGCAAGTTTTAAAATGTCTATCGATTAATGTTGTTTCTTCGTGAATGATTCACACGTGTGCTGCCGTGTCGGTAGCTGTAACTTCATATGCGCAAGACGAGCGTCATCCTCGTGATTTACCTGAGTATAGCGGAAACTGTTCGCCGTGAGTGGCCTTATTACGTTGTGAGCTTAGGGTTGTATATCCCTCAGGGCCTGAGCGCTGGCTAAGTACGCGCTGGGCCCTCGCCGTGATGGCCGCCCGTCCTTCAACGCAGCAATCGTATTCTGCCCCTGTTGCGACTTCGCACGCGGACTTCTGAGTCGTATGGTAATCCAGGAGCTCCCCCCACTGCACGTAATGTCCATCCGACAGTTATTCTCAGTTCTAATCCTTTCTCAACTGTCGAAAGATACTGATGATACCGCTGCGGTAGACCACTAATTCGGCCATTATGTTCTGTAGATCCCATCCAGAAGCGCGAACCTTGAGGGATGTGGAATGAGCTACACACAAATCTCCCTACATATAAAATGAGAGATCCTGGACTCTTTATCGCCACAGCCCCCATGATACGTGTATAAAATTTGAAGAGGCTGTTGAGCTTATACAGTAGGCATCATTTAAGAAAGCATTTTTTGAAATTCCACCCCTCAGGTATAAAATGGAAGATTAAAAGTTTTTTGAAAATACGTAACTCCGAGTATTAAGGTAAATTGGTAGGCAGAACTATGTAAATAAGTGTTTAATTTCTTAGTCACGAAAGGAAATACATGTTTCAGCATACCGCAGACGCGACGGAAAGTCGTGGTAGAGGCGTGCGACCATAGTTATCAATAAAATTAAAATGGCTTTAAAATGGCTGATTGGTTACGAAATAATAATCACAGGTTGTTTCTGGGAGCTTTTTTTATTCATCAAGCGTTCTACCTCTATCCATCCTCAGATGACATGGTGACAAATGTATTTTGTTACAATCTTACAAAATTACACATGTGTATAAATGCAGCCCCAATTCTACTAAACAAAAAAATGAATAAATAACTGTAGACCCATGTTACGTTTGGTTAGACACTGCGCTTCTGTATGCATTATGGTGCGTGTAAAAGGTTTTGCATATCGACATAGTCTCTGTCTTTCCTTTTTTTGTAAACTTTTTAAATAACCTTATTGAAAACATCTATAAATTGCTTGTAACTACTTATTCTCATTTTGGCATAGTCTAGTGTGTAAGACGTAACAGGGGGAATGAAAGAAAAGTTCATATACAGTCTGTTGTTCAGTCTAACGTATTTTATAAATTACAAATTGTGACTGAGTGTGCATCATACATGACAGCATCTTAGCACTCACTCAAGCCAGCGTTAACAAGCACACTCTGTGAAATAAAAGCGTGTATGACCTAAATTTGTTTCCGCCCAAGGTTGGCAAAAGGAAGTACTGTTTACGAAAACATTGTATAAATGTTGTAATTGATAATAATATTTTTATTTGTAATGACGTGACAGCCACAATGGCAGCGCCACAGTGTGTACACCACCTAACGCCAAGTAGTTCTCTTAAGGGGGAGTGACCGCCAGCCAAATCACTCGGCTGTCAGTATCACACATGTTTAGTTGAAATCTCATGTAGCTGCATGGAATTTTAAAACTTATCTCGCTTTTGACGTTACTTGACAACTTTGTCAAAGATGTATGTTCACTTTGTATCAGAGTATATGCATTACGTCTTAAATGTCTTGTAACTATATGATGGTTTAGTATAGGGGCTCCATTTAGACACGGGTGTAACTTTGAAAGATTGTTACAAGATATGTTTGTCACCAGGTCATCTGAAGATGGGCAGAGCCCGAAACGCTTAATAAATAAAAACAGAGGTCCAGAAATGTCCTGTGACTTCTATTTCGCGATCAACCAGCTATTTTGAGGCCAATTTTATTTTCATGTTTCACAATTTTTGGAAATCCAGCCCCTAAAGAGGTGAAATAGTGGCTGATTTTCATTTTTTTTAAAATAAATTATTATCAAGAAATACTAAACCGTTTTGAAAGCTACATCGAAGACAATTGGTATTTGACTTCTTGGTTCTAAATAAAAAAAATATGTCTTTCATTGCTTTTGGAAATTCACCCTTTAAGGGGGTGAAATAGTGGATTAAAATTTTTATGGAACTACTCATTATGAAAGCATTTTTGAAGCTAAGTGTATGAAAATTTGTTTTTTGCTTCTCGGTTAGAAATAAAAAAAACTACATGTTTCAGTGATTTTGGAAATTCCATCCCAAGGGGGCGCTAAAGATGATGAAAATGTTTATAATTACATTACTATTTTCAAACTTTTTAAGGGTAAATATATGAATACTGGTATTTGAAACCTAAAAACAAAGAAATATGTTTCATGGAAATGAAAGTTTCTTCGGAAAAACCACAGCACTACAAGGCAGGAGTAACAAATTCTCCCCACTCCAGCTACCAGAATCGCTTGTCTGTCATAAGCATTTTTGGAAAAGACCATGCTTCTATGGTGTTAATTAGATTGAAAAGTTTAGAAGGTGTTGAAATTTGTGAACTAAACCAAAGAAATAGTCACCGCGAGAAATCGGCTTTCTCAGAAGTGCATAGAAAAAGAATCGGCTCTTTAATACATTAATTTCTGAGCTTACCTAATGTGTGTTTATCAAATTATTTTTGGTGTAAGTATTACGGAAATGCGAGCAAAGAAGCTCGTGCTAATGTAGTAAAGGATAAGCGACTCAGAAGCGTAATAAGTGCACGACGTAGCATTATTTGTGTTAAATAGCACTTAGTAAATTGGAGGGATGTCAACATTTTGAAAAAGAAAATTCTGCTACCTCCTGGAGCATATTAGTTCACCGGTGTTTTCCTTCTAGCGTTAGCTTAATACATTCTTCATTACGTAGGTATTTCTCAAAGTCTGTAGGTATCTAACTAAAGAAGAATGTCCACGATCAACAATTACTTCTCATACAGGTGTACAATGAATATTGCTACTTTCTATGTAGCTGACAGAAGTTTTCAGTAACTTAATCTACAGGCTCAGGTTATTACTGGGTACCATGAACTATTCGAAGTTTTATTTTCAGCTGCTTGCAACTCCCAACTGCTCTACTTTAGAAATACTTCTGTTCGAAGGAACCTTTCTGCACTCCAGAGTAAAAATGGAGACAATGCTAGAGCGCTACCGACCTGATTTTTACCTCACAAGGCTCATGAAATTTCTTCTTTAATCGTTGTCCTGCGACTATTTGCTGAACAGTTGTCAAATAACGCACACAATATGGCAGTCATTACTTTTCGATTCCTTTCTATTTATTAACATTAAGTTCCATTTCAGTAATGAGCTTTGCAAGAATTAATACCTTAAATATTTTAACACAGATCAGAGACTCACAACACTTGGCAGAAGGTCCGTGAATGGAAATGTCTTACGGAGTTGAGCACTAACTGACTGACATAATAGTTTATGATTCAACCTACTGATGCACAGTAATTGTACAACTTATCTGTCCAACAATGACATAGTAGCATGCTCTATACAGACTAAATGAAACGAATAACATAATGTCTGAAGTGTTTGAATGCTTCCCTGTTACTGAGCATGGTGCTGCACACAGAGACTACATCTACACATGTGGAGTACGTGTATTAAATATTATTAAAACTTAGAAATGTTCGTTTCTACATATTACTATGAAAATCAACAAATGTAAAACATACATAAAGGCTCTTTAATTAGAAAGTAATAGCATAGTAGTTACTGCTTTATTAGAGAGAAATTTTAATTCCACAGGAATTCTCAAAATTGGTCAAGAGTTTTCAAAGGAAGTGTAATTTTATAATTTCCATAATTAACAAACCAACATGTTATTTTAGTGAAAGTATTTATTTTAAGAAACAAAAAAAAAACTCACAGCTACTAAGCTGAAATACTAAATTTTGGAAAAAATTACATTTTAATACTGGAACGTTCTAAAACACTAAATCTTGTAATACAAATAACTTACGCAATACAAAGTTTCCTGAACAAAATAAAACGTTTCGTGAAAAGTGGAAAGTGAAGTCTTTTAAATAAGCTACCTTAATCTTAAAATAACCCAATTTCAATAATGTTCCAATTTGCTGTGCATGTGCTTTGCAGTTATTAGACACTGTTATTATTTCTTAAAATAAAATGTTCACGCCCTCAGCAAAATGCAAATTTTATTGTCAATAATGAAGTTTAGTGAAATACTACGTAGGTCAGAATTTAACCATTCTATGTAACAACACTGGGATGAACAAAAGTCATGGGATACGTCCTAATAGCGTGTCGGACCTACTTTTGCCCGGCGTAGTGCAGAAACTCGACGTGGCATGGACTTAACGAGGGTTGGAAGTGCCATGCAAAAATATTGAGCCATGCAAAAATATTGAGCCATGCCGCCTCTGCAGCCGTAATTGATAAAGTGTTGCCGGTGCAGGATTTTGTGACCAAACTGATCTCTCGGTTGTGTCACATAAGTATTTATTTAAGGCATATAGCCGTAGCACCGTAGCAAGTGAAGCTCTCCCACGTTGGTACGTCTCGAAGTGAATTTCCTAGTTTGATACTATGGTGTACAAATAAGAGTTCAGCTGAAACTCACTTTTAATATCAGCAATAAAAACAATTAAGCAGTGAATCTAAGCTCCATGCTCCTTACAATGGCCTGTGTGAGATATATGGTTGTCGACATTACAGAGTATTCATCATCACTTTGTTGTTCCTGGCGCGCGCGCTCGTGTGTGTGTGTGTGTGTGTGTGTGTGTGTGTGTGTGTCTGTGTGTGTGTCTGCCTGTGTGTGTGTGTGTGTGTGTGTGTGTGTGTGTGTGTGTAGTTTATTTAGTTACGTACACAGCCGCAAAGACAATTCCATAAGAAAATAGTATTGAAAATAAGCCCCATTCTCAAGGTCGACTAGACGAGAGATGCTTTCATGAGCAATGAAGCCTGAATGTAGCCTCTTCATTATTTTATATATGTGTTAACTATACTTTAACACTGGTAATACGCGACTTATTTTTCGAAAGCGTGCCTCCCGATTTTGAACTAACAGTGGTTAATGTTATCTTTAGCGTGTTGTATTTACTTCGTATATATCCATATTTACTTTAAGGGGAGACGGTGGCAGAAATAATGGAAGATTTACAAATTTTTTTTATTTGCTTATTTGATAGTAAATACAATTGAGATTACTATCCCAAATTTTTTCTTGAAATTCTAACTACAAATGGCATAAAAAGTTAAAATCCTAAGCAGTATAATGTGCCAAGCCCGCTTTTCAATGTACCAAATGGAGGAAAAATTTAATTGCAGAATTTGGCCTGTGAACCTAGAAAATATAGCTTTAGAAGGCTGTGATTTTTTGTATACATAACAGCAGTGATGTAAAAAAGGTTGTGGAACCATTTTCTGGTTCAATAAGTGTGGTATAGAAGGCTGTGGAGTGTTGTAAACAAGTTTTGTGCTGTTCAGTGGAATTCGAGTTAGACTTGATTTATTGTGCCACTCTTTGTGCAAGGTTGAATCGGTTGATCCCTTTTTACAATGCCTAGGCCTCGTACAGTATTTGAAAAATACAGTACGTCCCATATTTCCAATATAAAGCGAAAAACTGACATTGAGGTTAGGGTCAGGTCTGCAGATGCAAACATTAGCTTGTCTCCAAGTGTATCTAAAATAAATCTTAGGAGAGGGATTGTGTCAGAAGAAACAAATCATGACAGAAATACAGGTTTCAGAATTGTGGATCTGGAAATGGTGGCAGAAGCACTGAGAAAAACCAGCAAGTGCTCTGTTTGTGGAGGAAATGTGGATTTGGTTGATGATGGAAAGAGAAAAGGTTTGGTTTGCACATTGCACATTTTGTGTCAAAACTGTGATGCTGACCGACCATTCAAGACGTCAAAGGTCAGTAATAGAATCTATGAAGCCAATATGAGATGTGCTTACGGACTAAGGTGTATAGGGATTGGAAGAGGTGATGGAAATCTTTTATGTGGTATTATGAACATGCCTGGTCCTCCCCTAAAATTTTCTGCAATGAATACTGCTCTCGTCAATGCAGTTGCAGAAGTAAGTGAAGAGAGGATGAAAATGGCAGTCCTGGGGGCAATTCAAGAAAATTGTGAAGCAACTAATAGCAACGGTATAGCAGTTTCCTGTGACAGTTCCTGGATGAAGAGGCGGCACACTCCACTGCCTGGAGCTTCGACAATCGTTAGTTTCGACACTGGAAAAGTATTAGACTTAGAGGTAATGTCTAAATATTGTTCTGCATGTTCCTTTCACAAGAAGTATATTGATGCAGGTAAAGAAACAGAATGGCAAGAAGCCCATAAAGCTGTTTGTAGCAGAAATTACGCAGGCTCGAGTGGTGGGGTGGAGGCTGCAGGTATGAAATTCATTTTTCTTAGATGTTTGCAAAAGTATGGAGTAAGATATGTACAGTATTTAGGAGGTGGAGACTCTAGTGCTTTCAAGAATGTAGTTAACAGTCAGCCCTATGGAAAAGATTGCACTATTGAGAAACTAGAGTGCTTAGGCCATATTCAGAAGAGGATGGCTGGATGACTCCGAAGACCTGTTGCAGACAATAGAAGCAAGCTACTAGAGAGTGGGAAGCCACTGGGAGGTAAAAACAGACTAACAAAGAAGAGAATTGACAGTCTACAAGTCTATTATGGTGCTGCCATTAGAAGTAACCACACAAGCTTGGACAGTGTGAGGAAAGCAGTATGGGCCATTTGGTTTCATTACTTGTCGAAAGACACTATACCTCAACATGGCCTCTGTTCTAATGAATGGGTTCCAAATTTTGAAAAGTAAGGAAAGTGGGGAAGCTTATACCCATAAAAATAACCTTCCTTATGAGGTTTCAATCGCCATTAAAACAACTTTTAGAGCACTGGCTTCACCAGAACTGCTAGAAAAATGTCAGCACGGGAAAACACAGACCGAAATGAAAGTGTAAATGCTGTTATTTGGAAAAGATGTCCAAAGACTGTGTTTGTTTCCAATTTGGTGGTGAAGATTTCTCCTTTGTTAGCTACAGCAGTGTTTAATGATGGGAATGTGGCAAAACTTCACATCCTTAGCAAGTTGGGCTTTACACCTGGAGTCTTCACTTAGCAGATACTGCAGATAGTCGATAAGCCAAGAATCGTGAAGGCGGAGACTTCAGTCCAGAACATACAAAAAATTGCTAGGCAAAGGAGCAGAGAAGTTAAAAGAGCTGTAGAGGATGATCAGTAGGAAATGGAAAATGGATATGGGCGGTTTTAGCTAAGGTATGATAGATTTTTATTTTATTTTTTTTTTTTTTACAGTTCATTACATTTCATCCATACTTTCAATTGATTTTTCTGCAACTTAAGATTTTCTGCTTTCAGGAACACATATATCAGAAACTACTGGAAGAGTTGCAATGAAATTTGGCACACCTATTCTTTTATTTTGATGCAACATTTGAGTGGAAAAAAATCTTAATCGAGATATTATACACAGTTTTATGGTTGATAATATATTGAAAAGTTTGCTAGTAAAAAATTTCGAATCCAAAATATCACAGAAAATGTCAGCATTAATTTACCAAAAAGTTACGGCACTTAATTGTACACCTACTACTTTAGATTATTTTACCATAAAAAACTTTGCCGAATTTACCTCGAAATTATGAAAACGTGTACCTTAAAATAATAATGCAATAAAAAATTGAAAATTATCTCACTGCATTAGATTGTTATTAAAAATTCTGAATTTTTTAAAAGAAATCATATTATATCTCTATACATAAGTGCGCAAAATTTCAATGAGATTGAACAAAAAATGGCAAAAGTATGGATTTACAAAAATATCAGTGCAAGGCTGCCACCGTCTCCCCATAATTGAACCATACCATAATAACAAATATTTCGCGAAACAAAACATTTTTTGTGTTTCGTTGACGTGTAGGCCTATACAAATAATTTAAGTAAAGTATTTGCGTTACATTATTCGCCAAAAATAAAAGTGAGACATGGTGACATAAACAACGCTTTTTGTAGCGTTATCTTCTCTGCACTACTGTAAGGTCCAACGACGCTTACTTAACCTATACAAATTTCGGCACTAATGCTCTATGTTGATCTCAGAGTATTAATTAAATCAATCACACTGTATGTCACCTTCTCATTTATGAACTGACAGTACATCATGTCATCACTGTAGCTGTCAGCGTTTAAAATGTAGGATTCGTTTACATCGGAGATGTGTTGTCGTTGGGCGCAACACTTAGATACGGTAATAAAGTTCCTCTTATCGTGACAGAAGAAAAAGAAATAAAAAACTATCAACTAAATCTTGCTAGGTTCCACTGGGACATCAACCCGCATGGCTTCCTGTTTCGTAATTTTGTTCATTATAAAGGTAACAACAGCAGTACATCTCTTCTAAACAGCACCCTGTTCCTGTTATCGTGACAGAAGAAAAAGAAATAAAAAACTATCAACTAAATCATATTAGGTTCCACTGGGACATGAACCTGCACCGACATGTTGAGTTTTGTTTGTCGCCGGTAAGGTGTTGGTTAATTTCATTTTTCTGATGATAGGTATTTTAATTGTTATGTATCATCCGGTGTGTTTTGCTCCGATCTTTTCTCTCCTACCTTTCCCTGCTCGTTTTGTTTTGTGTTTTGCCTCAGTATCGCTCCCACTCTACTGTATAATGTGTAAGGATGAAGTACATGTACACATGAACGTCCATAATCCTTAAAATCAAATTGGAAACTTTCTCTCGACGGAAGGCCTAGTTTGCGATTAAAATATAATCTGGTTTCGTTGTTTTTCTGCTTTTAGATTCTATAAAAAATTGAATATAAAAAATACAAAATAAATAATAAATTTAAAAATTTATAAAATATGAGAGATCTAAATAAAAAATTGTTCATACGTAGCGTGAGATCTCCGTAGTGCTTTGTCGGGTACGTTCTCGAGTTTTTTTACGCTTTCTCTTTTTATTTATTGTTCTGCTACCATAATAAATTTTTCTCTATTTTTGCAGCTACATTACATGATTATTTGACTACGGCCTACTGAAGTTCCATGATAGTACCAAGTCACTCTGATAAAAAAAGTAGTAGTGGTCACGGTGTTGGACTGCCACGCAGGCGAGCAGTGTTCAAACCTCCCTCGCGCCAGTTATTTTTTTCTTCGCTATTCACTGTATTAAAATTTGTGTCTATGTTGTGGTGTAACGTCTGCTTGCAATAGCCAGGTGCCAGGTAGGGACCTTTAATGAAAGTTGATTCTGCGCAGCTACTCTACAAGCAGGCGAATGGAAGTTGCTTTCGAAAGGGGACCGCAAACTTTTGCTGACAAAGCGACAAGTCGACCGAATCTTTCACCGGAAAACATGTTCGATGTGTCATACACGGCATTAGTGACCGTACGTGTGTCATATGATAGGAATCTCGTATCGACACACCTAACTTGTGCGCCTGGTAAGTGAGTGAGATAAGCCTCCTTGCCCGATCTAGGTGTCCGCATGAAAGTCAATGTGGTCACTCCAAGAATTGATGGAAACAAAACAGTTGTGCACATAAGCTGCAACAAATGCAAGCAACAGTTTCACAATCACACATTTTAACTGTGCTCAGTCAAATTAAAATGTTTTGAAAGTTTTTGAAGTTGCATTTCGTTTTGGAAGTTTTGGCTCTCGAATTCCATTGTTGTAACATTTACTTGCAATGGTAACGTATTCTTACTTATATTCTATCCTATTGATAGTATGACAACTATCACGACAACAATAAGAGAAGAAACATTTCATTGATCGGACGGACAGCTCGCAATGTTGTGGAAAGAAAGAAATAAATAAACGGCACAAGGGAGTTTTAAGGACGGCTCGTTCACTTTTCAGTCCATCGCCGTGATCGCTTAGCCACGACAACGCGGCTTGTCAGAGAAGGACTGAACTGTCCGTGAGGTGTAAGCAGCATTGTGGGCTGTCACGCTGCAAAATGTGTGGGAATCAAGGCCCCAAGGAAAGGGGTGGTATCATTTAAGCCCTCTGCACCACTCTCTAAGGTCTTTCCGTGTCGATTTTGAGCTGCGGTGTGCAAATGGCTCAAATGGCTCTGAGCACTATGGGACTTAACATCTGAGGTCATCAATGCCCTAGAACTTAGAACTACTTAAACCTAACTAACCTAAGAACATCACACACATCCATGCCCGAGGTAGGATGCGAACCTGCGACCGTAGAGGTCGCGCGGTTCCAGACTGAAGCGCCTAGAACCGCTCGGCCACTCCGGCTGCCGAGCCGCGGTGTGTCTGAAATGTTTTCCTCGGCCACCTATAAGAAAACCACGCGATTTAAACGCTGGGCTTCGCAGTCCTGACCTCTATCGCAGGGACGTTAAAACAAGGGATGAAATGTGAGTAAGAGAGGGTTTGACGACGTTTGCATCATCTGAAACTTCTGTGTTGGTCCTGGCGGACTGGTGTTAAATCTGGCGTCAGTGTGACAGTTTTAACCCTCGTTACACCTTACACGACCATGTGAGCTCCGGCTTTCTTTCTTTTGCACGTGTCGACACTTAGGTGTCCAAGCGTTGACAAACCCAAGTGTGACGTCGCAGGACGATCTGCTTTTGGACTTTTACAGCGGAAGATGCAGGCACCTTTCATCCATCTACATATCGTAAATCTGCATGGATACTCTGCAAGTCGCATTGATGTTCCTGGCAGAGGATTCATCGAACCAGCTACACAATTCTCTATTATTCCAGCCTCGTACGGCTAGCGGAAAGAACGAACACCTATATCTTCCCGTGCGAGCTCTAATTTCCCTTATTTTATCATCGTGATCGTTTCTCCCTATGTACATCGGCGTCAACAAAATATTTCCGCATTCGGAGGAGATAGCTGGTGATTGGAGTTTCGTGAAAAGATCCCGCCGCAACGAAAAACACCTTTGTTTTACTCATGTCCATCCCAAATGCTGTATCATTTCAGTGACACTCCCTTCCCTATTTCGCCATAATATAAAACGTGCAGCCCTTCCGTGAACTTTTTTGATTTACACCGTCAATCATATCTGGTAAGGATCCTACACCTCGCAGCAGTATTCTAAAAGAGGACGGACGAGGTTAGCGAGGCAGTCTCCCTAGCAGATCTGTTACTTTTTCGAAGTGTCCTGCCAGTAAAATACAGTCTTTCGTTACCCTTCCCCACAACATTTTCTATGAGTTCCTTCCAATTGAAGTTGTTCGTAATTTTAATACCATGGTATTTAGTTTAATTTACGGCCTTTAGATTTGACTGATTTATCATGTAAACGAAGTTTAACGGATTCCTTTCTGCACTTATGTGAATGACATCACACTTTTCGTTATCTACATCTGCGTCTACATCCATATTCAACAATCCACCTGACGGTGTGTGGCGAAGGGTACTTTGAGTATCTCTATCATTTCTCCCTTCTATTCCAGTCTCGTATTGTTCGTGGAAAGAAAGATTGTCAGTATGCCTGTGTGTGGGCTCTAATCTCTCTGATTTTATCCTCGTGGTCTCTTCGCGAGATATACGTAAGAGGGAGCAATATACTGCTTGACTCGTCGGTGAAGGTATTTTCTCGAAACTTGAACAAAAGCCCGTACCGAGGTAATGAGCGTCTTTCCTGCAAAGTCTTCCATTGGAGTTTATCTATCATTTCTGTAACGCTTTCGCGATTAATAAATGGTCCTGTAACGAAGCGCGCTGCTCTCCGTTCGATCTTCTCTATTTCTTCTGTCATCCCTCTCTGGTACGGATGCCACACTGCTGAGCAATATTCAAGCAGTGGGCGAACAAGTGTACTGTAACCTACTTCCTTTGTCGTCAGCTGCCAATTGCCAATTTGTGGACCATAGAGGCATCTCATCTAAATCTGCAATTTGTTTCGATCTTCCAATGACTTTACGAGTCGATAAACGACAGCGTCATCTGCAAACAACCTAAGACGGCTACTCAGATTGTCTCCCAAATTGTTTATATAGATAAGGAAGGGCAAAGGGCCTGTAACAGTACCTTGGGGAACGCCAGAAATCTCTTCTGTATTACCCTATGACCTGCCGTCAGTTACTACGAGTTGTGACTTCTCTGACAGGAAATAACGAATCCAGTCGCATAACTGAGACGATATTCCATAAGCACGCAATTTCACTACAAGCTGCTTATGTGATACAGTCTCAAAAGCCTTCTGGAAATCCAGAAATACAGAATCCATTTGATATCCCTCGCCAATAGCACTCAACACTTCGTGAGAGTACAAACCGAGTTGTGTTTCACAAGAAAGCTTTTTTCTAAATCCCTGTTGACTCTGTGTCAGTAGACCGTTTTCTTCGAGGGAATTCATAATGTTCGAACACAATATATGTTCCAAAATCATGCTGCATGTCGACGTTAGCTATATGGGCCTGTAATTTAGTGGATTACTCATATTACCGTTCTTGAATGTTGGAGTGTCCTGTGCAGCTTTCCAGTCATTGGGTACGGATCTTCCGTCGAGCGAACGGTTGTACATAATTGTTAAGTATGCAGTTATTACATCTGCATTCTCTGAAAGGAACCTAACTGGTATACACTCTGGACCAGAAAACTTGCGTTCAGTGGCCGGCCGATGTGGCAGAGCGGTTCTAGGCGCTTCAGTCTGGAACCGCGCGACCGCTACGGTCGCAGGTTCGAATCCTGCCTCGGGCATGGATGTGTATGATGTTCTTAGGTTAGCTAGGTTTAAGTAGTTCTAAGTTCTAGGAGACTGAAGACCTCAGATGTTAAGTCCCATTGTGCTCAGAGCCATTTGAACCATTTTTGAACTTGCTTTTATTAAGTTATTTATGTTGAATGTAAATAAGTTATACACAACTGCAACCAGTCACTTTTTTTCAATAATACTGCTTCATTACATGAACCGGTTTTCGAACCTTTTTAGGTTCATCTTCAGATGGTTTCGGGAAGATCCGGGAAGTTACATCATTACTGGTAGTAACATAATGCTGGGTGCTGGTTTGCGACAGTATAGGCGGCTTTTTTCGTATCTGTCTGCCTCCATTTTCATGTCCAGAACACTTTCACACAAACTATATTAGTTTACACTTTGACGGTGACACTTTACCAGCATCCAGCATGCGCCTTACCAACTGTGGTTCATGTAATAAAGCATTATTATTGAAAAAAAAGTGACTGGTTGCAGTGGTGTATAACTTATTTACCTTCAATATACAGTCATGGTTCTAAGATATTCGTAATGGATAAGCATAATCTGACTTATGTAGGTTCACTACTCCGAGGCTATCTACTTCTATGTTACTCACGTTGGCAGCTGTTCTTGATTCAAATTCTGGAATATTTACGTCTTCTTTGATGAAAAAAAAAAAGAAATGATAATTCTACGTCGCAATGGGAGATAATGAGGACGTATCCAACAAGTGGTCCATTAACTGTGTTCCGCTGCGTCTTTTTTAAGTACGCCGTATTTCTGCTACCTGTCCTTGTTGGAAATGGAGGCATGGAAAAATACTTTAATCAGTTCATCAGTTCCTTTCTTGAGTTTTAGCGACGGTTCGAGCAGCGAGCGACCCTTGAGCGGTGAATTTCCGGCCGCGCGCTATACGGTGCCGAGGCGTGCGAGACAGGCTGTTCTACCTGCTGTGTGGGCGGGGCAGTAGCGGACTCAGTAGGCCCGCCTTGCCTCTGGAAGGGCGGCGCAGGGGCGGGCCGCGGTTTCTTTTGTGCGTAATTACGGCGCCGAGGAAACCGGCTCTGCTCGCAAAGGCTGCGACACCTGATTAGGCGCGAGCCTGCTAACAAAGCGGCTTTCTCACAAGGAGTCCGCCAATATTCGATAAAAGCCTTTGAATGATTCACTTTGTCAAGCCATGCGACCATTTTTACGGGGAGGCCGTCTCAGACGAAATTACTTTGACACAAAAGGAGTATATTTTCTCTCGGGTGATTGGATCCTGCCCTTTCAATGGTTCAAAGCAGTTGATCGTGTTGTAGACCGTTCATTAGCAAGAAACAGTTTACTTTTTATCGCTTCCCAATTTGTATCTATAAAAATGAAAGAGTTATATACGTACTGGAGACACATTAAAGTTGGCCAAAGCAGTTACAGTAACAGCTTCCACCCGTGCTTACATTTGCCAGCCAATGATTCATAGTTGCACAGCCGGCTGCGGTGGCGAGATGTTCTAGGCGCTTCAGTCCGGAACCGAGCGACTGCTACGGTCGCTGGTTCGAATCCTGCCTCGGGCATGGAGGTGTGTAATGTCCTTAGGTTAGTTAGTTGTAGGCGACTGATGACCTCAGAAGATAAGTTGCAAGTGCTCAGAGCCATTTGAACCATTTAGTTCCTCAAAGCAAATATCAGAGTACCAGAACAGAAATCTATATAACATTTGTTTAGCAAGTGGAACAATCCCTATGAAGAGATACACAAATCTGCGTTTTGTAGAATATTCTGATATCGAGACCACCGTCATTTATTCATCAGGCTCAGCTCAAAAACTTTTCTTCCACTGAAAGAAAGTGACTGTGGGAAATCCTAACTGGTGGTGTTTGGTTACATGGTGCAAGTCTTTCAGCCTGACGCCACTTCAGCGACTTCACCATCTATGAAGACGAGCCGACATGATCAGAACAACATAGGCTCTCAGTTCCCGAGCGAGAAAGAGCCTCATACACGACCGGGAACTGAAACTGGGACCCTAATATCTAGAGGCAAAAAAAAAATGGCTCTGAGCACTATGGGACTTAACTTCTGAGGTCATCAGTCCCCTAGAACTTAGAACTACTTAAACCTAACTAACCTAAGGACAGCACACAAATGGTTCAAATGGCTCTGAGCACTATGGGACTCAACTGCTGAGGTCATTAGTCCCCTAGAACTTAGAACTAGGTAAACCTAACTAACCTAAGGACATCACAAACATCCATGCCCGAGGCAGGATTCGAACCTGCGACCGTAGCAGTCTTGCGGTTCCAGACTGCAGCGCCTTTAACCGCACGGCCACTTCGGCCGGCGACAGCATGCACATCCACGCCCGAGGCAGGATTCGAACCTGCGACCGTAGCGGTCGCGCTGTTCCAGACTGTAACGCCTAGAACCGCTCGGCCACCCCTGCCGGCATCTAGAGGCAGCGACGATTATCACTAAACCACTACCTGCGAACTTCTAAACTTGCATAGCTGAAACGTATCCAACTGGTTGCGAATATACGCTGATAACACGCTTCTGTAGCCGAGGTCTCTAAGTCATCTTTCTGGAGCACTGCTGAACATGAAGGTGATCCGTATAGGCTCGTGGTGGTGGAAAAATTTCGCTGTCAGTATTCGACCTGCAACGGGTGCATAGGTGGTGCGTCAAGTATCTGATCACCAGTCTTTGCGACCATGTGTCGGATCCAGTTCCAAAGCTCTATGTACTGTCTCACGAGGAGAGGACATGTGATGGGGTTTCTGGTGAACTGTTCGTCAGATGGGAAGATTTGGCAAGGCACTGGGTGCACCCTCTCCCTTACCTTCACTCACAGCACCGCAAAGCCAACTCTACACACGACGAGCACTCGTCACAGTCGTCAGCCCGACACGGCTACACAGAGCACATCATGACGGCTGCGAGGATGAGAATGGCGCCTTGTCTAACACAGCGATTCAGGTGTTGCGCATCTGATCGCTACCTTCATTCCAAGAATAAAGAACTACTCTGAGTTTTAGTACTCTGATGAGTAAAAGTACAGGGCTATTACAAATGACTGAAGCGATTTCATAAATTCACTGTAGCTCCATTCATTGAAATATTGTCACGACACACTACACATACGTAGAAAAACTCATCAAGTTTTGTTCGGCTGAAGCCGCACTTCAGGTTTCTGCCGCCAGAGCGCTCGAGAGCGCAGTGAGACAAAATGGCGACAGGAGCCGAGAAAGCGTATGTCGTGCTTGAAATGCACTCACATCAGTCAGTCATAACAGTGCAACGACACTTCAGGACGAAGTTCAACGAAGATCCACCAACTGCTAACTCCATTCGGCGATGGTATGCGCAGTTTAAAGCTTCTGGATGCCTCTGTAAGGTGAAATCAACGGGTCGGCCTGCAGTGAGCGAAGAAAGGGTTGAACGCGTGCGGGCAAGTTTCACGCGTAGCCGCGGAAGTCGACGAATAAAGCAAGCAGGGAGCTAAACGTACCACAGCCGACGGTTTGGAAAATCTTACGGAAAAGGCTAAAGCAGAAGCATTTCTTAAACAGGAGATTGGAAAACCGATGGATCGGTCGTGGTGGAGATCATGATCGACAATTCATGTCATGGCCTCCACGCTCTCCCGACTTAACCCCATGCGATTTCTTTCTGTGGGGTTATGTGAAAGGTTCAGTGTTTAAACCTCCTCTACCAAGAAACGTGCCAGAACTGCGAGCTCGCATCAACGATGCTTTCGAACTCATTGATGGGGACATGCTGCGCCGAATGTGGGAGGAACTTGATTATCGGCTTGATGTCTGCCGAATCACTAAAGGGGCACATATCAAACATTTGTGAATGCCTAAAAAAACTTTTTGAATTTTTGTATGTGTGTGCAAAGCATTGTGAAAATATCTCAAATAATAAAGTTATTGTAGAGCTGTGAAATCTCTTCAATCATTTGTAATAACCCTGTATTGTGACCAGCACCCGTAGCGGTTTTCGGCACGTAACGCCGAAAGTAATGTTTAGAAGAGGAGCGGGGACGAACACGGAAGCATTCTGCCAGCAATGTGGTCCGAAAATATGGAAATCCAGCACGTAAGAGATTTTGACAAAAAGCCATATTGAGGTGTTCAAGCACCTAGCATCAAGCAGTTCTGGAACGGCGAAACTCGTCGGCTGTTCACTTGCTACTGTTGAGAATGTCTATGAAAGTCGTTGAATGCCAGCGAAAACGCGAGTCGACAGCAAGCTGTTAGACGTATGGATGAGGAAAACCGACCAGTTAAAACTGATACCGTATTCCAGTTCTGAGTAACTGGTATTTTTGGTAGTTGTTTCATCTCGGTTATAACAGCTTTTGATTTTTTACTAATAGCCAGCTAAAAGAACCGGAATACCAATTTGACACAGCAGCATACCTAAACTTTTTGGTTTATAAGAAACACCTTTTTTTACAAAATGCTTAGTTGTGAAATACCCATTGCTTGGGAAAAATAGAAATTTGTGGTAAGTACTATGGGACCAAACTGCTGAGATCATCGGTCCCTAGGCCTACACATAACTTAATCTAACTTAAACTGTCTTACACTAAAGACAACAAACACACCTATGCCCAAGGGAGGACTCGAACCTCCGACGGTGGGAGCTGCGCGAACCATGGGAATGTGGCACAAACCGCACGGTTACTCCGTGCGGCCCCCATTGCTTTGAAGCACCATTTTAATAAAAATTCTTACAGTTAGAAACCAGAAAGAGACATATGATATAAGCTTCTTTCAGCATATCAGAAACAATAAAGAATCTGTCTCCGTACGACGTGATTTGGTAAACGTTACGCGTCTATGTGTGGAGTACAAGACTTCGCCCCTCCTCGTGTATAACCCGCATCTCGTGGTCGTGCGGTAGCGTTCTCGCTTCCCACGCCCGGGTTCCCGGGTTCGATTCCCGGCGGGGTCAGGGATTTTCTCTGCCTCGTGATGGCTGGGTGTTGTGTGCTGTCCTTAGGTTAGTTAGGTTTAATTAGTTCTAAGTTCTAGGCGACTGATGACCTCAGTAGTTGAGTCGCATAGTGCTCAGAGCCATTTGAACCATTTGAACCTCGTGTATAAGGTAGTTTCTCTCTGTCGTTCTCTGACATTGGTTGCACTGTAGAAATGCACAACCCCTAGTTTCAAGTATTCTACGGAGTGCGGTAGCATTGAAGTGTAATGCTCCATCCAATTTCTTTAATATTTGAAACTGGAAGGAAGCACGATACACTTAAGACATCATGTAAGGAGAATACTTGCACGATGTTTCTTGGAAGATAAGGTAAATTTTGTTGGTGTAGCTATAACTTCATTGACGTTCCGTTAATTTGAGGTCATAACTGAACCCTTAATTTCGTGGTTGACAAAGGTGAAAAATTTATAGCATCCAAAAGTGACGATACAGGGAAGTCATCAATTTATGACTTTTCGTTCTCGCTGCGTAGATCTATTTTGCGACAGCCTCTACACATATCGATCGTGATAACTTACTCAATCTCCTTCATTGGAAGCTTTCAGTCTTTGTTAGGAGTCTACATTTGTTACTGGAAGTAATAACAACAATAAGTGGAAAACCGTTTACTTCAGACACCAGTTATCATGGCACTTTCAAAAGTCAGGTTAAACTGTAGACGAAATAACCCGTGTAACGGAAAACCGGTTATTTCAGTGATAACTGCCATCCCTAGTTCGACTTCCACGACTTATCTAATTAAGTTGAGGCAGGAGGCTTGCCCTCTTGTAAAGCAGGATAAAAAGCAGTGTTGCCAGATCTGACGACAGTGTACAACGCTGTATCAAACAAAAGTGTTTCGGATCACACCTGTTGTTAAGGGGTGGTTTACTATCGTTTGGTTGAAAAAAATCGATTTTTTTAAATTGCATTTTTGGATCCATAAAAGTGTTTTAAATCCACCCCTGAAGCGGTTTTTCTCTAAACGTAACGGAAATGTTTGTTATTTGCGTTTGAACAAAAACATGCACCTGCGTGAAATCGGCCTTTTCCCCACACCAGTTTTTTTCTTTCGGAGGACGAGTTATTGTACCGGTGCTTGGGAGGAAATACACAAAATTCAAATGAAAATTTGAACGCGTGTGTTCGGAAGTTTATACCCAAGCATTTGCATTCTGGTGCGAAGACTGTGGAGATTGTGACTTTCCTGGCAGTGAGCAGCTTCACCGAAAGGTATTCAGCAATTCTGAAGACTATGACAACGATGGACGTCACCCTGGGACTCTACTCGACGCAGTTCGCCATGCATTCGGACGACCACCGGATTCAAGCGGCCGGAAACCGCCTGTCACTGGCCGTACGAGCGGCTCTGGAGCAGCGCAGGATGGCCCAGATCGAGCAAAGCGCCCTCTATGAGGGACAGGAGGGACTAGTTTATGGACCCGGAGTAGCAGATTAAACGTACGTTGCATAATTTTGCATTTATATGTAGTCAATACTTCAAACGCGTATTTCTCGAAATGACTTTTTGTTTTTTGTTTTTTTTCTATTTTTTTTTTCGCTCGGGATAGTAACATAAATTTTACTGAACCGATTGGCATGATTGTTTGTTTCCGACGAAGCTAACTAAATAGGCTAGGAGTTGTACCACTTTTATTCCTATTTATCAACCATAAATATTACTTGGCCGACGAAGTCAAAAAATCGATGAAAAAAACCCTATTTTTTCAAATGGCCGCCATTTTGTTTCGTATGGTGCAAATAACTTTATTGAGGTACAACCGCTAAAGAATCTTATATACTTCGCTAACGTCAACTCAATTTTGATTTCAGACGCGGCGGCTGACCTGTGACATGCCGCACGTGGAGGTCTACATCGAAATTTAGTTTCGTTCTGACGGCCCTTCCGCCTTTGCTCTTTGACATTTCCGGTCGACAGAATTCCAGTTTGTAGAGAAAATATCAATAAATATTTGGACCCAATTTGACATTCATATCTGTAACACATACCGAAAAAAATTCTCAAGTAATATGCTTTTGTCGGGCCAAAGATAGTAAACCTCCCCTTAAAGAATGGGCTTTGCAGCAGACAACCTCGATGTGTTCCCACGGTGACTCAACAATATCACCAATTACGTCTGTGGCGAGCACAGGACAGTCGATATTGGACAGTTCATCAACAGAAACGCATCGCCTTGTCCGGTAATCACATTTCTTCTCTTACAATGTCAACGGTAAATCCGGATAAGCCGTCATCGTAGCAACAGTTACGTAACAGTGCCACGTCAACATTGGCAAGATCTTACTGGATGCTGGCCTCGATTTTAACACATAGTTTTAACATGGAGGCCAGGCTGCCTCACACTCTACGGCATTTGCACAATTGCATATGGGGAGGCCTGGGGGACCTACCCCCTAGATAGTACACACCGATTCTGCCAAAAGCCGAGAGGCGTTACTTTACTATAGTATGGTGAATCTTAAGTCCCAGTCACCCTATCAGAAGCAAGAGCCAAACGTTCAAAAGCATCAAGACTCTGGCTATGCCACCCTTGGTTATATGTTGCAGCATGAATTACTGCATCTCCTATGTCATGAAATAAGCAGGAAGACCCTGCTATGCCACCCTCAAGCATATACTTCGAAATAAAATATTCGATCCTCTTTTGTGATGAAATACACTCATATTTTGTGAGGAGATACTTATATATCTATGGCTACTGTATTTGCTATTTCATATTGGGAGGGCAAGAGATACTACACATTGATCTTGTCAATAGCCGAAAAGCGTGGGTATATCTTTGCTTGCTAAGTTCTTGTGTAACATGCAAGTGAAAAAAGCGTCTGTCGCTCTTCTACGAACCAAAAAATCGTATAACAAGTAAAGTACTTACACCTAAGCAGCGATACAGCGTAAATACAAAAGTCGCGGGCATTATTTTTCACATGGCAGCAGCAGCATCAGTTTACTATTGTTGTTTTAACGATGTAGTTACTAAGGATCCAAATATGTATTGCCGGCCGAAGTGGCCGTGCGGTTCTAGGCGCTGCAGTCTGGAACCGCGAGACCGCTGCGGTCGCAGGTTCGAATCCTGCCTCGGGCATGGATGTGTGTGCTGTCCTTAGGTTAGTTAGGTTTAAGTAGTTCTAAGTTCTAGGGGACTAATGACCTGAGAAGTTGAGTCCCATAGTGCTCAGAGCCAAATATGTATTACACTAATTGAAGATAGGCGACAGCCCGAAACTCGAATTAGCTTAAATATAAATGCATAAAAAAGTCGCTGGCCGCTGCATTTCTTAAAATAACATAATCCATGGTCACATAGCTCAACAAGCAGTAAAATGGCTACGGTAAATTATTGTTGATATAACTTACACATGTTGTTGGGGCGATATCTGTTTATATATGTTTATTGTAAAGGCAAGCTGGCATCGTTTTAAGACCTTTATTCCAGTGAGTAGTTTCTACAGAATCGTGCTGTTTTCTTCATATTTGCATTACACTTTGTGCATATGTTCACATATATGTGTCGTCGATATTTTGAAAAAAAAGTGTAAATCCTTTAAAAAAACTCCATATGGTTCGTCATTTATAAAACGGAATGCTCCCATATGGATTGCCAAATGAATAAAAGGTAAAAGTACCACATCGATAGCACCAATAGAGTTTCAACTACACGCCATGTCGACAATGTCTCGTGCACTCAACATCAAACGATCTTGGCTTTCAAAAAAGTATGTAATTGTTATTGACATCGATTATATAATGACCCACGTGAAACTGAAAACAATATTGTAATTGAGGAAACAGAAGCAGAAAGTGACAGCTGCATTATAATTCAGTTAAAAACAGTGAGAAGATTTTCAAACTCCCGGTTATCTGTCTTAAATGCTTGTATATCTGAATGTGTTCCCGCATTTAACACACTTGTGTTCATAACATGTTTGGTAATTATTTGGAATCAGCTATGAAAATGAAACTGAAGAAGAAAACTACATTTACATAACCAAACATCTTATAAATGTCTTTTTAGTGACATGACAATTTCCGGAACGGCATTCGAGAAGTTTCATTCAGTAATTGCATTTCTGGGTGATAACGAAACTACTTTCTTAAGAAGTAAGATACACACACTCAAGCACAGTGTAATGTGAGTGCTTGCCAATGGACGGAATGAGTGTTTTATTCTAGCACAGATAAAGTAAAAATACTTTTGTAAATCATTTTAATATGTAGCTTCGGCCACAACAGATTCATCTCAGCAGTACTACTCCTACACTCTTTTGCAATAAGTACTACACTAGTGCGAACCCAGAGAGGATTCCGGAAAAGAGAAGAAAATCATCTTTGCAAACCAAATTTGTGCTGGCTCCTATCGCCCGGACTGGCCTATCAGTTATCTCTTATAGGAAAACCATAACTATTTATGGGTACTGTTGATACCAAGCGTACTCGGAAGAATTTGCTGTGGAAAGTCAGAAAAATTTCCCCGTTCGCCAATATTCTTCTTGCAATTGTAAATGTCAGGTGCCGGTGAGTTTTACCACTTCCCAGCAGTGTAGTGCATTCACTTCGCGGCGTTTCTTACCATGTGCCAAGTCAATATTAAAAATTACTAGAAACGTGAATATAGAATATACTGAAATATATCTCAACATTACCACATTGAGAGGAAAATAATATACACAAACCTCATACAAATAACGCTTTCTCTGTTAATTACATTGTAGGAAGGAAATATCTATTAGAAGGTGGTGTGTCTGATATGTTTGGTGTATAATAAACTCAGTTTTCAAATATTTTGAGTCCTAGATTGTGAGGAATTGTGTTTCGTTTCCTGCACCATCCCTTTTTGTTCCCCTTCCACAAACATAATACAAGATATATACTAAGATGGTATCTGTTCTTTCGGACATGTCCGAAAGAACAGATACCATCTTAGTATATACATAGTTAAGGCTCTCCGGCCACTGGACCATCTTCTTCTTCTGTGCGGATGCACAAACAGTGCCCGAACTCTTACGGGAATCGGCAACGCGCCGCGAGTAATGAGTATAACGGGCGGGGGCACTACGAATGTAGTGCAGGACAATACGTTGAGAATGTTGGTTCCGCAGGAGGCGTGTCAGACATAAATTCCTGCAGTCGCGCTATCCTCTGTGTCCTCGGTGGCTCAGATGGATAGAGCGTGTGCCATGTAAGCAGGAGATCCCGGATTCGAGTCCCGTTCGGGGCACACATTTTCATCTGTCCTCGTTGACGTATTCAACGCCTGTAAGCAGCTAAGGGTGTTCATTTCATTGTAATTTCATAATACAAGAGTTACTCGCTTCTCCCCTTCATTCCCTCCGCCTCCCCCTCCCCCCACCCGCCTCTCCTCACACCACCGCTCAGTTCATCGTTAAGCTCTTGATACAATAGACACTGATATAATTCTATCGGGCATCCGGCTGCATCAAGTGGTTTAAAATCCACAAGCTCTCGCCGAGTGCTCCTCGGCCATTGTCAAGTGGTTGATCGTGCTCTCCTTATGCAGCCACGTTATTTCCGATGACGACACTGGTTCTCGCTGCAGCGCCGTATGTGTCAATATTTTCGTTGCGCTTGGCGGGCCCGCCTCAACCGTCCGATGGCCTGGTTCCAAACTGCGCTTAGCTGCAGGCCGGCGTCTTCATTGAGGGCGTTGTCAGAAATTTTTATCTCGATTGCTTCTTTTATGTCGCTGTTCCAGAAACTACAATAATCGGTCCATATAATAACAGATGCTTGGCAATTGCAGTACGGTGTCCGGTTTCTAGAGCATGTCCGCTACGGCTAATTTCACAAGATATCGTAGGCGAAAACATCACTCGTGTCCAAAACGATATGTTCAGTAGTACGCACAGTGTGTCCGATATAGTACTGCCCAAATCCAAACGGTATTTTATATACTTCTGACATTCTTAGTCTTATATCGTCTTTCACAGGCCTCAGTAGTTGTCGAATTTTATATGCGGCCTTGAAGACCAAATCGATTTTATGACTGTTTACAAACCGGCTAGCCTTTCCTGTTATTGAGCGACAGAACGGCAAACGCTGAAAGCCCGAGGGAAATTTTACGCCATACATCAGCTCGAAACTGTGCATTCGTGTATTACAATAGACAATGTCTTCGAAATACAGACGTCAGGATTACGAAGAAAACAGTTACTGTCTGTTAAGTCAACACCCCACGGAAACAGGATTTACATACCACATACAACAGATAAACTGTGCATCTGGGAAATCAGTTGCTCTTTTTCACATTAGCAAAGTCTTAGATAAGATTTTAATGCATAGCGTCTTTAAGTTTACATTAATGTCAGTTAATGTAAGTATTAGAAGTAGCTGATAGCGGATGCTTTTTCTACTGATCTACATCATCCATGTACGAGCCATATCGCTAATTTACATATCACGGTGTCCACCGAACATAATGTATTAATTAGTAAATGGAACGAGATCGCACATTAGTCCGAACTAATATTATTTACAGACGAATGGAAAAACTGGTAGAAGCCGACCTCGGGGAAGATCAGCTTGGATTCTATAGAATTGCTGGGACACTTGAGGCAATACTGACCCTACGACTTATGTTAGAAAACAGATTATGGAAAGGCAAACCTAAGTTTCTAGCATTTGTAGTCTTAGAGAAAAATTTGACAATGTTGACTGGAATAATCTGTTTCAAATTCTGAAGATGACAGGGACAAAATACAGAGAGCGAAAGGCTATTTACAATTTGTACAAAAACCCGATGGCATTTATAAGAGTCAAGGGGCATGAAAGGGAAGCAGTGGTTAGGAAGGGAGTGAAACATGTTTGTAGCCTATCCCCGATGTTATTCAATTTGTATATTGAGCAATCAGTAAAGGAAACAAAAGAAAAATGCGGAGTATGAATTAAAATCCATGGAGAAGAAATGGAAAATTTAAGGTTCGCCGATGACATTGTAATTCTGTCAGAGACAGCAAAGGACTTGGAAGAGCAGTTGAATGGAATGGACAGTGTCTTGAAAGGAGGATATAAGATGGACATCAACAAAAGCAAAACGAGGATAATGGAATATAGTCGAGTTAATTTAGGTGATGCTGAGTGATTTAATTGGGAAATGAGACGCTTAAAATAGTAAATGAGAATTGCTGTTTGGGGAGCAAAATAACTGATGATGGTCGAAGTAGAGAGGATATAAAATGTAGACTGGCAATGGCAAGGAAAGAGTTTAGGAAGAAGAGAAATTTGTTAACATCGAGTATAGATTTAAGTGTGAGGAAGTCGTTTCTGAAAGTATTTGTATGGAGTGTAGCCATGTATGGAAGTGAAACGTGGACGATAAATAGTTTGGACAAGAAGAGAATAGAAGCTTTCGAAATGTGGTGCTGCAGAAGAATGCTGAAGATTAGATGGGTAGATCACATAACTAATGAGGAAGTATTGAATAGGAGAGAAGAGAAATTTATGGCACAACTTGACTAGAAGAAGGGGTCGGTTGGTTGCTCATTTTCTGAGGCATCAAGGGATTACCAATTTAGTATTGGAGGGCAGCGTGGAGGATAAAAATCGTATAGGGAGACCAAGCCATGAATATACTGAACAGATTCAGAAGGATGTAGGTAGCAGGAGGTACTGGGACATGAAGAAACTTGCACAGGATGTCGTAGCATGGAGAGTTGCATCTCTGGACTGAAGACCTCAACAACAACAACATTATTGTGTCAAAATTGTCTGTTACTGTTATTAAAATCATTATTGTGAACATAAGGCAAGACGTTGTGTGCTAAGATAAGAAATAACGACTTGCTTTGTAGGATCTGAGAGGAAATATATACATCTAAATCTGAGAATAGAGAGAACGTGTTGATAGATTATGTCTTCGGATGAAGTGGATGTTGAGATATTGGGGATCAACTGTCGCTGTGTTAAAGGGAGCATTACAAGTCGAAAGAGACAAGGACTAGAAAAATAAAATAACAAATGGTAGGAGTCGCAGACTTCGATCCAAGACAGGGAACAGTGGCGGGTTGCATCAGACCATCTGGAATACTGATGATGAGAACCTATGATGTCTTGCGACGGATTATAGTATACCTAAGGTGAGTCGCGGCGTGTAGACATAAATGTGGATGTAGACTGCCGGAAAATTTTGTGTTCCTCCAGCGTAGCACAACATGTCGTATCAACACACGAGTATCTGATTCGACGTTGGCAGTATCTCTTTCATTTTTGCTGACTATGGAGGTTAGTAAATCAATAGGCAAATGTCAGCCCTGGTCGTAATAGTGCGAGGAAATAAATTTTGGAATAGACGGCGTAGCACGGGCCAGGATATCATTAATTGATGCCGCTCGCGCTCGGCCAAGAGAGACAGGCACGGACGTTGATTTAAAAACTACACCGATTCCGGCTGCCGGGGCAGCAGCGTTTATCTGCTGGGATTTGCCGTTGTCTGTTTTACGGCTGCGCGATACGTGTTCTGTCGACGGCTGCAGATCGAAGCGTCACGTGGTCACCGCCAGGAACCGCCAGCGCCCCTCGTGGGAGTTGGGCGAACCCGGTGACTGCGTACGTACGCTCCCATTACGCGAGACAAACGAGCGCGCCAGGTGACCATTTTTTTTTTCACGCAAACCGAAATTTGATCACCGATTACCCACACTGATGAATAATGGGCAAATATTTTGTTAATTTTAACTCGCGAACAAACATTTTTTCAGGTGAAATAAAGGCACCAATAAACCGCATTATTTCCTGTGCTATCACTTTCCCTGCAGGCCATTGCATTTAATAAAACAAAAGCACGATCAACACATGCTGAAAAACAATCATAGTGCAATATCCTCACCGACCATTGTATCACGTGCGGTTGTCAGCCAGATAGGTGCACAGCACATATCGACCAAGGCATCGGTTATTGATTGTCGACGGAAAAAAATTACCATCCTTGACGGAAAAAAATTACCATCCTTAACGTATGCTGAAAACGACACAAGATGAGTACTATTAGATTTTTTTTTTTTTTCGTTTTGTACTCTGAACGAGAGTGCCTTCAGATATTCATCGCCTGATGGCAACTACTAAAACTGTCAAAGGTAACTTTTGTTGAAGTTGTTGTCTGCACACTAATTTGATGTGGCTCTGCAAACGAGTCAGTTCTGTGAATTACTCTCATCTAGTGCAACCCACGTCAATCTCAGCATGTGCAGTTGTTATGATCTTCACCTCCCATCCATTACCTAATTAACGATTCCTTCATCCTATACGATATGTCTTATCAACGGACCCTTCCTTTTAGTCAAGTTGTGCCATAATTTTCTGTTTCAACCAATTCTATTTGGTACCTCTCAATCTGATATACTCTCTACCTACCCTATATTCAGTATTATACACGACATTTCAAAATCTCCGATTCTGTTCTACACTAAATTCTCTCAGCTTCCTACCCTAGTTAGGGATGTAACATACAACGCTTCGCCGCGCGGAGTTGCCGCCTAGTTTGAGGCGCCATGTCACGGATTGCGCGGCTCCTCCCACTGGAGGTTCGAGACCTACCTCGGGCATGCGTGTGTGTGTGTGTTGTTCTTAGCATAAGTTAGTTTAGGTTAGTTTAATTAGTGTGTAAGTCTAGGGACCGATGACCTCAGCAAAATGGTTTAAATGGCTCTGAGCACTATGGGACTTAACTGCTGAAGTCATCAGTCCCCTAGACTCTTAGAACTACTTAAACGTAACCAACCGAAGGACATCACACACATCCATGCCCAAGGCAGGATTCGAACCTGCGACCGTAGTGGTAGCGCAGTTCCAAACTGTAGCGCCTAGAACCGCTCGGTCACTCCGGCCGGCGATGATGACCTCAGCAGTTTAGTGGCTTAGGTATTCACACAAACACTTTTTACAACGCTTCGAATCACAGAACAGCAATTTATTTTTTTCCAATGACACCATCGTACTGGAGATGCTACTGGAGGACTATTTTAACTCTGTAGTACGTTAATCTTGAGGTCATTACCGTTCAGCAATACAGTATAGCTTCATGTCCTCGGATAATATACCGGCTCTTGTACCACCCGTCTCTCATTCGTTCGCTGTACCGATGTAGAGACCCCTCTATAGCTACTGCTACAAAGACAGATTTCTTAACTATCCATACCACTGTAGTATTCAGAAGCATCCGACCCACCTTACATTTCAAGGTGGTGGGTTACTCTCTACTGTTAATGAAATAAATAAATAATTATCCACACTGTTGCCCTTGAAACTACTGAAAAGGCTGCTGCCCGTCGTCAGGGACCCTATGTTAATTTGATCTACCTAAAAATAACGCTCCAGTGTGGTGGAAATTAAAGCATGGCTAACTGTATCGTTGACTCACGTTAGTAGCCATCACTCATGGTTGATTGAAGGGTACAAAATCCTTTTTAAAGAACCCGTCAGCCTTTTCGTTATTGTGTATCGTGGAAGCCAGTAGCGAGCGCTTGTCTTGTATTCACATCTGCATCGATACTCCACAAACCACCCACCGTATGATGCGTGTGGAGTGTACCTGTACCGCTCCAAGTCATCTCCTTTTCTGTTCCACTCGCAAATAGAGCGAAGGAAAAATGACAGTCTATATGCCGAATTTCTCGTACCTCATCCTCATGGTCTTTACGCGAGATGTATGCTGGTGACAGTAGAAAAGTTCTACAGTGAGCTTGAAATGCTGCTTCTTAAAATTTTCTCAACATTGTTTCTTTACAAGGACGTTACCTTCCCTCCAGGGATTCCCATTTCAGTTCTCGACGCAACTCGGTAATACTAGCAAGTCGATCGAAACCACCGGTAACAAATCTGGCTGCCCGCCTCAGGCCTGTAATCCAACCTGCTGGGAATCCGAACACTCGAGCAGTACTCAAGAATTGGTTGCACTAGCGTTCTAAACACGGTCTCTTTTACAGATGAACCACACTTATCTAAAATCCGAAGCCTGATATTCGCCGTCTCTACTACAAACATTACATGCTCGTTCCATCTCATATCGCCTTGCAACGTTACACTTAGATATTTCATCGATGTGGCTGTGTCAGGATTGCTAATTCTGCGTTGGAACATTACAGAATTGTTTCTCGTACTCATTTAAATTACCTTACATTTTTCTCCAATGAGAGCTTTTGTCGCATCAACTAGAAATTTGGTCAAGGTCATATTGTACACTCCTGGAAATGGAAAAAAGAACACATTGACACCGGTGTGTCAGACCCACCATACTTGCTCCGGACACTGCGAGAGGGCTGTACAAGCAATGATCACACGCACGGCACAGCGGACACACCAGGAACCGCGGTGTTGGTCGTCGAATGGCGCTAGCTGCGCAGCATTTGTGCACCGCCGCCGTCAGTGTCAGCCAGTTTGCCGTGGCATACGGAGCTCCATCGCAGTCTTTAACACTGGTAGCATGCCGCGACAGCGTGGACGTGAACCGTATGTGCAGTTGACGGACTTTGAGCGAGGGCGTATAGTGGGCATGCGGGAGGCCGGGTGGACGTACCGCCGAATTGCTCAACACGTGGGGCGTGAGGTCTCCACAGTACATCGATGTTATCGCCAGTGGTCGGCGGAAGGCACACGTGCCCGTCGAACTGGGACCGGACCGCAACGACGCACGGATGCACGCCAAGACCGTAGGATCCTACGCAGTGCCGTAGGGGACCGCACCGCCACTTCCCAGCAAATTAGGGACACTGTTGCACCTGGGGTATCGGCGAGGACCATTCGCAACCGTCTCCATGAAGCTGGGCTACGGTCCCGCACACCGTTAGGCCGTCTTCCGCTCACGCCCCAACATCGTGCAGCCCGCCTCCAGTGGTGTCGCGACAGGCGTGAATGGAGGGACGAATGGAGACGTGTCGTCTTCAGCGATGAGAGTCGCTTCTGCCTTGGTGCCAATGATGGTCGTATGCGTGTTTGGCGCCGTGCAGGTGAGCGCCACAATCAGGACTGCATACGACCGAGGCACACAGGGCCAACACCCGGCATCATGGTGTGGGGAGCGATCTCCTACACTGGCCGTACACCACTGGTGATCGTCGAGGGGACACTGAATAGTGCACGGTACATCCAAACCGTCATCGAACCCATCGTTCTACCATTCCTAGACCGGCAAGGGAACTTGCTGTTCCAACAGGACAATGCACGTCCGCATGTATCCCGTGCCACCCAACGTGCTCTAGAAGGTGTAAGTCAACTACCCTGGCCAGCAAGATCTCCGGATTTGTCCCCCATTGAGCATGTTTGGGACTGGATGAAGCGTCGTCTCACGCGGTCTCCACGTCCAGCACGAACGCTGGTCCAACTGAGGCGCCAGGTGGAAATGGCATGGCAAGCCGTTCCACAGGACTACATCCAGCATCTCTACGATCGTCTCCATGTGAGAATAGCAGCCTGCATTGCTGCGAAAGGTGGATATACACTGTACTAGTGCCGACATTGTGCATGCTCTGTTGCCTGTGTCTATGTGCCTGTGGTTCTGTCAGTGTGATCATGTGATGTATCTGACCCCAGGAATGTGTCAATAAAGTTTCCCCTTCCTGGGACAATGAATTCACGGTGTTTTTATTTCAATTTCCAGGAGTGTATCTCCCTACAGCCACTCACCGACGGAATCTTCCCGCACAGCACGGCATCATCTGCAAATTTCCGCATATTACTGCTTACCCTCTGGGCCATATCATTTATGTTTACAGAGAATAACAGCCGTCCTGTCACAGTTCCCGAAGTCACTCCTGACGACACCCTTCGCGCTGATGAACACTCGCAGCCGAGGACAACGTACTCGGTTCTACGACTTCAGAAATGCTCCAGACACCCACATACGTGGGAACCCGACAGGAACGTTTGTGCCTTCATGAATGGTCTGCCGTGGGGCACCGTTTCAAACGATTCTTAGGAAATCTGCGATAAAAGTGGCCCGAAGAAAAGCATTACATGGTAAATGAAACACAGCAGAGCGGTAAGACGCAGTCAATACCTTCGCTGCGCAGTGCCGATGGTACTGTTACCGACGACTGTGCCGCTAAAGCAGAGTCATTGAACGCAGTTTTCCGAAATTCCTTCACCAGGGAAGACGAATGGAATATACCAGCATTTGAAACACGAACAGCTGCTAGCATGAGTTTCTTAGAAGTAGATTCCTTAGGGGTTGCGAAGCAACTCATATCGCTTGATACGGGCAAGTCTTCAGGTCCAGATTGTATATCGATTAGGTGCCTTTCAGATTACGCTGATACAATAGCTCCCTACAACATATACAACCGCTCGCTCACCGATAGATCTGTACCTACAGATTGGAAAATTGCGCAGGTCGCACCAGTGTTTATGAAGGGTAGTAGGAGTAATCCATCGAACTACAGACCTATATCATTGACGTCTGTTTGCAGTAGGGTTTTGAAGCATATACTGTATTCAAATATTATGAATCACCTCGAAGGGAACGATCTATTGATACGCAATCAGCATGGTTTCAGAAAACATTGTTCTTGTGCAACGCAGCTAGCTCTTTATTCGCACGAAGTAATGGCCGCTATCGACAGGGGATCTCAAGTTGATTCCGTATTTCTAGATTTCCGGAAAGCTTTTGACACCGTTCCTCTCAAGCGACTTCTAATCAAGCTGCGGGCCTATGGGGTATCGTCTCAGTTGTGGGACTGGATTCGTGATTTCCTGTCAGGAAGGTCGCAGTTCGTAGTAAAAGACGGCAAATCATCGAGTAAAATTGAAGTGATATCAGGTGTTCCCCAGGGAAGCGTCCTGGGACCTCTGCTGTTCCTGATCTATATAAATGACCTGGGTGACAATCTGAGCAGTTCTCTTAGGTTGTTCGCAGATGATGCCGTAATTTACCGTCTAGTAAGGTCATCCGAAGACCAGTATCAGTTGCAAAGCGACTTAGAAAAGATTTCTGTATGGTGTGATAGGTGGCAGTTGACGCTAAATAATGAAAAGTGTGAGGTGATCCACATGAGTTCCAAAAGAAATCCGTTGGAATTCGATTAATCGATAAATAGTACAATTCTCAAGGCTGTCAATTCAACTAAGTGCCTGGGTGTAGAAATTACGAACAACTTCAGTTGGAAAGACCACATAGATAATATTGTGGGGAAGGCGAGCCAAAGATTGCGTTTCATTGGCAGGACATTTAGAAGATGCAACAAGTCCACTAAAGAGACAGCTTACACTACACTCGTTCGTCCTCTGTTAGAATATTGCTGCGCGGTGTGGGATCCTTACATGTGGGATTGACAGAGGACACCGAAAGGGTGCAAAAAAGGGCAGCTCATTTTGTATTATCACGTAATAGGGGAGAGAGTGTGGCAGATATGATACACGAGTTGGGAAGGAAGTCATTAAAGCAAAGACGTTTTTCGTCGCGGCGAGATCTATTTACGAAATTTCAGTCACAAAATTTCTCTTCCGAATGCGAAAATATTTTGTTGAGGCCAACCTACATAGGTAGGAATGATCATCAAAATAAAATAAGAGAAATCAGAGCTCGAACAGAAAGGTTTAGGTGTTCGTTTTTCCGGCGTGCTGTTCGGGAGTGGAATGGTAGGGAGATAGTATGATTGTGGTTCGATGAACCCTCTGCCAAGCACTTAAATGTTTATTGCAGAGTAATCATGTAGATGTTGATCATCTAGATATAGATGAAACGAAATACGGTAGTAACCTGACTGTAGGAGATGTTGAAAATGACCACCATTCGTCTCTTGGAACTTGTTGTCCCTGGTCACCAAGTTACTGAAGGCGGATCGACGCTAGACTGTTGAAAGTGCTGCAGTCTCATCCGAAATGTCCTTCTGCAATTCTTTAAGACTATGAGGGTCGTTGGGATACACCTTGGGCTTAAGGACGCAACGCACAAAGTAATTTTTTTTTTTGGTCACCAGTCTACTGACTGGTTTGATGCGGCCCGCCACGAATTCCTTTCCTGTGCTAACCTCTTCATCTCAGAGTAGCACTTGCAACCTACCTTCTCAATTATTTGCTTGACGTTATCCAAAATCTGTCTTCCTCTACGGTTTTTGCCCCCTACAGCTCCCTCTAGTACCATGGAAGTCATTCCCTCATGTCTTAGCAGATGTCCTATCAACCTGTCCCTTCTCCTTATCAGTGTTTTCCACATATTCCTTTCCTCTCCGATTCTGCGTAGAACCTCCTCATTTCTTACCTTATCAGTCCACCTAATTTTCAACATTCATCTATAGCACCACATCTCAAATGCTTCGATTCTCTACTGTTCCCGTTTTCCCACAGTCCATGTTTCACTACCATACAATGCTGTACTCCAGACGTACATCCTCAGAAATTTCTTCCTCAAATTAAGGCCGGTCTTTGACATTAGTAGACTTCTCTTGGCCAGAAATGCCTTTTTCGCCATAGCGAGTCTGCTTTTGATGTCTTCCTTGCTCCGTCCGTCATTGGCTATTTTACTGCCTAGGTAGCAGAATTCCTTAACTTCATTGACTTCGTGACCATCAATCCTGATGTTAAGTTTCTCGCTGTTCTCATTTCTACTACTTCTCATTACCTTCGTCTTTCTCCGATTTACTCTCAAACCATACTTTGTACTCATTAGACTGTTCATTCCGTTCAGCAGATCATTTAATTCTTCTTCACTTTCACTCAGGACAGTAATGTCATCAGCGAATCGTATCATTGATATCCTTTCACCTTGTATTTTAATTCCACTCCTGAACCTTTCTTTTATTTCCATCATTGCTTCCTCGATGTACAGATTGAAGAGTAGGGGCGAAAGGCTACAGCCTTGTCTTACACCCTTCTTAATACGAGCACTTCGTTCTTGATCGTCCACTCTTATTATTCCCTCTTGTTTGTTGTACATATTGTATATGACCCGTCTCTCCCTATAGCTTACCCCTACTTTTTTCAGAATCTCAAACAGCTTGCACCATTTTATGTTGTCGAACGCTTTTTCCAGGTCGACAAATCCTATGAAAGTGTCTTGATTTTTCTTTAGCCTTGCTTCCTATATTAGCCGTAACGTCAGAATTGCCTCTCTCGCCCCTTTACTTTTCCTAAAGCCAAACTGATCGTCACCTGGCGCAATCTCAATTTTCTTTTCCATTCTTCTGTATATTATTCTTGCAAGCAGCTTCGATGCATGAGCTGTTAAGCTGATTGTGCGATAATTCTCGCACTTGTCAGCTCTTGCCGTCTTCGGAATTGTGTGGATGATGCTTTTCCGAAAGTCAGATGGTAGGTCAACAGACTCATATATTCTACACACCAACGTGAATAGTCGTTTTGTTGCCACTTCCCCCAATGATTTTAGAAATTCTGATGGAATGTTATCTATCCCTTCTGCCTTGTTTGACCGTAAGTCCTCCAAAGCTCTTTTAAATTCCGATTCTAATACTGGATCCCCTATCTCTTCTAAATCGACTCCTGTTTCTTCTTCTATCACATCAGACAAATTTTCACCTCATAGAGGCTTTCAATGTATTCTTTCCACCTATCTGCTCTCTCCTCTGCATTTAACAGTGGAATTTCCGTTGCACTCGTAATGTTACCACCGCTGCTTTCAATGTCACCAAAGGTTGTTTTGACTTTCCTGTACGCTGAGTCTGTCCTTCCGACAATCGTATCTTTTTCGATATCAAAGTAGTTACATACTTACAAATCAGGTGACCTGCGTTGTTAGCAGACTGACCTCCGTTGACAACTCCGTCAGGTGTGAAGACTGTGTAAATGTGCTCCAAGGTTCAGCCGGCTGTATCAACAATTGCTCCATCCTGTTGGAACTAACTGTAGGTCTTCTTGTCTTCCTTTAACGCCGCCGCAAATGGTTTCAAAATGTGGGCAATGCAACGAGCCGAACTCAGCGTCTCATGTAAGAAGATGGGACACTGCACACAGAATTACACACTTCTGATCCTGCAATGGTGTTTCGTGGAACTTATGCGGCTTCTCCGTTGCCGCGAACCTGTGATTCTCTGCATTGACATAACCACTCAAGTGAAACCAGGCTTCATCGGACATAAAGAACAGATCCATGTCCAAGCCAATCACTGTTGTCTCAATGAGCAGCCACTCACAAAAGTGGAGGCGCTGAGGATGATATCTACATCTACATCTACATACATACTCCGCAATCCACTACACTGTGCGTGGCGGAGGGTACGTCGTACCACAAGTAGCATCTTCTCTCCCTGTTCCACTCCCAAACAGAACGAGGGAAAAATGACTGCCTATATGCCTCTGTACGAGCCCTAATCTCTGTTATCTTATCTTTATGGTCTTTCCGCGAAATGTAAGTTGGCGGCAGTAAAATTGTACTGCAGTCAGCCTCAAATGCTAGTTATCTAAATTTCCTCAGTAGCGATTCACGAAAAGAACGCCTTCTTTCCTCTAGAGACTCCCAACCGAGTTCCTGAAGCATTTCCGTAACACTCGTGTGATGATCAAACCTATTAGTAACAAATCTAGCAGCCCGCCTCTGAATTGCATCTATGTCCTTCCTCAATCCGACCTGATAGGGATCCAAAAAGCTCGAGCATTACTCAAGAATAGGTCGTATAAGTGTTTTATAAGCGGTCCCCTTTACAGACGAAAAACATCGTCCCACAATTCTACCAATGAACCGAAGACGACTATCCGCCTTCCCCACAACTGCCATTACATGCTTGTTCCACTTCATATCGCTCTGCTATGTTACGCCCAAATGTTTAATTCACGTGACTGTGTCAAGCGCTACACTACTAATGGAGTATTCAAACATTACGTGATTCTTTTTCCTATTCATCTGCAGTAATTTCCATTTATCTATGTTTAGGGTTAGCTGCCATTCATTACACCAATCACAAATCCTGTCCAAGTCATCTTGTATCTTCCTACATCCTACAGTCACTCAACGATGACACCTTCCCGTACACCACAGCATCATCAGCAAACAGCCGCATATTGCTATCCACCCTATCCAAAAGATTATTTATGTAGATAGAAAACAACAGCGGACCTACCACACTTCCCTGTGGCACTCCAGATGATACCCTCACCTCCGATGAACACTCACCATCGAAGGCAACGTACTGGGTTCAATTACTTAAGACGTCTTTGAGCCACTCACATATTTGGGAACCAATCCCATATGGTCGTACCTTAGTTAGGAGTCTGCAGTGAGGCACTGAGTCAAACGCTTTCCGGAAGTCTGGGAATATGGCATCTGTCTGATACCCTTCATCCATGGTTCGCAAGATATCATGTGAAGAAAGGACGAGTTGGGTTTCGCAGGAGCGATGCTTTCTAAAGCCGTGCTGATGCATGGACAGCAACTTCTCTGTCTCAAGGAAAGTCATTATATTCGAACTGACAATATGTTCGAGAATCCCGCAACAAGGATATTGGTCTGTAATTTTGAGGATCTGTCCTTCTACCCCTCTTATATAAAGGCGTCACCTGCGCTTTTTTCCAGTCGCTCGGAACTTTACGTTGGGCAAGAGATTCGCGATAAATGCAAGCTAAGTAAGGAGCCAATGCAGTAGACTACTCTCTGTAAAACCGAATTGGAATTCCATCAGGACCCGGCGATTTATTTATTTTAAACCCATTCAGCAGCTGCACAACCCCAGGGATGTCTATCACTATGTCCCCTATATGGGAATCCGTACGAGACTCGAACGGCGGTATGTTTGTGCGATCCTCCTGCGTGAAAGATTTTTCAAATGCTAAATTTAAAAATTCAGCTTTCGTTTTGCTGTCATCCGTTGCCAGGCCAGACTGATCAGTGACTGACTGGATGGAAACCTTCCATCCGCTTACCGATTTTACGTAACACCAGAATTTCCTTGGGTTTTCAGCAAGATCTTTTTTTGCTGGCTTTAATGCGCGAACAACAGACAATCGTTAGGGCCGCATGTTCAGGTCCAGGTGGAGTATTCGTTCGCATGAACGACGTAATATGCCGGTTTCTTGCGACAGGCGTCGGGTTGATTTGGTAGGACTCTGAAGCATTTTCTGATGAACTGCAGCCATGTCACGGAATGTTTTATTCGACTTCTTCAAAACATATCCTGTCTGACGCTATTTTCGGACGAAGCGTTGCATGGCACTTTGGCACCATTAAGCCTCACAGCCAACAACTGACCACAACGTCTCCACGACTTTGTTGTCACGTAATTTGCACAACGAACACCAGCTGCTCCAATGTGAGTCCCATCGTCCGTTTTGCAGTGCTCCACTCACAATGACACAGCCCGCATTACGCTTTGAACCGGCGGGAATCACGTGTCGGGCGTATACGTGGTGTGAGCACCACGGGGTGTGGTTATATGCAAATATTCACGTCCAATCGTACCCGCTTTTCCGCACCACTTTTATTTGCCCCATTCTGTGTATATTTGAGCACGTATTCAGTAGAGTTGATGTGCTCCAGTCAACCAAATACGAAAAAGTGGTCTTAGCTCCTCAGGTATGCATTTTAAAGCCCATATTAACTGGACATTTTTTTCTTGTTTTGGTCCATTCTACCACCTCTGAAAGCTGCCTACCCAACAGTCTTAGAAACAAGGGAACTGGTACATGTATTCCACCGTCAGAGGTATCACAATAATTTTCGATTATAACTTTCGATCCTTTCGTTTCCGGTACAGGGACAAAACAACACCGACCGAACAAGCCTTAAAGGACAAACGGTAGCGATTGGCAGCCGTGTCATCCTTTATTCGTCACCGTGCAACGCCGGAAGTGCATATTCTCCTATTTCCAGCTATTGTACTACAATTTTTTCCTTATTTTGTTACCTGAAGATATAACATTTCTGTGTCTTTATATATTGTAATTGTTTTACAATTTGTATATATATATATATATATATATATTTATGCATTTATGTCGATGTATAATTGTTTTGTTTTGTAAATACTATTTGTTTTTTTACGCTGGGTCTCGCCTAGGGAAAACTATGATATCGAACGATTACATCGATAGGTCGTGTGGAGAGCCAAAGTGTTTAGGATCTTTGGTAGTGTTAACTCTGCCGCGTGGAGCGCGGGCAGAGCGGAGTCTGGCAGGAGTAGGCCGGTGGAGTAGGTGTGTTGTGTGATGCTCCCGCGAGTTGCCGCGCTTTCGGGGTTTGGCAGCATGTAATAGCGCTCGGCTTGCTATGATAGTTTCTGACACGGTGTGGCGGACGGGAAGCATTAGCTGGAGCAAATCAAGAGCCCGTTTCGCCTGGTGACCGTGTCGAGAAGGAGGCGCGCCAACATCCAGCTTCTGCAACAGTGACGGCCGACAATGAGTGACTGTCGCCACCTCCCCGATCGACAACTGCAAACCTTCAATCAGCCAACAAGTAAGACTGGAAGCACGTAATGTTTTAGAACTGTATTGCAGACCTCAGCTTTTAAAACTGTTCAAATCACAAAATTACAGCAATGTGGCATGAACCTTTGTTGCTCATTGTCCCAATTGCATTACCAAGCAGGGTCCCTTCCATCTCCGGAATGAACCCGAGTGTCGTTGAAATTCAGACAACAGCATTAAAGTAATATCATTCCATTTCACTGCTTTGATTTCAAAGTCCAGTTAAAGTATTAACAGCTGGCTACAATATTTAGATTACTCAAGTACAAATTAAGAGTGCGAGTTTTGTTACCATATTTTAGCTTACCTGTGACTGCAGCTCAGCTTGGTATGTACAAAATTTTACTATTGTTAATTGTTCAGAATCATTTAATTCAAGTTCAAAGTTAAACCTCTTATTTCTATATTGCGTAGATTCAAGTAGCTTTTGAAATGGATGTTGAGGTAGCCCAAGACTAACCTTATTTTACTGAATTTCGTACTGCTTCAGAAACAAAGCTCACTATTAATTTCAGTCAGTATAGCGAAATTTATTACTTCACATTCAGTTTTCACACAACATGTGTCAACCTTCAGTTGCCACGCTTTTAGTGCTAATTATATGTGCTATAACCTTTCTTTTTCAGTTATTATAGTAGTTGTCCATAGGACTGGCGACCGTAATTTTCCCCAAATCTCAAATATCTAATTAACGTCAATTAATTGTAAACGTAACGACCCCACATTTACTGTCTTTATTAATTTTACCCTTTTCTCAAAATAAATTTACACCAATTTCATTTGCAGTTTTCCTTTCATTAAGATGTAACCCTTTCTTCCCTCTTTACCGACAGATTAACTTCGATGACGATTGCATTTCCCAAATCTCCATTAGGTACACGCGCTTTAATTTTTACTGTCATTAAGGTCGATAAGTGAGGGGGAGGTTACAAACGGATGCGCGTACTGACGGCCATGTGGTCAGCTCACCGCTCTCCGGGCTGTTGTCAGTTTTCGTGACCTGTGGCGTCACCTCTCACTCAAGTAGCTCCTCAGTTGGCCGCACAAGGGATGACCCTTACCTCAAATTCATACATTTGTTCTTTCCCGTCATTCTAGAAAGTTTGTAACATCATCACGAAATCATCCTGTACATACATACATTTACAGGTGCCGGCGCCTGTAGCTTTCATGCTGTGTAGCGTCGATGCGTTGGATGACGTTTGTGGACATGGGTATCTATGTAAAATTTTACGTTCTAAGCCCGCTTTACCACCTCTAGAAGAGTGTGATATGAGTTGTGGAACACCCTGTATATAGTGACTGAATTCTGAAAATATGAAATGCTGACATAATCTGCTTATTAAAAAAGAGGAATTTTTGTGAAAGGTTAAATGCAGTACAGTAAGCATTACAGTTACGAAGTGTGTATGTGTATTGATGCAGCGTATCGTGAAAACGGTCAGATTCGGTTCATCCAGTATTTGAGAAAGAGAGCTCTTATTTGACTAGCAAGAAACTTGACACATCATTTCTAACATTTCCGAAACTTTTTCTCGATTACATGTTAATGGTCAATTATTTAACACGTTAACTTATCTATAACTAATCACACATCTGATGGAGTTTCGTACAGTAGATATCGATTCATTAAAGAATCACGTGGGAACTAGTAGCCTCAGAATGTGTCAGCAGTTAACACACGGCGTATTCGAGGGAGGATGCCAAAGGATGGTAGGCCCGAAAATGTTTAGTAGCGCGGAAATCGCACATTTTTTTTATTTGTCCCGTCTCAATTGCACTGAAAAGAAATTGAACTGTAGTGGTTGCCAATTTCAAGTTGACACGCCCATTTTCAGACCGCACACCTTGCTTTTTACAGTAATTATTCATACCATCAACAGCAAGATTCGAAAATGAGCGTGTCAGCAAGAAATCGGTAACCACTTTAGCTGAATTTTATGTGATTGCAGCTGAGATAGAAAAAAAAATTCCAATATCCTCAATTAACACGCCGTTGAGAATTTTTTTTCTTTATAATCAGTCTTTTGACTGGTTTGATGCGGCCCACCACGAACTTCTCTCCTGTGTGAACCTCTTCGTCTCAGAATAGCATTTGCAACCAACATCCTCTACAATCAGCTGGATGTATTCCAGTCTCTGTCATCTTCTACTGTTTTTGCCCTTTACAGCTCCCTCTAGTACCACGGAAGTTAATCCCTGATGTCTTAACAGATGTTTTATAATCCTGTATTTTCTCTTGTCAGTGTTTTCCACATATTCCTTTCCTCTCCCATTCTGCGTAGAACCTTCTCATTCCTTACCTTATGAGTACACCTAATTTTCAATATTCCTCTGTATCATCACATTTCAAGCGCTTCGATTCTCCTCTGTTCCGGTTTTCGCACAGTCCATGTGACAATGCTATGCTCCAAACTTACATTCTCAGAAATATATTCCGCAAATTGAAGCCTATGCCGGCCGGAGTGGCCGAGCGGTTAAAGGCGCTACAGTCTGGAACCGCACGACCGCTACGGTCGCAGGTTCGAATCCTGCCTCGGGCATGGATGTGTGTGATGTCCTTAGGTTAGTTAGGTTTAAGTAGTTCTAAGTTCTAGGGGACTTATGACCACAGCAGTTGAGTCACATAGAGCTCAGAGCCATTTGAACCATTTTGAAGCCTATGTTTGATACTAGTAGACTACTCTTGTCCAGGTCTGCTTTTGATGTCCCCATTGCGCCGTCCGTCGTTGGTTATTTTGCTACCTAGGTAGCAGAATTCCTTAACTTCATCTTCTTCTTGACCATCATTGCTGATATTAAGTTTCTCGCTGTTCTCATTTCTGCTACTTCTCATTACTTCGATTTACTCTCAATCCGTATTCAGTACTCATTAGACTGTCGATATGATTCAGCATATCTTGTAATTGTTCTTCACTTTCACTCAGGATAGCAATGTCATCAGTAAATCGTATCACTGATATCCTTTTACTTCGAATTTTAATTCCACTCCTGAACCTCTCTTTTATTTCTATCACTGCTTCTTCGATGTACAGATTGAACAGTAGGGGCGAAAGACCAGGTCCCTGTCTTACACCTATTTAATCCCGAGAATTTCGTTCTTCGTCGTCCACTCTTATTATTCCACTCTTGGTTCTTGTACACATCGTATATTACCCGACTCTCGCTACAGCTTACCCCTATTTTTCTCAGAATTTCGAACATCTAGCACCATTTTACGTTGTCGAATGCTTTCTCTAGGTCGACAAATCCTGTGAACTTGTCTTGATTTTTCTTGTCTTGCTTCCATTATCAATCGTAACGTCAGAAATGCCTCTCTGGAGCCTTTACGTTTCCTAAAGCCAAATTCATTGAGATCGCGCAGTTATTTTTATTGAAATGTCGGAAATTCCGCTGGCAGGAAATGTTGGACACGATTTTCAGTATAATCATCGTGCATCAACGCTGGATAGTACTTACATTAGTGAGAGGATACGGCAAGATCTCAGTGCGAGTTCCGTGGCAAAGGACCAGCTTGGACGTGTTGTGAGGCAACTGCTTCCTGGTGCAGCGTCGCCTTGAGTCTTTGCCCGTGCCCGTGTGTACGTGACCAGCAGCAGCAGCAGCAGCAGAGGCAGCACGCGCGCCATCACGCATTCCGTTTTGACGCAGACGCCCACCACTGGTGACACCCGCCCGGCCGCAGCGGTTTCCCGGATCCGCCGCCATTAATATTCCCTTTGGCTGCGTGTCGCGCAACGCCCGCTAGCGAGTCGACCGGTAAGTGGGTGTACTTAACACTTGTCTCCCTGTCGGAGGTTCACTTCACTAACAGAAGTCGCAAGTGCCCTGGAAACTGGGCTATCATATCGAACTACCCTGACCTGCTCTCGCAGTGAATCAGTTCCATCTCGCTCACAGGGCAACGGGCATCCAAAATATGAAGAACTCGGACGTTTACCACAGGGCTCTACTTTAGGTCCTCTGTTGTTTGTAATATAGAGCGGCACTCCTTGAAGATGAAAACTTTACACGTCTCGCAGGTAACGCAAGCACAGGAACAGATAAACATAAAATCAATCGTCCTAGTGAAAAGACAGATAAGAAAATATTTGAAATTGGCTGGGTATGAATTTATCATTAATCTGAAAAGGAAGCGAAGGCAATACCTGAAATTATCTGCGTAAGGAATTATCATTAACCTGTTATCGTCAGTACGTACAATTCGTCATGTCTCGGAGGATCCACTATCTACAAAACTTACTGTAACAGTTAAACACCGAGCATCTAACCTCATCAAATACATCGGTAACTGCTTCAAATTACTGATATTCATATAAGTAAACTTTGCCGTGAACAATATATAGTTCTTTTGTGTGTGTGTGTGTGTGTGTGTGTGTGTGTGTGTGTGTGTGACTGTGTGTGCGCGCGCGCGCGCGCGGGTGTGTGACCTTTGCCGTGACCAAGATGTCGCTCGTGTGTGTGTGTGTGTGTGTGTGTGTGTGTGTGTTTGTGTGTGTGTGTGTGTGTATGAATGTGTGTGCGTGCTTAAGGGACGTTCAACAACAAGGTTACCATCGCCTACTCGAAAATTAGTAGAATCGAATGTGGTTGAAACGTATAAAATACGATAAAAGAAGTAGGAAATAATGTGGGCCAAAAGTTCTCTCACTCTCTTCCAGCTGCGCCCGTCATCACCGGCACAATTACATTAGTTCACATCCCGTAAGATAGCTTTATAGTGGTTAGATCTTCTAAGACCATCAATTAAAACACAAGTAAGACCAGAGGGAAAGTGAAATAGATTCGCAGGAGTACAGGGCTGACTAATCACTTGCAAATAACACGAATGAGCCAGCTACCTGATAAAAATTAAAAAGCCCCGCCTTACAATTTTAGGGAACAAGCCGAACATTACGTAAAACCTTAGAAGGCGTACCACATTTGTATAATTGTCATTTAAAATAAAGGGGAAGTCAGTGGGAAATTGAGCTGCTGACCTCTTGTCTCAATACATATTACAGTCTACTAACATGTGGTGTGCTGTGTGTACTGCACGCCTCGAGCACCACACAGGAGAGGGTCCTCTCGCCATATCAAGAAGCCACAAGTCATTGTGCTGCGCCCATGCGCAGACGAACGGCAAGGAGGTGCCCTAAAGCTGCGTTGTGGACTTCTTCACTAGACGAAGCCTTTTGTCCGTCACTTCCAGCCCCTCTTATTCCCATAGATGCACGACTCTGTACCTCAAGAGCGAGTTGACAGCATGCAGCGGAAGAGCACACGACATTAGTTGATGATCGTCACACGCTCTTTGCCACACCCGCGGTTTCGTTCCCCTTAGTACCTGGAGAGGCACCCACATGCCTTGCTCATACTGTGGCGTGAAGCAGTCAGGCCTGCAAGACGAGTGGTCTGCCAAGCGAGTGGATTTGTTGTTACTTCTCGAGTAACATCAATGACTGATTATGAGCTCTAGTACCCACAATTAAGCTACAAATTATTCTCCTGTTTCAATATTACTCAACGGAAACGGATAACTCACATCTGACTATTAGATATTTACACACGCTCTGGCAATACCACATTTTCTTTCTTACTCAACGGCTTTTATCAATACGTGGTCATCGCACTGAATATGAATGGCGCACACATTATAAATTATGGATATCATGACTACACACTATTCGAAAAACAAGGCCATCAATCTTTTTCTTTTCACTATCTTTTTTATTCCGATAAATTCTATTATGATTCAAAGATAAACTAAAAACACCATTACATTTTATACAACAGTTACACATGAGAAACTCCGCCCAGTGGGCATGGCTTTACATTGGTGATTCTCTATCTTATGGTCTCGTAATTATCTAACGCTACAGTGCACTTTCTGGATAGGATGGTGCATGTTTTTCTATATATTACACTTCGACTCTCACACCCATCGTCACGAAAAGTTCCTCCAGACCGAGCGGTACAAAAAGGAACATGCATAACCCGCTGCCTCTGAACCTATCTAGCTACTCTCCCATGCAAACCACACATACTTAAATTACATGAAATACATCACACTGGCAGCATAGATCACAAAGAATAGTCACAACGTTAGAATCACTTCACTTTCAGCTTTCCCACTTCAATTAGTATTCATCCCAGTTTCACACGATACTGCCCCACTTCGTAACTTTTCTTTCCTACTACGCACTCTGGAGGATATATTCGCGTGTTCCTGTGCAATGCAAGCCAAGTGGCGTTGCTGGATAGACGGCTGACTTACCTTGCTTTTCTCTCAGAGTATTAGAGTTTGAATCCAGCGTCACACGGAAAAATAACACACAAAGCAATATTAAGAACATATTCGTCACATTCGAGTCCTAAACTGATACCATGGACGAGTACTTCTTTTTATCCTTTGTCTCATACACGGATTGAGATTCACACAGTACTCACCACGTGGAAGTACTCGTCTCTAATTTCAAGTCCTGCACACGCTGTTTCTTAAATATTTCCAACTTATAGCACACATGCCAGTAATTCAGCTTAACTTTAGCACTTGGTACTAGCACTCGCAAGTATTTCAACTTATTGCTACACGTGGTTTCATCGTGACCGTTGGTCACTTCTGTAGATTACTACAATCCCCTTAATATTACCTGCCTGTCATTTAATTCTCCCCACAAAAGTTCCTGGAATAGAGAAATAATTATTCCAAACTACTCTTAAGTATTTCACATGCATACAATTTTCTCCGCTCTTTTGTCTTTACGGAGCACACCTAAGACAGGTCTTACCAACACAAGATCCAGTGCCAGAGTGCTGAAACATGGCCGTTCTTCAGGTCATCTTTCACCTTGGCCGAGGTGGGGGAACACTACGCTACCGTATTGGCCAGCCACATTTCAGGCGCTCAAAGCTCAGGCAAATTTCATCTCTTTTGTTCCACCAAAGGTGACCAAAGGGCCGTCTCAAAGATGATCATATATTTCCCATTCACTATCTGCGGTTAGCAGACGACCATACATTCATTCATTTCACAGATCTCACCAAACTGGATGTAGGGATTTATTTTGTGGGAGTGCACATGTGATCAATTAAATAAATAAATTGTCATTCTTTCCTACACTGGTACCCGGCTTCAGTGTATTAAGTGAAATTTAGTTATTATTACAAAAAAATTTGTTGTTCTGCCAAGAATAACGAAGAATGTTGTACCTATTTTCAATGTTGGGCGGTACTGTACCCTTTCAACCTGTCATGCGGTCTGGCACACAGCAGAAAACCACCCCTCCCCCTGGCCTCGTATGTGGAGTGGTAGTTGTGGTGGTGGTGGTGGTGGTGGTGGTGGTGATGGAGATGTTTATATGGGTGCACGACAGCTAGGCCTACAGCGCCCGCCGCGAAAACTTCGTATGTGGAGAAGGACTTCCTGGATATTCTGCATTACTGTGTGTCGTAGAGAGTGAACGGCACTTAGGGCGTAGGAACAGGCGATGAATTTAGCACTCGCAGCAAATATCAGATTTTAAAAAATAGGGATCGCTATATATATGACCTTAAGATGAAAGACAACCTCCACGAAGTTTTCAAGGCGTTGACACTGGTACAGAAAAGAGTCGGATACACAGGCAGGCACACACGCGTCGCAAAGTCTGTCAGAGCATGTTAAACGTCTTGCATTTAATGTGGTGGAACGTCAAACTGAATTACGAAATGTTTGAGTAATTTCTCGTGCTCCTCTAAAGACATTTTTAATATTAATGTTTCTGTTTATTTTACATTTAACACTTGTCCTTTGAAACAATAATACTTTCTGAAACTTCCTGGCAGATTAAAACTGTGTGCCCGACCGAGACTCGAACTCGGGACCTATGCCTTTCGCGGGCAAGGTCCCGAGTTCGAGTCTCGGTCGGGCACACAGTTTTAATCTGCCAGGAAGTTTCATATCAGCGCACACTCCGCTGCAGAGTGAAAATCTCATTCTGGAATAATACTTTCTAATATTTTTCATAAAGGTAATTCAATTCATTGCATTTTACTTATCTAAACGGTACATCTTTGACTTCTTTCCAAATATCATTACCGCTTCTCACCCAGATTCATGGAATATGTCTACTCTCATGTATGTGAAATGCAATGATCGTGTGGTTCTGTTGGACGGGAGGTCCCGTCCGGAGAAGTTCGGCCACAGCGCGCAATTCTTGTTTCCGGTGACGCCACACTGAGCGACTTGCGCGTCGGTGATGGTGAGGACAACACAACACCCAGTGCACTGGCGGAGAAAGTCTCCGACTTGGTCGGGAATGTAACCCGGGTTAGCTCCATTGTAGCCAAGCACGTTTCCACTCAACTAAGCAGGCGAACATTCTAATATAATGAACTCCACATTCATAGGCAGAGAAATATTCACTTCGCAAAAATAAAGGCATCCTCTTATGAAAAACTGTCCACTTCTATTTTTAAAGTACTGTGTATTTCCTGTTTGAGTTGCATTACTTTACATTACTTCCATTCTTTCTTGGGTCCCACAGTACTTAGTTGAGAGGCTTCTATTAAAATCGGCATTTTCCACCATGGAAAATGCTGTTGTTAATAGGTGGGTAACATAAAATTTTCTAAGGATTAATACGAAAAGAAGAAGATGACATCCGAATGAATCTTATCTCTTATGTCTGTTTCGTAGGGCAATAATACAGGATGCATCCAAAGCAACGTAACCACACAGAAGTAAGGTTCTTTTTGTTGCTGGTACGTTCCCTCCTTAAGTTTGTAAGAGGATGATCACACGTTACTGATGCGTGGGTACACTCTGAATCGGTTCATAACGTGTGTGATTTATACCGAGACTCAGAACGTCATCAGAGGAAAGTATGATGAGGATGCAGTTACGAAGTACCACAAATTCCAGAAGACATCGGACGTGTCATGTATGCCGCGACTCAGCATGTAACCAAAGGAAAGTGTAGCTGAATCCACTAATCAAGTCCGTAAGACAGAAAATGTGGCACAATGAACACAAAAGCGTTGGGTCGAGACAGATAACAATACAAAAGAAGCGTTCTGGAAGACGATGCATGATTCCACTTTGATGTATGTATGAACAGATCGAATTTAGGTATCTGGACTACGGAAAACCTTCATCGGTACTATGTGGTCACGTCAAGAATTGAAACTGAGTATGTTTTGGCACAGTATCAGCTAGACGAGCCTTCATTGTGTTCTTTCAGAGCCCACTGGAGAGAGATCACTACGAACAGATGCGAAAAGCCTGGAACTGCTACTAGCACTACCCGCTACGTCATTAGTGTATAACGCGAAAGCCACCGGCCATATCGCACGCACCAGAGCCAGAACAGGTATTACATTAGTGTCTGTAAACGAATTTTCATCAGGCTCTGTTCTTCCACACAAATGACACGTGATCTGGTACCATCTACCAATTTTCCACATAAGCGATTTAACATTTTGTGCCTGCCTCCTTTCCCTCCCTCCATGAAATATTAGCTGCCGTTCATTGGGCTAGCGATACGATTTTTAAGAACAAATCTAAGTAGTGTGACCACGGAAACGCTTTGTTTTCGAGGTCAATTAAGATTTGCCCTCTGCGCAAATTTAGCATTAGGACGCCCTGGCTGCCCTCTCGTCTGGGCATCCGAAGAGCCGGCTGAGTCCCTTGGGCCTCCATACTGTGTAACGATCTGTGCTGCGCTTAGAATCAGTTTTTCAGTCCAGGAGAAAATCTGGTTGGATATTACTTGGAAGCTGTCGATTTGAAACACAATCAGTTGCTTTCCGAAAGTGTGCAAAAATCAAATCAGCCTTTGTCTAGCAGCCCATAAGCCAAAAGCTGTAGACCTATTTTTAGCATTGCAAAATAAGAGTCTCTCCTAACACGCCTTGGAAGGGCCTACGGGACCGACCGGCCGCCGCGTCATCCTCAGACCATAGGCGTCAATACTGGATACGTCGATGCGGATATGAAGGGGCATGTGGTCGGCACGCCGATCTCCCGGCCGTATGTCAGTTTACGAGACCGGAGCCGCTACTTCTCAATCAAGTAGCTCCTCAGTTCGCCTCACAAGGGCTGACTGCACCTCGCTTGCCAACACCGCTAGGCAGACCGGATGATCACCCATCCAAGAGCTAGCCCTCCCCAACAGCGCTTAACGTCGGTGATCTGACGACCACAAAGAAGGAAATACGACAAAGTTAGCCAGCTTGAACGTTAGGTAGTTGTCGTCCGATGTAAATGCAGATTATCGTAGGGTAGAATTACATCGTGCACGCAATGGATGTGATGAAAGGTGGGCTGAAGAGGATCTTATACTGACACAAAGAAATCACAAAACCCAAAAATAATTAATGTAGAGTAATGATATTTCCGGAATACGTTTTTCTAGGTAAAATCACTGGTTACAAACAAAAAAAAAAAGGGTTCAAATTGCTCTGAGCACTATGGGACTTAACATCTGAGGTCATCAGTCCCCTAGAACTTAGAACTACTTAAACCCAATTATCCTAAGGACATCACATACATCCATGCCCGAGGGGCAGAATTCGAACCTGCGAACGTAGCTGTCGCGCGGTTCCAGACTGAAGCGCCTAGAAGCGCTCAGCCACACCGGCCGGCCTCACTGGTTACTGTAAGCACGAGATAAGCCATTGCAGATGTATAATTCTGGTACATTAATAGCCGGTTTAACATCCAGAATGTAGCATGCAGGCATGCAAATGTGCATGTGTCGTGTTATACAGGTGCCGAATGTCAGTTTTGCGATGAAGATCCATGCCTGTTGCACCGTTAATGCTGGTTCCGAATGACACTGGGGTTATCGACTGACAAAACAGCCTAAGACGACATATCGACACTCTGTAGAGAACGTTGCTTTGCAACAGTATGTAAGCGAGCGTTATCCTGTTGGAAATCATTCCCTGTAATGCTGTTCATGAATGACAGTACAACACGTCGAATTACCAGACTGAGGTAAGAATTTTGAGTCGCAGTGTGTGGGATAACCAAGTGTGTGCTCCTGCTATCATACGAAATCGAAACCCAGACCATAACTCGAGGTGTAGGTCCAGTTTGTCTCGACACAGACAGGATGTCTGTAGTCCTCGACTGGTCTCCTCCCAACCAAAACACGCGCATCACTGGCACCGAGGCACAACGAGATTTTATCGAAAAAAATCAACGAACCTCCACCCTGTCCTCCAGTTAGCTCTCGCTTGACACCGGTGAAGCCGCAAACGGCGGTATTTTGGGGCCAGTTGAATGCAGGCTACAGGATGTCTAGCTCGGAGCTGTCCTTGAAGTATTCAGTTTATAACAGTTCGGTGTGTCACAGTGGTGCCAACTGGTGCACTCATAGCTGCTGCAAATGCAGTACGGTGCGCCAGAGTCATACGTCGAATACGATGGTGTTTCCTCTCGGCAGTGCCACGTGGCCGCCGGAGCCAGATCTTCTGGCGACCGTATATTCTCCAGATCACTGCTACCTGTCATCATATACAGTGACTTCATTCGCCCCAAGCCTTTCTGCAGTATCGCAGAGGCAACATCCAGCTGCTCGCAGTCCGATTACACGACCTCGTTCAAACTCAGTGATGTGTTCACAATGGCGTTGAGGCGTAGCGCCATGTAACGATCCTGCCTTGGAGGCGATTAAGTGGGAGATGTGTCTCAGAGCTGGATAGTGACAGATGGTGACGCGAGACTGGACGCGCACGTAGTTTATGTATCAGCCGATAGAGGACAATACTGGATAGGGGGACTGTGATTTTAGTTTCGATTCTGCCCACTAGAGTGCACTAAAGTAATAGAATAGTTTTCATAAACTGTTCTAGTATTTTCATAAAGGGTTATTATGTCTTTTTGTGTATGTAATATGTTATAAATGTGTTTTAGCAGTATGAATGATGCGTGAGTCTGGTTTAAGGTTAATATGAAGATAATTGTTTAACGAGTTGTTTAGTAGGATTTAGTGTGGGAACATTTCGAAGAAGTATGGATATGAACAAGGGGATTTTTTGCAGAATAGATTTGTAAAGTAAGTATATGGTAAAGGGAAAGTTAATTCAGGTATAAGTATCAACAGTAAATAACTTTATTCATAAGCAAAACTTCAGCATATTAGATAATTACGTCGTGCAGTCGTTAGGTTTACTATTTTGCGATTGGTTATTGATGAAAAGTGCGGATTGACGCGGGAGAATGTTGTTTTGCTATTGGCTGTTGAGTAAACTGACCAATGGTAAAGCAATATTCTTCGCGCGCCTTTCTCTACTGGTAGAGAAGACAGAGTATTCTAGAGGAGAGTGGGGGCTCAGCCATGAAACAGTTAGGACGTGTGTAGTAGTAGTTCCGATGGAAACAAAAATGGCTCTGAGTACTATGCGACTTAACATCTGAGGTCATCAGTAGCCTAGAACTTAGAACTACTTAAACCTAACTAACCTAAGGACATCACACACATCCATGCCCGAGGCAGGATTCGAACCTGCGACCTAGTGGCCGCTCTGTTCCAGACTGTAGCACCTACAACCGCACGGCCACTCCGGCCGACCCAATGGAAACGATAAGTTGCCGGATCTAGCGGTGTTTCATACATCAAAAGTGTTGTAAAGTGACGGCATAATTATTCCGATGGGTGTGAAGAAATTTCGGAATTTTTGAGTGAATTTTGTGACGAAGAAAGACATATATTCCGCGTGGCGTATTGAGCAGGTCGGTGGCTAGAAACTGTGTCTGCATTTCGTACCGAAAGACTTAACATTTGGCGAGCATTATCAATCAAAAACAATCAGAATTTTTTTAGCTATTACGTTTTCGGGAAATGCAGCACCATAAACTTGCTAACGTGAGTGAAAGGGATTATGAGTGAATGTGTTAAGACTAGCACGGGCTTGGCAGTGATACTTGTTCACCTAAGTTTTAGAATGTATTAATTGAGGACAAAATTTCCAACCTGTTATTTGTGTGAAAACTTTCTCCCGAAACGTAGATTAGTGACTTAAATTGCAGCCTGGTTCACGTCGAAGTACAGTAGGATTCACTCGGCTTTCCTACTGATGCTCTGCTGAGACAATGTTCACAGGTAGGTGCCGGTTCGTAGTAAAGGGACGGAAAGAACCGCGTCGCCGCAGCGTCTCTGTCACCTTATAGGCATTCTTGACTAACATGAGTTCACCACGTCATATCTCAAAGGTAACTAACTCTCCCGACCGTTACTGCGTGTATTTGAACCAAACCTGATTTTTCATTCTCATAGCGGCGCTGGTAGTACACGACGCTCGAATAGACATCATGTTCCATATGTCTGCCGACTTTTGTTTATGTCGCCAATCTCCCTCCTTTTGCTGCGATTTATTTCCTTCTGGAGGTGATGAAATTGTACTAAACACTGAAACGCCAAAGCTGAAAATAAGTTAGCAGGGTATACTCATCAAGCTGTAAATATTGCCTCGACAAAAAGGGTGTTTTCTTCTTTTACATAGCGCTAGTAGAGTAGCCATAACAAAATGGCAAAGCTCGTAGATAAAGCATCGTATGGAATTCAGTTACTGCCAGCCTCTGTGACGCTTCAGTCCGGAACCGCGCGACTGCTACGGCCGCAGGTTCGAATCCTGCCTCGGCATGGGTGTGTGTGATGTCCTTAGGTTAGTTAGGTTTAATCAGTTATAAGTTCTAGGGGACTGATGTTAAGTCCCACTGTGCTCAGAGCCATTTGAACCAGTTCGGTCGCTCCTTCAGAAGTGGAGCAAAGCTGCTATAATAGCTACTGATTTGGTAGAAGTCTACGGAAACAATGCGCCATCATATGAGAGAATAGCTATGTGGTGCAGACGGTTCTAGCACATTGGAACAGTTCTGGATGAAGAAGAACGAAGTCACAGGCAATCTCTCCGTGAAGCGCTAGAGAAGTGGAGACCCCGATTCTCGAAGACCAATAATGAAAATGCTGTGGCAGAGAAAATAATGAAATTCAGTAAATGATCAGTTTTCAGGATCTTGCACAAGAATCTGAACATGCCTGCCGGGTTCCAAGGCTGTTCGTACACATTAAAAATGCCCATTAAACCGAAACATCGAGGGAAACGTCGCAGCACACAGTTTAACCCACTGTGGTCCCGAGGCAACGGAGAAACGCAGTGGGTGTGCTGTGCACTCTGCAAGAGGTACACAGCAACACCACGAGAAGCCGCCGCCACACATTCACAACAGCTCGCCCGGCGCCTTCTCAGTAGCGAGCAGTTGACTCCCGGTGGCTCTTGCTTGTTGGGACTACACACTGATTCTGTCCCATGTCGATCAGTGCATCATATCTTCTGCTAATAATGTTGTCGGCAGCTGGAGAGAAAACAGTGAACAATGGATTACTTCATTTATGTGTAATACTGGAATGAATGGAGATCCCTCCACCAATGCCATCAAAGGACAGCGCTTCCAACACTCTTAGTGCCTGCAGCACCAGTAATTCCTGTAATTGAGCCATTCCTGGAATTATGCTGCAGGACATAGTTCTACGAAACTTCCTGGCAGATTAAAACTGTGTGCCGGACCGATACTCGAACTCGGGACTTTTGCCTTTCGCGGGAAAGTGCTCTACCAACTGAGCTACCCAAGCACGACTCACGCCCCGTCCTCACAGCTTTACTTCTGCCAGTACCTCGCCACCTACCTTCCAACCTTAACAGAAGCTCTCCTGCGCAGGAGAGCTTCTGTAAAGTTTTCCGGAATCTGGATTTTGCAGTTGATTATGAATCAAGATACAACACTGGAATTTCACCGAAAACAATTTCAAATAATTTTTACGATCATTTATTGTCTTTCCTTCTTTTTAATCACTTCACAATAAAATTTGCTGGGGAACATTGGATGCAAAAGCGCGAAATCGCGATGCTAGCCACTGTGCTACATCTTCCGTTGAACTACTTATTCACTGAAAGAAACAAAGTATCTCGCAAACTTTGACCGTCGTTGTCTGAGAAACAATCAAGTATCTCCGGATAAGTCGAGACTTGTGTTCGCTTATTGTGAGCCCTCTTCCACTGAGCAATGTGGCTGGAAAATAGAATTATGACACTAGCTGTGTTCTCCTCGTAAGTCATCAGTCGTTGGGGGAAAAGTGTCGCACTGAAGAGTAAATAAGTAGTGAAGGATTAACACCACCACCAAGCTTACAGACCGCAGCTTGATTTTTTCGAGATAATGATAAAAAGTTCGTGAATACGCTTCGTACTACAAACTGCATCGGTGTCAGGATATAACACTGCATTCCCTCGCCAACCAGGTGTTTGCCGACGTTTCGAGACTCGTCATTTTGTTTCATTTCCGCACCTGCGAACCAATGTTAGCCGAGCCGGACCGGTGGGTTCGGAATTTGCGGGGGCTGGCTCGCGCGGGCGCTTGTGTTCTGTTCACTGTCTGTGTGTGTGTGTGTGTGTGTGTGTGTGTGTGTGTGTGAGAGTGTGTGTGTGTATGTGTGTGTGTGTGTGTGCTAGTCGTGTTTGCAGCTCGGCCGCAGGCGGGCATTAGCTGGCCGCTGTTTGTATTTTGATAACGCGCTCAGCGCCCGTGAACACTTCCGCCCACGCTGCTCCGAACTCGTTGGCGGCCGGACAACGAAATTTGTACCCTCCGCGTAAAACAATAAAAAATGCAAGGCACCGCAAAACCTGTTGGTGACGCTGCCGCGTCCTCAATTCGATGTAAGTGGCCCCAGCATCGGGTTCATTACACCCGAAAATAAAACTGTAATGATCCAGCGAAAAAGCTATTCAAAGCGAAAGTGAAACACATGAGCGGAACGGAAAATCGTCTGCGACAGACTGACAATAACACTAGGATCACGTAAACGTAAGCGTTCCAGTTGACGATTTTAATATTTGCCTGGATATAATGAAATCATATGTTTCAGTAAAACTTTGAAATTTCGTCAATTTCATTTGTTTTTAACAGAGGCTGCACGATGGAAATTACGGTGCAATGGGTATTCTCTTTGCTTTTATCCCTCATTGTGGTATATCTTCAAAGCCAATGGCAGGCTTAAAATTTTGTCGGAAACAGTATTAAATGCTTTCCCGCACAGTCATTTTTACCAATTAGTTCAGGAGCGTGCCCGCAATGTAAAAGGTTGCGCGAACATACTTGGCGTCTCAGCAACAAATAATCCTGAGCAAATAGGGAGCATCATGACGGATGGAAGGATTAGTGACCAAGAGGTAGGCAATGTTATAACATGAAAACCCGCCAAAATAAACCTAAAACATAAATCTATATTTAAAAAATCAGATGCAGTTTCGCTCGACGCCTTCCTAGGAGACAGTCTCTGTCCTTTTTGAACTGACTACCTAAGTGTAGTCCAAATGCAACTTGAATTCAGTTGAATAAAAGAAAGAATATCGAAAAAGAATGAGAGATTCAGCGACCGCTACGGTCGCAGGTTCGAATCCTACCTCGGGCATGGATGTTTGTGATGTCTTTATGTTAGTTAGGTTTAATTAGTTCTAAGTTCTAGGGGACTGATGACCTCAGCTGTTAAGTCCCATATGCTCAGAGCCGTTTGAACCATTGTTTTTTGAGAGATTCATACGAAATAAATTTTGAGATGTAACTCATTCCAGATTGTACACAAAATAAATTAGAAACGTAGCATGCCACGTTTAAAAGAACACAATATCTCCAATATTGGGGAAGTGTTATCGAAGTTAGAAATTTAGCCCGAACTTCAGTGCGAGATGCTTCCAGTAATTTCGATAACGACACTATGTCCCGAAACCAGGCAAAGAATCGAAAGAGGTTCTCGTCGCACGTAAAGTACACGAGAGGCAACGAATAATCAATACCTTCACTGAGCAATAGCTGTGGCAATGTTACCGATGGCAGCGCAGCAAAAGCGTGGTTACTGAACAAAGACTTTTCAAATTCCTTCAGGAAAGAAGCGGAGACAAATTTTCCAGAATTGCCCACAACAGTAACTTAGAAGTAGATATCGCCTGTGTAGCGAAGCACTTCGAATCGCTTAATAGGGACGTCTTCCGGTCCGGATTGTACACCAGTTAGGTCCCGTTCACAGTATGGAGATACAATAGCTACGTACTTGGCAATCATCCACTACCGCTTCCACGATGAAAGATTAATACCTAAGGACTGGAAATCTATACATATCACTCCAACACACAAGAAAGTAAATAAGAGTAGTCCGTAGATTTGCAGATGCGAATCACTAACGTAGATTTTCACTAGTACTTTGGAACATTAACAGACATCTAACGTTAAAAGTTACCTCGCAGAAAACCATCTGTTAACACATTGTATGGCATCAGGACATATCGTCCTTGTGTAACACAACTAACTTTTTCTTCACAAAAAGTAGCGAGTACATCGGCAGGGGATTTAAAATTGATTCGGTTTTTCTATATTTCCAGAAGGCTTTTGTTACCGTTGTGTTACCTGAGACCACTGCAAATCTTAGATGCGTTGCATATGACTACCACGTAATACTACAACGTATGGTAAGGTCTCTGAGACTGCTACTGCATCTCGAAGTATGTGAAGTGCTGCGTAACGGAAAATTTAGCGTATGGTGAGTGAGAACCTTCCTCGAAGTGATCATCTGGGCGTAATGAAGCACCTAAGGCTTTTGCCCCCTCCCCTTACCACAGTGAAATTTTTTTTTCTTTTTTTTGTTGTAATTCTATCTCCATAAATTTAGCAAGTTTTGCGTTGCTGGAAGTTGATGTAACAAAAATTAAAATTTTTATTTATATATTTCTTAAATGATGTGAATTGATGACAGGTATTCCGCACAGAAAATTACAGTGTCATTGTAGTCGCTAAATTAAACTTCGTAATATTTATTAGATAAACTTAAGTTACAATAAATTCTGGATGTTATTGTTTATTGCATATACTGTACATTCATTTTAGTGTAACGTGTAAGGAAGAACAGACTTTATTTCCAGAATGAAAGGCAAAGGTCCCGAGTTCGAGTCTCGGTGTGCCATTCAGTTTTAATCTGTTATGAAGTTGTTATCAATACACTCATTTTTTCGTGATATATTAGTAACAGTAAAAAAATTATTAATCATAAACATAAGAAAAAGGGCTCTGATCGATGACGGAGAAAATATCTTTTTTCTGTGAATTCAGTTTTCATCATAATTTTGGTTTCGATTTGCTTGCTTTGACAAAGGAAACTAACTGATTAAATCACTGAGACCAAGTTTATCACCTGTGTCGTATTCTATGGAGACGATTGCTAAATTTAATACGCTTTAGAGTAACAGCAAAGTGCCTAACACATGTGTAAAGTGGACGTCTAGTGGTCTCATGGCATCTGATTCTTTAGTAGTGCAACCGACGGGCTGTGTGACCCGGCTTACTTCTTTTTCCACAAGTTCAACAAAAATGAACAGCGTACAGCTGCTTTAGGCACAACGACGAACAAGTTCCTTAATATCATTAAAAGATCACTGGAGGCTTAGTCCTGAATTCTTTTTTATTTACACGGCAGATCTTAACAACTGAAAGATGGAATCAGCAATAGTACTGACACGAGGATAAAGAAAATTACATTTACTTTCCATCTTTGTTTTGCCTCATTTGTCCACCGTGATCCCACGCTCTAATCTGAGTCGGCAGGAATCGGAAAAAATCGTAAACCTTCTGTGAAATAGCATATTATTTGCTTCAGTTTCCTTTACTGAACTTTGAGATACAACGAACACAATGAGGTAAGAACAAGTACTCCATCGTTGAGCAAGAGCGATTAGTGAAGGCATAATGTGTGTGAAACTAAGTGCACTGTTGCAACATAAGCTACTTTAGTGAGAGACACATCTGTTTTGTAGTAGTCGTTTCTTTGTTACGTTACTTGGACAAAGTAACATTTGCGTTTGCTACCGCTATCCGAGGGGAAGGTGTCTTCTTATAGACAGAAGGCAGGAACAAGAGGGGTTGGAGAGCTCACCTTCAGGATCCAGCAAAAAGACTTTCCGTATTTCTAAAGATAGTTACAAGCAAAGATAATATATACAGCGAAAGTACTTTCATATGTGAACAAACACCATGCCATTTTACATTGGCAGACTTTAACAATAATCCCTGGTAAATAGCTTCATGAACTGTTGACACAGTGAGGAAACATTTCTCCAAAGTTGTCCGTAGTTCTTCGGGTAATTTTCAGTCGAATGGCAGACAGTTACTGGATGACTATCTCCTTACGTGCTTTCGGCGTTGTGGTTGCAACGTTTGCACCTTAGAGTTTTCAAGTTTTCCACAAGAAAAATATAGCAAGGTAATGTCTTCTCGTCAAGAGAGAAGACGTTTAGGGAATAACTCTCTCTAAGATTCAAGAGAATTATGATAAACGTGGGGTGTGGCTCCGTCTTGTTGGAACTAGACTTCTCCCTCTTCCTGATCCCCAACAAACTGGTTTGACTTGGGTCAGAGAAAGGTCTCTGTCATGTGACAGTAGCGATTTAGTTTGCGTTTACCATTAAGACATCTTCTTCGAAGAGATACGAACGTCACTCACTGGATTCAGTAATAGCGCACCAGACTGTCACACGACGGTTGCGAAATGGTCGTTGGTGAAGCTCCTGAGGGTTTTTCCTGCAGCCCAGCAGCGGAAATTTTTATTATTTAAGATGCATGACAAGTGAGAGTGGGTCTCACCAGAAGGAACCAAAACAAATTTTCCTTATTTACAGTACGTCACGGGGGGTTCAAAATGGTTCAAATAGCTCTGAGCACTACGCGACTTAACTTCTTAGGTCATCAGTCACCTAGAACTTAGAACTAATTAAACCTAACTAACCTAAGGACATCACACACATCCATGCCCGAGGCAGGATTTGAACCTGCGACTGTCGCTCGGTTCCAGACTGTAGCGCCTATAAACGCACGGCCACTCCGGCCGGCTGACAGGGAGGAGTGGACCTCAGCAGAAGAAATCATAATAGCGCCAGGGAGAATTTCCCACAGAAATTCCTCTCTCACAACTCAATGAGTTTCAAAACCTTTCTCACTTAATTCTTGGGTAACCTTAAATTTTTATGGATGGATGTGAAGATCTCTGTGCAGGAGTCTTCTTACACTACTATCAGACAATCCCATGGCAGCTGCATGTTTAAGTGCAGAAAACTTCGGAGATTGTTGAACGAGTGCTCTAACATGACGTTGGTCCAGTCCGTTGTCGGGTAGTACATTTCCTTTTCAATGCAGAACTTGATGCCTCTAAGTTTGACATTCATATCCTTTGCGGAGGAAGCATTCCGGCATTAGCCTGGAGCTATTTAGCAAGTGGAAAGGAAAGATTAGCGTTTAACGTCCTGTCGACAAAGAGGCCATAAGAGACGGAATACAAGCTCGTATTAGAGAAGGATGGCGAAGGAAATCGACCGTGGTCTTTCAAAGGAACCATCCCAGCATATGCCTGATCTAGGGAAATGACGAGAAACTTAAATCAGGATGGCCGGACTCGGGTTCGAACCGTCGTCCTCCCGAATGCAAGTCCAGTGCGCTAACTACTGCGCCACCTCGCTCGGTTTTGCCAATAAAACTCGAATAGCTTTTCTACTAGGAACAGACGCACGACGGTCAAGTTCGAACCGAATGTGAAATTCTCTCTGAGTAATAATCGCATAACCACCATTACGGAAATACTCCACCACAATAGCCACTACGCCTACTGAAAATAGGAGGTGTACCGCTATCGATCAAGATCCCCTCCACATCAGTATTCCCGCCACAGCTCACACAGCCGGCCTTGCAAACATGGGAGGTGTTTCTGCAGGACCCTGGTGCTTCTGTCAGTTAGCTCCTAAATTAACATTCGTTCTTATTTTTTCTTCAGTTTCTACAGTAGTTCTGTGTTTGCGTCCTTGGTTGGGCACTACCTTGCCATCTGCACGGAATTATCCTAGAGTGAATGTGAAAGTCAAGTAGAAACCAGCAGTGATACTTATGTTCCAGACGGTGCAGCATGATGTGAAGTTAATTTACATATGCACGGGTATGTTACGTCAGTGACTGCAACTACAGCAAGCACCACAGATAGTACTGCTCTGAGGAATGGGGACTCAGCATTGTCCATTTATCTAGACAAGAAAAAAATAAAAAATAAAATAAAATAAAAAGTAATACATATTTATAAGAAACTAGTTTCCACTACACTTCATTCAAGTTTATATACTCTATATGGTCTGATATGTCTTTCACAATAGTCTTATTTTTTTAATAAAATTAAGTAAAAAAAATTTTAATGAAATAAATAAATTGAAAAATTTCGAAAGTTTTCCGAGAACGGCCAGTGCTAATTGATTTGGCCGGGATATATATGTAGATTATTACAAAGCATTTACCAGGTTATTTTCCACCATAAGCAGTCTCTGCATCATCTCAGCAACGAACTGAGACAAGGACATCTGAAAAATACACTCTAGAAGTATTTCCTGTAACCAGTAGTGGTTCAAATAATGAAGTCAAATCAGCTAGTAAGAATCACAGAGAGCAGAGAAGAGTGTCAAAATACAAGGGCAAGACGTTGCTGTAAGTCTCACCTGTAAAAATACGAGAGTGAAGGAAAGTAATCATAAAGCAACGCATCGTTTGAGATGAGGTCACTTGATTATAGGAAAATATGGTTTTGCTGTGTACAGTGTTCTTAAGCCATAACTAATCTTATCAAAATTGAGTACTACACTGTTTTTTCTGTGGCGTTCTTTTTGAAAATCTAGTTTTATTGACCTATACTATAATAGATAGAAGCATAGCTCTGCAACGCGATCGGTTTTAGCTCTAGGCTCCGATTCTAGGTACATAAAAAGACAAGCAGTTCTATCGTTAACTGGTGATTCATTACACTCTATACAAATCTCAAGAATGCGTAAGGGGAATGCAGACATACCCAGAAAAGTTCTTAACGGTGTTATCAGGTAAGCCATTTTTGTTTTGAATTTGCGGTACTCGAAATAAGTTCAGATGCCACCATTGGAAAAACAAAAGGAATGTGCAAAGAGAAGAAAAGTAGGGAAATGAAGAAGGGACACACACAATTTCCATCAAATTCACTCTTCCGCACATCAAGCTTTTGTGGAGAAACACACTTGTTAAATTTTTCCTAAATACATTCTCTTTACAGTTAACAGCAACATCGTCATTACGGCAAAGACTTCGGCGCTTCTTATAGCGAAAATAAATGAATTCCTTAGATATGTTGAAACTGATTAATAAGCGATAAACTAACGCTGAATATAATTAAAATCACTAGCATGTATTCAGATTGAAGAGCAAAAATAACAAAACAAAATGGTTCAAATGTGTCTGAGCACTATGGGACTTAACATCTGAGGCCATCAGTCGCCATAACTTAGAACTACTTAAACCTAACTAACCTAGGGACATCACACACATTCATGCCCGAGGCAGAATTTGAACCTGCGACCGTAGCGGTCGCGCGGTTCCAGACCGAAGCGCCTACAACCGCTCGGCCACTCGGGCTAGCGAAAAATAACATTGCCACATTGAAGTAGACAATAATTCCCTAGAAGGTGTGATAAACATGAAATTTTATGGCTGCAATTTGAGTGTTGGGTAAAATGGAACGAGCACACAATGATACTACTCGTAGCAAAGAAAATGGAAATCAGAAATTTGTGGTAAGTTCCTATGGGGCCAAACTGCTGAGGTCTTCCGTCCCTAGGCTTACACACTACTTAATCTAACTTAAACTGACTTATGCTAAGAACAACACACACACACACACACACACACACACACACACACACACACACACACACACACACACACACGCAAACACACACGCCCCTTCGACAGGAGGCGCCGCGCGAACCGTGGCAAGGCGCCTAGACCACGCAGCTACACACCGGGGCCAAAGAGAATGTCAACACCATATTGTGCGTTTTTCAGTCCTGTGATCAACGCGTAACGGAAACTGTCGGAGTTATTTGCTATTCCTCTGTGCACTCAGTCGTTAGCTACGGCCGGCCGTGGTGGCCGAGCGGTTCTAGGCGCTACAGTCCGGAACCACGCGACCGCTACGGTCGCAGGTTCGAATCCTGCCTCGGGAATGGATGTGTGTGATGTCCTTAGGTTAGTTAGGTTTAATTAGTTCTAAGTTCTAGGCGACTGATGACCACAGATGTTAAGTTCCATAGTGCTCAGAACCATTTGAACCTTATCTACGTGACTGAAATGCACAAAATATGACCATAGTCTACACTACAGGAGAGTATCATAACAATAATACTTAAAAGAAGTAATGAGGATCAATGTTAAAATTTAGTTAGAGAGATAAGGAGCCCATGTTCATCATCTCACAACCACTGGAGACTCTAGGAAAGCAAATCATAAAGTATAAATGTAGCATCCGAAAGAGACCGACGTAATTCACACACAGTGTTACAGATTAAACAAAATCTTAACAATGAAAAATGTTGGATAGTACTGAACACTGCAACGAGTCTCGCCTAGCGATGGTGCTCTTATTTTACATCTAATGACCGAGTTCTTTTACAAAACATTTTACTTTACATAACTCATTGTTAATCAGCGGTTCTAGGCGCTACAGTCTGGAACCGGGGGACTGCTACAGTCGCAGGTTCGAATCCTGCCTCGGGCATGGAAGTGTGTGATGTCCTTAGGTTGGTTAGGTTTAAGTAGTTCTAAGTCCTAGGGGACTGATGACCTCAGATGTTAACTCCCATTGCGCTCAGAGCCATATGCACCATTTTTTTGAAAATTAATGAAAGGTCATTGTAGGATTCCTTTCGTATTAATTTCTTAAATCTGCTGTCATTTACGGCATAAATCCCACTTCTAAATTTACTGTGGTGTTTCTGACTCTATCTGGGCGGAGACTGAGCAGTGAAATGTGTTACTTTTACACATAATCGAGAACGATCCGTCACACTACTACACTTTAAAACATAGTTTATGTGTAATTCATGTAGTCTCAAACAGAACCTACACCCGCTTTCTTTTACATACTGTATATGATAAGATGCTGTCATCCCCCTTCCCTTCTGTGTGAAAGGATGAATGAGCAAATGTACTTCAAGTTGCATGCTCGATGGTAGCAGACAAGCCGGTCTGCTAGAGAGCAGTAGGACGAACGTCGGAACAGGTAAGCAAAGAGGTTTCTATTCTTGGTATGGTCCTGTCCGTCCCTTGTCATGTTGGTATAGGAAGCTGCTCCCTTGTCACTTCCGTTTGTATCTGTGAGGTACCTTCGGTAGGCGCCCACGCCAGTCTGTCCGCGGCGAGCGTCTGAAGTGGTGAGATTTCCGGCTTAGCGCGTCTCTGCTAAGTTCAGCCTAACTGAAAATTTAATCACCTTTATTTCAGGTTTGGATCTAAAATATTTTATGTTATCTTAAATTGCAACGCAGTGTAATTCGAGTGTGAGGTTCAGAATATCTTCCAGTAGTTGCTTTGTCACTACTTTGTGAGTGAAGTGGAACCACGTGTTGATGATCCGTAACTCTAACTAAGATCATCAATCTTAAATGCGACTGTGCGTGAGATTATAACGTCTCGTCTTGACAATATTTTTCAATATAGCAACTTTTTTTTATGTTCGACCCACGTGGGGTGTACTTTGTGAGACGAGTACCACGTGCTTATACAATTGTTTGACCCATCAGGTTAATAGTAAGACGATAGTAACCAGTTCGAGGTTTTTCTTTTGTAAATTGCGTTTCGATGTAATTTATTTTAATTATCAAAATTATTGTGGAGTTACACTCTTTGTGTAAACCAAGTTCACCACGTGAAGCATGTGGTGTAAGCATCAAAGTAGTCCTCAGCTATTCTTTTTGGGAATATTTCACAGAGAGTTAGTATGAATTTAGTATACCAGTGTGTGGTAATTTCATGACGGACAGGGTTGTGCTACGAACGTAGCTTCTTTGGGTGAAAATTAAATCGGTTGGTTGTGGTTAATTTCCTCTTGCATATGTTTCAACGTTCTTCGTGTGTTATGTGTGTTATTTTATGAATGCAGTGTAATATGCAGTCTCCCAATCTTGGCTCCATATTTGATGTGTTCTGTAAGATTACAAACTCACATATTCACAATCCTAAATAAGGCACCAGTTTAGTTATGAATCAAGTTTAATATGCTGAAATTTTAACAGAACAATGATCAATGTTAAAACAAATGTCCAAATATAAAGTGATTTATTTCTTCTATTTAAATTCTCTTTATATATATATATATATATATATATATATATATATATATATATATATATATATACCGGGCTATTACAAATGATTGAAGCGATTTCATAAATTCACTGTAGCTCCATTCATTGACATATGGTCACGACACACTACAGATACGTAGAAAAACTCATAAAGTTTTGTTCGACTGAATCCGCACTTCAGGTTTCTGCCGCCAGAACGCTCGAGAGCGCAGTGAGACAAAATGGCGACAGGAGCCGAGAGAGCGTATGTCGTGCTTGAAATGCACTCACATCAGTCAGTCATAACAGTGGAACGACAGTTTAGGACGAAGTTCAACAAAGATCCACCCACTGCTAACTCCATTCGGCGATGGTATGCGCAGTTTAAAGCTTCTGGATGCCTCTGTAAGCGGAAATCAACGGGTCGATCTGCAGTGAGCGAAGAAACGGTTGAACGCGTGTGGGTATGTTTCGCGCGTAGCCCGCGGAAGTCGGCGAATAAAGTAAGCAAGGAGCTAAACGTACCACAGCCAACGGTTTGGAAAATCTTACGGAAAAGGCTAAAGCAGAAGCCTTACCGTTTACAATTGCTACAAGCCCTGACACCCGATGACAAAGTCAAACGCTTTGAATTTTCGGTGCGGTTGCAACAGCTCATGGAAGAGGATGCGTTCAGTGCGAAACTTGTTTTCAGTGATGAAGCAACATTTTTTCTTAATGGCGAAGTGAACAGACACAATGTGCGAATCTGGGCGGTAGAGAATCCTCATGCATTCGTGCAGCAAATTCGCAATTCACCAAAAGTTAACGTGTTTTGTGAAATCTCACGGTTTAAAGCTTACGGCCCCTTTTTCTTCTGTGAAAAAAACGTTACAGGACACGTGTATCTGGACATGCTGGAAAATTGGCTCGTGCCACAACTGGAGACCGACAGCGCCGACTTCATCTTTCAACAGGATGGTGCTCCACCGCACTTCCATCATGATGTTCGGCATTTCGTAAACAGGAGATTGGAAAACCGATGGATCGGTCGTGGTGGAGATCATGATCAGCAATTCATGTCATGGCCTCCACGCTCTCCCGACTTAACCCCATGCGATTTCTTTCTGTGGGGTTACGTGAAAGATTCAGTGTTTAAACCTCCTCTACCAAGAAACGTGCCAGAACTGCGAGCTCGCATCAACGATGCTTTCGAACTCATTGATGGGGACGCGCTGCGCCGAGTGTGGGAGGAACTTGATAATCGGCTTGATGTCTGCCGAATCACTAAAGGGGCACATATCGAACATTTGTGAATACCTAAAAAAACTTTTTGAGTTTTTGTATGTGTGTGCAAAGCATTGTGAAAATATCTCAAATAATAAAGTTATTGCAGAGCTGTGAAATCACTTCAATCATTTGTAATAACCCTGTATATATATATCACCGGTTGTCGTAAGATGACTATTAAAAGATTATATTTAATGTTAGTCTGGTTGGGAATTTGGTAAGATAGACTGGATACCTGGTGAAACAGTTGCCCAGTAATGCAAGGTTAACTTCCCCAGATAGCTCACAGGTCTTAACTCGCTTTTATTATCTTGAATATCAGCACCGCTTTCAGAACAACTTAATGCATCAACTTTACATTAACACTCAGTGATCTAAAATATTCATATATGATATTTTACAGCTGAGACTGTTACAATATTTTGAAATTCACTGATTAGCCAGAACGTTATGATCACCTGCCTAACAGCCGGTGTGTCCACCTCTGGCACGGATAACAGCGGCGATGCGTCGTGGCATGGAAGCAATGGGGGCCTTGGTAAGTCGCTGGATGGAGCCGACGCCACATCTGCACACAAGAGTTAACTAATTTCCGTAAAATAGGGAGGGGGTCGATGAGCTCAGATCCCAGATTTATTTGATCGGCTTCAGGTCTGGCAAGTTGTGGGGTCAGTACATCAACTGGAAGTCGCCTCTGTGTTCCTCGAATCACTCTGTCACACCCCCAACCTTGCAGCGTGGCGCACTGTCTTCATGAAAAATGCCACTGCCATCGGGAAACATGATGGTCGTGAAGGTGTGTACGTGGTATGCAACCAGTATATGATACTCCTTGGCCGATATGGTGCCTTGCAAGAGCTCCACTGGAACCATGGACGTCCACGTGAATGTGGCCCAGAGCATAATGGAGCTGCCGCAGTAGAGGTGTCAAGGTGTTCACCTGGAAGACGACGAATGAGCGCCCTCTCATCGGCATGATGAAGAACACATTGGGATTCGTCAGACCATGCAACGCTCTGCCACTGCGTCAACGTCCATAGCTGATGGTCACGTGCCCATTTCAGTCGTAGTTGCCTATGACATGGTGTTAACATTGGCACTTGCGTGGGTCGTCGACTGTTCATCGTTAGAGGAGTGTTCGGTGCACTGTGTGTTCACACACACACTTGTGCTCTGCCCAGTATTAAAATCTGATCTTAGTTCCACCACAGTTCGCAGCCTGTCCTGTTTTACCAGTCTTCCAAACCACGAATCTGTAATGAGGGCTCCCGGGTTCGATTCCCGGCGGGGTCAGGGATTTTCTCTGCCTCGTGATGGCTGGGTGTTGTGTGCTGTCATTAGGTTAGTTAGGTTTAAGTAGTTCTCAGTTCTAGGGGACTAATGACCACAGGAGTTGAGTCCCATAGTGCTCAGAGCCATTTTTTTGTAATGAGGGCTGGTCGCCCAAACCCACGACGTCTGGAGGTGGTTTCACCTTGGATACGCCACATCTTGAAGACACTCACCACAGCACACCTCGAACACCCGACAAGTCATGTAGTTTCCGAAATTGACGTACCGAGCGTCTGTATCATCACAATCTGTCTTCGGCCAAACTCTGATAGACAGCGCGCCTTCCCCTTGTAGACATGGACAGTACGCTCTGTGATATTGCATGTACCATGCGTCTGTGGGACTGCTAACCGTTCCACGCCAGATGACGCTGTTATTGCCTGGACGAGTGTATATTGACTAGGCCTTCTGGATGATCAGTGTATATAAGCTGTATTTTCTAACAGGGAATAAAAGGATTAATAAATCACCAGAGAAACTCAGAGAGTTTAAACGAATCGACGTGTTAAAAAGGTTTGGTTGAAGTATAAGTCTTAAATTATACTTATTACGCGATACAGGACTGCTCAAATATAATTGAGTAAGGGTTAGTAAAATAAGTTTAGGACTGGTGAAAGTTACAAAGAAGAAGAAACATCTCTGACATTTCGGAATATATCCTCCAAGTACAACGCATGTGCTGGAAAACTGTATCCTGAGAATCCGTTGTGGGAAATGCTAACCTCCAATTATCACCCGAGCATAACGTCTGCTTCATCTTGTAGACGCGTTGTCGCTGTTTTTCAGGCAGAAGAAGGGGAATAGACGACGTTATGGAGCTCTGTCATCGCAGTCCTGTTTTACGTTCGCACTAGTAGGAAGTGGGTTGAGCGGAGTGTGTGCTGCAACATGTTACGAGATGCTTGTAAGTAGTGCAACAGTAGTTGTAGAAATAAAGTAGACCTGTAAGTACCTATCCAGCTGTTTGTTTGTTAACATTTAAATACGTTTCATTATTGTGTTGCAATGACATGCGGAATACCACTAGAACGAATAACCAACTGACGTAGTAGTTAACAAACTACACTATGTGATGAAAAGTATCCGGATACCCCAAAAACATACGTTTTTCGTATTAGAAGCATTGTGCTGCCACCTGTCGCCAGGTACTACATATCAGCGACCTCAGTAATCATTAGACATCGTGAGAGAGCAGAATGGGGCGCTCCCGGAACTCACGGACTTCGAACGTGGTCAGGTGATTGGGTGTCACTTGTGGCATACGTCTGTATGCGAGATTTCTACACTCCTAAACATCCCTAGGTCCACTGTTTCCGATGTGATAGTGAAGTGGAAGCGTGAAGGGACACGTACAGCACAAAAGCGGACAGCCAGACCTCGTCTGTTGACTGACAGAATCCCCCGACAGTAGAAGGGGGTCATAATGTGTAAAACGCAGATATCTATCCGGACCACAGCACAGGAATTCCAAACTGCATCAGGATCCACTGCAAGTACTATGATAATTAGGTGGGAGGTGGGAAAACTTAGATTTAATGGTCGAGGGGCTACACATAAGCCACACATCCCACCAGTAAATTCCAAACGACGCCTCGCTTGGTGAATGGAACGTAAGCATTGCACGACCGAACAGTGGAAAAACGTTGTCTGGAGTGACGAATCACGGTACACAATGGGGCGATCCTATGACAGGGTGGGGGTATGGCGAAATCCCGATGGACGTCATCTGCCAGCGCGTGCAGTGCCAGCATTGAAATTCGGAGGCGGTGGTGTTTTGGTGTGGTCGTGTTTTTCATGGAGGGGGAGGGGGGCTGGCACCCCTTGTTATTTCCCGTGGAACTATCACAGCACAGGCCTACACTGATGTTTTAAGCACCTTGCATCCCACTGCTGAAGAGCAATTCGGGAATGGCGCTATGATCTTTCAGCACGATCGAAATCCTTTGCATAGTGCACGGCCTGTGGCGGAGTGGTTACACGACAATAAGATCCCTGTAATGGACTGGCCTGCACAGAGTCCTGACATGAATCCTATAGAACACCTTTGGGATGTTTTGGAACGCCGACTTCGTGCCAGGCCTCACCGACCGACGCCGATACCTCTCATCAGTGCAGCACTCAGTGAAAATGGTCTGTCATTCCCCAAGAGACCTTCCAGCACCTGATTGAACGTATACCTACGAGAGTGGAAGCTGTCATCAAGGCTAAGGGTGTGCCAACAACATATCGAATTGCAACATTACCGATGGAGGGCGCCACGAACTTGTAAATCATTTTCAGCCAGGTGCCGGGATACTTTTGGTCACATAGTGTACGTGTGTGACGCAGCGGCGTTCTCGATCCGGCGTAAGTGCGCTCGGCCGGCCGGTGCGGCCTTGCGGTTCTGGGCGCTTCAGTCTGGAACCGCGTGACCGCTACGGTCGCAGATTCGAACCCTGCCTCGGGCATGGATGTGTGTGTCGTCCTTAGGTTAGTTAGGTTTAAGTAGTTCTACGTTCTAGGGGACTGATGACCACAGATGTTAAGTCCCATAGTGTTCAGAGCCATTTCAACCATTTCTAAGTGCGCTCACTACGTGGGTGATTTCGAAGAATTTACTTTTAAAAAGTCGCAATTTTTTTATAGTTCTTCTACGATTACTATTTTTCCATTGCAAGTGATTATCTTTTTGTAGAGCATACACGGAAGATTTATACTTAGCGAAAGGTACGATCACAAGGACTAACGGATGCAGGCGCTTCTTGCGCGTGACAGGTTGAGAATCTGGGCTAGGCCGGGAGCGTGTCCGGATAGCCGATGAGGTTTAGGCAACCTCTTTAGAGAAGCGGAGCACGAGCGTTCGAGTCCCTGTTTCGCACAAATTTTCAACCATCACCAGTGATTTACTTCAGTACCTGTAGGTGGCCGAAGTCCTGATTTCTCCTAGTATAGTGTCGCCGCGAGCGGTGTACGTAGTCAGCCGTGTGTCGCTATAGCTTGTGTGTACAACACAGGCATCCAGCTATAGAAGGTCACATTAGGAGGTCTATGTAAAAGTTTTCGTTCCCGTTCGGATACGACAGGCCGAAAGTTTTTGAAATCGGCGATTGGTTGTTCGAAAAGAAAGGTTCACAATAGTTTGGCATATGATTTCCTTGGTAGTGCAGTGAATGTTAAAGTGCGAGAAACATGAATCCGGATTATGTCAGAAACAGGCGGTTTGGCGAACTTTCTTCACTCCAATGGCAAATGAAATTCAGTTGTGATCTGCTATACTGGTTTAGCATTGCGATCTGTGAGCACATTCAGTCTCCCTTTTGAACTGAAGTTCAATCTCAGCAAACAAGCCTTAACGCCTTATGTAAAGTATTGCCGCGCGGGATTAGCCGAGCGGTCTCAGGCACTGTAGTCATGGACTGTGCGGCTTGTCCCGGCGGAGGTTCGAGTCCTCCCTCGGGCATGGGTGTGTGTGTGTGTTTGTCCTTAAGTTAATTTAGGTTAAGTAGTGTGTAAGCTTAGGGACTGTGATGGTTCAAATGGCTCTGAGCACTACGGGACTCAACTGCTGAGGTCATTAGTCCCCTAGAACTTAGAACTAGTTAAACCTAACTAACCTAAGGACATCACAAACATCCATGCCCGAGGCAGGATTCGAACCTGCGACCGTAGCGGTCTTGCGATTCCAGACTGCAGCGCCTTTAACCGCACTGCCACTTCGGCCGGCTAGGGACTGTGACCTTAGCAGTTAAGTCCCATAAGATTTCACACACATTTGAACATTTTTTTGTAAAGTATTTGCTGGTTACTGGTGAGAAACTGGGGGGGGGGGGGGCGGCAACAAACATTTCAATATTGACAATGGTGTGCGAAATGTTAGAATTGATCTTCATAAGCATATCCCGTCGTATATCATCGTTCAAGGCTTCAAAACCTTAGTTGTTTATGATGGCCAACCAAGGACTTGCGTAGTATGTGGATGAACGGATCATTTTGAGGCAACCGTCCCCTGGTAAAATATTTACCGAAGAAAAACGAGGCACTCACCTCCGCGGGCGATATGCGACATCAACAAAAACTGTAGTATGCGGAGACCTTGTCAGCCCCATCACAGGAAACCGGGAATTGGCAGAGCCCTGACGTAAAACGTCAGGGGGAAAATGAAGAAAATCTATTTTCAACTGCTCGTACCGTATTGACGCTCGAACAGAGTTCAACGGTTATCCTGCCAAAATGTTCGAGCCAGACCTCCCCAGGAGAGACTAATCCCCAGACCGTAGACGGTAGCAATACACCTGGAGAAGAAATTGCTCTGGTTGTTAGACATCTGGAGGTACCACCAGGTTGCAATTAACATCCGGTCTCATCACTCAGTATCAAGTCGTCTAAACAAACGAAAAGTGCACCTAGAATACAACGTCTGGGAGAGACACAGGAATTAAAAAGGAAAAGGATACGCACCGGAGAAATCCTTAAGAAATCACAGACAGAGGAAACGGCGGTGGCTGATCCAATGAGGGTAATGGCTCCCATTCGGAATGAGGACGTTCATATGGAGTTAGACAATCACATCAACATAACCATGCTAGCATCATCCGGCTTTCTTCCGGTTCCGAGGAAGCTTTGATCGGAAAATACTGAGCAGTAGTGTACAGCTACACGCGGACTTACAAGCAGGCTACAGTTAACGTCTCCTGGATAAATTCGAAAGATTATCTTTAGTCCGCTGATATAGATGTTGCCACGTTATAAGAAGTTATAGCAACTGTAGTGACGGATATAACTGGTTATGAAGCCATCATCAACACCGGAAAAGTAGGAGGAACAGCAGTTTTATTCAAAGAGATAGACCTTAAGTTATTTTAGAGACGGATCTGGGTATAATTGTCCAAATTCATGACTTCATTTTAACTGACATATAACTTTTATAGGAATGGGATAGTTGAACTGCTAAAGAACGTTATGGCCATCGCCATGGTTGACGGAAATTTTGACTTTGTGTTGTGTCTGTGAAGACCAGACGCCGAGTTTTAACTCTTGTCAAGAGCTACAAACGTTGGTGACCGTATTCGAACTGCAAGACACCTGGACTTGCTTGAATCCCCGCCATATCGGCTATGCTTATGTTAGTAGCACGTCAGCAAGCCGCTTAGACAGAATCTATGCTACTGAAGAATTCATGCGGAATATTGATGGTTGTGAGGTATGGTCGATAAATTTTTCCGACCATTGCGCATACCATATTTTATTTAGGTATATCCCACAAAAAAACTTTTCGTGACTGTGGGGTATGGCAATATAACGTCTTACTATTGCAGGATGCTGAAATTAAGCAACAGATTACACAGACTTGGCAAAAATGCTTGTGCTCTCAAACTAAGTATTGGGAGCGGATAATTTGTTGGGACCGAACATGCGAAACCTTTACTTCATAAATGCACTATACGGTATGCAAGAGACCAAGCATTTCGGCGGAAATAAACGGCGGAATATTACTTCTCCTGTTTGCGAGACTTAATCACGAACGAGATGGCCTTACGGCTAACATAACGCTTTAAGTCGAAAATAACCGCCCTAGGCCGGCAGCGTCTAGACGGGAGCGTACACGAGCCCTAGGCAAGGATGATCTTATGTAGGAACGTACGTCGTTACACCACGTAATAACAGAGACACGCAGAGGGTAGCAGACAATAGCAACCGCTCTGGCGGGCAATGAAAGAGAAGATCACCGTACTGAAACCGCCATAAAACAGTATGTGGCGAGGTGTTATAGGGGTCCTTACGCTGGAACGGAAGTAGACTTGACGGTGAAGAACTTTTAGCAAACGTTACGACGGGAATACGTGAGGAGGATAGTGACAGTCTAATCGAACATACCACTCAGGACGAAATAAAAACTGTAATTAACGACGCTCCGAGAATCAAGTCAGGTGCTCCCGGTGGGCTCCAGGGCGAATTTTAAGTTTGTGGTAAGATCCTACGGAACCAAACTGCTGAGGTCATCAATCCGTAGACTTACACAGTACTTAATCTAACTTAAACTTTCTTATGCCAAGGACAGAACACACACACACGCCCCTGCCCGAGGGAGGAATCGAACCTCAGACGGGAGGAGCCTCGCGAACCGTGGCAAGACGCCCTACACCGCGCGGCTACTGTAACACCGTAGATCTAACGCTATACAGATTTATTTTGCGTTTTGTTTGATTTTTAATGTCAAAACGTTGAGTTTCTGTAAATGTTTTGATTGCATTGATAGCACAAGAGTGTTTGCTTTTTGCCTTTGTAAAAACTTTGATGTCATTATTTGATTCTATGCAATGTAGTGTATTTATCATTTAAATTCTTTGTCTCACTTGGAGGGAACAAAACTTAATGTATATAATTGTACTTTAATTTAAATAATTTTTTTGTAGAAATGTCAATATGTGCAAAGATTCTGTTTTATTTAATATGTTTGGTTGATGTTATGTAAAATGCTAACCTTCACTTAGGGTTCTTAGTTATTTAATATGTAAAAGGTGTTGTGGCTCCCCTCGGGAACGGAAGCATGTAGCGCGCGAAAAATGTGGTGGGCATGGATAGAAAGGTGGAACCAAGAATCAGTCGGGGACGAGCTACCAAACTGTCAACTGCTCATGTAAAACTTGTGTATTCGGCTGGTGCCGAGAGAGGCTTTTGGTGTCGTTTTCCAAGGTGCTAATGCCTCTGATGGGTGGATAAAGAGATGAATTCTGGGACTGGTATCTATCATTGCCACGAAGAAATGACAGAGTCCAGCATTTCTACCTGCAAATCCACCTACCAACATGCACTCACCACCACATTGCGCAATCACTGTAATGAAACAGAAGAACTATAGTAATGTACAGTGAAGGATCAGCTCATACGATGTTATAGTGTGCTCAAATATAAGGTAACGTATAACTGAATTTGTCAACCTACCTTGATTTTTTCCTTATCACAACACCTCTTAGGTTCCTCTCCGTTTGAACTACGATTTCCGAGTGTCCTTGTTGTGGAAAAAATGAAAGCCTCAAACAGTTAATTAAATAATGTTGTTTGATATTTGGTAAGAAGGGAGTATTCAGACTTACTGTGGATTTGGTAAAATTGTGGGAGGTAGTAAATGTAGCTTTCTGAAAGCCTCCCAGTGACTGAAACAGTCCAATTTAATGTTTTGTGGACTTTCAAAGTTACCATTTAATCATTGACTTGAAAGTAGAAGACTGTGATAATAAAGACAATTAGCTGTTACTTTAAAAAATTAAAAGTTCTTAAAACTGAGGCTTATAAAGTTTTGCTTAGTTAATGATCATAGTGCTGCCTGTTGTAAATTTTAAAAGGTGAGTCAGTTTCTTACAAATCTGTCAATATTGTGTCTCACTGCAGTTGTTGTTGTTGTTGTTGTTGTTGTGGTCTTCAGTCCTGAAACTGGTTTGATGCAGCTATCCATGCTACTCTATCCTGTGCAAGCTTTTCATCTCCCAGTACCTACTGCAACCTACAACCTTCTGAATCTGCTTAGTGTATTCATCTCTTGGTCCCCTCTACGATTTTTACCCACCACGCTGCCCTACAATACTAAATTGGTGATCCCCTGATGCCTCAGAACGTGTCCTACCAACCGATCCCTTCTTCTAGTCAAGTTGTGCCACAAACTCCTCTTCTCCCCAATTCTATTCAATACCTCCTCACCCATCTAATCTTCAGTATTCTTCTGTAGCACCACATTTAGAAAGCTTCTATTCTCTTCTTGTCCAAACTATTTATCGTCCACGTTTCACTTCCATACGTGGCTACACCCCATACAAATACTTTCAGTATTCACTGCAGTAAAAGTCGAGAACTGCATTTGTGGAAAGTTTACTAAGTGCTTGTCTCTCTTGTGTTTTGGAAGTGCATATTAATAGTTTAACAGGATCCACAGTTTGTCTATTGTGCTTATGCTAGCTAACAAGTAACAGAAAGACCACTATCTATGAAAACAGGAACTTCTTTTATTCAGAGGACCGTGAGAAATAGTTTGCCAGTGAAACTTTTTTTTTTCCGTGTCAGATAGAAAAGTAATTGGTAAAAGAGAGACTGAACCTGTGTCCAATTTATGATTCTAGAGCGAATATTAATAGTAATGCTATTGAGACCATTCAGTTTGAATAAGCCCTGAAGGTAATAGTGTGTATCGTTAAGTGTTATATTTATGCAAATAGTTCGTTCTGCTCTGTCAGCTTCAATCTTACGTGAACGTATGAAAGTTCCAGAGTTCATTGCCCTCTCGTGTGACAAAAGTATAGGCTGTGTTTGCTCATTGAAGTTAATTATTTTCAGTTCTTGAACACGAACTTATGCCTAATTAGGCTGGCGCCCGTTTTTATTATTATTATTCGGACACTGTGAATAGGCAAAATATTGTTTGTTACTGTTTAAATATTTACGTAATTCTGACTTTCACTTCCGATAAGCCACCTCCGTTAGGTATATCACGTTCAACACAACTAAAATCCTGTCAGAGGGTAACACTGCACTGTTGCTTTATACCATAATTGCTTTAACAAGATAGTTTCATTGCACGTTCTGCCTCCAACTTTAAGGTTATGGTAAAGCAGTAGCGGACGGTAGTGTTATTCGTGGCTTTTCCGTGACAGGACTATTTGTTCTACTCGGGCATAGCGTGTAATAAACCAAACTTGGTATTTGATAGCAGATGATACGTAAATGCAGTTGCAGTGTTATACTACCCTGCCCGCGTGTGAATTTATATATGCAAGTTGCATTTAATAAGAAATGAGGTTACATATATGTATAATCAGTTATTAATCAATCAGGCGCTCCCTCCTGCATTTACGAAGGGAATGACTGTACTCATTCCCAAAAACACCAAGCAGCAACAGAATTCATGATTTAAGACCATTCACTTTACTCAAAGCTTACTTTAAAATCCTCACTCGTATTCTGAATAGAAGGATAAGCCAATTGTACAAAATGTCATAGGTCCTTACCAAACGAGTGCAATGAAAGGAAGATCAATGCTAGATACCTTATGTGAATATATGGATGTCATAAACCTGGCTTGGATTAGTGACAAAAGTCTTTCCTTATTGCTTTTAGATTTTGATGAATCCATTTGATAGGATCAATCATGGCTTCTTATTCAGCACCATGCCGTAAATGGGTTCCAATAGCCACATTATATGGTTCAAATGGCTCTGAGCACTATTGAACTTAACATCCGAGGTCATCAGTCCCTTAGAACGTAGAGGTACTTAAATCTAACTAACCTAAGGACATCACACACATCCATGCCCCAGGCAGGATTCGAACCTGAGACCGTAGCAGTCGTGCGGTTCCGGACTGAAGCGCCTAGAACCGCTCGGCCACCGCGGCCGGCATCATAACTGTCACACGTAAATGTAACAGTGGTGTTTGTTCAAGGATTAAAATCAATTGACAACTGACTAAAATGTTTTCAGTTCAACAGTCAGTACGTGTAGGATGTCCCCTTTCTACGACATTATATGCGATCGCGATAGAACCTTTGCTTTCAACACTGCACCAGAAACTGAGAGGACTATAGGTCTTCAATACTAAGAGAGTCTGTCACGACTATGTTAGACTACATAAGCGTTACTGTAAGTTCGATCAGCGAGGTCGATGATGTGCGACGTTTGGTACAACAGGACTCACGATCCTCTGGCGCAAAACTGAATCTTAAAAATTCCGAAATAATGCATCTCGGTTCTTACAAAAGTGCAGTAGTTGCGCACTGGTTAGATGTAACGGAAGAGAGACTCCAACTTGGATTGTGTTTAAGGGCGAACATCTAGCTGATGGCTACGAACAATTGGGAGCGGAAGCTTTATGTCATCAGAGCCCTTCTGAAGGAACATGAAAGTTCAGTTTGTAAATGCATATATACTTAGCAAAATATATCATGTCGCAGCAGTCTTGCCGATACTGCACGTCACGGCACAGAATATACTAGCTGCAGCGTGTTGGTATGTATGGAAACAAAATATCTTCAAAATATCCTTGCACAAGGCGTCGTCGCAGAGGCACAACGGGGGACTTAGCATTAAAGACGTTTAGTCTAGATGTGTTTGTAACTCGTGCTTTTGAACTAGTACATGCCTGTAAGACAGGCATAACGAAACTTCTACGGCTCTCATTAGATCCTGCAGAGACGAACGCTCCCATTAAAGTAGCATGTACAGATGACAGCCTAGATAACATCTCCGAAGGTACTACTTCTAATGGAGATACGTAAGACTTCCTCCACCACAAACCAACACAGAACCGACAATAATTACGAGGGCTGTCCAGAAAGTAAGTTACGATCGGTCGCGAAATGGAAACGACTATGAAATTCCGATAAAGCTTTGCAAAGATGTGTTGGGTAGTGTCTCTAGTATGACTCTAGGTAGAATTATGTCGCTCATTTCATTCCTGAGCTCTTAGTGAGCGCGTAAAGATGTTATAGAAAATAGTGTCTCCCGCCAAGTAAGAGGGCCTGGTGAGAATTTTCCCCTGAAACTATGCAACCAACATTACATAACTGTCGTGCGGTTTCTTCTTCAAGACAATTCTCAGCCTCATTCTGCAGGGGCAATGAAGTTGTTCCTGCATCGTTTCAATTGGAAATGTTTGGTTACCCACAATACAGCCCGTAATTGTCTCCCACTGAGTTTCATCTCTGCTCAAGCGAACCGCTGGCTATGAAGACAACATTTTGGCACAGACAACGAGCTTTAGGCCAGCGTAGAGAATTGGCGGAAAGCACTGGCGGCTGCCTTCTATAAAGAGGATATTGGAAAGTTGGTACAACGCTACGACGAATGTCTGAGTCAGAACGGCGACTACGTAGAGAAGTAGCTGAAAGGTGTAGCTAACTGTTACAAATAAAACATTTCTGATTTTCACTTTGATTTTCATTTCGCGATCAATCGTAACTTACTTTCTGGACAGCCCTCGTATATTACCAGAAATCGTCTTCATAACGCAACTGAGGTAAAATATCCTGCGAGAACCTGGATCGACATTGTAAGAATATCAACAATAAAATTCTACCACATAAAGTCAATGCCGTATGGTATGACGTCGTAAACGAAACCATACCCACAGCGGAACGAATACACAAAATCAAACTGACACCGTCCACATACTGCGACAAACGTCAGCCTGTAGAAACTGTGGTGCACATGTTCTTATGCGAAAACAAAAACAGAATACGGAACTGGGCTAGGAAGAAACAGAACCACAGAAAGACATACACCAATAACCGAAGTCTTAGAACACAACAGGAAACGTTACACTTCCGCAAAGAGTAGCAGTGGCTTCTGGGACAGTTTGTGTTTTACATGTTAACAGACTAAACTTCTAACTTAGAAGGGTACATGGTTTATATTGCAGAAGAACATGTTAACTTGTAGAAGAATAACAAATGAAAGGAAAGGTTTCAAAATTTTCATCTGTTACTTTCCGTGGGCTATAGGAGGAAGACGGTTTTGTTGGTTGGAAGCAGAATACTTATTCTTTCTCCTCTATTATTTATGGATTCTTCTTATGTTGGTTCTAAAATGAGAACTGTTCTAATTTGGCAAAACACATCCGGTGTCGAATTTTGTTTCATTTGTTGGAAGATATATAGATTCCTTACAGTCATCATAAGCATCCAGTGCATAGAAACTTAAATTTTGGAAATGTTAGATGTATTTGCCGGAGTTCTTGTTCCAAATGCCAATGACTGGACTGCTTTTCTATTTTTTTTTATTTTTTTGAAAAGGACACTAGCTGTAAGGCAACGCGCTCATTGGGCTCACCTGTAAAGTTGGAGCTGCTTTGGTTACCCCTTTTCATTTGTTGTTGTTGTTGTTGTTGTTGTTGTTGTTGTGGTCTTCAGTCCTGAGACTGGTTTGATGCAGCTCTCCATGCTACTCTATCCTGTGCAAGCTTTTTCATCTCCCAGTACCTACTGCAACCTACATCCTTCTGAATCTGCTTAGTGTATTCATCTCTTGGTCTCCCTCTACGATTTTTACCCTCCACGGTGCCCTCCAATACTAAATTGGTGATCCCTTGATGCCTCAGAACATGTCCTACCAACCGATCCCTTCTTCTGGTCAAGTTGTGCCACAAACTTCTCTTCTCCCCAATCTTATTCAATACTTCCTCATTAGTTATGTGATCTACCCATCTAATCTTCAGCATTCTTCTGTAGCACCACATTTCGAAAGCTTCTATTCTCTTCTTGTCCAAACTATTTATCGTCCATGTTTCACTTCCATACATGGCTACACTCCATACGAATACTTTCAGAAATGACTTCCTGACACTTAAATCAATACTGGATGTTAACAAATTTCTCTTCTTCAGAAACGCTTTCCTTGCCATTTTTATTTGTAGCCGTTTAAAAAAAATGCAGTTCAAGCAACCTTTCTAGAGAAACAGAGCATTTGGGTTCGAGTCCCGGTCTGGCACAAATTTTCAACCTTCACTAGTGATTTTTTTCAGTGCCTGTAGGAGGCTGAAGTCCTGATTTCCCGTAATATAGTTTGTTTACTGCCGCTGTACCACCAGTGGTAGAACACATCTACCAAGTTCCATAGGCGCTTCTAATTATAGGAATTAAGTATCTAGCAAAGGACAGTAGGTAACAGAAAACGTAATTTATGTAGAAAATGACAGTAAGTAATGGAAAAAGTAATTATCTATTTTGTTAACACTTGTTCACTTCATATGTACCGAGATAGTAAAGCTACTAAGTTTTTCTCTCAAAGTGGAACATAATGTCAATCTATGAAAAAGTTTGCTTGGTGGGGGAAGAGGATGTACACCACACATTATACTACTTGTGGTCTCTCTGCCATAGCCTGCCTTTTCACACAAATTCCGATACGTTAAGCCGGCCGTTGTGGCCGAGCGGTTCTAGGCGCTTCAGTCTGGAACTGCGCGACCGCTACGGTCGCAGGTTAGAATTTGAGCCGATAAGGTAAGTGCTAGAGGACAAATGTAAGGATGTAGAGGCTTATCTCACTAGGGGTAAGATAGATACTGCCTACAGGAAAATTAAAGAGACCTTTGGAGATAAGAAAACCACTTGTATGAACATCAAGAGCTCAGATGGAAACCCAGTTCTAAGCAAAGAAGGGAAAGCAGAAAGGTGGAAGGAGTATATAGAGGGTCTATACAAGGGCGATGTACTTGAGGACAATATTATGGAAATGGAAGAGGATGTAGATGAAGATGAAATGGGAGATATGATACTGCGTGAAGAGTTTGACAGAGCACTGAAAGACCTGAGTCGAAACAAGGCCCCCGGAGTAGACAACATTCCATGGGAACTACTGACGGCCTTGGGAGAGCCAGGCCTGACAAAACTCTACCATCTGGTGAGCAAGATGTATGAAACAGGCAAAATACCCTCAGGCTTCAAGAAGAATATAATAATTCCAATCCCAAAGAAAGAAGGTGTTGACAGATGTGAAAATTACCGAACAATCAGTTTAATAAGCCACAGCTGCAAAATACTAATACGAATTCCTTACAGACGAATGGAAAAACTAGTAGAAGCTGACCTCGGGGAAGATCAGTTCAGATTCCGTAGAAATACTGGAACACGCGAGGAAATACTGACCTTACGACTTATCTTAGAAGAAAGATTAAGGAAAGGCAAACCTACGTTTCTAGCATTTGTAGACTTAGAGAAAGCTTTTGACAACGTCCACTGGAATATTCTCTTTCAAATTCTAAAGGTGGCAGGGGTAAAATACAGGGAGCGAAAGGCTATTTACAATTTGTACAGAAACCAGATGGCAGTTGTAAGGGTCGAGGGGTATGAAAGGGGAGCAGTTGTTGGGAAGGGAGTAAGACATGGTTGTAGCCTCTCCCCGATGTTATTCAATCTGTATATTGAGCAAGCGGTAAAGGAAACAAAAGAAAAATTCGGAGTAGGTATTAAAATCCATGGAGAAGAAATAAAAACATTGAGGTTCGCCGATGATATTGTAATTCTGTCAGAGACAGCAAAGGACTTGGAAGAGCAGTTGAATGGAATGGATAGTGTCTTGAAAGGAGGATATAAGATGAACATCAACAAAAGCAAAACGAGGATAATGGAATGTAGTCGAATTAAGTCGGGTGATGCTGAGGGAATTAGATTAGGAAATGAGACACTTAAAGTATTGAAGAAGTTTTGCTATTTGGGGAGCAAAATAACTGATGATGGTCGAAGTAGAGAGGATATAAAATGTAGACTGGCAGTGGCAAGGAAAGCGTTTCTGAAGAAGAGAAATTTGTTAACTTCGAGTATAGATTTAAGTGTCAGGAAGTCATTTCTGAAAGTATTTGTATGGAGTGTAGCCATGTATGGAAGTGAAACATGGACGATAAATAGTTTGGACAAGAAGAGAATAGAAGCTTTCGAAACGTGGTGCTACAGAAGAATGCTGAAGATTAGATGGGTAGATCACATAACTAATGAGGAAGTATTGAATAGGACTGGGGAGAAGAGGAGTTTGTGGCACAACTTGACCAGAAGAAGGAATCGGTTGGTAGGACATGTTCTGAGGCATCAAGGGATCACCAATTTAGTATTGGAGGGCAGCGTGGAGGGTAAAAATCGTCGAGGGAGACCAAGAGATGAATACACTAAGCAGATTCAAAAGGATGTAGGTTGCAGTAGGTACTGGGAGATGAAGAAGCTTGCACAGGATAGAGCAGCGTGGAGAGCTGCATCAAACCAGTCTCAGGACTGAAGACCACAACAACACAACAAGGTAAGTGCCTTTATTTTATGATCTGGTTGCAGATCCACTGAAATTTGAGACGGGTATATATATGATCGGTACTTTCTATAATAGGCACTGACGCTATCCGTTTCATATGACTTTCTTAAATCAGGGTGTGAATGCATTTCAGCCACAAATTTTAGAAAGATGAATGTAAAGTCTCTTCAGGTGAGTTGCAGTTCTGTGAAGGCTGGAACCTGCATGCTTCACGTGTTTCATTATACATGGTGATGAGTGTATATGTACAGATATTCTGAAACGGTTCAAATGGCTCTGACCACTATGGGACTTAACTTCTGAGGTCATCAGTCCCCTAGAACTTAGAACTGCTTAAACCTAACTAACCGAAGGACATCACACACATCCACGCCCGAGGCAGCATTCGAACCTGCGACCGTAGCGGTCGTGCGGTTCCAAACTGAAGCGCCTAGAACCGCTCGGCCACCCTGGCCGGCGATGTTGTGAAAACTGATACCTTAATGTGTACTCATTTCAGTGTGTTAGTCGTTTTTTCTCTGCGTCTAACAGTCTTGCCACAAACACGTCACACCATTAACTACCCGAACAGTCGTAACTGCTTCATTGAGGGACCTGTCGGTGTAGACTTTCCGTTTAGCGTCCACACATCCACAGTTTAGTACCTGCCCTGCAGCCATGGGGAAAGTAAATATTAATGGCTTACTTGTGCCACACGTTCTTGGAGGGAGTAACCAACAACCGAAAGTCATACTACTTTTAACTGCTATAATTATACAAATATTGATTTAACGTTGTTCAGTACACCGTCCCCAGTCATAAACAGAAATATTTGCACTTATACTCCAACTGCACTGTATTTAAAGTACGTTTCTACTTCATAATCGTTCAGTCAATGACCTGCGGACTTTTCTACACTGTTTCGTTATATTCCTGACTTTAAGCGAAAAGTTTTAGTTATTTCTGCGAAGATAGTAATAATCAAGTTATAGACTGTTGTACACCATTTGGTACTGTGGAATTCCACAGTTAAATGCTATTGCCACTAGTATATGGCTACAGTCTGTCATGAGGAGTGCAATTTTCTAAATAAAATTTTATGTTTATTTCAATCAACTGAGTGTTTTATGATTGTTACTGTGAAATATTGAAAATAAGGATTTTCACCAATTTCCGTCCGTTATCTAACGCCTTCTAGCACACGATACTGGTATTCTTTCGCCGAGAGAAGATAGGAAGTCGAATATGTTTTATGTAACAGACCGTGAAAATAATGCTTTTAGCCAGTAGCGGCAGTCAGCTAACGGGAGCCCACAAATATCAGCCTCGGCAGCTGTGTGGGGTCTTTCACGTCCTCTGAATTATTTATATCAAAGAAGAGAAACTGCTTTCTGATGCTGGTCTCGCCGAGGAGGATACACGTAATAGCCAAAGATCCCAGATGCTCGCCGCTATTCTCTGTAGACTGAGGATTTCTAAACTGAAGGAACGTATTGTCAGATGAAACATTACCGCTTATCCAGGGGTAAGTAACGTAAACGTAACAGCTAATCTAAAGTCTACAAAATCGCAACTACATATTGACTAGAGCTATCTGTTGCCTTCTTTCTTTTAGAGTCCTAGAAGTTAGCGTCACTAAAAAAGAGCACGACTGCATTTCACTCTGCGAATCCACCCACACACAGATACTTACAGCGAAAGACAGCTATGTTGCATATACAGTGCACAAAGCGAAGGAACTCCTGATTTCAGAATTAAATATCTCGAAAACTGAGTTCTTTAGACGAGTGCAACAAACGCTATGTTAACTGTGAAAGCTGTAAGGATTTCATACAGACGTCACACAGATATTTCGAAATACACTCCAAGAAAGAAAAGCACCCCGCGTTCTAGTACACGTAGAGACAAAAAAAAGTTATTACAACTCCAGAAGTATCGGATGATTTAATCATGAGAAATAGCTTCCAAAACTGCGCAAGTCAATAACACGTTGTTCCACTTCTGGGACTTGTGCAAACTGTTATTCATCTTGGAATTACTGACAGAATTGTTGGATGTTGTCTTGAGGTATATCATGCCAATTTATACCCAAGTGGCGAGTTAGATCGTCAAAATCCCGAGCTGGTTGGAGCGTCCTGCCCAAAATGAGCCTAACGTTCCCAATTGGCGAGAGATCCTGCGAGCTTTCTGGCCAATGTACGGTTTGGGAAGAAGAAACTCTCGTCGTGTGCGGTCGGGCATTATCTACATCTACATCTACATCCATACTCCGCAAGTCACACGACGGTGTGTGGCGGAGGGTACTTTCAGTATCTCTATCGGTTCTCCCTTCTATTTCAGTCTCGTAATGTTCGTGGAAAGACGGATTGTAGGTATAATTCTGTGTGGGCTCTAATCTCTCCGATTTTATCCTCATGGGCTCTTCGCGAGATATACGTAGGAGGGAGCAATATACTGCTTGACACCTCGGTGAAGGTATGTTCTCGAAACTTCAACAAAGCCCAACCGAGCCACTGAGCGTCTCTCCTGCAAAGTCTTGCACAGGAGTTTATATATCATTTGCGTAACGCTTTCGCGAATACTAATTGATCCTGTAACGAAGCGCGCTGCTTTCCGTTGGATCTTCTCTATCTCTTCTATCAACCCTATCTGGTACGGATCCCACACTGGTGAGCAATATTCAAGCAGTGGGCGAACAAGTGTACTGTAACCTATACACTTGTTTTCGGATTGCATTTCCTTTGGATTCTTCCAACGAATCTCAGTCTGGCATCTGCTTAACCGACGATCAACTTAATATGATCATTCCATTTTAAATCACTCTTAATGCCTACTCCCAGATAATTTATGAAATTAACTGATTCCAGTTGCTGTCCTGCTATATTGTAGCTAAATGATAAAGGCTCTTTCTTTCTGTGTATTCGCAGCACATTATACTTGTCTACATTGAGATTCAATTGCCATTCCCTGCACCATGCGTCAATTCGTTGCAGATCCTCCTGCATTTCAGTACAATTTTCCATTGTTACAACCTCTTGATACCACACCATCATCCGCAAAAAGCCTCAGTGAACTTCCGATGTTATCCACAAGGTCATTTATGTATATTGTGAATAGCAACGGGCCTACGATACTCCCATGCGGCACACCTGAAACCACTCCTACTTCGGAATACTTCTCTCCATTGAGAATGACATGCTGCGTTCTGTTATCTAGGAACTGTTCAAGCAAATCACACAATTGGTCTGATAGTCCAAATGCTCTTACATTGTTCATTAAAAGACTGTGGGGAACTGTATCGAACGCCTTGCGGAAGTCAAGACACACGACATCTACCTGGGAACCCGTGTCTATGACCCTCTGAGTCTCGTGGACGAATAGCGCGAGCTGGGTTTCACACGATCGTCTTTTTACAAACCCATGCTGAATCCTACAGAGTAGATTTCTAGTCTCCAGAAAAGTCATTATACTCGAACATAATACGTGTTCCAAAATTCTACAACTGATCGACGTTAGAGATATAGGTCTATAGTTCTCCACATCTGTTCGAAGTGCCTTCTTGAAAACGGGGATGGCCTGTACCCTTTTCCAATCCTTTGGAACGCTACGCTCTTCTAGAGTCCAACGGTACACCGCTGCAGGAAGGGGGGCAAGTTCCTTCGCGTACTCTGTGTAAAATCGAACTGGTATCCCATCAGGTGCAGCAGCCTTTCCTCTGTTGAGCGATTTTAATTGTTTCTCTATCCCTCTGTCGTCTATTTCGATATCTACCAATTTTTTTATCTGTGCGACAATCTAGAGAGGGAGGTACAGTGCAGTCTTCCTCTGTGAAACAGCTTTGGAAAAGGACATTTAGTATTTCGGCCTTTAGTCTGTCGTCCTCTGTTTCAGTACCATTTTGGTCACAGAGTGTCTGGACATTTTGTTTTGATCCACCTACCGCTTTGACATCAGACCAAAATATCTTAGGATTTTTTGCCAAGTCAGTACATAGAACTTTACTTTCGAATTAATTGAACGCCTCTCGCGTAGCCCTCCTCACACTGCATTTCGCTTCGCGTAATTTTTGTTTGTCTGCAAGCCTTTGGCTATGTTTATGTTTGCTGTGAAGTTCCCTTTGCTTCCGCAGCAGTTTTCTAACTCGGTTGTTGTACCATTATCTGGCACAAATGTAGACCCAGGATGACTAACCGCGACGAGCAACAAAACGGGGCTTAGAATATCGTCAACATACTGCTGTGGTGTCAGGGTACCGCTTATGAGAACCAAATGTGTCCTGCTATGAAAAGAAATAACACCCAAGACCACTACCTAGAATCGGCGGGCGGCAGTGGCATCTCCAGACACGTCTTCGCTGGTAATATGGGCTCAGTTCGAACTGGGACTCATCAGTGGAGACAGTTCTACTTAATTCAATGAGATTCCAGGCCGAAGACGTATATGGAAAAGTCCAGGACAGCGGTGGGAACAGACATGTCTGTGACCGCCATGCGGCCTGACATGGTGAGTGATGCTCTGCGGTGCCATTCCTTTTCATTGACGGCCCCATTTGGTATTCATCCGCTGTATCTATATATATATTTCCAAGTCTAGAAAATAACCTGTGACACTTGTCCATTTTGTTACATAGGGCCGACCGGAAGAGCCACCACTATCATGTACAAACAGCATTTATTAGGAAGAAAGAGTACTACTGTGTGTTATTCGACCTTTGCGAAACATTTACATATTACAGGACACAAACCGAAATGAGTCATGAAGTCTCTTGCCTTCACACAGGAAAGATGGCCTACAGACCTCATATACTGGAAGAGATGGAAATTTTAACATATGTCTATCAATGATAGTCTCATTCTCAATGAACAGCTACAATGCGCATTAAAAATTTCTTTAACGACTTTAAACCACTATTCGCAACATTTTAACATACTCTCGTTCTTTGGCTGTAGGTACTTACATACAGTTCCCAAACATCGTTTTCCTCCTCTGTTGATTCTTGTTGTTGTATCCCACAGCTGCTGATACTACTATGTTAATTCTGTTCATTTTGCACACTTCAATGCTATCTGGAATGGACAGATGGTACGTACTAATTGCTGTTTAATTTTTCAGAAAGGTGGAAGGAGTATATAGAGGGTCTATACAAGGGTGTTGAAGTTGAGAACAATATTATGGAAATGGAAGAGGATGTAGATGAAGATGAAGTGAGATATACGGTATTGCGTGAAGATTTTGACAGAGCACTGAAAAACCGGAGTCGAAACAAGGCCCCGGGAGTAGACAACATTCCATTAGAACTACTGACAGCCTTGGGAGAGCCAGTCCTGACAAAACTCTACCATCTGGTGAGCAAGATGTATGATATAGGCGAAATACCCTCAGACTTCAAGAGGAATATAATAATTCCAATCCCAAAGAAAGCAGGTGCTGACAGATGTGCAAATTACCGAACTATCACTTTAATAAGTCACGGATGCAAAATACTAACGCGAATTCTTTACAGACGAATGGAAAAACTGGTAGAAGCCGACCCTGGAGATGATCAGTTTGGATTCCGTAGAAATACGGGAACACGTGAGGCAATACTTACCCTACGACTTATCTTAGAAAATCGATTAAGGAAAGGCAACCCTACGTTTCTAGCATTTGTAGACTTAGAGAAAGCTTTTGACAATGTTGACTGGAATACTCTTTTTCAAATTCTGATGGTGGCAGGGGTAAAATACAGGGAGCGAAGGGCTATTTACAATTAGTACAGAAACCAAATGGAAGTTATAATAGTCGAGGGACATAAAAGGAAAGCAGTGGTTGGGAAGGGAGTGAGACAGGGTTGTAGCCTCTCCCCAATGTTTTTCAATCTGTATATTGTGCAAGCAGTGAAGGAAGCAAAAGAAAAATTCGGAGTAGGTATTAAAATCCATGGAGAAGTAATAAAAGCTTTGAGGTTCGCCGATGACACTGTAATTCTGTCAGAGACAGCAAAGGACTTGGAAGAGCAGCTGAACGGAATGGACAGTGTATTGAAAGGAGGATATAAGATCAACATCAACAAAAGCAAAACGAGGATAATGGAATGTAGTCGAATTATGTCGGGTGATGCTGAGGGAATTAGATTAGGAAATGAGACACTTAAAGTAATAAAGGTGTTTTGCAGTTTGGGGAGCAAAATAACTGATGATGGTCGAAGTAGAGAGGATATGAAATGTTGACTGGCAGTGGCAGGGAGAGTTTTTCTGAAGAAGAGAAATTTGTTAACATTGAGTATAGATTTATGTGTCAGGAAGTCATTTCTGAAAGTATTTGTATGGAGTGTCGCCATGTATGGAAGTGAAACATGGACGATAAATAGTTTGGACAAGAAGAGAATAGAAGCTTTCGAAATGTGGTGCTACAGAAGAATGCTGAAGATTAGAGAGGTAGATCATATAACTAATGAGGAGGGACTGAATAGGACTGGGGAGAAGAGAAGTTTGTGGACCAACTTGACTACGAGAGGGGATCGTTTGGTAGAACATGTTCTGAGGCATCAAGGGATCACCAATTTAGTATTGGAGGGCAGCGTGAAGGGTAAAAATCGTAGAGGGAGACCAAGAGATGGATACACTAAACACATTCAGAAGGATGTTGGTTGCAGTAGGTACTGGGATATGAAGAACCTTGCGCAGGCTAGAGTAGCATGGAGAGCTGCATCAAAATGGTCTCAGGATTGAAGATTTTAACAATAACATCAACAATTTTGCAACATTTCCTGTCTATTTAATTTATTACGTATTTTTATACTTCCGTTATTGAGCTTGGTCTCCTGTTATAACTGATATCGTACATAACTGTTTCCCTAATTTCTGCCGCGATACGCTATCACTCTCCATAGTTGGTGGGCACGTAGCGGGGAAATCAGTTGACAAACTTTTCACTCTGCTTCCAGTCCTGGAGACTTGTTATGCTTTTAGTTTTAATACCGGATTTACAAGATAACTTTTACTTATTTCACCTGACCACGTCAGCTAATATTCGTCTTTCATGTCTCCATCCAATGTGAATCTATGTGTCACCATGTTCTGTTTTTAAAACTTCGAGTGATACTTGAGGTTCTGGTATCCTCCTACGTCGACTGAAATGTTTTTACAGGAATTATAATTTATTCTGATGAAGATAACCTTAGTTGGTATCTAAACGAGGCCAAAGCAACACAATTTGTGCTGCCGGTTCGCTGTTTTCATCGTCAATAAAAAGTTAAGTAAGGTTGCGGACCGTCCGTCATGTTCAAAACTAAAACCTATATTTTGATAATAGTGGTTACTATACAAACGAAACACCAAATCACTTTAAGGAATTGGAAACTTTGGAAGGACAAAGTTCAAACTGACAAAATCGAATAAAGTGAGCTGCAAGCACGACGAGGTTCTACCTGTCTTCTGCTGGAAGTAGAACGCATTGATGCCGCAATCAGTGGAAAACCAGCCGTGTTACAAGAGTGCTGAAGTTCCGACTGATATTGCTTTGCTTGGATTCATTAGGATCACTAGATTCTGCTTCACTGATGGAATCGTGTGTTCCTACTGACGAATTTCAGTTATGAAAGTCAGAGTGCCAAGTGCTCAGTTGGAACCTTCTAATACAAAAGCGCTCTAGTGAGTGGTTTTAGAACTATCTTTTCGGCAATTCAGTACTGCGTCTATTATTTGAGAACCATCAAAAGTATTGCTGTTCTGTTTTATTGCTCGTGTAGCATTCATAATAAATAATAATGGATGTAAACAATGATTTGGTAGCTGAATTGTAAGCAGATTTCAGAATATTCAGAAGTTGAAAGCAGTTGTGGTTGTTCGACTGAAAGGTAACCAACTACATGCACGTGCTTGTAAGTTAAGTTTTTATGTAAATGCGTGCTACAACTAAAAGAAAGCATATTGCTGACAAGCAATCTTGCAAATGAATGGTAAAATCAGACATAATCAAGCAGATAAGTCCCACATAAACAGAACAGAGAAAAATGTTCTAGCCAAAAGCCAAAAATACTGAAGGAATGCATAAATACATAAAAATACCGGTTCAGGATAAAAACTGAAGCAACTGATGCGAAATAATTGTTTCATAATTATTATTCGCTAAGCCAGAATGAGAAATACCATTTATTCCATTTTTGCCCAATTCTACTGAAAGAAGTACTGCTGTACTTCCCAGAACGAAAAATCGTGCAATGACCTACAAGTAATTGGATTTCAAATTGTGTTATGTGATGTGCGAAGTGATTTTAAACTTCAAATAATATTGCAGAACGTATGTTCATTATCTATTTCCGGCACGTACAAAATCACCTAACTGTATCGTTACAATAAGGCTGTCATCTATGGCCCCAACATACTGTTCTCCAAGACTAAAGTATGTCAATCCAACCACTGTCCATCATTGTGTCTCTCGATGCCGACCATATCCATCTGCCTGCCTCCATATGAGACAGCATTATTTGGAAGGTTGGCTTACTACGTCACAGTTATGCCGTCGACCATTCCATACACCACAATTTTAAAATGCTGTGTGTAACTTTACACTGAACTCGTGGCGAATATCATGCAAAACGCATTTGATCAAAATAGAAATCTGAGTTTCCGGTTCCGTTCGCATCCAAACCATGTTTGTAGTATGTAGACTGAAGTGGACTGCCGAAAGGTTACAAGAGGTAAACATAATAAAAGTTCAAACACCACAGCGGAACGCTGAAAATTCAACAGTATATTATTAATCTGTGTATGAAACGACTGCTTTTGATTATGGGAGTACAAATCTGCATTTGGTCGATGTCACTTTAATTCGAAGAAATTAGGTTTTGAACTATCTGTGCTTTTTATCTATGTTTTTATTAATTAATACTAATTAGCATTAATTAAATATCGTCTTTTAGGTGATACTAGTGATCTAAATCTACAGATTTCGATAGTTTATTGTATGAAAAGCCTATTTTTAAAAGGTAGTATATATAGGTTAAAGGTAAGGTAAGGTGATTTACCAGAAATGCTAATTTTGCAGTATTTTTTATAATTTAGCTGCGATTATCCCTTTCAGTGTAGTGTGTCCAGGTTTCTCAACAGATGTCATGAAATGTATTCTCGAGTAGTACTACTGCTGCGCTCTACTGCAGTCAGAATGATGCGCTGAGGAAACATGTTAGTGTTATGTGGCACGTGTCACGAAAGCTGTTTTCTCCATAGTTGTGATTCCAGTTTAGGTATGCAAGAAGCAAGCAAGGTACATTTCTTTTTACACACAATCGGTGCTACGAGACCTATACTGATACATAAATAATTTCTTTTATTTATTTTGTTAAATATGCTACGGCAGGTACCTTAGGAAGTCAACGCTGAGCGTTGGGTTACTCATCCGGACGACTGGCAATGTTGCTTTTACATCAGTTCTACACCTTTCTCCTCCCCCCCCCCCCCCCCCCACCCATGAACCATGGAACTTGCCGTTGGTGGGGAGGCTTGTGTGCCTCAGCTATACAGATGGCCGTACCGTAGGTGCAACCACAACGAAGGGGTATCTGTTGAGAGCCCAGACAAACATGTGGTTCCTGAAGAGGGGCAGCAGCCTTTTCAGTAGTTGCAGGGGCAACAGTCTGGATGATTGACTGATTTGGCCTTGTAACATTAACCAAAATGGCCTTGCTGTGCTGGTACTGCGAACGGCTGAAAGCAAGGGGAAACTACAGCCGTAGTTCTTCCCGAGGACATGCAGCTTTACTGTATGATTAAATGATGATGGCGTCCTCTTGGGTAAAATATTCCGGAGGTAAAATAGTCCCCCATTCGGATCTCCGGGCGGGGACTACTCAAGAGGACGTCGTTATCAGGAGAAAGAAAACTGGCGTTCTACGGATCGGAGCGTGGCATGTCAGATCCCTTAATCGGGCAGGTAGGTTAGAAAATTTAAAAAGGGAAATGGATAGGTTAAAGTTAGATATAGTGGGAATTAGTGAAGTTCGGTGGCAGGAGGAAGAAGACTTTTGGTCAGGTGATTACAGGGTTATAAATACAAAATCAAATAGAGGTAATGCAGGAGTAGGTTTAATAATGAATAAAAAAATAGGAGTGAGGGTTAGCTACTACAAACAGCATAGTGAACGCATTATTGTGGCCAAGATAGACACAAATGGTTCAAATGGCTCTGAGCACTATGGGACTTAACATCTATGGTCATCAGTCCCCTAGAACATAGAACTACTTAAACCTAACTAACCTAAGGACAGCACACAACACCCAGCCGTCACGAGGCAGAGAAAATCCCTGACCCCGCCGGGAATCGAACCCGGGAACCCGGGCGTGGGAAGCGAGAACGCTACCGCACGACCACGAGATGCGGGCTATAGACACAAAGCCCATGCCTACTACAGTAGTACAAGTTTATATGCCAACTAGCTCTGCAGATGATGAAGAACTTGACGAAATGTATGACGAGATAAAAGAAATTATTCAGGTAGTGAAGGGAGACGAAAATTTAATAGTCATGGGTGACTGGAATTCGTCAGTAGGAAAAGGGAGAGAAGGAAACATAGTAGGTGAATATGGATAGGGGGGAAGAAATGAAAGAGGAAGCCGCCTTGTAGAATTTTGCACAGAGCATAACTTAATCATAGCTAACACTTGGTTCAAGAATCATGAAAGAAGGTTGTATACCTGGAAGAATCCTGGAGATACTAAAAGGTATCAGATAGATTATATAATGGTAAGACAGAGATTTAGGAACCAGGTTTTAAACTGTAAGACATTCCCAGGGGCAGATGTGGATTCTGACCACAATATATTGGTTATGAACTGCAGATTGAAACTGAAGAAACTGCAAAAAGGTGGGAATTTAAGGAGATGGGACCTGGATAAAATGAAAGAACGAGAGGTTGTACAGAGTTTCAGGGAGAGCATAAGGGAACAATTGACAGGAATGGGGGAAAGAAATACAGTAGAAGAAGAATGGGTAGCTCTGAGGGATGAAGTAGTGAAAGCAGCAGACGATCAAGTAGGTAAAAAGACGAGGGCTAATAGAAATCCTTGGGTAACAGAAGAAATATTGAATTTAATTGATGAAAGGAGAAAATATAAAAATGCAGTAAATGAAGCAGGCAAAAAGGAATACAAACGTCTCAAAAATGAGATTGGCAGGAAGTGCAAAATGGCTAAGCAGGAATGGCTAGAGGACAAATGAAAGGATGTAGAGGCTTGTCTCACTAGGGGTAAGATAGATACTGCCTACAGGAAAATTAAAGAGACCTTTGCAGAGAAGAGAACCACTTGTATGAATATCAAGAGCTCAGATGGAAACCCAGTTCTACGCAAAGAAGGGAAAGCAGAAAGGTGGAAGGAGTATATAGAGGGTCTATACAAGGGCGATGTACTTGAGGACAATATTATGGAAATGGAAGAGGATGTAGATGAAGATGAAATGGGAGATATGATACTGCGTGAAGAGTGACAGAGCACTGAAAGACCTGAGTCGAAACAAGGCCCCAGACAACATTCCATTGGAACTACTGACGGCCTTGGGAGAGCCAGTCCTGACAAAACTCTACCATCTGGTGAGCACGATGTATGAAACAGGCGAAATACCCTCAGACGTCAAGAAGAATATAATAATTCCAATCCCAAAGAAAGCAGGTGTTGACAGATGTGAAAATTACCGAACTATCAGTTTAATAAGTCACAGCTGCAAAATACTAACACGAATTCTTTACAGACGAATGGAAAAACTAGTAGAAGCCAACCTCGGGGAAGGTCAGTTTGGATTTCGTAGAAACACTGGAACACGTGAGGCAATACTGACCTTACGACTTATCTTAGAAGAAAGATTAAGGAAAGGCAAACCTACGTTTCTAGCATTTGTAGACTTAGAGAAAGCTTTTGACAATGTTGACTGGAATACACTCTTTCAAATTCTAAAGGTGGCAGGGGTAAAATACAGGGAGCGAAAGGCTATTTACAATTTGTACAGAAACTAGATGGCAGTTATAAGAGTCGAGGGACATGAAAGGGAAGCAGTGGTTGGGAACGGAGTAGGACAGGGTTGTAGCCTCTCCCCGATGTTATTCAATCTGTATATTGAGCAAGCAGTAAAGGAAACGAAAGAAAAATTCGGAGTAGGTATTAAAATTCATGGAGAAGAAATAAAAACTTTGAGGTTCGCCAATGACATTGTAATTCTGTCAGAGACAGCAAAGGACTTGGAAGAGCAGTTGAATGGAATGGACAGTGTCTTGAAAGGAGGATATAAGATCAACATCAACAAAAGCAAAACAAGGATAATGGAATGTAGTCTAATTAAGTCGGGTGATGCTGAGGGAATTAGATTAGGAAATGAGGCACTTAAAGTAGTAAAAGAGTTTTGCTATTTGGGGAGCAAAATAACTGATGATGGTCGAAGTAGAGAGGATATAAAATGTAGGCTGGCAATGGCAAGGAAAGCGTTTCTGAAGAAGAGAAATTTGTTAACATCCAGTATCGATTTAAGTGTCAGGAAGTTATTTCTGAAAGTATTCGTATGGAGTGTAGCCATGTATGGAAGTGAAACATGGACGATAAATAGTTTGAACAAGAAGAGAATAGAAGCTTTCTAAATGTGGTGCTACAGAAGAATGCTGAAGATTAGATGGGTAGATCACATAACTAGTGAGGAACTATTGAATAGGATTGGGGAGAAGAGAAGATTGTGGCACAACTTGACCAGAAGAAGGGATCGGTTGGTAGGACATGTTCTGAGGCATCAAGGGATCACCAATTTAGTATTGGGGGGCAGCGTGGAGGGTGAAAATCGTAGAGGGAGACCAAGAGATGAATACACTGTGCAGATTCAGAAGGATGTAGGTTGCAGTAGGTACTGGGAGATGAAAAAGCTTGCACAGGATAGAGTAGCATGGAGAGCTGCATCAAACCAGTCTCAGGACTGAAGACCACAACAACAACAACATAGTGCTTACAATTGATTTTTAATTAACAAAGAGAGCCGAGAATTCAAGAAAGTTGAATGGCATCAACTTCACATAATTCAAGAACCAGTAAATTTACTGTCGATTTCTCAGTGACAGTTGGTACTATGAGGTTTCGTGACAGCCTCGACGACTTCTAATCGCTGGGGTGATGTGTGACAGTTGGACAGGGAATCATTTGACTATAAACCTTTGAGGAACTTCAAACCAAATTTGAGGAAGGGTTGAACACGGCGTAATTTTGGAGCACTCTGAGAAGATTTTAATAAACGTATCATGTGCACGGCGTACTTCCCACGTAAAGTGAATCTGGGGGTAACTCATCCCTGCCACAGGTAGGACTCGGGGCATGGGCGAGAAGGAGGACATACGTTAAAAATCATCAGAAATGGTCGATGCCGCTTGGGAATCTACAGTTTTCGGTTTTGCTTCCTCCGGAAGGTTTTTATCCATGAATTAATCAACTCATGCACTTGGAAGGATACTACAATCCATGTGACTATGTAAAGGCAAGACGTTGTTACCAAACTTCTTGGTAAGTTCGTGACCACTTTACTTCAAATTTTAATACGTTACTCTAATAAACATTCGCACACACATAGGCTACGTATTTTTAATACACGTAATATGAAAATATATGTTTCTATGTATTCTAATACGTAAAGGCATAAAGCTGTTTAACGTTGTTTCCAAAAATCTTGAAACGTTCTTGACCGACTTACTTCAAAATTCCACATTACTCTGTAATAAACATTCGGATATAAGTGGTATATTTATAATATATATAGTCGACTCTAGATAATTTCAGACTCAAGTGACCTGGGTAAAAGTTCAAATTACCGAGAGTGTAGAATACTATGACTTCAAATAATCGAGAGGCACGGAGAAAACATTCAAATAAACATCAGTTTGACTATCCGACGTAAATATTGCATACATATATACATTCAGCTTTATTTGAGTAATTTGCCAAACAATACATACATGCATATGGTAGCAACGTACTATGTTGTTGTTATGGTCTTCAGTCCTGTGCAAGCTTCTTCATCTCCCAGTACCTACTGCAACCTCCATCCATCTGAATCTGCTTAGCGTAATCGTCTCTTGGTCTCCCTCTATGATTTTTACGCTCCACGCTGCCGTCCAGTACGAAATTGGTGATCCCTTGATGCCTCAGAAGACGTCCTACCAACCGATCCCTTCTTCTAGTCAAGGTGTGGCACAAATTTCTCTTCTATCTGATCTAATTCAATACCTCCTCGTTAGTTATGTGATCTACCCATCTAATCTTCAGCATTCTTCTGTAGCACCACATTTCAAAGGCTTCTATTCTCTTTTTGTCCAAACTATTTATCGTCCACGTTTCACTTCCACACATGCACACACTTCATACAAATACTTTCAGGAACGAATTCCTGATACTTAAATCTATACTCGATGTTAACAAATTTCTCTTCTTTAGAAGCGCTTTCCTTGCCATTGCCAGTCTACATTTTATATCCTCTCTACTTCGACCATAATCAGTTATTTTGCTCCCCAAATAGCAAAACAGATCTACTAATTTAAGCATCTCATTTCGTAATCTAATACCCTCAGCATCAACCGATTTAATTCGACTACATTCTCACTCCCTTCCCAACCACTGCTTCCCTTTAACATCCCTCGACTGTTATAACTGCCATCTGGTTTCTGTATTAATTGTTAATAGCCTTCCTCTTCCTGTATTTTACCCCTGCCACCTTCAGAATTTGAAAGAGAGTATTCAACTCCACATTGTCAAAAGCTTTATAAGTCTACAAATGCTAGAAACGTAGATTTGCCTTTCCTTAATCTGTTTTCTAATATAATTCGTAGGGTCAGTATTGCCTCACGTGTGCCAACATTTCTACAGAATTAAACTGATCTTTCCCCAGGTCGGCTTCTACCAGTTTTTCCAATCGTCTGTAAAGAATTCGTGTTAGTATCTTGCAGCTGTGGCTTATTATACTGATAGTTCGGTAATTTTCACATCTGTCAACACCTGCTTTCCTTGGGGATGGAATTATTATATTCTTCTTCAAGTCTGTGGGTATGTCGACTGTCTCATACATATTACTCACCACAGTACTATGTGAAATATATAACAATGAAAATTTACACGACATTCTGAAAAATAGTCAGTGATTTTCTTCTGAAACAGCGACTGCCATCTACCATTGTCCAGCGAATTTTCTATGGTGATGGAGTGAGGAGGAATCATCACTCGCTTCCGTCTCAGAGCGTAGTAGCGTAGAGTACAGTAAGGCAAAACCCAATATGTTGTTTCCGACAGCGAGTGTTCATCAGAAATAAGGCTATCGTCATGAGTGCCCAGGGAAGTGTGACAGGGCCTTATTTTTTTGTTTTTGTTTTTTTGTTTTTTGGTATACGTAAATGATGTGGTGAACAGAGTAAGCCGCAGTCGGCGGCTGTCGCGGCTGTCTGCTGATGATGCTGTGAAGGTGCCGTTGTTGGGTGACTGTAGCGGGATACAGGTTGACTCAAACCAAATTTCTAGCTGGAGTGCTAAATGGCATCCAGCTCTAATTGTGGAAAAATGTGAGTCAATGTAGATGAGGAAAAACAAACCCACAATGTTCAAGTAGAGCATAAGTGGTGTGCTGCTCGACAAAGTCACATCGATTAAATATCTTGGCGTAACGTTGCAAAGCCGTATGAAGTAGAATTAGCATGCTAGGACTGTAGTATGGAAGGCGAATGGTCGACTTCGGTTTATTGGGACAATTTTAGGAAAGTGTGGTTCATCTGTAAAGGAGACAGCAGATAGGACGTTATGGCGAGGCGTTGTTGAGTACTGCTAAAGTGTTTTAATACGCGCCGGGTCGGATTGAAGAAAGACATCGAGGCAACTCAGAGGTGGGCTGCTTTATTTGTTGGCGATAAGTTCGAACAAACGCAAGCACTACGGAGAGTTTTCAGGAACTCAAATGGTTATTACTGGAGGAAAGGCGACGTTCTCTTCGACGAGCACTACCGAGAAAATTTAGAGAATAGCTATTCCTCTATTCCGTGCTGTATTCCTAAATCAAGGAGACATTGTTCTCCGTCCTTTGTCTTCTAATCATGTTTATGTAGACAAAGCGGAAGTTTCTCAGTTGTAGTCATCTCTCACCGAAAATGAAAAAGTATTAGAAATAGAATAAAATAAAATTTATCGGACAAATGTGATCTCGGGATAGTTTACGGCTATCTTCTAGTGTCTGCTAGTTCAGTTCCTTCACAATCTCCTTCAATCTCTCGACCGGGTCAAAGAAACCAGTGATCATTCGTGCTGCCATTTTCTGTATACGGTCCCGTAGTACTACTATTTGGTACGGTGTCCCCATACTTGAACAATTTCTAGGATATGTAGATATTTATTCTCTACCCAAATTGCAATTTCTAAATGCCCCACCAATAAATCATAAGCAGCTTGACCTGAAATGTAGCCTTTATCTACATTTACATCCATACTCCGCAAGCCACCTGACGGTGTGTGGCGGACGGTACCTTGAGTACATCTATCGGCTCTCCCTTCTACTCCAGTCTCGTATTGTTCGTGGACAGAAAGATTGTTGGTATGGCTCTGTGTGGGCTCTAATCTCTCTGATTTTATCCTTGTGGTCTCTAGGCCAGATAGGGTGGGAGGGAGCTATATACTAATTGCCCCTCGGTGAAGGTATGTTCTCAAAACTACAACAAAAGCCCGTACCGAGATACTGAGCGTCTCTCTTGCAGAGTCTTCCACTGGAGTTTATCTATCATCTCCGTAACGCTTTCTCGATTACTAAATGATCATTTAACTAAGCTCGCTGCTCTCCGTTGGATATTCTGTATCTCTTCTACCAACCCTGTCTTGTACGGATCCCACACCGCTGGGCGAAAAAGTGTAGTGTAACCTACTTCCTTTGTCTTCGGACTGCACTTCCTTCGGGTTCTTCCAATAAATCTGTCTGGCATCTGCTTTACCGACGATTAATTTTATGTGGTCATTCCATTTTAAATCACTCCTAATGCCTACTCCCAGACAATCTATTGAATTAACTTCTTCCAGTTGCTGACCTGCTATATTGTAGCTAAATGATATGGGATCTTCCTATCTATGTATTCGCCGCACATTACACTTGTCTACATTGAGATTAAATTGCCATTCCCTGCACCATGCGTCAATTCGCTGCAGATCCTCCTGCATTTCAGTACAATTTTCCATTGTTACAACCTCTCGATATACTACAGCATCATCCGCAAAAATCCTCAGTGGACTTCCGATGTTATCCGCAAGGTCATTTAATGCCTCTCCACACCGTTATTTTCAATCATTAGATCTGTAATACTGCCTTATTTGTAACTCTTCATTTCTATAGCCAACGTATACTACGCTCTGACGGTTCGTTCGGTGCGTGCTTCATCTCACCTACGTACAATGCGAACAAGTTCAAGTCTTCGCAGCGGAATGTCCTTCAACAGTATGTCACAGCTGTATAATCAACAGTTCGTACACTGATGCTGAACCTAAATTGACGATAGTACTACCTGTTAAATTTTTTCAATAGAAGGTCCAACCTGGAACTATTACAGTGCCACTTTTTGTAAGGCAGCTTTTGTGCCCGAGTATCAGATAAAGGTGCGCTTTATCAACTGCGGGACCGGTTGTCACTGAGAGGCAACTTTTAATTCAGTAAATCTGAAACCGAGTAGGAGATGGACTAGTGAAACAACGAGAAAGAGAGGGACGGAGCGGGAGGAGTGAATTTTATAGGGTGGGAGGAGGGGGCGGTGAGCGAGGAGCCGATGTTCCGGATTGGGGAGAAAGGTGCCGACGCAGGTCAGATGAATGAGTCGGGAGGATTGGTATTTGTATAAACGGTTCGTTCGCTTTTAGCGCTGCCACGCGCATAAATTTTTTCGCATTTATAATACATGTCGGCTACAGCAGCGTTGGACGTGAACGCGGAACTGGAGCAGATTACATTTTTTTTTCCAGCAGATGAAGAATTACGCCGATGCTCGTAATTAATTATGGACACTGGATATCCATTTTCGGGATTAGGGTAAAGCATCTCCTGGTGTGGAATCATTTTGGAGAATTTTCTGCCTGTCGGGGCGCAACATTTGTAATGTGGATGATAAAGTCCTTCCTTTTTTTTTAATCTTACTTGCCTGTTCGAGTATTTACCAAAGCAACACTGGAATGTTCTATTTCTGCGATGTAGCCTCACGCCAAATGATTCGAACAGTTCAGTGACCGTTGCTTTGAGACTTTAATCCCCATGTGCGTCACACTCTATCAGAAATCTGTCAACGCCAGAGGCCGAACATGTTTTAGCTGATAAAACCAAAAGTGCTTTTATAGACAGAACAACAGAACTCCAGCCAGCGACGGCAAATAAAGCCCTCTGGGACACTGCTCTATAAAACAACACGCCAACACTGAATATATAGAAAATAAACAGATTGAGTATTAACCCTCAAAGTCCTTAATGGCGGCGTGATGGAAGAAAAACTTTCCTTTCAAGTCGTTTTGTTTCGAATATTATACTCCAGTTTTCAACAGTTGTATCCACAATGGCCATTATTAGTACCTCAGGTTCAGTTGACCTCAGGTGGCGCGAAAGGCCAGTCCGTCAAAAAACTGGATAACGAAACTGCATAATCTGTGTACTATATCGAAGCGCGAGACGAAATTACGGAATATTGGTACATCTCGTACGAGGTGAAGACGAATTAAGTTTTTTTGGAATTCCAATACGAAGCGAAATATCGAAAGCCGATAGTGATGTTGTGGTTGTGGACTTCAGCCCTGAGACTGGTTTGATGCAACTCTCCATGCTACTCTATCCTGTGCAAGCTTCTTCATCTCCCAGTACCTACTGCAACCTACATCCGTCTGAATCTGTACAGTGTATTCATCTCTTGGTCTCCCTCTACGATTTTTACCCTCCACGCTCCCCTCCAATACCAAATTGGTAATCCCGTGATGCCTCAGAACATGTCCTACCAACCGATCCCTTCTTCTAGTCAAGTTGTGCCACAAACTTCTCTTCTCCCCAATCCAATTCAATACCTCCTCATTAGTTATATGATCTACCCATCTTATCTTCAGCATTCTTCTGTAGCACCACATTTCAAAAGCTTCTATTCTCTTCTTGTCCAAACTACTTATCGTCCATGTTTCACTTCCTTAGAAATACTTTCAGAAACGACTTCCTGACACTTAAATTTATACTCGATATTAACAAATTTCTCTTCTTAGTTCTTCAAGATGTTGCCAGAAAATGTTCACTTTGTTTCTTTTGCTATACTGAACACGTCGCCACTATTGGCTTAGGGGATCGAACAACAGTTAACGTACATAGATATACAACAAACTGTTTGCCACAGGACGTGAATGGAACTGTGGTGTCACCGCCAGACACCACACTTGCTAGGTGGTAGCCTTTAAATCGGCCGCGGTCTGTTAGTATACGTCGGTCCCGCGTGTCGCCACTATCAGTGATTGCAGACCGAGCGCAGCCACACGGCAGGTCTAGAGAGACTTCCTAGCACTCGCCCCAGTTGTACAACCGACTTTGCTAGCGATGGTTCACTGACAAAATACGCTCTCATTTGCCGAGACGATAGTTTAGCATAGCCTTCAGCTACGTCATTTGATACGACCTAGCAAGGCGCCATTATCAGTTGCTATTTATCTTGTGATGCATGTACCGTCAAGACCGACGTTCTTCATTAAGGGATTAAAGTTAAGTATTCCACCAGCTACTACCTTTTTTCTAAATTCTTATTTCCTTGTCCTGTTCCAGACCTCACGCCAGCCTGCGTGAGCTAAAACGCGTGCCTTTCGGCCTCCTCTAGTAAAACGGTGTTGGCTCTCCTGCCAACCAAAACAGGAACTACCAAAGACAACCTAAGACAAAACGTCAAGTATAATTCGTAACCAGTATAACAAACATTTTATTTCGCAGTTGATTTCTTGGTTTGTAGTCTAACTCGGTGTGTTCGTCGGCGACGTATGCTTAAATTGGTTACATCTTGCAGGTTTCAGCTTCACGTAATTTTGTTTTCGTTTTTAGTTGGTCACGACATAAATTGCAGTTTTGGAAAAGTGTTAGATCGATAACTGTGTGGATCGTTATTCACAATTGGTACCTATCCATAGGCAGAATCCTGGCTAACGTGAAATGTGGCTGTTTTCTTGAAGTGGTATTGTGGTGGCAGGTTGCTTTGAGTGGTATTTCCTGGTCAAATGGATGATGCTACTGTTTCCGTTTCCGGAAGGCTTGAGATGCTGTAGCAAGTGAGTGGTACTGAGACCCATTGTGGAAAAGTTTTGTTACGCGATTTGTAAATCAGTATTTTGGGAATATCATTTTGAGAACCTGTCGATTATGGATACGAATAGGCAGATACCAACGACTGAAGGGGATGAGATTTTCTACACTGTACAAGAAGTAGGATAAATGTGGCGGTGGCAGGTACTTTATTAATGCTTATTATGCACCAACAAGAAAAAAAAAGTTGAGTACATTACTTTACTATCCAACCCGAGATGGATGTGAAGACTGATTAGTAAAGAAAATGAAGGGAAGCTGTGTTGGCTTGCCTTTCACTACTGTGTAAGTAAACCACAGAGTATATTTCACAGAGTGGAGAACCTGCACTGGATGTATTAGTCGGAGAATTACTTGAAGGATAATTTAAATCCAACGGTGTGGGAAACGTAATTGCGGATTGAGATGTGCGAGGGTCTTTCTGTAAGTAATGCCAACTATGATATGTGGCACGAACATGTGGCGACGCAGTAATCACAGTAAGTACATCTACATCTACAGCTACATGATTTCTCTGCAATTCACATTTAAGTGCTTGGTAGAGGGCTCATCGAACCACAATCATACTATCTCTACCATTCCACTCCCGAACAGCACGCGGGAAAAACGAACACTAAACCTTTCTGTTCGAGCTCTGATTTCTCTCATTTTATTTTGATGATCAGTCCTACCCATGTAGGTTGGGCTCAACAAAATATTTTCGCATTCGGAAGAGAAATTTGGTGACTGAAATTTCGTAAATAGATCTCGCCGCGACGAAAAACAACTTTGCTTTAATGCTTTCCATCCCAACTCGCGAATCGTATCTGCCACACTCTCTCCCCTATTACGTGATAATCCAAAACGAACTGCCCTTTTTTGCACCCTCTCCATGTCCTCCGTCAATCCCACCTGGTAAGGGTCCCACACCGCGCAGCAATATTCTAACAGAGGACGAACGACTGTAGCGTAAGCTGTCTCTTTAGTGGACTTGTTGCATGTTCTAAGTGTCCTGCCAATGAAACGCAACCTTTGGCTCGCCTTCCCCAAGATATGTGGTCTTTACAACTGAAGTTGTTCGTAATTTTAACACCCAGGTACTTAGTTGAATTGACAGCCTTGAGAATTGTACTATTTATCGAGTAATCGAATTCCAACGGATTTCTTTTGGAACTCATGTGGATCACCTCACACTTTTCGTTAGTTAGCGTCAACTGCCACCTACCACACCATACAACAATCTTTTCTAAATCTCTTTGCCACTGATACTGGTCTTCGCATGACCTTACTAGACGGTAAATTACAGCATCATCTGGGAACAACTTGAAAGGAAGCGGCAAACAGTACCGAAATGCCGGCCGGAGTGGCCGTGCGGTTCTAGGCGCTATAGTCTGGAACCGAGCGACCGCTACGGTCGCAGGTTCGAATCCTGCCTCGGGCATGGATGTGTGTGATGTCCTTGGGTTAGTTAGGTTTCATTAGTTCTAAGTTGTAGGCGACTGATGACCTCAGAAGTTAAGTCGCATAGTGCTCACAGCCATTTGAACCATTTTTGAAGTATCGAAATCAACCAACAGATTGCGACAGCTGCGAAGATGGCTCGTTACCAGTGCCTGAAACATTCAGTGTAAGCTTGACTCTGATACAAGACTAAGTTGAGTAGAGTAGAACAGCGGGCATACGTGCTTCTCAGTGTGAAGCGTAACTACGAGCAGCTGTGGGTCATATGGAATCACCCATGAAGGTAGTGCTCGCTTTGTCGTATGGCAGGCACAGTATTCTGGAGTGCAACCCTATCAGGGACGGCCCCACTGTCAATGGCCAATACTGGCAAAACTTTCTACTGTACCACCTGCGGTATACACTTCGGAAAAGAGGTCCGGCTCTGCGGGGTAATGCAGCCATACTCCTAAGATACCGCTACAGTCAGCAGTGCAGGCATCATCAAGCAATGTGTATAGGGTGGGGGAGGGGTTGGGGGGGAACCCTCCTCAAGCCACGCTATTCAGCAGATCTCAGACCACGCGACTTTGACCTTCTTCGCGTGGGAGGCACTTTGCAAAAAGGGCAGGAAACCTCATGGCATTTCGGAAACAGGTTGGATACATTGATGGCGATGCCAGTGGTAATCAACGCCTTCTCCGTCGTTGGCAACGCTATTGGCACTGGGTAACTATTCTGAAGGGCGTTAGTTGATTTTGATTAGTTCTTGTTCTATTTGTACTTGTTCACAATTAATTTATACAGAGTTCGATTGCGTGTGTTTCACTTCAGCCTCTTGTTCTGGAACCCTATTTAATGTTGGCTTTAAGTTACACCGTGCCTCACCGGTGTAATGCGCTTCGTGTAATCTCCCTGTTATCACATTAACACAAGATATGCCATGTTTGCCATGAATCATGAAATGACCCTCGAATGTTGAAAACCTTTTCATAAGAAATGTGTAAAGGAAAGAAATTGCCTCGTATATTTGTAAATGACATCAATGTCACGAAGCCTACCGTAGAGGGAGTTACTTCTGACTAGAATAACGTCGATGCAGTGTCGCTGAAAAGGGAGGATGATATCTGATAAGCGAGAAAGGAACATTCCTTTGCGGGCTATAATACAAAGGAGTCTTCATATAATAATTTCAGTATCCATACTAATATTTTTTTCTATAATCGAATGATTTTCGTAACAACAATTGTTTTTTCGTGTCTGATAAGTAAAGTAGAAGGATTACTAAGTCTGAAGTATTGATAAACTATAGCCTACCCGGTATTGTCTTTTTTCGCTATTATTGAGTGTAGGTGTTGCTCTCGAGGGGTGATAAATAGAGCAGCAACGGAGCATGTCTAAGGGGCATCAAAAAGCATATCTCCTTCAAGGAAAAAAAATTTCAAGTGTGGTAAAGGAGGTTTCATTGGCAGGCAGTTTACGGTGACTGCCTTTTGAATACGAAGGGTGAACTTGGCGACACAGCCAGGTTGCTGATTCCTGATTTCACTGAACCACTTTTTCGTTGGACCTGGTTCTTCTTGATGAGAAAGCCTAAGAATTCGACAGCAGTGAACATAGGGTTTATTGCAATCATTTGATAACGCTTGGAACATCAACCGAACCACCTTGATTTAAAATTAGTAAGTGCCATATCTTTACGTCGTTTTAATGTGATCTCTGCTCGCAGCACGTTTAAGAACTTCAGGCGATAATTCAAGCCGCCAATGGTTAGATGTGTCAGCCGTCACAAGAAATCACTGCGACATGTTTCAAAGTGCAATGCTATAAGTGGTTAAATTTGCTGGAAATGTTCGTCTAACTTGTAAGAGCAATATAAATTTCAGCTTGGTGATCACGGAGCTGAAAACACAACCTAAGGTGGCAAATTGTTTATTGATTCACGCTCGCATATGTTGCAGTATGGTCATGTAGTAAATTCATTTCCTCCGAACTTCATTCGTGAAAGAATCAGAAAGAACCGGAGAGATTAGAACCATTTACCCGCCGTTCACATTGTAATAATCGACTGGTGCAGCCTAGCCTTTCACTCTTAGCATATTTTTTGGATATCTTTGCGAAAGGTTCAGTGTCAACATAACTAAGCGTTATATTTGTGTACCCAGCTTTTCAAGAGTTCTCAAATGTCGCTGTAAACGTATATCATTCGAATTAAAAAAAAAAAGTGCACTTCCTTCAGTATTTCGGCTCATACATGAGCAATGTGACCCCCTGCTTACTGTGACACAAGGATAACCTCGTTTCGATATACATTGTGCTACACAATTGTTTCCCATGGCGACTTAGAAGTTTGAAATGTGGCGAAAAGGTCCCCGCTCTCTTACCCTGGAACGGTGCAAAGGCGTGGCTCTGTGTGACGTCACCTTCAGCTCATTGATGCTTCAAACAGCAAGGTACTGCCACATGCGAAAAAAAAGGTCACCGATCAGACGTTCATATGAGATATGGGCTAATGACATCACATTGGCACCAAATTTTTCCGCTATTCTGACCAACGATACCGTGGACACGATGGGTGTCTGTCACACCCCGTCTTACGCATATCTCACCCCGTCTTTTGACGCCTGCGCCATGGCAATCAGAACGGCGAAGCACGGTGTTGAAATCGCGGGATTTTCATGTGGATGGCCGAGGAAAGCCTTCCTGTCTTACCACCGCTCAGAATCGGCTTTGAAAAAGGACCAGGCTACTTGTGTGCTACTGTCGTGAATATTTCTGGAAAGTGGCTGAAGTACGGCCAAACCTCAAGTTGTCGTCAAGGTACTGTACATCCATGTCTCATGGCAGAGTGGGAAGGTCGGTGGCTTGTCCGAACAATAAAGCAGAACAAGCAGCGATGCGTGGCAGAACTCATGACAGAGTACGTTGCTGATGCAGACAAAAGTGAGGACACCGCTAAGGACATATTGTTGAACTTGGGACTCTACAACAGAAGACTTCTAAGTTTTCTTACGTTGGAACAATGACGTGGTATCATCGATATTTGACCGTTCATCGATGAGTATGTGTCGGTTGGTAGAAAGAATCACGTTTCTTGTTGCACCAGGTCGATGTTCGTGTCCAATCACATCGTCGTCCACGTGAACGGACTGCGTGACCAATTCTGCGGGAGACCTGCATCCCTTCATACTTGATTTATTTGCAGAAGGCGATATAATCTTGGAGAAGGATAGCTTATAACACTTCTGTCCGGTAATGCTATACCATAACCTTAAAGCTGGAGGCAGGTTGTGAAATAAAACTATCTTATTAAAGCAATTATGGTATAATGCAACAGAGCAGTGTTACCCTCTGAGAGGAATTTTGTTATGTTGACCGTATTGTACCTGACGGAGATGGCTTATTGGAAATAAAAGTCAGAATTACGTAAATATTTGAACAGTACAAACAATATTTTACATACCTACACTGTTCAAAGAACAAGGAAAACGGTCGCCAGCCTAATTAGGCAAGAGAATGATTGACATTCTGGTTCTAGAAATTAAGTATTAGTAACCTTAACGGAAAAACACAATCTATACTTTGCTACACGCGAGTGCAATGAACTCTGAACCTGCATATGTTTACGGTAAGATTAGAGCTAACAGAGCAGAACAAACTATTTTCATAAATATAACAGATACTGAAACACACTATTACTTTCAGGGCTTATTCAAACTGAATGGTCTTTATAACATTACTATTAATTTTCACTGCAGAATCATTAATTGGACATAGGTTCACTGGCCGGCCGGAGTGGCCGAGCGGTTCTAGGCGCTACAGTCTGGAACCGCGCGACCGCTACGGTCGCAGGTTCGAATCCTGCCTCGGGTATGCATGTGTGAGATGTCCTTAGGTTAGTTAGGTTTAAGTAGTTCTAAGTTCTAGGGGACTGATGACCACAGCAGTTAAGTCCCATAGTGCGCAGAGCCAATTGAACCATTTGAACCATAGGTTCACTATAATTGTTCAAACATTTTCGCAGCTGACATAAAATTATACACTCCTGGAAATGGAAAAAAGAACACATTGACACCGGTGTGTCAGACCCACCATACTTGCTCCGGACACTGCGAGAGGGCTGTACAAGCAATGATCACACGCACGGCACAGCGGACACACCAGGAACCGCGGTGTTGGCCGTCGAATGGCGCTAGCTGCGCAGCATTTGTGCACCGCCGCCGTCAGTATCAGCCAGTTTGCCGTGGCATACGGAGCTCCATCGCAGTCTTTAACACTGGTAGCATGCCGCGACAGCGTGGACGTGAACTGTATGTGCAGTTGACGGACTTTGAGCGAGGGCGTATAGTGGGCATGCGGGAGGCCGGGTGGACGTACCGCCGAATTGCTCAACACGTGGGGCGTGAGGTCTCCACAGTACATCGATGTTGTCGCCAGTGGTCGGCGGAAGGTGCACGTGCCCGTCGACCTGGGACCGGACCGCAGCGACGCACGGATGCACGCCAAGACCGTAGGATCCTACGCAGTGCCGTAGGGGACCGCACCGCCACTTCCCAGCAAATTAGGGACACTGTTGCTCCTGGGGTATCGGCGAGGACCATTCGCAACCGTCTCCATGAAGCTGGGCTACGGTCCCGCACACCGTTAGGCCGTCTTCCGCTCACGCCCCAACATCGTGCAGCCCGCCTCCAGTGGTGTCGCGACAGGCGTGAATGGAGGGACGAATGGAGACGTGTCGTCTTCAGCGATGAGAGTCGCTTCTGCCTTGGTACCAATGATGGTCGTATGCGTGTTTGGCGCCGTGCAGGTGAGCGCCACAATCAGGACTGCATACGACCGAGGCACACAGGGCCAACACCCGGCATCATGGTGTGGGGAGCGATCTCCTACACTGGCCGTACACCACTGGTGATCGTCGAGGGGACACTCAATAGTGCACGGTACATCCAAACCGTCATCGAACCCATCGTTCTACCATTCCTAGACCGGCAAGGGAACTTGCTGTTCCAACAGGACAATGCACGTCCGCATGTATCCCGTGCCACCCAACGTGCTCTAGAAGGTGTAAGTCAACTACCCTGGCCAGCAAGATCTCCGGATCTGTCCCCCATTGAGCATGTTTGGGACTGGATGAAGCGTCGTCTTACGCGGTCTGCACGTCCAGCACGAACGCTGGTCCAACTGAGGCGCCAGGTGGAAATGGCATGGCAAGCCGTTCCACAGGACTACATCCAGCATCTCTACGATCGTCTCCATGGGAGAATAGCAGCCTGCATTGCTGCGAAAGGTGGATATACACTGTACTAGTGCCGACATTATGCATGCTCTGTTGCCTGTGTCTATGTGCCTGTGGTTCTGTCAGTGTGATCATGTGATGTATCTGACCCCAGGAATGTGTCAATAAAGTTTCCCCTTCCTGGGACAATATATTCACGGTGTTCTTATTTCAATTTCCAGGAGTATAAATATAGCTCACTGCAAAATTATGAACTGGTCACAGGTTAAATATCTCTCAACTAAATACTATTCTATTTAGAATGAAAGTTAAATGGAATTCACTAATAGGTTACTTCTTACTGTCTTTTGAATAAAGAAATTATTGTTTTCATAAATAGTGGTAAAGGAAAACCTGAGGATCTTATTACACTATTAATATGCACTTTCAATACCCAAAAGAAACAAGTGCTTAGAAAGCATGAGAATGCAACTTTCCACAACTGCAATTCACGACTTTTACTGCAGTGAGACACAATGTTGACAAATTTGTAAGAAACTGACTCACCTTTTAAAATTTACTACAGCACTATGATCATTAACTAAACAAAACTTTATAAGCCTCAGTTTTAAGAACTTTTAGTTTTTAAAGGAAACAGCAAATTGTCTTTATTACCACAGTCTTCTACTTTCAAGTAAATGATTAACTAGGTGACTTTGAAACGCCAAAAAATATTTAAATTGGACTGTTTCCATCACTGGGAGGCTTTCACAAGACTACATTTACTACCTCCCACAATTTCACTAAATCCACAGTAAATCTGAATACTCCCTTCTTACCAAAGATCAAACAACGTTATTTAATTAACTATTTAGTTCTGAGGCTTTCATTTTTGCCACAAACTAGGACACTCGGTAATCAAATGGAGAGGAACCTGATAGGTGTTGTGACAGAGAAAAAACCAAAGTAGGTACATGGATTCAATTATAAATTACCTTATATTTGAGCACACTAACACATCCAACAAGCTGATCCGTCACTGTACATTCTTATAGTATTCCGTTCCAGTGTTTGCGCAATGTGGTGGCAACTGCATGTTGGTAGGTGGATTTGCAGGCAGAACTGCTGGACTCTGTTCCTTCTTGGTGGCGATGATGGATACAAATTCCAGAATAGTTCCAGCTACTTATCCATCCATCCGAGGCATTGGTAAGCGGCAGGAAAAGCTTCTCTCGGAACCAGCACAATACACAACTTTTACACGGCCAGTGCACAGTTTGGCAGCTCGTCCCCGACTGACTCCTGTTCCACCTTTTCTACCTAGGCCAACCACAATTTGCGCGCGCTACCAAGTTCCGTTCCCGAGGGGAACCACACTATCTCTTACACCCAAGATAACTAAGAAATCTAAGTGAAGGTCAGCAGTTTACATAACAGCAAACAATCATTTTAAACAAAACATATCATTTTCACATATAGGTCGTTCTGAACAAAATTATTTAAACAAATTCCAAATATATACAGTAAGTTTTGTCTCCCTCCAATTGAGACAAAGAATTTAAATGACAGATATGGTTCAAATGGCTCTGAGCACTATGGGACTTAACATCTATGGTCATCAGTCCCCTAGAACTTAGAACTACTTAAACCTAACTAACCTAAGGACATCACACAACACCCAGCCATCACGAGGCAGAGAAAATCCCTGACCCCGCCGGGAATCGAACCCGGGAACCCGGGCGTGGGAAGCGTGAACGCTACCGCACGACCACGAGATGCGGGCAAATGACAGATATACTAAATTGCATGGACTCAAACCATAACAAAGAAAGGAGTATACAATTCTGTATTATCGATTCATACACATTTTCAGAAGCTCAACAATGTAACATTAAATAAAACGAAAGGCAAAATAAACCAGTAGAGCATTAGAGCTATGGTGCTACAAGCTGTCCGTGTCACAATAGTGAAACAGCGCCGCAGTGGTTCTAGAAGCATCACAGCGAAATCACGTTTGTCTGGACACGACGGAACACGTTTGACGAGCGATCGACTTGTAGGAACTATCTAAGCACTGATGTAGGTTAAGATACCTTGTATTGTACACTGCAGGCATTCAGCCTGGCGCACCCTCGTTTGCTAGTGACTGAAGGAAAAACAATCGGAGTTTTGTGTCACGCCCAATAGCGTTAAAAAGCTAGTTGCGTGGCGTAGTGGATCCGATTAGAGCTTCGCTTGCAGGAAGTTATGGGCTCGTATCTCGTCAGATGCAGTAAATTTTCATTTTTAAATTTTCATCGAAATGACTTTGACAATAATTTTTATTGAATTAATTAATTTAATTGCAATTCCCATTCCCTTGTCATATAATTTTAATCATATCAACTTCTGCATTTTCTCTCATTTTTCTTCCTATTATTCTTTCTCCAGCTGAAATCTTTGTAATGTGTTTTCAATTAATTTCATGTTTCAATTCGATTTGACTTCTTTTGTTTTATCACCCTCTTTCTCTTGTCCACATTACTGCGCTGATTACATCTATTTCTCATTTTGTTTGAATTTCGTTTTACTTATGAACCCGTCTTCCATTTATATTTTCATCTGCTTTGTTTCATCCATTGTGCAATAGATATTTTGCATACGTTTGAAATGTTTGTATGACGATTACCGTAAAAAAAAATCCACATATGGTAAAAAATACGTTTTCTATACCACTGCACGAATATAAATAAATTATTTCGTCTTTTATTTTTTAACTGAGAAACTGGAATGTTCAAGTGAATGAATATTGTAATATAAACATATACTTAAATTCATATTAAAAAAATTCCGATTGGGAAAAGAACGATACAAAGAAAAAATGAAACAAATGAAATAGAACATATGGTGATTAACGTGATCTGGCGAAGGAACAGAAATAAAAAATTACATTCAAATCAATTGATTGAATAATAATAACTATCGAAGTATCCAGAATGAGATTGTCACACTGCAGCGGAGTGTGCGCTGATATGAAACTTCCTGGCATATTAAAACTGTGTGCCCGACCGAAACTCGAACTCGGGACCTTTGCCTTTCGTGGGCAATTGCTCTATGCTCTGAGCTACCGAAGCACGACTCACGAGCCGTCTTCACAGCTTCAATTTGCCAGTAGCTCGTCTCCTACCTTCCAAGCTTCACAGAAGCTCTTTTGCGAACCTTGCAGAACTAGCACTCCTGGAAGAAAGGATATTGCACAGATTTAATCTGGCAGGAAGTTTCGTATCAGCGCACACTCCGCTGCAGAGTGAAAGTCTCATTCTGGAATCATCACCCAAGCTGTGGCTTTGCGATGTCGACGCAATATCCTTTCTTCCAGGAGTTCTAGTTCTGCAAGGTCTGTAGAATAGCTTCTGTGAAGTTTGGAAGGTAGGAGACGAGATACCGACAGAATTTCAGCTGTCAAGAGGGGCTGTGAGTTGTGCTTGCGTAGCTCGGGTGGTAGAGCACTTGCCCGCTTAAGGCAAAGGTCCCAAGTTCGAGTCTCGGTCCGGCACACAGTTTTAATCTGCCAGGAAGTTTCAACTATCGAAGTACAGGGCTATTACAAATGATTGAAGCGATTTCATAAATTCACTGTAGCTCCATTCATTGACATATGGTCACGACACACCACAGATACGTAGAAAAACTCATAAAGTTTTGTTCGGCTGAAGCCGCACTTCAGGTTTCTGCCGCCAGAGCGCTCGAGAGCGCAGTGAGACAAAATGGCGACAGGAGCCGAGAAAGCGTAAGTCGTGCTTGAAATGCACTCACATCAGTCAGTCATAACAATGCAACGACACTTCAGGACGAAGTTCAACAAAGATCCACCAACTGCTAACTCCATTCGGCGATGGTATGCGCAGTTTAAAGCTTCTGGATGCCTCTGTAAAGGGAAATCAACGGGTCGGCGTATAGTGAGCGGAGAAACGGTTGAACGCGTGCGGGCAAGTTTCACGCGTAGCCCGCGGAAGTCGACGAATGAAGCAAGCAGGGAGCTACACGTACCACAGCCGATGGTTTGGAAAATCTTACGGAAAAGGCTAAAGCAGAAGCCTTACCGTTTACATTTGCAACAAGCCCTGACCCCCGATGACAAAGTCAAACGCTTCGAATTTTCGGCGCGGTTGCAACAGCTCATGGAAGAGGATGCGTTCAGTGCGAAACTTGTTTTCAGTGATGAAGCAACATTTTTTCTTAATGGTGAAGTGAACAGACACAATGTGCGAATCTGGGCGGTAGAGAATCCTCACGCATTCGTGCAGCAAATTCGCAATTCATCAAAAGTTAACGTGTTTTGTGCAATCTCACGGTTTAATGTTTACGGCCCCTTTTTCTTCTGCGGAAAAAACGTTACGGGACACGTGTATCTGGACATGCTGGAAAATTGGCTCATGCCACAACTGGAGACCGACAGCGCCGACTTCATCTTTCAACAGGATGAGGATGGTGCTCCACCGCACTTCCATCATGATGATCGGCATTTCTTAAACAGGAAATTGGAAAACCGATGGATCGGTCGTGGTGGAGATCATGATCAGCAATTCATATCATGGCCTCCACGATCTCCCGACTTAACCCCATGCGATTTCTTTCTGTGGGGTTATGTGAAAGATTCAGTGTTTAAACCTCCTCTACCAAGAAACGTGCCAGTACTGCGAGCTCGCATCAACGATGCTTTCGAACTCATTGATGGTGACATGCTGCGCCGAGTGTGGGAGGAACTTGATTATAGTTTGATGTCTGCCGCATCACTAAAGGGGCACATATCGAACATTTGTGAATGCCTAAAAAAACTTTTTGAGTTTTTGTGTGTGTGTGCAAAGCATTTGAAAATATCTCAAATAATAAAGTTATTGTGGAGCTGTGAAATCGCTTCAATCATTTGTAATGACCCTGTAATTTCGCAAAGGTTTAAAAATTTTAAAAAATATGCAGCCAGACCATATAAAGCAATTTTTTTAATGCTACTATCACGCAAAATTCCGAATTTCTTTTTTCGTCAGTATGTGATATTTGGGATCTTAACCTACATCACCGTATGGATAGTTTCAAACGGCCGGTCGCACCGTTGGTGACATCTCGTTGTGAGATACTACCGCGCGCCAGCTCAGTGCCCACAAACCATCAGCCTCTAATTTATGACATATGGGTGACCTGGTTAGAGTTTAGAAGTTAATGTGGGGTTTAAGGAGGGTTACTGATCACACTTTGCCTCAAATTTGAGCACAGTTCTGGCCGACACCACCGTGGGCGCGTGACATGACGAAAAGGTCGTCACACTCCCATTTAGTCACATTTAACCTTTTATTTCCACGCCTTTATCATGGAGGTCAGAATTGCAACGCCCAATGCTGAAAGCACGCAGTTTTCATGTGGTCTCGTGGTCGTGCGGTAGCGTTCTCGCTTCCCATGCCCGGGTTCCCGGGTTCGATTCCCGGCGGGGTCAGGGATTTTCTCTGCCTCGTGATGGCTGGGTGTTGTGTGCTGTCCCTAGGTTAGTTAGGTTTAAGTAGTTCTAAGTTCTAGGGGACTGATGACCATAGATGTTAAGTCCCATAGTGCTCAGAGCCATTTGAACCATTTTCATGTGGGTGCCCGAGGAAAATATTTCATTCTCACAACTTGTCTTAGAGCATTGATTCCCACACATTTCGTGGTCGATAATGACAGTTCGCATTGCGAAGAGCGACAGGGCGGTGTTCGTGACGACACCTCATCTGGCGTGCAGAGCGACCGTAGTTTTTGCCCTGGTTTGCAGGCTGTAACGACTAGGTACCGTTCAAATCCACTCGATCAAATCCAAACGAGACACAAAGCAACAAAGGCTGTTTATGCTCTTTCGGGCTGCCTGCCTCACACCCTCCCGTAACGTTAACACCGGCGGTGGGGAGGGTGGGGAGTGGCGGGTGGTGGGGGACAGAAATAAAGATGATCACATGGTAAGGTATAATATCGTACAAAATATGGTTGACAGGACACTGCAACTGAGCATCATGGCGTCAATTAAAAAACCGTTTTTGGTGTAAGAGATTTTTTTGTTCAGTCACGACCGGATTCCGGCGATTATAAGCTCATCTTCAGGTGAAACAAGAATGATGAGGCGCGTGGCCTCCGCACACCTGACTCCAGGCTGCCGGCTGGTGACAGTCGCACGTGAAGGCAAGAAACAGTATAGTATTGTGTGCCGCGGTTTAATAGCATTCCTTCCAGTTCAGAAAATATATTAATGAAGAAAAGTGACGTTCATTAATGAGATTTCACAACAATTACACAGATATAATTGTGTGGCGTATTAGACCATACGTGGAATGGCAGCAACATGAGAGAAAAATTCAGCGCTTCTATTAAGTACAGCAAACGAAGATGCTGCTGCATTACCCATTAGTTCAAAGATTATGTGTTATCGTAATAATATTCAAAAGAGCTACTATGGTCGTTAAGAAAGTAATGCTTCCTATTTTTACTCACGGAAACTGCAGGAGATACTTAAATCGCAACAACTTAGCTAAATAGAACAATATTTCAGCCACATACTGTCATTTTTCCACATAGTCACCACGATTAGTTACGTGCTTTTGAGAACAATGAACCGGAGCCTGCATACCTCTCTTGTAAAATCGGAACCAGCTACGGCTAACCACTTCCTTTCAGCTTCGACCACAGCGTTCGAGTCTCGAAAATGTTCGCCACGTAGTCCAAGTTCCAGATTCCCAAAGAGATGGAAGTCTGAGGCCGCTAAATTGGAACTCTACAGGCACTACTGACGCTACGACTTATCTTAGATGAAAGATTAAGGAAAAGCAAACCTACGTTTCTAGCATTTGTAGACTTAGAAAAAGCTTTCGACAATGTTGACTGGAATACTCTCTATCAAATTCTGAAGGTGGCAGGGGTAAAATACAGGGAGCAAAAGGCTATTTACAATTTGTTTAGAAAGCAGTTAGCAGTTATAAGAGTCGAGGGGCATGAAAGGGAAGCAGTGGTTGGGAAGGGAGTGAGACAGGGTTGTAACCTCTCCCCAATGTTATTCAATCTGTATATTGAGCAAGCAGTAAATCCATGGAGAAGAAATAAAAACTTTAAGGTTTGCCGATGACATTCTAATTCTGTCAGAGCAAGCAAAGGACTTGGAAGAGCAGTTGAACGCAATGGACAGTGTCTTGAAAGGAGGATATAAGATGAACATCAACAAAAGCAAAACAAGGATAATGGAATTCTGTCGAATTAAGTCGGGTGATAGTGAGGGAATTAGATTAGGAAATGAGACAAAGTAGTAAAGTCCTCATGAAATTTGCAATAAGTTGCGAGGTCGCAAAGTTCGTGTGGGGCCTGGCGTTATCGAGTTGGAGATGAAAGTTGGTCTTTTTCTCTGGCTTCACCCTGGGAATTCGGGCTTTCAGACCAGTCAGTGTCGTCTTGTAGCGTGCTGGATTCAATTTTTCCAGGCTCCAGGACATCCAAAAGAATTTCATCTTGGCTGTAATGGAAGACTGTGCACATCACTTTGCCTGCAGGCGGCTGTCTTGGTGCTCTTCTTTCACAAAGTATTCGCACGTCGCCCTTCCATGGACTATCTTTTGGATTCCGGCCCATAGTGGTGACACCATGTCTCATCTCCGGCGACGACACCACTCAGAAAACTGTCACCTTCACCTTTATATTGCTCCAGCAGGTCCAGAAAAATTCCCAGTCGATGAGTGTCTTGTTCTTCTGTAAGCATCCGTGGGACCCATCTCGCGATAACCAACATGTTCCAACATTGTTTCCAAGGTATTACAGGCGACATTCAGCTTTGCACACAATCCTCTGGTTGTTGTCCACCGGTCGGCACGGATGAGCTGATCAAGACGCTCTTCACCACCAGAGATGAACAGCTGTGCATTGTCAACAGGGCGGTGGCTTGTCATGTGCACCTTTTCCACCTCCTTTAAAATCCCGTACCCATCGCCTCACATTGTTCACGTCTATTGTATCGTCGCCACACATCAATTAGTAAACGTCGATGGATTTCAATCGGCGCAGTTTCTTGAGCAGTGAGGAATTCAATCACACATCGCTGTTTTATACGCACGTCCACACCAGACTCCATTTTGCAACGTTCCTCTGCTGTCGCCAACTTTCTGCAGAGCAACAGAACCACTACAAATGAAAGACGAAGGTTCAAGAATTAGCACTACACCAATGACACACCGAGTGAGTTGGCGCACTGGCTACCACACTGGACTCGCACTCGGGAGGGCGACGGTTCAATCCCGCGTTCGGCCATCCTGATTTACCTTTTCCGTGATTTCCCTAAATCGCTCCATGCAAATACCGAGATGGTACCTTTGAAGGGGCACGGCCGACTTCCTTCCCCGTCCTTCCCTAATCCGATGAGTCCGTTGACCTCACTTTCTGGTCTGCTCTCCCAAACAACCCAACCCAACACCAACATTTGGCGCGGACATCGAAAGTCTCTGCAAAAAAAAAAAAAGGAGGTATTATTTCCGAAACGACCCTCGAAAATCCCTGAACAGCTGCGTGTCGGCAGATGGAGCAGGCTAGGATAGTATCACTTGTTTCATATGTAATACGATCGACCACATACGATAGTATTACACTACTGGCCATTAAAATTGCTACACCAAGAAGAAATGCAGATGATAAACGGGTATTCATTGGACAAATGTATTATACTAGAACTGACATATGATTACATTTTCACGCAATTTGGGTGCATAGATCCTGAGAAATCAGTACCCAGAACAACCACCTATGGCCGTAATAACGGCCTTGATACACCTGGGCATTGAGTCAAACAGAGCGTGGATGGCGTGTACAGGTACAGCTGCCCTTGCAGCTTCAACGCGAGTAGTGACTGGCGTATTGTGACGAGCCAGTTGCTCGGCCACCATTGAACAGACGTGAGAGCTCTGGAGAATGTGCAGGCCAGGGCAGCAGTCGAACATTTTCTGTATCCAGAAAGGCCCGTACACGACCTGCAACAAGCGGTCGTGCATTATCCTGCTGAAATGTAGGGTTTCGCAGGGATCGAATGAAGGGTACAGCCACGGGTCGTAGTACATCTGAAATCTAACGTCAGCTGTTCAAAGTGCTGTCAATGCGAAAAAGAGGTGACGAAGACGTGTAACCAATGTCACCCCAAACCATCACGCCAGGTGATACGCCAGTATGACGATGACGAATACACGCTTCCAATGTGCGTTCACCGCGATGTCGCCAAACAAAGATGCGGACATCATGATGCTGTAAACAGAAACTGGATTCATCCGAAAAAATGACGGTTTGCCATTCGTGCACCCAGGTTCGTCGTTGAGTTCACCATCGCAGGCGCTCCTTTCTGTGATACAGCGTCAAGGGTAACCACAGCCTAGTTCTCCGAGCTGATAGTCCATGCTGCTGCAAACGTCGTCGAACTGTTCGTGCAGGTGGTTGTTGTCTTGCAAACGTCCCCATCTGTTGGCTCAGGGATCGAGACGTGGCTGCACGATACGTTACAGCCATGTGGATAAGATGCCTGTCATCTCGACTGCTAGTGATACGACGGCGTTGGGATCCAGAACGGCGTTCCGTATTACTCTCCTGAACCCACCGATTCCATATTCTGCTAACAGTCATTGGATCTCGACTAACGCGAGCAGCAATGACGCGATACGATAAACCGCAATCGCGATAGGCTACAATCCGACCTTTATCAAAGACAGAAACGTGATGGTACGCATTTGTCCTCCTTACACGAGGCATCACAACAACGTTTCACCAGGCAACGCCGGTCAATTACTGTTTGCGTATGGGAAATCGGTTGGAAACTTTCCTCATGTCAGCACGTTGTAGGTGTCGACACTGGCGCCAACCCTGTGTGAATGCTCTGTAAAGTTAATCATTTGCATGAGACAGCATCTTCTTCCTGTCGATTAAATTTCGCGTCTGTAGCACGTCATCTGCGTGGTGTAGCAATTTTAATGGCCAGTAGGGTAGAAAGTGTTCTATTAAGAACCATGTCCCACCTTTTGTGATGTTCATTGGATGATAGTAAATCGTGGCGAATCCACTGCAGGTATTTTATTTGAATAAAGAGTCATTTCTGCACACCTCAGTGCGTATTTCTGTCAATTACCTTCTGTAATATATTGTACTGTTCTTTCTGTGTATGTTTGAAGTGTCATCTAGCTATGTTACTTGGCAGCCACAAATCGTGTGAAAGTTACTTTCGCCGTTTTGTTTTGCACACCACTGTTCTTCCCTGACAGCGCCACATTCGGACAACGGCACCAGATCTCAGTAACCCTCGCGGTGAACAGAGCCCAAAATATATACTACAATGAACGTGGAACGTTTCTGATGCCACACTGTGTGCATAGTAAGCGTAAGTTCTGACACCGGCGACAGCACAGCAGGCGGTGGCGGCAGAGGGCGCGCTGCTGGTTCGCTGCCCCGCTTTTAGCAATTACGGGACGGCGAGGCGACGCCGCCCGCTTTTGGTGAGGTACGGGCCGTGTCCTGCGATCGAAGCTCTGCTCGAAGGCTGCTCCTCAAAGGGCCTCCCGCCGCCGCGCCGGGCGTCGTGCGTGTGTTTTCATCCTGCGCGCCGCTAATTATGTTCCGTTCTGTTCTGCTACCGGTGCCACCCGCCCCCCCCCCCCCCTCTCGCCTTAGCCCTTAGCAGATCTGCTCTGCATTCACAAGTTGCGTCTCGCTACAAACGATACCTCTCCGAGCCAGCCGGTCTCAGAGCGCGAGCCGCCATTGCGACTGGCAACGCTCAGTACGAGTAGTATCTGCTTCTCCGTTGCTCTGTCTCTTCTCCTTCCGTGCCAGCCAGACATTTCGCTCTCCCCCTCTATTGTCGACCCGTCCCTTTTCCTCACCATCTCTCTCAAATTCTCGGCATTTACAAACTACTACTTTCACGGTGGATGTATGGCACAAATCTCTGTCACAACTCGTCCTTCAGAGCTATTTCTTAGAAGCACGAGTCCCGCATGGGCGTCACCCTTCAGCGCTTTTCACTGAGACTAAAAGTATTACGAGAGCTTGCCAACTTGCATCCTTATCCTTTGCAGGCCACTACTTCAACCTATAAACTGGCGACTCACGAATGTGAGATATTTTAGTACATACAAAACTAAGAAAGAAGTTTCAAGCAAAGCCAATTGCCAGACGCACTAATCCAGTAGAGATAAAGGGAGCGGAAATGCGACCGGTAGGGGTAGTTTGTAAGCACGGACTGGCAACTGCCACAGCAGCTAACATACTATTGGATTTCTTCAGTCATATGTGTGCTGCAAATTAAGAAAAGATTTCACCAGATGCATTTCCGTAAACACCTTCCATACGTAGTATCTCTCCAGATCTGTTAAGTAATGAAGGCTTTCACAATCGGACGTATTAGCTGCAGGTTAATCTTCCGGGTTGTTCGATCATACAAAATGAAGCTTTTCCTTTCCTGACCGTTTGTGCAGAGTTACACTCGAAATCTTCAATGTTTGTGTCGGCAAGACTCAACGGAACCACCAACACCTCTGAAGATGTCCAGCGTTACCCTGAACGGATAAAATAAATTTCATAGACCACGATCACAGAAACCGGATGTAAGATTTGCATTGTTTACTTTGGATGGTTGGTAGGTTTAAAGGGGGAGTGGCAGGAGGGAGTTGGCGTAAAGGGACTAAGGAGCGAGAATTTTACTCCATCGTTCATGGTATAGTCCATCTACAATAAGTGACATTACCCAAAAATTTTAAGAAACTGCGATGTAGGTCGTTAAAATCGAGAAACTGAAAGCACTATAGGTACCACAGATAATAAATAGATTAAATAAGGTATATGTGTATGTGTCGGGCTTGCATGCAGGCCACAGAACATATGCTGTCCCCCACGGCTTCCCTGCTGCGAGTTCCACCTCCCCCACTTTTGAGATCCCTGTCGATCCGATACAGGGCTAGACGATAACAGAATAAATAATTCCTTTTTTTTGGGTGGAGAGGACGTCAGCGATAGTAAAGTGAAAAGGATAAAGCTTGATGAACATCAGTAGCACTGACAGTAGTAAAATAAGGTCGGTGGGTGCGTGCAATTGAGTGTCCCGTGGGTATCAGCAATCGGAGTGAGGACTCTCTCCCACAACCGTCCCACAACCCAACCCTCACAGTTAAAGTTTTAGAGATGTTAATAGAGCCCACTCTCTCGACCGAAGCATAAAAGCTCGCTCAACGTGCTTTCATTATCGACTAGTATCTGAGATAAGGAACCCTTAAGGTCTAATCTCCATCGGAGTGCTAAAGGAAGGGGCGCTCCTAAACCCACGAAATTGTTTGCGGTAGATAACACGGCTAACCATATCCAAAAGTAATTAATAATAGAGTAAAACGAGATCGCTGTATCGATAAAATACAGTGTTTTGTTCCCGTAGTAAAAAACTATATGTGGTTTCGTAACAGCTCTTCACACAAATCTTGCTCTTACGAACAACGACGTGCAATATGAGACACACGTACGAAATGTTACAGTATTTCCTGTCTTCTTCTCTGTAGTCGTGCAGTTTTAGTGAATAATTCACAGCACCACATAACAGTCATCGATACGTGCTCTTAAGAGATTCTTTGTCCTACTAATTAGAGAACTTGCCATTTAATTTACGTATCTTTACTTGAGATACAAATGCAAATAACATACAAATGGATTGAGCGCTGCGTATATAAAAACATTCTGGGACGCTTGTGCCATATTGCGGATCACAATTCGTTGTACATGCAGAATTGTATGCACTGCTGTAGGTGAGCTAGTAATTAAAGAAGTAAGGCTAGCCACTCAACAAGTGCCAGATAGTCTCGAAAACTGAACCCGGAGTGTGAGAAAGCTTTGGCAGTATCGGATACCATTTACACCAAGAACAAGTCCAGTTAAATATGAAATGTTTAAATACTAAAGAACCAATTTAACAATGGTGAACATTTTACATACGCTGTCTCTTTGTAATTACTCTTTCATTTATTAAAAGCTAGCTTTGTCCCACACCATATGTCACATGCATTCCACACATGTATGTCTAATGTGACCTGTAATCTACCTTGCCTCTTATATTTGACACTCCCCTCTGCCACCTGCTTCATCACAGTCTCTCTTTCTACCTGCCTCCCTACATCTTGTCCGTAATCCACTTGCCTCCCCACATCCTCCCACTTTCACCATTCCACCTGTCTGCTCACATTCTCTCCTTCTTCCTCCTCAAATTCTCTCCCTCATCCACCACTCTGTCTCTCCGTCTTCCACCCAATATCCAGTCCCTCTTCCATCCAACATGCTCTCGCTCTTCCACCTGCCTCCTCATCAAAACCTCTTCCCTTCCCACCTGCACCCTACACTTCCCCCTCCTGCTTCTTCTTCTGTCCATCACATGCTCTTTCTCTATCTATCTCCTCCTCCAACTCGGAACGGCGCGACTGCTACGGTCGCAGGTTCGAATCCTGCCTCGGGCATGGATGTGTGTGATGTCCTTCGGTTAGTTAGGTTTAAGTAGTTCTAAGTTCTAGGGGACTGATGACAACACATGTTAAGTCCCATAGTGCTCAGAGCCATTTGAACCATCCTCCTCCAACTCTCTTTGCCCATCTTCCCCTCTGCCATAGTTCTGTCCACGTCTTCTTCCATTCTGTTTCCCCATCTTCTTCGCCATTCATCCTTACCCCACCACGTAACCCCTCCCTGTCTATCTTTCATGCCACCTCATTTTTACCTCCATCCCCACCCCAATGAGAGGTAGATAGTTCTTACCCTCTCCCTCCTCCGAGACAATGAATGGTAGGTGTCCGAAATTTGTGAGAAATCGATCCAGTGGACCAGCGGAAAGGGAGCAGGATTGGAATATACATACATACATACATACCCACATTCATTAATTCTATAACAAAAGGAAATATACCACGTTTCAAAAACACCGTAATTCTCTCCCACTGGAAGCAATAAGTTTGGTTCAAAGATTCCTATAGTCTTCATAGTCTTCCACTCTAACAGTTAAAATGCGTGGCACCACTCTGTTGATGGTGAGAATGGAGTGGTCTATTGCCTGTCGAATTTCTGGAACACTACTGAAGCGAACTGACGTGGAGGAACGTAATGCGCTAGGATAACACCATCCCAGTCGTACACGAGAATCACCATAACTTTAGACCGCTCCATTCGCACCGTCAACAGAACAGGCCCTGCTAACGGTATACCACGCCTTCCACATCGCTTTCCACGGGTTCTACAAAATGCTGGTGACTTCTTTGAAGGACAGTAACAGGTGCATACATGTAACTCTTTTGTATCGGTTGTGAATAAATAGTTGCCACCATTTAAGTTCCAACACTCGTAATAGCCGAGGGTCTGTCTAGGACTCACCAATTGAGCAACACCATCTGTACCACCTATGCACTTCTGTTGATCACATTAAAAATGTTCCTGTCAGAGACTTCACTACCCACTCAGGTGGGAGGGGTGCTCCACTGCTGCAGTAGCGCCTGAGGGCTGTCAGCCCATCCAAACGGTTACTGAAAAGGCTCCCTGCCCTCTGATGCTGGAGGGGGCGGGGGGGGGGGGGGGGAGGTGGGCAGCAGCGGAGCACTCTTCTCCTCCTCTGACAGGAACATTTTCAACAAAGGTGCATTGGTGGCAGCAAGGTTGTTGCTGAAATGGGTGAGAGGGTTCTTAGATGTATCTTTCGCCTTGTAATTCACGCATGTGCCAATGTTGCATCCGTCGGTGATTACGCTACAGGAGGGCGCGAAACAGGGAGGCTTTAAAGGTATAAATACTCTTTGCTGCTTTGGATCATGTTCATATTTCGCGGAATACTTTTGGACGGTCTCTATTGGTTCCGCCCCCGCCACTGCAGCCGCGCCGTATCGCCCTTCCGCAGCTCGCCCTCGGAATGTCTTCAGTTCCCTATGCAGGGCGGCCAGCTATCCGCTGCACAGAGCCGCGATAGCTACTGTCTGAGGCACGGTACTCGCCCTGCAGCTATGCTCCTGTGCGGCAGACAGCCCGCTAAGCATGAGAGAGAACTACCTACGCCAACACTCCAAAGTGAAACATCCTGAACTGCCTGTGACTCCTTTCGTATTCTTGCACTATGACAGCAACATAAGTCACTATATAGTGTTTGTACTGTGTGCAGTGGTTAGTGTAGAACAAAAATTGCGGTTGCACTACACTCCAAAGCAGTCAATGACATTCAACAGGGCTGCTGTCCCACGACGTCTGGGGTGTGTCAGCGGTGTCAAACGTCTTCGAGAATGCCGCCTTGTCACTCAGTGAACTGCAAACTGTTTTCTACGGCGAAATGTCTGGGAACTGATGCCCTGAGAGAAGGGGTTGTTTCAGTGAAACCTTTTGAGGCCTTTTCGTGTCGAGTATGACCGGCGGTGTGTTTCAAATATTTTTCTCGGTTTTCATCATAAAACCGCGCGATTTCATTTCCGGGTGTTGCTGTTGTGACCTACACCACAGGGGACCCAAAGGGAGGTATTAAATGTGAGTAAAAAGGTTTGTGTGATGGGCATCCCATGTCCACGATGGTATTGGATAGTACTGTCGTGCAGTTCCGTGTTCATGTGGCGTCGTTGACCCCCTTTACACCAGACACGGACTGCTGAGCTTTGGTCTGTTTTTCGCATGTGTTGTCATCTTGTAGTCTGAAGCATCGCCGTGTCTGTGGGTGACGTCGAAGGACATCACGATTTTGTACGGTGAGAGATGAAGGCTGTAGCCACCTTTAAGCCAAATCTCAAACATATACGTCGGTATGGTTGACAGTTACGATGTTTCGAAACAGTGATACTTTATTTGCACAGTGTATGACTATTACGAGAAAATCAAAGAACTCGGGCTCATATACGAGGGTCGTTCAATAAATAAAGTCTCACCTTTTTTAAAAAGCCGTTAATATTCATAGACAAACGTCCTTGTTGGTGCTTCACATTTGACGTTTCTTTTGAGCGCCGGTGAAGTTTCTAACCGTTCTGGAAGATTGCAGACCCGTAGTAAAGCGTCAAAATGGTGTCTACATACGACTCACGCTACAATCGGCGTGCAGTTATTGAATTCTTGTGTGCAGAAAAAGAAACCGTGGTGAACATCCATAAACGTTTGTGTGCAATGTATGGCTCAGCTGCAGTTGATAGGAGTGCAGTTGGGCGTTGGCTGGGTTACAGACCCAGAAAATGCAGAAACCGAGCTCAATGATAAGTCACGCTCGAGACGTTCTATCACCGCCACTGCTCCAGATATGCTGAATCGTCAGGATGCCATTATTCGTGCCGACGCATGACAACTCGACATTTGGCTCTACAGTTATGAGACAGCATTGGAAGTGTGTCTGTAATGGTCGAGACTCTCGGATATTCCGAGAGGTGATCACAATGAGTTTCACGAATGCTCATAACGGACCACAATCTTTAATAGAAAGGCCATTTCATCTGAAGTGTTGAGCCGTTTTGAGACCGATGGAGCGGCCTTTCTGTCACGAATCGTTACGGGGGACAACTTTGAAGATGGCGAGAGTGTCAGTCAAGCAGTGAAAACATGGCTACGCCTACAGGACAAGAGCTTTTACCGACAGAGAACACATGCGCTTCCACAACGTTGGCGTACGGCCATATAACGTGACGGAGATTACGTAGGAAACTAGGACACGGACAAGACCTGTTGATGTGTATTGTCAGCAAATTCTGATTCTTTACAATAATTATGGTCTGAGAAGGAAAATGTGTGGTATTACGTATTGAACGACCTCGTAGAGTATTACAGTTAGTAGTTATTTTCGTGCCAAACCTGCGAATCGAACTGAAAAGAATTATATTAGTATCAGCGATACTCTTCATCACACAGGCTTTATGTTCGATTCTGATGTATAGAGGTAAATGTGGAGCGATGTGGAAATACCGTGAGGGTAATGTTGTGAAGTGAAATAATAGCTGTTCAGATACTGGCATCTGCTGGAAACAGACGTTTCCTGTATCATTACGGATGGAGATATATTTATTTGGTCCACAATGCTTTATTTAAGTCAGCTCTTGCTGATGCCACCAAGTAATGGTACTTCTTTCGTCTGGTTCTCCTCTCAAGGAATCAAGTGGAGCAGTGATTTGTTGTGGATTGCAGAAGATGCCACAGTCCTGGGAGAGTAACTTATTTATTGGCGGCATCCGGCTTCAGGTGAAGTATTTGTCGTGCCCTCTATTGTGCACTCCAATTAAGAACGGAGAGCCGCTGCACTGCTGTATTCTTCTCGTGCTCCGTAGCAGCGGCGTATCGAGTGCGCCGGGGCGCGGGAGAGCCCTCCGGCTTATTATGGGAGAGTTTCTGTTTCTCGTTGAGGGCTCCTGCGAGGCCAATTATCGGCTCCCGCGGTGGCTTCTCCGCGGTTTACGAGTCACTAGCTGCTCCCACTGCCGGCCGCACCACTGCGCCCTTCAGCAGCTCACCCTCGGCCCTTCGCAGGGCGAATCGCTGTCCGCTGCACAACTCCGCGCTGGCTACCGTCTGAGACACGGTAATCACCCTGCAGCGGCGCTCCTTATTACTGTGCGGTAGGCAGCCCGCTATGCATGTGAGAGGAGTACCAACGCAACCACATCCTGAACAGCCGGTGATTCCTTTCGTATATTTGCGCTATTACTGTAGTAGAACTCGCTAGACAGTGTTTGTACTATGGACAGTGTTTAGTGTTAACGAATGAATGGACACTGCAGCCCTAACCTTTTACATTGCAAAGTAACTTCTTTGCACAAACAGATGTGTTCTGTGATAACGTAGATATTCCCGGCGTATCAAATACTGATGATTTTCACGGGTTTGCAGCCGGGTTCCATCGTCCTGACGACAACACGATATTTCGGCGGACCATCTGGCCGCCATCTGCTGGAAACAGAGGTGAGATTGAGTGCACTGTCACGCACGATTCTGATCACCAAATTACTCGTGCTTTTCGATTTGGACCCCCACGAGAACCAACTGTCGACACTTCCAAATCAGTTGCTTTTTTACCCTTTGTGGGAAGTATTTCTTCGAAAATTTCAAGAATTCTCAGGAAATATGATATTAAAAGCGTCCTTATGCCTTTGGCCAAAATTAGATCCCTTCTTGCATCGGTTAAAGATGATTTGGGACTGAGGAAGACAGGGGTATACAAGATTCCCTGTCACTGCGGAAAGGCCTACATTGGACAGACTATTCGTACAGTTCAAGATCGATGTGTGGAACATCAACGGCATACACGTCTGCTCCAGCCGGAAAAATCAGCCGTTGCAGAACACTGTCTTAATGAAGGGCACAACATTGCGTTTAAAGAGACTAAAATTATTGTCTCGGCTTCCCGTTAGGGGGATTGTGTCTTGAAAGAATCAATTGAAATACGTCTGTCTGATGATATTATTAACAGAGATAAAGGTTTTCCTTTAAGTAAGACTTGGATTCCTATTTTATCACAGATAAACAAAACAACGGTCTGGTTTCCGACCGGCTGCATTTTAATTTTGCAATTCCTCACTTTTGACAGTTTTCACCGCTGGCGCCGCTGTAATTCTTCGCCTCACAGAGGGCAGCTCTTACGTTGCTCGCGCACGCGCAACGGCCAGTACCCGCGGTATAAAGGAGCCGCCGAATCTGAGGTCTCTTCGGTTCCGGCGTGATTCTGCACTCAATCTCACCTGAAGATGGCGGCCAGATTGTCCGCCGAAATATCGTGTTGTCGTCAGGACGATGGAACCCGGCTGCAAACCCGTGAAAATCGTCAGATGTGTTCTGCATTAGGGACAGATCGAATCTGTTTTTATCAGACTGGCCTGTTTGGGAACGTGGAGGCTGCAGTCTCGCTGAGGCCATTGTGATTTAGGTTTTCATAAGTTATATGCCGTTTTCTTTGTTTTTCAGTCTCTTTTTCTCCCGTGTTGCAGGTTAACAAGTTTTATGTTAAACACTGTCTTTTGCAACCATAGCGAAAATGTTACTAAGAACAAATGCGTGTCGTTTTACTGCAAAGCATCTCCAGATTTTTTGTTGTTTATGTCATTCTTCCCGTTCTTCCACGTATATGTGTTGGATCTTAACACACGGCATTCTGACGGGCACTAAATACAGGGTGTTCGAAAAATATTACCCTGATTACATAAATTGAAAACTCAGGCTAGAAGTAAGATACAAATATGAAACTGGTGTCTAATTGTTTACAAACTATCAAAGTTTTTTTCACACATAAGTAAACTTCCACATGAGCACCCTTGGTAGCACATAGAACATAGGCGACATTCAATTTCCGTCCACACATTAGCCGACATCATTAGAGGGATCGATTCAACGACTGTGGTTATCCGTTGCAGCAGGGTTTCAAGATCTGGTACACGTGTTCGGTAGACCTCGACCTTGACACAACCCAATAAAAAGAGGTCTAATGGGGTTATGTCAGGAGAGCGTGGAGGGGAAACCGTTGGCCCATCACGACCAAACCATTGCCCAGGAAAGGTCATATCGAGATAGGCACGGACTTCCAAACCCCAATGAGGCGGTGCACCGTCTTGTGAAACAAGACATCTGGGGAATACTGAAGCGGATGAGGAACAGCATACAGTTGCAACTTGTCCAGATACACTGCAGATGTGATGGTAGCCTCAGCGAAGAAGAATGGCCCGATAATTCGATCGTGCAATAGCGCGAACCAAACATTCAACTTTGGACTGCCTCTGGTGCGCTCCATGACCTAGCCAGGTGGTTGTGAACCACAAATGCGCACATTATGGCGATTCACTACTCCACTGACAAAAATGGTCGCTTCTTCGGGAAAGGCAATCCGTCGGAGATAACCATCATCGTCTTCAATACGTGATAGCATTTCGACTGCAAAGTAATAACGACGTGTACTGCCATTGGGCAACAAGGCCTGAACAATTTGCACTTTGTATGCACGAAACAATAAACGTTTGAGTAAAATGTCATGGAGAGAGCTTTATGGCATCTGTAATTCACGTGAGTCCCTGCGCACCGATTCCTTCGGACTTCGCAGAAAAGACTGCCTTACAGCTTCCACCCCGTCTGCTGAGGTTCTTGGTCGACCAGACCTCGGAAGTTCAGCAACCGGTCCTGTGTTCTTGAACCTCTCATACCAGGCTTTAATGGTCTTGACATCAGGTGAATTCCTTCCAAATGTTGTCTGGAAGTGTCTCTGCACTGTGGTTGGTGTCTCGTGGTACCACAGGACACACTGTGCCTTCTCCTGCTTGGTTAACATGGCTTCTTGGACACTGCACCTCATTCACTACTTACGTACTGCGAACTTAAAACAGAAAAAAACTTTGATAGTTGTAAACAATTCGACAGAAGTTTCATATTTGTATCTTACTTCTAGCCTGAGTTATCAATTTATGTAATCAGGGAAAGACTTTTCGGACACCCTGTATATTTACGTTTTTGTGTGTTGTGAGGCATCTCTCTCATCAAGCCATTTTGTTTCACGAAAGCAATAAAAAAATAAAACTTGATCACTGAACATGCTTTAGAATGAAGCGAAACGCGTTTGATCCTAGTAAGACTTTCATAGAGTTGCAAAAGACTGTATTTAATCAATACAACTTTCCTAAATTATTTCTTGCAGACACCAAGATGGAGCTTGCTTTAAGCCACGGCTGCCTACCAGCCGACTGCAATATTATAAGGAATGACTGTCAGGGGTTCAAAATATTCTTATTGTATAATGCATGTGCATATAAGGATCCCACAGCTTGCAGAAAGCAATGGAGAGAGATCTGTTTTGTACTGCTCAAACGCAATTCACCCCCACCAATACCTTCATCTACGCTCCTTGTCACACAATAGATACATGCACACAGCATGTGCAACGTCAGCAGGAACTAAAAATATATGTCGTTTCACCACCGGGCTAAGAATCTAGAAGAAACAATGGAGGATAGGGTAGCCATTTATTGTAACTGGCACACCATAGTATACAATACGTTGTGGTTACCTCTGCATTAACACTATTTATGCCCTACGCTACCATCCTTTTATAATGAATTATTACCTCACGATCGCTTAAAAATATTTAATATTCACACCACCAGTTTTGGTACCAGGGCGCCATCTTCAGATCTCATTAATTCCCTAAAAACCTTCATGAAGAATGAGATTTTCACTCTGCAGCGGAGTGTGCGCTGATATGAAACTTCCTGGCAGATTAAAACTGTGTGCCCGACCGAGACTCGAACTCGGGACCTTTGCCTTTCGCGGGCAAGTGCTCTACCAACTGAGCTACCGAAGCACAACTCACGGCCGGTATTCACAGCTTTACTTATCTATCTCGTGAGATTTTTTTTTTGATAAGTCTACCTCTAATTTGACTTTAAATTCTTATCTTTTAGATCTCTAAATTAATTATTTATTAATTATAATATATCTGTGGGTTGCTGGGATTCCGACCCCTGGGGAGGTGGGTGGGTGTATGTGCATGGCTGTGTTGACTTAGCTGCTGCAACTACATACAGCGCCAGTGCCTACGTAGTTCGCCTGGCTGCCGCTAGAGCTCGCAGGATCGCGCTATAGTTTTAACTAAGCGCGATCCGCTGCAAAAGGGTCCCTTCCGGCCGCCATGTTGGATTATCATCGCGCGACTTCCTGCCACGCCAAGTGAACTTCCTGTCGCGCCTTGGCCACTGCTTCGAGTCTCGGTCGGGCACACAGTTTTAATCTGCCAGGAAGTTTCATATCAGCGCTCACTCCGCTGTAGAGTGAAAATCTCATTCTGGAAACATCCCCCAGGCTGTGGCTAAGCCATGTCTATGCTATATCCTTTCTTTCAGGAGTGCTAATTCTGCAAATTTCGCAGGAGAGCTTCTGTAAAGTTTGGAAGGTAGGAGACGAGATACTGGCAGAAGTAAAGCTGTGAATACCGGGCGTGAGTCGTGCTTCGGTAGCTCAGTTGGTAGAGCACTTGCCCGCGAAAGGCAAAGGTCCCGAGTTCTAGTCTCGGTCGGGCACACAGTTCTAATCTGCCAGGAAGTTTTTTACCTTCCTGATGATTTACAACAAATATTGTTGGGCACTTTGCACGTTACGAAGTCTAACAAACGTTAGTGACTCTACATCATATTGTTACAGGCTAGAAAAAGGTTAATAGTGGATTAATCATATCTGAAAACGGCAAGTTGGTGCGGAAACCATTAATGTGAATATTACATACTTTTAAGCGGCATCGACGTAATAAATTATTACATAAACAATTATGACGGTCGCATACTTCCATTTAGCAGTACGTAAATTGTTAGAAAGTTGGGCTACCATTAGGCTACTAGCACGAAAACGGAGAGGCTACGTTTGCTCCAGGATAGCGGAAACGAATGGCATTGGCGAAAGGTAACGGATGCTCTGCATCTCACCAGTGTGGTGCGGTGGATACAGTGAAACCTGTACGCCAGCTATTGAGTGTCGAGGAAGAGGTCTTGCGCATCCAGCACTCTCGAGTGCCCAGGACGAAGTGCTTTCGCGACAGCGACGGTCTCCTGAGCAGATCACACAACGAATGTTTCTGCCAGAATATCAGGAGCCGGTAGCTTTCTCCACGCTAGTTTAGCTTGTAACGTTACTTTATATCTACTGCAGCTTGGAAGGTAGGTAATCCTTCGAGATGACTTGGTGCGAAACTGATCTCTTTATCTCTATGACTTGAATATTGCAACAAATTCTTATATTAGATACAACATACACAGTGTAAATGCAGGGATGTGATTGGTTGAGTCAATTTCTGGCGGACTCCGGTATCTTTCAGGTTCACAAGGCTCTGACCCTGATGCGTCAGAAATACCCATCGTGCCGTATTCCACTTGTTCATCTAAAAACAGCTATAAACGTATCTTTGGAAATCCTTGGCCAGTATGCTTGACCGACATTTACCATTCCCGCATTCGCTGTCACATCATCCATCCGTATAACCACACCACTAGTCAAAAGAAAATATTGTCTCTCTTGGTATGTGCTCTTTTCCATTAAAACGTCCTGGTGGGACTAGATCTTGAAAGACGTGCACTTCATTCACCATTCAGTGCTCGCTTTTCATATTTCTAATCCGCGCGTTCTGGTATTCGGTAAACTAATAATTCAGGTAATATAAATAATTTCTATGGGTTGCCTGATTTATTTGACGATTTTTACAGCTTGTCTCACACTGGTCTGTAAGAGGAGCTTGGCGCCGTGAATTTTCTTTATTTATGGGCGAGGGCAGCAGTCTTCCTAGCAGTCATGATGGCTACCCGTTTCCTAACGTTTTTCCGATCGCCAGGGTAGCACATGGTGGCGTTTGAAAGCTCAGTAGTGGCCAAAGTTTCCCCAACCTGCCTTACCAACCATGTAACTGATATTTCTTCTCAACTTTAACGTCGCGAGGTCGCCTCCCTGTGATTGGCCGGTTCAGGTGCGCGCCCGTTTTTCGCGGGCGGGCGCCAAACGCCCTCCGCGGATGGGTGGTGGACAAAGGGGCAGTGGGTCAGTTCTAGTGTGAGCGTGCCTGAGGCCGGAGGTGCTGCTTCCAGGAGATGAAGTTCGGTAAGCATGTGCGCCGACGTGCACTGTAGATTCGCGCCCTGCATAATGTGCGAGACGTGTTGGTTAGTCACAGAAGCTTGCAGTACTGCAGTAAAGTGCATTCAGTCATGCTCACTTTTCCACTTCGTCCGACAGTAGCTCTTTCAGTTCTCCTGTGTAAAATTCGACTCAGAATTTACGTCTTCCTAGCTTGAAAACTTGTGCCCTTTGTCCTACGCCAAGTGGTGAATGTCTGGCGCCCCTTCATGTTTCATTAACGAAGTCGGACAACGAGCCAAAGTTATATGAGTAGTTTCGTGTCTTGCTGGTTGTATTCCTTTAGTACAGGAGGTTACCTAGCGATTCACCCACAGTAGCATCTTTCTTAGTCTTTGGCTGATTCATGGTGGTACTCGTTGCATGCCTGCAACCACTTCCATTAGTAGATTGGACCCCATTTGATAATACGGCGATCGTCCCTAAAATTCCTTATCTCCTGCTATCGTGACTTATTATGAACGAGCGTTGGGGCAAGCTGCTGAACTCAATTCTTTATACCCCCACCCCCATTTGATTGTATAGTTGTTCAGTATTCAACTGTTAAATAAATGAGTCCTTTAATCTGTACATTCTCCCTTTCATTGCGTGAAACCATCCTTAGTGTCACAGTAGAATAATGAAGAACTATAACGATTGCTACGAGGTCGTGCAGGTCTCGCGCCATTAATGATAGGATCAAGATTCAGTATCGCGCGCCTGGCACGACCATTGCACGCATGGCACCGATAATAGTAATAATGATTTTCAACTATCCCCCATTGATAAACCGGGAAGTGTTCACGGCTCAGTGTGAGTACGTGAGCATTAAATCCACTTGATGTGGTGGAAGTAGTGACGCCTGTTTTAATTGCTGGTTTAAAAAAAAAAAGGATATCAAAATTACAGTCCCTACACAGAGGGATACTAACCTGTAAAATAAAACGAGCCACCGCTTTTAGCCTGTTAGTATGTAAATGTCTGGAATATAAAAAATTCCACAACATTCACAATACTTTTGTAAACGTCATCCGTGGAGAAAACAAAACACTTTTAATTCCTACAGTCTATACGTAGTAGTTCATTGACCCTGGTAGCTCTGTTCGAAAGTCTGCATTGGTAATTTTTGTGATGATATAGAAAATAGGATTTACGTAGCCCAGGCTTTACTTACTCGTGATTATGTGCTGAGGGAAAAGAACACGTAAGTAAGTGAACTCTGAAAACCTATAGACATGATATCTGGCGGTTTTTGGTAATCATACTTATTAGTGGATGCAAGGCAGCAAAATTTTCTAACTTCTGAACTTGAAGTTCGCCTGGACGTCTATTACGTTCTTTGGCAGTCATCTGTATAAATAATTTCTTAAAAAAGAACTAACTGTTCATAGATTTAATTTGGTGATTGAGTAAATTAAGCCGGCCAGAGTGGCTGTGCGGTCCTAGGCGCTGCTATCTGGAACCGATCGACCGCTAGGGTCGCAGGTTGGAATCCTGCCCCGAGCATGGATGTGTGGGATGTCCTTAGGTTAGTTAGGTTTAATTAGTTCTAAGTTCTAGGCGACTGATGACCTCAGAAGTTAAGTCGCATAGTGCTCAGAGCCATTTGAACCATTTGAAGTAAATTAAACTGAATTTTCTTTCAACGAAACGTGCGGATCTAGGCGCTACAGTCTGGAGCCGAGCGACCGCTACGGTCGCAGGCTCGAATCCTGCCTCTGGCATGGATGTGGGTGATGTCCTTAGATTAGTTAGGTTCAAGTAGTTCTAAGTTCTAGGCGACTGATGACCTTCGAAGTTAAGTCGCATAGTGCTCAGAGCCATTTATTTCAATGAAAACATCTTTGCTCAGTTCTAAACTACATTATGTGTCGGGGAAATGAAACTATTTATCTAATGTAACGGCGCCATAGCTCGTCCGAGAGGAGGGACCGTTTCTTGTCACAAACCATTCGAAGCATATTGCTTTGAAGATTTTGCTGCCGTTCACCTGAGATATAGCTATGATTGGGCTTTTCTTAAAAGCACTGATCACGTAGTTCAGTGGAGCTTGCAAAATTTCCGATACGTACTCCCCTTTCTTTACTGATGTTCAAGAGTAACTATACCCCGTTGATATCTTATATGCTACAAGTAACAAGTCTGTTCTTCAGCTTCATCGCCATCCTCATTTCTGTTTCTAACATTTTGCCACTATATTTATTTACTCATTTATTTTGCCTGCTGTATTATTGCCTTCAAATCTTCCTTACATCTGGGGAGCTAACACTGCAAAACGCATATTATACGAGCTGAACACAATAACAGCAATAAGATTTATTTATTTGTTTATTGTTTATTTAGACTGACCGGATAAGGACAGTAAGCCACACACTTACATCTGACCACGAACAACACACACACAAAATATCACCTAACAACCACAGTAAAAATACTTCGCATTATTAATAAAAATAATAATTGGCGGTAGTTGTGTTGTCTATGGCGCCTTCCCACGGTTCGCACGGCTGCCTCCGTCGGAAGTTCGAGTCCTCCCTTGGGCATGGGTGTTTGTGTTGCCCTTGGCGTAAGTTAGTTTAAGTAGTGTGTAAGTCTAGGGAACGATGACCTCAGCAGTTTTGTCCCATCGAACTTACCACAAATAACTGGCAATAATAATAACAATAGCAAGACTATGATGGTGAAATAAGTAAGGAATTAAGAGAGGTACTGGTTAGTTACTACACGCTCATTAACAATAATTTAAATTATTTATGAAAAGAAAATAACAGGCCACAATAACAATAGTAACACTTATAACCATAACAATAATAATAATAATAATAACAATAATAATATTATGTAGGTATAAAGATTGATATCGTTAAGTTTAGCACTCTTGACGCTCTGTTTGTATTAGAAGAAGTGGAAGGTACAATGAAAGGTGAGAAATTTGAAATGAAGGTAACAATGATTGCTAGGGAAGAAGGGAATTTCAATAAAGAACTCCGTAGACAAGGGAGGAAGAAGTGGTGGGGAAAGGAGGATTGACGACAGTAAGAGGAAGAGATAGCTATTGTGGAATAAGATGGCCCATTAGCTTACTTTTGAAGTTTGGAAGGATTCTAATTTCTTTAATATTTTGAGGAAAATTGTTCCAAAGGCAGATTCCCGAACCAGAAAATTATTTAGAGAACATGGCAATATTGTGTAGTGGTACAGAGAGAATTTTAATTTGTTGAGACGAGTATTTCTGCTGTGTCGTTCAGATAATAGTTAGATTAGGTTACATTAGATTAGTTTTTCGTTCCATAGATCGGTACTGAGGAGATCCTCGTGGATGTGGAACATGTCACTTTCTTTTTTAAGCTGAAATAACATTACTAATTGTATGACTATATACATCATTTGTTTCTATTAAAAAATTCGACAATGGAGTAGAAGGAGTTGGCCACTAGTAAGTCTTTTAGGTTTCTTTTAAACTGATGTTTATTTGTAACACAATTTTTTATGTTTGCTGAGAAATTATTGAAGATGAGTGCTCCTGAGTAGTGGACCACTTTTTGAACTAAAAAAAGTGCTTTTAAGTGCTTGTGCAGATCATTTTTGTTCCTGGTGTTGTAATCGCAGGAATTTAAGACTGTCAACCTCTTCTATCTGCTCTTCTTCATACTTTATGCATGTGCTGGGTGGAAACCTCTTACAGGTTCTGAATTGCATATAGTGAGTCTTTTCGAAGTTTAATGTCAGTGAGTTGTCTTTAAACTATTTATTAATATCCATGAAAATATCATTAGCAGATCTTTCTAGAACTACACTCGACATACTATTTATTCCAATACTTGTGTCATCTGCAAACAAAACGAACTCCGTGCAATGGTTGAAGGTAAAAAGCAACATATATTTTGTTCTAAAAGCAAGTCGGTTATATTGAGGATTCCAATACACCACACTGTTCACTACCCCTTAGGCTACAAAACCGTATTTCTCAGCATAATTTCCATTCAAGACGATTGTCTTCCGCCACCTTACTGGAGGACCTGAATGGCCGAGTGGTAGCACTTTGCTGGTCGACATCGGAACCAACGTATCGCTGCACCAGTAACTTCCCCATCATCCCATCGTACACGTACTGCTTCCCGCGGAGTGCATCCTTCGTTGGGCCAAAGTGATGGAAGTCGGTAGGTGTGAGATATGCACCGTAGGGTGGATGTGGGACAACAGTGTAGTAAACTTTCGTGAACTCCTGTTAGGTGTGGGGGGGAGGGAGGGCTTGTGTGTGGCCTTGCGTTATTGCGGGGAAGAAAAAGCTGGTTTGCGAGTTCATCGTTGTACCATGAGAGAGGTCATCAAACGGAATGACCCTTTCATAGTACCATATGACCGTATCAACGACAGTACTGCCTAAGGGGGCAGCTTTAACCTTTTTCTACGTAAGAGAGGCACCGTGACGCCGTTCCATGAATTGCCAGTTTGTTTCCAATACGAAGTGGTGAACCCGTGTCTAATTGCTTGTGACAGTGTTCGAGAAGAATATGTCACGATCAGCCCTGTCGCGCGCAAGCAATCCGGCCCAGATGGTCCTTCGTTGATCTTTATGGTCTTCTTTTGGGTGGCGAGAAACACAGAGCGCACCCACAACTGTTGGACGAGTATGTCAGAACTTTCAGCAGAGACACGTCCATCGGTGCAACAAGGCGTTTGATTGAGACCTGTCGATCACTTCGAATGAGAGTGTCCGCACGTTCTAGCACTGCTAGGATGACAACTGCGTGCGGCGAACGGCAAGCGGGGACCAGACAAGTTTGTGCGACGTTGTTGCAATGTTGAAAGATGCCCTGCCCAACGACTCACCATGCTTTTGTTCACTGCCATGTATCCGTAGACATTTTGCAAGTGCCTATGAATATCTGGGCTGCAGAGGTTTTCCGCCAAGAGAAACTCACTATCAGCTCTCTGCTCGGAAATCCCTTTCGGACGTCGTTCTAAATGTTATGTATAGCGTCGTCGCCTATCGGAATTTCATGAAACTATATGGGTTTTTTGTTGATTTAGGGGCTGGGACCAAACGGAAAGGTCATCTGTCCTGTCAGATCAGTGAAGCATGTGCAAGGAAGTCGGCTGTGCCCTTTCAAAGGAACCACCCAAACTATATGTGCTGAAGCGGGAATATTTCCTATGTCCCACAACAAATTCCGCACCTTTTCAGCCGACATTGGTTAACAAAAGAAATGTACTCCATTACTTACTGACCACTGTTTGGACCGGAGTCGAATCTGAATACCTTCTTCTAGGCAAAGTTTTCAGGGTGAGGCACCGGCATTCATCACCATTAAGATTGCGCTTAGTTTAACTTGCGTCTGTGTGGCTGGTCCCGGTGGAGGTTCGAGTCCTCCCTCGGGCATGGGTGTGTGTGTTTGACCTTAGCATAATTTAGGTTAAGTAGTGTGTAAGCTTAGGGACTGATGACCTTAGCAGTTAAGTTCCATAAGATTAAAAAAAAGAAAACTTGCGTCACTGGAAGTCTGTTTGTACCAAGATTAAATCTCTGGAGAGGTACAGTGTTTGTTGCAATTATTGGTGCCTGTAAATTTTATACTACATTAATTTGTTTAATGTGCGCCCCGATAGCTGGGTGGTCAGCGTGACGGATTGCCGTCCTACGGGACAGGGTTCGATTCCCGGCTGGGTCGGGGATTTTCTCCGCTCAGGGACTGGGTGTTGAACTGTGTTCATAATCGTTTCTTCCCCATCCGGGCCGCAGGTCGCCCAATGTGGCGTCGAATGTAATAAGATCTGCACCAAGGTGGCCGGACCTGCCCCGCAAGAGGCCTCCCGGCCAATGACGCCAAACGCTCATTAATTTGTTTTATTCGGTGTTCGGTGTTTTCCAAATTTTTAAAAATTAAAAACCAACCATATAAGTATTGTTGCTTTAAATATTTTTTTATGTTACAGTTCATGGTGCTTTGAACTTCCTTTAACACTGAGTTTGGTTGGAATCGCTTTTTTAAAAAAAATATCTGATTTTAAAGCGTTTTGATTCTTATGCCTTTGCAATTCAGTAATTACACAACCTTATCAAATGTGCGCACGTTACTAGCGTGTGCGTCGTGTTAATTTCTTGGTACGGAAAGAAAATAGTGGAAATGTTTCTTGTGAGTCTGGGCCCAGTTGTTTAGCACTCCCGGATCCGCGCTTCCTAACTATTTCAGCTAGCAAAAAAGTATTTTCGTTTAATGGTTATATTAGTGACACGATCAATAAGGAAATTAACGAGTAACATATAGTTTGTACCTGGTACGTGTCTCGGCAGTAAGGAATGTCTCCTGGACGAAATTTAGTTGTTACTTTTACAGCCCTGTACGCAAAAATTCTAGCTGGAGTCCTCTTACGGTTTCGCAACGGGCACGAAGCTAAGCTAAAGCACGGCAGTAAAGTTGCTACGTAATTTAAAGACTTTACTTGGACGCGTGTTTTTTGTAAGGGAGCTGAGGCTCGTTGGCTGGAAATATTTTCCCTGCCCGCAGGCCGTGTTCTCGTTCGCCGCAGAGTGTGAGCTAGGCGTCAGTCATTCACGTGGAACGGAAATGTGACGGAACACGCGGCTGCCCTCACCGACTGCCGCGCCTCGCTCAGTGGCGTTTTTTTCCCGCCGAAAATCACGATACACGGCACGAACATTCGACAGCCAGCGGCCCCTAAGAGGGGCTCGCGTGCGGAGAACACGCACCCAGTCACGCGACAGACGGTATTTCCATCGCGACATTACGACGAGCGCGACAAAAAAAGAAAACAGCCGGTCATTGCCGTGTTGTGTTTCTCGCCGTAGCGCGATAACCATGTCCGCAATAAAACGCTACAGAGGCCTTTCAGGAACTGCGCCCTAAATGTCTAAGTGTCGGTAGGTGCACAGGAAAATTAACTTTCTGAATTCGCTGCGTGCCTCTCGTCGTATTTGCCGAGCATGGTGGCGTATAGATCCGAACGTTCAACCGTCTATGTATTTTTTTAAAAGGTTCCCCACCACATACTTTTTGGTAAAATGACGGAATGAGGTAATTATTCACCGTACTCTCACCAGATGAAGCTAACAACCGAATTGAAACTTAAATACTGTTAAGGATCCCTCACGTAGATTGCAAGAAACTTAGACATATTATTACTTTTGAATACTGAAATCCCTGTCAGCATGAACGTCCGAACATATTTTTCCAAGAGGGTCAAAAATAAAACCTTTCCACTTTTGACACAACTCACTAGTTGACTTTGAAACGGTGTCATGGCCAGAGAACTAAACTCGACAGAAATTACACAAAATATATTGTATCTCAAGGTAAAGGAGCTGTCTGCATAGAGTTTCTTAAGGTAACACACATTGGTAGCTAAATGGTGAGCATGTTTCAATGGTATATCCAAGGTATATCTCTTATGTTTTCAATGTGAATATGGACATCACCTATTTAATTCATCGATCTGAAATTATGTTCTCATATGACTGAGTCCACAGTATCCAAAGAGTTCTCAAATAAAGTTAACGGTAGTAAATATTCGCAAAAGTAATTTATTCTTACTCTAATATTTGGCTGAATTTGATAATTAAAAATCGGACGTAGGAGAAAAAGGTAAAAAGGTCAGAAGACTGGTAGAAAATCCTCCTGGAAATGAGCAAATATGCCACATTGCTGCCTCCTGAAGAAGACAAGCAGGGTATAAACTTCAATTTTTTTTTTTTTATCGTCACTCTTCTGACTGGTCTGACGCGTCATATCACGCCATTACCGTGTCAACTTTTGCGCCTCAGAGTAACACTTGCAACCTACGGCCTCAGTTATTCGTTGGCTGTATTCCACTCTATGCCTTTTCCTACAGTTTTCACGCTCCAGCACCATGGAAGTTATTCCGTGATGTCCTATCGTCGTGTCCCTGCTTTTTCTCGGTGTTTTCCATATGTTTTGTTCCGGCGTAGCCACAAGCTCCTGCAGGAAAGTGAAGAACTCAGGAGCAGAGAAGGCTGTGAGACGACGTCAGTCAATCTTCCGCTGACTAGGACCGGACCACGACAAGGAGCGGCCTCTACAAGAAGAGAATACGAGGCCTGTTCAGAAAGTAAGCTCCGATTGATTGCCAAATTGAAACCACAGTGAACATCAGAAATGTTTTACTTGTAACAATTAGCTACACCTTTCAGCTACTTCTCTACGTAGTAGCCGTTCTGACTTAGACTTTTGTCATAGCGTTGTACCAACTTTTCAATAGCCTCATCATAGAAGGCAGCCGCCAGTGCTTTCCGCCAATTCTCCACGCTGGCCTACACCTCGTTGCCTGTGTCAAAATGTTGTCTTCAAAGACAGCGGTTCATGTGACCAGAGATGAAACTCAGGGGGAGACAATTGCGGACTGTATTGTGGGAAATCTCACATTTCCATTTGAAAACGATGCAGGAGCATCTTCATTGCCCCTGCAGAATGTGGCTGATAATTGTCTTGAAGAAGAAACAGCACGACAGTTATGTAATGTTAGCTGCATAGCTTCAGGCGAAATTTCTCACCAGGCCCTCGTACTTGGCGGCAGACACTATTTTCTAGACATCTTTACGCACTCACTGCGAGCTCAGAAATGAGAATAGCGACGTGATGCTAACTGGGGTTATACTAGAGACACTACCCAACACATCTGTGCAAAGCTTTATCGGATTTTCATAGTCGTTTCCATTTCGCGACCGATCGGAGCTTACTTTCTGAACGCCCCTTGTATGCAGCAAAAGACACTGGTTGTTTGCATGTCACCCATAGCTTGCGACAACTAGTTGTAAATACAAATTTAAGTATTGTCAATCTACGTCTTTGTAATAAAAACCATTAAAGTGATTTGTTTGAATTCTATAGCAATCCGAGGAAGCAGCAGTCATGGACTGTGCGGCTGGTCCGGCGGTGGTTCGAGTCCTCCCTCGGGCATGGGTGTGTGTGTTTGTCTGTAGGATAATTTAGGTTAAGTAGTGTGTAAGCTTAGGGACTGATGACCTTAGCAGTTAAGTCCCATAAGATTTCACACACATTTGAATTTTTTTTTTTTTTTTTTTTTTTTTTTTGTTGAGTAAGCAGCAGCCTTGAGGCTCTCTATCAGAGACGAGTGGGCGGGAACCCACATGTTCCTTCCCTCGCCGATTCTGCAAAGAGCGTCCTGACTCTTTACCTTATCATTCCACCCGAATTTCAATATTCCTCTGAAGCACCACATCGCAAACATCTCGATTCTCTTCTGTTCAGGTTTTCCCACAGTCCTTGTCCCACTGTCACAGAATGCTGTGCTCCAAACGTACTGAGATATTTCCTCCTCAAGTTAAGACCTATGTTTGACACCAGCTGACTTCCCTTGGGCCCAAATGCCCTTACTGGCAGCGTTAACCTTCTTTTTATGTTCTCCTTGCTCCGTCTGTCGTGGGTTATTTTGCTGCGTGTGTAGCAGAATTCGTAAATTCGTCTACCTCGTGATAACCAATTCTGATATTAAATTTCTCGCTATTCTAATTTATGCTGCTTTCAATTACTCTCTCCTTCGTCTGATTTACTCCCGGTCCATATTCTGTACTCATTGTACTGTTAAATCCATTCAACATATCCTTTTACACTTCTTCACTTTCACTGAGGGTATCAATGACATTAGCGAATTTTATCATTCATATACTTCCGGCCTGAATTATAATTCCACTCTTAAATCTTTATTTTCGTTCCCCTCAATGCTTGTTTCAGATACAGATTGAACAGGAGGTTCGAAAAATTACATCCTGGTGTTACACGCTTTTCAATCCGAGCACCTCGTTCTTGGTTTCCCATTCTTATAGTTCATTCTCCATTCTTGTACATAATGTATATTACCCCTCCTACCCTATAGCTAAACTCCAGTTTCCTCATAATTTCGGACATCGTGGGCCATTTTACAGTGTCGAGCGCTTCTTCCTGGTCGACAAATCCTATGAACATGCCTTGATTTTTCTTCAGTCTTGCCTCCGTTATCAACTGCAACGTCAGAACTGCCTCCCTTTTGTCCTTGGACCAAACTGGAGACTGGAATAGAAGGGAAAACCGATAGACATACTCAAGGTACCCTCCGCCACACACCGTCAGGTGGCTTGCGGAGTATGGATGTAGATGTTGATGTAGAAACTCATAGTTATCTAACAGACTCTCAATTTCCTTATCCATTCTTCAGCATATTATCCTTGTCATCAAATTGAAATCATGGGCATCTAAGCTGATCGCACGATGATTCTTGCTCATGTCGATCCTTGTTGTCTTAGGAATTGTGTGAACGATGTTCCTTTTCGGAAGTGTGAAGGTATATCACAAGCTTCATACATTCTACACACCACAGTGAGTTATCGTTTTGTTGCCACTTATCCAATGATTTTAGTAATTCTAAGGGACTGTTATCCATTCCTTTTGCATTATTTGATCTGAAATATTCCAAAGCCAATTTAAATTCTGATTCTAATACTGCATCTCCTTCGACTTCCGTATGGATTCCCTTTTCTTCTTCTATCACATTAGACAAATCATCCCTGTCGTAGGGGCCTTCAGTGCAGTCTTTCTACCTACAGGGTGTTTCAAAAATGACCAGTATATTGGAAATGGCAATAAAAACTAAACGAGCAGTGATAGAAATACACCGTTTGTTGCAATATGCTTGGGACAACAGTACATTTTCAGGCAGACAAACTTTCGAAATTACAGTAGTTACAATTTTCAACAACAGGTGGCGCTGCGGTCTGGGAAACTCTATAGTACGATATTTTCCACATATCCACCATGCGTAGCAATAATATGGCGTAGTCTCTGAATGAAATTACCCGAAACCTTTGACAACGTGTCTGGCGGAATGACTTCACATGCAGATGAGATGTACTGCTTCAGCTGTTCAATTGTTTCTGGATTCTGGCGGTACACGTGGTCTTTCAAGTGTCCCCACAGAAAGAAGTCACAGGGGTTCATGGCTGGCGAATAGGGAGGCCAATCCACGCCGCTTCCTGTATGTTTCGGATAGCCCAAAGCAATCACACGATCATCGAAATATTCATTCAGGAAATTAAAGACGTCGGCTGTGCGATGTGGCCGGGCACCATCTTGCATAACCACGAGGTGTTCGCAGTGTCGTCTAAGGCAGTTTGTACCGCCACAAATTCACCAAGAATGTCCAGATAGCGTGATGCAGTAATCGTTTCGGATCTGAAAAATGGGCCAATGATTCCTTTGGAAGAAATGGCGGCCCAGACCAGTACTTTTCGAGGATGCAGGGACGATGGGACTGCAACATGGGGCTTTTCGGTTCCCCATATGCGCCAGTTCTGTTTATTGACGAAGCCGTCCAGGTAAAAATAAGCTTCGTCAGTAAACCAAGTGCTGCCCACATGCATATCGCCGTCATCAATCCTGTGCACTATATCGTTAGCGAATGTCTCTCGTGCAGCAATGGTAGCAGCGCTGAGGGGTTGCCGCGTTTGAATTTTGTATGGATAAGGGTGTAAACTCTGGCGCATGAGACGATACGTGGACGTTGGCGTCATTTGGACCGCAGCTGCAACACGGCGAACGGAAACCCGAGGCCGCTGTTGGATCACCTGCTGCACTAGCTGCGCGTTGCCCTCTGTGGTTGCCGTACGCGGTCGCCTTACCTTTCCAGCACGTTCATCCGTCACGTTCCCAGTCCGTTGAAATTTTTCAAACAGATTCTTTATTGTATCGCTTTTCGGTCCTTTGGTTACATTAAACCTCCGTTGAAAACTTCGTCTTGTTGCAACAACACTGTGTTCTACGCGATGGAATTCCATCACCAGAAAAATCCTCTGTTCTAAGGAATAAACCATGTTGTCTACAGCACACTTGCACGTTGTGAACAGCACACGCTTACAGCAAAAAGACGACGTACAGAATGGCGCACCCACAGACTGCGTTGCCTTCTATATCTTTCACATCACTTGCAGCGCCATCTGTTGTTGAAAATTGTAACTACTGTAATTTCGAAAGTTTGTCCGCCTGAAAATGTACTGTTGTCCCAAGCATATTGCAACAAACGGTGTATTTCTATCGCTGCTCGTTTAGTTTTTATTGCCGTTTCAAATATACTGGTAATTTTTGAAACACCCTGTATATTCTCTCTCCGCTGCATTTAACAGTGAAATTCCCATTGAACACTTAATGTTACTGACCTAGCTTTCACGGAAGGTTGCTTTGACTTCTCTATATATGCTGATTCAGTCTTTACGCCAATCATTTCCTTCTCGACGTCTTCACATTTCTCATACAACTATTTTGCCTTACCTGCCATGCACTTTCTATTTATTTAATTAATAAGTGTCTTGTACTTCTGTGCTCCTCAGTTTCACTCAACGATTTGTACATCCTTTTCTCATGGATGAACTGAAGTTTATCTTTTATTACCCATGGTTTCCTGAGTATTGAGTTCCTTGCACTTACGTTTTCTTTCGAATTTCTGTGATTGTGCTATTAAGATATGTCCATTCCTGTTCAACTGACCTGCCTACTGTAGTATTCATTACCACATTATCAATAGCCTTAAAAATCTTCAAGCATGTCTCAATTCCTTAGTCTTTCCGAATTGCACTTCTTTGCTCAGTGATTCTTCCTGACTAGTCCCTTAAAAGTTGAACATTCATCACTTATATAAATCGGGGTCTGAGTCTGTATCTGTTCACGGATACGCCTTAGAATTCAATATCTGATTTCGGAATCTCTGCCTGAACATGATGTATTCTAAATGAAATCTTGCGGCCATACCAAAGCATATATCCTGGTCTTGCGATTTTTGATTAGAGTATTCACTATTACTAACTGATATTCATTGGAAAACTCAATTAGTCTTTCTCCCCTCCTGTTCCGACGATCAAGCCCGTGATTCGTATTCATCTTTGATGCCTTCTATAACACTTCGTTAGTAAAACTTTTAATTGTAAAGTGTAGCTCAGTTCGAGTATATGATTATGTGAATGTAGAGAACGTTTCAAAACGATCCTTAAACCAGAAGAGCCAACTTCTAACAGCTTAAGATAGCACCATGGTGCAGTGTGTCATATTATTTTGCAGCGTACCAACTGGAAAACAGTTCCTCCCTCACTCCTAGCGCACAGTTTTTTTTTTCTTTCTTCGACTGATATTTTTGGGAGTAAGTGTGGTTATACACACCTACATTGTAGTTCGCATTCATTCCTCCGAGTATACTACAATAGCTTTCTCGTTTAAGGCTCATTACGGAATCGGCTAGTCTTTCTCTTTCTCTAAACAAATGGTGAATTACTCGCGTGATTCCATTTATAAGCACCGTAATTATGGAAACTGAGGAAGTACGACTGGCACGAATACCGATGCCACGTCTATGTGTAGGGAACCGGGGACGAAATTTGTGCGCCAGGTTGATCTCTGGGGCCTGCTTTGTAAGCGCTGGAAGAGAAAGTGACAGAACACAGAGTGAAGACATTATTTCAGCATCGTAAATGTTGCTATTCATATTGAGTGCAGGTCTGCGCGGAAACAGCACCTGCACCAGGGAATCGGCATAATGTCCCGTGAACAGAGTCACTACGCAAACTCAAGTGATATGGTGACTGAGGACATCGTTATCGGGAGAAAGAAAACCGGCGTTCTATGGATCGGAGCGTGGAATGTCAGATCCTTTAATCGGGCAGGTAAGTTAGAAAATTTAAAAAGGGAAATGGATAGGTTAAAGTTAGATATAGTAAGAATTAGCGAAGTTTGGTGGCAGGAGGAAAAAGGCTTTTGGTCAGGTGAATACATTGTTACAAATACACTCCTGGAAATTGAAATAAGAACACCGTGAATTCATTGTCCCAGGAAGGGGAAACTTTATTGACACATTCCTGGGGTCAGATACATCACATGATCACACTGACAGAACCACAGGCACATAGACACAGGCAACAGAGCATGCACAATGTCGGCACTAATACAGTGTATATCCACCTTTCGCAGCAATGCAGGCTGCTATTCTCCCATGGAGACGATCGTAGGGATGCTGGATGTAGTCCTGTGGAACGGCTTGCCATGCCATTTCCACCTGGCGCCTCAGTTGGACCAGCGTTCGTGCTGGACGTGCAGACCGCGTGAGACGACGCTTCATCCAGTCCCAAACATGCTCAATGGGGGACAGATCCGGAGATCTTGCTGGCCAGGGTACTTGACTTACACCTTCTAGAGCACGTTGGGTGGCACGGGATACATGCGGACGTGCATTGTCCTGTTGGAACAGCAAGTTCCCTTGCCGGTCTAGGAATGGTAGAACGATGGGTTCGATGACGGTTTGGATGTACCGTGCACTATTCAGTGTCCCGTCGACGATCACCAGTGGTGTACGGCCAGTGTAGGAGATCGCTCCCCACACCATGATGCCGGGTGTTGGCCCTGTGTGCCTCGGTCGTATGCAGTCCTGATTGTGGCGCTCACCTGCACGGTGCCAAACACGCATACGACCATCATTGGCACCAAGGCAGAAGCGACTCTCATCCCTGAAGACGACACGTCTCCATTCGTCCCTCCATTCACGCCTGTCGCGAGACCACTGGAGGCGGGCTGCACGATGTTGGGGCGTGAGCGGAAGACGGCCTAACGGTGTGCGGGACCGTAGCCCAGCTTCATGGAGACGGTTGCGAATGGTCCTCGCCGATACCCCAGGAGCAACAGTGTCCCTAATTTGCTGGGAAGTGGCGGTGCGGTCCCCTACGGCACTGCGTAGGATCCTACGGTCTTGGCGTGCATCCGTGCGTCGCTGCGGTCCGGTCCCAGGTCGAAGGGCACGTGCATCTTCCGCCGACCACTGGCGACAACATCGATGTACTGTGGAGACCTCACGCCCCACGTGTTGAGCAATTCGGCGGTACGTCCACCCGGCCTCCCGCATGCCCACTATACGCCCTCGCTCAATGTCCGTCAGCTGCACATACGGTTCACGTCCACGCTGTCGCGGCATGCTACCAGTGTTAAAGACTGCGATGGAGCTCCGTATGCCACGGCAAACTGGCTGACACTGACGGCGGCGGTGCACAAATGCTGCGCAGCTAGCGCCATTCGACGGCCAACACCGCGGTTCCTGGTGTGTCCGCTGTGCCGTGCGTGTGATCATTGCTTGTACAGCCCTCTCGCAGTGTCCGGAGCAAGTACGGTGGGTCCGACACACCGGTGTCAATGTGTTCTTTTTTCCTTTTCCATTAGTGTACAAAATCAAATAGCGGTAATGCAGGAGTAGGCTTAATAATGAATAAAAAATTAGGAGTGCGGAAAGCTACTACAAACAGCATAGTGAACACCTTATTGTGTACAAAGATAGACACGAAGCCCACGCCTGCTACAGTAGTACAAGTTTATATGCCAACTAGTTCTACAGATGACGAAGAAATTGAAGAAATGTATGATGAGATAAAAAAAATTATTAAGAGAGGGAGAGGAATTTAGTAGGCATGGGTGACTGGAATTGGATAGTAGTAAAAGGAAGAGAATGAAACATATCAGGTGAATATGGATTGGGGGTAAGAAATGAAAGAGGAAGCCGCATGGCAGAGATTTGCACAAAGCGTAACTTAATCATAGCTAACACTTGGTTCAGGAACAATAAAGGAAGATTGTATACACGGAAGATGCCTGGAGATACTGACAGGTTTCAGATAGATTATATAATGGGAAGACAGAGATTTGGGAACCAGGTTTAAAATTGTAAGACATTTCCAGGGGCAGATGTGGACTCTGACAACAATCTATTGGTTATGAACTGTAGATCAAAACTGAAGAAACTGCAAGCAGGTGGATATTGAGGAGATGGCACCCGGATAAACTGAAAAAACCAGAGGTTGTACAGAGTTTCAGGGAGAGCATAAGGGAACAACTGACAGGAATGGGTGAAAGAAATACAGTAGAAGAAGAAAGGGTAGCTTTGAGGGATGAAGTAGTGAAGGCAGCAAAGGATCAAGTAGGTAAAAAGACGGGGGCTAGTAAAAATCTTTGTGTAACAGAAGAAATACTGAATTTAATTGATGGAAGGAGAAAATATAAAAATGCAGTAAATGAAGCTGGCACAAAGGAATACTAACGTCTCAAAAATGAGATCGAGAAGAAGTGCAAAATTGCTAAGCAGGCATGGCTAGAGGACATATGTAAGGATGTAGAGGCTTATCTCACTAGGGGTAAGCTAGATACTGTCTACAGGAAAATTAAAGAGAGCTTTGGAGAAAAGAGAACCACTTGTAAGAATATCTAGTGCTCAGATGGAAACCTAGTTCTAAGCAAAGAAGGAAAGCAGAAAGGTGGAAGGAGGATATAGAGGGTCTATAGAAGGGCGATGTACTTGAGGGCAATGTTATGGAAATGGAAGAGGATGTAGATGTAGATGAAATGGGAGATAAGATACTGAGTGAAAAGTTTGACAGAAAACTGAAAGACCTAAGGCGAAACAAAGCCCCGGGAGTAGACAACATACCACTAGAACTACTGACAGCCTTGGGAGAACCAGTCCTGACAAAACTCTACCATCTGGTGAGCAAAATGTATGGGATAGGCGAAATACCCTCAGACTTCAGAAGAATAAAATAATTCCGATCCCAAAAAAAGCAGGTGTCGACGGGTGTGAAAATTACCGAACTATCAGTTTAATAAGTGACGGCTGCAAATACTAACGTGAATTCTTTACAGACGAATGGAAAAACTGGTAGTAGCCGATCTCGGGGAAGATGAGTTTAGATTCCGTAGAATTGTTGGAATACGTGAGGCAGTACTGTCCCTACGACTTATCTTAGAAGCTATATTAAGAAAAGGCAAACCTACGTATCCAGCATTAGTAGACTTAGATAAAGTATTTGACAATGTTGAGTGGAATACTCTCTTTCCAATTCTGAAGGTGGCAAGGGTAAAATGCAGGGAGCAAAAGGCTGTTTACAATTTGTACAGAAACCAGATGGCTGTTATGAGAGTCGAGGGACAGGAAAGAGAAACAGTGGTTAGGAAGCGAGTGAGACAGGGTTGTAGCCTCTCCCCGATGTTATTCAATCCGTATATTGAGCAAGCAATAAAGGAAACAAAAGAAAAATTTGGAGTAGGTATTAAAATTCATGCAGAAGAAATAAAACGTTGAGTTTCGCTGATGACATTGTAATTCTGTCAGAAACAGCAAAGGAGCAAATGAAGGGAATGGATAGACGTGTTAGAGCAGTTGAACGCAATGGACAGTTTCTTGAAAGGAGGATATAAGATGAACATCAACAAAAGCAAAACGAGGATAATGGAATGTAGACGAGATAACGCGGGGGATGCTGAGGGAATTAGATTAGGAAATGGGACACTTAAAGTAGTAAAGGAGTTTTGCTGTTTGGGGAGCAAAATAACTGATGATGGTCGAAGTAGAGTGGATATAAAATGTAGACTGGCAATGGCAAGGAAATCGTTTCTGAAGAAGAGAAATTTGTTAACATCGAGTATGGATTTAAGTGTCAGGAAGTCGTTTCTGTAAGTATTTGTATGGAGTGTAGCCATGTATGGAAGTGAAACATGGACGAGAAATAGTTTGAACAAGAAGAGAATAGAAGCTTTTGAAATGTGGTGCTACAGAAGAATGCTTAAGATTATATGGGTAGATCACATAACTAATGGGGAGGTATTGAATAGAATTGCAGAGAAGAGAAGTTTGTGGCACAACTGGACTAGAAGAAGGGATCGGTTGGTAGGACATGTTCTGAGGCATCAAGGGATCACAAATTCCGAATTGGAGGGCAGCGTGGAGGGTAAAAATCGTAGAGAGAGGCCAACAGATGAATACACTAAGCAAATTCAGAAGGATGTAGGCTGCAGCACGTACTGGGAGACGAAGCAGCTTGCACAGGATAGAGTAGCACATGGAGAGCTGCATCAAACCAGTCTCAGGACTGAAGACCACAACAACAACAACATGGTGACTGTTAAGCTGGTGTATTTCTCGTCGCTTTCGAGCTGTCGGCAAAGTTAAGTCTGCAGCTTAGTGGAGTCGCTAACGATGTCCCCCGTCCCCCCCCCCCCCCCCCCTACCCTTTCAAACACTTTGTACATGCTTACACCTGTCAAAAGTGGAAAGTAATAAAAATTTTTGAGTAGTACCTTTGTAACCTAAAACTACATTTTTATTCGACATATCACCTTATGGTGTCTATGGTGTGTGGTAGTGAGTACTTCGTGTAACAGTGTCACCTTTTGACTTTCCCGTTGCGGAAGCTATTCCTGCACCGGAAGAGCGCGTGGTCCTTTGTGTGAGCTCGAATCTTTCTTCATTTACATTCATCGACTTTTCGTGGGATATATATAGGGAAAAGAAGGGTTTTGGTTCACGTATGCTCTCGGACTTGAACAGTGAACCGTGTAACAATGCCCCTCTTCTAGCTTCTGCCACTGTATTTGGATGAGAATACCAGTGCCGCTTTCGTGTTTGACGACTGAGCATTCGATGATATATGCTACTTCATTTGGGATCTTCTGTATCTCTTCTAAAAATCAAGTATGGGTTCGAGAGTGATGAACTAGTTGAATTGTAAGCTCAACTAAGAAGATTTTAAGCGACTATCCCAAGATAGAGATTTCTCGCCCATCTACATAATATCTGCTTGTAGTACGCACGGCGGACTAACCTGGATGTGTTTGATCAACAGCTATAAACGCTACGAAACATTACGACTAGTATACACCCAAGTAGTATTTCCTTTACTAGAAAATGTTTCTAGTTGGATATAAGATTTTGCAGTTGAACGTGACAGGATTTGAGAACTGTTTCAGGAAGTCATTCGTCTGTTCATTTTGATTATGACATCTCCAGTATCAAATGGCTCTGAGCACGATGCGACTTAACTTCTGAGGTCATCAGTCACCTAGAACTTAGAACTAAGTAAACCTAACTAGCCTAAGGACATCACAAACATACATGCCCGAGGCAGAATTCGAGCCTGCGACCGTAGCGCTCGCTCGGCCCCAGACTGTAGCGCCTATAACCGCACGACCACTCCGGCCGGCTCCCCAGTATCGTCGCAGTCTCGTGGGAAGTAATCCACCGCCTTGTGAAGAATCAAATCTTGCCTAAATCAACAATGACACAGTCGATACTCGTGGTTCATCATGTTCATCAAGGCAATGGTAGCAAAATGGATACGTATGAGACAGAATGCGCTACTAGTATGTTACAAAAAAGCCGCGCATGAGAACGGGATACATCCGAGATTTATCTCTTGTTCTATTGCTGCTAGAATGGTAGGGTAGCCCCTGGGCTAGGGACCATTAGTATATCTAACAGAAGGATCGCCTTACTGCAACTATCATACAGTACAGGGTCAAAGTTTGAATATAACACATTGGCTCCGGCTTAGGCAAATGGAGCAAATGTTTCGGACCTTTTTGTAGTAGATGAGGTCTATGATATTATGAAAGCAGCATTTACTTTGTGAGCGGTTCTTGGGAAAACTCGAAAAAACGTTTTTTTTCGCATTCAGCAGCTAATATCGAAATAACTCTCCGCAGAATATTGATAAAGTGTTAACGAGTTATTCTCTAAGAGTTGTCTAAAGTGCCGTCATTCCATTTTCAATAATTTTTACCCGTTATAGAGAAACACCACAAAAACATGGTTTCTGGGTACCGAATCAGAGCCGTGAATTTCAAGACGCCTGTACAAAGAAAATGGATGAAAGTTTTACGATATGTTTCTATGATCAAAATCTCGAACTACCTCGGAGGTTTTTCTGATATCGTTATCCGTTTCCGAAACGAAAAGGTTCAAATTTATCTTACTTTTACACGTAAAATAAGCACATAAAATCCTGTGTGATGCTAAAACTTAGTTTACGAACTGATTTAACTTGGAGAAATATGTCGTACCTAGCCACCAGCAAGGCTGAACCATCTGAAGATGTCGTACAATTGCTCCCAGGAAATATTGTGGAATTAGCAGAACGTCATCTGGCCGCAAAACCCGTGAAGACTATTTACAAGGATAAATATGGCTTTAAAATGTCTTCATGTTCATCAAAAGGGTCTAGGAACCCCGTGTTATGGTATCGAAACACATACAAAATTTTTGTACTAGTAAAATGCCAAAAATTTTGCGAAAGATCGAATGAGACAGCCGATACATCACTTTTCAGTCAGTATCATTTATACAGAAGCGTATTATCCTTTTCTTTTGCTCCGATAGAAACACTTTCAAGCTAGTTAATCTCATCTATATCATGAGAGAATTTTTTACAGAAACGTAGAAAGAAAAAGTACGACAAGCAATTGTATGTAAAATTTTTGAAGCCTGAAAAGAATCGTTGTAGACACAATATTTTTCAGAGAAATTATATTATATTAAAAACGATGTACAATGCTTGTACTGATTATAATAATAATATATTAATCTATAACGTTAGTCATTGCTGTGTATAGTAAATCAGAACTCAAAGCAAAGTAAAATTAATGTCTTTCCAGATATATGATATCGTTTTAAAACTTGGAAGAGTATTGTTACCAAGAAGAGGGAACTATAAAATTGGGTACATATTTACGACTTTTAACATAAATGAATGATTTTGTCGAATAACGTAGCACTCACCACCTAACATATCATCCCACATTATCGGTATACACAAATGCTTCACGATTATGCTGAAAGACGTATGTCTTGTTTATCCTAGACGAAGTAGATGAATAATGTTTTCTTCCTCTTTTCCCTCCCCAAAATCAGTGAATAGATCTGTTTGCCCACTGCCAGTCCACACACTCGCTAAAAAAATGCCACTGTGTATCAGTGATCTCATAGAGCCACCGTGTACTCTGAAACACACCCATGTTAGATAGTTTGTTTGCGAAAATCCCCTCTCCGTAACATGTGAATTTCGTGATCAACAGGTATTACCTTCTCTTTTAATTACTTAGTTCCAGCCCGCGTACATGGAGTGGCGCTCGCAGGTTTAAAATGCAGCCCTGTTACAAAATTATTCACAGTCAATGTAGACGACTTTCCTCATTAGCTTCCCCCATCCCTACCGGTGGAAACTTTTATGCAGTAAATGTAACAACAACTCACCTTCCTTACCAATATTTGTTCGCTTCGTCTACTGCAGTCATGTGACTTATTTGAACGACTTCATCTATTTTATTTTGAAAACTAAAACATTATTAAATAGTGTTTAGCTGAACTCCTACATAACTTACGAGTCACAACATAACATACTGTCCGCAGAGCCAGTTTAGGGGGAGAGAATGCAGAACTAAATTTCCTAAACGTACCGTTGTGATAATTTCTTGTAGTTTTATCCTAATGCAAAAATATTTTTAGTTCATTTAAAAAGTAACAGTCACATACCTCGTTTATTTGAGCAGAACTTTTAACTTGTTTGTGATCACGAGAAGCATAATCCAATGGCAATGTGTTTAGTTCTGACGATTTCCACAATATATGGCTTGTTTCAGTACTCCGGCATTATTTTCTTCTTAGTTGTCACGTGTTCTTACGACACATTGTAAAAATCAAAGCACAAAAATGTTCGAGTTTTCCGCGGTTAACTGCTTCTAGACATGGCTACACGGTAGGGATCCCCTTGCCGAGAACAACTGAAGCGCTTGTCCGTATCCAAGCAACGGTCAGCGCGTGATGATGTCATCTGAACATTGTCGAAAGGCTGGTTCTCCCAAACGATTTGATGTACGATGAAGCGAATACGCTCATCTTACGAACGTAACGTTGACGATAGTTGATCTACATAGGTATAAATGAACTTTATAGAAATATTATTGCGTGAAGGCCTCCGATAATATTACGTGCGCCTGGAAAAGGAAACAACGTATGATAGCTGCAGACTCGTATATCTTTTGTTGCAGTTCATCCAACAAAAAGCAAGGAAATGTAATGCATGAAAAATAATGGGAAGAAAGACGAAGGAATAGGCGTCACAAGTATAATAATGTGCAATCTGGTCACGTCAGAAGATCATTGTGTACGAAATGAACGTGCTGCAGATTATACACAGGATGAGGGCAAATAAATGTGGCCCGGAGAACAGAGTTAGAGGGTGAAAAGAAACACAGCAGAAGAAAGGAAACACAGTAGTAAATTGACTACAGCAGATGTTGAAAGTGACCACCATTCACCTCTTGGCACTTTTGGCCCTTCGTCACCAAGTTGCTGTGGGTGGATCGAAGCTGGACTGCTCGAATTGCTGAAGTCTCATCCGAAATGTTCTGCTGCAGTTCATGAAGACTATGGGCGTTGTCGCGATACATCTTAGACATGAGGGCTCCCCAACAAAGTAATCGCACACTGGCCCGCCCGGTTGGCCGTGCGGTCTAACGCACGGCTTTCCGGGCGGGAAGGAGCGCCTGGTCCCCGGCACGAATCCGCCCGGCGGATTTGTGTCGGGGTCCGGTGCACCGGCCAGTCTGTGGATGGTTTTTACATGGTTTTCCATCTGCCTCGGCGAATGCGGGCTAGTTACCCTTATTCCTCCTAAATTACACTATGTCGGCGATTGCTGCGCAAACAAAATCTCCTCGTACTCGTACACAACTACCACGCAAACACAGGGGTTACACTCGTCTGGTGTGAGACGTTCCCTGGGATAGATCTACCCCGGAGGGCCGAACCGCACAATAACCCTGGGTTCGGTGTGGGGCGGCGGAGGGGTGAAGTGGACTACGGTAGTCGTCGTGGGGTTGTGGACCACTGCGGCTGCGGCGGTGACGGAGCCTCTCCGTCGTTTCTAGGCCACCGGTTAAAATACAATACAATACAATCGCACACCGACAGATCAATTAACCTGGATGGCCAGCTACAACCACCACCAGACTTACTTATGTTAACAACTCTGTCAGGTGAGAAGTTTGTGTAAATGTACTCCGTACTCCAAGGTTCGGCCGGCTGTATTCCCCCCCCCCCCCCCATTCCCCCCCACCCCCCACCGCCCGTTAACAAGACCACAAATCCTTTCCAAATCGTATCCACTCAGCCGGACCACTTTTATTTTCTCCACCCTGCACAATGTCACAGAACCTGTCCAATCATCACCACAGGATAGGCATTAAAAACTCCACTATTGCTCCTAGCTACTAAAAACCGAAAGATTACGTTAGTTGCGCATTACTTTTGCGTAGTATAGCGATATTGAAGTGAGTTAGTACAAGAGACAAAGGAAATTGGAAAACCAGCTTCCTATTAATATCATAACTATCCTCGCATCAGAAAGAGCGACTATTCACAAATTTTTAGTCTACACAGACAATGACAAAAATATGAAAACACCGCGAGAAATGCGTTCTTGGACGTAAGTGAAGAAGCCAGTCAAGCCTGTAGAGTGCGCTACTGTATTTGACCAACAACGGCGTCGTGCTACGTTGCAAGTGTCAGTCATGGCCAGAAGAGTGTTTCGTCAATATTTGAGTAAATTATGTCAGGGCTCAGTACTTTCGACGTTGGAGAGTTGTTGCTGCTCGTACAGTGGGTGGGACCGTAACCAAGCTAAGCGAAGTGTTTGGTGTTTGAAGAGGCGCCGTGTCGAAGATCTACACCGCAAACAAGGACAGCGGAAAATCATCAGCCGCTGAGTCACAAGACCGATTAATTTCTACATCTACATCTATACTCCGCAATCCACCATACGGTGCGTGGCGGAGGGTACCTCGTACCACAACTAGCATCTTTTCTCCCTGTTCCACTCCCAAACTGAACGAGGGAAAAATGACTGCCTATATGCCTCTGTACGAGCTCTAATCTCTCTTATCTTATCTTTGTGGTCCTTACGCGGCAGTAAAACTGTACTGCAGTCAGCCTCAAATGCTGGTTCTCTAAATTTCCTCAGTAGCGATTCACGAAAAGAACGCCTCCTTTCCTCTAGAGGCTCCCATCCAAGTTCCTGAAGCATTTCCGTAACACTCGCGTGATGATGAAACCTACGAGTAACAAATCTAGCAGCCTGCCTCTGAATTGCTTCTACGTCCTCCCTCAATCCGACCTGATAGGGATCCCAAACGCTCGAGCAGTACTCAAGAACAGGTCGTATTAGTGTTTTATAAGCGGTCATCTTTACATATCAGCCACATATTCCCAAAATTCTACCAATGAATCGAAGACGGCTATCCACCTTCCCCACAACAGCCATTACATGCTTGTCCCACTTCATATCGCTCGGCAGTGTTACACCCAAATATTTTATCGACGTGACTGTGTCAAGCGCTGCACTACTAATGGAGTATTCAAACATTACGGGATTCTTTTTCCTATTCATCTGCATTAATTTACATTTATCTATATTTAGAGTTAGCTGCTATACTTTACACCACTCACAAATCATGTCCAAGTCATACTGTAATCCCCTACAGTCACTCAATGACGACACCTTCCCGTACACCACAGCAACATCAGCAAACAGCCGCACATTGCTATCCACCCTATCCAAACGATCATTTATGTAGATAGAAAGCCGGTCGGAGCGGCCAAGCGCTTCTAGGCGCTTCAGTCTGGAACCGCGCGACCGCTACGGTCGCAGGTTCGAATCCTGCCTCGGGCATGGATGTGTGTGATGTCCTTAGGTTAGTTAGGTTTAAGTAGTTCTAAGTTCAAGGGGACTGATGACCTCAGAAGTTAAGTCCCATAGTGCTCAGAGCCATTTGAACTATTTGTTTGTACATAGAACGCAACAGCTTACCTACCACACTTCGCTGGGGCACTCCAGATGATACCCCCACCTCCGATGAACACCTACCATCGAGGACAACGTACTGGGTTCTATTACTTAAGAAGTCTTCGAGCCACTCACATGCTTGGGAACCAATCCTATACGCTCATACCTAAGTTAGGAGTCTGCAGTGGGGCACCGAGTCAAACGCTTTCCGGAATTTAAGGAATATGTCATCCGTCTGATACCCTTCATCCATGGTTCGCAAGATATTACGTGAAAAGAGGCCGAGTTGCGTTTCGTAGGAGCGATGATTTCCAAAGCCGTGCTGATGCATGGACAGTAACCTCTCTGTCTCAAGGAAATTTATTATATTTGAACTGAGAAAATGTTCGAGAATCTTGCAACAAACCGATGTTAAGGACATTGGTCTGTAATTTTGAGGATCCGTCCTTCTACCCTTCTTATATACAGGAGTGTTGATTGATCGTGACAGACAGTCGTTTAAGACGATTGTGACGAATAATCGTATAACAACTGTAAATGACACCGCACAACTGAATGTCGTACTCGCGAACTGTATCACCGCGAAAACAAAACTAAGGACTTACCGTAAGCAGGAAACTTCAGGACGAGCTGGAGTTGCAAGACCAGACATAATTGATGTAAATGCCAGTAACCAGAGAATGTGGAGCCGAAGCCATACAACCAGAACTGCTCCATGAGCAGAGGGAGAACGTCATTTCGTCGGATGAGTCTTGTTTCACAATGTTTACAGTTGCTAGACGGGTTCACCTCATAAGAAATAAACAGGACGGGGGTTTCGGTGATGATTTACGCTGGAAGTGACCTTTTTGGCTTATGAAGACCAACCTATGTTTGTTCCACAATGCTAATCCATTACTCCAAAAGGCACAGTCCGTATTCACAAAGCTCGTTCATCCAGGACTGCTTTTGTGAGTATGAGGATGAACTGTCGCATATCCCCTGGGCACCACAGTCCACAGATCACATTATTGTTGAGACATGGCTTCTTATAAAATAAGGTTGCATGATCGCTATCCATTTGCACCATCTATCATCGTCCAGTTATCGTTATCTGAAGCTGCCACGACTTTAAAGGAAGAATGTTATAACATTCTCTTGAAAATCGCACAATACCGTATTTTGAATCTGACTGAAATGGCATCGTCTTTCCTATGTATGGAGTACAATAATAATACAAATCAACCTAACTCTCACACTTTCCATTTCAAATCCATACCATTCGCATATTGCGTTAAATTAAGTACAACTTCTAGTATGATAAATGAAAAAAAAAGTTAAATATATTTCAATTTTTATTTTCAATTTTAATCTGATGATTACATATAATGTCGTTTTCCCAGTTTGGCACAGCTTCGCCACAAGAAACACGAAAGCGGTCGAAGACGTCCGTCTCCTGGTCGACTCCTGACCGTTGTCAGAAGGAGGCTAGTTTTGATTACGCAAAGACTTCTATTATTTGTAAAAGAACAACTCGGATTTCTTTACGTAATCAGTATGGATTTTATAGTTACCTAAGGGACCTTTAGCAATGAACAATAAAAATTTGCATTTGCAAATGAAATCATTAATAATTGGGGCAGCTATGAGTTGTATAGAAGACAAGGAGCGGCCTTCTGTCTACGACTAGGATGCCGCAGTATTCACTGCTGTAGTAAAGGCTGTTTGACATTTATAAAATAATATGACATAGAGGTAAAGAAAAATAAAGGAAAAGAATAGAATACGAAATCTGATAAACACTGAATATATTCAAATAATTCTCACAAGCAATTAGGGCTTATTTATAAACAGTATAACTTACGTAAGCAATTTTCTGATTGTATGATGCGATCAGATTTCAGCCAGTCCTGTGCTAACTCCTTGTTTCACGTTTTTGTCACAAATTACAGTCATTACTTTTCTCCTTCTTTAGAGACAGTTCTTGCACCGTTCAACACCTTCACAACAATACCTTGCCGGTTTACAGTATGGAACATAAATTACCTGAATTTTATTAATTAATAATGTTGTCTCCACGTTGGCAAGACCGCTCACTTTTATGGCTCAAGGTTGGCCATTCTTTACGATTTCATATTACAAGAAGAAGTACGGTAAAATCTGAAGATCTACAAAGGTTTTCATTGTCATCTTTTATTTAGATCGAAGCTGAACGTTCAGTTCAGCTTCTGTTAAAATGTTTCTTTGACTGCGCAATCGATGTTTTAGCGTCCGCTCTAGATGCGCATCTTTACAGTTACGTAAATTATATGAAACAAATGTCTTTCAAAGAATAGGTCTTGTCTCATAGGTTGAACATTTAATACACAGCTAGGTGAATGCCTTTCCAAGGGTACTCACAGATTTCATACGACGGAAAGCCCAATAATATTACAAACTCTTGTGAGGTTGTACACGGTGTAGTCACATTAATATGGCCCTTGCCTATGTTCTACGTCAACGTGCAGTAACCACTCGTAGACGGCAGCTGCCAGCACTAGCAGTGGAGGGTATATAAAGCATGCTGGGGGACTCTCACAACCGCGCAGTTTTTGTGGTGTTGCGGAAACGGAGCGATTTATCTGACGTACAAAACGGGCACTATCTCTGGCTGCCACGCCGTGCGTGGAAGAATTTCCGAAATTGCTAAGATTGTAAACTGTTGGCGTACCGACGTGGTTAAAGTCCACTGTGCGTGGCAAAATGGCGCTCCCCAAAACGGGCACCGAGGTAACTCATGATATGGGTGAACGATGGGTGCGGAGATGCGTACAGGCGCATAGACGATCAGCTGTTCAGCAACTGACCGCCCAGGTGAACAAAGTGACCACTACCATTGCCTCCTCAACAACTGTTCAGCAAACGTAGCTGCGTATAGGCCTCAGCAGCAGGCACTTGGTTCATACTCCCATTGTGATTGCTATTAATCGGTGAAGCGGCGAAGGCTGGAATTTGCACGCCAGTACCGCAAGTCGGCGTTCACTGGATTGCGTAGGTAGCCTTTTAGACAAATCATGTTTTGTGTTCCATCGGGGTGAAAGCGAACATCCTGCGAGAGTCGTTAGAAGGGTCTGGGCCGGCAGGAGCGGTATGGTATGGGCAACGGTTTCGTAGCCTTCCCTGGGTAATACCGTCATTCTGGAAGGCACAGTGGGTCAGACAAGTAGAATTCTACCCTTGGGGACCATGTACACGCCTACATGTAGATCGTATCTTCTCGGCACAGTGACATCTACCTGCAGGGCAGTGCAGCCCAATTGAGAATCTGTTGCACCACCTCCATCCGACTGTTCACGCCATGGAGCCTTATCCAAGAAACCTACTGCAGCTGGCCCCGGAAATGGAGTCGGCATTGCTCCAGATCCCTGGCGGTACCTTTGTAAGGTGGCAACGGCCATGCACCTTACATGAGTCCATTTAACGTGACACTTAAGGTTTTGTTGGAGTAATACTCTAAATTATGGTGTAGGAAATCTATGTGGAAACGCTTCAGCAAGCGAGAATTGGGCGATTTTGTAACTATAAAATGTTGCGGAAAGGCAGTACGTGAGACAGAGCTCGGCTGCTCCCCGCCTAGCCGCCGAAGGCCGCAGCCTAAAGGTATGAATAGTGAACTGGAGGATTTCTGTAATCCGTTTAGAGAGGTCACAGCGGTCGCCAACCTCTGAAGGACGTGCGGCTGCAGGTGTTCAAGTGTTTACCAAAACAGAGCAGTGGATAGCTGGATGAGCTTTCCTGTGCGTGCTCTCGCCTATGTCCCACAAATTTGACGCCTTCGAGTAACTCAAGTGGGGCAGCCCAGGAGTTCCGAATAACAAACTTTCAATGCAAGAGGCTGTGTTCGTTACGACAGGGAATCTTGCCGGGATAATCTCGAGTGGTCTCTTGGGAGAAAATTTCCAGTAAATGTGTTATTGCCCACACCTGTGTTTCTTCCCAGCCGGCGAGAGCGGAGTTCACTTGTGAAATTTTGTAAAAATAAATGAATGGTGGAAAAGAGTTCTGTTCCCAGGCCGTACAGTGGTCCGCACTGGCAAACTGGGTTTTTTGAGAGCTTCTAGTGATGTGATTCGCTCGGTAAAAGTTGAGGGGAGAAAACAAAGGTGAAGAGAGATCTTGCTGGACTCTCGGTAAAGGTCTTCCCTTCTGGGCACTCGTACTGAGAGGACGTTACCCAAGTCGTTTCCCGTATTGGTCTCTCGTTCTGAGTGGACGTCAGCCGCGCCAGCTCTTTGCTGCCGGGAAGATTGTTGCAAATAGAGAAGTTTATGGACGGCGGTCTGTTGTCCGAGTAGTGTAGGAGTGTACTTTCCGAGACGCCACACGCCAACCGCACAGCCGCGCCGTCGCCGTCGGAGACCGCCGCTGCAACAGGAACATTACGGTGGGATGGCTCCCGGTTCGGCCTGTGTTAGGAGTAACGTTAAATAGTTGGACCACGTGCAATTGCTGTTTCCACAGAGGTTTCACGGCACTGTGGAGTGTAGTGGCTCTTCGTATTTTACGTTTTGTGTCGATGTCAGTCGGTCAGCCAAGTTATAAGAGATCGCGTTTTGGACCAATTTTAAAACAGTTCACTGCCAATGCCAGTCAGGAGGATAATTTGTAAATTGTTCATTGTGTTTTAAATTATTGTGATTCAGTAGAGCTTTTACTTTCAGTAGTTGATCCTGTGAAATGGGAGATAAGATACTGCGTGAAGAGTTTGACAGAGCACTGAAAGACCTGAGTCGAAACAAGGCTCCGGGAGTAGACAACATTCCATTAGAACTACTGATGGATCTTGGGAGAGCCAGTCATGACATAACTCTACCATCTGGTGAGCAAGATGTATGAGGCAGGCGAAATACCCACAGACTTCAAGAGGAATATAATAATTCCAATCCCAAAGAAAGCAGGTGTTGACAGATGTGAAAATTATCGAACTATCAGTTTAATAAATCACAGCTGCAAAATACTAACGCGAATTCTTTACAGACGAATGGAAAAACTGGTAGAAGCGGACCTCGGGGAAGATCAGTTTGGATTCCGTAGAAATACTGGAACACGTGAGGCAATACTAACCTTACGACTTATCTTAGAAGAAAGATTAAGAAAAGGCAAACCTAAGTATCTAGCATTTGTAGACTTAGAGAAAGCTTTTGACAACGTTAACTGGAATACTCTCTTTCAAATTCTGAAGGTGGCAGGGGTAAAGTACAAGGAGCGAAAGGCTATTTACAATTTGTACAGAAACCAGATGGCAGTTATAAGAGTCGAGGGGCATGAAAGGGAAGCAGTGGTTGGGATAGGAGTGAGACAGGGTTGTAGCATCTCCCCGATGTTATTCAATCTGTATATTGAGCAAGCAGTAAAGGAAACAAAAGGAAAATTCGGAGTAGGTATTAAAATCCATGGAGAAGAAATAAAAACTTTAAGTTTCGCCGATGACATTGTAATTCTGTCAGAGACAGCAAAGGACTTGGAAGAGCAGTTGAACGGAATGGACAGTGTCTTGAAAGGAGCATATAAGATGAACATCAACAAAAGCAAAACGAGGATAATGGAATGTAGTCAAATTAAATCGGGTGATGCTGAGGGGATTAGATTAGGAAATGAGACACTTAAAGTAGTAAAGGAGTTTTGCTATTTAGGGAGTAAAATAACTGATGATGGTCGAAGTAGAGAGGATATAAAATGTAGACTGGCAATGGCAAGAAAATCGTTTCTGAAGAAGAGAAATTTGTTAACATCGAGTATAGATTTACGTGTCAGGAAGTCGTTTCTGAAAGTATTTGTATGGAGTGTAGCCATGCATGGAAGTGAAACGTGGACGATAACCAGTTTGGACAAGAAGAGAATAGAAGCTTTCGAAATGTGGTGCTACAGAAGAATGCTGAAGATAAGGTGGGTAGATCACGTAACTAATGAGGAGGTGTTGAAAAGGATTGGGGAGAAGAGAAGTTTGTGGCGAAACTTGACTAGAAGGAGAGATCGGTTGGTAGGACGTGTTTTGAGGCATCAAGGGATCACAAATTTAGCATTGGAGGGCAGCGTGGAGGGTAAAAATCGTAGGGGGAGACCAAGAGATCAATACACAGATTCAGAAGGATGTAGGTTGCAGTAGGTACTGGGAGATGAAGAAGCTTGCACAGAATAGAGTAGCAAGGAGAGCTGCATGAAACCAGTCTCAAGACTGAAGACAACAACAACAACATAGTTGATCCTGAATTCACCCCTTTGCACTATTTTATTTTTGTGTATGTGTTTGATGTCATTGAACACTCTAAGTGTTCATGATCATTCATGTTTGGAAGTAAAAAAGGTGTGATTCACCATCAACGCTACCACCGCAGATTAATTAGGGGTGACAGGGCCACATTTGAATCTAGCGTTATCCATTTTTGCGTACAGTTCCACTCCCAATTTCTGTGTAAGTCGTTTGTACGGGGCGAACACACGCAAAAATCGGACAAGCAACGGGTGGGGCTTTACACCTTTCAAAACCTCATTTACTCTCTTCCTGCACGTCTCGCAGTGCTCCAAGCTGCGAACGTTGGTTTCCGAGGCTTTTGACAGCTGGTCACATTAACGTGACTGGACACTGCACGAGGATCTATAAAGTGTTGTGCGAATGCTCTATGTGGAGGCAACAATTTAAATGCTTTCGTGACCAATTCGGTTTGTATTTCATTCAGGATCACTTTAGCTCGTAACAAATACTTGGAAAAAAGCCACTCTTTATATTATTCATTTACTTTCACATCACGCTAGGTAAATCACATCGGGAAGTTTGAGAGGGCAAGTGCGTCACATTCTGATTACATGTTTCGTGGAAAGATGAAATTACAAACTCACCACGCCGAAAGATAATCAAGTATTATATAAGCTCAGAAACATGGATCGATATCTTACTATCTAGAGAAAAGCTTGATGTTAGGATAATTGCACCTGGTATCAGTAAAAGGAAAGTTAACCAGTAGGCAATATTAAGTTTTTGCATGCATCCAGTATAATGTTCGTTACACAATTAAGGCATAAGTGTGTGAGAAACGTAACTGAGAAAGATCAAGTTGCACTGTATTAACTGAGACTTAAACATTTTGTAGGAAGGTCAAGGCTACTGTGTCTCTCAACCTCCACAAAGTGTTGCAGTGTACCTCGAGAAGCTCCAGTTAATATCAAAATTCTGCCTCATCTATCTGTAGCATACGCATGGGGGTTGCCTGCAGAACATTTATTGTCATCACGTCAGATTATACGCTGAAACCCCAAACGAAATGGCATAATCATGCGTATTCAAATACAGAGATATGTAAACAGGCAGAATACGGCGCAGCAGTCGGCAATGCCTATGTAAGACCCAAGTGTCTGGCGCAGTTGATAGATCGGTTACTGCCGCTACAACGGCAGGCTATCAACATCTAAGTAAGTTTGAACGTAGAGTTATAGTCGCTGCACGAGGGATGCGACACAGTCTCTCCGAAGTAGCGATGAAATGGGGATTCCCCCGTTCGACCATTTCACGAGTGTACCGTGAATATCAAGAATCCGGTAAAACCTAATATCTCCTACATACCTGCGGGACCAACGATGACTGAAGAGAATCGTTCAGCGTGACATAAGTGCAACGCTTCTCCAAATTGCTGCTGATATCAGTGCTGGACCATCAACAAGTGTCAGCGTGCGAACAGTTCTACGAAGCGTCATCAATATGGACTTCCTGAGTCGAAGGCCCTCGTGTGCAGACTTGATGACTGCACGACACAAAGCTTTATATATCGCCTGGCCCCGTCAAGACCAATATTTGACTGTTGATGACTGGAAACATGTTTCCTGGTCAGACGACTCTCGATTCAAACTTTATCGACCTGATGGAAGTGTAGGAGTGTGGAGAAAACCACATGAATCCATGGACCCTGTGTGTCAGCAGGGGACTGTTCAAGCTGATGGAGGCTCTGCAATGGTATGGGGCGTGTGCAACTGCAGTGATATTGGAGATCTGACACGTACGTAAGCATCTTCCCGATCTTCTGCATTCATCCATGTTCATTGAGCATTCCGTCGGACTTGGGCAATTCCAGCAGGACAATGGTACACCACACCCATCCAGAATTGCTACAGAGTGGCTCCAGAACCACTTTTCTGAGTTTAAACACTCCGCTGACCACAAAACTTCCTACTGATCAACATTATTGAGCATACCTGAGATGCCTTGGAACGTGCTGTTTATAAAAGATCTCCACTTCTTCGTAGACGGATTTATGGACTGCCCTGCAGGATTCATGGTGTCAGTTCCCTCCAGCACTACTTCAGACATTAGTTAAGTCCATGGGACGTCGTGTTGCGGCACTTCCGCGTGCTTGCCGGGTACGTACACAATATTAGGCAGGTGTACCAGTTACTTTGGCTCTTCAGTGTATATGGTGAAGGTAGTGGGCCACTGAAGCGTTTGTTATGGGAGCTTGAAGACAACACAAGTGTTGTACTAAGAGGCGAAGTTTTAGGAGCATGCATGTTATTCTAGAGGGAGTGAGAAGCAGAAATAGCGGCAAGTTGTAGCACTTACCACAGCGTTGCCAGTTTCCCACCATTGGAAACTGCTGGAGTGTGTGTCGTGCGACAGCACACCGGCGTTGCCGCAAAGCAGGCTCCATCTCTTTTTCTGCGCAGAGCGCGTTCCGCACCTGCCTTCTTATTTGCACACCACTACAGTGATGTGGTATCCCGCCAGCAATCGGAGGTTGCATTGCCAGAGCTCCGTGGAGTGGAACACTGCACGAGACGCAGCAAATATAGGGGGCCCCGCTTCCTAACGTCGGAAAAGCCGCCGGAATTGTATCAGAGGCCTCTCTGGAGCACTACAAGGGCTAGGTATGTAAAGTGGGGCGAATGAGCTACTGTACAACTGTATAGAGGGACCACTGCGCACTCCAGGTGAGACGAAGGCGTCCGACGCAGAAAAGGGTGGCCGATGGACACAGTGAACAAGAGAGCGGGCTCGTTCCGGAGGCAGGGGGAGGCAGCTGGAACCAAGTGGAGAAAGCTGCTCCAGCCACGTGAGGCAGTGCGCCGCCAGATGAGTTTTTAAATTAATCTGCGGGAGCTGTGCCGCAGCGCTGCGCCACGGCGCGGACTGGGCCAATTACACGGCTTTCTCCCTCCTTCCCCGCTGCCCTCCCCACTACCCGCCCCTATCCACCCCGTCCGCTCTCGATAGCTGTACTGCGGGCTCCGGGACCAGCAGACCTGCTGGCCGAGTTAGTTACTCTCGAGTTTCCCCGGAAAACTTATTCCTGGAGAAAATCTCACCGAAGGAGCCGGGCCGAGCAAACAAGTCGGGCGCACTCTGGCCGTCTGCAGGTCGGCGGGAGCTGGTGGTAGCCGAGGCCAGCGGCCGCTTAGATGCTGCCTGTACAGCGGGACGGCCTACACTCCAGGCTTCTCCTGTCCCGCCCGATCAGCGGAAATAATCAGAGACGCCTCGATACACATTTTAGTTTCAGAGTGCTTCGATTTGTCCGACATTGCGCCGGGAACTGTGCCGTGGAAGCAGGAAATCTGTGGGCGCTACATGCGGTCCGTATCAATCCTTGAAGTCTGGACGGGGCTATTCGATGCTGCCGGCAAGTGCTTCAGTCTACCGTTTTACAAACATCAAACTACTCGACCCAGTTTGTCTACACCCGTGGTAATCAAACTGCGGTCTGAGGGCAGAATGCAGCCCGAAACAAATATTCTCACGGACCGCGGTTTTCAGCCGTATATGGTAATCACGTCCCTCTAGTACAATGGTTCCCAACCTCAGGGTAATTAATCCCTGAAGGGTAAAACCAAATTTTATTCGGGGTGAAAACTACACCACTTGCCATTAAAATTGCTACACCACGAAGATGAAATGCTACAGACGCTAAATTTAATCGACAGGAAGAAGATGCTGTGATATGCAAATGATTTGCTTTTCAGAACAATCACACAAGGTTGGCGCCGGTGGCGACACCTACAACGTGCTGATATGAGGAATGTTTCCATCCGATTTCTCATACACAAACAGCTGTTGACCGCCGTTGCCTGGTGAAACGTTGCTGTGATGCCTCGAGTAAGGAGGAGAAATGCGTACCATCACGTTTCCGACTTTAATAAGGGTCGGATTGTAGTTTATCGCGATTGCGGTTTATCGTATCGCGACATTGCTGCTTGCTTTGGACGAGATCCAACGGCTGTTAGCAGAATATGGGTTCAGGAGGGTAATACAGAACGCCGTGCTGGATCAAAACGGCCTCGTACCACTTGCAGTCGAGATGACAGACATCTTATCCGCATGGCTGTAACGGATCCAGCAGCCACGTCTCGATTCCTGAGTCAGCGGATGGGGACGTTTGCAAGACAACAACCGTCTGCACGAACAGTTCGACGACGATTGTAGCAGCATGGACTATCAGCTGGGAGACCATGGCTGCGGTTACCCTTGACGGTGGATTACAGACAGGAGCGCCTGCGATGGTGTACTCAACGACGAGCCTGGGTAACCGATTGGCAAAACGTATTTTTTTCGGGTGAATCCAGGTGTCGCATCCGAGTTTGGCGACATCGCGGTGAACGCACATTGGAAGCGTGTAATCGTCATCGCCATACTGGCGTATCACCCAGCGTGATGGTATGGGGTGCCATTGGTTACACGTCTCGGTCAACTCTTGTTCGCATTGACGGCACTTTGAACAGTGGACGTTACATTTCAGATGTGTTACGACCCGTGGCTCTACCCTTCATTCGATCCCTGCGAAACCGTACATGTCAGCACGACCACATGTTACAGGTCCTGTACGAGCCTTTCTGGATACAGAAAATGTTCAAGCGCTGCCCTGGCCAGCACATTCTTCAGGTCTCTCACCAACTAAAAACGTCTGGTCAATGGTGGCCGAGCAATTGGCTCGTCACAATACGCTAGTCACTACTCTTGATGAACTGTGGTATCGTGTTGAAGCTGCATGAGCAGCTGTTCCTGTACATGACATCCAAGCTCTGTTTGACTCAATGCCCAGGCGTATCAAGACCGCTATTACGGTCAGAGGTGGTTGTTCTGGGTACTGATTTCTCAGGATCTATGCATCGAAATTGCGTGAAAATGTAATCAGATGTCATTTCTAGTATAGTATATTTGTCCAATCAATACCCGCTTATCATCTGCATTTCTTCTTGGTGTAGAAATTTTAATGGCCAGTAGTGTAGACGCTTCTAATCTATTTCAGTGTCTAAACTATATTGTTTTCAAAGGATCATTACTATTATCACAATTATGTAAGACTTTAGCTCTGATTATACAGTGAAGAGCCAAAGAAATTGGTACACCTACCTAATGTCGTGTAGGGCTCCTGAGGGAGTTTGAATGTTTTACTATATTCCTAATATTCACGGTACACCCGTGAAATGCTCATACGGGAAAATCCTCCCATCGTCGCTACCTCGGAGATGCTGTGTCTCATCGCTTGTGCGCCGACCATAACACCAGGTTCGAACTGACTTAAATCTTGGTAAGCTGACATTGCAGCAGCAGTAACCGCTCTAACTACTGCGTCAGACACTTGTTGTCTTCTATAGGCGATGCCGACTGCAGCGCCGTATTCTGTCTGTTTAAATATCTCTGTATTTGAATACGCATGCCTATGTCTGTTCCTTTGGCGCTTAATAGTGTAAGTTATCAACAATTACTGTTCCTGAATTAGTATCGCTAATGTGGTGGGTATTACAAGTTTCTTACGTAGCCCACCCACTACACGGATATTTTGCTCTTTGGCCCGTATATCGCTGGTTATAACAGTGAGAAACAGATACAATAAATGCTAAATATCTCAAGGAAATATCTTCCCTACGTAATAAATGCTAAACATTTCAAGAAAATATCTTGTCCAAGTTGTAAATAGTACCTGCAGTGATCCTGAGTTGCTTCATTACTCTCTTCGAAACAGGTATATGAATTAATTGACACCACGCCACAGCGGTGACTGTATAAGGGCTACTACAATGCTGTACACAGTATTATTATTTCAGCAATCATGTGATTTACGAACACTATAGCATAGTGTAGGGGACACATCTGAACTGTATAGTGGACACATCTGAACTTGTTTGATTTTAAATGTGGTTTCAGTCCGCAGGTCAAGCAAGTGCACATTGGAGATGAGTACCGCATATGTTTTCTAATAACTGTCTACACTCACTGTGGAAATTTAGCTTTCTTATCGAAGAAGGAGTTGTGGGTAGCATTTGTGATGCGTCACGAATTGCTTCATCATTCATTCTCTCTCTCTCTCTCTCTCTCTCTCTCTCTCTCTCTCTCACACACACACACACACACACACACACACACACACACAAACACACACACACACACACACATACTAAGTATCATTCATCATTCACCACTTAAAATTAAAGTATTCCAAGAAATGCCTTTCAGTCTACAGTTTAATTAGGCGCTAAATTTGGCGAAAGTGGTAAAGGGAGCCACGACAGTAGGCAGGGGGGAGGGTGGTACTAGCTAATGGCTGATTGCACTCAGAGGTAACGGTCTAAGAAAATTGGGAACCACTGGTGTAGCATCTAGGAGACGTGTAGAGAAATTGTTCACCTTCTCAGTATCAAACAAAAATGTTTACAAACACAGTAATATTTTATTATGTGCTTGATTATAGTTGAGGTGATGAATTCGACCGTAAGCTGAGTAAATCTGACCTTTTACCAAAGGGAAGAAGGATAAGTAACATGACCATGGCAGGGTTAGAGGACGCGATATAAGTAGAGTTTTAATGTTTGTCTTCCACTACTGTCAACCTATGTGAGTGGGCAACTCGTACTTGTCAGATGATCTGAAGTAGCGCAGATTCGTGAATGCGCATTATAGAAATGGTCATCTTCAAATGACGTGCTTATTTGTAGCAAGGGACATTAAGTTACTTAAGGATGTTGTATTACAACATAATGAGCAAAAGAAAAATAACATTCAACATGTTTGATTGTGTCTCATAATGGATACAATCAGGATAACTATCTACCGTTCAGAATATCTTTATTACTCCTAATACTCTTGTTTCAAATTACAGCTGTTCCACCCACTTGCACTATTTTGTACTAAGCGTAACACTTTTATTACCTCTGAAATTTCTAGTTCTAATTTCAGCTGTCTTTTCACCTTCCAACAAACTCTTACGCATATTATTAGTCATTAATTGTGTTGGCTGTGAATAAATGTTTCACAATTGTGTTTATAATCGAACAAAGCCATCTCAATATCTTTTTGTTGCAAAGTAAACCTGAAATACTGAATTCACATTTTATTTTGGCTCTTATTAACATCTGATTTACTTTTCACAGGTTTAAAGATGCTCGGAGTATTACATATAGAAAAAAATACGGTATTTCTTTAGATTTCTTTAAAGATAACCTGAATGGTGGTGTAGCTTCGTACCAGTATTAAAAATGAATTTTGACTCCAATAAGGCATAATTAGTATATGTTTTCGCTTTACCTAGTGCACAGACTATAGATATAAAATATTATAGTGTCCGTTGTGTTTTTTAATCTCTACTTTGTATCCGTATTTATAAAAAATGGAAAAAAGTGACACAAAGTACCCCAGATACCTGTACTACATTTAATATATGTGCAGTTACTGTTAATAATCATTCAGCCGCTCTCACAGACTACAAAACAGCACTTTCTCACGCAATTACACTGTCACATCTTTGGTATCGCTAAGGATGGCTGCACTCTGAAACAGAGAACAGTCGACTCTAAGTGTTCCGGATGGTGCCGACTTAACAAACAGTACTAGTAAGGAACGGGGGGTGGCAGCTTACTGCGCTATTATTAGAGCTAGTCTATTGGGGCCCAAAACATACCAGTTTATGTAGGTTACCAGTTATCAGTAACATCAGTCCATATGTGACCCGAGGTGCCGTCCTAGGTGCCGTCCTACAATATGCTGGCATATCCGACTGACTGAGTTTCAACGTGCCGCAAGTGGCAGCGTTTGTTTTCAGTCAAAAGACTGCACAAACACGCATAACCAGGGAAAACATGGATGTTGCCTATTGAAACATATAGTAAACCTTTGGAGAAAGAGAATGAAACATCTTTATGAATACCACAGACTCAGATGGCAAGTAATTACTAAACACAGAAGGGAAAGCTAAAATATGGGAAGAATATAGGGGGAACAAACTCGAAAACTATTTTACAGAAAGAGGAGTTAAAGTAGATGAAGTAAGAGTTATGATATTGGGAGGGTAATTTGTCACAGCACTCAAAAATTTTGGTGGTAAAAAGGACGCTGGAGTACACAACGTTCCTCAGAATTATTGAGATCTTTGGGTAGCCAGCTGCGATAAAAATATTCTACCTCGTACACAAAATGTACTAGAAAGTCGAAATATACTCAGGTTTTGTGTATGATCATAATACTTCCATTACCAAACAAGGTAGATGTTGATTGTTTTGATTGTAATATAACCATCAAGTTAACAAAGCAGTCAGATGAGAAGTCTCAAGAAAATCCATGTAGAGTAGTGCGTCTGCATATGGGTTAAAGACTGATGAAGCAGATTAAGTGGAGAGAACGGAAAATGCGGGCTAACTCAGAAGTACTGGAGTGAGTAAAAAACAATCGTACCCTACACCCGCGTCCATGAAGTGAAAATTCTTCTTTCGCGTTGTTTCCGGAAGATTTTTGAAATACTCTATAAATCCTGGACATATTTACAATTACGTAGTTGAGAAACGAGTTGCAGAAGGCATACTGTTAAGCGATTTGACGGTAGACACCACTAGACTTTAATACTGTGTCTAGTTCACCATAGTTCTAGATCGCTTATAGAAACGAGTGTCAAATTCAGGTTGCATGACGCTTACTGTATTGGATGCCTGACCTAAGACTTAGGATCCACACAACTCTTGTGTCAACCGAGATATTGAAGAAGGTATTTCTTTTAATGGAATGATATGTTACTATTGAGTGTCATTTTAATGCTTTTGAACTGAGAAGTGCAGTGATAGAACGCTTGTTAACGCTGGCGTTGAAGCCTTTCGCACAAGTTCCCGAGGGACGTGCAAAAGCTGAAACGGACGGCTTTTGGAGTCGGTCACGGGGGCTTCACGCTGTTTCCATGTTCCATGGATCATTCTGCAGGATAAATTATAGCGATATGGAACGAGTAATTTTACATACTCATCACATACTCATCACAAATTAATTTATAAATATGGCTACTTGTTGAATACACATATGTGATACTAATTCCTACCCTCCACCATTCATACATAACAACAACAGAGACTCTTCTACTGAATTTAGCAGTTTGCAACGAGAAACTTTTTCAGCACATTTCCAAGTTTTGCTTTATTGTCTGTCAGACATTTTCTATCCCTCTGTAAGTTACAAAAAAATTTTGCTGTAGTATTTTGCCGTCATTTTTGTGCTAAGGACAACCTTAATACGAAGTAAAGAATGGAATTTTTCCTTATGTTATTGTAATTACGCACATTATACTCCCTTCTGAACTTAAGTGCCGGCCGTGTTGCTGAGCGGTTCTAGGAGCCACAGTCTGGAACCGCACGACCGCTACGGTCGCAGGTTCGAATGCTGCCTCGGGCATGGGTGTGTGTGATGTCCTTAGGTTAGTTAGGTATAAGTAGTTCTAAGTTCTAGGGGACTGATGACCTCAGAATTTAAGTCCCATAGTGCTCAGAGACATTTGAACCATTTTAACTTAAGTGGATTATTTGAAGAAACTTCATGAGGGAATAAATATATTGTGATACAGTAGTCAGAATACCTAATTCCTTAAACAGATATCTACGTGAAGATCGTGGGTGAGCACTACATATTGTTCTTACAGCACGCTTTTGAGCAATGAAGAATTTGTTCGTTGAGTATGAGTTTCCTCATAACATTATTCCACATAACATTATTAAATGAAAACATGCGAAATGTGCCAACTTACTGATCTGCCCTTCCCCAAGATTTACAATGACTATAAGTCTGAAGGTGGCTAGAAAAAGTCGTTTTAGGAGTTCTGAAATGTGCTTTTTCCAGTTTAAATTCTCATCGTATGACACCTAACAATTTTGAAGTTTCCACACTGTTTATTATTTCCTCATCATCTGCTACATTTATCGTTGGTGTAGTTCCTGTAAATGTGCAGAACTGAATATGTTGTGTCTTTTTAAAATTGAGGTTGAGACCATTCGCAGAAAGATAGTCAATGATACTTTTAGGAACGCTGCTTACCATTTCTTCTGTTTTGGTATGTATGCTTGGATTGATTACAATACTAGTGTCATCTGTAACAAGAACTACTTCTGCTTTATGTATATTAGATGAAGATCGTTTACATATATGAGGAATAACAGTCGGCCTAAATCTGAGCCATGGGGAACAGCATACGTGGTTTCTCCAACGTCAGAAAATTGTTCCAAGACTACATTAACTGAATTGCTAAGAACAACTTTCTACATACTTTCGGTTACATTAGACATGGTCCATTGGTTTTCTATACCATCAGTTCCACAAAGCTACACTGTATCAAGGAGAACATATGCACACAGTCAGATGCCTTGGATAGGTAGCAGAAAATACCATCCTGCCCGCTGCTAATTCGATCAACGGTAAAAGCCTGAAAGAGAGGTTAATTTACGCTTCCCGCCGAGCGAAAATAAATGTATAAGCTCACTGGTTTCATTGTACGGATGGGCTTAGCAGATGTGGTGCAGAAAGTTATTCCAATTGTATGAATTTTACCCTATGTAAATGGGGATGGGGATGATACAGGGTGATTCAAAAAGAATACCACAACTTTAGGAATTTAAAACTCTGCAACGACAAAAGGCAGAGCTAAGCACTATCTGTCGGTGAATTAAGGGAGCTATAATGTTTCATTTAGTTGTACATTTGTTCTCTTGAGGCGCTGTTGACTAGGCGTCAGCGTCAGTTGATGCTAAGATGGCGACCGCTCAACAGAAAGCTTTCTGTGTTATTGAGTACGGCAGAAGTGAATCGACGACAGTTGTTCAGCGTGCATTTCGAACGAAGTATGGTGTTAAACCTCCTGATAGGTGGTGTATTAAACGTTGGTATAAACAGTTTACAGAGAACGGGTGTTTGTGCAAAGGGAGAAGTTCTGGACGGCCGAGAACGAGTGATGAAAATGTAGCACACATCCAGCAAGCATTTGTTCGCAGCCCAGAAAAATCGACTCGCAGAGCTAGCAGAGAGCTGCAAATTCCACAATCAACTGTATGGAGAGTCCTACGAAAAAGGATGGAGCGCCACCACATTGGCACTTATCTGTCCGTAACTACCTGAACGTCAACTAGCCGAGGCGATGGATCGGCCGCCAGGCAGCCCGTGACAGAGCACTTCATCACTGGCCTCCAAGAAGCCCTGATCTTACCCCCTGCGATTTTTTCTTATAAGGGTATGTTAAGGATATGGTGTTTCGGCCACCTCTCCCAGCCACCATTGATGATTTGAAACGAGAAATAACAGCAGCTATCCAAACTGTTACGCCTGATATGCTACAGAGAGTGTGGAACGAGTTGGAGTATCGGGTTGATATTGCTCGTGTGTCTGGAGGGGGTCATATTGAACATCTCTGAACTTGTTTTTGAGTGAAAAAAAACCTTTTTAAATACTCTTTGTAATGATGTATAACAGAAGGTTATATTATGTTTCTTTCCTTAAATACACATTTTTAAAGTTGTGGTATTCTTTTTGAATCACCCTGTATTGCTGGGATGATGTTTCATAAGTTTATAAGACGTGTATATTTCTATTGTCTATTATCAAACCACAATATAAGAAAGATGTTTATATTTTACTATAGGATTAAGTAGGAATAATTAATATTTGTCATATTGGAAATAATTGTGGTAGCAGGGAATGTCTGCACCAAAGTATTGTCGGCAAGAGAGACCGCAAATTAATATAATTTTAAAAAGGGCCGGAGAGACCGAGTATTGATACATTTTAAGAAAAGAGCGGGAAAGACCGCGTATTGATACATTTTGTAATGGTAGCAGGGATTGTCTGCACCAGAAAGTATTGTTGGCAGGAGAGACCGCACTTTAGGGTTCATAGGAAATCAGTAGAAAGTGAGATGTGAAGCGAGTTGGTAGCAGGTCTGAAGTGAGAGGTTGAGAGGAGCGGTGTGCCTGCCAGCCACCAGCTATGATTTACAGGAGATTATAAACCGATGTACAGAGACATAAACTAACTATTATCATAAGAGGAACTAATATTATTGAATTATTTTCTTTGCGAAACTCAAGACTACTGAAGGTATGTTTGCGCAATGCTAGTTGTAAGATTATTGTAAAAATTAAGTCCCATTTGAACGTTTGTAAAATCATTTCATTACCAACAGTAAATATTTGAAGCGTTTTCAGAATATAATTAATTTTTGCCAGCAATGTTGCATTACTGATTATAATCCATACCAAAAACCAACAACGTAAAACTCTGCAAAAATTTTATTGTTTTCAAGAAAAACTGTAACTATGAATTACGTTACTTCAGTCAAATTAAATAAAGAATAACGTCAGCTTTGCTATTAAAGAGTAACGTCAGCTTTGGTAATAAATACAGCCACTTATTATGACAGCCCACCAGCAGTTAATAGAGTATAGTAAACCAGAGTAAGTATATTCATGTCGCAGTTCGATGTACCAATCAGATGGCGATCCAGTAACTAAAAAAAGTAACGAAGAGTTTTGTTATTGCAGAAAACGACTGAGGGCCACGACGACGACACATCCTATGTTTTGTCGAAATAATCAGAAAATCCCTTTTAATAAGCAACAATTAAATTTGTATGTGAAGATTGAGAAAGAGAATAAATTTCAAATGGAAGATTTCATTTCTTATTATTGAGCAAGAGATAGAAATCATAAGGAAAGGTTTCATAGGTTATTGTAGAAGGGAAGGTTGCGTAAAAAAAAGAGATATATAGGAGACGGGAAGGTTTCAAGTTTTAGGTGGGTGATGTGAATGGAAAGTAAAATTTGTGAAAAATAATTATATGAAACGTTATATGGGAGTAAAATAATACGTTTTGAAAAATATGACTACGTGTTGCTGAACGGTGACTTGAATTCTGCAAGGTCTTCATTTTATCAGGTCTACGAGCCCGGCGCGATGTCACACCGTCGCCCTTGGACCGGGTGTCTATGTTGTTCCCACTGTGTGCAGCCACGCAGCCGGGATGCCTGTACAGCGGGTAGCCTAGGGGCAGGCTGTGTGTCCGCCACAGGCGGGATCGCAGCTCCCTGGCCATACAGAGGCGCCGCTCCCATTGCCGCACCGGAAAGTCGCGCCCCACGTACAAAGCCGCGCCACCGCCGCCCCCAGCGGTTAGCGGCAACAGTAATGAATAATTTACCGCCCATAATGAGAAAGGCCGCCGGCTCCAGGCCCCCAGCGACCGAAGCCGCATTTTTCTGCGGATCGGCTAAGAAAGGATTCGGGAGCAGAAGGTGACGCCGCTTTTGAAAAAGCGGTTCCTTCTTTCGTTCTCCACCCAACACTTGTCTCTGTATCGTATGAACAGACGACTCCCTCTTCTCCATTTTATTTAGTGACTAAGAACGTAAAATATTTCTTGCATGTCAAGTGAGTAGGAAATCCACCAAGGACATTCACTCCTTCCAGAGCTGCGCATTCGGTATTTCCTGATGTGACTGTGAAGCGGAAACACAACCATACATAAACCACTGTCAGGCCCATCTCATGTACTGGTGGGTAGTGACTGTCGAACTTTACAAAAGGTGGTTGTAGAAATCGCATGAACTTGGTAGAAGATATCTTCCCAATATTAGAGCGTTACTTGTCATCATGCGCCAACCCTGAAATGCGAAGTGTAATCTTCCTCCTCCTTCCTTCTTCCATCTATTGTCCACATTCAAAAATGCCCAGACCAAGTAATTAATAAGAAAAGTCTTTTATGAAGATTTGAGAAGAGCTAAGATTACAATAAAGTTTACTTAGCTTCTCATCTTCAGATGGCTCCTTCTTGTGTAAGGGTCTGATTCTTGAAGCTGAAAATCTAACATCATGAGGTCGCGGGTTCCAATCCCGGACGAGACCCCACTTCTAATCTCCTTATTCCTCCCTTCTACCATCAATTGTCCACATTAAACAATGACCAGTACAAGTCATTAATAAACAAAGTCTTTTATGAAGATTTGAGTGGAGCGAAGATTACAATAATCTTTGAACTTTACTTAGCTTGTCGTGTTGAGATAGCTTCAGTTATTGTTGTCTAGGGGTCTGATTCTTGAAGCTGAAAATCTGACAACAGGTCCTCACTGTTGGTTGAATAAATAAATTGTAAGAGTGTTATTGCAGAATTTTGTACGTAAATATACTTTCCACTGTTTTTCTCACATTTTACTATATCTTACAGTATTTTGATTTCTCACGTTAACAAAGCCAAAATTACGTTGTTCGTGCTTATTACACAAAAATACGTCGGATTACATCAGAGGCACGCTTACGACTCCCACACTCCGTGGAAATAACAATATTGCAAAGGGTTTACAATTATTCTTAACAAATGAATTCCTACTAGTTTTCGTTACATAATTAACATCGATTATTATTTCCTAAATGAATCCAGAAATAAACATAGCAAACAGTACAGGGTTGCAATTTTAAGTGTGCAAATAATTTCAAATGTCTCTAAAGAAATAATTTTAACTGTACATTCAGAACTAGTACTTATCGATTACAAAACTAAAATAATTTTTAAAGTAATACCTTTTCACAAATTTTAGCTTGAAATATACTGCGTATAAAATTATACGGAAGTTTCGAGAAGAGCAACTGAGGTAGTGCAGATCTACCCAAAATTCGAAAAATAATAGTTATCGACAAGTACTGTAGATGAAAACTTATGCTAGAGGAGGAAATCCCGCTACAGGAGGAAGTGATGTTAAGGTATTAGGGTGATTTGATGGTTACTGTGTGGGCCTCCAAATACGCAGCAAAACCGAAAGTGCGGGAGGATATGAACTGCATACAGGAGAGGAACTATTCGGAGAGAACAGTTGTTTGTTCCACCATGACGATGTAACTGTGATAAGTCGCCATCCACGGGGAAATGGTTTGTCCTTATGAATATTCCTGACATGAATTAGTTTGTCCAGAGCGCCGACCGCACTCCACTGGGAGAGATTTGGGATGAGTTAGAACGTCGTCTTAACTACAAACCGTAGCCCGCAAAACCTACTCTGATTTCGGATAATTAGGAAGTAATGTGCAGACATTCAGAGGAATCATCGGAAGTGTCCCCAACAGAGTTAAAGCCGTCTTTAAAGTCGAAGGGCGGGCCTACCCCATATTCATATCCACCAATAAGTGTTCAGAACCCTATGGTCATGTGATATTCAAGGTTGGCACTGGAATTGACGCAGAGTGTTATTTCAGTACAGGGTCTCTGAATTTTTCCAACAGGGTTTAGAGAGAATCATCTATCTTACCATCCAAGTATTCCCATTTTAGTTCCCCCTGTATTTTGCTTAGACTTCAAGACTCTCAAGAACCTAGCAGCACGTCTTTAAATTGCTCCGTCGTCTTCTGTCATGTGTACTAGGTAAGATTTCCCATGGCGTAAGAGCAGAGCTGATGGAAGTAGAGTCTTCTATGTGACCTTCTTTAAATGTGCACTACACTCTCCTAGAACCGTACCCCTAAATCTATGTCTTCCATTCTCCTTTCTTAATACTGTGCTTATCTGATATTTATGAAATATGGGACGCTCAAGATGCTCACCACTGCTGTCGTAATCAGATAGTGTCGTGTTCTTTCTCTGTGTTACAGGCATTATGTTGCTTCTACCCACGTTTTAGGAGCGCCGCATTGTATTGAATCGAGAGCAAGTCTTTGGCCAAGTCTTTCAGTATTTCCTGAGGATCGCCCAACGTCGAAACCTTCATATACACAGCATTGCTGACAACACGACAGCGCTACTGACACTCTGCATCAAGAACTTGGCTGTTAACAAAAGTAATATACATTTCACTTTGCTAGAGAAATCGTGCACTAAAGTTTGAATAAATTCTTATAAATGAAATGTTACATGTACGGCCAATGTGATTTTTCTATCCAGATACGTCATTGTTTTCAAATATACCTACCATAAGGACATATTTTTAAAACGTTAAATATTTAAAGAAAAGCATGTTTTCGTCATCAGCTGTATATAGTTTAATTTAATCTTGACTGGTTTCCGATATTTCAACCATCAGTACTGGAAGAAGGCTTATACATCTTTTGAATGAAAGATACATGTTTCTCATAGAAGACAATAGCCTACAATATTTAACGATGACACGTATGCTGATATGTCTCCTACGAGAAACACGTACTTTTGATCCAAGACATGTATAATTGATGGTCAAAAATAAATTTATATATATACAAATCATGGAGAAAAATTCTTCCCTTCAAATCTGTAGTTACCTATAAAAATTATTAATTAAATTGTTGAGTCTGCTCACAGTTTTATTCTTAAACATTTGTCAATTCGTACGTAACCTTTTTTACTTGAAATCCGAGTGAACTTAAAATCAGTTACCACTCATTTACCACTGTTTACTTGCTGGATGAATTAACGACTCAGTTTCCAAATTACGGATTTAAAGCGCCCTTTGCACTTTTGGACCCTAAACAGCCATGTAGGTACGCGTATTACAAATCACAGGAATTCAGCTCCCAGAAATTTCGAAATATTTGCTTCTCTTCTTCAGTTCTACTCTCGAAACACTTTTTCGATCATTCGAATGGAGGGCTCATGGTCTATTATGTTCTCATACAATGCCACCACTCTTTCCCCTATATGTTGTATTTTAATTTCCTTCATTTCTCCTTTCCTTCATTTTTTCCCAGATATTTCCATCTTTTACCCTCTGAAGACCTCTCTGTTGGCTATGATGATCACTTGCACCAGCTGTAACTGCTTGCAGAACGTCAGGACTCGGTGCATTATCGGAACGACGCAATTCTGTGATGTTTCTCTGAATCTATAAAAGTACATAGCTGTAACCGTAACATATCTCACATAAAAAAACTCCATCCGAACAGGCCTCGAAATTCCCTAACGAAGCTGACCGACCGCCGTGTAGTCCTCAGCCCACAGCCGTCACCGGATGCGGAAATGGAGGGGCGTGTGGTCACCACACCGCTCTCCCGACCATATGTCAGTTTTCACGACCGGAGGCACTACTTCCCAACCAAGTAGCTCTTTAATTTGCCTCACAAGGGCTGAGTGCAACCCTCTTGCCAACAGCACTAGGCGGACCGAACGGTCACCCATCCAAGCGATAGCCAAGCCCGACATCGCCTACCTTCGATAATCTGACGGGAACCGGTGTTATACTGCGGCAAGGCCGTTGGCACATCTTCCACATACCTCAGAATAATTTAAAGGACAAAGATAAAACATCTCCATCGGCATTTTGTAGTTGACACCCAGTTACAGACTTCAAATACCGAGTTCATCGGTGTTATCGGATTAGGGACGGACGGGGAAGGAAGTCGGCCATGCCCATTCAAAGGAACCATCCCGGCATCTGACTGGAGCGATTTAGAGAAATCACGGAAAACCTAAATCAGGATGTCCGGGATTGAACCGTCGTCCTCCTGAACGAGAGTTCAGTAGGGTAACCACTGCGCCACCTCTTTCGGTGGTTCGTGTAGCTTCTAAGTTTGTAGATAATACTTTATAAGCAAGCAACGCTCGCAGCTTAGAGCAGCATTCAACAGTGTTAAGGATGGCGCTTAACATGCCTGCCATCACTGTGTCAAGTTAAATACACGTCAACTATAGAAAGCTACGAGACTTAAAACCGTTTACTAGGCTCAAAAAATATGCACGTTTACCCGATTTGATGTTATAGTTTGATGCATATTTACATTCAGCAACTTACAGGATCTTTATCGGGGTCATATGTGTCTACATGATTGTCCGATTGGTACAGCAAGTTGCTGGACAACATTTCATCTATGTGGGACATTTTGACCCGGTAAACAATATGAATCAAGACAAAAATGGATTAATAACACTAGCTGCTAGCAAGTGTTGATGTAAATCAAGGAGGGAAATTGATAATTTGTGTTGAACCGCCATTCGAACCCTGGCCTCCTGCTTACCAGGCAGACGCACTGACCACTGCGCCATCCAGACATAGCGGGCATGGCAACTGCAACGACTACCCTAGTATGCCTCTCGTTAGACCCAAATTCTCAACTTATTCACACACTAATAAAGTATTACCCATTTCCCAATATTCTCATTACTCAAGGCAGATCGCCGATTTCCATGAGTTCGAGAGTCCTGTGCATCTGCACTGAAGTAAACAGTTGTTCAGTGGATTGCTAGGCTAGTTCATGCTGTTGCGATGTCCACAGTACCGGATGGCGCAGTGGTGAGCACATCTGGTTGGCAAGTAGGAGACCAGGGTTCCAATCCCAGTCCAGCACAAATTTTGAACTTTCCTCATAAATTCAAATCTGTACCCAACAGCGCTAATTTCATTAATTCCTTTCAGTGCGGAAATCACATCCTTGGTAAGCCTAAGCGTACGTTACGGCTAGAGGAAGCCATGTCTGTGGCACTTACCACTGTTTACATGCACACAATCTGCCAAAGTCGTCACTGAATAGAATCTGAATTTCGAGATAGAGCTGCTATCCATCGAATTATCGTCTAATAGGACTAAAGCAAATCATTTACTACGAGGGTTCTATCTACACACACGCAATCTCCATCCCACTCTAGGGCCTTCCTCCAGCGCGAAGCAAGGTCGTGAATGCCCTGTCGGTACCAATCCTTGTCCTGGTGGCGGAGTCATGCTTCACCGTGTGAATCATCTCCTCATCGTCCTCAAAATGTCTCCCGCCAATGGGATCCTTTAATGTCCCCAACGACTGAAAGTATGAGGGGCCTAGTCAGGGCTATAGGGTGGATGGGGTAAGACTATCCACCCATGTTTTGCGATGTGTTCAGCAGTCCTCAGAGGTGTGTGGGGCCGAGAGTTATCGTGTTGCAGCTAAACATCTCCTTGGCTGCTGTGCCGCCGAAGCGCGTCTTGAGTTTTGTTAAAGTGTTTACATATCCTTTTGAATTAATGGTACCGCCTCTTGGCATCACTTCAATGAGAATAACTCGTTTACGGTCCTAGAACACGGTGATCATGACCTTACCACCAGAAGCAGTTGCTTTTAATTTTTTTCTTTTGTGGGGAGTGGGAATGGCGCCATCCCATCGACTGTCTTTTTGTTTAGGGATGAAAATGGTAAACCCAGGTTTCATCACTGTCACAGTCCGGGACAGGACGGCTTCCCCCTCAGCTTCAAAACGTTGCAACAAACCAAGACAAATGTTTTTTCTGTGCGATTTGTGATCCACCGTTAGATACCAAGGGATCGATTAGATTAGTACTTGTTCCATAGATCATGAATACGACACTTCGTAATGATGTGGAACGTGTCAGGTTAATAAAAGGTGTCTATACAAGATATTACATTAAACAAAATATTACATGACACTCAATATTTTTTTTTTCGTAGGGGTTGGGAAATTACCCACTTACTATATCAAAAAATTCAGCTAATGAGTAGAAGGAATTCCTGTTAAGAAATTCTTTTAGTTTCCTTTTAAATGCTATATGGCTATCTGTCAGACTTTTAATGCTATTAGGTAGGCACACACTTCTGAATATCCAGCAGTGCGGATAACTGGATCCACACTTTCTTTGCTGGCTGATGGATGCAGCTCCAACTGCCGAGTGGTAATGCTTATGTCTTCGCAAATGACAACATCAGCTCGCAGCAATATGTGAGGTGTGACAGCCGTGGATGGTCTCCCAGACCACTGCAAATCGTGGAGATCCGCCTAACCGCATTCCGATGACCTCACCCTCCATGCCCAGCGACTAACTGTACTTCTGTCGACAGCAGATGCTCCATAAACTTTGAACAAGCGTTTGTGAATAATCCCTACAGTTTATTTCTCGGAAGTGAGAAATTCAATGACGACACGTTGCTTGTAACGTACATCACCTATAGACCCCATTTTGAAACTGTCCTGCAGCTGCGCTATCTGTCGGAAGTGACGGAAACTCGGCGAGATCTCACAGGAGACTTCAAATAACGCGTACCTTTTCGGCTGAGAAAAGTAAAATGAAGTGCATTGCATTTTGGGCAATCCTCGTATGATTTACATACAATATCTCACTTTCCCATCAACTGTCGTTTACCACTGTATACAGGAGAGGTCTTCAAATCACTTACCTGTAGTGAGGGCATTGGATGTCCCTTTACTTTTCCATCGACCACGCCCGATGCTATTTCTTCTTCTTGAACAGACAGTGCACTTCTAGCCATTAAAATTGCTACACCACGATGATGACGTGCTACAGACGCGAAGTTTAACCGACAGGAAGCAGATGCTGTGATAAACAAATGATTAGCTTTTCTGAACATTCACATAAGGTTGGCGCCGGTGGCGACACCTACAACGTACTGACATGAGGAAAGTTTCCAACTGATTTCTCATACACAAACAGCAGTTTACCAGCGTTGCCTGGTGAAACGTTGCTGTGATGCATCGTATAAGGAGGAGAAATGCGTACCATCACGTTTCCGACTTTGATAAAGGTCGGATTGTAGCCTATCGCGATTGCGGTTTATCGTATCGCGACATTGCTGCTCGCGTTGATCGAGATCCAATTACTGATAGTAGAATATGGAATCGGTAGGTGCAGGAGGGTATTACGGAACGCCGTGCTGGATCCCAACGGCCTCGTATCACTAACAGTCTAGATCACAGGCATCTTATCCGCATGGCTGTAACGAATCGTGCAGCCACGTCTCGATCCCTGAGTCAACAGATGGGGACGTTTAAAAGACAACAACCATCTGCACGAACAGTTCGACGGTGTTTGCAGCAGCATGGACTATCAGCTCGGAGACCATGGATGCGGTTACATTTGACGCCGCATCACAGACAGGAGCGCCTGCGATGGTGTACTCAACGACGGATCTGGGTGCACGAATGGCAAAACGTCATTTTTTCGGATGATTACAGGTTCTGTATACAGCATGATGATGGTCGAATCCGTGTTTGGCGACATCGCGGTGAACGCAGATTGGAATCGTGCATTCGTCATCGCCATACTGGCGTATCACCCGGCGTGATGGTATGGAGTACCATAGGTTACACGTCTCGGTCACCTCTTGTTCGCATTGACGGCACTTTGAACAGTGGACGTTACATTTCAGATGTGTTACGACCCGTGACTCTACCCTTCATTCGATCCCTGCAACTCCCTACATTTCAGCAGGATAATGCACGACCGCATGTTGCATTTCCTGTACGGGACTTTCTGGATACAGAAAATGTTCGACCGCTGCCCTGGCCAGCACATTCACCAGATCTCTCACCAATTGAAAACGTCTGGTCAATGGTGGCCGAGCACCTGGCTCGTCATAATTCGCCTGTCACTACTCATGATGAACTGTGGGATTGTGTTGAAGCTGCAGTGGCAGCTGTACCTGTAAACGCCATCCAGTCTCTGTTTGACTCAATGCCCAGGCGTATCAAGGCCGTTATTACGGCCAGAGGTAGTTGTTCTGGGCACTAATTTCTCAGGACCTACGCACCCAAATTGCATGAAAATGTAATCACATGTCAGTTCTAGTATAGTATATTTGTCCAACGAATACCCGTTTATCATCTGCATTTCATATTGGTGTAGCAATTTTAGTGGCCAGTAGTGTATATAGCCCCGTTAATCAGCAGATACTAGGGAGGAGCTGGTGAGCCAGTACGGATGGCAGGTGGAGCTGTTCGCCCGTGCACAGTGGCCGGCGATGTTTTGGTGTCCGACATTCGCGGGGCGGGGCGGCGCGACCTGCTGGCTGCTCCGCGGCGTGCAAAGGGCGCAGCCGGCGAACAATGGTGGCTTCTTGCGGCGCTGCAATTGACAAGCACGGCCGGCCGCCGACCTTTTACAAAGTTTACAGCCGCCGCCCGCTGGCCGGCGTCCAGCGCGGACAATGGCCGCCCACTCGTCGCGCAACGTACGACGCCGCGTCCGCTGAAATATCGCCCCGCTGGAGGGGCTGGAGGACCTTTTCGGCACCGCCGCCGCTGCCGACTCCTCTCCGCCCCGACAGCGTTGTACCACAACTCTCTCCACTGTGGCCGTACAGACCGTAAAGTGCTCGGAGACCGCTGGCACCGTGTTCGACATGCCGGCTGCGCAGTGGGGTGCGTTCGCTGACGACCCGGTCACCGGCAGCGACGTTCTGCCGAAACGTAATAATACTGCACCGACAGCCGTTATTAGGCAACTAGTTTCGATGTTTAGATCACGTGACAGCAATTGTTGCTGACACATGTGTGAAGAGTCCATATGTGCATGGAGTTCAGAGATCTACGGATCCAGATACGAATATTGGTGCCTGGTCTTACTCTTGTACAAGTGGTACTGTTGTGTACATAGTTCCGCGTAGTCAGCGCGTACACAGCTTTCCCACTAGAGCGTGCCCCGCTATGCACAACAGCGCAGGCGCAGCGCTCATCCGTCTCCGCACTGCGAGATGGCGCTGCCGTAGAGACGGACCAAATTCTGCTTCCGCCGATCCGCGTATTAATATGTAACGCAGCCAATGAGATTGCTGCTAACGTAGAACCTTTTCTCCTTGCGGATCACACTTGCGCAGTGATACCTGAACGTGCAAGGTATTATGACGAGTGTACAGACCTCCAATTAGCCCCCACGCGGATCCTCTATGATTTCATTCCTTTCCCCCATCTGCTCCTATTCCTCGAACATATCCGCATCCTCTACACCTCCCGCCGTCTTGAACCCCCTCACCCCCTGGTTGCTCCTCTCCTCTCTGATTCCCACCCCCTGCCGCATCTTCACCGTAGTGTCCCCCCTACCCTCCATCTCAACACCCTACATCTCCTTTCCCAAGGTGGCTTCCATCAACTCCCCCTCCCAGATGATGCCCTCTCTCCTTCCATTTATCCCTCATACCAACTCTGATCCTCACTCCCCCTTCTTTCCTCTGTCCTTTTCCCAGGTTCCCTCTCCCCCCTTCCATCCTCTTTCTTCCACACCTCCCCTCTCTTTGCCCCCTTCTCTCCCCCAAGTCCTTTTACATTTCCCTCCTCTGCCTCCTCTCATTCCGTCTCGTGTCTGCCCTTCTCCCCCTTTATTAGACCTCTCCCTCCTTGGTCCCACCCCTTTTCGTTTCTTCCTCTCCTCCCTCCTTGTTTTTTCCCCCTACTCCAGGACCCCCCCCCCCTTCTGCCTAGGGTCGGGAGTGCCATCTTTGTGCCGCCTTTTTCGTGCAGTGTTTTACAGTGTGTTTTTCTAGTGCATGCTCCGTGTTGTGTCTTTTGGGAGGTGTAGCGAACAGCCATCATACTGTCGCTGGGTGTGCTTTTTACCACTTGCAAACAGAAACCAGACTGTCGCCATGTATTTTAATTGTGTGTCTACTATGTTACTTGTCTGATTCCTATGTATTTTATCAACATTGCCGTCCCCTTTTGCTTTCTGTTTTAACTTTCCGCATTTTTACGCCATTTTCCACTTTAAATCACCATTTTATCGCCTGTTTTTTCTTGTTTCTTTATTCTTCCTTTTTTTTAAAAAAAAGTCTGTAGGCTGTAGAGCAGCGTAGTAAGCTGCTGCCTGCCCGCCCCCTTTGGGGGGAATTGAAAATCAATAAAGAAAAAAAAACTCCAGTTAGTTAGTCTGCCTTACTCTGCATTAGTCTGTACCAGTCTGCATTAGTCTGTACCAGTCTATAGTCAAGTTTCAGTCTGCACCTAATAAGATTATCATATTCCTGTATATAGCCATGACGATTAATGAATACACACTTTGTCAAGTATCAGAGATATGTGAGAATAAGATTAAAGTACCAAGACCAAAGTAACTTCAGATTGTCAATTGTAAACAGCATCCAGACTCAAGTTACGTAAGGTCTATGATTTTTATTATTTTAATAAATGTGTGTGAAAATTAATCAAGTTCTGTTTAAAGTTGGTCACCGTCAAACTGCTACTTTAAGCGTGCAAGTGGCATTTCTATCGTCTGACCTAACGGCAGAACGTAAACACGCCTCGATAAGACCACGAGACATATTGCTGACACTCGCCTACTTCGTTAGAGCGACAAGTCAAATAATCTGATGGTGTGTGTACCGAAGGTCTTCCCGTACGCACACCACAGGTACTTTGTGTCATTCATGTGGCACGTCAGCCGAGTGGCAGCAACTGCTACTGTCACATATGTCAAATATGCTAGTGAAGTTCGGATATAGATACAAATATTGGTGCCATGTCTCACACATGTGAAAGTGCTACTTGGTGTCACTCATGTGGGAAGCCTGTAGATGACGTGACTGGAACGTTGAAACTGGTCCCCTAATAAAACAATACCAAAATATCGGCTGTTGATGTAGTACGTCCGCCCCGATAGCTGAGTGGTATAACGTTCCTTCGAATGGTCGACGCGGGAGAAATATATGCCGTCCACAATGGCAGATATCGTGAAGATTATATGGCTATCTGGCAGATTTATGATGCGACACCCCTTGCTGCAGGGATTGTGATGCAGTAATAACTTCGTTTTCACTCCAGGCCGTGACTAGGAGTCCGCAGCTTTTGGTCGTGCGGTAGCGTTCTCGCTTCCCGCGCCTGGGTCCCCGGGTTCGATTCCCGGCGGGGTCAGGGATTTTCTCTGCCTCGTGATGACTGGGTGTTGTGTGGTGTCCTTAGGTTAGTTAGGTTTAAGTAGTTCTAAGTTCTAGGGGACTGATGATCATAGATGTTAAGTCCCATAGTGCTCAGAGCCATTTGAACCATTTTGAACCGTGACTAGGAATGTCATTTACTTTCTTCATGTAAAAAAAAGGGGGTGGCCTGTAAGTTGATTTTGTGGTCTCCAGATTGTGTTTCCCATCTTGATACTTTTCTTATCCCTAGGACAACACAATTATACGAATGAAGATTGTTTGTTTACCCTGCCCCCTGCCTTCCTCTTCCACACACAAAAGAAATAGGGGTCGCATTGTTGCACCATAAAGCGGAGGAACCGCGTTCCTTGTATATATATAGATGGATAGAGCGTCTAACAAAAAATTTAAAAAATATACACTCCTTGAAATGGAAAAAAGAACACATTGACACCGGTGTGTCAGACCCACCATACTTGCTCCGGACACTGCGAGAGGGCTGAACAAGCAATGATCACACGCACGGCACAGCGGACACACCAGGAACCGCGGTGTTGGCCGTCGAATGGCGCTAGCTGCGCAGCATTTGTGCACCGCCGCCGTCAGTGTCAGCCAGTTTGCCGTGGCATACGGAGCTCCATCGCAGTCTTTAACACTGGCAGCATGGCGCGACAGCGTGGACGTGAACCGTATGTGCAGTTGACGGACTTTGAGCGAGGGCGTATAGTGGGCATGCGGGAGGCCGGGTGGACGTACCGCCGAATTGCTCAACACGTGGGGCGTGAGGTCTCCACAGTACATCGATGTTGTCGCCAGTGGTCGGCGGAAGGTGCGCGTGCCCGTCGACCTGGGACCGGACCGCAGCGACGCACGGATGCACGCCAAGACCGTAGGATCCTACGCAGTGCCGTAGGGGACCGCACCGCCACTTCCCAGCAAATTAGGGACACTGTTGCTCCTGGGGTATCGGCGAGGACCATTCGCAACCGTTTCCATGAAGCTGGGCTACGGTCCCGCACACCGTTAGGCCGTCTTCCGCTCACGCCCCAACATCGTGCAGCCCGCCTCCAGTGGTGTCGCAACAGGCGTGAATGGAGGGACGAATGGAGACGTGTCGTCTTCAGCGATGAGAGTCGCTTCTGCCTTGGTGCCAATGATGGTCGTATGCGTGTTTGGCGCCGTGCAGGTGAGCGCCACAATCAGGACTGCATACGACCGAGGCACACAGGGCCAACACCCGGCATCATGGTGTGGGGAGCGATCACCTACACTGGCCGTACACCACTGGTGATCGTCAAGGGGACTCTGAATAGTTCACGGTACATCCAAACCGTCATCGAACCCATCGTTCTACCATTCCTAGACCGGCAAGGGAACTTGCTGTTCCAACAGGACAATGCACGTCCGCATGTATCCCGTGATACCCAACGTGCTCTAGAAGGTGTAAGTCAACTACCCTGGCCAGCAAGATCTCCGGATCTGTCCCCCATTGAGCATGTTTGGGACTGGATGAAGCGTCGTCTCACGCGGTCTGCACGTCCAGCACGAACGCTGGCCCAACTGAGGCGCCAGGTGGAAATGGCATGGCAAGCCGTTCCACAGGACTACATCCAGCATCTCTACGATCGTCTCCATGGGAGAATAGCAGCCTGCATTGCTGCGAAAGGTGGATATACACTGTACTAGTGCCGACATTGTGCATGCTCTGTTGCCTGTGTCTATGTGCCTGTGGTTCTGTCAGTGTGATCATGTGATGTATCTGACCCCAGGAATGTGTCAATAAAGTTTCCCCTTCCTGGGACAATGAATTTACGGTGTTCTTATTTCAATTTCCAGGAGTGTATATATAAAGATGGACAGAGCGTCTAACAAAAAAAAAAAAAAAAAAAGAAGTGGTCAGCGTGACGGTCTGTTACGCCAAGGGGCCAGGGTTCGATTCCCGGCTGGGTCGGAGATTTTCTCCGTTCAGGAACTGAGTGTTGTGTGGTCCTCATTATCATTTCATCATCATCAGTGGAAGGCAACGGGAAACCACCACTGGAATCACTTCCCTAGACGCACATGCGGTGGACCCCCCCGACGAGGCTTCCCCCATGATTAGACCCGCCGTAAGGCAGAACACAAAGTTAGGTATAGTACGAGGGCCGGTCGCTGTGGCCGAGCGGTTATACTATTCTCCACCGTGGGACTACCGCGGTAATAGGTATAGGGACGCAGTCTAATTCTGGATTCCTTACGCGATACTGATTCTTCAACTTCTGTTAGTACTCTGTTTCCACATGTCTCCAATTCAAGTTATTCGGAATTTTAACGTCCTCGCCGTTGCGAGCGATGCGTTGGGATTCTAACAGTTCATGGAACTCTCCGAGACTCAAATTAATTTTACAACAATGCAAAGATTACATCCATTAAAAATTTAGAAACGAGAAGAAACATTTTATACTGTATGATAAATGGAACATGTTTCAGGCGTCTAATTTCCCAACTGTTATTTTATTTGACTATTAGTTTCGGCGAGTTACCATGCCGTCTTCAGGCCGGCGTGTGGGAATCTTCCTATACGTCGCTCAGGTACCTGAAGATGGTGTAGCAAATCGCCGAAGCTAGAAGCCAAATAAAATAACAATGTGGAAATCAGACGGCTGAAAAGCGTAGCGAACAGCCGAGTCCCACAACCATCACTGAAAAGATGGTCATGCAAAGGTTTTATATTGGTTCCAAAGAGGACCAACAACTTAACTGATATCAAATATTACGCCTTTTACAGTTACGAGACATTGTCTCTCTTTCTCTCTGCCGGCCGGTGTGGCCGAGCGGTTCTAGGCGCTTCAGTCTGGAACCGCGCGACCGCTATGGTCGCAGGTTCGAATCCTGCCTCGGGCTTTGATGTGTGTGATGTCCTTAGGTTAGTTAGGTCTAAGTAGTTCTAAGTTCTAGGGGACTGATGACCTCAGATGTTAAGTCCCATAGTGCTCAGAGCTGTTGTTGTTGTTGTTGTGGTCTTCAGTCCAGAGACTGGTTTGATGCAGCTCTCCTTGCTACTCTATCCTGTGCAAGCTTCTTCATCTCCCAGTACCTACTGCAACCTACATCCTTCTGAATCTGCTTAGTGTATTGATCTCTTGGTCTCCCTCTACGATTTTTACGCTGCCCTCCAATGCTAAATTTGTGATCCCTTGATGCCTCAAAACATGTCCTACCAACCGATCCCTTCTTCTAGTCAAGTTGTGCCACAAACTTCTCTTCTCCCCAATCCTATTCAATACCTCCTCATTAGTTGCGTGATCTACCCACCTTATCTTCAGCATTCTTCTGTAGCACCACATTTCGAAAGCTTCTATTCTCTTCTTGTCCAAACTGGTTATCGTCCATGTTTCACTTCCATACATGGCTACACTCCATACAAATACTTTCAGAAACGACTTCCTGACACTTAAATCTATACTCGATGTTAACAAATTTCTCTTCTTCAGAAACGATTTCCTTGCCATTGCCAGTCTACATTTTATATCCTCTCTACTTCGACCATCATCAGTTATTTTACTCCCTAAATGGCAAAACTCCTTTACTACTTTAAGTGTCTCATTTCCTAATCTAATCCCCTCAGCATCACCCGATTTAATTTGACTACATTCCATTATCCTCGTTTTGCTTTTGTTGATGTTCATCTTATATCCTCCTTTCAAGACACTGTCCATTCCGTTCAACTGCTCTTCCAAGTCCTTTGCTGTCTCTGACAGAATTACAATGTCATCGGCGATCCTCAAAGTTTTTACTTCTTCTCCATGAATTTTAATACCTACTCCGAATTTTTCTTTTGTTTCCTTTACTGCTTGCTCAATATACAGATTGAATAACATCGGGGAGAGGCTACAGCCCTGTCTCACTCCTTTGCCAACCACTGCTTCCCTTTCATGCCCCTCAACTCTTATAACTGCCATCTGGTTTCTGTACAAATTGTAAATAGCCTTTCGCTCCCTGTATTTTACCCCTGCCACCTTCAGAATTTGAAAGAGAGTATTCCAGTTAATGTTGTCAAAAGCTTTCTCTAAGTCTACAAATGCTAAGATAAGTCGTAAGGTTAGTATTGCCTCACGTGTTCCAACATTTCTACGGAATCCAAACTGATCTTCCCCGAGGTCCGCTTCTACCAGTTTTTCCATTCGTCTATAAAGAATTCGCGTTAGTATTTTGCAGCTGTGACTTATTAAACTGATAGTTCGGTATTTTTCACATCTGTCAACACCTGCTTTCTTTGGTATTGGAATTATTATATTCTTCTTGAAGTCTGTGGGTATTTCGCCTGTCTCATACATCTTGCTCACCAGATGGTAGAGTTTTGTCATGACTGGCTCTCCCAAGGCCATCAGTAGTTCTAATGGAATGTTGTCTACTCCCGGGGCCTTGTTTCGACTCAGGTCTTTCAGTGCTCTGTCAAACTCTTCACGCAGTATCTTATCTCCCATTTCATCTTCATCTACATCCTCTTCCATTTCCATAATATTGTCCTCAAGCACATCGTCCATGTATAAACCCTCTATATATTCCTTCCACCTTTCTGCCTTCCCTTCTTTGCTTAGAACTGGGTTGCCGTCTGAGCTCTTGATATTCATACAAGTGGTTCTCTTCTCTCCAAAGGTCTCTTTAATTTTCCCGTAGGCAGTATCTATCTTACCCCTAGTGAGACAAGCCTCTACATCCTGACATTTGTCCTCTAGCCATCCCTGCTTAGCCATTTTGCACTTTCTGTCGATCTCATTTTTGAGACGTTTGTATTCCCTTTTGCCTGCTTCATTTACTGCATTTCTATATTTTCTCCTTTCATCAATTAAATTCAATATTTCTTCTGTTACCCAATGATTTCTATTAGTCCTCGTCTTTTTACCTACTTGATCCTCTGCTGCCTTCACTACTTCATCCCTCAGAGCTACCAATTCTTCTTCTACTGTATTTCTTTCCCCCATTCCTGTCAATTGTTCCCTTATGCTCTCCCTGAAACTCTCTACAACCTCTGGTTCTTTCAGTTTATCCAGGTCCCATCTCCTTAAATTCCCACCTTTCTGCAGTTTCTTCAGTTTCAATCTGCAGTTCATAACCAATAGATTGTGGTCAGAATCCACATCTGCCCCTGGAAATGCCTTACAATTTAAAACCTGGTTCCTAAATCTCTGTCTTACCATTATATAATCTATCTGATACCTATTAGTATCTCCAGGATTCTTCCAGGTATACAACCTTCTTTTATGATTCTTGAACCAAGTGTTAGCTATGATTAAGTTATGCTCTGTGCAAAATTCTACAAGGCGGCTTCCTCTTTCATTTCTTCCCCCCAATCCATATTCACCTACTATGTTTCCTTCTCTCCCTTTTCCTACTGACGAATTCCAGTCACCCATGACTATTAAATTTTCGTCTCCCTTCACTACCTGAATAATTTCTTTTATCTCGTCATACATTTCATCAATTTCTTCATCATCTGCAGAGCTAGTTGGCATATAAACTTGTACTACTGTAGTAGGCATGGGCTTTGTGTCTATCTTGGCCACAATAATGCGTTCACTATGCTGTTTGTAGTAGCTAACCCGCACTCCTATTTTTTTATTCATTATTAAACCTACTCCTGCATTACCCCTATTTGATTTTGTATTTATAACCCTGTAATCACCTGACCAAAAGTCTTGTTCCTCCTGCCACCGAACTTCACTAATTCCCACTATATCTAACTTTAACCTATCCATTTCCCTTATTAAAATTTCTAACCGACCTGCCCGATTAAGGGATCTGACATTCCACGCTCCGATCCGTAGAACGCCAGTTTTCTTTCTCCTGATAACGACGTCCTCTTGAGTAGTCCCCGCCCGGAGATCCGAATGGGGGACTATTTTACCTCCGGAATATTTTACCCAAGAGGACGCCATCGTCATTTAATCATACAGTAAAGCTGCATGTCCTCGGGAAAAATTACGGCTGTAGTTTCCCCTTGCTTTCAGCCGTTCGCAGTACCAGCACAGCGAGGCCGTTTTGGTTAATGTTACAAGGCCCGATCAGTCAATCATCCAGACTGTTGCCCCTGCAACTACTGAAAAGGCTGCTGCCCCTCTTCAGGAACCACATGTTTGTCTGGCCTCTCAACAGATACCCCTCCGTTGTGGTTGCACCTACGGTACGGCCATCTGTATCGCTGAGGCACGCAAGCCTCCCCACCAACGGCAAGGTCCATGGTTCATGGGGCTATTTGAAACATTTTAGCCAATCAAGAGAGCGTAATAACATTTCCAAACTGTATTTCTTGTGCAGAGATACACATTTTTAAATGAAACAACGCGTATTGGCATTAAAAACTAAAGTTAGGGGAAATTACAATGTCAGTGGTGTCTGCTGCAGAATTCTAGTGCGAGTTGGTTACGAGGTGTCATATTTTGAAACGTTCCCACAGGGACACTTGTACAGTACCTACGGTAGCACTCACTGAAGACCGACACAAGTGCGTACACTATTTATGTAGATTCTGACCCGAAAACGAGACAGCTGAACATAACAGGGTGTGTTCAAAATGCCCACCGGCAGCGGCAGTACACGCTTCCGGTCTGGCATGGAACGATTGTTGGACAGGTGCTAGCATTTCAGAGGAGATGTCAGAGCAGGCTGCAGTAACGCGTCACTGCATATCGTCGGATGTAGCTGGTATATCCTTGCAGGTAGAGTCTTTCAGCTTTCCCCACAGAAAAAAGTCTACAGGAATCAAATCCAGGAAATTGGCCGGCCAAAGTACAGGTCCCCTGTTTCCAATCTAACGATCTGGAAACAGTTCGGGAAGACATACTGCTGTACTTCATCCACTACGGGCTGGATAGCCATCGAGTTGTTATCACAGATTTCTCACAGTCTACAGATCAACATCTTCTAGCCTCCATGCAAGATGGTGTGTTAGGAGGCAGCTATACTTGTGCACGTTAAGTGTGGTTCACTATACCACACCATGCGTTTTCACTAAATGGGCGGTATCGTTCCACATAACAAAGCCAACAGATCAATAGCGCATGTTTCGGTGGTTTACCTTGCCATGATTGGTAAATGTGGCTTCATCACTAAACAGGATACGTATACATCTCGAGTATCCTGTCTTAATCCTCATGTCCATAAGTTAACACGGTTCTCATAATCGTTACCACGCTGATGGGGAGAGATGTGACAGGAATGAAACCTATGTCGAGGAGAATGCGTAGTGGCCGTGCGGTTAAAGGCGCTGCAGTCTGGAACCGCAAGACTGCTACGGTCGCAGGTTCGAATCCTGCCTCGGGCATGGATGTTTGTGATGTCCTTAGGTAGTTAAGTTTAACTAGTTCTAAGTTCTAGGGGACTAATGACCTCAGCAGTTGAGTCCCACAGTGCTCAGGGCCATTTGAACCATTTGAACCACTTCCTCGTGCGATTGCGCGGGAGCTAGCGTGAGGACCAATTGCAACAGCCGCAAGAACATGAATTTCCCCCTCATCTGTTGTAAATTGTTTCTTCTGTTACGTTGTGTAGATGTTACACGCAAGTGGTTGAAGAGGTCGATAAATGATTGCCATGATAGTTGACGCCTGCTGGGATATCTTGCCGCACGCACCCTCTATGTCCGTCTCCTGCTACCCCATCTCTCTCCACGCTGTCACACCTCACCAAAATAGAGACTGGTGGTTCTTACCACCACAGTATATCTCTCCAGGTCGCGAGAAATACGTGTACCAAATTTGGTAGTAATCGTTACATTAGTTTAGGATGAGCCTTTTGCCGAGTCTTTGACCGTGTACAAAATTCTCAAATATATTTTACCTTTATTTACAATATTTCACACGTATTTGTAGACATATTTTACTTGTCTCTTCAGCAATTTTCGCAATGCATTTTCGGTTCCACGCATCTGAATGATTAGGCGTTGAATCTCCAGAACTATGTACCGTAAACATTTATAATTTGGCATATATATATCCAATGGTATGTGTGGATACTGTCTGAAAAATCTGTTCAGAGTAGAGTTAGTAGTAAAGAAGTAATAAATTTAAACGCAGGGCATAATGCGCCAGTCTTTCACTCATCTCATTGTTTATGACGTCATGCCTCCAGAAATATGCGTCGTAATAAGAGATAATGTTGCTGTTACATTCAGTGGTATATTTAAATACTGCCTGCATAATTTGTCACGAATACTGCAAGTAGTAAAGAAATAGCAACTTAAAATGTCGTGTATGAAGCGGCAGTTTACCTACAAGAACTATGAAAATGTAGTTAGGAACAAACATTTTTCCTTTTATCATTTTGTGGGTGTTGCCAGCGAGATAAAAGTTTCCTAAATTTTTGAAATTATTTGCAGAGTTTGTAGAAACTCACTAAGTTAACTCATTATCAAATACTGGCTAAATTAAGTATGAGCATTCGCTGGTCTTCAGCTGCGCTGCTTTTTCGTCCCCTCATGCAAGTCTTTGTTGTGTAGATGGGTTTTTCACCCTCAGCGACTCGAGGAGGACGTGGTACGTGCAACAACTTTGATTGAATTGGGACCAGTGGTTTAGGAGGAGACGTCGAACATAGATACATACATACATACATATGTACACAGAAGCGCCAAAGAAACTTTATAGGCACGCGTGTTCATATACAGACATATGTAAAGAGGCCGAATACGGCGCTGCTGTCGGAATCGCCTATATAAGACAACAAGTGCCTGGTGCAGTTGTTACATCTGTTACTGCTGCTGCAGGTCCTCAAGATTTAAGTGAGTTTGAACGTGGTGTTACAGTCGGCGCATGAGCCATGGGACACAGCATCTCCGAGATAGCGATGCAGTGGGGATTTTCCCATATGACCATTTCACGAGTGTAGCGTGAATATGAGGAATCCGGTAAAAACACAAAATCTGCGACATCGCTGCGGCCGGAGAAAGATCTACATCTACATCTAAATCTACATTTATACTCCGCAAGCCACCCAACGGTGTGTGGCGGAGGGCACTTTACGTGCCACTGTCATTACCTCCCTTTCCTGTTCCAGTCGCGTATGGTTCGCGGGAAGAACGACTGTCTGAAAGCCTCCGTGCGCGCTCTAATCTCTCTAATTTTACATTCGTGATCTCCTCGGGAGGTGTAAGTAGGGGGAAGCAATATATTCGATACCTCATCCAGAAACGCACCCTCTCGAAACCTGGACAGCTAGCTACACCGCGATGCAGAGCGCCTCTCTTGCAGAGTCTGCCACTTGAGTTTATTAAACATCTCCGTAACGCTATCACGGTTACCAAATAACCCTGTGACGAAACGCGCCGCTCTTCTTTGGATCTTCTCTATCTCCTCCGTCAAACCGATCTGGTACGGATCCCACACTGATGAGCAATACTCAAGTTTATGTCGAACGAATGTTTTGTAAGCCACCTCCTTTGTTGATGGACTACATTTTCTAAGCACTCTCCCAATGAATCTGAACCTTGTACCCGCCTTACCAACAATTAATTTTATATGATCATTCCACTCAAATCGTTCCGCACGCATACTCCCAGATATTTTACAGAAGTAACTGCTACCACTGTTTGTTCCGCTATCATATAATCATACAATAAAGGATCCTTCTTTCTATGTATTCGCAATACATTACATTTGTCTATGTTAAGGGACAGTTGCCACTCCGTGCACCAAGTGCCTATCCGCTGCAGATCTTCCTGCATTTCGCTACAATTTTCTAATGCTGCAACTTCTCTGTATACTACAGCATCATCCGCGAAAAGCCGCATGGAACTTCCGACACTATCTACTAGGTCATTTATATATATTGTGAAAAGTAATGGTCCCATAACACTCCCCTGTGGCACGCCAGAGGTTACTTTAACGTCTGTAGACGTCTCTCCATTGATAACAAAATGCTGTGTTCTGTTTGCTAAAAACTCTTCAATCCAGCCACACAGCCTGGTCTGATATTCCGTAGGCTCTTACTTTGTTTATCAGGCGACAGTGCGGAACTGTATCGAACGCCTTCCGGAAGTCAAGAAAAATAGCATCTACCTGGGAGCCTGTATCTAAAATTTTCTGGGTCTCATGAACAAATAAAGCGAGTTGGGTCTCACATGATCGCTGTTACCGGAATCCATGTTGATTCCTACATAGTAGATTCTGGGTTTACAAAAACGAGATGATACTCGAGCAAAATAACATGTTCTAAAATTCTACAACAGATCGACGTCAGAGATATAGGTCTATAGTTTTGCGCATCTGGTCGACGACCCTTCTTGAAGACTGGGACTACCTGTGCTCTTTTGCAATCATTTGGAACCCTCCGCTCCTCTAGAGACTTGCGGTACATGGCTGTTAGAAGGGGTGCAAGTTCTTTCGCGTACTCTGTGTAGAATCGAATTGGCATCCCGTCAGGTCCAGTGGACTTTCCTCTATTGAGTGATTCCAGTTGCTTTTCTATTCCTTGGACACTTATTTCGATGTCAGCCATTTTTCCTTTGTGCGAGGATTTAGAGAAGGAACAGCAGTGCGGTCTTCCTCTGTGAAACAGTTTTGGAAAAAGGTGTTTAGTATTTCAGCTTTACGCGTGTCATCCTCTGTTTCAATGCCATCATCATCCCGGAGTGTCTGGATATGCTGTTTCGAGCCACTTACTGATTTAACGTAAGACCAGAACTTCCTAGGATTTTCTGACAAGTCGGTACATAGAATTTTACTTTCGAATTCACTGAACGCTTCACGCATAGCCCTCCTTACGCTAACTTTGACATCGTTTAGCTTCCCGCCAGAATGGAACCAACGACGAATCAAGGGAATCGTTCAACGTGACAGAAGTGCAAACCTTGCGCAGATTGCTGCAGGTTTGATTGCTGGGCCATCAAGAAGTGTCAGCATGCGAACTATTCAACGGAACATCATCGATATGGGCCCACTCCTGTAACATTGACGACTGCACGATACAAAGCTTTGCGCCTCGCTTGGGGTCGTCAACACCGATATTGGAGTGTTGATGACTGAAAACATGTTGCTTGGCCAAACGAGGCTCATTTCGAAGTGTATCGAGTGGGTGGACGTGTATGGGTATGGAGACTATTTCATGAAACCATGTACCCTGCATGTCAGCAGGGAGCTGCTCAAGATGGTGTGTGACGTGTGCTTTTGGAAAGATGTGGCACCCTTGATACGTCTATGTACGACGCTGACAGTTGAAGCATCATGTGTGATCACCTGCATCCATTCATGTTCATTGTGCATTCGCACGGACTTGGGCACTTCCAGCAGGACAGTGCGACACCCCACACGTCCAAAATTGCTACAGAGTAGCTCCAGAAAGACTCCTTTGAGTTTAAACAGTTCCGCTGGACACCAAACTCCCCACACATGAACATTTTCTAGAATATCTTGGATGCCTTGCAACGTGCTGTTCGGAAGAGATACCCACCCCCTCGTAGTCTTAGGGATTTATGGACAGCACTGCAGGATTCGAGGTTTTAGTTCCGTCCAGCACTACTTCAGACATTAGTCGAGTCTATGCCACTTCTTGTTGTGGCACTTCTGCGTGTTCGCGTGGGCCCTACACGATATTAGGGAGGTATACCAGTTCCTTTGGCTCTTAAAATAGGCATCGTAAAACGATTTTAATGTTTTCCCAAGATAAATGGGTATACGAAATATTTTACTGTATCAGAATCAAGTTTTATAATGTAAACGGGATAGCGAATAATTGTACCTGGTTGCGGTCTCTGTTACCAGTTGATAAATTTTAAATAATAGTCGCATCATATGGCAATGGGTATGGAGAAAGACTGCATTTTTTTGTGTTGGTTTATGAGATACGTCTTTTTTACGTACAAACAATGAACTAGCCCTCTCTATAAGCAAATGTGTTAAAATACCCGTCACTAACGAGGAGACGGCACGACCGTGGGGTCGAGGATTTGTCCGAAATTTTGTGTGGTGAAAGAGGACCCCTAACACCTCACGTGGTTAAAATATTAGGACGCACTACCCGGAAAATCCCGGGAAAAATCGATCCAAATTTTCTTAGGTTCGTTATGAGTATAAACTATTAGTCCACTGCCAAGCTGCCGTCTGGCCTAGGTAGTTAGCGGTTGGGTTTCTTACGCCACAGGTCTCGGGTTCGATTCCTACTCTGGCACTACTTTTTCTTCTGTTTGATTTTCTTCTGTTATTCCACCAATTATTCAGAAAGTTTCCCAAACCTACATTGTATTTAACAAATTAGTTACATTATTGAATAAAAATTATTTTATTTTTCTCCAACAACACAATTCATGGCGGTAGGTTTTCCATTTTTCATTGTAAAGCATATGAGGAGAAACATTGCGTTTTTAATCAGAATAACAAAGTCGATTGGGAAACATTCAATTTTTATACATATAATAATTATCGTAAAAACAAACAAAGCAATAATTTTTGCGACATCTTGTGCAACATATAGAAGCGGATTTTTAAAAGTCACAGGGCATTTGCAATAAATCTGTACAACAACATGCCCCATTAACATTTACGAAGACGTTTTGAGTTTCTGCTAATTTTGAGGCAAACCAGGCATGATGAATCATGTCTCGGAATACTGGTGACAATAATTGATGGTGAATCATGGAATGAATTTTTATACAATCTTCCAGGAAATTAATTTCACGATTCTCCTGTAACAATGCGCTGCAATTTTGCAAGAGCTTTATGAAATTTTTAACTTCCCTGTAAAAGTGAACATCACAATGTTGCACCAAAGAAGTGCATTTTGGAGGTATGACTTTTACAGACCAAGTTGGCATATTTTCGGCATCTAGATAAATTGCATCATATCTCTCCGAATTCGTTTGACCTCCCCAAGAGTCAATGAGAAGTAAATATCTATTCTCCCCAGGGTATTATTATAAAGTTGTTCGGCCAATAACATAGCATCCCGAGAGATTTCGTCCAAAAATGCTGATTCAATTAAATTATTTTCCGTCAATAGCTTTTCATAATACACCACTGCGCCCTTCAATCGTAATTTTGATAGATTGCTATGAATGGATTCTTCAGGAATTTCTTCTCCTATTCCAAATGAGCCAGCAACTACTTCAGGCGACATGTTTAACCTCGGATCGGAATAAGATGCTGAAATTTGAAAGAGGCACGTCTGTTCACGACGAAATCTAAAAATAAACTGCCGTTTACTTCTCACGGTTCGCGCACAGTCCTATGCGCAGATGACAGTTATAGTTCCAAGGGGACTCTTACAAAGTCCCTTTAAACCTTGAAACCCCATAAAACGAAATAGAACAACGAGCACAAATATTTTTCAGTGAATGGAAAACTTTACGTTCTTGAGCTAAAATGATGTTTCAAAAGTAATGTAGGTTTGAGAAACTTTTTGAATAATTGGTGGAATAACAAAAGAACATGAAACAGAAAAAAGTGCCAGAGGAGGAATCGAAGCCGAGCTCTCTTGCGAAATGTGCGATCCCTAACCATCTTTTTTTTTTCTCGAACCCGGGATCTCTTGCTTACATGGCAGACGCTCTATCCATCTTTTTTTTTTAATTGGTGAAATAATTAAAGAAAATGAAACAGAAGGAAAAAAAAGTGTTGGAGGAGGAATCAAACCGGAGACCCCTGGCGCAAGAGTCCGAGCCCTATACAACATTTTTTTAAATTTTTTTATGAAAACAAATACTGCAATTGCACTGGATTTTCCTTCCAGTAATCAGAAAACAGTCTCCTCCGTCTTGATGGTGAAGAAGCATTCTTTTGGAACCAAAAATGTTTCTCAAAGCCAAAATCAAATTTCTTTTGCCTTTAAGAACAAATTATGAGGAATAAATAAGGAAAAGTTTATATATATATATATATATATATATATATATATATATATATATATATGAAGTCGTCGTGCGACCTGTAGTTAAAGACCAGTTCTTACAGGAGCGCCTGAAGTGTCTCCGCCTACAGCAGGCCAGATCGCCCAAAGGTGTCTTCTCATTGCGTAGGCGTGGGTTCTGCGTAGCAGATCTATTCAGTTCGGTTCGGCTAATAAGTTTGCAGCTTCTCAGGGCTTGGACGTTCCAGCTACGAGGTGGGTCATCGAAGGTGCTCCGTAAGAAACTGGAAAAATATTGCTTATAGCGTGGGTTGCGTATCAGGACGCAGTGTCGTTCGCTGAGGTAAGTCCAATATCCAGCGTAGACTTGTCGCCAGAAGTAAAAAGTTATAGCGGATCGTGTGGCCACAGATCCAATTCACAGAGTGAGTTTTGGCGGAGGGGTAGAAAATCTTAGCGAGGTACAAAAGCATGTGGACGTCGATCTAACCATCTAGGCCAGACAGCGGCTCGGCAGTGGATTAACATTTTATAGTCATAACGCACCTAAGAAACTTTGGATCGACTTTTCCCGGGATTTTCAGAGTAGTGCGTCCTAATATTTTAATCAAGTGATGTGCTAGAGTCCTCTTTCACCACACAAAATTTCGGACAAATCGCCGACCCCACGGTGGTGCCGTCTGCTTGTAAGCTGTAACACTTCGAAGTGGTAATTCAGCTCTCATCATAAACTCTCCCCCAAACGTTAATGTCTGTCTGCTCTAGACAGATGTGTAAGCGGCGAAAATTTGGCCCTAACGCGAATGTGAGTAGCTCTGAGGGACGTGTAATCACGGGAGAACTCGCAAACATTCGCCGTGACGCAGTCGGTGGTAAACTCGGTGTTGGGACGTGACGGCCGGAGTTAGCGCAAACACTGTGGGGGCGCACAATGGCCGCCTCCTGATGGCCAGGCACTCGCTGCACTGGCTGCCGGCAGCGGCAGCAGCAGCGGCGACTGCGTGAGTACAGGCGGACGCGCCGCTCCGTTGTGCTGTGCGGAGTTAATTCCTGCCCGATACCGTGAACTCGCCGCACAGTACCGTGCGGTAATTAATGACTCGCAACATCGTTGCTGTACTTGAGCGCCAGTATTGATTAGCGAAATAATGAAGTCCGAAAAGTAATTAAATGGGAAAATGTGATCAGTTGCACAAGAGACAAGGAACAGTCGCGCACAAGAATATAATAGTCTATAGAGTAACATAGAAACACACAGCAGAAAATCAGACTGTGTTACAGATCATGTCTATTACACAATATATACAAAATTAACAAGTACACTACCCAGAAAAACCACTTTTATTATACAGCTATGTTTCTACACTATTAAAAATGATTTTGACGGGGGTAGGACGTCAAACGGGCCGACTTGGAGCAGGAGAGGCATCACAGGACATTTTCATTTCTACTGTCTATACGTTTACAAATAAATTCATCAAACATTGTCAGCATGACCAGGAAGGATTCGGGATTCACACTCATTGCAGTGGAAGTACGAAAACATAACAAAATAAACTTTTTTTGCGTGTGAAATTTCATAATTTTTTCACTTACTAATGGCTGCATTTGTTGCTATAGGTACACTTTTCTTCATAAGTTAGAGAGATTCTTCGATGAATTTTGCGCAGCGTACACACCATACTCACATGTGTATGAAACTCTAAAATTTACTTAATTTATGAGAAAACGAATGAAGTGTTATATTTTGAACTTCATGTTTAGAAGAAACACAAATTTTATAGTTAATTACCTCAATTTTTATCACAGTTTTTAATAGATTTGGAAAATTCTGGAGTTTCATACCCCTTTAAGTACGGTTTGTATGCTGTGCAAAGTTCATCGAAGAATCTCTCTCACTTATGAAGAAAAGTGTACCTATAGCAACAAATGCTGCCACTAGTAAGTGAAAAAAATTATTAAATTTCACACGTAAAAAAATTACTTCATTATGTTTTAGAACTTCCACTGCTATGAATGTGAATTCTGAATCCTTCCTGGTCATGGTGACAAAGTTTGATGAATTTATTTGTAAAAGTATAGACACTGGAAATTGAAATGTCCTGTGGTGCCTCTCCTGCTCCACGTCGGCCCGTTTGACGTCCTACCCCCCTTAAAACGTAAGCTTTCACGGCTTTAAATGTCGTAATTAATAAAATTTTCCTGGCTATTGTGCCAAGGCCGAATGGAGTTTACCTTAAAACCTAACGTTTCGTCACCATCTGCTACGGACATTTTCAAGCGAGACCGTAGCTATTTCCAATGTCCGATTCACATCCTGGCTTGCTATTCACTACAGCAAAATTCTGCGTGCTTCTGCACACTGGCGTGAAGTCATGGGTTTTAAACACACGAGCGCAGTTGGCAGTTGTGTACTGTCGTTGCCCGCTGCTCCTATCAACCCATGGTGGAAGAATGTGTAACCTCCCACCTCCTTCCTAATTCCATCTATTGTCCACATTAGTTTTTTACGAAGATTTGAGAGGAATTTCCTTAGCTTTTCATGTAGAGTTGGCTCCAGTTCTTCTTGTCTAGGGGTCTGATTCTTGAAGATGTCACATTTTAGGTCCTCACGGCTGGATTCATCTAAATACATTTGTACGTTGTTGTTGTAGAATTTATTTTCTCACATTTTAGTATATCATACAGTCTTTTGACTTTTCGCATTAACAAAGCCGAAATTATATTCTCCGCACAAAATACAGAAATACGTCCTATCACATGAGCGGCATGCTTACGATTCCCACACTCTGCGGAAGTAGCCGAGTACCTAAGGGTTTCCAATTTTTCTTAACAAATGAATTTCTACTAGTTCCTGTTATATTATTAATATCGAATATTATTTCATAAGTTAATGCAGAAATAATCATAGTAACCAGCCCAGTTTTACATAATTAATAATAGAAATTTTAATTCTGCAAATAGTTCGTAATTTCAAATGTTTCTAAAAAAAAGAGAGAAATTAACTATACAGTCAGAGCCAATCCAGTAATCATCGATTGTAGCATCTAGACTAAAATTTTATATAAAGTAAATTCTTTTCATAAATTTTAGCTTGAAATATAACATTCTGTGTACAAAACTGTATGAAAGTTTTCAGAAAACCAACTGAGATAATACAGACCTATCCAAAATTCGAAAAATGTTACTGGTATCGACAGCTACTGTTGAAGAAAAGTAGTGCTAGAGAGGGCTGCCCCGGTACAACTGGTACCCCACCTTCTTCAGCACCGGAATGCAGATATCGTTCAGTTTCACGGCCTCCTCTTTCATATTGAGATACCTGTGGTGTTTTACACCTCTGTGGCCTCTCTTTATAACCTTCATGGTATCCGTTTGTCGCTTCCAATGCCTGAATCTCAACAAAATGCATATGGTGGCCTCTTACTCGCAACGCACGTTCCGCAACAGCTGACCTGTCAATCTACCCTCTTCTCCAATTGAACTTGTACTCCTCTAGTCGTATTTTAGCCGCTATTTTTGTACTACCCACGTACACTTCCCCACACAAATACGGAAACCTATAAATTCCTGCTTTTTCCAGCGGTCGGCGAGCATCCTCGGCCGAGGAAGCAAGAATTTATAGGATTCCTTGTAGTTGTAGAGAAGTGTACGTGGACACTACAGAAACAATGGTCAAAAAACGACTAGAAGAGCAGAAGGGCAAATGAAGAAGAGGGGAGACTGACCACGACATAGTATACCAGATCATTTAATTAATTGTGATCAAAAAATTATGTTACATGTGGCTGATTATTTCTTTCTACAGCCAGGTAAGATTTGTGCATAAGTAAATTAGACTAAATCATGGAATGCTCGAACTCGACGACGAAACTTCAGCAGTGGTTTCCTCATATTACAAGACTGAAAAATGGCTGTGTCAATATGCATAATAACCGATTTATTCCAGTACGTTACTGTCAAGCAGTACAAGCTAACAAGTGCTCTTTCCCAAAGGAAAATGCCAGTTACATGTGTTATACATGTAAACTAACCTCGAATCAATGTGGTACGAGCGTGAATATCCTTCACCACGTGAACTGAAGAACGGTGGTCGCCAGTTAAGGACATAGCTTTCGACATATCCGTGGTCAGTAACTGTGATGTGCAGTTTGCTCTGATGTGACACACATATAATAGGAACGTTAAATGTATTCGTAGCCATTAGCAAACGTGTGTAAAGAGTGGTTTGCAAATTGCCTGTGCCCGTCTGAAACGTACGCCAACGTTACGAAGGATTCTTTGTACGGCTGAGCAGTGATGCTGGGCTCTTAGTGCTCTTACATGTTTTAATGATCTCAACGTTGTTTTACGGCGTTAAGTGTCAATTTTCTTACGTTCCTGAGTCCTCAATGGCATATACTTTCTGTCGTTAAATAGCATGTATGCCATGTGGAGTTGTTACAGTAGATATTTTTCCACTGTGAAGGTGGTTGATGATCGAAGCATTTCCCCAAGAATATCGATGCAGTTGGCAATTGCCTGAAAAATTTTTTAGATCAGGAAATTCTGTAGCTCACTCAAAAATGTCTTAAAACACTTTTCAGAATGGAAACATGGACGCTGGAACAACGTTTTCTTATCGTCAAGATAATGTTACACAAATAATGGACGTACTGTTACGGTGACAGGCGTATTTAACAGCACATTTAAGCCAAGAAAAGCTCCGTCTCGGAGAGATTACTGTACAGAACTGAAATCGTGATGATAAAATTTATGTACTGCCTGGCTGATGGACATGGTGTGGAGTGCCCCCTTTAAAGTACAGATCGCAACTCGTATGATTATTTATTTTGGGATTATCTAAATTACAGAAGCTTCGAAGAGGCACCTCCAACACTGCAGGACCTCGGTACTGCAATTTCTAGAAAGATTCTTGCAATTATAAACGATGATATTCATTAATTCATCACGTAATTCAGTTCAAGACTCTGCATACTCGTTACTGCAGAATGAAATCACTGCAGAATGAAATCTGTCGCTCCTTAATGTTTTAGTGAACAAAAACATTGTAATGCCTATTTTGCGGCTACCTGTATGTAGAGGTAGATTTATATCCTACATCTATTGTAAATCTCATGAGAATAATGTACGAGAGATTAGGGCACATACGGAGACATGTGTAGAATCATTTCTTACTCAATATGTGAATGAAACTGGATAGAAAATAACTAAGGTTTCTGTTAAGTAACCTTAGGCAACTAAAATATATCGCCTTAGAAGTGTACTTGCAGGTATGGATATAGACTCACTATTATTTGCACTCTTAACAATTACTGATGCCAGTAAAAGTTACGTGCTGAAAGAAAGGAATAATCTCTTCTCGTTAAAATGGTTGAAATGGCTCTAGGCACTATGGAACTTAACATTTGAGGTCATTAGTCCCCTAGACTTAGAACTACTTAAACCTAACTACCCTAAGGACAGCACACACATCCATGCCTGAGTCAGGATTCGAAGCTGCGACCGTAGCAGCAGCGCGGTTCCGGACTGAAGCACCTAGAACTACTCGGCCTCTTCTCGTTAAATCTCTCACAGATGTGCGTTAGAATCGCAAATATCACACAGTACGATCGATACTAGAACGGAAGCTACGTTTGAGGCTCTTTCGTATAATAAACAACTGCGTCAGATATTAAATGGGTGCACGTCCCCTAGAGAAGACAGTTCTGAAGGTGGTCATTACACGTTAAAGTGTTATTTAATCTGTTTGCAGAGATATGTAAACCAGGCTGCAACCGCTGCGGTGAGTTTCCACAAATAATTAACGGATATCACTCTCGGCACGTCGGATGCTGGTGACAGATGACTATCTGCACGCATGCGCAACTATCTGGGCCGCTGATCGGATTTATCCCCGCGAGCTACGGATGTAGCGTCAGTCGGATAACATCGCAGATAACGAATGGCCGCCCATAACCCCTCATTGGTAGCCACTGGCCGGTTATTATTTCCCGTGTTTCGACCCGGACAGCCATTTAGAGCTGCGTAAAAGTATTCCTGATAGCGCCATTCAATCTTGCTCAGTAATGAGAGAAACCGCACTGCCATGATAGCTTTTATGTGACGCAATATGTTTCACGATCATTCTGCACTCAAAACTCCGTAGAATCTAGTGTCCGTCACTGAACGGCAGCGTGACCGATTATGAGATCAAGGCCGTCGTAGAAAATGCGCGGTGGTTGGTCCCGTGTTCTTTGTCTCCAGGAAGGAAATAGACTCATCTTCGCAGAGCCATTCGTAGATCAATGTAGTAACTTATGGAATATCAGACCAGACGCGTGAGTTTCTTCAGAACTTCGTACCGATAGAACTCAACAGGACGTTCTCAATGGGGCAGAATTTAGAGAAAAGTAATTTCCTAAATGCCCCAATGGAATTATATTAGTAGTGATACTGTTTATAGTTTATGCCATCGGTGACCACGAATTTTACCTTCTGGAGCTGACATCTGTAAGATTAATTCAAGTTGCTCAGACTAATGGATCATTTTAATTAGGAACTGATTGTGTATCTTCGGTGAAGAAATGTTAATTATCTTTATTTAAATCAACATCTTTGAATAACTGTTCATTACGCAACATGACGGGCTTTTTCTAGAGGCCATTTGTGGAGCCAGCTGTCAGCTAATGGCGCAATTCGCCCAAGTTGACTTACACGTTGATCAATTAGTTCAGGTCGATATGTATACTTAATGATCTTGAATAGTAAGTGCAATGGATCCACACTCTATTAGTGCCAAAATGGAGGTACCATGGAACAATTTCTTGCAGCATGGTATTTTTATTCCTTGAACCGGATTCCAAAATACAGCAGCTGGGAAAATTTGTTTCTACTTTTGATTCTTCATCCTCTTCAATATCAGGTACCTCCGAGTTTGCACTTGTGGAATTCCTTATAATTCACTGTGAAATGGGGTATTAAATACCCAAATCGACATCAAATGGACTTTCCAGGAATGAAAATAGAGATTCGGGTGTCTTCAGGTCACTGACTTTGATAAGGAAACAAATGGCAGATTTAAAAGTCTTACATAAACTGTTTCCGGTTTCCATGTAAACTTCAGAAAGTGTTTCAGTGATTTTCTTCACACGTTTGAAACGAGGAGATATTATAGTCTAAAGAAAAATTTGACATTGTTGTGACACCTAAACACAATATGCTCTAAACCAGAAATTAGATTTCCGCTGTCTTGTAATCATATTTTAGGAACTGTAAATGCTGGAAAATGTATGTAATAACGGCCGTGTCTAGTGATCAACGTAACTTACCAAGTCCAAGGAAAAATTTTCCTATGTTCCTGCAGGAATTGTTGGTTGTATATAGTAGTTCGGAAATCAAACGTGTTTCAAAATAACTTATGACGTAGTGCCCAATATGGAATACGAAGATAAATCACTCTACCTTTCTTATAGGAAAGATTGATCTCTCTGTGTGTTTCGGAACTGGCATGGATGAAGTAAATTTTTATAACTACCTTCATTCCCTGCAGATATTAAGAAATATTGTCGTCTACCATGTATAATCGTGACAAAAGATTTGTTAGTAGAAAACACCGACTAACCGAGAAGAGACCTGCCACTATACAAAAAATGGAGCTACGCCTCATCCAAGAGCCAGGTTATGTCAAATGGTAAAGTGCAGTACATTAAATCTTCTAGTGAACGTCAGAAGCTACTTGACGCTCTCCACGGAAGATACTGTGACAACGCCAGAGGACTCTAAAGAAAGTGAGAAAACGATGAGGAGAATCTTCGTCTGGTGAAACAGATGGAAGTTGACATTGTAGGTAAACAAATGTAATGTACTGAGCTTAAAGAGGAGTACTGACAAATTAGTAGCCGATTTCAAAACTGTCGATAAAACACGGGAGGCAGCAGTTACATCAATACAAGGAGAAAAATATTCCTGTCAGAGTACGAAAAAGACAAATGTGCTCCCTACGCTCCTGTTTAATAAAAGGACTCTGACTGAGAAGAAGGACACCAGCTGCCTCATTTTTCTCTATGTTGAGAGAAAAGGAGACAGCAGCAGTGGAAAGAGACGGAAAAATAATAGATACTGAAGGGTAGTAAACAGTGGATGTGGTTTGGAAAGATCAAAGCAGACAACGGCAGTGTGAGAGAAAGAGATGGACCAGTGGCTTGTTTGTGGCTCATTTGTTGGTTGGGTTGGGTTGTTTGTGGGAAGAGACCAAACTGCGAGGTCATCGGATCAGGGAGGACGGGGAAGGAAGTCGGCCGTGCCCTTTCAGAGGAACCATCCCGGCATTTGCCTGGAGCGATTTAGGGAAATCGCGGAAAACCTAAATCAGGATGGCCGAACGCGGGATTGAACCGTCGTCCTCCCGAATGCGAGTCCAGTGTGCTAACTACTGCGCCACCTCGCGCGGTGGACCAGTGGCAATGGAACATACTTGACAAGGGCAGAACAGTGCTACGAAACGAGAGAAGGAAATATTGCTAGTGGTAGACGAATAAAAGTTAAGAGAAAGTGAATGTGGATGAGGGCCGGTGATAATGAGAGATCGAGTATATGAGAATTACAACGATGAAGAGAGAGATAGTGATAGTGAGAAGAGACAGTGGCCATGGGAAAGAATGAAGGAGATAGTAGCACTACGAGAGAGCAAAGAAGGAGACTTCGTCAATGAAAGGGGACAGCAGTAGTAGGACGAAACGAAGGAGACTGTAGCTGTGAGACAGGAGACAGAGACAGAAAGACACAAAGAAACAATGACAATGAGTTGGGCTGAATAAGTATCGAAGAAAGGGCAAGTCGAAGTGGATGCGCATGAGCGACTTAGAACGATGAAATAAAGGGTATGAGCGAGTTACAGTTACTGGAGTTCTGGGGAGTCAGAAGTGAGTTGAACGTCAGAAAGCGCGCGAATATGATCGCACGTTTCGCTGGTTATCCTTCTTTCCCTGCTGCAGCTGGGCATGTTACTCATATGAAAGGTACTGTATGGGTCAGTAAAATTTCGATAGTTTACTCAAATGAAATTTAAATAACGCAAAAGTACTTTTACACCACTGACTGGATGTTATATGCACAAAAATCGTTGCCGGCCGGTGTGGCCGTGCGGTTCTAGGCGCTTCAGTCTGGAACCGCGTGACCGATACGTTCGCAGGTTCGAATCCTGCCTCGGACATGGATGTGTGTGATGTCCTTAGGTTACTTAGGTTTAATTAGTTCTAAGTTCTAGGCGACTGGTGACCTCAGAAGTTAAGTTGCGTAGTGCTCAGAGCCATTTGAAACATTTCTGAACAAAAATTGTTGTGATGTTTCTCGGAAAACAGATAAAGACTTTTAAAAGTGGGCAGATGGCATTTCTGGATAAGTGGCTACAGAATATACTGTTAAAATTTGAGAAATTCGTTGCAGATATTTATTTTTAGATTTCGCCTCAGACTGGACTTTATGTGCGTGGATTACACGTACAATTAGTGAATCTTTGAACCCCTGAATCTCGGAAATGGATACAGATTTCTAGATAATTTTCAAGTCTTTTCGAGTTCGGGATATTAGGAATACATAATAAACATTTCAATCATTGTATATTTATAGCTGTCTTGGAATTAGCTGCTCGATTTTGGTTCCTAACAACCATGTTTTTCGCGTTTTCTCAGAAAGGGCCCATGAACTAAACGGAGCCTCCATAAGCCCATTAAGGCGCATCATAGACCAAATATAATGCAAAAGGAACCAAAGTATTTGCTCCATTTACGTAAGCTCGAGGAAATGAGAATGATTGAGACTTTGAGCCTGTACTGTAAGGAAGAAATTCTAAGGCGATACCTTTGTTGGGTACACAAATCGTCCCTAGCCAAAGACTTTCCAGAAATCTTGCACCCACATCTTGTCACCAAACCCGACGTATCAGCCCCAGAAGAATCCTGCTTTTAATCGAAGCGTTTTCGAGCATATTAGGTAACGTTAGCTGCCTCATGCGCATCGATGTCCATGACCAACTGTTCGAAACGTTGTAAATTGAAGTGACCACATAAAACTATTAGTAACGAAAGCAGACGCCACGCTGAAATCCATTGGAAGAGTTCATTCATTCACGAATTCATCCACGAAAGAAATAGCTTACACAGCACTAGTTCGTCCAATTACCATGTATGCTCTACAGTGGGATCTTCAAAACGTGGAAGTAATAGAAGAGGTAGAGAAGATCCAAAAAGAACGAATCATTTCGTAATGGATTTGTTTAGTGAGAGAGGTAAAGATCGATCAAACCCCAGTTGCAACAATAAATCAATGACGTAGTAAAAAAGATAAAGTCTTAGAGCTTTACGGCTAAAGGCTTGAGAGTGGGCGTTCCATGTGTAGTGAGTTAACGTAATGTTCCTGTCACGATAGTCTCATTTCCAGAGCGACTGACGCTCGCAATGGCAAGGCTAAAGCAACGATTACATCGCGGCATACAAAGACAGAGCGTTTCCGACCTGACCCAGTATACGTATAGTGCAATTTTCGACAGAAATATCTTGCGGTACGACGAGAAATCCAACGCTGTCACAATTACGGTGACAGGAAAATATCTCTTGAGGTATGAAACTGCTTACCTGAGAGTAAGGGAGGAAACTGACAGTCAAGGAACTGCTAGCTCTAAGAGGTACATCGTGGAACGTCGACGGCTGTAAAATTATAAAAGCTAGATGACTTATGAAGGCATACCGGGAGCCGCTGTTCCCTGATATTTGTCGCTAAGCTGATGAAGAGACATTCTCTAATTCAGTACAGTGCATATGTTACTTCAAAAAGTGGAGCTTCACACCAAATCCAACGAAGACAGAAGTTGGCAGCTTTCATCTCAACAGTATAATACCCAAAGCAAAGCAGAATGTTATTTTTAATGGTAAAGACCTGCATTGGTATATTGCGCCCCTTTAGGTTTTTGGTCAGGGCATCTGAATGTCACGAAGCTGGTATGGATTCGATTCCCGGCCAGATAGGGGATCTTCTCCGCTCGGAAACTGGGTGTTGATTTGTCCTCAACATCATTTCATCATCGTCAACATACAAGTCGCCAAATGCGACGCCAACTAGAAAGATTTGCAGCTCCGGAGTCGTACTTCCCCAGGCAGGAACTCCGAGCCATCAATGCCATACGATTATTTAATATTTTTCCTTGATAGGACCTAGTCCAGTACGAAAACAAATGGAAAACAAGCTATCAAGGGTGAGCTCGCGCAATGTCATCATCCAGAAACTGGATGGTATCTCACGGAGCGCTAGAGGTACAGATTGGTTTAATATTTCACACGTGAGAAAAATCGATTTTCAATTAAATGCAGCAATGTGGACAATAACTGGATCCAACTGGCCTACTCCCCCTCTCTGGTTACGATCTCTAAGACAAACCTCGGCACTACACGAGAATATACAAAATCAATTAAATTTCCTATCTCCCAATCCACTCTAATGTGGCTGTACTTACAAGGGAACCTCCCCATCGCACCCCCCTCAGATTTAGTTATAAGTTGGCACAGTGGATAGGCCTTGAAAAACTGAACACAGATCAATCGAGAAAACAGGAAGACGTTGTGTAGAACTATGACAAAAATATACAACTGAGTAGTCCATGCGTAAAATCGGCAACATCAAGGATAGTATGAGCTCAGGAGCGCCGTGGTCCTGTGGTTAGCGTGAGCAGCTGCGGAACGAGAGGTCCTAGGTTCAAGTCTTCCCTTGAGTGAAAAGTTTAATTTTCTATTTTCAGACGATTATCAAAATTCAGGCACTCACACATAATCAACTTCACTCTCCAAAATTCCACGACATGTTCAGATTTGCTTGGACATATGCAGGATTTGACGCTCTACACACGGAAAAATTTGAAAACGTTAAAAACATATGTTTTGACAGAGCACAGGGAAAACTGTGCGACTGTGAAACTGTTGCATTCATTTGTTGCAGTTTATGTGACAAACTCTTATGTTTTCATCACTTTTTTGGGAGTGATTATCACATCCACAATAAAACCTAAATCGGGCAAGATAGAAGAATCTTTTTACCCATTCGCCATGTGTACAAGTTAGGTGGGTCGACAACATACTCCTGTCATGCGACGCACATGCCGTTTCCAGTGTCATATAGAATATATCAGACATGTTTTCCTGTGGAGGAATCATCGGTTGACCTATGACCTTGCGATCAAATGTTTTCGGTTCCCATTGGAGAGGCACGTCCTTTCGTTTACTAATCGCACGGTTTTGCGGTACAGTCGCAAAACACAGACACTAAACTTATTACAGTGAACAGAGACGTCAATGAACGAACGCACAGATCATAACTTTGTGAAAATAAAGAAAATAAACTTTTCACTCGAGGGAAGACTTGAACCAAGGACCACTCGTTCCGCAGCTGCTCACGCTAACCACGGGACCACGGCGTTCCTTAGCACAAACTATCCTTGATGTTGGCTATCATGCACATGGACTACTCAGTTTGTATATTTTGCTTATTTTTTTTCATAGTTCCACACAACTTCTTCCTGTTTTCTCGATTGATCTGTGTTCAGTTTTTCAAGGCCTATCCACTGTGCCAACTTATAAGTAAGTCTGAGGGGGGTGTGATGGGGAGGATACCTTGTTAGAAGAGCCGATTAAAATCTAGGCAGCCGCTCATCATATGGTCAGAGTCGCTGCAAGCAACTGATTTCGTGATGAACAGTAATTGGTGAAAAACATGGAACAGCGTTACCCATGAGGAACATGATGGTGTCATAAGACCTGACACTGGGCCAGGCGACATGCGATTATCCAGACATGCTAGGCAGACAATCAACAGGTTTCGTAGAGGCCATGATATCTGTGTAGAAAGCTTCCACTGGAGGGGAATGGCTTCGTCTCACCAATGTTACTTTAGCTATTAACATCGGACCATCGAACTCACTGAAACGAGCAGCAGCAGACGAGCTTACCACGTGAATGTAGCAGAATGTTTTAAATGACAACAGTTCTTGAGTGGATTGAAATTAAAATATAAATTTGTAGATTTAGTGGTTTAGCTGCATTTAATCTGCAAAATCGTGCAAGTGGTATATGTTACTTGCATTTCAGTTAATACAGGGTGATTTACAAGGACAAGCAAATATTTTATTATGTTATTCTAAAAGTAAAACTAAACAAAAGAGTTCATATAAAAATAGATCTGCAAATGTTTAGTTGCGGAGTTACGGATAGTAAAAGATTTTGCTCGACATTTAGCAGCTTCAGTAATATGAAGCTGTCAGGTTAAAGTAAAGCACGATTTCCATCTATTTTGTTGTTATTGGTCTGGTGAATCTAATAAAACATGTCTTAGTAGTGTATATGCAGTAGTTGTCCAGAACATTCTGAAAAGCAAAGATTACTACAGAAGTAAATTTGTTTACTTTCCAAAAAGAATGTAGAAACGTTTATGGAAACATTTTTGAACGTTTATTGTGAATGTATTGTGGAATTTTATGCACACAGTACAACTTCCTTAACAATGAGCTCTGTTTTTTTTTGTTTAAAGTGAAATTCAGGTGTGCTTTGGTATCAAAAAAAGCAGATCATTCTCACACATTCATACAGTTTCAATTTTTCCAAGATTAAATTCTGTGCAACTTCTGCAGAAAACTTTGTACAATTGTCTGTAATTTAAAAAACAAATTGGGACAACCAGTTAATAAATAAAAAATTCACAAAATAACGCATTTGCTTCTCTGGATGTTCTGGAAAACTACTGCAGACTGCGAGTTAACCTGCCGTAGATGTTCGAGCTGACATGCTGCTCCTCTTCGTCGAAATGTTTTGGCTAAAACTCGTCTAGGGATTGAACTGCAAGTGTCGTATTACAGCCCTAAATTAGACACTTGTGACCCTTTGGTTAAATTGTCTTTCTGATGGCAAGTTTACGAAATACAAAGTTCATATAACATATAATAACAGTAATAATAATATAGGGAACTAAACGATGCAGAAGATAGAACTGAGTTCAGGAACAGCATCAAAAAACATAAATTTGACACCACAACCCAAAGGAGCTTAGGATGCAAATGGACAGCGGAGCGAAAGAAACAACACAGTGAACATATGATGAAAATTTGGGCTCAGAAAAAACATAAACAATCATCATAAAGGAATTCAAGTTCAAACACTCTCTTAAATGGGAATTATTGAAAATAATAATAATAATAATAATAATAGGGAACTAAATCATCGACGCTTAATGATATAGGTTACACAGTTGCGATATGGTTGGAATAATCTCAGTTTATCACCGTTTATGTTCCTCGAAGCAAGATTTTGGTTGCCCTTATGTGCTTTAGTGGGTTGGCAGCAGTTCGTTTCAATTAAATAAACTGCGAGTTTTCTAAATATCTCTAACTGCAATTTAGGTTTTAAGATTAATTTCCCTTCAGTGTACCATCAGTTATTTCTAAAAATTATATCTAAACGTACACCAGCGTATTCAGTTTGACTTTTCCGGAGAAATGCTTCATTTCGACTTATTGTTTTACTGCTAAGGATTTTAGAGCACGCAGAAACTCAACAGGTTAGTGGCCCTGTAATAGCTATTGCTTCTGACAAAGAGATAACCCTCGCTGCCCTCCATCGGTTTCAGATTTCACGCCTTTGCCACCAGAATGGAAACCATTCAAAATTGTTTTGTAAATATGCCAAAAGTAACAGATTAGTATTTGACTGTAATACTCTCTTTCAAATTCTAAAGATGGCAGGGGTAAAATACAGGGAGCGAAAGTCATTTACAATTTGTACAGAATCCAGATGGCAGTTATAAGGGTCGAGGGGCATGAATGGGAAGCAGCGGTTGGGAAGGGAGAGAGACAGGATTGTAGCCTGTCCCCGATGTTATTCAATCTGTATATTGAGCAAGCAGTAAAGGAAACAATGGAAATATTCGGAGTAGGTATTAAAATCCATGGAGAAGAAATAAAAATGAGGTTCGCCGATGACATTGTAATTCCGTCAGAGACAGCAAAGGACTTGGAAGAGCAGTTGAACGGAATGGACAGTGTCTTAAAAGGAGGATATAAGATGAACATCAACAAAAGCAAAACGAGGATAATGGAATGTAATCGAATTAAGTCGGGTGATGCTGAGGGAATTAGATTAGGAAATGAGACACTTAAAGTAGTAAAGGAGTCTTGCTATTTGGGGAGCAAAGTAACTGATGATGGTCGAAGTAGAGAGGATATAAAATGTAGACTGGCAATGGCAAGGAAAGGGTTTCTGAAGAAGAGAAATTTGTTAACATCGAGTACAGATTTAAGTGTGAGGAAGTCGTTTCTGAAAGTATTTGTATGGAGTGTAGCCATGTATGGAAGTGGAACATGGACAATAAATAGTTTGGACGAGAAGAGAACCGAAGCTTTCGAAATGTGGTGCTACAGAAGAATGCTGAAGATTAGATGGGTAGATCACGTAACTAATGAGGAGGAATTGAATAGAATTGGGGAGAAGTTTGTGGCACAACTTGACTAGAAGAAGGGACCGATTGGTAGGACATATTCTGAGGCATCAAGGGATCACAAATTTAGCATTGGAGGGCAGCATGATGAGTAAAAATCGTAGAGGGGGACCAAGAGATGAATACACTAAGCAGATTCAGAAGGATGTAGGTTGCAGTAAGTACTGGGAGATGAAGAAGCTTGCGCAGGATACAGTAGCGTGGAGAGCTGCATCAAACCAGTCTCAGGACTGAATACAGCAACAACAACAACAACAGATTAGTGGCCCTGTAATAGCCATTGCTTTTGACAAGGAGATAACCCTCGCTGCCCTCTATCGGCTTCAGATTTCACGCCTTTGCCACCAGATTGGTATACATTCAGAATTGTTTTGTAAATACGCCGGGAGTAACGCTACGACTTGTAATGGAGAATATGTCGTATTCCATGTACGAAGTGGCATCACTGTCAAATACTCTTAATGACGCTATTATTCCATTAGTTTCAGAAACTGCTGAAGACAAAGTAACTTTCCCTGGTCTGGGAGGATTAGTGCCGAAGGGAGGCGGTGTGAGGACAGGAGCCGGCAGCTTGTCTCGCCATATACACGGCGGTCGCCTGCTAACCGCAAGGGCCGCTCCAACTTCGTAATCCGTAACCGCTGCGTCGACGACAGGATTACGTCATGCTGTCCGGCGCTCTAGCACATTCTCGTCAAGGACGGCTACGTACAGGCCCACGTCTATATCTAACAAGAGGGATTTCTCCGTCCAGATTGTTTTAAAATCAATATTAGAGAACATGTCACGGAAAGATATCAACACGCACAATGATTAAACCGTCAAATAATTCCAGTTATTTGTTTGTCTTCTATACGTCACAGATATACTTGATGTACTAAATCGATTTCTCTTGTACAACTGTGTCTCCTGGGGACGTAATGTAACTACCAAGAATGTTTCAGTTTGGTTTAGGTGGCAGACAACATATACTGCTTAGAATTACTGAATTTTCTCTTTATTATCACATTTATTTCGTACTAGGCACACTGAATGTATTTTATCACGAGGGTACCTGTGAGTGAACGTAATATTCACACAGATCTCATGTTTGCATACTCGCCCAGTAATGTGGGAGAGTGTTATACATATAGGATTTTGCATCTAAGAACATCTGACGATCTGTTTTGTCGGTACATCATTCTAGTGACTGATTTAGAATCACATGAACCAATGTGCACCAGAGACCACCATAAGAGCCGGCCGGTGTGGCCAAGTCGTTCTAGGGGTTACAGTCTGGAACCGCGCGACCACTGCGGTCGCAGGTTCGAATCCTGCCTCAGGCATGGCTGTGTGTGATGTCCTTAGGTTAGTTAGGTTTAAGGAGTTCTGAGTTCTAGGGGACTGATGACCTCAGATGTTAAGTCCCATAGTGCTCAGAACCATTTGAACCATTTTTGAACCACCTTAAGAAGTTTCCGCCATTTCCTAATTTTTGTTGTCATGATACGTGATGCTGTGTTTTGTACAGCGTTTGTATTACACTTTCTACATATTTAGGTGCTATATAATATATTAAAGTTATTTCGAATATATTGTTAATTTTTCAGGAACTGAATTTTATGGTAAGTAAAATGCTACATGTTTGCAAAACTATGTAACTTTTCGACAGTTAAACCATACTTTATCGGCCCTGCAACATCTTCCATCTTCAAGCAGAAGTTCTTTTACCGTGCAACATGTGATACTTGAAGATCAAGTGAGTTTGTTTACCAGCTTTGTTATTTTACTTGTTTCAAAAATGGAAACTTGTATTAGTTTCCAATAACTTCTATTTAAAATTTATTTAACTTCTAAGTGTTTTCTTTTTTTGATAAAACTTCTGCGTAATTTGATCTCATATATTGATTATCGGCGTGTAATAGCGTTATAACGTAACATACAGACGATTAAGTACAATAATGACAGCATTTTTCCTATTGCAACGCTTTTAAATTTCAATAGAAATTTGTTCCCAGGTGCATGACAATACTGCACATTGGATAATCTTTTCACATTTAGAAAAACCTTAATTTCCGGAATTATTTTTCAATTTCAGAAGAACTCTGCAGCACTAACAATGTGTTTGCGTTACTTAAAAGCTGAATCTCAAAATGTATTAAACTTCAGTTACCGAACTAGCTACAGGTGAAAGTCTGTAAAGTGTACCAAGTGCAACACTCTCCCCTATTAACAATTAGTGGAAGGCGGGAACACACACTTCATTGAGTCACAATACGCTTTTCAGCCGTCTGCTGAGTTTCACTGAATCATCATACCCGATACGTGGTGCTTCGCAGATGTCGAATTACATAAGTTTGTTTACTTTGCACTGAGCAAATCAACAATATTTGCATCTGTTTTATTTCGTAAGCCGTTCAGGATATCGATTCGAAAATTTAAGCAAACGATAACACAAAGAATGGCACGTAATTTGTTTGTGTGCTGAAGCCACTTATTTCAAAAAGGATACTAAAGCAAGGCTCTTTATCGTCTTTCCTTACATTCAGTGTACGTAGAAATAGTGATGGTAATGTAAGATCACGTAGTTCACTGTATAAATGCAAACAGTGACTCACTTTTAAAAATCAGCATTCGTGATTGTGGGTACAAAAACATTCAACATAGTGATATGTTTGTCAAAGGAGTGAAGCAGGGAATGGAAAGTGAGATAGTAATGAGATAGACGAAAAATGTACAGCAGGAAGAGGCGATGTGAAAGGGTGTGGGGAAATTCGAGTACGTTGATTCATTGTTGACCCATTCTTGTCCCCACCAGTGGCCCCTCCTTCCCTCCATCTTGTCACCATTTAGTTCTCCACGAATACTCCCTTCTTTCACTTACAGATGAAATGAATACATATTAATATCTAATACATGCAAGACAGATGTTTCTAAATTATGTGAAATCCAAAACTAGAGATCAGGATTGCGACACTACTCACACAAAATACACAGATTAATTATTGTCCAAAAGTACACAGAAATAAAAACAGCAGTCGTAATTCGTTTTGTTAATTTTTCAAATCAAAAGGGTGTAGTTCTGAAACCCTGTGTCGGATTACACTGAAAACAGCAGTGTCAAACGAGGGAATATCCTGAAAACGTGCAGAGCAGACTGAGCTACCTAATGTGACCGAAAATCTGACATCAAATTTCGTATGTAAAATTATCATCTTCGGTAAAGAATTATTTTCGATCAAGAAGACACCATGTGTTATTTCAAGAAAGTGAAATTCTGTTTTTGAAAAAAAAAATACGTATTTTCTTGTAGTTGTAAAGAAATATTTAAATTACCTTCATTAATTTTACAGCGAAGCGCCAAAGAAACTGGTATAGACATGCGTATTCAAATACAGAGATATGTAAACAGGCAGAATACGGCATGCGTTCGGTGCCGCCTATACAAGTCAAGTGTCTGGCGCAGTTGTTAGATTTGAGTGAGTATGAAAGTGATGTTGTCGTCGGCGCACGAGCCATGGGACACAGATTCTCCGAGACAGCGACGAAGTGGGGATTTTCTCGTACGACCATTTCACGAGTGTACCGTGAAAATCAAGAATGCGGTAAAGTATAAAATCTCCAACATCGCCGCTGCTGGAAAAAGATCAAGCAAGAGCAGGACCAACGACGACTGTCGGGAGTCGTTCAACATGACGGAATAGCAATGCTTCCAGAAATTGCTGCAGATTTCAAGGCTGCGCCATCGACAAGTGTCACTGTACGAACCATTCAATGAAACCTGATGGATAGGTGCTTTCGGAGCCGAAGGCCCACTCGTGTACCCTTGATGACTGTACGACACAAAGCGTTACGTCTCGCCAAAGCTCATCAGCACCGACACTGGAATATTGATGAGCGGAAACATGTTGCCTGGCCGGACTCGTTTTATTTCAGATAGTATCGAGAAAATGGACACGTACGCGTATGGAGACAACCTCATGAACCCACGGACCCTGCATGCCAGCAGGGGACTCATCAAGCTGTTGGAGGCACTGTAATGGTGTGGGGCGCGTGCAGGTGGCGTGATATGGGACCCCTGACACGTTTAGGTGGGTGACACGTACGTAAGCATCCTGTCTGATCAGCTGCATCCATTCACGTCCGTTGTGCATTCCGACAGACTTGGGCAATTCCAGCAGAACAATGCGACAGCCGGCACGTCCAGAACTGCTAGAGAATGTCTCCACGAACATTCTGCTGAATTTAAACACTTCCACTGGCCACCAAACCTCCCACGCATGTACATTATTGAGTACATTTGTGATTCCTTGCAACGTGCTGTTCGGAAGAGATCACCCCCCCCCCCCCCCCCGTACTCTTACGGATTTATGGAGAGCCCTGGGGGATTCATGGTGTCAGTTCCCTCCTGAACGTGTTCATACATTAGTAGAGTCCATGTCACGTCGTGTTGCGGCACTTCTGCGTGCTCGCGGGGGCCCTACAAAATATTAGGCAGGTGTACCAGCACCTGAGGCTCTTCAGTGTAATTCAACTGCAGACAACGTGACCACACAAGCGACGAATTTAATGACTGCTCAGATTGTCTGCTGAATGATTTACGGAGAGAGGTACCATTGTCAGAAGGGGAAGTAAGTTGAGGACTGTCGCAAGAAAGGGCGCCGGAAATCTTTCTGTTCATGTACTACATCTGTATCTACATCCATACTCCGCACGCCACCTGACGGTGTGTGACGGAGGGTACTCTGAGTACCTCTATCGGTTCTCCCTTCTATTCCAGTCTCGTATTGTTCGTGGGAAGGAGGATTGTCGGTATGCCTCTGTGTGGCCTCTAATCTCTCTGATTTTATCCTCATGGTCTCTTCGCGAGATATACGTAGGAGGGAGCAATATACTGCTTGACTCTTCGGTGAAGGTATGTTCTCGAAACTTTAACAAAAGCCCGTACCGAGCTACTGAGCGTCTCTCCTGCAGAGACTTCCACTGGAGTTTATCTATCATCTCCGTAACGCTTTCGCTATTACTAAATGATCCTGTAGCGAAGCGTGCTGCTCTCCGTTGGATCTTCTCTATATCTTCTATCAACCCTATCTGGTACGGATCCCACACTTCTGAGCAGTATTCAATCAGTGGGCGAACAAGAGTACTGTAACCTACTTCCTTTGTTTTCGGATTGCATTTCATTCTTCCAATGAATCTCAGTGTGGCATCTGCTTTACCGACGATCAACTTTATATGATCATTCCATTTTAAATCACTCCTAATGCGTACTCCCAGATAATTTATGGAATTAACTGCTTCCAGTTGCTGACAAGCAACAAGTTGAGCAAGCAGTAAAGGAAACAAAAGAAAAATTCGGAGTAGGTATTAAAATTCATGGAGAAGAAGTAAAAAGTTTGAGGTTTGCCGAATACATTGTTATTCTGTCAGAGACAGCAAAGGACTTGGAAGAGCAGTTGAACGGAATGGACAGTGTCTTGAAAGGAGGATATAAGATGAACATCAACAAAAGCAAAACGAGGATAATGGAACGTAGTCAAATTAAATCGGGTGATGCTGAGATGATTAGATTAGGAAATGAGACACTTAAAGTAGTAAAGGAGTTCTGCTATTTGGGGAGTAAAATAACTGATGATGGTCGAAGTAGAGAGGATATAAAATGTAGACTGGCAATGGCAAGGAAAGCATTTCTGAAGAAGAGAAATTTGTTAACATCGAGTATAGATTTAAGTGTCAGGAAGTCGTTTCTGAAAGTATTTGTATGGAGTGTAGCCATCTATGGAAGTGAAGCATGGACGATAACCAGTTTGGACAAGAAGAGAATAGAAGCTTTCGAAATGTGGTGCTACAGAGGAATGCTGAAGATAAGGTGGGTAGATCACGTAACTAATGAGGAGGTATTGAATAGGATTGGGGAGAAGAGAAGTTTGTGGCACAACTTGACTAGAAGAAGGGATCGGTTGGTAGGACATGTTTTGAGGCATCAAGGGATCACAAATTTAGCATTGGAAGGCAGCGTGGAGGGTAAAAATCGTAGAGGGAGACCAAGAGATCAATACACTAAGCAGATTCAGAAGGTTGTAGGTTGCAGTAGGTACTGGGAGATGAAGAAGCTTGCACAGGATAGAGTAGCATGGAGAATTGCATCAAACCAGTCTCAGGACTGAAGGCCACAACAACAACAACAGTTGCTGACCTGCTATTTTGTAGCTAAATTATTTGGGATCTAACTTTCTATGTATTGGCAGCACTTTACACTTGTCTACATTGAGATTGAGTTGCCATTCCCTGCACCATGCGTCAATTCCCTGCAGATCCTCCTGCATTTCAGTACAATTTTCCATTGTTACAACCTCTCGATACACCACAGCATCATCTGCAAAAAGCCTCAGTGAACTTCCGATGTCATCCACAAGGTCATTTATGTATATTGTGAATAGCAACGGTCCTATGACACTCTCCTGCGGCACACCTGAAATCACTCTTACTTCGGAAGACTTCTCTTCATTGAGAATTATTACTGAACCGACAAACAATATTGATAGTAACCGTAGACTTTTTGCAGAGAACGCAGTTGTCTATATTGCAACACCAACTCGAAACGGACATATATTGTGACTGTATTGACTTAGAAGCTTACACTTTTTACACTTTCAAAGTTCCATAGGCCTTAGTATTTCATATAAATTTCAACTTGATACCTCTTATCGTTATAGAGAAAAACCAGCGGACAGATAGACAGAGAACATAGTAATGCTATGGCGGCCCCATTTTTAGCGAATGAGGTACGTAAAACTAAAGGACACACAAAATTTTAGACATATATTGACAAGATATTCAAAGATTGGCATCTTCTTTTCAGTGTACAGAATTCTAAAAATATACACTTTACAATTCTATTAACACCATATCTGTCGGTCTCAGCTGGCATGAATCCGCTCATACAAGTACCTGGGGAAAATTATGTATGGATATGAATCGTAATTATTAAAAAATGGAAAATACAGGATAGATGATTGGTTGTTTTAAAACTGGAGAAAGGGACCAAACTGTTTGGTCTTCGGTCTTTGAAAATCCAGGATGGAATATAACAATGTTACGAGACGGAAAGTTGCCACTTACAAAATAACGGAGATGCTGAGACGCAGATAATCACAACGAAAAGACTTCTACAATTAAAACTTTCGGCCATTAAGGCCTTCGCGAACAATAGACACACATACGCTAGCGCACGAGCGTACACTCACACTCTCACAAACAAAACTGACACACACGACTGCAATGTATGGTAACTGAAACCACGCTGCAGTGTGTGTGAGTTGCGTTTTGCGCGAGTTTATGTGTGTGTGTGTGTGTGTGTGTGTGTGTGTGTGTGTGTGTGTGTGTGTACGTGTATGTTTGTCTATTGTTGAAAAAGGCCTTAATGACCGAAAGCTTTAATTGTGATTCTTTATGTTGTGCCTATTGGTGTCTGAGCATCTCCGCTATATGAAACGTAATTATTACTTAGGTTCAGTCGTAAGTAATACATGTGACATATTTCGGTTGGTCGTATTTCGTGGAAATAATAAATCTACAAAGGATATTTTTTTATAAGTCATTCTTGTCTTACTTTAGTCTGCTGCTCAAATTTATGGGACCCATATTAATATAACTAGCAGGTGATACTTAAATACCGGGTGATCTAAAAGTCAGTATAAATTTGAAAACTGAATAAATCACGAAATAATGTAGATAGAAAGGTACAAATTAGCACACATGCTCGGAATGACATGGAGTTTTATTAGAACCTAAAAAGACAAACGTGCAAAAAACGTCCGACAGACGGCGCATCATCTGATTAGAATGGCAGTAATTAGCATATCAAAGTAAGACAAAGCAAAGATGATGTTCTTACAGGAAATGCTCAGTATGTCCACCATCGTTCCTCAACAACCGCTGTATTGGAGGAATAATGTAGTGAACAGCACTGTAAAGCATGTCCAGAGTTATGCTGAGGCATTGGCGTCGGATGTTGTCTTTCAGCATCCCTAGAGATGTCGGTCGATCACAGTACACTTGCGACTTCAGGTAACCCCAAAGCCAATAATCGCACGGACTGAGGTCTGGGGACCTGGGAGGCCAAGCATGACGAAAGTGGCGGCTGAGCACACAATCATCACCAAACGACGCACGCAAGAGATCTTTCACGCGTCTAGCAATATGGAGTGGAGCGCCATCTTGCATAAACATCGTACGTCCCAGCAGGTGTTTATGAACTAGGCTGGTGATGATGCGATTCTGTAACATATCAGCATACCTCTCACTCATGACGGTAGCAGTTTTGCTGTCCAGCGCCATCTGTCGGACAATTTGTGAACATTGTTTTTTTCTTTTTGTTCTAATAAAACCTCATGTCATTCCAAACATGTGTGTCAGTTTTTACCTATCTACATCATTCCGTGGTTTATTAAGTTTTCAAATTTATACTGACTTTTTTGATCATCCCGTATAGAAACAAGAATGGTTCAAATGGTTCAAATGGCTCTGAGCACTTAGAAGTACTTAAACCTAACTAACCGAAGGACATCACACACACCCATGGCCGAGGCAGGTTTCGAACCTGCGACCGTAGCGGTCGCGCAGTTCCAGACTGTAGCGCCTAGAACCGCCCGGCCACCCCGACCGGCATAAACAAGAATTGTCACAGGTTTGTTTGACTCATGGGAGAGCATCATAGAAGTGCTGGAAACCCTGATTGGGTCATCAGTTGCAGGGAGACACCAAGTATTCCACAAATATTCTACTTGCAAAGTTTCAAAAACCAACGTTAACTGAAGAATACATGACTACATTGCCGCCCGCATCGTATTGTCCCAGTACGGATACCTATTAGAATAATTTTAGCGCACACACAAACATTCAGCCAATCATTATGCACGAGCGATATAAATGGACAGAAACCTTAAAACGTCTGGTGCATTCTTCCACGCTCTTCTCAGCTCTTTGGAGACTGTGTAGTTGTAGGTGTGCGACAGCAAAACGACGTTTCATACGAGCTCCCGGGACGCCAGGTGTAAATTACGGATTGGCGCGATACAAATGACAAGTTGAACAGGTGAGTGGGCGCGTTAGGCGGGAACGTGTGAGGGGTCCGGAGGGAGGTGTGGTGCAGCGGCCAGCTGAGCCCCGCGGGCAGCGGCGGCGGATCGATGCGGCAGGTGGTCGGCGCCGGCCGATCGCGCTCCGCCTGATATATTATTCCATTAGCCGGCTCGGCGACAGGCCCTGCGAGCCGGTGATTACCAGGGCTGATTACCCACGAGTCGTCCCTCCGTGTGCGTCGGAAGCGCGCCGCCGACCACACGACGGCCGGCGCCTGTTACGGCCTACACACATCGACAGCCGGCGGCGCGAGGCTTTCAGGCGGCGGGCGCCACTTTCAGCCACAATTAGGAAGGCACACCACCACAAATCGAGATTCTAAACACACAACTTCCAATGTTCTACGAGCGTTGCCCAGAAAGTAAAGCACAGCACTTTTTCCTCCACAAAATCTTTATTAAACATTATGAGAACAACACACACGAAAGAACGGTGTTTTATCTACCCACCATATTTCCCTACGTAATCTCCATTCCGTTCTATGGCCTTCCTATAGCGCGAAACAAAGGCGTGCATGTCCTGTCGGTATCGGTCCTTCCTCTGGTGGTTCGAATGGCTCTGAGCACTATGGAACTTAACTTCTGAGGTCATCAGTCCCCTAGAACGTAGAACTACTTAAACCTAACTAACCTAAGGACATCACACAGGCCGGCCGGAGTGGCCGTGCGGTTCTAGGCACTGCAGTCTTGAACCGAGCGACCGATACGTCCGCCCGCATCTCGTGGTCGTGCGGTAGCGTTCTCGCTTCCCACGCCCGGGTTCCCGGGTTCGATTCCCGGCGGGGTCAGGGATTTTCTCTGGCTCGTGATGGCTGGGTGTTGTGTGCTGTCCTTAGGTTAGTTAGGTTTAAGTAGTTCTAAGTTCTAGGGGACTGATGACCATAGATGTTAAGTCCCATAGTGCTCAGAGCAATTTGCACCATTTTTTGACCGATACGTCCGCAGGTTGGAATCCTGCCTCGGGCTTGGATGTGTGTGATGTCCTTATGTTAGTTAGATTTAATTAGTTCTAAGTTCTAGGCGACTGATGACCTTAGAAGTTAAGTCGCATAGTGCTCAGAGCCATTTGAACCATTTGACATCACACACATCCATGCTCGAATCAGGATTCGAAGCTGCGACCGTAGCGGTCTCGCGGTTCCAGACTGTAGCGCCAAGAACCACTTGGCCACTTCGTTGCCCTGGTGGCGGAGCCAGTGCTTCACTGTGTGGATCATCTCCTCATCGTCCTCAAAATGTCTTCCACGAACGGCATCTTTTAATGGCCCAAACAAGTGTAAGTTCGAGGGGGCTAGGTCAGAGCTGTCAGGTGTGATAGCCGTGGATGGTCTCCCCGACCGCTGCAAATCGTGGAGGTCTGCTGAACCGCCTTCTCATGGCGTCACCCTCCGTGCCCAGAGGCTAACTGTACTTCTGTCAAGAGCAGGTGCTCCATAGACTTTGCACCAGCGTTTGTGAATATTCCCCACAGTTTCTTTCTCCGCAGTAAGAAATTTAAAGACGGCACGTTGCTTGTAACGTACATCATATACAGACACCATTTTGAACCTACCCTGCAGCTACGCTGTCTGCTGGGAAGCGAGGAAACTTCGTGTGGTCACTCAGAAGACTTCAGGTAATACATACGTAAAGTTTCGCTTCCGTAGAATTATTCTCGGCTGAGAAAAAAAATGAGGTACCTTACGTCCTGGGAAACTCTCATATAATGCTTTTGTAAAAGCAGTATCTGACGCTGGCATTGAAGTTCCGTTTGTGCTGGGAAGGCAGAAACTAAAGCTGTTAATGTCCCGTCGACACCAAGATCTGTAGGGCGGTGGCTACACTTTGTGTTTAAGGACACTGGCCTTGTACCGCTCTCATTACTTGACGATGGGGCTCTCAAGGAACGTCGACTTCCAACAGACGTCGTTTGTGCTTCAAGTCTTGTAATGCATTTTAACTGGTAGCGCGACTCTGTCGTCCACAGTTGGCAGCGAATGTTTTTGCAGCATTGTATGTGCTCACTACCTTGCACGTGTATAGGTGAGTTTATGGTAGCTGTGAGAAGTCTGAGCATGCTTATTCGTTAATGAGGCTAGACTTTCACGCAAGACGTATCAACTCACTGTCGTAAAACACAAACACGTACGTTTGCACTGTTTATCTAATAATAAATTAATGTTCTAGGCAACGGAGTGACTCAGTCGCGTAAGAGAAAAAACTATATTATCTTAAATAATTGTAAATAATTCATACAGAAATTTCCTCATTTTTCAAAAAGCCTTACTCACACGAAGACAGAACAAAGAAGGTCATCGAAAATGTCACGTGGTGGGTCCCAATTGACCAAAAAATTTGTCTAACGACAAAACGAGAAAAGGAAACCCTGAATGTCGATGGTAGAAGATGACCAACATGCTTCCTGAATATGAGAGTAGCGCTTCTGTCACAGCTTTAGCATTAACCTCTGTTGCAGTACTCTCAATGTTTACCATTTGTGACGTGTTAAAACCAAATGTCGGAAGGAGGCTGATATCGCAGGCGGGGCTTTTATTGTCTCTCTCCATTCGGATGAAATTTGCCACGCTATGGATCCAGCAGCATAGCAAGTGGACATACATTACATTAACGTGTACATGTACACTTAGTTTTGAAACGAACTCTTGTGTTGGCAATAATGATGACAGAATTGCTTTAGCACATGATTCTAGAAGTCGACCGATCCTATACGACGTGAAATTAGTTTCTTGAACCATCGTCCTTTGGAATAAGACGAAGTCGAAGTAGAAAAAAGAGATAGTGACTATGAAGAAGAAGATAACTCAGCGTGGCAAGGTTTTACCAATTTTGCTTACCACGTCTGCTACGACATAAGTCGTTAATATATGACTGAACGGCTGTCGCGACTCGTCACGATACTGACCAATGGACAAACCTGTTAACACTTATTAGCTTTCGTAAGGATGTGTCTCATACAGCATTATAGATGGCAGAATTTTTTCTGAAATTCCCTAACAGAATTGAATGAATCTCGTTTACTGGAGCACGGAGTTCGATTAAGAGTACTTATTGAACAATACGTCATTATGCAATTTGCACATGTAGTTTCTTATTGCTTTGCATATGTTTTTCAGTTCTTGGTATGTGGCTGGATTATACTTGTTTCTCTTTTTGCAGGTATGATGGTAGCTTACTTTATATTAATTTTTACTGTTGTAGGTCTTGTTGTTGTTACAGTTGTAGGAGTAGTGTGATGAGCATTAGGGTCATCAGTAGCTTTACTAAAATAACTTGTAGTTAATGTGGCTAACCGTAAGCGGTTCAAAATTGTGTTTCTAGAGACAAAATACTTAACGGAAAACTAATCCGCTTCATGATTACTCACTCTTACTCTCACTCTGACAAAAACGCACAAAATACGTAGTTTGTATCTGTATTGATGATTTGTTGGTAAGGAGGACGCAGGGTCTTATCTTGGAGGGGGGGTCATCGGAACGATGTGGAAGTAACTTCAGGCGTGCCGAAGAGGTTTGTGGAGAATTTATTGGTGTTCATATTTTACACTAACGACGGAGTAGGCAATATTAATTGTATCCTTATACTGTTAGCAGATTATGTAGTCATCTCTAATGAAGTATTATTACAATGAAGTTTCATAAATATTACCAAATTATGGTTACATTTAAAATTGATAACAACGTTTGCAGCTTTCTTGGTATGATCGAAAAAGTAAAATTGGACTAAAAAAAGTGTTATCCTATGACTACAACATCAGTCACTAGCATTTAGAACCAGTTAGCTCATACAAGTACCGAGTGGGTGTAAGTAAACAGACGTTGCTCTGAGTGCTGCAGCACGGGCTGCATACACCACATGATGCAGAAATATCGTAGGTGCGTTCAAAATCGTTCAAATGGCTCTGAGCACTATGGGACTTAACATCTATGGTCATCAGTCCCCTAGAACCTAGAACTACTTAAACCTAACTAACCTAAGGACATCACACGACACCCAGTCATCACAAGGCAGAGAAAATCCCTGACCCCACCGGGAATCGAACCCGGGAACCCTGGTGTGGGAAGCGAGAACGCTACCGCACGACCACGAGCTGCGGACGTAGGTATGTTCATTAGTTGGTGGGTTCGTTGCGTATGCTGAGAAAAATAATAATTCCACTTTCTGCCACCGTATGAAAATATACTGTAGTAAGCAGTTATAATGTGAATTGTTTGTTGGTTTGACGTCAGTATGCTGTTTGTCTCTTGGCGCAGCATGTTGATTTCCTTTTTGAATTGACTGTTGGTGTAGGGGGTGAAGAAATTTGAAGTTAACCGTACGAAACGCTTTTGCTATGGAAACGGATGAGAAGTGGCTGGGGAATATTATTTGGACGAAATAGACTCATTTTACTGCGCACAGTGCTGTGAATACATAAAGCAGTCGCATGTGGTTCTGCTCTTTCACACGTTGTGCTGGAACACCCACTGTACGCAAATTTTGTAACTGTGTGGTTTACTTTCATAAGCTCCTTCATTCTCGAACCGTTTTTCTTCCAGGAGATGACATCTCGCTGTCGTCTTACGCGTACAATGGAATCTGCATGTTATATAGGCCTCCTTGTGCATTATGGGGTTCCAGCTATGCAAGAACGTAATTGTGTTCACACCATTATTTTAATGCAGGATAGGGCGATATCACATGTCGCTTGCCAAGTGAAAGATTTATTTTGAGAAAACGTTGGTAAGTGCCCCATCACCTCTAGGCAATTGGCAGATGTATGGCCACCCATATCCGCCGACCTACACTAATGTGACTTCTGGTTGGGGGGATATATGAAACATCGTGTGTATTGAGGATGTGTCCAGACTCTTCCTGATCTGAAGGAGAGCTATACGACGACATATCACTCTTATTATACCAGATATACGGTGGGCAGTTATCATAGATTGTAACTTGTCATCATGAACTAATAAACATGCCAGAACTACAATTATCACGTGTTTGATCGTTCCTCCCCCTTTCCTGCACCCTCACCGCATTCCAGTTGCATACAGTGCCATATTTTCGCCTGGTGGCAGAAAATGGAACTATTAGTTTTTTTTCAGCGTACTACGGGAGCTCACCGATTAATGAACATACCTACGTTCTTCCAGTGTCATCCGATGTAGTATATGGCCTGTCCTGCAGTACTCGCCACACCGCCAGTTTAATTATAACCACCTGGTACATTGGTGTGATACGTCATAGAGATTCGAAATGCAATGTTAACATACACTCAGCCCCAGGGAAAGCAGGTAGCAGATTCGGTTCATTGCTAAGATACAGTAATAATCGAACTACAAAATTGATTCTTCACAAAACTCTCAAAACTCTTTTAAAATATTGATGAAGTTTGTGGCACCTTACCAAAAGTGTCTATCAAAGAAAGTTAAATATCGATGTAGAAGGTCACCACGAATGGCCACAGGTTTCTTTTACCACGACAGAATGTCAACAACATGACGAGTATCACCAGTTGGCAGGCACTTGAACATAAATGCCAGCTAACACTCGCAGGCAAATTCCCACAAAAAGGATTTTTTGAAGAATCTTGGAAATTGGGAGAGCCACGTAAAAATCAACTATGTAGCGACTGCGCTTTAGGATTAGACTAATTACAGTTTGCACTGAGGTGGTTAACCACTCACTCGTCTCACGCTCTGTAGGTGAATGGAGCTCGAAGAAACCTCAATATGTGATAACATCTCTGTCATACGCATCACAATGGTTTCCATGGTGTGGCGGTAGACGTAGACATCAGGATGATCCCAGTTTTCATAAGTTCCGTACTAACCTACATATATAACAATTATGCAGTAGCTGATATTCTCTTCTTCTTTCTATTGTTTATCGTGAAGGTTTAACATTCCAGTAAGGTTATATGGCTACTCTCCCAACTTCCAGAAAATACTTACTAACAGATTCAGGGGGAGGTTGCCAGCTTTCTAATTCTCTTCTAGTATTTTAGTTTATTATTTTCGTTTACCTTTTGTTGATGTTAATCTTTGAACACTTCACGACTTCGTCCACTGCGTTCAGCTAATTTTACGTTACTCGTCACTATAAAAACTGCAATAGAATTGCCAAACCTCAGTTTTTATTTTATATACTTACATTCCTTTTTCATATTTCTGCTTTGAGCCCTTTACCACTTTCTCCAACTACAGATTACGTAACTTGAATGAACGTCTGCAAACCTGTTTCGCTTGCTTCTAAATTACTGCCTCAATTTCACTAACTTCCACTCTTATAACTGTTGTCTGGTGTTCAGGTGTTATTCCACAACGATTAGCATATACACTGTCTGACAACAAAAGTGAAGCACTCAGACGACAGGGTCGGATGTCAACGTCACATTGAACATGTACACTCCGTCGGATGGTAGGTAAGTGATTGGAGTTAGAATTAACAGTAAGGTAGAATGGCCACCAGTGCGTATTGTGTTGTTCGTGTTTAGTGCTGATACCAGTCCTGGCACGGCATATGAGGGGCTTGAACTGCGTTCAATCCCGAGTCATCCCTGTGAAGGATTCGGAGATGAGACATCGTTATCTGGACCTGACAGAGTTTTGACGGTGCCGCGTTCTGAATCTCCATTTGGCCGGGTGGTCGAATTGCGCACTACCCATATTTGTGGGGCATTTGGATGTGATAGTGACCCGACGTCGGTTTCCATGGGAACGTGAGGCAGACATTCTCGTTGTCAAGGTTACGACTAGCTACATCTGAGCACCAAACGGGTGGATCACCGTATTGGCCACCTACAATATGACAACACCTACACACCTCCGCATGATATGCGAGCAAAGAAAACGGCTTTCTTGCGCCACTCTGGGTATATCCTGCACCATTTCTCGGAGACTGGCAACCGCCGGATTATGAAATTACCCAGCCACGCGTAAGCTGCCACTAACTCTACAACACAATCGGTCGCGTCTGGGTGGTGTCGTAACCAACAAGCAGTGATTGCCGACAATAGCTTCGCATTTTCAGCAACGTATCGCGGATGTGCATCGTCCTGGTTGACAATGATTGGCGAGTAGGACATCGACTTCGGGAGACATCTTATTCATCCAATGTTTTTGGGAGACACAGCAGTGCATCTTCTGGTGCATAGTGCGGGTTGCCATCGGTTATGACTTCAGATCAAGACTGGTAGTGACTGAGGAGAACTGACGGCACAACGGTACGTCACGCTCCTAGAAAGCCCTCGTGTAGTACCTCTAATGCGACAGTATCGTGGTGGCGTTTTTCAACAGGACAGTGCTCACCTACATCTGGTACATATGTCTATTAACTGTCGCCGCGAAGCTGAGGTGCAGCAAGGTACTCTCAGATGTCCAAGACAGAACATCTGTGTGACAAGCTCGGACGTCAACTGTATCCAATTCCTTTTATCGATGGGTACACACTGAGATGAGAAAGGTCGTGGGATAGCGATATGGACATACATGGTGTTTCCGCAAGAGCGTACAAGAATTTAACAGAAGATAGAGGATGCTCCACTGAACAATATGACGCAAGGTTCAAAATGGGTCTGAGCACTATGGTACTCAACTGCTGAGGTCATCAGTCCTCTAGAACTTAGAACTAGTTAAACCTAACTAACCTAAGGACATCACAAACATCCATGCCCGAGGCGGGATTCGAACCTGCGACCGTAGCGGTCTTGCGGTTCCAGACTGCAGCGCCTTTAACCGCAGGGCCACTTCGGCCGGCTTTGACGCAAGGAACCTGGGGTCAGAATTACCAGCTAATAGGAATAAAACCAAATTATATGTGTACTTTTTTATTTAGATTAGTTACAGTTAACTGCAAATACCATCATTGACACTATGAACGTAACATTTGTACTGTGCCTTACAAAATGTGCTGAATATATATATATATATATATATATATATATATATATATATATATATATATATATATATATCTGTGTGTGTGTGTGTGTGTGTGTGTGTGTTTGCTGAATATATATAAGTGACCCAGTAGATAGTGTCGGAAGCTCCATGCGGATTTTCGCGGCGCATGCTGTAGTGTACAGAGAAGTTGCAGCATTAGAAAATTGTAGCGAAATGCAGGAAGATCTGCAGCGGATGGGCACTTGGTGCAGGGAGCTGCAACTGACCCTCAACATAGACAAATGTAATGTATTGAGAATATATAGAAAGAAGGATACTTTATTGTATGATTATATGATAGCAGAACAAACGCTGGTAGCAGTTACTTCTGTAAAATATCTGGGAGTATGGGCACGGAACGATTTGAAGTGGAATGATCATGTAAAATTAATTGTTGGTAAGGCGGGTGCCAGGTTGAGATTCATTGGGAGAGTCCTTAGAAAATGTAGTCCATCAACAGAGGAGGTGGCTTACAAAACACGCGTTCGACCTATACTTGAGTATTGCTCATCAGTGTGGGATCCGTGCCAGGTCGGCTTGACAGAGGAGATAGACAAGATCCAAAGAAGAGCGGCGCGTTTCGTCACAGGGTTATTTGGTAATCGTGATAGCGTTACGGAGATGTTTAGCAAACTCAACTGGCAGACTCTGCAAGAGAGGCGCTCTGCATCGCGGTGTAGCTTGCTGTCCAGGTTTCGAGAGGGTGCGTTTCTGGATGAGGTATCGAATATATTGCTTCCCCCTACTTATACCTCCCGAGGAGATCACGAATGTAAAATTAGAGAGATTCGAGCGCGCACGGAGGCTTTCCAGCAGTCGCTCTTCCCGCGAACCATACGCGACTGGAACAGGAAAGGGAGGTAATGACAGTGCCCTCCGCCACACACCGATTGTTGGCTTGCGGAGTATAAATGTAGATGTAGATGTAGAAACTGACGGCCATTACCCTCAATGCTAGCTTGACTTGGCGAACAAGATTCTGACGAACCCTGACAAATATCTCTGGCGTGTTTCGAATCACATCACAGACAGCTACAATTCTGGCATCTATTTATCCACTGAGGTCTCATACACAAGTGACTTTAGATATCCCCCAAGGTAATAATCAAGGGTATTCACGTCAGGCGACCTCGCAAGCCATGAAATGAGATTTCCTCTTCCAATCCAGCGACCAGGAAATACAGCATTGAGATGGCTGAGAACATCCACACTGATGTGAAGCGGGGCCCGTTACGTTGTCTCCACACACTTTCACGAAAAGCCAAGGCTACGTTCTTTGACAACTCATGTCGGACTCTTCACGAACGTCAAGTGGCCACTGAGATGGCCAGGTGGAAGATATGGTCAAATGAAATTCTCGCCTGCATTGCCGGCCCAGATATTCACAGCAAAACGTACTTGATGACTCTACTATGGCGTGAGGGTTTTCCTCGTCTCACAAATGGCTGTGAACGCTGTTCGAAATACCATCACGATCAAGTGAGGCCTCGTCAGTAAACAGCACGATCTGGGCGAAATCTGGTCGATCAATAAATTGTTGGAGCAATCACTTACACAGTGCGATCCTTGGTGCAAAGTCAGTTACAAGCAGTCCATGGACTCGTTGTGGGTGATATTGGTGTAATTGTTGTTCGTGGAATATTCGCCACAGGCTAGTATGTGCAGCGCTCATTTCGCGTGCTGTACGACGAGTACTTGTAGTAGGCTGCGCTGCAACGTGTTCCAGTAGCTCCCCTTCAAAATCGGATGTGTGAGGGGTCCCCATGTTGCCAGATCCCTCGTTCCTGCTTTCCAATGAACCTGTCTCCCGCATTCGTCGTGGCGGATGATGCCTGTTAGGTTCAAATGGTTCAAATGGCTCTGAGCACTATGCGACTTAACTTCTGAGGTCATCAGTCGCCTAGAACTTAGAGGTAATTAAACCTAACTAACCTAAGAACATCACACACATCCATGCCCGAGGCAGGATTCGAACCTGCGACCGTAGCGGTCATGCGGTTCCAGACTGAAGCGCCTAGAACTGCATGGCCACACCGACCGGCATGCCTGTTAGGAAATCGTTCCTTGTACAGCCTTTCAGCAGCGAGAGCATTGCAATTTACTACGCCACACACAAGGTGCGTGTCAATAATTTCTGCGAAACTGTGCCGGTACTGGCCCCTCGTGTTGTAGTTCAAATGGCTCTGAGCACTATGGGACTTAACATCTATGGTCATCAGTCCCCTAGAACTTAGAACTACTTAAACCTAACTAACCTAAGGACAGCACACAACACCCAGCCATCACGAGGCAGAGAAAATCCCTGACCCCGCCGGGAATCGAACCCGGGAACCCGGGCGTGGGAAGCGAGAACGCTACCGCACGACCACGAGATGCGGGCCGTGTTGTAGTGTACGCCTCTGAATAGCACTGAGTAATGAATGGGTCTGTCGTTGATTCAGAGCAAGTTCTGTCATGGAACAATGTAAATACGATACGACAGAGTCATACTGTGAACTAGTGAAGTAAACATTATCTGCATCATGACTTCCTAGTAATCAGGCTCGTCCTCCTTGTTTCCTTGCGGGAAATAATGAACGTAGGTGTAGATAAACAGCAGAGTAAGTATAAACTTGTGCGCGTGTTAGTTGTAAATAAGTTGGTAAATAGTAGTGCTAGATTAAGCTGTACCATGTTTACTTCCATATCTCCTTAAGCTGGCTTCTCCGACCCCAAGTTCCATATCTCAAACTAGTCAGTGGAGAATTCTATATGTTCTCTTACATTCTTGCACTGACGGAAACATCCTGTATACAGATGGTTGTAGTATAGCGTATACAAAGTATAAAAGGGCAGTGCAGTGGCGAAGGTCTCATTTGTGCTAAGGTGATTTATGTGGAACTGTTTACGACGTCATTATGGCCACACAACGGAGAATTAGCTGGATTTGGTGCATGGGACATTCCACTTCGAAAATAGTTAGAGAATTCAATATTCCAAGATCCACAGTGTCAAGAGTGGGCCTAGAATACAAACATTTCAGGCTTTACGTTTCCCCACGGACAACGAAGTGGCCTACGGCTTTCACTTAACGACAGAGAGCAGCAGCGTAGAGTTGTCAGTGCTAACAGACAAGCGACACTTCGTAAAATAACCGCAGACGTATGACGAACGTATGCTGTTGGACAGTACGGCGATATTTGGAATTAACTGGCTGTGGCAGTAGAAGAGCGACGCGAGTTAATAAACTCGGTTTTCCGAAACTCCTTCACGAAAGAAGAAGAAGTAAATATTCCTGAATTCCAATCAAGAACAACTGCCAAGATGAGAAACATAGAGTAAATATCCTCGGAGAAACGAAGCAGCTTAAATCACTTAATAAAGGCACGGCCTCTGGTCCAGATTGCATACCAGTCAGGCTCCTCTCAGAGTATGCTGATAAAATAGCTCCATATTTAGCAATTCCCTCACAGAAAGATCCGTACCTAAAGACTGGAAAATTGCTCAAGTAGTCACCAATACCCAAAAAGGGAACTAGGAGTAATCGGCTGAATTACAGGCCCATATCAGTAACGTCGATTTGCAGTAGGGTTTTGGAACGTATACTTATTCGAACATTATGAAGTACCTCGAAGAAAACGATTTATTGACACATAGTCAGCACGGTTTCAGAAAATATCATTCTTGTGAAACACTACTAGCTCTTTATACTCATGAAGTAATAAATGCTATCGACAGGGGATGTCAAATTGATTCCATATTTTTAGACTTCCAGAAACCTTTCGACACCGTTCCTCACAAGCGCCTTCTAACCAAACTGGGTGCCTACTGAGTATCGCCTCAGTTGTGTGACTCGATTTGTGATAAAATAGAAGTAGTATCCGTCGTTCCCCAAGGAAGTGTTATAGTCCTTCTATTGTTCCTGATCTATATTAACGACATAGGAGACAACCTGAGTAGCCGCCTTAGACTGTTTGCAGATGATGCTGTCATTTACCGTCTTGTAAAGTCATCAGATGATCAAAACTACTTTCAGAATGATTTAGGTAAGATATCTGTATGGCTCGAAAAGTGGCAATTGACCCTGAATAAGGAAAAGTGTGAAGTTATTGACATGAGTACTAAAAGAAATCAGCTAAATTTAGATTACGCGGTAAGTCACACAAATCTGAAGGCTGTAAATTCAACTAAATACTTAGGGATTACAATTACAAATAACCTAAATTGGAACGATCACATAGATAATATTGTGGGTAGAGGAAACCAAAGACTGCGATTCATTGGCAGAATACTTAGAACGCGCAACAGGTCTACTAAACAGAATTCTTACACCACGCTTGTCCGCCCTATTCTGGAGTATTGCTGTGCGGTGTGGTATCCGCATCAGGTGGGACTGAAGGATGACATCGAAAAAGTACAAAGAAGGGCAGCTCGTTTTGTATTATCGCGAAATAGAGGAGATAGTGTCACAGACATGATACGTGAATTGAAGTGGCAATCATTAAAACAAAGGTGTCTTTCGTTGAGACAGGATCTTCTCAAGAAATGCCAATCACCAGTTTTTTTCCTCTGATTGTGAAAACATTTTGTTGACACCCACCTACGTAGGGAGTAATGATCATGACGATAAAATAAGAGAAATCAGGGCTCGCACAGAAAAATTTAAGAGCTCGTTTTTCCCGCGTGCCGTTCGAGAGTGGAACGGTAGAGAGACAGCTTGAAGGTGGTTCACTGAACCCTCCTAGCGGTTCTAGGCGCTCAGTCCGGAACCGCGGGACTGCTACGGTCGCAGGTTCGAATCCTGCCTCGGGCATGGATGTGCGTGATGTCCTTAGGTTAGTTAGGTTTAAGTAGTTCTAAGTTCTAGGGGACTGATGACCACAGATGTTAAGTCCCATAGTGCTCAGAGCCAAACACTGAACCCTCCGCCAGGCACTTTATTGTGAATAGCAGAGTAATCACGTACATGTAGATGCAGAGTGCGTTTGCTAACAGCACGACATCGCCTTCAGCGCCCCTTCTGGGCTCGTGGCCATATCGGTTGTGCCCTAGACGACTGGAAAACCGTAGCTTGGCCAGTGGAGTCCGGGTTTCAGTTGGTGAGAGCTGAGGGTAGTGTCCGAGTGTGGCCCAAACCCCACGAGGCCAAGGACAAAAGTTTCCAACAAGGCACCGTGCAAGCTGGTGGTGGCTCCATAACGCAGTGGGGTGTGTTTACATGTAATGGGTTCTCTGGTCCAACTCAACAGATAATTGCCTGGAAATGATTCTGTTCGGCTGCTTGGAGACTTAGAGACGATTTTCAACGATTCAACGATGGAATTTTTATGGATGGCAATACACCATGTCACCGCGCCACAGTTGTTTGCAAATGGTTTGAAGAACATTCTGGACACTTGGAGCGAATGATTTGGCCATCCAGATCGCCCGGACATTGATGGGACATAATTGAGAGGTCCACCAGCAACACTTACGCACTTATGGACAGCTATAGACGCAGTATGGCTCCCAACGACTTGTTGAGTCCGTGCAACGTCGAGTTGCTGCGCTTCGCCAGACCAGTGTCGGTCCGGCATCATACTGGGAGGTGCACCATGACTTTTGTCACCTGAGTGTAGCGGAGCATTTGGAATAGTTGTGTACCAGCATGCCTTAGAAGAGCATACAACGATCTTTTGACACCATTCCCAACGGAATCAGTGCACGTTATGAGGCGTAGCGCCTTCGCATCGCTCCTGTCACTTGTTAGGACGGTATCGTTATAGGCATGAGTCATCGACAGATGTCACCAGCTGACATGGACCTGAGTTACAGAGCTGCACGTAGTTGCACTAGTAGGCGGCAGAGGTCAGCAGTTGACGGACAGTGCTAGCAGTCGTAGTCAAAACAATGTTGCAAAGTTATGTTTGATTAATATTTAATGTATTTGCATAATTATAATTGTTTTATATGTGTAGTAATTAGCAGTGTGAGTGTTGTATGAGTGAAGAAGAACAGAGGTAAATGAAAATTGGTTTGTTTATTCACGAAGTACCTGTTAAACTACACAGGGGATTTACAGTAACTAAATGTACAGTCAGTTTGTGGTACTAATAAATCGTGAGTAGAACACAAATTAATCGGTAATTTCGGAAGGAGTAATTTTATATTTGATGCTTTTCTAAATTTATTTATTTAGCAACTGCCATAGAAAGAAATGTTTTACTATGATTGGTCATTGAAGTAAAGCGCGGGTTAGCGCGGTATAATACTGCAACCTGATTTGTTGTTTGTGATATCAGCCAATCAGAAAAATGCAGGCTCGCGCCAATCTATGCTGGGAACAAAGCCTTTGGTGTGATCTAAGTCAGTCGGGGCTGAGGGTTCGAACTAGTAACATCTCATTGAAAGCAGCTCCGACGAAAGTACTGCAAAATCGCGGAAAAATTCTAATTGCAAGTTCGCGAAGCAGTACAAAGTGTATTTAAGTGAACGGTATAGTGGAAGTCGTGTGGAATTTCGGACGGAATATCAAAAATATTGCTTTTGACTGTTAGTTAAACCGCGTGGCGTGTTGTGCGATCTGAGACTGGAACAGGTATTACGTGTAGAGCAGAGTGCACAACATTTGAGCGAACATTTTCATAACTAAACTATCTAGTGAACTATATTAACTTCGGTAACGGGTGTAAATACCATAAACTGGCTACGTGTGTGATTGTGGTGTGCGTGTGAACTTCACATTGTGTAGACACTTAGTACGGACTTGGCAGTATTAACTGTGATCTTTATCGTAAAAATACACTTGAAAATTTACATTTACAAGTCGAAACTTTTATTTCAGTACTAGCCACATCCCGTTTACCGGACAATACTACGTATGTTGCGACCTGCAATAGACAGTAGTGGTCTAGTATTTTCTACGACAGCTTTTAGCTAGACAAATGAACATTGCTGGACATTGGCAGGGCGGTGAAAAACAAACGTGCCGCGCCGCAGTTTCCACGTCGAAGTGGGTGCAATGTCATAGTAACAAGTGGGCTCGAGTTCATCCTGGATTTGCCTCGACTTTGGAATCACTGTAACAACATCACATGCCATATCAACCTGGGAAACTTCGTCTTGTGGCCTCCTCCTCTTGTGGGTGCTTCACTTGTGCCCTCTGGCGGAATCGTTATCTCACCGAATCACTCGCTACTGACCTGTATTCCGGGAGCAGACGCATCAGCGCGCCTCTGCGGTTCTTTAGCCCGACTGTCGGTTTCCGTGGCGGCGCCGAGGGAGAGTGTGAAAAGCCATTTCCCGGCCGGCGCCGGCGGGTCGGTTGCCGTGCGCGCTATCGGCGGCCAGGCGGCGGTGTCGATAGCAGCGTTAGTAGCGCCAGCGCGGCCACGGGCCCGCTTCGCCCCGCCTCGCCTCGCCCCACCTCGCCTCGCCTCACCTCGCGTGCTAATTGCTTCATTAAGGCGGCCCTTGTCGCTGCCAGCGAGCAGTCGTTAAGGCCCTCCCGTGCCCAAACACCGCCGCAGCAGCGACGGGCAAGCGCCGCCCGTGGAAAACATGCATCCCACTGCAGCACGGCACAAAAAGAGGACAGCGTCCGGTCCCTTTTTTTTTGGCCAGTATAGCTTAGCCTGGCCGTACGAACGTTCCTCTCACTCTCTCTGTCCACCTCCCCACCACACTCTCTCTCTGCCATTCTATCTCCCCCTCTATGGCTCCTGGAATAATTTGCTCGTTCGTTTAAATGTATCTGAAATGTTAACTGTTCCGTGAGTGTGAGAGAGATCTAGCAGATGCTTCTCACTTCCTCTTGTAAACTGTTCATTGGCCTTCTTTCTTTCTTTTGCTTGCGCCTTCTTCCCGCGAAGACGCAGGGTCGGCATGGTTAATTGGATTTGGCTAGTTTAATTTAAGGGGTGGCTGGAGGCCCTTCCTGCCGCCACCCCTTACCCCTGGGACGGAATTAGTGTACCCCAACTGTCGGTGTCTAGTGTAATCCAGGGAATAGTGCGAATGTGTTCTGATGTCTGCGAGCCGTGTAATTGCAGCGGGACGTGGGGACCAGCCCGGTATTCACCCAGTGGAATGTAGAAAACCGCCTAAAAACCACATCCAGGCAGGCCAGCACACCGACCTCCATCGTTAAGCCTCCGGGCGGATTCGATTCAGGGCCGGCGCGCCTACCCGAGTCCAGAAAGCAGCGCATTAGCGCTCTCGGCTATCCTGGCGGGTGTTGGTTGGCCTTCGGCACCTGCTAAATGTCCGTGAAAACAACTGACCTTTCGGAAAGAAATGCACCATTGTTTTCTTTTGGTTTCCATATCTGTCAAATAAAAATCTGGGGCAGCACTCCTCACATTCTTCCTGATCCAACTACTGTGAGAATACAATTTGACTACCGACATCAAAGAGGTACATTATTAAAAGGAAGACAGGGATGTCTCAGTACATGCACTGTGATCGAGACATTCCCCTGCAGTAGCTAAAAATCAATTAGGTTTCATTTCTAGCAGTAATATCAGTGTGAACAGAGCAGAAAAAATTGCAACCACATTTGTAATTAGTTCCTTCTAATACAATTTAGATAGACCATTTGATACTCGCAACAGGTCGAGGAACAACCACGCCAGACGTTGCTGAAATAATAATTTTCCGTTTGTTTGAGGTAATGTTCGGATTGTCATAAGCAATAGACTCATAAAGGTTTTCTGAATCATCATTAACAACGAGATGCAGGGCAAACCTATGAACATATACAAGAAGAAAAGTGGAATTCTTCACTCGCAGTGCTGTTTTCTGTGTGAGGTTAACTGATCCAGGGTACATCTAAGCAGCAGGCGCATGGCACGATAACCAGTTAACAGAAGTGGCCTCCAGACAGCGCAAGTACACGAGTGAAGCGGTGTTACAGGTCACTAACGGAGGTACAAAGAAAGAATTCTGCTAATAATTAAGATGATACGTAAAAGAATAAATATTTGACGATATAAAAATGTAACACAACACAAAAAGATGTTAAAAATATCGTATATATGAATAACAGTGTACTACGAAGACGACTGTTATAAATGAATAATAGTATAGATGCTTGGTATACACTGATTTCTTACATTTACTGCTTGTCTACTACTTGTTTGTAGTTTTCCCATTCTCCCTTATTTATTCACTAATTTCGTAATAAGGTAAGAGACCGATGCGTCCATAGTTACCTGACAGAAGATTTGCAGGTGTGATTTACTACATCTGCTAAGGGATATCGCCTCAGAAAGGACAGCGAATACAATTACATATCCTACAAATGATACCGCTGCAAGACGACATGTAACACTCCGCTATGGTATAGAGCAAACAGGCCGCGCAGAACATGTAACTAGGACCTCAGTACCTTAGACTTTTGTGTTTGTTGTAATCTCAAAAGTGAAGTGCATAGCACTCTCGTTAATATGATTGAACGAGTGGAACACCCAAGTGTATGCTTAACCCCTCCCTTTACACACATGGCTGAAGTGTAAATTGGAAAACATGTAACGCCGTAATGTAGTGTTCTATTTCTTGTTAAAACACACTACGCAGTCGCCGTACGAGTGTTTTAGCCACACACTCGGTGTTACTTTGCCACACTTCTGCACAGTGAGAGTTTCGGTGCCACTCAAGTTCCGCCGTTATTCGCAACGCAACTCGTTTCGGAATTGTAAAGTGGATGCTTCAGCGTTTTGGATAAAGCCCATTGGGGTTGCGCAGTCTGTAAATCGAAAACAATGAAGTAATTGCGTGCCATGAACGATGTCTCGCTCGGTGCTAATCTTCCCTCGTCGTTGCAGTTCGGACGTCGGAGCATTCAAACAATGCTCCACCAGATTAAAACTCATTCGTACAGGCTTCAGTCTGTGCAACAGCTGAATCTGAAGATGCTGAAAAGAGTAAGTTTTTTGGGTTCTGATGCCGCATCACTATCAACTGAATGCTACAGAGTGTGTCGTCTAACTGCAAAATTTGTGACTAAATGCAAGATGAAGTCGATAAGGATGAAAACTGTGTTTAAAACGTTAGTTTGTATAATGAAGCCAGTTTTCAATTATGTAGATATGTGAGTAATCAGATATTCCATTACTGGTCTCAATATCTGGTCAGTTTAATCAGAATCAGTCACGCAGTACCAAAGCTGTCGTATGGAGTTCACTGTCCTGTCATTGGTATATAGTCTCTTAATTTTTTGAGGATAAACGGGACGCTCCTGTCACTGTGACGTCTAAATGTTGTTCAACGTGTTAGAGGGTTTGACTCCACAAAGTCCACGCATTTCCAAATTCCGCCAGTCGGGGGACGAGCTTTCAACAGGATGGAGACACCTTAAAGGATACAGGACTGTCTATGGCTGTAGAAAGACTTTTGTCTGTGCATCGTGTTAATTCTGAGGCTTGCTAAAATCACTTGTCCACAGCAGTCTCTACAGACTTGAGTTTTTTTGCTGATAGTATGCGGACATCTGAAGATACTCGTGTACCACGCGAGATGTAGAGGCCTACTTCAGTTTCTGACGCAGAAACAGGAAAAAATCGCCAACATACGTCATTACGCATGTCGCCGCCATACACAAAAGCAACACATGTTGAGTACGTGCTACAAAATGGACAACATTCGACAAATGTAACGTTTAAAAAGCGATGCCTCATGCAATATCCAGTTCTGATCTACATATTTTGTACCACCAATAAAGATTCGTAAAGTTGCTTCACTTTTTTTTGTAATTATTTCACAATGTCCCATTTGTGTGAGACACTGTGTAGTAGAAAGTGGTGATAGCCCAAGAAACACTCCATCGAAAACCCGGAATAAACAGAAAGCTCGAATCTCGCATCAGGTGAGCTTCTGTTGCTGCAGATTTTTCGTGCTGATGTTTCGTCACGTACCACGTCGCTATGCAGCTTAACCGCAACTGCTGCCGGGAATCTTGGCGACGCTTGCTTCTAGGCTGTGACTACAGCACTATGTGTGTGTGTGTGTGTGTGTGTGCGCGCCACAGCGCGACGTGCCGCTGTGGTGCTGCGGAACGTCCGCCCCCGGCGCCGCCCGCGCCTTCCCTCCCACCCCCACCTCCGCCCCCACCGCCTCCGCATCCGCCTTCCGCTCGGGTGGCAGCTCGTGGGAATGCTCCGCAGCTGCCGGGAACAGGTAGCGGCGCCTCCCGCGGAGAGAGCCGCTTGCGCATCCCCGAAACCCTCCTGCCGCCGGTAGTTATCAAGTCTAATGAGCTCATCCACTCCGGTGTTATTACCATAACGTTAATGAAACTCCACCTGTTGTAAAATAATATTTGTTTCCATTCCCTCTCCCTACTTTGCATATCGGCCTCTGTGTCCATTCGTGCTGCGGTCTGTGATATTTTACTTTTTTTCGTGACACACGACACCAGCTACAGACGTTCAATGACGACATCCACATATAAACAGGTAAGAAAAGTTTGCACACCTGGACTTGTCAGCGCAACTGAAAACTGTTTGTATCAAATTTTGTCCCCCTTCAATTTGGCTACGTCCAATATACCTGTAGGGCAAGAATCGTACATTATGGCACAATTCGGATTCGTATGTAGCACATAATCTGATGCAAAATCAAACACAGAAGTAATGTAGTTGTGTAATGTTTGTGATTAATCTGGACGTACAATTGTTGATAATTCTTCCGGATTATATGGCCGTGGTCCATCGAATTCTTCTGTTCCTAACGTTTCGTCCAATACTACGTTCGACATCCTCAGAGGTATGGCTGGTCCTGCTGAGTCCTGGAGCGTCGGAGAGCGGCCTAAATACCTAGGAAAGTGGGCGTGGTCTAGCTTGCACATAGGAGCAGAGAGAAAACTAGACAATGATAAAATGTAACTATTGATAGTAGTCCGTCATAGATAAAAATCACTTATCGATTCTGTAACGCCACTGTCCATATCTCGCTTAATTTCAAGCCCTCTTCTTTTCTATCAAAATTATCTTCATGTTTATAAATTTCAATACCCTCCCTATACAGTCGTGGATAATAGTTCGTGGTAGCACTTAAAACTGTAGTTTCAGAAAACTTAACTACATGGTCACCTGACTGAAGTACATGTTCCGCAACGGCCGATTTATCTATTTTTCCCAGTCGGCAAAGAATTTTATGCTCCTTTACCCTCGTATTCACACTTCTTTTCGTAGTACCATATACACCTTGCCACAAGTACACGGAACTTTATACACACGGCTAGATGATAATGGTGGCCTTCCACAGAACGAAGTACTCGTCCTATTTTTCTGGTAGGTTTGAATACCGGTTTCACTTTATGTTTCAGCAAAATTTTGCCGATTCTATCTGTAACCTTACTAATAAAATGTAAATACACCGTGTTCTTCTATTGCTGTGTACCATCCTTGTCCTTTGGCCTGCTGTAATTAGGTCTTAAAACTCTATTAATTTCTTTGTTTGAGTACCCATTCTTTTCGAAGGCCTGTTTCAGATGATTCAGTTCCGTATCCAGATGTTCCGGCGTACAAATCCGTTTTGCCCTGTCCACTAAACTTTTGATTACACCTCTTTTTTTTGTGGGTGATGATTGGAATTCTTATGTAAGTATCTATCAGTATGTGTGATCTTCCGAAACAGTTTATGTTTTAGACTGCCATCGGTCTGTCTCATGACTAACACATCGAGAAACGAAATAGCCTGGTCTTTTTCCACTTCAATGGTAAACTGAACTTTAGGGTTTATGCTATTAAGATAATAAAAAAAATTCGTCTAAGGTTTTTTTACCGTGTGTCCAAACCACGAATGTGTCGTCTACATAACGATACCAACAACATGGTTGCTTATTTACTTTATTCAACGCTAATTGTTCAAATTTCTCCATGTAGAAATTGGCAATCGAAGGGCTCAACTGGTTACCCATGGCAACACCATCCACTTGCTCATAAAACTCCTCATCCCACTGAAACTGGCTAGATGTGAGACAGTTTCTAAACAGAGCGGTCAAATCTTCAGGGAAAACTCCCGTTATGTAAACCATAACTTCATTGACCGGAATCATAGTGAACAGAGATACAATATCAAAACTGACCAGAATGTCTTCAGGAGCCAAGGTTAGACCTTAAATTTTCTCAATAAAATGACGTGAATCCCTTACCAATGTATGATTGTAGAAGAGTAGCTGGATACCTAGATATTTGATAAGTAGGGGAATCAATCGCACTAACATTGGGTCTCAGAGGGAGATTTATTTTGTGAATTTTATTTAATCATCGTATGATTAAACTGGACGTACCTATGAGAAGTACGTATTAAGCAGTGGAAGATCGGGTAAGGTAAACAGGGGTAGACGAAGCAGGAGATTAGTGGAGGTTGTCAAATTAAACGTCTTTCATCAGTCAAATTTCCAAGCTTATTTTGTTTGGTAACCAGTTTCAGCGTTTTACTACGTCATCTTGAGGTCCCTGACCGACCTGTAGAATGTACCTAGGTGGATTCTTCCTACACGTCATTCAGGGACCTGAAGATGGCGTAGTAAAACGCTGATACTGGTTGCCAAGTGAAATAAGCTTGGAAATCTAACGGCTGAAAGGTATTTAACTTGACATCTTCTCTCGAGCAGCCGAGTCCCGCCACCATCTCTAAAAAGATGGACATACACGGAGATTAGTAGGCTTGCGGAGTTGCGGTTTTTTATTTTGGCGAAATAGGCAGTCCTCAAGATGCAACAGGGATTGCGGGAAATGTCTGCAGTTGTAGGTAAGAGGACACTGTGAACGCTTAAGAGAAAAGGTCAGCATCAAACCTGGAATAATGAAGACAATTCTACTTTTGTTCCTTTTTAAATTTTAGCAATGGTAACCATTTTGTATAAGGATGTCCGTAACTCGCATTTCTTTTTTCTTTTTTTTCATTTCTTGAGTTATCAGTCTTCTGCCTGGTTTGATGCGGCATTCCTAAAGGTCTCTCCTACGCTAACCTCTTTATCTCAGAGTAGCACTTGCACTCAACGATATCAAATAGCCAGCCGGTGTGGCCGTGCGGTTCTAGGCGCTACAGTCTGGAACGGCGGAACCACTACGGTCGCAGGTTCGAATCCTGCCTCGGGCATGGATGTATGTGATTGGGTTAGTTAGGTTTAAGTAGTTCGAAGTTCTAGGGGACTGATGACCTCAGAAGTTAAGTCCCATAGTGCTCAGAGCCATTTTTGATGTCAAATATTTGTTGGATGTAATTCAATCTCTGTCTTCCTCTACAGTTTCTACCCGTTACAGTTCCATCCGGAAGCATTGAGGTAGCCCCTTTGTTCAGCTGGGTGGTCTGATGCTCAACAGTTTCACCTCTAGTCCCGCGTACACTTATCACTCCTGTGATGCACCACAGTTGCCTCTGCGCCTTCTTTAGGTAGCGCCATTTTGCTATGCACGGTATACTTCCCGCAGGGCGGCTCGCGGACAGTTTACAGACATAGCCATTTCTAAACTGCTTCCACCCTTGTCCAGAAAATGAACCGTTATACCCTTTTGCATGTCAGATAGATCGCTCCGCTTCAAAATGGTTCAGATGGCTCTCACCACTATGAGACTTAACATCTGAGGCCATCAGTCCCCTAGATCTTAGAACTACTTAAACCTAACTAACCTAAGGGCATCCCCCACATCCTTGCCCAATTCAGGATTCCAATCTGCGACTGTAGCAGCAGCGCGGTTCCGGACTGAAGCGCCTAGAACCACTAGGCCACAGCAACCAGCCGCTCCGTTTCCCCATTATAACAACAACTGCATTGTTTCCCACGTACCCCCGACACGCTTTATATACCTTCCTCGCTAGTACTGCCAGTTGCCCTCTGTGGGCGGTTATTGCACGTTGACGCCGCATATAGGCGGTTGTCACGTTAATCTGACTGAACTGCACATATTAGATCCCTTTTGCTGGCGCTCGCACCGAGTCCGAACTTAACCACGTGCGCCCAGCATTGGCAAGATGTTAGTTTGGGCCGTAAATTCAAAATCATCATTTTACATACACATCCACAAAGGCAGATCGCCATGAACCGAGTGACTGCAGCTCTAATAGAGAGCAGCCAGACGAAGGCGTAGGAAGACCGTTCTTTTTTTTTTTAACCATAACAATTTTAGCCTACATTTCAGTGCCATTTCCACCGATAAGTGACAGTCTACATGGAATTAGATGTCCTCCTATCGACAATTATTGCGATTATAACTTCATACCTACAAAACATTCATTCAGCCTCATCAAAATATGAGTTTATGTAATTCCAGCTTCTACTTAATTCGACCAATCTCTTTAACATTTCCTTAAGGTTTGTTCACACTAGCCCAACAGAAGTCAACGAACGACAGAGACTGGATTCGGCCGAACGTTGGTCGCTAATGCAGTGAGCTTCGGCTTGTGAACCACACGAAACGGAGGGCATGGAGCCAACTTATTCGGGCGTGTGGAATCTTAGTTGCCTCTTATTACTTGCCGGAGTGGCTATCGGTTTCTTAGTGTTATAAAGTAGTGTTTTTATTACAATTTCACCGGCCGATATTACGAGGGAAGAAGAGGATTTAGCAGTCGTCGCACGTGTAGGATTTATTTTCCTGAAAGAAATTGATCATCAGAAAATGAAGAAGAACAAGAAACCACATTGGTGGATGACCTCTCTTTTAAAAAGCAGGAAGCCGTGTAGTTAGGACAAAAATTTAGGAAACAGTGTGGTAAGACAAAACTAATGTCTATAGTATAACTCAATTGGAATGTGGACTATTTCATAATTTTTACCTTAATAAAAGCAATAGATTTCGAACTATTATTGATTGTGTAGGCCCTAAAGTTTCCAAGGATAACATCTCTTTTAGGAGAGGTGTACCTCCAGCAGATAATTGACACTCACTCCCAGTTTTATTTGTTTCTCATTGTCAAATGGCTCTTAGCACTATGGGACTTAACATCTGAGGTCATCAGTCCCCTAGAACGTAGAACTACTTAAACCTAATTAACCTAAGGACATCACACACATACATGCCCGAGACAGGATTCGAACCTGCGACCGTAGCGGTCGCGCGGTTACAGACTGAAGCGCCTAGAACCGCTCGGCCGCTCCGGCCGGCTCTCTTTGTCGAACACGGCGAAAAGATCTCAAGAAAGACACTATTTCCTTTTTGACATCGTATACAGCACTTTCTAAGAGCTGCATTATTGCCCACCAAATTTCTATTATTTCCGGTTTGTTTCTATAGTCGCAGTTCGCAGAGGCCCATAAACACTCCGATTCATGATAAAGCTCTCTCATATATAATGCTCTCTCCATATTCCGCTTTATACTCCAGTACTTTTAAAAGTAATAAATACTCACCCTTAGCAAGAGGAGGCATTGCTTGTACTGGAAACAAGGACTTTTAGCATTAAGTTTTCCAGGACAGCCACAACTGGCACTCGCTATGTTTTACTCACTAATTTCGCTCTTTAGTTTAACAGCCAACCATTGCACTTCAAACTGTAAATTACAGAATTCTGATAACGCTCTTGATATAGTAAAGAGCGAAACCGGTCAGTAAAACATGCTAAGTACGCCTGTTGGTTGTCCTGAAAAACTGAAATACACACCTGTTCTAGAGATATAACAAATCTCCACTGAACCAAGGAACATGCGAACCGGCGTCCATACTGGGAGAGGGGTACCAACTCCAGCCTACCGCCATCGCTTTTATGTTGCCCCAGTTCACGAACCGCAACGAAGGCTGCTTCGTTGGCTCCTAATTACCACCCGTTCACACTAAGCAAGTATCGGCCAACGAAACGGGTGGCTCTCGTTTGCTGTCCTTCGTTGGCCTAGTGTGTATACGCCATTAGAACAAAAAAAAAAAAAAAAAAAAAAAAAAAAATGTACAAATGGCTCTGAGCACTATGGGACTTAACATCTGTGGTCATCAGTCCCCTAGAACTTAGAACTACTTAAACCTAACTAAGCTAAGGACATCACACACATCCATGCCCGAGGCAGGATTCGAACCTGCGACCGTAGTAGCCGCGCGGTTCCGGACTGAGCATTAGGCCACATTTCACTGCCAGAACACTCTACCGCGATTACCATCTTGCGCCGGTACCTGGTAAGGCATAGAGAGTAAGCTGACAAGGAAACGTCACGGTATGTTCCCGCGCAAGTTATATTCATATATAGTGCATGTAATAGTGTAGCAAAGTATACATACACCATAAAAACTATAGCTGCAATTCACTGTTAGAAAATGAGACATCCGTCATCAAAGTTACGATGGGAGTATTGTAAATATTGTTTATTACAGAAATGGATTGGAAAGTTGGAAATTTATGGTGAGGTTCAAAATGGTTCAAATGGCTCTGAGCACTATGGTACTTAACCTAACCTAAGGACATCACAAACACCCATGCCCGAGGCAGGATTCGAACCTGCGACCACAGCGGTCGCGTGGTTCCAGACTGTGGCGCCTAGAACCGCTCGGCCACTTCGGCCGGCTGTGGTAAGGACTATGGGACCAAACTGCTGAGTTCATCGCTCCCTAGACTTACGCACTACTTAATCTAACTTAAGCTAACTTACACTAAGGACAACACACACACACCACACACACACAAACACGCACGCACACACATACCCGAGGGAGAACTGTAACCTCCGACAGGTGGAACAAATGGATTATTTCATGCAAATAGTCTATAGTATGACATGAAACATTCCATAACAGAGTTTATTTACTTCACTGCACCGTCGGAGGCAAAAAAATGTGCAAGTCAGCAATAACGGCATGGTCAGAGCATAGGCAGTTCGCGCGATGTGCACATTTGATTAAAGCAGGTCGGTCACGGTTCTCATAGAAACACCCTTCCGTTAATCCTTCATCAAAGCATTACTCCAAGGGCGTCTGCAATACATCAGGGAAGTGTTTGGTGTAGCTGCATTAAGAAGGAGGTGCAAATTTGTTAATCTCGAGAATCGTTCTGCTTAGAACTAGAAATACACAAACGATTTAGGGTGTAAGGTGTGGATTCTGTGCCATATGTTCGTGTCATTCTCAGAAGTAACCATAAATGTATTTGTCCTAAGTTTCAGAAAATTTCTGTGAGGACGGAAGGAAGAAGCGTCGCAGGTTCCACAATGACTGAGCTCTTTGCTGCAGTAAACTTCCTGTTGAATTTAACTTCAGGAAATGGGGAGTTGTATAGTCCGTTATCTCTATTGGCTGTCCTGATCAAAAGAAGTCCTTTCGTTATTTTTTTATGTGGCCGCATTACCTCCTCTAGTAAGATTTCAAATTCCTCTTGGTCATAATAGGTGATTTGTTAGCAATCACCTTGATATTCGGTAAATCTATAACCATAATTGTAGGAAAATGGCTGGTGGGCTCCGATAGAAGGACGTACAAATGAGTTAGAAGCGTACCATCCTTCACAATCCCAGGAATTATCACATAAGGATGTGTAGTTGCCGCTATGGATAGTCCGGGTCTTTATCCAATCTTGACTGGTCTGCAGTAATTACTTGATCTTTTTCCTCTTTGAGAGACCTGATTTCTCTCACGGACTAATGAGCTTTTTGTTGAATATCGGCATACCCTTCAACCAACCGCTTGCTAACTTTGTGGGTTATTATGCCACAGGCAATTTTATTCTTAAAATTAATATTTCTTTATCCACTAGTTGGAGGCTCTGAGCTGCAGTGAACTGTGAGAGTCATTCTCTTCTTTGTTTTCAGCGCCCAGAGTCTCAATGTGCGGTCACGTATTATTGTCTCTTTACTATAAAATGATCCAAAAAATGGCTCTGAGCACTATGGGACTCAACTGCTGAGGTCATTAGTCCCCTAGAACTTAGAACTAGTTAAACCTAACTAACCTTAGGACATCACAAACATCCATGCCCGAGGCAGGATTCGAACCTGCGACCGTAGCGGTCTTGCGGTTCCAGACTGCAGCGCCTTTAACCGCACGGCCACTTCGGCCGGCTAAAATGATCCCTTACTACATGATTTGTAATATACAGCATAAATTTTGGATTTGACGAATGACGTTGTCTTAGCCTGTTTTCAACGTTTTGTAGCACAGTCTTACGCTTTATTTTCCTTTTCTGTGGCAACACTGTTGCAATTTTCAGTCCCAGCATCGTGTCAGCTGCTGGTCCTGGAGACAGAGATGAGGAAGATCAACATTTCTTCTTTTTCTTGTCCGTATCTTGTGGGCATCAGCGAGTTATCCTCATGGGAACTTTAATTTCTTGGAAGTGTTTTCTGGTAAGGTGAACCGCCCATTGTGACATTGCTTTATCCCTCTCTGCCTCTTCATGTGTAAAAGTGTAGCAACCTATGCTATTAAGTAACCTCTTGTGTCAACTCTTACTTTCCATGTTCATAAATAAGAAACTCTTCTCCTATAGGCACATCGTCTACAGTACAAAAGTACTCCATCTACAGTTTCCAATTACTGCCTGTCTCGCTGCCCAGAGTGAAACTCTTCCACGCCACAAAAGTAATATGATATAGTCTAGCAGCAAACACACACTAATCTGACGTACCGTGAGAACTGCACTGCTTGTAGATCGATACGTAAATGAAGGGCTTTACCAGTGAGGAGAAACGCATTATTCCCTCTCGTGTAAATACTGTTGCAACATAGGAGGTAAAACATTACAGAGGGTTTTACTTTCTATTCAGTAGAAAAACAAAAGTAATTTTACTCTACTCTCCACGACAAACAGCGTAACGTTCCCTTGTGAGATGGGCGAAGACACGCACAAGAGATGAAATTACATCTACTCCAACATTTTGGTCGGTCGCAGGTTCGAATCCTGCCTCGGGTATGGATTTGTGTGATGTCTTTAGGTTAGTTAGGTTTAAGTAGTTCTAAGTTCTAGGGGACTGATGACCACAGCAGTTAAGTCCCACAGTGCTCAGAGCCATTTGACCCATTTTGACCAACATTTTGGTGACCCACCCTCTGTCATACAGGTAAACTACTGGCCATTAAAATTGCTACAACACGAAGATGACGTGCTACAGACGCGAAATTTAACCGACAGTTAGAAGATGCTGTGATATGCAAATGATTAGCTTTTCAGAGCATTCACACAAGGTTGGCGCCGGTGGCGACACCTACAACGTGCTGACATGAGGAAAGTTTCCAATCGATTTCTCATACAGAAACAGCAGTTGATCGGCGTTGCCTGGTGAAACGTTGTTGTGATGCCTCGTATAAAGAGGAAAAATTAGTACCATCACGTTTCCGACTTTGGAAAAGGTCGGATTGTAGCCTATCGCGATTGCGGTTTACCGTATCGCGACACTGCTGCTCGCGTTGGTCGAGACCCAATGACTGTTAGCAGAATATGTAATCGGTCGGTTGGAAAAAAAATGTTCAAATGTGTGTGAAATCTTATGGGACTTAACTGCTAGTGTCATCAGTCCCTAAGCTCACACACTACTTAACCTAAATTATCCTAAGGACAAACACACACACCCATGCCCAAGGGAGGACTCGAACCTCCGCCGGTACCAGCCGCACAGTCCATGACTGCAGCGCCTTAGACCGCTCGGCTAATCCCGCGCGGCCGGTCGGTTGGAGGATAATACGGAACGCCGTGCTGGATCCCAGCGGCCTTGTATCACTAACAGTCTAGATCACAGGCATCTAATCCGCATGGCTATAACGGATCGTGCAGCCACGTCTCGATCCCTGAGACAACAGATGGGGACGTTTGAAACACAACAACCATATGCGCGAACAGTTAGACGACGTTTGCAGCAGCATAGACTATCAGCTCGGAGACCATGGATGCGCTTACCCTTGACGCTGCATCACAGACAGGAGCGCCTCCGATGGTGTACTCATTGACGAACCTGGGTGCACGAATGGCAAAACGTCATTTTTCCGGATGAATCCAGGTTCTGTTTACAGCATCATGATGGTCGCATCCGTGTTTGGCGATATCGCGGTGAAAGCACATTGGAAACGTGTATTCGTCATCGCCATACTTACGTATCACCCGGCGTGATGGTATGGGGTGCCATTGGTTACACGTCTCGGTCACGTCTTGTTCGCACTGACGGCACTTTGAACAGTGGACGTTACATTTCAGATGTGTTCTGACCCGTGGCTCTACCCTTCATTCGATCCCTGCGAAACCCTACATTTCAGCAGGATAACGCACGATCGCATGTTGCAAGTCCTCTACGGGACTTTCTGGATACAGAAAATGTTCGACTGCTGCCCTGGCCTGCACATGATCCAGATATCTCACCAATTGAAAACGTATGGTCAATGGTGGCCGATCAACTGGCTCGTCATAATACGCCAGTCACTACTCTTGATGAACTGTGATATCGTGTTGAAGCTGCATGGGCACCTGTACCTGTACACGCCATCCAAGCTGTGTTTGACTCAATGCCCAGGCGTATCGAAGCCGTTATTATGGCCAGAGGTGGTTGTTCTGGGTACTGATTTCTCAGGTTCTATACACCCAAATTGCGTGAAAATGTAATCACACGTCAGTTCTAGTATAATATATTTGTCCAATGAATACCCGTTTATCATCTGCATTTCTTCTTGGTGTAGCAATTTTAATGGGCAGTAGTGTAATTTTATTCTACTCTCGACGACAACTACCGTGACGTACCCTTGTGAGATGGGTGATGACACGCACAGGAGATGGCATTACATCTACTCCAACATTTTGGTGACGCACCCTGTGTCATACAGCTACCTGAGACTCACTGAGAGATCAGCGAGTAGGCGAGAATGTCGCCTGTTCCAGAATAACAATTGCCGCCTAACCCATTCTGAACAAACATGACTGCAGCAAATACACTTTTCTGTACATCACATACTAAATCAACCATCCGCTCACGGGCATGGACTTTTATCTTTCACTTGGGATACCTGCTATCTGCGCTGTAGGTTCCGTGAACGGTCTGAGGCTGAGACGGGCATTACGTTCGCTGTCACTTATGCACACCATGAATATTAACGGCCGTGTTCCAGCATCCGCCCTAACTTAGTGGAGCTTATGCTGTAAACCTGGCCCGCCTCTGAGAGTGATAGCTTCCCTCCTAACTGGTGTAATGTGACACCCCCACTGCCGTCCCTAGCGAATCTCGTGATTAGGCTGATGGTGCTTGTGGGTGGCTCTACGGCATGCTCCACGTTATTCAATCTGCACATGGGGCACGAGTGAAGGGAACCACAGAGAAATTCAGGAAGGAGGTTAAATTTTACGAAAAAGAAATGAATACTAAAAGGTTTCCCATTGACATTGCTATTCTGACAGTGACGGCAAATAACAAAAAAAAAAAAAAAAAAAAAAATAAAAGATTAACCGAATACCAGTGCCTTGAAAACAGATCCTAAAGCGAACTTCAACAAAATTACTACAAGGGTAAGGCACCATTTGAATTGAAACCGCCGTAGAACGGAAACAGTACGTTTCCGGAAAGGGTTGCTATCCAGAATCTTATTTACTCATCTCCCTCTACAAGTCCTAGAAGCTCTTAACAGGAATTACCGAATACCCTGTATGTGGAATACCATGGCAAGAAGCAGGCACAACATCATAACGGCATGTGTCAATCGATTAGTTCAAATGGTTCAAATGGCTCTGAGCACTATGGGACTTAACATCTGAGGTCACTAGTCCTCTAGAACTTATAACTACTTAAACCTGACTAACCTAAGGACATCAGACACATCCATGCCAGAGGCAGGATTCGAAGCTGCGACCGTAGCGGTCGCGCGGTTCCGGAATGAAGCGCCCAGAACCGCTCGGCCACACCGGCCGGCAATCCATTAGTAATTATTACTACGATACCGTCGGAATCTACAGAGTGTAAAAACTGAACGGGAAGAGACACATTAGGAGACATCCAAAAAATAATTGAGGAAGCTGACTGCAGCTAATACCCTGGATGCACAGACTTTGCACAAGCGACTAAACTGTGGCGAAACACATCAAACCCGAGACTGATGATTCAAAAGGAAAACAATAAATTAATAAATGAAATGTGTTAGGTGTAATTTTCTGAGGTAACAAATCACTTAGAATGTAAGTATTGTGTGAATAACATGTGTGTCGTCATCAGGCACCTCTTATAAGAGTCAGATTTTGCAATCGTTCTTTCACTATGTGTATATTCATTAAACGTATTGGTCATAAATAATTAGCCAACAACTTCATAAGACTAGTGATATCTACAACTGCAACAATATAAGAAAATCTTATGTTCAGTACTAATTATTCACTTTATCAGAGGTTAGAAACAAGGTGTATATGCAGGCATAAGATACTTTTATCATTTCATAATTAACATAAAGTGTTTGTAAAATAGCAAAATAAAAATTTAACCTAAAATATCATCTCTTCTGGTTTACTATTCCAGTGAGAAAGGTTTAACTAAATATTGGTTACACATACAGTTACGAAAGAAGGTGAGAAAATTTAAATTCGTAAATCTCACTAGTTCACAATTACCGTTGAAGACGAGTTTGTTCATACTTATTAAATCTAGTTAGAGTTATTTATTAATCTGTACATTTGCAACATGTAGCTAAACTCACAAACTGATAATGTCTGTGTCGTCGGGTAACTAGGGCGCTCCACAAAAAGTTTAGTAGAGCAAATGTTCTATGGAAATAGTAACTAACCAACTTCTAATCAGACAAGTTCATGTTCATGTGTCAATACATGTTTTTAATGACGTCTCATGAATTAGATAAATGAAAGTGAAATAGCGCTTCCGGGAGCAATGGTGTAAAGCAGCCACGACAGATATTATGGAATGACATCATATTGTTCTGTACAAAGTATATTAACGAACTGCAATAATCCAACTTGTTTCTGAAATGGAAGTGTGAAATGTGAAGAGAGCCACATCTGAAAAACGCCCCTTACCATAACGAACGCCGAAAGAAAATATGTTATCGTAGCATTATTTGCCAGCAGCTGACACTGGTACGCATTAGTTGAATAATTGAGGTTTGAGTTAGAATGAACTTCCATTTGACAAGATATAAGTCATAGTTATGCGTGCTAGTAGTAATATGAATATTTAGTGACTACGAAAGCACTGGTGGAAATAAAGTACCTGTGGTTTTAAGACGTTCAGTGATCCAAACTCTTTGTAGAATAAATCTTGTTTCATTTCCGTGCTCGCACTTCTTGAATCTTCCAGATCATCGTAGGTGATATCTGTTTCAATAGTTTCGCATTGGGAAACTGATACAGACTTACTTTCAGTATCCATGTTTTTTGTTTCAATTTCCGTGGACGGTCCACTTAACGTCTGTTCCGTTTAACAACTTCTAACGAATGAAGATGTACCCAGCGTGTGCCGTCAAGGGAGCGAGGACAACCTTGGCCGGTTACGGTTCGTTCACTATACGCCGAACGAGTGCACTAAAGAAGTGACGTCGAAATTTTGACCATCATTTACTCGCAAATTATTCAGGTTTGACACCTAAGTGAAAATAGGGATCGTCTTACTTTTACCCTCCTTTGACCATGCGAGGTTTCGACTGTACCAGAGAGCGGCCTAAACAGAGTTACCTCTGTTAACAAACAGGGCTGCTTCTACTTGCGATAGTCATTTTATTTCTTTTGTATATCGCATTTACAATTTCGAGTATTACTACTCATCTTAATGTAGAAATCTCAAATAAAAACAAAATCACTGCCGTTAGTCCAAACATCAACGGACTACGAACAGTGCCCAAGTCACAAGGTACCAAGAATAATCACAAAACCAAGTGCAAATCACGATAAATACTACGACAGTGATATATTAGCTACGATCGTGTCGTTTCACTTGAACGTTGCCTCTGTTGATGTCTGTCATTGAGACTTTCGCCTGAAGGAGAGCTGTAATACTTGAAACTGCAGTCGAACTAGTTATATTAAACAACAAGAGAAGTAGTATCTCTCTTGCAACGATGAACATTTACAGAATTTTTCATAAATGCTGGTACGTTTCATTTGCGGTATCATATAATAACTGTCGTTAACATTTAACAGGGTGCTATTTGGCAGCGTGGCAGAGACCATGAGACATGAGGTACGCTCATGTGGACAGCGAACTCCCCGCCGGGAAATCGAAGCACAGACCGCCGTTAAGAGCTACGACCGACCCCCAGCACAATCACGTCTATTACAGCCCCCCTACTGCGCATTATGTCCCAAGTACACGCCGTTCCTCGTCCACACAATTGCTACCGTCATCGTTCGAGATTTACAGCGCCCACCTAGAGGCGGCAATCAAACTTGTGTCCAACTTACACTCTTCAGCACCACAGTAGCATTCTATGACGACGATTTCTTTTCTTGTCACACTACTACCGGACTTGAAATTACCTACGCGCGATCAGTTGATAGGAACATAACTGCGGTGTTTCCGTTTGTGGTACTTGGATTCAAATACCTGATTTTTCCTGCAGTGTTACCGTCAACGATGACGTCATTACAGACGGAGCACAAGCTCTCACTGTAGAAAGATGAGCAAGAAACAGACTTGTGACTTTCGAAATACTATGTCAACACCTTTCAGTCAGGTCGCTTTCTTGTCTGTCGGTTTCTCCGGGACAAATTTTGGAATTGATTTTACACTATCTTTCTGATGAACTTCGTTCTTGATCTTCCAGACTTATAGTCACCTTTTGCTTCTTGCACATATTGTATATTAGCGGTATTTCTCTATAGATTACTCCTAACTGTCTCATAAATTCTAACATCTAGCATCAATTTACCTTATCGAACTTTCCTTCGAGTTGACATATCCTATGAATATATTCTGATTTTCCTACATTCTTGCTTCAATTGTCAAGAGCAACGTCAGGACTGACTCTTAGGTGCCTTTAGCTTTCCTAAAACCTGACTCATCGTCATGTAACAGATCCTCAATTTTCTTTTCATTCTTCTACTTCCATTCTTATCAGCAAATTCCATGCATGGCTGCTAAGCTGATTCTGTGGTATTTCTTGTCTTTATCTGATCTCGCTAATTTTGTAATCGTATGGATGATGTTTTTCCGAAAGTTGGATGGCACAGACTCTACATATCAAGTTGAATTTTCTTTAAGTTGCAAATCTCCCAGTGATTGCAGAAATACCGATGGAATGTTATCTATCACTCATGCTTATTTGATCTGTAGTCTTGCACATCTTTTTTAAATTCTAATATTGGATCCCCTGCCACTTCCATATCAACTCCAATTCCTCCCCCTTATGTAGAGCTTCAATTTGTCCACTCTATCCTCTGTATTTAAAAATGGGACCCCCATTTCACACCCCCATTTCATTCTTAACGTTACCACCCTTGCTCTTCATTTCAGTGAATGATGCTTTGTCTTTTCTACACACATGAGGAAAAGTTTTGCATCACCTCGGTTCCGAGAGTTCCGGAACCTGTACAGAAAATTTAAATAGAGATCAACATTAACATAATTTCCACCCTTTTTATTGCTGATGAAAACCACACACTGCATGTTGTACCACCATACAGCGAGACCATCAAAGGTGATGGTCCAGATTGCTGTACACATCGATACCTCTCATACCTAGTAGCAGGTCCTCTTGCACTGATGCATGCCTGTATTCGTCCTGGCATATTATCCACAAGTTCTTCAAGGCACTGTTGGTCCAGATTGTCCCTCTCCTCAACTGCGATTCGGCGTAGATTCCTCGGAGTGGTTGGGGGGTCACGCATTCCATAAACAGCCCCTTTCAACCTAACCCAGTCGTATGCGATAGCGTTCTTGTCTGGAGAACATGCTGGCCACGCTAGTCGAGCGATGTCGTTATCCTGAAGGAATTAATTCACAATATTTGCACGATGGTGAGGCGAATTGTCGTCCATGCAGACGAATGCCTCGGCTGTATGCTGCCGATATGGTTGCATTATCGGTCTGAGGATTGCATTCACGTATCCTATAGCCGCTATGGCGCCATCCGTGTCCAACAGCGGCCTACGTCACCACCACATAATTCCACCCCAAAACAGCAGGGAACCTCCACCTTGTTCCACTCGCTGTATCGTGTGTGTAAGTCGTTCACCCTGACCGCGTTGCCTGCAAACATGTCTCCGACGATTGTCTGGATGAAGGCAAATGCGACACTCATCGGAGAAGAGAACGTGATGCCAATTCTGAGAGGCCGGCCGGTGTGGCCGAGCGGTTCTAGACGCTTCAGTCCGGAATTACGCTGCTGCTACGGTCGCAGGTTCGAATTGTGCCTCGGGCATGGATGTGTGTGATGTCCTTAGGTTAGTTAGGTTTAAGTAGCTCTAAGTCTAGCGGATTGATGACCTCAGATGTTAAGTCCCATAGTGCTCAGAGCCATTTGAACCACTTTTTTCAATCCTTAGCGGTCATTTAGGCATGTTGTTGGGCCCATCTGTACCGCACTGCATGGTGTCATGGCTACAAAGATGGACATCGTCATGAACGTCGGGAGTGAAGTTGCATATCAAGCAGCTTATTGCGCACAGTTTGAGTCTTAACACGACGTCCTGTGGCTGCACGAAAACGAACATGATGGCCTTGCTGTCAGGGTTCCTCCGAGCCATAATCCGTAGGTAGCGGTCGTCAACTGTAGTAGTATCCCTCGGGAGGCAGAGCTATGCATGTCATCGACAGATCGTGTCTCTCTGTATCTCCTCCATGTCCGAACAACATCGCTTTGGTTCACTCCGAGACGCCTGGACACTTCCCTTGTTGAGAGACCTTCCTGGCACAAAGTAACAATGCGGACGTGATCGAGCCGCGGTATTGAACATATAGGCATGGTTGAACTACAGACAACACAAGCTGTGTACCTCCTTCCTGGTGGAATGACTGGAACTGATCGGCGTCGGACCCCCTCCGTCTAATAGGCGCTGCTCATGCATGGTTGTTTACATCTGTGGGCGGGTTTAGTGACATCTCTGAACAGTCAAAAGGACTGTGTTGGGGTTGGGTTGTTTGGGGACGGAGACCAGACAGCGAGGTCATCAGTCCCATTGGATTAGGGAAGGACGGGGAAGGAAGTCGGCCGTGCCCTTTCAAAGGAACCATCCCGGCATTTGCCTGGAGCGATTTTGGGAAATCACGGAAAACCTAAATCAGGATGGCTGGACGCGGGATTGAACCGTCATCCTCCCGAATGCGAGTCCAGTGTCTAAAGGAGTGTGTCTAAGATACAATATCCACAGTCAATGTCTATATTTAGGATTTCTAGGAATCGGGGTGATGCAAAACATTTTTTTAATGTTTGTATATCCAGTCAATTCTTTTTCGATGCCTCCACACTTCTGCTACAACCGTTGAGCGCTGGCTTCCTTGAGCTTCTTTTTGACCACGTTTCTAGATGACTTATGTTGCTGTAATCCTCTCTGTCCCTAAAAATGTTACTACTTCCTTCTTTTGTAGATCGGTTGAATTATGCCTCTTGTTACCCAAGGGCTCTTCAAGGTTACCTTCGACGACTTCGGCAAACTTCGAATGTGTCACATCATTTCTCAGAACTTGAGTTTCCCACTTCCATCTAAAAACACTTAACATCTGGGGTCATCAGTCCCCTTCAACTTATAACTACTTAAACCTAACTAACCTAAGGACATCACACACATCCATGCCCGAGCAGGATTCGAACCTGCGACCGTAGCATTCGCGCGGTCTCGGACTGAAGCGCCTAGAACCGCTAGGACACCGCGGCCGGCCCACTTCCATCTGCAGCTATTCTTTTGCACTATTCTCTTGAGCTGCAGCTTCCTCTTCGTCTTTACTAAATTGTAAACTGAGTCTGTATCTTATGTCATAGTATTCCACTGTCTTCGAGTCTTTTCCAAGTAGACGCACTCGTCTTGTGATTCTTGAAGAGATGATTACTGTATTAGAAGCTGAACTTTATAGTAGAAATCGACTGGTCTTTCTCCTTCCTCGTACCCACTGTCAAGCCCATATTCTCAACTAACTCCTTCTTCCTGCCATTCCCCTACAACGGCATTCGAGTCCCTCAAGACAGTCAGATTATCATCTCCCTTTGCCCACTGAACTACCGTTCAATATCCTCATATACTTTTTCAATCTCTTCAACTTCCGCTTCCAACATCGGCATGTATACCTGTTGTCCGCGCTGGTTTGCTGTCGATTTCGATGAGAACAACCTTACTCGCTTCTCATATTAATAATGAGTCCTACCTCTGCTACACCATTTTCTGTTCGTACTACCCTACACTCGTCTGACCAGAAATCCTTGTCTCTTTTCCATTTCACTTCAATGGATGTAACTATGTCTAGACCGAACCCTAGCATTTCCCTATCCAGTTTTTTTAGCTTCCCTACCAAGTTCAAATTTTGACATTACACTCCTCGATACTTGGAACATTATCTGTTTGTTCATTAACGAATCTTTTTCTCATAGTCACCTTCTCCCTAGCAGTCCTTCCCGGAGATCCGAGTGGGAGAGTAATCCGGAATGTTTTGCCAATGCAATGGTTGGTTGGTTGATTTAGGGGCAGGGGACCTAACAGTGAGGTCATCGATCCTATCGGATTAAGGAAGAATGCGGAAGGAGGTCGGTCGTGTCCTTTCAAAGAAACCATCCCGGCATTTGCCTAAAACGATTTAGGGAAATCACAGAAAACATAAATCAGGATGGCCGGGCGCGGGCTTGAACCGTCGTCCTTCCGGATGCGAGGCCATTATGCTAACAACTGCGGCACCTCGCTCGGTTTTGCCAAAGGAGAGATCATCACGACAATTCTGTAACTACAGACGACGTACCCTGTGGATACACGGTATGTATCTTTCCGCAGAGTTTTTCATTGCCTTCTGGACTCTCATGCCGTTGATCATTGGTGATTCTGCCCACTCTTAGCGGTAGTTTCTGTCCACATCTGCCCTCTTTGACGATGCCGTTAGCAGAACGAGGGTGACCCTTCATGCCGGTGGAGGTAAGCCACCATTGCTGGTGATTTTTGTTTAGGAATTAAGCAGTGGCCAGGTTCGAATCCGAGAACGAGAACTTTTTGTTAATAGTCAAAGACGACGTTAAACTGTTATAGCAGCTCTCTTGTCGTACGACTGAAATATTTTAATGTACTGTGTGCGTGATAGTTGGTGTACTAAACAAGTATACCTTATGGATTGTTTTCAATATAGATACAATGCGTCACGTCAGTGAGTGCACCGTGTTACATCACTGGAGTGGAATACGGGCTGATACTACATCTTGATAATTCCACATATATCTGTGGATCACATTATTCGTCTACGTCTACGTTTACCACTTCATAACTCACACTTAGGTGCTTGCTGGAGGCCTCATCAAACCACCTTCCGAATACTCGTCTACCGTAACACTCTGGCAGAGAGTAACGAAAAGATGAAATCACAAATAGTTCCGTACGATTTCTGATTTGTAAGTGTTGTGCCAATAAACCACTCTCTTTGGTTCGCTTTCCACACAACATTACCAACTTATCGTTCCAATTGTTCTCGAGATACAATTGAGAGGCTTTAGATTTGTGTGATTTATCGACTAACTTGTAGAACTCATGTCGATGACCTCACACTTTTCTCTCTTTTCGCACCATACAAAGAGCTTGTCTACATCATTTTGCAATTTGCTCTGATTTTCTGATGACTTTACCAGACCGTAAATGACAGCATCACCTGCATGCAGTTACTCCAGTTTCTCAAACAGTGTATATCACTTATTAGGAACAGCAGAGGGCCTATAAAACGGCGTTGGGGAACGCCAGATGTCACTTCTATTTTATTCGATGGATTCCCGTCTGTTATCACGAACTGTGACATTTCTGACAGGAAATCACGAGTCGTATCTACAAATGAGACGATACTCCATATGCACGCAGTGTGACTGGAAGCTGCTGATGAAGATCGGTATCGAAAACCTTCTGCAAATCGAGAAATAGGAAATCAATTTGAGATCTTCGGTCGATGGCACTGACCTTAATGTATATGACGTCATATCTCCTAAACGATGTGTCACACAACGATGCAATTTTGCAGGTACATTCGGTGGAATATGAGGATACTGTCTGAAAAATGTGTTAGGAAAACAGTTGGTAGTACAGAAGCAATAAATTAAAACTTCAAATCATATGCGGAAGTTATGCATTAATGTCAAAGAATCCAGTAAATGATAAACTTGCTCATATGATTATTTTTAGGGAATGGTGGTGGTGGTGGTGGGGGGGGGGGATGTTATAGGGGGGAGAGGGAGGGGCAGTGTCCGTGAGAATAAGTTTGGAATTGTGTAATGCAAGTCGCTAATTGCAGTCGTGCTCTACTGCTTGATTATCCCTTAAGAGTCCTTGGTACGGTCTCACAGGCCGCTACCATTTATTGTTATTCTGTTGCTAATGCATAATAGTAGAGTAGGAGATTATAGCATAGTGTTGTTGCTCTTTCCCGAACCTACCGTGGTTTCCGTTGTCAGTAGCTACTTTAATGTGAGGTGGACCGGTACTGTTACTGCTTCTTTCGTGGTAGCGGTCTCTGAATCCACAACTGAGTCCACACCTGGGATTTTGCGCTGTGGGCTCAGTAGCCATGTCTACGTCTATTGCACATGTTACCGACCTTGATCTAGAGGATGCTGTTTAAAAATGACTTGGGGACAGTTTAGGAAGTAATGTTGGAGCAGATAGTGTTGTGGTTGGCTGGAGAGCCAACACCGTGTTATCAGAGGAAGCCGAAAGGCACGCGTTTTAGCTCACGCAGGCAGGCGTGAGGTCTGGAACAGGACAAGGAAATTAGAATTTAGAAAAAACGGACGTAGCTGGTGGAATACTTTAATCCATTAATGGTGAACGTCGCTCTTGACGTTACATGATTCACAGTATCAATAGTAACTGGTAATGGCGCCTTGCTAGGTCGTAGCAAATGACGTAGCTGAAGGCTATGCTAACCATCGTCTCGGCAAATGAGAGCGTATTTTGTCAGTGAACCATCGCTAGCAAAGTCGGCTGTACAACTGGGGCGAGTGCTAGGACGTCTCTCTAGACCTGCCGTGTGGCGGCGCACGGTCTGCAATCACTGATGGTGGCGACACGCGGGTCCGACGTATACTAACGGACCGCGGCCGATTTAAAGGCTACCACCTAGTAAGTGTGGTGTCTGGCGGTGACACCACAGATAGTGACAATGTAATTGAAAGTGAACATAATACAGTATGGGAACAGGGCGGTAGTGCAGACGACTTTGTTTTGACATCTATGAATTCCTTTAATGAAGCAAGTGATCGAAATGATGAAGACAGAAGTGTAGCCAGAGGCTCTGCTAGAAAAACATTATGTCGAAACAAATATCGCTGGTCGTCGAGGCCCCGTCTTTTTCGTAAGTCGAGTCAACGTGTTTATCCTTCACAGTTTCTATAAAGACAATAGTCAGGTAACTCCCTTTATTATTTGAAGAAGATTGTAAACTCGTTGGTGACACCACAGAAAAAAAGCTAGTCGACAGTGTCACATACCCCATGAACGTCGTGCATCCTTCACCGTGTTTGGGGTGTAGCAGAACCACGAGCAGAAATCGTTGTAGATAGATTGGAAAAAACACAAAACATGCCCCACCTGTGACCCAAAAAGGAAGAGAAAGACACGTTGTATTTGGCATTGTTCCAAGTAGCCAGTTTGAGTTGAAATCTCAATAAAAATTTCCATCGAGTGCAAAGAAAGTTCCTGAGCAGGTCACTATAACATTTAAAAACTACTAATATCATTTTCAGTTTTTCGAACGTTTTTTGGATCTTTTATGTTTTTATTATTACATGAGTAATAAACAATAAAAATATAGCATGAAGTAAAATAAAGAGTGCAGAGTTTTTGAGTTTTAATATCATTAACATTATCATGTAATGTTCTTTCCATGTTGTGTAGTTTCATGTAGAAAGGAGTTTTTTCGTAAAAATAAGCTTTAAATTTATTTAAATACATATTTGTTGTGTGGTGTTAATGTAACCCTTTATATTAAATCTGAACTGTTTCACCGAAACTGCTGCTATTTAAATTTAGTGGTCACTCAGACGGAACCTGGTACAGTGTGTGACCAAAAAATGACCCATGAAGCTAATGTTTAGTACAGTGTGGGTAGTTTTTGGGCTGTGAGTTACACTGCTTCAAGAAATATACACAGTTTGAAAAGTAATGCTCTAAGGACTATGAGAAAATGACTGAAATTGTGTGCAAAATCTAGTTTACTGACAACATTTATTTAGCCAAAACAAAGATAGACATAAATGAGGCTAAACAAGTTATGACTCAATATCGTAAACAACCAACAGGTGGCTTAATACCACAGTGGACAAGGATCCTGGGTGGCAGAAGTGAGTCAAGTACTTTTGCCCTAAAAGTGTTGATAACACAGTCTAATTTGATCTGACGCTGAAGAGATTCTGATTGTTCAAACCTGTAGAGGTTTATATAGGTGCAGCTGAAAGCCAGTGGCGATGATATCTGTAAGCCCTGACAAGGCTGGAGCAGCAGTACATTATCCTGTTTGCTTCGTGTGGCGATGTAACTTGCAGCTGGCGAGATGTAAGCGGCGGAGGCGAGGCGTCAAGCGGCCACTGTGAATCGATCGCGGCAACGAATGAAATGCAAAATCTCACAGTCTAGCGATCAGGCAGACGGATCGCATCACAATTTTCTCTCTACCAGAGCCCTGAAATCACAATAGATTACCGAGCAAGGTGGCGCAGTGGTTAGCACACTGAACTGGCATTCGGTAGGACGGCTGTTCAATGCCGCGTCCGGCCATCCTGATTTAGTTTTCCCGTGATTTCCCTAAATCACCCCAGGTAAATTCCGGGATGGTTCCTTTGAAAGGGCACGGCCGACTCCCTTCTCCATCCTTCCCAAATCGTATGTGAGCGATGACCTCACTGTTTGGTCTCTTCCCCAACCCCAACCCACAGTAGATTTCAGTGGGTGACACACCCATTAGCTGGTCGTACCAAGGACCAATTTGGCTCACTTATGCGGCAGAGCACACAAAGATACCAAACGTCAAGACTGTTGTTGTTGTTGTGGTCTTCAGTCCTGAGACTGGTTTGATGCAGCTCTCCATGCTACTCTATCCTGTGCAAGCTTCTTCATCTCCCAGGACCTACTGCAACCTACATCCTTCTGAATCTGCTTAGTGTATTCATCTCTTGGTCTCCCTCTACGATTTTTACCCTCCACGGTGCCCTCCAATGCTAAACTTGTGATCCCTTGATGCCTCAAAACATGTCCTACCAATCGATCCCTTCTTCTAGTCAAGTTGTGCCACACACTTCTCTTCTCCCCAATCCTACTCAATACCTCCTCATTAGTTACGTGATCTACCCACCTTATCTTCAGCATTCTTCTGTAGCACCACATTTCGAAAGCTTCTATTCTCTTCTTGTCCAAACTAGTTATCGTCCATGTTTCACTTCCATACATGGCTACACTCCATACAAATACTTTCAGAAACGACTTCCTGACAATTAAATCTATACTCGATGTTAACAAATTTCTCTTCTTCAGCAACGCTTTCCTTGCCATTGCCAGTCTACATTTTATATCCTCTCTACTTCGACCATCATCAGTTATTTTACTCCCTAAATAGCAAAACTCCTTTACTACTTTAAGTGTCTCATTTCCTAATCTAATTCCCTCAGCATCACCCGATTTAATTTGACTACATTCCATTATCCTCGTTTTGCTTTTGTTAATGTTCATCTTATATACTCCTTTCAAGACACTGTCCATTCCGTTCAACTGCTCTTCCAAGTCCTTTGCTGTCTCTGACAGAATTACAATGTCATCGGCGAACCTCAAAGTTTTTACTTCTTCTCCATGAATTTTAATACATACTCCGAATTTTTCTTTTGTTTCCTTTACTGCTTGCTCAATATACAGATTGAATAACATCGGGGAGAGGCTACAACCCTGTCTCACTCCTTTCCCAACCACTGCTTCCCTTCCATGCCCCTCGACTCTTATAACTGCCATCTGGTTTCTGTACAAATTGTAAATAGCCTTTCGCTCCCTGTATTTTACCCCAGCCACCTTCAGAATTTGAAAGAGAGTATTCCAGTTAACATTGTCAAAAGACTGGTAAACCGAAAAACGAATAAGTGTGTCCTCAGCAAAGAGTAGTCCGAGAGGTTTGAAGTCAGACTGTCGGTACAGCAAGAACTTCACCACAGACTCCTCAGTCCAAACTACTCGCAAGTAAAGTAAGTCTCAGGACTGGTCCCAGCACCAACCACACATGCCAGATCATCGACCAGAAGTCCACTTCCCAGACCAAATTCCAGCACCTGAGAGCATTGCACCTCTCTGGATAGAAACTTCCGTTTTTCCGCGAAGTGCACGAACGACACCGCCTTCACCCTGTTTTAAGCCAATCACAGGGCTTTAGAGGCTCTAAATCTCCCCTCCTACATGACAGCACAAACTCATGTCAAACCTGAGCAATAGTTAAGATATCTGCATCCCTGGAAAAAAAAAAAAAAAAAGAAACCACCAATCATTGAATTTTTAAAGTTTTCTCTGAGGGAGAAGATATTTTTCTCCAAAGTCATGTTGCTTCCCACAGCAACAAGCAAACAGATACAGTCTTAAAGATGTTTATCTAAATCGCCTGTTCACTGGAGCATGTTAATCTTAGCTATGAGGTGTAATAAAGATTCTATCTCTAAACGTTCCTCAGACACTAGAGTTTTTTATACAACCGAGGTGGCAGATGAAAGTCAGTCACAGGCCTATTTGCAGTATTGGTGAACACGAAAACTTGTGAATTTTCATTTGCTCTGCACAGAATACCTGGTTTATGACTCCACTGTGTAGACACATCCCTTCAGTCTGTCACCCCCAGCCCAGCCTTCGGCTGGCGCCAATGCAGGAATTGCCCTGCTGGAGACTAGGGGCTGCTCTGTCTGCCTTGTATGGCTGTGGGCTTATCTGGCTACATTTTTACTGAGAGATGGGCTCGTCGCCAGTTGCTTTCAACTTCCAACATGCTGTTTCTATGAACTAAGAACCATAAAAACACCTCATGCTTTTAGCACCCTACCAGGCTCCATCAAAACGCTCAGGCCGTTAACTTTCTAGGGTCTTGCTCAGGTTCAGAAAGTTGTAACAAAATCTTTACTAATTTTCCATAATATGAAAACCAAGTGAGAGAGTAATTTTGTCCTCCCTTACTGCCCTCTATCTGCTGTTAATTTTTACATCTGTAGTGTCTCACTTCAATATTGGTTAGAACCAGAGGAAATCATTGAAAACAGTAGGAGAGTCTCATTCTTATAACTGATATACATGTGTGAAGAAAGGCAACTTTGCCAGTCAGGATTGCCCATGGCTAAGACACATTCTAGCCTGACCTAATTCATTCCAGGGGTCATTCACTCACGTGAAGCTGCAAGCCAGCAAGAGTACATGAAAAGTATGCTGTGAGTAGTATGAATTATGTTAGAGCCAGGGGTCATTGCTACTCTACAGACTTTCAATAAACATTTGATAATCGGTTAAAAGGCCTTGCAGCAAAGAAATGTATCCATTTACACCATATACTAAGGTCAGAGATGTCTAATGCCCCTAATCATTTACAATGTCCTGCAGTATGAACTGTTCTCTGCTCATTGATTTACCCCTGCTCTATCACTCGTTTGGTCACAATCATCTAACACATACATTCTCAAACTCTCAATGAAAACAGAAATCCCATGTGTAATCTGTTTGGCTGGCCGGAGTGGCCGAGCGGTTCTAGGTGCTTCACTCTGGAACCTCGCGACCGCTATGGTCGCAGGTTAGAATCCTGCCTCTGGCATGGATGTGTGTGATGTCCTTAGGTTAGTTATGTTTAAGTAGTTTTAAGTTCTAGGGGACTTATGACCTCCGCTGTTAAGTCCCATAGTGATCAGAACCATTTGAACCATTTTGTAATCTGTTTGTCTTATTACCTTAACTGTGTAATTTTTGTGTACGAAACAAAAATAGGCAAATAATCAGAGCATTAATAAATGTGCAGAACAGCATATACTTCACAATCAAGACAGTTCAATTCATACACACATAAACACAAAAAGATATTACATAGAGATATTACAGAAAAGTATCCCATTGCTTCCTCCACAAGGATCCCTGGGGAGACAAAATTAACAATTGAAAGTGTCACATGAATTGAAAACATGGCACTGATGCATTCGCACACACAGTGACTGGTAGGACTAAAGGACAGCAATTTGTGCCAGAGTGGAATGGTGTTTCACTCAGTGCATGATGTGGCAGAAGTGGCAGCAGATGTCTCTGGCGTTACCTGTCATCTCAAGGCAGCATTTGGCGACTGGGCAGCAACCAGCAACTTCAGGGCATATAAGAACTTTCAACATCGCAGCGCGTCAGCAATCGTTGGTTAATATATTAAAAAACTATGGCTATTTAGCCCCGACCCATGTATAAACTTTCTCGTGTTCGTATGCGCATGTGCATTAAAATAACTTCCCTTGTCTTGCACAGGTGCATAGATAGCGGCTCAGGCTTGTAAGTGAGCGATTGTTTGTAGCTGCAGTTTATGGCGGATCATGGCCCATCAAACACAGGCCGGTGTGAGGTGGAGCGTATACCATTAAGTTAAGTAATGGTTTTGACTTTTTACAAATGTACTGTTTGTGTTTTCCTTTTCTTTTTCGCTTATAAATGTATAGCTATGTTGTTCTTTTAATCATTTACAAAGGTTTTCTTAGGCACTTGTGGGTTTTGTTGTTGTTCTGAAGAAGGTGTAGTTATCTACACCGAAACCTGGGTTAACGCTTAACACTAGTTGCTTTTTTCGCAACAGAGGCGGGTTTTTAGTTTTTTAATAAACTTCAGGGCAGTTTACAGACAGCAGCAGGACCATGGCATCACCCTGCTCAGGCAGCAGTTAGCTGTCAGCTACTGGCATGACAGCATTGCATTTGGCGCGCAACTCGCCCTCCAGTGTAGAAATCCATTCAGTGTTAGTGGGATGTGGGGCAGCCCTGCTTTTCCCATTCACCTCTGAATCGAAATGCACCTGCCGACTTGGGACATCGGATTAGCTCGCCTTTTGTTGACAGGACACGTCGCTGTCGGCACCCCGCTGAGTTGGTTATGCCTGGGGCGTGTGTTGGCTTTGGTGCCACGTGACTTGCTTGTCCCTTGAATAGTGGTCTGGCAGGTCGTTTGCCACTAGGGGGTGGCTGTCGGCATGTGGTGGCATCCTGCTGTCTGCACCAGTACACGAGCAGACTGGGTGACGTAGGCACGTTAGCTGGCCACGGCCTGGTTCTGTCACAATGTCTTGACACCACAAAAACATACAGTGACGTACATCCATCTGTTGCGCAATGTACAAGAAACCACAGAAAGTAAGCAGAAACAATTTCATCAACCATGGTGATAATTGTGAAGGCCCTTCTATGAGAGCTATGTGGGATTAGCCGAGCGGTCTGAGGCGCTGCAGTCATGGACTGTGCAGCTGCTCCCGGCGGAGGTTCGAGTCCTCCCTCGGCAAGGGTGTATGTGTTTGTCCTTAGGATAATTTAGGTTAAATAGTGTGTAAGCTTAGGGACTGATGACGTTAGCAGTTAAGTCCCATAAGATTTCACACACATCTGAAAATCCTTCTATGAGAATTCTATCACAGAGTACTCAGTTGCGGAATCTGGACAACAATTGTGAGGTCAAAAGAAATATTAGCTGTATTCAGTGGTTTGAAGTACTCAGTATTGCAACGTGCCTGGTTTGGTATTCCACAAAAGGTCCCAACTAGGATTACATGTAACTTGCAACGGAATTTTAACTCAATCTCACACCTTACACTAAATGTTGGCATAAATATGTCACAAATATGCAACCAATTTGACGACTTTCAAGAAGGACTCATGCAGGAAATTAATGGAAATGACAAAGAAACAAAATAACACCGAAATACAACAAACGGAAAATTATGCAAAGCAACGCAGTATAAACAATAAATTACGTTAAACTGGTCATCCATGTAGAATATTTACATACTGCATCTTCTCTGATCTAGAAATCTACTAGGTACACTTATTCTATGAATGGCTTGACATGACAGACATGGTGGATGGCAACCGATTTCCTTGATTTCAAGGTCTCGATGTCCAGAGCGTTCAAGTGAGCGATTCTCTGGACACGGACAGATCCATCATAGATGGGATACAATTTGTGGCACAGCATGTGTAAGTTGCTGTGCTTGGAGGGGTTACTCCTGTAACTGAAATATCAGATTTGAAGATGGTTTTAGAGGAACCGAAACCGGTCATATGAATAAACATTTTGCAACCAATACGGATTATAAGTAACATTGTAAAATCATTGAATTCGGCTATCCTAACAGACATTATGTCCGTTTTTCCACAGCAGTTTCTGTTTGTTAGATAGACGGAAACTTCTAACGAGCGTTTTTTGCCCAATTCGGTACTCTCGCTTGCGTGCTTTTCTATCCCAACTGTCCTTCCCTTTCTCTCCTGCCTCATGCCGTCTCCTGAGCGCAAGGTCAACAACTCGTTGGTGTTGTTTCCGAGTTCGCGTGGGAAAATTTACAACGTCGCGGATGAGATCTGTTGGTTGCCTGTTCTTAAGAACTGTTATTGGTGCTATTTTGGTGACACCGTGTGCCAACTCGTTCATCATGTCCTGGAAGTCAAGTAGGAAAATATACCAGGTGGGTGTCGTTTCGCGCAGTAGATACAGCAGATGTTTCGCAGACTTTTCATCACTCTCTCATCTGTCATCTGACGACGATTTTGGATATCGTATAGAAGCGTATATAGGTTTGATTATGTGTCTCCGCAACATCTCTTTCTACTTCTCTGATAAGAACTGAGGTCTATTGTGGGAGATAATGCAGTCGGCATGGCCGACTCTCGTGAGGAAATCCTTGCAGAATGCTCTACATACTGACTGTGCAGTTGCATTCTTGACTGGGGTTAAAGTGACATACTTGGATGTCAGATCTACTACCACAAGGGTGTAGCAATATCCTCTATTTGTTCGTACGAGTGGGCCCATTAAATTTGTTGCTGCAAGATGCTTCAATTTTGATGGGATGATGGGATATAGAGGTGCTTGCGTTGCTACAGTGACGTGCTTTGACTTCTGACACGCTTTGCTGACAGGCAAAACCCTCCTGATTCTTCTGTCCACATTCTTGAAATAGCACAGTGTGTGTAATTTTAAGTAGCACTTCCTGGGTCCAAAATGTACTTAACTCAGGTGCGTGTGCCAGATGATCTTGTTTACCATTTCATCTGGAATGCAAACGCTCCAGGGCACTCCTTCTCCCTTGGGATTGTGCAGAATTCACCGTTTTACCCATGCAGTGTTACAGATGTGTTCCACAATAAAATATGAACACCTAATGTATGTAAAAGTGAATTAACTGGAAGCTTACAGCTGCTTCTCGTACATGTGATACTGCCTGATAGCCAGCCGGAGTGGCCAAGCGGTTCTAGGCGCTACAGTCCGGAAATGCGTGACCGCTACGGTCGCAGGTTCGAATTCCGCCTCGGGCATGGATGTGTGTGATGTCCTTAGGTTAGTTAAGTTTAAGTAGTTCTAAGTTCATGGGGACTAATGACCACAGCAGTTAACTCCCATAGTGCTCAGAGCCATTTGAACCGAGACTGTTACCTGAAATGCTCTTCCATGATACTGACAAGAGGGAGATTGAGTTAATAATCAAATCACTAAAGACAAAGAACTCTCATGGACATGACGGGGTATCTAGCAGAATACTGAAGTATTGTTCTATGTATGTTAGCCCAGTTCTCAGCCATATCTGTAACTTTTCCTTTAGGAGTGGTCGGTTTCCTGACCAATTAAAGTACTCGGTAGTGAAGCCACTTTATAAAAAGGGAGACATTGATAATGTTGACAACTCTAGACCTATTTCTATGCCATCGGTGTTTGCTAAAGTTATCGAGAAGGTTGTATATACAAGGTTACTGGAGCATTTAAATTCACATAGTTTGCTGTCAAATGTTCAGTTTGGTTTTAGAAATGGTTTAACAACTGAAAATGCTGTATTCTCTTTTCTCTGTGAGGTTTTGGACGGATTAAATAAAAGGTTGCGAACGCTAAGTGTTTTCTTTGATTTAACGAAGGCTTTTGACAGTGTTGACCACAAAATATTACTGCAGAAGTTGGACCATTATGGAGTAAGGGGAGTAGCTTACAATTGGTTCGCCTCTTACTATAAGAACAGAAGGCAGAGGGTAATTCTCCGCAATATTGAGACTGGTAGTGATGTTCAGTCCCAATGGGGCACTGTTAAGTGGGGCGGTCCCCAAGGGTCTGTGCTGGGGCCACTGCTGTTTCTTATTTATATAAATGATATGCCTTCTAGTATTACAGGTGATTCAAAAATATTTCTGTTTGCTGATGACACCAGCTTGATAGTGAAGGATCTTGTGTGTAATATTGAAATAGTAACAAATAATGTAGTTCATGAAATAAGTTCGTGGCTTGTGGGAAATAATTTGATGCTAAATCAGAATAAGACTCAGTTTTTACAGTTTCTAACTCACAATTCAACAAGAACCGATATTTTGATCAGACACAATAGGCATATTATAAGCGAGACGGAACAGTTCAAGTTCCTAGGCGTTCGGATAGATAATAAGCTGTTGTGGAAAGCCCATGTCCAGGATCTTGTTCAGAAGCTAAATGCTGCTTTATTTAGCATTAGAACAGTATCTGAAATAAGTGACACTTCAACACGAAAAGTAGTCTACTTCGCATATTTTCATACGCTTATGTCGTATGGTATTATTTTTTGGGGTAATTCTTCTGATTCAAAAAGGGTACTTTTGGCTCAAAAACGGGCTGTTCGAGCTATATGTGGCGTAAGTTCGAGAACCTCTTGTCGACCCCTATTCAAAAATCTGGGAATTCTGACATTGCCCTCACAGTATATATTTTCTTTAATGTCGTTTGTTGTTAGCAATATTAGCCTATTCCCAAGAGTTAGCGGCTTTCACTCAGTTAATACTAGGCAGAAATCAAATCTGCATGTAGAATGCACTTCCTTGACTCTTGTGCAGACAGGACTGCAGTATTCTGCTGCATCCATTTTCAATAAGCTACCACAAGAACTCAAAAATCTTAGCAGTAGCCCAAACACTTTTAAGTTTAAACTGAAGAGTTTCCTCATGGCTCACTCCTTCTATTCTGTCGAGGAGCTCCTGGAAGAGCTAACAAATTAAGCAAATTCCAGTGTTACATTGTTGATTTTCTTCATTTAAACTTACGACTTGTAACCTGAATATGTTTTTTTGTATTTTATTTTATCTGTTTCTAATATCGTGTTATAATTTCATGTATTGACTCATTCCATGACCATGGAGACTTCTCCTTAATTTGGTCCCACGGAACAATAAAAATAAATAAATAAATAAAACTGCCTGATAGTGACCAGAGAGCTGAATTACCTAAATCGTAAATGAAATAGTGCTTGCATTTCTCTGACAACAGCTCGACAAAGGACGATGTATTTTTGAAGAGGTCATTGTTATCATGGTACCAGAGCTAGTGATCGCTACTGAATAGTAGTGTTTTGAACGTTAGTTAATATCATCACCTGAAGATCAGAAGCAAGTGATTCGTCCGACGACGGTATTACACTGAAGAGCTGACGATACTGGCACACCTGTCTAATGTCGTGTAGGGCCCTGCGAACAAGCAGAAGTGCCGCAACACGACAGGGCATAGTTTCGACTAACGTCTGAAGTAGTGCTGGAGGGATATGACACCATGGATCCTGCAGAGCTGCCCGTAAATCAGTAAGAGTACAAGGGGTAGAGATCTCTTCTGATGCCGGCCAGTGTGGCCGTGCGGTTCTAGGCGCTTCAGTCTGGAACAGCGCGACCGATATGGTCACAGGTTCGAATCCAGCTTCGGGCATGGATGTCTGTGATGTCCTTAGTTTGGTTAGATTTAAATAGTTCTACGTTATAGGGTAGTGATGACCTCAGATGTTAAGGCCCATAGTGCTCAGAGCCATTTGAACCGTTTTTTTTTCTCTTCTGAACAACACGTTTCAAGGCATCCCAGATATGCTCAATAATGTTCATGTATGGGCAGAAGTGTTTAAACTCAGTAGAGTCTTCTTGGAGTCACTCCCTAGCAATTCTGGACCTGTAGGGTGTCGCATTGGCCTGCTGGAATTGCCCAAGTCCGTCGGAATGCCCAACGGACGTGAAAGGATGCAGGTCATCTCACTGGATTCTTACGTACGTGTCACCAGTCAGAATCGTATGTGGCCATACCAGGGGTCCCATATCACTGCAACTGTACGCATCACACACCATAACAGAGCCTCCACCAGCTTGAACAGTCCACTCCTGACATGCAGGGTCCATGGAATCATGAAGATGTCTCCATACCCGTACACATCCATAAACTCAATACAATTTGAAACGAGACTTGTCCGACCAGGCCGCATGTTTCCAGTCACACAGTCCAGTGTCGGTTTTGATGGGCCCAGTCGAAGCATAAAGCTGTGTGTGATGCCGTCATCATGGGTACACGTGTTGGCCTTCGGCCCCGGTTGCCCATATCGACCTATGTTTCGTTGAATAGTTCGCACTCTGTGACATTTTGATGGCCCAGCGTTGAAATCTGCAGCAATTTGCAGAAAGGTTGCATTTCTGTCACGTAGAACGACTTTCTTCAGTCATTGTTGGTCCTGTTCTTGGATTATCTTTTCCCAGCCGCATCGATGTCAGAGATTTGATGTCTTACCAGATTGGTGACACTCATGGTACACTCGTGAAATGGTCGTATGGAAAAATCCCCACTTCATCGCTATCTCGAAGACGCTGTGTCCCATCGTTCATGCACCGGCTATAATACCACGTGCAAAGTCTGTTAAATCTTGACAACCTGCCACTGTAGCAGCAGTAACCGATCTAACAGCTGCGCCAGACTCTTGATATCCAATAAAGGCGTTGCCGATCGCAGTGCAGTATTCTGCATGTTTGTATATCTCTGTATTTGAATATGTATGCCGATACCAGCTGGAAAGGATCCGTCCCCACCGCAGCCGCTGTAGTAGATGGTACATCACTACACACAACAGTTACAGTCGCCTACACTTAATACACAACACTCACACCTCGCAAAGGAGATGTGCCATAACGTGCAAACTGAAGGAAACCCTTTTAAATTAGGAGTTTCCCCCTGCCCTCAGTCTGTATTTGAATACGTATGCCGATACCAGCTGGAAAGGATCCGTCCCCACCGCAGCCGCTGTAGTAGATGGTACATCACTACACACAACAGTTACAGTCGCCTACACTTAATACACAACACTCACACCTCGCAAAGAAGATGTGCCATAACGTGCAAACTGAAGGAAACCCTTTTAAATTAGGAGTTTCCCCCTGCCCTCAGTATTTCGCAAGCCTTCCGAGCCATTCGATAACAATGAATGAGTCCGAAAAATGGTTGGATGCAGTTCTGCATGGCTGTCTCTTCAGTGCAGTTGTTTTCATACCTCCTTATAGTAGCGTACATACTTTCGAATCTTCTTACTGTATTGTATTGTAATATCTGTTTACCGGGTGCTAAAAACGTTGGAGAGGCTCCGTCCCCGCTGCAGCCGCAGTGGTCCACAACCCCACGACTACCGCAGTCCACTTCACCCCTCCGCTGCCCCACACCAAAACCAGGGTTATTGTGCGGTTCGGCCCCCAGTGGACCCCCCCCCCCCTCCCTACACAAGGAACGTCTCACACCAGACGAGTGTAGCCGGTATGTTTGCGTGGTAGAGTAATGATGGTGTACGCGTACGTGGAGAACTTGTTTGTGCAGTAATCGCCGACATAGTGTAACGGAGGCGGAATGAGGGGAACCAGACCGCATTCGTCAAGGCAGATGGAAAACCGCCTAAAAACCATCCACACCGGAACTCGACACAAATCTGCCGGGCGGATTCGTGCCGGGGACCAGGCGCTCCTTCCCAACCTGAAAGCCGCATATAACATTATCTCTGTTTGATTAGATCTAAGAACATCTTTATAACTGTTTGGCTATTCAGTGTAAATTGTCTCACGCGGAAGCTGCAAACCTCAACAGTATCAATTAATTGTCCATCGTGTTGAGTCTCCTACTCGGAAATCAGTTTCTTGGATTTTAATTACAGCCCACGAGGGAGCCAGTAAGGCTCCGCTTGCACCAACAGCTCTAGCAGAGCTACGGCAGATGTCGCTACCTCCAGTATAGGATTGCCGTGCGCCAGTGCCTAGCAGCTTGCAGCGTACTGCACCTTCTTTAGGGCCTGCGAAGCTCGCCAGTAATACTCGCGCGCGGTCGTAACGTAACCTAACGCAACGCAACACAACGCGCGCGCCAGCAGCTGCGCCGTGCACTAAACCGGCGCCATGGTGGCACTGCCGCCCCGCCGGCAGGAATTTAAGAGCGCGCTAGCTTCGCCGTAATGGCGGACTAACGGCTGGCTGTGCCCCGCTCTGCAGCTAAAGCCCTTTCCCCACTCCACGCCGTGACCGGCACAACCCGTTTCAATTGCGTAGCGGCCGCGGCTGCTCTGCTTCTGCGCATGCGCTGTCGCCACTTAATGGACTGCGTCGTGCCGGGTCATCAGCGGTGCAGCTCTAACTGCGACGTACGGCCTGCCACCGTGCCACAGCAGCCCCTCGCAGGGCTTTTTGCACTGCCGAGCCGTTCCGTTCCCCCGCGTAAGCCGACTATCCGAATCGACTGAGCTCTGTTAAATCCACTGTCGCCTTCGTTAGCTTTGCCACTCGCTGTGCTCGTATCTTTCCGGATCGTGCGCTCATTGCACGCTGTATTCCGAGAAGTTTTATTCGATTTCACGAAACTTCCATCATGCAAGGAGACGGCACGACCGTGGGGACGCGGATGCGTCCGCAATTTTGTGTGGTGAAAGAGGACCCCTAACACCTCACGTGGTTAAAATATTAGGACGCACTACTCGGAAAATCCCGAGAAAAATCGATCCAAAGTTTCTTAGGTGCCGTATGAGTGCAAAATGTTAGTCCACAGCCGAGCCACCGTTTGACCTACATGCAGGTGACACCTGTTCCTAGGACTGATCCCGACTTCTCAATGGTGTTATTAACTTCATTACGACGTTTTCATCAATTTATGTTTCCTGTGTACGTCTTGTTATCCGTTTGTATGCTCCAAATGACTTTGAGTTTGGACAGTTATGAATCAAATGACAGAACTTCCATTCTAGTTAAGACAGGCAATTATATATATGTCTGCGTTTTGGTTCTATGTCTCTGTCTGGACTGAAGAGGCTATTATCAGTTTACTATTTTTGTTCTATTTTGTAAGCTCACAAATGGCACTATATTGAAATGCGTTCTTCAGTCTATTGTAGGATACAATTCGTGTTGAAACAGTTCCAGCACTTCATTATTTTGTTTTTGTGCTTATGTACATATATGGTTGTTTTAATAAAGGAAAAAAAAGACATGCTTAGCGTTCAGACCCTTATGCCAGAGGTCACGGGTTCGATTCCCCCTCCTGTGGCAAATTTCTTTCTTCTGTTGCTTGCAAAATTTCAGCACATTGTTACAAGGGAATCGTGAAATTAATTCCCGGGAAGATTGTATAAAAGTTCATACTATAATTCACCATCTATTATGGTCACCAATATTTTGAGACATGATTCAATATTCCGGGTTTGCCTCAAAATTATCAGAAACTCAAAACACTTTCGTAAATGTTAATGGGGCACGTTTATGTTCAGATTTATTGCAAACGCCTTGTGATTGTAAAAAATCCACTTTCATATGTTGCGCAAGATGTTGCAAAAACTTTTGCTTTGTTTGTTTTTACGATAATTACCACTGCGGTTCTTGTTTATAATTGTTATATGTATAAAAATTGAATGTTTCCCAATCGACTTTGTTATTCTGATTAAAAATTTCTCCTCATATACTTTACAATAAAAAATGGAAAACCCACTGCCATGAATTGTATTGTTGGACAAAAAGAAACTAATATTTATTCAATAATGTAGCTAATTTGTTAAAGATAATGTAGGTTTGGGAAACTTTCTGAATAATTGGTGGAATAACAAAAGAATATGAAGCAGAAGAAAAAAAAAGTCCTGGAGGAGGAATCGAACTCGAGACCTCTGGCATAAGATTCCGAGCCCTAAACACCTTTCTTTTCTTTATCTCATTTTGTTTGTTGTATCTGCTCAGGGCGGACGTCGCAAGACAGCCATTTCAGTTCGTCGTTAATCCATTAACTCGGTTTTTTTTATTACAGAGGGCAGTTAACCCTCTGACCGAACACGCTGAGTTACCGTGCCGGCGTCTAGGCCAGACGGTGCCTCGGCAATGGAATAACATTTTATACTCATACGGCACCTAAGAAATTTTGGATCGATTTTTCCCGGGATTTTCCAGGTAGTGCGTCCTAATATTTTAACCACATGAGGTGTTAGGAGTTCTCCTTCACCACACAAAATTTCGGACAAATCCCCGATCCCACGGTCGTGCCGTCTCCTTGTTAGACAGGAATGAAGGAATAACCATGTCACACGAAACAACAAACGCGTAGATGAGGGAACAGCGTAAAATAAAAGATAAAAATAAATGAATAAAGAAAGTACATCGCAAGGATCATGTGGAAAGGATGGACCCCACAAGACTAGCTAAAATTTGTAAGCATAAACGTCCACAAAAGAAACGAATACCGAGACGACTACTCAAGAGATAGGACAACAGTTGGTCCAGTATATGCACGAAATGAGGCAGACAAACAGGGGCAGCGCTAGTCATCAGAAAAAAAGTATCAAGACAGCAACTAAAGGGAACCTCTACGCAACTAAGTCCTATATTAACCTATAGATAATAAGGCTCTGAGGGGTAAAACGAATTTTCTGGGGGACTGATGGGAATATAACGATTCAGTGGTGTTACCTCACGGAATTCAACTCTTTTTTAAAATCATTGTTATTGTCACTATTTCATAAGACTGTGATGTTCATTACATAAGTTCCAAAAACTACTTTAGAAGAATACTAGCTTTAATGCTTGATACAGTGTGGTGACGCCTACAGCTTATGAATCAAATGTATGTGTACCTCCATCACATAGTCCACCCACTGCATACATACTTTGTACTTCGTACCACAAATCTATGGCAGTAAAATTGAGACAAATGCATCACATAAACTTAAATATCTGACCGAAAAGCTGATTTTGTCCGTTATTAATGGTTCTGTGAAACGCTGTGACTGTGAAAACAGTGGGTCTGTTTATAAATAACTTTTCTGCTACCAGTCACGATTTTCTTTTATTCATATTCTGCGTGACGCATTTCAGGAAATGATTCTTATTTTCAGTAGTGTTTACTCTGTGTATTATGACTTTTTGTAATGTTTTTGATGGGTATGGTTCTGCTTTGTTTTTGTTTTGTTGACATTACTGAAATATACATCACTAAATGTGCAATTTTTAGTTAGTTATCGATTTTTATGTGTAGTAGTCGCGAAATTTTGGAAGAACTTGTACTTGCAGTATGCTTATGGTCCATTTGTGCAGAGTCTGATACGTACTAAACACCACACACAATTTTCTGTGTATACAACACATCAGGAATTATTTACATAAACAAACAGTTATAAAGATGTTCTTAGATCTAATCAAACAGAGATAACGTTATATGCGGCTTTCAGGGCGGGAAGGAGCTCCTGGTCCCCGGCACGAATCCGCCCGGCAGATTTGGGTCGAGGTCCGGGGAACCGGCCAGTCTGTGGATTGTTTTTAGGCGGTTTTCCATCTGCCTTGACGAATGCGGGCTGGCTCCCCTTATTCCGCCTCAGTTACGCTATGTCGGCGATTGCTGCGCAAACAAGTCCGCCACGTACGCGTACACCACCATTACTCTACCACGCAAACATAGGGGCTACACTCGTCTAGTGTGAGACGATCCCAGGAGGGGGGGGGGGGGGGGGAGTCCACCGGGAGCCGAACCGCACAATAAACCTGGGTTCGGTGTGGGGCAGTGTAGGGGTGAAGTGGACTGACGTAGTCGTCGTGGGGTTGTGGACCACTGCGGCTGCGGCGGGGATGGAGCCTCTCCGTCGTTTCTAGGTCCCTGGTTAACATACAATACAATATAATGTTATACTTCTTCCACATAGAATGATATGTTTTACGCAGAGGCTATTTATTATTTATCTTGATGATGTGGATCACACTTTGCTTATATCCGTTTTACGGTGGTGTTTATTTCTATGTCTTCCTATTTTTATTTAATTATAGTGTCAAAGCATCTGAAGAAATTCACTGATAACTAACTTTCAAGTTTCTCCTTTAAAGCGAGCATACCTTCAGTTTCTCTGACAAACACATTTAATGCACTTTATTTAGTCTGTGGAGTAATTTGATGTTTCTACAAATGGGTGTTCTGTATTACGCATGTGTGTGGCTATTGCTGATGTGTCTGTTCTGTGTGTAGGCTTTTATGTGTTGTGTGTACCTGGGGGTGAAATTTTGGCCAGTTCGTCCTAGATCGAACATATAGCATTGTGCCATATTACTTTGTATATTCGAGTGTCTGAGTATGGGTCATAATTGGTGGTGGTTAGTGTTTAACGTCCCGTCGACAACGAGGTCATTAGAGACAGAGCGCAAGCTCGGTTTAGGGAAGGATTGGGAAGGAAATCGGCCGTGCCCTTTCAAAGGAACCATCCCGGCATTTGCCTGAAACGATTTAGGGAAATCACGGAAAACCTAAATCAGGATGGCCGGAGACGGGATTGAACCGTCGTCCTCCCGAACGCGAGTCCAGTGTGCTAACCACTTTATATTATACATTAGGTTTTGTTGTAGTTTACTAGGTGTAGAACACTCAACTTCTACTTTGTGGTTTTTGAAAATATGGGCAATCTTCTGTGATAGGTTGCCGATGTATAGGATGGTAGATATACATTTGTTTTGTGTTTTTCTTATGTGGCGCACTTCGTGTTTGGGTCTTTCTTCGCTTTGTCTAGCACTGTGTCAACTATGGAAGCATTAAAATCATGGGCAACTGCTGTCTGTTTCACTATGTTTATTTCTTGTTGAAAGTCTTCTTTGTTCAGTGAAATTTTAATCGCCCTATGTGTCATTGACCTGACGCTTCCAGTTTGTGGATGCTTGACTATATCAGATTGCTGGGATTGTACTGTTGGTCATTGGATTTTTCCTATAAATTTTGAATGTGTGTGTGTCGTTGCATATTGTAATATTTACTTCCAGGTAACTGATACTTTTGTCTTGCTCATGTTCCTCTGTAAACTAATGTTTATGTAGATTATTAAAGTAGTTTAGAATACATTATATACCTTTGGCATCCTCTTTCACTAATGGTAGTGAGTGATCTACATATCTCCTATAGGGTTCCATGTTCTTTAGACAGGGTTCTTGGTTGCTAAATAGTTTTTGTTCCTAGTGATTTGTGTATATGTCATCTATAGTACCTGATAACCATAATTCCATTATTAGGCCATCTGCTTAATTACAAATGTTGCCATCAATGGAAAGAAGTTGTAGGTTAGGTTTAGCTGACGGAGTTCCATAAACTCAATAATCTATGTGTATGGAAACTTCTTATGTTTCATAAGTTTCTTTTGGATTAATGTCACAGTTTCCTGCATGGGCATGTCTGAGTCAATATTGGTAATGTCAGATCATAAGAACAGAGTACTGTGGGAGAGTTTTGTGCCTTTTAGTTCTTCAAATAGTATCATGCTGTTTCTATAGAATATATTGTTCCATGCGTATAATTTTTCAACAGCACGTTATTTCTGTGACTGTCTGTTTGCCGTAATGTTTATAGAGTTTACCATAGGAACTATCGGATTACCTTCTTTGGGTATGTTTTACTCGGCTCTTAGGTGTGGTGCCTTTGGATTCATGCATGTAAGATATTTTCTTTAGTTTCTGTCAATAGAAGATGTGTGTTCCTTAGTTGTTCCTTAACTATATTTTGAAACCGTTCTGTTGGATACTTTTTAATCTGTTAAATATTATGAGTATCAAAGGATTCCCGTGTCTTGTTTATGCACTCCTGTTCTCTCATCACAACTGATGTATCACTTTTGTTTGACTTTGTTAACTACGGGTCAGCTGCTTTTCAATTTACTATTTATGGACTTTGCCGTTTTTGTATCATTTATTGTACATGGATATCTATACTTAGCTTTCTTCATTTCCTTCTCAAGTAACTTCCTTACGTTTTGACTTACTGCTGCATTTTCAGATTCTACTGCAGTTTTAATATCAACTACAATCTGTTTTACTGTATGGTTGTTGAGGTCAGGTTTTTGTTGTATATGCGTCCTTTTTCGAACAGATTATCTTCTCTTTGGTCGAATTTTATGTCTGTTTAGTTCACCACTCTTCTGTAAAATGTGCATGAGCTTTTGTCCGTTATTACAAGGTTGGATTTGTTATTTTGCTTGGTTATTAATGTTACAGCTTAAAGTCAAGATCCGGGACGCCATTCGGGAACGACAGGGAAGAAATGACTGTGAGACGACATCAGCAGATCGCACACTGACCGCCCCGTCTCCAGGACGACAACGCGACAGCAGTGCCCCCTACGTGAAGAGGACATTAGCGCCCCGACCGACTGGTGACGGTCAGTTCAATAGCAGCTTCAAGACTAGCAATTTCGATAGCAGCGTCGACTCAAGTCACCTCGCTTGTACTCTCTATGTAGGACAGACTTGGGATTGTTTATACTGAAAAAGATTTATTATTTTGTAATCCGCCCTTTGTTTGCGATGCATCTGTGTAATTGCCAAAGTTAAGTATTGGTATTTTCTTTTTGTAATAAAACTGATTATTACCCCTTGTTTGATTGTTTGTCTAGCGAACTGAGTATGCAGGCTTCCTAAACACTAAACTGAAGGTATGCAGTTTCTTGCCATGAGTACTGTAAACGATCATGCACTCGATGTCGATTACGTCTTGGACGTCCATACATATGCTGTCATATACTGTGGGTTCCATGTTGTTTACTGCTTTAATCAGTATGTTGAATAGTTGTCTGTTAGCAAGTCCTACTCCTTGTGTAACCCACTTATTTCGGTATTCAGTCATATTTTTTTCCCCTTGTGCTTTATAAGTTTTACTTTTATGCTGCTTGAGCTTACTTTCACTTTCATGTAACTCAGCAATACGTGTACTTAATGACACTGGTGATAAGTCTCATATGTGCAACTGTTTTTAGTACTTTCAAATTTTGTTATGCTTATATATAGCTCCCATTGCATTGCGTGGCACTAAAGTACAGGAAAATGTCAAAGTATTCCACTGACTAAATAAAAGGCATTAAATGGATTGGTTAGAAGAACTGAGGATATATTTGCCTTACAACTAATTTAAAGATAAGACGTTAAACTGAAAAACTTTAAAGTTGGTCAGTGAATTTCTTCAGATGTTTCGACTGTACTCTTATATGAAAATTGTAACGCATAGAAATAAATACTATTGCAAAGTATACGTAAGCAAAGTATGATCCAGTTTGTTAAGATAAATACCCTGTGTACGAAAGCGTATCATACTCTGTGGACGACTTTTAAATTTATCTCTGTCAACGACAATTATAAACGCGTCATTCCGGTTGTTGGTAGTTAGTGCAATGTATCAGAAATTGCTTCACTATTTATGTCACAGCAATTAACTAACTGACAAAATAATACAACTGCCCTAGGGATTACATGGTATTATTATTATTTTTGTCATTATTGTTATTGTACACACTGTATGTAAAAGCCGGCCGATGTGGCCGAGCGGTTCTAGGAGCTCCAGTCTGGAACCGCGCGACTGCTACGGTCGCAGGTTCAAATCCTGCCTCGGGCGTGGATGTGTGTGATGTCATTAGGTTAGTTAGGTTTAAGTAGCTCTAGGTTGTAGGGGACTCATTACGTCAGCTGTTAAGTCCCATAGGGCTCAGAGCCATTTTCGTTTGTAAAAGTAAACACAGCAAATGATTTCGCTGTATGAGATATCGCAAGTTATGACTAGTCAGGCACTTTCCAAGCGTCTGACATTGCGTAATGTATTGGTAGATAATACACTGTGTCTGGGTTAATCATATAACAATATAAAATGTAACAACTTGAGGCGTAACTGAGGTATTTATTGGTGGTTTTGATCTGTTGTTGTGGTCTTCAGTCCAGAGACTGGTTTTATGCACCCCTCCATGCTAACAATGCTAACAAATCCTGTGCCAGCTTCTTCGTTTCCAAGTAACTTCTGCATCCTACATCCTTCTGAATCTGCTTATTGTCTACATCTCTTGGTACCCTCCTACGATTTGCACCCTCTGCGCTGCCCTCAAATACTAAACTGGTGATTCCTTGATGTCTCAGAACATGTCGTACCAACCGGTCCCTTCTTCTAGACAAGTTCTGCCAGAAATTTCTCTCCTTCCCAATTCTATTCAGTACCTCCTCACTAGTTACAGGATCTACCCATCTAATATTCAACATTCTTCTGTGGCACCACGCCTCGAAAGCTTCTTGTCTAAACTATACAAACATGAAAACTGTGATTGTTTTATCTATTTGCTGCCGTCACGTGGTACCGCATGCACATGCTTGTAACAGCTTTGTTCACACACACGGGCATCAGTGCGCGTGTGGATTCCACAGTAGAAGATGTTTCTTGTGTGCTCTCTCTTGCGGAGATAAAGTCTGTTACATCGGCACACTGTCGTTTCCGGGGTAAGTATGAACTGCGACCAAATGACGATGTACCCACGGACGTAAGTGTCAAGAAATGGGACAAGTGGCTTCTGGAAACTGGGAGCTTGCTTTCGATATCAGGCCTCCACGCCAAGCACGCAGTTACAGAGGCTACTGTTGAACAAATCCCCACGTCCTTCCAGGAAAGCCTTTGTCAGTCAGTCCGAGAAGCGAGGAGACGGTTCAATTGCGCCGTTCGAGTGTACAGTTTGTCGTCCGTATAAGGTTGCGCCTACGGGCGTGCAAACTGCAGCTTCATCACGAAATCAAGACTGAGGATAGGCCGCGACGGAAGGCATTCAGGGAGACAGTTCTCTCAAAACTGGATGAAAACAAGGTATTCCTCGATTTCATCTGTTTCTCGGACGAGGTTACATCCCACACTTCCGGCACGATATACACGCGCAGTCAGCGCAGATCGGGAAGTGACGGCCGCTCAGACAACCTTCCCCCCCCCCCCCCCCCCTTGCTCACCCGCCACCACGTAGTGGTAGAGCACGAATGTCACTTTCCGGAAGTGAGGGCGTGTTGCGGATTGGTGATGGACAGGGTTAGGCCGCGTCCTACGTAAGCGATAGAAGAGATCGACAGCATTCGACAGCTTCACGCGACAACACACAACCGGAAGTATAGTTACGGAAGTGTCGTACATGAGCGACATCTGTGTCGCTGCCTGTTTCCCGCTGCAACTTCAAATGTGTTTGAATCTGGTCGCTGCAGCACGTGCGACAGAGAGCTACAGCCACGTGTCTTCTCGGCAAAGCAGTCGAGGGGACGCGACGGCAGCTATGAAATACTTATCATCCAATTTACAGAAAACTGTTTGCTGTGGCCATCTCCATCAGACATCACGGCGCCTAGAGTATCAGCAACCAAACTGACAACCTGCAGCCGCGATCTGGCCGTCTTGCAGATACACCGAAGCACTACACAACCGACACGCAATATTGATGAACGGCCAAAGCAAAAACCACAACAACAACAACACAGTAAAGACACCAGCGCCACTACCGGCCCACATAAACATAAGGAAGAGGTCACTGCAGATCCCGGAACTATATTCACACGTCAAACCACGTGATGGAAAATAGTTCCGAGGTACTCATCCGCCGAAGCGCTATAAAGGCCGGCGCTCGGCCGCACATCGGCAGTTCATCGACGGCCAGCAGACTTGGATAGCGCAGCTCTGACAGCCCGGCTTGAATGTTCTCGCTGGATTAGGCTTGGTATATCGGAGAAGACTCTGGCGGAGACTCATGGGAATTTATTTCAGTTGTTTTCTGTCTTATTCTTGTACGTAGTTGCGATTCGAAGACGGATCACTGATTTGTGTTGATGTTATACTTGAAGAATTTGTTTTGGTTAATTGAACAGTCCAATAAACTGTTTGCGGACTTCGATCGTTAGTTTCTTCTGCTTACGTAGACACATCACTATTCGATGAAAAAATATGATTCTGCGCATCTTATAGCTTGATATCTTTAAACGATACAGGTCTGAATTTATTTTTGTTATTTGTAATAGTTACTGTGCTGCATGAAATATGGGTACTTGGCTGCACAAAATTTGTAAGAATTTGAAGAGATAAAATCACATTGCATAGACTTTCCGTATAGTTCACTTAGGTCCATACATTATTGCGTATGAAATGTACCCAATATATCTAAATTGCAGTTAAAGTTGAGATCGGAATGATATCTCTTTTCGTTCTTGAGATATTGGTTGTTATATCTGCGGACAGGTCGCTCGCATCGCGTCTGTAACTTTCCACCGCTTCGGGAATGAAGTGGTCGTAAAAACTGTCGTACCTCATAAACGATTCAAGATATCGAAACGACATTTTTTGGAAATGACAGCACGCAGAAAGGACTATTTTATCGCTTGATTAACCCTCGATACGATTTTGTAAACACTTGAGCAGAACGAAAACAGGACTCTCTATAAATTACACCTTGAGCGTTCATCTGAATTTTCATAGCCAAACAGAGGGAGAGAAACAGGTAAACGGGGTATCAAACTGTTGTGTTCATAGTTCCACGTAGTCAGTGCATATACAACTTTCCCACTAGAGTGCGCCCCGCTAAACACCACAGCGCAGGCGCAGCGCGCGCCCGTCTCCGCACTACGAGATGGCGCTGCCATAGAGATGGACAAAATTCTGCTTCCGCCGATCCGAATATTAATATGTTACACAGCCAATGAGATTGCTGCTAACGTAGAACCTTTTCTCCTCACAGATCACACTCGCGCAGTGATACATGAACGCGCGAGGTATTATAACGAGTGTACAGACCTCCAATTAGTCAGTCTGCATTTGTCTGCGCCAGTCTGTACCAGTATGCATTAGTCTGTACCAGTCTGTATGAGTTCTACATTTGTCTGTACCAGTCTATAGTCAAGTTTCAGACTGTGCCTAATAAGATTACCATATTCCTGCACATAACATGAAGACAAACATATAGACACTTTTGTCAAGTATCAGAGATATATATGAGAATAAGATTAACGTACCAATACCAAAGGAACTTCAGATTGTCAATTGTAAATACCATCCAGAACCAGGTTAAGTAATTTATATGCTTGTTATTATTTTAATAAATGAGTGTGAAAATTAATCAAGTTCTGTTTAAAGTTGGTCACCGTCAATCTGCTATTCTAAGCGTGCAGGTGGCATTTCTATCGTCTGACCTAACGGCAGAAGATAAACACGCCACGATAAGACCACGAGACATATTGCTGACACTCGCCTACTTCATTAGAGTGACAAGTCAATTAATCTGATGGTGTATGTACTGAAGGTCTTACAGTACGCACACCACACAAATTGACCAGCGTCAGGCCTAGTTTTGCATGAAAATATTTAACTGCTTGAAAGGAAACCGGTTAATTAACGAAAACTTAATTATTGACTTGAGGAAAAATTGAAATATTTCACGAAAAGCTGCTGCCAAACTATGCAAATGAAGTGTCAAAAATTTCATCAGTTCAACTCTTACCTGTTTTACATATAGAGAGATACATTGGTGGGGTATTTAAATGTCAAAAAGGCTTCCTTCGAATCAAGTACGCTAGGAAGGAAATAGAGGAGTCAGTATGATCATGGTTTCTGAATAAAACTTGAAAATAAAGAAATGAAAGAAATCAGGCAAACATTTTATAGAATGATTTGTATAAAAGAAATAATTAGATCAGAGAAAAGTTCTAAGTGCCTTTGAATGATGCTTGTAATCATGAAGAGAAAATGAGGAGCACCAAACGTTTCCTTAATACTTTCTATTTCATACTTTTAGACGAATCATTGCACAAAACGTTTGACTTACTCTTAAAAAATTTTGTATGATTTACTTTTACAGACTGTTAAGATTAAATGGAACGCTTGGCCTTAACACTGATTGCTGATGAACTACGTTCTCAACATCAAATATCTTTAAAATTTCATGGTCCATTGTAATTTATAAGGAACTTAATGTGTGTGTGATATACTGGGATAGGTGCGTATACACTTAAAGATCAAGTTCTTTGGCAAGACCTTAAAAATATACTTAGCGATGCAGTGTAAACAGTGTACATAAAATTTAGTATACAGAATTGTAACTGAGTGTGTTAAAATACTAAAAAATTCGGAATCGAACCCCACACCTTCCCGAATCACGTAATGTAACGCTACCACTACACCAAAACTACCTGTGGTATCATGTTATGAATCTGTTGATTTTGGGTAGTTAGTCATGTAATCAGTAATTCTTCCACATTTATTGGCTGTTAAAAGTTCGTGATCACTTAAAATCATTCGTATTTAATTTATTGATGAGACAGTCGAATGCTCATCTGCTCATTCACTTGTATTCGAATAACTTGTCTGGTGATCCACGTAGTTGATCATATTTATGAAATTTTCCATTGAGATTTTTCCCTTTATATATTTCAATTTATTTTCTTAAGTAAACCCAATTTTGTAGCCAACACTCCAGCTACAGTATTCTACAGTTTAGGGGCGCCGTTTTATAGAAACAGCTGGTTGGCTCTAAGCAGCCATTTTGTAGCGCGACATGGTCGCTAGCACGCAGGACACCCAAGCTTTTCGCCCGGTGCTGGTGCTTGTCTCTGGGGTGTCCTGTATCCAGAAGTCGCTCACTGTCGCTCGCTTTTGTCGCTGACATAGGACACGGCCTTACAGGCGCATTCTTCTTGATGAAGCCCACACTTTATGCAGCATCGCACGTAGACATGTTGGTGCTGTATACTACGCCACAATTTCCTCGTGACGTAATCTTTCAACAGGATCCAGTACAATGTTGTTTTGCGCATAGTGTTAGGGATTTCTTGGCTCATGAGTTACCAGATCGCTGGATTGATAGTAAATCGATTGCTTGGCCCACTGGAAGCCCCGAAGTTACGCCACTTGATTTGTTTCTGTGGTGATTTATCAACGATGATGTGTACCAGACACCAGTTCGTGAACCATAAGATGTGCGCTATGGCACTAGTGCAGCTGCCGCAAATGTTACGCCTACAGCTCTGCAAAAGACTTGGAGAGAAGTAGAATATATACATATCGAGGTGTATTATATTTGCAAAAAGATATTTTCAGTTACCAAATTCGTAGAAACAATCGCTACTTTAGATACTACAGTCTATGTTATTATTCGTTTAACCCGGACACCTCATACGTCCAGATCACAGTAAACTGGCTTCTTGTAACTGGCAGATTGGTATTTAATCAACGCTAATGGTTTCCAAATGCCCAGTAAGATCTTTTGGAACTGTTCACACTTTGGTTATCGTTATTAGCGGTAGTGGTGAGACAGAATGCATTAGTGGCCTGAGGCCTTCGAGTTTCTGCAATTTCAGAAGTTGGTTGTTTTTTAGGGAGGATACCAGACTGCGAGGTCATCGGTCTCATCGGATTAGGGAAGCAAGAGGAAGGAAGTCAGCCGTGCTCTTTCAAAGGAACGATCCCGGCATTTACCTGGTGCGATTTAGGGAAATGACGGAAAACGTAAATCAGGATGGTCGGACGCGGGCTTGAACCGTCGTCCTGTTGAATGCAAGTGCAGTGTGCTACCACTGCGCCACCTCACTCATTTTCAGAAGTAGTGAATCCAGCAGTCTAGTGATATACACACAGTAAATATAATGCACACATTCTAACTAGGTTGATGTTAAATGTGGGTGCAGAATGAGGATGAAACAACTGCCGCTATGGGAACGAATGGTGCAGAGGAAGCGTGTTCTGTAACAAGTGCCTGTCGTCAATCTGGATAGTTAATTTTTTCTTTCTGAGAATCAGTTGTAGGTAGCACTGGTGATACCGAAAATGCAGGATGCATGGCCCTTGCTACCGATACATAACCTTTTTTGATTGTTTGTAAATATTTGTAATTAAAATGACTTATTTTAATAAGTGAGGACATTGCTTCGCTGTATGTGTACATTTAGGTAGAAGTCTGTTGATGTTTCATTGTACTTATCTGTGTTTTACTGTGAAATTTATCTCTGGGAACAAGATAAAGGAATTGTTATTTGCATCCACTAGCAACGATAATAGCAGTGCTTGTGCGTTGTAAAATCTTTGGGTAGGGCGTTGTTGCGCAGAGGGCGCGGTAAGAGGGAGATGGGTTCAAGTGCATGTAGTGTGTGAATGTGTGGTGATAACGCCCTCGCAGTAGAGACTGCCATTTTCGGCGGCATAACGTACGCACGCCGGCCAGATGTCTAGAGCAGGAGTATGGACAGTGGATGGGCGGAAGATGCTGTGTTAATTACGATTGCCCGTTCCTATAATTAGCCGTGGCTCCATAATATACTGCCATCTTCAGCAACAGCAGCAGTTCCAGCAACACAGTTTCGTCATCGGCTCCGAGTTTCGTCGTATGCACAGCACTGAAGTAAGATTGTTCATTGGTAGAAAGTATTAACGGCTAACCCAGTAGCACAACTGAATGTGATAAGATTTATTTAAATAATAATCAGTTAAACTCAAGACGATTGTCTTCTCATTGCCCCCAGACATTGTTACCAAGCAGGATCCTTGTTCCTTTTTTTCCTAATATGCTAACTGAGTATCATAAGAAACAAATTGAATACTTACAGCCAGTTTATTAATAATCTCTCTTCTAAGAATTTTAGCCTCAGTCTACTTTCAATTAACTGTCGTACAACAGAGGCTTCAGTATATGACAAAGTAAGCCATATTCATTTTTTAAGTTCGAAAATCAATCACTGGAAAAAATCCAAATCTAAAGAAACGCACAAATGAAGAGTGCGGAAGTTTTATTTATTTTACATATAGATTGGAGCACATGGCTGTTTGGTTTGGTACATATTCTAGTATTTAATTCTGTTCATGTCAGTAAAAAAGCCTCAGTTGTTAAGACAATAATGTGAAATCCAATTTGCAAAATAAGTAACGGTAAAGAAAATGTGCTTGTTTTTTTTTCTAAATTTCTTTGATGCGCTGTGTTGAGGTCACTGAAAATCACTGTTCACATAACGAAGTTCAGTACTACAGTTTAATTGCATATTTTCAAATCATTATTCGATTGCCTTTGTCAAAATTTAATGCCAAACATAACATAAGAGTGACTTCTCAGTTTCCTTTATCATTGTATACTCACTTAAAATTAGCGTAAGGAAATCGCAACACTTAGTTGCCACGTCAGTGTTTAATTATGTATGTTTTTCTTTCCCATCATCTTGTACAGGATTTTGGAGGTAAATGGCCCTAGTAGGCTGGCGACCGTAAATTACTTCCTTTTCGTTCATTGGTGTAACTTCTGGATTCATGATTAGTGGTACCCCTTCCTGCCCAGTGTTGTTCGGGAGTGAATGCACAAAATAACTACATTTTACAAATTACAGCCCTGTTTAATTACTTTTATTTTTAGTAGACTTTCCATCAGAAGGGTCGGTTGAACAATTTCCTCCTGCTTATTGGTATCACTTCTTCGGGAAAGATAGCCTTATACAATTAAAAAAAAATCCATTAGGCATACACGCGATCCACGGTCATATTTTATATCGCAAGCAGGATAGGCCGATTAGTAAGAGGGAGATTACACACTGCTAGTAAACTGAGACTTGCTTCATCATGCCATAAAATTTTGTTAGAAATAAGCTGCATCAATTATACACTGCCACATTAGTTCGTGGTTTAATGAAATATCTACAAAAATAAATAACATTTACCTGTAGTCATTCAAAAAGTAACAGTGTTCCAAAAAATTCTTTCTTTCTAAAGTTTTATTAGACTCTAATGTTGATGGAGGTGGGGACAAAGGTGGGGCTGGAGGTACTAGCTGATATCCGATTAGACTCAGGTTAATGGTCGGAGAAAGGTTGGTGACCATGGTTGCAGCCGGTAGGCGCGTTGTTATTACAGCCGTGCCATTCGCGTGCTCGCTCGTCATTCATCACCCAACGTGCGTCGAGATAACGGTGATACAGCAGCAAAATATTAGTCTTTGAACAAAATATCCTTTCTATCGGCGCATTAAAGTACCACCGCATTGGCAGCTGAAAGGAAGGGCATTTTCAATAATGAGTTGCCTCAGCAATGGATCGGCTGTCGGTGCGCAAAGAGTTCGCCTTACACCACTAGCCGAAACTTACAGTGTGTGAATTTTGTGTTTGAGTTACGTGAAAAACTCCATCTGTGTACTTCCTCTTCACACAACGTTGAAGGATGTGTGACGTCGCATAGCAGGAGCAGTGAATATATTAACCCCTTACATGCTCCTAAATGTGTGCCATCATTTTGACTGCCGTACGTGTTTATTGTGTGTCTTGTGGAGGGTAATGTGGTAATTCGCGTAAAATTAAAAGTGATAAGCTCCTGTAGGACCAAACTGCTGAGATCATGGGTCGATAAATTAAAACTTAGATCTTATACGCAACTAAAGGAAGTACTGCATGGCTGTACAGGAGTTGCACAAAAATACGGATAGAGGCCGAGGAAAGCATGCTCGAACATCAATGGGTGCTAGCCGACCCTGCAGGTTGCACCGTTGTATCTGACCGTGAACGGCATCTCTGCAGTCTCCTCAATATAATGTAAGAGTCAGGTGCGGTTGTAAGCCGTCGCTTGCTTTTGATCATGAATATATGTCTGAGTGATGGTAAATGTCATTACACTACTGGCCATTAAAATTGCTACACCAAGAAGAAATGCTGATGATTAAACGGGTATTTACTGGACAAATATATTATACTAGAACAGAAATATGATTACATTTTCAAACAGTTTGGGTGCATAGATCGTGATAAATCAGTACCCGGAACAACCACCTCTGGCGGTAATAACGGCCTTGATACACCTGGGCATTGAGTCAAACACAGCTTGATTGGAGTGTACAGGTACAGCTGCCCATGCAGCTTCAACACGATACCACAGTTCATCAAGAGCAGTGACTGGAGTATTGTGACGAGCCAGTTGCTCCGCCACCATTGACCAGATGTTTTCAGTTGGTGAGAGATCTAAAGAGCGTGCTGGCCAGGGCACCAGTCGAACATTTTCTGTATCCAGGAAGGCCCGTACAGGACCTGCAACATGCGGTCGGGCATTATCCTGCTGAAATGTAGGCTTTCGCAGGGATCGAATGAAGGGTAGAGCCACAGGTCGTAACACATCTGAAATGTAACGAGACGTGTAACCAATGGCACCCCATACCATCACGCCAGTATGGCGCGACGAGTACACGCTTCTAACGTGCGTTCACCGCGATGTCGCAAAACACGGATGAGACCATCATGATGCTGTAAACAGAACCTGGATTCATCCGAAAAAATGTCGTTTTTCCATTCGTGCACCCAGGTTCGTCGCTGAGTACACAATCGCAGGCGCTCCTGTCTGTGATGCAGCGTCAAGGGTAACCGCAGCCAAGGTCTCCGAGCCGATAGTCCATGCTGCTGCAAACGTCGTCGAACTGTTCGTGCAGATGGTTGTTGTCTTGCAAACGTCCCCATATGTTGACTCACTGATCGAGGCGTGGCTGCACGATCCGTTACAGTCATGCGGATAAGATGCCTGCCATATCGACTGCTAGAGATACGAGGCTGTTGGGATCCAGCACGGCGTTCCGTATTACCCTCCTGAACCCACCGATTCCTTATTCTGCTAACAGTCATTGGATCTCGACCAACGCGAGCAGCAATGTGATGATACGATAAACCGTAATCGCGATAGGCTACAATCCAACCTTTATCAAAGTCGGAAACGTGTTGGTACGCATTTCTTCTCCTTACACGAGGCATCACAACAACGTTTCACCAGGCAACGCTGGTCAACTGCTGTTTGTGTATGAGAAATCGGTTGGAAACTTCCCTCATGTCAGCACGTTGTAGGTGTCGCCACCGGCGCCAGCCTTGTGCGAATGCTCTGAAAAGCTAATAATTTGCCTATCAGAGCATCTTCTTCCTGTAGGTTAAATTTCGCGTCTGTAGAACGTCATCTTCGTTACGTAGAAATTTTATGGCAGGTAGTGTATCGTTGCATAAAGAAAAGCGACTATATTCTCAATGACCTTCAATCATGATCTACACCCTTCATTTTTATACATGACATTAGTGAATTTACTCATGGCAGTTTTCTTGCGTATGACTGCGGTCACTTCCAGAATTGAAATTAATAGTCAAATTAATTAATTTAATAATATTGAATCTTGAATTGCTGGTGTACCGATGTCCCACTCCCCCAAAAAATAATAGTTGAGTGAGTATGAATGAGAACGGTGTCGTGAACACCGAGATTATGACATGAAATGAAAATATTACTCTGACAATGTTGTTAGAGTGAGAGTATGGAATGCCGCCTGTCATAGTCAGATCAGTGTTCTGTGTAGTTGTCAGTGCTTGATGTCGGAGCTACGTGATTTCGTATATGGGCAAATTGCTGGTGCTCGTACGGTAGCTGCTTAGGAAGCCGAAATGTTTGGTATTTGTAGAGGAATCGAATCAAAGGTCTATACCGCATACAGGCAAGGTGGAAAGACAACAGCCGCTAAGTCACAATGTTCACGGAAGTCCGAACTGAGTGACCGTAATGGATGGTCATTGAAGATGACTGTGGCGAAAAATAGGACGATAGCTGCAAACGTCACTGCAGAACTGGAAACCATAGTGGCGGACCCTGTCATGATGAAACTAACACGAAGGGAGGTCCAGGTTCAGCGTGAGCTGGAATTCCAAAAGTACTCATCAGTGGTGAAAATGCCCTGAACAGGAAAACATGGTGTTGAAGCTATAACATCTGGACTATGAATCAATGGACGGATCAGTCTTTCTTCACAATGTTTTTAACACCTGACCACGTCTCAAGAATGAAATACGTCGGAATTTCGGTGATGATTAAGGCAGCCATGCTGTGGTGTTCCATGCGCACCATAGGTTGCTCTGCAAGAGTGCATACGACCGCCGAGAATTACGTGACCATTTTGGCTGGTCAGGTCCGTCCCATGGCACACTTTTCCTTGCCCAGTGTTCACGCTGTGTTCCCAGACGACAGCAGGTCTTGCCGACGCAGCTCGCCTCCTCCAGGACTGGTCACTTGAGCGCGGGGACCAAGTGTCGCTCCTCCTCTGCCCATCACAGCCACCAGATCCCAATGGCATCGACGCTCTGTGACCCACTCTGGACAGAAGTGTGTGTGTGGTCGCTGTCTACCATCATAGGTATGTGAACGTGCTAGTATTTTGCAGATAAACAGGTTTAAAATTCCCTTGAAAACCTTTAAGCAGCTGCGTCTTCCACACAGAGACGACTAGAAGATGTTTTAAATGCCAACAATTTTTCCATACCGTAATAGTGTTTTTGGTCTTTCCCTAGTTTTGTCCACTCCCTTTATGTGCACGCATTGTCACTGTTATACCACTGGAGAATCTCATGGTTATTTTGAAATTAAAAGCTTTGTTCTATATCTACATCTACATCCATACTCCGCAAGCCACCTGACGGTGTGTGGCGGAGGGTACCTTGAGTACCTCTATCGGTTCTCCCTTCTATTCCAGTCTCGTATTGTTCGCGGAAAGAAAGATTGTCGGTATGCCTCTGTGTGGGCTCTAATCTCTGTAATTTTATCCTCATGGTCTCTTCGCGAGATATACGTAGGAGGGAGCAACATACTGCTTGGCTCCTTGGTGAAGGTATGTTCCCGAAACTTCAATAAAAGCCCGTACCGAGCTACTGAGCGTCTCTCTTCCACTGGAGTTTCTTTCGTCGAGCGAGCAGTTGTATATGATTCTTAAGCAAGGAGTTACTGCATCAGCATACAATGAAAGGAACCTAATCGGTATGTAGTCTGGAGCGACAAACTTGCTTTTATTAAGCGATTTAAGTTGCTATACTACTACGTTAGTCATGTTGGCAGCTTTTATTGATTCTAAATGTGGAACATTTAGTTCGTCTTTCTTCGTGAAGGAATTTCGGAGGCCTGTGTTAAGTAATTCTGCTTTGGCAGCACTGTCGTCAATAGTATCTGAATTGCTGTCGCACAAAGAAGGCGCTGACTTCGTCTTGTCTTTAGCACGTCATGTCTACTGAACTATTTGCAATAAAATGATATAATTTTGCAGGTACATCCAGTAATATATTTGCATACCGTCCGCGAAATGTGTTGCCGATGGAGTTAGTAGTAAGGAAGTAATAAATTAAAAACTCATACGTGACGCCAACGTTTCTCTCACATTTCAATATTTGACGTCGTACATTCGGAACTATCTTTCGTTCAATTATATAATATTGCTGATATATTCAGTACATGTGAATAATGTCTGCAAAATGTGTCGCCAATACAGTTAGAGGTAAAGAAGTAACCAACTAAAACATGAAGCTTCATGAGGCAGTTCTACTGAACGGACAGCGAAAATCAATAACTTTTTTCCCTTCGTCATTTCGTGGCGTTGTCAACGAGAAAAAGTTCCTCGAGGTTTAAAATTATGTGTAAATTTTGTTGCAAGTCACTAAGTGCTCTCATTCTCAGATACTGGATGAATGAACTGTGAGTATTGGAGCTTCACTGACACACTACTTTCTCAACTCCATCCCTACCCCTTTCATATACAGGGTGAGTCACCTAACGTTACCGCTGGATATATTTCGTAAACCACATCAAATACTGACGAACCGATTCCACAGACCGAACGTGAGGAGAGGGCCTAGTATAATTGTTTAATACAAACCTACGTCTTTTTAAATGGAACCACGTTAGTTTTGTTAGCACATCTGAACATATAAACAAATACGTAATCAGTGCTGTTTGTTGCATTGTAAAATGTTAATTACATTCAGAGATATTGTAACCTAAAGTTGACGCTTGAAACCTCCGACGTTCAGTTGCGTGTTGTAACAAACAGCATACTGCATCGTCACCGCTTTCACCCGTTTCATGTGTCGCTACATCAGCAATTACATGATGATGACTTTAATCACCGAGTGCAATTCTGTCAATGGGCATTAACAGAGAATGCGTTGCAGTTCTACATGTTTACCGATGAAGCGAGTTTCACAAACCACGGGGCAGTGAATCTACGGAACATGCATTACTGGTCCGTGGACAATCCTCGCTGGCTCAGACAGGTAGGGCGACAGCGACCGTGGACTGTAAATGTATGGGGTGGAATCATTGGCGACCACCTCATTGGTCCTCACTTCATTGCGGGGGCCCAAACAGCTGCAACATACATCGCGTTTCTACAGAATGATCTTCCAACGTTGCTCGAAAATGTCCCACTGGAAACGCGTCGACGTATGTGGTATCAGCATGATGGTGCACCTGCACATTCCGCAATTAACACTAGGCTGACCCTTGACAGGATGTTCGACGGGCGTTTCATAGGACGTGGAGGACGCATAAATTGGCCAGCCCGTTCTCCTGATCTTACACCTCTGGACTTCTTTCTGTGGGGTACGTTAAAGGAGAATGTGTACCGTGATGTGGCTACAACCCCAGAGGATATGAAACAACGCATTGTGGCAGCCTGCGGCGACATTACCCCAGATGTACTGCGGCGTGTACGACATTCATTACGCCAGAGATTGAAATTGTGTTCAGCAAATGATGGCAACCACATTCAACATCTATTGGCCTGACACGTCGGGACACACTCTATTCCATTCCGTAATTGAAAACGGAAACCACGTGTGTACGTGTACCTCACCCCTCATGGTAATGTACATGTGCGTCAGTGAAAAAGACCAATAAAAAGGTGTTAGCATGTGGACGTAATGTGCCGTTCCTGTCTTTTCTGTACCTAAGGTCCATCACCGTTCCCTTTGGATCTCTACGTAATTCGGTGCTCTCAGATACACACGGTCGAACAGCGGAGGAGTGGTACTCAAGCGTCAACTTTAGGTTACAATATCTCCGGATGTAATTAACATTTTACAATGCAACAAACGGCACTGATTACGTATTTGTTTATATGTTCAGATGTGCTAACAAAACTAACGGAGTTCCATTTAAAGAAACGTAGGTTTGCGTTAAAAAACATACTTCCGTGCATTTTAACCAATTACACCAGCCCCTCTCCTCACGTTCGGTCTGTGGAATCTATTCGTCAGTATTTGATCTGGTTTACGAAATATATCCAGCGGTAATGTTAGGTAACTCACCCTGTATATATATATTTATATATGTATATATATATATATATATATATATATATATAATCATAGCCTAAGTTTTCGTTCAGGATATAAGATATCTCCGTTCCAAATTTCATCCAAATCCATCCTGTCGTATCAGTTTGAAGGAGTAACAAACACAAACTTTCGCAGTCATAATGTATATGTTTTCCAGCGCCCAGATCTCCGTGAAAATTTATACTTTTCTGAGATACAGAGGTTCAACGTTACACTATTTGTACACAAAAATATGTCTGTAATATCCAGTTATGTAGCATGGGGGAAAAAATGGTTCAAATGGCTCTGAGCACTATGGGACTTAACGTCTATGGTCATCAGTCCCCTAGAAGTTAGAACTACTTAAAACTAACTAACCTAAGGACAGCACACAACACCCAGTCATCACGAGGCAGAGAAAATCCCTGACCCCGCCGTGAATCGAACCCGGGAACCCGTAGCATGGGGAAGTACGTGGTAAAGTGTTTCCATTATCAACAGAATGGTTCTGTAGACCCCACGTCGTAGTACTGACGCACGTGCAGAATTTTTGTGCACGACAAATCTCGTCTGAGGAGTACAGTTAGTTTTGCGTTGATACTATTTCACATAAGTAAAATATCAAAATTTCAGTCATTCGTAAAGTGTTTTACACATAAGTGAAATTGCTGGCTGTAGCAGGGAGAGGAATGGAACCAGCGCAAACATGCGCGAAAATGGCTCGGACTGAAATGTGGGGAACAGCTGCATCGTTCTATCTTTCTCAGCACCACTAAAAATTTTCCGAAATATTTTGGCATCTGAACATATTTGTAGATTTTTATGCAGAGGTAGAAGGAGACAGTGGTAATGGGAAAGAGATGGGAAATAAATAGACACTGGAACACTGTAGTGCTTGTGGTGTAGAATGAGGGAAGGAGACAATGGCAGTGTAAGAGAATGATAGCTCAGTGGCAGTGGTTTACAGTGACAGAAGAACAGTGCTAGGAAAAGACTGAAGGAGACAGTGCTAGTGGGAGAGGAATGAAGAGAAGGAGAAAGAGGGAGTCGATGATAGCTGGTCTAGTGGCAATGAGAGACAGAGTCTATGACAGTGACAGCTAGGAAGTCAGAGATAGTGATGGTGACAAGAGACAGCGTCAGTAGGAAGGAATGTTTCAGATAGAAGCAGAGAGAGTGATAGTGAGAAAAGACAATAATTGTAGGACAGAATGGAAGCGACGGTGGCTGTGAGATGATAGTAGGACAGAATGGAAGCGACGGTGGCTGTGAGATGATCTACATCTGCATCTACATACATACTCCGCAATCCACCATACGGTGCGTGGCGGAGGGTACATCGTGCCACAACTAGCATCTTCTCTCCCTGTTCCACTCCCAAACAGAACAGGGGAAAAACGACCGCCTATATGCCTCTGTACGAGCCCTTGCTTCTCTTATCTTATTTTTGTGGTATTTCCGCGAAATGTAAGTTGGCGGCAGTAAAATTGTACTGCAGCAGTCAGTCTCAAATGCTAGTTCTCTAAATTTCCTCAGTAGCGATTCATGAAAAGAACGCCTCCTTTCCTCCAGAGACTCCCACCTGAGTTCCTGAAGCATTTCCGTAACACTCGCGTGATGATCAAACCTACCAGTAACAAATCTAGCAGCCCGCCTCTGAATTGCTTCTATGTCCTCCCTCAATCCGACCTGATAGGGATCCCAAACGCTCGAGCAGTACTCAAGAATAGGTCGTATTAGTGTTTTATAAGCGGTCTCCTTTACAGAGGAACCACATCTTCCCAAAATTCTACCGATGAACCGAAGACAACTACCCGCCTTCCCCACAACTGCCATTACATGTTTGTCCGACTTCATATCGCTCTGCAATGTTACACCCAAATATGTAATCGACGTGACTGTGTCAAGCGCTACACTACTAATGGAGTATTCAAACATTATGGGATTCTTTTTCCTATTCAGATGCATTAATCTACATTTATCTATATTTAGAGTTAGCTGTCATTCTTTACACCAATCACAAATCCTGTCCAAGTCATCTTGTATCCTCCTACAGTCACTAATGATATGATGATGATGACATTAGGTTTGTTGAGCGCTCAACTGCGCTGTCATCATCGCCCATACAAATTCCCAATTTTTACACAGTAGGTTTTTTTCACTCAGACCAATCTAGCCACTGTCACGAATGGTGATGATAATGAAAAGATGGAGACAACACAAACACCCAGTCCATAGAAAGAGAAAATGCCCAACGCGGCCGAGTATCGAACCCGGGACCCCGTGATCGAGAGGCAGCAAGACTTGCCACTAGACCACGCGGTGCGGACGTGGCTGTGAGACAGGATGTAGTGAAAGTTAGAGAGACACAGAGAGATAACAATGAGTTGAGCTGAATGAGTGAATGAGATGGGCAAGCGGGAGTGGAGAGGTATGAACGACTTACAGCGATGGCCTAGTGGGTCTTAGGTGATCCTGTGTGAGTGAAATGTAAGTAGAATGTTAAAAATACCGTGATTACCTTAACATGCCAAAATTTTTGGGACGATTTTTAAGGCACTGAGAAAGGTCGAATGAGGCAGCTGGAACCCCACTTTTCAGTCAGTCTTTTAAAAGAGAAGCATGTTAGCCTTTTTTGTGCTCCAATGGGAAAATTTTTTAGTTGGTATGTACTACGAATGTTCCTATTTATAAATGTAATTCCCCTCCTGTTACATACATCAATATAATTACTGCTCAACCAGCAGCGTCTGTAGAATCTTACAACAGCGGTTGAATTTCTGTACAAATTGTAGATGACCTTCTGTTACACAAACTTTGTGTGTGACAACTTCAGAAATGCAACAAGAAAATTGTGATGATCTTTTCCTAAGTGTACTCATAGTAAAAGCCGAGATCAACTATGCTAGGGTTGTCCATTAACTTGTTTAGCTTTTGCTTTACCTCGTGCATGTGCTTTGCACTAAATGGGAGCAGAATACGCAGTATGCTTAACGTCGCTTCTCGGACGTGGCCGCGTTCGTCATCGATGAAACCGCGTAGAGCGACCCGCAGGCAGCCAGACAGTTGCGTGACGTCACAGCCTGCGGGCGGGCCACGGCCTGCGGCGTCACGAGCCTCCCGGGGCGGCCGGGCGCACTCTGCGCGATTATTCCGCGCCTGTGTTCCTCAGGGGTCCGTTCAGGCGCCCACGCTAGCCGCTGCGCACACACCGGCGATTGCAGTGCTTTCATTGGATCGCCATGATCGCTGCTGTCGCGAAAACTGTTACTGCTACAGCCCGTTCGTAGCACGAGTCCTCCGCAGTGGCTATGCAGAACTGAACAAATGTGCCACCGGGCTGATGAGAAGAGGCAAACACTGCGAATTGTAATTTTTTCTATCATCTGAATGTATTCCCGTCCACTCGACGTAGTCCACCTACAAAAGAGATAGCTTACAAAAGCCTCTTAGACCAGTACTTATACTGCTCGTCAATCTGGGATTCATACCACATAGCTGACAGAGGAAATACAGAATATCCAAACAAAACATTGCATGTTGTCATAGTTTCATCTAGTAAGCACAAAAGCTTCATGGAGATGCCAAGCCATCTCTAGTGGCACACTGTAGTAGAAGCGTTCTACTGTGTGGTATGGTTTAGTGTTAAAATTCCGTGAGTGCACGTTCCTAGTAGAGTAAAGGGGAGCCAGAACGATCCATCTCTTCCATGTTAATTTTAGCAAATAGAAGGAATTTTTTTTCTAAAACCATTAAACATATTGCTCTCAAATTTGGAAGTGTGTGTGTGAAATATTATGGGACTTGACTGCTAACTTCATCAGTCCCTAAGCTTACACACTACTTTACCTAAATTATCCTAAGAACAAAAACACACACGCATGCCCGAGGGAGGACTCGAACCTCCGCCGGGACCAGCCGCACTTCCATGACTGCAGCGCCCCAGACCGCTCGACTAAACCCGCGCGGCGAAATTTTGAAGTACATGTTCAGTGAATATTTCTCTACGAAGTTACAATGCCATGTTAAGAAATATTTATTGGTTTTTGTTTTACAATTTTTTTAAACAGATGCTTATTTTTTTCTCTAAAAATTTCAACTATTTCTTCTATAACACTTGAATTATAGAATTTTTTTTACAATTTGTTATAAAAGTGAAGGAAAAGAAGTAAACAATATTGTGTATATATTTAATTGATATACTGTTAGCAGTTTTTTAGAACATGTTCCTCAAAGATGAACATTTTAAATTTACGGGAAATGGCTTCCGAAGTTTTTTGTTACATTCCTGCCCCATATGTGGATTACCACCGTCCTCTTCTGTTTCCAGCGTTACTTTCCTTCTCGCTGGTCTTTTCTTCCCTTTTGCTGCTTGTTGTAGGATTTTGCCGATTCTTTCTGCACCTCATAGACTTTCTTCATCAGTTAGGCGCATTGTGGAAATGGTGTTGTGTCCTGGTTTGAAAACTTAACGTTTCAGCACATCACATTTGATAATGTTTCCTTCACCGTATGTTGCCACTGCGTCATATACTCCAGAATGCAATGCTTTTATCTCTACAAACACTCTTTTGGGAATCTTAATCCAAATTAAATTATTTACACTTTCATTTGGATTTTGTGTTTTCCCAAGTAAACTCTTTTCCAATAAACTTGGCTGTAATAAATCTCTGAATATGGGCTTAATTACAGCACATGGCAAACCGTTTTTATGTACATATTCCTTTCCTGATTGGTACGTACACCATGAGTCATCACCTTTGGGGCACAATGCGTGTTGTGGGAGCTCATTTCTTGATGCAGTATGAAAAAATAATGGCCATACTGCCCTCCTCCTATGCTCAATGCTTCTTGTATTTTGCTTAATTGTACACCCATAATACCTCTGCAATCTATCAACTTCTTCATCTGTTAATCTTCCTCTTTCTCCAAAGGTCTTACCATCACTAATCTTCTGGGATCCTAACGTCTGCTTTAGTTTGCGCAATCGAGCCCCCATGCGCTTCTGCACATGTCCAATGCACTGCTGTTTTTTAATGTGAATTTCACTGCCATAGGTTTGAGTTCCTTTATCACCATCTCCTAGATAGAATGTCGTACATTATACTACTCCTATGATATGGAAAAATTGCTTTCACTCTGTCTCTTCCATCGCTCCACTCGTGCCGTGAAAATTTGCTTCACAACATTCACTATCTTAGTCCTTGGTGTTGCCCTTACATCTACAATGTTTTGAGAGAGTAGCAACATCGATTACTTTGCAACTGTTTCCACTGGTAGCTGTCACAACTCCATTTAGAGATCTATGATCTCTACGTTGCCATGACCCATCTAAAGCAAGAGTTAAATCTCTACAATTCCTATTATCTGTCAAAGCTTCTTCAACTACTTTCTTCATTGTTACTTGAGCAATATCTTCAGCAGAAAATCCCACCAATTCATTATAAAATCCAACCTAGTTGGTGGTTTCGGCATGTTCATTATTCCACATAACAATGTCCCTGCAACACAGCCCTTGCCAATGCAGCGCAAGCCATACACTAGCCTAACATTTACATCACACACCTTCTTTCCACTATTACCACTACGAGGAATACTGTTACAATCAGAAAACGAAACTCCTGCAGCACATTTGTGACACTTCAGTAACATTTTACATGCCAAACAGATGTGTGAAGTTATTTTCAGTTCCAATCTTCTTTGTTTGCAAACTTGGCATAATGCGTTATGTTTCAAAATACTAGAGAGCAAGGAAATGTTAATTATTTCAGTCATATCATTACTGTCACTTCCATTGTTTTCAAATTTTTCTTTACTGTCACAAAGTTTCTTGCTGGATGAAGTTCTATCACATTGATTTGGAGTAGTCGGTGAAGCAGTCTGAGCAGCATCTCCCTTCGAAATATAAAAGGTTTCTTCTTCCACTCATTGTGCCTTTTCTTAAACACTCGATTGCTGAAACGGGGCATATTGATATCCACAAACCAAATACGTAAAACAGGTACGAGCAAAATTCGTGAAATACGCAAAATTGAACAGCTAAACAACACAAAGCAAACTCCACAAGTCAACACACACGGTATAGCGTTTATGTTTACCGACATGAACAGTCACTTGTCATAGAGATAAAGCCATACAACGTTGAAAAACAAAACACTGTCTAATTCCGCAAAGATACCCTGCTTGCAGCGAGCGAGCGGTGTCGTCAGAGGTGACACGCCAAGTCGCTACAACCGTTTACGCGGCGCGTCAACTTTGCAGCGATAAAAAACACACTTACAATTCACTTAGAAGGGTGAAACTTGATTTGTTTGATACAGAAAACTCCACGTAATGAAAAAAAAAAAAAAAAAAAAACGTGAATTTTGTCATTTTCATCGTTCCGGCTCCCCTTAACACTCCTATGTCTATCACACAGAAAAACCACGACGGTAAATTTAGAAGGATTCCGAGTCAACAAAGGCTTAGCGGCAATAGTTCTTTCTTGAACCATTCACGACTGGATCAGGAAACCGGAGAAGTCTCAGTGGTCCACAAAAGTATCCTTCGTCGGATGATCCATAAAAGTACCCTCTGTCACACACCATAAAAGCACTTGCGGAGTATAGATACAGGTGTAGCTCAGTTTACATAGGCAATATGCATTCCTTTCCGAAAAACAATAGGAATAAGTAGAAGCTTTAGACACTTAAAGGTGCGTTTCTGACCCACGTTGTAATAGTTTTCAGGATTGGGAAGAGTTAGCTTTTTAATCCACTGTAGATATACTTCAAGAGCAAAGCAATTGCTATTTAAAGTGTTGAGCACGTGTTATAACTCCTGCTCAGCTGTTTTTGACCGTAGTTTTTGCTATATTTTTTACTCTGTATAAAGAAACTATTGATTGTATTTTATTGTTTTAAATTAAATAAATTTTGTTTGAATCAAGGAAGGAAAGTGATCACCTCCGCGGATACTGTATATTTATTCTGTGAATTTTTTTCCCGTGAAGTAAGTAACAATTTCTTATTGAAATGTGAATGTGAAAAGGTGAATAAAGGTGTGGTTTTTCTCACTCTGTCCCTTTTTCCTCGTTTCGCTCCCCTTGTCGAAAATAAAGTACATTTGATTAAGAATAAAATTACGTAAATTTGGTGACAGTTGTTGATCCTTTTAGCAAATAATAAGAACACTGAGAGAAGTACAGTGCGAACCCACTTGCAAGGAAATTGAGTTACCTGAAAGGATGTCGCATACTACTCTGTGACCTCCCCAGCCACCCAAGGCAATAAAATGAAATTACTTATTGTTCAACGCCTCATAAAATTTTACGTTGTAGTACCGATACATATTAAAAATTCCAATTTGATAACATTTCCATATAGTCTGAAGCAAACACACCGTCATGAATTTCACCGCCATTTGTTTCGGAAACGGAAACGTGTGGAGCGCCACACAAAAAAAATTGTTGTTTCCTAAGGGACCAATTTTAGTACTTCTTCAAAGCTGGAAGTTTCTTACGACAATATAAGAATATTACCGTTATTTCAGACTTTCCGTTAGAACCAAGCGTGTGATTATCACGAACAAATTTTCACTAATCTGTATAGAACTGTAAGACGTGCCCGCCAATGCTATGCAGTACACTTCAGGAGTCAGTTGACAGATAATATGATAAATTTTGAGCTGATACCTGCGTTATCTGTACTGTTTCTGGTGACTGAGGGAGAACGACAGCTTTGGTATATTTCATTTGTTTTCATAACTTGCCCCAACAATTTTACTGGCGGAATCAAGAGCTAAGCAAGTGAACATGAAGAAGTGTCGGAGTTTTTTCATTGTTTTGTAATTACTTTTAACTTTTCATCATATTCAATGATATTCTGAATCCATGACTTTAGGAGTTAAAAAGGGAAATTATTTGTATACAACATCCAAAAACGACAACGGAAATACGTATGTTAATACGTTGTGCATGGGCAGGATATGGATAATCTCCCGTTATATGAAGCTGTTAATTTTAATGAGTGTCTGTGGTCGATCCCCAATAGAAGCAAATCGTGGACGTAGCAGCTACATTCATTTGCCAATGTGTATTTCGAGCACATGTAATAAACGGCTCCGCTTTAGCTGTATTAATGAAGTCATCTCTCTGGTGATTCGACGATCCTGTACAATACCGACTAATGCAAGTTTGCTCTGCTATCATAAGGTTCAGTATTATTAACCCCGAGATTACGTTGACATTAACTGCACTTTACTAATTACTCAGATATCGAAATAGAGAATATTGCATCCCGAAACACATTGTCCCATAACTTAATTTTAAAACCAAATAGGCAGATTCTGGAGTAATTTATTTGTTCCTGTAGATTTTGTAATCGCGAAAAATTCTTTGTTATGTTTTCGATGCCTGTTCTCCCGGTATTGCTTTGCTGATAGTACAAATGGTTATTCTGTCTCAAGTATCTAAGATAAACGATTCACTGTCTGACCAGAAGCAAAAACATTCACTAGATGTTAGGAGAGGCGGATCCTTAAGCATAAAAGAAGACAAAAGTGTTGTGTTGTCAGTAGAGAAGCAGTAACAACCGACTGTGTTGATCAGGAGAGCTCTGTGACTTGAATGTCCACTAATCATCGGACGACACCTGGGCAACAGATCAATCAGGGACACTTCAGTTCTTCTAAATCTGCCCAGATTTTCCGTAAGGGTTGTGTTTGGTGAAGGGAGATCGCCATGAAACAGCTGCAGAAATAAATCTCTCGTTGCGGCCCCTTACCAGCTAGAGGGGCCGCACGACAGACAAGGAAGGTGGGCTGTCAACCTCCCTTCAAGAGCATCAATCGAAACATCAACAGTCAATGTAAACAAACTTTACGCATAAACGCGGAACTACTTCGTGAAATGCCATGTGACGGAGATCCACGAATTGGAACTAATGTGATAACGTGTAGCACTCCGTTATAAGCACGCCAGAAGAGCCAGACCGGCAGTGTGTACCTGCAGCTAGGACGGCTCCAGCCAATACATACACGGGCTCCTGCATGGTAGACACTCGCTGTAACCTTCAGTAGAAGATTGTACCTTTGTAATTGTGTACAGTTGTATTTTGGTTATTATTTTCCTTTCGGTGTCTTGTACTCTTATCTGGTTTTGCCACCACAAGAACTATTGTGCTTCTTGTTGTTCTTGCGTTTGGAAATTAGTGCACGAGAAGAAAGCACTTTAGTTGTAATAAAGTGTGTTCAAACCTGATCGTTATTTCCTTCCTGCCGACCGCAGGACACTACACAATCTCCTGTGGTGATAGACAGGGAGTACTCTCCACTAGGGACAATGGTCGTAAGAAATTCGCTTGGAATCAGCTGAAGAAATGACTCGTGAGTCCCAAAGTGCTACTACCAGTCCAGCTAGAACAGTGACGGTGCGTATAGAGTTAAAAACAACGGGTTACAATGGTCGAACGGCTCCTCATGAGTCATACATTTCTGCAGTCACCGCTAAGCAATGCTTGATGCCGTGTGAAGAGCAATGGCAGTGGGCAGTGGGTTACTGGGAATGAGTGATTTGTAGTGATGCATCGCACTTTACCCAGTGGCAATCTGATGGAAGGGTTTGGGTTTGGCGAGTATGTAGAGAAAGTTACCTACGGTCACATGTAGTACCAACTTTGATGTACTGTCGAATGGTGATACATACGGTATGAAAGACGTTTATCTTGATTACGGCGTGGTCCCCTTACTGCAGTCAAGACAACGCAAACGCGGAAGGAAGAGCACACATCTTACAGCATTGTGTACTGTGTACAATAAATGATCATGGTTGTATCAATACGACAGTACTGTCATATAGCAGCACAATTGAGGCAATGGTGTGTGGACAGCAACATTCCAGGAGTGGACTGTCCTTAGAAATCGACTTCGTTCCAGACCCCAGCGTCCGACATAACTACTTTCTCTGGTTTCAGATCTTGAGTAAGAATTAGCTGCAGTTCCTCCATAGACATTCGAACACCTCAGTGAATGTGTCCCCAGCCGAGTTCAGGATGTGATAAAGACGAATGGTGGACACAAACCATATCGATCCCCGCTAATAAGTTTACCGATTTTTTTCATCACATAGTGTGTATAGGAAATTAGGTACACCAACACTGCTGAAAACTGCTGTTAAATCAACCTTAGATGAAACCGCAGTGCGTAGAAATAATACGCCAAGAGAATTGTTGTATCTTCAGCCTAAAAGTGTACAGTTTTTCGCCAGCACACAACACAAGAATGTTGCAGTGCAACGCACCGTCTAACTGTCCTCATAGCCAACACCTCATTTGAGCAATGAGATGAAAATCAGTAGGAGTTACGTCTGAGCTGTATGGTGGGTGACCAAACACTTCCCATCGAAAACAATTCGGGAGTGTTTTCATTGCAGCGTGCAGCCAAACATTGTCAAGGAAAAGGGCAGTGCCTGCGGACAACGGATGTTCTGATTTGACCTTGGTAGAAGAATTTCTCAAATCGCCTGATCTACACGCTGAACAAGAACGTCGGTTCACAATATCTGTTTTTCGTTACCGTCGGCACCAAGAATGTCTGCACGTTCTGCTTCGAAGTTCCTGCACCGTTGCCGCACTTTGCTGGCTGTCATGACAGTTACGTTATGCAGGCTCCATAGAAATCAGGCGGAGCACCTTATTATGAAGAAGACTGATAGTCAAATGTGTAAGGAGCAAAGTGTTACGTGTAGCAGTTCTGATTTAGTCGGATAAATGTCTGGTGGAAGGAGGGTCGGGAGCTCATTTACAGAAGACCAGTAGCCACAGCCCGTATGATAGAGTGTTTCTTAAACCTCGTCAAGGAACAAGAGTGGCAGGATGTTTATAGTGCCAATAATATAGATGACAAATATAACGCTTTCCTTAACACATTTCTCATTCTCTTTGAGAGTTGCTTTCCGTTAGAGCGTTCTAAATGGAGTGGTAGCAGTAAAAAAGGCCACCTGAGTGGCTGACTAGTGGGATAAGATATAATGCAGAACAAAGCGGGAATTATATCAAAACGCTAGAAGTAATCACAATCAAGCTACAGTAGACCATTACCAATAGTATAGTAAGGTACTTAAATATGTTATTCTAATTCACAGGATAAAAGTGAAACCGTATGGTCAGTTGTGAAGGAAGTGTCTGGTCAGCAGCACAAGGTCAATGAAATATATATAGTCAGTTCGTAGTAAAAATATTTCCGTTACTGATAAATCAAATACATGTACAGTACTAAACAACCATTTTCTGAGCATTGCTGCCGAATTAAATAAATATTTATGTTCTATAGGGCATCACATAGCTCTCTTGGCAAATGACTTTTCGAGATTGATGTCTGAAACACTCCTCTGTCATACAACAAGGGAGAGTTTGAGTCAACAATTAAATCACTGAAGACTAAGGACTCTCATAGATATGATGGAATGCCTAGCAGAATATTAAAGTAAAGCCGCTTTATAAAAATGGAGAAAGCGATAAGATAGACAATTTGAGACCTATTTCTATGCTGGCTGCATTTGCTAAAGTTGTTGAAAAGGCTTTGTATGTAAGGACGATTGATCATTTTACTTCATAAAATTTGCTATCAAATGTACAGTTCGGCTTTAGACGTCGTTTAACAACTGACGATGCTATATTATCTTTCCTCTGTGGCGTACTGGAAAGGGTAGACAAAAGGTTTCGAACGCCAGGGATATTTTTTGATTTAAGTAAGCCATATAATCGCGTTGATCAAAAAATATTGCTCCAGACATTGGACCGTTACACTATACAGGAAGTAGCTCTCGTTTGGTTCACCTCTTACTGTAACAGCAGACAACAAAAGGTCATTATTCAGTGTTAAGAATGGCTGTGATGTGGGGTATGAGTGGGTATGGTGAAATGGGGGATGCACCACGGATCAATTTTGGAACCACTCCTGTTCCTTATTTGTATAAATGATATGCCCTCTAGTATATGGAAGTTGTGCGCTACATTGGCTCGGTTTCAAATAGTACAGTTCATAGCATGAGTTCATGGCTTGTAGAAAATAAACTCACACTAAATCACAGCAACACTCAGTTTTTACAATTTCTAACACACAATTCAACAAAACGCGAACTTTTAATGTTACAGAATGGGCGTATAATAAGTGAAACTGAACAGTTCAAATTTATAGGTCTGCGGATAGATAGTAAACTGTCGCAGAAATCCCACGTTCAGGATCTTGCTCAAAGCTAAGTGCTGCCATTTTTCCGATTCGAATGGTATCTGAAGTGACTGATCGTTCGAATAGAAAATTAGTCTACTTTGCTCACTTTCATTCGCTTATGTCATATGGTATTATATTTTGGGGTAACACTTCCCGCTTCTAAAAGGATATTTTTGGGTCAGAAACGGGCGGTTTGGGCAATAAGTGTTATAAGTTCGCGAACCAGTTGTCGACCCCTGTTCACTAGTCTGAGCGTTTTGACATTCTTTACAGTCGTCTCTTGTTAACAATACTAGCGTATTCCCAAGAATGAGCAGCATTCACTAAGATAATACTCGGTATAAATCCAACCTGCATTTGGATCGCGCTGCCTTAACCCTTGTGTAGAAAGGTGTGCAGTATACTGCTGTATCCGTTTTCTGTTAGCTACCACAAGAATTCAAATATCTTAGCAGTAATCCTCGCGCTTTCAAATCGAAAGTGGAGAGTTTCCTCATGGGACACTCCTTTTATTCTGTTGAGGAATTCATTGAAAAATTAAGCTGGTTCTTATTTCATATTGTTTACCGCTGTTACTTATAGTTTTGGTTTGACTTTTTCGGCTCATATACACTTTATTTTTGTCTGTTATATCTTTTATGTTTTAATTTCGTGTACCGCCACGTTCCACGACCTTGGAGATATGCTCCTCAGTTTTCGTCCTACGGAACTTGGCATGTAAATAAATAAATAAAAAAGCAGTGCGCACTGTCTCGGAAGAATGCCCCTCCAGTTCCTGATTGTCTCCATATTTACTGCAATGAATACAAAAGAACGCAAACGTTAAGTACCATTGATCTCGGTGGTTTCGTCCAAGAGGAAACTGTGGTATGTGTCATATGTTACACAACGCACGATGTCGAACGAAAACATGTGGGGTGTCTGTAAATGCATACGTAGGAAAAATATATGAAAGCTGCATCTTGATTAGATTATAAATCCCTTCGTTCCATAAATCCATTACGAGGAGTTTCTCAAAGACTCCTAATCCCTCATAAAAAGAGAATACATATTTATCGGAAAAATAACATGACTTCTTTGACATTTCTTGAGCCAAAGGGATCCTACTGATGTCGAATAAATAAAAAAAACTATCATCACTTAAGAGGTAATAAGATGCTTGACACAATACATATAGATGTACGACATACTGAGTGGAAGTTAGAATTTCTTGGACTGTTCTATCGACACATTACTACACAAAAAATCAGGCTACAATTATTTAGATTGAACAGGATACTGCACGAAAGACCTACAGAAGTCAGTTTTTACGTGACACTCTATTTCATATTATTAATAATATACACATCACTTGATTCATCTATGAACTTCGTCCACTGAGTAGGAGGATATGACCACCAACGAATCCTTTGGACTCCTGTTCAGGTGAACTTCGTTGTTGGTTAAGTTCATTTATAGGAGCTGGCATTTCTGAAATTGTGTGTTCCTGAGTAATGTACGTTTTTGGGCCCAGTTAAGAGACTTTAAACCTTCAAGAAGACGGTTCTTATTTCTGATATACATATCGTGAAATGACATTTAGGTTTGGAAAAGAGATATGTTATTTACGACAAAATACATTAATGAATAAATATATTGTGTAGTACTAGGTAGTACCTCCCGTTCCTTGAAGACACAGCTGCAGGATGAAGTTGCGTTGAAACGACAAATAATTCCTATTAAACGTTTCAGACTCGAAAACCTTGACTTCAACGAAAACATTCAGGGATGAAAGTAGGTGCAGATGATCTTCATTTCTATGTCACCTAAACACGACAATATTCGTATTGCTAAAAATTATCAGCTTTGTTGTATGCTCGTACCAGTTAAATTTATTATTAGGTTATTTTCCAAATACTTTAACCAGCGTCAAACTCTTCTATCTTCTTGTATACTGGGAGGAAATCTCCAAATAGTTCTGACTGCAAACAGATATTTCTAACAATGAAGTTTGTTTGATATTTATTGCACTGTTTTATCATCTGGAAACCAAACTGAGGTGAATCGCGCCTGCTTCATGCGGGGAATGGCTTCTGTGCTGTTCACGAAGTATGCGCATACAATCCATTAGTAAATAATCGCCCAGATACAGTACATTGTCGATATACGCATACCGTGGCTTGTCGGCTATTTGTCTTATCCTGTGTTCTAGTACTCATCGATTCGGAATGCCTGTGGTAATGCAGCAATGATCACTCGGCAGTTACATTAGTTCTACACTCACTTATTTAGCAGACGCAGGCATCGCCTGCTGCAGCTACACCCACCGCCAGGAATTAGTGAACAGGTATACTGCACCATATCTTGTGTTATGTGACTGATTACTAGTCTATCTCACGAGAAGAAATCTTCTTAGTACAGTCGGGTATTTTATGTACTGCTTTCTCTCTTTTTTTGAGTCATCAGCCTTCTGACTGACCCTATGCAGCCAGCAAGGAATTCCTCACCTAATTGTTTCATTTCAGAGTAGCTCAATTATTTGTTCGATGTATTCCAATCTCTCTCTTCCTCTATAGTTTTTACCCTCTAAAAGTCCCTGTAGTAACATGGAAGTAATTCCTATCATACTATCACTTCTCCCTCTCAGTATTTCCATTGCCAATACTGCAGGGAACCTCCTCACAGCTTATCTTATCGGTTCACCCGATTTTCGACACGCTGCTGCAAGCGCCACAATTCCATTGTCCGTGTTTTACTACCACATAATTTTGTGCTCCAAATGTATAATTCATTCTCTGTTTAAGGCGAATGTTTGACACCACCAGACTTTTGGTTCAAAAATGGTTCAAATGGGTCTGAGCACTATGGGATTTAACATCTGTGGTCATCAGTCCCCTAGAACTTAAAACTACTTAAACATAACTAACCTAAGGACATCACATACATCCATGCCCGAGGCAGGATTCGAACCTGCGACCATAGCGGTCTCGTGGTTACCAGACTTTTCTTGGCCAGAATTTCACCTTTGGCAGTGCTAGTCTACTTTTTATTTACTGCTTGTATCGTCCGTCATGGGTAACTTGTCTACATTGATATTAGAATTCATGAAATATGTCTGCTTCGTGGTCCCCAGTTTTGATCTGCTGCCTCTAATTAGATTTCCCTTTTTCGGGTTGCTCATGCCTTATGTTAATGGACACCTAGAGATCCTTGTGTGTGATGAGCCGAACTAGTAAATGGCCATAAATTAAATAATAACGCGGCCTTGTTGGTTTGTACATTAACATTCATTTATGCGAAAGGCTCAAAGACCTACGCTCTACTTGCATTTCCCTCATTATTCGCTAAGGTAATATCAATATCTTTCATTGAAAAATGAATATGTTAACTTCCAAATGGGTTAGTGATATATCCGTCCTATTGTGAAACTTGCCTATCGTCCTTTTGAAGAGAACATTGCTAGTATGAGGCGTGAAGATTTAGTGACGGTGCATTAATAGACCAACTTTTGTTGTCCAGTATCACAGGCAGGTCGAATGAAGAGAGGTTGAAGATTGCGACCTAAAGGTATATTTAACGTATACCAAAACCCACCAGGTAAGGGGAGAGAGAGAAATAGAACCCTCCGTAATTTCTTTCCCATGGCACTCAATCGAAATAATGATACTTCTTTTTATGGCGGAACGATCGCCTTGGAAAACAAAGTATTGTTTTAGCTGCAAAATACCAACAAAGAGATGGGTAGAATTTGGACTAAATATAGGAAAACGTGCTGTAGAAAGGATTCTATTAAGAAAATGCGACCCGAGGAAGGAGTCGCCCATTTGATGGCAACCAGTTTCGCACCCGACGCCGAAGGTCAAGGACTGACAGTTGCGTGAAAGCGGAACACTGATGGAGTCTGTCACTGTAGCTGACTTTATTGGTCTTTGGCACCATTCTTCTGCCTTGTTTGAAGAGACTGCCACGACTTTCTTCTCTGTGTAAAATTCATTATCTCAGAAACGACTCAGTAGTATTCGTCAATTATTTGTAGAATATATTCCAGTTAATGTCTCCCATTGTAGATTTTTCCGTCTACAGTTCCCTCTAGTACAACGGAGACTATTAACCTGCCGCCTTAATATATATCCTACAATTTTATCGCTTCTTATACTTCTGAGTGTTTTCCACGTATTCCTTTGCTCGCAGATGCAGCGGAGAACCTCGTAATTTCTTATCTTTGTAGTTCACGCAATCTTCAACATTCTTCTTCGGCACAACAATTCAAACTCTTCGGTTGTCTTCTTTTTAGGTTTACCACAGCCCATGAGTCACGGCAAAAGAATATCGCGCTCCATACGCACATTTTTCAAATTTCTTAGTCGAATCAAGACACATCTTTGGTAGTTGTAGACTTTTTTAGAGAGGAATGTAATCTCTCATCATCCTATTCTGCCTATTCCAATTTCCTTGCTTCGTCGGTCATACGTAACTTTTTTCCAAGGTTACGGATTTCCTTCACTTCGTCTACATAGCAGTTGACAGTTTGGTTGTAAAATTTATTACCAAATCCTTTTGTGCTATTCCTCACTATTTTCGTGTTTCTTTGGTTTACTCTTGGTTTATATTTCTACGCTCTTTAGACTATTGCATTCAACACGTCCTGTAATTCTTCCCCACTTTCAATTACGATAGGAAAGACAAAATCGAATCTCATAACTGACACACTTTCAGTATCACACATTACGGAAATGAATGCTACGAACCAGCAACAATGAGGTAATATGTTTATTATATTCCACACGACAGGCCACTTTCGGTTTATTGCCGTTATCAAATGACCTGCGGAATAAATTGTGACTGTTTTACGTTTACATTTGCGCTGGTAGTTATGTCTAGCTTGATGTCACAACCATGTTCTATCTAGAGTGAATTCTTTCTGCCATGTCTTGGTAAATATAGTAGTTCTTGTAGTTATCGAAACGCAAAAATAAGTTTTTGTCAGAGCTTTTGACAGTTCAGGTCTGACAGTTTTTTACTACAATGACATATGTTTACAAAGCATATACAACTTACCAGAGATGATGTTACCTATCGTTGTTCTTATTTTTCTTTAAGTTTCATCTATGGTCCGTGTAAATTCTTTGCGTTTCGATAACTGCAAGAACTATTATACATACCGAGATATGACAGAAAAACTTTACTGCACGGTCTACGTGGTCGTCACTTCCAATTAGACGTAAGTACCAGCGCTAATGTAAACGTAAAACAGCTATCACAATTTATGCGCAAATAATATTACTTATTTTATTTCGTAAGTCACTTGATAATGGCAATAAGCCGAAACAGGCCTGCCATATATGAAGAACATGTTACCGTATTGCAGCTGGTTTGTATCATTCATTTACATACTCTTTCATAACGACGTATACTTCGCCTTGCGATCAACAGAACTTAAAGTTATTAACATGTTTTCTATCGGATTTTTAATCACACTCATTAAACTATTTTTTATTTCAAGCATTGATACCTCCTTTTACACATTGAACAGTGGTGGTAAAGGACTGTATCGTTGTCATAAGTGCTTTCTAATCCATGAGCCTCCTTCTTCGTTTCTCGTTCTTATGGTTCCCTGTAGGTTCGTGTACACTTTGATATCACCAGTCTTTTATTGCTAACGGGCGGAAAACTGTAGGCAGCCACTGGAGTTAGAGAAAGCGGTGACGATGGCGTAAATGTCTCGCGTAGGGGCAGCGTCTATGTAGCACACTTCACAGAAGCCTTAGTACCAGTAAATGGAAATGAGCGTATGACTTCGTTGGCCGAGACACTGCATTCGGGGAAGTTCGGCCGCCAAGCGCAAGTCTTATATCATTCGACGCCACATTGGGCAACTTGCGCCCATTTGATGAGGATGAAATGATGATGAGGACAACGCAACACCCAGTCCACGAGCTGAGAGAATCGGCAACCCGGATGGGAATCGAACCCGGGGCCGGCTTGCATAGGAGGCAAGCACGTTACCACCCAGCTAAGTAGGCAAACAGTACCATCATATCACACTACAGCCTGTTGTAGAGTTTCAGTTTCGTAACCTTTGATGTAATGGAGTAATTTTCTGCTTAATCAGTGCCCCACATTAGAGTGCATAATTAATGTTACATGTAGCTGTTGGTTCTAAGTTAATAATTGAAATTTCGGGTTAAATTTTAATTTATTTCCTCATTTAAGAAGGATGCGCGAATGGCGCTGGTGCCCGCAATTTTATCCCGTTGCAACTTCTAATTACAGGTTTATGTTACTTGACAGAAACAATTTACAATGGGCACTATTCTATACTTATTACGGTTTATTTCGGAGTAAAATAATCAAGTCCTATTGCCTAAATAACCATTATTAACAAGACAAGGTCAAACGTTTTGTACAATGGCTGCTCATCCTACTTGTGTAATTTTGTATGTGAAGGGATGTTGCGCATACAAAGTGGTTATAAATAAACTTTCGGTACCTGAGAGTGCCCCCTGGAAAACGAGTGGTCTTTGGTCAATGAAACTTCGTGTTAACAGATATAAGGACTTGCTCAAGAGAAATAATGCATAAACCACTGAATGAACCACATTTTAACGTCCGCAAGAGAGAGTCAGACTTGTTAATTTTGTGCCATGGCCGGCCGCTATGCCCGAGTGGTTCTACGTGCTTCAGTCCGGAACCGCGCTGCTGCTACGGTCGCTGGTTCGAATCCTGCCCCGGGCATGGATGTGTGTGATGTCTTTAGGTTAGTTAGGTTTAAGTAGTTCTAAGTCTAGGGGACTGATGACCTCAGATGTTAAGTCCCATAGTGCTCAGAGCCATTTGAACCATTTGTGCGCCACGTTTACGTTGCAAGTTTCGAACGCTGCTCGATGTGGCTACCATCTGCATCCACGGCAGCCTGAAACAGCACTGGAGATGTTATTTCATATCTGTTGGCAGCACTTCTCGACCGGTGGACCATGGAATGTTCAGCTATCATGACAGAGGTCCTGCACTGCGTGAAGGTCACATACTCCATTCAGCATTTTCAGCCATGGAACGTAAAGTGATCTCCGCCACACATCGTTGGGTGGCTGGCGGAGTATAAATGTAGATGTAGATGTAGTAACTTCTTCAAGAATTATTTGTGGCGCAGTTGGCTGTCTGCGATTCCTAGGACCAAATCCCAAATCACTAATTAATTCTTCAACCCCGGTGCGGAGAGTGGATTCCTCCATATTCCTTTAACGTGTCGATACTCGGGAAGAGCAGCAGCACTATTGCTGTTATTTTGATAAAACAGCTTTACAAATAAACCCCTGCCCACCTTGTCGGAGCCCACGCCGGCTGTCTGCAAATCTATTGCACTATGATGCTTGTGATTCAACCCAACGTCGCCCTACCAATACCGACGCCCGATGGCAAGTCTTGACACTTAACATTACTAACAACGCAAACCCTGCAGCACACAGTATGAACATCATTCCCATGATACGGTGTTGCGGTGCCAGTGTTATTCCGAATTACCATGCAGAGTTGTTTCGGAGATGCGTGCGTGTCCGAAGGAACTTCCCGTCGTAATTCGGAACAACACAGGCACTGCAATCTTATATTTATCCGCCGAAACCGGGCAAGTGACTTGGAAGTAAAACGTCTCCCATGTACACAAATACGTATTATGGATATACGAGTTGACGACATGTGGAAATGTTAGTGTGGCCGTCAGTTGTGCTCGGACAGGGGCCGACATGGTAGCTCAGCAGGTTAGTCACCCTCAGTTACAAAGAACTGCGTGACTGGGTCAACGATGAACTTGAATGGGTGTCATGGGATGTCCATCCGACCAAATGAAACGCACAATAACGAAATAAATGGAGCAGGAAAAAAAGATAGCCCAGTGGCAAAACGAAATCTCCCGAAAAGCGGGATATCCGGGTTCGAGTCCAGGTACGGCAAAAATTTTCACTGTCGTCCTTCCATTACACAGCTGACAGTATCCACATACGCTACTGCGAATACGTTCCATGTCACTCCTATACAGTTGAGTACCTATACGGTAAATAGTTATTCGTCTACACTCCCTCAAGTGCCGAAAGTTTAATTGCACTACTGGCCATTAAATTTGCTACACCAAGAAGAAATGCAGATGATAAATGGGCATTCATTGGACAAATATATTATACTAGAACTCACATGTGATTACAATTTCACGCAGTTTGGGTGCATAGATCCTGAGAAATCAGTACCCAGAACAGCCACCTCTGGCCGAAATAACGGCCTCGATACGCCTGGCCATTGAGTCAAACAGAGCTTGGACGGCGTGTATAGGTACAGCTACCCATGCAGCTTCAACACGATACCACAGTTCATCGAGAGTAGTGACTGGCCACCATTGACAAGACGTTTTCAATTGGTGAGAGATCTGGAGAATGTTTTGGCGAAGGCAGCAGTCGAACATTTTCTGTATCCAGAAAGTCCCGTACAGGACTCGCAACGTGCTGTCGTGTATTATCCGGCTGAAATGTAGCGTTTCGCAGTGATCGAATGAAGGGTAGAGGCACGGGTCGAAACACATCTGAAATGTAACGTCCACTGTTCAAAGTGCCGTCAGTGCGAACAAGACGTGACCGAGACGTGTAACCAATGGCACCCATAACATCACGCCGGGTGATACTCCAGTATGGCGATGACGAATACACGCTTCCAATGTGCGTTCACCGGGATGTCACCAAACACGGATGCGACCATCATGATGCTGTAAACAGAACCTGGATTCACCCGAAGAAATGACGTTTTGATATTCATGCACCCAGGTTCGTCGTTGAGTACATTACTGCAGGCGCTCCTGTCTGTGATGCAGCGTCAAGGGTAACAGCAACCATCGTCTCGGAGCTGATAGTCCATGCTGCTGCAAACGTCATCGAACTGTTCGTGCAGATGGTTGTTGTCTTGCAAACGTCACGGATCGAGACGTGGGTGCACGATCCGTTACAGCCATGCGGATAAGATGCCTGTCATCTCGACTGCTAGTGATAAGAGGCCGTTGGGATCCAGCACGGCGTTCCGTATTACCCTCCTGAACCCACCGATTCCATATTCTGCTATCAGTTATTGGATCTCGACCAACGCGATACGACAAACCGCAATCGCGATAGGCTACAATCCGACTTTATCAAAGTCGGAAACGTTATGGTACGCATTTCTCCTCCTTACACGAGGCATCACAACGTTTCACCAGGCAACACCGGTCAACTGCTGTTTGTGTATGAGAAATCAGTTGGAAACTTTCCTCATGTCAGCACGTTGCAGGTGTCGGCACCGGCGCCAACCTGGTGTGAATGCTCTGAAAAGCTAATCACTTGCATATCACAGCATCTTCCTCCTATTGATTAAATTTCGGATCTGTAGCACGTCATCTTCGTAGTGTAGCAATTTTAAATGGCCAGTAGTATATAACTACGGTGTACGACGACACACGTGTGATGCATGTGTAGCCAGTTGGATACCTCATTTGATAGTGTCCACGCCACATTGTACAAACGCCTAAGATTGTAGAATTTCCGCTTTTCATGTTCTGTACCGAGGGTATAGGAAAATCTATTGACATCGACGAGCGGTTCAGGTTACCTGTAACGCTAAATGGGAATATGCAGTGATTGGTTCCACTCTGGTGAGACAAATCACGCTAAATTCAAAATAATAGAACAACTACAAGTGATGACAGGTGTAAATATTACTGGATCTTAAATATTATCAGCAATCGTTGTAAAATATTAACACGAATTATGTACAGAAGTATGAATGTCTGTTAGACGTCGAAAGAAGATCAGTTTACATTCCGAACAGATATAGGAACATGTAATACAGTATTGATCCTACGACTTACCTTAGGCAAGCCCACATAAAACATTTATACATTCATAAAAGAGGATTGAGAATATTCATTGAAACATACTCCTTGTATTGCTAAAATAATAGGGGATAAAGTGTAGGTGAGAGGGGCTTTCAAACTTGTACAGAAATAAGACTGCAGCTGTAAGTGTCGTAGGACATACAAGTTCTGTGGAACATGTTGTCCAGTGTGGGAGGCAAAACAAAAAACTAATTCATTGAAAGGGTAGATTTAGAGCTGAAATTATAACTCACCATGACGTCATGAACACTTCTACTGTTACCGATGAGGATGAAATTCCGACAGACAGCAAAGGAACTGGAACATCACTTGCAGTGTTTTGTTAACTGGTTACAGGATGTACTTCAACAGAAGGGAAACAAGTGTAAGAACATGGCCGAATTAATTCAAGTAATGCTGAGGAAATTAGATTACAAAATGAGGCGCTGGAAGTAACTCACAAGGTTTGCTATATGGCACCAGCAAAGATGCAGTAAAATATAGAGTGAAAATAAAAGCGAATGGTTTCTTCAATAAAATAAATATATAAACATCGAATATAACTGTCAACATAAGCAACTATTTTCTTATATAATATGCTTGGAGGGTATTCTTAAATGGAAGAACGCGTGGACAGGACACTACAAATAAGGAGAAGAAGAAGCTTTTGAGGTTTGGTGTTATAGGACAAGCTTGAAGTTGGGGTACATAGACTATGCCCAGTTAATGAATCGGTACTAAATCGAATGGGGAGAAAAATAAATATTTTGCTGGAAGTAGATAAAACTGGCAGATGGATTTTGTGAAGGTACTGGTAGTTATCATAATTTTTTTCTTCTTTCTTTCTTTCTGTTTCATTTAGTCAGTACACATTTCTTTGATGGTTTAGAACATTTGGTCTTCAGTCGTATGGTATTTCAAGTAAGTGTTTTTTTTTGTTTTGTTAATATAACTAGTTGAATGAATCTCTTTTAACTGAGCATGCAAAAGTGTCCACCTTTGTTCGATCTTCTTTTTACTGCTTTTGTGAAATGTGCCGTGCGAAACCAAATGTAATATGCAAGACTGTTGTATGACCTGTGATTCGACAGCGATATCCGTAGTTCACAATCGAGCAGTGACACAATGTGGGTGTGCAGTGTCGTGATGTACGCGCATGTTTTGTGTAATCGTGTTAGACAGAAGCATGCGGAAATTTATGACCGCGTTCTAATTTCTCGGTCATGTTGTAAGCTAAATTTCGATGTGGACGTTGTGAAACAAAGTGTTACAATATCATTACTGTAAGCTCTATTGAGTACCATAAACAGCAGGGACAATGCTTACACGAACGGGCTATGATTATCGTAATTAGAACCGAACTGGTTTGCACATAACAATTGGATGAACTAATGTATTTTGAACATTTTATCTTGTGTGTAACTTAATTAACTGCCGAAAGCGCTAAAACATCAACTGTCGCCGTAGAGAGTTTTAAACTTTTTGTTACGTATGGTATTGTTTTTCGCCAAAACTGTGAATTAGCTATCGTGATTGCTAAAAGCGGACGGACTGTAACTTTGCGATCGGCGAGTGAGTTGTTTTAAAATTGTGTACGGACCGTTAGAAACAGAAATGCATGTGTGTGGATCGTCGTAATCACGCACAAACCAAACTGGATCTATACAATAGTGACTACGTCCGACCAGCCTGTGCCTAAATGAATTCAATGGGACATACTACTGTCGTCTGGAGAATCATACACTGATGCTGAGAATGTCTCTACTGTAATTTCTTGGCTAATGTAGCTACAATAATTACGCTTCAAGCATCAGTGAATCGGTGCTGACGTCACAATACATCGCCTGCAAAAATATAAGCTGTAACGCAAAGCACTATTCCCCTGTAAAGAGTTAAAGAACTTCACGTAGTTTGAATTATAACTTCTTTTGAGACAAGCTTCCCTATATATTTCCTTTCCCTAAAAATAAATACAGTTTCTGTTAGGTGTGTAAGCAATCAGTGTTTAAATTATTGAGTCACCTAAATAACGGTTACTACTAATTACATTCTGTGTTTCATTCATTTATTTAATTGCTACTGCATGCATTTTACACATTCGTTGGGAGGGATGTGCTCATATGAATGTGGACAGTGTTTTCATCAGGCGTATTTACGTGTTTTGTTGTGGCACGTGGCAGCCCGCGCAAGTTGTGGGGTCCGCCATTTAATTCTGAGCGCCGACCAACCACAGTTACATGGGTCGCCCGCTATTGCTGCAAGGCACTATATGGGTGGGAATTTTGAATCTACATCTACATAAATTGAGTTTACTTTCAATAAGACGTCATATTGCGGCGTACCCATGGTCAAGTGAGAGTTTATATGGCTTTTACAAAAATCAAATGGCTCTAAGCGCTATGTGACTTAACATCTGAGGTCATCAGTCCCCTAGACTTAGAACTCCTTAAACGTAACTAACCTAAGGACATCATACACATCCATGCCCGAGGCAGGATTCGAACCTGCGACAGTAGCAGCAGCGCCGTTCCGGACTGAATCGCCTAGAGCCGCTCGTCCACAGCGGATGGCTTGGCTTTTACAGCTAAAATTGAACCAAGTTATAGACATTTGCTTTTTTTAAGGGAATTTTCATGTTTTATGTTGTCTAGGTTTTTTTAATCTTGGAAGTAAAACGGCCTCTATTGAATTTATGTAACCGAAATGCACAGTCAAAATCACGCAAAGTAAATATTTATTTCTTCACATTACTTCACATATGACTCATTTCATGACAGGACTAAGTAACACAGTACGTGATGGCTTAATTTTGTTACACTACTGAGTCATTTTCCTTACGATACGACTAATCATGAGCCATCAGGAAGTAGTTAAAAAAGTGGTTAAAATGGCTCTGACCACTATGGGACTCAACTGAGGTCATCAGTCCCCTAGAACTTAGAACTACTTAAACATAACTAACCTAAGGACATCACACACACCCATGCCCGAGGCAGGATTCGAACCGGCGACTCTAGTCGTCGCGCGGTTCCAGACTGTAGCGCCTAGAACCGCTCGGCCACTTAAGCCGGCGGAAGTAGTTCGGTTAGTGATGGAATGTAGTGTAGACTTCGTAAAAATAGTGCTAGTAGACGAAATCTCGAACCCTGTTAGCTAATTTGAGAAGACTTGTACCAGAGACATTAGAGGTACGTACTTGTGTTATGTACCGGCGGTGTTGTCAAGTATTTTGGGAGGGATACATTTGCAGGCTGTTGTCGTTTCCACGACACAAGTTCTTCGCGACGAGCTAGCTTGAGTTTTGTTGTGGTCAGTGGTCAGTAAGTCTGTCACGACCGAATACAGAAGAAAGACGCGATTAAAATTGGAAAGACAAGTGAAAAGAGTTAAGATTATTAAGGTGCCGTGAATGTCAACGGAAGGCAAGTAGTAGTAGTAGTAGCAGTAGTAGAGGGTTTTTTGGGCGCACGACAGCAAGGCCTTCAGCGCCCGCTCAGTAACATAGTGTAAATGCGATAGAAGGAAATCTATTAATTAATGCATTCACTTTAAATCAATGTAATAGGAAGCTATGAACAGAACAAATCGAAAATTAATGACACGAATGTCCAAGATTAGAAATCGCGTGCGCATAATGGGAAATGGTACTTGTCCCAAGCTGTATCTGATTTAAGACGACCTGGACGTTAAGATTCATCATTTTTACAAGTGTTTTGAAATATAATGATACAAAAACTTAATAGGCATAGAAATGTAATTTCATCGAAATAATAAATTATTTAACGGGCTATGTGCCAAAAATTTAAATATTGTGGAACTCATAATGGAGTGAAAACTGATTTTTATGTTACGTACTGAAATACGTGTAATTTTTACTCTGTGTACACTGTACTTCGCACTACTTAAAATTAAAGGTCAAAACAAATTTTATTCTCTGAATTATTAAATAAATATATCAATAAAAGAAGGATATTCATCAAGATATTGTTCCGTGTTTTTAAAAAGGTCAATACAAATTTTATTCTCTGAATTATTAAATAAATAAATCAATAAAAGAAGGATATCCATCAAGATATTGTTCCGTGTTTTTAAAAAGTAGTGAACTTTTTCTCAATAATTGAAGAACATATGCCACGATCCAACCGAACATATTTAATACACTGTTGAATAATCTGGTTCACTGTGTACACAAAGACTGTATTACTATTCATCCAAAAATTTTGCTTTCGTAGCTTTACTACTGTACGGTCGGCCGGTGTGGCCGAGCGGTTCTAGGCGCTACAGTCTGGAACCGCGCGACCGCTACGCTCGCAGATTCGAATCCTGCCTCGGGCATGGATGTGTGTGATGTCCTTAGGTTAGTTAGGTTTAAGTAGTTCTAAGTTCTAGGGGACTGATGACCTCATAAGTTACGTCCCATAGTGCTCAGAGCCATTTAATATTGTACGACAAAATGGTACCAGAAGTACGCAACGTTAGTTGGGAGAAACAGAAACTGAAGATTAGCATCTCCTTTTATTCTCAATGGTTACACGTCAAAACATTCCAGTTTCATAATCGTCTTGAGTCGGAGTGTCCTTTATACCTTCTTCAGTTTCTTTTTTTTCCATGTCACTCTAGCTTCCTTTGTAATACTTTCAGTTGCTTTTTCAGCTTCAGCGATACGTTACCTGTCAACTAATAGACACCCATTTTTCATGTTGTTCCCACTTTTGATGCTTTGTCTGCTCACGGTTTTTAATCTGATTTTTACCCCATCATTAGAACATATTTTGGACAGTGAAATGAAAAAGAGGCACATGGAACCACAAGTAAGTACTTATTCATTATTTCGAAAGTAATAGTCATAAATGTTAATACATTTATCCCGCTGTGAGGCAAGACGGTCATTATCTTAACGGGAAAATGCTTGCGGTTGCCTATGGAACTATGAATGCACCTCATATTGCCAAAGTCATTTATACTAAAGTGCAGAAGTTCCGCAGGGAGTACCTTTCCCATCCTCCATGCAGTCATTTGTCTCCCCATGAGATTTCCATATTTTTGGAGCACTGAAGAAAGACAATCGTGGTTATTGATTTGCTTAGACGAAGAGGTTCATCTCTGGGTACAATCATCGTTCTGTAGGCAACCGCAAACATTTCTCCATGAAGGCACTCACCGTCGTGTCTCACAGCGATATAGATGAATTACGGCAATTACTTTTGAAACAGTGCAGATTTTACTTTCTTATTTTCCATCTGTTTCGTTTTTATTCGACTGTCGTTTTATATTACCACATCCTTCACACCCATGCGAAATGCTAACAGACCAGCCAAAACAATTATTGGCATGCGGTCCTAAAAGCAACTATTGAAAATTTCATTTCGATACTGGATTTTGCACTTGCAAATATTTTTTCCGGGAATTTAGAATCCAACAATTTTTTATACGTTGGTCTTAATCCTTCCATAACAGTTTCTGACGTGTGTTTTTGTCTCTTTACTTTGTGCTTGACAGTATGTTAGTTAGGTGTTTAATGAAAATGCACCGCATCTGCTTTAAAAACGTATAATACACGAAAATGATGAGGTAATATACATACAGTGTATTCCAAACATGTGTAGGGAAATTTGGGAATACACAAATACAAGTCACTTAGGAATGAAAGAAATAGAAATGCAGGGACGCTAAGCCCAAAAGGCCGCAGGAAAAATATGAGGAAAATAATTGTCGGAATGACTGGTACAACCGATAGGAAAGTCAAAATAGCCTTCGGTGTAATTAAAAGCAATGGTAGCAACATCAAGAGTGCAACGGGACTTCCACTGTTAAATACGGCGGAGAAAGCGGGTAGTTGATTATATTGAAGACCTTTATGAGTGGTAAGATTTATCATGATAGAGGAAGAAACACGAGTGGATTTAGAAGAGATGGAGGATCCAGCATTACAATCAGAATTTAAGAGAGCTTTTGAATAATTACGATCAAGTTAGGCAGAAGGGATGGATAACATTCCATCAGAATTTTTAAAATCATTGGGGGAAGTGGCAACAAAACGATTATTCAGTTTATGTAGAATGTAAGTCTTTCGGTACCCGGCGGTATACCTTCTACTTCCGGAAAAACTTCGTCCATACAATTTCAAAGACTGCAAGAGCCAATAACTGCGAGAATTATCGCACAATCAGCTTAATATCTCATGCATCCAAGCTGCTGACAAAAATAAAGTACAGAAGAATGGAAAAGAAAATTGAGGGTGTGTTAGATGAGGGTACGTTTAGCTTTAGGAGAGGTAAAGGCACAAGAGAGGCAATTCTGACGTTGCGTTTGATATTGGAGACAAGAGTGGAGAAAAATCAGGACACCTTCATAGCATTTCTCGATCTTGAGAAAGCATTCGGCAATGGAAAATGGTGCAAGATGTTCAAAATTCAGAGAAAAATAGGGGTAAACTGTAGGAAAAGACGGGTAATATACAATATTTACAAGATCCAAGAGGGAACAATGAGAGTGGGAGGTGAAAAACAAACTGCTTTGATTGAAATGGGCGTAAGACAGGGATGCAGTCTTTCGCCCCTACTTTTCAATGTGTATGTTAAGGAAGCAAGGATGGGAAGCAAATGGAAGGTCCAGGAGTGTAGTTAAATTTCAATATGAAAGGATATCAATGACACGGTTCGCTGATAACATTGCTATTCTGAGTTAAAGTGGCGATTAATTACAAGATCTGCTGAATGGAGTGGACAATCTAATGAGTGCAGAATATGGATTGAGAGTAAATCGAACAAAGACGAAAGTAATTAGAAGTAGCAGAAATGAGAACAGTGAGAAACTTAACATCAGGATTGATTGTCACGAAGTACATGAAGTTAAGAAACTCTATTTCCTAGGTAGCAAAATAACTAATGACGGGCGGAGCACGGAGAACATCAAAAGCAAACTAGTACTGGCGAAAAGGGCATTCGTGGGTAATAGAAGTGTACTATTATCAAAGAAATGCCTCAATCTGAGGAAGAAATTTTTGAGAATATACGTTTGGAACACAGTCGTGTGTGGTAGTGAAACATGGGCTGTGGGAAAACCGGAACAGAAGAGACTCGAAGCATTTGAACTGTGGTGCTACAGAGGAATGTGGAAAATTTGGTGGACTGACAAAGGTAATGCAAGAGGAGGTTCTGCGCAAAATCGGAGACGAAAAACGAGGAGTAGAGACAGAATGAAAGGACATCTGTTACGACATCAGGGATTGACTTCCATGGTAGTAGAGGGAGCTGTAGACGTCAAACACTGCAAAGGAAGACCTATATTGGAATACATCGAGCAGGGCGTAGGTTGCAAGTGCTTCTCTGAGAGGAATAGATTTCCACAGGAGAGGAGTTCGTAGTGGACCGCATGAAACCAGTAAGAAGACTCATGAACCAAAGAAAAAAGTTATTTTATGAAAAATTGTCCCTGGTGATAATGCCTTAATGAAACCAGTATTAAATCGCGGATGTGAGTATGAACTGAACTATCATTTGGCTAATTTTTTTTCTGATGACCACAGGTGCTCATGGCAAGTACCATTTCTTAATCACTAAGTAACTATCGCTACATTATGTTATATGTGAAATTTCAATAAAAAATACTGTCAACTACATGAAGAGTCTAAACAATGACACCACGCGGAGTGGCCGAACAGTTAGAGGCGCCATGTCACGAATTGCGCAGCCCCTCCCGCTGGAGGTTCGAGCCCTACCTCGGGCATGGGTGTGTGTGTTGTTCTTAGCATAAGTTAGTTTAAGTAGTGTGTAAGAGTAGGGACTGATGACCTCAGCAGTTTGGTCCCTTAGGAATTCACACACATTAAAAAATTCTTAGACAATGACGTGGTACTGGTAGCAACATCTAACGTTTCCTTCTTGACCTGCATGTAACTTCTTTGTCCCCAACCAAACGAATTCCGATTGTCATCATTACATCTGCGTCCAGTAGTGAACATTTTTTAAATATATCGAAATTGCTGGTTACGATCTGGAGTTATCCATCTCTCGAAATAATGACTACAACCGTAACGACGCACAAAACTGATTGGCATCAATTACACACAAATCTGTAATTTTCAGCATACACAGTTTCGTGTATTTTTCACTCCACTGATGTATTTACTGGTGTCTTCTTCGCTTATGATTTCGTTATGTTGTACCTTTCAGTTCATAGTCGATATACTTCCGTGCTCCACAGTCAATCTTCTGCTTATTCTGCATTGTTTTCCTGTCACATTGTCGGTCAGGTAAAAAAGGCTCACTTCCTCCCTTACTTTACATTGGTTTGAATATAGATCTACCTCGAAACGCTTTTGCAGTTATAATGGGTTTCTCGGGTCCATAAACGCTGACGGATATTAACTGTCGATCAAACGAGAACGTGACCGTATTTTGCGAGCTATCCAATTTCATTCAACTTTTTAATTCAAAGACTGCTGAACATCACTTATCCTTTCACCAAGAGGTTATTCTGCAACATTCTGTGCAGTTATCATCGAAAAGCTCTAGATTTACTAGGAAGTAAGCCTGACTTAATTGCTGAGTTATACTATATACCTTACATTTAACCATGATTGAGCTCTTAGCCTTGTTTGATCGCTGTACTGGGTACTTTCATGTACCACGAAAAAAAGAAATAAAGAGTAAAAAACAAAATACCCACAATGTCTCGGAGACAGTCAGCCATGCCGACTACACACTGAAATACATGACGGCTGTGGATTAATACAAACCAGACAAAAAAATGACTCTGAGCACTACCGGACTTAACATCTGAGGTCATCAGTCCCCTAGACCTTAGAACTACTTAAACCTAAGAAACCGAAGGACATCAAACGCATCCATACCCGAAGCAGGATTCGAACTTGCGACCGTAGCAGTCATGCGGTTCCAGACTGAATCGCCTAGAACCGCTCGCCCACCCCGGCCGGGGCAAACCAGACATCTCGAATTATTTTCAAATGGTATACGTCCTCCGACTTCAGTTAAAGGAGTGAACATTTTGTTAGTAAAGCGGCATCTTTAATTAGAATGCTGTTATTACATTTACCAGCCTGTACATTATGACCGCTTACCCAATAGCCAGTTTGTCCACCTCTGGTACGGAAAAGAGCGGCGAAGCGTCGTGACATGGACCACATCTGCAAACAATTCCCGTAAATTTCGCAGAGTGTGTCGATGAACTCTGAGGCCATGTTTAATCACATCCCAGATGTGTTCTATCGGGATCACACCTGGAGAGCTGGGGGCCAGCGGAAAAATTGGAACCAAGCATGTGTTTCGTGTGACATGGCGCATTACCTTGCTGAAAAATGCCACTGCCGACGGGAAACTCGACTATCACGAAGGTGTGTACGTGTCTGCAACCAGTGTACCATATTCCTTGACCGCCATGTTGCCTTGCACGAGCTCAACTGGGTCCATGGATGCCCACGTGTAGGTTCCCCAGAGCATGCTTTAACCAGTTAAAACAGGTACATGCACGCGTCGTTTGCTGTGGAGGCCCATCGTTAGTAGTGTGGCATGGACTGTGCTAAGACACACTTGTACTCTCTGCAGCATTCAAGTCTGATCACAGTTTCGCCACAGTTCGCCGCTTCTCCTATTCTGCCTATCTGCCCAGCCTGAACAATCTCGTCTCTTATGTTGTTGTTGTTGTTGTGGTCTTCAGTCCTGGGACTGGTTTGATGCAGCTCTCCATGCTACTCTATCCTGTGCAAGCTTCTTCATCTCCCAGTACCTACTGCAGCCTACATCCTTCTGAATGTGCTTAGTGTATTCATCTCTTGGTCTCCCTCTACGATTTTTACCCTCCACGCTGCCCTCCAGTACTAATTTGGTGATACCTTGATGCCTCAGAACATGTCTCACAAACTCCTCTTCTGCCCAATTCTATTCAATACCTCCTCATTAGTTATGTGATCTACCCATCTAATCTTCAGCATTCTTCTGTAGCACCACATTTCGAAAGCTTCTATTATCTTCTTCTCTAAACTAATAATCGTCCATATTTCACTCCCATACATGGCTACACTCCATACAAATACTTTCAGAAACGACTTCCTCACACTTAAATCAATACTGGATGTTAACAAATTTCTCTTCTTCAGAAACGCTTTTCTTGCCATTGCCGGTCTACATTTTATATCCTCTCTACTTCGACCATCATCAGTTATTTTGCTCCCCAAATAGCAAAACTCCTTTACTACTTTAAGTGTCTCATTTCCTAATCTAATTCCCTCAGCATCACTCGACTTAATTCGACTACATTCCACTGTCCTCGTTTTGCTTTGGTTGATGTTCATCTTATACCCTCCTATCAAGACACTGTCCATTCCGTTCAACTGCTCTTCCGGGTCCTTTGCTGTCTTTGACAGAATTACAATGTCATCGGCGAACCTCAAAGTTTTTATTTATCCTCCATGGATTTTAGTACCTACTCCGAATTTTTCTTTTGTTTCCTTTACTGCTTGCTCAGTATACAGATTGAATAGCAACGGGGAGAGGCTACAAACCTGTCTCACTCCCTTCCCAACCACTGCTTCCCTTTCATGTCCGTCGTCTCTTATAGGGTGCCTAAAGGATGCTGCTTTCTCAGCTAACTATACAACAATTTAAGCAAATCACATTAACGATTTTTATTACAATAAAGTAGACTGACAATACTTACCTTGGGTTTACAAGAACGAGTCGCAAACGACTGGCCACATGCAAATAACCAATGTCCTTCACAATATACAATGTCCATACAAGTAATTAGTGTAAGGCACAAGTCTCAGTATAACAGTTAGGATGACAGCTCTGCTAGTGCCTCTACTAAGGCGTGTCTTCTACTGTCCGGCCGAGGTTGGCAGGAGCGGCGCTTATATTCTCATCGGCTAGAGGCCGCTCCTGTCTTGGTGCGGTCTTAGTCGGAGAACTATTGGCTGTCGTCGTCTCACAGCCTTCTCTGCTGTTGCATTCTTCATCTTCGTGCTGGCGCTTACCGTTACGCCGGAACAACCTGCCAAGGGGTGAGGTCGCCCTACCCGACGATTTCTTGACATGTTATCACCCCGAGTTGTAGACACTGGCCACAACATCCAACACCCGGCAAGTCGTCCGGTTTCTGAAATGCTCACGCCGAGCCTCCGGGCCATCAATATCCGACATCGGACAAACTCATACATATAGCACAGCTTCGTTATTGTACAAACGGACAGCACACTCTCTGATTCTTCAAGCACTGTGCGTGTGTCTGTCTAACAGTCATTCCTCACAAGCTGACTCTGCTATTGATGGTCATAATGTTCTGTCTAGTCAGTGTGAACGAAAACAGCACGTGTGGTGGTGGTGGTTAGTGTTTAACGTCCCGTCGACATCGAGGTCATTAGAGACGGAGCGCAAGCTCGGGTTAGGGAAGGATTGGGAAGGAAATCGGCCGTGCCCTTTCAAAGGAACCATCCCGGCATTTGCCTGAAACGATTTAGGGAAATCACGGAAAACCTAAATCAGGATGGCCGGAGACGGGATTGAACCGTCGTCCTCCCGAATGCGAGTCCAGTGAAAACAGCACGTGTCTCCGGGCATTGTCAACCATAGTGATTTGCGTCGGTTTTGACTCTCAGTCAGATACAGAACTTTTCGCCGTGACATTTCACTTTCTAACATTCGACTCCTAACAACTTGTGAAATATAACGCGATTGTTAACGTCTGTTCGTGTGTGGTATACAACGATGATACGCACGGGCGCTACTCCCTGTCAGCACAGAATCAAATTGTTTCCAGTCCACACATACGAACTGGTGAAACACACCGATGCTTAACGTTTGTTGGTGTATAGAAAACAGCAGCGACAGGTGCAGGGTTCGAATCCCAAAAAGGCAAAACTTTTTCGCCTCATCATTTTGGTTTCCAATTTTGGCTACCTGTGAAATATTCGATGTCTACTGTTTGATAGTGCTCAGATAACAGTTGGTAAATTTCTGTGATTGAGTATCAGTCCAAGACAAAAAGCTACGCCACGTTACTTTAAGTTCAAACGTACGCGAATTTCATTATTTGCTACAAACTATATTTAAGATCTTACGTCGTTACTGAACAGGGAGAATAGTGGCTGGATACTAGTCCCGGATCATGGCCCAGTACAAAATGTTGGCCATGTTATTTCAGGTTGAAACTTGTTTTGGGAAATCTTATTTATTACTTAAAGTTTGAGTTTACAAATACTGATGGGGGGTGTGTTCTGTAATAGCCAACGACTGTACTCACAAGAGCCGGCCGTCGTGGCCGAGCGGTTCTAGGCGCTTCAGCCTGGAACCGTGCGACTGCTACGGTCCCAGGTTCTAATCCTACCTCGGGAATGGATATGTGTGACGTCCTTAGGTTAGTTAGGTTGAAGCAGTTGTAAGTTCTAGGGGACTGATGACGTCAGCTGTTAAGCCCCATAGTGCTCAGAGCCATTTGAACCATTTGTACCCACAAGAGATCGGATATCCTGCAAGACCGTTGCGTAATGCGGGATGCATACAAATCAAGCAGAACGTCATTAAAGTCGTTCGTGTACTTTGAAGAATTGTACTACTCATCCCACCCATCTGCCTCTGCTAGCGTTTTAAAAGTGGAATTGATATGGGACTCTAAATGTTGACCGTTTTGCTTTTAATTTCAAGGATGGTTGTTTTGACTTTTCTATTTGTTGATCCGTCCTTCCAACTATCGTTTCTTCATATGTTTCCAGTTGCTGTTTCTTTAGACGAACAGCACTTCTGTAAGTGATTTGTTTTTGCGTATTTTGTATTTTCCATGGACGTTTTTATACTTTTTTATTTTGTTGGTGGCTTGAAATACTTCCTCTACAACCCAGGGGTTCTTCGCAGTTACTTTCAGTTCTCTGCCCAATTTTCGTGAGTGTGATATTTAGAGACATCTATTCCTCTTGAATTGTATTGCGTAGCTCGGTCTTCACTATTGTGGTATCCAACAAAACCAATCTTACTCGGAAAAAGTTACCTAAATGCCATATCCCTACAGTAACTTGTGTCAGATTAGGATACGAATGTTACCCGCAAATCTGCACATGGTGAACAAATTGGTATCTCCATTTTGTGAACCCCACCTACATGAACTTGTGGATATCCATCATGCTATAGCGCGTGGCACAAAATTCCAAACACAACTGAACATAATTTGTAGGATAGTAATGTTAGCAAGAATGTCCATTCGCACCTCGTATTATGAGAATTCTCTGGTACTATGTCCCGCGTCCGGCCATGCTGATTTAGGTTTTCCGTGATTTCCCTAGATCACTTCAGGCAAATGCTGGGATGGTTCCTTTGAAAGGGCACGGCCGAATTCCTTCTCCATCCTTCCCTAACCCGAGCCCGTGCTCCGTCTCTAGTGACCTCATTGTCGACGGGACGTTAAACACTAATCTCCTCCTCCTCCTCCTCCTCTGGTACTATGTTATCCAAACTATATCTCTATGCCTAAACTTTAGTCAAAAGACGATATCCAACTATAAATAATTTGTCGGAAGGTGAAGGAGAGGATCTAAGAACTAAAATTCTTTATTTTTGCTATTCGTCACTTTTAAGAGCCATTTACTTACCAAGCAAAGTTTCACTTTTCCCTCCAGCCTCAAATATGAATTGATGAAGAGTAGATGTCCTATGTACATTATAAATTTGGCAGACTACGTGCGCCAGGGCAACTATGGATAAATTTATTTACTCGAAACTAAACTGTAAAGAGAAAGTAAATAACGAAGTAAGATTCTATGGCAATTTTTATGTTTTACATCTTTCCTTAATTGATTCCATATTCTAGGGATGTGGCTTACCAAATGCAACGTCAAGAAAGACGGTTTCTATTTCGCTATACGCGTTTCACTTATATTTATTATAACGCATGTTAAGTGTCGTAATGTGACCTTGATGTGTGTCACTTTGGATCAGAAGAGATTCTTTCTGGTTTCGAGCGGCTAACAGAAGTGGTAAAGGCTGCCAGACTTGTTTTCAGGATGAAAGCTGAGCTGACAGTTTGCAGCATAGTCGACAGGACGGACCACTGGTACAAAGCCGAGTGGAGGGTCTGAATCAGAGGCTTAGACGGTTCTGCGATCGTGTAGGCTGCAGACTCCTCTACTTGCGCCAAAGGCTGGTTGGATTTCTGGTTCCGCCGGATAAATCAGGTGTCCACTATACGCAGGAGGCGGCTACATGGGTAGCAGAGGCTGTGTGGCGTGGACTGTGCGGTTTTTTAGGATAGAGGGCCACAAAGGGTGCAGGCCAAACACAGGAAGAACGTAGATACAGGAAGCATCGGTATAACAGTTACAAATTGTCATAGCTATGTTGGGAACGTACCAGAGCTCCAAGTGCTAATAGAAAGTACTGATACTCAAATCGTTATACGCACTGAAAGCTGGCTAAAGCCGGAGGCAGGCTCAGCCGAAATCTTTGTTAAGAACCTAACGGTGTTCCGAATGGATAGGCTAAACACGGTTGGCGGTGGCGTGTTTGTTGCTGTCAGAAGTAGTTTATATTGTCGCGAAATTGAAGTAGATAGTTCCTGTGAGTTAGTACGCGCAACCGGAATAAAACAATAAATTCATCCTTTTAACGAATCCCAGTTCTGACGATACAGTTGCTGAAAGGTCCAAAGAAAACTTGTGTTTGATTTCAAACACGTACCCCACTCATACAATTATAATTGGTGGTTAATTTACCTTCAATATATTGGCGAAAATACATGTTTAATTCCGGAGGTACGCATAAAACATCATTCGAAATTGTGCTAAACGCATTCTCTGAGAATTATTGCGAGCAGTTAGTTCATGAGCCTACACGAATAGTAAACTGTTGTGAAAACACACTTGACCTCATAGCAACAACAAGTCCTGAGCAAATGACGAGCATCTAAACGGATACAGGGATTAGTGAAAACAGGGTGGTTGTAGCGAGCATGAATATTGAAAACCCCAAAGCCTACAAAAGTAAGCGAAAATACACCTATTCAAAAAAGCAGATAAAAATTCATTTGACGCCTTCCTGAGAGGCAATGTCCAATTCTTCCAAATTAATCATATAAGTGTAGATCAGATGTGTCTTGAATTCAGGGAAATACTATCGGCAGCAATTGAGAGGTTTACACCAAATAAATTAACATACGACGGAACTGATCCTCCTAGATAACAAAACGGGTCAAAACGCTGTTGCAGAAGCAACGAAACAAACAAGCGAAATTTAAACAGATGCGATATTTCCGAAATTGGCGATCTTTTACAGAAGCTCGAAATTTAGCTCGGAATTCAGTGTGAGATGATTATAACAGTTTCCACAACTAAACTTTGTCTCGAAACCTGGCAGAGAACACAAAGAGATTCTGGTCTTATGTGAAGTATGTTAGAGCCAAGAAACAATCTCTGCACGTTAGCAATGGAAATACTATCGAAGACAGTGCTGCCAACGCAGAGTTACTAAACACAGCCTTCTGAAACAGCTTCACGAAAGGAGACGAAGTAAATATACCAGAATTCGAATCAAGAACAGCTGCCAACATCAGTAACGTAGAAGCCTCAGAGTAGTGAAGCAAATTAAATCGCTTAATATAAGCAAGTCTTCTGGTCCAGACCATATACCAATTATGTTACTTTCAGAGCATGCTCATGCATTAGCTCCATACTTAACAATCATATACAACCGTTCGCTCGACGAAAGATCCGTATCCAAAGACTGGAAAGTTGCACAGGTCACACACAGAACTCAAGGGAGGTAGTAGTAGTAATCCACTAAATTACAGGCCCATATCATCAACGTCGCGATGTAGCAGGATTCTGGAACACATATTGTGTTCGAATATAATGAATTACCTCGAAGAAAACGGTCTATTGACACACAATCAACATGGGTTTAGAAAACATCGTTTTTGGGAAACACAACTTGCTCTTTTTTCGCATTAAGTGTTCAGTGCTATTGACAAGGGATTTCAGATCGGTGCCGTATTTCTGGATTTCCAGACTGGTTTTGACACTGTAGCACACAAATGGCTTATAGTGAAACTGCGTGCTTATGGAATATCGTCTCAGTTATGTGACTGGATTTGTGACTTCCTGTCACAGAGGTCACAGTTCGTAGTAACTGACGAAAAGTCATCGAATAAAACAGAAGTGATTTCTGACGTTCCCCAAGGTAGCGTTATAGACCCTCTGCTGTTCGTTATCAATAAACGATTAGGGAGACAATCTGAGCAGCCGTCTTCGGTTGTTTGCAGATGACGATGTCTTTTATCGACTAATAAAGTCATCAAAAGATCAAAACAAATTGCAAAACGATTTAGAAAAGATTTCTGGATGGTGAGAAAATTGGCAGTTGACCCTTAATAACGAAAAGTGTGAGGTCACTCACATCAGTGCTAAAAGTAACCCGTTAAACTTCGGTTACGCCATAAATCAATCAAATATAAAGCCCATAAATTCAACTAAATACCTAGGAATTACAATTAAGAACAATTTAAATTGGAAGGAACACACAGAGGGGAAGGCTAACCCAAGACTGATTTTATTGGCAGGACACTTAGAAAATGTAACTATCTACAATGGACACTGCCTACATTACACTTGTCCGTCCTATTTTAGAATACTGCTGCGCTGATTGGGGTCCTTACCAGACAGGACTGACGGAGTACATCGAAAAAGTTCAAAGAAGGTCAGCACATTTAGTATTATCGCGAAATATGGGAGAGAGTGTCACTGAAATGATACTGGATTTGGGCTGGACATCATTAAAAGAAAGGCGTTTTTCGTTGCGACGGAATCTTCTCACGAAATTATAATCACCAACTTTCTCCTCCGAATAAGAAAATATTTGTTTGACACCGACCTACATATGGAGAAACGATCACCATTATAAAATGATGGAAATCAGAGCTCGTACGAAAAGATATAGGTGTTCGTTCTTTCCGCGCGTTATACGAGATTAGAACAATGGAGAATTGTGAAGGTGGATCGATGAATCCTCTGACAGATACTTAAATGTGATTTGCAAATTTTCCATGTAGATGTAGATATAGTGAATATGTGCTCACATGGAGTTGTACATAAATGGTTTGGGTACTCAGGACGTCAGATTATCTGCATTTTACGAACACTTTTCGGATTAATTCCTCACTCCACTGCTCGCTGTGTTTTGGTTTACGGTTTACGAAAAGGCCTGGAACAATTACCTATGAGACTGGATGTGGTGAATTTATGTTAGTGAAGAATGCTTCCAAGGCGACAAGAAGACACCATCAACACCTCACTGAATTTGAACGAGGTTGTGTAAAAGGCCAACAAAAATTTGGATGTTTCATCTGCGATATTGCTGGAGGACTTTGCAGGTATGTAGCCAATGGACATGACTGCAGGCAGCGGTGGTCTCGAGAACGCAAGATCACAAGCAGACCGGGATCCGGACGGCCACGTAGCACCACCGACAGGGGAGAACTTTTCCGGCCGGTGTGACCGTGCGGTTCTAGGCGCTTCAGTCTGGAACCGCGTGACCGCTACGGTCGCAGGTTCGAATCCTGCCTCGGGCATGGATGTGTGTGATGTCCTTAGGTTAGTTAGGTTTAATTAGTTCTAATTTCTAGGCGACTGATGACCTCAGAAGTTAAGTCGCATAGTGCTCAGAGCCATTTGAACAGGGGAGAATTTGTGTTTGCCATATGGCTCTGGCTCAACTTACTGGATCTGCAGCAGCAATTTGAGAAGCGTTTGGCACCTCATTGACACAACGAACTGTTACAAATCGGATATCTCTAGGACAGCTGATCCCACTTCAGTGATGGCCTTCTGTTGGTTAGATGGAGGACAGTTGAGGGTATGCAACAAATGTATCTGCGTACCACTTTGGACCTACACCTTGAGTTATGGTCTGGGGTGCGATTTCGTATGCAGTAAGAGCCCTCTCGTAGTCATCCCACGCTCTATGACTGCAGATTGGTACGGAAGTTTGGTGATTCGATTTGTAGTGGTGCCATTCATGAAATGTTCCCAGGGGGCGTTTTCCAAGAGGATAACGCTCGCCCACATACATCTTTTGTAACGCAATATGCTATACAGTGTGTCGAAATGTTGCCCTGGCCTGCTCGATCACCAACTCTGTCTACAATCGAGGACACGTGGGACGTCATTGTACAATAACTCCAGCGTCATCTACAAACCGCATTAACCGTCTATGTGTTGATCGACCAACTGCAACCGGCATGGAAGTCCATCTCAGAAACCGACATATCGCATCTGTAGAACACAATGCATGAACGTTTGCATGCTTGTGTACTACGCTCCGGTGGTTATTAATGTACCAGCATTTCACATCTCTCGCTTACACTAAACCTATAATCTTGGAATGTTAATCACTTAAATATGTTACCTAGAAAAACGTGTTTCCGAAATTTCATTACTCTACATTAATTATATTTTGGTGTTGCAGTATCCGAAAGAGCGGTGACAACAGTGCTTCTATACTCTCGCGTCATGCTCGTCGGCTGATAAACCTTAACCAGAGAGTCAGGATACGCTAGGCAGCGGCAAATCCCCGGGAAGAAATGACAACTCAGGAAGCTAGGTAGGACAGTGCCCCCCTTGACACGCTAGGTATGTTCCCCAGACTGTTGAAGAACTAGTTAACGTGTGTCGCGTAATCGACTTCGCTGGTGCATTAACTACTCTTCTTCATGAGACTTCCATGTACTTCCCCGCGGGTGTAATTTCCAGGTCACCCCATATAAAATGGCATCAGAGGGAAATCTATAATACTTGATGGATCTGATATATCTGTGTACCTAATATTACATTCGTGTTAACTAAAAGATGAAATCTGTATCAGAGAAGGTGAAAGGAAGATTTGAATTAGTGGGAAAGGTTCAGCGAAATTAGCATGCACCTGTAAACGAAATGACATGCAGGACGCTAATGGGGACAGTTACAAAGTATTTTTACAGCCCTTGAATCCTTGTCAAGTAGGCAAGACAACTGGTAGTATCGTACTAACTCAGAGGGTGTTGCCTCAAACGGAACGTAGAGGTGCAACGGAGAATCTCAGGGACCTTAAAGAGGATTTTATAGAAGAAAGTCGACGTTACCGTCGCGAAATTTGGAGAACAGCTATTTGAGAATAACTGTACAATGCTTCGCCTGCCAACATCATCTGTCTACATCTACATCTATATCTACATCTATTCTCTGGAAACCACTGTGAAGTGCGTAGCAGAGGGTATGTATCATTGCTTCAGTTCTCAAGGTTTCTTCCATTCTCGTATATAGCAGGGGAAGAACGTTTAAATGCCTCTGTGCGTTCTGTGGTGATATGTAGGGAGTTGTGGTACTATCATCTTTAATGGATCGTGAGACTAAGATAAAAAGAAGCCTACTGAAGTCTTTCCTTTACTCATCACTGGAATGTCAATGGAGGGAAAATCTGCAAGACTGGTGAAAATTATCTTCCTCCGTGGATTACAGGAAGGCTTTTGCATAGTGAATGTACATGTGGATTCTAGCGGCTGTTTGTCGAAGGAGTAGTGAAACTACATCGGATCTTTTTGGCTCCTGATGTTAATATGAAGCTCATCCAACAAGAAAAGGCTGTACGAGAGGTACACCTAACAATGAGATGGAATAAAGCAAACAAAGTTACCGGTCTAACACACACAGACACACACACACACACACACACACACAGACACCATACACACACACACACACACACACACACATACACACACACACACACACACACACACACACGCTCATACAGACGTAGTGCACACACCAAAGTTCACCCACTGTGTTGGCGTCAAACGCTTTGTGCAGAACTGGGTTTTCAGCACGTTTGAACAGAAATGCAGTAGTTTCAGGTTTAATTTTAATTCTCATTCGCAAAAAAGTTTTAATTAGTGATCTGGTCTCCTCAGTGAAATGGCGAATGCATATTTCCTAGCAGTCAGAGTGCGCAGCGCGAATAAAAAAAGAGAAATGAAATGTTTGCCCGTTGCAAGATCCAGTGTATTCGGGAGAGAGAACAACTGCATATATTACAGCAACATCTATAGCTCTACCGACACTGTGAAGCACTGGGAAATTGCGTGGAGGATAGTGCTTCATTTGCAGCACATACAACGGTTTCTTGTTATTTCAATCACGGACTGAGTTTGTGAAAATAGTTGCTTGTACGTCTCTGAGCGACCTCTTATTAGCATCATTTTACCAGCCTAACGTATATGCTGACAGGACTGAAGATCGTAGTATCAGTCCTGAAGCTTTTTTTACACGTTTCTTAAGAATATTTCGCAAGAAACATGTATTTTTCTTCAAATGTCTGCCAATTAAGAACTTTCAATATTATTACCTAGAGACATACGAAGACGGTTTCTTTGTTTACTCTCCATTATTTTTCTGAGAATCACATCCAAAACTGGTTCTACACACTTAAGCACCATTTCAGTACAAGCCGTGTAAGACTGTCGCATACAGTTCCTCACACAGGCTAACTGCAGCTTCCCAGTATCAGACGAATTAATCGCTGTTTCTTATTTGGCTTACTAACCACTTACCTTTTATCTTAATTCTTCTTCATATTTCCATACATTGTACCTTATAGGTTTTTCTCTAATACTACTTATTCTAACCGTAGCTCATTTCAACCACTTTGCATTTTTCTGCGTCAAGAGCCAATAGTCAATATTTTCTTACAACTCTAATATTTCAAAGATGGCTAACTGGATGTATTTTAGTTTCTATAGGATAGAATCCTCTCATACATAACTACATCTGTGAAATCGGGACACTACAGTTAATCTTATCACCCAAGTCACTGAAGTATAGCTCCAACAGCAAAGGTAATATCACACTGTAATAAGACACGCCATACATTAATTAAATGAATGTAGTTGTCTCTCCATCCAGGATTATGACCTGCGTTTTACCTGTCAGGAAAGTGTCAGCCAGCTATAAAGTGGTTCAAATGGTTCTGAGCACTATGGGACTTAACAGCAATGGTCATCAGTCCCCTAGAACTTAGAACTACTTAAACCTAACTAACCTAAGAACAACACACAACACCCAGCCAGCTATAATCCGATCTAGTTATCTCATAGGCACGATACTTTTTTAAACGGTGGTACTGGTACTGAATAACTTTCCGAAAGTCTACGTTCGAAACTAGTTTCTATTTCTCCATTTTACTGAGGATTTCACGTGTGAAGACCGCAAGATGAGTTTCGCATGATCGATGTTTTCAGAAACCTTGGAGATGTCTATGAAGAAGGTCGTTTTTTTCCCGCAGGTCATAAAATTTGAACTCAAAATATTTTTTAGTATTCTGCTCTAAGTCGATATGAGTGATGCAGTGGATAAATGACTACTGCTCCCTTTTCTATAGATTTGTGTGACCCGTGTTCGTGTACAGTGGGCATACCTCTGCTCTCGGTATCTCTGGTAATTATGAACAAGAACGGAGACAATTAATTCACAACATCCGTATAGAATATGCCAGTGACACCACTGGGCTCGCAAAACTTATGGTTTTTAGCTACTATTCTAAACCATAAGTACTTTTTACCATGTCACCTCGTTCGTAGTGGTACAGCTACTGTTCCGTGGCAGCTGTCTCAGATTTTCCGTTGTAAATGGACAATTCAACAACTCGACATACTTTTTGCATAAGAATGAATTTGTACGCGGTGACAGAAGAGAGGCAGTGTCAGCGAAGGAGAGAGGACACAGGAGAAAATAGTGAATAAATGTACTGAAACAATGCAGAAGCAAGAAGTAGTAACTCAAAACTAATAACGACAGGGCACAGAATCACTGACAGGAAATTACACATCTATTCCTAGCTACTGAAAAAATGTTCCTGTCCGAACATAAGAAAGACGAACATGTTCCTTTTCAAAAGACTCCGACAGAAAAGTGAGGATCCAGCTGCAGCAGTCCTTGTTCAGACTTCCTCGCAAACAATTTTTGCATGCGAACATATTTGCTCTCTCTTAACACAAAACACTATATATCGTTTCACCCAGTCTCTTCCTGTAGCTAAGCCTTCATACTCAGACTGTTTCGCTCACTGCCACAGGCTATACAGGGTGATTCACGAAGATATGCAAATATTTTAATACCTTATCCTACAAGAAAATCTAAAGAAAAAAGGTACTATAAACGTAGGTCGCAAATGTTTGGTTACGCAGTTACGGCTAATAAAAGTTTTTTGTCTGAAACTTAGCAACTCCGTTAATATGAAGCCTTCTTAAAACGATACGAGGTTAAACTACAGCACGATTTCCATTTACTTTGTCAGTGATCTGGTGAATCTAATAAAACATGTCCCAGACGTGTACCTGCAGTAGTTTTCCACAACATCCAGAGAAACAGAGACGTTATTTCGTAAAATTTTTAATTTGCCAACTACTTGGCCAATTGTTTTTTTTTTAATTTCAGACAATTGCACCAAGTTTTCAATAGAAGTTTTAGAGGATTTAATTTTGGAAAAATTATGGTAATAACGTTAACTGAAACTGTATGAATGTGTCAGATAATCTGCTTTTATTAATACCGTGGCATACGTGAATCCATGTTAAACCGGAAGAAACAGAGCTCAGTGTTAAGGAAGTTGTACAGCGTACATGCAATTTCACAATGCATTCACAATAAATGTTCAAAAATGTCTCCACCGAGTTCAATGCATTTAGCTGCACGTGTCTGAACTGATTTTCTTGGTCGTTTCAGTTTCACAGGGTTGATCTTAGTTTCGTCTATTGGATTCACAATCCGAGCAAGTAATGCCTCACGTGTGTTGACTTTGTCACCATAAACTATGTCTTTCAGCGATCCCCATACACAAAAATCGATTGTCGTTAAATCGGGCGATCTGGATGGCCACAGACGTGTAACACCACGACCAATCCATTTCTGGTGAAAATGTTCATTTAAGTGTGTAGCATCAGCGTTGGTGAAATGTGGAGGCGAGACTTCATGTTGAAAATTCATTTGCAATTGCGTAACAGCTAGAATATCGGAGCAAGCGACTTATTTCGTCTTGCAGGAATTGTTAGATGTTCTGGGAAAACTAATGGTCCAATAAAGTGTGTGTTGAGTATACCACATCACACATTTATGCTAAATTGGTGCTGGAAATTGAATTGCATTGTTGCTTGTGGATTTGCTTCAGACCGTACGTGCTCATTGTGAGTTAACGAACATTTCACCCTCATTTAAGTATATTTCCGAAATAGACAGCCTTCAGGAATTGTGAAACGAACCCCGTAGTCCAGGACCGTGTGCCACAAAGAGTGCAGATTCACCACAAGTTCGGGAAATTCACAGGTGTCTATTGTGCTGAATGAGGCCTAGGTGCTGTACTGTGCGAGTGAGACAGAGCATGACCTACGTCATAGGAAAACCATGTAGAAGCCGTATGTGGCCAGGGAGACGCAGCAGTCTTAAATAATGCAGTAAGATCAGCCATAAAGGGAAACATTTATCAAAACTATTTAATTATTTAGTAATTCAGGGAATAAAGCCACAGTAATTGTAATGTACCATCCATCATAAATTTTCACGGTAATCCCAATAAAATTTAAATATTGTTCATATCTATAATAGTTTAGGATTTTCTGTTAAAGTAAAATCAACAAGTTGTGTAACAAAGAGCAGAATGCTAAAATGTCAACGCTTTGTTCGATCTTAACGATCGACATTTCAAATATAAGCGCATTGTTAAAATGACAAACGCTGTAAATATCAACTCCGTAACTTTATTTCTTTAAAAGGTGTAGTAACTTTATTAGTATTTTCAGTTAAGATTTCTTCCACACAAAACACATTGAACGATGACAGTATGACTCCTCATTGTGTCCTTAGTTAATAGAATATTTGTTGTATAGTTTAGTGTATAATATTTACTTTTGTTTTTTATTTATCAGAAAACCCATTGGTGCAAGGCTACTGGCCCTGACATTCAAAGTTAAGAAGGAAATTGTAATGGTTCTATGTAAAAGAATTTAACGTTTATTATGTATTGGATATTTTTGTTACTTTCCTTAGAACATGAATGTGGTCAAGATTTGATTAATTAAATAAGTTAAAATATAAAATAATGTAGAATAAGCCCAATCAGATGGACGGCTTCAGGAAAGGGAACTGCAGTAGTCAGTTGAGTGATGATGTTCAGCGGGCGGATAGTTCGGCTAGAGACACCAAAGCGGACAGTTTTGAATGAGACGCGAAAGAGGACAATCGATCTTTGGGCAGCTAGCAAGTGAAACGACTTAGAAAATTTCGCGTTGTGTGGTATAGCGGGACTTAGTCTCTGAGCGGTGAGCAGCCGAGCGCCAAGTGTTAACTCTAACTTTTCGTGCACAAAACGAGATGGAATATTGGACTTGTGTTTCGCGATGAGATTGTGAGTGACCGTACTGTGTTAAATGGATATGGTCTCGAGTGTAACAGTAACTCTAAACACGACGACTTTCGTTATTAGTTTGCTTTCTGTATAAACATTATTCTAACCAAATCGCAGCTTTGTGGCCTACATCATTTATGGGTCGTTAACTAAGTTCCCGATATTATTATTATTGTTATTATATGTTACATTAATTTTGTATTTCGCAAACTTTCCATCAACCAGCGTAGCACTAACATCAAATTTGCTATACATAAACACATTATCGGCGTATTCTTGTGTCGTAAAATAGAAAGGCATCCCTATTTCACAAATAATCTACAAACTAGAACCATTACTTTGTGGTTTCTCTTAAATACACTGCTGTTATTATGTTCTTTCATTGAAAAATGCAGAAAATCAACTCGTTTCAAGGTTAGGAAACGACTACTGACTAACGGCTGCCAACAATGACATAAACGTTTCTAAATTCTTAGTTGATAGTAAACAAATTTACTTGTATAATAATCTTTGCTTCTCTAGCTGTTCTGGAAAACTACTGCAGATACACGTCTGGGACATGTTTTATTAGATTCACCAGATCAATAACAACAAAATAAATGGAAATCCTGCTTTACTTCAACCTCGTTCAGTTTTGCGATGGCTTCATGTTAGCGAAGTTGCTAAATTTCAGGCAAAATCTTTTATTAACTGTAGCTCTGTAACTAAACATTTGCGGCCTATGTTTATATGAACGTTTTTCTTTTGTCTTCCTTGTAGAATAACATATTAAAATATTTGCATATCTTCGTTAATCACCCTCTGTATGTCTCCCCTTTCTCCCCCACCACCCTCCGTTGATATACAGTATATCTCACTGTTAGTGCCTCCTCTCTCACTTATTACATTGTCTTCCTTTGTCTTTCCTTCCCACTGCCAATGTCTCCAGTATACAATGCTGGCTGAGAAATTGTGGTTGCTCTCACTTAGTTATTACCCTGTACCCAGAAGTTAAAGATTTTTGTCCCAAAGCCCTCCTCCCCCCTCCCCCCCCTCCCCCCCCCCCCCCCGGAAAAATACAGACCTCTACATGTTAACGTTCGCCAGTCTGGTAAAGTACAGAGCCTACGTATGCTCTCTGATCATCTGTATTTTTCAGTTACACTGACTGCTCTCTTTTACTCCCTCTACTTCTGTCACCACCCATCTCTCTCTCTCCCCTTCTCTGCCACTGTCTCCTACCGACCATCAATATCTCTTCTCCCTTTGCCTCCGACTGCTATTATACCCATCCATCTCTCCTTATCTTCCATTGCCACTTTCCCACCATCACTTCTGCCTCTTCCAATGACACTGTGTCCTCCACTGTCTCTCTTGTACTCTATTTCAGCACAAAAAACTGGAATAAGTTCTGGAGCCAAAATGTTTGATAAAGAAAGTCAGACTGAGGTTTACCACTTGTCTGTCAGCGACTCTTAAAGAGGAACATATTCGCGTTTCTTGTTCTCCAATAGTAGAATTTTTCCGCTGGGTCCTTTCTTTTCCCTTCTACAGCGGGGTGGGCCGTTTATATAACACGGATTCTATAGGTCAGTGAAGTTTTGACATGTACACTACCACACATTTATATACTTAGCCACATAGTAAGCAAAAAATAAGAACTCGTAATATAGCTTTAACACAAAGTTGTTTGCTTTACATTTTTTCTGGATACTTTGATCATCGATCGCAATTCATCGTAAACGCCCGGCTTAAAATTTGTGTCTTACAAGAGAAAAAATTTTATTAGATATATTTTACCGAATACATAGTCCTTCATGCTTTACATAATTTTGGGGAATCATTCTGAGTTTTTTTTCAGGTACGTTAAGACCATTTTTAGCCCACATTTTGTCACTGCAGGACCACTTTGGGCGTATGTAAATAGGCGTGAAGTATCCGTTGTACAGAGACAATATATCGTAAAATTTTGTTGGTAAAAAATATTGACTAAAATCTTAGTCTGGTGACCTCAGAATCCTTGCGATGAACCTAGAGCCAGTTCCACGTGTTTGCTACGTTAGTTAAACTACATTTGTGCCTCAGCTTGATATGTTCATATTTTACGAGCATAAGTACGGTGTTTTGAATGGATCTCTGTAAAAATAAAATAATGATATCGAAGAAGTTTCTAATTCCTCCGAGAATACCATCTTAAGAACATATGGTCAAACTGTCGTTGATCTGCCTGTAATAGAAATTATAGATGTGACCATCCCCACAACTAGTACTTTTCGTACCCAAAAAATTGTTTTTTTCGAGATTCTCTTTTATAGGCCGCCTAAGGTCCAGTGTAGAGCATACCTAATGGAAAAGAAACAACCGATTTACTCGGTTTGCCTGGGCAAGAGTGTAATGTTGAAAATTTTGACCCTGTGCCGAAGGATAGAAACCGTACGCACTTTCTTGAGAAATAGTTGCCAGGCGTATGATTATCCGAAACACTTCACCCCTTAACGCCTTTGATCAACAGCACCCGAGATATGACACCCTCAGAGATTTCGTTTTCACACACGGGTCTTTGCAACTTACCGTACACCGTCGTCCAATGACCGATTAGCTGGGAGGCATTCATGTCGTCATTTCTAAAAGTATGACAGAGAGCAAAACAGTACAGTACCTGTATAGTTTATAATTAACAGTAAGGAACTGAGGTACAAGAAATTGGCCACTTAACAGACAAATACGCTGAATCCAATCGCTGCTCACCACGTGACAGAATGTCACCTGGGGCATTACAGGCATGTGACTTGCGAAGGAAAGTATGTCAGTGGGGTAGAGACGAATGGGAAAGAGCTCACTTGACGATAAGGGTCGTAATTTTGAAAATACACTGATGTAAGCGATTTTGACAAAGGGCAGATTGCTACAGTTCTGCTCCTGGGAACAAGTATCTCGGAAACCAAGACGCATATCGTCTGTTCATCTACACAGATCTCATACTCCGTGAGCCACTTATCGGTGTGTGGAGGAGGGTACTTCTGGTACCACTAACTTATCAACTTTACTCTGTTCCACTCGCGAATGGCGCATGGGAAGAGCGATTATCAGTAAGCCTCTGCATTGGCTCTAATTTGTTGAATTTTCTCGTCGTGGTCATTTAGAGAGATGTATGTGGGAGGAAATTATACGCTGTCAGACTCTTCGCAGGAAGTGCTCTCTCGAACTTGCAGTAGTAAACCGCTACGTGACGTAGAACGCCTCCCTTGTAACGTCTGCCGTTGGAGTTCGTTGAGCATCGCTGCAACCCTCTCGCACCAACGAATCGAACCCGTGACAAAACGCGCCAGTTGCCATATCATCTTCTCCATCTCTCGTATCAGTAATAACTGGTAAGGATCCCATCTTGATGAACAACACTCAAGAAACGGTCGAACAAGTGTCTTGTGACCTACCTTCTTCGACCTTCTTCGTGGGTGAGTTACTTAAGATTGTTCCAATGAATCTCAGTTTGGCATTTGCTTTTCCTAATACATATTTTATGTGGTCCTTTCAATTGAGGTCGCAGTGAATAGTTACTCGTTGATATATTACGGTAGATACCGTTTACAGCAGTTTCTCGTCAATAGTGTGGTTGTATAGCAGTAGATTTATTTTCCTATGTACCCGCAATATGTCACATTTCTTTACTTTCAGTGTCAACTACTTAAGCCTCCACCATTATCAATCCTCTCTATCGTTGTTACTTTGCTATAGACAACCGCATTATTTGTGAAGATTCTTAAAAAGTTTCTGACGCTTTCTGCTGGATTATAAACAGCAACGGTCCTATCACACTTGGTTGGGATTCTCCGGAAATTACTTTGCGTCTGTCGATTTTTTCCGTTAAGAGCGACATGGTGAGTCCTGTCGGCAAGGAAGTCTCGAATCCAGTACCAAATCTAGTTCGATACTCGATAAGCTCCTTCACGTGTCATTGACCTGACAGCCTAAGGAAAGGGCATGAAGGGCGGTTAAGCTAGGAGCAGATGATGAGTTGGTACACCTCTACACCTTATTACAGAATGGCCAGGTCGGAGGCTTGACCGATGTGTGGCAGATAGGACGACACAGCAAACAGTCGACCCCTACCTGCTCCCATGTTGGCCCAATGACATCACCAACGACAAATATCTGGTGAAAAAAGAGGGCATTTTCTTATAATGTGGAGATGGTGCTCACTGCAACCATGGACATTTTAATTGCAGTATAAAAATCATTAGCAGTATTTGGAACTAGAAATGTGACTGTTTCGTGCTGCCAGTAAGGACTAAGGGAAGGAGCTGGGTTGGCAGAGTGGGAGATGAAGGATTTTGCTCTAAAGGGAACGTGAGAATTTTCTGTTGTGTTCGGACATGGGCAATAAGGCAGAGGAAAGACATGAGGGTCTATGTACGTTGGTCATAATTGAAGGAGACAGATTAAATAGGAATATCTGTGGCTGTCTGCAAGTAGCCAACATAACTGTGCTAAAGACACTGAAAGATTATCAAAATGACGAGTATCATATACGAAGACGTACATTACCGACTCTAAATGTTGTGGATTTTTCTGAGACAACTCGCAGGATTATCTCGCTTTCATCAGTAAATGAAATACAAATGTTTTTCCAACTTCCAGTTTCAGATCGAAAGGGATGAATGTTTCCTATGTTTGTATGAAGTGGACAGATGAAGCTGCCGTCAGGTCAGTTGTAACAATGTGTTCTGCCTAGTTTTGGCTTCATCTGTTGTTACTACTTGGTTCTTAGATGAGGGACAGATATTCACGTTTCTTCCAATATTACTAGTAAGCCTGATAAGAGATGCGGCGTGAATACAACGCAATGCTGCGATTCTTTCCATTTCATGTTCTTATTTTACACTAATGACCAATGTTGCTGATGAAACCTGCTTTGCAACATTAAAAAACGGTATTCATATCGTAATGTTACGTACAGGCGGTCAAGTACTTTCATCTATTTTCATCTTAAGTGTTTTGCAGTAAAAAAGTTACTTATCGCACCGACCGATGGTTTTGCCACTCTGACCTTTATCTGGCGATGTCTTATCCGCTTCCCTGCCATAAAACGTAAGATGTGATTTTGTGTTTGAGTCAGTTGCTATTTTATCGTATTTGATTTTATGTGCGCTTGTTTTTAAATCATACACAACCTGAAGGTAGTATCATCGTCATTCGTGATGGGATTGTAATAATTGTTTTTTCGGCTTAGGTATTAATGCTCGCTGTACTGCAATCTTGTGGCGTAGTTGTCTTTCTGAATAGTGCAACCGTCATAACGATTCAATTTTGCATTGTCTTATCAATAAGATATCTCCAGAATGAGATTTTCACTCTGCAGCGGAGTGTGCGCTGATATGAAACTTCCTGGCAGATTAAAACTGTGTGCCCGACCGAGACTCGAACTCCTTTCTTTCAGGAGTGCTAGTTCTGCGAGGTTCGCGGGAGAGCTTCTGTGAAGTTTGGAAGGTAGGAGACGAGATACTGGCAGAAGTAAAGCTGTGAGTACCGGGCGTGAGTCGTGCTTCGGTAGCTCAGATGATAGAGCACTTGCCCGCGAAAGGCAAAGATCCCGAGTTCGATTCTCGGTCGGGCCAACAGTTTTAATCTGCCAGGAAGTTTCATATCAGCGCACACTCCACTGCAGAGTGAAAATCTCATTCTGGTAACATCCCCCAGGCTGTGGCTAAGCCATGTCTCCGCAGTATCCTTTCTTTCAGGAGTGTTAGTTCTGCGAGGTTCGCGGGAGGGCTTCTGTAAAGTTTGGAAGGTAGGAGACGAGATACTGGCAGAAGTAGAGCTGTGAGTACCGAGCGTGAGTCGTGCTTCGGTAGCTCAGATGGTAGAGCACTTGCCCGCGAAAGGCAAAGGTCCCGAGTTCGAGTCTCGGTCGGGCAAACAGTTTTAATCTGCCAGGAAGTTCAATAAGACATATGATTCTATCCCCATGTAGGACGTGTTCTCCTTAATCTTGCTATGTTTTCAATTTGTAGTTTATTTCTTATTCGTTTTTAGGGATTAGTTAACTACTATTAAGTTCTACGAATTATTTATGGACCCTAACGAAAGTTTTCCAGAATAGTTTGATGATATATTGGGATCGTGAACAAGTTCGTAATGTTTTCCCGTAACTTTATTTTACACAAAAGCTACACATAACAGAGGCTTTACTCAACAATAATATGCATATTCTCCTTCACTGCCAATGCCGCGGTAACTTTTCGACTCCGCGACTGTAGAAATCACGTGGCTTTGGGGTGAATAACTAGTCGAGCCCAGTCCGGACGCATTTTCAACCAGAAAGTGAGTACCATGAAGGTTGGCTGATAGAGAGCGGAAAAGACGAAAATCTGTGGGCGCAAGATCAGATGAATAAAATGCGTGCGAAATGACTTCCCAAACCCACTCCTGTATCATCAGTTATCTTGTAAGGAGATTTTTGTCAGTCTAGCTGAACTATGGAAGGCGTTATCGTGGAGTAGCACCACTTCCTAGTCGTCGTTCTTGGATTGCGTCTGCGAGACGTCTCGGTTGTTGACAGACGCCAGCGCTGATACTTATACCTCGGAGAAGCAGTTGTCAGTACACTACACCGTCAGTGTTCCACCAGATGCACAACAATATCTTTTCTGTATGCACCCACGTCTTTGTACGGGAAGTTTGTCCGTCGTTTCGGCTCAACCATTCCTATGGTTCCACTTTGTTAGCATAAAGACACCGTTCCTCCACACCAGTAACGATACAACGTAGGAGGGGATGGTGTTCTTCATGAGACAATTCATGACGAGTAAGCATAGATGCACATATGGCCATCCACTGTTTTTGTTCGTTTTGTTTGAGGGGTGGGGGGTGAGGGAGGCGATTAGAGCATGCGGTACTCACACACCCAGTTTCTGAACCTTCGCAAGATGTTAAAATGATCACAGTTCATCACATCCGCCAGTTTTCAAGTACACTGACGTGGCTCATTGTGGATTGATGTCTTGAAACGATCTTCATCAAACCCCAAAGGCCTTCTTGAACATGGTCACTAATGTCAAAACGATCCCCCATGAAACAAAAAAAAAAAAAAAAATATTTTCTTGACGTGCTGTGTCCAATGGTATTATCTCGATACACAGCAAAATGTTTCTCGCTACACCTGCTGCTGTCACTTCCTGTACTGAATTCAAGCAAAAGAATATGTCGGAAATGTTACGATTCCTCCACTTGGCACCCCAATTTTGTATCCTCCACAGTTTCACTCGCTATCTCCAAATTACAAAATGACAATATGTAAACTCAAATAGCAACAATGAACTACAAATAGAAAATGAAAATCGTTGAACAAACCCACAGCATCCGGAACACCAACATGCAAATATAAAAGCGTTGCAAAATTATAGAACAAACTAATATAAATGGAAATGCATAATTAAAGAAAGCAGTCACTAGACAACCTGTGATTTTTATGCATTTTTTGTAGCGTCCGTTATAGCATTGATACCAACTTCTAATAAGGCTGAAATAAAATTGTTAAAAATCCAAGAGCTGTATATTTCCAGAAAGGGGGGTACATCGTAGAAATGGAACCATTTCTGCAAAGGATTGAAGTCACTACTGTCGATATTCGGGGTGAACTATAAACATGTATTCATATACGTCATTACAGTTAATGTCTTCTCCGTTGCCAAGCTTTCAATGCTATATGAAGTGAGTGAAACACGTGGGCCTTCTTACTGGGCGTTTTATACAAATTTGGGTCCTATATTACTCTGACGAAAGTAAAAGTATTCCATTTATCACCTGTACCAGAGAGCGTGAGCGGTATACACAGCGCAGGGTTTGTAAAGCAACGGACTCATTTTAAATTCCTTAAGAGTCCGTTTCATAATTCTAAACGCATTACGCAAATTACGGGAAAAACCTTCCACACGGTTCAGAAAAAAATTGGCGATGCGATATGTCTGAATGAGAGAACTGCTCGCTCACTTTTAATGAATACGGAAAGAGGATGCAGTTAGTTGGACTTGAAACGTATCATGGGACTAAATGTTACGCACTCAGCAAATTAAATGAGCGGTATTAGACAGTAAGAGACGTTTTCAACTTTGTATTTTTCTTGTGGTACAAAATCCGATGTGGGATGCTTAGTTATGAACTAATATCATTCATTTTCACGAGAAATACTGGCAGTGTTCATGCATCACTATAAACCAGTAGTGTAAATCAGAATGTGAGTGGAGTTTGTTGCAGGATTCTAGTGCGAGTCGTTCGGGAGATATCGTTTTTCGAAAAGTTCCCACAACGACACTTGTTTATGCTATTCAACGTGCGTAGTTGTCAGGCACGACGTTGTTATTTTTGCCTTCAGTGTGTTAGTGTGTTCATTGAGTACACTGCGGCATGCTAGTCAGGTACTGTGTGACAGTCCAGGCACTAGGTGGTGAGTGGATGATGTCATGTACCAATGCAGAAAAAGCCGAAAAGCTCAGGGCGTATGGAGAGTTGGAGAAATGCAGTTCCGTCTTGTATGGCGCATGCGGTAAGACGGCAGCCATCCCGGCAACAATTTATCAAAATGTGAAAGACAATCAAACAAATTAAATTCAGCGGTGGCGAAATAGTACATATTTAAATCGAATCAATACCCAAATCCGAAAAAGGTTTTTTTTTTGTGTTTTCACTGTATAACGACCGGTTCCCTATCGTGGAGGTTTGCCGTCAGGTCATATCTACATATAGAATAAAACCACGCATGTAAAAGCATTAGTAGTGAACATAAATGTCCGCAGCTCGTGGTCGTGCGGTAGCGTTCTCGCTTCCCGCGCCCAGGTTCCCGGGTTCGATTCCCGACGGGGTCAAGGATTTTCTGTGCCTCGTGATGACTGGGGCCCGCATCTCGTGGTCGTGCGGTAGCATTCTCGCTTCCCACGCCCGGGTTCCCAGGTTCGATTCCCGGCGGGGTCAGGGATTTTCTCTGCCTCGTGATGACTGGGTGTTGTGTGATGTCCTTAGGTTAGTTAGGTTTAAGTAGTTCTAAGTTCTAGGGGACTGATGACCATAGATGTTAAGTCCCATAGTGCTCAGAGCCATTTGAACCATTTTTTTGGATACTGGGTGTTGTGTGATGTCCTTAGGTTAGTTAGGTTTAAGTAGTTCTAAGTTCTAGGGGACTGATGACCATAGATGTTAAGTCCCATAGTGCTCAGAGCCATTTGAACCATTTTGAACATAAACTACCAAACAAAGTAGACAGTTCACTAGCAGTGAACATAACCTACCGAACAAAATAGACAAAACTAATACTTCACGTGCCACGATTTCCAAGATACAAGTACGTTTCCTGCAAATGCAACGACAAGGTGGACCTTGGTCTATTCACATTGAGGTGTTCCTAGAATGTAAGGCATTTGCGGGAAACGGGACATTCAGTAATGAATGTAGAAATAATATTGACAGTAATAGATATTTCAGAATAGGTAGAAATTTTTAGGGGTATCAAGTAATATCCTTTAAAGATACTGAACAACAAGACGGATGCAAAAAATCAGGATATATTACTGAATCTGGACTACTTATAGTGTCCTCACTATTGATAGGGTCACGGGTGTTTCGATTCACCCTGGATGAATAACTGTCCTGTCGCCTATATCCGGTTTTCCTATATTGATTCTCTATTCCCAACCACCTCTGCTCCCCTCCCTCCCTCCCTCCCCATTAACCCCCATCCCCAACCCCACCTCATCCACCGTGGTTTTTGGCCGCTTTTGGGATATTAAAATCTTAGACAGCATTCTGTAATTGGAGCAAAGCAGCGATCGGTATAAAATGCTAAAAATTAAATAAAAACAGTCTCCATCCCGTTTTCAGATCTTTATTCGCTAGCAAACGGTTTCGGTCTTTCCTCAGATCATTGTCAAGCTTTTGGACCAGGAATTCGTCATTTTCACCTGTGGTCTGCTTTCGCTAAGATCCGTCATATAGTCTGTATGTTTTCAAAGTTAATTGGGACTGTTTAAAAAACAGCAGTGATCGGTATTTAGGTGAACTTGGTCTAGCACATCTTATCACTAGTTTTGTAAATTTGTTTCTTATATTTTTTATGTTTCTTATAACTTTTACATATTTTTTGTATGTTTATTACATTTTTATTGGTTTAATTATTTTGCCATCAAGGGCTAGGACATCAGTCCGGTTGTATTATTTTGTTATGGATGGAACCAGATAGTTCAGTTTCCTTAGCTGTGAGTAATTCTAATTGCATCTCACTTCTCATAAGTGTAATGTTTAATGTCTTGTGTCTCTTGCACTGGGTCGTTATTTAAAACTGAGATTGGTTTTGTTACAACAATTGCCAAGTTCCATTCTGCGTGTCCTTTTAATTTTGTTTTCTACGGTTCGATGTCGCGATATTACACTCGTGACTTGTTTGGTAGAGCTTGCCTTCATAGTATCCACCGTGTGGCTTGCGCTGTAACGTGTAGTTTTATTGACGCATACCAATATACACTGAAGCGCAAAAGAAACTGGTATAGGCATGCGTATTCAAATACAGAGATATGTAAACAGGCAGAATACGGCGCTGCGGTCGGCAACGCCTATACAAGACAAGAACTGTTTGGCGCAGTTGTCAGGTCGGTTATTGTTGCTGCAATGGCAGGTTATCATGATTTAAGAGAGATTGAACATGGTATTATAGTCAGCGGATGAGCGGTATGTAGCGGTGAAGTGGGGATTTTCTCGCATAACCATTTCACCGATGTACCTTGAATGTCAGGAATCCGGTAAAACATTAAATCTCCGACACCGCTGCTGCCGGAAAAAGATCCTGCAAGAACGTAACCAAAGACGACTGATGAGAATCGTTCAACGTGACAGAAGTGTGACCTATGCGCAAATTGCTGCAGATTTCAATGCTAGGCCTTCAACAAGTGTCATTGTACGAACCATTCAGAGAAACATCATCGATATAGGCTTTCGGAACCGAAGGCCCAAACGTGTACCCTTGATGACTGCACGACACAAAGCTTTACGCCTCACCAGTGCCCGGCAAAACCGACTCTGGACTGTTGATAACGGGAAATATGTTGCCTGGTGGGACGAGTTTCATTTTAAATTGTATCGAGTGGATAGACGAGTACGGGATGGAGACAACCTCGTGAGTCCATGGACCCTGCATGTCAGCAGCGGACTGTTGAAGCTGGTGGAGGCTTTGTAATTGTGTGGGGCGTGTGCAGTTGGAGTGATGTGGGACCCCCGATACGTCTACATACGACTGTGACAGGTGACACGCACATAAGCATCCTGTCTGATCACCTGCATCGATTCATGTCCATCGAGCACTCCGACGGACATAGGCAATTGCATCAGAACAATGCGACACACCATACATCCAAAATTGCCAGTGAGTGCCTCCAGGAACTCTCAGTTGCGTTAATACCCTCCACTGGCCACCAGACTACTCAGACATGAACATTATTGAGCATATCTCTGATGCCTTGCAGCATGCTCTTCAGAAGAGATCTCAACCCCCTCGCACTTTTTCGGATTTATTAACAGCCCTTCAGAATTCATGTGCCAATTCGCTCCGCCTCTACTTCAGCCATTAGTCGAGTTCATTCACGTCGCGCTGATGCACTTCTGCGTGCTCGGAGGCGCCCAACACGATATTAGGCGGGTGTGTCAGTTTCGTTGGCTCTTCAGTGTATTTTAGTATGTTGACAACTCCCAATAATTGTGTGTCTATTAATTCAGTTTCCTGATGCGGATTTTGACGATCGTAGATTTCTTCTCCTTTACAGTGTACCGACACTGCGAGCTGAGTTTACATTACGTTCACTCTGCAATGTTTTGTGCCCCTAGGTTTTCTCCTGTCATATGTGGATTGGCATATTCTTTCCTGGCTCGTCCTTTGACTGTGTCATGGAGATCTATTTGTGATCAAGCAGATATGACCTGTAGATACATCTCAAGGTTATGGAGGAGGTCAAGATACAGAGAAAACGCAGTAAACAGGTACTGCGGATTTGAGCTTTCGTTCAGTTGTAATATAAACAATTTATGATCGCTAATTTTAAATTACTTCACTGTTCTTTACGTTATGTACAAGTTGTTTAGCTGCAATTTCCCGACCTACATGTTCATTTGTAATTATTTATCAATCAGTAACTACTGCAATCTTCATCCTCCCTACGCAGCTTTGCGTATTCATCTCTTGGTCGTCTTCTACGACATTTACCGTCCACGCTTCCCTTCAGTACTAAATTGTTGACCCCTTGACGTCTCAGAAAGTGTCCTACCAACCGATCTCTTCTTCTACTGACGTTGTGCCACAATATCTTCCTCTCTCTCTTCCTCATTACTTACGTGATCTACCCATCAAATCTTCAGAGTTCTTCCGTAACACCGCATTTCGAAAGCTACCATTCTCTTTTTCTCTGAACTATTTATCGTCCATGTTTCACTAATATACATGGCTACACTCCATACAAATACTTTCAGGAAGGACTTCCTGACAGATCTATACTCGATGTTAACAAATTTCTATTCTTCAGAAACGCCTTCCTTGCCGCTGCCAGTCTACATTTTATATGCTCTCTACTTCGACCATCATCAGTTATTTTGCTTCCCAAATAGCAAAACTCATTTATTACTTAAGTGCCTCATTTCCTATTCTAATTCCCTCTGTATCACCTGATTTAATTCGGCTACATTCCATTATACTCGTTTTGCTTTTATTGATTTCATCTTACATCCAGACGGTCGTTGTAGCCGAGCGGTTCTAGGCGCTTCAGTCCGGAACCGTGCTGCTGCTACAGTCACAGGTTTGAATATATGCCTCGGGCATGGATGTGTGTGATGTCGTTAGGTGTATCTAGTTCTTAGTCTAGGGGACTGATGACCTTAGATGTAGAGTCCCATAGTTTTTAGAGTCATCTTACATCCTCCTTTCAAGACGCTGTCCCTTCCTTTCAACTGCTCTTCCAGGTCCTTTGCTGTCTCAGACAGAATTAAAATGTCGTGGAAAAACCTTGAAGTTTTTATCTCTTCTCCATGGATTTCAATTTTTACTCCAAATTTTTCTTTGTTTCCTTTAATGCTTGCTCAATATACAGATTGAATAACTTGGGGTATAGGCTACAACCCTGTCACACTCCCTTCCCAAACACTCCTTTCCTTTCATGCCCCTCGACTCGTATAACTGCCGTCTGATTTCTGTACAAATTGTAAATAGCCTTTCGCTCCATGTGTTTTACCCCTGCTTCCTTCACAATTTTGAAGAGAATATTCCACTCAACACTGTCAAAAGCTTTCTGTAAGTCTACAAATGCTAGAAACGTAGGTTAGCCATTCTTAACCTATCTTCTTAGAACAGTCGTAGGGTTAGTACAGCCTCGCGTGTCCCAACATTTTTACGGAATCCAAATTGTTCTTTTCCGGCTTTGTTTTCTGCCAGTTTTTCCATGATTATTATTCAGTTACTCATTACATACGTTCAACTACCCGATGATGACGCCTTCTCGGAATTGTACGTAGTTTCCATAACAGACCATAAATTGCTACATTATTCACTTCGCAACAGGAAACTAATTGACAGCACAGTGCAGCACTAACTACGTAAAGCTACTGCACTGCTGCAAGGTTTACACTGTACTATTACTCGTATTAGTGGCGCTAAAGAGTGGTGTGGTGTGGTGTGGTGCAGGGAAGCATATTTTGTAACAAGTGTCTGCCTTCAGGGTGGGGAGTTATCTTTCCCTTCCGAGAAGCAGTTGTTGGTGGCACTCACGATGCACTGAGAATTCTTTTATCATTCTTTAAGAAAGGGTGTTAGTAACAAGTAGCTCTAGTAGTCTCGTTGGGTCATTATTAGTTCTTAGTTTAATGAAAGACCTACAAATGTCAAAAGCCATTTACAGTTCGTTATTTTAAAAATGAAGGTATACAATGAATATTCTTTTCCCTTCTACATTTTAGTTAGATTTTGATGATGATGATGGTCGGATGGGACCAGGGGTATAACAGACAATATTTAATTGTCCTGACGGTAATGGTCTCGGAAAGGTCGAGAAACACTACGTTAGTAGAAGTCTACAGAAATCGTCTCAACCTGCCAGACAGCGTTTTGACCGATACTCGTGGTCCCACTCTTTTACGAGCTGGAATTTGTCCTCAGTGCTTCAGAAAGCGACTTTTCCCGACAAAAATTAAATCTTCTTTTCTCTGGCAACGAAAATTTTCGAGCTGTATTCTACAGCACTTTTGTCTCGGCTGTCTCTTTCCTCGTGAAGAAGCATAGTTACAAAAATTTTCCAGTTATGGAATATTTTTTTCTGTGTAGTTTTTTTGTAAATAGATTAGGAAATTTCTTTTGATTTAAATAATTAAGTTACCACCTACGGTTATGTTGTTTCATTCGTAGCACGACTTGTAACTATATTACTTAAATTGTCAGCAACACAGTTGCAGACTTTCCAATAGCATGTTTTACTGACATAAATTAAATTACTTATGTGTTAATATTTTTCATTCATATTTAGCCATTTCTACCGGATCGCCATCATCTACAGGGACGTTTCTTTCTTCGTCTCTCCAATGGCTGTGCACACCTCTTCTGAAATTACTTCCATAGTATCAGTATCTTCACCATTATCTGTTTGAATTTATGGTTCATCTTTGGAAATATAATAGCAATCAAAGGACTCTTTGAAATACACGAAAGAGTTTATTTTAATTCAGAATGTTCTGTGATGTTACTGTTACGTGTGCATGAAAGTGTCGCCTTCCTTGTAACAGCTACGTAGTTCAATTGTCTCTACAGTTGCTCTCTTTATACACACAACAGCAGTATCTTTCGCCCTTTGTCTAAGTTCCTTTGTTGGATGATTATTTCTTTCATCTGTATCATGCTGCACATTTTGCTTCATTAGAACCGGTATACTTCCACGTTCTATCCTAAATTAAGATAATATACATTCCTGACTTCAGGTTTGGTAAAATAGTACACAGTGATTTCACCACAATCGATGGTGAGTGGTGTAAACGTTGGGACCGTTTGCCATTGAAATGAATGCAACAGCATCAAAAAAGCTCCTGTGGTATATACAGGTTTGTTTCATACTTTCTTATTAAACATGAAAAAAATCTCTATCACTGAATCTGTCACATACACACATAATTTTCAAGAGAAATTAAATACCACTGTATTTTTTTTAATCGCTGCCCAGTCCGAAGGTGGTAATGGAACTCAGAAGTCAGTATTGTGTTCCTACAGCCCGTGGACACATCTGTAATAGGCGTAAACAGATCGCGATTAACAATACCTTTAACGATGGAAAACCTGTTCCTGGTGAAAATGTTAGGGCTGGCACTTGAATATATGTATATTACAATGCCTAAAAGAATAGTGAAACACCCAGATGTTACTGAAGTGATTGCTGCATCGAACGAAATTATAAGGTCTTTGCTAGTTTGAGGCTACTAATCAGTATGACGTTGCACGTTTTCGCTAGCCATGGCAATACCTCAGTATCACGCTGGCAGCTCATAGACACAGGAGCCATGCAGAAACATCTAAATGATGTGGTGGTGTGAGGATACAGGCACTGCGTTAACACAGAGATTGTAGCCATCATTGACAATTGCATTGCTCGACGGGCTAAAATTACGATATATTTTTTTCTCGCCCTGTGCGGGAATCACGAATTGTGGAAGCATACAAACTGTGAATACGTGACATATGGAATTTTCAATCGGTCATGCAGTTGCAATCGAATAGGTAAGCTGTTTAAGATGACCGGAAAGCTGTATTCGAGACTCGGTCCAACACAAATTTTCGTGTGTCGCAAACAGCTGACCTCAATGCATATTCGCATAATGTAAAACGATTTAGTAATTTTTACCACAACTGTAATCGTCTGTGACAGTATATGAAGAACATTGTATTGTGAAAATACAGACACTGTCTAAACACAGACATTGTAAACAACAATGAAGCCTCGAGGGGCTAAAATGATGATATAATGTTGGTCTTCTTGTGCGAGAATGACGAATTATGCGAGCTTAAACGTTGCGACTGTGTGACGTATGGATGTTTGGGTAAGTCTTGGGGGTGTGGACGGAAAGCGGGATATCTGGGTTCGAGCCCTGCTCCGCGACAAATATTCGTCCGTCACAAAACAGCTAAAGTCAATGCACAGTTGCAGAATGTAAAACTAATTCGGAATAGAGATTAGTCAGTGAATACAATGCGACGCCATTCATCGGCAGACCATGCTTGCTAGTGAGGCCACCGCTCCAAATGTTATAAGGCGTCCTACGCATGGGAAGGTAGGTTCCTCGTTCGACTTCTGTTGGTCTCCCACCAATGGTGCAGGATGACACAACCGGTTGCAAATACTCATCATAATATTCATACGTTCCTGCCACATTCGTTACGAAGCCAAACGTTCCCGGTAATTAAGCTCTAAAGAATAATGATAGATAGTGAAGCAGGGATGCAAAGCTAGAGACAATAATTATGCACCTAAAAGCGCTGTACGAAAGTTAGCGCGCTGTTCCTGGTGTGTGCGTTTTACGAGCTTTCCCAAAGAGATGTTTTGCAGCTAATCTCCCAAGAATCGTAACGTAGTGACCATTACGTTTGACAGTAGAGGGTGGAAAGTCTCGGTACACCTATCCATGCATAACGACTTCCACATTTATGGCACTTGAGATATTGAAACTCATGAATTGTAGTTAGTGAAAGGTGTAGCGACGAAGACCTCAGTGCATATTAGCTTAACTGTTACTCAACACATTCCTAGCATATTTGAGGCAAGAAATGTATATTTACACCTTTTGTATAACTTGTGGAAATTTGGACTGGTAAACATGCCAGAAACCGCCGATATTACGACAGGTAACTGGCTGCCAAACCAGCTTACATTCTCTAGGATCGGTACAAGGTAGCCGTGGCTGCGTAGACGGCTGCCACATACGAGACTATGTAGAGAATATACTTGTCATAATCCATAATAGAACCAAAGACAACCACCACCAAACCGTATCGATAGTAGACAAAGAAGCTGTGCTGAATCTATACATATCTGAATAATGGATACAAAATCCACCTGATGTAAGGAGCGCTTTGTTTATTATTGATTTATCCAAACATCTTTCAGTGACTCTTTTTTCATTGTGAGTTTGTTTATTTTTCAGCCTGCTAATTATTATCATATGGTGACATCTAGAGGAGTTCAGGTGAATTACGCCTTTGAGTTACTGAAAAGGACAAGGAAGATTTTGTTAAGTTTACAACGTTAGGCTGCTGTTCGTACAGACCACAAGATACGTAGTTGAGTCGTAAGATGCACGTTTCTGATAAGCAGAAAATTTGACCATAATTTTTAATTCTGAAAATGAGATATTTATGTAATTGCTCACATATCTCATAGTTCACATGACGGTAATAGTTATTCCGTGCTAATACTTCCCTATCTAGCATATATACTTGTACAACAGCCTCTCATCTGCAAACAGAATCATAATTCGTATACCTTTGCCCCTTCAAGACTGAAAATATTGGTAGCATATCTCATTATTTAGAGTTTTTGGGGCAAGGGACTTCCTATAGCCTACAATCAGTCCATTCATGAAAGAGTCTTATGAACAGACTGAGCGTATGCCTCTCGTGGATCCCTTGATACTTTGTAAGACTCTTTGTTACTAAGGTTAGACAACTTCATGTGTTCCACTCATGATTAAGAAACTTAGAACATAAAATCTAAATTGACAGGGTTAGTCACTATAATATTTCTTCAAATCTTAAAGCATGTTTAACACAAACGCCATCCTCATTTTCCCTAGAAGAGCACGCTCCTTAAGTCTGTCCCCTCTTTTATCCGAATCCTTGTCCACAGTACCGACGTTTTTCAATATATCTTGCCTCTTGGCATGTCTCAACAAAAAAATATCTAATCTTGCACATTCCTTCTGAACATAGACGCTTGAAAGACTTGAAATACTCGCCTTAGGTCTTACACAATGTGTTGGTTTAGATGAGCAAGGTGTTCATGTGCGCTTTCTACTAGCCAGCACTGGTGCCTTCTCTCTAGCAAAATTGCTGAGATACTTTCTCCGAATGATACACGAAAATGGAAAAATTCAAACAAATTATGATTTCATCAATCGTGTTCACACAAACAAATAAAGTTATGAGGTCGTTAATGTTGAGTGATATGTCATTTCCTATCGTAACTGGGATGTTTTGGTAAAATCTATTGTGGTATCTGTCAGACTGTGTATTTGTAGTGTTTTCAATGTATAAACATCAAAGTAATCTTACAGGAAAATTGATCTAGTGACTTCTTAAACTCTTGAACATCCAGGTGTAGACTATGTGGCTTGTGTATTGTCCATTCATTTTTCACTAATTTATAATAATAAAATAAAATAAAAAAGTTCTTGAAGCACACTGATGAAAAAGGTGCAGCACCAAAAATAAGTAACGTAGACTAATGAAATTTTGGGAAAAAATCTCGCTACATAACACATATAAGTGATTAACATTGAAAGATAACAGTTTCAGCTATAAATATTCTTTCTATCCTTCTCATCCTCCCTCACCCTCTCTGTCATTACACCCCCTCCTGCCCACTTACACTCTGTCCATCATCTCTAGCTCCACTTGTCCCCAACTCCTCCTCTTTCCTTCACAGCAATTATCAAAGTGTGCTCATCCATATTATTCAGACCTTGCAAAAGAGGTCAGTAGTTCTCCGCGTTATGCTTGTCATGCAGGACGGCTTATATGCTGAGGGTTTGGAAACCTACTGATACTACTCGAACAAAACATGTACCTCATGCAGGACAGTCTAATCAGGGGCTGGGAATCCGTTTCTTGCCCCTAATGTGTGGGCTGCCCCACAGAGCAGGTCGATAAGGCAGGTCGATACTATTCCCACACAACACACCTTCTGTGCCGGGCAGCCTATACAGCAATGAATAAAAACCACAAATGTTAATATCTCTGTAAATCTTGGAGCTATAGTGTTATAAACCCCCATTTGTTGGTCCTCTTGGGTCAAGGAGTTTGTGTGTGTCAAATCTGTCTGACTTCTATCCATGGACCTGGGAGTAGTTCTCAGACATAGATACATATTCTGAGCTTTACATACTCTATATATTAACATAGAGTGCAGTCCCTAGTCTTGCTACGCGTGACAGGGTAAGCGGTGTAGAAGTTAATTGTCCCTCATACACGATGCCAACAGTGGGCTCCCTAACGAGATGATGGGAAGTTGCCCCGGCCTGCTGCAGTGGATGCGCCAGGCGCACTGCGGAGTGGACCGGCCCGGGCGCACGCCGTGCTGACTACTCGCTTGTGCTGGTGCCGGCGGCCCTCGGTGTCCGCCGGCGGCCGCTGCAGGCGCCAACAAGCCACCGCATTAGCGCCACGGCCCCGCGCCCTGCCGGACCTTAATTACGCCATTGTGTCAGCCCGGCGCCCCGGCTCATAAATCTCCGCCCCCAATGGTCCTTTTGCCGGAACCAGATTACCGCCAATGTTGGCCTGCGTTCGCCTAATTTGGAGGCGCCCTACTTTCCCCTGTATTTGTTTTCCCGTAAAAGCCGTCACAGTAGGTTCTAAAAAGGCTACCCGGTCCTGAGAATTTCATCGGGGCCGAGCTGGCTGACACGAGGTCTTGATTACCTGCTCCTCGGCGGCTGCAATTGCCTGACTTATTAATGAGGACCGTACGGCTTTGCTAGCACTGCTGAAACTGCGTACTCTTTTACAGATAAAAGCTGCAGCCAGCAACATTAATCTTAGAAACAACATTCTAGACACGATTAGACTTGCAAGATGTGTTTTCACTGCTATTCGAATCAGCTATGAAGATTAGACGATGCAGGGGGTGGAATCATTTTGGGTGTGGATGAACACCAGACAAGAGCACGCCCAGTGCCGTGAATCCATCTCCCTCTCTCTCAGGACCACCCCGTCCCCCTGCCCCACAAAAAAATTATTGGCTATGAAGTTTGGAAAAAAATGGCTCTGAGCACTATGGGACTTAACATGTGAGGTCATCAGTCCCCTAGAAATTACAACCACTTAAACCTAACTAACTCAAGGACATCACACACATCCATGCCCGAGGCAGGATTCGAACCTGCGACTGTAGCGGTCGTGCGGTTCCAGACTGCAACGCCTAGAACCGCATGGCCACTGCGGCCGGCTGCAGCCGATGATCCTCGTAATTTCTTATTGTTGTCAAATCACATTCGATTCTTATATATTGGTGACAGAATGTTCCAGGTAACTATGGGTTCCAAAGGTTTCCAGTGGCTTGTTACCAGTTAGTAGCTAATCTACTAAGCAGGCTAATATTCGTTGTAGTCTAGTCCACATGCACATCACTTGCCTGAGAGCAAAATTTTATATACAAAATAAGTGTAGCTGGGGACCTAGGAAATTGCGTACACTATATGTAGTAGGTATTTCTGCTTATTATCAAAGTGACTGTGTTAGTATAACTAGTGAATAATATATCTCAATAATTATGAGGTTTATTTTGTAAGAAATTATTCTTTGTTTACTCCACACACATATAATTACTAATGCACCATTGGAAAATTTCAAGTAGAGTGCATGGAGCTCATAAATGTCTTCTCAAAGGCCATTACTTGCTTAACATCTGCAAACACTGCGCTCAGATTGAACTGTGATATTCGTAATATTTATAAATATTTACTTTTTGCACTTCTGTACCTGTGATGTCTTCTATGTGGACACCAAACCCTCGATAAATTCGCTGGAGGTTATTATTTGCAGACGGTTTCAGTATAACACGAACTTTGTTTCACCGATTTGTTTATATATAATTTTAAAAAGTGAGTAGTTTTTAGCAAAAAGCTTGGAGGAAATGATATCCGTCATACTTGTACTTATTTCTCCCTGTTTATGTGTGTCAGTTTCTCTGTACTTATACGATAAATTATAAAAATCTGGCACAGTGCTAGTTCTCGTTACAATACTTACGATGGTAAGAGGGCTTCTTTCGAAACGAGTTTCACTAATTTTTGTCATGTGGCTATAGTCATGTGACTATATGGCTTAAGCTAAAGCATTAGACCAAATAGTCTTCCATCGAGAAAAAGAAATATTTTCAGCGACTGCAGGTTTGTGCTTCCATTCAGTGTCATTAAATCACGCTACAGACCTTGAATCGTGGCCATCCACTTTCATTTCTTACAGTGAAATGTTTTCTCGTCGGAGTATTTGCACTGCACAAAACGTGGCGTGATTTGGATCAAATCGTTTTCCTTCGAGCGGTTTTTTTATTTGAACATAACACTTCATATAACTACCGGTTAACCAGTTACAACCATCGTGCATGGGAGAGCAACATCACAGATAATTTACTTTATATACATATATTTAACATAATGTCACGATCCACATAGCAGAGTGAAAAGTTCAAGACGTAATGACGTCCCATATTTCCCGTCATGTGGGGTAACATATTACGATACTAATCTGAGTTCCCACAAGTTTAACGAAACGTAAACTATAGGATAAGTTAACCAATACTTCCACATTGTTCACTTATGAAACGGCAGGTAAGTATATTTCAGATACTAACGTTCCTATCACTCTTCCTTGGAGTACTCCGGAAATTACCTTTACATACGTCGATTTTGTTCCGTTAAGAGCGATATGTTGAATTCTATCAATAAAAAGTCTGGAATACAGCCGCAAATCTTGAAGGACTCTCCGTAAGCCAGTACTTTTTTTTTTAATAGGCGGCAGTGCGGGACGGTGTCAGATGCGTTCCTATAGTCAAGGAACGCGATTTCAACCTCTCTATGGATGTCTTGGAAGAACAGAGCAAGTTGGGTTTCGAGAGATCTCCATTGACGCAATGCGTGCTGATTTTGATAGAGAATATTTTCGTTCTCCAAAAATGTCATAATTCTTGAGCGTGAGAGATTTTCCATCATTCTACAAGAGACTGACGCCAATTCCCGTGTCCAATCACTTTTTTTAAAAATAACGTTACGGCTTTCAAAACTGTAATAGCATTAAAACTGCAACCTTTTAAAAAATTAGTAAACTTTAATGTGACAATTTATTATGTTAAAACAACCTTTATAAATACACACAGACGACACACTTTTGGAATTTAACAACTTTAAAATGTTTAAAATAAAGGCATACATGTATAGTGTAATTGTAAATTAATTCCTAAGATTTATCAGGTTCTGATTTAGAAAATTAAGAAAAACTTTTAAAGTCACTAACTTAGCATATGAACTTATATGAAGGTTTTCAACGAATGTTGTAACTTTCTATTGATATAAAAAAAGAATATTAAATGAATGATTAGCGAATGGTTCAAATGGCTCTGATCACTATAGGACTTAACTTCTTAGGTCATCAGTCCCCTAAAGCTTAGAACTACTTAAACCTAACTAATCTAAGGACATCACACACATCCATGCCCGAGGCAGGATTCGAACCTCCAGTCGTAGTGGTCGCGCGGTTCCAGACTGTAGCGACTAGAACCGCTCGGCCACTCCGGCCGGCATGATTTGCACATCTCATTAATTTACTAGTAAAGCAGGTATAGCTATGATCTAATACCAACCATTTATTTACATTACACTAGGCCACTAATGCTTCAACAAAAAACCAGGGAAACAGGCAACGAAAAGGAAGAACATCTTCGAACAGTGGGAGCCCCAGCAATGATAAGGGGAAAATATCGTGTAGCCGGAAATCTATGCACAGTGCTACGGAGGGAGTGTCTTGAACAACTTACTAGTGTTCCTGACGGGCGGTGCGCGAGCGTTGTGGTAGTGGACGGCGTTAAAAAATTCACTTTTTTACTAGAAAATCGTCGAGAAAACAGAAAATAACACAATGCAACTTGCCACACAAACGCTGGTAATGATTTCAGCTGTGCCCCTGTCTTGTAACATTGCCTCCAAACAATATCCGAATGACATCGGTGAGCAAACGACAGCTGGTGCAGAGCAACACCTAGCAGCCTTGGGGTGTAGTTCGGCTATTAGTGCTCTGGGACAAACAGCCGTTACTACCGCAGCGCAGCTCGCAACCGCGCACAGTGCCGGGTCGACTGTGCGTGACCTGCTCGGCTGCCATTAGCGCGCTGACCTCTGTACACAAGTGAGCGCAGCTGCGCCCTCGTCGGCCGTGCTATGGCAACTGGCACACAACCGCCAGCACAGCCGATGCCCACCGAATTCATAGCAACCAGAGAACGCCAGCCAGAGTAAACGTCGAGGGCAGCAGGTGCCCCGCCATCTTGATGAATCGAATCGCTGACCACAGACGCTACGTAAGCGAAGACACCTATTGAAATACTACCCTGAGGGATGCTGTGAGAGAAAGGAAAGTCGCAGTTCGTAGTAATAGACGGCAAATCATCGAGTAAAACTGAAGTGATATCAGGTGTTCCCCAGGGAAGCGTCCTGGGACCTCTGCTGCTCCTGATCTATATAAATGACCTAGTTGACAATCTGAGTAGTTCTCTTAGGTTGTTCGCAGATGATGCTGTAATTTACCGTCTAGTAAGGTCATTCGAAGACCAGTATTAGTTGCAAAGCGATTTAGAAAAGATTGCCGTATGGTGTGGCAGGTGGCACTTGACGCTAAATAACGAAAAGTGTGCGGTGATTCACATGAGTTCCAAAAGAAATCCGTTGGAATTCGATTACTCGATAAATAGTACAGTTCTCAAGGCTGTCAATTCAACTAAGTAACTGGGTGTTAAAATTACGAACAACTTCAGTTGGAAGGATCACATTGATAATATTGTGGGGAAGGCGAGCCAAAGGTTGCGTTTCATTGGCAGGATACTTAGAAGATGCAACAAGTCCACTAAAGAGACACCTTACACTACACTCGTTCTCCCTCTGTTAGAATATTGCTGCGCGGTGCGGGATCCTTACCAGGTGGGATTGACGGAGGACATCGAAAGGGTGCAAAAAAGGGCAGCTCGTTTTGTATTATCACGTAATAGGGGAGACAGTGTGGCAGATATGATACGCGAGTTCGGAAGAAAGTCATTAAAGCAAAGACGTTTTTCGTCGCGGCGAGATCTATTTACGAAATTTCAGTCACCAAATTTCTCTTCCGAATGCGAAAATATTTTGTTGAGCCCAACCTACATAGGTAGGAATGATCATCAAATTAAAATAACAGAAATCAGAGCTCGAACAGAAAGATTTAGGTGTTCGTGTTTCCCGCGCGCTGTTCGGGAGTGGAATGGTAGAGAGATAGTATGCTTGTCGTTCGATGAACCCTCTGCCACGCACTTAAATGTGAATTGCAGAGTAATCATGTAGATGTAGATGTAGATGTAGATGAAAGCAGGCCTGCGACCGCCTCTAGTGACGTCGCAGCCAGAGAGCTACGAACAGGCACAAGTGCGACGGGGATTCCACCTCACTGCACGATTTCCGCCAACACTGTATAGGTCACTGACAGTACCACACCTACAAATTGAAGACACACGAACATATTTTACATAATAGCTCACTTAACAACTGAAAATTAGTGGTCATTGAACACAAGCTCCACTACGTAAGGACGACCTCAGTGAAGTGTTTTTGCCCCTTCACATAAGAGAACTGGATAGGGGAGGTATAGGCGGTCTCTAAAATGAAAACCGAGCAGTGCTGGTAGTTTAGGAAGTCAGCCATTACAATCAGTCAGCTTCCCCTCTAGCAGTCTAGAACAGTGTGTGTACATTCCGTACATATGCATTCCTTCAGTTCCTGTTATTAGTAATTCATACCCGTATTCAATGTAGTATTAACGTATTTTCCGCAGTGCCTCATAAGATGCGGTGTGGAGGATCCGCGCAACTGTGAAATGCCTTGTAGTCGCTTCTTCTGATGCAGTTGGTTCAAATGGCTCTGAGCACTATGGGACTTAACATCTGTGGTCATCAGTCCCCTAGAACTTAGAACTACTTAAACCTAACTAACCTAAGGACATCACACACATCCATGCCCGAGGCAGGATTCGAACCTGCAACCGTAGCAGTCGCGTTCTGATGTAGTGTTGTAACACTGAAAATGTAGATAAAAACCTTCTTCACCGTCCCAAATTTCTCGCCGTTTAATGTCTGTTGATAACTTGTAGTGTGCTTCTAATACTGAATCTCTAAACTTTGCGATAGAAACTACATTTAATGTGTAACTGATGTAACAGTGTATTTACTTGTGAATGTATATAACTGATTGTAATTACAATGTAAATATTACAAATTGCTAGGTAAGATTAAGTAACTGTAAACACTGTGCTTCGTGATTCATATCTTTTCTCGTGAACTAATGTGTTGTGCAGAAGCGTAACAAGCTTCTGTGGCCACGCAAATTATTATTGGCTCAATTTTCTTTGCCATTACTTTTCTACACATTCTGGATATTCATTGTCCTAGAGGGCTGGCGACCGTTTAATTACCCTGTTTCTCTAATCAGTATTTTTTTTTTGTATAAACTCTTACGTGTTACCCATTTTCACCCTATATGGTTCGTGAGCGATTGAACTATATTCCACCATTTCAAAATTATTATTAGTATTTAGATTAGGTTTAGAACAGATTCTCCCTTCAGAAGGGTCTGTTGCACACTTTCCTCCTACTAACCGACATTATTTTCCTTCGGTAACGATAGCCTTACCCACTGCAAAATTTCATTAGGCACACTCTGTCACGGTCATTTATATCGCAATCCAATTGGCCGATTAGGAAGGCAAGGTTACAGTGGGACAGATAGTCCGGACTGCCACCATCTCGGCGTTCAGTTTGCATACTTATGAGGGAAGGAAGTGCACGAACAGAATCTGGCGCCCTCTCTTAGCGTGTTTACCCGACAGATCAGCCCCCTTCACAATGTTACACTCCAGAAAACAATGTATCCCTTAATACGACTCTGAAGCACTTACGATAGACTTTGTACACACATTAAATATTTGGTTTTAACGCATCTCATTTAAAAATAAACATTACTTTTATATTGCAGAACAATATTTTTAATAACCTATGCTTTCTCACTCCATGCAACTCTGTAAATATTAGCCTTAGACGAAAAATGAATTGGACGTTTTTGTAGGGAACTTAATGTAGCTTAATTGTGTAATTTTTGAGATTGTCGAGAAAAAACACTAACAACTGCCACTTTTAAATGTACGCCTCCCTAGCTCCAAAGCTAGCAGACCACCAGTGGGGGTTGTTTGTATGTTCTTCAGGATATTCCCTAACAGCACTTTGCAAAAATTTGTGACTTCTCTGCTTTATTACCCTAATCAATCTGTTTTTGTTCTTCAAAATGGTTCTGAGCACTATGGGACTCAACTTCTGAGGTCATCAGTCCCCTACAACTTAGAACTACTTAAACCTAACTAACCTAAGGACATCACACACATCCATGCCCGAGGCAGGATTCGAACCTGCGACCGTAGAGGTCGCGCGGTTCCAGACTGTAGCTCCTAGAACCGCTCGGCCACCCCGGCCGGCTTTTTGTTCTTCATTGACAGAGCTAGTATAATACAACACCACGTACTGGCGAGGTGGAATAAAAAGCTTTGAAACACTTTTCAGCAACATTACTTCAAGCACAAGTTAACTCCAAGGCGATTACTTATTTCGTTTTCGAAATTTTGTGAAATGTTCTGCTTTTGAACGTGGTCTAATGTGAGAAATACAGCTTTCATTTCATATCACGTGGTTCAGAAAAACATATACTAAAATGGAAGGTGAGTAAGGAAAAAGGACACCACTACACAGAAATATACATTTATTATGAAAACGTTTGTAACTTTCGTCTACTATTACTTTCAAGGCGGCTGTTCCTTACTTTCGAATACTATTTCTCAAACGATGTGTTTTCAGATATTCTCCCCCCCCCCCCCTACTACATGTACATGCCTCGGTAGAGTATATTCAGCCGGCCGAAGTGGCCGTGCGGTTAAAGGCGCTGCAGTCTGGAACTGCAAGACCGCTACGGTCGCAGGTTCGAATCCTGCCTCGGGCATGGATGTTTGTGATGTCCTTAGGTTAGTTAGGTTTAACTAGTTCTAAGTTCTAGGGGACTAATGACCTCAGCAGTTGAGTCCCATAGTGCTCAGAGCCATTTGAACCATTTTTTTAGAGTATATTCAGCTACAGTTTCCACAAACTTCTCTGTGATTGTTGCTGAGTAGGAAAGAACTTTCAGCGTCATCATATACGACCGCTTGAAACAACTGCCATCCTTCAACGACTTTTTGAAGTATCAAATCCGACGGCTGCCTGAAGGCACCTCTGCGCATATTAAGTAAACGTAAGTTTATATCACTGTTTATCTTTCTTGCACTGAACTCATCGTCATTGGCAATAAGAGCATTAAATGCATTGCGCCCATTAATGAATTTTAATGAAGAATGCGACAACCCTATCTTGAAAAGTACGTTGAAGTCCTTCTGAGAGGTTCCTATTTCACTTGCATGTTTATGAGCGTGCTCTAAATACCTAACACACAAGTTCACCAGCCGTTGCCACACACGTCACAAGAAAAGCAGACTTGATTTTTAATACACGGATCATTTTCAGTATTTCTTAGCCTATTTCATCTGCGAAACAGACACATCGTAACATGCAGCACTCATTTTTTTCACTGAATATCAAACCTACACTCTAGATGGTAAGCTTAAGACGTACCGAATAACAAACATTTGCAGCCTGCAAAAGTTTAAGTAACTTCTGTCTGCTGCTGTTTACGTCTGTTTGTAAACAGTTTTCTGATATGAGGGCTCACAAATCTAGAGCCGGCCGGAGTGGCCGTGCGGTTCTAGGCGCTACAGTCTGGAGCCGCGCGACCGCTGCGGTTGCAGGTTCGAATCCTGCCTCGGGCATGGATGTGTGTGTTGTCCTTAGGTTAGTTAGGTTTAAGTAGTTCTAGGGGACTGATGACCACAGCAGTTAAGTCCCATAGTGCTCAGATCCATTTGAGCCATTTGAACTCACAAATCTAGAAACAAACTGAGCTCTAACAGAGTTCATACAAAGCCGATGTTTCTTGCACAAATGGTAAGCGCTTTCAGAAAACGTGGAGTCCACAACCACAGAAAATGCGATTAGGTCTCAGCTGTATCCTACTGGATTTCACGAATGTCGGACACCAGCCTCGTGACGTCACGAGAGCTACGTGTCATTTCTCGCGTCCTCTGTAACCTGTAGACTACAGCAGAGTCGTTGAGTTGCAAGGGCTCAGTTCATTCATAGATTTATCCGTAAAATTTAGTATTCCCTAAGTTCTGCATCTCAGGTACTTACTCTTTCTGTAATGCATAATTGAAGAGAACTGGAGACGCCGGCCGGTGTGGCCAAGCGGTTCTAGGCGCTTCAGTCTAGAAGCGCGCCACCGCTACGGTCGCAGGTTCGAATCCAGCCTCGGGCATGGGTGTGTGTAACGTCCTTAGGTTAGTTAGGTTTAATTAGTTCTAAGTCTAGCGGATTGAGGACCTCAGATGTTAAGTCCCATAGTGCTCAGAGTCATTTGAACAGTTCAAGACAAGATACAAATTTGCTATACAGGGTGCTCCATTGATAGTCACCGGGCCAAATAACTCACGAAATAAGCATCAAACCAAAAAACTACAGAGAACGAAACTCGTCTAGCTTGAAGGAGGAAACCCGATGGCGCTATGGCTAGACCACCAGATGGTGCTGCCATAGGCCAAACGGATATCAACAGATTTTTTTTTAAAATAGGAACCCCCACTTTTATTACATATTCTTGTAGTACTTAAAGAAATATGAATGTCTTAGTTGGACCACTTTTTTCGCTCTGTGATAGATGGCGCTGTAATAGTCACAAACGTCTAAGTACGTGGTATCACGTAACATTCCGCCAGCGCGGTCTGTATTTGCTTCGTGATGCATTAACTGTGTTAAAATGGACCGTTTATCAATTGCGGAAAAGGTCGATATCGTATTGATGTATGGCTATTGTGATCAAAATGCCCAACGGGCGTGTGATATGTTTGCTGCTCGGTATCCTGGACGACATCATCCAAATGTCCGACCCTTCGCCGTATAGTTACCTTATTTAAGGAAACAGGAAATGTTCAGTCAGATGTGAAACGTCAACCTCGACCTGCAACAAACGATGATGCCCAAGTAGGTGTTTTAGCTGCTGTTGCGTCTAATTCGCACATCAGTAGCACACACATTGCGCGAGAAACGGAATCTCAAGAACGTTGGTGTTGAGAATGCTACATCAACATCAATTGCACCCGTACCATATTTCTATGTACCAGGAATTGCATGGCGACGACTTTCAACGTCGTGTACAGTTCTGTCACTGGGCACAAGACAAAGTACGGGACGATGATAGACTTTTTGCACGAGTTCTATTTAGCGACGAAGCGTCATTCACCAACAGTGGTAACGTAAACCGGCATATTATGCACTATTTGGCAACGGAAAATCCACGATGGCAGCGACAAGTGAAACATCAGCGATCTTGGCGGGTTAATGTATAGTGCGGCAATATGGGAGGAAGGATAATTGGCTCCCATTTTACAGATGGCTATCTAAATGGTGCAATGTATGCTGATTCCCAACGTAGTTTTCTACCGATGTTACTACAAGATGTTTCACTGCATGACAGAATGGCGATGTACTTGCAAGATGATGGATGTCCGGCACATAGCTCGCGTTCTGTTGAAGCGGTATTGAATAGCATATTTCATGACAGGTGGATTGGTCGTCGAAGCACCATACCATGCCCCGGACGTTCACCGGATCTGACGTCCCCGAATTTCTTTCTGTCGGGAAAGTTGAAGGATATTTCCTATCGTGATCCACCGACAACGCCTGACAACATGCGTCAGCGCGTTGTCAATGCATGTGCGAACATTACGGAAGGTTAACTACTTGCTGTTGAGAGGAATGTCGTTACACCTATTGCCAAATGCATTGAGGTTGAGGGACATCATTTTGAGCATTTATTGCATTAATGTGGTATTTACAGGTAATCACTCTGTAACAGCATGCGTTCTCAAAAATGATAAGTTCACAAAGGTACATGTATCACATTGGAGCAACCGTAATAAAATGTTCAAACTTACCTACGTTCTATATTTTAATTTAAAAAGCCTACCTGTTACTAACTGTTCGTCTAAAATTGTGAGCCATAAGTTTATGACTATTACAGCGCCATCTATCAAAAAGCGAAAAAAGTGGTCCAACTAAAACATTCATATTTCTTTAAGTACTACACGAATATGTAACAAAAAAATGGCGGTTCCTATTTTAAAAGAACGCTGTTGATATCCGTTTGACCTATGGCAGCGCCATCTAGCGGGCCAACGATAGCGCCATCTGGTTTCCCCCTTCAAGCTAGACAAGTTTCGTTCTTTGTAGTTTTTCCGTTTGGTGCTTATTTTGTGAGATATTTGGTCCGGTCACGATCAATGGACCACCCTGTATACCTGTATGTATTTTGAAGGGTTTGATCTTTCCCTTTTGAAATCTACGTTACAAGAGTGCAGCTTCACATAGGTTGAAATCAGTCTTCCGGCTACACTATGACAAGCGATACTGAATTACACATGTCTCGCTGGAGGACAGGACTGTACAACTGTCGGAAATTCGAAAATGTAACAGCGAATGCAAAGCGATATCTATGCACAGCCTGTGATGAAACACTGTCAATTCTTTTAACTTTCATGTCACGATTCGTAAATTTCCTTAAGATGAAATGCGCACAACTTATTTGAATGAGGTCCTTGTGCTGGGTATATAAAGTACACTTCAGCCACCGAGGTATATTTAATGAGGTTCCTGTACATTCGAGTTGGCTGCCATAAAGGGGGTAGTTACAGAACGAAAATCTTAGTTGGGTTCTAAATGCCTGTAGCGCTAAACCTCTCTGTTCAGTTTGAGTACAAGTACGACTGTACAATAACAGAAATTTGCATGCCACTTTGCGCAGTTTTCTTTCCACAACTTGGCTTTTGTGGTGGTGGTGGTGGTTAGTGTTTAACGTCCCGTGGACAACGAGGTCATTAGAGACGGAGCGCAAGCTCGGGTTAGGGAAGGATTGGGAAGGAAATCGGCCGTGCCCTTTCAATGGAACCATCTCGTCATTCGCCTGAAACGATTTAGGGAAATCACGGAAAACCGAAATCAGGATGGCCGGAGACGGGGTTGAACCGTCGTCCTCCCGAATGCGAGTCCAGTGTGCTAACCACTGCGCCACCTCGCTCGGTTGGCTTTTGTTTCAGTAACGCTGTGTAAATATAAACAACGCACGGCATAACAGACCTTTACCTGACAACAGTTAGCGAATTATTAATAACAGAATTTGATTACATACATGTTCGATACTACACTGTCAATAGTGTGGCGCCAAAATGGAAGAATAAGAAATAAATCGGGATATTTCCTTGCAATCTGCTGAAAGGCCCGGTCTACATAAAGAAATAATGATACTGACAGATTGACACCAGACAATAAATCATCACCGTCAAAACTTGCTACACAGGAAGCCAATTGATCAGAAGCCCAACACAGACTCAAATAACGCTTTCACTCTCTTTCTCTTCGTGCCGTTCTGTCTCTCCCGTTCTATTGGTGTCAGCACGCTCCTATACAAATAAATTCAGAAGTTATGGAGGCTAATAAATGTGGTGTCACCGCCGAACACCACACTTGCTAGGTGGTAGCTTTAAATCGGCCGCGGTCCATTAGTACATGTCGGACCCGCGTGTCGCCACTGTGTGATCGCAGACCGAGCGCCACCACAAGGCAGGTCTCGAGATACGGACTAGCACTCGCCCCAGTTGTACGGACGACGTAGCTAGCGACTACACTGACGAAGCATCGCTCCTTTGCCGAGCAGATAGTTAGAATAGCCTTCAGCTAAGTCCATGGCTACGACCTAGCAAGGCGAAATTAGTTACATTGTATGTATCTAAAGAGTCTCACTTGTATCGTCACAATCTCCAGATGTACCAAAAGGATGGATTAAAGTTAAGTATTACAGAAGCTACGTACTGTTCTTTATAGCATTCATTACGTATTCTGTTTCAGACCTCACGCCATCCAGCTTTAGATTAGCGCGTGCCTTTCGGCTTCCTCTCATTGTGTCTGGGCTGTTTTGTCTAGACACAACAGTAATCACATTAATAACAGCTGTTTCACCGTTCTTACTTAATCACTATTTCGGAAGGTGGCTTCCTGTCGTTTAATAAACAAACCACTATGCCACTTATTTCGATCGGACCGTATAGTATACAATTTAAGTACAATGAGGAGCAAATACCTAACCTAGCCAGAGTGAAAATTTGTGACGTAGGTATTGTGTAGAATAATGAAGGTCCCACAAATGGAAAGTAGCATATCGCGTTACTGCTAAGATTCGTACAGTTTATTATGATACATGAATACTTAGAGAAGACAATGATCTGATGCATTTTGCAGCAAATAGAAATGGAACTGCCATGAACGGACAACGCAGGCGCGAGCAAAGAAGGCTTGCTGAAAAGTAATGCCTCCCATTTCTTTATACGAAAATTCTGGCAGATTTTAAAACAAAACAAACTTTACTAACATTCAACATCATGATTCATCATGTCTACATTCTCATTTCTCAACATACTAACCTAGGAGATGAACACATTTCTTTCAAAGAGCGACCAGTTTCTTGATACTTTCATTGTAGAATCTTTGCGTTTGATGCCGGAGCCACAACCTCACATCTGATTGCACCACTTCATCACTATCAAAGCAAAGTCCTCGAAGGTGGTCTTTAAGTTTGGGAAACAGTCGAAAATCACATGGGACCAAGGCGGGCAGTGAAACCAGGGTGTCGAATTGTTGCAGATGTTAAAGCGCTCGTGTGCGGTCTGTCATTGTCATACAATTGTCATACCGAAGGATGTGTGGACGAACTCTTTGATGTAGAAACTCGATTACCGCATGCTGTTTGTCACGCAGCGACGTAGTTGCGTTAGACACCACCACGTTATACGCTACAATTCTGAGCTCTCTAGCGGCAGAATGCTGCAAATATGTACATAGGAAGAACAAATATGTAGAATGTTAATAATTTTGTTATTTTTCAAGAGTTCCAAGAGTTTTCACATAAAAAGTGGGAAGCTTAACTTTTCTACACGCCCGCTTATATGAGATTTTTTGGCTAGAGTAGTCTCAAAGTAAAATTTAGCAATTGTAGTAATGAAGTAAAGTCAGTGAGCCGGTCGAAATTGTCAATTCAGTTGCTTAGTGACAATAAAGGCACCGAAAGGTATGATAAGACAGAAAAGTCTGAAATACTGAATTCGTCCTTCCAAAGCTTTCCCAGTGCGGAAAATCGTTAATACCGTTCTTCCTTTGAATAAGCACATGAACGCCTATACAATTGGTATGCAGATAATAGATATGAGACCCAACAGAAACAAGTATGTCGCTTAATACAGAGAAACGAGTGAGATTAAGCAGAGATTATACGGAAAAATTTCTACCCTTTCCAACGATAGTTTATCACAGGTAGATGGAGCGACTTAAGCCTACTAACCCATTATCGGGTACAACAATTTTTTTTTTACTTGTTACATAATCTGAAACATTTTTTTGATTTTTATGTGTATAATTTTCTTTAAATTTACTTAATTTTATGTTTATGAGTACGGAATTTCTCAAGTTTCTTTAATTTACGTCTATGGTCACAATCTTTCTTGTTTAACAGATTACCGGTTTCGGTCTTTAGTGAGCATCATCAGATCTGTTTCATAAAAACAAAGTCCTAATGTACTGCAACAGTAGTTTTACTGACAACGTGACTCGTGCATGTGATGTGATATATATGTATTTGACGATGCTGGTGCTGATTCCGCATTCAACATTTGACGATGCCACTATGGCTGCAGTACATTAGGACTTTGTTTTTATGAAACAGATCTGATGATGGTCATTAAAGACCGAAACCGGTAATCTGTTAAACAAAAATATTGTGACCATAGACCTAAAGTAAAGAAACTTATTACATACACGGGTCACTGTGTTTTTTGGCGACGATGTCGCGGCTTACGGAATTTCTATTTATCTGGTTTATTAGCAACAGGAAGATAAAAAGGCAGGCCATACCAATTTTCAAGAATAGTCGTAGGACATATGCACAGAATTATAGGCCTATAAAGCCGTCCTTTATAGAATCATGCAACATATTTAATGCCCTGGCATTATAACATTTTTGGATTCTAAAAACATATAAATACGAAAGTTGGCTCTTTTTTTATATGAGATGCAGATTGCAGCAGACAAATGCGCTCTGTTTGACACTGTATTCGTTGATTTCTGATAAATATTTGGCACTGTTCTATACTGTCATGACTGTTACACGACCACTACAGTTTATAACATATACAAGGTGAACGTCCATAAAACCGACAAGATGCAGTGACGGATCACTGATTGGAAATGTAGGAAAAACGACTCTGTGAACATGTGTGTGGAAATGCACGATGTGATTTTCAGCGGCAGCATACCAGCCCTGGACACAGACCAGAGCTGTATCGCATCCACTTTACAACAGATGTTCAATGCGTCCTCTATGGGATGCATCACGGAGTCGTGCGGACTGGCCGCGCTGTTTGGGGCGTCATGTCACGGACTGCACGGCCCCTCCGGCCGGAGGTTCGAGTCCTCCCTCGGGCATGTGTGTGTGTTTCTTAGTGTAAGTTAGTTTAAGTAGTGTGTAAGCCTCGGGGCCGATGACCTAAGCAGTTTGGTTCCTTAGGAATTCACAGTAATTTGAACATTTCAGCATCACGGACTGCAGAACTCTTTCACACGTCCCGGACTCTCTCTGAATAGTATCATAGGCGTCGTGCTATTGCAGAGACAGCACGTCAGGAACTGGGTCAGCATTCACAAAGTTTTTCAGATGCCCCCGGATGTAAAAGTCCAGGGAGTGTAAGTCCAGTGATCTAGCAGGCCATGTTACCACGAAGCCTCCGCGTCCTATCCGACTTTCGGAGAAGATGCTGATCTGTCGGTGAACTGTAATGCAGAAGTGGGGTGGTGTTCTAACCGAATAACCTGTCGTATGCCGGAGGCACGATCTCAAGCATCCTAGACAGAGTATTCCACAGGAAGTCCAGGTATGTTCCTCCATCAAGGCCTTGTGGAATAACAACGGGCCTAAGTATGTTATCGCCAAGAATCCCTACCCACACATAGGCTCTGAAAAGATGCTTATGGGACCCCTCAACCACTCCAGATGATTACCTGTAGCCCACAAACGACGATCATGCAGAATGATGATTCCAGTTCTGCTGAAGGTTGCTTCTTCGGTAAAGAGAACTCATAACAGAAAGCCAATAATCATGATGGTCTGGTGCAAATACTGTGGTGTCACCGCCAGACACCACATTTGCTAGGTGGTAGCCTTTAAATCGGCCGCGGTCCGTTAGTATACGTCGGACCCGCGTGTCGCCACTATCAGTGATTGCAGACCGAGCGCCGCCACACAGCAGGTCTAGAGAGACTTCCTAGCACTCGCCCTAGTTGTACAGCCGACTTTGCTAGTGATGGTTCACTGACAAATTACGCTCTCATTTGCCGAGACGATAGTTAGCATAGCCTTCAGCTGCGTCATTTGCTACGACCTAGCAAAGCGTCATTACCAGTTACTATTGATGCTGTAAGACATGTACCATCAAGAGCGATGTTCACCAATTATGGATTAAAGTTAAGTATTCCAGCAGCTACGTACGTTTTTGGCTATCCTCATTTCCGTGTCCTGTTCCAGACGTCACGCAAGCCTGCGCAAGCTTAAACAAGTGCCTTTCGGCTTCCTCATAGTGGCTTGGCTGTCTTGCCAAGCCACAACAGTTTGGCGACGAGCCAATTCGTGTTCGTAACTATACTGCCCTGATTTACTTGTGTAATGGCTTCGCCACAATGTCCAGATGTACTGTCTGAATTTTATCGCTTACAGAATCAGCAGACGCAGGCCTTACTGGATGCCCTTGGACAGCTCGTCCAGGGTCAACGTGCGATGCAAAACGATGCGGCAGCCGCCGCTCCACCGCTCCCGCAGCCACAACACGCAGTTGCACCACCTTTTCGTCCTTTTGATGCGGCACTGGAAAGCTGGACGGAGTGGTCACGCCAATTTGGATTCCATCTCGCTGCCTACAGAATTCAAGGTAATGAGCGGCAGCCTTATCTCATTTCGTCCGTCGGCATCCACGCGTACCGTGTGATAGTCAAATTATTTCCCCGACGCGACGTAGCAACTCTGTCCTACGATGACATTTTGTCTGCATTAGATGCATATTTCAAAGAATCAGTGAATGTAGTTGCGAAAAGGTATACCTTCTTTCGTACAAAACGTATGGCAGGTCAGACTAATCGGAAGTGGCTTGCAACCTTGCAAGGCCTTACTAGGGATTGTGCTTTTGAGTGTCAATGTGGACTCTCTTATTCAGCTACTATGGTATGTGATGCAATTGCACAGAACGTTTCTGATGTTCGTATACGGGAACAGATTTTGAAATTAGTCAATCCCTCCCTTCAACAAGTGATGGACATATTGGATCGGCAGGACACACTTGACTTTCCTCAGGAATCATTTGCAACTTCGCCACCCGTGTGTCAGGTTAACCGGCCCACCGGGCGAGCTGCACGGAACAGTAAACAGTCCTCGCGCCCGGCCGCGCCAAAGCCGCCTGGCTCTCAGCCACGTGTCCTGCGTCGGCAAGCAAATGCAGTGAAATCATGCCCGCGGTGTGCTACTAGACATTCGCGTGAGAATTGCCCGTCACGCAAGGCTGTTTGCTTTTTCTGTAATAAAAAAGGCCATGTTCAAAGTGTTTGCCAGAAAAAGCTCCGATCGTAAGCTCAAAACAATTCCAGGCCCTTAGCTTCACGCCGGAATCGGAATCGAACCAAGGATACTCAGGCTCGCGACACTTCGCCCATGGAAATTCATGTAGTTCATTCCACTCCGCCCAGTGCTACTCTCTCTGACAGTGACTGTGTTCATCCCACAAATAGGTGCGTCGACATCGCCGGAAATCCCGTCAAGTCGCAAGTGATTCTCTACCAGAGTCAGTTCACGTTGCACGAGACAGTCGCTCTTGTCATCAGCAGGACAATAAACTTTTTGTGGACTTGGACATTCACGGCAAAGTGATACCGTTCCAGCTCGATACCGGAGCTGCAGTATCACTAATCAATCATGCCACGTACAAACAGCTGGGCACATCTCCGTTGCATGCCGCAAATGTTGAGCTAACTACATATTCAGGTCACGGGCTCCCTTTGTTAGGACAGTGCAGCCTTCTTGCAACATACAAGGGACGAACAAAACTTGTGTCATTGTACGTCCTTCGTTCTTCTTCTGCAGTGAACTTGTTTGGTTTCGATTTATTTCAGTTGTTTAACTTGTCTATAGTAAATCAGGTCCTATCAGTGAACCAGACTATGTCTTCAGACAGTGTTTCTCGTCTATGTGACGAATTTGCAGACATTTTTGGACCGAGCCTCAGTTGCGCTAAGAATTATAAAGCACATTTGGAACTGAAAGTCAACGCGCAACCGAAATTTTTCGGAGCGCGCAATGTTACCCACGCATTGCGTGATGAGGTCGCAAAAACATTACACGATTTGGAATCACAAGGTGTAATTGAACGTGTGCAGGTTTCTGTCTGGGCATCACCCTTAGTAATTTTGCAAAAACCTTCTGGAAAATTGAGACTTTGTGTCGACTTCAAGGCAACAGTGAATCCCCCAACTAGTGACTGCAACTTTTCCTTTACCCTGGCCGGAAGATCTTTTTGACCAACTGTGCCCGGGTAAATATTTTTCGAAGTTGGACCTAGTCGATGCGTACTTGCAAATACCGGTGGACGAAGAATCCCAGCGCGTTTGGTGGTTTACACGCATCTTGGTTTCTATCGATTCAAACGACTGCCATTCGGGTGTGCATCCGCCCCTGCATTGTTTCAGCAATATCTACAAACTGTTTGTGCGTCGGTCCCTACTGCAGCAAACTATCTGGACGATATTGTGATCTCCGGAAAGACGGAAGAAGAACATTTAGCCAATCTCAGAACATTATTTCAGGTCTTGCGACAAAATAATCTTCGCATGCGGAAGTACAAATGTGTGTTTTTTCCTCGTGACTTACCTTATCTGGGACATGTACTCAATGCGCAAGGCATACATGCCAGTCCCGAGCACCTCCGTGCCATACAAGACTTGCCTTCGCCGCAGAATTTGAAGCAGCTACAGAGTGTGCTGGGAAAAATTAATTATTATCATCGCTATGTGCGCCACGCCTCATCCATTTCAGCTCCGCTTCATCGCTTACGCCGTAAAGGTGTTCCGTTCGTCTGGACGACGGAATGCGGACGCGCCTTTCGCCAGTTGAAATCGGCGTTGCTCTCCAATACTTGCCTTACGCCATTCGATCCTCGAAAGCCCCTTTTGTTAATGGTGGATGCATCTGATTTCGGGATCGGTGCTGTGCTTCCGCACAAAGATGGTTCGCACGATCGCCCTATTGCCTTTGCGTCCACATTGCTCTCGTCTGTGCAACGAAATTATTCACAGATCGAGAAAGAAGCATTGGCTCTCGTATTTGGTGTTACGAAGTTTCATGATTTCTTGTATGGTCGTCACTTTACCATCATCACAGACCACAAACCTTTGATATCGCTTATTTATCCGCCCAAGCCTGTACCTCCACGTACAGCGCAGAAATTCATTCGCTGGTCTATTTTCCTCTCGCAGTACCGCTACGATATCTTGCATCGGTCCACTGCTAAGCACGGAAACGCCGATGCGTTGTCCCGTTTGCCTGTTGCTGAGGATAGAGCATACGATTCCTCCGAACTTGCTTGCATGTTCATTGATTCGGAAACCGATGACGTGGTCGAATCGTTTCCGATTGATTTTCGTCGTGCAGCTACAGCCACAGCTGCCGACCCCGTCCTTGCTACCGTTCTGCGTTTTGTTGCTACGCAATGGCCCTTGTCAAAGTCACGGATCGGGGATCCGTTGGTTCGCCGATTTTTTGCTCACAAGAAGAGACTTTTTGTACGTCGTGGTGTTTTGCTGTTGCGTTCTGATAATGATCAGTCCAGGGTCGTGGTCCCACGTTCGTTACAGTCCTCTGTCTTACGGCTTCTCCACCAAGGACATTGGGGTATAGTGCGAACGAAACAACTTGCTCGTCAGCGCTGTACTTGGTTCGGAATCGATGCTGCGATTACGAATATGTGCTCTTCTTGCATGGTGTGTGCCGAACAACAATCAGCACCACCATGGAAATTCTTTGCATGGCCAAAAGCCACTTCCCCTTGGCAACGCTTACACATCGATTTTGCTGGTCCCTTCTGGAATGCTCGGTGGTTGGTTCTGGTCGATTCATTCAGTAATTTTCCTTTTGTTGTCCGGATGTCTTCCACGACGTCATCTGCCACCATCCAAGCGTTATCCGCTATATTTTGCACTGAAGGTCTTCCGCAGACAGTTGTTTCCGACAATGGCCCACAATTCATGTCCGCAGAATTTGTCATTCTGCAAGGCCAATGGTATTCAACATCTGACGTCCGCTCCGTTTTCGCCACAGTCAAACGGTGCCGCTGAACGTTTGGTCAGGACTTTCAAGTCACAGATGTTGAAGTTGAAAGAGTCGCATTCTCGGGAGGACGCGTTATTGCTCTTTTTGTCCTCGTATCGCTCTCAGCCCCGTGTTGGTCGCTCGCCGGCTGAATTGCTTCACGATCGCCCTCATCGCACCTTGATGTCTTTGCTACATCCGCCGCATCAGGTTCCTGTGCAGCGGCAGACACCCGCTTTTGCCCCAGGCGACGTTGTCTGCTACCGCAACTATCGAGGTTCACGGCGTTGGCTCGAAGGGCGCATTCTTCGCTGCCTCGGCCGCGCTATGTATCTGGTTTTGGGGGCCTCTGGTGAGGTGCGTCGGCATCTCAATCAGCTGCGCCTCTGTCGGCGCACGGGCTCTGCCGCTCGCCGTCTGCTTTCAGCGACGGTGTCGTCCGGTCAGCGCCCTGTGGACCCATCTACTGGCTCGCCTCAGCCCCAGGTGTTACCGACGCTGCCTTCCATTTTGCCCCATGGCGACGCGCCGCCGCCACCGCCTGTTCTCCCGCCGGCGACCCCCGCAGTGGACGCGTCGCTGCAACCGCCGGGCGCCTCCCTGGGTCACGCGCCGCCGATCGCTTCCCGTGACCAGTTGTCCTCCGCCATGGAACTCTTGCCCGCTCCGGACCATTTGTGGTCTTCGCCCGTCGGGTGCCCCGGCCCGATGGATATCGACCCTTCGGCCCCTCCTGTCTCTCTAAGGGCGCATACACCGCATGTTGGCGTGCACCCTGAAGCAGGTTTTCAGGCGTTTCCTAGCTCCCCTTTGGCCGAATGGCAGGGTGCGGGTGGCACAGCCTCGCCTGTTGTTAGGCTCCCCACCTCGTCGCATACGCCAACATGGGGTCCTCTGCACGGCGGGCGGAAGCCTTATGCCACAACCGTCCGCCGATTTGCGGGGGAGGAATGTGGTGTCACCGCCAGACACCACACTTGCTAGGTGGTAGCCTTTAAATCGGCCGCAGTCCGTTAGTATACGTCGGACCCACGTGTCGCCACTATCAGTGATTGCAGACCGAGCGCCGCCACACGGCAGGTCTAGTCTAGAGAGGCTCCCTAGCACTCGCCCCAGTTGTACAGCCGACTTTGCTAGCGATGGTTCACTGACAAATTACGCTCTCATTTGCCGAGACGATAGTTAGCATAGCCCTCAGCTACGTCATTTGCTACGACCTAGCAAGGCGCCATTACCAGTTACTATTGATGCTGTAAAACATGTACCGTCAAGAGCGATGTTCACCAATTATGGATTAAAGTTAAGTATTCCAGCAGCTACGTACGTTTTTGGCTATCCTCATTTCCATGTCCTGTTCCAGACCTCACGCCAGCCTGCGCGAGCTTAAACAAGTGCCTTTCGGCTTCCTCATAGTGGCTTGGCTGTCTTGCCAAGCCAAAACAAATACCTTCGACAGGACCTTCCTATGAAGAGAAATCCGCTGCTGATTATCCTTGCACCCGTTGTAGGCGACAGGGATAGTAACTGTTATCATGCAGGATACACATAATCCTACTTCGGCCTACATCAGGTTGGCAGACCATTTGCCTGGAGCTTGTACTAGGGTTCGTCTCACTATTCTGTAGAACCTGCTCCCTCAAATCTGATGTACGCACAGTCTGCTGCTTCCCTGCACGTTCGTCTCTCTGATTGGAACCATCATCGCACAAACCACAAAAAGGGCTTAAATTGTTGTGTGATGTGACAGGTGTCTGTGAGGGCTTGGCACAGCCGTGCTGCCTCCCGACTGTTTGCATCTGCCTGCTCGTACGTTAATACCTTCTCAGCTTCTTTCCTATATGAGTAGTGGACCGTTCTGCTTGTTACAGTACGCTGCGTCAATCACACAGCCTGCAACACAGCATATGTGGTAAGAGAAACTTCCATTCGTCAGCGCCATCTACCGCGGCGCTGATGCGTATCCTGACGCATGTTCATAGGACTTTTTTCCTCCATTTCCAGTCATAAATTCATCCCTCAAGTTTGTCGGATTGATTAATGTTCACCTTGTATACAGGATGTAACGGGTACCAATGTTGATATTTTTTATAGGTGGCTGGGCACATGACGTCAGTATTTACGCCATTTACAGACTAATAATTATAGATATTAGGAGCAGTACATTTTTAGGTTGCTGTGCACCTGCGGGGATATGTGACAGGAGGAAGCCATTAAAGCTTCTTTTCCCCTGGGCGGCAGGTCAGGTGTGGAAATGCTGACACATGGATGCAAAACAGGCTGACAGGCTGAGAGATACAGGCTACGCTTACAGGCATTGTCCAGGTAGTGAGCAACCGTATGGAGCATCCTAAAGTAGAATGGTCACACAAATAGGACGAAAAGCTGAATGCTAGGCTGAGAGTCGTGTGTGGAACTCTTTAAGGAAACGTAATTCATCCACGAAAGAAGCACTTTACAATTTGTCTGCTAAACCAGTCCTCGACTTTTACTACTGTTCTGGTAGCCTTGCCCAGTTGAACTGACAGCACAGGTCGTGAAGGTCAAACGAAAAGCCACGCGTTTCGTAACAGGATCATTTAGTCGGTGGGAGAGCATTATGTAGATGTTCAGTAATCTCCAGTAGCAGACGCTAAAAGAGGAGCATAGTTGATCGTGCAGACTTTTACTATTGAAATTCAAAGAGAGAATGTTAAACATAAAAGTCGGACAACGTGTTACTTCCCGCCAAATACACTCCTGGAAATTGAAATAAGAACACCGTGAATTCTTTGTCCCAGGAAGGGGAAACTTTATTGACACATTCCTGGGGTCAGATACATCACATGATCACGCTGACAGAACCACAGGCACATAGACACAGGCAACAGTGCATGCACAATGTCGGCACTAGTACAGTGTATATCCACCTTTCGTAGCAATGCAGGCTGCTATTCTCCCATGGAGACGATCGTAGAGATGCTCGATGTAGTCCTGTGGAACGGCTTGCCATGCCTTTTCCACCTGGCGCCTCAGTTGGACCAGCGTTCGTGCTGGACGTGCAGACCGCGTGAGACGACGCTTCATCCAGTCCCAAACATGCTCAATGGGGGACAGATCCGGAGATCTTGCTGGCCAGGGTAGTTGACTTACACCTTCTAGAGCACGTTGGGTGGCACGGGATACATGCGGACGTGCATTGTTCTGTTGGAACAGCAAGTTCCCGTGCCGGTCTAGGAATGGTAGAACGATGGGTTCGATGACGGTTTGGATGTACCGTGCACTATTCAGTGTCCCCTCGACGATCACCAGTGGTGTACGGCCAGTGTAGGAGATCGCTCCCCACACCATGATGCCGGGTGTTGACCCTGTGTGCCTCGGTCGTATGCAGTCCTGATTGTGGCGCTCACCTGCACGGCGCCAAACACGCATACGACCATCATTGGCACCAAGGCAGAAGCGACTCTCATCGCTGAAGACGACACGTCTCCATTCGTCCCTCCATTCACGCCTGTCGCGACACCACTGGAGGCGGGCTGCACGATGTTGGGGCGTGAGCGGAAGACGGCCTAACGGTGTGCGGGACCGTAGCCCAGCTTCATGGAGACGGTTACGAATGGTCCTCGCCGATACCCCAGGAGCAACAGTGTCCCTAATTTGCTGGGAAGTGGCGGTGCGGTCCCCTACGGCACTGCGTAGGATCCTACGGTCTTGGCGTGCATCCGTGCGTCACTGCGGTCCGGTCCCAGGTCGTCGGGCACGTGCACCTTCCGCCGACCACTGGCGACAACATCGATGTACTGTGGAGACCTCACGCCCCACGTGTTGAGCAATTCGGCGGTACGTCCACCCGGCCTCCCGCATGCCCACTATACGCCCTCGCTCAAAGTCCGTCAACTGCACATACGGTTCACGCTGTCGCGGCATGCTACCAGTGTTAAAGACTGCGATGGAGCTCCGTATGCCACGGCAAACTGGCTGACACTGACGGCGGCGGTGCACAAATGCTGCGCAGCTAGCGCCATTTGACGGCCAACACCGCGGTTCCTGGTGTGTCCGCTGTGCCGTGCGTGTGATCATTGCTTGTACAGCCCTCTCGCAGTGTCCGGAGCAAGTATGGTGGGTCTGACACACCGGTGTCAATGTGTTCTTTTTTCCATTTCCAGGAGTGTATTTGTAGTGAAATAATCAGAAAGATAAAATAGCAGAAATTTTAGCTAGTACTGGCGACTATTGCTGTGAGTTACTCCACGTCCCTTTTATTCAACTTGGCTATGCGAAATAGGTCTTCAAACCGTAGTTTATGGCGGCTTTATTGTAAAGATATTTTCGGAATTCTGCTGCTCCTCAGTGGCAACAACCGCTGCTTGCGTCATGTGCAAGTTTTATGCAAACGCATTATTTATAATTGACATAAAAAAGGTATCCTATGTTCATAGCAAGACTACATACAATGTTAAACACGCGAAGGAATATACAACTACGTTGTATCCGCCTGGTGGACGCTACATCCGCGCGACAAACAGGTCGTGTGGGCTGCCGCCCCTACTAGGGGAACGTGGGTAAACGGCTCTCATCAACACCAGGCTGGCCTGGCGTGTTTACCACGGAGTTACGCGTCGCTTCCACAGCGTCTGGTGGCGCCAACCTCACAGACAGGCAGCATGCCAGTCGCAGGAGAGACTGCTGTCGGCAGGGCACTGTTTTGCTACGCCAGATAAAGCGGTGTCACAGCGCCAGACGGATATCGACCGCTCCCGGATATTTAGGCCAGCGCCGGAACGTCCGAAGTCACCACAGAGTGGCGTAGACATAACAAGACTAAAATTAACCTAGCCAGAACAACAACAGTGTACTTTAGCACAAAACGTCCATAATCAGATAGGAACTTAACTCTCCAAGGCGAGAGGTACCATGGAACTCAACGGTCAAGCATGTGGGGGTCACACTGAATCGGCACCCTGTTTTCATAGACACGGTTTAATGCCCCCACATCAAATACCATCTACCACGCACCAATTAATCATTTTCAATCAAACCAGCCACATTCATTCACTTTGGAAAAATTATCTGATCTGATTTTCTCGTAATATATGCGGCGACAGCTCGTCGACGCCAAAGTATTTTCTAGTGCATTTATTCTTTGAAATAACAGAGACGCATATATGCATTCTCCATGGTTGTTAGAGTGGTAACTAGGACAGCTTCTGGAGTATCTGTTGAGGGATTGACGTGTTTCTGAGAGATACATATTCTGCTTTTCTTCTCGCCAAAGCGAGCCATTTGTGCCGCTAGAGGTTTGTTTTGAAGAGAAAGAGATTGTAAAAGGAAAAAAAAATTAAGGCGTGGAATCACCGGAGATCTGGACACGTAATGGAGATGGATATAATATACGATTTCCTCCATAAATAAGGTTTGTGACTTTTTTATTCTGGAGTGAATGAACGAATGAGTTTTTTCCTGAATCATTTGTTGATCACGTTGGCCCTGTAATTAGTGGGGAAGTTTCAGCTGTGTCGAAGAGAGCCTGCAATCACTGAGTCTGTGTTAAATCGCCCAAAAAGGCTTCGTACACATCTGGAATTCGCAATCTTTCGTAAAAGGAACAAATTGTCCAAACGATTGATTCTCCCGACTAACTGCAGTGTTTAACAGTAATAATAATTGTAAAGGTCTCTTATAGCAAGCCAGCCGCTGATTACCAAGACGAATGACTCCACCAAAGATTCTATTTGGCTGATTCATTTTATCGCTATATCACGTAATGAAATCTTATATTAAAAACTATACATAAATAAAGGAGAGAAAGAGAGAGAGTGAATGAAAATAGAGATAATACTAAGAATCCTCCATTAGTCTAATTTTTCGCCTGTCTTATCACGGATCAGCCAAGAACTGGGAGGGACTTACTTTACTTCATAGACTTATGTGTGAAGGTGAAGGGGTCTTAAGGACAACAGGTTCACGTCTATACAGACAGGACATTACACAGAGATAGCGGCTAGGTGCATTGATCATCTATTCTTAGATTAAAGAGACGGTAACTTATTATCCGAACATTAAAATGTTAAAACGTGCAAGACCCAAGAGCTTCTGGTGTGGTGAAGGAATTGATACACGTGCATTCAAACACTCCAAAAGAGTTGAATATGGAACCTATGCTAGAAATGATTACACTCAGGTCCACAAGAGTTCGTGAGAAATCAGTTCAAGTCAGGCATGTCATACGTCACTTCCGAGGAGTAGCTATCGTCAGAGCAGAACACTGGTATCGGTACAGAGACCCCAGGGCAATGGTTGAATAGGAAATTATAAATGAGGCACTTCAAATATTGAAAGAACACCTCGTAGGAGAGGCTTACGGACCTGTGGTCTTACATGTCCTCCACTGGTGCACTAAATAAAACGTTGAAAATTAGACCTTACCCAGTCACCGAGAAGTGGAGATCGGTGAAGAAGCGATCGTGTTTTAAAAAGAAATGTGAAGTTATTCACGCCCTGCACCTCAACTGGACAGCACCAGAAGTTTCGCCCGGCCGCATCAGCAGTTCAGACCCAGCGCGACAAGTAGGCGGTTCCTGCACTTTCCGCTCAGCGCTCCACGCCGAAAGACCTGGCTCAGCAACGCTCCAGGTCTCCACGCCAATGCTTGCCACGACTCAAGGGTTCGTCGTGCAGACATATCACATACAACGTCACAGGAGAGACGTTTCTGTTGTATCTGGTTGTGTGAACATTCGTCCATGGACAATACAATTGAGTTTGGTCGTACAATGAAGGCTTTCACGACCGGATGGTACTGTTGTTGATAATTCTTCCGGGTTGTGTGGCCATGGTCCATGGAATACTTCTATTCCTAACGTTTCGTCCAATACTACGTTGGACACCCTCAGAGGTATGGCTGGTCCTGCTAAGTCCTGCCAATTGACGAGTCGGGTGTCAGAGAGCAGCCTAAATACCGAGGAAAGTGGGCGTGGTCTAGCTTGCACATAGAGAGAAAACAAGTCAAAGATAAAATGTAACTTTCGATAATAGTCCGTCATAGACAAAAATCACTTATCGATACTGTAGCGCCACTGTCCATATCTCGCTTAATTTCAATGCCTCTTCTTTTCTATTAAAATTATCATCATGTTTATAAATTTCAATAGCCTCCCATACAGTCGTGGATAATAGTTCGTGGTAGCACTTAAAATTGTAGTTTCAGAAAACTTAACTACATGGTCATCGGACTGAAGTGCATGTTCCGCAACGGCCGGTTTATCTATTTTACCCAGTCGGCAATGACTTTGATGCTCCTTTACCCTCGTATTCACACTTCTTTTCGTAGTACCAATATAGACCTTGCCACAGGTACACGGAATTTTATACACACCGCTAGATGATAATGCTGGTCTTCTGTCTTCAGCAGAACGAAGTACTTGTCCTATTTTTCTGGTAGGTTTGAATACCGGATTCACTTTATGGTTCAGCAAAATTTTCCCGATTCGATCTGTAACCTTACTAATGAAAGGTAAAGACACCGTGTTCTTCCACTGTTGTGTACCATCTTTGTCCTTTGGCCTGCTGCAATTAGGTCTTAAAACTATATTAATTTCTTTGTTTGAGTACCCATTCTTTTCGAAGGCCTGTTTCAGATGATTCAGTTCCGTATCCAGATGTTCCGGCGTACAAATCCGTTTTGCCCTGTCCACTAAACTTTCGATTACACCTCTTTCTTGTTGTGGGTGATGATTGGAGTTTTTATGTAAGTATCTATCAGTATGTGTGCCCTTCCGAAACACTTTATGTTTTAGTCTGCCATCGGTCTGTCTCATGACTAACACATCGAGAAACGAAATTGCCTGGTCTTTTTCCACTTCAATGGTAAACTGAATTTTAGGGTTTATGCTATTAAGATAATAAAAATTTCGTCTAAGGCTTTTTTACCGTGTGTCCAAACCACGAATGGAATAGAAGTATTCCATGGACCACGGCCACATAACCCGCAGGAATGATCAACAACAATTGAGTTTAGGTTTGTTAATAAAGCTATTCTCTTGAACGTGTCTTCGATCACTCCTGGGTACGAGAACAAGTCAAAACATATGTTGTACTGAGGGATTTTATTCGTTATAGGTTCTTAATTATAAATGTTTTCAACGCACCCTAGTTATGTGGGGAGAACTCGAGACGGACAATATTTTACAGGGCCACTTGCGCCGTATCAAGCAGCGCAAGTAACTCAAATTTGCCCCGGAAATCCTCCTAACCTGCAGTGCATGCGCCTCCTGCGTGATTATCATAAACTCGTATTCTCTACGTGCGAACTATTAGTCTAGGATAAAAATGAGTGGATCATTTTCTCTTGTAAATTTAACGTAGTTCAATTTTCTAATGGGATACGTTTTTGTTGGAGACCCGGGTTTCGAGTTATACAAGGAAACCTTCAAAAATAATCTTCAAATGTACCCCTATCCCCGCAGGACACACCGGCCATCTATTAGGATTTTTAGTTTCTTTTTCATGGCACTCTCTTTAATGACTGCAAAAAAATTTGCATCTACATGAATTATTTGTCATATTCAACCTTCTTTGGTCTTCATTGACTGGGCTAAAATCGCCACCGGCCTAGTTGTACGCTATCATATTATGAAATTAACGGTTGTCTAAATTTTACCTAAATATTTTGTCAAATTTAAAAGCATAAATTAAACAGTTAGAGGCTACTGTGCTTTATAAGGATTAAGTTTGGATCGGATTTTGAATATGATTAGTTTTAGCGTAACTTTCACGAGAACCGTTTTTCTTACTTTACCCTCCTCACTGGCACGTTTAAATTATTCATGTTAATGGAATAGCCGTCTATGCTGGTGGCGTAATATTCAATGAATAGAGACCAAAAGAGGTGAAATATGCTAAATAATTCGCGTTGTCGCAAGTTTTTTTTTTTTAATTTTCTTTTTACCTTGGGAGGAAGGACTGCCATGAACAACACACTAAAAGTCGTGACGGATGCGGAATTACTGTGGAAGTAGGTGTTTGTTATAAAGCCATTTTTGTGGGTTTTTCTTGAATAATTCGAAAATCGCCGCCTCTAGAAAAGAGGTTCTCCAGTACAAAATTAAATTACATTGAATTTTGTAAGAAAAAGTTCCTATTAATTTTTCCTCCAGATCTGATAGTTTAGGTGTAGACTGCGAGAGTATATGAAGCTATCGTGCCGCGCTGTTGCTTTCATGTTTCCTCTATTCCATTTCAGTTACCTTCCCGATTTGGTAGACCACAAGTGTCTGGCAGAAAATTGTTGGCATCGAGTTCTATTATGCGGTACGTCATGAACCTTTCCGCTATGTATACAGTATCGACATCATGACATCGAGTTAAAATCACCAGGCACGTACGTTATTGAAAGGGTGAGTTCGGTCAAACGGCCCTTTGTAGCTTCGACACGCCCTAACGACCTTGGGAGCCTGAGGCTGAGCAGTCCGTGTCTGCGCAAGAGGCGATGACGAAAAACTCAGTCGCAGAAATACGCACACAAAGAGAGAAAGAGAGAAAGAAAGAAAGAAAGAGAGAGAAAGAGAGAGTTGAAGACTGAAATAAACGAGAAGAGGGAGAGGGGAAGTGACGGAGGCCCATCTGCATCCCGAAGCTGTGCCCTCGCGGCCCATCAAAGAGAAATATTGAAAAGACCGGGTGGGCCGTGGCCGGCGAGCTGGACTGAAAGGTCTTCACAAAAGTAATGGCAGCGCGGTGTGTGGCCCACTGTCCGCTGTGATGGAACCGAAACTCCACGACGGCCTTGGGGGGTCGACAGCGCGGCTCGCTCACTGCCCAGTGGAGGGTGGTGCGTTTGTGCTTGGAGCCTAAATCAGTAGACGTTTCATGCAGATTGGCGCAACTGCGTCCCTCAGACACACGAAGATTAGTACAAGAGGTGAGAGCCGATTGTGAATTTCAATAGCGCTGATATCCAGCTTCCATTCTAGTCCAATGATACCTTGGCTCACAAGGTACCCCTTGAGAACGAAGTTGCAGAAGGTCGATGATGATTACGGCATTCACGTCCCACATATTGTCTACCATACGACCACTATACAGGCTCATAATGGCAACAGAGTGTCGGGACTAGAGGTATCCAGTGGTGAGCACGGGACTTGAGACTAAGCAGTGATGTTAAGTCGACGAGTAGTTCTGGTCATGTTCATACAGAACAGAGCAATGCCAGAGATAAGCAAAGCAAACGCTACATTACATCAACAACAACAATTGCCGAAGTTGATATTTCGTCAGAAAGGGGCATAAGGAATTTGTAAGGATGAGAAAGAAGTGGCAGATGAAATATTAGCGTTCCTGCTAGATGCGTCAGTGGAATGTGTGGTGTCGCATACGTTCGTCTGTGCGGATAACGTGCAGGAGGAGTGCAGTTATGACGATAGGTGCTTAACAAGTGAAAATGATATTCAGACAGGTATGAAGCCATGGAGTTCATCATCCTTGATGGAGCCACAAATCCCATATACAGTGAAACATAGAAAAGGACTACACAATTACATACGTGTAAGATCATCTGCAGCATAGGAAAGAAATAGTTATGAACAGATTTCTAATAGGTCCGCTGCAATATGACCGTCTAGTGCATAGGGCACATTCAAGGGGGAATGAGGCGCACTTGTTACAAAAACTGGTGTTTGTGCGTTTCAAGGACGGTTGATACTGTTTACAGGATGTGAATGATAGTGACCTATTACGTCATGTACATCAAATAGCGCGCGACGTAGGTAACAGTGGTTTCAAGGGAAATAGTGGATAGCTGCGTAGCTTCAGCCAATGAAACAGGATTGGAAGACTTAACGAAATTTCAAACAAAGCGTCAAGTTGCCGATGCACAGCAAACTGCAGAATCGGCCCTAAAATTTCTGGATGAGATAAAGTATCCCTTCGTTCAGTAAGGAATACATTTCCAACTCCGACCAATCGGGATTTGAAGAGGACATTCATCTGACAGGAGTCCTTGAAATTAGACATACCAACACAGTCGTACCAAGACCAACTAATATCAGTGACTTAAAGCTTCCGTATACAGTTATGCGAACTGTTAATCTCGATTGTAAATGGGAAGTTAATTATTGTGCTGCGAGATATTGGAGGTTCTCTCCCTCACCATTCTCCTTCGTGTGCTTGATCTTGCAAGGGCAGTAGCGTTCAAATGCGTCTGCGCACTATGGGACTTAACTTCTTAGGTCATCAGTCCCCTAGAACTTAGAACTACTTAAACCTAACTAACCTAAGGATATCAAAAACATCCATGCCCTAGGCAGGATTCGAACCTGCGACCGTAGCGGTCGCGCGTTTCCAGACTGTAGCGCCTAGAACCCCACGGCAATAGGGAATGTTTACGTCATAGCAAGCAATACTGGGAACATGGGCATAAGGAAACTAAATCTGTGGTGTGAGCAGTGTTTCTGGACAATAACTGGTCAAAATAATTTGCTTTTCACATGTGGAATAATCGGGTCTTCTGCCGGATGTTTGTGTCGCTCTGGCACAATATTTCGGCCACGTAACTCGTTGCCTTCTTCAAGTGATACCTGAGACTGCCAATACGGCAGATCTCGCTGGTAAAGCATGAATAGTTACAACTTCCTTTTGGTTGATTCCCCGTATGCGTACAATCATCATTCTCCTTGAGAGGAGACTATCGATCCTGAAAAGTGTGTAACATTGCACCTGGAACCATTGGACCAATTCAGCCTCTGGATGTTTGCTTTTTCCATGCCTATAAAACATATTATCGTACTATCTGCAGCTACTCCTTAAAGGACAGCCAGAGTTTCACTGACAGACTGTTTCCCATTCGGTTGCATGCCATCACTTTCCATCAGTTTTCACCATCCTATTACACCAATATGATTCTATACGCATTCCTTAAGAGTGCATACCTAGTTAAGTGTCCTGCATAGTTTGTAATTCCCAATGAGTTCGCCTTCGATCCTGATAGTGCGAATCTTTGTGATCATTGTGGCGCGTCATTTAAAAATCGGTGTTCATGGTGCAAGTAGTTGGTTTGCTTGGAACATTTCTTGCATGTCGAGACGTCCATTTTGTGAAGTGTAATACATACACCCCGCAGACTCATTTTCTGCCACCCTTCTGATGTACGTTAGCAATTAATATTTTTATTAGCATAATTGTTAATGCAACACTTTCAAACAAGCCTCACTATAGACATCGCATTCATAGATTTCCTTGCCACTGTTCCAGTTCTACATCCACGTGTACACTTCACAAGCCGCCTTGGAGTATGTGGCGGTATTTCTGGTTATTTCTTTCATTTCTGTTCCATTTTGCGAATGCAGGACTGTTGGTAAACTCCCGAATGGTTTGTAACTTCTCTGATGTTCTGGACGTGGTCATTTCGTTTACATTCTGTAGAGATTATTCAGCATCTCCTAACGCTCCGGAACCGTCTATACGATCCCGCGCGAAAACGTTAAGCTCTTACGAAATAAAAAGAAAAAAAAATGACCACATGCGAGTAGGATCGCTGTCTGAGGGTTCCTACAAACTTAATTATGTATACAGACAGTTTATCCATTCCGGGAATCCAGTATATTCACGAATTTAGCGTGTTATCGAAATTTATACGGACAACACATCGGTGCCAGGGATTCCAAGATTTACGAGAATGTTTTGATTTCAAGTCTCAAGCCGGGTAACAAGTGACAATTTTTTTCGTATTATATAACTACAAATTACAATTTTCGGATTTTTCCTTTTCTTGTACTGTGAAACCTTACTTCTTGGCATATTTCATGATTGTATGACAAAGCAAAGTACCATAACGGTCTTGATGAGTGACTTGTTCGAGTATCACAGTATGTGACATAAATGGCCGAATCTTTCGAGTGGATTGACTTAGAAGCTTACCATTTTTACACCACCAAGGAATCGTCAACCTTAGTATGTGACATAAATGTGAATTTGATACGCCGATTTGTTCCAGTGAGAAAGGGTTTTAACCGTCAGACAGGAAGACAGGAAGACAGACAGACGGATGACAAACAATCCTACAAGGGTCCCGTTGTTGCAGATTGTGGCAACGAAGCCAAAATGTAATCCGCATTATAGATGAGGATACCATTCTATGGAACCAGCTTCTCTGAGGAAGGGACATGTTAGTGAGATATTTCCAACGACATATAGAAATATTTAATATTTCGCTGCATGAAATAGTGGAGGTACGATGGGACTAGAACATGAACAGCAGATGATGGAGGAGTTTGAATATAATAACTGTGTGGAGATTAAATGATTTCCATAACTTAGGCAAAGACGATGATCAAAAAACTAGTTCAAATGCTGATGCCTTGAAATATAAAATGGAGGTGTATGATCATGCAATAAAGATCGAATGAAATGTAAGAAGTTGTAATGAAATGTTCAGTATGTTAAAGAAGTGTTGGTACATGCGTATGACGTGTATCACTTTGACGTCGTGACTTATCACAGATGATTTGAGGAACAGACCCTTAACCCTAGAAGAGTTACACATTTCTCGTGCTTTCCTAGGTGAATTTCTTTTCTAACTTTGTAGCTTTAGAGAAATTTATGGTCGTTGATATCCCAGGCATCTGAGCAACAAATATCAAAAATAGACAATGACTGGGCACTAACAGATTTAACACGATATCACTTTGCTGGAATTGCCAGTCTCGATCAGACTGATACTGCTGTTGAGATATCTGAATTGTTCGCAGAGACCTAAACAATTCTCCAGAATTTCATGGAATTGTGTCAACATGAAAAATGTGGTGACATGTTTTTGGGACGACACGAGTACTCGGTTGGTTGCGTTCAGGAAAAACGGCACTACGGCCAATGAAAACTGAGAGTGTCGCACTCTAACGCAACTACAGCGTTCACCCGAAAATCGTAGGCGTGCAGTGTCTTCTCGCATTATTGTCACACTTCACGACAACGCACGTTACTACACTGCTGCTAGTGGCAGATTGTTGGAAAAATTTGGAGAACTGTACTCCTAGCGAGTTTCAGCATTTCACGATGGTGAAAAGCTTCCTGGACTGGAAACGTTTTGAAAATGGTAATGTGTGGAAGAATACAGTGAGCAGTTGAGCAGCTGGCTTACTGGGCTTTGGGACGCTGACTATAACAGCAGATTTCCAAGGTTGTGGGCAGGTACTGAAAGGCCAACAATTTATGCCGTCTATAATTTTCAGTGATTTATAGATAATGTTTTTTTCTGTGTGTGACATATAATCTGTCACCATGTAAGAGTGCTTTTGATTCTTAACCTAATATGAAGCACAGCTGTACACGTAAACTAATCTGACAAAATACTGTTACTGGTCCGTGTGTGGGATTGACAGGATTGTAGCGATAGGATTGGAAAACTTGGAGAGAAGTCCGTCGTAACAGCAGACGGTGGTTGTCTTGTATGGATATTACCCTCCACACTGCCCTCCAGTGCTAAATTTGTGATCTCTTGATCCCTCAGAACTTGTCCTACCAACCGATCCCTTCTTCTCGTCTAGTTGTGCCCCAAACTCCTCTTCTCCCCATTTCTATTCAATACCTCCTCGTTAGTTATGTGATCTACCCAACTAATCTTCAGCATTCTTCTCTAGCACCACATTTCGAAAGCTTCTATTCTCTTCTTGTCCAAACTATTTATCGACCATGTTTCACTTCCATCCATGGCTACACTCCATACAAATATCTTCAGAAACGACTTCCTGACACTTAAATCTATACTCGATGTTAACAAATTTCTCTTCTTCCGAAACGCTTTCCTTCCCATTGCCAGTCTACATTTTATATCCTCTCTACTTCGACCATCATCAGTTATTTTGCTCCCCAAATAGCAAAACTCCTTTACTTCTTTTAGTGTCTCATTTCCTAATCTAATTCCCTCAGCATCACCCGACTTAATTCGACTACATTCCATTATCCTCGTTTTGCTTTTGTTGATGTTCATCTTATATCCTCCTTTCGAGATACTGTCCATTCCATTTAACTGCTCTTCCAAGTCCTTTACTGTCTCTGACAGAATTACAATGTCATCGGCGAACCTCAAAAATTTTTATTTATTCTGCATGGATTTTAATATCTACTCCGAATTTTTCTTTTGTTTCCTTTACTGCTTGCTCAATATACAGATTGACTATCATTGGGAAGAGGCTACAAACCTGTGTCATTCACTTCCCAACCGCTGCTTCCCTTTCATACCCGTCGACTCTTATAACTGCCATCTGGTTTCTGTACAAATTGTAAATAGCCATTCGCTCCCTGTATTTTACCCCTGCCACCTTTAGAATTTGAAAGAGAGTATTCCAGTCAACATTGTCAAAAGCTTTCTCTAAGTCTACAAATGCTAGAAACGTAGGTTTAACTTCCTTTAATCTTTCTTCTAAGATAAGTCGTAAGGTCAGTATTGCCTCACATGTGCCAATATTTCTACTGAATCCAAAATGATCTTCCCCAAGGTTGGCTTCTACTAATTTTTGTATTCGTCTGTAAAGAATTCGCGTTAGTGTTTTGCAGCTGTGGCTTATTAAACTGATTGTTCGGTAATTTTCACATCTGTCAACACCTTCTTCTTTGGGATTGGAATTAGTATATTCTTCTTGAAGTCTGAGGGTATTTCGCCTGTCTCATACATCTTCCTCACCAGATAGTAGAGTTTTGTCAGGACTGGCTCTCCCAAGGCCGTCACTAGTTCTAATGGAATGTTGTCTACTCTCGGGTCCTTGTTTCGACTCAGGTCTTTCAGTGCTCTGTCAAACTCTTCACGCAGTATTGTATTTCCCATTTCGTCTTCATCTACATTCTCTTCCATTTCCAGAATATTGTCCTCAAGTACGTCGCCCTTGTATAGACCCTCTATATACTCCTTCCACCTTTCTGCTTTCCCTTCTTTGCTTAGAACTGGGTTTCCATCTGAGCTCTTGATATTCATACAAATGGTTCTCTTTTCTCCAAAGGTCTCTTTAACTTTCCTGTAGGCAGTATCTATTTACCCCTAGTGAGATAAGCCTCTACATCCTTACATTTGTCCTCTAGCCTTCCCTGCTTAGCTATTTTGCACTTCCTGTCGATCTCATTTTTGAGACGTTTGTATTCCTTTTTGCCTTCTTCATTTACTGCATTTTTATATTTTCTCCTTTCATCAATTAAATTCAATATTTCTTCTGTTACCCAAGGATTTCTACTAGCTCTCGTCTTTTTACTTACTTGATCTTCTGCTGCCTTCACTACTTCACCTCTCAGAGCTACCCATTCTTCTTCTGCTGTATTTCTTTCCCCCATTTGTGACAATTATTCCCTTTTTCTCTCCCTGAAACTCTGTACAACCTCTGGTTTAATCAGTTTGTCCAGATCCCATCTCCTTAAATTCCGACCTTTTTGCAGTTTCTTCAGTTTTAATCTACAGTTCACAACCAATAGATTGTGGTGAGAGTCCACATCCGCCACTGGAAATGTCTTACAATCTAATACCTGGTTCCTAAATCTCTGTCTTACCATTATATAATCTATCTGATACCTTCTAGTATTTCCAGGATTCTTCCATGTGTACAACCTTCATTTATGATTCTTGAACCAAGTGCTAGCTATGATTAAGTTATGCTCTGTGTAAAATTCTACCATGCGGCTTCCTCTTTCATTTCTTTCCCCCAATCCATATTCATCTACTATGTTTCCCTCTCTCCCTTTTCCTACTCTCGAATTCCAGTCGCCCGTGACTATTAAATTTTCGTCTCCCTTCACTATCTGAATAATTTCTTTTGTCTCATCATACATTTTATCAATTTCTTCATCATCTGCACAGCTAGTTGGCATATAAACTTGTACTATTGTAGTAGGTGTGGGCTTCGTGTCTATCTTGGCCACAATAATGCTTTCACTATGCTGTTTGTAGTAGCTTACCCGCACCCCTATTTTTTTATTCATTATGAAACCTACTCCTGCATTACTTCTATTTGATTTTGTATTTATAACCCTGTATTCACCTGACCAACAGTCTTGTTCCTCCTGCCACCGAACTTCACTAATTCCCACTATATCTAACTTTAATCTATCCATTTCCCTTTTCAAATTTTTTAACCTACCTGCCTGATAGAGAGCTGACATTCCACGCTCCGATCCGCAGAACGCCAGTTTTCTTTCTCCTGATAACGGCGTCCTCTTGAGTAGTCCCCGCCCGGAGATCCAAATGGGGGACTATTTTACCTCCGGAGTATTTTACCCAAGAGGACGCCATCATCATTTAACTATACAGTAAAGCTGCATGCCCTCGGGAAAAATTACGGCTGTAGTTTCCCCTTTCTTTCAGCCGTTCGCAGTACCACCACAGCAAGGCCGCTTTGGTTAGGGTTACAAGGCCAGATCAGTCAATCATCCAGACTGTTGCCCCTGCAACTACTGAAGAGGCTACAACCTCAAGTGGTGAAAGAAATTCAGGAAGTCTCTTTACTACCCTGTTACTCTATTTGTGGTGCATAGCTAAGAGACATCGAAAACCGTAAAAAATATACGTATGAGTAATCGTTCAGAGCGGCGTAAAATTCAGTGACCAAATACGAATAATTATTGAAAAAGGAGCTGCCAGGGAGAGACTCGTGAACGAAGCTTAATAATTTGAATTTAGCCCACTAAACAAGTTGTCTACAAATTACTTGTCCAACTCAGTTTTTAGATTAATATATTAACAGAATTGGTAAATATGTTCCAAGGAAGAGCGGCGCTTTCCGTCATGTGTTCACCTAGTGGAAGCGGCAGCATTACAAAAATACTCAGCGAGCTCCAATGGTGCACGTTACAAAGTGGCGTTGTCCATCACAGACCTCGTCATTAATGTAGCAGCTTGCCACATTTACAATGGCTTATCTGACGCTTAAATTACACTGTGAATTTGCTGTATTAATCATTTAAATATATTACGTAGATAAATGTATTCCAAAAATGTCATTACTCTACATTAATTACTTTTTGGTGTTGCGATTTTTTTCATCAATGTATTTAATTCTCTCACACACATATCACGAAAGAATAAAAAATAAAATAAGATAAAGTAAGTCGTACTGAGACTTTCAGAGTTCCGAAGAAGATGAAGATTATATGCAAGACTACGGTTGCAGTTGTATTGAATCTGAAGTCATGATTTTACTCCCTGCTGTTGATGACAAATTCATAGATTATTTCGATAAGACTACGCGTCTTCCAGTGAAGAGAAAATCGAGGAAATGCAGATAATGCAACACACAAAACTACGACCTGTGAATCAGTAACATATCAAAAACCTGATGTTAAATATGTATCCTTCCTGTAAAGAATTTCATTGATTGTAAGCTTTGAATAATTATAACGTACTGATTGTCAATAAGATTTAATTAAGTATTGCTACGTAATCTCTTTATATCTGTAATTTCCTCCCTTTCCACTTATGATGATTTCCCAAGTTTAATTCCATACCGAGTCCAGTGCGACTATTAATTACACATGACACAATGATAAAACAGGAAATAGTTGAAAAAATTGCAAAGAATGCATTCACAAATGACTCCAGTAATTCTTAGAGCCATTTGGGACGTAGAAATAACTCCAATTATGAACAGGTTAATATATTATCTGATATTAAAATTCTGAACTATCTTGGAGATTTCATATTTGTTGTCCATTTTTCGATGTTTTCTTTACGAAATTAGATGGTCTATGTCAAGATGAAAGAAAATAAATTACACCTCATTCATTGTATAAGGAAAATTTCTCTGTTTGCGGTGAGAACATCAACACTGCGTTAAGATTTCTACACCCCCTTACGCAGTTATCACATCGCCTAAAGTCTTAGTGGAAAAAGAATACAACGAACAATGCGCACGTGAAAGATTGTGAGAACCACTGTTAAACGAAGGAAAATAAACAGATAATTGTTAAGTACGGGAGGCAACTGAGTTGACAGGCGGAACGATGGCGCCTGCGTAAGTTTCCTAAGAAACACATTTTATTATCTAGCCCTGTCAGCTATTGACGTAAATTGTAACATTATTGAATTGAGGGAATACCTATCGTCTCAAGTGTATAAGAAATAGAAATGTTTCCACCACTGTCAGTAAAATGGTGAGAGTTTTTAATCTATCTGTGGTGCAGTAATGTAGCTAGCGCCGCCACATTTTATTGTGTGGATCGGCCACTTTTCTTAATGATGTGTAGTAAATTACAACGTGTCATTCAAAATTTTTCTGTCTGCGGTTTCCAGAAGTGTCACTATGACAGACATGAAATATAGCAGAAATGACTTAAGAAATAAGATGTTGAATAACTTGAACCTATAGCTGAAAAAACGAGTCAGCATTTAATTGCTTTGTAAAACGGAGCATATAATTTCTTTAAGTTGTCTCTCGTTAAGATGATAAAATATTAAATAAGAAGTACATTAGGATAATCCTTCGCTCAAAGACGAAATAAAATTTATTGGAGATATCAGAGTCATGTATTTGTACATAAAACGAGGATTTTTGTCTGTACGAAAAGATTTATCCCGTCTGCTATGAAATGAATGCTAAAGTATCTTCTACAGTGGTAAGGGACGTCTGCTTCTATACATGGTGTTTCTACATACTGATATCAGTTTCACATTTTGTTATAATCCACTGTCTGACTTGATACCAGGCTTGTTAAAAAATAAGGAAAACACATCGTTGTATGACAGTATGGAAAACAGACGAATAGTGTTAGAGCTGCCGGTTTTCACGGTACCACACTGTTATATCCTGTGCTGTGTAGTTATGGAAAATAGCTGTATTAGCATATCAACGTGGAAAAAAAAAACGAAAGTCCCACTGTTATGGTCCAGACAGGCCTCTCGGGACCGCTCGAACGCCGTGTCAACCTCAGCCTATGTCAGAAAGAGATTTTCGCTCTGCAGCGGAGTGTGCGCTGATATGAATCTTCCTGGCAGATTAAAACTGTGTGCCGGACCGGGACTCGAACTCGGGACCTTTGCCTTTCGCGGGCAAGTGCTCTACCATCTGAGCTACCCAAGCACGACTCACGCCCCGTTTTCACAGCTTTACTTCCGCCAGTACCTCGTCTCCTACTTTCCAAACTTCACAGAAGTTCTTCCCCTCAGATGGTAGAGCACTTGCCAGCGAAAGGCAAAGTTACTGAGTTCGAGTCTCGGTCCGGCACACAGTTTTAATCTGCCAGGAAGTTTCACCCAGTGCCGTCATTTGGATGATGTATGAAGGAATGTGAGGTCAGCATACCGCTCTCCCGGCGTTGTCAGCACTTTGCAAACCTGGGAGTTGCTGTTTCTCGGTCAAGTAGTTACTCCAGTGGTATCGTGAGATCGAGTGGATCCTGTTCGAAACCTCCCACCAAAGGAACATCCGTTCCATTACCAGGAGCTGGAACTGGGTCCTCAACGTGGCTGTCAGGCTCGCTGACCTCTCAGCTACGCAGCCCGGCAACACACCAAACTGATGATACGATTCACGGAGTGCAACGTGAGGCCTAGCATGCTCATCAAATACACGCACTTTTTAGTGCCACTCGATGGCGCAAGTCTATTCGACTTCATTGTGCACCTTCGTTGGATAATGATCGACAGACGAATTACTAAAATGACGTTCGTGACTCTAAATGGTAGAGTTGCAGAATTGGAGTCATCACTATACAAGTTAGTATGATTTAGTCATTAATTATATTTACATCAGTAGCAGGAGGAACACCACGGACCGAAACTGGCGTCATAAGTGGCGACTGGAAACACTTTGATACGTTCTGGTCTACTATGGCTGACAGCGGCAGCAGTGTTGTTGTAGTGACTGAAATTTGGTGTGTTTGTTAACGCAAGTACCGAATTAGTGGCCGATATTTATAGTGGCCTGTTAGGTACAATTACAGATGAAAATTAGAGTCAAGAAGCTACTGTTCCGGCACAATACTTGTTTGTGAGGGATCGGATGGCTAATGACGTGCAAGAGAATAATAATCGAATACTATGACTTCTGCTGCAGGGTGAGGACAGAGATATCGCAGTTAATAAAATAATAGGGAGTTATACTCATGAGTTGGGAATCACGTTATAAGAAGTACAAGATTTTGCAGGCCACATACGTAGAATTACTTCACAATGACGTTAGTACAGTAATGTAACATAGCCATAGCTTGAACTGTTTTCTAATTTTTTAAAGGCAAACCCAAGAGTACAGCTGTTTCAAGAACGGTATTCGTTTATTTTCGTCAAGTTCATTTCACGAAGTAGTTCAAAGTGGCGTGTGCACGTATAGTGAGTGAAGCTGAAAAAATTTGCTCACCATGGACCACACATGGGTGCAGCGTGTAAACGTTGCCAGTCAGTTTGCGATCTTTGACTAGTCTGAGAATACATCCTTGGGCATCGTCGTGTAATGGTCCACAAAAGGGCAACAGTTACTAATGGAAAGAAAATTAATTCATAATTTCTTCCAGAGATACTGATATTAAAATACCAACTACGGTGATATTATTAGGCTGAAGTTGTGGTCATTATCTTCGGCACTCAGAAATTTCCTGCTCGAACGTTTGATGATGTCGACAAATTATGATGATTTGGTTGCAATTTGAAGAAGAGAAAGAAGAAAGAGAAGAGAGGAATTATATTAGAAGTAGCAGAGGAAGACTGAAAACCTAGAAAACAAAGGTGAATACTGTTTCAGATGGAAACTAAATAAACAGGAAAACTGTAACACTTTTTAATGTAATGCATTGTGTTATCTTTCGTCTATCATAAATTAGTCGAGATTGTTATTTTATGTGAGAATTATCAATTGCAAATCTGAACGACGGAACATTTGGTCTCAGCATGTTTACAGTTAATGACATTTCTAACCAGCTAACGTTCCGTCTGACATTACTATTTACACGCTGTGCAAACCACTTTTTGTCACAGACTTTAGACGAAGAATGATGTGTGAACTACACGCGAATTTACATGTGTTCACTTCTGTGCACGTAAGAATAACAGGCTACTGGGGCCTCTACAGAACCTGTTTTTTTAGCTTGAAGCCTCTGTTAGTCAATCTTGCTTGCTTAAGTGCACCGTTCTCTCAAGGAAGATATTTTTGGGAAGCTCCGACATCACAAGTACGTCAGAGCCTTTGTGGCAACTGATGCCGTCACCTTCCATCGAGCTTCTCAACGCTATATAGAGGGTGTGAATTCGTCGCAAACCACCCTACGTTTGTCCCGTTGCATATTACCTTCCGAAGGCGCAACAAAGTCGTCACAGAAGCCAGCGTTCATACTCCAAACCCCACTGTCTTTTTTTAATTTACCCGCAGAAAGATGATATCACCACCCTTCAAAATCCATTTCGAAGAAGCATCAGCACATTTTAAGATTAGCTTATATGTAAGGTATAAACTGCTGGGATGACGCCACGTAAAGAAGAGTAATTTTAAGTGTTTTGCAGTGCAGTCAGACCATAAAATTGGTATCAGGAATGAAGTCAAACTTTAAAACTTGTTACTGGATAACATTCCAGAAGCAGATATAATGAGATAAATTTATGAACTCTGTGCCACCACAGAGTATGACTTTCCTTTCTTTTCTTTTTTACGTTTATCTCTGTGATGTTATGAATTTGCTTATATTGTACAACATCATAAGCTTAACTGTTACTACGTTATGTGCATATATCTCTTCGCTTACAGCCGGCCGGGGTGGCCGAGGGGCTCTAGGCGTTTCAGTTTGGAACAGCGAGACCGCTACGGTCGCAGGTTCGAATCCTGCCTCGGGCATGGATGTGTGTGATGTCCTCAGGTTAGTTAGGTTTAAGTAGTTCTAAGGGACTGATGGCGTCAGATGTTAAGTCCCATAGTGCTCATAGCCGTTTGAACCTTCGCTTACAGAAATTATTTCATATTTGTTTGGCTTGTATTTCCAATGAGTTTTCAGTACAAAATACAGTAAACAATCTTAATTTCATATATTTTGCCAAGTTTTAGTATATACATTGAAGAAGGAGGGACAATGGTGAGGAGATGTCTTCAGCTCCTATTTAAATACAACTTGTTACATTAATATCCTCTTGGGAATAGGTTACTGAGTACTTAATGGTTAATTTCGTATTTTTGCTAAGATTCGGAATTTTAATTGAAGGCATAGGCATGTAGGCTTTCACTTGCCCACAATGCCAAATTTATAACATTTTACTTACAGAAATGACGGCAAATGCACGTCGGTCCAAAAGGTTCCACGACTGATTTTTATTCCAGGTATATCAACAATGTCAGCGAGCTTAAACTAACCGCCATAAATAATAAATGCTGTCTCGATTAGTCAGCTGTGTAGAGGCTGTGTCGAGCAATGGAGGTGCGACTACAGTACATCAGTTTGTTATGATGCAAATCGCAAAAGAGCAATTGCTCTAAATCAAGCGTTCAATACATTCTCCAGAATGATACAAAGACGGGAAAAGTACGTGCAAAGTTTGTCCCCCACACGCTGACTCCCGACCAAAATCAAAAAAGCGTGGACGCCTGCCGTGACTTGACTGAAATTAAAAGAGTGCAGACAGCCTTTTCCTGGAAAAGCATCATGCCTGGTGACGAAACTTGGCCTTATCAATAGGAACCTCGCACAAAGAAGAAAAGTGTAGATATTCACATGAAGGGTCAGTGCTTTGACGACACGAACGAAAGTGAAGCCAATGTAACGCGCAACTGGAACAAAAGGCAAAAGAAGGTTTCTCTGACAGTATCACATTGCTGTATGAACGTTTGTGCGTTGTATTCAAGTGAGAGTGGACTGCGAGAGAATACCTGAAGCATAAAAACCACCATGTTTTTAAAGTTTTTACTAATCTAGTCTCGAAACATTTGGCACTGAAGGGATAATCGTTCATTGTGTTGTAGTCAAAGGTAATCATTATTATCTTCAATAAATGGTAAATAAAACTAATCAGTCAACTAAAAATTGACTTTTTGTATTATAACAGTACTTAGGTTGTACAGGATATAACTAACACCCTATTTTTAAACATTTATAATTTCTTTAGTTATGAACCAAATTTCTTAGAATTGCTTTTGTTGGAAACAGCGCTCGTTGAAGTTGTAACTAACGTCATTTTTTTCTTTTGTTTCAGTTGGAAAATGTCGTCTGTGTTGACTGTGGAAGGACGACGCAAACTAGCAGCTCGTTATGAGGTCTGGGGAACTGTGGTGCGAGTACAAATGTAGTGCAGGGCCGCACGAGGTACCCAACAAACACTTGATGCAAAAACCGTTAAAAATTGCCGTTCCAAATTACTGACAACACGAAGCGTCGACGATGCAAGAAAGTAATTAACACCATCAACTTCGAGGACACCAGAGAATGTTGACAGAGTTCATGAAATGTTCACGTGAAGACCTAAGAAATCAGTGCGTCAAGGATCCCATGAAAGTGGTCCCTCACCTTAGGTAGTTGCAAATGATTCTTAAGAAAGCTTTCACTTTACTACATCTAAAGCCACATTATTTAAAGTAATCGTTTTCTGATAACTGTGACGGAAAAATAGAGTTTCGTGGAATTTTCTTGTGTTGGACTGATGATTGGCCTGAACTTTTGATAACACCCTGTGGACCGATTAAGTATTTTTTCACACTGGAAGATTAATAAACAGCATAGCTGAAATTGCTGAACAGTCGAAAACCCACATGAATGTGTTGAAAAAGGGCAAGGGCGATCTAAGGTGACAGTATGGTGTGATATCACGCCATACGAAGTTGTCTGTTGAACATAAAGAGTGGTGAAAGATATCTGGAAATGCTTCAAAATCGTGTATGGCGAATGATTTCACAACTGAACAACCCACAGTTTGACTTCATGCGGGACTGAGCACCTGCACATTTTACAAGTGATGTCCGCAATTGGTTGCGTGATCATTCCCCTGGTCATTGGACTGGCAGACATGGTGTATGTGAATGGCATGTCCGCAGCCCTGATTTAACGCCATTCCCTTTTTTTCTCTGGGGATGGGCTAAGGAGAAGGTTCACAAGAGAACAGCACAGAACGTCGAAGAACTGGAAGCTATAATGTCTGATGTGTTAGCCAATGTTCTACTTAAAATGATGCAGACAGCAGTATTGCCTGTACCAGTTAGTTTATAAACGCGTAAAGAATGCTGGAGCTTACGTAGAGGTTAAAAATGATGATGTTAAACACAACCTCAACAAGTTTTGTTACTAACAAAAGTAAATCTAAGAACACTGGTCCACAAATAAACTATAGCTGATTAAAAATAGAGGGTGACTTACAAGATACCCAGTGTTATTATGTGTTATATTTTCCACAATTACATACTGGTATCTATAGACGCATACGTATTAACACAGGAAGTATTCATTATCTTATCTGATGCCATTATAGTATTTCGACTTTTTTGCTGTTTAGCTTTATAATTACTACGTATTTTCATTTTCGACGAGAATTTAGTTGATTTTATACCAAAGAATTAGACTACCCCTGAGAATCTAGGCTACATATTTTTCACCATATTAGCTTATATAACAGTCTTGTAGCTATACAAGGACAGTTTCAGCATCATTCTTATTTACTTTTAATTTTATTCTTGTTTATTATTTCAAAAGCGGTTTGTTTCGGTAAGCGAGGTACTTTTCCGGTTCAGGTTGAAGGACATCAATGTATACACAGATCTTACGCATTTAGTGAACAAAAATAAACGAAACAAATCTGGATTCGGATTGTTGAGACGTCGACGTTGTAAGGATGCTGTAGTTATTCTTAAGTGTAATCCCTAAGTAATTAGTTGAGTTTACAGTCCCTGGATTTGCTTGATTTATCGCGTGACTGAAATTTGGTGGATTCTTTTTAGTGTTCATGTGGGTGGCTTCACACTCTTAGTGATCAATTACCACTTTTTGCAACATGCAGATATCTTGTCTAAAACATTTTGCAATTCGTTTTGATCATCTCATGCCTTTAATTGAAGGTAAGTGACAAAATCATGCGCAAACAATCTAAGACGATTGTTCAGATTGTCTCCTAAATCGTTTATGTAGATAAGAAACAGCAGTGATTCCTTGGGGAAACCCATATATTGCTTCTGTTTTCCTCGATGACTTTCTGTCATATATTAAGAATTGTGTCATACCTGACAGGAAATCACGAACCCACTCACACAACCGAGACGATGCTGCAAAGTGACGCAATTGGGGAGAATAGCATCAAAAGCCTTCTGGGAACCTTACAATATGTAACAGACGTCCCCTGCTGACATCACGCATTACTTCAAGAGATGCGTTTCATGAGAACGATATTTTCTGAATCCGTTTTGGTTATTTGTCAGTTAATCGTTTTCCTCGGGATGATCCATAACGTATGAGCACAGTATATGTTCCAAAATTCTACTGCAAGTCGAGTTAGTAAAGAGCACACGAGAGGAATAGTGGAGAATTGGTCGAGCGAGTATGTAGCAAAAGAGCTGTGAACCAGACGTACCTAAGGTGGATTACATATTGTTTAGTGCTGCGTCAAGAGAAATACTTCGTTACAATATGGATGCTCAATCGTCCGTGGCTTTTCTGGATTGCATGAGCTTTAAAACTCGTCAGCGTCATCAAAGTGAATGAGTACGACATTATTAGGCGTTTTCCGTTGTTTAAATATGAATGAAGTAAGTCAAAGTGCGCCATCTTAAAGTCCAGGAAAAACTTTCTTGGAAATACAGTCTTCCTGCTGTTTCATTTTTTATGTGAAGTCCCAGAAGTAAGTTTCCCCCGATAATTCGATTGCCAATCATTAGAAACCAAGGTCAGGAATCTTGAAATTGCGTGGGGTGAGAGCTTCAAAGGTACTCCACTATCTGTCCAGCCACTTTTGTCTGGATTTCCATGGTGTCTTAAAATATAACAGCATCAGCTGAATGATGGGTATTTTTACCTCAATGAAATCTACGGCTACTTGCATCTAAAACACTTGCTACTTCGGGACCAGTACACTGTCTCCATTTTCTGCTGGAGCTCATATTATTTCCTTTTGTTCTTACTGCGTTCGTTCGAATTTGATCCACATCACACAATTATTAACAATAATTCTAAGTCATTTATAAAGTACCACCTAGCTTCCAATGACTTTGTTGTCAATGGATGCTGAAGTCTAATCGACCTTTCTTCTGTCTCAAGGAGGAGCCCTCGCTACAAAATTCATGAGGTATACTCTATTAAAAACTAAAGTTGACGGTTTCTATGCATAATATATATAATACTTCAACAATGACTCAGTGCTAACCTGCATAGGACGTAGCTCACCAAGGATTTAAAAAAATAGTGTATGTCTACATCAAGATGTATGTGAATACTCTGCTATTCACTCTCGAACGGCGCGCGGGAAAAGAGAGCACTTAAATTTTTCTGTGCGAGCCCTGATTTCTCGTGATGATCATTTCTCCCTATGTAGGTGGGTGCCAACACAATATTTTCACAATCGAAGAAGAAAACTGATGACTGAAATTTCCTGAAATGATCCCGTCGCAACGAAAAACGCCTTTGTTTTAATGATTGCCACTGCAGTTTCACGTGAGAGCAAGGAGAGGTAGTGGCAAGAGTTCCTGAACACCATTAATCGTTCCACCAAAAGTTCCATTGTGTGGGAGACCATCAGGAGAATTTCTGGCAGAGGAGGGAGGTGCACCATGGCTGCTGTAATGAATAACGGCACTCTCCACACGGATCCGCGAGACATTGCCCAGACTATGGTAGCGTATTTTGCGGCGGTTACTGCAACAACCAGTCAGGATCCAGGTTTTCAGCGCCATAGAGCCGTTGCTGAGAGATGTAGTCTGGCCTTCCAGTCCACCTCTCATGAAGTTTACAACTGCCAATTTTCTATGTGGGAGCTGGTTTCTGCATTGTCTGGAGCTCGTGACACTTCCCCTGGTCACGACAGGATCCATTACAGTATGCTATGGCACCTCACAATGCGCAACAAAGAAATCCTCCTCGCACTTTTTAATGCCATTTGGGCGTCTCGTCACTTTCCTGACGCGTGGCGTGAGGCAGTTTCAATTCCTTTTTTAAAACCTGGGAAAGACCGCACGAGCCCGAGTAGCTACCGTAGTGTTGCCCTCACTAGTTGTATGGGGAAGACCTTGGAGCGGATGGTCAACCGCCACCTTGTCTGGATGTTGGAATCCCGGCAACTCCTTAGTCGCTTTCAGTGTGGGTTCAGGAGGTTTCGTTCCACCTTCAATAACCTTGCCCTCCTGGAGGCGGCTATCCAAGAAGCTTTCCTACGCCGTCATCATCTTCTAGGTGTATTTTTCGACATCGATAAGGCCTACGACACCACTTGGAGGCGTCTCATCCTGGAGCAGCTTCACGAATGGGGTTTCCGTGGTTGTCTTCCTCTTTTTATTCAGTCTTTCCTCTCACCACGATATTTTAGACACCGAATTGGTGACGTCCTGTCTGGTCGCTTTGAGCAGGAGAACGGTGTCCCTCAGGGTAGCGTTTTAAGTGTGACTCTCTTTGCCATCGCTATTAATAGCATTACGTCCATAGTGAAAAGTCTTGTCCAGTGTTCCTTGTTTGTGGATGATTTCTCTTTGTTTTGCTCGTCTTCAAGCCTTGCAACGACAATGCGTCAGTAGCAACTTACTATTAGACGTTTGGATGACTGGGCGCAGAAGAGCGGTTTTAAGTTTTCCACCGAGAAGTCTGTATGTGTTCTTTTTAACCGTTCTCGTTCGATTTTAACCTTTCCTGAGTTGAGGATGAGGGACACTAGTCTTACTTTTAAAGACACGGTGACGTCTCTGGGGCTCATTTTTGACTGGCAGCTTACGTGGTTACCTCATCTTAAAGACCTGAAACGACGGTCACTTAAGGCTTTAAGTATTTTAAAATATCTTATCCACAGTACATGGGGAGCTGACAGGACTTGTCTGCTCCAGTTTTACAGGGCGTTTGTGCGATCTCGGCTCGATTATGGGTGCACGGTGTATGGGTCTGCGAGGCCTTCACACTTAAAGATGTGGGACGTTGTGCACCATGAAGGGCTTCAGTTGGCCACTGGGGCATTCCGAACTAGCCCCATACCAAGCCTCTGTGCAGAGGCTGATGAACCGCCACTTCATATGCGGCGACGGCTACTTACAGTACGCCAGGCATATAAAACTTTGTCCACGCAATACACCCCTGCATACCATACCGTTGCTCAGCCTCCTCTGGCACGATTATTTCATAACCGGCAACGTGCGACGCAGCCCTATGGGATTCGCGCACAGGATTGCCTCGCTGCGATGTCCATGGCTGGTCTTCGTGTTTACGTCGCGGATGGAGCAGATCTCCACTTTGGCTCCTCCGGAGACCCAAACTTATTTTAGATTTGACTAATTTTAAGAAAGATGGCACACCAGATTTTACCTTCCAATCTCTGTTTTTTAACATTTTAGATGTGCATCACGGTTTCACTGTCGCTTACGCTGATGGCTCCAAACAGGAGAATTTCCTTAGCTGTTCTGTGGTGTCTCCTCATCATGTTACCCGGATTCACCTCCCTGCTGAATATACCGTTTTCGCAGCGGAGCTCCACGCGATCCTGAGGGCACTGGAGCAGATGCATCGTGTTCGGGGCGATCGATTTCTTCTCTGCTCCGATTCTCTTTTTTTTTTTTTGGTCATCAGTCTACTGACTGGTTTGATGCGGCCCGCCACGAATTCCTTTCCTGTGCTAGCCTCTTCATCTCAGAGTAGCACTTGCAACCTACGTCCTCAATTATTTGCTTGACGTATTCCAATCTCTGTCTTCCTCTACAGTTTTTGTCCTCTTCAGCTCCCTCTAGTACAATGGAAGTCATTCCCTCATGTCTTAGCAGATGTTCTATCATCCTGTCCCTCCTCCTTATCAGTGTTTTCCACATATTCCTTTCCTCTCCGATTCTGCGTAGAACCTCCTCATTCCTTACCTTATCAGTCCACCTAATTTTCAACATTCGTCTATAGCACCACATCTCAAATGCTTCGATTCTCTTCTGTTCCGGTTTTCCCACAGTCCATGTTTCACTACGATACAATACTGTACTCCAGACGTACATCCTTAGAAACTTCTTTCTGAAATTAAGGCCGGTATTTGATATTAATAGACTTCTCTTGGCCAGAAATGCCTTTTTTGCCATAGCAAGTCTGCTTTTGATGTCCTCCTTGCTCCGCCCGTCATTGGTTATTTTACTGCCTAGGTAGCAGAATTCCTTAACATCATTGCCTTCGTGACCATCAATCCTGATGTTAAGTTTCTCGCTGTTCTCATTTCTACTACTTCTCATTACCTTCGTCTTTCTCCGATTTACTCTCAAACCATACTGTGTACTCATTAGACTGTTCATTCCGTTCAGCAGATCGTTTAATTCTTCTTCACTTACACTCAGGATAGCAATGTCATCAGCGAATCGTATCATTGATATCCTTTCACCTTGTATTTTAATTCCACTCCTGAACCTTTGTTTTATTTCCCTCATTGCTTCCTCGATGTACAGATTGAACAGTAGTGCCGAGAGGCTACAGCCTTGTCTTACACCTTTCTTAATACGAGGACTTCGTTCTTGGTTGTCCACTCTTATTATACCCTCTTGGCTGTTGTATATATTGTGTATCACCCGTCTCTCCCTATAGCTTACCTCTACTTTCTTCAGAATCTCGAACAGCTTGCACCATTTTATATTGTCGAACGCTTTTTCCAGGCCGACAAATCCTATGAAAGTGTCTTGATTTTTCTTTAGCCTTGCTTCCATTATCAGCCGTAACGTCAGAATTGCCTCTTTCGTCCCTTTACTGTTTCTAAAGCCCAACTGATCGTCACCTACCACATTCTCAATTTTCTTTTGCATTCTTCTGTATATTCTTCTTCTAAGCAGCTACGATGCATGAGCTGTTAAGCTGATTGTGCGATAATTCTCGCTCTTGTCAGCTCTTGCCGTCTTCGGAATTGTGTGGATGATGCTTTTCCGAAAGTCAGATGATATATCGCCAGACTCATATATTCTACACACCAACGTGAATAGTCGTTTTGTTGCCACTTCCCCCAATGATTTTAGAAATTCTGATGGAATATTATCTATCCCTTCTGCCTTATTTGACGGTAAGTCCTCCAAAGCTGTTTCAAATTCCGATTCTAATACTGGATCCCCTATCTCTTCTAAATCGACTCCTGTTTCTTCTTCTATCACATCAGACAAATCTTCACCCTCAGAGAGGCTTTCAATGTATTCTTTCCTCCTATCTGCTCTCTCTTCTGCATTTAACAGTGGAATTCCCGTTGCACGCTTAATGTTACCACCGTTGCTTTTAATGTCACCAAAGGTTGTTTTGACTTTCCTGTATGCTGAGTCTGTCCTTCCGACAATCATATCTTTTTCGACGTCTCCACATTTTTCCTGCAGCCATTTCGTCTTAGCTTCCCTGCACTTCCTACTTATGTCATTACTCTCTTGGTGCCTTACAATCACTGCAGAACCTATACCCGACTGAGGGGATGGTCCAGCTGATATATGACCAACTGTACTTGCTACAACGGCGGGGTAAAGAGGTATCCTTCTGGTTGGTGCCTGGTCATGTCGAAATATGGGGCAATGAACAGGCCGATCGGGCTGCCAAGGAGGCCTACAGAGAGCAGGATGTGGCACCGTGTCCTATCCCCTTGCAGTCGGTCATCGCTGCACTCCACAGGAAGTGCATGGAGTTGTGGGAGGACTAATGGCTGGCGGTGACGGCCAATAGACTGCGGTCGGTAAAGTCAACCACTCGGCCGTGGCTTTCCTCCTGCCGGTTGCTCAGGCGGGAAGAGGTGGCCCTCACACGTCTTCGGATCGGGCACTGTCCTCTCAGACATAGCTTTTTATTACGGCGGGAGGACCCTCCGTTTTGTGTAGCTTGTGGTGTGTACATCTCTGTCCGGCACATTTTAACAGACTTCATTTTATACCGTGATGCAAATGCAGAAGCACAAGTTGATGGGGATCTGCCTTCTGTTTTAGCTAATGATGAGACGTGTGTTTCTATGGTTTTTAAGTTTTGTGATGTGTCTGGACTCTGGCCTAAACTTTTAGGCTGGAGGTTTTAGTGTATTGCAGAGTGGCTGACTCCTCCCCTCTTTTCCTTGCGGTCAGCCAGCCACTTCCATCTGCTACATTGTTTTAGCCCCCTCTACCATTTTCTTCCTGTGTTGTCCATGTTTTACTGCTGACACCCTGCTTCACCCCACGCTTCGGTGTGGTTGAGCACACATTTTTCAACGATTGTTCCCCGTGTTTTATGTTCCGTTTTATATTCCTGTTCTGCGATTTGCCTTGGGACCAGTCTCACTATGTTACTGAACGGGCGCTGAAGACCTTGCCGTCGTGCGCCCAAAACCCCCTCTACAACTACTACTACTACTACTACTGCAGTTCACGTATCATGTCTGTGGCACTATCTCCCCTATTTCTCTATAATACCAAACGAGCTGCCCTTCTTTGTACTTTTTCGATGTCATCCGTCAGACCCATTTGATGCGCATTCCACACCGCACAGTAATACTCCAGAATAGGGCGGACAAGCATGGTGTAAGCAGTCTCTTTAGTAGACTTGTTGCCCATTCTGACACTGAATCGCAGTCTTTAGTTTGCTCTACCCACAACATTATCTATGATATCGTTCCATTTTAGGTTATTTGCAGCTGTAATCCCTAAGCATTTGGTTGAATTTACAGCCTTCAGATTTGTGAAACTTATGGCGTATTCGAAATTTAGTGGATTTCTTTTAGTACTCATGTGAATCACACTTATCTTTGTTCAGGGTAAACTACCAATTTTCGCACCATACAGATATCTTATCTAAATAATTTTGCAATTCGTTTTGGTCACCTGATGACTTTACAAGACCGTAAATTATAGCATCATTTGCAATCAATCTAAGACGGCTACTCAAATTGTCTCCAACGTCGTTAATATAGGTCAGGAACAAAAGAGGGCCTATTACACTTCCTTGAGGATCGCCGGATATTGCTTCTGTTTTAGTCGACGACTTTCCGTCTATTAGAACGATCTGTGACCTTTCTGACAGGATGGATGAGGTCTTACTAGGCTGGGTGGATGTCTCCTTCACGAATCTAGCGACATATTATCACCATCTTTGTTTTCATTCTATATTAGTGTGAACGTACCTGATCTGAATTTGAATATCTAATTAATCTAAGGCACACAACTAAGTTTTTCTCAGTGGAATATTCAATCGGAATCATGAATAGGCATGTATAAAGGACATTAGGACGATAGGCACAAAAATGATGCAGTCAGCTACATAATTTATCAATTGTAACTTATGCGTAAGAGGCATAAAAGTAATCACGCCCGTGTTATTAAATAACGAAATTTCTGTCCAACGTTCCCAGGGCTGTATCTAAGAAATGTACAATATGTGATTCGTGGAAAAAATTTTCATGCACGAGGTACAAAGCAGAGCATAAAGGTTTATTGGACTTTTGGTTTTGTGGGATTCATGCCTCGCAGACACTAGAAATTATTTAAATAACACAATCTTCACATAGCTGTGGCTGCTGTATGAACCCTTATATTTCACAATGAATATCTACGGGCCACGGACTATTTTCAAAAGTCATATCGAAAATAATAAAGGTTTTAGAACTTACATCAGCTCTATTACCTCTTTTCTCAAATTCAGTATTAAGGAAAGAACCCCATACCTTAACGTAACACACACAAGAGAAAAGGACGAACAGTGTAGATGATGTATAGATGAAGCATTAACAGAGTCAAGAAACCCATCGCGTCTTGTGTATGACTAGTAACTTCAAATACTCAGTCCTTAATGTTAGACTGTTAAATAAACATATTTGCCACTAGACGAAGACGCCAAGCTAATGTGGGTTAGCATAGTCGTAATATATTACGTCTGTTGAAGATGTACTTTGCTCTGAAATGTATCCAGTATGAAGTTTATCGCCCAGTTACCAATAACTACAAATGGGGTCACTTAAACAGAGTTTCGGTTATTTAAAAGTGGCCCTTCCAGCTGAAGTTGCATTTTGTCTGTTGTGCCACGATGATGTACTATACGTGACGTTTATGCATTTGGTTGTGTATAACGAGAGACAGTTCCCCTTTATGTAGAGGTTTTATAAAACCACTGCAGCCGTTTACTTCAGATGTCTCGTACACATACTTAGCTGTGTCTGGTGTCAGAAGTGAATAATTTGTCCCTGCTCATTTCTCTCGAGAGTAACCTGAACTGCATATTTCTTAAACATGTATTGCAACAATTTTATATGCCTACACTTCGAATGATGCTACTTGTGTTATATATAACGACTAGTTCTGATCATTAAAAGATGAGAATTTTCATATTTTATACAGCTAAAAGCTGGAGTCAGGTTTAGTAGACTCCATATCAGTGATCCGCTGATGGCTAATTCCTTTTATTTAATAGTTAGTAATTGTCGTCGGCTTCAATGGAAGTGACTCACTGAAATCTAACATTATCGGATTCGTACAATGCTTTACATAGTAAGAACAATGCTATGTAAGGGAATTCGAGACAGAACGGGATACCAGGGCACGTCGGGATAGTGCTGTTTTCTAGACTGGAGAATGCTGGAACCAATTGCGGTGACATGTAACTACATCTAACTACATCTCTGAATAGATGGGAAGGTGCGAAAGTCATTTTCACTTGGTTTGATGTGCGACTTGTAAGATAACTGTTGTTCTTTAGTTTTCCAGTTTTGTTTCTATGACGTCTGGCAAATTTACACTCAAGATAAACCTGAACGTCCTTAACGGGCATGAAATCTTAAAGTGAAAGTCATTCGCTACACGTTAGTTACATAATATGTTGAAATATGCCAGTTATTGCGCCGTATGAAAGTTGTTAACCAGGAATTTGATTCTGTGGAGGAACGGAATAGCGCAGTATGGGATACTGTTCCTATCTGTCCTGTCATTTTTTAAGGGAAGTAGTTTTCCGACTACCTACTTCTGTATTTTCTTTAGTTTTCCACATACTGAGAACATACATTAGAACGACCAACAGACAACAGCTGACTATTAAATTAAAGGAAACGGCAGTTTCAACCGTTTTATCTTGTGAAACGGGAGTTTTAAAAGTATCTAAGGAGTTCAGCGTGTCCAAATAAATTTTGGAAAAATATTTTCTTAAATGAATAATCTCAACTACGCAGTTGACAAATCAGATGAAAAATTTAACCATGTGTGTACTACAAAAGAAAAAGACGATCTGTTTGCAAACTTGAGATTACTAGAGAACACACTTCAGTCCAAGGTGAAACACCTCATCGTCAGATCGTTAGCATACCAATTAGTTGAAGAAATTTGCTAAACACACAAACACATACACACACACACACACACACACACACACACACACACACACACACACACACACACACTGTATGACAAAGAATCCCTACTGTCCAGTCAGGACTGGGTCCTAGTATTTGTTACCACATACCTTATGTAGTCTGTTCACAAGTGAGAAAATTCTTGTGGGACACTAGCGGTGGGTTTCACTAAAGTAACAGTAACAGTAACCTGGTATTATTGTCCTTTTTGAGAATATTTTTAAAATATTTTCTTACCGTCACCGATTTTTTGAAGATTTGTTGTTCTTTAGTCTGACTTATTCGTTACATAACTTTATGGCTTTGTTTTAAGACGATATTCCTAACAACTGCGTCGTTTAACCATAATTTCATAAAAAATTTCTTATCCTATTCTCCCCCTTGGATGGGGCAGAATTGGAAATATGTGGGAATTTATTTGAAAACATATAAAAATATATATAACATACCGTTTTAAGTGGTTTTCAAGCGATGGACTGTGTGTTATACTGTAAGGTGATTTCTTTACACCTTTAAGAGACGGTTTCTCGTACTCCTTTATTTTACAAAAGTATCCCCTTCAGATCCCTGTTCCCCTAAATGCGAAGCATGACATTATGACGGTAATTTATTGCTAAATAAATGAAACGTCTTCACTCATTAACTGAGGCATACTTTTGCAGTTTATCTAACAGTTTCTTGAGAAGTTGTTTCACATGCACATCGAAACGGATTTTAATAATGCAAATGAGTACTACAGTGTTATTTCTTGTGCAAGCTAACGATGTACCTTTTTCTGTTTCACAAAGGGCATTTCATAGCTACCCTCGAGCATTAGTATCAGCTGAAGAATATCGAAACCGTAATTTGAAAATGTTTGAGATATACTTACGCTTCAGGGAATGTGCAAAGCTGTGCTCTTTGTGGACGTAGGCTGAAACAAAGAGAAAAAGAAAACATAGTTATAGCATATCACGAATAATACAATACACGATGCCTCAAAATAATATGGTCTCTTTGAAACTGAACCTCTTATTAATTAAACTCTGCACATACACATTTTTTTCTGAAATTAAAGTACACGCTCTCTGAAACTGAATAATTCATCAACTCTTTATACGGGTTTTAAGCAAACATGGTGGGGTTCTCTTATTGCTTGAACAACGGAAGTTGATGGCGCATTATTGGAAAACGGAGAATGTGACAGCAGTTCATAGGCACTGCAGAACTGAATTCTCAACACAGCCAGAAAAAATGTCAGTGATTACAGTCTGAGGCCACTTTATCGGGAAAAAAGTAAAGTATGGCCGCTGTCATAACGGCATATGTGGGCCAACAGAGGTTTCACCGATGGGCCCAGGATATAACACGAGGAAATCTGAGATCCTACGTTCTAGAGAGAATTTTCCGCACTTTCATATGGTAGCCATAAATACCCAATTTATCCAGACATGGCACCCGCGACTGGAACAGAAGTTTTCGATTAACATAAGTGGAGAAAGAGTAGGTTTAGAGGATTTACTATTTTGGCAGGTGAAGCGCACTTCATACTAAACGGAACAGGGAACGTAATAACCACATGTGTTGCATTTGTGGTGTACAGTCCAAAGATTGCTTTGATGCAGCTCCCTGTGATACTTTATCCTATGCAATCCTCTTCACGTCCGAGTAACTACACCAACCTGCATGCCTCTGAATCTGCTTAGTATATTCATCTCTTGATCTCCCTCTACTATTTTTACACTTTTGTACACTTCCCTCCAATACTGAATTGGTGACTGTTTGATGCCACAGGATGTGTCCTACCAACAGACCCCTTCTTTTAGTCAGGTTGCGCCACAAATGCCCATCTTATTTTCAGCATTATTCTGTAGCACCTCATTTCAAAAGCGACTATTCTCTTCTTGTCTAAACTGTTTATAGTCCATGTTTCACTTCCATACATGTCTCTCTCCACACAAATACTTTCAGAATGGACTTCCTAACACTTAAATCTATGCTCGATGTTAACAAATTTCTATTCTTAAGAAACGCTTTTCTTACCATTTCTAGTGTACATTTTGCATCCTCCCTACTTTGACCATCATCAGTTATTTTGCTTCCCAAATAACAAAACTCATCTACTACTTTAAGTGTCTCATTATCTAATCTGATCCTCTCGGCATCACCTGATTTAGTTCGATTATATTCCAACAGCATGTACTGGGTGATAAAACGCTAGATAGTACTGAAGTGAATGACCTTTAAAACTAGGGACAAATTCAGCAGTAACCGTATTTTGCTCGCTGCTAATACTTTCACTGTAAATTGTCTAAACATAGCGGGGAAGGGAGCCAAGGGCATATGAGTACACGGAAAATCACTTTGAATGAAAATAGCACACAGGCGGCAGTGATATGTTCTACCGTGACAGCGATGTGAAGGACATTGTTAAGGGGACGTTGTACGTGATATTCGTTTAAATTTGACATTTTCTTTTTCTACTCCATAATATACTTTGGATTTTCCTGAACAATGTGGTGTAAAATACATTAAAATCAGACAGTGGTGAGACCTTCAAATAATATTTTGAGTGTTGATGTGTGACTGTCAAATTTCGCGGCTACCCATATTCTGCCACAGTTGAGAAGTCATATCTTGGAAACTACACAATCCAGAAGGCTCTGAATTGCTTTGTTTTGTGCCTACTGCTACGTCTCAGAAGTTGGCATTACGAATAAATCTAAAAACCAAGCTGGGTAACACAAAACTGTCTGATGGCAAGAGAAAAAGTTGTGCTGGAAGTCTAAGGGACAAAGTAATCGATGAATTACAGGAATATTGTAGGAAGGCCAATAGAGATAACTGTGACAATTTAGAGAAGATGAAGAGCTATATGGAGGACTTTCTTTCATCTAATATCAACCGACGAAAAGCCATGTCATGCTTTGTGTCCACTTCCACCAAACACTTCGTATAAATTCAGGTAAGATGAATTTTCTGGCACCCTGCATGAATTTACACATAAACATTCTCTTCCTTTGTCACTAATGAAGGCAATCAAACTTATTTACAGAGGTTTGGAAAATCTTGAGCTGCTTAAGAAGTGCTTACATGGGAAGACCCAGAATGCGAATGAGTCCTTCCAGTGTCTGATACTGTAATAACTTTCAATGGTGGGAACTATGAAAGACTTAAGGCTCTGAAGACGTTAGGGGTAAGAGTTGAACAGAACACAGCTAAAGGACTACGGGAACAGTTTGAGCTTCGTGTACGTGAAGCAGATTTAGCTGGTCAGAAAATGCCGAAAGAAGCAAGATAGAAGAGGAAGAGGCAAGGTAATTGTAGTTCAGTGTATCTAGAGAGATGCATTCAATAATTATGGAGAATTGTAAGTTGGTGTCTTAAAAACTTTACAAGATAATGGGTCACAAAATTCGGTAATTTAACATTGGCAGCATAGGAGACACAATGTCCCCTGAAACGAATTATTGCCAATAGGGTAACAGTGCTATTGCCAATGCCGGCAGTGAGGAGAAGTGTATTGCATTAGAAGAAATATAAGCTTCAGGTGGGCTGTTTTCATGATGGTTGACCGACCTGTGAATCTGTGGATGGACAGTCACTGGTGACACTTACCTTACGACGTTGCACGGCATCACGCATTGTCTTTCTAACGATGGGGATCGTTACATACAACAGAACGGAGCGCCACCTGAATCTGAAGTCCACGTGTGCATATTTATCGATTTCTCATCCCCCGCGACGTAGACAGAATAAAGGAGCAGCGCTGTGGATTACCCAGCGCATTATTTGGATATAACCGCACAATAATGTCATATTTCGTGGAACTACGTAGAACACAGAAAACCCCGAAAAAAACACGAACACTGGAGAATATGAGAGAGCTGTTTCTTAGGCCTTTGATACTGTTTCGTTAGAAGTAATACAACTGCTATGATGTTCAGTTTCACATGGCTCGCTATGACTGATGTAGCGGAAGTTCTCTCTTTTGAACATTTATGACGAAAACGTCGGCGACAACAAAAGCTACTGTTCTAATGAAAGAGATATTTTGTTGCAAAAGAACAAGTACATTATTTTGTGACATGCTACATTCTATTGAGATGTACTGTACTGTAGTGGGACTGATTAGGTTATGGTGACTAGGACGTATGTTGGTAGAAATGCCATTGTACTTAATGGAGCTACACAAGACAAGCAGTAACACAGTGTTGTAACAGTGAACCAGGTGGCTAATGACTTCAGTTAACGCATTGTTAAAAGAAAATACAAACAGAACTACTTGAGTCATGCTCTGCCGGTAGTAATACATTAAGCGTAGGCATTATCATCCTCTCCGTATGTAAAATAGGATCTTCAGTTAGCATGTATTCAGTGAGGGTCAGCGGTGTATTTTATCGTATTTAAACAAACTACAGTATTATATTTACACATTTTATGTATTTTTAGTTATTGGTATTAAAATCATCAGCGATACACTAAAAGTGGAGAGTTAAATTTAAACGGGGAGGAAGGGTCACACAGAAAGGGATGAACTGTTATAGCCCCGTCTACCCAGCCATCCCCAATCTCTCCCCTACAACCGAAAATGGGATTTGCGCCTTCTGTCTAGGAAATTCTCGTTTTCTAGTGCGCCATATTCTGTTATGTCAGAAGCATCTCGTCGCCAGCTACAGTAGATTTTGTTCCAAGATTCAAAGCCTTTTGTGATGAAGGCTGAATGTTGAAAATCCAAATTTATTATTTTACCATAATGCAGTTGTAGCGTTATGGAACTTCTTTCACGGATCGCAGTCAAAGACTATGGCAGGTAGGAGTTACAGACCAACGAAAGTACTCCATAATGTTTATCCAATAACACTTCCTCTGGTTGATCGTCTAAAATTGTAATACGGTTATCCCACCGTCTAAAACGAATCTTCTTGTAATGCCACTTATACTCAATGTCAAGCATCCCGGAGGAATAGGGAAAAACTCTCATCACAATACAGTGTGTTCAGAAACAAGTGTCGAATACTTTCAGAGATGGTAGTACTCCTAGAAACCAGACTAAGAAGTCAAATAAACGTATGTTTCGAAAAGCAAATTTTCCGAGATAAACACCTCTTTATAGCAAAGGTAGCGCGACGCTTGGTTGCGGATACTAGCACAGTTTTGCAATGGCGGCCTTCAAATGGGGCGGCAGGATACTCACAGCACTCTACCTACCATTAGGTGGTCTGCAGTCGGTTGTGTGGTTAGAATCTGTGTTGTAGGCGACGTGCCTTATTGTACAGTACCGTCATACCCTGGGTACGTGTCATGGTGTTTTACATTCTTCCAAATGGGGAATAACTTTTGTCTTTACTTTTATGGCGCTGTTTGTAAGTACAAATGGCGTAGTACATTTACATTTAGCAATGGGAACCTACTACTACATGTTCTGCTATGGTTTGGCAAATGGACGTATCAGCTAGCCCTTGTCCTCTAGGCTGAAAAATATCCACAGTGCAGAGTGCCCTCCGACAAGATGTTCGGCAGACTTTTCCCGCGTCCGTATCCTTGCAATTCGGAAGACCGACTGTGGAAGGCCCTGCAAAGTCCACACGCCTGACAAAAAGGAGAGTGTGTTACGTTCGGTGGAAGAAACCCCTGGGACCAGTGTTCGACGATTATCAGCAACAGAATGCGTGTCTCACACTCGTATCTGTTTGGGGGGCGGGGGGTACTTCATGCAAAATTGCAGTAAACATATCAGAAGCACTGTTCACACCAAGATTTTATTTACCGACGAAGCTGGGTTCAAATGAGATGGCGTAGCGAACTCCCAGGACCAGCATGTATGGGTAATGTAAATCGCCAGGTAAATCAGGAAAGAGGACATAAACACCGAATTTCATTGAACTTGTGGGCAGGCATACTTGGCGATAGGTTAATACGGCGTTAACTGGGGCGCATTATCTGGATAGTCTCTATAATGTATTGCCTACCTCGCTGGAGGCTGTGACATTGCACCTACGAATACAAATGTGGTTCATGCGTGATGGCGCAGCAGCACGCATTCGTCGTAATGTGTGCGAACATCTGACGCAGACATTTCAAGATCGCTGGGTTGGTTGGGGCGGCCCCATACCTTGACCTGCTCGTTCCCCATACCTCAATCCCCTACAATTTTAGTCATGGGGCACTTGAAGGAATTGGTCTACGCCTCGCCAATCAATGATGTGAGGACACTACAGGGTCGCGTCTTCGATGTGTTCCAGGAGGTGCAAAAACAACCGTGTGTACTTCAAAAGGTGCGTCATTCCTTACGCCGGAGGTCAGAAACATGCTTTGTCAAGAACGGACGCCACGTTGAACGCCTCCTGTAAACACGCATATATCACAGAAAATATACATTTCCGGACCCATGTTTATTGGACTTCTCAGAAACTATGCGTTTTTGGACCCATGTTTATTGCACTTTTTATTTATGTATTTTTTTTTGTTTTTTTTTTTTTTGTTTCGATGAGTACTACCACCTCTCAAAGTTTTCAGCACTTGTTTTGAACATCCTGAATATAAAATTACAACGTTACGTTTTGCACTTGGATAAGAGAGATGATGATTATAGTGAGTCCTATTTTTGAATTCGTATAAATGTACAAATTGCAGTTTGGGATTCTGACACGATGGATAAATAAACACATTGAAGTATTCGTAGCGCATCTCTATGTTTCCGGCGTAATGTTTTTATCATTATGACAATAAAACCTATAACTCTTCGTGACCTAAGCTGATATATGTGGGTCAGCGGTGATTTTCAGTCTTCTACAATTATCGCTTCTCTTGATGTTGACAAATATAAGGCAGCTGATTTACTGGAGCGATTGCTCACGAAAAGACGCACAGTTTTAACAATCTGCGAAGAAGTTTCATCCCAGCGAACACCCAGCTGCGGAGTCAAAACTTCATTCTCAACACAAGGCAGGACCGAACGGAATAATTTGAGTAACCTTTTATATTTTTTACACATTTCAACTATAGCGAACACAACGGTAGTATTTCCATCTCTTCGTATGATATATTTCCGAGTATTCATAAGAAAAATACGGAGTTTAATATGTCAAATAGGTTTTGTATCAGCGCATGCATTTCACGAGAATGCCACAAAAAGACGGAAAAGAACAGAATGTTATACCTACAATACGGCTGAAAGCGATTCTGGTCATTGGTAGTTTACAAAAGAAAAAGAATTCTGCATAAAATAGAACTAATATATTATAAAACGTATGTTAATATTGGAAGTGTACAACGTCAGAGTTAAATGTCGCAGAAAGAGGAGAAATATAATGCATCGGGATACGTGTACTCGACAAATTAAAAAAAAAAATGCCTGTGAAGTCTGAATAATGAATATTGAGCATTTATTAAAAAGTGTGTTCGTGAATGACCCTGTTGCGGATAAAATCGGCTATCGTCGATATAACGTGCAAGCACTTTTTATTCCGTTCACGGGTTTAATACAGCGTTAATTTATTATAAGCCTCAGGTAACAGAAGGAAGGCGCTTTTGCGCGAACAGGAAGTGTGCTCATGTGCGCCTGGCAGTCAGGCAGTTGATACTTTCATCTAGTTTAGGATATTCGATCTCTAAGGAGTTAATAACTCAGCATACCCTGTCATCAATGAATCGTACGTTAATGTAATTTTTTATTATAGTATAGTCATAGCAACATGTGATACTAGTTTTACATAGTTCGGGGCTAAAACTGATTATTAAATTCGAAATATATACTGAGTACTAGATGAAATCTAGGGTTACCATCTATAAAATTAATCATCGTTCTTCTTAACTGTTTTCTCTTTTCAATAGACCGACAGATTCACACTCGTGGTGATTTTTTATATTTTTTTAAACAAATAACTAGTTTGCTTGTATCAGCAGATTTGTAGAAAGTCAATAAAAAACAAATTTCTGAAATGTGAGCATTAACCAATTTCAAAGACACAGAAAAACTGTAAGGTAAATGCCTTACGGAAATATCAAGTTATTGATTCGTTCTTCCTCAAAAATCTCCACTCCCAGGACGTCCTAGCATTAACGAACTGTCTTGATGACTAACGGTCCCCTCTTTGAGACATAAATTTCTCTACTCCCCAGTTATGTTTTTCTGTCTGATCAACCTATCCAATCTTCAGCATTTTTCTCTAGTACCAAATTTCAAAACCTTCCACTGTCCTATTGTCTCTAACGTCAGTCATTAACGTTTCACTTAGAGTAAAAGCCTACATGTCAACAAAAACTTTCAGTTAAGACTCCCTAACACCTAAATCTCCACTTTTCCTTTCCAGAAATACTTTTCTTACTATTAACGGGCTGCGTTTTGCATCACCTCTACTTCAGCCGTAGTCAGTTACTTTTCAGCCAAATACTTAGTCTGATCTAGTACTTTTAGCTTCTCATTGCGTCACCATCCCTCGTCCATGTTGGACGGTGGTTAGGAAACTGTGACTGTTTATGACAATAACATATAAATGAAAGTAATTTTATGTGTGATTCAGTTTTTATTTACTGCCAGGTCGCGTTTCGTCGACATATACCAACATCTTCTGGTGGATGAGTGGATTACATTAAATTTTTTTTATGTTGTATGTAGCCGAATGTCTATTTTGGTGTCCATGTCGCTACATATGTGATATAATAACGGAACGTAGCATTAAAATTAAAAATTTGGAACAACAATAAACCTAATTAAAGTACGTTCCACCTGCAAGGACATTGAGGCACGTTTTAAATATTCATTTTCACCTATACAGGGTGTTACAAAAAGGTACGGCCAAACTTTCAGGAAACATTTCTCACACACAAAGAAAGAAAATATGTTATGTGGACATATGTCCAGAAACGCTTACTTTCCATGTTAGAGCTCATTTTATTACTTCTCTTCAAATCACATTAATCATGGAATGGAGACACACAGCAACAGAACGTACCACCGTGACTTCAAACACTTAGTTACAGGAAATGTTCAAAATGTCCTCCGTTAGCGAGGATACATGCATCCACCCTCCGTCGCATGCAATCCCTGATGCGCTGATGCAGCCCTGGAGAATGGCGTATTGTATCACAGCCGTCCACAATACGAGAACGAAGAGTCTCTACATTTGGTACTGGGGTTGCGTAGACAGGAGCTTTCAAATGCCCCCATAAATGAAAGTCAAGAGGGTTGAGGTCAGGAGAGCGTGGAGGCCATGGAATTGGTCCGCCTCTACCAATCCATCGGTCACCGATTATGTTGTTGATAAGCGTATGAACACTTCGAGTGAGATGTGCAGGAGCTCCATCGCGCGTGAACCACATGTCGTGTCATACTTGTAAAGGCACACGTTCTAGCAGCACAGGTAGAGTATCCCGTATGAAATCATGATAAGTACAGTACATACTGACGAAACTAAAATGAGCTCTAACATGGAATTTAAGCGTTTCCGGACACATGTCCACATAACATCTTTTCTTTATTTGTGTGTGAGGAATTTTTCGTGAATGTTTGGCCGTACCTTTTTGTAACACCCTGTAGATGCGACTCAAACAAGAATCAATAAAATAAATAACCCAGAGACTGTACAGATGTAGAGATACAGTGACTTGTAGGTCAAAGAGCGTCCGTTACGGGCTTATACTACGAATCTAGGGTGTAGACAACAAATATATCACTGTTTGATTCTTTACAGCCCCTTTCCGTAAGAATATTATTACTCCAAAAAACAGAAACATGAAACACAAAAACTTATAAACTTCGTTGCATCTTGTTTATATGTTAATATTGCGGTCTCGTGTTCTCGGAATTGTTTTATTTATAAGGTATTAGATAAAGTTACAGTGCATCGTCTAGTACGTTTGAAAAGCTCCAAAAGAAGCATACTGGCGGTGTCTCAGCTTTGTCACTGAATGTCTACGATTTCTAATGTGAATAGGAATTCAAGTTTTTCTTTAAGATTCAATGTGTGGTCTTTGTTTAGACCGCAAAGTAGTATTAGGTTATCATCTATGTTGTCAAAATAATGTCCTCTGTCCTTATTGTGTGTAGCTGTGGCAACATTATTGGGGGGAAGGGGGTCACACATAAATACGTTTACAGTTCAGGAGTTTCGTCCGGTCTAATCACTGACTACACTGGGATTTCGTTGCACTTTACCTTGTTTGTCTTTGTTTCATTAACTAAGCACCTTTTCCGTTTGCAACTTATACATTCGGCACATTTCTACTTCGGCTTCAGTTTGAATTGAATAATTTGTTTTTGTTGGTCTTTATATTGTGTGGCATCCTATTGCGTATTTACAGCTGGCGGAGAATGCAGCTCATACATTACATGGTCTCAGTACATCATCAATATACACTGAAGAGCAAAAGAAACTGGTACACCGGACTTATATCATAGAGGGTGTCGCATTGTCCGGCAGAAATTAGCGAAGTCCGTCGGAATGCACAATTGACATGAAGTGATGCAGATGATCAGACAGGTTGCTTACGTATGTGTCACCTGTCAGAGTTGTCTCTAGCCGTATCAGGAGTCCCATGTCATTCCAGCCACATACGCTCCACACCATTACAGAGCCTACACCAGCTTGACCAGTCCCCTGGTGAAATGCAGGGTTTATGAATTCAGGAGGTTGTCTGCTTACCCGTACGCGTCCATCCACTCGACACAATTTGAAATGAGACTCGACCGAACAGGCAACATGTATCCAGTCATCAACAGTCCTATATCGGTGTAGGGCATAGACGGTGCATAAAGCTTTGTGTCGTGCAGTCATCAAACTTATACGAGTGAGCCTTTGGCTCCGAAAGCCCATGTCGATTATGTTAAGTTGGATGGTTCGCACGCTGACACTTACTGATGACCCAGCCTTGTAATCTGCAGCAATTTTCGAAAGGGTTGCACTCCTGTCACGGTGAACGATTCTCTTCATTCGGCTTTGGTCCCGTTCTTGCAGGATCTTTTTCGGCCGCAGCGATTTCAGAGATTTGATGTTTTACCGGATTCCTGATATCCACGGTACACTCGTGAAATGATAGTAGGAGAAAATCCCCACTTTATCGCTACGTCGGAAATCCTGTGTCCCGTCGCTCGCGCGCCGACAACAACGCCTTGTTCAACCTCACTTGGATCTTGATAAACTGCCATTGTAGCAGCAGTAAGCGATCTAACAACTGCGCCAGACACCTGTTGACTTATATAGGGGTTGCCGAGCGCAGCGCCGTATTCTGCCTATTTACATACCTCAGTATTTGAATACGCATGCCTGTACAAGTTTCTTTGGCACTTCAGTGTAGTATACAAAAATTTTACCAAAGTTTAGACTGATTTTATAACATTAATATTGTGATACTATTTACTGAGAAAGACTGGAATACCTATCGAAGGACAGATTGGACCCCAACCTGTCTACGACAACAATAAATTTTCAATCCACGTTCTTAGAAAAATCCTAAAGTAGCCACGAAAGTGAAAAATGTTCGGTTCTTCCACATTTTGACTTCTAACTACAAGATGTAGACAGAAACTGGTTAGTTTTGGAAGTCAGCCTTATGAAAACACAATTAGTTTATTCTAATGTTTACCCAGACATGGTTCAAATGGCTCTGAGCACTATGGGACTTAACATCTGACGTCATCAGCCCCTAGAACATAGAACTACTTAAAACTAACTAACCTGAGGACATAACACACATCCGTCCCCGAGGCAGGATTCGAACCTGCGACCGTAGCGGTCGCGCGGTTCCAGACTGAAGCGCCTAGAACCGCTCGGCCACAACGGACGGCTTACCCAGACATGTTTCGACACTAATGTGTCATATTCTGTGTGTCAATTTTTTTATTTATGTAAAGTACAATATCACATTTGTAATAATTTAACTGCTGTAGACCTAAGAAATACAATAATTAGCAATTTACTGTGTTTGGTTTAGACACTCACCTAAAAATTACATCGCTAACTGTACTGTGTTAATAATACAATGGTGTCGAAAGATGTCAGGATAAATGTAAAATAAACTAGTTGTGTTTTCATACAGATGCTTTTCAAAACAACACAGCTCTTAAATTGCTAACACGGAAGAACGAAAAGAGGAGCTTCAAACCTTTGTAAAATGAAACATAGACGAAGTACGCTCTAGGAACCATGTGATTGCCAGAAATTGCTGTGTGACATCCATTAGTGTCACATCACCATCCGATCATATTGCCCTCAGCAACAGAGAGACATGCCGGTTACAAACAGTGCTTAAGGCGTTGTAACCACACCCTAATCTATAATCCTATCGACAACAGAGTTGCCCTTGAATATGGAAGTACTAAGCCAAGATTATTGACCTGTCACACTATTCAAACATTCTGAATTACTTTCAGTCGCTTCCTCACGCCACTGGAGTCCACCCTGAACCCAGCAAGGGACGTCGACAATGCAGTACCTAACCCAATTCATTAGAAGAGTTATGTATAAAAGGATTCTCGAAAAAAATGCTTACAACTTATCATCTTACATCATGGTACTCCTCTGCTACTTTTTACTCGATTACAGTGTGCCGCATTTGTACACACTGAGAACTCGGACTGAAAGTCGAATATATATTTTTAAGAGCTCGTCTCGTTTATTTCCCTATATTTCCATCTTTCATCTCTAAATTCTCCTTCTTACTTTCCGTTTTGTTTCAAAGATGCAATATAGAGGATGGATCACGTAAAATGTAACACAACTGTCGTTTTTTGAATGAAAGACGTTTCTGGAATATGACACTATGCATTGTGGATATATTTGGTAAACAGTTAGTACCGCTAACTTTCGTTTCAGCAGAGTTATTGAAGCAACTATGTTTCTCTTAGTGAAATGGAAGCCCAAGGCTACCACATAAATCATATTTCCTGTTGGTCTAACTTTCTGTGGTACTGAGACAGGATGAGCTATAATTTTTGTAAATGCATAAAAGCGACTGTCTTTGTCACACGAGGAGGGTGAAATATTTAAGAACCTTCAACATCGCAGCGCGTCAGCAATACTTGGTTAATGTATTAAAAAATTAGAAACCCGCCTCGATTGCGAAAAAAGCACCTAGTGTTGACCTAGGTTTCGGCATAGATAACTACACCTTCTTCAGAACAATAAAACTCACAAGTGCCTAAGAAGACCTTTGTCAATGATTAAAAGAACACCATAGCTATACATTTATAAACGAAAAAAAGGAAAACACAAACAGTACATATGTACAAAGTCTACAGCACTACTTAACTTAATGGTGTAACCTCCAACTCACGCCGGCCTATGTTCGATGGGCCATGGCCCGCCATAAACTCACCTTTCTGCCTTCCTTTCTGTGCTTAGAAGTGGGTTTGCATCTGAGCTCTTGATATTCATGCAAGTGGTTCACTTTTCTCTGAATGTGTCTTTAATTTTCCTGTAGGCGTTATCTATTTTACACCTAGTGAGACAAGCCTCTACATCCTTACATTTGTCCTCTAGCCATGCCAGCTCAGCCATTTTGCACAACCTGTCGATATCATTTTTGAAACGTTTGTATTCCTTTATGCCTGCTTCATTTAGTGTATTTTTGTATTTGCTCATCAATTACATTTAGTATTTCTTCTGTTACCCAAGGATTTCTACTAGCCCTCGTCTTTTTTCCTACTTGATCCTTTGCTGCCTTCACTACTTCATCCCTCTGAGCTAGGGATGAAATCCCCACCTTTTTGCAGTTTCTTCAGTTTTAATCTACAGTTCATAACCAATAGATTGTGGTCAGGGTCCACATCTGCCCCTGGAAATGTCTTACAATTTAAAACCTGGTTCCTAAATCTCTGTCTTACCATTATATAATCTATCTGATATCTTCTAGTATGCGGACATTACAGATAAAAATTATAAAACATCTACATATATATGACACCGCTGCAATTCGCACTTAAATATATAACAGAAAGTTCATCGAAGCAGTTTCAAGCTATTTCTCTACCGTTCCACAGCACGCGAGAGAAATGAAAACTTAAATCTCCTCGTGTGAGCTCTGATTCCTTCCTATGTACGTGGGTATTAACGGAGTATTTTCGCATTCGGAAGAGAACGTGGGTGATTGAAATTTTATGAAAATATCTCGTCGCAACGAAAAATGCTTTTGTTTAAACGACTACCACCGGTATCGCGTATCATATTTTTTACATTCTCTCTCATATTTCTCGATAACACAAAACGAGCTGCTCTTCTCTGTACTTTCCCGATTTCCTTCGTCGAGCCTACGGGTAAGAATCCTATACCTCACAGCAGTACTCAAGCAGAGCGAGGTCACGCTTAGTGCACGTTGTCTCTTTACTGGATTGGTTGAATCTTCAAATAGTTCTGCCAATAAACCGCAGTTTTCGGTTCGCCTCTCCTGCAAGATTGTGTGTGTGATTGTAACAATTTTTGATGTTCGTAACTACAATCGCCAGGTGTTTGATTGAACTGACAGCCTTTAGAGTTGCACGACTTATCGTGTAACCGAAATTCTACAGATTCCTTTTAGTACATATGTACAAGACCTCACACTTTTCCTTTTGGGCTCAATTCCGACTTTTTGCGCCATACAGGTACCTTATGTGTATCATTTTGCCTTTGGTTTTGATCTTCTGATACCTTCAGAAGACGATAAATGGCAGCACCGTCTTGAAGCTATCTAAGAGAGCTGCTCAGATTGTCTCCTAAAGCTCTTATATAGATTAAGAACGTGAGAACTCCTGTAACCCATCCTTGGGGAACGCCAGATGTCACTTCTGTTTCACTCGATGACTTTCCGTCAGTTATTACGAGCTGGGGCGTTTCTGACATGAAATCACGATTCCAGTCCCACAACTGAGACGACAGTTCATAGGTATGCAATGTGGTGGAAACTGTCTTGTGAGGAAAGGCAACAAAGGCCTTCTAGAAGTCTAGAAATAAGAAATCACCATGATATCCACAGTCGATGGCACTCATTGCTTCATAAGAGAAAGAGCTTGTGGTGTTGTACACGAGCGATATTTTCTGAATACGCTCTGTGTTCGAACGCGGCGTGTTAATTTATAACTTCTTTAGTAGTACCCCATTCACACTCACACTGAATACGGTATCTACGTACATCATTGAATGTACTTGCAATAGTTTATCACTGTACGACTGTCAGTTCAGGAGATACGACGTCATAAACATTGAGATGGGTGATTTACTAGCTTTTGCCCGAATCACAGCGCCAGTTTCCCAGTTTATACTTATTCAGCGTTTCATAAAAGGAGCGGTTACCGATTTCTAAGAAATTTCACCAGCTGTGCTTGATGTTCGAGGAATACTGCGCGCCATTTGAAGCATTTGCTAGTCTTTTACGAATCTAAATATTAATGATTTCATATTCCATGAAATACTTGTCGTACGATGATACAGTGTTGCAGATACATTCAGTGTGATGTGTATTCTGTCTACAAGCTGTGTTGCGAGCGGAGTTATTAGTAAAGAAATAATAAATTAAAACGTCATGTGTGATGCTGCCGTTTTACTGCATGAAAAGCGGTAATTTAGTAAGCTATAATGTTTCTTTCTCTTCAGCAACTTTGTGAGTGTTGACTTGGGGGTGGCGGGTATCAACGAGTAAAAGTTACGAAAAGGGTTGAAATTATGTGTAAAGTTTGCTGGAAGTCGTTAAGTGTTCTCATTCTCAAATACCGTGTGAATAAAATTCGGCACCGTCAGTGACGTAACACAGAGACAAGTATGCAGTTTCTAACTGTAATAATTCTCTTATTGCGTTAAATATCCAGCATGTTAGTAAACGTCATAATTAGTAGTTTATGACACCACTCTAATTTTTTGAGTTGCGTAAACGAAAATCCCGTTTCGACTTGCTCTAGGCTTCCGGGTATTTGCCAGAATTCGATTCTGTATCGAGCTTTTTCGAACTATCACGTGACATTTGATTCGCACGGCGGGAGTACAAGGGGTATTCAAGAAGCTATAAACTAGCCACAACAATAAACCATGGCTTCGTTCTATAATTTCGTGCTACACTGGATGAAACAATATTAATTTCCATCACTGCATAAACTCCAACTGCGTTTGAACAAATTTGCAAATCAAATTGTCATACACTGTCCGTATGCATCGATATACAAACTTTTGTGCTGGTTTTCATATAAAGATAACAAAGACAAAGACGAAAATGTCCTCCAAAAGGAAATAGTACGTGCTTGAACCCAGTAAAATATTTTAATGACTTGACGAGTAAGTTGTCAGTGAGAAATTCAGTCCCTGTTCACATATTAGAATAAGAGATAAAAACGTTACCAGATTCTAATCACTTTGATAAGAGCACGGCAACATTCAGATGAAACTGTCACTAAAATTATTCGGGAATCAAACCCCGAACAAACGAAGCACGTCGTATTGAAGCGACTGTGTTTTTAATGGCAAGAATGAATTAAAACGTCTTGGAAATAATAGTATCAGACGTCACTAGATAGCGAGATGAGCGAAAGCTCCAGAATTTGACAGAATCGTGGTAAGAATCTTTTACTTATTAATTAAAAGCGTTGTTACACATGAACTGCAACCCAAAAGATATTTCAGTGTACGACCCAGTCACTACTATTGTAATTTAGTATGCTTTTACCTAAATAACAAAAACGCATGTCCGTATGTTGCCATGTGTAACCCTGTTACTAAATTTAGTTTAGTTTCCGATGAAAGTACACTATGGAAGGTTTTGTATCCCGCCTGGAAGGCGGCGCGAGGGTCTGCTCCTGTAACTGAAAGATGGGGAGCTAGGAGGAGCTGGTGAGGAAGAACTTTCGGTACTGCAATTAAAAGTGGTTTTACTATATCACAACGCAATAACTTGAATACATAAATTGTAACATACCTTTGGCTGAGATGAGCACGTAGGTGCGAAGTTAAACATCAATCAAATCTAACATCGGCTAGAAGTTATAAAGGCAAAATCTGTAGTGCCTCACCAACTAGGAAACTGAAACAATGTTGCTTGGTCGTCTGTTGTTGTTGTTGTTGTGGTCTTCAGTCCTGAAACTGGTTTGATGCTGCTCTCCATGCTACTCTACCCTGTGCAAGCTTCATCATCTCACAGTACCTACTGCAGCCTTCATCCTTCTAAATCTGATTAGTGTATTCATCTCTTGGTCTCCCTCTTCGATTTTTACCCTCCACTCTGCCCTCCAATACTAAATTGGTGATCCCAAGATGCCTCAGAATATGCCCTACCAATCGGTCCCTTCTTCTTGTCAAGTTGTGCCACAAACTCCTCTTCTCCCCTATTCTATTCAATACCTCCTCATTAGCTACATGATCTACCCATCTACTCTTCAGCTTTCGTCTGTAGCACCACATTTCGAAAGCTTCTATTCTCTTCTTGTCCAAACTATTTATAGTCCATGTTTCACTTCCATACATGGCTACGCTCCATATAAATACTTTCAGAAACGACTTCCTGACACTTAAATCTATGCTCGATGTTAACAAATTCCTCTTCATCAGAATCGCTTTCCTTGCCATTGCTAGTCTACATTTTATATCCTCTCTACTTCGACCATCATCAGTTATTTTGCTCCCCAAATAGCAAAACTCCTTTACTACTTTAAGTGTCTCGTTTCCTAATCTAATTCCCTCAGCATTACCCGACTTAATTCGACTACATTCCATTATCGTCGTTTTGCTTTTGTTGATGTTCATCTTATACCCTCCTTTCAAGACACTGTCCATTCCGTTCAACTTCTCTTCCAAGTCCTTTGCTGCCTCTGACAGAATTACAATGTCATCGGCGAACCTTATAGTTTTTATTTTTTCTCCATGAATTTTAATACCTACTCCGAATTTTTCTTTTGTTTCCTTTACTGCTTGCTCAATATACAGATTGAATAACATCGGGGATAAGCTACAACCCTGTCTCACTCCCCTCCCAACCACTGCTTCCCTTTCATACCCGTCGACTATTATAACTGCCATCTGCTTTCTGTAGAAATTGTAAATAGCCTTCTGCTCCCTGTATTTTACCACTGCTACCTTTAGAATTTGAATGAGAGTATTCCAGTCAACATTGTCAAAAGCTTTCTCTAAGTGTACAAATGCTAGAAACGTAGATTTAACTTTCTTTAATCTTTCTTCTAAGATAAGTGGTAGGGTCAGTATTGCCTCACGTGTTGGTCATCTAATTGTAATCAAATGGGCTGAATCTGTAGCGGCGCTCGTAGAGGTGCACAGCTGCGGCTGGAGGGAGCAGTCGTCGGTGTCGGTGTAGTTCCAACCTAAGAACTTGTATCTACGCCGTGGCATCTTAGCTATCGATACCACAGGAGGAAAGCCCGGTTAATAGGAAAAGCTAATCAATAGAGTTACCCTTTTTACAGGATTCGACCATGTGTTGTCTAATGGATAAGTAAATCGTACAATTCAATTCTATTCCTAAGATCTTACACAGCAAAATGGTTCAAATGGCTCTGAGCACTATGGGACTGAACTGCTGAGGTCATCAGTCCCCTAGAACCTAGAACTACTTAAACCTAACTAACCTAAGGACATCACACACATCCATGCCCGAGGCAGGATTCGAACCTGTGACCGTAGCGGCCACGTGGTTCCAAACTGACGCGCTTAGAACCGCACGGCCACACCGGCCGGCTCTTACACAGCGGTTAGAAAAAAAGGCAGTATGGATACACACCTGGAAATGGAAAAAAGAACACATTGACACCAATGTGTCAGACCCACCATACTTGCTCCGGACACTGCGAGAGGGCTGTACAAGCAATGATCACACGCACGGCACAGCGGACACACCAGGAACCGCGGTGTTGGCCGTCGAATGGCGCTAGCTGCGCAGCATTTGTGCACCGCCGCCGTCAGTGTCAGCCAGTTTGCCGTGGCATACGGAGCTCCATCGCATTCTTTAACACTGGTAGCATGCCGCGACAGCGTGGACGTGAACCGTATGTGCAGTTGACGGACTTTGAGCGAGGGCGTATAGTGGGCATGCGGGAGGCCGGGTGGACGTACCGCCGAATTGCTCAACACGTGGGGCGTGAGGTCTCCACAGTACATCGATGTTGTCGCCAGTGGTCGGCGGAAGGTGCACGTGCCCGTCGACCTGGGACCGGACCGCAGCGACGCACGGATGCACGCCAAGACCGTAGGATCCTACGCAGTGCCGTAGGGGACCGCACCGCCACTTCCCAGCAAATTAGGGACACTGTTGCTCCTGGGGTATCGGCGAGAACCATTCGCAACCGTCTCCATGAAGCTGGGCTACGGTCCCGCACACCGTTAGGCCGTCTTCCGCTCACGCCCCAACATCGTGCAGCCCGCCTCCAGTGGTGTCGCGACAGGCGTGAATGGAGGGACGAATGGAGACGTGTCGTCTTCAGCGATGAGAGTCGCTTCTGCCTTGGTGCCAATGATGGTCGTATGCGTGTTTGGCGCCGTGCAGGTGAGCGCCACAATCAGGACTGCATACGACCGAGGCACACAGGGCCAACACCCGGCATCATGGTGTGGGGAGCGATCTCCTACACTGGCCGTACACCACTGGTGATCGTCGAGGGGACACTGAATAGTGCACGGTACATCCAAACCGTCATCGAACCCATCGTTCTACCATTCCTAGACCGGCAAGGGAACTTGCTGTTCCAACAGGACAATGCACGTCCGCATGTATCCCGTGCCACCCAACGTGCTCTAGAAGGTGTAAGTCAACTACCCTGGCCAGCAAGATCTCCGGATCTGTCCCCCATTGAGCATGTTTGGGACTGGATGAAGCGTCGTCTCACGCGGTCTGCACGTCCAGGACGAACGCTGGTCCAACTGAGGCGCCAGGTGGAAATGGCATGGCAAGCCGTTCCACAGGACTACATCCAGCATCTCTACGATCGTCTCCATGGGAGAATAGCAGCCTGCATTGCTGCGAAAGGTGGGTATACACTGTACTAGTGCCGACATTGTGCATGCTCTGTTGCCTGTGTCTATGTGCCTGTGGTTCTGTCAGTGTGATCATGTGATGTATCTGACCCCAGGAATGTGTCAATAAAGTTTCCCCTTCCTGGGACAATGAATTCACGGTGTTCTTATTTCAATTTCCAGGAGTGTAGTATTATACTGAAGCTAGGACAATACAGTTCCAACTTCATTTAGAGGCATAAAATATGTACTGACGGTTGCCATCCTATCCAGGCAATGGAACAGAGAAGCATTGGAAAAGCACAAGTATGAATTTTGCCTACTTTCTTTCTACTGTTTAAGTTGCTTCTTCAAGTAAATATCACTCCACGCAAACAGCTTTGGACTACACCCTTAGAAAATACGTTTTTAAAAGAGAAAAAACCCAGTACACAACTTCAAGGGATCTAAAATAAATTGACCGGGGGGGACCTTTAGAATAGCACTTTCCATAATCGACAAACTTAAATACTAAAATACTTGGGTACTAAAGAACACACCTTTTATACTGAACAATTAACTTCAGAAAAAACCCCTTTTTAGTGGAATTTAATTTCGAAAGATATTATTCTTTGAAACACTTTGCCGGCCGTAGTAGCCGAGCGGTTCTAGGCGCGTCAGTCTGGAATCGCGCGACTGCTACGGTCGCAGGTTCGCATCCTGCCTCGGATATGGATGTGTGTGATGTACTTAGGTTTGTTAGGTTTGAGTAGTTCTACGTTCTAGGTTACTGATGACCTCAGCTGTTAAGTCCCATAGTGATCAGAGTCATTTGACCCATTTTAAAAAAATTTGGAAATTAGTGGTAAGTTCCTTTGGGACCAAACTGCTGAGGTCATCGGTCTCTAGGCTTACACACTACTTAATCTAACTTAAAGTAACTTACGCTAAGGGAAACGCACACAAACCCATCGCCGAGGGAGGACTCGAACCCGCGACGGGGACAGTCGGGCAACCGTGGCAAGACGCCCTAGCCCACGCTGCTAACACATGCAGGTATCCTTCGAACTAACTCTGTACAGTCATTTAATAGATTCTAGTAACTTGACTTTACTCTTATTCAAAATTACATCAGCAAACTTTTACTAGAACACTTTGCATTAGTTAAGAAAAGTTTCTCATTATTTACACAAGAACAATTTAAGTGATGCTTCTTCATATTAACTTGCCGCTCATTAGTATGTAAAACCGGAGACTCGGATTAATCAACCACCAGGAAAGAACCTTATGTGGGTGTGCGATTAGTGTGAAATAACAGGGTGAACCACTTTCTTTAACGTTCAAGAATGATTATTAAAAACACAGTTTAAGTTAACGGTTCACGCTGTACAAAAGTCAATTTAGGAGAAAAACAAGTCTTACCTGATGGTTGTAAGCTTGCGTGTGGCAAACAGTTATGGTTGGTTCAAATGGCTCTGAGCACTATGGGACTTAACTTCTGAGTCATCAGTCCCTTAGAACTTAGAACTACTTAAACCTAACTAACCTATGGACATCACACACACCCGTGCCCGAGGCAGGATTCGAACCTGCGACCGTAGCGGTCGCGCGGTTCCAAACACTAAAGCGTAGAACCGCTCGGCCACCCCGGCCGGCAACTATCCACAGTACTACCTGCAAGTATCTTGCTGTATGGGCTTAATTTCACTTTTTGGCGTCGATCAGTTCTACATACAGTAGCCCAAGGACTCGCAGCTATGCCTAAGCCGTTCGCAGTCTCCAGCTGAGGCATTTTTGTGCAAATTTGCAAGGTGTTGCCTCAACCACTGCTCCCTACAGGCTACGTGACTTACTTCCCGCATTTACTGTATGTGACTTACTTCCCGCATTTGCTCTAGGTAGCGCCTTAATTCTCCCTTGTCACCTTTACCTCTCCCCAGAGCCACTTTCGTTTCACACAAAAGCACAGTGGCTTTTATATCGGGTCATCAAAAAGTCAGTATAAATTTGAAAACTGAATAAATCACGGAATAATGTAGACAGAGAGGTACAAATTGACATACATGCTTGGAATGACATGGGGTTTCATTAGAACAAAAACAAAATACAAAAGTTCAAAAAATGTCCGACAGATGGCGCTTCATTTGATCAGAATAGGAATAATTAGCATAAGAAAGTAAGATAAAGCAAAGATGATGTTCTTTACAGGAAATGCTCAATATGTCCACCATCATTCCTCAACAATAGCTGTGGTTGAGGAATAATGTTGTGAACAGCACTGTAAAGCATGTCTGAAGTTATGGTGAGGCATTGGCGTCGAATGTTGTCTTTCAGCATCCCTAGAGATGTCGGTCGATCACGATACACTTGCGACTGCAGGTGACCCCAAAGCCAATAATCGCACGGATTGAGGTCTGGGGACCTGGGAGGCCAAGCATGACGAAAGTGGCGGCTGAGCACACGATCATCACCAAACGACGTGCGCAAGAGATCTTTCACTCGTCTAGCAATACTTAGCTTTTTTTGGTTCTAATAAAACCCCATGTCATTCCAAGCATGTGTGTCAATTTTTAAATCTCTATTTACATTATTCCGTGGTTTATTAAGTTTTCAAATTTATATTGTTCCTAAGCGTGACCATTCTTACAATTGCCAAATTTACATCAACATGAACAGTTTATACACACAAATACAAAATGTTATCAGAAAATTATTTAACGTAATAAACAATTTACATAGTACTTTACACACGTTACTCACATGCAATATACAGAACATCAACCTCCCGTATAGCACACTTTACTTTACATATACAGAAAATATGGTACCAATATGCTAAGATTTTAAAGCAAAAACTTATAAAAATTTGGATGAACCATAAACAAGTAGTGTTACAAGTCCTTGCTTCACAGCTGTTATTATTACTGAACACAACAGTGCTTTAAAAACTACAAAGCAGATCGTTCCGACAGTACCAGCAAAGGTCACCAGGTCGCAGCCCGATCAAAAGATCGAACAAATCACGAGGTTTCTCTAACTGTGACGTAAACTTCTGGAACAGTTCGACTCGTGTTCAAACATAGCCCTATTAATTTTTAAAATGCGGTCAGCGATTACGCGAAATGTAGAAAATGAAGTCTTTGTTGTCTCTGGAAGCCTTTTGATACGCAACCTGGAACTATTAGTAGTTTCCCCCATTTAATAGATACGTTTAGCTGGAACCACCGCTGGATGTGTCAGCAATGGTGTAGCTGGGATAACATCCACGGAAGTTTCCGCTGTCGTGTTTGTAATTCCGCGCTTGGACTCAATCTGCACAGTGTCACTTAATTCGCAGAAATCTATAGATGCAAATTCCGCCCGATGCGCCGCGGATAATCGGCGCCAGATTTACGGCCAGCTGACGCGCGGTAGCTTGCAGACCTCGCCGTCGCGCCGCGCTGCTGTCGCGGCCAGACACATTCATTGCGTCGCGCGTAGCGTCGGCAGCTGTCTGCCAGCTGCAACAGCGCCGCGCCGCCGCGCGCAGAGAGATTTACGGTTCTCATTAAACGGGGGGAGCGAGGCGTCAGACACCGCAGAGCGCAGCGGGGGCGCGGATTTTTCAGTTCACCTGCAGCGCGAATTTATCGCCGCATTCAGAAATGTCGCGCAATTCATTAACTAAAATATCGCCAAAAGGTAACTCGGATTGTTCGCAACGTTGATCGTGTCGCAGTGCACAACAGCGTGAACCGAAGTAAAATATGAGGTCACGCTGCAGCCCAGCCCGAACAGAAAGGAGATTGAATAATTTCTCTGTGTCCTTGCTGCCGAAATAGCGACTGCATCTCGCTAACTAATTCGGCGCAGCTTCAGCGATTATTCTTTCAACTTACGATTTTTTTTTCTTGAGAAGAGAGTGTGAGTGTTCGTGAGTAATCCAATCCTCAAACGAATCTGATCTGAATGGGGCAAAGAGATTCGTGATTTTGTACAGCTGTCAGGGAAATACAGTAAACAGCAAGAGTCTCAACATTCGAACGATTTGTCTGAGACTAAAGTGCGCGTCATTTACGACGGCGGCCGAGTTTAGGTTCCTTCTGCGCATCTGACGTCACAAAACACAGTCAGTTAATGAACAGAGAACGACGTTGCCAGAGCTCGACTGCAGTGCAGAGCACAGACGAGTGGCTTCAGTTTTAGAAACGTTGACTCATAAATAAAGTAATTGAACAAAAGCCATGTCTTGATAGCAGACTTTCTATAAAAGAAAGTTTGGAAAAAGCATTCTTTATACCAATTGCTTCATATTCTATTAATTAATTAAACCAAACAACCACTAAGCCTCCTAATTCAGGCGACAGCAAGGAAATTCATTCTCACTAAACGCTTTTCCGCAATAAAGAACAGCGGTAATTGTTTATTTCCTACTGTACTTCGACAAAACGTAAGTAATTCACAGTCCTACCAACAGTGTCTGTCGGTATTTTGCGGATTCTTTAAAGTCCTCCAGGAATTCCGTTGAATGACGAGCTACATTAGTGTAATGATTAAGGTGTTTGGCTGCTAAGCAAAAGATTCGAAATTCAAACTTGCCGGCACGTTAGCTCAGCATGTTCGGTCAGACGGTTAGCTGCCCTCTGTGATAAAAAACTGAGTTCACCGATCAACAAAGAACTGAAACGGATGTCTTACGGCGTCCCCCCCCCCCCCCCCGAGCCAATACAACGGAAAAAAACCTTGTTCGGTACTTAACATTTTCTTTATTTAAAAATCATATCAAAATGTCATACTTTATGAATTTTATTCGTTTGAATGTAATTTTTTGATATTTCTAGTCGCACCTAAAGTCGACCATACGTAAAGTATACGCTGTGACTTTTACCTCTGCAAACTCTTAAAAATTTCGTGCAATGGTTTACTACATTTAATGCTGCACGATAACTGCGTTGAATATCGAAACAAACTTAATTCATTTATGGAGGGAACGTACCAGTCAAGACGATGTGTAAAAATCAAATTTTTGGGCCCAATAGTTTTCGTGAAATCGAATGATAAGTGTCTCAAAGCAGTGGGAACACCATGTGTCTGCACAGGCGAGCAGTGCAGTGATGACAAAATCGCGCACAGCGCGGAATGCGGGGAGCACCTCTTTGTAGCAGCGAAAGGGTTAATGTGGCCGTGGTGGCTTTACTTCATAAACTGCGCGCTCACCACTAAAGGTCAGTTTGCGAACTATACTATACTATGGCGCTGCTTCTCTTGGCGCGTGCGTCGTGTGCAACTGGCAACGCAGCAATCTCCCGCGTCTGGGCGGGCATGCGCGAACCGCCAAGATAAAAGAATATAGTGCGAACTTCCGCATCTGCATCTTCACACGTACTACGCAAAAACACCGTACGGTGCGTGACAGAGGGTACGCTATGCCATCATGGCAGTAGAGTCGCTCTGCACTCAGCTTCAGACGACAAGTATCTAAATTTGCCTTCCCCCCCAGGGACTCCTATTTGAGTTCCCGTAGCGTACTGATAACGCTTGCGTGTTGTCCGAACCCACCGGTAACAGATCTAGCAGCCTGCCTCTGAATTGTTTCGATGTGTTCCGTTAATCCGTTCTTGCGGGGATCCCAAACGCTCGAGCAGCGCTCAAGAACTGGTCGCTCTAGTGCTCTATATGCAGTCTTGGTTACAGATGAACTATGGTTTCCTAAAACTCTCCCAATAAATCAAACGCGAACATTCACCTTCCACGCTACAGTTCTTACACGCTCGTTCCGTTTCATACCGCTTTGCAAAGTTACTCGTAGACATTTAATCGACGTGAATGTGACAAGCAGTACACGTTTAATGCTGTATTCGGTTTCTGGGTTTGTTTTCCTTACTCATCAGCATTCACTTAAATTCTTCTTCAGTTAAAGTTAGGCGTTCGATACAGTTCCCCACAGTCGTTTAATGAACAAAGTAAGAGCATAAGGACTATCAAACCAATTGTGTGATTGGATTGAAGAGATCCTAGATAACAGAACGCAGCATGTCATTCTCAATGGAGAGAAGTCCTCCGAAGTAAGAGTGATTTCAGGTGTGCCGCAGGGGAGTGTCATAGGACCGCTGCTATTCACAATATACATAAATGACCTTGTGGATGACATCGGAAGTTCACTGAGGCTTTTTGCGGATTATGCTGTGGTGTATCGAGAGGTTGTAACAATGGAAAATTGTACTGAAATGCAGGAGGATCTGCAGCGAATAGACACATGGTGCAGGGAAAGGCCACTGAATCTTAATATAGACAAGCTTAGTGTGCTGCAAATACATAGAAAGATAGATCCCTTATCATTTAGCTACAAAATAGCAAGTCAGCAACTGGAAGCAGTTAATTCCATAAATTATCTGGGAGTACGCATTGGGAGTGATTTAAAATGGAATGATCATATAAAGTTGATCGTCGGTAAAGCAGATGCCAGACTGAGACTCATTGGAAGAATCCTAAGGAAATGCAATCCGAAAACAAAGGAAGTAGGTTACAGTACGCTTGTTCGCCCACCGCTTGAATACCGCTCAGCAGTGTGGGATCCGTACCAGATAGGGTTGATAGAAGAGATAGAGAAGATCAAACGGAGAGCAGCGCGCTTCGATACAGGATCAGTTAGTAATCGCGAAAGCATTACAGAGATGATAGATAAAGAAGAATGCTGAAGATTACATGGGTAGATCACATAACTAATGAGGAAGTATTGAATAGGATTTGGGAAAAGAGACGTTTGTGGCACAACTTGACTAGAAGAAGTGATCGGTTGGTAGGACATGTATTGAGGCATCAAGGGATCACGAATTTAGTATTGGATGGCAGCGTGGAGGGTATAAACCGAAGAGGGAGGCTAAGAGATGAATACATTAAGCAGATTCAGAAGGATGCAGGTTGCAGTAGGTACTGGGAGATGAAGAAGCTTGCACAGGATAGAGTAGCATAGAGAGCTACATCAAACCAGTCTCAGGTCTGAAGACCACAACAACAACACGAGGAAGGAATAAAGATTAGTGTTTAGCTTTCTGTCAACAACGACGTCACTTGAGACGAAGCAGAAGCTCGGACTATTTCAAAGATAGGAAAGGAAATCGGCCTTGTCCTTTCAAAGGAGACATTCGAGCATTTTCCTGAAGCGCTTAAGGGAAATTATGGAAATACTGAGTGAGAATATTTGGATATGGATTTCAATCATCTTCATGACGAATTCCAGTTCTGTTCTGCGCCACCTTGCTCGGTCTAAAAAATAGATGTGAGTATGTGTTTTCATAGCACTGGAACGCCAGGGGGAATTTCAAACGAAATTTGGTTATTACTAAGGGCCTTAGACTTATCTAACACAGCTACACGTGGGACGCGGCGAAGGTAAACGCATGAGATATTTGCATAACACTAGAAGGCCCGGAGAAAATTAAACAAATTGTGACGAATATGTGACTGACTATCCGGAAAACATGTATGGGTAACATATTTTCAGGGAGCAGTGCCTCACATCTCGTAAGTATTTGAAAAATGTCTTGAATATCGACTCGAGCTGCGGATAAACTATTTAAGAAGCAGTTTCGGTCGCAGACCATCATCAGGTTCTCATAAGCATTCACAGCATCAGTTGCAAATTCATGCTTTAATAATCTACCGACAATGATTCTATATTTGCGAAATATCACGATGTAAATGCTTTCAAAAAGATGATGGTTTGTCGACCGAAAGTAGTGGTTGTATAAAGAATTTTATCAGCAGCACAAGGCGTTAATCACGACATTTTTAAATATATCGGTACGAAATCCCTAGACGGAGAAGTAAGGTGGTGGAGGCGTTGACATAGTAATAGAAGACCATCTTACTGTCAGATTAATAGGTTTAAGAGTTCCGGGATTCTTCGTATTCTGATCCTAAACCGCCAACTGAGAGAAAAAAATGACATACGTGAACTACAACATGCTTCTAACAAGTCTTTTAATTATTATTCGATTTATTTCGTCTCGGCAAATGCACATCCGTTGAAAACCCCTTTCACACCTCTAAATAGTGACGACAGCAATCAGTGCTTCTAAGGCTTCTTCTGATAATGATAAACAGTTACCACCCTCACTTATTAGAGTGGTCTAAGGTCTGTTCCATCGAAACTGGTTTAGAAAATGTAGTTTACCTAGAATTTTACAATCTGAAAAATAAAGAAGAGGGATTTTGGCTAGAATTTCACTGTCTGAAAATTTTTCTTTGTTCTCTGAAAATGGCAAAAGAACCCAGGAATTTATTTGTCTTTTCACAAATCCTGAAAATAGTTGTCAATAGAATTGGTGCCTGAGGATGACATGTCTTTCTGTATATCATATGTGAACGGCCTCTTTTCATTGCCTTTGTCGAGCACCGCTATTAGTCGACCAAATATACAAACGCCCGCTAGATCACCCAACGCATTAGCAAACCTCCAACTTTCAAACAAACTTGGAAACCTAATTTTTGGTTAAAACATTCACCAAATTTCCTCAGAAGACCAAAGCCTAAGTAATCCACAAGGTACGCGAGTCTGAAATAAAAGATCAAGTCTTATCTGAGCAGAGTCACTTCACGGAAACTTGACAAATGAATTATTAAACTAAATGTTAATGTAGTCTATTGTTGCATCTATTTTTTCATTCAGCAGCAAAAGTTCATCAAGTAAGTTGCAGCAATAAACGGCTTTTAAAGTGCGGTGTGACCAAAATACATAAAACAATTTAAGGTAAAAATGCAACAAGCTTGAACTTACGAAACCATTCGCTACAAAAACGTGAAATACGTTTCATCTGCTCCTGCATTGATGTGATTACTCTGGAGTTCACACTAAACTGTATGGCAGAGGGTTACTCTTCCACACAGAGAAAATACAGAACAAAAATTATCAAAATGTTTTCTCCCCAGTCATCATAGCCTTTCTCGCGCTTGGTTCCTTTAATATTAAATGACGAAGCAGAAATATAAAAAATATCTGGAATGTGTAATATAAAGTCTGGCCATGGCAGTGAGTTCTACACTGGAAAGATCGGATGCATTTTCGTTAGTCTATGTGAAATGTATCTAGGCAGAAATAATAAAACTGCAAACTATACACATACAAACAGTGAAACACACACGATAAAAATATATAGAACCGCAGATGGCAGTTATTCATTTAGTCCCAAAAAAGCCGTTTCCTTAATATACTGGCCGCTGTAGGCAGCGAATCGGATATCGATACACGCCATATGGTTTGTGCGGTCCCACAACCATTGGCGCGCAAATCACCGCATCTACATCTGCGTGATTACTCCGCAATTAACAATTAACTGCCTAGAAGATGGCTCAAACTATTTCTCTACCGTTCCGCTTTGGACCTGCGCACGGGAGAACTGAGCAGTTACATTTTTTTGTACGAGCTCTGGTTTCTCTTACTTTGTCATGATTAACATTTATCACTTTGTAGGTCTGTGCCAACTCAATATTTTCGCACTCGAAGGAGAAAGTTCGTGACTGAAATTTCAAGAAAAGATCCTATAGCCTTTATTTTAATGATTGCCACCCTAATTCAAGTATCACGTCACTACTTCGCGATAATACAAAATGAGCTGCCCTTCCCCGAACTTTCTCGATGTCCTCCGTAAGTTCCATCTGATGCGGATCCCACACTGCACAGCATAATTGCAGAATAGGGCGGACAAACGTAGCGTAAGCCGACTGTTAAGTAGACCTGATTGTTCCAATGTAAGTTATTCGTAATTGTAATTCCTAAACATTTAATCGAAGTTACAACATTTACCTTTGTTTGATTTATCGTGTAACGGAAATGTTCATGTGGATGACTTCACACTTTTCATTACTTAAAGTCAACTGCTAGTTTTCTCAGCTTTACAGATATCTTGCCTAAATGATTTTACAGTTGTGTTTGATGATCTGGTAAATTCACTAGAAAATAAATGACTGCATGATTTGAAAAGAATCTTAGAGGACTGCTCAGACTGTCTATTACGTAGTTTATGTATATCAAGAATAACAGACGGCCTGTAACACATCCTTGCGGAGGCCAAATATTAACTTCTGTATTACTCAATGATTTTCCATCAGTTACAATGAACTGTGACCTCTCTGACAGGAAATCACGTATCCAGTCATACAACAGAGGCGGTCCTCCGTAGGCATGCAATTTAATTAGACGACGCTTGCGAGAAACGGTGTCGAAAGCTTTCTGGAAATCTGAAAATATAGCATCAGTTTGACATCTCCTGTCGATGGAACTCGTTCTTCGTGAGATTAAAGATCTAGCTACGCTTTGCAAGGACGCTATTTTCTGAATCTGTGCCGACTAATTTTAGATAAATCGTATTCTTCGAGGTAATTCATAATGTTCGAACATAAAATATTGTGGCGGCGCTGTTCTTTCCGTCCTTTTACGACGGACCTACACCTACCTGTCAACATTGTCTCAGCATATCATCAGTAGGGAAGCCGAGTGAATCCTACTGTACTTCGACCTGAACCAGGCTGCAATTTAAGTCCCTAATCTACGTTTTGGGAGAAAGTTTTCACACAAATGAAAGTTTGGAAATTTTGTCCTCAATTAATATATTCTAAAACTTAGGTGAACAAGTATCACTGCCAGGCCCGTGCTAGTCTTAACACAGTCATAACCCATTTCACTCACGTTAGCAGGTTTATGGTGTTGTATTTTCCGAAAACGTAACAGCTACACAAAAACTAATTGTTTTTGATTGAGAATGCTAGCCAAATATTAAGTCTGTCGGTACCAAATGGAGTCACAGTTTTTAGCCGCCGACCGGCTCAATACACCAAGCGGAATATATGTCATTTCTCGTCACAGAATTCACTTAAAAATTCCGAAATTTGTAAACACACATCGGAATAATTATACCGTCACTTTACAACACTTTGGATGTATGAAACACTGCTAGATCCGACAACTTATCATTTCAACGGAACTACTACTACACACGTCCGAACTGTTTCATGGCTAGGCTCCCACTCTTCTCTAGAAGACTCCAAGTCTTCTCTACCAGCAGAGAAAGGCGCGCGAAGAATATTGCTTTCTATTGGTCAGTTTACTCAACAGTCCATAGCAAAACAACATTCTCCCGCGTCAATCCGCGCTTTTCATCAATAACCAATCCCAAAATAGTAAACCTAACGCCTGCACTTTTTACCGACGTAATTATCTAATATGCTGAAGTTTTGCTTATGCATAAAGTTGTTTACTATTGTTATTTATACCTTAATTAACTTTCTCTTTGCCATAAACTTACTTTTCAAAACTATTCTACAAAAATCCCCTGTGTCCATATCCATACTTCTTCGAAATTTCCCACACTAAATCCTACTGCATAACTCGTTAAACAATTATCTTCATATTAACCTTAAACTACACTCACGCATTATTCATACTGCTAAAACACATTTATAACGTTCTACATACACAAAAAGAAATAATAACACTTTATGAAAATACTAGAATAGTTTATGAAAAACATTCTATTACTTTAGTGCACTCTAGTAGGCACAAGCGAAACTAAAATCACAGTCTCCCTATCGAATATTGTCCTCTACCGGCTGATACATAAACTACGTGCGCGTCCAGTCTCGCGTCACCATCTGTCACTTAACCGTCTCCAAGGCAGGATCCTTATACGGCGCTACGCCACAATATCTTCCACTCAACCGTTCCCAACTCTCAATGGCGGGGTCGATACGCCTAATGGAGGACCGCTGGCGTAGCGTTCTTGAAATTTATAAAATCACTGCCAAACACATACCGTTGAGATGCTCTACTGCTTTTCTTCATCCTTTTCGGATAACTGCTTCGTGGTGGGTCGTTTTTTTTCTGTTTTTGCTCTTAGAGTGTATAAACTGTGTTCGAGAAGTGAAGTGCACTGTTCTGTTCCCCCTTATTCTGTAGAGTTTCGTACCTCAGTAGTTAGAAATAGATTCTTTATGGGATCACTTCGTTATCCGTCTGTATGTCTGTGTGTTGAGATCTCTTCTTCTCAGGAACGGGTAGAAGTATCAAGCTGAAATTTATGACACATGTCTGCAGTTCCTTGGCAGTGAAGCTTCTAAAACAATCCAATAAAAAGCTGTGGATTACACCACGTTAAGATATAATCATTAAATTTAGCAGGAAGAAAGGCTCCATAGTAAAATTAAACTAAAAACTCAACATATAATTAATTTGTAAACTTAAATGGCATTCGTAACACGACAAAAATCTCCAGAAATACTGTACGCATTTTGATACGGTTTTCTGTAATAGGTAGAGAGATCCTCGAGGAAAATTGATGTGCATAAATTATATACATTTAGAGCTAACTAGTTCACCTGAGATGATGAGAAGCTCCCTATCTCTATGTGGACGATGGCTTTGTCATCTATCGGTGATAGGTGAAAGGCCAGCCTACAGCCAAGCTATCAGTCTATCCTATGATATGTAAAGCTCCTGTAATGTTTCAGAGCAAGGTTATACTGGTAATTGATACAAGACTGCAGTTTCATTGTTTGAGATGAGGTCGTGATCCCAGAAAATATCAAGTGACGTGTTCCACCGCCTAGTTCGACGTTTCCGGAAGAACAAAAACCCTACGGCAAATGTAGCGATTCCTTCTCTGGAAACATCCATCAAATTTTACTAGCACTTGAAACTGGAAGAGGTCAGAAGGGTTGAGCAAACACTCTAGACGATGATGATGACGACGATGACGACTTGCAACAGGGATAAGAGCAGACGAATTCAATGCATCTAACATTGCCAGTTAGCTTAGCGAGTCAATATAGCTCCAAAAACAATAAAAGATTACAATTTTAAAACAGCGATTGCGAAATTACACAAAAAATTTAAAACTGAAACTGAAAAGATTCTATAAATTCTTGGAATGTCTAGGACCGAGATCTTGACAGTATTGGTGTCCATAACACACAAAAATGGTCGAGATTCTCGCCTCCTGGGATGGACTGACTAACTGTGAACATAATTAATTTTATACGGAACCCATTTGGATTACGACATGGACAGACAGTGATTCTGAAATCAAACATTGATTTATGAGCCGGCCCAGGTGCGAATATAGTCTCAGATCACAGTCTACTAACGACGGAAAGTGGCCTCAAGTTTAAGAGCATTGTCCGAAAATACTGGTTTGTGAGGAACTGGGATAGTGAAAAACTTATGAATGACTGGATACGTTTGAAGGTCACTATGTACGTCGATACTACGATAAGGAACGCGAGTGTGAGAAGTTCAGCTGAAGAGGAGCGGACATCGTTCATAAGAGCGATCGCAAATATTGGACGGACGAACCTTTGTGCAAGGACGGTAATGGCGAAGAAACCTTGGATAACAGATGAAATACTTCAGTTGATCGACGAAAGAAGGAAGTATAAAACTGTTCACGCAAAGACAGGAGTACATCGATATAAATCATTTAGGAATGTAACAATAAGAAATACGTATAGTAGCCAGATAAAACGGCTGCAGGAATGGATGTGAAGAAACCTATCAGGCACTGATCGTCGCGAGGTCTGACTCAGCATATGGAAAAGCCGAAACAACATTCGGTGAAATTAAAAGCAATGACATAACATTAAGAGTACAAAGAGAATTCTACTATTAAATGCAGAAGAGACAGAGGATAGGTGAAAAGAGTACACTGAAGGACTCTTTGGAGCCTAGGGCTTGTCTGACGACATAAAGGTAGAATAAATTGTAGTCGACGTGGAAGACATACGGGATCGCGTATTAGAATTAGAATACAAAAGAAGGCTTGAAATCAATCTGAACAGGAGGGTAGATAACATTCTATCGCAATATTCAAAATCATTGCGGGAAGTGTAAGCCAAACGAGTATTCATGTTGGTGTGTAGAATCAATAATGCTGGACGTATCATCAGTCTTCCGGAAAAAGATAACCCACAGAATTTTGAAGACACCAAGGGTAGATGCGTGCGAGAACGCTCGCACAATCAGCTTAGCTGATAATGGATCCAACCTCCTGTCAAGAATAATATAAAGAAGACTGGAAAAGAATACTGAGTTTCCTGGTGACCCTCAGATTGTCTTTAGTGAAGGCAGTCCTTACATTGTGCATGATAACTGAAGGAAAACTGAAGAAAAGTGAAGACACGACCATAAGATTTTTCGAACTAGAAAAAGCATTCGACAATGTAAAATGGCGCAATATGTTAGAAACTCTGAGAAAAATAGGAGTAAGTAAAGACTCGTAAATACAACGTCTACGAAAATCAAGAGGGAACAGTAAGATTGGAGGAATAAGAACAAAGTGCTGTGACTGAAAATGGCGTAGGACAGGGATTCACTCTTTCGTCCCTACCGTTCAATCTTTTCATCGAAGAAGCAATGGCGGAAATAACAGTAGTTTTCAAGAGTGAGATTATAGTCATTATGAAAGTAATGTCCATAATAAAATACACTAATAACATAGCTACACTCAGACACTGTTAAGAAAAATTACAGGAGCTTTTGGATGGAAATATATGAATCGAGAGTAAAGGGGAAAAAGACAAAATCAATTAAAAATGAAAGAAATGAACCTAGTGAGTGACTTAAAGTGAAAAATGTGTGCCCACGAAGTAGACGAAGTAGAGAATTCTGCTACCTCGGAAGGAATAAAACCCATAAACACATGCTGAATGAAGCAAGGAGGACATCAAAAGCAGACTAGAAAGGGAATAGGTGGTATTCATGGCGAAGAGGAATCAGCTAGTATCAACCATAGGTCTCAATATGAGAAAGAAATTCCTGAGAGCGTACGTTTGGAGCACAGCATTGTATGGTAGTGAAACACGGACTATGGGAAAACCGGGACAGAAGAGATAGAAGCGTTTGGGAAGCGGACTGATACGATAAAGAATGAGGAAGTTTCCTGCAGAATCACCGAAAAAAGGAACGTATGGAAACACTGACGAAAGAAGAGACATGATGATAAGACGTCAAGGAAAAGTCTCCATGATACCATAGAGAGAGCGGTAGAGGGTAAAACTGTAGAGGAAGACAGAGTTGTGTGTGTATATATATATATATATATATATATATATATATATATATATATATATATATATCAAATTAAAATCTCATTATTGGCAAGCTCTTAATATCATACATTGTAATCTCCTTTTCATAATGAAAATTGTCAAGCTGTTTGAAATTGTTTTGAAATTATTTTTTTAAAGAAATTTCAGACTTAAAAATTTATTATTGAGAAAGCCTTTTGAAATAAAAAGCAGTGTGTGTTATTTCAGCAGCACCTCCTGGCCCCTACTTCCACGATAACGTTTTGGAATAACATGTGTACTTGAGTTGTTGTTTGTGAACCGCTCTAAAACATGGTTCAGTTCCAGAGACCTTATCAAATGCCAACAGTTTATTATGTATGAAGCGACGAATGAAGATCTGTACCAAGGTCGTAATTCGAACACAGGCCTCCCACACACTAGGCAGATGGGCTAAAAGCAACCCCCCCCCCCCCCCCACCAACTTACTTCAATTTTTCATATACGCGCATACGTCACAAATGTGTGAGACTTGAAAAGGTCTTTGGAACCGTTTGGTTTAATCTGATTAACGAACCTATGCCTGCGTTTCGGGCAGGATCTCCCGTTCTGTTCGATGCAGAGGTGGTGTTCCAATACAGCTGGACAGTTTCTGCGATAATACCAAGTGCTCTGAGGCACGAATGAAAATTTGCACTGAGGAGGGAGACATGCTGGGGCAGAGAGTGGCGTGGTGCAAAGCCACGGTTGCAGGATGGAGTAGTGGTCAGAGCATCTGCGTAGTGAACAGGGGACCGACGTTAGAATGCCGGCCTTGGTACCAATTTTCATTCGTCGCTTCGCCTTGTATATATAGAGCAACCAAAACTAAGAGTGTGAAGTTAATAAATAACCGTAAGTATCTGGGTTATTATCAATAGGTAAGCAAAATCATTTTAGGTTGATATTTATTAACAGAAAATCTTCATGTTTAAAAAACCAGCAGAGAGGTAATACAGTAGAGCGTCGATTATCCGAAGTAATTGGGGGTCATGGGTGTTCGGAAAACAGGTTTGTTCGGATAATCGAACTGTACATGTTTATTTGCCAAAATGAAGTACTGTACAGTAAATTTATTCATAAAAACAGGCATCTCATTTAGTATTACAAAGTAACATACATATATAGTATGTGGCACAGTTTATTAAACAAAAATATATACATATTACATACGCATTTTTCATGAACAATACACACAGTACACAAAATTAATGTTTAAAAAATGCTTTATTTTGGTGTGTCTAAGCAAGCCTACACGCTTACGAGCAGCTAAGTCACGTACTTTTTTCATTACAGATATCTGAAACTGGTCACTTTCATCTTGGACTTCAAACCATCGCAAGGCCGTATCTAAACAAGTGAACGCCTGAGAAGCTGTTGGTATACTTTCATCTTCACTTTCTGGAGCACTGATTGATGAGATGCTGTCGGCGTCACCTTTATGGGAGTGAGGGGGATGATGGACGGTAGGGTGGGAGAGTAACAGGTACGAGCGAGTACACAGTTCGGTTAAGCGGTCGTTCGGTTGACCGACGTTCGGATAATCGACGTCCTACTGTACTTTCATCGAACATTTTAAAAATACAAAAAAGGAAAACTGGCGTTATTTCCTTCACCTGCGGTTAAGAGTAAGCAAAATATGCCCAAAGAGAACGCATTTAGCAAATACCACAAATGAAAGTAATATCACTCCCGAGTGAATGGCATTGTTCGTGCCACCATCTGCCACACATAATGCACTAAATACGGTACTATGGAAACGCCAAAATCTATGCCCTCTACTCTCAGCTTTCAGGCTTTTCCTTAAAGCAGACTTCTTCGTACCAAGAGCAGAGGCAACCATTGTTTGCGTTCGGCATTTTCAATTCGTTGTCTGGCCTTATTGAACAGATATTCAGTTTAGATGGGCTTGTTGTCCGATTTTTGTGCTTAATTCGATGTCATGCAGGTCAGGGGCGAGCTGATCAGTTCAGTCAACTGTGAGGATGACAAGCTGCGCTCTCTTCGGGACAGCGCGCTTTTTGGTACACGTGTCCTACATGTAAATTTGTAAGTAGCCTGTCTGTATGTTGGCAGTGCTATAAACTGTGTTGATATCGCTGACAGCGCTCTGCACCCTCGGTAAAATTGGACTGGATTGTTTGGGGGAAGAGACCAAAGAGCGAGGTCATCGGTCTCATCGGATTAGGGAACGACAGGGAAGGAAGTCGGCTGTGACCTTTCAAAGGAACCATCCCGGCTTTTGCCTGGAGCGATTTAGGGAAATCACGGAAAACCTAATTCAGGATGGCCGGACGCGGGATTGAACCGTCGTCCTCCCGAATGCCCTAGGTAAGAGATTCTGTGTTTGGATGGACTAGCAGTTAGCAAGTGGATGGGGAAGTATATGTACATAATATTCTTAGTGGAGACTCTGTGTTCGTCGGAAATGCATTGTAAAGTGAGATGAAGTTATGTGTTTATAAGAAAATACGCAAGGAAATGTATGGTGACGTATGTTTGATTGGTAATGTTTGGGCAGTGGAATTATTGACAATCATATAAGTTTTGGAACTGGATGTCACATGAATAAGGCAAAATTTTCTAAATTTCTGTTCCAGATTCCTTCAACAAAATCTTTCTTTCCCTAACCATATGCGTCCTACTAGTTACAGCCTACTGCAGTTACAATCTTTTTATTTAGCTGGCTGTGGTTGCTAAATGCTGTAATTCCTGTAGCTCGTGTTATGAAGATTTTCTGCTAGGCAAGCAAGTGAGTTATGAAAAAGAACGGGGTTTGCAGTATCGTCATTCGTGATTGAAATGAGTTTAGGCAATTACCTGAGTTGGAGGTAGTTTCATATTTCTTTAATTTGGTATTTTTTTAAATTTGTATTACAGATAGACTTTCTTTCAAAGTCAGGAAAAATTGGAAATTTGTGGTAATGTCTTATGGGACCAAACTGCTGAGGTCATCGGTCCCTAAGCTTACACACTACTTAATCCATGTTAAACTAACTTAAGCTAAGGACGACACACACACCCATACCCAAGGGAGGATTCGAACCTCCGACGGGGAAAGCCGCGCGGACTGTGACAAGACGCCCGAGACCGCTCGGCTACCCCTCAAGGCTGCAATTCAGGGCCATACATTCGTGTTAATTATTGGAAGTCATGTTGTCAATGTATAGCAGTCAGACTATGTTGGTCTTGCATATTGTGGGTAATAAATGAATAGGTTGAGTTGTCTTTGTCACGGAAAATTCTGTAGGTCAGTGTTTAGTAAAAATAGTAATTTAGAGAGCAACTTTAAACTTTTTACTGGTTGGTCGGAATACAGTAATACAGTATAATAATACAGTAAGTTGACGAAAATATTTAGATAAAGACATCATCTCTTCTATAACAAATTAGGCAATTTCTACTTTTGAATCTCAAAAAATTGCAGCACTCCCTTGTGGGTTAATAACCCCGCAAATTGGCTTCCTCTGTCTTAGGCGGAAAATCCATATGCTTCCACGGTGCGAAATTTTTCCGAAAACCTCCCCAGTTGGCTAATGCTGAATTAAGTACGAAGCCATCCATTCTGCGGGGACATCATAATGCCCTGTGAAGAATTTCCTCTTCGTCCCTGCCTGTCAGGGATCGCGGCCAGTAGCTCCTTGAGCCATAATAAAATTCCGAAGTTCCACCACGCGATTTCATGCGAATTTTGGGAGCGAGAGGCTTCAAAGGCCGGCGTCGCCCCGTCGGGCCGCTTCCAATCTGTCACGGGAATTACTGCCCGCCTCGCAGACTCCGTTCCCAGTGAGCGGGCGAGGCGGCCGCGATCTAATTTCACGCCGCCTCAGGGAGCGACCAAGTAGTCGGCGCATTCGCCTGTTTGCACTCCGCTCTGCTCAGAGCACCCCCGTCAAACTGCTGGTGGAGTTACACCGGCCGCCAAGCACTCGATAAGGCTCCAAGCTGGAATGCCTACTCCTCAGAATAACAGCTTTGTGCCGGAATAGGCGAGGCCGTCTTGGACAACGCCAAATAGCAACGACAGAGGTGGAAGGGGATTAATTACACTCTCATGTTCCGTAGATGTAGTGACCGTTGAGCACTAGCGACCAGACCTGTAAGTCCTGAACTTGTCTCCACAGCCGATGTTGTTAATGTGGTCTTCAGTCCTGAGACTGGTTTGATGCAGCTCTCCATGCTACTCTATCCTGTGCAAGCTTCTTCATCTCACAGTACCTACTGCAACCTACATCCTTCTGAATCTGTTTAGTGTATTCATCTCTTGGTCTCCCTCTACGATTTTTACCCGCCACGCTACCCTCCAATACAAAATTGGTGATCCCTTGATGCCTCAGAACATGCCCTACCAACCGATCCCTTCTTCTAGTTAAGTTGTGCCACAAACTTCTCTTCTCCCCAATCCTATTCAATACCTCCTCATTAGTTATACAATCTACCCACCTAATCTTCAGCATTCTTCTGTAGCACCACATTTCGAAAGCTTCTATTCTCTTCTTGTCCAAACAATTTATTGTCCACGTTTCACTTCCATACATGGCTACGCTCCATACAAATACTTTCAGAAACGACTTCCTGGCACTTAAATCAGTACTCGATGTTAACAAATTTCTCTTCTTCAGAAACGCTTTCCTTGCCATTGCCAGTTTACATTTGATATCCTCTCTACTTCGACCATCATCAGTTATTTTGCACCCCAAATACCAAAACTCGTTTATTACTTTAAGTGTCTCATTTCCTTATCTAATTCCCTCAGCATTACCCGACTTTATTCGACTACATTCCATTATCCTCGTTTTGCTTTTCTTGATGTTCATCTTATACCCTCCTTTCATGACAATGTCCATTCCGTTCAACTGCTCTTCCAAGTCCTTTGCTGTCTCTGACAGAATTACAATGTCATCGGCGAACCTCAAAGTTTTTATTTCTTCCACTCCAAATTTTTCTTTTGTTTCCTTCACTGCTTGCTCAATATACAGATTGAATAACAGCCGATATCACTCACAAAATCCTGTGCAGTAGCGTTCTGCGCCTCCATAGTTGATTCCTGCCGGCCGTTTTAGCCAAGCGGTTCTGTCTGGAACCGCGCGACCGCTACGGTCGTAGGTTCGAATCCTGCCTCGGGCATGGATGGGTGTGATGTGCTGAGGTTACTTGAATTTAAGTCCACGAGACTCAGAGGGCCATAGACACGGGTTCCCAGGTAGATGCCGTGTTTCTTGACTTCCGAAGGGCATTTCACACAGTTCCACACAGTCATTTAATGAACAAAGTAAGAGCGTATGGACTATCAGACCAATTGTGCGATTGGATTGAAGAGTTGCTATATAACAGAATGCAGCATGTCATTCTCAATGCAGAGAAGTCCTCCAAAGTAAGAGTGATTTCAGGTGTGCCGCAGGGGTGTGTCGTAGGACCGTTGCTATTCACAATATATATAAATGACCATGTGGATAACATCGGAAGTTCATTGAGGCTTATTCCGGATGATGCTGTAGTATATCGAGAGGTTGTAACAATGGAAAATTTTACTGAAATGTAGGAGGATCAGCAGCGAATTGACGCATGGTACAGGGAATGGCAATTGAATCTCAATGTAGACAAGTGTAATGTGCTGCGAATACATAGAAAGACCCTTTATCATGTAGCTACAATATAGCAGGTCAGCAACTGGAAGCAGTTAATTCCATAAATTATGGAATGAGGCATCAGGAGTGATTTAAAATGGTATGACCATACAAAATTAATCGTCGGTAAAGCTGATGCCAGACTGAGATCAGTGGAAGAACCCAAAGGAAATACAGTCCGGAAACAAAGGAAGTAGGTTACAGTACTTACAGTACAATTTTTCGCCCACTGCTTAAATACTTCTCACCGGTGTGGGATCCGCACCAGATAGGGTAGATAGAAGAGATAGAGAAGATCCAACGGAGAGCAGCGCGTCTCGTTACAGGATCATTTAGTAATCGCGAAAGCGTTACGGAGATGATAGATAAACTCCAGTGGAAGACTCTGCAGGAGAGACACTCAGTAGTTCGGTAGGGGCTTTTGTTGAAGTTTGGAGAACATACCTTCACCGAGGAGTCAAACAGTATATTGCTCCCTCCTACGTATATCTCGCGAAGAGATCATGAGGATAAAATCAGAGAGATTAGAGCCCACACAGAGGCATACCGACAATCTTTCCTTCCACGAAAAGTACGAGACTGGAATAGAAGGGAGAACCGATAGAGGTTTTCAAGTTACCCTCCGCCTCACACCGTCAGGTGGCTTGCGGAGTATGGATGTAGGTGTAGTTCTAAGTTCTAGGGGACGGATGACCTCTGATGTTAGCCATTTTTAGCAAATTGCTCGGACTACATGTCTGCTATGCGACGGTACCTGGTTCAGTTTCCGGTAGTGCCTGCGAATTTTCTTTGACTGGAGGGCTCAGCCTCACAGTGACAATCGAAAAGCTACTTCAATGAGCTGCGGCGACTCCAAGGTCTTAAAAACTGATAACAACCGGGAGAGCGATGTTCTCATCTCAAAGCCCTCCATTTCCACATCTACACCATAATACGCAAGCCACATAATGGTGTGTGGCGGAGGGTACTTTCGGTACCACTATCTTATCCCTCCAACCCTGTTCCACTCGTGAACAGTGCGTGGGAAGAATGATTGTCGGTAGGCCTCTGTCGAATTATCGCCTCGTGGTCAGTACGCGAGATCCGTGTGGGAGAAGTAATATGTTGTCCGACTCCTCCTGAAAAGTCTGGTCACGAAATGTCAGTCTGCCAGTGGAGTCTGTTTAGCATCCCCGTAGCGCTCTCTCGCCAGCTAAATGATCCCGTGGCGAAACACGCCGCTCCTCGTTGGATCTTCTCTGTCTACTCTATTAGTCCTACCTGAGAGTTATCCCAGATAGATAAACAGTACTCAAGAATCGGGTCAACAAGCGCCTTATAAACCACTTCTTCGTGAATGAGCTACATATCCTTCAGGTTCTTCCGATGAATCTGAGTCCGGTATCTGCATTTTCCACTGTCTGTTTTATGTGGTCATCCACTTAAAGTCGCTCTGGATAGTTACGCCTACAATTTTTACCGCATCCGCTGTCCCTATCTGTTTGTCATCAGTAGTGCAGCTGTACAGTAGTAGACTTCTTTTCATATGTGTGCTCAGTAAATTTATTTACGTTCAGGGTCAACTGCGAGAGCCATTATCATTCATCAGTTCTCTGCATGTCGTTATGCAAATTCTTACTATCTTCTGGCTTTCGTATAGACAACTGCATCACCTGCGAATAGCCTTAAAGAGCTGCCGACGCTTTCTACTAGATCGTTTTTATACACTACTGCCAATTAAACTTGCTACACCAAGAAGATGACGTGCTACAGACGCGAAATTTAACCGACAGGAAGAAGATGCTGTGATATGCAAATGATTAGCTTTTCAGAGCGATGACACAAGGCTGGCGCCGGTGGCGACACCTACAACGTGCTGACACGAGGAAAGTTTCCTACCGATTTCTCATACACAAACAGCAGTTGACCCGCGTTGCCCTGTGAAACGTTGTTCTGATGCCTCGTGTAAGGAGAAGAAAAGCGTACCATCACGTTTCCAACTTTGATAAAAGTCGGATTGTAGCCTATCGCGATTGCGGTTATCGTATCGCGACATTGCTGCTCGCGTTGGTGGAGATCCAATGATTGTTAGCAGAATATTGAATCGGTGAATTCAGGAGGGTAATACGGAACGCCGTGCTGGATATCAACGGCCTCGTATCACTAGCAGTCGAGAGGACAGGCATCTGTGTACTCAACGACGAACCAGGTGCACGAATGGCAAAACGACATTTTTCCGGATGAATTCAGGTTCTATTTACAGCATCACGATGGTCGCATCCGTGTTTGGCGACATCGCGGTGAGTGCACATTGGAAGCGTGTATTCGTCATCGCCATACTGGCGTATCACTCTGTGTGATGATATGGGGTGCCATTGGTTACACGTCCCGGTCACCTCTTGTTCGCATTGACGGCACTTCGAACAGTGGACATTACATTTCAGATGTTTTACCACCCGTGGCTCGACCCTTCATACGATCCCTGTGAAACCATGCATTTCAGGAGCTAAATGCACGACCGCATGTTGCAGGATCGGTATGGGCCTTTGTGGATACAGGAAATGTTCGAGTGCTGCCCTGGCCACCACATTCTCCACATCTCTCACCAATTGAAAACGTCTGTTCAATGTTGGCCTAGCAGCTGGCTCGTCACAACACGCCAGTCACTAATCTTGATAAACTGTGGTATCGTGTTGAAGCTGCATGGGCAACTGTACCTGTACACGCCATCCAAGCTCTGTTTGACTGAATGCCCAGACGTGTCAAGGCCGTTATTACGGCCAGAGGTGGTTGTTCGGGGTACTGATTTCTCAGGATCTACAGACCCAAATTGCATGAAAATGTAATCACAAGTTGGTTGTAGTTTAATATGTTTGTCCAATGAGTAAACGTTTATCATCTGCATTTCTTCTTGGTGTAGCAATTTTAATGGCCAGTAGTGTATATTCTTTCCTTGGGAGTCATTAGTCTTCTGACTGGTTTGATACGGTCCGTCACGAATTCCTCTCCTGTTCCAAAATTTTCATCTCAGAGAGGCACTTACAACCTTCGTCCCCAACTATTTGCTGGATGTATTCCACTCTCTGTCTTCCTCTAGAGACTTTGCGCTCTACAGCTCCCTTTAGTACGCTGGAAGTCATTCCCAGATGTCTTAAGATATGTCCTATCATCCTGTCCCTTCTCTTTGTTGGTGTTTTCAACATATTCCTTTCGTCTTCGATTCTGTGCAGTACCTCCTCAAGGCTTACCTTATCAGCCCCCACAGTTTTCAGCATTCGTCTGTAGCACAGCATCTCAAATTCTTTTATTATCTTCTGTACGGTTTTCCGATAGTTCCACTACCATACAGTGCTGTCCTCGAAACATACAGTGTCAAAAATTTCTTCCTTCAAATTGAGGCTTATGTTTGATACTAGCAGACTTCTCCTGACCAGGAATGCCCTTTTTTCCAGTGCTAGTCTGCTTTTGATGTGCTCGTTTCTCCGCCGGTCACTGGTTATTTTGCTGCCCAGGTAGCAGAATTCCTTAACTCCATCTACTTCATTTCTCGCAGTTCTCATTTCTGCTACTTCTCATTACTTTTGTCTTTTTTAGATGTACTCTCAATCCGTAGACTGTCCATTCCATTCAGCTGACGATGTAACTCTTCTTTACTTTCCCTCATGCTCTCCATAGCGAATGTAAATGATGCCATTGGCTGAGGACGAGGTGCCGTTCGGCTAGTCTCGGTTGGCTCGTCTGTGGCGGGAGCTTTGATTTTCTTACTGAAGCCTGAAATTACTTTTGTTTTTGTGCGGTGGCGATTGACTCAGAGGTGTATCAGTTCTAATAGTGGCGGTGGTAGACGTTTTCACAGCCGGTTTTTGACCGAAAAGGGTAGGTGCCGGTTAGTTTTCCTTGCGCCAATGTTTTGGATTAAATTTGAAAACTTTGCGCTTTGTTTCATAAAGTGAGTGTATGTGACATTGTTGATGTCAATATTAATAAACCAACTTCGAGAGCTGACCTGGTAGAGATAAATTATGTGACGACCCGTTTCGTTCCAAAGAACAAAAAAATGGTTCAAATGGCTCTGAGCACTATAGGACTTAACATCTGTGGTCATCAGACCCCTAGAACTTACAACTACTTAAACCTAACTAAGCTAAGGACATCACACACATCCATGCCCGAGGCAGGATTCGAAATTGCGACCGTAGCGGTCACGCGGTTCCAGACTGAAGCGCCTAGAACCGCACGGCCACACCGGGCGGCTCCAAAGTACAACATCGGGTTACGCTGCCAACGGAATTCGTAAGAAACCCTTACTCATTTGTATCAAAATCATGAGATAAGAAGTCTAATTATCTTATATGACGTAAAATTCAAATTCTTAGCTTTGACGTAGTTATTATATACTCGTCAAGTTCCAGAAATGGCCCTTGATGTTACGTAAGGAATGTAACGTTGACGTCAATCTGTTGTAGAATTACTGTACATGTTTCATGTTCAAGAATTATAAAGTTTTTCGAAAACGATAATCTCCTTTATAGAAATCAAATGGATACCGGAAACAGAGATCTTGAGAAACAGCTCGCTCTGTTTCTCCACATCCATGCAACTGATAACGGGACTCGGGTTCTTTACTTCAGCAAGGCATCCGACAATGTACCGCACTGCCATTTAGAGAAAAAAAAGGAACAGAAAAAGGCGGGCTTACCGAGTGTCAAAACGCATTTGCGAGTGAATTCCTCACAGAAATCAATACGTCAGGCTTAACGGAACAATATCGACAGATGTAAAGGTAATTTCAGGAGAAGCCACAAGAAAGCTTAATAGCGCCATTACTGTTTACAAATTATACATATGATCTAGCAGAAAGTGTTGGAAGCTCCATGAGACTGCTTGCAGATCGTACGGTTCTCTACAAGAAAGTAGTAGCGCTGGAAGACAGTACCGATTTGCAGAACGAACTGCAGAGGATTAACGAATGGTTCTGGCTCTGGCAGTTGAACATCAGCGTAAACAAAGGTAACATACTGCGCTTACCCCTGTTTGGAAACGTGCAGTCCATGAACGGCTGCAAGTTGTCTCCAAGAAGCCAAACATAACCATGTCCGGTCAATGATCTGTTCAGTTGGACTAGAGGACCCAGTCCATTACTTGTAAACATAGCACACACCATTATCGAGTCACCTCTACTTTTCACAGTGCCGTGTTGACAACGTGGTTCCTTGACTTTGTGTGGTCTTTGCCACACTTGAATACTACCATCAGCTCTTACCAACTGAGATTGGGGCTAATCTGACCAGGCCACGGTTTTACAGTCGTCTAGGGTCCAACCGATACGGTCACGAGACCAAGAGGCGCTGCAGGTGATGTCGTGTTGTTAGTAAAGGCACACGCGGCGGTCATTCAAAACCGTGTTTGTTCTCCAGGAGTTTATGGACAAAGCTGTAGACTACCTAACACACATCACGAATGCCATACTCAAGCACCAACACTTCCCCGCCTTTTGGAAGACGGCCACGGTCCTGATGTTCAGGAAGCCGGGGAAAGACCACTCCCTCCCACAAAATTACCGACCCATCAGTCTGCTGGGCGCGCTCAGCAAGATCGTTGAGAAGGTAATACTAAAACGACTCACCAGTCACTGCATGTCAAACGACACCCTGAGACCGGAGCAATTCGGTTTCAGGAATCACCACTCAACAACACAACAACTCCTCCGCGTCGTTGAATACATAACACACGGATACAACACAAGCCAGGCAACTGGGGCGGTGTTCCTGGACATCGAAAAGGCTTTCGATCGTCTATGGCACAACGGCCTAATACACAAACTTAGCGACGCAGGGTTCCCCGACGGGCTCGTACGTCTCATACACTCATATCTCACAGACAGGAGTTTCAACACTGACGTGCAGGGCAAACAATCGACACTACATGGTATACAGGCAGGAGTACCCCAAGGAAGTATCCTAGGGCCCTTACTGTTTAACCTCTACATTAACGACCTCCCAGTTACACATAACACGACGGTAGCAATCTACGCGGATGACACTGCCATCCTTGCGCAAGATTGGAAGCCGTCTAACATTAACTCACGACTACAGACTGCACTCAGAACGGTGGAGCCTTGGCTGGTGAAATGGCGTGTTAGAGTAAACGTCGACAAGTGCGAGGCCGTTCTGTTCACCAGAAGACCGAAGCAACTGCGCAAACATCAGCACTGCAACCCAATAACACTACACACACGCCCAATACGTTTCCGCGAGAAGGTCAAATACCTCGGTGTCTGGCTGGACAGGAAACTACTCTGGGGGGACCACATTCAACACGTGACCAACAAAGCTAACGCGAGGCTCAAACAACTCTACCCTATGCTTAACAGGCGTAGCACACTGAACTGGAGGGTGTCTAGGTCCATGTACATGACACTTATTAGACCCCTGATGACGTACGCAGCCCCTTTCTGGGGATACGCTGCGCCAACTCGCCTGCGCCGTCTGCAGTTCATACAGAACAAAGTACTCAAAATCATAAGGAACGCTCCGCGCTACACACGCATCGCGGACCTTCACCGGGAATACCGGCTAGATACTATCTTGCAGGTATTCCAAAAACGCTCCACACCACTGTACAATAAAACGAGACACTCGCGCAACCCGTTTGTCCTTTCTCTGGGTAACTACGACCACAACCATAGATGGAAGCATAACAGACCAAAGACATTACTGGCTAGGAACTGAACATCTATGGTCCATAGAACGCTAACACGACAGTACTGGCGAGCCCCTGCAACACAGTTATTACTGGAAACCCAGATGTGCGACTAGCCGAAAAACAGGCAACGGCAGGGAAACCGTACTGTACACAGCACGCAAACCAGCCACGCACACTCCCTACACCGCCTTTGAGCAAATCTATGACCGATCGCCCACTAATCTACAACGACCTTGAACTGTTGGAGGGACGCAGCAACTGCAGCAAGCGCCGCAACAAGCTCCAACAACGACAAAGGTAACGATGCACGATACCTCGAACTAACACAACCACACCTTGCATGCACTGTCGCAGATAGCAAGCCGCTACTGCCCTTACTACCCGTCCTACTGTCGCAGAGGTTTTTTTCCCTTGGCTCTTGCCTTGGCACTTTTTTCCCTCTGCCCTTACAACCGCTACCCTTCAATCGTTTTCGACCACTTCTATCTCCTGATGGACCATGTTAATGAGCAATCCTACCCAGACGCATGGACAACATCACAGCCTGTATCCTGTGACGCCTGATTCAAAAACTAACATGTTCACGGAGGTGACAGTAGAACTTTTGGTTTGGTCACCACAGTGGTGTGGGCGTGGAGGGGCCCCATCCTTTACAAGAGGTCATTTGCAGCCATAGCCCATTAACGCCAAATTTCGCCGCACTGTCCTAACGGATAAGTTCGTCATAGGTTCCACACTGATTTATGCGGCTATTTCACGCAGTGTGGCTTGTATGTTAGCACTGAATGCCGTACTCAATGTCACTACGCTGGGTCGTTAAGTGAAGGCCGTAGGCCTCTGCGTTGTCCATGGTGAGAAGTAAAGCTCGAAATTTCGTTTTCTCACCACACTCTTAACACTTTAGGTCTCGGAATACAGATTTCCCTAACGATTTTTGAAGTAAAATGTGCTGTGCGTGTAGCTCCAACTAACATCCCGCGCTCAAGATCTGTTGATTCCCAACGGGCGGCCGTCACCACATTGGAAACCTTTTCACGCGATTCTCCTGAGTGCAAATAACAACTCCGAGAGAGCACTGCCGTTTATACTTTAAGCACGCGATATTACTGCCATCTGTATAAGTGCATATCAGTATCACAGGTCTTTTGTTACCTCAGTGTATCATCATACAACACGAAAATGACACATCAGTACACACAACAGATGCAGTCGCCTACACTTGATACACAACTCTCACACTCCGCAAAGGAAATGTGCCATAACTTGCGAACTGAAGGAAACGCTTTTAAATTAGGCATTTCCTCATATCCCACAGTATTTCGCAAGCCAGCCGAACCATTCGATAACAATGAATGAGTCCGAAAACAGGTAGGATGCAGTTCTACATGCCAGTCTATTCAGTGCAATGGTGTTCATGCCTGCTTGTGGTGCCCTACATACTTTCGAATCTTCTAATTGTATTGCATTTTGTTGTATGGTAAACAGGGGCCTAGAAACGATGGAAAGGCTCCATCCCCGCTGCAGCCGCAGTGGTCCACAACCCCACGACGACTACCGCAGTTCACTTCACCCCTCCACCGCCCCACACTGAACCACTCTTTCAGTGTTATTGCGCGGTTCGGCCCCCGGTGGACCCCCAGGGAACGTCTCACGCCAGATGAGTGTAACCCCTATCTTTGCGTGGTAGGGTAATGGTGGTGTACGCGTACGTGGAGATCTTTTTGGCCTAGCAATCGCCGACATACTGTACCTGAGGGGGAAAATAGGGAAACCAGGACTTATCCGACGAGGCAGATGGAAATCCGCCTAAAAGCCGTCCACAGACAGGCCAGCTCATCGAACTTCAACACAAGTCCACCGGTCGGATTCGTGGCGGGGACCAGGCGCTCCTTCCCAGTCCAGAAAGCCGTGCGTTAGACCGAACGACTAACCGGGCGGGCGTCTTCTTAATATACTCTTGCCTTTGTCGCCCTCTACAGTTTACAGCCCTTCATCTTGATCACACAGCTTAACACTTTACACAAATTCGTACATTTTTTAAAGAGTATTTTCTGAATATTAATTATAGATTGTAAGAACCAGCAGTACTTGAGACAACTGCGCCATCTAGCAGCTAATGCGCTACATCGGGTCGAGAATCGCCCTTCAATGTCGTGAACCTTGCAGGAGCCGGTCGCAAATACATAACAGATTCACACTCAACTTCTACGTATCAAAATCTGCCAACTCATAGCTTGGATTACATTCATTCAGGACAATAGTAAATTATTACGATACTTGATAAAGAGATGTAATTATGGACTAGACTTGTGTTAAAGAAATGTGGAAGTATAGTGGCAAGATGAAAGACTTCGAAAACTGTCTATAAAGAAACACAATGCCCTATTTACTGGTACATCTTTGTACCATGTAATATATTGTCAAAATAGCCTGAAAGAATGTGTGAAGTACACTGTCCAGTCGCGTTAAAATGATCGTCTGTTCAAATGGTTCAAATAGCTCTGGGCACTATGGGACTTAACTGCTGTGGTCATCAGTCCCCTAGAACTTAGAACTACTTAAACCTAACTAACCTAAGGACATCACACACCACCATGCCCGAGGCAGGATTCGAACCTGTGACCGTAGTGGTCGCGCGGTTCTGAACTGTAGCGCCTAGAACCGCTCGGCCACACCGGCCGGCGATCGTCTGTCAAAAGCCAGAAAGACTTTCAGTATGATAAGCAGTGACGTACTGGAAGGTAACGACAGCGGTGTGAAGCCACGCCCACTCCAGTTCGTGGCCAGAAGCGCTAAGTTTCTCGGTTGCGGATCCATGGAGCGAACAGCTCGATTGAGGTTGTCCCACAAATTCTGGACTAGCTTTAAATGTGGGGAGTTTGGTGGCCAGGGGATTACGGTACACTCATCCTGGTACCCTTCGAAACACGCACGCACACACACATTGAGCTGCGTGACGCATCGTGTTATTCTCGTAGTATATGTCATCAAGCAGATGAAAGAAACAACTGCATGTAGGGGTGGACATGATGCCGTAGGATAGATGCATACTTATGTTGATCCCTTGGGCCTTCCAGAATGACGAGATCACCCAAGAAAAGCCACGAAAACATTCTCCAGAACCTGACACTCCTTCCTCTGGACTCCACCCTTCCGACGATCCAACAGTCACCGTCCGACAGAGCATAAAACATGATTATCTGAAAAACCCATCCATATCCACTCAGTGGACGTTCAGTTACGGAACCGGTGAGCCAGTTGCAGCCTTCATCGCCGATGAACTGCAGTCAGCACGGGTTCATGAACCAAGCGCCTTCTGCGGAAACCCACATGCAGAAACTTCCTCTGAACCGTAGTTGAGATTGTTGGTAGCCCCTTAGCTGATATGGGTGGTCAGTTCGTCAAGGGTTGCTCTTCTATTTGCCTGTACAAATCTTTGCAAACGTAGTTCACCACAGTCTATGGCCTCTGGCGCACCACACTTTGTTCGGTGCCAATTTTGCATAGCGACATTTTACCATGCAACGTAGACATTAATCACAGAGGTACGCGAACAGTTTACAAACTTAGTCGTTTGGGAAATACCCACACCCTTGGACCTAGAGCCAAGGTTCATACCCTTCTGGACGTCAGGTGAATCGCTCTGTTTTCGCATTTCGCCTACGGCTACACTGTATTGTTGCTCACGTGCACCAAACATCTACCCACCCTCCACTGCCAGTGCTGCCGCCTACCGTCTGACAGAGGTTATTACACGTTAACGACGAATGCAGGCGGTGGTCACAGTGGTGTGACTGGACCGTGTAGCTTGCAGGAGGCGGAAGCTACAGCTCCATCTAGTTTGGGCTGGATCATTAGAAAGCTGCACTTTTATTACTTGCGAATAGGCCCAGTAGAGCCAAGCAATGTACCGGGTCATCAAAAAGTCGGTATAAATTTAAAAACTTAATAAACCACGGAATAATGTAGATAGAGAGGTAAAAAATGACACACATGCTTGGAATGACATGGGGATTTATTAGAACAAAAAAAAAGTTCACAAAATGTCCGACAGATGGCGCTGGACAGCAAAACGTCAATGACTGCACATGACAAACGTGTATAAAAGGAGCTGTAATGAGAGAGAGAATCCCGGGCTCCCTCTCCCCCTCTTCCATCCTCTTTCTTCCACACCTCCCCTCTCTTTGCCCCCATCCCTCCCCCGAGTCCTTTTACATTTCCCTCCTCTGCCTCCTCTCACTCCGTCGCGCGTCTGCCCTTCTCCCCCTTTATTAGTCCTCTCCCTCCTTGGTTCCGCCCCCCCCTTTTCGTTTTGTCCTCTCCTCCCTCCTTGGTTTTCCCCCTACTCCAGGACCCCCCCCCCCCCTCCCAATCTGCCTTGGATCGGGAGTGCCATCTTTGTGCCGCCTTTTTCGTGCAGTGTTTTACAGTGTGTTTTTCCAGTGCGTGCTCCGTGTTGTGTCTTTTGGGAAGTGTAGCGAACAGCCATCATACTGTCGCTGGGTGTGCTTTTTATCACTTGCGAACAGAAACCAGTTGCCATGTTTTTCAATTGTGTGTCTACTATGTTACTTGTCTGATTCCTGTGTATTTTATCAAAATTGCCGTCCCCTTTTGCTTTCTGTTTTAACTTTCCGCATTTTTACGCCATTTTCCACTTTAAATCACCATTTTGTCGCCTGTTTTTTCTTGTTTCTTTCTGCTTCCTTTTTTTTTAAAAAAGTCTGTAGGCTGTAGAGCAGCGTAGTAAGCTGCTGCCAGCCCGCCCCCTTCGGGGGGAATTGAAAATCAATAAAGAAAAAAAACAAAAAACAAAAGAGAGAATCAGATGCGTCAGCAGTCACAGCATGTTGACGTTACCTGAAAAGGCGCTTTTAGTGAAGCTGTATTATCAGAATGGGGAATGTGCTACTTCAGCGTTACGATCCTATCGCCATAGGAAGGTAATTCGAACAGGTAAAGGTCCGTGGACAAATGCAGCTGTGGCGAGAATGACTTCGTAGCGACGGGTTGTTTAGACGATAGGCACCGTAGTGGCCAACCGAGCACAAAGCGTAATGCTGCTGAGACAGTTCAGGAAGAAATGGGGACTGTAGCGGGTTCGTCTATGCACGGGGAAGTCAGCGCTCGTGCAGTCTCACGTAGCACCGGCATTCCATACACTACTGTTTGGTTGGCACTGAGGCGTACCCTGCGATGCTATCCGTACAAAATCCATCGGCATCATCGGCAATACCCAGGCGATTTAGTGAAGCAGAGGGTATTTGCGGTGTGGGCGTTTCAAAAGATGGCGGAAGATGACGATTGGTTGAGTAACGTGTTGTGGACCGACGAAGCTCATCCACGCTCCAAGGGTCTGTCAACGCCGACAACTGCAGAATTTAGGCTACCGAAAGTCCTAGAACTGTCGTGGAAACTCCATTGCACGACGAGAAAGTCACGGTTTAGTTTGGATTTACCACATCTATCGTTATCGGGCCTTTTTTCTTCGAGGAAATGCATGATTCTGGTTTTTTAACTGACACCGTGACGGGTGAGAGGTACGCCGATATGTTACAGAATTGCATCATCCCCAGGCTGGCTGATAAACACCTGTTGGAACGTAAGATGTTTATGCAGGATGGCGTTCCACCCCATATTGCTAGACGTGTGAAAGATCTCTTGCGCGCGGCGTTTGGTGATGATCGTGTGCTCAGCCGCCACTTTCGTCATGCTTAGCCTCCCAGGTCCCCAGACCTCAGTCCGTGCGATTATTGGCTTTGGGGTTACATGAAGTTGCAAGTGTATCGTGATCGACCGACATCTCTAGGGATGGTGAAAGACAACATCTGGCGCCAACGCCTCACCATAACTCTGGACATGCTTTACAGTGCAGTTCACAACATTATTCCTCGACTACAGCTATTGTTGAGGACTGATGATGGACATATTAAGCATTTCCTGTAAAGAACATCATCTTTGCTTTGTATTACTTTGTTATGCTCATTATTGCTATTCTGATCAGATGAAGCGCCATCTGTCGGACATTTTTTGAACTTTTGTATTTTTTTGGTTCTAAAACCCCATGTCATTCCAAGCATGTGTGACAATTTGTACGTCTCTTATCTACATTATTCCGTGATTTATTCGGTTTTCAAATTTATACTGACTTTTTGATCACTCGGTACTTGGACGCGTCCATCAACCTTCCTCCACGCCAGCCTTTCTGACATTTTATTCCGATGAGTTCCCTTTATCTCTCCAGACCAAGTTGTTCCACTCCTTTTTTTTGGTTCTTCCTCTCGATTAAGGTGCCATTTGTGAATTTCTTATCTCAAGATTTTGCGGTTTTTGCCATCTTCTGTTGTAATGTCTGGAAATTTCAGACCACTTTTTATCCTAGCAATTCATTTCACAGCATTCGCTTTGGCTTCATTCCTGTTCACACAGAATTAGACTATCTGCTTTTTAAATTTGTCTAGCTTCGTTCTTTTAATGTGTCCATAGATTCTTCATACGTGTCTTCCAATGTCACCATGAATACTTGTGTATTATTTGGTATTCTGTTTGTCTCTGAGTCGATACTGTTATTCTACAGTTTTTAGGGTAGAATCTTTGTTACCACATCGCGTTCCTGTATTATTAATACGTTGAATTTCCATAATAAGTAAGAGTTTTGGTTCGGACACAGTATTGTTAGTAACACACAGAAGTGCTTTTAAAATAGTAATTCGGGCCAATGCTCCAAAACGTTGTGCACAAATACAGAGGTGTCATTACAATTGTAATACTTTTTGCAAAATCTTGAGTTTGATGATTCATTTACACGACATCGAACTGAATGTGATGTAAATTTAATTATACTGCGAATTGTGAATACTTGTTGGCCCTGGTTTTTTAGTAGCTCCCTGCACAGTGCTTTTTGTCATAATGTAGCCTATTTGTGATGTATATATATATATATATATATATATATATATATATATATATATATATATACCAACCTTAGAAAACGTGTAATATTGCCAACACTGGACTGTAGCTTAAGTGCAGGATGGAACCTAAGTTTATCTTGTTCCAAAGAGCGACCGTTTTGTGCAGTGAAGAGAGCACTTAACCTCTGACCTTTGGGGGAGTGACTTCTCAAATATTTAAACTAGCTGATCGTCACAAGCACACTGAAATGGATTAAACTGGGTTTAAAGGAGGAGTATTAACAGCGTTGTTCAGTGTGTATCTCTCAACTCCATTCACAATCGAAGAACTTATTCACTAAGCAACTGCTGTTAGATTCCTTGATACGAAGGAGATAATTTTTGTTGCATTCGTAGTAGAATTTGAGTTCTAAATTCCGATTACTTTATTGTCTTTAGTGAATAAATGGCCTGCTTTGATACTGTGGCATGGGGAAAGCAACATTAAAGGGAATTGAAGTAAGCGAAAATAATGTATTATTTTAGAAGATAGTTCGAATGTACATAGGATTACGAGTACTGCTTATGCTTATTTGTAGCCCGTCAGTTTGTTGTCTGTTATTACATTTTTAGTATTCCCAGCAACATGAACATCCAGATGTTTAACGCTGAAATTATTTCTCAATTAATGGAAACACTTCTCTCATTGAAGATCTAGAAATATAGCTGCTGACTTTTTTCCTTATTAATTGGAAAATATGGCCGAAAAAAGTGGAAGAACCTAAGCAGACGGGTGTCAATGATTTAAATTGTGGGGATCTGTAGTGAAAGACAACGACAGTATTAACATAAAGTTAGAGAATCTGTAGGACTATACGGTGTGGGTGTGAAGGAAAGGGTCAGTGAGGTGTAAGACAGTTAGGAGAGCAAGTGGAGAGACGAGTGCATGAGGAGGACAGCGAGGAATGGGATGGTGGGACGGATTAGAGCTGAGCTGGATTTTTTGTATGGGAGATGTTGGTGAGATGTTTCGCTGTGTGTGCGGCAGTATGTCAGGATTGGAAATCAGAGTGGATACAATTTGAACTGCAAGTAATGTTGCATATATGGAGGAGTTCAGTGTAGGCAATGAGGAATGGAAAATCGATGCGAAGGTATGGGGGTTCGGAAGGATTTGGTGGAAGCGATAGAATTTCGCTAGAGAGGGTGTTAATGCAGTACTGGCGTAGGCAGGTTCATAACTGTGGTTTTTGTATGTGTGCAACGTAGTGGAGTGGTTTAATTCCCATTTCCAACGAGGTTATAGGTTTTTCTGTCGTACTCACAACTAACTCAGTATAGTACCCTCCACAAGCCGCTCCTCATGACTGGATTAGATTTACTTTCATTCCAATTGATCCACAGTGAGGAGGTCCTCCAGGATGTAGAATAAGTCAGAAAAACAATAATAGGTGACAAATAATTACGACTAAAATAAATAAGCTAATGTAACTTGTAAGGTCAAAAGCGGAATGATCGTCATTTTTTTAATGAACACTATATGAAAGGATCACTTTACGACACACATTCACTGATACCGCATCAATGCACTGAATTTAAAATTAAGAAAAGAATTATTTATAGAGTAATAAATATATAATTGAAATACTACAATACTTATTAAAATGAAAACGTTACTGCACTGAAATGGTGCAGAAGTTAGATTGTTTATACAGGGTGACCCATTGATCGTGATCGGGCCAAATATCTCATGAAATAAGCGTCGAACGAAAAAATTACCAAGAACGAAACTTGTCTAGCTTGAAGGGGGAAACCAGATGGCGCTATGGTTGGCCCGCAAGATGGCAATGCCATAGGTGAAACGGATATCAACTGCGCTTTTTAAATAGGAACCCCCATTTTTTATTACATATTCGTGTAGCATGTAAAGAAATACGAATGTTTTAGTTGGACCCCTTTTTTCGCTTTGTGATAGATGGAGCTGTAATAGTCACAAACGTATGGCTCAGAATTTGAGACAAACAGTTGGTAACAGGTAGGATTTTCAAATTAAAATGCGGATCGTAGGTACGTTTTCACATTTTATTTCGGTTGTTCCAACATGATACATACACCTTTGTGAACTTATCATTTCTGAGATCGCATGCTGTTACAGTGTGACTACCTGTAAATACCACATTAATGCATTAAATGCTCAAAATGATATCTGTCAACCTCAATGCATTTGCCAATACGTGTAACGACATTCCTCTCAAGAGCGAGTAGTTGGCCTTCCGTAATGTTCGCACATGCATTGACAATGCGCTGACGCATGTTGTCAGGCGTTGTCGGTGGATCACGACGGCAAATATCCTTCAACTTTCCCCATAGAAAGAAATCCGGGGACGTCAGATCCGGTGAACGTGCGGGCTGCTTCGACGACCAATCCACCTGTCATGAAATATGGTATTCAGTACACCTTCAACCGCACACGAGCTATGTGCCGGACATTCATCATGTTGGAAGTACATCACCATTCTGTCATGCAGTGAAACATCTTTTAGTTACATCGGTAGAACATCACGTAGGAAATCAGCATACATTGCACCATTTGGATTGCCATCGATAAAATGGGGACCAATTATCTTTCCACCCATAATGCCGCACCATATATTAACCCGCCAAGGTCGCTGATGTTCCGCTTGTTGCAGCTATCATGGATTTCCCGTTGCCCAATAGTGCATATTATGCCGGTTTACGTCACCTCTGTTGGTGAATGACGCTTCGACGCTAAATAGAACGTGTGCTGAAAATCTGTCATCGTTCCCTAATTTCACTTGTGCCCAGTGGCAGAACTGTACACGACGTTCAAAGTCGTCGCCATGCAATTCCTGGTGCATAGAAATATGGTACGGGTGCAATCGACGTTGATGTAGCATTCTCAACATCGATTTTTTTTAGATTCCTGATTCTCGCGCAATTTGTCTGCTACTGATGTGCTGATTAGGCGCGACAGCAGCTAGAACACCTACTTGGGCATCATCATTTGTTGCAGGTCGTGGTTGACGTTTCACATGTGGCTGAACACTTTCTGTTTCGTTACATAACGTAACTATCCGACGAACGGTCCGGACACTTTGGATGATGTCGTCCAGGATACTGAGTAGCATACACAGCAGACGCCCGTTGGGCATTTTGATTACTATAGCCATACATCAACGCGAGCCGGCCGCGGTGGTCTAGCGGTTCAGGCGCTCAGTCCAGAACCGCGCGAGTACTACGGTCGCAGGTTCGAATCCTGCCTCGGGCATGGATGTGTGTGATGTCCTTAGGTTAGTTAGGTTCCAGTAGTTCTAAGTTCTAGGGGACTGATGACCACAGATGTTAAGTCCCATAGTGCTCAGAGCCATCAACGCGATATCGACCTTTTCAGCAACTGTTAATCAGTTCATTTTAACATGGGTAATGTATCACGAAGCAAATACCGTCCGCACTGGCGGAATGTTACGTGATACCACGTACTTATACGTTTGTAACTATTACAGTGGTCCAACTAAAACATTTATATTTCTTTGCGTACTACACGAATATGTAATAAAAATGGGGGTTCCTATTTTAACAAAACGCAGTTGATATCCATTTGACCTATGGCAGCGCCACCTAGCGGGCCAATGGTAGCGCCATCTGGTTTCCCTCTTCAAGCTAGACGAGTTTCGTTCTTTGCAGTTTTTTCGTTTGATGCTTGTTTCGTGAGATATTTGGCCCGGTCACTATCAATGTAACACCTTGTATTCTCGCAAGATCAGTTGGTTCTGTTGAGAGATTCATCAATGGAGTAGAAGGGGTTGGCCACCAATAAATCCTTTAGGCTTCTCTTAAATTGAATTTCATTGGTTGTTAAGCATTTTATGGCTGCTGGTAAGTTATTGAAAGTGTGTGTTCCTGAGTAACGCACATATTTTTGCACAAGAGTAATTGTAGTAGTAGTAGTAGTAGTAGTCGTAGTAGTAGTAGTATGGTATTCTGCGTTACTGCAGGTCTTGTCATGGGTTAAACCTCTTCCACTTTTCTCTGTCCATAGCCAGTCTTTTCAGTCACAGGAGTAAGAGACTTTAACTAAATCCTTGTGAAGGTTATTCTTATTTCTGTTATTCATTCCATGAACTGAGCTGTTGGCTTGAAAAAGTGATATATTTTAATGACAAAATTCATTAATGAATAAATATATTGAGAAGCAGTAATTAGTATCCCTATTTCCCTAGAAAGGCCTCTGCAGGATGTTCTTGAGTTCACACCACATATCCCATACGTCTGACAGAATTTGCATTGCAAATAGAGATTTGTTTAGACGCTTCAACAGGTCTGTGGTGTGCTCCTCCCAGTTTAATTTGCTATCAAGCTGTAATTTCAAGAATCTCAACATTGCAGCGTATCCCACAGTGTCCAGGAACTCGACGCTAAAGCCGAAGTTGCAATGCTGTTATTGTTGCACACATGTAGATACACATCGCTTCTACCATATATCAACTACCGTCACACAGCGAAATCTGTCCTGTATGTAACTCTCCTATCAGCCCTAACTCCTATACGAAAATCAGGCTTCCCCACTTCGTTTCCGATATTCCTCTATAATTTTCCTAATTATGTCTAGGTCTGACCCACAGTCGAGGATCTTTTTCAGCTTGGCGTCATCCAGTGCCCCCGTCCCCCCCCCCCCTCATCCCCCCAAATCCATTACCAGCACCACTTACTGGTACGAGAGTGCTTTCATATTGATTATCACAAAGCTTAAGTTATTAGGTTTGGTGTTCGTTTGGGGATCATAATGTTGACTGTATCTATTTCATTCAGATGTGATGTGATCTGATATCACAAAACCAGTCGTGTTCCTATAAAAAGTTTTATATACTGCAGCAAGCGCTTTTTTTTGTGAAATATGGATTACTTCAGCTGGGGTTGCCCACAACATAAAACTTTTTGTAACCGTCGTTAGTAGTTAGTATTTTAAATAATGACTGTCAATTATCCCAAATAGTGATCAACAAATAAAACGTTCCTGGTGACAGGGCAACCTTTTAGACAGAGGACGTGTAACAAAGCTTGTCTTCCCGCCTTCGGTCAACATGATGAGTCTTGACCTGCCAAATGTAGCGTTCCACTGACCAGTTACAGGAATCTCCTGTACCACTGACTTAGAGGGTGCTGTATGGTCTACGTATACACCTATTCTCTGCACTGACACACCAGCTTTCTTGTGGTGCCCTATAGAGAAAGTTTGAGACTAATCGGGTATGGGCGTGAAACCGGGAACCCTCATATTTCTCTTCACGACTTAGTATCATTGTTTTCTACCCAGTAGACCCGAAACCACTCGGCATCTTCAGTACCACCGTCAGGTTTAGTAGTGTCAGATGCTATGTGGTTGAGAAAAATTATTTGTTGAATTCTGTTTCTCAGTTTGTAATTTTTCTGTTCAATAAGGAACTTATTCCGTCGTATTACATGTCGAAACTAGTATTACATTGTATAATTCTTTTAATAGTTTTTATGAACGTATGCCATTGTTAAGAGATTCTTCATCTTCTTTCTTAGGCAGAAGGAATTTAGCTGATTAAGGCACAGTTGGGGTAAAACCAGGTAGATGTAAAACCAGAGCTACCTGATACTACCCCAAGACTTCGCTACACATAGCTTGTTTGTGTGACATAATAAGTATGTGCTTTCAATGGAACACTACTTGTGTGTACACTTTTAATAACTATAATTTAATAATTACGTAGAGAGTTAACAATTATTTTGCACCATTTTTTATATTATATATATATCTCTAATGATCTGATCAATTATCCCCTATTCGGAACGTATATTTTCGTTTGAGAAGGGACCATTAAGTGCTTTATATGGTCAGGAAATTAAGACATGGCTTAACAGATATCCAGCAAGAAAGGCATCCCACTACCAAATTGGTAAGTTGCTCGGACTTGCATGTAGTAGAACAGCAACAATGTCGACCGACCTGTCTGGGTTTAAAGATACGGGTGTTTTCCGGTTTATTGCAAATGCATTTGACGATGGGTAATTTCCACCATCAGATACAACAGAAAGAATAACGTCAGATTCCCGGAACACGACAGACTCAGTTACTGCTTCTTCCTCCCATCCGTTCCCGTTGATTGACCTGTATACCCAGTCTGTGTCTCCGGAGAGTGTATAACCAGTATCTCCTTAAGACAGAGTCATCAACCGGCTGAAGAGAGAAATGCGCTATGATATCGGAATTTCCCTACAAAAATTGGCTCAATGTAACAAAAGTATCTTCCCAGCAGCCTAAAATAGAAAATTGTTGACGGGCTCCGGGTCCTCACGATAAAAAAGAATCAGAAAATTCTGAAGAAATACGCGACTAATAGTCCTTCTGAAGATGAGAATGAAACGCCTGTTTTCTTTGCAAAAGGATCTACTCGTCAACAAGAAAACCAGATGACTGTGTTAAGTATTTTCAGTGTCAGAAGTGAGCCTGTCAGAATTGTTAAGGGTGTACTGAAGATGACTTGCATGAGTATCAGTGTGTCCTGTACCACATAAGAAAATAATCTGACAGAAAAAATCGCAGCATCAAGAATAATTAACATAGGGTAACGTATCTGTCTAGTAACATACTTAAGTGATCAACATTACAAGATCACAGGTTAATGTAAGCGCCAGATGTGCCATTGTAAATGTGAAATGCTGGCACTTAAATAACCTGTGTCACCGCCATAATGTTGAATGCAAGCAGGCAAACGTCCAAGCATTGTGTTGTACACCTGCCGGATGTAAGCTTGTCAGATGGAGTTGCATAGTCGTTGTACCTGTTAGGTCAGTACAGAGACGGTTAGTGCTGTTTGTGGATGACGCCCGAGTTGTCATCCGATGATGTCCCACATATGGTGAATTGGCGACAGATCTGGTGGTCGAGCAGGCCGAGGCAAAATTTCGACACCCTAGAGAGCATAATGGGTTCCAACAGCGGTATATTGATAAGAGCTATCCTGTTGGGAAACATCTCTTGCAATGCTGTTCTTGAATGGCAGCACAACAGGTCGACTCAACAGACTTACATGCTAATTTACAGTCAGCGTGCGTGGGATAACCACAAGAGTGCACCTGCTGTCGTACCCAATCGCACCCCAAACCATAACTCCAGGTATAGTTGCAGAGTGTCTAACAGGCTGGTTGCAGGCCCTCAGCCAGCCTCCTCCTAACCAAAACACAGCCATCGTTGACACCGAGGCAGAGCCAGATTTCATCAGAAAACACGACAGACCTTCACCCCGTCCTCCAGCGAGGACACCACTGAATTCGCAAATGGCGGCGGTTTATGTCAGTGGGGAATGCTCGCTACAGGGCGTCTGGTAAAACAGAAGTGATTTCGGGCGCTACCCAAAGTAGTGTAATAGGCCCTTTGCTGATCCTTATCTAAAAACTATTTGGGAGACAATCTGAGCAGCCGTCTTCGGTTGTTTGCAGATGACGCTGTCGTTTATCGACTAATAAAGTCATCATAAGATCAAAACAAACTGCAAAACGATTTAGAAAAAGTATGTGAACGGTGCGAAAAGTGGCAGTTCACCCTAAATAGCCGGCCGGAGTGGCCGAGCGGTTCTAGGCGCTACAGTTTGGAACCGAGCGACCGCTACGGTCGCAGGTTCTAATCCTGCCTCGGGCATGGATGTGTGTGATGTCCTTAGGTTAGTTAGGTTTAAGTAGTTCTAAGTTCTAGGGGACTCATGACCACAGCAGTTAAGTCCCATAGTGCTCAGAGCCATTTGACCCTAAATAACGAAAAGTGAGAGGCCACGCACATGAGTGCTAAAAGGAGCTCGTTAAACTTCGGCTACACGATAAATCAGCCAATTCTAAAGGCCGTAAATGCAACTAAAACCTAGGTATTACAATTACGGACAACTTAAATTGGAAAGAACACATAGAAAATGTTGTGGTGAAGACTAACCAAAGTCTGCTTTTTATTGGCAGGACACTTAGAAAATGTAACACACTGCCTACGCTACGCTTGACCGTCCTCCTTTAGAATACTACTGCGCCGTATAGGATCCTTACCAGATAGGACTGACGGAGTACACCGAAAGGCAGTACGTTATGTGGCTGTCAGCACTATGGGACTTAACATCTGAGGTCATCAGTCCCCTAGAACATAGAACTACTTAAACCTAACTAACCTAAGGACATCAAACACATCCATGCCCGAGGCAGGATTCTAACCTGCGTCCGTACCGGTCGCGCGGTTCCTGACTGAAGCGCCTAGAACCGCTCGGCCACACTGGCCGGCTACAGTACGTTTTCTATTATCGCGAAATATAGGAGAGACTGTCACATAAATGCTACTGGATTTGGGCTGGAAATCATGAAAAGAAAGGCGTTTCCCGTTGCGACGGAATATTCTCACGAAATTCCAATCCCCAACTTTCTCTTTCGAGTGCGAAAATATTTTGTTGACACCGACCTACATAGGGCGGAACGATCACCACGATAAAATAAGGGAAATTAGAGCTCGTACGCAAAGATATAGGTATTCATTATTTTCGCGCGCTATACGAGATTGTAATAATAGAGAATTGTGAAGGTGTTTCGATGAACCCTCTGCCAGGCACTTAAATGTGATTTGCAGAGTATCCATGTAGATGTAGACGTAGATGTAGAACTGTTCCTGAAGTAACTGACCTGTAACAGTTCGTTGTGTGCTTTGGTGTCAACTGTTGCTCAATCTGCTGCTACAGATGTAGTACGCTTCGCCAGAGTCATAGGCCTAACACGAAGGTCTCACTCTCTCGTTAGTACCACGCTGCCGTCCAGAAGCCCATCTTACAGCTACCGTACATTCTGGTGATCACCACTGCCAGCAGTCATGTAAAATGGCTCCATTCCTGCCAAAACGTTCTATAATATCGCAGAAGGAACATCCAGATTCTCTTAGCCCGTTACAGGACATTGTTCAAACTCAGTCAGGTGCTAATAATAGTATGTCCACCGCCTTAAAGGCATCCCTAACTGACGTCAACTTACAACAGCCAATCTGAAAGTTAACACTCACGACCGTTACAGCATGTATTTGAAGCAAACCTAATTTACATTCACATAGTGGCTGCTAGCGCCACTCTTAAGCGACTGGCAAGAAATCTGAGTCTGCATCATCTTTCAGATGTAGAAACACGCCTACCAACTTTAGTTTACGTCACACAACTGCTTCTTGACGCTGTTATTTTTCTTTACGTCACTTCATAACACTGCCCGTTTGTGGCCCAGAGAGTAGTTGCTTTTTACCCAAACGGTAAGGTGTATAATCGTATATTGTACAATGCTGTATTATAGTAAATCTAAAATACAAAAAATGGTTCAAATGGCTCTGAGCACTATCAGACATAACATGTGAAGTCATGAGTCCCCTAGAACTTGTTGTTGTTGTTTTTGTTGTTGTCTTCAGTCCTGAGAGTGGTTTGATGCAGCTGTCCACGCTACTCTGTCCTGTGGTAGGTTCTTCATCTGCCAGTACTCACTGCAACCTACATCCTTCTGAATCTGCTTAGTGTATTCATCTCTTGGTCTCCGTCTACGATTTTTACCCTCCACGCTGCCCTCAAATGCTAAATTTGTGATCCCTTGATGCCTCAGAACATGTCCTACTAACCGGTCCCTTCTTCTTGTCAAGTTGTGCCACAAACTCCTCTTCTCCCCAATTCTATTCAATACCTCCTCATTAGTTATGTGATCTACCCATCTAATCTTCAGCATTCTTCTGTAGCACCACATTTCGAAAGCTTCTATTCTCTTCTTGTCTAAACTATTTATCGTCCATGTTCCACTTCCATACATGGCTACACTCCATACAAATACTTTCAGAAACGACTTCCTGACACTTAAATCTATTCTCGATGTTAACAAATTTCTCTTCTTCAGAAACGCTTTCCTTGCCACTGCCAGTCTACATTTTATATCCTCTGTGCGTCGACCATCCTCAGTTATTTTGCTCCCCAGATAGCAAACTCCTAGAGCTTAGAACTACTTAAACCTAACTAACCTAAGGACATCACACACATCCATCCCCGAGGCTGGATTCGAGCCTGCGACCGTAGCGGTCGCGCGGTCCCAGACTGAATCGCCTAGATCCGCACGGCCACACAGGCCGGCAAATCTAAAATAACCTCATAGTTCATATACGTTGTTCACGCACTGTTTATCTTTCACTACAAGAAATTTGACATCCCATCTGATGAAAACTGTCATATTAATCACCTTCCTCCGTAGCTACCCGATTATACCCCAAATTCTCATATAGATTTATCCTAGACGTTGCCTTTGGGCGTTACAGTTCACACAAAATTTTGTGCGTGTAATCTCTTTCGCAAGCGTATCGGTGTCGCCGCTGACAAGATTACAGTTGGCGACCCTGCAAGGATCACAGCCCGGCCGGCGGTGGCCGCCTCGTTACTTATACAGCCGGCGTGCGCGGCGCGGGCGGAATCTTTCGGCGCGCAAACTGCTGAAATTTAAATTACGGCCGCGCCGCGCCGCGCTCCTTACCATAGCATTCTTCACGGCCGCCTGAACACTGGGTGCCGAAGTTTGGCGCCGCAGTTGGCGGGCCTTCCCCGGGATTTGCGGCGTGTCGGAGCGCCTCTGCCCGCTATCGCGGCTCGCCTTATCTGTCCTCGGCCGCGGAAGGCCCGTGAATCGCCGAGGCGCGCCGCCGGCGGCCACTCTGCAGCCCCGCACTGGCGTTCCTCCTTCTGCGAATTACCTCCCTTAAACACGCCACGAAATTTTCGCGACTCTGAGGAAGTGAGAGTGGGGCGCCTCGATAACGAAGGGGCAACTCCGTTTAAGTTGTGCCACGAAATCCTCGTAAACCTCACCTCTCTTCCACGGTCGTCGGCGTCCTTACCTACAATTTCGGTACCTAACGATTAACCATTAACAGTACTGAGAAACTATGCCAGAAACAGAAGATTGCGGGATTTCCCCACCATGTTACAGTTCTGGGTGGAGATTTTAATTTGCCGGATATAGACCGGGAGACTCAAACGTTCATAACGGGTGACAGGGACAAAGAATCCAGTGAAATTTTTTAAGTGCTTTATCTCACAACTACCTTGAGCAGTTAAACACAGAACCGACTCGTGGCGATAACGTATTAGACCTTCTGGTGACAAACAGACCCGAACTATTTGAAACAGTTAATGCAGAACAGGGAATCGGCGATCGTAAAGTGGTTACTGCATCGATGATTTCAGCCGTTAATAGAAATATTAAGAAAGGTAGGAAGATTTTTCTGTTTAGCAAAAGTGACAAAAACCATATTTCAGAGTATCTGACGGCTCCACACAAAGTTTTTTTTAAGTACAGATAGCGTTGAGGATCAGTGGACCAAGTTAAAATCATCGTACAATATGCGTTAGACGAGTATGTGCCAAGCTAGAACGTAAGAGATGGAAAAGAGTCACAGTGGTACAACAACCGAGTTAGAAAACTGCTGCGGAAGCAAAGGGAACTTTACAGCAAACATAAACATAGCCAACGCCTTGCAGACAAACAGAAATTACGCGAAGCGAAATGTAATGTGAGGAGGGCCATGCGTGAGGCGTTCAATGAATTCGAAAGTAAAGTTCTATGTACTGACTAGGCAGAAAATCCTAAGAAATTTTGGTCTTATGTCAAAGCGGTAGTTGGATCAAAACAAAACGTCCAGACACTCTGTGACCAAAATGGTACTGAAATAGAGGATGACAGACTAAAGACCGAATTACTAAATGTCTTTTTCCTAAGCTGTTTCACAGAGGAAGACTCCACTGTAGTTCCTTCTCTAGATTGTCGCACCGATGACAAAATGGTAGATACCGAAATAGACGACAAAGGGATAGAGAAACAATTAAAATTGCTCAAAAGAGGAAAGGCCGCTGGACCTGATGGGATACCAGTTCGATTTTACACAGAGTACAAGAAGGAATTGCCCCCCTTCTTGCAGCGGTGTACCGTAGGTCTCCAGAAGAGCGTAGCGTTCCAAGAGATTGGTAAAGGGCACAGGTCATCCCCGTTTTCAAGAAGGGACGTCGAACAGATGTGCAGAACTATAGACCTATACCTCTAACGTCGATCAGTTGTAGAATTTTGGAACACGTATTATGTTCGAGTATAATGACTTTTCTGGAGACTAGAAATCTACTCTGTAGGAATCAGCATGGGTTTCGAAACAGACGATCGTGTGAAACCCAGCTCGTGCTATTCGTCCACGAGACTCAGAGGGCTATAGACACGGGTCCCCAGATAGATGCCGTGTTTCTTGACTTCCGAAAGGCGTTTCATACAGTCCCCCACAGTCGTTTAATGAACAAAGTAAGAGCATATGGACCATCAGACCAATTGTGTGATTGGATTGAAGAGTTCCTAGATAACATAACGCAGCATGTCATTCTCATTAGAGAGTTGTCTTCTGAAGTAAGAGTGATTTCAGGTGTGCCGCAGGGGAGTGTCGTAGGACCGTTGCTATTCACAATATACATAAATGATCGTGTGGATGATATAGGAAATTCACAGAGGCTTTTTGTGGATGATGCTGTGGTATATCGAAAGGTTGTAACAATGGAAAATGGTACTGAAATGCAGCAGGATCTGCAGCGAATTGACGCATGGTGCAGGGAATGGCAATTGAGTCTCAATAGAGACAAGTGTAATGTGCTGCGAATACATAGAAAGAAAAATCCCATATCGTTTAGCTACAATACAGCAGGTCAGCAACTGGAAGCAGTTAATTCCATAAATTATGTGGGAGTACGCTTTAGGAGTGATTTAAAATGGAATGATCATATAAAGTTGATCTTCGGTAAATCAGATGCCAGATTGAGATTCATTGGAAGAATCCTAAGGAAATGCAATCCGAAAACAAAGGAAGTAGGTTACAGTACGCTTGTTCGCCCACTGCGTGAATACTGCTCAGCAGTGTGGGATCCGTACCAGATAGGGCTGATAGAAGAGATAGAGAAGATCCAACGGAGAACAGCGCGCTTCGTTACAGGATCATTTAGTAATCGCGAAAGCGTTACGGAGATGATAGATAAACTCCAGTGGAAGACTCTGCAAGAGAGACGCTCAGTAGCTCGGTACGGGCTTTTGTTGAAGTTTGGAGAACATACCTTCACCGAGGAGTCAAGCAGTATATTGCTCCCTCCTACGTATATCTCGCGAAGCTACCATGAGGATAAAATCAGAGAGATTAGAGCCCACACAGAGGCATACCGACATCCTTCTTTCCACGAACAATACGAGACTGGAATAGGAGGGAGAACCGGTAGAGGTACTCAAGGTACCCTCCGTTGCACACCGTCAGGTGGCTTGCAGAGAATGGATGTAGATGTTAATGTGCAAAGCTTTCTAACAATGACGATAAAGGCAGATCTTTTAAGTTGTGAGAGATATGCACAGATGCATTGCTGTTTTAGTAGACAACAACACAGACGAGGCTACCATCATAACAAACCGTTGTGTCACAAAGGGCTGCACACCGACATTATTCTGTGGTTCATTTTATACATCGGCAATGTGGTTAGACCATGTAAATCAGAAATAAAACTACACGGTAAATGATAACAGCCAAACAGTTGCGGGATATAGATTTATTAAAATCCTTGACCGCGGTTTCGGTATATCTAAATATACCTTCATCAGAAGTAAGATACACTAAAATCACATCCGGCAGTGGAGATACACAAAACAATCGTGCCGAAGGCGTCGTCAATAGTTAAAACATAATCTCCATTTATACAACACAATTGAGGATGAAGGTATGTTTAGATATACCGAAACCGTGGTCAAGTACTTTAATAATTTTTTATCCTGCAACTGTTTGGCTGTTATCATTTACCGTGAAGAATTTCAACAGTTGCTGTTTCAGTCATGTTTAAAATCTTGAAATACAACTACATGTACGTGAGTGTGCGGAAAATAAATGCCTGCGATATTTTTTTATTCTGTTCCCAGTATCGCTTCAGGTACTAGACGCAGAGTTGTAAAACTACCGTATTCTACCGTTGACTATCATAAGCAAGTGTAGCTCTTATCAGTTCCTGACCACGTCACTTGTACGTCAGTTGTGTTGCGCAGTTACCGGGCGTAACCATACTTCGTTCGCTTTCTTCGCGTATGGCGATCAGGTTCTCGCTAGATTCCCCTACAAACTGGCAGCGGTGAACCGTATGGAAACTGAGTGAGGATATATAAAGGGCCACGTTACATGTGGAACATACCTGTTCTACGTAGTTATCCTCCTGTATTATCTTTAAAAATAAACAGAAATTACAGAAAAACACAAATTGTTAATGTTCAGTTCAGATTTTATTCAAAAACTGTTAATTTGTGACCTGAAACTAAGGCCACACAAAATGAAATTTCCTCAAAAATACGGCAAAACTTAAAAAAAAAAAACAACTGAAAAACAAAAACATATCAAACATCGCTTTAGTACTTCGTCGAGTTTATAGAAACCATGTTTCTGTCACTCACAAATAATTTTTGAAATTATGAATAACAACGGGCAAAGGCCTTGCTGCAGTGGATACACCGATTGCCGTGACATCACCGAAGTTAAGCGATGTTGGGCGTGGCCGGCGCTTGCATGGGTGACCATCCAACCGCCGTGCGCTGTTGCCATTTTTCTGGGTGCACTCAACCTCGTGATGCCAATTGAGGAGCTACTCGACCGAATAGTAGCGGCTTCGGTCAAGAATAACATCTTACGACTGGGAGAGCGGTGTGCTGACCCCACGCCGCTTCTATCCGAGTGGCCTGCAGATGTAGTGGTTTTTTTTTCTTTTTTTTTTTTATTGCTGAGTAAAATTGAATGCAAGTGGACCTGCTTAAACTGCTGAGTGAAACTGAAGGTACTGTCTCTTTGCTTGTCTTTATCATATCAACACTGACGAACAGAATTTTCCCTGACAAATTCAACTCAAATTTATTCAATTTATTTATTACCTACAATGTACAACGATACGCAGTGTGACTGCTCAAATAATTAACACAAAAGAATGGCGCTGAATTAAATGTAATCCTAACAATAACCTATACTTTTCATAAGACACTTACGTCAAAGAAAATCTTCATTTCACGAACTGCAGTGATACAGCAAGCACCAATACGACCAGCTAAATAGAAGATTCTAACTACTGTAGGCATGTGGTTAGCAAAGGAAAGATTTTGTTGCAGAGCAAACAATGTACGAGTGGTTAGCAAATTTTAGCTTCATAATGTGACATCCAGATCGAAAAGATATATAATCATCCGTGACATCCAGCTCCAATAATTATACAATCGTTACAGTATTACGTTTCCATAACGGACATATGTCCAGATCGTCTACTTGCTCTAACACTTCAGTCCCCTAACCTCCATCACATCTAACTATTAGCATCCAACATCCATCACTGCTGGCTATTCACCTCGAACTGACATCACTGCGGACTATTAACTTACAACCCCCACCGCTGCTGGCTCTTCACTTTCAACTGCGAGCCGGAGCAGCCACACAGCCTCTAACAAAGGGCGCACTGCGCTGTCAGAGTTATTACTGCAGTCCATCCCACTGCCAACATAGAGACACATAAAGAGGCTACTTACACTGTTTGCATCTCATTTTCCTTTTCGTTTCTTTATAATAACATTAAACATTTCCGATCGTTACTTTCGGCCCGCCATATACGAGGGTTGGAACTTAAATAGTGGCAACTATTTATTTGCAACCAATACAAAAGAGTTACATGTTTGCCCCTGTTACTGCCCTTCAAAGTAGTCACCAACGTTGTGTAGAACTCGTTGCCAGCGATGTGGAAGGCGTAGCATACCGTTAGCAATTCCCGTTCTGTTGATGGTGCGAATGAAGCGGTCTAAAGTTACGGTGATTCTCGTGTAGGACTATGATGGCGTTATCCTAACACATTACGTTCCTCCACGGCAGACCATCAATGCACAGCATTACTGTTCGTTTTTGGAGCATCACCTGCGACCAGCTTTGCGAAAGAAGCGGCGACACTTTCTGCGCAACCGCCCGTCGTTTTGCACGACAATGCGCGGCGCATACAGCGCAAGCTGTGGCTGCTCTGTTCGGTCGATGGGACTGGGAAGTACTGTACCATCCACCACACTCCCCGGACTTAAGTCACTGTGACTTTGATTCGATTCTGAAGCATTCGCTTCGGAACTGTTCCAGAGATTCGACAGGCAGTACACGGCTCCATTCGCACCGTCAACAGAACAGGCTCTGATAAAGGTATACTACGCCTTCCATAACGCTGGCAACGGGTTCTACACAACGCTGGTGACTACCTTTAGGAGAGTAAAAAGTGCAAACATGTAACTCTTTTGTATCGGTTGTGAATAAATAGTTGCCACTATTTAAGTTCCAACCCTCGTAGACACCACTAGATGAATGTTATGGAATTTAAATTTTATTATTTTATTATTCTTTTTATTTTTTATTATTATTATTTATCATTTCGTTACTTTTATTTACTTTTATTGTTTTATTTATTCATATTATTATTTAATCATATTATGGAATTTTAATTTAATATCATTGAATTGTAATTCGTCCACGAAGAAGAATAAAAGACTAGTTCCATAGATTTTTGGGTACTGCCCGACTGTGTCTGTGACGATAATCACATAGTAATGGGTGATTGTAATTAAAGTGCTGCTATTTACTTTGGTCCAGCGTGTCCTGTAGTTATGGTATGGCAGCGAAACTTGGCAGATAAGCTAACGCGTTGACGTTTAACCGATTTACACTAGAAAAAATGTTCCACGTTTTGCTACCAGATGCATATTTGGCACTGTACAGCATCTCATCGACGTCTCTGGTGCTCATATTGAACAAACTGTGTAAGAGGATGTTAATAATAAAATCATCATCTTGCCTGTCCAATTTTTTTTGGACATTTTCTGCCATGTCCTGTTCCTAACCCATTACATATGGAAACACTTACACATGCCTTTCTAGCATTCATAGCGCCAGATTTGCACCTGGTGTGCAAAAATGGAACTAATTTTTTCCGAGTGTAAGTCGTTTCAGTATTAACGCATTAGAATATCAATCAAGTTCCGTTGCCATGCGATAATGACAGCCCACTACTGACCTCTGTGAGCAGCTGTCCTTTAACTAAAGCTAACCATTCGGTATGAGCAGGAGAGACAGACAAGATGCAGCGAGTATCATCCTGCATTTGCGTTACGGAGATACTCGAGAAACTCCAATGGCAGAAGATAACAGGAAGACCTAACAAATAGGTTTACTGTTGTCATTCAAGACCGTAATCTTCAAGAACAATCGGGCAATAAATTACTTCGTGCCAAATACACTGTCGCTCAAAAGTTTTCGAACATCCTGAAAGTAAAACAAAAAAAATCTAGTTATCAGATTCAAATACGAATTAACTGCATTTTTCCTTCCGTGGCATGCTCCATGTAACGTTTAAGAGTAGTGTTCCAAGCTCTTAAAATTGAAATCGTGCAAAACTTAAATTTCCGTCATTATGCTGTTCAGGTTCCAAGCATTTCATACGGGTAATTTTGTATTATGGTGGCATAATATAATATTTCCTCACTAGAAGGCGTTCATAGGTCGTCTACAAATCTGTAAACACGGTTACAGGTAAGAAAGGGGCACGTAGCTCTGCACGAGGTATCAAAGAGTGAACTTCAGCATGTTGTCAGTGAAACATCGATAACGGGAAGAAGAAAGGAGCTTCCAAAAGAAAAACGCTCTTCAGTTGTGTCTATACGGGCAGCCGGTCTTACTGTGCGACAAACAGCACGACAAGAACATGTTTCCTTGGAAGGTGTCCATCATACCTTGCATAGGCATGCGGATACTGAGCAGAATATGGGCAGACCTCGAAAGGGTAGGCCGAAAGTCACATGAAAAAGGGATGACAAATATATAGTAGTCACAAGTAAAGATGCTTGCTTCAAAACAGCGCCAGTTTCAGCAGCAGAACTCAACCATTATAGGGAAGAGCCAGTGACTGTTAGTACTATGAAAACACATCTTCAGGCACTGAACTTTAACGGGCGTGTGGCGGCTATTATTAGGCAGAAGAGGCCACACTGAGCAAGACAACACGAAAGTTGGGCAGTAAATCAGTGGGAAAAGATACTTTTCACTGACGCACCCAAATTTGATGTCTTCGGCACAAAGCGACACATGGTTGTTCGCTGACTGCCAGGTGAACGAATGTTACACCAATGTGTATCTCCAACTTTAAACTGTGGAAGGGGTTCCCTCACGATCTGGGGGTGCTTTGGAGGCGGTAAGACTGATGATCTTGTACAAATAAACGGAACAATAAAAAAGAATTACAATCGATTCTACAATATTATGTAAAGCCGTGTGGAAGACGTTTGATTGGCAAAAATGAAAAAAGATGATTACAATCGAATCTATAGTATCATGCAAAGCCATGTGGAAAAATTTTGATTGGCAAGTGATTCGTCCTACAGCAAGATAGCAACCTTAAAATGTATTTGGGAATTTAGAAAAAAAGTAAGTATTAAATATGATCTAGCAGTCCCAGTCTCCAGACTGCAATCCTATTTAACTTATTTGGGATCACTTGGATAGAGCTGATAAATCAAGGCCTGTTAAAAACTTTAATCACCTCTGGACCTGACTACAAGAGGAATGGCGGCATATCACCGAGGAAACCCTGACACTAAGAATGCCTCGTTTATGCAGACCAGTGATTAAAGCCAAAGAAGGCTACTTTGAGCAGAGTAAAATTTGGCTGCATGCAGTTAGTTTCAACAAAAGGTTATTCCAAATCTTACTTATGTTTCTAACATTTCTGGTTCAAATTTGCATTTTTTCCTCAAAATCAATAATGTTGAAAATCTTTTGAGCGATAATGTGCGTCTCCGAAATCTCAACGATGACGAAATGAGAGAGACTAGATCCTGTGCACTTTTTTGTATTCCTCCGTTTTTTCTTGGTACAACATTCCATATTTAAAGTTAGATAACAAGTACACTACATTTCTTCTACTGATTTTTGCTTTTTTTTAACTGATTTTCGGATCGTTTGGCCACCTTCAGGTAACAACTGACTGGCGGCAGAACTTGTTTCTTAACGTAGAAATTATATATTACATAGTATACCATATCAAGCGCAATAAATAATTAATATGCACAGTATTACAGGTTAAATGGTTACAATGTTAAAGTTTTTGAGGTCTTGATATTGGCAGAGACTTTGCTAAACTGAGCAATCTTCGCATATGTGATAACAAATGTTTTTTAACATTGTAAATTAAACTTTAGACAATGTACACTACGCAATCTTGCAGTACTATATGTCAAACGGTTACGATGCCATTGTTTGTGAGGTCGTGACTTTGGTTTAGAACTGTCTGACACAACACTTGTGCAACAAACGTATTTTACATTGTAAACTACACTTACGCAGTGGGCAACATTAAAAAAAATGCATGGTTAATGTGCAGAGCACTGCAGTGTTACGAATGATATTGTTGCATTTTGTGGGATAAGCAAGGTGCAGAACGGGAAATTCTATTGTGTTTTAATTATATGTGCCAGTACATGTCATTGTGGCAGTTTGTGGGTAAGTGGCTTGTTGATTGTAAAATGTGAAGGTTACAAGCAGGTATGTGGCTAGCTATAATTGATCATTTAGAACCATCTGAGGATCTTAAACTAAATGCTTCTTTACCTCAAGTGCTTGTAACAGGCATAGTTTTCTTCCTTTGTTTTCTATATGTAGTAATTTTATGTGGATTTGGTATCTGTGTCCTTCCTTCAGAAAATGTTCGGTAAACGTGCAGTCTGACAAATGTAATCTCGAGCTGCGTTTGTATTCGCTCATCAGTTTGACATTACGAAAGCCACACTCAAACTTTGCTGAACATTAGCTGAAGGACGAACACAGAAACCAGATCCACACAGAAGTACTACACTCCTGGAAATTGAAATAAGAACACCGTGAATTCATTGTCCCAGGAAGGGGAAACTTTATTGACACATTCCTGGGGTCAGATACATCACATGATCACACTGACAGAACCACAGGCACATAGACACAGGCAACAGAGCATGCACAATGTCGGCACTAGTACAGTGTATATCCACCTTTCGCAGCAATGCAGGCTGCTATTCTCCCATGGAGACGATCGTAGAGATGCTGGATGTAATCCTGTGGAACGGCTTGCCATGCCATTTCCATCTGGCGCCTCAGTTGGACCAGCGTTCGTGCTGGACGTGCAGACCGCGTGAGACGACGCTTCATCCAGTCCCAAACATGCTCAATGGGGGACAGATCCGGAGATCTTGCTGGCCAGGGTAGTTGACTTACACCTTCTAGAGCACGTTGGGTGGTACGGGATAAATGCGGACGTGCATTGTCCTGTTGGAACAGCAAGTTCCCTTGCCGGTCTAGGAATGGTAGAACGATGGGTTCGATGACGGTTTGGATGTACCGTGCACTATTCAGTGTCCCCTCGACGATCACCAGTGGTGTACGGCCAGTGTAGGAGATCGCTCCCCACACCATGATGCCGGGTGTTGGCCCTGTGTGCCTCGGTCGTATGCAGTCCTGATTGTGGCGCTCACCTGCACGGCGCCAAACACGCATACGACCATCATTGGCACCAAGGCAGAAGCGACTCTCATCGCTGAAGACGACACGTCTCCATTCGTCCCTCCATTCACGCCTGTCGCGACACCACTGGAGGCGGGCTGCACGATGTTGGGGCGTGAGCGGAAGACGGCCTAACGGTGTGCGGGACCGTAGCCCAGCTTCATGGAGACGGTTACGAATGGTCCTCGCCGATACCCCAGGAGCAACAGTGTCCCTAATTTGCTGGGAAGTGGCGGTGCGGTCCCCTACGGCACTGCGTAGGATCCTACGGTCTTGGCGTGCATCCGTGCGTCACTGCGGTCCGGTCCCAGGTCGTCGGGCACGTGCACCTTCCGCCGACCACTGGCGACAACATCGATGTACTGTGGAGACCTCACGCCCCACGTGTTGAGCAATTCGGCGGTACGTCCACCCGGCCTCCCGCATGCCCACTATACGCCCTCGCTCAAAGTCCGTCAACTGCACATACGGTTCACGTCCACGCTGTCGCGGCATGCTACCAGTGTTAAAGACTGCAATGGAGCTCCGTATGCCACGGCAAACTGGCTGACACTGACGGCGGCGGTGCACAAACGCTGCGCAGCTAGCGCCATTCGACGGCCAACACCGCGGTTCCTGGTGTGTCCGCTGTGCCGTGCGTGTGATCATTGCTTGTACAGCCCTCTCGCAGTGTCCGGAGCAAGTATGGTGGATCTGACACACCGGTGTCAATGTGTTATTTTTTCCATTTCCATGAGTGTATATGTAGCCAACAAAGGAATAAATGTAAACATGTTGCAGGTACTTGATGTAAACAAACATTTAGCTCAAAACCCTCAGCTGGTTCTGAATGACAATTACAGCAGAGCACATCCCAACTTTTAAGCTTCACATTTTGCAACCAACCAGCTAAAAACAAAAAAATAGCCACAATGACATGTAATGATGCACCAAGTTAAAACACGATAGAATTTCCTACTGCTTACCTTGCTTACCCCAGAAACTTCAACAATGTAACATTTGTTACTGTCATGTTGTTTACTTTAACCATGTACTGTGTTTGATATTGCTCATTGCAGAAAGTGTAATTTGCAACGTGGAACATATTTGTTGCACAACCTAAGTTACTAATGTTCAGTCACACTGTCCTCAACTAGTGTCACAACCTCATAAAATATGGAATCATAACCATGTAACACGTAATACTCTAAGATGATGTATTTTTATTATTGTGTATAATATTGCTCTTGCCTAAAGTTTAATTTACAATGTTAAAGCAAAAAAATGTTTGGTGCATAAAATCAATGACGAGTGCTTACTTTAGCAGTTCTTCAGCCAACGTCAGGACCTCACAAACTTTAACATTGAACCATTTAAACTGTAATGTTGTGTAGTTTAATTATTTATTGTACTTATTAGTATCCATCGTGTACAGTGTAATTTCTATATTAAGAAACATTTCTGATGCACAACTAACTAAGCAAGTAGATTGTACCCTTGCTTATAATATTTGGTTACATAAGAACTACAGCCACTTTCAAATGCTAGTTAGTTGTTTCCTGAAGGTGATCTATTAAGCCGAAAACTAGTTTGAAATGAGCGGAAATCAGTAGAACAAAAAGAGAGTATTTGCTATTCAGCCTTCGTCTCATTACATGCTTGCTGGCAATCGGTGGTCTCATGGAACATTCACATATCCAATAGGGAACGGTGAAACGATACTGGTACCAGAAACTACCTCCACCAAAAACAGTTATGTGGTAGAAAATAAGAAAAATAGCCCGTCAGATGGCTCTCGAATCCAGACGATGCTATTACCTCCAACAAATTATCCTCTCCTGTAGATCGTTAGGAAATTCCATAAGGCTTGGATAATATCCTCATTGGCTGTACTGAATCGCAACTCACTTTAAATCTGAATATGTGCAACATAACAGCTGAAAGTGAGAGGAAGAACACGGTAGTGTACCATTAGTGGCGAACGTCTAGATGAAGACACATTTTAAAAATTTGGGGGTTACACGTAGAAGCGAATTAAAATGCGATGCCACATCATAGCACTGCCAGTCAGAGTCTGTATAAATGTTGTGTCAGCACTATTACACAAAGTTTTGATTGTGGCTGTGTTCTTAAAGGTTATTTTATTCAATCGTACTCGAAGTTCTATATTCTGCCCTGAAACATATTGTAATCATTATACAGAACAGCGCAGATTGTAAATCGTTTGTGACAGGTCACACAAATCATTAATTACGACTTTAGCAGGGTAAATTTACGGTCCACAGTGTAATTGCGACACACATTTTACTGAATAAGGGAAATCCAATAACTAAAACCAAAACTGTCTACATTAACAGATTAACGAGAGAGCTATTGAATAAATTTTTGCCTGTAATATTGTTTATGCTCTCCGCTGTGATGCATTAACGAAGCAGAAAATCAACCCCTGACTTGATTAGAGATTATATCAAAATATTTTGCTTTTCCAAGTTCAACCCAATTTAAGCTCTTGTCTATCACATAAGTATGTAGTAACATCCAAGCTTTGAAATCCTTCATTAGTTTTTGAGTTTTGAATTCTTAATAGCTTTTCAATTATAGTTTTGAACACCAGCTTCTGATAGTAAGACCTCAATATTCCTATTCCAGATTTTGTAGCTACATTCGCACCACTTTGTTCAACAGTTCTCTGAATTCATTTTAATACTCGTTTCAAGGTTCAAGCTAAAATTTCCTTTACTGTCAGTAAGTAAACGTTACAATAAAATAGACATATTCGATGATTTTAAAGCATAGAAATAATCAAATATCTCAAGACTACTTCCTACAAAAATTTCATTAAGATTGGTTAATTTTAAGGACAAAACAGTTGTCACTATACTCAGAAAAACAAACTTCAGGGAAAATGGTTTTTAAAATTTCATTAAAAAGGAATGCTAATACAAGACCATTATCCGTTAAAAACTACCAGCAACATACGCTCTCCTTTCCTGCTACTGTAACGCTTTTTATGGTCAGTAGACTGTGCCTGAACGTAGTAGAATGAAATTCAACACCTACAGGTTGAGTTTGAATGTCAACTTAGCACTGCAATCCACATCCAATTTCACTACTTTCTCCAGTTTGGCCCTTGGGGAAAAATGGACTGCCATTCGTCCACATACATTGACAAATCCGTTTGAAATTGTCAAAAACATACCGCAGGTAGTGGTAAAGGTGAATGGTGGACACATCCAATACTGGTGTCCACTAATGGGTGTCCAAATACTTTTGATCAGATAGTGTACACCACCGGCAGCAGCACTTTCAAATACTAATCCTTCTTTTCTTCCCATGAGGATTCCAAATGTCAGAGCAATTCTGTAGAATTAGTGGCACACAAGCCTTTTATTCAGTTTGGGTCAGATGTGCATTTAATTGTGCTAGAACTCTTCCAACAGACCTTAGCTGTTCACCTTGTCAAATGCTGACAAAACATTGGTATTACGAACCCTTCGTCATTTGTGAGTAGATAAAGTTTAGTCTGTATTTTGCGTATATTTCGGTACGATTTATACCTGTTTCTACCTTCGTACCAAATGTGAATCTTTCCGATTCATTTGTGTAGTCAGAAAATCCTGCATGGTGTAAGGACTAGATAGGAAAAGCTGGAGGGCATACCGCCTGGGTTATGAAGCAAAACGCGCTAATGGAACGCTGGAGAGTAGGACGAGAGGGAGCCAGCTGAGAACACGGCTTCAGTCAGTAGCCAGCCGTCGTAGTGATATCTCAGATTCGAGGTTAGAACCTTCACAGTTAAATCCTATTACGGCCTCGAATGTCCTTTGATTCTGCTGGTTGAATCGTGAGATGTTTAAACGGTGCTCCTTGACATTTGCTAATTAGAAGAAGAACCATTTGTGAACCTGTGGTGTCACCGCCAGACACCACACTTGCTAGGTGGTAGTTTTAAACCGGCCGCGGTCCATTAGTACATGTCGGACCCGCGTGTCGCCACTGTGTGATCGCAGATCGAGCGCCACCACAAGGCAGGTCTCGAGATACGGACTAGCACTCGCCCCAGTTGTACGGACGACTTTGCTAGCGACTACATGGACGAAGCATTGCTCATTAGCCGAGCTAATAGTTAGAATTGCCTTCAGCTAAGTCAATGGCTACGACCTAGCAAGGCGCCATTAGTAACACTGCATGTATCTAAAGAGTCTCACTTGTATCGCCACAATCTCCAGATGTACCACAAGGATGGATTAAAGTTAAGTATTCCAGCAGCTACGTACTTTTCTTTATAGCATTCATTACGTATCCTGTTTCAAACCTCACGCCATCCTGCTTTAGCTTAGCGCGTGCCTTTCGGCTTCCTCTCATTGGGTCCAGGCTGTCTTGTCTAGACACAACAGAACCAACTGAACATTTTGACATAAAAACAGTTGAGATTGCAATAACATTTGTTTATTATTACCGGTTTTGGCTTATGTCAAAGGCGTCCTCAGATTATTTGGGCCCTGCACGGGTAGGAAGCGGTACTACTACCTGTGGTGTTAAAAGAAAGTAGAGAAATGCTGTAGCGTTTGCCCCTAAGGCTGGTACTGGCGGCTCCTTGGTTCTTCACGTGACACCACGACCGCACACTGTGACTGGTGGCTGTGGAGCCACCAGTTAAGTCGTGTACAATTCCCGCGCCGACTATGAATTCCGTGAGCAACAACCAATGGCAAGTGCTACACAAGACATGAAATGTCGGCACAGCATGAAATTTCCGAAGTAAGTGCTCGTAGACCAAGTGTGAGTACATAACATTATAAACCATGAAGCAAATAGTCAGCTATGTTAAAATAAACACTGACGCTAAACCCATACAGTATTACGCTACGCTGCAGCAGCAGTTCATATGGTCGCTCCCAGACAATATAGTGTTTTCTTTACGATTGTAACAGACAGAGGTCAGTATTTCTTTTCTCTCCTATTATCAACGTACAGATAGTTTAAGTAATAGCACGAGACTTGAAACACACGAAGGATTCACAAATGAAATTATGCTAGAGAGAGGAGTCAGGCAAGGAGACTAATTATAACCACTCCTGTTCAACTTAGTAATGGACTACATCAGTGATAGTCTGAGAAACAAACCAGGCTACAGAATGGGAAACTGAGTACTAAATGCTATGTGTTATGCTGATGAGGTTGTATGGGTAGCATATGATGAGGATAATTTACAAAGCTTACTTCTCCAGTTTAATAAAATAGCTAAGCAATATGACGTTGAAAACTCGTCTAAAAAGGCTACGAAAGTGATAATACCAAATGCACTGGCACTATGTAAATTAGAACTAAATAGTGTGTCAATCTTAGAAGCGACGAGAACTAATTTTCTAGGGACTGTTATTGCCAGCTATAAGGAGTTAGCCATGGAAGTGAAAAATCAAGGGACAAGGGCAATAAAGGCAAGTGGATGTCTGAAAAATACTGTATAGAGAAACTAATTTGGCAACTGAAGGGAAAATTACAATATATAAAACAATAGTGAGTCTTGATTTGATATATGCAGCAGAAACTGGAGCAGCAACGAAAAAGGTAATACAAGAGTTAACGGCAGTGGAGATGAAGGTACTAAAACAGATCCAAGGAATAACCATGTGTGACAAAAGAACAAATGTGTCGATAAGGAAATAGTGTAGAATGTAAAATATAAACAAATGGATAACGTCAAGAAGAAGATATTGGAAGGACCATGTGGAAAGGGTGGATCATTCAAGAAAATCTTAAATTTGAAAATATGGACGACCACAAGATAACGACTACTCAGAGGACTACATATGAGATGAGATGGTAGTTGGTCCGGTTGAGCCATTGAATGACACAGACAAAGCGGCCAACCCTGGTCAACAGAAGAAGAAGAAGAAGAAGATAGTTTAAATTACGCATGCATACAGTTATTGACCAACGCATGCTACGTGAAATAAGTTCCTGACCCGCTTCCTTAAATTTTCCTTAACGTTACAGTTATAATTAAGTACTTTTAACTTCTCGACAAAGTCTACCAGCAGTTATTGTTATCTAGATGAACAAATTATTGATCGAGTTACGTTAGTTGCTCAGTGCTGTAATAGATGTTGAGTTTCACGTAATGGATGATCATTAACCTAAAAGTAACTTATTTATGAGACTAGTAAGTCTCAAACGTTCATGATAGATGAGCGAAATGTGTTTATCATTCAGTTTCCTGCAAATTTTGCAACCGTATGTTTATCTACGTATACTAGAGGTAATGGAACGTTTATGTAAAGAATATCAATATTTGGCCTGGGAACGGAGGAGAAGTGGTAGCATAAAGCGCACAGTCATCATTTTACGTTCCTATGCTCTGCGTTAAATTGCAGACCGCTTCTCAGTGATTCATGAAGTGAAGGCAAGTGGCGCTGTTGACGGAGACTCGTCCGTCGGATTGTTACGTTAAGCTCGGCGGCCCCCTCGTTAGAATCAATCGCAACATTGCGCCATACAGCCACTTATCACAGCCATCCACACGTCACAGATGCCCTCCTGACACTTCATAACAGGTCGCAGGAAGGTATCAGAAATCCATCTCCACCAGCACCTTGCCTAAGATAGTGATCCTGGATGACTACATCTGCACCCCTGCGTTCAATCGCTTAGTAAGGAACTACACGGATTTTAGTGTAAATAAAGTTGGGCTAAAGATCAACTGCCTCGTTTACTTTATATGTTTCATTACTCAAAACAATCAGTAACGTTTTTGTAACCGTATAATTTTAAATTATAATTGCTGTTTCACATCCCTGGATTGTTAACTCTTAGGTCCCAGAACTCTTTGCCTGTAATCGAATAACAAGTACATAAAGAAATATCTGAAATATGGGCTGCGTGAGGAGCCATGGTACAACGACAGCTGCCAAAGTGATAGAGATACTGTCTGTCAGAGACTTGCATCTGATTCACTTCCGCGAGTGCTGATTAAAGACAGAGTGCGTTTTCATGCTGGTATAATCATTGTTTCCGAACTGTGCTGCAAAATGTGTTCACATCGTTCCAAATTCACAGATTTCTTAAGTGCAGGAGGGGGTCTAACGCTAACCACAATAAACATCCCCATAACATACTAACACTTCCCCAGTTGTTCATTGTTGGCAGTACACATGCTGATGAAAATTTCTCCAGGCATTTTCCAAATCCAAATCCTTCTGTTGCCAAATAGCATAGCAAGATTCATCGCTTCAAATCATTCATTTCTAGTCAGTTATTGTCCAGTGGCGTTGTTCTTTACATCGCATTAAACGTCGATGTTTGCTGCAGAGATGTGTGACTTACAAAGCGCTGCCTGAGCATCCTATAGCAGGTTTTTTAATCTACAAACAATCAGTGTGTTATCTGCGCTTATGGTAGTATTCATGCCAATTTCTTATAACCACCTTCTGCAATCCTCGGCTACCCCTGTCTGTCAGTACATGAGGTTTGCTTCATCTTCGTTTAACTGTGGTAGTTCCTTCGCATCTTCACTTTACAGTGACAGCACCAATAGCGAACCTGGGAAGTTTCCGAAGTGCTATAATTTCCATGATTGGTTTGTAACACAGGAGACATCGACTACTCGACATTTCAAGTGAAAGAGCTCTACTCGCCAATCAACTCTGCTGTTACTGCCTCTACACTGCCAACACAATACTCCCCGCCTGCTTTTATTCTGGCAGCTCCAACATTCGTAATATCCAGTGTTCGACTCGGCACTGGATGGGGGTTTGCGGATACTTTTGGTCGAATAGTGTAATTGCAGACATATCTACTAAGGAGTCATCTGTGCTAGACATCTGCTGCCACCACTGATGTCTACCAAAGGAAACTTCAAGACGAGATACTGGAGATTGTGGTACTTTATCACAACACAGATTTTTCTGTGCCCGGGGAATGGGTGTTGGTGTAGTGCTTATCATTTCATCATCATTTGTGAATGTGGCTAGATAGGACTGTGTAAAGATTGGGACTTTGAACAACCGCTGATAACCCCGCAGTTGAGCGGTCCACAAACCAAACATCATCATCAACAACACAGACGCAGAGCAAGGGTGCCTATTATAGTGTAACAGGCCAGTGTGCCTGTCTCTCTCATATATCGTAGAATCCGATACAGGTTAAATTCATGACACAGTCCAACCGAATCGAAATTGTAAAGCTAAAAATCTTGTTCATTCTTTTACTGTTTCATAAACAGAACTGATATATATTAAATTGAGTAAAGATGTGTTTATAATTTAATTTGAAAGTGCGATTATAATTTAAATTTGTTGTCATTATTCCTATTTGTGTAATTTATTCGGAAAACATTTGTAAGAGAAGTATTCAATTTTGAAAGAAACGCTTTGAATGTATTATACGACCTTTTTAATGATTTCTGAACTGCGATCTGCTGTATCTTTGTACTGGTTGATATGTATAAGTTGCAAGAAGTCACTCATCTATGGAGTAGTGAGTTGAAAATTGGCAGATGATGACGTGCGCTGTTGGCATGTGAATTTGGTTAGTTTCCTCTGAAAAACGTTTGTTTAATGTTTGTATGACAATGGAAGATTAATTTGAGGAATCTTGTGCGAAAACTCGTAAAATGAAGGAAATAAGAGAGCCAATGGGAAAGCTTGTAGAAGAAGTGTCCAGATTGTTTTATTCAGACTGAGCATACCTATTAGATAAGGGCATTGTTAATTACAGAGAGCCCCAGTACTTAACGAGCAAGAAATTCATCAAGGAGCTGCAACAAACAGGTGCTGATCGCCTTTCTTTCTCGCCTAGTTATTAGCTGCACTTATTTAGCGATGTAAGTTGAAAAGGTGCACTTGCTTCGATCTTTGTTTTCCCAATTATTCATTCGACATGACAGGAGACGCTGTCTCGCAACCAGTAATCGATTAATGTTCAGTAATGCTATGAGGTGAGTGATATGGTGGCACAGCTGAATGTTGATCGTTCATGGATAGGGAGATGTGCTCTCTGTTTGTGGGGAGCCAAATGAGGATCCACTTTACTTCGCTCTGTATACGAAGGTTATAGAAAATTGTTTAAACTGGTACAAAGTACTCCCATCATACATAGTACAGTGGCTGTAATCAAGAAATGAGGAAGATTGAACGATATGAGAAGCAGAAATAAATTAGTAGTTAATCACATAAATACTACTACCTTTGTTTTGGCAGCCACAATATAAGTCAAAAATGTGTTTCCAGATATTAAGTAATTACATTCCCCCTACAGGGACAGTAATTGGACGCACATGTGCTGTTGAAGGGACATAAAGGTAGTCAGCTATCGCATGCCGCTCAGTAAAAAGAAGCCACGTTTAATGTATTGCAATAAAGCCATCCGAGCAGAAAACACCTAAATTGGAATAGTTAGCACAATTTATCTCACAAAAATGCGAAATAATCACTGGAGAAAATGGAAGAACAACCGATGGATAGAAGCTAAACAGAGCTGACGCAGATTGCTGTATGCCAACGGCTAATGGACAAGCCAACAAAGCGAGCACGTAATTTACTTACTGATTTCGCCGCCTAAATGTGCAAACACAGCGGCAGGACGCCGGACAGAACAATACAGGAAATTACCAATGCAAACAGGCTGCCGCACCAAGTGGTTTCCCAGAAATGCGAGCGCCTGTCATTGGCAATAATTCACGCACAACACCGGGCCCGGTACAAAAGTGTCGTCCCCGCTAATTCTTTATATGGACCAAAGCTGTAATTAGGCTAATGAGGGCAAGCTGGGAACCTTGTAATTTTACAGTATTGGCGAAGAGTTTTCGCTGTTTCCATTCTGGAAGTTTGGAAATGTCTCATTTACAGAGTATGCACATACCTGTTTTACACAAAAACCATTTTGATCACCAGGAGCTCACGAAACAAGGCCAACGTATATTCGCAATTTCGGAAACTTTCTATGTTACTAAGGTATTTTTATAGCCCAATAGGAGACCGGTATGAGACAAATTCAGTCATAACTCTTCTTGCGAGTCTCACAGGAAATGCGGAGCGAAATTGAGTTGACTACATATATTTTTTTTTTTGTGTTGAGGTGGGGCAGATGTACTGCTGAAAGATACTAAAGAACATATATGTTTTGGGTCATCAGTCTTCTGACGCGTTTCATTGGATCCGACCCGAATACTTCTACCGAGCTAACTTCTTCATCTCAGAGCAGGACTTGCACCCAACGTCCAGAGTTATTTGTTTGATATATTCCCGTCTCTGTCTTTTCCTGTAGTTTTAGCCTCTACTGCTTCCTAATTTAACAATGAAGTTCTTTCTTTACGTCAACGTATGTCCTGTCGTCATTGTGTTTCTCCTTGTTAATGTTTTCCACTTGTCCCTCTCTTCAGCGAATCAGCAGATAGAAAGCTTATTTCACATCCCACCGGTTCATTCAGTGTTCTGCATCCTTCTATAGCACCACATGTCGAACAGCTCGATCCCATTACCTTCTATTACTATGCTCCAGCTGTACTATCTCAGAAATTTCTTCCTCAAGTTAAGACCGATGTAGACATCATTTGGGCAGGACGACCGCCTTTGCCTGTGCTGAACAGCTTGTCTTCCACACAGCGTTCGCCGCATCTTATTTTGCTTCCAAGACGGCAGAATTCCTTAACGTTTGATCTGTGGTCTCAAATTTATACGTTAAGTTTACCGCTAATCTCATTTTTGCTACTCTGTATTAATTTCAACTTTCATTGGCTCCGTCTCAATCCTTAGGGTGTGTTCAATAACGATTCCCTGCAATTATTTCTCACGTTCAATGAGGATAACAATTTAAAGTCGGTAATTTAGAAAGAATGAGACAGAAGTATAGCCTACTCCTACAGCATACAGTCCATACACTCATGAAACGGTACAGGTAAATGAGGAGTTCGTTACAAAGAATAAATGTTCTGGGACACAAACTATATGCATTAAGTTTTATTCATGACACTCTAACGGTCAGAGAGGGAAAAGTGGTTGAGAACCTTCGGAAACGGGTAGATAATGTCTTAAGAAACTGTAAGACGAACATCAATAAAAGTAGCAAATGGGTCAAGAGTGTTGACGAAGGCATCCCATGCTTGGGAATTAGGTTACAAAATACTAAATATAGTATAGTAACACTGTTGTTTGGGAATAAAAAATCTGATGATGGCAGAAATAAAGATATGTAACACAAACTACTAACAGCAAGAAAGTATTTGATGTGAGCGAGGAATATGTTAATATTTAATATGAAATTAACTGTGTCAAATAGTGTTTTTAAAATGTTTCTCCACAATTTACAACATCGAACATTAAATATGCTAGGGAACTAACAGACTTCTGACACTCACTGTCCCATACAGTCTGCGTAGGCTGAACAGTTTGCATGAGGTGGTGGGAGTGGGGGTTGGGGGTTTACAACTGAGAAGGAAGCATGTAAATCTCTATTGGTCGCTCATTACCACATTTCATCGTTCTCGTCAGACTCACTATCGAAGGAAATAGAGAAATACAAGACTTTTGTTATATATATGTAAACTATCGTATTTGTAACGTAATTTGACTATAGAAAATTATTTTTACTATGCTCAGTACTTTTTGACAGTGTCCCTAACAGTTCCAGCTTCGGTGGTATTGTTACATGTTACTTCATTCTCCTAATCACAGCGAATTATAGATATTCTGAGAGCTTACACTCATGTGTAACTTCTTACGGATCTGTGCATTGCCGGCCGCGGTGGTCTAGCGGTTCAGGCGCTCAGTCCGGAACTGCGGGACTGCTACGGTCGCAGGTTCGAATCCTGTCTCGGGCATGGATGTGTGTGATGTCCTTAGGTTAGTTAGGTTTAAGTAGTTCTAAGTTCTAGGGGACTGATGACCACAGATGTTAAGTCCCATAGTGCTCAGAGCCATTTGAACCTGTGCATTAAGCCTTGGTATTATAAATCTGTTGCACTACAGTTTCAGTATTAACACTATTGTACCTATGTTTCCACATTACTGGGGGCCAGTAAATACACAACTGCAGATACCCTTAGATTTGTGCCTTCAGTTGTTATTGGCCGTAAGTGATGAACAATAGTCAATTAACGTTTTGTTTATATATGGTAATCATTTTCCGTCGTAGCTTAGACAACGTTTATGGTCATACCTAAGGCTTGCCCCAATCCATTTGTAGCTTAACGAATCCCTATGTGCTCTCGTTGAATGTGAAATAAAGCGTACTTCTGTCAACAATCCGTCCCACTAGTATACTTCAGTTCTCCATGTCTTCTGAGTTTTAGACGTCTCTTCATCGTTTGCTGCACTGGGTCGAATGCAATATATATATTGGAGGTATCACAATATGAAACCGTAACGTAAGCGATAAGCTACAGGCACTAAAATAGAAACCTGTAGAGTATAGTGCTACAGAAGAGAGCTGAAGATTAGATGGATATATGTGGCAACTAATGAAATAGTGACCATCGCGTGAGATGGCTGCTTTATTAGAATCATAGGAGGCATAAAAAATTTACCATATAACTAGCAGACGAGTTTGGGTTGCTGCATAAAGAACTTATTCTGACGTCAAACTTATGAAACAGGACAATCGATCAATTCTAACAATAATTACTGGCATTTCATGAGCGCAGCTTTAAGGGCTACGATGATTCGCATAAATCTAACAACAATTTATGCCGGATACCGCACTAAATTCTTTTTTTATTGTTTCATATAGACTCTGGCAATACACCGTACAATTAGGTACATGATTCAGGAAAACAAACCTACATTGCCGTTACTTTACAAATGGGGCATGAAAGTAGAGAAGTTTATAAGTTAAAATTGTTACACGCTGATTCCATGAATACGGAGGAAAACGACTCTGTCTCATTGGAGGTGAAGCTTTTTGATAATAGAACAGTTTAAGAAGTGTGTCAGATGATTAGTAAAAACTAATAGTATCATTAAAGATCAGTTTTGTAAGAACTAAAGTATTTATAAGTAAATTTACAATTACATTTACAGATTTAAATTGACAATTAAATTTACAGGTTTGATATTTCCGAGAACTTATAACTAATTGGAGGGAGAAAGAATCAATAATTTAGAGTTCTTCTTATAGAATTTTTCGCCTTCGTTTTTCGCATGTCAGGCACAACGCATTACCCTATTTTAGACTGTACAGTAATTAGAATTTGGCGAGGGTATTAACTTCAACATCTCTTTTGTTGGGAAACTTTCTAGCGGATTATAATTGTGTTCCATGATTTTTTTTGTCCTTTCTGGTTACTATTAGAATGGAGAAACTGCGTCGTATTAGGTACATGCTGTTGGATAGCCTGGTACCAAGATCCTTTGAAGTTAGTCTCATTACATAACTGTGACCTATCTTAGTTTTACTTAATTGCTAGTTGTCGATAACAATCACAGTAACGAAGAAACATTATCGTGAGTGCTAGCTATTGCACAATCTTAGCCACATGTTAAACGCACTCTTTGCACGTTACAACGATCTCCCTTGCGTACATTAGAAACGTACTTGAAATCATTACACATCTTAAAATATCCTGCGGTAGGCAGCTCGCATTTTTCACCCAAACTCTACTCTTTCAAAGGAGAAGGAGCCATACATGAAGCCTGTATTTTATAACATATTATATGGCTGTAAGATAGCGAACACGTCCGCTGTTAGCAGGAATATATCTGTGGGTGACAAGGAGGGTTAGCTATGACCAAACACGTTATTGTAGAATTCTGTTTCCGTAGAGATCCAGCTGCAAACACTTTATGCTAGCCGTTTGAAAGGAGGTATGACTTTGGCAGACTGTACAGAATGCTCGACAACCGGATTTGTGGGACCAGCCACCACTTCGCAAATGGCAGCCGCCTGCCTTTCCCCTGTTGGTGGGCGGACACAGGCGCCCAGAATGCAATTAGTCTCTAGCCGCAGCAGCTCAATGGCATGCGGGCACCACCTGCTCGCCATGGATCGTCAGGCCAGCTCACGCACCGTGCAGCAGTCCATTCTACCGTCTCGTTACATCACTACCTAATACACACGCAGGGGTGAAACTCCTGCTCGCCTTCGTTATTCACTGCAGTTGCAATTAGCCAGAAGATCTGCAACTTGAACTGTTAATTACAGCATCCTGTGAATGTGGCTGGTATTCTTTACATTCATTTGCATACTGGCATAATACTGACTGGAATGCACTCTTTGATATGCTGCAGCTATCAGGATGTAATACAGATGTGGAAAGATTATTGCAACTAGCACATAACCGAGACTGGTATAATAAGAGGCAAAGAACGCGAAAGAATCCGAGCAGTTGTTGAAGGAATTCAAAAGGCTTGTAGCCTATCACTGTATAACTCTGTAAGTACGTTGAGCGAGATGTAGAGAAACAGAGGAGAAATTCTGAAAGTGAAATTAGAGTTTAAGGAGAAGAACTGAGAATTCCACGTTTTGCCAATTACCTTGTAACTATGTCAGAGACAAAAAAAAATGGCTCTGAGCACTATGGGACTTAACATCTATGGTCATCAGTCCCCTAGAACTTAGAACTACTTAAACCTAACTAACCTAAGGACAGCACACAACACCCAGCCATCACGAGGCAGAGAAAATCCCTGACCCCGCCGGGAATCGAACCCGGGAACCCGGGCGTGGGAAGCGAGAACGCTACCGCACGACCACGAGATGCGGGCAGACAAAAATAAGCTTCGAAGTCACTTCAGTGGTATGGATTGTGTCTTGACGTGCTGTTGTTAGGTGAACACCGAAAAAGTAAAAAACAAGTGAGGGAATGTATTTCAGTTAAATCAACCAAAAGTGATGTATTTCGATGGGATACTGAAAACAGCAGGCCAGGTTTACTATTTTGGCGCCACAACTACCAATGAAGTCAGAAAAGTTGAAGATTAATCTGTCGGCAACAAAATAGCAAAGACAAATTCTCTGATGAAGAAAAGTACGTTAACGTTAAGTAAAACTTTAAGTGCTAGAACGTTTTTTCTCAAAATACTTAAATGAACTGACATGAATGACAGAAGAAATAGTTTAGCTTCACGTCGACGGCGCGGCCATTAACGATGGAACCCAAACTCGGTTTCAGAAAGAATGGGAAAGTAGATCTGTCTTGCCCTTTTCAAAGGATGCAAGCTTTCATTTGCCTGTAATGATTTTTAGACATTCCAAGAAAGCTAAATCTGGATGGCTGTACAGTGATTTCAACTGTTGTCCTCATGAGTGCAATTCCAGTGTGCTGACAACAGCGCGACCTCACTCGGTACGAATGAACAGATGAAGTGAAATCAGTTAATGACACTGACATGAAAAGAGTCGATGCAAATACACTCCTGGAAATTGAAATAAGAACACCGTGAATTCATTGTCCCAGGAAGGGGAAACTTTATTGACACATTCCTGGGGTCAGATACATCACTTGATCACACTGACAGAACCACAGGCACATAGACACAGGCAACAGAGCATGCACAATGTCGGCACTAGTACAGTGTATATCCACCTTTCGCAGCAATGCAGGCTGCTATTCTCCCATGGAGACGATCGTAGAGATGCTGGATGTAGTCCTGTGGAACGGCTTGCCATGCCACTTCCACCTGGCGCCGCAGTTGGACCAGCGTTCGTGCTGGACGTGCAGACCGCGTGAGACGACGCTTCATCCAGTCCCAAACATGCTCAATGGGGGACAGATCCGGAGATCTTGCTGGCCAGGGTAGTTGACTTACACCTTCTAGAGCACGTTGGGTGGCACGGAATACATGCGGACGTGCATTGTCCTGTTGGAACAGCAAGTTCCCTTGCCGGTCTAGGAATGGTAGAACGATGGGTTCTATGATGGTTTGGATGTATCGTGCACTATTCAGTGTCCCCTCGACGATCACCAGTGGTGTACGGCCAGTGTAGGAGATCGCTCCCCACACCATGATGCCGGGTGTTGGCCCTGTGTGCCTCGGTCGTATGCAGTCCTGATTGTGGCGCTCACCTGCACGGCGCCAAACACGCATACGACCATCATTGGCACCAAGGCAGAAGCGACTCTCATCGCTGAAGACGACACGTCTCCATTCGTCCCTCCATTCACGCCTGTCGCGACACCACTGGAGGCGGGCTGCACGATGTTGGGGCGTGAGCGGAAGACGGCCTAACGGTGTGCGGGACCGTAGCCCAGCTTCATGGAGACGGTTGCGAATGGTCCCCGCCGATACCCCAGGAGCAACAGTGTCCCTAATTTGCTGGGAAGTGGCGGTGCGGTCCCCTACGGCACTGCGTAGGATCCTACGGTCTTGGCGTGCATCCGTGCGTCGCTGCGGTCCGGTCCCAGGTCGACGGGCACGTGCACCTTCCGCCGACCACTGGCGACCACATCGACGTACTGTGGAGACCTCACGCCCCACGTGTTGAGCAATTCGGCGGTACGTCCACCCGGCCTCCCGCATGCCCACTATACGCCCTCGCTCAAAGTCCGTCAACTGCACATACGGTTCACGTCCACGCTGTCGCGGCATGCTACCAGTGTGGAGCTCCGTATGCCACGGCAAACTGGCTGACACTGACGGCGGCGGTGCACAAATGCTGCGCAGCTAGCGCCATTCGACGGCCAACACCGCGGTTCCTGGTGTGTCCGCTGTGCCGTGCGTGTGATCATTGCTTGTACAGCCCTCTCGCAGTGTCCGGAGCAAGTATGGTGGGTCTGACACACCGGTGTCAATGTGTTCTTTTTTCCATTTCCAGGAGTGTAGTTTCCAATAAAATGCTATCATGTACTTTGTACATTTCTTCAATTGCGCTATTCCCACCTACCCACGTACCACATTAAGCCCTTGTTGTTGTGTTCAGAAATCATAAACGGTACCAAGAAGGCAATGAAAATGTGAGTCGGGCTTGCAAGCATGTGTAGACAGTTTAATGGCTTATCCACCTGCTCACAATGAGCAGGAAAACCAGAATTGAGTCACAGTGTAGCCGAAATTATCAACTTTCTATTTTGAAGGTATTTGTCTTGAGTGAGGAAGTGAGAGGTGGGCAATAAACAGTACAGAGGTGATTATAAGGTTCCTCAATGGGTTGCAAAATATTCTAGGCTATATGAGATCTTGAGGAACTAGGCTGAGTTACTAAACAGAATTGGAGGGCAAATGTATTTCTTGCAGAATTTAGTGGAAAGGGGTGACAGTTTGGTTTGGTGACTCCTGAGACTTCGTGGAATACTTACTTTTGTAATAGATGGTAGGAATTCTTGATTAAAGATATCAAATTATAAGGAAGATGACTACAGAAATGATGAGAGTTACTTAGAATAGATTAGTGTGAGGAGCTGCATCAGGTAGTCCTCTTACCGAATACCACAATGGTATCAGCCTAATAGTTTTTATAAACATAAATGAGTGCAGATCAGTTAATTCTAAACAATGGACGAAAACGTCACAATGACAACTTGAAGATTACATCTAATAGTACATACTTTTTGCGAATTACAATATGAAACTTTGTTAAACACTGTCACCAAAACTTTATGTATCACCAGAGTGAGAAAAGTCAATAATAACTATGAAAATAAAACTCTAAATATGTAGCCTTATATCTGCATTGCACTGGGAAAAGTGCACCACAATGAAAATACAGACAATATATTCTGTGTGTCCTGTTTCCCTTCGTCAACGATATCTGCTGTTGACAATTATTGTGGTGCTCATTTTATTCTTAGTCTTCCAGCGACAGCACTGTTCAGCTTTGCCTTTGGCTTATTTGTCCAGCATTGATATACATTCAAAGTGGTACACAGCTGTATGGTTAGGTTTAGTATTAAATAATTGGCCGATTTGGGCCTCGAATGTGGGTTCACTGAATGTGATGAAAGAGCAGTGGAACAAAGCTATACTGATCTGTGGTTCATCATGTATAGACCTCCTGTACATTGCTTCAACCCATCATCTTCTCGTTCTTTGTTTGGCTTCTGGTTTGATAACTGACCTCTTCATATTGATACAGCTGTTTCTGTCATCTCTAACGTCTCTTAGATTTTCCTGTAGGTGATAAATACTCCTATCTTTCCAACATACATTCGGTGATTCTAAGGCCTTGTGCTCGTTTTCTGTCGTTCCTGATGTCTTCGTCCATTGCTAGTCAATTTCTTTCATTTACGTTTTGCAATTACTTACACATACTGAAAGGAATTAATTGTTCCTTTCGTTGGGTATATGATATAATACTTTCAGTATTGTTCAGCTACATATACTCACAGATCCTTGTATCCTAAGATTAATTTCTATTATTCACTATGTCCAATATTTGCATACATTTACTGGGACACATAATTCTTGCAAGTACAATATTTGTTGAATATGGGCTTTGGTTCAGTATCGCTTTATAATAGTGATGTATCAGAACATTTTCACCGTCTGATAAATTGCATTACAATTATGATACGATATGTGCATCGGAATTAACCGCAATAACAATATTACAATAAAATGACAGTATATTTCTACCTTTAACCTCAGGTATTTCACACTAATACAAAAGCTGTATAGGAGAAAATTCTTATTTTACGTCGTTAGCGTTGTAAAGATTGAAAAGTAGAAGGAAAGGAAGACGAAGTGTTGTTTCTGGAATTCAGGTCAGTATTTCTTCAGCGTGTTTCTGTGTGTTTGCATTCTTTTTGTTCCAGTGAATTAAACTACCATTTTATTTCATTTTACAGTTATTTTTTCTATAATAATTTGTTCCTTATGCCCTAGTAATCATGTGTTTCAGTTGTATTTACGCTTATTTTAGGAAAATTCATATCTCAGGAATTTAGACCACCACTTTTGAAGCAAAAATGTATCGTATGCTTGCGGCATTACGTAGAATAACGGAGAAAAACTAATAATATTCTCTTTGGTGTGTTTCGTTAACAGGTGGGCTGCTTTCTGGCCGTTTGCAGCGCTAGTATCGTTCTAGCTGTCAGACAGTACCTGCTTTGACAGCAGGGTGAGTATCGTGGCTGCGCCTGCATTGTGTCGCGGGCTTGCCGTGCCGGCCCCTGCTCTGTTTCCCGGGCTAGCTGACCTGTCCCCTGTACAATCGGACACCCTGCTGCTGCGGGCCACTGACGCCATCGTGACTGACAGCCGGTCAAAAACGATAGTCCCCAGGCATTCCCACAGCAGAATCCAACGTTCCGAAATTTCGCTAGAGAGCTTTCCTCTTTTCAGTGTGACTTTGCCGTATGTTCATAAATCGTTTGTTTTAACAACTTTATTGCAGCAAAATATCCAGCTACATGTTGATTATCACGAGCTATCTGTTTATGAGTACAATCGTATTTTTATGTTAGCTACCCCTCATGGATATCCCACAGCCGTAATTATCATTGTATAACAGGACAAAAACCACTGTGTAGCTATAAAAGAAGTTTATTATACATTCCTTTTCAAGAACGTAATCAGTTCGTGCTCAGTTCTACCAAAACCAATATAAAGAGCGGTCCAAGTTCTCAATATTAAATACGAAAAAATCACGGAATCAAAAATGTGGGAATTGGCGATTATAGACAGTATACAGTATTTACTTAGTGTTGCAGAAGGTATGTACTTTAATGTGAGAGCGTTATTGATCACATTGCTTTTTTGCAGCCTGAACAACGTAACGTAGATATTTAGTTCAAATTATAGTTACAGATTTCTATAAAATATGATTTTACTAAATAATTACAAAGAATCTTCTTTTATGTCTCATGCTATACGAGCGCGGTTCAGAGCAACATTGCCTCGAATACTTCGCTAGGAGCATGCTATCATTTTCCGATGAGAGCAACATGATTAGGCAACGGCCAACGAGCGACAGACTATAACGCCATTTCATTATAATTCCCTACGACCATTATGAATGCAACTGCATAGAGCAAATATGATTTGTCTTAATTTTTACGATGTTTAGTTGCTATTGGCATCCGGTTCTGAAAAGATATTTGTTATATACCAATTGTCGTAATAGTTCCAAGATATTCCAGGTCTATAGGGGAGCTTAGCGCAGTAAGTAAGGTGGTAGCTTAAACTAACAACTATAAATAAAAGACGTGCCTTCTACCATCCAGTTGTCAGCAGGTACCGTTAAGTATTGAACTAGCGGCCATAGTGTGTCAGCGTTGTTGTGTAATAAATCGCAATCGAGAAAGATATTTAAATGAAGTGTTCGATGCAACTCCAGAATATTTTGAAAAGCGTGTACAAGTTGACTCCTGAACAAAAATAACAACATGCGTTATCAATGTGAAACTACCACAAAACGACCAATTGCGGACATTCAGGTGACAGGTCAACGCTTTGACAACAGAACAAACATTCAAGCCAATACGACACACAAATGGAAAAACAAAGATGGACTTCTCTGCAGTTTCCCATGGTTTGCATGAAGGTTTTGCATGTTTTACTCATCTAGGAGCAAACTGAGTACAAAGCCTGAAGGATTAGGACCACAGTCTTAGGTTTTCCCTACTTCTTAAAATTCTGTTTCGAAACATTTCAGATGGTGGGGTATGACTTTGAGTGAGACACGAAAGAAACTAACAGTTTCTGTCAATTTTCATTAACGCAAAATGTTGGAAACATACATTCTGACTGAAACGAGATGAAGTTTCATCACACGAAGAATTTACTATTTCAGATACCCAACTTGCTTGTGAAAAACTGCGAAAAGTGAACTATCGATGATGAGAGTTACTTGCAGTAAATATTTCACACCGAAGTTAATCGACACCATATTACGGAAATGCCTGACAAAGTTCAAACATAATCATTTTCATTAAAATGAAAACAGAAGTGAAATATCGAAGCTGAATGCGTAAAAGACTAAAAAATATTAATGTAATCAAATTATGGAGTTAAACAATATCTCTTATGGTAAGTACAAATTATGTAGATGGTATATTGGACAGCAGCGAGAAATAAACAACCATTTAAGAATGCTATCTTACGTCATCATCCAAACTGTGAAACTATTTGGGGCAATAAATATTTCCAGCAAGAAACTACAAAAAAATGAGAGATCATACTTACATACAAGTTTCAAAATAAACTATATAAGGCTGAAAATCTGAAGTCTGCAGTACACCAGCACATGGCCTCATAAAACGTTTCTTATTACAGTCATACAAAAGCTGAAATTAAGTATTTTCCATTCTAGTAGTGTGAAAATGAGCTTTATCGCCCGTTAGTTACATTTCAAATGCAGCTGGCAAGTCTGATGCCATGAGGTACACGTGAAACGCGTTTTCGTCGTCTGCTGCCTGAAAGCAGTCCCATGTAAGTGCAGGCTGTCGCGTCAGCTGTGTGTTCCCTTCACGTTCTGTCCAGATCGGTCGCATCCATCCACAAAAACCTTTCATACTACACATTTACTTTGGATAGGAGAAATACTATGTGATGTTGACAAGCAACGTTTGTAGGTGAAACTGATGTCGCAGCGAGAGGGCGTTTAGATGAACATCTAATCCAAGATCGCAGGTTTATTGTTATAGTTTCTTTAAGCTAAGGGTATGTGGGAAAATCTACAACCAAGCGTCTCTAAATGTCAACAGAAGAAGAGAAACAATGTTAATATTCCAGAAGGATATGTAGAAGTGGTGCTCCTGTACTTTAGTAAGTCTGTGGATTTGACATATTGAATAAATAGGAAAGATAGCTTGTAATATACCTCGACCGAGAAAAATCACTCGCCGTTGTAAGGAGGCAAAGTTATTTTGAAAGTCTTAGAAAAATAAATATATGATATAGGAGCAGTCGAGAAATATACAATACTTACAACAGAACTCAGGGGTAATAGGAAATGAAGCTGAAGAGAGAAGTGCTTGGATTAAATAAGGCCTAAGGTATTCTTGTATCAAATAAGGCATAAAATATTAGTTCACATCTATTGTCCAGACTGTATAACGATGAAACTTATGACGCAGAAATTTAGGAGTGGATTTAAAATATTTGCTAAAAGAATATCAGTAATAAAATCTGCCGAAGTCACTGTTATCTTCTATGCTGAAAGGAATTAACAGTCATCTGAAGATAGAGTGTGCACTAAATTTACACAAAGAAAAGCACGAGAGTTTCAGGAGTAGCACACAGGAATAACAGCAAACCACAAGGAGAAATGTGAAGAACTTATGGCAGAAGTAGTGCAGAAATTCTGATGATTTGGACATGAAACCATGGAAGATGGACACAATGAGAAGAACATATGATAAAATTTTGCTCATGTAAAGAGTGAATTCCTACTGATACTGTGCTTCTACTACTATCACACATAAGGTTTAATTGGAGAAGTATTATTTTGAAAATATACGTCTGAATACTGTGTTATTCGAAATTCAATCTGAGTCTGTGGATAAATTGTAGAAGAAGAGAATCGAAGGATTTCAATTGTGCTGTTACAGGTGGAAAGTAAATACTAAGTTTATAATGTAGGAAGTACGGACGCTCTCCACGACATCGACGAGGAAAGGAAATTGGGACATAATTCATAATAAATGGGATCACCGACTTGACTGGTAGCATACTTAAAGGGGTAACCAAAATAAAATAAATAGGATCCTAGTTGACAGGAGATCTCAATTAGGATGAAGAGATTAAGGCTAGAATTGTCAATGTGCAGAGAATATTTCAGAAACTTTAACCGCTGGTATGCACTCGAGCTCTTAAAGTAGCTACCCAATGGTTTAAAAAAGTGAGGTGCTATTTATTATGAATTGTATTGTGTTGAGTAAAGCCCTGGCAATTCAAAATTTGTCTATAAACTGGCTACAGGCATCTGTAACGTGGATTTACTGTCGTAAGTAAAAAACTCATACACATGTCATGAGACCATTGACGAAATATTTCACCCTATCGTTAAAAGCCCTCTCAAACGTAAAACAGCAATGTCTTTTCCTCAATTTTCGAAGTGAAAAGTGCAGCTTCATGCAACTTACCATTGAAGGAAAAACCGAAGTGAAATATGGTCGTTTACGGAAAATACTTTCGCGACCACGGAATGTTCGAAAAGGGCTCAACTCCTCGGACATTGTAACCTTGGTTAGAAGAGCTGAGAAGAGAAGAAATAATATATGGGTTTAGTCCACTTCTATGAGGAGACAACCCTCAGACTAGATCATGTGTGTTATCTGAGGAATTTTCATTCGTCCCATCAGTAATAAAATCGATATTAACGCAAAAAGTGTCATCAATGGGAATAGTAGACTGTAAACGGAAGTCACAGCTCACCAGATTGATTTGGGTTTCCGGATATATATTCATCTCAGCAGGGGTTATGTCAGTGCCTGTGTTTTTACGGATGCTATGACCTAGGTAAAGTTGTCATCACCTTGAAAGTTTGTTTGGGCGCTATAGTGCATTATTAGGGGTGGCTCTACTGGACGTGATTTACCATCCTTTCTTTGAACTGACTCACCCAGCTTGTTGAAGGCAGAGCTAATTGGCCTCCAGAATTCGGAGCAACTTGGCATTCTTCACTTTATCAAATCATATCAGATGTGAAGCAAGCCATACGTGACTGAATAAAAACCCAGCTCCAGGTGGAGATGCAAGTCCAACACTTGATTTCTAATCTGGCAGTTACCCACAGAGCCATCATCTTAAACATCTGCTCGCCATATCAGACAATGTTGTATCATGTATTTTCCATTTTAGTCGAAGAGACCGTGAACATTTTATTGTTTCTACAGAACATTAACAACGTTACATAGTTGCTTGCACTTCGATAGATTCGGTAGAAATGGAATTCAGACTTTTAGTCTGGTACATAACTTATATATAATGGCTTAAACACCAGCTATTATTGAATGTGCTGATCATAAATAAAGTTCCGATTGTCATATGGTGATAAACATTTGATTACTCGGTAAACTCTTTTCATTTTTTAAGGCGGCATAAATTTCTTTGTTACACGTAATAAGCAAGCTACTATCAAAGCAGACCGCTTATGTTGACTGCCTATATTAAAGACTTTTCTGACAATGAAACATGCGTTGGACTGAAAAATAAACCTGCACCTCACAGAGATTTACAGTGATACTGAATGGTGATAGGTATAATTTCTTGCGCAAAAACGTTATCGTTGTCGATAAAAATACCAGCGCCTTCCTGTACAGAGAGAAGGGTAAAATACGAGGGTTATTCCAAAAGTAAGGTCCGATCGGTCGCGAAATGGAAACGACTATGAAAATCCGATAAAGCTTTGCACAGATGTGTTGGGTAGTGTCTCTAGTATAACCCCAGTTAGCATCACGTCGCTCTTCTCATTTCTGAGCTCGCAGTGAGTGCGTAAAGATGTCTAGAAAATAGTGTCTGCCGCCAAGTACGAGGGCCTGGTGAGAAATTTCGCCTGAAGCTATGCAGCCAACATTACATAACTGTCGTGCTGTTTCGTCTTCACGACAATTCTCAGCCGCATTCTGCAGGGGCAATGAAGATGCTCCTGCATCGTTTTCAAATGGAAATGTTAGATTACCCACAATACAGTCCGCAATTGTCTCCCCCTGAGTTTCATCTCTGGTCACATGAACCGCTGTCTTTGAAGACAACATTTTGACACAGACAACGAGGTGTAGGCCAGGGTGGAGAATTGGCGCAAAGCACTGGCGGCTGCCTTCTATGATGAGGCTATTGAAAAGTTGGTACAACGCTATGACAAAAGTCTAAGTCAGAACGGCGACTACGTAGAGAAGTAGCTGAAAGGTGTAGCTAATTGTTACAAGTAAAACATTTCTGATGTTCACTGTGGTTTCAATTTGGCAATCAATCGGACCTTACTTTTGGAATAACCCTCGTATTTGGGTATACAAATGCTGTGAAACATGTAGAGTATTAAACAGACGACTCCACTTTGCTTTTCGGTTACTAAAGTGAGATCGCAGAAGCAAATGGACACACTTCATTATTAACCTCGTGTTTGTGATACTTGCAACGAAGGAGAAACGTCGGTATTAGACGAACTCTGGAACAAAATACGGGAGATCGGAAAGTGTACTATCCACTTACAACATAGGAATGGAGTTTTAGTTTTAGAAGCTCATTTAGATACCCGCAAAGCTGACGCTTGAACTCAGACGTGCAATGGAACAACTACACCTAAAATATATTATATATTTTTTTTTCAAAACTGATTTAGTTATAACTATCGATCGATTAATCTGGAAACCGTATGGAGGTATACTTTCGTAATTTCCAAAAAAAAAAAAACATACGTTTATATGTAGATAATTTTGAAAAATTACAAAGATGTAATGCTTATTTCTAAGAACATCAATGGATGCACTATCCGAAAGGGTTAAATTGCGATTTAATAAAAGTTGAAAATACTGCTGCGAAAATAAAGCACTGTAATTGGACTATTGGCTTGGTTTGCTGTGTGGTGAAGTGCGCAGCAGTAGAGGAGAGGCAAGCCGTAGCGAGCCTTTGAAGTCTGCTGATGTTTTCTCAGTGGTGGCAGATGTCGAATTACAGTTGTGCTAAACACTGAGTTGAAACATTCTCAGAGTGGTGTGGGGTTTGCTTGTACGCTATTAATTCGTATTTGAAGCAATCATTTCGCGTATGCAAGAATTTCTGGGCTTATGACGCTGTGAAGTTTTGTGAGCCATGGATGCCGCAGGAACAATGGCTCTGGAAATCGTCGTGTTGGTCAATGTCTATTAATTGCAGTTGCGTGCGATCATAGTCCAATACACTTCCCACAACGTAATCACCGAAAACTAGCCTCAAATCGTTTCATTCCTAAGAGTGACTTGATCTTGTTTTCACTTAACGAACAATACTCTATCCTCAAGACTGTGTCATTCACTGCAAATAACGACATATGTCAAAATTACGATCTTAAGAATTGTATTCACGTGTAAGAAACTTAAGTACCTTGAAGAACGTACTTTGATTATCGGTTTATTTAAACATGTTAAAAATGAAGATCTATGCATTGGTGTCAACTGCCTTTACATTTTCTGACGTTAATTTAGCACAGCGGAAGTTCACTTTCTAATTAATAATGTTCAGTAATTGCTTAGGTTAAGGTTTAGAGATGGCTGCCTGAACGTGGCCATAGAATCAGTATTACTTGCTTCCTTGTGAATTTTTAAGCACAAATCATATTAACAGAATAGGTCATTAATTCCAGTAAATACAAGAATTAGTAAAATAAATTAGCTCCTTCAGAGCTCTATGGCCATAAAAACCTTTTCATTATGTAATTCCGGCGAAAAAGTATGCCCCTTTAGAGACTTCCAAATTCAATCAAGATTTATTGTTGCAACGCAGTAGATTATAAGAACTGATTACATTTACAGTTCAGCGCACAAGCGGTTCTGAGGTAACAGGTATCAGCCAATGTTGATCCTCCCAACTTACTACGTTGTCTAGCACCCACAGTTGGCTTTGCAGGGGCTGAGTATGGCAGCCGATCGATCGTACAGATGGCGAATACGGTCGTGGGATACGCAGTGCCACGGCTGCTCGACCTTTTCTCGTAGTTCTATAAGAGTTCTTTGTTGACTAGTAGCTTACGTTACTTCTCATCCCATCATATCCCACACGTGTTCGATTGAAGACAAGTGCGGAGATCGTGCTGGCCAGGAAAGTTACTTTATTTATTTAATATTATGGCTAGGTCCCCCCGTAGGATGATGATGATGATGATGAGACCACAACACCCAGTCCCTGGGTGAAGAAAATACGATCCGGCCGGGAATCGAACCCCGGCCAAGAGGATTGACAATACTTCACGGTGACCATTCAGCTACCGCTGGGGGAGAGGGAGGGGGGCACAGGAAAGTTAGTGCACTTCTTGCAGAGCACGTTCAGTTTCACGAGTAGCGTGTGGGTGATCATTATCCTGTTGGAACAAACCATCACCTTCCAGTTTCAAGAACGGCACGTACCGAACGCTGGCTAGCGTCCTCTCCAGAAACGCTTATGGTGAATAAGAATTGAAGCTTATAGCAATGCAGACAGTAAGGTGACGCCACTGTCTCTTGGATGAATGCACCCTACGAGACAGCGCCCACCAGGTCTACAGCGCACACACAAAAGACCATCACTTGCCTTCTGGCAGTATCTGCTTTCACCTCTGAAGACCACGACGCGCCATTCCACCTTCCAAGTTATCGTCTGATTGCACCACTTGAGCCGCGCGCGTCGATGCTGGGGCGTGAGTGGAAGATGGGATGGAGATATGTATGCCTGTAGTCCCATTGCTAATAACCGATTCGCAACAGTAGGTGTTGACAAGTCTAGGCTGACAATTACGAGAGAGCACATTCCGGGAAGAGATGGGCAACATATTACTACCGCCCACATATATCTCGCGTAATGATCACAACGAAAAGATCCGAGAAATTAGAGCAAATACGGAGACTTACAAGCAGTCGTTCTTCCCACGCACGATTCGTGAATGGAACAGGGAAGGGGGGATCAGATAGTGGTACAATAAGTACCCTCCGCCACACACCGTAAGGTGGCTCGCGGAGTATAGATGTAGATGTATGCTGTGGTAGCTGTAAGATCTGCCACTGTTGGCCTTACAATACGGCGATAGTGGCAGCCCTCTGTGCCTCTTGGACGTCCGAGCATCGTCTACCGATGCGAGAATGTTCACGTGACCACTGACACCAGCATTGTCGCACAACTGACGCAGCACGTCCAGCGTATGTGGAAGTTCTCAGAAACGACCATCCCGCCACTCGGCAGGCCCCAATGCTACCCGTTTAAAAATCGCTCATTTGGCTGTGGGAAGCACTAGTTTGTCTTTCTGGCTTGGCTGCTTAGTTACGTCACACGTCTGTACCACAATGAGCCTCCTAGCTGCGAGCATTCGCTATTAAAGAGTAGACACGAATAACGCTGTGGTACCCATGCGACAACGCTATCTGTTGGCAGACGACGCTGAAACCATTATCTGTACACCTACTGTGCCACAGTAAGTATATGCTATCATCGGATGAAAATCGACGTCGTCTCTCGGGATGTACTAATTTTTTTTTCCGTCAGTGTATATATTTCAGAGGGTCTTATTAATGTGAGTCACAGACATCTCTTTTCCGGTGCCTGCAAAGGGAAGCTGTTGGATTGACACATACAGGGTTATTACAAATGATTGAAGCTATTTCACAACTCTACAATAACTTTATTATTTGAGATATTTTCACAATGCTTTGCACACACATACAAAAACTCAAAAAGTTTTTTTAGGCATTCACAAATGTTCGATATGTGCCCCTTTAGTGATTCGGCAGACATCAAGCCGATAATCAAGTTCCTCCCACACTCGGCGCAGCATGTCCCCATCAATGAGTTCGAAAGCATCGTTGATGCGAGCTCGCAGTTTTGGCACGTTTCTTGGTAGAGGAGGTTTAAACACTGAATCTTTCACATAACCCCACAGAAAGAAATCGCATGGGGTTAAGTCGGGAGAGCGTGGAGGCCATGACATGAATTGCTGATCATGATCTCCACCACGACTGATCCATCGGTTTTCCAATCTCCTGTTTAAGAATGCCGAACATCATGATGGAAGTGCGGTGGAGCACCATCCTGTTGAAAGATGAAGTCGGCGCTGTCGGTCTCCAGTAGTGGTATGAGCCAATTTTCCAGCATGTCCAGATACACGTGTCCCGTAACGTTTTTTTTTTTTTTTTTTTTTTTTTTTGCAGAAGAAAAAGGGGCCGTAAACTTTGAACCGTGAGATTGCACAAAACACGTTAACTTTTGGTGAATTGCGAATTTGCTGCACGAATGCGTGAGGATTCTCTACCGCCCAGATTCGCACGTTGTGTCTGTTCACTTCACTATTAAGAAAAAATGTGGCTTCATCACTGAAAACGAGTTTCGCACTGAACGCATCCTCTTCCATGAGCTGTTGCAACCGCGCCGAAAATTCAAAGCGTTTGACTTTGTCATCGGGTGTCAGGGCTTGTAGCAATTGTAAACGGTAAGGCTTCTGCTGTAGCATTTTCCGTAAGATTTTCCAAACCGTCGGCTGTGGTACGTTTAGCACCTTGCTTGCTTTATTCGTCGACTTCCGCGGGCTACGCGTGAAACTTGCCCGCACGCGTTCAACCGTTTCTTCGCTCACTGCAGGCCGACCCGTTGATTTCCCCTTACAGAGGCATCCAGAAGCTTTAAACTGCGCATACCATCGCCGAATGGATTTAGCAGTTGGTGGATCTTTGTTGAACTTCGTCCTGAAGTGTCGTTGCACTGTTATGACTGACTGATGTGAGTGCATTTCAAGCACGACATACGCTTTCTCGGCTCCTGTCGCCATTTTGTCTCACTGCGCTCTCGAGCCCTCTGGCGGCAGAAAACTTTATGAGTTTTTCTACGTATCTGTAGTGTGTCGTGACCATATGTCAATGAATGGAGCTACAGTGAATTTATGAAATCGCTTCAATCATTTGTAATAGCCCTGTACAATCACGATGTCAAAACCACATCAAAGTAGACAGTGTTAAGGCAGTGCTTTAGTAATAGTGGGTGATATATACGATCGAGCGCCTGTATACGCCAGTTACTTTGGAACCGATCGCCTTAATTGTCTAACAACAATCTAGTGAGGGAACACACGGTTCAGAGTAGAAAAACAGTGATAGTAATATCGTTATTTACCCAAGTAATAACAGTACAAATACCGCATCGAGTGACAGGGTAAAGCTTTCATGTTCGCCGAACGCTGTTGTGAAGGCAAAAGCTACGATCTATTCCACAGCTAAGGTCGCACGCCATACACACGCAGGCGACATGGGTAACATCCAACACCACGTGTAGAGGCCGAAGAAGCGGAACGCTGGCTTTCGTAGTTCAGTATAAAAGTTTTGCCACGTTTGCAGTATTTAAAGGATATTAAAAAGCGGAGCAAACAATAGTAAGGCCAAGTCATGCAGTAATAGGTACTTAAGACACTTGATGCGCTCGTACATTTGTCGCTACGTAAATGTATAAATTGAGTTTACGTAAAACCGAGAGGCTTCGCTCACAGAAGACAGCAAGATATGTTGGACAATAATCCCTTAAGAAAAAAATTCATTTCAGAATAATTACCGTACATATTACACATTTATCAGCAGGGTTAAATTTCCTCACTTTCTAACTCTTAATACGCACTGCAAAAAATTACTGGCAGTGAAACTCAGGAGTAGCTCTAAAATTTAATTCCGTTTCACATTGAGCTGCCTCTCGGAGACAGATTTTAATTAAAAGTAGTTAATTGAAACAAGTGAGTTTCGAAGTTCTCGTGGTTTCTCTGCTGACGTAGTAGCCTCGTTTGGGTTGAATGAGTGTTGAAAGGCTCACACAGGACGTACGTCCAGTGCTCCACATCTTTGGCAATCAGTCGTCCTTGAGTGAAAGACTGTGTATTTGTCGACGAAGGTAGGAAAAAAGCGATTGTCGATAAGAGCTGTGATTTTGAGTCTTGATGTCCTCCGGGTTGGTGACCGCAGTTGACTATCGTCATTCAGTAGTTCCTGTTCCATATACAGACACTGTCCATTACGATGACTTGGTCTGAAGGTGATCATGTAATGATCGGAACCGGTCAGCTTTGAATAAATATGCGTTGCGATCTGGACAGTTACGATTATTTTTCATAAATTATAATTGGATCGATAATGTCTCCAATAATGTTTTCAAAATTAATTAGAGTGTGGGTCTGAAGGTCACAGTGCTCTGTCGTAATTATTCTTCAGGTAGCGATGGCATATAAAACTTCTAAACGGCGTGTTTACGCCGACGTGTCTCATTCGTTGCTGAGTTAGACAACGAATGCCCTTACTTGCGGTTTGGTCGTGAGGTATCAACTTTGACATGGGACCTCGTTCTTCGAACGACACCACTCTCTTCTTCTTCATCATTTTCTTCTTCTCTTCTTGCGTTAAGTGTTAGGCACTTACCCGTAACGTCCTCTAGTTCAGTAAATCTATTATCTACAATTCTTTTCTTTCTGATCCCTGCATTGCTTTCGTGTTCTACCCACTCTTCACTTCCCTACTGGTCAATAGTTCATTTTTTCGTGCGCGGGGAATCTGCATTTTTATTCATTCTTGCAACGTGATCTTTCGTTTTATATTCTATACTCCATGATTTTAGATCATATTCCTTGTCTTTCTGTCGCAGTCTTCGTCATATTAAATAGTTTACAGAAAGGACTCTTCTTGCAAGCCTACTTTTCGCTGCTACATTCTTAATTCTTAGGAAATCTCAGTACGAAGCATGGAGACTCCAACCAGATGCAACCAAGACAGAAGTCTGTCCACTCCACTTAAATAACAGATTTTCAAACCCACAGCTCAATGAGAACTTCTGTCAACAGAGGGTTTGGCAGAGTTTACAACCTAGGTACCTTGTTGTTAGACTCGACCGGTAGTTAACACATAAAACACACGTGGAAATTACTAGCCAAAAGCCGAAGACTCGAAATAACGTAATAAAGAAACTGGCTGGCACAACATGGGGTGCTGAAACGTCCACACCACGGACTTCAACTGTGGCAATAGTATACACCGTAGTTGAGTACGCGTGACCTAGTGTGGCATCCAATGTTCATACAAGAAATCTAGACCTCCATCTGAATGAATAACTGACAATTGTTACGGGAACACTAAAACCCACACCGATCCCTCGGCTGCACACTATCACTAACATTCCACCACCTAAATTGCGACGCCAAGAAGCAACCGTTCGACAGTGGTGGTGGCGGCCTCATCGCGACTACCCCTATAATCTTTCAAATCATACAGTCTTCAATGATCCTTCTCCAGACCAGTTTATATCACGCGCTTCACTCTGGCATAATGGAAATATCTACAAGAAGTTTGACCTTAAGGAGGAGTGGTGCAGGAGACGGAATGCTGCAACAATAAAACATCGAAGTCTTCAAGATGCATCTGAAGGTCTAGAAGAATTTGATCTGAATGGAGGTGAGTGGACACGACTGAATAGAATGAGAACATGCCACGCCAAGTGCAATGCTCCGATGCACAAATGGTGATACCGGGACTCTTCAGCTTGTGATTGTGGGGCCCAAGAAGTAACCGTTCAGCATATTTTCAGAAACTGCCCTCTGAGATAGTACCCAGGACCATTCAGTGATTTCATTAAAGCTGGTCCCTCTGCTATCAACTTTGGCTCATTCAGCAGATGTTGGACTGTGACTAAATGTATCTGTTTTAATTAATAGCCCCAATTTTATTCTTTAAATATCCTCCCTGTAGTATTATTCAATGCCGGCCGAAGTGGCCGTGCGGTTAAAGGCGCTGCAGTCTGGAACCGCAAGACCGCTACGGTCGCAGGTTCGAATCCTGCCTCGGGCATGGATGTTTGTGACGTCCTTAGGTTAGTTAGGTTTAACTAGTTCTAAGTTCTAGGGGACTAATGACCTCAGCAGTTGAGTCCCATAGTGCTCAGAGCCATTTGAACCATTTTTATTATTCAATTATTAGCTTTAAGAATTTCAACATATTAGCTTTGTGACTAAATCCTTAAATGTCCACTGTAAACTGTATGGATTTGTCAATATTTGCTGTTGTTGCTATATGATAAAGAGTAAACTGTTACCTCCAGTATTTGAAGTACACTTGACGACTACTGTCCTGATGCTATTTTAGCTATATTACGTCTCCGGTACAGCACATACTGAGGTAATCTCTGCGTATAGAAATGGAAGTCTCGCCTGTTAATAGACCATCAGACTTAGCTTCTGACGACGTATCTTGTGATTTTATGAGAATCTGGCGTCCCAAGTTAAGCGAGAACTGTTAGTCTTTTATATATGTGTTTCTCGTGAACACATAGGTACATGGATGTGAAATGCAGACCATGAACAGCACAAACAAAAAGATATGCTGTACTATCGAAGACTATACGGGAAAATCGTAGCCAGTCGAAATGGCAGAAAATAAATATGAAGTACAAGTTGACTAAATGAGAAATAAATTGACTGAAGAAAAGAACTGGTAATTTACTGATAGATGAAAACGTATGCACGATAAACATCTTAGAAGGGGTCCAAGCATTCAGTACAGTACACCCCGCCAGTCCAGAGGGTGTGGAGCAGGCATTAAAAGAAAACTGAAGTTTAACAGATTCCTTTTAGCACTCATGTGCATGACCTCACACTTTTGGTTATTTAGGATCAATTGCCAATTTTCGCAACATAAATATATCTTTTCTAAATCGCTTTAAAATTTGTTTCGATCTTCTGGTGACTTTCCTAGCCGAAAAACGACAGTGTCATCTGCAAACAACCTAAGACGCCTGCTCAGATAGTCTCCCAAATCGTTTATATAGATAAGGAACAGTAAAGGGCCTAGAACACTACCGTGGGGGACGCCAGAAATCACTTCTGTCTTACTCGATGACTTTCCGTCAGTTACTACGAACTGTGACCTCTCTGACAGGAAATCAAGAATCCAGTCACATAACTGCGACGATAGTCCGTAGGCACTAAATGTCACTATAAGCCCTTGGTGAGCTACAGTGTTAGATACCTTCCGGAGATCCAGAAACACGGAATCCATCTGAAATCCCTTACCGATGGCACTCAACACTTTGAGCGAGTAAAGTCCTTGTTTTGTTTCACAAGAAGAATGTTTTCTAAATCTGTGTTGACTGTGTGTCAATAGACCAGTTTCTTCGAGGTAATTAATAATGTTCGAACAGAATGTATGTTCCCAAATATTGCTGCATATCGACATTAATGACATGGGCCTGTAATTTAGTGGATTACTCCTACTACCTTTCTTGAATATTGATGTTCGAATGGTCCTATATGATTGTTACGTATGAAGCTATTGCATCCGAATACTCTGATATTGGTATACAGTCTGGACCAGAAGACTTGCTTTTTTTTGAGTGATTTAAGTTGCTTCACTACTCCGATGATATCTATTTGTACTGTACTCATGCTTCCAGCTGTTCTTGATTCGAATTCTGGGATATTTACTTCGTGTTCTTAGGTGAAGGCATTTTAGAAGTATGTGTTTAGTAACTCTGCCTTAGCAACACTGTCTTCGATAGTATCTCCATTGTTGTCGCGCAGAGAAGGCACTGAGTGTGTTTTACCTCTAGTATACTGTACAAATGACCAGAATCTCTTTGGATTTTCTGCCAAGTTTCGAGACAATGTTTCGTTATGAAACTCTTACAAGCATGTCGCATTGAAGTCCACGCTAAATTTCGAGCTTCTGTAGAAGATTGCCAATCTTGGAGATTTTGCATCTGTTAAAATTTCGCATGCTTCTTTCATTGTTTCACCAACCGGGTTCTGACCCGTTTTGTGTACCACCGAGGATGAGCTCCGTCGTTTGTTAATATATTTGGTATAAATCTCTCACTTTTTGCCGATATTGTTTCTTTGAATTCAGCCACACCAGGTCTCAACTTACATTGTTAATTTGAAATAAATGGATATTGTCTCTTAGGAAGACGTCAAATGAACTTTTGTGATTTTTTGAATGGGTATATTTTTTTCTGAGGATTTGTGGTTTACAATCTTGAATCTCGCTACCACTGGTCTGTGTACACTAATCCCTCGGCTAAGGAGGTGGACACAAGGACGGCAGATGTTGGTCACGAACAGTCTCAGTAAATTATGTGGTGGTTCGACACGTTTGTGATTGTGGTATCTTTCAGACAGGACGAATAATGAAACTTCCTAAAAGATTAAAACTGTGTGCCGGAGCGACACTTGAACTCGGGACCTTTGCCTTTCACGGGCAAGTGCTCTACCAGCTGAGCTACCAAAGCACGACTCACACCCCGTCGTCAGAGCTTTACTTCTGCCAGTACCTCGTCTCCTACCTTCCAAACTTAAGAAAAGCTCTCCTGCGAACCTTGCAGAACTAGCACTCTTGAAAGAAAGGATATCGCGCAGACATGGCTTAGCCACAGCCTGTGTTTCCAGAATGAGATTTTCACTCTGCAGCGGAGTGTGCGCTGATATGAAACTTCCTGGCAGATTAAAACTGTGTGCCGGACCGAGACTCGAACTCGGGAACTTTGCCATTCGCGGGCAAGTGCTCTACCAACTGAGCTACCCAAGAATGGCTCACGCCCCGTCCTCACAGCTTTACTTCTGCCAGTACCTCGTCTCCTACCTTCGAAACTTTACAGAAGCTCTCCTGCGAACCTCGCAGAACTAGCACTCCTGAATGAAAGGACATTGCGGAGACGTGGAAGGTAGGAGACGAGGTACTGGCAGAAGTAAAGCTGTGACGACGGGGCGTGAATCGTGCTTGGGTAGCTCTGTTGGTAGACACTTGCCCGCGAAAGGCAAAGGTCCCGAGTTAGAGTCTCAGTCCGGTTCAAATAGTTTAAATGGCTGTGAGCACTATGGGACTTAACTTCTGAGGTCATCAGTCCCCTAGAACGTAGATCTACTTAAACCTAACTAACCTAAGGACATCACAAACATCCACGCCCGAGGCAGGATTCGAACCTGCGACCGTAGCGGCAGCGCGGTTCCAGACTGTAGCGCCTAGAACCGCACGGCCACTCCGGCCGGCTCTCAGTCCGGCACACAGTTTTAATCTGGCAGAGTGAAAATCTCATTCTGGAGGACGAATAATGCTTTAATGGAAGAAATTCCTTATAACGGCACAACATTTACGACGCGCGCATTGACAGGATAGCCACTGTGATCGCTGCGAGATTTCTGCTGATTGCTGAAACGGCTCGTTAGCGGTAGCAGGTGTGGCCAGTAATTTTCGACGGCCACGGGAGAGGGAGCTGCAGGTCTGCAGCCGCTGCACAGACACCGGACAGCGTGCAGATGATAATGCGTGCGCGGCGCGTGGCCGGACTTGATTGTGACTGTGGATAAACACGGTCCGATCGCAATTAACTGCCGGCCGCGCAGATTCAATTACAGCGGGCGCCGCCGTGCTACTGCTGCCTCGGTGGCGGCCCTGCTCTCCGCCGGCCGCCTCGCACCGCCGGCTAATTGCGCGCGATCGGCCGCGTGCCGCGAGCCACTGCGTGCGCTGTGGGCCCGCCGCATTTCCTGCCAGGGATTGCCTCGCGGTCCATCTCTCGACGCCCCGGCGGCCGCTTGCTCTGACTGCTGCGGTCAGCGAAGCGCGCCACTGTGCGTCAGAACAATGGCTGGCTTCGCAGCAGCGGGGATGGCTCAGAAACACACACACACACACACACACACACACACACGTGCATCTCGAAAGTTTCCTGTACTAGTTCTTTCCACTACCTTTTCGCTTTTGAACATTGCTGTTGTTTAGCTTTGTTCGACTTTGTACCTTTCTGACTGCCAGAGAAACCAAATTCACCGAAGTGCCAAAGAAACTGGTACACCGGGCCAATATCGTGTAGGGACCCTGTGAGCACGCAGAGTTGCTCCAACACGATGGTCTGATCAGGGCAGCGAGCGCGACCTACCTTTCAGCTGTCACCACACGTCTGCTTCCTCCGGGCACCTAGCTGCGACTCCTGCCTTAAAGCTGTCAGCTGGCTGCACACGTGTGCTTTCTCTGGGCACCTACCTGCAACCCCTCGGTTTTTTACTGCGCATGCCCAGCTCTCTTAACCATCAAAGAACCTCCTACTCAAAGATATTATAATCGTTCCACCTTGCGGTTGGCAACTACCGACTATTTTCTGGAGCTGCCCTGGTCTACTCCGCTTACATACTTTAGTTACCGCGTCACGTTCCCGCAAAGCCTCCAGGCGCCATTCAACGTGGCGGTCGGCAATGGTCTTAATGTCTTAGCTGACCAGTGTATTTCTCGCTGTTTGGTGTTGTTTGAACAATACGAATTTTACTGAATTTTCTCATTTTGAGAAGACCTTAAGAGCGATCTGTTTTATTTGCTATAAACATTCAGCATATAAGATCTCATAATATATTATCTTGGCTGTTGAATGTTTTTAGCATACTATGAATTTTTTTCCTTTTAATTACATATTAGCAGAAGGCTTTACAAATTACATGCCCCTTAGGGCTTTGAATTCATGGTAAACGTGTTCTGAATTCAATATTCCTTGTCTTTACTTGATAACTTTCAGATGATGATAGGCGAAGAAACGTAATAAGTTTACTTGCTCGTAGTATGATCCTGTCACTTCTGTCACCTGCGTTTGAAGTAAGAAAAAAATTACGGGTCTTTGGAGGTTCAGCTGTAATTTTGTTTAGTAGGGTAACAACGAGTTGATTATCCTCTTCTAGTTGAGTTAATCTAGTTGGTTGCACATAATCTGTAATGTGTTTTTATATCTTCTCCAAATTCTTGCATACATTCTTCAGAATACGTTTCTTTCTGTTTTGTCATTAGATCTGAGCAGAGATATTTACGTTAATTTTTTGAGTGTATCAGTTTAGGACATTTAAGTGTGTACTAGTGTCTGATATGCTATTGCTGCAGACGTTTCTGATTCAGTAATTTAAAAACTCACTTATTTTGCAAATTCTTCTCCAAAACGTAGTAACTATTTCCCTCATTGTAGGTGCGCGGTGTAGCCGCTTGGTCTAGGAGGCCCCTTGCCACGGTTCGCCCGGTTTCCCCCCGTCGCAGTTTCGAGTCCTACCTCGGGCATGGGTGTGTTTCTTGTCCTTAGCGTGAACTTACCATCAACACCGGCTTTGTACTTTCCCTCTATACACGTACCGTCTCTGCGTCCAAGATGAGAAGTTCCGTTGAGGGAGACACTTGATTCGTCATTATATTTATATCGGTTGGTACCATTCCTGGTTTGTAACTGAATACTATTACTTTCTTTCGCTTGTTGCCAGCTCTTCAATCATCGCCTATGCGTTCAGTTTCCCCGTGAAGTAGTACCCGACACTTCCTCCGACATTTCCTCATCTCTGAGGATCATGTACATCTTCTGGCACACGGAATCCGTTTTGCAGGTTGCGTAGCTTCTCAACATTCATCTTTTTGGTATCTTTCCTTGCACAAGGAGCATACAATGAAGTTCTGGCTTTATAATGTCTGCAAGATGACCACATGTATGACGATCCATTACCACGATCGTGTTCTAACCCCAAGTTTTGTTTACCTGACGTTTATGAAAGAGTTTGCTCATAGAAAGCCTCCACTGTCTTGTCGACGGTCATCTCTGACGAAACATCGTGGTGAGTCAGAAGTGGACGCGTTTTTTGTCTCGTCCATAAAGCACTTACTTTCTGCCGGTTTCCCACTATTTCCATGTACGCTTTTATTGCGAGCCCCCTTGCATCTTACCTTGATTGCGGTGAGTCCCCTTGCCTCTCATGATGAGGGTCTTTGATTTCGATTGAGTATCCATGGTAGGTGCGTCACTCACTATTTCTTCATGGAGTTTTACGTTATTACAATGGTTGCAGTTCGTATCCCGCCGGCAGCCACGTAGCCGCCTGCGAGACAGTTAGGGCGGTTGGATGGAAAAACGCACCACACTCAGTCACCCTAAATGCGGGGTTCGACGGCAGCCACCGAAATGAAGCATTTCAGTGGTTTGGGGACTCAACACAACCCAACCCATAGGCACCAGAAAACTACGCTGTTATACAAGTAGTTCATTTGTCAGAAGTGGCAATGTCTAGCCACAGTATTTGCACGGTGCAATCACATTAGCAAAACTCAAGTAACGTTTGAACAAGAGTATCAACCGTCAGATCACAAACATTTACATTTTCGTTAATGAAATGCAGAATCAAATCAGTTGGTTCTTACTTGCAAAAACACGCAAATTTGATATTCGCCGTTTACACCGCCATCTATCACGAATGGAACACAAAGGTGGAGTAAACCGTAAGTTTTCTTGGCGTAGTATCCGAATGTGCAATAAAAAAGGGGTAGGGGCCTTCCGTGAAAATACGAAGTTGACACCGTCCATGCAGGAGGGGTGGTCAGGAGATGTAGCACACAGAAGTGTCCCCTTCATCAATATTAACTTTCCACCTACAACAGATTTTTAGAATTAAATTTTCACACTGCAGCGGAATGTGCGCTGATATGAAACTTCCTGGCATATTAAAACTGTGTGTCGGACCTTTGCCTTTGGAGGGCAAGTGCTAGATTGAATTTTTTTTGCATTTTATTCGTTATGGCTCGTTGTATTTGTTCATAGCGCACGTCACATGACGTCCAATGAAGATCGTTTTTGATCCCTTTACTCTTCTTCTTTTTTTTTTAACTGCCGTGCCGGCGCTGAGTTACCCAAGCAGGACTCACGACTCGTACAGAGAAGCTGTGAGGAGGGTTCGTGAGTCGTGCTTGGGTAGCTCAGTCAGTAGAGTAATTGCCGGCAAAAGGCAAAGGTCCCGAGTTCGAGAATAGGTCCGGCACTTAGTTTTAATCTGCCAGGACGTACACACTGTTTGGCCGGACAATTGTCCACATAACATCTTTCTTTATTTGTGTGTGTTTCCTGAAAGTTTGGCCTTACCTTTTTGTAACACCCTGTATTTACTAGGCTCAAGCCAAAACCTACACCCTGTATGCGCACTCAGCCCAGCAGGTAGGCTCACTGCTTTGACGCCATACATTCGCCCAATGCATGTCTCCATGTCAGTCATCAGTGAGATAGGCAGCCAAACAGCTATGGCTTCTTCGACAGCGCTATCACACTCTAGTTATCTTTCAAGAGTCCTGGGTTCGGGTCGGGGCGTCTGGACGCCTCGGGCAATCTCCTTGTGCCGCCAGTAGAATATACCAATGCAGCCATAAGCTCGTTATCCTGCATGACGCAAGCTGCTTTTGCGGTGACTCAGCATTCTGCTGCCCCCGTGGACTCACTTCGCTGCCACAAGCCACGGTGCGCACCTGGGCTGCAGCCCTCGCGAAATATTCAGTTGTAAAGAAAGTACTTATTGGGCCAACTTTATTGTCTGCGTAGTCGCCGCGGTACTGGAAAATTCCTCCCAGAAATCACCCACACACGCCATTTTGGGCGCAGGAGTGGCCATCCTCTGGTTTGTCAGCGTGTGGTCAGCAAAACATGAGACCTTTATAGCAGGCAAATACCGACTGCGCGCATGTAATCCAGGTATGATTGCCTGCTTCAGACAGAGAGCTTCTTCATTGTTCCATTCAACGTAAACGTTCCTATATTAAAAGCTCATTCTTACGTAATACCCTGCTAGACGAAGATACCAAAAAAAAAGTAGAGTAAAGAATGTTCCATTAAGTTTCGGGTATGCAGCCGCAAGAAATATCCTTCTTCCTCTAATATTTCGGCTGTGTACCGTCCAGCCATCTTTAGAATGAGTCGCAAGACTGCCGCTCCAGTGCTCGCTTCGTCCTTTTATACTCGTGTACAAAGAGTGTTTGAGGACAATGGGTATTCTCCGCAACAAATACTGAGGGCACTGAAAATGAAACCGAAAGAGGCCACAAAAAAGCAGAAGAAGATGAAGAAACCTTTAAATCGATGGCATTCCTACCATATGTGGGTAGTCTCTCATCAAAAATAGGACGGATTCTTGGCAGACACAAAGGAAAAGTTATTTTTCGGCCTCCACCCAAGACATCTGCTCTCGTGGGCTCCGTCAAAGGTGATTTGCTGCTCCGAAAATCTGGAGTTAACAAAATTCCAAGTGAATGTGGCCTTTCTTACATCGGACAAACAACTCGTACTGTCCAAGAAAGATGTACAGAACACCGGAGGTTCGCACGACTTTTACAACCTAACATGTCGGCAGTGGCAGAGCACTGTATTGATAATGGTCACAGTATGTTGTATGACAACGTCGAAATTTTGGCAACTACATCATCCTTTTGGGACTCGATAGTGAAGGAGGCAATTGAAATTCGCTTGACGACGAATTTAATTAATAGAGATGGTCGTTTCAATCTCGATAAATCGTGGAATCCGGCACTTGCTGTAATAAACTCTCAAAGACGTCGTCACAGTGCAGCTCACAATGATACATCGATATGCCAGCACAGATCGACTGCGGAGTCATAGATACAACTCGCGCTCACGTGTCTGCCGCCGACCAACCTCTCTGGCGCATTTGCATCTGTGGCCGCATGCGCAGTCGCGCGGTACACGGGTATAAAGGGACGAAGCGAGCACTGGTGCGGCAGTCTTGCGACTCATTCTGAAGATTGCTGGACGGTATACAGCCGAAATATTAGAACAAGAACGAGAACAAGAAGAAGGAGAAGGAGAAGGAGAAGGAGATTTCTTGCGGCTGCACACCCGAAACTTAATGGAACAGTCTTTGCGCCGCCAAAACCTGAAGATTCACATAGAGTAAAGAAATATCGGAAATAGATTTGGCTAGGTAACGTATTTAACTCATTAAATTTGCAAGTTCACACGTTATTGTAAGCGTGAGATTAGTCATTACAAATGTGAAACGCTGGTACATTAAGAACAGGAGTAACTGCCAGAATATCGAATGCAAGCATGCAAACGTGCACGGACTGTGTGCAGAGATGCCGCATGATAGTTTGTATATTCGAGTTCCGTGCCTGTTGCACTGGGTTCGTCAATACATGGACGGTTAATGCTGTTTGTGGATAGCGCTGGAGTTACCGTGCGATGATGTCCCACACGTACTCGATTGGAGGGAGATCTGATTATCGAGCCGGACAAGACAACATATCGACACTCTGTAGACCATCTTGGGTTGCAACAGCGGTATGTGGGCGAGCGTTATCCTGCTGGAAGACCGCGACCCCGGAATTCTATTTATGAAATGCAGCACCACATCTCGAACCACCAGACTGATGTGCAATATTGCAGTCATGTAAAATCGCGCGCCATTCCACAGTTTCAGACTTCTTGCGCGCAGACAGGTTGGGTGCGTTCCCTCTACTGACCTCCACCTAACCTACACGTGGACCTCACCGCCACCGACGCAGAATCATGTAACACACCCGGAAGCACAAATGGGTGGGGTACCTTAAACTGACTTCTCGTTTCGTGAGCGTTGCTTTTCTTGACCGTGCGCCCTGTCCACACCACCTACCTGGTAATCCCGCGGCGGTCGTACTGTTCTGCTCCACACTGCTGCTTTCTGTTGGCTTGCCTGAAATTACCTATCGAAAAAATGCAAGCGGGTTTAGGGGAGTCACTCAACGTGTAAACACAACACTGTCCTATGTCTGGTATGAACATCTATATTCTGAGACGATATGGAAACCACAGGTTGCACTGTTTACACTCTAAATGGTAAATGTTTATCCCAATTAACAATCTTGATGATTAACAGTCCAAAAAGATCATTTGGAGAGCGTACGCGTAACCGACACGACGCGGGTGATTGTTGATGATGCGGAAGCACCGGCCTCTTTTTTTTTTGGCCGCGGTGGTCTCGCGGTTCTAGGCGCTCAGTCCGGAGCCGCGCGACTGCTGCGGTCGCACGTTCGAATCCTGCCTCGGGCATGGATGTGTGTGATGTCCTTAGGTTAGTTAGGTTTAAGTAGTTCTAAGTTCTAGGGGACTGATGACCACAGATGTTAAGTCCCATAGTGCTCAGAGCCATTTGAACCATTTGATGCGGAAGCCGAATGATTGGCTCAAATGGGTTCAAATGGCTCTCAGCACTATGGGTTTTAACTTCTGAGGGTATCAGTCCCCCAGAACTTAGAACTACTTAAACCTAACTAACCTAAAGACGTCACACACATCCATGCCCGAGGCAGGATTCGAACCTGCGACCGTAGCTGTCGCGCGGTTCCAGACGATAGCGCCTAACCGCTCGGCCACCCCGGCCGGCAAGCCGAATGATCGAACGAAAGTTCTTACGCTCGTCACACATACAGATACCTGGTAATAGTCCTCCTTGTCACTAGTGATGATATAACACTGTTCGTAAAGCTAATTTTTCAGTTCTCAGTTCTCACTTGTACGAGCGTGCGCGTAACCGTCGCGGCGCGGCTGATTGTTGATAATGCGGAAACGCGATGATCGAAAGCACGTCCTCACGCTCGCTACAAGACACTGGCACTTAACTGCACCCTTTTATGGCAACTAATTTTTACTGACTCACATCGGTTCATTCTGGAAGACCGAACACGGCGCGGATGGTCGATGCTGTGCGACACGCAACGAGAGGAAACATAAATACGTTATCGACGGCAATGCTAATTTTTTTCGTTACTTCTTGACGCACTTTCCTCTGTATCACTTCCATATTTCATCACTTTACTGTAACAGCACTTGTAGCAACACTTCAACCTGAATACTGAAAAAAGCCTCTCACATGCACAGTTACACACTGCACAACATACCAGTTCCGTGTCCCGCGATCGACTCTCTACAGACGCGGCTGCCCGCAAAGATACTCCACAACTAAAGCCCTGGCCAGACAGAATCCGGCCTGCCGCTGCGACGGACGGCGCGTCGGTAGGCCGGGCCAGTCAGCGGCCAGGGACGCCACACAGGCAGCGACTGTTGATGCGTCAGCTGTTACACTGTGGAAGCGGCCGAGCCTCATTATCAAGCTTGCATGCGTAGCGCGATTGTCTTGGCGTTAGAAGATTTGGAATCTTCACGCGGGACACGTTATCTTTGTGGGAGATCATTTTTTTTTCTTTATTTTTTTTTTATTGAGAAATGGGTAGTTCGCACTAGCGATACGAAATGGCACCAAGAAAAGATGTTGGGTGCACGACATTAATAGCAAGAGAGAAAGCTTAGGAGAATACCATCGTCTGTGTATTGATCTAGAGTCTGACGAAGATAGGTTCTTCAAATATTTTCGTATGTCGCGAGAATGTTTCAAGGAAATGCATCGCCTGATAAAAAGGCAGCACTGAGAAGTGCAGAAGGAACTGGAGAAAGACAATTGATACAAGGCACAAAAATGGTTCAAATGGCTCTGAGCACTATGGGACTCAACTGCTGAGGTCATTAGTCCCCTAGAACTTAAAACTAGTTAAACCCAACTAACCTACGGACATCACAAACATCCATGCCCGAGGCAGGATTCGAACCTGCGACCGTAGCGGTCTCGCGGTTCCAGACTGCTACAAGGCACAGACTAGCCATTTGTTTGAGGTAAGTTTTACCGTTTGTGGCCTCTTTGTGCTTCAAATAGAAGTCATATAAATTATTCCATTTCAGTTTTGCTGTATCATATGAAAGGTTCGGCGGAAGAAAGTGCTATCCCACAATGTAGTTACGAGTGCAGTGATAAATTTATCTGCAGTGTTTACGAATACAGCGAACGATAGTAAGATCTAGTTCCGTATGTCCCGCTAGAGAGATCTTAATAGATTGTTTTGTTTCATTGTATTCATAACATTATCATTGAATTTAAATAAACATATCTTTGGTCGTTAACTTATCTATTCATTCTATCGGCATAATTGATTTTAATCTTTTCGAGATACGTGAGTACAGGCGCCAGTCACCAGACCATAGCCTTTTTCTCTTTTCGGTTAGGACGTTCAACAGTCTCAGAAATTGTGAAACAAGTGTGCCAGGCAGTATGGACTCAAGTATTTACCTACTCCTATAACAGAGATGTGGAAGAAATTTGAAGAAAGATTTGTAGAACTTTGGGGGTTTGCGGACTGCCTTGGAAGCATACACGGAAAGCCTATCAGGTTAAAATGCCCGAAGGATAGTGGATCTCAGTTCTTCTGTTACAAACAATTGTTTCAGCTAGTTCTCCTGGCGATCGTTGATCCATACTACCGAGTTTACAGTAGTTGATATTGGAAGTTATGGACGTCACAGTGACAACACTATTTCTGAGAATTCAGCTTTCTATCAGGAGTATATCGAGGGCAAAAGTATTCTACGTCCAAATCAGGATCGCGTGTATCATACAAAAAGTTGTATTGTCTCACCTCCTCTATAAGTCTTTCTGTGTCCATGATGCACGCACTACGAGCTGCGAGACAAAAACCGCCCACGCCGCTGCTTCCAGTGTGACCACAGAGCAGTTGCGTGCGCCAACAGAGCCAAGCAGCCGCTCCGGCTTGCGGCGGATCTGTAATGTGTGACAACCCGGCGGCGGCCGGTGTGGGCAGGCCGGCTGCCGGTGCGTCAGAGCCGCACTGTGTGTGACCGCCGCCATACAGTAACGAGCGATTCAACAGTGCGGCCTGCCGGCTGCGGTTCAAGGCCACAGGCCGGACGGCCAGGCCGCGTTCTGTCTGGCCAGGCCTTTAGCCAGCGATATGACAATACGCTTTCAACCAGATTTCATCAGAAAACACCACAGGCTCTCGCCTGGCATCACTGAAGTCGGAAACGGCGGGTTTGAGGTCAGTGAAATGCTCACTACAGGTGTCTGGTTCCGAGCTATCCTTGAAGTAAAAGATCTGTAACAGTACGTTGCGTCACTGTAGTGACAACTGCTGCTGCAGATGCCGTGCGATGCGCCACAGCCACACACCTAAAACGATTGTCTTCCCTCTCGGTAGTGCCACGAGCTCGTCCGGACACCGATCTCGTTGTGACCGTACATTCTCGTGAACACTGCCGTCAGCAGTCATATAACTGTACTTTCTGCAGTATCACAGAATGGTTATCCAGTTTCTCGTAGCCTTAATACGCCCCTATCCAAAACCGTTGCGCTGTTGATAATCGTGTCTTTCTCGCTTTTAAAGGCATTCTTGACTAACATCAGTTTACCAAATCCAATCAAGGTAACTAATGCTCACGACCGTTACATCGTGTATGCAAGCAAACCTCATTTGTATCCTCAAAGTGGAGCTACTAGAGCCACTCTTGTCTAGTACGAGATCCGAATAGATATAATCTTTCACGTGTAGAAAGACGCCCACCAACTTTCTTGATAACGATGATGATGATTTATGGCTAAGGGTGCTGAACAGTAAGGTCATCAGCGTCCTACCAAGTTTCGTTCGTATCGCACAACTCCTTCTTGGTATTGCGACTTTTTTTTGCTGTCAGTGTATTAGCGACACTGTCGGCTACAACATACGCTGAAAGTTGCTCGTCCCTCTTTAATATCAGTCAGTTTATGTCCATTTAGCTAAAATCATTTGCCGTTGTGCAACTCAACGTGTAAGTAGGCTGTTTAGGTTTCAATGTTGGTAACGCCACGTAGCGCTCTGTATGAAAATCTCTGGCTGTGCTGTGTTCAGTCTGTGGCTGGTTCGCATTGTTGGAATATTCGCTATTGTAGTTTTGGGCAGTTGGACGTGAACAGCACGTAGCATTGCGCAGTTAGAGGTGAGCCGCCAGCAGTGGTGGATGTGGGGAGAGAGATGGCGGAGTTTTGAGAGCGGATGATATGGACGTGTGTCCATCAGAGACAGTAAATTTGTTAGACTGGATTTCATGAACTTATATATATATATATTGACTTTTGATCACTATTAAGGTAAATACATTGTTTGTTCTCTATCAAAATCTTTCATTTGCTTAGAATGCCTATCAGTAGTTAGTGCCTTCAGTAGTTTGAATCTTTTATTTAGCTGGCAGTATTGGCGCTTGCTGTATTGCAGTAATTCGAGTAACGAAGATTTTTGTGAGGTAAGTGATACATGAAAGGTATAGGTTATTGTTAGTCACGGCCATTCTTTTGCAGGGACTTTTGAAAGTCAGATTGCGTTACGCTAAAAATATTGTGTGTCCGTTTAGTGTTGACCGGAATAGGTAAAGAGCGAAATGTCTGAGTACGTTCAGTTCTGCTCAGCTGTTTGAAAATCAAATAATGTAAGAGGTTTATCAGCATATTCATTCATAAATTTTTCTAAGGGGACGTTCCAAACGTTTGTCTCTTAGCTTGTATTAAAGATACTGTGGATAGTGTTTATTGAAAGTAAAGAAAGCTTCAGATGGTTCTGAGCACTATGGGATTTAGCTTCTGCGGTCGTCAGTCCCCTAGAACTTAGAACTACTTAAACCTAACTAACCTAAGGACATCACACACATCCATTCCCGAGGCAGGATTCGAACCTGCGACCGGAGCAGTCACGCGGTTCCAGACTGAGGCCCCTAGAACAGCTCGGCCACACCGGCCGGCTATTGAAAGCCACCACCTTTTCGTATTCTCGGTAGCATTATAGATTTTGTGATGGATAACTTTCGTTAGTTACTAGCACTACGCCCGGTGTGAAAGCATTGCCACACTTGTTTTTAGACGCTACTATAACACATCCTTTGGCTACAAATGACGCCTGTCATTGCAAGGAACAGGTCAAAATAATTGTATTCGAGCAATTTTAGTATCATATAAGTTCTCCTCGTCCCGGCTCAAACGAGCGAATCGAGACCATCCGACCACCGTGTCATCGCACTGCGCCATTGCGATGCTATATTGATGGGCATGGTGAGCAGCACACCACTCTCCCTGCCATTGTCATTTTGTAGATCTCGGAGCCGCTGCTACTGGACGAAGTAGCTCCTCAACTGACATCACGCAGCTCACGGCACGCCGTTCCAGTCCTAGTGGCAAGGAAAAATCTCTAGCAATGCCGGTGGTTAAATTCGAGTCCTCCACATTGTGGTTTGCGGTCAGACACGCGATGACCGTTGAGCTACACATGTGGACTTCGCTCAAGAAGTCGCATTTTAATTAGTAATTGTTAGTTTCAACACAAATAATAGTATCTCCTAAAATGCAATTACCTTGAAAAAATTTGCCCAACTGGGATTGACATTAATCAACTTATTTTCAATTTATATTCTGGCAAGATTATAATATGTCGGTTTTATTATGGTTTTGGCTCTTTTATTATCGTAACAATTCGGTTCAGTGAAGGTATCATGAATGTGATTGGAGTGCAGCACATTTAACAGCGACTCTCATTTCTATTATGATGCATTACAACGTGTACACATCTACCCTACAACTTAATGTACTACAGTATAAAATGTAAGCTAAACGAACTGTCCACTTTATGGCGTATGGTTCGGTAGACTCCGTAACTATTACATCATAAGCAACAATTTCTAATGCAGACGCCTCAACTGAAGAGCCACAGTGCGTGACTAATAGTGCTAAGTGGAGGCTGGCACGTTATGTGTGTCACCCGTGATGGATCAGCGTTTTCATTTGAGAATACATTATTGTGGGAACAAAGAAATACAAGTGGTTAACATTCCAGCAATATTTATAGCAGTTTGTAGCTGGTTTGTGTGCTTTACATTCGCATGTTTTCACTTTATCTACAAACGAAAAAACAATCCAAATTTAAGTAAAGTTTCATTTGTTATGCACTGGCAACACAACATCGAAAGGACCCACAGACTTGAACCTGCAGGCAAAAGGATGATCTGAGAACGATATGTATATTCACAGGAGCTGCGTATTTAGCAGTATGCCCGAGTATATTGACGGGGCCCCGTTTGCTCTCAAAAAATTAAAATTACATACACTGAAGAGCTAAAGAAACTAATACACCTCCCAAATATAGTGTAGGGCCACCGCTAGTACGCAGAAGTGCCGCAGCACGACGTGGCATAGACTCGACTAACGTCTGAAGCAGTGCTGGAGGGAACTGACACCATGAATCTTGCAGGGCTGGCTATAAATTTGTATAAGAGGGGGTGGAGATCTCTTCTGAACAGGACGTTGCAAAGAATCCCAGATATGCTCAACCAGAAGTGTCTAATCTCAAAAAGGTGTTCCTGGAGACAGTATGTAACAATTTTGGACGTGTGGGGTGTAGCACTGTCCTGCTGGAATTGCCCAAGTCAGTCTGAAGGCACAACAGACACCAATGGATGCAGGTGATCAGACAGGATGCTTAAGTACGTGTCATCTGTCAGAGTCGTATCTAGACGTATCAGGGATCCCATACAACTCCAACGGCACACGCCCCACACCATTACCGAGCCTCCGCCAGCGTGAACAATACCCTGCTGACATGCAGAGTCGATGGAATCATGAGGTTGTCTCTGTACGCGTACACGTCCATACTCTCGATACAATTTGAAACGAGACTCGTCCGACCTGACAACACGTTTCCAATTATCAACAGTCCAATGTCAGTGTTGGCAGGCCCAGGCGAAACGTAAAACTTTGTGTCATGCAGTCATCAAAGATACACGAGCCTCGAAAGCCCATACCGTTTAATGGTTTGCACGCTCACATTTGCTGATGGCCCAGCATTGAATCTGCAGCAGCTTTCGAAACGTTTGCACTTCTGTCACGCTGAACGACTCTCTCCAGTCGTCGTTGGTCCCGTTCTTGCAGGATATTCCCCCCGAAGCGATGACGGAGATTTGATGTTTTACCGGATTCCTCATATTCACAGTACACTACTGAAATGATCGTACGAGAAAATCCCCTCTTCATCGTTACCTGTGAGATGCAGTGTCCCGTCACTCGTGGGTCGACCGTAACACCACGTTGTACTTCACTTACGTTTTGGTAACCTGGCATTGTAGCAGCAGTATCCGATATAACAACTGCGCCAGACACTTGTTGTCTAAGATGGGTTTTGCCGACCGCAGCGCCGTATTCTGCCTGTTTGCACATCTGTGTACTTGAATACGCATGCCTATACCAGTTTATTTGCACTTCAGTGTGGAACCCAGTGTTAAACAATCCCGTAAACAAAAATGTGTACGTACTCTTCAGTTTACACTGTTTTGTCCGCTTCCTTTGGGGCCAAAGCAGTTTTATGGAAGACAGGAGTACCTTGTAACAGAGGCTGTTACCGCCACTGCCGGACAAAGCAATGCATTATCCTGTAGCACTGTGTTCATTGGCATCGGCGCATAATATTTTCTTACTGACGGGTTGTAGTATCAGTGATTAATTTGTCACGGTCAACGGGATCAGATGGGGTTCAGGAGGTCTATCTGTGCGCCCTCTGTTTTGGCTCTATAGGCAATAACTGTGCTTAGAGGTGAACAGTATTTGCAACCATGTTCCACGGGCATGAACAGCTCCATTCATTTGAATTGGGTCACATTGTGGACCTGCGCAATGCTCGACACAATGTACCGATAGTGAGTTGCTGCTTTCATCAATGGTATGGATGTTATCCTCACACCTGCAGACTTACACGTAGCTCAGACGCACTTCAGGGTCAAAGCTTTGTGCGGGCGGCGGTTGTCGACCGAATACCATCCAGGGATAAAATCGGGGCACATGTTGCTTCCTGTTGTATCAGCAGGGACAATCTGGAACCGTCTGCTTGCAGCAAGATTACGATCACGTGTGCTTCTGGCCTAGCTACCACTGACACGTCGACATCATCAAGCGTGGCCGTCCTGGTGTAGGAAAATGTTTACTGGAGATTGGAATAGCACTCTTTTGGCTACAGTGATGAGTGTAGCAATGAATATACATCTTGTAAGCTACTTATTACAAATCTCATTTGCCCACGATACACTGATCTCCCATCGCAGGCTTCATGATGCGTGTGTTTTGTGTGTGTGTGTGTGTGTGTGTGTGTGTGTGTGTTGTGTGTAAATAAGTGGCTGCTAGGTTGCACAGCATGTTGTCACCATTTTATTGCAATTTCTTGGAACGGAGGATGACGCGCTTTTCCAGCAGGACAATGAACATCCTCATACGGCAGCTGTGATGCAACATGATCATCGCGATTTACAACAACAGTCTCGGCCAGCAGTATCCTCAGATCTCTCTCCAACTGAAAAAGTATGGGACGTGATGAATCAAGAATTTACTCTTTCTCCAGGGCCTCTGAGAACCATTGCCGAATTCCAGCAAAAGGCGCAGCAGGATGGCGTCCAGCATCGTAATACACGACTGAGAGAGGGTGGTGGAGGGGGGATGGTGTTTACACTGTCCATCGATCCGATTGTCAGGGTACTCTTTGCTGTGACGTGTGTGTGGGTGGGTGGTTTTGGGGAGGAGACCAGACAGCGAGGTCATCGGTCGCATCAGATTAGGAAAGGACGGGGAAGGAAGTCGGCCGTGCCCTTTCGAAGGAACCATCCCGCCATTTGCCTGCAGCGATTTAGAGAAATCACGGGAAACGTAAATCAGGATGGCCGGACGCGGGATTGAACCATCGTCCTCCCGAATGCGAGTCCATTGTGCTAGCCACTGCGTCACCTCGCTCGGTGACGTGTGTGTTTCATTTGGTCTATATTTCTTATCAAATACTCCTAAAATGACGAACTACCTTTAACCTCACTTGTCAGAAAAAGGACGCTCATGTTGAGGGTGTTGCATTTCTCTTTTCAGTAGTGTACTAAACACAGCACGAAGAAGGATGACTTCATCACATTTCCTCGTTTACCGTGTTCTGAAGTACGTTTCTTACTGTCTGGATTACATTATATTATACCATATGGCAAATGTCTGTAGCACTCTGTTCAGTAACCTTTACGATCCCGAATTCAAATCAGTTGTTACAGTGAAACAAAAGTACCAGCACCCTTGTAAATACAGATACGATGATAACCTTTTTTTATTTTTTTATTTTTTTTTCCTAGTGGGCTTCTTCGAGGCTTTATGACATGGGCGAGGATTCCAGTACAAATAACAGCGATTGGCTAGACATATTTTCATAAAAACAAATCGCTAAACAGAAGCCGAAAAATGAGAAGTCTGCCTTTCAGGCCCTACATCACTGTTCTGGCACTGGTTTCGCGTCACAAATGGGGTTCTTTTGAAGACGCGGCACCCTCACTCACTAGCTGCACTCAGAGGCCATTACAGATGCGTGTGTGTGATCGCCTGCACTTCAGATTTCGCTATGTCGACACGTGCAGAGCCCCATGTCACCCGCATCCCGTTTTACTGTCCGCCCTCTGCCCAACTCGCCGTCAACAAAAGAGTAAACAGAACGCTTTCCGCCCTGATGGAGTCGTACGTCACCACTGCGCAATTATTTACAACCTGTAACGTCACTGACCAACGAAAACAATTTACTGCGTTTGACGCGAAATAAAAAGTACACCACAGGCCCGGTGAACGTGACTAGACACTAGTTTGCATTCGTATCTATACAACGCAGATTGGTTTTCCCTTCATGGAAGCGAAAATTTTTACGTACATAAACAGCGTACCATACAAATATACTTTAATACTGATGCAAAAGATTCATTCCGTATGAGAAGGAACATCAGGTTTCGGAAACTGTTAATCACGTCCTGTTCACGCATGTGATGAAAATATGCTATGTATCGGTGTTAGGGAAAAGGTTTTTGCGGAATGCACATGTTCGCCGGCTATTGCTGTTAGTGCATGGTCTTACATCCTGCTGACAGTCGGTTTCTTCCATGATTTGTCCACTACACATTATCAGATACAGCTAACACATCCAGGTGCGTGTATGCATGCATCCTGTTTAAGAAGAGATAATCATCCAACGATGAAAAGCATAATTCGTTTAATTTTTTTTTTTTTCATGTAACTCTCTACTATCAGACACCAACAACTTCAACTTCAAAGCTGGAGCTTAGTGGCTGAATCTCTGCCTCTCTCTCTCTTTCTGTATGTCGTTGCTTTCACCTTACCCTCTACAATTTATACAAACATCACATACATATTTAGATGTTATTAAAATTTCGGAGAGGTACTGAAGCACTTGCAAAAGTAGACATGTGAAGTGACAGGAGCCAAAATAGGCCACACTACAACATATGGACACCATTACCTAATGACGTTGTGATAGGATTGCAGTCTTTACCTTCATTTGAGCTGCCCACATGCAAAGGCGCTAACTGCATTGTAAGTGAAACTGAGATAATCGTGAAGAACTCGTCCCATCCAAACTATTAACGTTAAAGACTTCATTTATTTTCTAAAAACAAGTGAAAAAATAATTAATTATACAGTGTTAATGGCACAAACCTGCGATTATGATTTATACATTAACATCTTAGGTGAATATTGACTTAGCGTTTTATGCACTCGACTTATGCAGTTAGCGGTTTCTGCAAATGTATCCATCCAATTACAAAACTAACATGCGGTTGCAAAAGCTGCTATTCGGCGATATGTTAGGAATGACAAAAAGGCGGAATACAGTTTTGGCGAATGTAAGTGGAATACTTTTTATTTCAAAGAGAAGTCTGAAAATTCTATAAAATTGGCTTATAAAATTACGAAGGTGACACTGTTTTACTAGGAAAAACTGACTTACTTACCGTCAAAAAGAGAACAGATATGGATGCTCAACATCAGGTTTTTTAAAAAATAATACTTGACATCACAAGATACTGTAGAAAATAAAATAGTCTCCAAATTGCATGTTAGCAAAACATCGACAAAATTATAAAAAGTAATGAAATTGGCGGAAAGTTGCATGTGAGTTAAAACAACAACAAAAATACTGGAAAATGAAGTTAGCCGAAAATTACTTCTACGTCACATCGACCTCAACACTGCCCATCAATTCAAAATCGCTTCCGGCGTCTTATGTTGGTTGGCAGCGGCAGGAGCGACTATAGAAGTACCTTCCTGCTCGTCCAACACCTCGGTGTAGAACTCATGGTTGTCGTTTGTCGCCCAGTCTTCACCGAAGTGGCACTCTGAAAGCTTTTTGACGTCTCTCGCCTTCTGAAAGTTTTACGCCAACTGTGATCGGTGCTGGGCCGTTTCCTTTACTGAAATTTTTTCCCATCTTCGGGATGCTCTTCCCGTCTCCAGCTATAAAGTTGTAGAAGGGCACTCCACGAACTAGACAGATCTTGTATTTACTTTTCGTAAATACCATTTCTATGGCTTCCTGAATGTGGAAACGCCAGTTACCAGCAACTTTCAATAATCCATCCACATACATCATAATGGTTCAAATGGCTCTGAGCACTATGCGACTTAACTTCTGAGGTCATCAGTCGCCTAGAACTTAGAACTAATTAAACCTAACTAACCTAAGGACATCACACACATCCATGCCCGAGGCAGGATTCGAACCTGCGACCGTAGCGGTCGCTCGGCTCCAGACTGCAGCACTTGGAACCGCACGGCCACTCCGGCCGGCACATACATCATAACAATTCTAATGGTTCAAATGGCTCTGAGCACTATGGGACTTAACATCTGTGGTCATCAGTCCCCTAGATCTTAGAACTACTTAAACCTAACTAACCTAAGGACATCACACACATCCATGCCCGAGGCAGGATTCGAACCTGCGACAGTATCAGTCACGCGGTTCCGGACTGAGCGCCTAGAACCGCTAGACCACCGTCATAACAATTAGTGTCAACACAGTATTCATTGCATAAAATTACTTTAATAATACTTTCCATGTATTTGACTTTAAGTCTTGGAAACATTTTCTTCCACCTTCTCCTTTCCCGGATAGGATCGTCGCCCTCGGTCTCTTTCTAGTCATTTGCTACAACACTGATGGGCTCAACTTCTTGCAAAATTCCTAGTATTTCAATTGCTCCTGTTTCGTTTGTACAGTCTTCTGCATTTAAACTATCCACCAAATCATTTTTTTCTTTACAAAACACTGACGCCGATACGTCACCAAACATCTTACTAACCAGCTGAACTGTGGTTACTCATCGGCAGCGAGAGCTTCATTGATGCATAAGCGTTCGCTACAGCGCAGACGACCTAATTCTGAATAAGAAAAATATCCCTTCGATCTGTAACAAACTGAAAGGTAGCTTTCAGTGTCCAGGTTGGTAAGTCTGATGTCAGTAGGCACTCATTGCATCCGGGGATGGCACGCCGACCGTCATGCCCACTGAACTTGGCGGATTTTTCAAATGTTTGACATTTAGCAGGCCTTGCACCCGAAAACAATTTGTAGTTGGCAGCTTTTGCAGCAGAACACGATTTTCTACAGACAATTTCAACGGTTCATAGGCGTTTTGGCACCCTGAAATCTATTCCATGGTGTCGACGCTGAAAAAAATCTATATGGTGGTGTGCTTAACTCAAAATTGATAAAAAATACATTTTGCGGCCATGAATCTGGGCTACTCATTTCAGAATGTAACATTATGGCAATCGGAGTTACCGTGAACGCATTAGCAGTATTTACGGAATGATAGACAGGCTTGTCGATTAAGGTGACAATTTCTACAAATGAACTAGAGACCACAAATTATTATGCGAAGGAGGCGGGAATTTGTTGTATTTACTTGTGATATCTGACGCGTTTATTGTCCATACAGGCGATGAAACGTATGCTACGCATGAAGAGGCTCACTCTGTTCTATGTCCTAACCTCAGTGTTCTCCTGTCATGAGTAGAAACAACTATGTCAACGAAACATAAATCCACTTAAATGTTGCGATGAGGATCGGCACAGAAACTCTTAAATCCACATCAGAACCAGTACTCGCCAATATATCGCTACAAATTTCCGACGACTACCGGCAGTAACACCTGATCAGATGACACTCAAACGATCTAGAGTCCTACCAAATCATGAAACATTCAACAACTTACCACGCACCTGACTAAAAGTAGAGAATCAATCTGAATAAGCCCAAGCGAGGTTTTCCCAGAAAGCTACAATCTAAGAGATGAATGGAGAAATCAGTATGCGTCCTTCCATGGTCGTAATAGATTAGACAATACAGATCCAACCATCCAAGTCCCGGGTGCTAATCAATGAAGAAACACAGAGAGCTTTCACAGCCCAATCAGAACTGGCCACGCCGTGACTAAAGTAGGCTACTAAAGTGGGGAATTATTGATGATGTCCAATGCGATTGCGGAACATCGGAACAAACACTGGAGCATATTTTGCGCTATCTTCCCAAAAAGAAAGTTCATGATCATCAGCCAATTCAACCATTATATGATGTGGCCTCTTCGAGTCGCGGATTCAGGTAGGCTTTCAGAAGTCTTCTCCAAGTGGGACGGGCTTGCGCAGTTCTCTGCCAGGTGTTACCAGCGATCTTCTTGACATCTTTGTCCCATCTGTCTGGTGGTCTTCCTCTAGGCCTCCGGTGCTCTCTCGGGCTCCACTCCAATACTAGCTTCGTCCATCTGTTGTCTTTTCTTCTTGCGACGTGGCCAGCCCACTGCCATTTCAAGGAACCTATTGTCTCTAATATGTCATTAACCTTCGCCACAGACCGGATGTCATCTGCCCTTTTCCTGTCCTTTCTTGTATAGCCCAGCATTGATCTCTCCATGGCTCTCTGTGCTGTCCTAAGTTTCCCTTTTGTAAATGAGTTGTGTCCATGTCTCGCAGCCATACGTCATCACATAAAGAATGCATTGATCAAATACTGCTTTCTTCAGATTTACTGGCATTTTTGATCTAAATACTTTTGAATTCTTCCGAAATGCTTGCCAGCCAAGCTTGATGCGTCGATAGGTTTCTGGCCTTATGTCTCCCTTCATATTTATAATTGGCCAAGGTAGACATATTCACTGACCTCTTCTAATAGACTGTCCCATTTGTAGGACATTACTTTTGTTTCGGAAAGGTTCATGTTCAAGCCAACCAACTGATATTCCGATGATATATATATATATATATATATATATATATATATATATATATATATATATATATGTCGGGTAAGCATTAGCCAGTAATCCGCACCGTAAATACCCCGGCAGCTTAGCTCGTAAGGCTATTGGTCAGACAGATCGATGGTGTACATGACGTTCGCACTCCATTCTCGGATTGCAGCGAAGTGACGTTACCTCGCCGTAATGACCAGTCGCAGAGTTCCACAACACAGTCTACCACTGTCGCAGGTGGGAGCAACTGGAGCTCTTCCCTTCTCTCAGGACACCAGCGTCCCCGACATTCCGTCGGACTGAATAGGGCCGACCTGGAAGGCAGGCCAGTGACTTCAAACTTCAAGGCAACCATCACGGTACGACGGATGACGAACAAGGGTTGTGAGCGGGAGGGGGCAGGGCACCCTCCAAGTGTAAGTTCAATGTACGCGCCGACGTCACTAACTGCCGCGGCGTGGCTTCGCGGTATAGCCTGAGCCATGGTCACCGGGAGTAGCGAATCGCCAGTGGAGCAGCCGGCTGGAACGAAGTGCGCGGTGTCAGCTGCTTCGAGTGGGCTGGAGGGCATTTACGATGCAATCCCTCAGCAAGCATCGACAGACAATGCCATTCTCGAGTCCAGACGCTACCTGTATTATTTTTGAAATAAGTAACTAATGATGAATCTTCCTTATCTACAGCTACTAGAGACCACAGGTCACTACCATCCTTCCAAGGAGAACTGGCAAGTAGTGGACTGGAAGAGAACCTCCTGATACAGAACTATCTCTACTTACGCTGTCCCAATAGTCAACTCTTGCATAACTATTCTCAAGTGCATGTTGAGCTGGATATCAATAAAGCGGACATATAATACAGTGCAGAGTGACAGAAAGACAAGAGCAATCATTCAGGAAACATTAACTGACACAGTCTCCAAGGTTAAATTTATGGGGGATATCTCGGAACCATTTGTAATCCAAACTGGAGTGCGATAGGGTGACGGACTTTCACCATTACTCTTTAATATCATTCTTGAAAAAATCATCAGGACATGGGAAAAAGAAGTCAAATGAATCCAAATTGGCATTAGAAAAGATAATAGATTCAATGTGAAGTGTTTAGCTTTTGCAGATGACCTTGCAATCCTCGCAAATAATAGAAAAGAAGCCACTAACGCCATAGAGAAGTTACACTAAATTGCACAAAGAACTTGCCTGCAAATCTCATATGAGAAAATCCAGTACATAGAAAGAGTGCCACAAGACAAATTGCCTATTGTGACAACCCATAGGAAAATCGTACAAGTACCACATTTTAAGTACCTGGGGGAAATCATCCAGCCATCAGGGATCAACCTAAAGGCCAACGAGGAAAGAATAAAAATACTACAGAAAGCATATAAACTCACGTGGAACTATTATAACAAAAAGTCCATATCCATTAACGCAAAATTGAGGCACTACAACACTGTCGTACTTCCGGAGGCACTGTATACATCTGAAACAACACAAATAGGTGGGCAAACTAAAATCAAAGAAATAGAGAAACAAGAAAGGAAAATTCTCAGGAAAATTTTTGGCCCGATACAAGAGCAAGGAATCTGGAAGAAGAGACCAACATCAGAATTATATAAATACACAGACAAGATTACGGATACAATAAGGAAAAGAAGAATGCAGTTCTACGGACATATCCACAGGATGAATGAAAACAGAATTTCAAAGCGAATTCTTAAAGTCATCAACTCAGGCAGGGGAAAAACAAAACGGATAAAAAGTTGAAGAGGACCTCAGACAAGCACACATAACAGTAAATGATGCAGAAAATAGAACTGAATTCAGCAACATCATCAAAAAACGTAAATTTGACACCACGACACAGAAGAGACCAGGATCCAATGGACAGCGGAGCGAAAGAAACGACACAGTGAACACATGAAGAAAATTTGGGTTCAGAAAAAAACATAAACAATCATCATAAAGGAATTCAAGTTCAAACGCTCTCTTAAATGGGAATAATCGAAAACAATAATAACGGTGCAGAGGGTAGGAACAAGAAGTTACTCTGTATTAGAAAACAATTCATACATGGAGTATTACAGCTTATCCCAGTAAGTGGCTGTAGTGAACATGTATTACAAGGACATCTTAAGCAATTAGCTAAACAAATATTCAACTTCCCTTTCCTGGTAATACCTCTGCAAATGCATAGAGCATATGGCTCACACAATGGTGTCGCTTTGGTACGGTTTTTGGCACTATTTTGACAGATATTAACGCCAACTGGTAAACAGAATTGACGAATGCACGTCACAGGAATATATGGCTTGTTAAATACACTGTACTGTATGTTAGTGTATTCACTGTGCGCAATGTCAGCCATATTATACACCTTCGATACATACTAATATCCTCTATTACGACAACTTGTTTATTAGATCAGACATATGTTTTTTCGATGACGAAATGTCACAGACAGACTAGATATATTTTAATATGTTTACAAGCGCGTAATGACTGTTTGCTCTTAAGTCCTGCACTTTATAATACGTACCCTTTATTAATTTTCAGTTCAGAATGGGCTTGAGAATGGATGTAAAGCAGAAGTGAAGACTGTGTAACATTAAGGAACAGTTATCAATCAAATGGAGGAAATATCTTTCAAAATCTCTGAGTGTTGTGCGTCTTTTGTCGGACGACAGCCAGCTGATATTTCTCAACATTTCTGGGAGGCAAAAGCCCCTGTCATTATCCTAGTTATCATCGTACTAAAATCAGAACCTGGTACACATCTCACATGCCATTTATTATTATTCCACCGTCGGGCACATAAATGTTTTAAAGCGATGTATTTTTTAACTAAATTTCCGTCCAGTGATATTTGGAAATTACCTGCCACGCTTTAATATTTAAATGTACGTCTAATTAACTGAATTAGTGCCTGCACCAATTAACTGCAGAGCATGCAGTATCCTCCTACAAGGGACGCATGGTAAGTTCACATGAATAGTGACACAATTAACAAACTTAGGAGAATCTTGCGCATCAACTACTCCTGCTGTGTAAACCTGTGAGCGTTTGACAGTCGTTAACACTTCTGCATCTCTTATATCGTTAAATGCAGTGACTGACCATCGCACAAAACGCAACATCGTGTTAGCTTATAACACCCTAAAAATCTGTTGGATAACCACAGGGAAGTTGTTGGACATTATGAATCTCAAAATATTAGATTAACAGCAGAGTTCTTTATTCAATCATGTGAACAATTAACAGTGAATAATACAGAGTAACGTTCTGAGAACTGTAGCAAGTGAGACTTGGATTTAATTAGAAGACTGCAGGAAGCAAAACCAGTTAGACTTTTACATCTGCACTACCTGCGAGATAAGTGAGAGCTATATGGAACATAGCTAACTGAACATACAAACGTAAGCAGATGAGCTAAACACGGGCTGTTCAGGAAATGGATTGCGCTACAGCCTCAGTAGTAGTTAACATTTCTGAAGTACAGCAAAGGAAGGCCTCGATCAGCACCAGACGTGAGTTGGGAAGCAAATTCTCTCTCTTCTGAAAGTTCCACTTGGAGGAGGGCTTGAATTTCTGCTGCCAATTGGACGAACTAGTCTGTTTCCTTTCCTATGCAAAACAATGCAAAGAAACTTAAACTATCCACCCAAACCTTGCAAAATGCGTCGTTACGATCCTTGAGGTCGTTACGGGTTTCGAACGGACTCACTCCATTGGTCAGCACTGACCACACCACGTATGGAAGCGGGTTTCGACAGTACGTAATTTTTGGAGGGAAGCGACGAACATCTCACGTCAGGGAAGACGTGTTGTGCCCTTAGAAAGGCCAGTCGCACGCCCAAGTGTCCTCAGGGGAAAGGTGTTGCGTGCAGCGGAATCCGTGTCTCAGGCAAGCTGCCGCCCACAGTAAGCATAAAATATACCTGTTAAAAATGCTGTGCAGCAAATTCAAATGGGTGGATCAAATAATTAATGTGGAAGTACTAATAGAATAGGCGATAAAAGAATTTTACTGCACAATGTGACTAAAGGAAGTGATCTGTTCATAGGACACATACTGAAATGAAATGTCGTGTGGCTAAGGCCTCCCGTCGGGTAGACCGTTCGCCTGGTGCAGGTCCTACGATTTGATGCCACTTCTGTGACCTGCGCGTCGATGGGGATGAAATGATGACGATTAGGACAACAGAACACCCAGTCCCTGAGCGGAGAAAATCTCCGACCCAGCCGGGAATCGAACCCGGGACCTTTGGATTGACATTCCGGCACGCTGACCACTCAGCTACCGGGGCCGGACAGGACACATACTGAGGCATCATAGGTTCATCAGTTAGGTAATGGAGGGAAATGTGGGAGGTAATAGCTGCAGAAAGAGTCCTAGGTATGTGTTCACTAAGTAGGTTCAGACGAATGTAGCTTGCGTACTTAAGCAGAAATGGAGAGGCTTAAACACTGTAGAGGACCTGGAGACCTGCAATAAATCACTTAGCGGACTGAAAACCACAACAATACAACAGAGCACATGATCACCGAGACTCGTTGCTCTTGTCACATATGGTTACTATGATTGTTGAATTATAAAATGATCGGTAGGGACGAAAAGATTAAAGATGCAGTGACTAAAAATGGTACCAATGGAAACCGTGGGGGAATGATGGACTTGTGCTCTGCCAGTAGTGTTGTTCCCAGACGGCTACAACACAGCACTTCCTCACAACATGGCTGTAACATGCGTATTGTGCTCTCTTGGCTCGCATCCAGGTCTGTTTTAAACTTTCATTATCACAGATTTTTCCACCTATGATTTCCATAGTTTGTCTCTCGGGATATGCAGGAATAGCACCACTGGTAGAACCTAGTCTGTGCTCTTCTCAGGCTTATCTTGCGACGAGAGATGTATTTCAGTTCCGTTGGATTCGCTTGTACGATGTGATAGGAGGATGCGGATGAGATGGCTAAGGACGAACTGATGTCGTCGGCGAACATCGACCAGAAATGATGACTCGGCAGTATAGAAAGTAGACTTAAATCGTGCCAAACGAAAATGACTCCCAGGCCGGGATTGAAACCCTACATTCCTCGCTAATCTTTCAGCAACTTCATTCCCAGTGTCAAGAGCATGTACAGACAGTATAGCTCATTTACTCCACTCTGTTGCCTTTCCAAATCAGCCCAACCCACTGAGCTGATTCCACAGAACAGAGTGTCACATCACTCCCACGACCAACGCTATAGGTTGAGGTCTGCATTACGTGTTTACCTAGCACAACTTCTATATAACCTGCGGAGCACTAAAGCAGCCACTGTGTTCTTATACAGGGGTGAATAACATATTGTGTAGTGATATGTAGTCACTAGAAAAGTATGTGTTTCTTGTTTGCATGTATTCTTGGTAAAAACCGCAACTCATATTTAGACAATTGTGTACTATAAAATTTTTACTGAGCCTTTGGTAATTAAGCAAGCGCATTAATACAAGACAATATCTCGTTGTTATTTAATGTCTAACCGCTACTTATACCATATGCAAGTATTATAATTACATCACTTTCAGAGTGAATTCTACGTGACTAACTTTGATTGAACCAGGAACAGTGGCGCACAGAGGCCGCAAGCTATAAGGAAGAAAAGGCACAGATGCACACAGCAGTCTGTCGCAGTACACCTGTAAGAGCATATGCTGACATGAACTTCCGCGAGCCTCTTGAGTTGTAACGAAAATGCACTGAAAATGCCTATTTATAGCCGAAATCTAGATTTGCAGGAATAATAAAAACTAATACGGTTGCAGCTGACTGCTGTGTACCTCTCTGTCCCTAATTCTACATGACAGTTGCCCCCCCGCGAAAGAAAGGACATTAATACTCAGAATGTGTCGTATTAACTATGTTATGACGTGGTTCTCTGTGCAGCATTATGGGCCCAGCCAGGAGCCGGGCGCTGTATTCAGTGTGCAGGTTGCAGTCAGCTAACACTGCATTCCGCCATACAGACAGGTTCTCCAATAGTGATGAGATTCTCCAGGCTACGACCAGCGTTTAGGAAGTTTCGGCCCAGCTGTGCCACACATCAGCGCCCGCGGTGTGTCGCTGTCTGTGTCGGACTGCCGACTCTCTTCTGACGCAGCCGGGTGGCGAATCCGCGATTCCTGGCTGGCGTCCTCGCACTAGATCACGGTCACTCTGCCGCCGTTCGCACAAGACAGACAAGTAGACGGATAGATCAGGATCTAAGTACGAGCTGAGATCCTCCGAGCTTCCCACCACTGACGTCCGACGGTGTCAGAGAGCGTCGCAGCCAGCGGTCCTCTCTGTTCGTCACACGGACGCCACCGTCCTCTCGTGCTAGGCTAGTCTGCGGCTACCTTCACTCTCGCCACCCGAGTGGGATCGATGTCACGATTTTCCTCTTCAAAAATTGCTTGTATCCCAGACCAACTAGCAAAAAAAAAAGGAGAAGTCATTTAAAGTTGGGAATCTTCGGGAGATAGTTAGATTTTCCTTCTCCAGAAACGTCGTAATTCTTGAAAATAAAACATGTTCAGTTATTCTTCAAAGGACTGACGTGAATTATATAGGCCTATAATTATGTGCATTTGTCTCACGACAGAAGTCATCAGAAGATCAAAACAAATGTCAAAGCAATTTAGAAAATTTATCTGTATTTCGCAAAAATTGGCAATTGAACCTAAATAATGAAAAGTATGAGGTCATCCTCCTGAGTGCTGAAAGGATTCCGTTAAACTTCTGTTACTTCATAAATCAGCCAAATCTAAAGGCCGTAAATTCAAGTAAATATCAGGGAATTACAATTAAGAACAACTTAAACTGTGTTAGACAAACCAAAGACAACGTTTACACTTGGTAACCTATACTAAAGGATCTACTAAAAGGACAGCCTATACTATGCTTGTCCGTTTTCTTTTGGAGTACTGCTGCACGGTGTGGGATCCATCCCAGATAGAATTAACGGAGTTCACCGAGAAAGTTCAAAGAAGAGCGGCAAATTTTGTATTATCCCGAAATAGGGGAGAGAGTAAGCTCGGAAATGACACAGAATTTGAGGCGGACATCGTTAAAACAAAGACGTTTTTCGTTGGGGCTGAACTTTCTCACAAAATTTCAGTCGCCATCTTTCTCTTCCGAATGCGAAAGTATTTTACTGACACCCACCTACAAAGGAAGAAACGACTATCATAATGAAATAAGGGAAATCAGAGTCCGCACGTGAAGATACAGGAATTCGTTTTCCTCGCGCAATGTTCGAGACTGGAATAATAGCGTATTATTGTGAAGGTGGATCGATGAACCCTGTACCAGGCACTTAAGTGTGATTTGCAGAGTATCCATGTAGATGCAGACGTAAACCTTTCTTGAAAACAGGAATCACCTGTGCTTTTTAGCAGCCGCTAGGTACGCTTCGTAGATACAACGATGTACGATAAACAGCCGCTAAAAGTGAAACTGGGTCTTTCTTATAATCTTCGTAGGACCTTGTTGGTTTCTCATATGGTCTTGATGTCTTTCCACTACTAAGCGATTCTAATTACTTTTGTGTTCCGCGATCGGTTATCTCAATATCTACAATGTGGACTTTCATACAATTTTTGAAAGGAGAGACTGTGTTACGACCTTCCTTGGCGAAACAATTTCGGATGACCGAATTCAGTATTTCGGCCATCTGTCCGTTATCTTCAGTTTCGGTGCCAGTATCGACACTGAGTGATTGAATGGAGGATTTCGAAACGCTTACTAATTGCTCACAACATCAAAGTTCTTTAGTCAGATCGGTTAACCAAATTTTACTTTCAAAGTCACTGAACGCTTCTCTCTTAGCTCTACTTAACGCTCATTTCTGCTTCGTTCTGCTTTAGTTTGTCAGCTAGGTTTTGAGTTGTTCTTAATCTCTAATGAAGCTCTCTTTGCTTAGGCAGCAGTTTTATAACACTTCTGCTAAACCCCTGTGAGATGGTCCCAACATTTATGACCCTGCCCGGAAGATACTTGTCTAACGCATATTAAACGATGTTTTTGAATTTTTCTCATTTGTGCTCCACATCTAGGTCCCCAGAACTGAATATGTGATGTTGACTGTATTTGTATGAGTTCAAGAAGTTCAGGTATTTTTGATGCCAGGAGGTCTACGACGTTCCATCACTACTTCTTCCTCCTGTTATCTTCTCGAAATTATTACCTGAGAAGACATTTAGGACAATGTCACACGAATGTCAGTCTCTGGCAGCAGTTTCATTAGTACCTGCCAAGTGGAAGTCATCCCCAATTACAACGGCATGATCTGACAAATTCCCCGGGTTCTTTCTGAAGCGCTCTCCCAAGACAGCTACTGACCCTGGCATCCTATAAAAGCATCCGATTACCATTTACTTAGGAGTTATTCGAATTTAGTAGATATCCAGGAAAGCAGCGGAAAAGTGGGTAAGGTTGTTGACATTACAGTGGCAGGATGCCTCCTTGACTCCATTTCCCCCTCCCCCCCTCTTTATCAGCTGGAGTGACGAAGCTGCTTACAGGATTCGAAAGTACACTGATATGAGTTTATGACACAGACGCTAGAGGTTGCTGACACAACTACGTAGTTATGAAGATGATCCAGAGACATCGAAACATGTCATATGTTTGAAATGTGCAACTGAGACTGAAGAATAAATAAGGACTGGCCTTATTTTTGGAAAAAAATAGCGATGTAATGCAATCTGATGAAACACAGGATCTAAAGAGTGTGTCTGTGCTTCAGGGGAGTGGGGCAGCGAATACAGAATAAACACCGAAAACGAAAAATGGGAGCAAAGTGTACATGTTATATAAGTATGATTACTCGGCACTCAAGTAGAAGAGTGGAATATTTAACCAATTAGAGATATGATAGTGTGCTGAAAAGAAATGCATCCGATGTCTTATGTGAAAATTCTTGAAGCTCTTTATACAAAAAAAAGTTATTAACATTCTACATCTTTCTTCTCCATATCTACACGTATATTTTTGAACATGGTCACGCTGTCGGGGAACACATTTTTCCCAATGAGCGGCCTGTTTGTCCATACCTTCACTCTAGAGAGTAGAGCATTGACGTTGGAGCCACAACCTCACCTCTGCTTGCACCGCGTCATCACTATCAAAGTGAAGTCCTCGAAGGTATTCTTTCAAGTTTTGAAAATAGATGGAAGTCGGGTGGGATCGAGTCGGGACTGTATGGGGGACGATCGATGACGTTGAACCCAAGGCGTCGGATTGTTGCAGCCGTCGGAGCCCTCGTGTGTCATCTGGCACTATCATGCTGAAAGAGAAGGTTCTACATGTGTGGACGAATCCTTCGATTTCCAAACTGGACCATAGCACGCTGTTTCCCACGCACTGACTTAGTAATATTACATACCACCAAGTACACCATACAATTCGGGGCCTTCTATTGTCAGAGGGTTACAAGAACGTAGACGTGAATAATAAGGATGTAGAAGGTTAATAACGTTTGATTTATTTGGAAAGCCGTCAGGGTTTTCACATAAGAAATTTGAAGGCATTACTTCTCAGCACGCCCACGTATATTATTACAGCCCCCTCGCCAAGCAGGATTTCGGTGGGCTAGGTTATTCCTAGGAGGGAAGGAATGTAACAGTATCGGGCCAGACAAGAGCCTGGTGCAGAATTCAGCAAACGGGTTGCAGCCAGCCAATGCGGCATTTCGCCATACCGACAGCTCGCTCAAAATCGACTCAGTTCTCGGGGGAATGACCTGCCTTCAGAAGGTTTTCACAGCACTGTCATATGTGGCAGTACTTTCATTTTGCATTAACAAGCTCCCGTTGACCACATACGTAATAATAGATCGGTCTCTGACATGCGATGGCCGACATTCTTCTAATGCTGCTATCGTCAGGGTGACTGGGCTGCAAACCAACAGCCATGGACAGACGACCTCGCCATCTGGTCGCCTCCACTCTGCCGCTGTCGTAAATTTGGAAATTGCTGGTAAGTTCTATGGGACCAAACCGCTGAGGTCATTGGTCTCTAGGCTTACACACTACTTAATCTAACTGAAACTGACTTACGCTAGGGACAACACACACACACACACCCATTCGCGCGGGAGGACTCGAACCTCCTACCGAGGAGCCAATCGAACTGTGCCAAGGCGCCCCAGACCGGGCGGTTACAACGCGCTGCCGCTGTCGACCACCAGCTGTCGCTGCCGCTGTCCCATCCTCGTGGTCCAAGGTCCACCTCCAAGATGCTGTGATCAGGCTACACCAGGCGCAACGCCCCAGCGGTCGGTCCAAGTTTCACTACCGGGACGTCGCTGCCACCTCCTTCTGGTCTGACTTCTGACCTGCTTTGTTCTGCCTACCCGACCCAGGGCGCTGCCTCACCGCCCTGTCTCAGTAACAGCTGGCTGCCTTGAATGCACTGGTAGCCAAGACTACCCACTACCTAGCTGCCTCTCTGGGAAGCGCTTACAGTTCCACGATTGCGCCGACGCGCCTAATGCAGGCCGTCGCTTACCCTATGCATGGTGATCTACGTCTGCTTATGGTTAACAACAAAGAACTTGGCTGCCTTCATTATCTATGCATCGAAAACCACCAGTAGGAAACCACTCCTGCACTCCAGACCCCTGATACCCATCTGGAAGGAAGTTGCTGTGCGTCGTAACAAGCCTAGATTTACTTGTGAGGTGGAGCCGCTACTACAACACGAACAAAACGTTAGATCATTTTACTAAAATTTGAACAGTATAAAATACCTGTTGCCACTTGGTAAAGTACAGAATGATAGTCCCACCTCAATGTAAAACTGACTATAATCTTTGACACACAATTGTGGCTAATATTTCTGTTAGTTCGCACCAGCATCCGTGGTAAGACAATGATGTCGTCGTTGGCGTGGATTTCAGAGTAGGCTGAACGATAGTGCACTCTGACGTAACTAGCGGCCAGAAGCGACTGTGTACGGAACGTCTAGGGGGGAGTTCTGTTATTCGTTGCTGCACGTGGCAGCGACTGTCTTCAGCTTGTTGCGCCGTTGTGAGATACCAACTGTATCCTGAGATCTGACTCTTCGGACGACACCAGAGAAATTACAGTTACTTTTAGTCGTAAATGTAGACGAATGCACATAAGAGAAACTGCAGTTAAGCGAGCTACACACAGTTTTGAGAATGAAATGAGGAAAATGCTCAAATGGTACTGTAAAAGATGGAGTAGTCCGTTTGATACACTTAGTGGTAGATACAATTTACGTTACAAATGACCCATGGAACACGCGAGGAATGAAGCTAATTTAAACTATAGGAAAAAGCGTGAGACATTAGAGACTCCTATAGGGGCGGTCAGTGGAGAGTATTGTAACCAAATAACGGGAAAGCAAGGTGTTGACAGACTGAGGGAACAAACAAAATTACAAAGGAACTGAAAGACCTAGGTATCTGAAGGGAAATGAAAATTATTCTAGAACATCAACATCAATAATAAATTATTGAGATGAAACAAAACATTGTGCATGGGGTGATGTGTAAAAGGGCCGATCACCAAGTTGCCGTTAAAAGGCCGTGCAGTCCTGAATCTGTATGTTATTCAGGCAAAATAGTTGTGAGCATTGAGACCGTCATCCCATCGATGCACCAGGTGGAAAATATCCGCTTGGTAAAAAACTGTGTCCCGTTAGGTGAAGAAGTCCTTAATTGCCTCCTATATATTTTCCTCAGACACGAATCGTCGACCTTTCAAGTCCTTTTTTAAGGGATAATTTCATATGGAGAGACTAGTACCACAGGACGCGTACCTGCCACTTGAGTTGGCACATCTTCTGTGATAAGTCTCTGGTAATCCATCAAGGAAAGTGAGACGTAAGCCACACTCGAAACACTTGAATAATGACAACATGACCATTTTGGTTGGATTTGAATCCACCTAGCTTATTCTTTTTGACACATGCTACCGGTTTCCACACCATATGGTGTCATCTTCAGGCTCCAAGAGTAACCTGCTATCCACAACCGCTTTCATGTGCAATGAACAAAATCGTATGCAGCGTATCGAAATTAACTGGATTTCGTGGCAATAACAAGCTCAGCATGCTCGGCTGTGGATGGCATGTTCCGCTTGGAGTCTGAAGATGACACCATTTGGTGTCAAAACTGGTAGCATGTTTTAAAAGAGTAAACGACGTCGATTTAAATACAGTCACAGGTTTTGTTACCGTTCTTCTGCTTTAGGAATTTTGCGATATGGAACGTGTGTTGTCAGCCCCATTTGGCATACCATTCCACAACAATGGTTTTCGACAGGCATGCTGTCCTGTACACATTCTGAAGTATGCTGTCAAAGTCACCGGCGTCAAGAAAAGGATAATAGCACTTTGCTCGAGCTTGATGGTTCAAAATGGTTCAAATGGCTCTGAGCACTATGGGACTTAACATCTGAGGCCATCAATCCCCTAGAACGTAGAACTACTTAAACGTAACCAGACTAAGGACACAACACACACCCATGCCCGAGGCAGGATTCGAACCTGCGACCGTATCGGTCGCACGGTTCCAGACTGAAGCGACTACAACCGCTCGGACACAACGGCCGGCGAGCTTGAAGGCATCTGGTAACAAAGCCCTCACACTCCAGGTTTCCACATTTACCGTACGCACGTCGGTAAGGCGCAAAAGCTTCACTAATCCCATGCCCATATGTCGGTGCTTACATTCCTGCATGGGAGTAGCTCTACGGTACGTACAATCTGCACCAACGCCCTCAAAAGGAAGCATTTTGATTGACCCTTATATTTTCGTAAGCCCACAGATTACGACTTACCTGTTGAAAAGTATTTTCAATTCCTTAACAATTTTTCTTTCATTAACTCGCCAACTACTCTTTGGTAATTTTTCGCAAGCACTTTCTGTAACCAGCACTGATACGCATGTAGAATCTTTAATCTGTATCTGAAACACTACCGCGGAAATATATTGTCTCTGGCGACTTCACGCACTCAGCCAATCAAATTGGTAGCTGTTACTTGGGCCAAGGTTGCGTATGATTTGAAACCCAGGGTTTCCCTTGAGACGCTCGTGAGTAGACTCAACTCTGTGGTGGCATCTCGGGGAGGTCGGCGGATGTGTTGACAACCTCTAACGTACCCGAAGTGGTTGCCAATAGACAAGATGTTGAAGCCAGTTTACGCGTGTGGTAGTTGTATCTCACGGTTATTACCCGAAAATTCCGCGTGGTATACTTCTGATGGTTTCTGAAGGCGAGCGTTTCGTTCATCGGGAGATGGCAGAAAATTCAGAACCTTAATGTTTGTAGTGCACATGAAGCTGGTTACAGAGCCGTGGATTTTTATTCAGTGCAGAGACTTAAGCACCCGTTTTTGTCACTCGGTTCTCCAAGTTAAGTCATTCTACATATTCCTGATTGTCGTGTTTTTCCTTACTTATGCTGAAGTCCATATAGGTCATTCAATAGCGTGCGAAGGTAAGTTTGTCGTCGATTGCCGTATACAGAACGGCTGTGGTAGCTTCTCTGTGGTTCGTGTGTTACTGATCCACGCAATAACTTGCACAGTGCACTGCACTGACGCGTTAAGTATACGGCAATACTTCTCGTATATTTAGTTCTATGCAGCCACATCATTAGTCAACTACTCTGGAGAAGTATTATCAGCTGTTCGGAATTTTTCATATCGATGAACAGTGATTACAAATTTGGGTCAAGATCCCTGTAGGGCAGAGTGTCAGCTACGAGTGGGTCCCTATAATATGCATGTAAATTTTGCACGATCTTAAGAGTGGTGTTATTCAATTACACACAAGCTGTAGCTGCCCAACATATTACTGTTTCACTACGACAGCGTTCAGTGATGCCACTTGCATTCGTAGCTCAATTTCCTAAAATAGTATTCCACTTACGGGCTCATCTAGACACCTTCACGGTTTTGAGCATTCTGTCGCAAAAAAACGAAAAGAATTTTCTCAACTTGCTGCAGGGCTTTAGAAATTCCCACTAGCTTTTGCGCAACTTAACTTTTCTGGGTACCGCACAGTTCCTCACTATTGGAGCGCTCAGCCAAAGCGAGAAAAGGGGAGAAAATCTGAGTGTAAAGAGTTGGGCGAGACTGGCTCTCGCTCTTGGTGGACATGGAGGAAAAGAGAGAACAGAGAGAGAGAGAGAGAGAGAGAGAGAGAGAGAGAGAGGAATGGCCTCCGGTGCGACGCAGTCATGGGAAATCGATGTCACTGCGGCCTCTGCTCTGTCTGAGAAGCTGAGACTCCACTCTTTTTAGAAATGGAGTCACTTGCGGTCTGTCGCATTCAAGTGAGGTTTTCTACTACTCAGGATTCAAAGCAGTTAGAGCAGAAACCACTTGCGGTCCGTGTCTAACATGATATCCTTCTGCCACTTCAGATTAGTGCTATATCATCTTTGCTGTAAGTCCCTCTACTTTAATTGCACACCGCTTCGTCTCCGAATACGGCATCATGGAGACCATCAGCCAGACCATCTGTTTTAAGAAATTTGTTTCAAGATGTAATTCAGGAAGTGCATAAGAATATATTTTATACTGGCTCAAACCTCCCTTTGATTCGCACAGAGGATCCATTACATACTACTGAGGGTTTGCCCGGATCTGGTTCTGTTCACGGATAACTGTATCGATGGGAGGATTTAGATTGTCCATGTAGGGAAAAAAGGCATGTAGTATCTTGCTACTTAATGTATTCTCGTAAATTCAGCTTTTACACCTTCTAAACGCCAGGATAGCTTTCAAGCACCTCCATGTCACTCTCACGCTAAGTAAACTAACGAACGTGGCCAGTGTCCCCAAGAGAAGGGCATTTCTTAAGAATTCATCGAGTGACATCCACTTTTTCTCTATCTGTTATGCACACAAATCACATTTCCTTAGATTTCGTAAACTGTTTCCCTTCGCCACTCGCTATTTATTAGCAGAATAGGAGAAACAATTACAGTACATATTATGAAGCATAAATTATTTCAAATCTTTACATTCCACAGAGAATAAACAAAATAATTACGTGCTTAGCTGCATAATTACTACTTACGTGTCTAAAAAACAGAGAGTGCAAGTTAAGTTCTTATTCAATACCGACTGCAGCATACAGCATGTCTGTCCTTCGACACGGCCGAACCCGCTTTGATCTTACGGCCGAACCACCTCACCCTCATCCAAATTATGGTCGAATCGAAGATCTCGGAAGTGCTTCGCCTGTCTTTACGTTTAAAAAAATGTTCGAATGTGTGTGAATTCTTATGGGACTTAACTGCTAAGGTCATCAGTCCCTAAGCTTACACACTACTTAACCTAAATTATCCTAAGGACAAAAACACACACCCACGCCCGAGGGAGGACTCGAACCTCCGCCAGGACCAGCCGCACAGTCCATGACTACAGCGCCTTAGAGCGCTCGGCTTGTCTTTACGTTTAGCATTTGTTTATTATTCTACTGGTGACGGTCACTTCTGAAATAGTGGAGTGACGGGTTGCTATTGAGAGATACTTTTGTATGATATGTAAGTAAATTAATGTTCAGTTTTTCTTATATTAATAATAGAAGTTTATCATTATTGCGCCTTACTTCCGAACACAGCAGTCAATCGCAGAGAAAGGTAACAATTTAGGCACTCAAGATAGCCGTACCGAATAAACCATCTGTCGCCGGTACCTCACACCACGTTGCGTCATCTTCCGACTGCTGCCTTCTCAGCTGCTCTAAGAAGAGCTTCTTGTAGCTAAATATGATGACTGTACAGCCATCATTATTACAGTCCCACCTGAAAATAACTGAATCGTTGTCAGCCGAAATATCGTGGCAAAAATTTCACGGCATCCCGATGTTTCATAGAGTACTCAGAACGTCAACTTCCATTTCAATGTTGCGACTTATTTATTAGCGACAACGGCACTGACTGGCTAACGTTATCCAACGATTGGTTACATCTTTTCTGTTTCCACTATAACCATCAGTTCATCGAGGAAACTCTTGTAACTGCATACTTGTTATCTACAGCAATGACAGACCCGACACTGAAACCCACTTTGCGAGTCTTCTTCGATAGGAGGTGTTTGGGCATGTTCACATTTTGAAAGACAATTTTACAAAAACCTTGCGGCGATAATAGTCATTTAATTGTAGTAGGTGACTGAATGGCAGCGTGGAGTGGCCGTGCGGTTTGAGGCGCCATGTTACTGATTGTGCGGTCCCTCCCACCGGAGGTTCGAGTGCTCCCTCGGGCATGTGTGTGTGTGTGTGTGTGTGTGTGTGTGTGTGTGTGTGTGTGTGTGTTGTTCTTAGGAGAAGTTTTATGCGGCGTGTAAGTCTAAGGACCGATGACCTCAGCAGATTGGTCCACATAGGAATTCTCACACATTTGAACATTTTTACTGAATGAACGCCAACGGTCTTGCCACGGTAATGTTCCCATCAGATCACCGAAGTTAAGCGCTGTCGGTCTTGGCTAAAACTTGGATGGGTGAACGTCCGGTCTGCAAGCGGGGTCCACTCTGCCCTTGTGAGGCAAACTGAGGAACGTTTTTGGACAACATGGTTGTGGAGAGAAGCAGCGATTAGTATGATCAATCAATAATTCAAAAACAGTCTTAATCGCATTTATTATTATTATACCGCCAACCGGTTTCAACCCGACGTAGGGGTCATCTTCGGGGCGTTATACCATTGGTCGACTGCTGGTGGTGTCACTTCTGTCTACATAACGCCAGGAAACTATCAGTTATGTAGACAGGAGTGACACCACCAGCAGTCGACCAATGGTATAACGCCAAGATGACCCCTACGTCGCGTTGAAATCGGTTGTCGGAATAATAATAGATGCGATTAATACTGTTTTTGAATTATTGAAACTTAGGAGCTAATTGACTGACAAGTGGCTGCGCTGGTTACGAGAACTGAGAACGGCGCGGTGTGCAGTGTATTAACCTCACGCCCCTTCCATATCCGCATCCAGTGACGCCTATAGGCTACGGATGACACAGTGGTCTATCAGTAGCATAGGGTCCTTCGAGGCCCGTTCGGACGGAGAGAGACCGGAGAATGAATAAAGCGCGAAATATGCTTCGAAACTCTCTAGTTTCTCACGGTTCAAATTTCATGTAAAAGCGGTAGGTGGACTTAATCAATACAGAAAAATAGATGAATATAAGCCTTGGAATCTGATCTGTCTCATTAACGCCGATGATTAGGTGGGTAGGTCTATAACAAATGGAAAACAGAATCTTAAGAAAAACCGGATATGTTGGTGCGAGACGTACTGAGGAATTAAGTAGCTGTTTGGAACCGTAGGGAAATGTTGTTGTTGTTGTGGTCATCAGTCCTGAGATTGGTTTGATACAGCTCTCCATGCTGCTCTATCCTGTGGAAGCTGCTTCATCTCCCAGTACCTACTGCAGCCTACATCCTTCTGAATCTACTTAGTGTATTCATCTCTTTGTCTCCCTTTACGATTTTTCCCATACACGCTAACCTCCAGTACTAAATTGATGACGGCCGAAGTGGCCGAGCGGTTCTAGGCGCTACAGTCTGGAACCGCGCGAACGCTACGGTCGCAGGCTCGAATCCTGCCTCGGGCATGGATGTGTGTGGTGTTCTTAGGTTAGTTAGGTTTGCGTAGCTCTAAGTTCTAGGGGACTGATGTCCTTAGAAGTTAAGTCCCATAGTGCTCAGAGCCATTTGAACCATTTTACTAAATTGGTGATCCCTTGATGCCTCAGAACATGTCCTACCAACCGATCCCTTCTTCTAGTCAAGTTGTGCCACAAACTCCTCTTCTCCCCAATTCTATTCAATACCTCCTCATTATTTATGTGACCTACCCACCTAATCTTCAGCATTCTTCTGTAGCACCACATTTCGAAAGCTTCTGTTCACTCCTTGTCTAAACTATTTATCGTCCATATTTCACTTCCATACATGGCTACACTCCATACAAATACTTTCAGAAACGACTTCCTGACACTTAAATCTGTACTCGATGTTAACAAATTTTTCTTCTTCAGAAACGCTTTCCTTTCCATTGCCAGTCTACATTTTAAATCCTACTTCGACCGTCATCAGTTACTTTGCTCCCCTGACATAATTACCTCAGCATCACCCGACTTAATTCGACTACATTCCATTATCCTCGTTTAGCTTTTGTCGACGTTCGTCTTATACCCTCCCTACAAGACACTGTCCAATCCGTTCAACTGCTCTTCCCAGTCCTTTGCTGTCTCTGACAAAATTACAATGTCATCGGCGAACCACAAAGTTTTTATTTCTTCTCCATGGATTTTAATACCTACTCCGAAATTTTCTTTTGTTTACTTTACTGCTTGCTCAATATACAGATTGAACAACATCGGGGAGAGGCTACAATCCTGTCTCACTCCCTTCCCAACCACTGCTTCTCTTTCATTTATCTCGACTCTTATAACTGCCATCATCTTTCTGTACAAATTGTAAATAGCCTTTCGCTCCCTGTATTTTACCCCTGCCACCTTCAGAATTTGAAAGAGAGTATTCCAGTCAAAATTTCCAAAAGCTTTCTCTAAGTCTACAAATGCTAGAAACGTAGGTTTGCCTGGCCTTAATCTTTCTTCTAAGATATGTCGTAGGGTCAGTATCGCCTCACGTGTTCCAACATTTCTTCGGAATCCAAACTGATCTTCCCCGAGGTCGGTTTCTACCAGTTTTTCCATTCGTCTGTAAAGAATTCGCGTTAGTATTTTGCAGCCGTGACTTATTAAACTGATAGTTCGGTAATTTTCACATCTGTCAACACATGCTTTCTTTGGGATTTCAATTATTATATTCTTCTTGAAGTCTGTGGGAATTTCGCCTGTCTCATACATCTTGCTCACCAGATGGTAGACCGAAAGAGGTGGCGCAGTGGTTAGCACACTGGACTCGCATTCGGGAGGACGACGGTTCAATCCCGTCTCCAGCCATCCTGATTTAGGTTTTCCGTGATTTCCCTAAATCGTTTCAGGCAAATGCCGGGATGGTTCCTTTGAAAGGGCACGGCCGATTTCCTTCCCAATCCTTCCATAACCCGAGCTTGCGCTCCGTCTCTAATGACCTCGTTGTCGACGGGACGTTAAACACTAACCACCACCACCACCAGATGGTAGAGTAATGGGCAAAAATTGTAGTGGGACACCAAGGATTAACTAGCAGATTCGAGTTGTTACAGGTTGCAGTAGTTATTCAGAGATGAAGAAAGTTGGTCATGATAAATTACTTTGGTGAGCTGTATTGATTCGTTCAGCATGGACTGTAGACGTAAACAAGATTAATATAATTGATACTGATAATAATTACGATTTTATGGGGGCTACTCCACATATGAAAGATTACGTTTGATGAGGCACATTTTAAAGACTTCGATCTCCTTGAGGTGGTGGAGTGACTTATGCTTTATCCCAAAATTAGTAAATGGACAAACGGCACGAGAGGCAGACTCCCAGCGGCGAACAAAGCAAGCGGCGTGGGACGACTGTGTGGGCGGTAGCGGGTTGCGGTTTATTCAGCAGGAAGTGCTGAAAGATGCACGCGGCGCCGTCTCCCCAGAGGGTCGGTGACCCGCGCGACAGCCGTGAGCCGGGGGCCGCTAGCAGGTCCGTAAAGCTCAGCGAGGGGCGCGCTGGCGGATGCACGGATTGCTGCCGCCTCCGCCCGCTTCAGGCAGTGGCAGTGGGGGTGGGCAGGGAACCAAACACGGGGCGAGTAGTTCGGTGGTCCTCAGCCTAAGTATCTGCAGAGCTACAGCTGACCGGAGCAACGCCTGTACACAAGGCGAAGAAGATTTCGCGCAGTTGAAACCCACGTAGCTATCAATTGCATATCGACAACACAAATTTGTCTTCACCATGCGCAGATTGACCAAACTGCCTTAGAACAACACAGTGATCACCTTGTCATTGTTATTACTCTATTATAAATTTGTTCATTCAGAGAATGTTCATCGTGGAACCGAAAATTGGCATTGCTGAAATCACATGTGTAACAGAGTTGTTAGCATTAGTTAGCGGACGGCGCTGGAGTTCGTTGACCTCTATGGTGGGTGGTACCGGAGTAGTTCTTCTTGTGGTCAATGTCGCGGATGCTCTCCCATTTTGGGCGTTGTGGGTTCAGTGGGTTGGCGTGGGCTGCGGGAAGCACTTGCTAGCTGAAGGTATCTGCAACTAGGTAGATGGGGTGCGTGTAAACTCTTTACTTGCAAAATGTAAATTTTCACTGCCGGAAATATCACAGTTAATTAAACATTCCGGACTGTTATTCCCGTGATGAGATGGATTTTCCATTAAAACGCAACATTCCGTCCCCATCTGCGGAGGACATTTTCCAGGTGAATGCAGTGCCTGGGAAGCCAACATACTCGGTTCCCTATACAAACAATCAAACAAATCTTGTTAATGAGTTTTATTACAATAAGAAAATTACAGTACTTGAATCCGCCAATTACATAGATGTGTCGAAAGCAAAGGGCGACATACGAAATTATCATTCTTCTTCAGTATAGACAATCGCAAGTCTTTGCTACATAGAGAGTACAATGCATTGACTTCTATCGAAATCGCTAAACTTGAAGCTACTATCGAAATGGCCGTCACCAGTTGGTCGCGGCGGTTTTGTCTTCTTCGCATAGAGGTCACTGAAGTCGCGTTGTCCTACTGGAGAGAGGTCCGGTCAGCGTGTGATTCGCTGACGTTTTCTCACAGCCGAGAAGTCGATCCCGACTGGCGTGCCGGCGCTTTACTTTACGCCGTAACAGGGAATCCTAGCAGTCATGTCTTTAACGACCGCATAAGAAAACTGTTGCCAAAATGGGACATAGCGATAGTCTACAAACCAATCTGGAAGACACAGTATCCCCTTAAATGGTCAAGGATGCTCGTAAACCACGGCAAAAAGCAGGAATTTATATGATTCCGTGAAGGTGTGCGGAGGTATACATCAGTACCACAAAAATAAAGTTCAAAGAACGACTAGAAGAGCAGACTGACAACTTAGGAGGGACGAGGGAGAATTGACAGATCAGCTGTTGCGGAACAGGTTTTGGAGACAGGAGACCACCCCATTCGTTTTGATTGCCTCAAGTGCTGGCTGCCACAACCGGATAGCATGAAAGACTGTACAGAGAGGCCATAAAGGTTGTTAAGAGCCACAGGGAATTCAATAGGGAGGAGAAGGGCATGACATTGAATATGTGGATTTTCGTGCTGTACTTGTGTATGGGTCTCCCACCATGGGCTGATAGCAAGTTGGAGGGCAAACAACAATGGCTGACGGCGCCCGGGTATTCGAAACATGTGACGTCACGCCACTGTACGGGAGCACTCGTAAGCGGAATTTCGCAGTTGTCAGTAGCGAGGCGGGGCGCGAATCGGACATTCAAAGAAGCTACGATCCCTATTGAAAATGTCCTTCACAGATGAGAGTGGAACGTTGGCTTTTAACGGAAAATCCGTCCCTCCACGCCAAAACTGCCACGAATATTTTAATAACTGAATCTCTTTACCACTTCTACTAGCCACAGCGAGTGAGAGGTGAGCGCCCTCGTCCTTTGGCGTTGCCCAGCGTCGACCTACGGTGCCTACCTCAGTCTCAGTTGACCCATCACGAGCAGGAGACCGGCTGGTAAGTACTTTTCAATGTCAATAAACTTCACCAACAGCCGTATATTTACCGCATTTATTGTCCGCGGCTCGTGGTCGTGCGGTAACGTTCTCGCTTCCCGCGCCCGGGTTTCCGGGTTCGATTCCCGGCGGAGTCAGGGATTTTCTCTGCCTCGTGATGACTGGGTGTTGTGTGATGTCCTTAGGTTAGTTAGGTGTAAGTAGTTCTAAGTTCTAGGGGACTGATGACCATAGATGTTAAGTCCCATAGTGCTCAGAGCCATTTGAACCATTTACCGCATTTATTGACATTGAGAAGTACGGTTCCCATGTTCCACGAACGTGGGTAGGCGTCAGTCAGTGAACTGTGGTGAAGTGACTGCATAGCGGCACATTGTGCTGGTGCTAGCGCGATGACTCTACGGTGGTGATGGACTAGGAACTGACTCAACAGTTCGCGATCAGAATCCCCGTGGCCCGGATAGTAGTGGCCAAAGAAGTCTGTGTTGCTGGGCGGCAGCTCAGAGTCAGGGTGGAGCTGCATTCCTAACTTCACATATCAGGGTGCAAGTGGGGAGCTGATGACGACGACGACTATCCAGTGGATGCTGAAGTGATGTGGAAGCACGACGGCCTCTCGTTATGGTCTGTCGGTTAAACGGGAGATTCTGGTTCGATTACCAGGCTGGGCCAAATTTTAACTTTCACCATCGAATTATTTCGATTCCCGATTGCGGCCGGCGTCGGTCTGTCCTTCGAAATCTGATGTATTTCTCAGAGTATAGGCCTTCTAGCTTCCCCAAAGACTACAGAGTGATATTTTTGGAGATATTGGTGCAGCTTTAAGAACCAATTTATTCCTGATATTTATGTGTGTCCTGCATTCATTTAAGATTTATATTACGTAATTGGATCTACGATGCATTTGGTAAAGAAGACAAACAAAAAGAAAACACGCTTGCAGTTGGCAGGACCCCGCTTGGTCTGCTGCGTTAGAAATTTCGTTGGACGTATTTTTGGTTTCCTTCAGAATGTGAAAGCTGTAAGTTTCCAAAAATGTTCTGGAAGCAAATCTCGGAAGATGACACTCATCGGATGCTGAATGAAATTGATCTCAGTGACTTGGAAGATATCTTGAGTGAATCTGAAGACGACTTTATTCCAGAACGAGATGCGTCAGAATCGAAAGATAACCTGGAAGTGACTTCTGAACAAAGTGACATTGCCTTCGTAAATTCTGATAGTGATTCTAATGAAGGAGATCAGCTAGTCACCCTTCGGGGCTGATGCCCAAGAGAAAGGTATAAGAAATCAAAACCAGCGACATATGGAATCTAATTCTGGCAACTGCAAATGCGATGACGTCATATTTGTTCAACATATATCTGTACAAATGGTTCAAATGGGTCTGAGCACTATGGGACTTAACTTCTGAGGTCATCAGTCTGCTAGAACTTAGAACTACTTAAACCTAACTAACCTAAGGACATCACACACATCCATGCCCGAGGCAGGATTCGAGCCTGCGACCGTAGCGGTCTCGTGGTTCCTGACTGTAGCGCCTACAACCGCTCTGCCACCCCGGCCGGCCATATATTTATACTGTGGGGAGCTTCCAGCGCATGGGCGAAAGCAAAATTTGTGCCTACCGATAGTATGTGACTTCATGGCATCACCGTTTGGAGCTGGAAGAGGTGAAGCTGCAGCCAATTTTTATTAAGTTCGTGCCAAATGTAGAGTTTTTGTTGTAGAAGAATTTCACTATGACAGGAACTTCGAGAGCAAAAAAGTCTAATATATCTGGAAGGATGGGAACTGCAAAAGATTGACGACTTTTTTCATAAAAATTCACACTCTCAAACGAGACAGCAGCGGCCAGCTGCGTCGAAGTAAACAATTGTATGAAATAATGAATATAGTTCAAATAAACGTGATACTTGATGACAAAAATACTCATTTAGTCTAAATATACTTTTAGATGTCCCACGAATTTATTTTGGTTAACCTTCTAAACTACTATGTTGAGAAACTGAATTAATACGAGGGCAGTTCAATAAGTAATGCAACACATTTTTTTTCTCGGCTAATTTTGGTTGAAAAAACCGGAAATTTCTTGTGGAATATTTTCAAACATTTCCGCTTCGTCTCGTATCGTTTCATTGACTTCCGATAAGTGGCAGCGCTGTACGGAGCTGTTAAAATGGCTTCTGTAACGGATGTGCGTTGCAAACACCGGGCAGTGATCGAGTTTCTTTTGGCGGAAAACCAGGGCATCTCAGATATTCATAGGCGCTTGCAGAATGTCTACGGTGATCTGGCAGTGGACAAAAGCACGGTGAGTCGTAGGGCAAAGCGTGTGTTATCATCGCCGCAAGGTCAAGCAAGACTGTCTGATCTCCCGCGTGCGGGCCGGCCCTGCACAGCTGTGACTCCTGCAATGGCGGAGCGTGCGAGCACACTCGTTCGAGGTGATCGAAGGATCACCATCAAACAACTCAGTGCTCAACTTGACATCTCTGTTGGTAGTGCTGTCACAATTGTTCACCAGTTGGGATATTCAAAGGTTTGTTCCCGCTGGGTCCCTCGTTGTCTAACCGAACACCATAAAGAGCAAAGGAGAACCATCAGTGCGGAATTGCTTGCTCGTCATGTGGCTGAGGGTGACAATTTCTTGTCAAAGATTGTTACAGGCGATGAAACATGGGTTCATCACTTCGAACCTGAAACAAAACGGCAATCAATGGAGTGGCGCCACACCCACTCCCCTACCAAGAAAAAGTTTAAAGCCATACCCTCAGCTGGTGAAGTCATGGTTACAGTCTTCTGGGACGCTGAAGGGGTTATTCTGTTCGATGTCCTTCCCCATGGTCAAACGATCAACTCTGAAGTGTATTGTGCTACTCTTCAGAAATTGAAGAAATGACTTCAGCGTGTTCGTAGGCACAAAAATCTGAACGAACTTCTCCTTCTTCATGACAACGCAAGACCTCACACAAGTCTTCGCACCCGAGAGGAGCTCACAAAACTTCAGTGGACTGTTCTTCCTCATGCACCCTACAGCCCCATTTGTTTGGCCCAATGAAGGACGCAATCCGTGGGAGGCACTACGCGGATGATGAAGAAGTTATTGATGCAGTACGACGTTGGCTCCGACATCGACCAGTGGAATGGTACCGTGCAGACATACTGGCCCTCATTTCAAGGTGGCGTAAGGCCGTAGCATTGAATGGAGATTACGTTGAAAAATACTGTTGTGTAGCTAAAATATTGGGGAATAACCTGGTGTATTTCAATGCTGAATAAAACAACCCCTGTTTCAGAAAAAAATGTGTTGCATTACTTATTGAACTGTCCTCGTACTTTGCTCGCCCAGAAGAACGCAGCTTCGTAAACAGCGGTGATGACTTTGGTCTGGTGTGTTAAGGACTACTTATGTCGTATAAAGTTTGCAGTAGCCTCTCAGCAAGCCTTCTGGGATCTGAGGTTGGAAGTCGATAAGCAGCGTCCAGAGAAAACGCGTGTGTAGATAGATATGCATTCAGTGAGGGGGAAGTGAAGAAAATGAAGACAGGGTCCATGATGGGGTATGTGGTGCCGCCCGTACCATAGGTCGAGGCCTGAAGGCATCTAGGTCAGGTTCGCGGAGGTGTCTGCTGAGGACGAGTTTAAATGTTGCGTCTTCTGCGCAGATAACAGCGCCGTGTACTGCATAGACACCACAGATACCATACAAACGACACTATCCCCATCAGTTTCAGTTCAGACGTAGAGAGCCACGGTGGAGCGAAGCAGCTTAAATTACTCAATAACGACAAAGCCTCCGGCGGAGACTGTATACCACTTCGGTTTCTTTCACAGTATGCTGATACAATAGCTCCATACTTCGCAGTAGTATAAAACAGTTCGCTCGTTGATAGACCTGTACCTAAAGACTGGAAAGTTGCACGGGTCACACCAGTACCTAAAACAGGAAAGAGAAGTAATCCGCTGAATTACAGACCCATAACGCTAACGCAGACTTGCAGTAGGAGTTCGGAACATCCATTGTGTTCTCACATTACGAATTATCTTGAAGAAAACGGCTTATTAACAAATAGTTGACAGGATTAGGAACATATCGTTCTTGTAAAAGACAACTAGCTCTTTATTCTCACGCGGTAATGTGTGCTATCGATGGGGGACGTCAAGCTGGTTCCATATTTTTAGTTTTCCAAAAGTCCTTTTACACAGCTTCTCAGAAGACACTCTTAATCAAATTGCGTGTCTACGCAGTATCGTCTCAGTTGCACGAATTGATTCGGGTTTTTGTCAGAAAGGTCACAGTTCATAGCAACTGCCATAAAATCGTCGAGCAAAACAGAAATATTATCTGGCGTTCCTCAAAGAAATCTTATAGGCCCTTTGCTGATCCTTATCTGCATAAACGATTTAGGAGAAAATCTGAGCAGCCCGCTCATATTCCTTGCGGATGATACTGTCATTTACCATCTTTTGAAGTGTTCAGATGATCAAAACCAATTGCAAAATGATTCAGAAAAGATATTTTGCATGGTGTGAGAAGTGGTAATTGTCAATTCATCCAAATGTCATTTACACGATATATCACACAAATCTAAAGACTATGCATGTTGCTAAATACGGGCTGTTGAAAAAGTCTCTCTTCTGTGCCGTATGATTGTTCGCCTGCCTGGGTTACTTCCCTTCAAGTGGCGTCTCCCAACATTCCACTGTTTCGTTTATCTCAGCCAGTGTCAGTAGTATCGTTGGTGTGCGTCGTTACGTGTTTACGTGAACGTTTAAGTTTAGTACCTGTGTTCGTTTGTTGCTTTTTTGTCACTGTTAAAATGCTAACCATTGAAGAACGTGTGTTTTTAGTAGAACAAGTTTTCAAAGCTGGCGGTAAATACACAGTTTCAGTTAGTGAAACATTTAATTGAGTTTTCCCCGGAGACAACAATCCCACATCGCGATACTGTGCGAGATTCGATTAACAAATTTCGAAGTACAGGTTCAGTGACGGATGCACCGAGAATTGGTAGTCCTAGCGTTTTGTCTGAGGATAAACTGCTCGATATTTCCGATAAACTGTCCACGAGTCCGAACAAGTCAGCAAGCAAACTCGCCCAGGAAATCGATGTTACTGGCGGAACGGCCCACACAGCTGTAAAATTAGAACTTTTCCCACACAGCTGTAAAATTAGAACATTTCCCATACAAACTGACAGTCGTGCAAGAAATGAAAAATACTGATCATGCAAGAGACTGCATTATTGTCAGGGGTTCAAAAACTTTGTTCAACAAAAGGGAAGGGATATTCTTAGTGAAACGTTTTTCACTGTTGAGGTGTGGTTTCACTTATCCGGGTACATGAACTCGCAAAATTCTCGTGTGCGGAGTACTGCAAATCCATTGTGTATTCATGAGAAACCACTTCATTCTGTGAAAATAGGAGTTTGGATTGCAATTTATAGACGTCGGATTCTGGGTCCCATATTTTTCAACGATACAATAAACGCACAACAATACTGCAGTGATATTCTGTGCCCATCCATAGGAGAACTTGTGTTAAATGAAATACTTAACGGTTATTTGCAACAAGATGCTGCAACCGCGCATACAGCTCGCGTTTCAATGTCACCGCTTGCTGATGTTTTTGGTGATCGCATAATTTCACAGGGACTTTGGCCTCCACGATCACCTTATCTTACACTACCTGACTTTTTCTTCTGGGATGCAGCGAAAGCAACTGTCTATAAAAACTGTCCAAAATCCATCGATGAATTTAAAAGTTCAATATCCACTTTCACTGCTTCTGTTACAGAAGAAATGTTACAGCTTGTGTTTGGAAACAAGATTAGACGAACTAAGTTGTGTATTCAACAACTGGGGGGATACTTCCGACATTTAATGTGAAAATTTGTAAGTAAAAATGAATATTCAATAAATTAATAACTTGTATTTCACTGAGTTTCATTTCGTCATGTTCACTGCACGGTTAACAATCATAGGGCACTGCGGAGACACTTTCTGAACACCCCGTACTTAGGGACTGCAATTGGGAATGGGTACCAAAGACTGCGACTTATTGGGGGAACACGTGGAAGATGTAACAGATTAGTAAAGAGATAGCCTGCACTACGCTTGTGTACCCTTTTCAGGAGTGCTCCTGTATGATATGGGATCCACATTGGGTAGGATTGACAGAGGAGACCGACAAGTGCAAGAAGTGCAGCTCCTTTTATATCATCACGAAATAGGTGGGAGAATGCTACAGTTATGATACACAAATTGACATTGCAACCATTAAAACAAAGGTATTTTCGTTGCAGCAAAGCTCATAAAATTTCAATGTCCATTTTTCTCCTCTAAATGCAAAACCATATTTTGGTTGGCGCCCATCTACATAGCGAGAAATTTCAGGAACTGTAAATGTTACTCATTTCTTTGTTGTACCATTCTGTGTGTGGGATACATAAGGTGCATTGACTCTCAATGATAGAGATAATGTGGCTGAAGTATGATACGCTGTCGAACAAATTACGTTAGTTTTACGATCAAAACACGAGACGTGGAGTTGCAGGGCGTGCAGCGGCTTACGAGCAGCGGCACGCCACATATCGACCTCCGCGCCTCGCTCTCTTTACGGCCAGCCGTGCGCTCGTAAAGCAGTCACAGAGTTCTGCCGCTGCTTTATTATTTCGTAGAGCCGCGGTTTTGCTTTTTGTGATCCGAGTTTGGCTGAAAGCGCGCGCCGCGGCTATCAACTGGTGTCGCGGACCGTCGGCGATAGCGCTCGCGGCGGTGCGCAGCCGTACTAAATGTCAAACCGCCATCACCGGCGACAGCACGTGCCCTGGAAACAAAAGGACAACGACGGCGGAATGACACGGTGGTTGGGCCAGTGCACTACTTTTCCTGAGGCTGAAATCTGAATATCGCTTCCAGCTCTAATTAGCCACATTATCTCTACTCTGGAATGATACGTCTGGATACAAGTTTCCCCCTTTCCTCGTTCCCACACGCCACTGGTCCCTCGCTTCCTGTCCTGTTACAATCATGATTGCTGCTAGGCAACGGGTAATTCATATACGAGCCGCACGGGTGCCAAAATCGTTAGCTGCCGTTCTGTGGGAACGTCTGTTGCTAGGTAACCAGTGGAAGTGCTTGTACAAGGGGGCAGCAATGTGGTGCCAATTGGTGGTATATGAGCGTGCACGGCATTCGTTATGGGAGCTGGTTTGCCGGAGGTACGACGTTCTGTCAGGGGTTCGCTGTTGTTGTGGACGTATTTAACTTCACAGCGGGCTCATCACTGTGTCAGAAGCGGCAGAGTGGCATGTATAATAATGGTGGTGAGACACTCATCTGAATTAAAGCCACCAGCCACTCAAATTTTGACAGACGGGAACCTGGATAAGAATTTTTTGTCTCTTGCGAAAACTGTTGGAACGTATATGGTGGGCATCTACCTCCGCCATTGGACAGCGATTTGAATTTGTTAGAGAGATGTCCTAGGCCCCTGCCATCCTGATAAAATCACATCTTCGAAGTGTGTCTTCTGTGCCTTTCATAATACCAGAAGAGACTATGATCACCAGTTCATTGTATCAGGCTCTTTGTCGCCAATTTGAGCACGCATTATGAATTCCTGTTAAGACATTTGTTTTAAAACTTTCTTGCTGGTTTTTATTTTCCTCCTCGTCCATGCTGTCGAGCTAATTTGCATGTATATATATATATATATATATATATATATATATATATATATATATATGTGTGTGTGTGTGTGTGTGTGTGTGTGTGTGTGTGTGTGTGTGTGTGTGTGTGTGTATGTATGTATGTATGTATGTATGTTAGAAGGAACTTTATTAATATCATTTCTTATTCGGGGGTGGGGGGTGGGGGGGGGGGGGGGAAGCATAGGACAATAATTATTATTGTTACTGAAAATACACTACTGGCTATTAAAATTGCTACACCAAGAAGAAATGCAGACGATAAACGGGTATTCATTGGACAAATATATTATACTAGAACTGACATATGATTACATTTTCACGCAATTTGGGTGCATGGATCCTGAGAACTCAGTACCCAGAGCAACCACCTCTGGCCGTAATAACGGCCTTGATACGCCTGCGCATTGAGTCAAACAGAGCTTGGATGGCGTGTACAGGTACAGCTGCCCATGCAGCTTCAACACGATACCACAGTTCATCAAGAGTAGTGACTGGCGTATTGTGACGAGCCAGTTGCTTGGCAACCATTGACCAGACGTTTTCAATTGGTGAGAGATCTCGAGAGGGCAGCAGTCGAACATTTTCTGTATCCAGAAAGGCCCGTACAAGACCTGCAACATGTGGTCGTGCATTATCCTGCTGAAGTGTAGGGTTTCGCAGGGATCGAATGAAGGGTAGAGCCAGGGGTAGTAATACATCTGAAATGTAACGTACACTGTTGAAAGTGCCGTCAATGCGAACAAGGGGTGACCGAGACGTGTAACCAATGGCACCCCATACCATCACGCCGGGTGATAAGCCAGTATGGCGATGACGAATACACGTTACCAATGTGCGTTCACCGCGATGTCGCCAAACACGGATGCGATCATCATGATGCTGTAAACAGAACCTGGATTCATCCGAAAAAATAACGTTTTGCCATTTGTGTACCCAGTTTCGTCGTTGAGTACACCATCGCATGCGCTCCTGTCTGTGATGCAGCGCCAGGGGTAACAGCAGCCATAGTCTCCGAGCTGATAGTCCATGCTGCTGCAAACGTCGCCGAACTGTTCTTGCAGATGGTTGTTGTCTTGCAAACGTCCCCATCTGTTGACTCAGGGATCGAGACGTGGCTGCAAGATCCGTTACAGCCATGTTGATAAGATGCCTTTCATCTCGACTGCTAGTGATACGAGGCGGTTGGGATCCAGCACGGCGTTCCATATTATCCTCCTGAAGCCACCGATTCCATATTCTGCTAACAGTCATTGGATATCGACCAACGCGATGAGCAATGTCGCGACACGACAAACCGCAACTGCGATAGGCTACAATCCGACCTTTATCGAGGTCGGAAACGTGATGGTACGCATTTCTCCTCCTCACGCGAGGCATCACAACAACGTTTCACCAGACAGCGCCGGTCAACTGCTGTTTGTGTATGAGAAATCGGTTGGAAACTTTCTCATGTCAGCACGTTGTAGATATCGCCATCGGCGCCAACCTAGTGTGAATGTTCTGAAAAGCTAATCATTTGCATATCACAGCATCTTCATCCTGTCGGTCAAATTTCGCGTCTGTAGCACGTCATCTTCGTGCTGGAGCAATTTCAATGGCCAGTAGTGTATATGCCAAAGAGACACAGAAGGGAGGTCTCGTTGTATTGGCCTATATGCCTGCTATGAATTGGCTCAATTGACAGTTAATCCAAAACAACGAGCAACCTTGATGTACTATTTAATATCTGAATGCAGTAGCTAATAAAGGTATCTCTATCTCGTTTTATTAAACAGTTGCTCAGCTAGTCACATTTCTGGGATGCTATTATAATTTTTGACTGCCTGAGGCACTTTCTGTGTGAGCTTGACTTTTTGCCCTTGTGCCCCAGTGGGCGAGGGTTAGTTTAACGATTTTGTTTTTACTGATCCTGGCCATTCAGCGTCGTCAACTGTTATCTTTCTTCAGTTAACTGTAAAGACATTCATTCATAAAATAATGACCTATCTGTTGACGCAATGGGGTTTTACTTGATTTATTAATACCAAGCCGGACGGCGTTTTACTTAAATACCGAGACTATAATATCCCATTACCAGCATGTATTTGCCACATAATTTTTGCTGTAATTCTGAAGTACGTGCGAGAAATGTGGAAACGAAACCTATGGCGGCGTTATTACCTAATGCATCCAAACAGGACCATCGTACTGATATGCATTTCTTGGTTGCCGGGGGACACACACTAACAGAATCAATTGCAGAATGAACAATTAGTCTGGAATAGCATATCTGTGACCACCGTCGTGGAAAGGTGCACAAGGGCTGCAGTGCTTCATGGTAACGAACGTCCGCACATCCCAATTGCAGCAACGCACAAGTTACGGAAACTTAAGTGGGAAACGCCCGAGTAGCCGACCTCCAGGTCTCCATGTGAGCATCACGCCTTCGGTCCCTTGAGGAGGGCCTTTTAGGGTCGACGATTCCTGTCTGAGGTGAATGAGCGGCAGACAGGTACAGACGTCTTCACACCACAGGACACGGTGTTTTATCGAACGTTTGTCTTCACTTAGTTGTCTTGGTGGGATGTTTGCTTCAATGCTCACGGCGACTTTGCCTGATTGTCAGACCGGCTATAGACTTTACGGCAAGCTGTTCCAGCTCGTCGGCTCCGTTGCGAGCCGCGGAGCGCTCCCTGCTCCAGGGAGCCGTGTCGCTCGCTGTGACCATTGAAGTGGGCCGGCACGCCGGCACGTGGCACGGCTGGCTGAGGCAGGCGGCAAGGCAAGCGTTTTGATGTGCCAGCTGCGTCTTACAAGATCGACAACCTCATACTCTTAGCTGCTACGATGTGGTGACATGCTAGACCAGGAAATAGGTAAGAAACAACTGTTTTACAAGAAGTTGCATATTAAATTTATTGGGCCTCTGTAGTTTGACATTTTCTTTTCATTACAAGATCGGAAATATCAGGCGTCAAAGTGTCCGCAGCGTTAATGCGGAGGATGGACTACATTGTTGCATCCTGAAGAAACGATCGTTCCTTACTTTTTACTCTTTTCATTGCTGAGAAAAGCTGCTCACAACAATATGTAGATCCAAAAATGCAAATGATCTGAGCGGTATTGTTGTGAAGCTTGGGAAATATTTTTCGCTGTAATGAACGATACCATCGTGAGAAATCCAACGTGTTGTAGTACCTCTCTTTCAACAAAGTTGAATTTTGGAAATCAATAATCTCCAATTGAAGTGACGATGACAAATCATGGGGGAAACTGAAAAAGGAGTGCTTAACACCTTAAGTTCCATTTTCAAACTAGTGAGGTCTTGGAATCGTGTTTCAAACGACGTGATGAGCTGCTTTCACTTTGTTTGGTAATAGCCGAAAGTAGTACCTTCAGGTAGTTTTAAAGAAGCAAGACGATTGAAGAACGTTAAATGTCCACTACTCATCTGCCTCTCAAATAAACGTTACTTTTCCATGAACGCTTTGATCTGGTCGTGCATGTCAACGATTAGCTGCTCTTTGCCTTGCAATGACAGACTTAAATTATTCAGATGCATAGTTACGTCAGCTAGGAACGCCAGGTCTGACATCCATTTTATATCTTTCAGACAACGCATTTCTTCCCGTTTCATTTCGAGAAAAAATATTCCCTCACGAATGGCAAAGAAAACATCAAGAACTTTTCCCCGACTCAGCCAACGAACTGTACTGTGGTAAGGTATATCCTCACACTCCGCTTCAATATCTTTCAGGAATCCTTTGAATTGGCGATGATTCATACCGTGACGCCGCACAAAATTCACACACCTCACGACACCTTTCATTACGCCACCTAGCTCTACTGTTTCAGCACATAGTGCCTCTTGGTGAATGAAACAGTGAAGAGTCAAAATGTCTTTCGCGAATTCGTCCCTGAGTTTATTTTTCAAACGAGAAGCAAAACCATGGTGACGCCCGATCATTTTTGGTGCACCGTCTGTCGCTACAGAACGGAGCTTATCCCACGGCAAATTCATATTGTCCACTGATTCACAAACAGCTTCAAAAAAGTCACGTCTTGTTGCGGTGCAATCGAGTGGTACCACATCCAAGAGCTCTTCAGTTACTTGCAGCTCTATGTCGACACCACGCACAAAGACTGCAAGCTGAGCACAGTCCGATATGTCGGTGCTTTCGTCCAGCGCTAGCGAAAATTCAACAAAGCTCTCCGCCTTTTTCCTGAGTTGTGTCTCTAAATCCGCTATCATGTCCAGGATTCGACGAGACATTGTTTGCTTCGACAGGCAAGCCCCTTCAATCACCCCTTCAATTGCCTGCAACTCCCTTGGAAACAAACATTCTGCAACTGCTACCATGCACGATTTTACGAGTGGTCCTACCAAAAACGGCTTGCCACTCGTCGCAATAATGTGAGCGACCCTGTAGCTTGCTCAAATTTCAGATTCAGTAGTGTTTTCTCCGCATTCATTCACCTGAAAATTATAAACGCATTACAGAACACGAACTATGTTGCATGTTTTGATACCCTCCGTATTACGAAACCGTTTTTAAACATACTTCTCCTGGTAGGTCGTTCTTAAGCCTGGCTACCAGTTCTCTGCGTGCAACGCCTTCTACCTAATCGCAGTGCGCTGGGTGAAGACGTGTATAATGTCGTTGAATTTTGTACCTCTTGGCAGAATTAAATACTTTATGACATACAACACTGCGGCGACCATCCCTCTCAACGAATAGAAAGGTATCCTCCAACAGAGGTACAGGGCTACCGCGACTGTCATAGCTGTCATTGAACACGAATTATTGCGTCAGTTGCGACTGCATGCGGCCAGGGGGCAGTGAGTTCGCTTTCCCCCTCCACGCGGGCTCTGAGCTCCCGCAGTGAGCGCTCCGGAGCGCTCCGGCTCCCTGGAGCTCGGTTGGAACAGCCTGCTTTACGGTCTTCGAACAGAAACTTTGGATAGACTCTCATACGATTTTGAGGCATCCCACTCACTCTAAACTTATAGTTGGCCATTGCCCATAAGTATTGCTTTTCGTTTTAAATTGTGATTTATAATTTGACCCAAAGTCTTGGTCATTTTTAAATTCTCGGGATTCTAATGACGCCATAGTGCGTCAAGTTGTTATTGAGCTTGTATTTGTCTGTCGTTCTGAAAGAACAGAAAGTAACTTAGTCTACTGAGATATGTAATATTTATTTATTCCGCCTTTCGAGGCGCTTTCTCAAAAGTTATAACAGTTTCCACACTTCTTAACGTTAATAATCTGTTGCTAAGATTTGATATGCCTTAATTGGCTGAGCAAACCACCACTCCATTTCAGAAGAGGTACGTGGAAAGAGTTTTGGAGCACATGCTCCCATAATTTTAGATGTTAACAGCTGTGTGGTATTAAATGCCTGTTGTTGAGTCTAGAATTAGATCACTGTCTCCGTAAGCCTAATGCTCACACTGGACAAACATGTGGCATATAGCAGTCTTCTGTGTGATAGGAGATGCATACAATAAAAATAATTTATCTGCGAATGTAGACATCGGATACTTCAGGGAAACGGAGGGGGATGCTATTTTGTGTGCGGCTGAGACGGTTACACTGTAAAGACAGAGTGCATAACAACTACAGAACAAGATAGAACATTACTGAGAAAAAAAAGGGCTCAAGAAAGGCTAGGAAATGGCGAGTTTTTTTCGGATATTTGATCAAAATGATTAGGTACGGAACGACAACGTGAGTATGAGGAAGAAGAAGTAGGACAAAAGAAACGACGAAAATGAAGAAATTGAGGAAAGATGGTTTGAAATTGGGGATCTAGTTTTAAGGGAAAAATAGTAAAGCAAGCAAACATCGAACAATATGGCTGCGTTCGGTGACAGTTCAAATGGCTCTAAGCACTATGGGACTTAACATCTCAGGTCATCAGACCCCTAGACTTATAACTACTTACACCTAACTAACCTAAGGACATCACACACATCCATGCCCGAGGCAGGATTCGAACCTGCGAGCGTAGCAGCAGAGCGGTTCCAGACCGAAGTGCCTAGAACCGGTCGGCCACAGCGGCCGGCTGTGATACAAGTAATGGATGAACAATTATTAGTGTAACCTGAAAGAAAAGAGGATACTGAAGATCAGTGAAGAAATTGAGGATGGTGGGGGGGGGGGGGAGGATGAATAGGTTCTCTGGCTGGAAGAAGAAAACTCTGAATCCATCAAAAGGCTATCCATGTTCGTATACAGTAAATAACTAATCAGGCAGAAGAGGAAGAAGACCAAGCCATATATGTAATGTCCTGTCGAGATAAATGTGTTGAAAATATTAGTAGTAGGTATCTTTATGAGACTGAGTGACAAAATAAATGCTGGTACGCTGTACGGCATGTCATGTACCAAACACGTAAAAATGTATTTAGACTGGGAAGTATGTGTACTTGGTAATTTTAATATGAATCTTCGCTTAACCGGCACTTGCTTCATAAATTCCATCGTTAAAAAAACGGCCGCTTGCATATTTTTGACATGATTTTATGAACTAGACACAGTTAAAAGCAAATCTAGTACAGAAAAAAATGTTTCATTTCCTATCCCGTTTTACGTTTTTATTTACGGAAATGCACTAAATAAGTGAGGCAAGTACAAAATAAAGTAGACTCATTTTTCTGATTACGCCGTTAATTTTCGGATCACACAGGGGTTTTGAGTGAAACAGATCGGCATTTTCTGACTACTGTGGACTGTGTTCATTTTGTTCTTCCCTAGAAATCTGGCACATCCAATCCAATAAACTTGTTGGGGCACAGCATCAGAAAGTATTTTCTTTTCCATTCTAGTGTCACTTCCTGGCGAAAGACAAAGTTCACGACCTCTCGCCGGCACGTTCAGAAAACTGCATGTCGACGTATACTTTAGGTAGTGCTCACTGTCTTTACCACTGTGACGTTTAGTTATGTGGCAGCCGTGCGACCGAGCTATTTAGGTACGGCTTAGCGTGTGGCATTCGATCGCATGCGGACGCTCGGCGTTATTTCAGTGTTTGATTTATAACCAGTACGTGTATCGCCATACTGCCCTGAAACGTACGTTGCATAGCAAGATCGCGTTTATATACACTCCTGGAAATGGAAAAAAGAACACATTGACACCGGTGTGTCAGACCCACCATACTTGCTCCGGACACTGCGAGAGGGCTGTACAAGCAATGATCACACGCACGGCACAGCGGACACACCAGGAACCGCGGTGTTGGCCGTCGAATGGCGCTAGCTGCGCAGCATTTGTGCACCGCCGCAGTCAGTGTCAGCCAGTTTGCCGTGGCATACGGAGCTCCATCGCAGTCTTTAACACTGGTAGCATGCCGCGACAGCGTGGACGTGAACCGTATGTGCAGTTGACGGACTTTGAGCGAGGGCGTATAGTGGGCATGCGGGAGGCCGGGTGGACGTACCGCCGAATTGCTCAACACGTGGGTCGTGAGGTCTCCACAGAACATCGACGTTGTCGCCAGTGGTTGGCGGAAGGTGCACGTGCCCGTCGACCTGGGACCGGACCGCAGCGACGCACGGATGCACGCCAAGACCGTAGGATCCTACGCAGTGCCGTAGGGGACCGCACCGCCACTTCCCAGCAAATTAGGGACACTGTTGCTCCTGGGGTATCGGCGAGGACCATTCGCAACCGTCTCCATGAAGCTGGGATACGGTCCCGCACACCGTTAGGCCGTCTTCCGCTCACGCCCCAACATCGTGCAGCCCGCCTCCAGTGGTGTCGCGACAGGCGTGAATGGAGGGACGAATGGAGACGTGTCGTCTTCAACGATGAGAGTCGCTTCTGCCTTGGTGCCAATGATGGTCGTATGCGTGTTTGGCGCCGTGCAGGTGAGCGCCACAATCAGGACTGCATACGACCGAGGCACACAGGGCCAACACCCGGCATCATGGTGTGGGGAGCGATCTCCTACACTGGCCGTACACCACTGGTGATCGTCGAGGGGACACTGAATAGTGCACGGTACATCCAAACCGTCATCGAACCCATCGTTCTACCATTCCTAGACCGGCAAGGGAACTTGCTGTTCCAACAGGACAATGCACGTCCGCATGTATCCCGTGCCACCCAACGTGCTCTAGAAGGTGTAAGTCAACTACCCTGGCCAGCAAGATCTCCGGATCTGTCCCCCATTGAGCATGTTTGGGACTGGATGAAGCGTCGTCTCACGCGGTCTGCACGTCCAGCACGAACGCTGGTCCAACTGAGGCGCCAGGTGGAAATGGCATGGCAAGCCGTTCCACAGGACTACATCCAGCATCTCTACGATCGTCTCCATGGGAGAATAGCAGCCTGCATTGCTGCGAAAGGTGGATATACACTGTACTAGTGCCGACATTGTGCATGCTCTGTTGCCTGTGTCTATGTGCCTGTGGTTCTGTCAGTGTGATCATGTGATGTATCTGACCCCAGGAATGTGTCAATAAAGTTTCCCCTTCCTGGGACAATGAATTCACGGTGTTCTTATTTCAATTTCCAGGAGTGTATTACCGTACGTGTGCAAGAACCGTTCCTTAAAAGGGCTAATATATTTATGTTTATCGAGATCGTTGTGTACGAAGCAATCGTTTGTTTAGTTACTTTATGTACTACGTGCTCCAAAGTTGTCATCACAAATCTCTTTTTTGCTCCTCCACACTACTTTCATCCATCCTTGGCGCATTTCTTCTCTCAGTGGGCTGGTCATTCAGTATCGGCACTCTCATTCTTCCTTACTATCACTGAGGACAGCAATATCAGCAGCGAATAAATATAGGGCGTCTCTCCTAAGAGTCGTCAGGCGTGTTTTCTCTGGTGTTTCGAAAGAAATTTGAAATTTAGTTTTTGCAATGTGTAGCTGAATTCGGGCCAAACAGAGGTTGCCCATGAGCCATTTTAGTCACTCCGAGAGTCAGCGGAAAAAGACGGCTTGTTTCCTGTTACAAACAAAGTGATTTTGAGGGTTTCAGCGGCAGCCGATGAGGAGAACACGGAAAGTGCCACAACTCGATTTCTCAAAAATGTTGCTCAGTGGAAGAGAAGCCCAGGTAAATGAAAATGTTTCGTATCTTATCCGTAGATATTCCACCGTTCTAAGTAAATGAGCGTCAAAGTTTTAGTGCACGTTAACGTCAGTCCAAATAGTGGCACAGCGGTTAGTATCACGGTGTCTCACTTTTGCGTCCTGTGTTCGAAAACCGATTATTTATTCTATGTTGTTTTTTTCATTAATGTACCGTTGTCCATAGAAGGTTACTACACGAATGTATCTTATCAAGTTAGGGGACACGAGGCTCTATATTTATTGCAGTAACTGCCGTTCATTTATTATATAATATGAGTATGTGTGTTATTGTATTTTCAGGAGTTACAATCTTTTGAAATTCTCATATTCTTGTATTTTATTCTTATATCATCTCTTCAGTCTCACATTTTATGCTTATGTTCAATCTTCAGACCGATTTAATGCGTTCTCTTAAGCCAAATACATTAATTTATAATATCTGATGCTTTTACAATGATTAAAACTGGCACAATTACTGCATTTTGGATTATATCGATCGTAGAAACATTGTAGACATAGAAATTTCGAAAAATACGAGCGTCGTTCGAAGATACATTTCCTTGTATTGACCTCTCTCAAGAAAGCAACGTAGTTTCTATTGATAAAGATTTTAGCCATTGGCTATAATTTTGCGGTAAACCCCGAATGACGGTTCACTTTTCTGAAAACTGACGCTTGAAACTGATTATGAATCGAGATACACCACAGGAATTTCACCGAAAGCAATTTTTCCAATCACTCATTTTTCTTTTTTAATTTATTCAACATACAATTAGTAGACGAGGATAGAAAAAGTTGTTTCAGTGTATTCAGCATACATTGGAAAATACATGTGACGCAGCATGTGAAAGTTGCTGGATTTGGACGGGTTACTCCTGTAACAGAAATATCAGATCTGAAGATGGTTCTGAATGAATCGAAACCGTTCATACGAATAAAAAAAAATTTAAATCAAGACGGATTATAAGTAACATTATAAAATCACTGACTGCTGTTATCCCATCAGACATTATGTCTGTTTTTGCACAATTCAATTTTTTGAACAATGTTTTCGTGAACAGCGTCACATTCTTCCTTCTCTTCTACTGATTATTAATACCACGCCTGTTTTTTAACTAAGTACCATTTTGACATAAAAAAAGACTTGCTGAGATACATCAATAATTTTATTTTTACACGAAAGACTGTACCTTAATGTACTTTTCTACATAATTTCCGTCAATATTGAGGCACTTGTCATAGCGTTGTGCCAGTTTTTTAATACCCTCCTCATAAAAGTCTGCCGCCTGACTTGTTTAGCACTGCATCACCACTGTTGTGACTGGTAATCATCTTCAAGAAGCTGACCGCCGGCCTCGGTGGCCGTGCGGTTCTAGGCACTCCAGTCCGGAGCCGCGCTGCTGCTACAGTCGCAGGTTCGAATCCTGCCTCGGGCATGGGTGTGTGTGATGTCCTTAGGTTAGTTAGGTTTAAGTAGTTCTAAGTTCTAGGGGACTGATGACCACAGCAGTTGAGGCCCATAGTGCTCAGAGCCATTTGAACCATTTTTTTGACGCTGACCGCCCAGGTGTTTCTTGAAGGGCAGGAACAGATGGTAGTCACTGGGCGCAAGATCGGGGCTGTACGGAGAATGATCTAGAGTTTCCCATCGAAAAGCAAAACGATGCCCCAGCTCAACTTCCATGGACTGTTGCTTTGATTCTGGTGTGACGTAGGCCACCCATGTTTCATCGCCCGTAAGAATTTGGCTTACGAAATCATCACCGTCGTTGTGGTACCGCTCAAGGAAAGTCAATGCACTGTCTAAACGTTTGGTTTTGTGCAAATCCGTCAACATTTTCGGTACCCAACGTGAGCACAATTTTCGGTAATTCAAGTGCTCGGTCACAATGCCACACAAAACGCAACGAGAAACATTAGGAAAGTCATCCGGAAAGGAGGAAATGGTATAGCGTTTCTTTTCTCTTACATTATTGTTCACTTCCTGCACCATACTTCAATTAACGACCGAAGAACGCCCATTCCGTTGTTCATCATGCACATCTGTGCGGCCGTCTTTAAATGCTCTCACACACTTTCATACCATTCCATCATTCATAATGTTTTCTCCATAAACTGCACAGATCTCACTATGAATAACTATCGCTTTTAGGCTTTTAACACTAAGAAACCTTATAACAGCCCGTACTTCACAGTCGGCGGGACTCATAATTATTGGAGGCATCTTGAGCACTCAGTAGCCGGCCGCTGGCGGCCGAGCGGTTCTAGGCGCTTCAGTCTGGAACCGCGCGACCGCTACGGTCTCAGGGTAGAATCCTGCCTCGGGCATGGATGTGTGTGATATCCTTAGGTTAGTTAGATTTAAGTAGTCCTAAGTTCTAGGGGACTAATGACCTGATATGTAAAGTCCCATAGTGCTCAGAGCCATTTGAACCATTTGAACACTCAGTACAGAACGTAAACAAGGAAGAATCAGAATCTAATGGCGTCAGTGCGTAGATTAAGGTACAGGCTTTCATGTAAAAATAAAATTATTGAGATACCTTAAAGCAGTCCGTCATTAGGCCACGAGTGGCCTACCGGGACCATCCGACCGCCGTGTCATCCTCAGTGAAGGGCGTGGATTCAGCACACCGCTCTCCCGGTCGTTATCATGGTATTCTTGAGCGAAGCCGCTACTATTCGGTCGAGTAGCTCCTCAATTGGCATCACGAGGCTGAGTACACCCCGAAAAATGGCAACAGCGCATGGCGGCCCGGATGGTCACCGACCACGCCCGACAGCGCTTAACTTCGGTGATCTCACGGGAACCGGTGTATCCACTACGGCAAGGCCGTTGCAATTGAGATATCTTGGCAAGTCTTTTTTTTTAATTTCAAAACGATGTTGTTGTTGTTGTGGTCTTCGGTCCTGAGACTGGTTTGATGCAGCTCTCCATGCTACTCTATCTTGTGCAAGCTTCTTCATCTCCCAGTACGTGCTGCAACATAAATCCTTCTGAATCTGCTTAGTGTATTCATCTCTTGGTCTCCCTGTACGAATTTTACCCTCCACGCTGCCCTCCAATGCTTGTGATCCATTGATGCCTCTGAACATGTCCTACCAACCGATCCCTTCTTCTTGTTAAGTTGTGCCATAAACTCCTCTTCTCCCCAATTCTATTCAATACCTCCTCATTAGTTATGTGATCTACCCACCTAATCTTCAGGCTTTTTTCTGTGGCACCACATTTCAAAAGCTTCTATTCTCTTCTTGTCCAAACTACTTATCGTTCATGTCTCACTTCCATACAAGGCTACGCTCCATACAAATACTTTCAGAAACGACTTCCTGACACTTTAATTTATACTCGATGTTAACAAATTTCTCTTCTTCAGAAACGCTTTCCTTGCCATTGCCAGTCTACATTTTATATCCTCTCTACTTCGACCGTCATCAGTTATTTTGCTCCCCAGAAAGCAAAACTCCTTTACTACTTTAAGTGTCTCATTTCCTAATCTAATTCCCTCAGCATCACCTGACTTAATTCGACTACATTCCATTATCCTCGTTTTGCTTTTGTTGATTTTCATCTTATATCCTCTTTTCAAGACGCTATCCATACCGTTCAACTGCTCTTCCAAGTCCTTTGCTGTCTCTGACAAAATTACAATGTCATCGGCGAACCTCAAAGTTTTTATTTCCTGTCCATGGATTTTAATACCAACTCCGAATTTTTCTTTTGTTTCCTTTACTGCTCGCTCAATATACAGATTGAATAACATCGGGGAGAGGCTACAACCCTGTCTCACTCCCTTCCCAACCACTGCTTCCCTTCCATGTCCCTCGACTCTTATAACTGCCATTTTGTTTCTGTACAAATTGTAAATAGCCTTTCGCTCCCTGTATTTTACCCCTTCCACCTTTAGAATTTGAAAGAGAGTATTCCAGTCAAAATTGTCAAGTCTACAAATGCTAGAAACGTAGGTTTGGCTTTCCTTAATCTTTCCTTAATCAGAACGATACTTACTTAAAAACCACGCCTTGTTCTTGAGTTTTTCTTTCAGAAGCGGGAGGGTACGGAATGCCGTTGTTATCGGACAGTCGGCACTGTGCGGTGTGGAGTGGCGTCCGGCACACGAGGAGCGGCCGGCCCGGCTGCCCTAATTTCCGGCCGCAAGGCGCGCGGCTATTCCAAGCGGCCTCCTCTCCGGCCACACAATCGCCGCCCGAATTATTCATTAATCGGAACCGCCGAGAGGGTATCATGGTGGCGCATGATAGCGGCTCCTGCCGGGCCCGGCCGGCTCGGCGGCGCATAATAAAGCCGTTACGCGGGCCGCAACAGCGTGCCGTGCGCAGCGCAGCGTAGCCGGGCCGGGGCGGCAGCGCATCGATCCGCCAGTGGCGGGCGGGCGGCCGCTACTTGCCGCCGCTGATTGGAGAACACGGCGCACAGTGGCGGCGGACCGCGTGGGACCCTGCCGGGTACACCGCTCCACCTGCTGTGTCAGGGGCCGAACGCTGCTCCAGCGTTGTGGCCTTTCTAGAGCGGGGAGGTGCCAGCGGGGCCCTCGCTAGAGGATGTCCAGGTGGGCCCCAGCCACAGAATGAGCGCAAAACATGACAAAAAGAAGAAAAAAACAAATATGTGAGTCGTAACAGCAAGGTAGCGCAGTGGTTAGCACACTGGACTCGCATTCGGGAGGACGGCGGTTCAATCCCACGTCCGGCCATCCTGATTTAGGTATCCCGTGATTTCCCTAAATCGCTCCAGCCAAATACCGGGATGGTTCCTTTGAAAGGGCACGGCCGACTTCCTTCCCCGTCCTTCCCTAATCCGATGTCTCTTCCCCCAAACAGCCCAATCCCGACCTGAGTCGCAACTTTGAACTTTGCTGACGACATTGCAGTTCTGTCAGAGACAGCAAAGGACCTGGAAGACCAGATGAATGGAATGCGCGGTATTAGCCGAACAGTCTCAGGGGCTGCAGTCATGAACTGTGCGGCTGGTCCCGGAGGAGGTTCGAGTCCTCCCTCGGGCATGGCTGTGTGTGTTTGTCCTTAGCATAATTTAGGTTAAGTAGTGTGTAAGCTTAGGGACTGGTGACCTTATCAGTTAAGTCCCGTAAGATTACACACATATTTGAACTTTTTTTTTAACGGAATGGACAGTGTCTTGAAAGGAGGATATAAGATAACATCAACAAAAGCCGAACGACGATAAAGGAATGCAGTGAAATTAAATCAGGTTATGCTGAGGGAATTAGATTAGGAAATGGGACACTTAATGTAGTAAATGTGTAACGTCCCCTTAGAAAAATTAATGAATGACTGTGCTGATAAACCCCTCCGATATTTGATTTTCAAACAGCTGAGCAAAACTGAACGTACTCAGACATTCATTAAAGTGACACACAATATTTTTAGCGCAACGCAATCTGACTTTCAGTGGTCCATACAAAAGAATGGCCCTGACTAACAATAACCTATACCTTTCATGAATTCTTACCTCACAGAAATCTTCGTTACTCGAACTACTTCAATACAGCGAGTGCCAATACTGCCAGCTAAATAAATGATTCTAACTACTGAAGGCACTAACTACTGATAGCCATAGTTAGCAAATGAAATATTTTGATAGAGAACAAACAATGTATTTACCTTAATAGTGTTCGAAAGTCATAAGAGTTCATGATATCCAGTCTTACAAATTTACTGTCTCTGTCCAGATCATCCGCTCTCAAAACTCCGCCATCTCACTCCCCACATCCACCACTGCTGGCGGCTCACCTCCAACAGCGCAACGCTACGCGCTGTTAACATCAGCTGCCCAACACTACAATAGCAAACAACAATGCAAACCAGCCACAGACTGCACACAGCACAGCCACTGAGTTTCATACAGCGCGCTACGTGGCGTTACCAATAAAAAAAACCTAAACAGCGTACTTACAAATGAATTTTTTCTATTTGGGGAGCAAAATAACTGATAATGGTCGAAGTAGAGGGGATATAAAATGTAGACTGGCTATTGTGATGGGAAATTTGTTAACTTTGTGTACAGTTGTGCCAGGAATCCTTTTCCGAAAGTATTTGTACAGAGGGTGGCCATGTAATTAAGTAAAACATGGACTATAAACAGTGTAGACAATAAGAGAATAGAAGCTTTCGAAATATGGTGCTACAGAAAAGTGCAGAAGATAAGATGGATAGATCACGTAACTAATGAGGAGGTACTGAATAGGATTGGGTAGAAGAGGAATTTGTGGCACAACTTGACTAAAAGAGATGAGATGAATGCACTACGGAGACTGAGAAGGGTGAAGGTTGCAGTAGTTATCTACATCTACATTGTTAATCTGCAATTCACATTTAAGTGCCTGGCAGAGGGTCCATCAAACCATTTTCGTATTACTTCTCTTCCATTCCACTCTCGAATGGCGCGTGGGAAAAACGAACGCCTAAATCTCTCCGTTCGAACTCTGATTTCTCTTATTTTATAACGATGATCATTCCTCCCTACGTTGGTGGGTGTCAACAAAATAGTTTCGCATTGTCGGCCGGGGTGGCCGAGAGGTTCTAGGCACTACAGACTGGAACCACGACACCACTACGGTCGAAGGTTCGAATCCTGCCTCGGGCATGGATGTGTATGATGTCCTTAGGTTAGGTAGGTTTAAGTAGTTCTAAGTTCTAGGGGACTAATGACCTCATATGTTAAGTCCCATAGTGCTCACAGCCATTTGAACCATTTTCGCATTCGGAAGAGAAAGTTGGTGATTGAAATTTCGTAAATAGATCTCGCCGCAAAGAAAACAGCCTTTGTTTCAGTGACTGCCACCACAACTGGCGTATCATATCAGTGACAATCTCACACCTATTGCGCAATAACATGAAGCGGGCTGCCCTTGTTTGCACTTTTTCGATGTCCTCCGTCAATCCTACACGGTAAGGATCTCACACCGTGCAGCAACATTCCAGCAGAGGACGGACATGTGTAATGTAGGCTGTCTCTTTACTCGGTCTGGCGCGTCTTCTAAGTGTTCTGCCAACAAAGCGCAGTCCTTCTTTTGCCTTTCCCACAGTATTATCTGTGGCTTTTCCAATTTAAGTAACTCGTAGTTGTAATTCCTAGGGATTTAGTCGAATTGACAGCCCTTAGATTTGTGCGATTTATCGTATACCCAAAATTTATCGGATTTGTCTTAGCACCCATGTGAATGACCTCGCACTTTTCTTTGTTTAGTGCCAATTGCCACTTTTCGCAACGTACAGATATTCTCTCTAGATCATTCTGTTATTGGAAATGATTTTACTAGGCAGTATATTGTAGCATCATAAGCAAACAATCTAAAGGGGCTGCTCAGATTATCACCTAGATCATTTATGTAAATCAGGAATAGCAGAGGATCTGTGACTCTACCTTGCGGAACTCCAAATATCACTTCTTTTCTACTCAATGATTTACCGTCTGTCACTACGAACTGTGACCTCTCTGAGGGGAAATCATGAATCCAGTCACACAACTGAGACTGTACTCCATACGCACGCAATTTGATTAATAGTCGCTTGTCAGGAACGGTATCAAAAGCTTTCTGCGCTGATTTTTGCAGACTATGGACTGTACAGTGACTAGGATTTGATCCAGGAGTTCTCACACTGTCGATATTGAAGGAAATCGGTTAGAGGAGATTTGATGCAGATGAAATTATTGTAACTCAATTTGAAAATCACTTTAACCTAAGAGGACAGACAAAAAATAGATTCCTTGAGGATGAAGAGGACAATGAGTATGGTTTGCACTAGATCATCTAAATAAGTACTTGTAGAAACAATGTCAAATCTCTGATTCACGTTTCCCGTAACGTACATTTTGGCCACTTTATGTACTTTTTCCTCATAAACCACTGGCGTCATAGTAATTGAATTTTGCATGCAATCAGTCAATACTATAGTGAAACATTATGCGGAAGGAATTTTCATTTGCTACAATAGCAAGGCAATTATGTAGGAGAAAAGCCCCAATATTTGGTATATTTTCTTTCACAGAGGTTTGGAGAGCTGTAAAAAATATAGCAAAAGAAGATAATATTCTGCTCCATATATATATAAATAAATATATATATGGTGCAGAATATTATCTTCTTTTGTTATATATGTCGTAGTGGTATATCGGGCTTTGTACAAAAATACATAAATTTCGTTCCGACACATTTTTCAAAAATAGGAACATCTGTACTCATCTTGTTGAAAAAATCAGGTGCTTATAGTTAGAAACATATACCTTCAATAAACATGAAAACGTGTATGTGCATCCTTATAACATTCCTCAATACCTGTGCTAAATTTACATTACCTGGAAAAGTTTAGACTTCATAAAGTTTTTTTTTCTAAGTATTGCAACATTTATCCGTGCCCCCATAAGTAACCGTGCGCGAGCAAAAGTTGTGAGTTGCAAGTTGTAAGTCAATACAAGTCTTTCTAGGGAGTCCCTCGAGAAGATTCGTCGTGTCTTCGAGTCATCAAGTGAGACAGAAACAGTAGACAACACACAGACAGTGGTCAGTGTTCGGTAGTAACAAATCAGTGAACAGAATTATCGTGCTTGTAGAATTGGAAATGAGCGTTTGGCCCTTGTGGGGCAGGTCCGGCCGCCTTGGTGCAGGTCTTATTACATTCGGCGCCACCTTGGGCGACCTGCGCGCCGGATGGGGATAAAATGATCATGAAGACAGCACAACACCCAGTCCCTGAGCGGAGAAAATCCCCGATCGAGCCGGGAATCGAACCCGGGCCCGTAGGACGGCAATCCGTCACGCTGACCACTATTTTTTAATTTTTTTTAATCTCATTTTGTTCGTTGAATCTGCTCGGGGCGGACGTCGCAAGACACCCGTTTCAGTTCTTCGTTGATCCATTAACTCAGTTGTTTATTACAGAGGGCAGTTAACCCTCTGACCGAACACGCTGAGCTACCGCGCCGGCACCACTCAGCTATCGGAGCGGAGGTGTATGTAAAGAGACAGCCTGATTAGAGATTTCACTGAGAACCGTTAGTACGGAATTGTTCTTAGAATGGTACATCAAGATAAAAGATTAATTTTCTTCCCGTCTTTCATTCAGACAACATTATTTGGAAAGTCTTCAAAGAAATTGTAGTCCAGGTTGGTTAAACCTATATTCTACGAACGCTGTAACAAGCGTTATAAAGTTGAGTAATATACACTGCTGGCCACCGTAAATGCAACACCAAGAAAGACAAGAGGTAGCACAACAAAATTTATTTTGTAGATAACATGTTGACCAAGTATCAAATGATTACGTTTACAGACGTCTGTGACATGTGGTTCCTGCCAGAATCAGTAGCCAGAGTAGCCGCCATTGTTGGAGATCACCGCTGCCACACGTCTCGGCATTGAGTCAAAGAGACGTTGGATGTGTTCCTGGGGTACAGCAGCCCAAGCAGCTTCCACACGTTGCCAAAGATCATCTGGTGTGGCAGCTGGGGATGTAATCTGGGTCACTCGTTGAGCAACCATTGCCCACATGTTTTCTATCGGCGAAAGATCCGGAGAGCGAGCCGGCCAGGGAAGCACTTCAATCTGGTTATTGACGAAGAACCTTTGGACAATGCGTGCCACGTGTGGTCGCGCATTATCCTGTTGAAATATGGCTGTGGACGAGCCCTGAAGGTAAGGAAGGACAACTGGCTCCAGCACCTCGGATATGAAGCGCCGGCTATTTAAAGTACCGGCAATGCGTACTAGAGGCGTGCGAGAGTAATATCCAATACCGCCCCATACCATAATACCTGGTGCAAGACCAGTGTGGCGGTGCATAATGCAGCTGTCCGGCATCCTCTCTCCACGGTGTCTCCACACTCGAATCCGACCATCGTGGGGCTGCAGACAGAAGCGTGCCTCGTCAGTAAAGACAACGTCATTCCATTCTGCCGTCCACATCCGTCTGTCATCACACCATTGGCGACGGAGACGTCTGTGGTTCTGCGTCAATGGTAGACGAAGCAATGGACGTCTTGCGGACAGACCACTCTGCTGTAAACGGCGTCGAATGGTACGCGCAGACACTGGATGATGCGTTACAGACGCAATGTGCTGTGCTATGGTTCGGGATGTCACAGCGATCCGTCACTGCCATGCGCACAATTTGCCTATCAGCACGTGCAGTGGTGCACCGAGGTGAATGCGATCGACAACGTCGGTCCGTCGTACCCTCCTGCATCCAACGGTCACATATCCGCATTACAGTTGTTTGGTTTCGTTCAACACGACTAGCGATTTCTCTGTATGATAATCCACCATCTCGGTAAGCCACTATCCTTCCTCTGTCGAACTCGGATACTTGATCAAAATATGTTCGCTGTTGTCTACGAGGCATAACTGATCGTCTTGTGAAACAACCACAAGGTAAACACACGTGCCGAACGTGCACTCGTCGAAATCGCCAAGCCTTAAATGGCGCTATGAGGTGGCGCCACAGGCGCGCGTGATGTGCGTCTGCGCTGAAATTCTAATCAGTTGCATATCTCATCGCTGCAAACCCATGGTGTAAATTTCACTTGATTCGGATGCTTCCTTCAGGGTGTTGCATTTACGGTGGCCAGCAGTGTATTTTACTATTCACTGTTCTGTGTTACTTACATTGTGTGTGCACTACCATAGAACACACGTATTCATCCTATAGGGACACATTTGTTGCTCTTTTTTAGCGGCAGCGTGATTTTCTTCAAAGTGGAGGTTCCCAGTCTACAACAGGGAACTACCGGCTCACGAAGTCGAGGCCATACTACGACTCAAGATGTGGCGGCTCGGTTCGTTTTGTCCTTTTACCTGCACGTACCTGTGAACCAGTTGCAGCAAATCGCCGGTATGAAAGCCTTGTGGAAACCTACCGTACTGTAACTCGCACCAGGCTGCATTCAACGTAACTATTCCAAGAATCGGGAAAAGGTCTTAATTTTGAATGAATGGTGGAAATACTGGCAAAACTTCTGTATATTCTCAGCCTTAATAATGTCCACGTTCACTGCCAAGCCCGTGCTAATCTTAATGGGACTAGCAGCTGTGTATAAGCGCATACCTCCTATATATATGCATATTATGCTGTAAGGCAATAAGATAATATTAAAAATGTGGGACATCTGTCCTTTCAGAGACGTCCGAAAGATTCGACACTGTTCATTTATATAATTCGGGGGTGGCCAAGATCCCGGCTTGTGGGCCATGTCTGGGCCCGAGCGCAAAAGGGCTCACCTCGCTTCACGTTTTCCCCACCACCACGCCGCGCTGTCTCAGCGCGAGAAGGGGGAGGAGGGGAAAATAGCGAATGGGCCGCATTCGAATGGCAGTGTAGTTGTACTGCAGATGACTTGGCATCGTCGTCCACATTTCTCAACAGCATAGATCACAAACGAGAAGAATTTTGAGTATTAATTAATTATTTTTGGCTCTCTGAAGACATAATACAATTTCTATCTGATACAATCTTTTGGCATACGGGCAGAAGCAGGCAATTTCACAGAATGTCACACTCAAGTTCCCACGTAATCGTGACTTATTTAGTAGACCTAAAAGTTTTCTGTGTGTGGTACCGCGTCATAATGTATAAAACGCCTGCTGCTGGAGAAAAACCAACGTTTCGGCGACGATTGCAGCGGTCGCCTTCTGGGTTTCCTGTTTCGCTCTAGCTATCCAGTGTTCCTTATATTTTGTTGTTACTGTTCACCGCACATGCCATTACGTCACAAATTTGAGAAAGGTAGTACGTTTCATTGGTCACTTAAGGAAGAAGGAGAGGGTACTTTATTTTAATAGGTTATTGCGGTTGAGGGAGAACGTAAACTCTGTTCTCCAATGGCTCTTGTGTTATGTTCCATGATTGGTGGTCACCGTATAATGAGAAGTAGGCAGCTGCTTACCAACTGCTGGATGTCGCCCGCACGGCGGCAGTTACTCGCCGATAGTTCTCGTGCCTCGTGTTGTCAGTGCGGTCTGTTGGGCTCTGACTGCTGGCAGCCAAGATGGGGCAAGCCTGTGTCCATCCTCCCTATTCATGTTATTAGGGTGTGAAGTATTTCGATGGCCTCTCTCATTCTGCGTTTCGTCATAACCGGCTGCTTGGCCAACAAACAGGCTTCCCTGAATTTCATTTCTTTTCCGCAGTAAACCAGTAAGACGGTAATTATGGTTCAGGGTACTAACACAAAGCCGAATATCACACTAGATGGCACTACTCTGCAAGTCGTAGATAACTTCTGCTCTCTTGGATCTACTATAGAATCAAACGTGTCTGTTGACAAGGAAATTGATGCTCGCATTGGAAGAGCTGCGACAACTTTTGGCAAAATCTCTACACGTGGTTGGACAAACAACAAACTCTCTTTGACCACCAAAATTCTTGTATATCAAACTTGCGTCCTCAGCATCCTTTTGTATGCATCGGAAACATGGACTACCTATGCCAAACAAGAACGTCGCCTTAATGCTTTCCACATGCGGTGCCTGAGATCCATCCTCTGACTAACGTGGAAGGACCGAGTGACCAATGAAGCAGTGCTATCTAAAACTAACTGCAACAGTATTTCAGCTATCTTGAAGCAGAGACGACTCCGCTGGCTGAGACACGTCCACCGTATGGACGGTGACAGATTACCGCGTGAGGTGATGCTTGGAGAGATTTCTATAGCCAAAAGACCTGTAGGACGTCCTGTATTGAGGTTCAAGGACTCCTGTAAACGAGATATGGAGAGCTTTGGAATCGACACAAACAGATGGGAGGCACGGGCTAGCATGAGACCAGAGTGGTGTGATGATATATCATCTGGAATGTCGAAGCATGGTGAAGGCTTGTTAGACAGATTAAGGCAGAAAAAGCTTCGCAATGCTACCACTGCTCCTGCCTCAGCAGCCAGATAAACTTGTGACAATTGCGGCAAAAGATGCCGTGCTGCCATTGGCTTGACAAGTCATATGAAAAAATGCAACCCATAGACACACAGACACTGCAACAATGATCTACCAAGATGTCGCGGCCAATATATATCCGCAGTCTTGCGGATGTTCTGTCACTACAGGTTTGTTGTATTGCCCTAGACGAATATAGCGCTCGTGTTCCCGATTGCGCGTTGCTATTGGCCTGCCAGTCTGTGTAATTCATGCAAAAACAGAATGAATTCTTCAGACCTCTCGCTTTCTTTTGAGGCCAGTGAGCTTAGGGAACTGGGTTGCCTTCGTCGGAACGTTTCCCTTGAACAACGCGATTTTCTGTTTACAGACATCAGCATCAAATCGGAAAGAAGTAAGCTGGCATTGTCTTACCGTGGGCAGTAAAGCACACTCAAAATGCGAAGTATGGACTCCATTCTGGATGTTCTAATTTTCATTTCTGCACTACTTTTTCCTTCATAAACACAAGAACAGCTAGATTTAAATCGGAAAGTCGTTTCAGACATGGTCGTTGACTCTACCAAAGCACTTTGTAGTAGTATATGTGGTCTCCATACTCTTCGCTCATTTCCATCGAAATCTGTTGCAACTGAAAGTGGAATAATTGATGTGAGTTCACAAATTTTGCTATTCGTAACACCAGTGTCTTCAAGTGCTCCATGCCTGCAAATTTAGGACAATGGGCCTTTCGATGGAAACAACAATTAAACCCGTCTGTCTACCATTGTGACTTTTTGCTCTTTCATTGTTATCTAAAAGCTTAAATTCCTCCTTCATGGTACTATGATGTCTTTCCGTAGCAAATAATCAGTACCTGCCGCTTATGCCAATTGAGAATTCTCATCCCTGTCTAAAATACGCCTCGTTTTGTGCAAACAGCCACTGGACCTGCGAATGTCATTCGCACGTTGAACAAAAGGCGAAGGGTAAATAGCGCTGACACCACGACTGCGCCGAAATCGGAGAGTTGTTCCGACCACAAAATTCCGCACCGCAGTGCTAAATGAAACGTCGAGCTGTTACGAGTAATTCCGAGAAGGACCGACCAAATCCGAGTGTCAGGCCTGGCTTTGGCCTGCACTCAGCCAACACACGTGGCACGCCTGATGTTTGGCACGGCGATGCCCGCCCTGATATAACTGATTCGCTTCGATCGGCAATGAATTCACAACCTTCAGTGCTGATGCACAATGTCGTTCGACCTACAGAGGTAATCTAAAATTAGTATATTTAGGAATGTTTTATATATTTTCGAACACTTCCCCTTTTGATATCATCCTCATTTTTGTAGCATTTACGTGTTCTACACATTCATCTGCATTGATACAACATTTTTCATTCAATGTTATCTTCAAATTTTACTGTTTATAAATTTGCATTTGCAGTATTTAACTCTGGCAGATGGGAGTTGGCTGACGTTTGTTTACACATTAGAATTCGTCATACCACGGTATTTCAAAGCTATTATGGGATCATGCTAACTTGTCTTGTGAATATCAGTAATTGTTTCAGTCCGAGTGAGTGTAATACTCAGGAAGCTCTGGATATATTAAAAATTTTATGTTTTTAGTGACTCCTACATTTCTTGGGTCATATTATATACTTATTTCATTACACGTTCTGTGGACAAGGCGGTTGTTGATGGTGCTACGTAAGAAATGCTCGTGTCCTGTTTTCACAGCTTCAAGTCTGTCCGAAAAACCACACTTAAAGAGTAATTTGTGATGGACATCTTGTCCTGTCCAACCTTCTTAACAATCTTCAGTGGCTGATATTGCTTCGGCAGCGAACACTGGCGCTATATGAGGAAGGGTGTTTGGTCCATCAGCCGTAAGATCAGGACAAAATAAGATGATACTAACATTTAATATAAAGACATATCACGGAAATGCACCTTGCCCAGGCCCCTAAACATTTTTGCTAATACTTTCTTAGTAAAAAATAAATAGAAAAGAAAACCATGAGGTTGAGAGATTGCAGGATACTCTCACTTCTCATTTGGTGTTATGCCACTCCGTGTTCGTAGGGAATATGATCTTTACTGCTATTTGACTTCATACATTATGGTGAAATGGTGGGCAGTAATTAATGGTCTTGTTTGCGTGCTCTAGAGAAGGAAATACAGTAAGCTTTACCCGCGTTCGAAGGAACAGGGTTCCAACTTAAACAACTGCAGTAAAAGCACGGCGTAGGTGGGCTGACAAAGCGCGTTTATCTGGGGAACCGTGAAGAGACATTTTCAGATGGCAGCGTGCTGCGGTCGCATTGTGCGAAACACATGAAGTTTGCGCTGGACAGGAGGCAGACATCCAGGTATACACCCTAGCGCCGAGAAGTCGCCACTGCACCCGAAAGCACATTGTAGGCTGTTGGGAATAAAGCAGAGGATGGGCGCTTGCTAGGAAGCAAGCCACCAAAAGAAATGTAAACGTTCTACGAATTTCCGTGGGACAGGGAAACTGGCGTCCGGACGTTCAGACTCTGTTTCGAAACATATTTGTGAAAGCACGAAGCTTTTTTAGAGTTTATGGCCGTTCTTTTCAAACTCTGAAATGGACACAACAGTGGAGATAGCAAGTTGTTTATGGAGGGCTGTGCTTCCACCCTGTATTATGTTAGCCAAATACGTGGCAAACACATGGAAAAGAGGCCGCAACTCTGAATCTTTTTTCCATTTTCTGCCAATTAACTTTAAAGTCTCTGATCGGTCAAATCGGTTTGCAGTGCAAAGACCATTGTCCGAGTTTAGAATGCCAATCTCCAGCTCATGATTCGTTTTTGCGAAAGTGGGGGGAGCCAAAAAACAGAAATGTGCTTTTGGAAATGACCTGAGGAGGAAAGCGGTGAGAAAGGAACAAGGGGACTGTTCTACAAGTCGCTTGTACTGGCGTTTCGCTAGTAAACAACTTCAGGTCCCTACCTGAACGGTGAGACTTGTGTCCTTTGCTAGTGTGTGACTTAGAGCCTGTGCCAGTCGCCTCCTGAACTGTCAGAGGTACTGCTTCTAACATCATGCACACAACGAGTGATGCATGGGTCTACTTATTTGTCTTGAGTCGGCCGTCTACACATTTGCCATATTCTGAGACGCACAGTCATGGCACGGAGTCAAATTGGTTTGGCAGACCAGCAAACGGGTCCACCTGCATACTGGAATCCATCGGGGTTTCAGAGGCTCATAGGGATATCCCTGTGTTCTGATCTAACCGAACGTGAGACCGCATTCCTGGTGTGCCGCCTTGACCAGATGGAGGGTAAAGTATTCGCTGCAGCAACGTAGGGCTATAATATGTATTTCTCAGCACGCTGTTCTTTTGAACCGTATTTTTCTTTTCTTGTATGGTAGAGTATAGGTGCTTGGTGGTGGCATAGTTTGGTGCCATAACCTGGATTCACGTGTATGAAATCAGATAGAGCGATTACTGTTCTAGATAGTGTTGTGTGTCGATCCCTAGCAGATCACTTTATCCACCATAGATCCCACGTTAGTTAGGTGTTTGTTAAATAAAAGTGTTTGTGTAATGTTTCTTTAATGATTTTGTTGTCATGTTTGAGATAAATAAATAGAATGTCAATTACACCACAACTTCTCCCTGAGTTGCCGGCCGGAGTGGCCGAGCAGTTCTAGGCGTTACAGTCTGCAACCGCGAGACCGCTACGGTCATAGGTTCTAATCCTGCCTTGGGCATGGATGTGTGTGATGTTCTTAGATTAGTTAGGTTTAAGATGTTCTAAGTTTTAGGCTACTGATGATCTCAGATGTTAAGTCCCATAAAGCTCAGAGCCATTTGAACCATTTTCTCCCTCAGTTCTAATTAACAGTTCGTTCCCATTTTATTATTGCAGTCTAGATCTGAAACAAAGAAGTAGCTTTTCACTTGGTGGATCTTTTACTACATTAACGTTAATCTTTCCTATAAGGTTTGCACAATATCGTACCATCTCCCAGAAGCTTTTTTTCACTCTAACCTCATGTTCGCCATAGTCATTTTTGCTAAGGCCGGCCGCTGTGGTTGAGTGGTTCTAGGCTCTTCTGTTTAGAACCGCGTAGCTGCTACGGTTGCAGGTTCGAATCTTGCCTCGGGCATGGATGTGTGTGATGTCCTTAGGTTAGTTAGGTTTAAGTAGTTCTAAGTCTATGGGACTGATGACCACATATGTTAAGTCCCATAGTGCATAGAGCCATTTGTACCACTGTTTTTGCTAAAATAATTCGCCATAATTAATCTTTTAGTACCTAACAAGGAATATGAAATTCGTGTTTGAAACATTAGAATAACAATTACCTTCATTATTTATTAAGCTGTCACACATTAAGTAATTGAAAAAATAGTTAAATGCACAACCATAAGTATCTTTTTTCATTTTGTGAAGGAAATGATGTATCTAATAGTCATAATAGCAAATTATAAATTTAGATGTTACCAGTAAATCGTTTCTAGAGAGAAATCTTAGGTTAAAAAAGTGCGTTATTGGTAAATGTACACTGACTTCATTACCTGAAGGGAGAGACTACTACAAGTGTATTATGTTGATTTAATTGCCTGTACTATTTAGAAAGGTTTATGTTGCTACGAAGTAGTCACATTTGCGAACTAATAAAGTATACAATACTTGCATTCTGACCCATTTTACATCATTTGAATAGAATTCTTGTAAACTACGGTTAACTGTAAGAGTAACTAATTAATTATTTATCTAACTAAAATGAACTGTTCATAAACATGAATAGTTGAATACAAATTATTTTAACAACAAATAAATGAAATATGTTATTACTCGTGACACCACTGACCAAAATACGAGATACCTTTCACATTTTCAGTGGATCATTTAACTAGTACTCTCATAATATGTTACGAAGATTTACTTTTTCTGCGCCATGGAAAGGGGAGGACCGCATTAAAACCGTAAGTTACACATAAATAAAGTGAACAATAGTTAACTGACTGGCACATGAGAAACTGATATTAGAAGTTAGCTTCTCCATTGTATGTCCTATTTATTTATTTATTGGCTCATCAGTCTTCTGACTGTTTGTACACGAGCTGTCACAAATTCCTCGCCTGTGGTAGCCTTTCCATCTTAGAGTAGCACTTGTAACTTACGTCCTGAGTTATTTGCTGGATGTATTCAAGTTCTGTCCTTCCCTTCTGCTTTACCCTCTGCAGCTCTTCCAGTACTCTGGAAGCTATTCTCTGTCGTCTTAGCAGTTGTCACATCATCCTTTCCCTTCTTCTCTGAAGTGTTTTCCATGTATCGCATCCTTGCCAATTGTGCAGAGAACCTTCTCATTCCTTAGCTTATCAATCAACCTAATTTTCGCCATTCCTTTGTGGTACCACATCTCAGATGCTTCTCTTGTGTTCCACTGCCATCCAATCCTGTGTCCCAACTGTACATTCTCATCAATTTCTTCTTCATATTAAGGCCAATGATTGTTACTAGCAGACTTATATTTGCCAGGAATGAGCTTTTTGCACAGCTAGTATGCCTCTTATGGCCTCCTTGCTGTATCCGTTGTGAGTTGTTTTAGACCCCAGATAACAGAATTACTTTACTTCGCCTACTTCGTTATCCCCAATTCTGATTTTGAGTTTCTCGCTCTCCGCAATTGTGCTACTTCTCATTACTTTCCTCTTCCTTCTATTTACATGCCGGCCACGGTGACCGAGCGGTTCTAGGTGTGAAGTCCGGAGCCATGCGACTCTTACAGTCGCAGGTTCGAATCCTGCCTTGGGCATGGATGTGTGTGATGTCCTTAGGTTAGTTACGTTTAAGTAGTTCTAAGTTCTAGGGCAGTGATGACCTCAGATGTTAAGTCCCATAGCGCTCAGAGCCATTTGATCCATTTCTATTTACACCTAATCAGCACCCATTATACAGTTCATTCCATTCAACAGATCCTGCAATTCTCCATCACTTCCACTGAGGATAGCTACGCTACAGCGAACCTTACAACTGATATGTATTATTCTCGCCTAATAATATACGCAGTTTGCCACATTTATCTACAGTAGGGTTGTCTGACAGAACACAATGAGAATCCTAGTGTTTTGACGGAAGGCATTGTTTATTTTAAAGATAATAATACATTAAAAATGATATAATGTTGTTTCATTCACTGACTGTTTCAGTATTTAATCATACCTAATAATATAGAAATCATAATATAAATTCTTAAATATAGTTAGTATCATAAAATTTCGGAAACATAGTACTTTTTCTTGGAACACTTATTAACTTCCCGCAGATAACCAGTGTTCCTCAAACCACTTTTTGGGAACACGCACTCTATGGTTATGAGAGACTCCTATTCCTAAAAATTTATACGTCATCTCTTTCCTTCATCTCCCTTCCTTCCAACCAATCAGCGCCCCATTGTGAATAGAAAAACTCAGGTGGAACTGCTCCCTTGATGGAAGTCGATGCAGATATTAGCTGAGATTCATGTTATGAGAAGCGAGAGTGTTGTGATCCCCTCCTGCTCCTCTGCTAAGGTTCTGTCCACCTCACCGTCAAATCCGAGGGCTCGCACAAAAATCTACTCAGCTTTGCAATTGCTCGAAAATTTCCATGCCTCCCGTTTTTTTAAAAAAATTTGAGCGTCGACGCCGAAGAATTGCCTATAAAATCACTGCACGGGATTTCCATCTCCCGACTGATTAGTCCACTCTAGTGCCTCAGGGAATAAAATTGAATAACGAAATCCAATACTTACTGCACAGTGAAAAGTGCTCAACCCGATCGAGCATTCGCCAGCAAATCGAAAGAGCTGCCGCCCCGGGCGAGTGATAATCGATAGTCGAAAAGCGTGTGAGGCTTGCACAAAGGCGGCGGCCCGCTTCATTAAGGCCGAATGTCGCACTGGGGCGCGCGTTTTAATCGAGCAATTACTGGTCCCGGGTGCGGAGCCCTGCCCGTAATGGAACAGCCGCGGCAGTGGAGTCGGGCAGCTCCGGGTCGCTCGGGTGGCGCCGGCGATGGGCGCCGACCGGCAGCCAAACTCGATTACTGCGGGGGTTCCCCGCCGCTCCGCGCCGCGCGACGCACTTCCGATTGCCGCCAAACAGAGTCCGGTCTGACGTTTGTGGGTCGCGCTGCGGCTTGGACCGGCGATGTTTTAAAACTGAGGCCACTGCGACGGTGCCTCGCGATCTCTGGCGCGATGGGCTGTCCTCCAGAGGTGACAAGTGGAAAAATGGCTCGGCAAGACGTGCTCAGCGACGAAAATGAGTTGAAACGAACGTGGCGAAAACGTAGAAAATACGATAGAAGAAATAAAAAGCGATGGCAGATATAAAATCGTACTCGCCCCCCCCGTAATCTCAACGATGATCACCCACACAATCACACTAGCTCATATCCTGTAACACAGCGTTAAAGTGGTCAGATGTTCTGAAATGGCAATTTAAGCACAAGTTAGACAAGAGGAAGTCTAAACTAGTGTCTTATCATAGATCAATACCGATAGATCTGTACCTACAGAATGGAAAATTGCGCAGGTCGCACCAGTGTTTAGGAAGGGTAGTAGGAGTAATCCATCGAACTACAGACCTATATCATCGACATCCGTTTGCAGTAGGGTATTGGAGCATATACTGTATTCAAACATTATGAATCCCCTCGAGGGGAACGATCTATTGATACGTAATCGGCATGGTTTCAGAAAACATCGTTCTTGTGCAACGCAGCTAGCTCTTTATTCGCGCGAAGTAATGGCCGCTATCGACAGGGGATCTCAAGTTGATTCCGTATTTCTGGATTTCCGGAAAGCTTTTGACACCGTTCCTCTCAAGCGACTTCTAATCAAGCTGCGGGCCTATGGGGTATCGTCTCAGTTGTGCGACTGGGTTCGTGATTTCCTGTCAGGAAGGACGCAGTTCGTAGTAATAGACGGCAAATCATTGAGTAGAACTGAAGTGATATCAGGTGTTCCACAGGGAAGCATCCTGGGACCTCTGCTGTTCCTGATGTGTATAAATGACCTGAGTGACAATCTGAGCAGTTCTCTTAGGTTGTTCGCAGATGATGCTGTAATTTACCGTCTAGTAAGGTCATCCGAAGACTAGTATCAGTTGCAAAGCGATTTAGAAAAGATTGCTGTATGGTGTGGCAGGTGGCAGTTGACGCTAAATAACGAAAAGTGAGAGGTGATCCACATGAGTTCCAAAAAAAATCCGTTGGTATTCGATTACTCGATAAATAGTACAATTCTCAAGGCTGTCAATTCAACTGGCTGTTAAAATTACGAACAACTTCAGTTGGAAAGACCACATAGATAATATTGTGGGGATGGTGAGCCAAAGGTTGCGTTTCATTGGCAGGACAGTTAGAAGATGCAACAAGTCCACTAAAGAGACAGCTTACACTACACTCGTCCGTCCTCAGTTAGAATATTGCTGCGCGGTGTGGGATCCTTACCAGGTGGGATTGACGGAGGACATCGAAAGGGTGCAAAAAAGGGCAGCCCGTTTTGTATTATCACGTAATAGGGGAGAGAGTGTGGCAGATATGATACGCGAGTTGGGATGGGAGTCACTAAAGCAAAGACGTTTATCGTCGCGGCGAGATCTATTTACGAAATTTTAGTCACCAACTTTCTCTTCCGAATGCGAAAATATTTTGTTGAGCCCAACCTACATAGCTAGGAATGATCATAAAAATAAAATAAGAGAAGTGAGAGATCGAACAGAAAGGTTTAGGTGTTCGTTTTTCCCGCGCGCTCTTCGGGAGTGGAATGGTAGAGAGGTAGTATGATTGTCGTTCGATGAACCCTCTGCCAAGCACTTAAATGTGAATTGCAGAGTAATCATGTAGATGTAGATGTCGATGTAGATCACCCTCAATGATGTCTCATAATTGGAAATGGAAAAGCACTTTTTCGACAGACGCTGATAACGGTCGCGCAGCGACCCGAGGGATCCAATAATGCATTCCCACTGAGCCACTGCTTCAGCGGCTCTGACTACGAGCGAACTCTGCCCCCGCGATATAAGATGGCGGCGGCATGTACACGCCCAGCCTCAGTCGCAGTCTTCAGCCTTAGTCAGTCTTCGACAGTTTGTTTGTGTGTCTGTAGTGGAGCCTCACACTGCACGATACTCCTGTGGCTGCTGGATTTTATTGCCATACGTTATTTTGTAAAGTTTATTCACAATGCTTGGAGAAAGCTGTAAGTTACGTAAAACTTACGTTTACTATATTCCACTGTGTGCTAATCATTTCTGTTCTTGTCCACCTTCCTCGCAATGACAGCTGCTGCACCATTCTGTAGCCTACATTCTCTTACAGTTTGGGTACAACGTACTAAGCATCAAGTAGGGTAACAGGGCTACGTGGCTGGTTGATCACTTACAAAAAATATGTATGAGACGCCCGTACTAGTAACATACGAAAAACGCCACACTGAAATTGTACTGGGACGATTCAGAGAATGCAGAAAACTTCAGACCACTTACCACATTCATGTCGCTGTCAGAATAGAGAGAAAATCTGGGGACAGATGAGTGGATATCCTGTTGTCTGAATACAAAGTACACTCTAACCCACTGTTCAGTCATGTTTATGCGACTACTTGTCAAAAGCCTAAATAACCACCTTTTGCAGCACGAGGCCTCTAGGAACAGTATCACTGAGATTCTCGAAGGTGTGGGTAGGGATGTGGTGTCATTCTGACCACAATACTGCGAACGGCTGCCTTTGGTTTCTGGCGGTGGATCCATAACGCGAACAACCCAGTCGAGTTGCTCGCACAGACTCTATATTGGGTTCACATCTGGGGAGTTTAGTGCCCAGAAAATACAGCAAACGCACGCTGTGCTTTTCACACCACACAAGTGCAATGTGAACTATGTAACACACACCATTTTCGTGCTGGTAGACGCCATTGTTCCGGCGAAAAACCAACTGGATGAAGGGATATACCTGTTGCCCAAGGGCAGGTGAATACCTGCGTTGATCCACTGTGCCTTCCAATGACGCGGTCGTCCAGGGAATGCCACGGAAACATCCCTCACATGTAACGCTCTTTCGCTTGTCACAAGGCGTTTGTTTCCAGACATATCACGTCATACACGCTAACAGCCATCTGTCCAATGGGTCATTAAACATGATTAAGCCTTAAAAGCCTCCATCTGCTACTCAGCTGACGTCAAGTTACGCTATTTCCGTGAAAATACCAGCTTCCATTGGCAATAAACCGCGCCCAGCATGCGTGCATGAACCAGGTGCCTAAAGTGTAGGCCCATACACAGTACCGTTCGCTGAACGCTCGTTGAGGAGACACAACTGGTAGCCCATAGGTTCATCTAAGGACTGAGTTTCTCAGCAGTTGCACTTCTATTCACCCACACACATCTCCACAGCCGTAATTCACCCCCGCCATATTTTGACCATGGTGCAGTACAGTTGCCCCTGCGCTAGTTTTGTGTGACGATGTATTGCCATGCACGGTATATTTTAACCAAAGCGGCATGCAGACTGTTTACAAGCTTCATCTTTTCCAAAACGCTTCCATCCCTGGCCCGAAAGCCAATGATGACTCCCGCTTAGAAGTCCAATAATCGCTCTATTTCGTATTAAGACAAGGACTGCACTGTTTCTGCTTTCACCTCAACATACCCTCCGTGTGTGATTGATTACTGCACCTTGACTCTGAACATAGGTGATGGTGACATTAACGTAACCGGACTGTGCAAAATTTGACTCATAGTAGTATGCACCTCACAAGCACCAGAGATCGGATGGTCCTCTCCCCAGAGCAAGAAACCGTTAATCAGAGGGCTGAGCCTTATGCGCAGGCTGGTGACAAGGACCTCATCTCTTCATTGTGGCTGGAAGGAGATATATGATGATCGTTTGGTGAACTTTACCAAATACAGTTTGATATCGGACGCTTCCAGCCAGTCACCTTATCGATGCCTATGTTTGTTCCTCAACATACCTCAACAGTGAGATGATTCCAAGCGTGGACAGGGTATACCGAACGAACTGAGGGTCAGGACATGCCTTCTTGCGCGTTGCTAAATGCACCATTTGGTTTCCGTTCATGTCCATGTGCCCTGGCACCCAATATAGACACACCTCCTTCCCCAAACTTTCTAGGGGAGTAGTTCAGTCTGGCAATCAGGCGCTACTTTGGATGCTAGATGCAAGTGTTGTAGAGACTGAAGGGCGTTCAGGGTTTCAGAACAGTGGAATATAGCGGGCACGATACATCTCATGTGGTCCAGCACCATCAAGTTCGCGTATAACCTGGCATCAGAGACAATGAAGTATTGCCTGAGCCAACCGAATCTCCATTAGATGATCCAGGAAAACAACAGAGCAGGCAATAGAATTCCCCTATTTAGAACCACTGATGAATACAAAATGGCTCTGAGCACTATGGGACTTAACTTCTGAGGTCATCAGCCCCCTAGAACTTAGAACTACTTAAACCTAACCAACCTAAGGACATCACACACATCCATGCCCAAGACAGGATTCCAACCTGCGACCGTAGCGGTCGCACGGTTCCAGACTGTAGCGCCTAGAACCGCTCTGCCACCCCGGCCGGCGTTGATGAATACAGCTACATAGTTGTTTGTGGCGTTCATTTAATATCTGGAGAAAAATCGTAATACAGATTTACGTAGGAGTGCGATCTTTCCAGCACTGCACTAATTGTAAAATTACCCTGGGGTTATGCAGTAACCGGAGTGGCTGTACGTTAAAGTCGTGGATTCCTGCGTGTCTTGCCCAACATCAAGAGACTCCAGTTCATGCTTCACAAGGAATTCAAACTGTCTTGTTGCTAATGGATAACTGGAGAAAAGGAATTCCATACCTGAATGAGCAACATATATGTATGCAAGTGAATCTGGAGAAGTGAGGATGTCATATGCTTGACGCACCTTGACGAGGAGCTGCGGGATGGTAATTGGCAGTTCCCCTTCCTGGTCACACGCTCTGGGAATGGAGCTGGTGTTAAGCACCAGTGGCCATCCTGACCCTATCATTGTGAATAGTGTTAACAATCCTCAGGTAAGAGACAAGCGAATGGGCACAGTCCCAAAGCAAAAACAACTAGGTCGTACGAATAACTTCAAGTTTATGGCTGTTGCACTTCAAGCATTTTGGTTTTTTGTCCTGTAATAACCACTGACTATCACAACCGAATTCATCTACATCTTAAGATTTGCACATCATGACGAAAACATTTTCCAAATTTCTACAGTAGACATTCAAGATTGTCTTCTTCCTATGAAGTGAATATTACACACAATTTTTTTCGTTGTGATCCTCAGCCCAAACGCCACACACTTCTGACATTACAAACACAATGGTGCAGACACTGATGGATTCTACCGCGAACTGACGTCGAGCAAAGACGGCTGATGCTTTCAGATCAGTACGTCAGTAGATATACAGTCACAATGCAGTTCATGTCATGGTCTGAAATACATTTTTCGTGAGATGGTGTAATTCAAATCAGTTTGTCTTCTTCTGTGGAATCAACCGATGTCCTCACACACAAATTATGAACTGTAAAGAACTTGTGACACAACCCCTCAGTCATCTGTGCGGTTTAATGCTGCCAGCCACAAATCCTCTTCTGTGCCAATATCTTACTCTCGCAGCAGCAATTGCAACCTACATCCTCAATTATTTGCACTATGTATTCCAATCTCTGTCTTCCTGTGCAGTTTTTACCATCTAAAATCCACTATAGCAGCATGGAAGTTATTCCCTGATATCCTGAGAAATGACTTCTCATATTACACTTCTTCTTGTCTGTGCTTTTCATATATCCTTTCCTCGCCCGTTCTCTGGAGACCCTCCTTGCCCCTTTCCTTACCAATCCAGCTAATTTCTAACATTCGTCGGTAGCATCAGTGCGAAGATGCTTTGATTCATTTCTGTTTCGTTTTTCTCAATGTTCATGATTCACTACCATACGATGCTGTGCTCTAAACCCACACTGTCAGAAATTTATTCCTCAAGTGAAGGCCTATATTTGATAACAGTAAATTTGTCTTGGCAGGAATGTCCTTTTTGCTAGTACTAGTCTGCTTTTTACGTCCTCTTTGGTTCGTCCATCATGGGTTATTTCGCTGCCTAGATGGCAGAATTCCTAAACTTTGCCTACTTCGTGACCCTCAATTCTGGTGTAAAGTTTCTCACTGTTCTCATTTCTATTATCTTTCACAAGTTTCGACTTTCTTCGATTCACTCTTAATCCATATTCTGTACTCATTAGACTGTTCATCCCATACATGACATCCTGTAATTCTTATTCACTTCGACTGAGAATAGCAATGCCGCCAGTTAACCTTATAACTCATACCCTTTCACCTTTTATTTCAATCCCATTCTCGAACTTTTAATTCCGTCGTTATTTTTTCGATGAATATAGTTGACTGAACAGTAGGGGGGAAAGATTACGTTCCTATCTTATGCTCCTTTTCAGTCCGTGCACTTCCTTCTGTCTCTTCCACTCTACTGTTTCCTCATGGTTCTTGTACAAAATGTATATTACCTGTTTTCCCCTATAGCTCCCCTATAGCTTACCCCTATTTTTCTCAGAATTTCCAACATCTTGTACCACTTTACTCTGTAGAACGTTTTTTGCAGATCGACAATTTCTATGAAACACGACGTACTAAACTCGATTACCACGAGGCGTAGTGCTGGTATTCCGAGATACAGAGGCGTGGTGGGCGTGTCAGTGGCTCTCAAAGGCAGCACAGCTGATTGTTGGCAACGGGCGGCCTGGCCAAACGCTCCAGTCAAGTTGACACGAACAGACGTGACGCCAGCTACGTTTGCACACCTGAGCTGCAGACTGTTATTAGTACAGAAGAGGGTGGTTTGTCATTTCAGGAAGGACATCAATACGCTTCTGCTACTATGTAGATTTTCTTTGTAATTAACATATGTGGCAAGTTACAGCACAGAGAAGATATATTTAACATAAACTCAGTAAATGATTAACTTCTTTTGTTATAAAGGTGAATGTATGCTTTCCCGGCATATACATCTGGTGTAGAATTCTCGGGCTTCCAGCCGGGTGGAGGTGTCTTCAAACATCGACGTTTCGACGAGTGACATACACATCATCTTCTGGCGAAGTGCCGAGTCTTTGCCGATGCCGGTCCCTAAATACAGGGTGTTTCAAAAATGACCAGTATATTTGAAACGGCAATAAAAACCAAACGAGCAGCGATAGAAATACACCGTTTCTTGCAATATGCTTGGGACAACAGTACATTTTCAGGCGGACAAACTTTCGAAATTACAGTAGTTACGATTTTCAACAGCAGATGGCGCTGCAAGTGATGTGAAAGATATAGAAGACAACGAAGTCTGTGGGTGCGCCATTATGTACGTCGTCTTTCTGCTGTAACCGTGTGCTGTTCACAACGTGCAAGTGTGCTGTGGACAACATGGTTTATTCCTTAGAACAGAGGATTTTTCTGGTGTTGGAATTCCACCACCTAGAACACAGTGTTGTTGCAACAAGACGAAGTTTTCAACGGAGGTTTAATGTAACCAAAGGACCGAAAAGCGATACAATAAAGGATCTGTTTGAAAAATTTCAACGGATTGGGAACGTGACGGATGAACGTGGTGGAAAGGTAGGGCGACCGCGTACGGCAACCACAGAGGGCAACGCGCAGCTAGTGCAGCAGGTGATCCAACAGCGGCCTCGGGCTTCCGTTCGCCGTGTTGCAGCTGTGGTCCAAATGACGCCAACGTCCACGTATCGTCTCATGCGCCAGAGTTTACACCTCTATCCATACAAAATTCAAACGTGGCAACCCCTCAGCGCCGCTACCATTGCTGCACAAGAGACATTCGCCAACGATATAGTGCACAGGATTGATGACGGCGATATGCATGTGGGCAGCATTTGGTTTACTGACGAAGCTTATTTTTACCTGGATGGCTTCGTCAATAAACAGAACTGGCGCATATGGGGAACCGAAAAGCCCCATGTTGCAGTCCAATCGTCCCTGCATCCTCAAAAAGTACTGGTCTGGGCCGCCATTTCTTCCAAAGGAATCATTGGCCCATTTTTCAGATCCGAAACGATTACTGCATCATGCTATCTGGACATTCTTCGTGAATTTGTGGCGGTACAAACTGCCTTAGACGACACTGCGAACACCTCGTGGTTTATGCAAGATGGTGCCCGGCCACATCGCACGGCCGACGTCTTTAATTTCCTGAATGAATATTTCGATGATCCTGTGATTGCTTTGGGCTATCCGAAACAGACAGGAGGCGGCGTGGATTGGCCTACCTATTCGCCAGACATGAACACCTGTGACTTCTTTCTGTGGGGACACTTGAAAGACCAGGTGTACCGCCAGAATCCAGAAACAATTGAACAGCTGAAGCAGTACATCTCATCTGCATGTGAAGCCATTCCGCCAGACACGTTGTCAAAGATTTCGGGTAATTTCATTCAGAGACTACGCCATATTATTGCTACGCATGGTGGATATGTGGAAAATATCGTACTATAGAGTTTCCCAGACCGCAGCGCCATCTGTTGTTGACAATTGTAACTACTGTAATTTCGAAAGTTTGTCTGCCTGAAAATGTACTGTTGTCCCAAGCATATTGCAACAAACGATGTATTTCTATCGCTGCTCGTTTAGTTTTTATTGCCGTTTCAAATATACCGGTCATTTGTGAAACACCCTGTACGTGTAGTGTGCCCCCCACCACCTGGCCTACGGAGACTGGATCCAGAAGAGCCGGCGGGCGGGGTGGAGGGGGAAGCGGCTTCCATTGTGGCTGCAGCGACTAGTAACATAGGTAGGCCCACCCGCTTAGCCGTGCGCTCTAACGCACTGCTTTCTGGAGGGTAAGGCGTGCCGGTCCCCCGTCACGAACCCGCCAGGCGGATTACCGTCGAGGTCCGGTGTGCCGGCCAATCTGTGGATGGTTCTTAAGGCGGTTTTCCATCTGCGTCGGCGAATGCGCGCTGGTTCCCTTATTCCGCCTCAGCTACAATATGTCGGCTACTGCTGCGCAAACACCATCTCCACATTCGCGTACACCATAATTACTCTACCAAGCAAACACCGGGGTTACACACAGCACAATAGCCTTGGGTTGATGTGGGACGGCTGTAGCCTGTTGTGGGGTTGTGTACCACTGAGGGCTACGGCGGGGGCGAAGCCTCCTCGTCGTTTCTAAGTTCCCAGTTCCATACGATACAAGATGGGTAGAATCCTAAACAGGCAGTGAATACGAACAATCTTCCGTCCACACAGGAAAATTGAAGAAATATTATGACCCATTTAAGAATCATGGCCTGAGAGATCCGTGAATTCTTTGCGTTGGTGGTAGAAACTACGTATCCAGTCCATACTGTAGCTGACGGCTCTATTGAGAGTCAGCGTCACATTAAAGAAACAAATTTCTAAAATCAGCCGTCCGGCCGTGGTGGCCGAGCGGTTCTAGGTGCATCAGTCTGGAACCGTGCGACCGCTACGGTTCGAATCCTGCCTCGGGCATGGATGTGTGTGATGTCCTTAGGTTACTTACGTTTAAGTAGTTCCAAGTTCTAGGGGACTGATGACCTCAGATGTTAAGTCCCATAGTGCTCAGAGCAATTTTAACCATTTTGAAAGTCAGCAGGGGACAAGCACAGCCTGTTAAACTCGAAGTTTTGCTTGAAAAAACGAGAATTCTCGACCACTCATCGAACAATTGAGACTCTGTGGTAGGGAAGCAGTTGAGTTTAGACTACGTGAAAACAACTTTAATAGAGACAAAAGCTAAGCACTTCAATATGCATGGAAGCACATTCTTGATAACTGTAGTGACGTACGTCCACTTCAACCTGTTTACCCATGAAAAAGTCTTTCAATTATCGCCATACAATACACAGAGGATAATGGATCCCACAAAGTAATAAGAAGGGAAAATAAACGTCCATTGGTTCTGTGTGAGAAATAATGACCTGAAGATACAGTTAAAATTTTCAATTGGCAGTAATTCTTACATCCAGCTGCAGTGCTATCTATTAAGGTACAAACCTCAGGATCTCTTCTGTCAACCGATCATACTTCGTGTTAAGTTGTGCGCAAATTTCTCTCTTCCCAAAGTCACTCGCTTCTATAGTTGCCCTTTCATTAATCTCATCTCCGCAATTTTCTGTACTGACAAAGAGCATATTTTTCTAGATTTTTGCTGTCTGCGGATTTGGTTGCACAAGTTTCACTTTTACGTATTCCTTTATACCGGAATATGTCTACCGTTTCTACAAAAAAAAAATAAAAAAAAATAAAATAAAAAAGAAAAAAAGAAAAAAGAAAATGAAATGAGCGTATGTCATCGTTGGCCCGGAGACCCTATCCGGGGAAGTTCTGCCGCCAAGTGCAAGTCTTAATTCAGTCGACGCCACATTGGTCGACTTGCGCGCCGGTGATGAGAATGAAATGATGAGGATGGTTTTTCTCCGCTCCCCAGAGTTTTTACTTCGAATTTATTTAATCTTCAGAGTTAGAGTTCGGTGACAAAATCAACCATTATTCCTCCTACATGTATCAAATTTATGTCTGCGAATCACCTAACAAAAGTCAGCTCTAACTTATGTTTACTTCTTCAATTTTCCATACACACTTGTACATCTGCACACCGTAAGACACTATAAGGTGTCGAGCGGAGAGTTCATAGTGCTGAAGTCTTATTTTCCACTATTTTCTATTTTCAAAAAAAAATGGTTCAAATGGCTCTGAGCACTACGGGACTTAACATCTGTGGTCATCAGTCCCCTAGAACGTAGAACTACTTAAACCTAACTAACCTAAGGACATCACACACATCCATGCCCGAGGCAGGATTCGAACCTGCGACCGTAGCGGTCGCGCGGTTCCAGACTGTAACGCTGAGAACCGCTTGGCCACCCCGGCCGGCTTTTTCTATTTCATTCACGGATAGTACGTGAGAAGAAAGGCTATTGGTACCATGGTGTATGGAGCCGAATGTCTCTAGTTTTAGAGCAGGTATCACGAAGAAAGATGTAGTTTATAGGAAGTAGTATACTTCGTTAATTGTTTGCTAACATTGATGACTTATTTCGAGATAAACTGCAATTCCTCAGGTTTCCTCTAGCAACTCTGAGCGTGGAAACAGCCTTCATAACGGACAGATTTATATTTTAGTTACACCATAAATTCTGTGGGCATTCGCTAATAGAAATCTGAATGTTGTCACTGAATCTAGTAACACATCTCTTATCGCATAGTTACAGCTTTTTTTAAAATTTACGCACATAACATCACAATTTTTGTGCTTAGAATCAGATGACAATCGTTGCAGCCGACTCTGATCATACCAAGTCATGGACTCTCAGTTTTCACATGCTGCTCATAGTGTGTTTAAAGTATGACGAAATCAAAATGTGTAACGTTACCGAAGCATCGACTCTAAACAGTGCAAACACACAGACCATGCAAAACGTGAATGTTCCAGGGCAGCGAAAAGAAAGAGTTGTAGCCTATTCTGAGTTTCGTTGGCAGCGGCTAATATCGTAAAGCAGTTAGTGCCGCGAATTACCGTACTGCAGTGGAGTCGTTGCGTATGTTCATTTGACCTCCACGTTGGGGACGTGGTGCCCTTGTTGTGCGAAAAGCTATTACGGCAATATCAATTAACTCACAAAGCAGAGAAAACGGCACGGCAAATGAGTTCTATTTTGAGATGGCTTTGAAGCGCTGCTTGGCTATTGTTTACCTAAGTACATTACCGTTTAGGTCAGTACTCCTTGTTGTCATAATCTCTGCCGTGATATGAACTTTTATACGGTCTTGTGCATACAAGAAAATACAAATACCTCTCATTGCAGATGTTTACATATTTTCATTTGTTGTTTCTAATTTCTGAAACTCGTTAACTGTAAGTCTATGGGAGATAAGAAAGGCTATTCAGTCGGAGTATCACTTTGTCACTGACAACCACAATATAATTCAATACTGAAGTCATGGCCTGGTTCCTGTACGTTATAAGTACTAGTCGATCAACTAAAAATATTGCGCATTCCAATAAGTGTGCTCTAAAAAACTGGAAACGATAAAAGAATGTAGTTAATGGTTATGTGCAACTGATTTTGGTAAAAGAACGTACAAAAATGTTTGACTGTAACAGTAGCACTAAATTTAGTATCTCATACGACGGATTAAGTATTGCAGTAATACTGATTACGTATATATTTTGACAAGTGTTAAATAAAGCGTACAGTTTTATTGTTATTACTTGCATTAACATCTTTTCAGGTGTGTGCAACGATGGAAGGCTGTCCGCTATGATACGTTGCGCTGTATCTTGAAGGTTGTCACTACCTTTATTTTATGTTTTTTTAATGTGGTGTTTGTATGATTTAAATTTAAATTATTTAGCAATAAACTTCCTGATTTTCGTCAAATGCTGAATGAAAGCGCTTTGCTTGAGAATATTAAGAGATTTCTAAGATAGAAAATTGTCATACATACACCTACCAACCACTAACTTAAAAAAAACCTTTCTTTTTTTAACACTTTTATTTTACCATACCATTACCGGTGTCGAATCATCGTTGGATGGTTGAATCACAGGTTGAATTACCAATCAGACTAGCTGTTTCGTTTGCCATGGTGCCCTATCGTCAAAATTTATGATATTCAATAAATATTCATAAAAGAAATGATGATATTGAAAGTCGGAAATTTTCAGATTACGTTATGCTCTATGAAGGATGTTGAGGAACAACTAAAGAGACAGCAGAACTATCAGTCTGTTTGCTGATGATGCTCTTATCTTCAGGAATGTACAGCTGCACTGGGGATGATAAGGAAACGCAGAAACAATGATCAGAATTTCTACGCAGTGTAATGAATGGCAGCTCGGTCGTATGTGGGCATACACCATGTCCCTAGCAAAGGGATAGGACCCAATGATATTCGATTACAAGATTATTGACGAATATTAGCAGCTTTTCACATAGACTATTTATTTAAGGGCGATACTAAGCACCATACGAAACAGGAGTATTACAATGTATCAGTAATAGTGATGGCCAGTGGAAGACCCAGATTTCTACGAAAGACTCCTAAAGAACGTCTTAGTGAAACCAACAGAAGTGGTTGAAATGTGTATTTATCCATGGACAACGGTCATGTGACCATTTTCAAGCCACGGTTTAACCCTTCATCAGGTTAAAGGAAGGGTCTTTGGTGTCAAAAACATAACTGTTTTCAGGTGCAGTATGTGTCATAGACACATCCCCATATTATATAGGCTGATGACTTCGGCAGTTAAGTGGCATTGTGCTCAGAGCCATTTGAACCATGTTATGTAACTCATTTTTCATTAGTCACACAGTGCTTAACTTAGATGAATGGACAACGTTAAAGACAATTGAGAACAATTACTTATTTGCCTTTAACCTGAAGCAGTTTCAGTTCGAGACTTGAAGCTTATCGCTTGATAGCAACTGTCAGTTAACAAATACACATCACATCAACTTTTGTTAGTTTCTTTGGTGCAATTTCTTAAACACACTTAAGTTCTACAGCAATAAAAAAAATGTTTTCGGTTGGAAAGGGTTACAGGAAATGCATGCATACGCCAAGGAAATTGCATACAAGACAGTAGTGCTAGCGCAGTTTAGAGAATAGCTTCTGAGCACCCACTGAAGCCACCTTTCATACAAAAGGAAAACTGGGCACGAACATAGCAGAACGAGAGAACAGTTGTGTTGATACACGAATATTTATTTACCACCAGCGGAAACGTGCATACAATTTCTTCAACATATGGATTAGGGTCGCGAGAGTAAAATTACAAAAAATCGTGTCTATATAACTGGATTCTGACAATATGTTACACACATATATTTATGTGTGTTGCTGTTTTTCACCATACGACTCCAACGGTGAAGAAAAGTTGCACCGCAGATGTTGTGGAAATAGAAAGTGCCACTGACGTCTGGTTGTCACAGAATGGATTAACACTCAGAGGCTCTTACTGTTGGCCACTCAACAGATTGTAATAATACTTAGAAATTATATTTTTTGTGCGATAATACACTTTTAAGTGCAGCAATGCCTATTTACATTAACAAGCTAAAAGTAGGGTAAATTAGGTCGTCAGTGGTATTTCTTGCAGGACTCTAGTGCGAGTCGTTTACAAGATACCGAATTTTGAAAAATTCACTCATCGACACTTGTACAATGCCTGTAGTAGCACACACTAGAGAACAACACAGGCGCACAAACTTGTTACGATGTGTCTGACCAGTTACGAGACAACCGACCATCATATGTTGTGTTGAGAGTAACCATCGGCAGTGTCAATACACGCGTCGAGCCAGGTACTGAAAGACTGCCGTACACCTGCAGCGGAGGCTGATGTAATACATCATTGCGTATCATCAGATGTATCTAGTATCTTGTTGTAGACGGCCTCCTTCAGCTTTCCCCAAAGTAAAAAGGCATACACGTAAAATCTGGGGAACAGGCTGACACAAGGTACAGGTCAGCTGCATCCAATCAAACGAGTTGGAAATATTTCGATAAGACACGCGTTAGGACTTCGTGCACTACTGGTTGGACAACCGTCAAGTTGGAACCACACGTTCCTCCTAGTCTGCAGAAGAACGGCTCCCAGTATCCGTGGAAAATCGTCTATTAGGAGCCTGCTATAGTCGTGCGCGTTCAGTGTTCCATCTATGAAAAATGGACCTATGAGCTGTGGGTTCACTAACCCACATCCAAGGTTTACACTCAATGGACGCGGTCATTCCACCTGACGAAGCCAACGGGGATTTCCAAGAGACCAATAGTGTACGTTTCGGCAGTATACCTGACCATGATCTTAAATGTGACCTCATCAGTAAAGAAGATGCATGATACATCTCGGGTATCCTGTCTTAATGCCCATGTACAGAAATTATCACAATTCTGATAATCCTTCCCTTGTAGCTCTTTATGAAAGGAGATATGGAAGGATTGGAGCCCATGCCGATCGAGAATGCTTAGGACACTCGTCTTATTAATGTCACCTCGTGTGACTGCTTGAGAATGAACGTATGGCTCAACTCCTACGGCAACAAGAACATTAATTTTCCCCTCTTCTGTCGTCACTTGTTTCCATTATTACGCTGTCTAAGTGACGTAACTGGTTGAAGAGGCTGATAAATAATTCCCGAGATATTTGACGTCTGTTGGGATATCTTGCCGCATACACCGTACAAGAACGAATTACATTCTACCATCACTTTCCATACACCATGCATATGTTGGCTTTTTCTACTTTTTAAGACCCATCGTCGACACACGATCTCCTGCTTGGGCTGTTACACACTATCTGACTAGTAAGTCGCACTCAAGGCACATTGTAAGCAAACGTATCAACATTGTATGTAGCAAATCAGCCAGATGAATGGCACAAATAAGTGCTGTTGTGGACAGTTTTCAAAGACGAATTTTCGTAAACGACTCGCACCAGGATCCTGCAAAAAACATCACTGACATTCTAATTTACCCTACTTTTAGTATTTTACCGTCCGCAGTCATTGTTTTACTTAGAAAAGTGTACGTTTGCACAAAAGTTCACTGTATGAGCATTATTACAGTCTGCTCATTGGCCAACAATACGAGACCCTGACTACCAGTCCACTCTGTGAAAACTGCATATCAATAGCACTCTCTATTTCTACAAGGTTAGCGGAGTAAGTTTTACATGATACACCGTATCTACTATATCGCTTGTAATTTTATAATATACTAGACTCTACACACGTACGCACATATCTCCTACTCTCCCTCTCTGTAAACCTTCTTTCTTTCTGTCTGTGTATCCGTCTCCTCCTCCTGAATTTTCATTTATGTTCTTCTCCTGCTCCCCCTCCTGTCCACATTCTCTCCTCCTCTCCATTGTCCATCTCCTCGTTGTCTATCCACTCTTCTTGTCCCCCATATCTCCATACCCTCCTGCTCCTTTACTCTGTCTGTCTCATGCTCCACTCTCTCTGTACACCACAACCGTCTAACTTCACGACCCCATCCTTTTCTTAAACTTCACCCATTTGTGTTTCTTCATGATCACCTCCTCACCCGATCTCAGCCCATCTTCTTCTCTCTCTTTCTTCGTCCTACTTCTGCAACGCATTCTCTCATTCCATCTCCTTCTCCTCCTTTCCACATCCTTTTCCTCCTTCAATGTCTGTGTACAACTAGTCTTGTGTCCATTTGCTCCTCCACCTCTCTGACCATCTCCTCCAGCCTCACTCAATGTCAGTATCCTTTCATTTCCTCTTAGTCGATCTCCTCGTCTCCCATCTCTCTCTCCATCACATCCTTCATTCTCTTTCTTTATTTCCATCTCATCTTTCTCTCTAACCAGCTCCTATGTCAACCAGTTTCCAAACACACCCCCACTCTAGTGAGAAGCAGGTGGTTCTCACTTCCAAGTTCATCTACATAGACATTAAGTGACATGTTTACCAAGTTTATTTGTAATAAATCCATTGGTTTAAGAGGAGATGTACAACATACAAACATACAAGCATTTGTACAACATACTAGCTCAATAACCGCATTGTTTTCTGAGTACACGTTTGTCACATGCATAGAACACATCTCCTCCACCGCTTCATGTCCATATCGTTGTCTCCCGGCTCTCTGAGCAGCTCCTATCTCCCTTCTGTCTCACAATCGGCTGTTTCAAACACACACTCTCTCTCTCTGTTCATCTTCTCCTCCTCCCCCTTTTCTCTTTCCATGTCCTACATCACACTGTTATCGCCTAACCCCAACTTCATGCCAGTGTCAAATGGTTCTTATCCCCACACTAATAATTTCTGGTCAGTAAGGGGTATATGTACTAAGTCTAGTCGAAATGTATCGTATAGCTTAGAAGGAGCTGTGAAATATATACAGATATATCTACTTTTATAGTAGCTATAGATATAGATACGCCATCTCTATGGCATTCATGGTTGCATAAGCGATATCCAGCTCTCTATAGCACGCTGGGCACAGAAGGTAGTGAAGCATATGAGTTACGGTTTGGTCTTCACTGCATTCACAATATTTTCGTTAACACTCAAGCCCAAAACCCCGGACTATAAAGCATTTAGGGCCTTCCTTACAAGCCACCTTTCACGTTATCTTTCTTAGTGGAGATGACATTTTCAGTTGAATTTACGGGTCTTATTTTATTTACAGGGTATTATTAAATGAACTACATGAAATAAAACCGTCATATCCTCTGAACGATTGACGTTGGGATGTTCAAACTGCACGGCTGGTCGCGGGGAATTTTGGAAGTCAGTATGGTTTGGTTTAGCGATGAAGCCCACTTTCATTTGGATGGGCTCATCAACAAGCAAAGGTGCCGCATTTCCGGGACTGAGAATCCGTATTTCACCCTCAATGGGCTACTGTGTTGCGTGCAGTGTCCAGTTAAGGAATGATCGGTGCGATATTCCTTCATGGCACGGTGACTACCGAGCGGTACGGGAAGGTTTTGGAAGATGATCTCATCCCCATTATCCAAAGTGACCCTGATTTCAACAAGATGTGGTTAATGCAAGACGAAGTTCGGCCCCATCGACGAGGGAGAGTGTTTAAGGTCCTGGAGGAGCACTATGGGGAACGCATTCTGGCTCTGGGGTACCAAGAAGCCACTGGCGTGGGCCTCAAGTGGCCGCCGTATTCTCCGGATCTGAACACATGCGACTGCCTTTTGTGGGGCTGTATTAAAGACACGGTGTACAGAAAAAAAACCAGAACCATTGCCGAGCTGAAAACAGCCGTTCAGGAGGTCATCGGCAGCATCGATATTCCGACATTTCAACGGGTCGTGCAGAATTTCGCTGTTCCTCTGCGCCATATCATCGCCAATGACGGCAGGCACATCGAACATGTCGTAATCTAGATCCGAATATCTGTAGTGACGTTTACATGTCGAATAAAGTGTGTGCGAGCCTTAGTTTGTAAGTAGTGTAGGTTCCTTTCTTCATATAGTCCAATTATTGTCAACCTGTACAATCCACTGCATTACAGGGCTGCAGTTTTGTCGATGTGCTGCCACTGTTCGCAACCTGTAACGGAGGACTCGAAGATCGTGTAATGTAACACCGAATCTGATTGTAAATGGGGTGAGATATGGAAATGCTATTGATGCATTTATTCTTAAAACCGAAAAATACACTCCTGGAAATGGAAAAAAGAACACATTGACACCGGTGTGTCAGACCCACCATACTTGCTCCGGACACTGCGAGAGGGCTGTACAAGCAATGATCACACGCACGGCACAGCGGACACACCAGGAACCGCGGTGTTGGCCGTCGAATGGCGCTAGCTGCGCAGCATTTGTGCACCGCCGCCGTCAGTGTCAGCCAGTTTGCCGTGGCATACGGAGCTCCATCGCAGTCTTTAACACTGGTAGCATGCCGCGACAGCGTGGACGTGAACCGTATGTGCAGTTGACGGACTTTGAGCGAGGGCGTATAGTGGGCATGCGGGAGGCCGGGTGGACGTACCGCCGAATTGCTCAACACGTGGGGCGTGAGGTCTCCACAGTACATCGATGTTGTCGCCAGTGGTCGGCGGAAGGTGCACGTGCCCGTCGACCTGGGACCGGACCGCAGCGACGCACGGATGCACGCCAAGACCGTAGGATCTTACGCAGTGCCGTAGGGGACCGCGCCGCCACTTCCCAGCAAATTAGGGACACTGTTGCTCCTGGGGTATCGGCGAGGACCATTCGCAACCGTCTCCATGAAGCTGGGCTACGGTCCCGCACACCGTTAGGCCGTCTTCCGCTCACGCCCCAACATCGTGCAGCCCGCCTCCAGTGGTGTCGCGACAGGCGTGAATGGAGGGACGAATGGAGACGTGTCGTCTTCAGCGATGAGAGTCGCTTCTGCCTTGGTGCCAATGATGGTCGTATGCGTGTTTGGCGCCGTGCAGGTGAGCGCCACAATCAGGACTGCATACGACCGAGGCACACAGGGCCAACACCCGGCATCATGGTGTGGGGAGCGATCTCCTACACTGGCCGTACACCACTGGTGATCGTCGAGGGGACACTGAATAGTGCACGGTACATCCAAACCGTCATCGAACCCATCGTTCTACCATTCCTAGACCGGCAAGGGAACTTGCTGTTCCAACAGGACAATGCACGTCCGCATGTATCCCGTGCCACCCAACGTGCTCTAGAAGGTGTAAGTCAACTTCCCTGGCCAGCAAGATCTCCGGATCTGTCCCCCATTGAGCATGTTTGGGACTGGATGAAGCGTCGTCTCACGCGGTCTGCACGTCCAGCACGAACGCTGGTCCAACTGAGGTGCCAGGTGGAAATGGCATGGCAAGCCGTTCCACAGGACTACATCCAGCATCTCTACGATCGTCTCCATGGGAGAATAGCAGCCTGCATTGCTGCGAAAGGTCGATATACACTGTACTAGTGCCGACATTGTGCATGCTCTGTTGCCTGTGTCTATGTGCCTGTGGTTCTGTCAGTGTGATCATGTGATGTATCTGACCCCAGGAATGTGTCAATAAAGTTTCCCCTTCCTGGGACAATGAATTCACGCTGTTCTTATTTCAATTTCCAGGAGTGTACAAAAGCAATTATCGCCCCATGATGTATCGGGAGATGTATGTACGGAGTCTTCATTGTGCCCACAAGTTTGCTGATTGACCTATTGTTGGAACGTTGGAGCCCTTTCTTGACGCTGTTTCACGCACCTCTTACTTGTAATTTTGTAATTACTCTCTCCCTCTCTCTCTGTTTCTGAAGGCTTTCCAGTCTTATAACTACAGACTGGTTTCTGTTCAAGGCTTATGCACATAGCCTTCCCCTCATACCTGATAACTTCTGAATTCCTGCAGTTTGCGGTAACAGCGTTCTGCGCAATGTTTCGAGTCGCTGGTGTTGCTCAGGAGTTGTGTTATGGCAGCGGTTGCAGTCGTCTGCCCACATTCCGGGAAGACAGTCCGGGCGTAAGGCTGCCTGCAACGGAGACGGGGGTTCACCGCGTAGGCGGGTAAACTTGTGAGCCACGAGACCGCGCTAACGCCGTCTGAAAGCCAGAATTAGGCGATAGGCAGGGAGCAGCCTGCCGCGCCGCCGAGGTGTCTGTGCTGCGAGCAAGACGTGGCGGCGCCGGCGCCGGCGTGTTTAAGTTTCTCCAACTCCGCGGCGTGCCGTTTACGCAGTCTGGAAACGAGCGTACAGCTCAAACGCAGGCGGCGCGCCGGAAACTCGACAGCACGCGACAAACTAAGTTACGCGAAGCTGCTCGCTGGGCGGCGAGTGTGGCTAATACAGTGTGTGGCCGCACATTAAAATCCGGCAGGATACGACGACCCGTACTGTATACTTCATAAATTCTGTTCCAAGAAGCCTAATATTAGCTTGTGGAGAGTGTAGAAAGTGTAGCTGATGAAAACTGCTTTGTCTATTATAAGACATTCCTCGAAAAAGTTTTCCTTCACTGGAACTTGCTTTCATTCCAGAGCTAACGGTACAAGACTGTTATGAATAGCTTTTTGGATCACCTTCCACTCGTACGTATAATAAACCACCTGCCAGTTGAATTAAGTTCGCCGAAGTGAAATGATTGGCTGATGAGGCTGAAATAAATGAATGTGCAGTCACACGGAATAACGAAGCAGCACTGTCGTAAGTTCATCAGAACTAATTGAAACTTCTACCACATACGGACTTGAAACCAGATTGATTTAGTCAGAAAGCCAACTTAACAATTGTACTCAATTGTTGTATATAACTTAACACTTTCTCAGTTTCACTCGCATTTATTCTCCAACAATTATTACCGTGACAAGTTTCGGCCACATCATTTCATCATCAGGTACCTGTTATACATCAGCTTTTAATTTCAGGTTGCGGTACTGCGAAAGGCTTTATCTGAATGTCCCAGTGATAATATGTTCCGAAAGATTGTTACCTATGTCCAGAAAGACTGACCTATGGTACTGTGCACCATTCTGTGTGCTGTGTATTTAAATCCTCTCAAAGTTATTTCTAGCTACTTGCTGAGGGAATATGGGAATATATCCTTACCTGGCACAAAACACCTGAACAAATAGACAAGACACACTGTACACTTTCTCTTACAAATGCTAACAGTCGAATGCATCGGGCACGACAAAGATTGTTCAATGACTATGATGGTAAGTACTTTGGTTCAAATGGTTCTGAGCACTATGGGCCTTAGCTGCTGAGGTCATCAGTCCCCTAGAACTTAGAACTACTTAAACCTAACTAACCTAAGGACGACACACACATCCATGCGCGAGGCAGGATTCGAACCTGCGACCGTAGCGTTCGCACGGTTCCAAACTGAAGCGCCTAGAACCGCTCGGCCACCGGGTTCAGCCGTACTTTAATAGCTATGATAATACATTCAAGAACAGTCTAGATATTTTTTGTATAAGGATAATGTACATTATGACAGATGTTATAGCCGCGCGAGATTAGCCGAGCGGTCTCAGGCGCTGCAGTCGTGGACTGTGCGGCTGGTCCCGGCGGAGGTTGGAGTCCTCCCTCGGGCATGGATGTGTGTGTTTGTCCTTAGGATAATTTAGGTTAGGTAAGCTTAGGGACTGATGACCTTCGCAGTTAAGTCCCATAAGACTTCACACACATTTGAACATTTTGAACAGGTGTTATTCAGAGTTCTTTTACTCATGTGGTATTACGTGGTTGTTTAAATTTTCCGTTCAGTATTAATAATTAGATATTCCAAAGTCTCCTTACTGTTAACAGACCAGGCATTCAATACCAGGGAAACGCTAAAAAAAATTACCTTTTCACTTTCTAACCTACCATTTCGGTTTTCTTTAATGATATTACTCCTTTATTCACCCCCTCTAGTGTCGACAAGCTCGCTTCCGTCGGCGTTAGCACTTATTTGAAGAAATTGTCCTTCTGGAAGACGCACTAAAATTTTTTGTTTCTTACTTATTTAAGAAGCAAATGAAGTACCTTTGGCTGATACTTTATGTATACGTCTCACTTTGAAGCCTGCTAAAGTGAGTTAATACTCTCTCGCAGTACAAGAGAGGGATCTATGAAGCTTGAAAATGTAAACTTCTAACTAGACAAGTTTCATTTGCTTGCTTTGTCTCTATTGAAAACTGATTCTGCCGTCAGCTGTCAATACAGACACAGCAAGCAGTACCTCGTGAACCAAAGCTATTTCATCACATAATTTTATGAGAGCCACAAACATGGTTTTATTATATATGACGTTATAATGATGCGTTTTCTTCAATCAGTAACTCCCAAACATGTTAATGAGCAGATGACAGAGCACTGCATGAAGAGGCACGATGATTTGTACGTGTAGATGACCTGGAGTTGGCAATTCTAATAGCTGAATCTCGTCTTCTACATATGTAATTATGGAGATGCAGGCACATAGAATTTCTCTAACAAGAAGATAACATTTTTTACATTTAAAGAAATGGTAGATGGTAAAATGAAAAAGTAGCAAACCGATTTCTATCAGAGTAAAGTACCTATCACCCGGGCAGTCGTGTCATGGCATGTTGTATCCTTTTTGGGTGTACTGAAAGGTCCCCTTTGAAGAATTACACACGACTGTCCTTAACCTGACACACAATATTTTTAGCGCAACGCAATCTGACTTTCAAAATCCCGACAAAAGAATGGCCCTGACTAACATTGAACTATACCTTTCAGAAATCACTTACCTCACAAAAATCTTCATTACTCGAACTACTGCAATACAGCGAGCGCTACTACTGCCAGCTAAATAAAAGATTCAAACTACGGAAGGCACTAACTACTGATAGGGATAGTTAGCAAATGAAAGATATTAATAGAGAACAAACAATGTATTTACCTTGATAGTCATAATATATATAGCAGTTCATGACAGTGGTGGTTTATGGACTTGCTATATTCTCTGCAAGAATCTTCAATGGTGATTGTGCACCTGCACAGTCACAACAGATGGCTGCTGACCATCTCTACTAGGACTACAGTGGGTCTACACCTTTGATGACTCACCAATACCATTATTTCTACAAGGACTGCAGTGGGTCTGCACCTCTGGTGGCCCACCAATACCATAATCTCTACCAGGACCACAGTGAGTCTACTCTGTGATGACCTACCTACCAATACTCTTCAAAACTTCGATTAACTCTGCTGTGGGTTTGCTCTGTTGTCGCCCATTCCCTGTCAGCATGTCAAGAGTCAGCACTGTCTTTCCGTTGGAAGGACAACACTACTTCTTCAAGACTGCATGGAATTCCACTACTTCTGTGTGCAATTTCTTTTACTAATGAGACTTTGTGAAAAAAAACTGTAATTACTATTATGATGAATGATCAGGACTGTCTTTATGGACTGTGAGAAAATTTTAGCTTTTGACCAACATTGTATCAATAAGTGTGTGCCTTTGATTTCTTTGTTATTGTAATTGTGAAAAAAATTTTAACAAATATGTATTGGCCAGTGCCAATATCTTTCATTTGCTAACTATCCCTATCAGTAGTTAGTGCCTTCCGTAGTTTGAATCTTTTATTTAGCTGGCAGTAGTGGCGCTCGCTGTATTGCAGTAGTTCGAGTAATGAAGATTTTTGTGAGGTAAGTGATTTCTGAAAGGTATAGTTTAATGTTAGTCAGGGCCATTCTTTTGTAGGGATTTTGAAAGTCAGATTGCGTTGCGCTAAAAATATTGTGTGTCAGGTTAAGGACAGTCGTGTATTATTCTTCGAAGGGGACGTTTCAGTACTAAGGATTACATCCATTGGCATAGTTAAAAGTTATGTATACTCATTAATCAATGCTAAGATGAAACTTCCTGGCAGATTAAAACTCGGGCCCTTTGCCTTTCGCGGGCAAGTGCTCTACCAACTGAGCTACCCAAGCACGACTCACGCCCCGTCCTCACAGCTTTACTTCCCGAGTTCGGGTCTCGGTCTAGCACACAGTTTTAATCTGCCAGGAAGTTTCATATCAGCGCACACTGCGCTGCAGAGTGAAAATCTCATTCTGAATTCTAAGATGTTTTGTAATATTTATTTCCAAGTCGGATCTACAGTTTCCAGAGTCGGACAGGTATATACATTCTGGCCCACAAATGCAATGAAGTAACTAAAATGTCGAAGCAATCTTGTGTATACATTATGTTTGGGTGCTAGATAGGAACTCCAGTACGCATATTCTTCAAAGGTACTATCTCCAGCGCTTTGGAAAAGTCCCAGTCTTGCATTGGTGGGTTCCACCATAAAGGTGTGAGATGAATGCCGCCGTATGGCAAGTCTCGTAGTATGGAGATTACCAATAAGAGTAGCCGCAAACTTTTTCTCTACTGTGGATTGCGTCTATGATAACTTCATACCGACTGAATCAGACCCGTGTGGGCGAGAATTTATTACCTACGTTCTCCCAGGGGCGGAGCAAATTCCGAGGTTGGTAACTGTGCTGTACTGGGTCGAGGGTCGCGAGGGAGGTGGCAGGGAAGAATTGACCCATAATGATTTTCTATGCACAGAGGGAGTGTCTTTTCTCTTTAGATAACTCGTCTCTAGATAGAAAAACATATATATGGCTGAAACCAACAACCGCGAAGCTTACCTCGATGGTTGTCAATTGACGAGGGCAGGGCATCTCGAATACTTGCTTACTTATCGAATACTCTGTTGTTCCAAACATCTTACGGACTGTTCGAGGGTAGATCGACATGCAGCGTATGCTTGAGGTATGTAGTCCCATCCCGCAGTAGCTCAGAGGCGTAGATGTTACAACAGGTGGTATTTTGAAAACGTCCCTGTGACAATTGTGTCAGCCCGCTAGTGTCAGCAACTGTTTCGCAAGAGTTTCGTGAATGGGAAGCGCGCGACAACTTATGAAACATATGAATTAATTGTTGTCGATAAAGAACGCCTTCTGGTGCTAACATGTCCATCACAAAACTGTTGATTCCTTGATGACTCAGGATAAGTCATGACAACGCATCCCTTCTTTTACCCATGGTGTGCCACGAATTTATTTTGTCACAACTCCGCTCAATGTGCTATCTCCTAGTTGGTTGTTGTATCGCATACTTGTTGGATCTACAGTGGCTCAGCCTTATTCCTCCTTACTCTCTGCCTTATCGGCCAATATACACTCCTGGAAATGGAAAAAAGAACACATTGACACCGGTGTGTCAGACCCACCATACTTGCTCCGGACACTGCGAGAGGGCTGTACAAGCAATGATCACACGCACGGCACGGCGGACACACCAGGAACCGCGGTGTTGGCCGTCGAATGGCGCTAGCTGCGCAGCATTTGTGCACCGCCGCCGTCAGTGTCAGCCAGTTTGCCGTGGCATACGGAGCTCCATCGCAGTCTTTAACACTGGTAGCATGCCGCGACAGCGTGGACGTGAACCGTATGTGCAGTTGACGGACTTTGAGCGAGGGCGTATAGTGGGCATGCGGGAGGCCGGGTGGACGTACCGCCGAATTGCTCAACACGTGGGGCGTGAGGTCTCCACAGTACATCGATGTTGTCGCCAGTGGTCGGCGGAAGGTGCACGTGCCCGTCGACCTGGGACCGGACCGCAGCGACGCACGGATGCACGCCAAGACCGTAGGATCCTACGCAGTGCCGTAGGGGACCGCACCGCCACTTCCCAGCAAATTAGGGACACTGTTGCTCCTGGGGTATCGGCGAGGACCATTCGCAACCGTCTCCATGAAGCTGGGCTACGGTCCCGCACACCGTTAGGCCGTCTTCCGCTCACGCCCCAACATCGTGCAGCCCGCCTCCAGTGGTGTCGCGACAGGCGTGAATGGAGGGACGAATGGAGACGTGTCGTCTTCAGCGATGAGAGTCGCTTCTGCCTTGGTGCCAATGATGGTCGCATGCGTGTTTGGCGCCGTGCAGGTGAGCGCCACAATCAGGACTGCATACGACCGAGGCACACAGGGCCAACACCCGGCATCATGGTGTGGGGAGCGATCTCCTACACTGGCCGTACACCACTGGTGATCGTCGAGGGGACACTGAATAGTGCACGGTACATCCAAACCGTCATCGAACCCATCGTTCTACCATTCCTAGACCGGCAAGGGAACTTGCTGTTCCAACAGGACAATGCACGTCCGCATGTATCCCGTGCCACCCAACGTGCTCTAGAAGGTGTAAGTCAACTACCCTGGCCAGCAAGATCTCCGGATCTGTCCCCCATTGAGCATATTTGGGACTGGATGAAGCGTCGTCTCACGCGGTCTGCACGTCCAGCACGAACGCTGGTCCAACTGAGGCACCAGGTGGAAATGGCATGGCAAGCCGTTCCACAGGACTACATCCAGCATCTCTACGATCGTGTCCATGGGAGAATTGCAGCCTGCATTGCTGCGAAAGGTGGATATACACTGTACTAGTGCCGACATTGTGCATACTCTGTTGCCTGTGTCTATGTGCCTGTGGTTCTGTCAGTGTGATGATGTGATGTATCTGACCCCAGGAATGTGTCAATAAAGTTTCCCCTTCCTGGGACAATGAATTCACGGTGTTCTTATTTCAATTTCCAGGAGTGTATGTTGGTAACGTGGTTGGTCCATCCGATTCCTAGGAAGCTGATTTATCCATGTTCGGCATCACCATAATTTCCTGTTCAGACTTCTGAGTAATGTGACTAGTGATTTCAACAGCGTTGTCGTTGTTTCGTTCCTGCATCTGATGTCAGTGCAGCAGAAGTGATTCACTTCATTACTGTTTACGCAGCACAAATTATACTGACTACTCGCAAAACCAGTAAGTGCCTTAAGGTCCTCACTTGACAAATATGCTAAGGATCCATTAAGAGAGTCCGTAGTAGCACCAGAGTCTAAACAGTCTAAAAACACCTGTAGTGTTCTAATCCATAGCCAAGCTGGATGGATAAAGATGTTAGAGGCAGCCGTTAGCGAATCACAGCAGGGTCTGAAGTAACTGTATTTCGCTGAACGGCGAGCTACAGCACCCTTGTGACGTCTGCGCTTCGCCCATATAATCCGCTGTACCACGTTGTCTCCTGGTGAGCAGACATCCTTGTCTGTGGCAGCGATGATCCTGTCCTACCGATATAGCTGTCCCAAGGCAGAGATACAGCACTAACGTCGTCTATGTTGGCCTTTACTTCCAACTTCACTCCTTGAAATACGAACACCTATAGTGCATTGGTAAATTTACTACGTAATGGTACTGGGGCGACCACATACCTTAATCATAGCGTATGCCTTCAAAGTGCAATTCTGCGCAATGCATGTAATGCCCTGTACAAAATCCAGCACTTTCAAACATACTGTGACTTAATAATGATCACTTCTAGCCAATGTTTTATTTAATTTACTCATTTACATATTTATTTTACTGGCAAATCTACACACTTTTCGCCCTCTCTTTCATCTAACCGACATCCTCAACGAGTTAAAAATACATTTTGTTTTTAACATAAGCAGTACATGATAGTAATATTAGCAAAATGGTTCAATTGGCTCTGAGCACTATGGGACTTAACTTCCGAGGTCATCAGAACCTTAGAACTTGGAACTACGTATACCTAACTAACCTAAGGACATCAAACACATCCATGCCCGAAGCAGGATTCGAACCTGCGACCATAGCGGTCTCGTGGTTCCAGACTGTAGCACCTAGAACCGCTCGGCCACCACGGCCGGCATATTATTAGCGATAATAATTGTAAAACCAATAATAATCATGCTAGAAAACGTAATATACGGTACAATATACATAGTACATGATCCGTACATAATAATAACTACAACTATAACAATAGAATAAATAATATAATGTACAGTAAATTATATATTGTATTTCAGAAACGTCAAATTATTTGACACTGTGTTACCTAATTTTTTGTTACATTCGAAATAACACATAACAGAAATTACGGGCATTCTGTTCTTCCTGTTATCCCAACGACCTTCTTACTGCCCAGACAAGTTTCAATACCTTTGTCCTACCATCAGCTGGTACTTTTATTCAGTTCGTATTTACGAGGTTTTCGATTCATAGGAATTTCTTAAATTATTCTTTCCACATGCATGTGCCCACATATACTTGCTGCGCTGTTGTGGAAATATAAAAATAACAGAATACATTTTTGAAACATATTTCTCGCAAGTTATTGCTTTTCAACTTCACAAAGCTCAAAATAAATTTTCATAGAAAAGTATTTAGAGCAGGATATGTTTCAAAATTCTTGGGGTTCCCGCTTGTCAGTGCGTCCGTTGCGCAAGAAACTATTAACAGTTTCGTATAGGTTAACAGAACGTGTAGCGTGGATCTATCGGAAAGTATACGTGCTTGACTGTCATCCAGGATGTTACAGGTGACACTTACGGGTTTATATTTGATTACATGTGTCACAAGACTGAATTCAGCATTCAGCAAAGCTATGGCCATGTAGGTTTTGGAGTCTTAGAATGTGCATGCCATTTAGCACGGTGTAGTCGTAGCTACCGCCACTGAAGTATAACATCCGAACGCTTTTTCTCGTGACATATTATATTATACACAAAATAAATATAATATACAGAATCGTATTGAACTGATTAATAGTTGTCGCCGGCCATTGTGGTCGAACTGTTCTAGGCGCTTCAGTCCGGAACCGCGCGACCGCTACGGTCGCAGGTTCGAATCCTGCCTCGGGCATGGATGGGTGTGATGTCCTTATGTTAGTTATGTTTAAGTAGTTCTAAGTTCTAGGGGACTGATGACCTCAGATCTTAAGTCCCATACTGCTCAGAGCCATTTGAACCATTAATAGTTGTCCTATGCTGTTGTGATCTTCCAGTGTCACATATCCTCCCTTTAGCATAAATCGTCCCCAATTACGTTCTGAACCCCAAGATAAGGAAGTGTGAAAATTCTATTCGCATACCTTCGTTATCCAACTGTGGTTATCACAAATAGTTTTCAGCTGTTGAGTCTTCACTGTGCATTGTCACAATAACACGGCATAAATGAGGCTCGGATGTATCTGAAGCATTGTGTTTTGCTCTGCGTGGCCAGATGCTAATATGTTAATAAAAAGTATTCCCACGATCAGCTTCACAGTACCATCCGAAGACGACCCTTGAGTTATGGATAAGCACGATCCTAATAAGGGATAACGAAACAGCCACAAGGATTAATTAGTCTATAGCTATCTCTAAGAGTGCAGTTTCTTGTTATCATGTTAACATATTAGCAGATTTCCTAATCATACTGGGATGATTAAAGACACGAATTACCACTTCCGTATGAACAAGGAATTCCTGTGATTTCGAATTTACGCTATCTGTAAATGGCAATGGATGTGTTAGAATCTGGTGGGTGACAGAATCACATGATTCTTAGTTCTCAGAGCCGACTGACTACGGTCAGTGTTGTCCACATAACTATGTAGTCGGATTCATTTTGGACGTCACTGATCCTTGTTACCCCACATGTCGCTCTTCCTCTTGATATGTTTCAGGTATGTTTCCGATGTACGTTGGTGGAAATGTCACTACGCTTTACGTCATGTTTCAGGCAACCCACAGTTCCTATTATGATGTGACTGCGATTGAGTTCCAGGAGAGATGAGAATTCCTCCAACTTTATTGCGACTCTTCCGGCCCTTAACAACTTATGTTCGAATACTCTCACTACCCGCATTTCGTTTTGGTCTGTACTAGAAGTTGCCTCATATTATGCTCGATTTTCCTTCAGACCGTCACAGAACCTTGGTTCAACAGAAGCAAACAGATGTACATCACACACGTCAAATATAAACTATGGTTTGAGGTATGCAGCGTGCACCTGACCCATCAAAGCCTCAGCAGGATGAAGTTTAGTCTCTATGTGTAATTCTGGTCGTGGAATCCACAGGTGAGATCATCAAGTAATCAGCAAAATCTATCACCTGAACTCTACACTTAGTTGCAGGCTAGAGGACTCCGATGAGGTTTAGGAAGATAGTGAAAATGAATAGTGGTATTAAGACCTCATGAATGAGGCTAGTTGCCTTCACCACGTACCCCAGTTCGTGGAAAGACATGCGAGCAGTCTTATCGCCGACATATGTCAAGAGTGAAGATTCGCAGTATGTGGAGCACTGCTACGTATCTCTTGCCTGTCCTGACACGGTAGCCAGATATAACATCCCCACTGTAATGAAGGAGATATATGTTGGAACGTCTTTTAGTGGTTTCTGACTCATTCAGTCGTAACTTGAAACGTAAATCCCACACACCAGCTAGTTTCCTTATTACGACTGCAGTTGATGTCTAGAAACAAGTACTATTCGGGATGTACAGCAAAATTGATACCACAATGTAACAGTATGAAGTATAAAAAGTCAGCCGGAAATATATCTCGGACTAGCTTTTCCGTTAGGGAGCGGGAAGCAGCCAGGAGGCAGTAATCCAGTTTCCGCGGCGGCTAGGTCTCCCTGCGGTGCAGTGTTTTGCCAGCTGCCGGGAGATGTTATTTCAGAAGGATCCCTTACGGAGATATGAAGTTACGGCCGCTTTGGAAGAAGAGCCACCAGCCGGCCTGGATGAGCGCTGCATGTGGCGTGTTTGCCAATCTGCCCTCCCTCTCACTCCCCCGCCACCACCAACCATCCTCCCACCAACTTCTCCTTCCCTTACCTCTCTACTCAGCCCCGTCTCCAGCTACTCTTTCCGCTCTTACCAGTCTGCAGCGCCAAACAAGCTCGCTTATTTTGTAAATATTTAGATACCTGATTGTAATAAGTTACAAAGTCTTCAGACGCTCACTACAAGTTACACCGTTTCCTGATTGCAGCTTTAAAACTACAAGGACATGAAAGGGAGAGACTGTGGCAGGTTTGTAGCTTTTACCTTTTCCCTCATATTAACAAGCAGTAATGAGAAATGTGGAAAGTAAATTAAGGTTTAAGAAGACTGAACACATAGTTTTTACGATTACATTAGATTCGGGAAAGGATTTGAAGGGTCAATAGAGTGGAATTTTCCTCCGCCGACGAGGTTATTACAGTTGTAGGAAGACCTGGATTCCAAGAAGAAATTCGATGGAAAAACGGGAAACGTAAATCTAGAACATCATATCGAGGTCTGAACTGTCATCTTTGTGATTACGACGCCAGTGTCCTACAGGTTTCCTTGCTATCTTGGTGGAAGAATTATGTCCTGAAGAGCACTTGAAAGTAAAAAGAAGTACTGTGGTCAACGAACCATTCTGATACTGCTTTTAAACGTCTTTGATTTTTTTATATAATTTTCCGGCTCCGTTAGATGTCCTCGAATAAGGCCATGTGTAAATTTAATTGCTGTTGCACATTCGCTTCTAGTACACAATACTTGGTGTAATGTTTCTAAAAGTCTTTAAATCACTTAGTTATCTAAGAAAATAACCAGTATTTCGTATCAGTAGTTGGTATTCATAACAGCACATCGTCTTTCTAAATACAGAAAGACGGAAGCGAAAATTAAACTGTGTTTCACATATAGGATTTTTAAATACCAAAGCAAATTCTTCTCGTAGAAGAATATCATTTGGTTTCAGTTTGAAATAAGCCCTAGGATCATTCTACATACAGACTTTAAAATATTGTTGTGTAACTCGGTCTGTTCCTGTATTTTAGATGTATGTGGTACAGTGATCCGAAGTCGTCAGAGGCTGTTCACTAAGTGAGAACAACGGCTCTTATCGTTGTGGCCTTCAGCCACAATACAGTTCTGATGTAGCTCTTCAAGCTAGTCTATTCAAGGCGAGCGTCTTCGTTTTGGAGTAGCTACTGTTACCTACACACACCTGAATTTGCTGACAGTAGCCAAGAACTGGCCATATTGTCCAATTTTTAACCCTTCAAACACACATACATACACACACATATTCTTGCCTCTTTTACCAAATAAACCATTCTAGCATGCCTCTCGAAGTTTCGTATCAATGTATCCTATCATTTAGTCAAGATTCAATGTACCACGTCTCCATTAGTTACCTAATGTACCAATGTAGCTTTCAGCATATTTCTGTGACACCAAAGGCTACAACTTCTTCGTACCTGTATCATTTGTTACCCACGTACCACTTCCATAAAAAGCAGCATTTCAAACATATAGAGGTACATAAATTTAAGTTTATGTCCGTTGCTCAGAAGTTTGTCTGTTCTTTTTCTTTTTAGTATTTCTATTCTACTAAGATCTGAAATTGTCAGGTATTTTGCTATAGTATTACCAAAACTCATTTAGTACTACGAGCGTCACATTTCGTGATCTAATTATTGCAGTATCAACTAATACTGAGAGATACACTCCATTAGCTTTAATATTTTTCTTCGTGTTGAGCTTGTAACCCCTGTTCAAGACGTCATCCATTACATCAATCTTTTAGTTCTTTTGTCGTCTGTAACAGAATTACAGTGGCAGCAGCAAACCTTAATCCTTTTTGTTTTCCACGCGAAATTTTGTTTCTTTCCCTAGTTTCTCCTTGGTTTGATCACAGTATATGTGGAGATTTAACAACTCTGAGGAATAGGCTCCTGCCCTGTGTTGTTCCCTTCGTAATTATTCCTCCATGTCTTTTCCAACGACTTTCACAACTGCAATGTCGCTGTATATAACCGTTAGCCAGTTTTATTCTTTATGATTTCGCACAGCATTCTGGTCAGTAAATCCAACTGCTTCTTCTACATTTACAAATGCAGTCTATGTGGTGATTTCCCCTCCCCTTCGACCCATCTTCCAAAATTTGTAAAAGTGTTATTGTTAGAGTGTTCCTTTGTTTCTGTAGGAATCAAACTGATTTTCTCCAAGCTCAATTAACGCCATTCTTTCTATCCCTCTGTAAATTATTCGTTGGGAGTTTGTTGTAACCATAACTTATAAAACCTGCACCAACCATATTCCGTAATCTGCTTGAGATCTGACGGTATTTCGCTACCTCATAAAACCTACAGTGCCGGTGGGACCGATCTGTCTTCGTTGTTTCAAGAGATGAACTATGTCGGAATAATCTTTAAATGCAAATCCTTACGTACAAATTTCTACACAGTGGCACCAAGCACTTTGTGTGCTGTCGCTATGCAGAATGTACCAAAATGCCAACGATAACCTTTCCTTTCCCAGTGAGTTTTGGAGCATCCTATGTAACCATATAGTAATTTCTATTGCATAAAATAATTATGTTTCAGGAAAACAGTACTTATTACTCTGTGTTTGAAAACAGTGTCATGGTATGTACTGAAATGGCAGGGTAGAGTTAGTGAAAAGGGTTTATTATCCAATTTTGAGATTAATACGCAAGGTCAATATTGTGTGTAAGAAGCAATGCATAAACGCATAGTGATGAAATTTGTTTAGTTCATTAAAAATTGTCCTTCCGTCTCCTTGTAATATTTTTTTGTTTTTTGGTTGTGAACAACATTTTCTGAAATGTCAGATTCACAGTTCACTCCCGATTTTGTATGGCCAACTATATACCTATGTTCATGTCGGAAGCGGTGTGTAATTAGATGTTTCACGTACCTGTTGTATTTGTTCCGAGTGCTATGGTAGATTTTGTACTGCCATATATTGCGATCATCTGGACTCGTATTAAGAGATACAGAAAATTGATAGGCGCGTGGTCCACTAAACATGGTGGAAGGTATGTTAATAAAACAGTGTTTATTGCTCTGAATGTGAAAATGATGTCGTTATATTTATTGAAACGTCATGGAAACGATATGTAAAGACGTTAAATGTCGAATTTTGAGAGTAACATGAAAGAATACTGTGGCGTGTGGCAATAAATCTACCGAAAAATTGAGAACGTTATGTCACTCTACAGTACATAATTTTTTCCACAGAGAGCATACATGGGTACAGACATAAACAATTTGTAGGTATGGATTCCTATGTAGCAAATATAATGGATTTTTTAATTCATATCAAGCTTAATCAAGGTGTTCGAAATTTTTAATGTTACTAGTTTTTGTTCTGTCACAATATTAGAGAGTGGAGGTCAGTTAAGTTAAACGGAAATAATATAGGGCAATATCGACACTAGCAGAAAACAGTACAACGGGAGTAGAATTCCTTATGTGGAGGAAAGTAGTGCAGAAAGTTAGTCACTGTGAACAATTTAAAGGTAGGACTGATCTCAACAAACTCGACAGAAAACCAACGACAGCATCAACAGTTCAGTTTTGTGTGCGATGTCGCAAACAGAAGATGAAGAAGTAGAGAAAGTATACGCGAATATTTAACAGGGAATTAAGCATGTTAAGAGGTTTCATAATGTAACTATTGTGGGGAACTGAGGCTCAGCAGGATGGGATGCAGTTAGAGAACACAGGCTTCGTAATGTCAGACTGGATAAAGAGTAATTGAGCTCTGCAATAAATTTTAGCGCATACACTTTTCAGAAGTTACGGGAAGAGGTACTTGCAAAAAGGTCTGAAGCCACGGAAACTTTCCACTGGATTACATCATGGTAAGATGGTGATTTCAGACTCTTATACTGGATTTTAAGGGTTACCCGCAAGCAGATATAGACTCAGATAATAATTCAGTAATGCTGAAAAGCTGTCTGACGATTAAAAGAATCCCGCAGACGAATCAGTGCGAAGTGGGATGGATGATGAGGGGTATTTGAAGTTTTTTGAGGCTGTAGATATGCGATAACGAATACAGGCTAGACAGATCAATAGAAGAAACCTAGAGAAACATCTGAAATACTTTAACGAATCGATGAGAGGAGGGAGTACAAAAATGTTCACTGAAAGCATGGAATACAGCACTATAGAGCAGGAAATAAATAACTAGGAAGTGCTGGAACGTAAGAGAATTAGCTGCAGAAAATGTGAAGAAATTGATAAAGAAGTATTCGTCGCAAGGACTTTTAAAGTTATAAGGGAGAGTAGCAGGTGTAACTACTAGAAACAAGTGGTCTACGCTAGGGAAGAATTTGTGTGATGACGTGATAGAAGAAGAAATGGGAGTCAGTATGGAAGACATAGGGGTTTCAGTAGTAAAGTGAGACATTAATAGAACTTTGCAAGACTTGCAACCAAATGAAGCAGAAGGATTGATAATATTCCTTTCATGGACAGATAAGTGCGAAAACTGTCGTGCAACCGGTTGAACAGCACGTGCATCGAATTTGCTGACAACAATAAATCTAAGAAAGAACAGAAAAGTAAACAGAAAATCTGTGAGATAACTATCACCTTACTTTACGAAAAGGTAAGGGCACTGGAGATGCAATTCTGATGTTGCAGTTCATACTGGTAGCAAGAATTAAGCAAAAGAAAGTCACGTTTATCGCATTTGTCGACGTCCAAAAAGCGCACGACAATGTAAAATGGTGCGAGATGTCCGAAACTCTGAGAAAATTAGGAGAAATTAGAGGGAAAGACAGATAATGTAGATTACGTACAAGAACGGAGGTCAAATAATAAGAATGGAACAGTGAGAACGAGGCACTCGAATTAAAAAGAGCGGATGACATGAACGTAGTCACTCGCCTCTACTTTTCAAAATATGCGTAGAAAAAGTAGTGGCAGAAATATAAGGAATGTGCGTGAGTGATGTTAGAATTCAAGGTGGAAGGATGTCAATAATAAGATGCGCTGTTAAGATCTTCAGTGAATGTGAAGAAGAATTACTGGACGTGTTGAGCAGAAAGAACAAACTAATGAGTAAAGAACATGAACTGTGAGTAAACCAAAGAAAGACGAAAGCTATAAGGAGTAACGTAAACGTAATTAATGATAAACTTGACGTAAACGTTGGCGATCACTAAGAACATGTTAAGGTATTCTTTATGAATAAAAAAAATCAAACTACGTTTTAATATTGTCCAATATTTATTATTTATTTCAAAAACCAATTTGTTCCATCATCAGGTACAAAGATACGTATGTGGTACAGTGAAATCTTTTTACATCAAAGATTTCCAACTAGTACTTCTACATTTCTGGAGTAGAAAAATGTTAATGTCGGGTTTAGGAATAAAACCAGAGGGATTACTTCAATGTAAATGTGATGTAATCGCTCTTGTTATACTCCTAAACCTAACATTAACATCTTTCATGTCTGTAAATGGAAATACTCTGTAAATACACTAATTTGACATAGTTAATCTAAAAAAATTTCGCCGTTCCACATACATATCTTTGTACCTGATGGTGTTGCAATAGGTGGAAAGCGGTTTGTGAAATAAATAATTAATATTGTACAATATAAAAACAGTGTTTTCACTCATAGGTTATAAAATGTTCTACCAAGAACCGACGGAAAAGTCAGTCAGTGTGGTGAAAGTATCTGATAACTTGGAAGGAAAATAACAAATGATGGATGAAGCAATGAAGACATAAAAAGTAAACTAGCACCTGTGGCCAAAAGATATCTACTAGATTTAGACATGGGCCTTAATTTGAGGAAGATATTTCTAAAAACTTACGTTTTGAGCACATTATTATATAGTAGTGAATCATGGACTGTTTGATATCCGGAATATAACAGAATCGAAGAGATTTTTTGATAGAGGATTTTAAAAATCGGGTGGACTGGTGTGATAAGGAATAAAGGGGTCTCTGCAGAATCGGTGAAGAAAGGAAGGTATGAGAAACACTGACAAGAATGGACAAAATGATTTCTTAAGCGATGAGGGACCAACTTCCACGTTACTAGAGGGAAGCGTTGAGGGTAAAAATAGTAGGGAAACAGTTGTAATACATCCAACAAGTGACTGATCACGTAGCGTGCAAGAACTATTCGGGGATTTTGAGGTTGTCACAAGACAGGATTTAGTGGTGGACATCATCAAACCAGTCAAAAGACTGCTGACTCTAAAAATTATAAACAAGGAGTACTCACTAACAAATTGTCTTCGGTTAGCGGAAACTATGTAGTGATCGCATGAAATAAAGCGTGAAAATTTTAAAAGGAACTTGCATTCATGATACCAGGGCAAGAATGTTACCACTGGTTTCAGTATGTAGTATTGTCAGGCTCCTTTTTATATATTCACTACGGCCCATTTGTGCCCCAGGCCATTCTCAAGTGTACAGGTCTTATTTACGACAGCAACTGACTTGCTGTGTAAAACAAATGTTTTGGACTGATACTGGTTATGATGTGAAATATATTCTATGCTTCATGACAAGTTCCACCCCTCATTTTATTTTACCCTTGTAGTTTCACGGAAGAACAAGACATTCGAGTGCAATACGCATTCGGACATTACATCTCCTCACAATGATCCTGTCTGTAGCAAATTATACAATAGCAAAGAATCTCGTAATCATCAGCGGTGGGATTAGATAGTTTTAAAGTATTTAAAAAAAAGTAGTGAACAGATACCACATTTAATTATGTTAACCCAGAAAACATTATAATTTAAACGTACTTAACACAGCGTGTCTGTTAGCTACTACAGACTATCACAGAAAGACAAAAAGAATAAATTTTCCGTACTCTGTTCTTTTTCAGCAACTGGCCATTCCAATATCGCCGATTATAAATAAGTTTTCACTTCAGTGTCATAGAATATAGTAGTTACTTTCAGACGATGGACAACAGCGTTTAGTTGTTCTTTTCTTTCCTGGATTTATTAGGAGGAGGAGGAGGAGGAGGTTAGTGTTTAACGTCCCGTCGACAACGAGGTCATTAGAGACGGAGCGCAAGCTCGGGTGAGGAAAGGATGGGGAAGGAAATCGGCCGTGCCCTTTCACAGGAACCATCCCGGCATTTGCCTGAAGCGTTTTAGGGAAATCACGGAAAACCTAAATCAGGATGGCCGGAGACGGCATTGAACCGTCGTCCTCCCGAATTCGAGTCCAGTGTGCTAACCACTGCGCCACCTCGCTCGATGGATTTATTAGGAAAATCAAGGTGTCGGCAAATGCTTTGCCATTATCAACGCATTATTTCTTGATACCAATGCATAGCCTGGTGCGTCAGTCTCCTGTTGTTCTGGCTTCTGTCACAGTTCGTTCAAGTGTACCAGTATTGATACCATGAAATAGAGCATTTAGTTCACTGATAATGGCTAGGCACTAGCAGAAATCTACGTTTTCCTAATAAAAAGAAAGAATAGAATGACTGACTGCTGCGCTGCATCACTTAGAACTCATATCACAGTCGTTGAGTGCATCCACATTCTTAATGGAAGGTAGGTAACTTGATACAGTAGTTATTATTAGTATATTTCATGGAACAACCAGATGTTGTGTTTCTTCTTCCTTACACAGAAACTGTTAATGGAGAAACATATGAACAGGAGACCGTCTGTTTGCAAACATTAACGTAAATACATTTTTCTCCAAAAAGTAGCACTTCAGACTGTAGCTGTTATGTATTGAAGTTACTGGTAATGATTATAGAAGCCGTATTTCCAGTAATAAGGAAATACAGGCAAAATTATTTGATATGAAACACCTGGGGTTTTTTGTTTTGAAATACGATCCAACGCAAAGTATTCGTTTTGTACTTTGCATCTTCCTTGTAAACATCTATTTGTTCTTTGCAGTACAGATAGTTACCTGTGGAATTTAGCAGGTGGCAATACCATAGGACGTAATCTACATCTAGATCTACATCGATACTCTGCAAATCAATTTTAAGCGCCTGGCATAGGGTTCATCGAACCACCTTCGCAATTCTCCGTTATTCCAATCTCGTAAATACGTGGGAAGAACGAACACCTATATATTTCCATGCGAGCTCTTATTTGCCTTTTTTTCATGGTGATCGTTTCTCCCTGTGTCGGTCGGCGCGAACAAAATATTTTCGCATTCAGAATAGAAAGTTGGTTGTGGGAATTTCGTGAGAACATTCCTCCACGACGAGAAACGCCTTTGTTTATAATGTCCGTCCCAAATCCTGTATCATTTCAGTGACACTCTCTCCCCTACTTCACGATAAAATAAACCGTGCTGCCATTCTTTTAACTTTTTCGATGTCTGTTAAATTTTCTAAGCGTCCTGCCAAAAAAACGTGTCTTTGGTTAGCTTTCCCGACAACATTTTCTGTGTGATCCTTTCAATTTAAGTTGTTCGTAATTGTAATACCTAGGTGTTTAGTTGAATTTACTGCCCTTAGATTTCACTGATTTATCGTCTAACCGAAGTTTAAAGAATTCCATTTAGCACTCATGTGGATGACCTCACGCTTTCTGTTATTTAGGGTCAACTGCCACTTTTCGCACCATTCAGATATCTTTTCTAAACCGTTTCGCCATTTGTTTTGATCTTCTGATGACTTTATTAGTCGGTCAACGACAGCGTCTTCTGCAAACAATCTAAGACGGCTGCTCATATTGTGTCCCGAATCGTTTATATAGATAAGGAATAGCAAAAGGCTAGTAACTCTACCTTGGGGAATGCCCAGAAATCACTTCTGTTCTACTCGATGACTTTCTATCAGTTACTACGAACGGTGACCTCTCTGACAGGAAATTACAAATCCAGTCACGTAACTGAGAAGATATTCCTTTGGTTTGCCTCCCCACAACATTTTTTATGTGTTCTTTGCAATTTAAATTGTTCGTAATTGCAATTCCTAGGTATATAGTTCAATTTACGGCCTTTAGGTTTGACTGATTTATGATGTAACCAAAGTTCAACGAATTCCTTTTAGCACTCATGTGGATGATGTCACACTTTTCGTTATTTACGGTCAATGGCCAATATTCGCGCCATGCTGATATCTTTTCAAATCGTTTTGTAATTTGTTTTCATGTACTGATAACTTTACTAGTCGATAAACGACAGCGCCATCTACAAACAACCTAAGACGACTGCTCAGATTGTCTCTCAAATGAATAAGTAAAAGCAAAGGGCCTACAACATTACCTTGCGGAACGCCAGAAATCACTTCTGTTTTACTCGATGACTTTCCATCAGTTATTACGAACTGTGACTTCTCTGACAAGAAATGCCGGCCGAAGTGGCCGTGCGGTTAAAGGCGCTGCAGTCTGGAACCGCAAGTCCGCTACGGTCGCAGGTTCGAATCCTGCCTCGGGCATGGATGTTTGTGATGTCCTTAGGTTAGTTAGGTTTAACTAGTTCTAAGTTCTAGGGGACTAATGACCTCAGCAGTTGAGTCCCATAGTACTCAGAGCCATTTGAACCATTTTTTGACAAGAAATCATGAATCCAATCACGTTACTGATACGCAATATCACTACAAATCACCTGAGTGGTACATTGCCAAAAGCCTTTTGGAAATCTGGAGTGTAGGATGTTATAAAACCTGTCCCGAGCCCAGATGGTCTACAACTATTGTAACTGGTCCTTGAGACTGGCGCAGAGATGAAATGGAGCTAGCCCCGCACGTGTCTCATTGGGGACGGATCTGGGGACTTTTGCTGGTCATAGGAGCACTCGAACATCACGCAGATGCTTGATAGAGTCATGTGACATGTTTGGATGAGCGTTGTGATGTTGGTTCCGCGATAATGTCGGGAGCCTGGCAAGGCTCTTGTGCCATTGGAGTTCCCTCAGTCACTGCTGGCCATGGACTGTAACCATGAACTGAATGTCCCCCCCCCCCCCCCACCCCACCTCTCACTGTTGCATGATGCCAACGAGAACACCGACAGATTACAAATATTAACCAAAACATATTCCTCCTACAAAAGTACTACTTTCGACTGGAGCAACCGAAAGACTGCTACCGACGAGTCACTTGAGCGTTGCCAGGTTAGGTACAGGTGAAATGATGTATCGTTTTTCTGCCCAAAAATGAACTAGTGAGTACGTGTCTTCATTCTTCATTGTATGCAGTGACCTTGACGTGCCTGCGTTCCGTACTACACGAGGCAGTCCTGTAGTTGACAGTGCCCCTTACGCTGACACTGGTCCGCCAGTGTTTCGCAGCGGGAGATTAGTGGATGTGGGTCAGCGGTGTTGCGGTACAGCGGACCCGCGCTGGGCAAGGAGCCAATCCGTGGCGCTGCCTCGGCCGCGTCGCTCGCCGTTGCCTGCTGTGCTGTGCTGTGCTGTGGTGTATCTGCAGCGCTGCAGCCCCCCTCATCTCCTCTGCATGATATCCAGCCTTGCACCGCTATCTGGGCGACCCCGTTCCTGCCCCACTTTAGCACTGATCTCTCTTACTATGCGCTCATTTCCTAAAAACTACGGCGACTGTTATAGAACAGATAAACAGATTCTGCTGGCTAAGCTGTATAACTATGTTTCTTTAATCTCGCAATGAATCGGCAGTCACTTACCTGTGTCATTTTCGTGTAGAACCTTCTTGAATTTTCCTTATCTTACACATATAATCGTTCCTGAGTATTCTGCAAGGGATTGCAGTTATAATGTAATGGTATAGTAAAAGAACAGGAACCGTTAATTGGATGGTGATGTTACACTTTATTTAAGAAATATTTTTTCAGTTAATGAATGATAATTTTTGAATAGAGAAGAGCTGGTCTGATGGAGACGAGATGGAGTTACTAACTATATAACTTTATTCGTTTGGTACAGAAGTAATGAAAGATATTCATAACAGCGTCCTCGGCGCTTTTTCTGTTTAGGTAAAATGACTGATCTCCTTGCCACAGAACTTTTTAACGCACTTAGCGAAGTAGAACTTTCACTGCAGTTGCTCGCACCAAGAACTCACGTCGTTGAACTGAGGTACGGAAGTTCAAAAATGGTTCAAATGGCTCTGAGCACTATGGGACTTAACATCTGAGGTGATCAGTCCCCTATAACTTAGAACTACTTAAACCTAGCTAACCCAGGAACATCACACACAGCCATGGCCGAGGCGGCATTCGAACCTGCGACCGTAGCGGTCACGCGGTTCCAGACTGAAGCGCCTAGAACGGCACGGCCACACCAGCCGGCAGGTACGGAAGCTCTTTGAGCAAGGTAACATCTCCGAAACGCACTGCGTGTTGGTATCCGAGACTGGGTCAGCCACCCTAGAGTGGATATTGCCGGCAATCATTCCGTGACATCTTCTCCGATTTACGGAACGTACTTCCTACTTGATATAATGGCTATGAATGGGTTGCTATTAATATTCCTTTACAAAATTGACTTTGTTGACCAGCTTTCATCTTCGAATGTGCACCATGTTGCACCATGTACGCGTACGTAATGTAGAACGTAAATCCGTAAATAACCGCACTTAAGATACCAATACTCTAGTTCCAAGACACGTTATTTCGATTGAGCGGCAGGTAATTTTCATGTTTCTGCAATGAAATATCGATGTAAGAATTTTTTATAGAATTACGGACATGAGCGGTCTTATAACAATGAGCACAAGAGGTAAGTGTTTTTCTACCAAGTGCTTCTATCAGATTTTCTGGATAGAACTGAGTAACTTGAAGTACATTTATATTAACTGAAATGACACACCTTCCAGTATTACTGATTATTAGTTTTCATCTAGATGACCATCACCAACACACTGGTGGGTTCTCTGAATGAAGAAGGATACCACAAGGACAAAGCTGTATCTCTTAATTGATGGTTGACAAAGAGGATGAGTGTAGTAAAGGCTGTGTAACGTGTGTGTAGATTTCCGTCAGAATTCACTTCTGAATGTGACTTATTCCATTTGCTGGAATGGAAACTTGCTTTGCCAGTAGAAAACAGTACCTACCACAATACTACACAGTTTCTTCCTTGGGATCGTGTCTTTAAACAGTATACAGCCACATACACAAACCACAGTTTTGTTGCTTATTCAGAGCTGTAAGCACCTCTGTTACCTCATTGTGCTCTGAGGTTGCCACACACTGGACTTGGTGCTAGGCGTCACGTTGGGGAATCTCCGTCATTGAGAGATTACGTACTCAGACTGGAGTAGTGCCTTAATAAAGAGTGTAACATTTATTACTTACGTGGCTTCCCCGATGAGAAGATGAACTTCATGCCCACAATATGGAGCTATCGCTTACCACCTGGGTAACTCGCTTCTGTTTCCCTATGCTCTCGTTGGTATGGCAAATACCAAATGATAGTAAGTTAATAACTTTTTGAGTGTTTTGTTAATCCGTGTACACTGATAAATAATACTGGCACACTCGTTTCCTTTAATTTCAGCACAATTTTTTTCTTACATTGACAGAGTAAGACAATTAAGAGGCCACTTTTTTTGAAACCTCGACTGTCTCCCAAATGATAGTAAGTTAATAACTTTTTGAGTGTTTTGTTAATCCGTGTACACTGATAAATAATACTGGTACACTCGTTTCCTCTAATTTCAGCACATTTTTTTTTCTTACATTGACAGAGTAAGACAATTAAGAGGCCACTTTTTTTGAAGCCTCGACTATCTCCCATTGGAACGCAGAAGTTTCGAATATGACCCACAGATACCTCTGTAACGGTGCCAAAGCGCGGCGCCCTGTGACGTCACTCTCGGGCTGGCATATGCTTCAAGTAGAGATCGGGCCAAATATCTCACGCAATAAACATCAAACGAAAAAATTAAAAAGGAGGAAACTTGTCTAGCTTGAAGGGGGAAACCAGATGGCGCTATGGTTGGCCCACTAGATGGCGCTGCCATAGGTCCAACGGATATTAACAGCGTTTTTTTTAAAATAAGAACCCCCACTTTTTATTACATATTGGTGTAGAACGTAAAGAAATATGTATGTTTTAGTTTGACTACTTTTTTCGCTTTGAGGCAAATGGCACTGTAATAGTCACAAACATATGGCTCACAATTTTAGACGAACAGTTGGTAACAGGTAGGTTTGTTAAATGAAAATACAGAACGTAAGTGCGTTTGAACATTTTATTTCGGTTGTTCCAATGTGATGCATGTACCTTTGTGAACTTATCATTTCTGAGAACCCATGCTCTTACAACATGATTACATGTAAATACAACATTAATGCAGTAAATGCTCAAAATGATGTCCGTCAACCTTAATGCATTCGGCAATACGTGTAACGACATTCCTCTCAATAGCGAGTAGTTCGCCTTCCGTAATGTTCGCACATGCGTTGACAATGCGCTGACGCATGTTTTCAGGCGTTGTCGGTGGATCACGATAGCAAATATTCTTCAATTTTCCCCACAGAAAGAAATCCAGTGACATCCGATCCGGTGTACGTGCTTCGACGACCAATCCACCTGTCTTGAAATATGCTATCCAATACCCCTTCAACCACACGCGAGCTATATGCCAGAAACCCATCATGTTGGAAGTACATCGCCATTCTGTCATGCAGTGAAAAATCTTGTAGTAACATCGGTAGAACATTATGTACGAAATCAGCATACATTGCACCATTTAGATTGCCATCGAAAAAATGGGGGCGAATTATCCTTCGTCCCATAATAGCGCACCATTCGTTAACCCACCAAGGTCGCTGATGTTCCACATGTCGCAACCATTATGGATTTTCCGTTGCCCAATAGTGCATATTATGCCGGTTACGTTACCGCTGTTGGTGAATGTCGCTTCGTCGCTAAATAGAACGCGTGCAAAAAATCTGTCATCGTCCCGTAATTTCTCTTGTGTCCAGTGCCAGAACTGTACACGACGTCCAATGTCGTCACCATGCAATTTCTGGTGCATAGAAATATGGTATGGGTGTAATCAATGTTGATGTAGCATTCTCAACACCGACGTTTTTGCGAGTCCCCATTCTCGAGCAATTTCTCTGCTACTGATGTGCCACGACAGCAGTTAAAACACCTACTTGGGCATCATCATTTGTTGCAGGTCGGTTGACGTTCCACATGTGGCTGAACCCTTCCTGTTGCCTTAAATAACGTAACTATCCGGCGAACGGTCCGGACCCTTGGATGATGTCGTCCAGGATACCGAGCAGCATACACAGCACACGCCCGTTGGGCATGTTGATCACAATACCCATACATCAACACGATATCGACCTTTTCTGCAATTGGTAAACAGTCCATTTCATCACTGGTAATGTATCATGAAGCAAATACCGCCCGAACTGGTGGAATGTTACGTGATACCACGTACTTATACGTTTGTGACTATTACAGCGCCATCTATCACAAAGCGAAAAAAGTGGTCCAACTAAAACATTCATATTTCCTCATGTACTACACGAATATGTAGTAAGAATGGGTGTTCCTGTTTAAAAACCGCAGTTGATATCCGTTTGACCTGTGGCAGCGCCATCTAGCGGGCCAACCATAGCGCTATCTGGTTTCCCCCTTGAAGCTAGATGAGTTTCGTTCTTTGCAGTTTTTTCGTTTGATACTTGTTTCGTGAGAAATTGTGCTCGGTCACTATCAATGGACCACCCGGTGTAATTTTTCTACTATCACTCTGAAAAGAAGGTGAAAGAACGATGAAAGCCTACCGGTAAATGTCTACAGCGGCACCACTTTATCTGAATGTTTCGTCGTGGTCATTTCGCAAGATATATGTATTTCGAAGCGATGCACTGCCTGACTTTTTTCGGGTAGTACGCTCTTTGAAATCTTCGCAGTACATATCTCCGTGATGCATAACGCCTCTCTGCCAATGGAGTTTGTTGCGCATTCTTGTAATACTACAGCGTTTACTAGACGAATCTGTGACGAAACGTGCAGCGCTCCTTTGAATTTTTTCTTTTACCTGCTCCCAGGTGAGCGTTGCTATTAATGTTGCTCCGTGCGGTTACTCCTAAATATTCCAGAGTTGCTTCTGTTTGTAGTGGCTTATCTCCATGTGTGTAATGTAACACTAATTAATCTTTCAGATTGTTTATAAGCTTTGCTTCATGATTCTTTGCTCTGAGGGTCAGTTGCCAGTCTGTACTACTATCGTCGATCACCTGTGGGTCCTAACCTACTAACGTCATTGTAACATATCTCACAAATATGAAGTAGTTTTATCGTGCTGATAAGGTTTAATGCTTCATCATGATTTCTTTCCCACATTTTCAGAGGTAACTAAAACAATAGCACCTGATGGGCTTTTCCAGATGTTGCAATATATCCTATGCCCACATACAGCTCTACAAATAACTTTCTCTTTTCATGAGAAAACGCAAGCAGTAATCTTCTTCAGCTGTAAAACATTGGACACATTCTCTGCTAATTGCGGTGTACAGCAAGGTGTGTCCTGCTCTATTTCAGTTCTCCCGTTCTCTTCTGCTGAGATTTGCCTTTGAAGACTGTGAGTGAGGGGAATACTTGCAGTTTAGGTCTGACAGCAATATTTTCAGCATCACGCGCTTCAAGTCCAAGACCAAATAAATGAAGTTGTTATTCGCGAACTGTCGTATGCAGAGGATGCAGCTCTGATAGCAAACATTGAAGATTACCTGCAGTATCTAATAATTAAGTTGTCACAACCATGCGAAAACAATGTCTTATCTTCAGTCTCCTAAAGACTAAGATCATGGCTCAGGGCACCAACAATCTTCCATCCATCAGCACTGGCGGCAATTGTCTCCTGGTAGTGGATGACTTTATCTAATTGGTATCTACAGTATGTAGCAATTTGTCTATGAACACTGAGATTACAAGCAGAACTGTAAAAGCATCGTCAATCATGGCTAGATTGCTCACAATAAATACTAAACAACAAATATACAATGCTTGTATCAGATAAAAGAAATCATTCAGATAGTGAGGGGAGACTGTAATAGTAATAGGGGGACTGGAATTCGATTGTAGGAAAAGGAAGAGAAGGAAAAGTTTTAGGTGAATGTGGAATGGAGTCCACAGCTCGTGGTCGTGCGGTAGCGTTCTCGCTTCCCGCGCCCGGGTTCCCGAATTCGATTCCCGGCGGGGTCAGGGATTTTCTCTGCCTCGTGATGACTGGGTGTTGTGTGATGTCATTAGGTTAGGTAGGTTTAAGTAGTTCTACGTTCTAGGGGACTGATGACCATAGGTGTTAAGTCCCATAGTGCTCAGTGCCATTTTTGTGGAATGGAGGTCAAGAATGAAAGAGGAAGCCACCTGGTAGAATTTTGCACAGAGCATAGCTCAATCATAGGCAACACTTGGTTTAAGAATCATGAGAGAAGGTTGTATACGTGGAAGAGTCCTGGAGACACTAGAAGTTTTCAGATAGATTATATAATGGTAAGACAGAGATTTAGGAACCAGGTTTTGAATTGTAGGACATTTCCATGGGTAGATGTGGACTCTGACCACAATTTATTGGTTATGAACTTTAGACTAAAACAGAAGAAAATGTGAAAAGTTAGAAATTTAAGGAGATGCGACCTACGTCAACTGAAAAAACCAAAGGTTGTACAGAGTTTCAGAAAAAGTATTAGGGAACGATTGACAAGAACGGGGGAAAGAAATACATTAGAAGAAGAATGGGTACCTTTGAGAGGTAGAAGGCAGCAGAGGATCAAGTAGTTAAAAAACGAGAACTAGTACAAAACCCTGGGTAACAGTTCAGATACTGAACTTAATTGACAATGGAGAAAATATAAAAATGCAGTAAATGAAGCAGACCAAAAGGAATACAAACGTCTCGGAAATGAGGTCGACGGGAAGTGCAAAATGGCTAAGCAGGGATGGCTAGAGGACAAATATATGGATGTAGAGACATGTATCAGTATGGATAAAATAGATACTGCCAACAGGAAAATTAGTAATACTTTTTGAGGAAAGAGAACCACTTGTATCACTATCAAGAGCTCAGATGGAAAAGCAGTCCTAAGCAAAGAACGGAAAGCAGAAATGTGGTAGACGTGTATAGAGGGTCTATTCAAGGGCAATGTACTAGAGGGCAATATTATGGAAATGTAAGAGGACATAGGTGAAGATGAAATGTGAGCTATGATACTGCGTGACAAGTTTGACAGAACACTGAAAGACTTGAGGTCAAAACAAGGCCCCAGGGCCCCAAGTATAGACAACATTCCATTAGAATTACTCATAGCCTTGGGAGAGAGAGCCCTGACAAAACTTTAGGATCTGGTGAGCAAGATGTATGAGACAGGTGAAATACCCTCAGACTTGAAGAAGAATATACTAATTCCAATCCCAAAGACAGCAGATGTTGACAGGTCTGAAAATAGCCGAACTATCAGTTTAATAAGGCACCGCTGCAAAATGCCAACACGAATTCTTTACAGACGAATTGAAAAAGTGGTTGAAGCTGACCTTGGGGAAGAATGGTTTCGATTCTGTAGAAACGTTGGAAAACGCGAGGCAATACTGACCCTACGACTTACCTTAGAAGATAGATTGAGGAAAGGCAAAAATATGTTTCCAGCATTTGTAGACTGAGGAAATCTTTGTAAACGTCGACTTAAATATTCTTTTTCTAATTCTGAAGGTGGCAGGAGTAAAATACGGGGAACGGAAGGCTATTTACAATTTGTACAGAAACCAGATGGCAGTATAAGAGTCGATGGGGCATGAAAGGCAAGCAGTGGTTGGGAAGGGAGTGAGACAGAGTAAACAAAAGAAAAAATTGGAGTTGGAACATAAATCCACGGAGAAGAAATTAAAACTTTGAAGTTTCAGTTGACATTGTAATTCTGTCAGGGACCGCAAACGACCTGGAAGAGCAGTTTAAAGGAATGGACAGTGTCTTGAAAGGAGGATATAAGATGAACATCAACAAAAGCAAAACGACGATAGTCGAATGCAGTCGAATTGAAGCAGGTGATGCTGAGGGAATTAGATCAGGAAATGAGACACTTAAGGCACTAGATGAGTTTTTATATTTGGGGAGAAAAATATGATGGTCGAGGTATTGATCATATAAAATGTAGACTGGCAATGGCAAGAAAAGCGTTTCTGAAGAACTGAAATTTGTTAACATCGAGTACAGACTCATGTGTCAGGAAGTCTTTTCTGAAAGCATTTGTGTGGAGTGACGCCATGTATGGAAGTCAAACATGGGCGATAAATAGCTGAGACAAGAAGAGAAAAGAGGCTTTTGGAATGTGGTGTTACAGAAGAATGTTGAAGATTAGATGGAAAAATAGCTTAACTAATGAGGATGTATTGATTAGAATTGGGTAGGAGAGGAATCAGTGGCACAACTTGACTAGAAGGAGGGATCGGTGGGTAGGACACGTTCTGAGGCATCAAAGGATCAACAATTTAGTATTGGATGGTAGCGTCTCCTAGAGGGAGACCAAGAGATGAATGCAGTATGCAGATTCAGAAGGATGTAGCTTGCAGTATGTACTTCGAGATGAAGAAGTTTGCACAGGGTGCCCTAGCATGGAGAGCTGGATCAATCCAGTCCCTGTAGTGAAGACCACAACAACAACAACAACAACAACAACAACGAAGCTTGTGTTATCAGCACGTTTCTGTATGGCTGTGAGACACGCTTTTCTATGGGTGGGACCCATGGACAGCTGTTCCTGACTGAACCGGTTTCATTTCTGCTGCCCCTGGAGGATTCTTCAGATCTTTTCTTTAGATGCTGTAGTCAACACCAACATCTAACAGATCGGATGTACAATCAGCATTCACTCCTGAGCCACCGACGTGTAAGGTGGTTGCAACAGGTCTGGTGCGTGGATCTTGAAGAAATTGCTATATGCAAAAATTTTAGAGGGTCTGAGGACAGTAGGAAGACCGCACCTTCGCTTCAAGGATGCCTGTCGCAGAGGCCTAATCAAGGGCAGTATTAAATCATGTCACTGGGAAAGTACTTCTCATGTCCGTGTGAGATGGTGACTAACTACGCGAAATAGGGTCAAACTTACAGAGGACGAACACACACATAAACAAATTACGTAAAGGACAAGATGGATAGGGAGAGCGGCTTGTGTCACAACTGTAGTAGGACTGCCACTCTCGGGTGGAACATTAGAGCCACAGCAGATGTTGCAGACTCTGAACCAAGTATGCTCCACTAACATCCTTCGAGGATGGGCGGATGCCAAGGAATATCTGATGTCGTGAAGAACGTTGCGAATCCTGATATTCTGCAAAACGATAGTAAAAGAGCTGTTAGGAAATGCTCCTGGACTGTGTAGGCAGAGTTTAATTTCAAAAGTACAACATATGACATCAAATATTCCATGCATGTGTTTTTTTTCTGAGTGAAACAGGGATACGTTACATTTGGTTCATGGGCAAAGGATACTGGCTCAATTTCATTAATCGTCCGTAGAACAATGAGCAAGGGATTGTAGTGGGTAGGAACTGAGAGAATCAGGGGTACGCTAAACAACTTTTTCAAAGTGACGATGGCAAATCACAATCTACGCTTTGCAACGGTTCATAAATGTTGCCGCTCTGTCTCAAACGCCACTGCTTTGCAAGGGAACAGCAACTCGCACACAAAACCCTCCACAAATCAGATTACGTTATACGTCTTTTCCTTAATGCACTTAGAGCAAATGCTGCCTGGTTTTCTTCTCCACCCAGCCCCAACCCAATCTTTTGTTTTGTTTTATACTGATTTACTCTTTGCTCTTTGGTGGGACATTACGTTCTAATCTTTCTCCTTTTCATGTTACCAATCAGTTTCTCTTCCGCTTTTAGTACGGTGTCACACATCACCCACTTTATATTAACACCATCAGAAAAATTACAGTCTGGACGCAGCGGTTCGTAGCACGTAACAAAGGACACAAAATTGATACCGAGCGAATCGTTCCCACTGTGCGGTGACTAGAAACAAAGCTCGGCGCGCAGCTTGCGCATAACCTGGAAACCGTGACCCTGCTGCAACGTGGGAGGGGGGGGGGGGGGGGGGCTGGCGGGAGCCATCCGACTCACGAAGGCTGGTAATTACAGGAAATGATCACTGGGGCCTGGCCGCGATAACAGTAATTTACGGTCAATTACAGGCCGCTATGGTGCCGGGTCTCTTTCGATCGCGGCAGCCCAACTTGCTTACCTCAGAGGGGATATAACAGTACGGCCTCGTAATTTGCACTGAATATTCCGCGCGATACCAACATATTCCTATCGGTATATTTGTTCTTCGTTTCTATTATTAGCGGGGATGTTGGGGTTCCCATCTGTTGTTCGATGTGCCTACACTTCTTCTGCGTCGGCCTTTAAAGTTTACTGGTTTTCAGTGTAATCCCCATTTTCTCACTATCTACAGTTGCTCATTCCCCCTCAGACGATAATGCACTAATTTTTCACTGAGATTGCCTCTTAATATTCCTTACGGATTACTTTCTGTTTGCCTTATCAAAGGATCAAATCTCCCCTTTTTGTTGCGCTATTCTTATTTTTCGTAGTGAGGGCCTGTATGAAAGTTCATATGAGAGGGTGGAAACATGCAAATTTTTACAGAATTTCATTAATTTCCCTATTCCGCTTTAGTTCAAACATTACGAAAAGTATTCTACGTGTGAAACTGGTCTGTTTAACCCTTTTGGCTGTAATAACAAGCAATTTCACATCCCAAAATCTTCAGAATTGTTTTGCTGCTCACGATGTTTCGTCTTTCACCTTGACGGCTCTGTTCTTCGCGGAATTTTTTGTATTGTTGTCCTGCCTCCCTGTATGTAAAGTGTTAATACTTAGATAAAGATTAATTTAGTTCTTCATCTGGACATAACAGCAAACTGAACATTTGCGGTCTTGCCGACTATTCCACTGAAATTTTGTTTTCTGTTTCATTTCATAATTTGTCGATCCATTTACCTTTCAATACCTCCTTACACTTAATCTTTTCAATGGAAACTGTTTGCCGTTGATCATAAAATGTCATTCCCCTAATATATACACACAGAAAATATTCAGTTCCGTATCTCATAGCAGAATAGCTTTCTTGACGAACACATTGTCTTTCCGATGGTTTTATTATTTAGAGGATGTTGTGAAATTTCGGGATCTAGAACAGTTACTTCGCAGCTTCGGTTACTTCGTTCTTCCTAATCTGTTACTATTCATCGTTTTCTTCTTTGCTTTGCTTAGAAGGAAGACAAAGTGCGCATACACTCCATTGGACCTCCCATGGAAGTATTCTTTACTTTAGAGTGGATGTACTTCCACAGCCAGAAAATTCTAATAATCAGGTTTCACTTTTTGCTTTTACTGTGAGTGTTCTTCGTTCATTAAAGTCCGGTCGTTCGAGAAACGGATAGCACAATGAAAATGAAAATTGTTTATTTGAAACAGATGGCTAATCCATCCGGCTACTTCTGTGTACGGTTCCCGCTCCGACATAGCGTTGTACCAACTTTCCAATACTTTCGTCATAGAAAGCAGCCGCGTGTACTTTCCACCAATTGTGCCACTGTAAGTAGCGAGAACATCTGTCTGAATGCAGACGCCCGGGTGACTGTCATCTTTGTTCACACTTATGCAATCTGGTGGCGGGAGTAAAAGTTGGCAGCAGATTACAGTCTGAACTGTATGGTGCCGGACAGTGCTACCACCTACTGACAAACATTGTAAATGAGTAGCTCCATATACTACTACGTCTGAAATAATACGGTAATTACTCATTAAAAACATGTTTGATACTTAAACAATATTTTGAATAAATAAATAAATATGTTCATCGAAGTATAAATTTAAGTAATGCGAGAGTAAAGGCTGCAGGGAGAATAGCATTGTGCGTCAGTTTGTGGATGTACCAACAGACAAACAACAGTTTACTATTCCGAATTTTTCCAGATTTTTCTTTGTCTGGCTTCTTTGTGAAGTCGTGACGGGTGCTTGTCACTGAACGGGCATAGGCTCAGCTTCTAATTCTCTGGATACAAAATGTTACTGTAGAGTTGCCAATTACTTCACAGCAGTGCGTTAGCCAAATTTCTACAGGGATTTAACAGCCAGCACATGATATGATGAAATGGACGTCGAAATTTGGCTTCAGCTGTACATAAAGAGAGCAGCAGATAACAATGAATATGAGCTTTGAGATGTTGCCAAATACCTAACACAATACGGCTGCAGAAATTACGTAGCATCTACAATTGAGGCCTATCGACATGACTACATACTCACAGATCTTAAGTGTTTTATCAACAGCATTGCGCAAACAGTGGCAGCGTACACAAGCCGCTACTATGCAAAGTTATGGGTTAATTTCGTAAAGTCAAGTCTCTCAACTGTCTTGTTTTATTTCAATAATTATTGGCTTCGTTAATGCATTTGGTTTTACACGTTCCATTCAGTAAGTATTGAGTGTTCCAGATCCTATTTTCTATGCGCTAAAGCCAGTTAATATTTCACTGTCATAAAAGTTGGAGCTGGTACCGGATAAATTATCACAATCGGTATTTGACAAATGTAGCGAATTTATTTCATTAGTAAACCAGCTTTATGTGGCATATGTACGATGTCCTGTGAAATAGAAAACGAAGCCGAATTCAAAAGTTAGCAACTTGACTTGATCATTAGTCAACAGATCCACTATAGTGAACTAATTCCGGCGAAAAGAGTTTCTTTCACTACGTGTGATGTAATTCAAACCTTAATTTTGCGAAGTGTGCTACTGAGAGACACCTTCAGCTAACTTTCGCGTGTCTCGTAAATTATTGTAAAGTGAAGTACTTAAAATCGCCATTTATAAGCTAGAACGCTGTTCACACAAACACTCAAATGACCACCCACCACAGTGATCATTGTACCATCAGTGCAATGCCGGTTTGTTATATATTTTGTTACTGTTTTCCTTGTATAACTGTTCTCTAATACTGTAAGTGTTAAATAATAACATCGTGTGCGAGTGTGTACGCTGAAAATCTGGATTAATCCATTTAACACGTCCCATTAGCAGTATTTGTTCCTAATCCACAGAAATTTCGAAGTTAGAATGAAATTGTCAGTACAGGTAGCAACCTATCCACTCATCGCATCGTAATTCTAACTTATAGCAAAAATAGGTCAAAGCGGAAAGCGCATAATTCGGAAATCTGCCCGAATAATTCTAATACGGTCCCTAGGCATTCCATTCACTTTCGTCTGTTGAATTCTTGTATAAAGCGAAACGTGCCTAACGCGGAAACGGAATGAAAATTTTACGAATTCACTTGTACAATGAAATCTCTGCAAATCACACTTAAGTGCCTGGCAGACGGTACATCGAACCACCTTCACAATAATTCACTATTATTCCACTCTCAATTAGCGAGCAGGAAAAACGAACACCTATATCTTTCCTTGCGAGCTCTGATTTCCCTTATTTTAAAACGATGATTGTTTTTCCCTATCTAGATCGGCTTCAAAAAGATTTTTCTCCTTCGGAGCACAAACTTCGTCATTGAAATTTCGTGAGAGGATCCGATCACAACGATAAACGCGTTTTCATGAGTGGTCCAAATCCTGTACCATGAGCGTAACATTTTCTCCCCTATTCTTCGATAACACAAAACGTGCTGCCCTTTTTTGAACTTTCTCGACGTACTCCGTTAATGCTATCTGAAAAGGATCTCAGATCACGCAGCATTACTTCAAAAGAAGACCCTCAAACGTAGTGCAAGCAGTCTTTTTAGTAGATCTGTAGCATCTTCTGAGTGTTCTGCCAACAAAACGCAGTCTTCGGTTTGCTTTACCCTCAACATTGGCCGGCCACTGTGACCGAGCGATAGCATCTTCTGAGTGTTCTGCCTACAAAACGCAGCCTTCGGTTTGCTTTACCCTTAACATTGGCCGGCCAATGTGACCGAGCGGTTCTAGGCGCTTCAGTTCTGAGCCGCGCTGCTGCTACGGTCGCAGGTTCGAATCCTGCCTCGATCATGGATGTGTGTGATGATTATTAGATGATAGTGTTTAAGGGCGCACAACAACGAGGTTATCAGCGCCCGGTGTGTGATGTCCTTAGGTTAGTTAGGTTTAAGTAGTTCTAAGTCTAGAGGACTGATGATCTCAGATATTGAGTTCCGTAGTGCTTAGAGCCATTTGAATCCTCATCATTTTCTGTGTCTTGTTTCCAATTTAATTCGTTCGTACCTGTGAGTCGTAGGTGTTTTGTTGAATTTACGGCCCTTATTTTGATCGATTTCTCGTGTAACCAAAGTTTAACGGATTCCTTTTAGCACTCATGTGGATGATCTCACACAGACCAAACGCTCTACAAATGTGGAACATGTGGGTGGAGGCGACTGGATGCAATCCAGTACAGTGCTACACTACGCCACCCAATCAGTAAAATAGTTAATTTGCGCAAGGTTATGTGATGGTAGCACGGGTACAAGTGACATAAAAGTCGATACTATGCGCACAATGATGGAAAATACGTATATATTGAGAGAAAATACGCTGAAACTCAGGGAAATTGAGGAAGTAATTGCGTGTCTTCTGGTTAGCGCAGAACGATTATTGTACATGGGGACAATTATGCGACAGCAAGAGGAATCCGAGAAAACGTCAACATGGAAGCGAACAAAACCTGTGAGACAGTTATTTTTTTCCGTCGAGAAAGCATTCTGCTGTACGTTTACTGTGGCATCAATGATACGCGCGAGTTGACTACTGTATTTGACGCTTTTAAGGAAAACAGAGAACCATCTGCCTCTAAACTTATGTTCATCTGCGCTATAGGATAACAGAGAGTGGACGGGGTGCTCGATTGAGATGGAACTGTAACGAGGTATGATTTAATGGCAGACTAGTGATGCATTCTAGAGAGGGAGAGAGATGTTGGCACTGGTCATTTGACCATTTCTTCCGCTGTTCTGTCAGGATGCATCAGTAGCTTGACATAGCTTGTGTCCGACTCGTATACAACCACGTGATCTCTATTTGACTTAGAGCACTGTCTACTTGCGATCTTTAACAGTAAACGTCTCCGTCATTACAGGACTCCCATCTCATGTATTATGAAACGTGACCATCATGTTTCGACACATTCCTCTAAACGAACGAAGATTTATGCGATGTACTCCATTCCCTTGTTGCATCTTGGATATAATATCGAGACTTCAGTTTCATTCTAAGTTAGCTATAGGTGTTTATGAGACCCTGCAATCCCCATGTATACATCTCCTTGACAGATGCCCTATTTACGGAGTTAGTGGCGGCATGACGTGTAATTTCACATGTCGTACGAAGCTGCTTGTAAGAGGTATTCTCAGTTACTAACGATCATTTTATATAGCACTGATGTGAGCGTAGTATAATTTCAGAACCGTGATCGGATGTGAACAGTGGACGCTATACATCTCTGGAAAGCTACACTGTGCACGTACCAAGCAGAATAAATATTTTAAGGACATCATTTTTTCATTTTAAATTTTGTTACCGTAGTTCATCGTAGAGAAGCCTGCAGGGATGCGCTGGAAATATATTTCTTGCATTCGCGTGTTAACAGCGCTGCATTCAACGTGACTGATAGGTCGGAAACTGAAGCGATCTAAGTTTACAGCCTGTTTCAAGTGCAGAACCGAGTAGCCTCATGCGTGTGTGTGTGTTTATGTTCCCTCTTACCAACACCCTCGTGGTACCGATTCCAGACACTAGAACAATACTTCAAAATTGATAGCGCCATTGATTTACGTAAAACGCTTCGAGCTCCAACCGTCTGGAGCTACATCACGCACAAAAATCACCCGTATCTAGTTCTCCTTAACGGTCTGCTATTACATCACAACACTTTCAAATCTACTACTATAACCTCCTCGACATGGGCGGGTCTGGAGAAATCTTGTTCACCTGGATGGGCGAGGACTCGGCAAACTCCATTCGTTCACGAGACGCGGAAAATAACGGTCTACTTCTGGTCAGCTGCAGTTTAAATCGGTAATGGTGCTGCAGAGCGGGTTGGTCAAACAAAGGGTGGGTGGGGGGGGCGGGTGTCTCTCTGTCTCTAATTTATCCTAAGACTACGAGAATCCTCTGTGACTCCCATCTGCATAATCACAAATGAAGCACTATGCTCGAGGTCCATGAATACTTTGATGATGTATATGTTCGACAATTAACAGTGAAAGGACGTACTGGACAGTCATCTATCAACATTCGCAATGTTACTCGCAAAGTAGAGAAGGGGCTGTTTAGCTATGATACTAAAATTGGGAAACATGCTGTCACATCATTGATTGGTGTCGAAATTACTGTAAAATTGCTAAAACTGTTCACACTATCATCTATGTGGCTTATTATTACAGTACACTGACGGTGTCTTTTCCATTCACTCCGTCCAATGGTATGCTGTTGGCTACCACGTAATGACTGACTTATATCGCTTGTTTGAATTGGAGAAAGAGGGTTGGTGGGGAGGCAATACCTTCTGGGGATGGCTAGCACCGAAGAAGTGATCGCGTACGTGACTTCAATATGAGGAATCACTCAAAACAGAACACAGAGCCATTAGCTATTCCGTCACTGTGATAGATGAGTTTAAATGTAGAGGTCGTCAGCCGCCTTCAGACAGCATTTTGGAAACTTTCCACAATGCTTCCGAACTATTCCAGTTTCCTTGTGTTGTAACTGTCTTTTATTTAAAATCATCCACTGTGCGTGGTGTGTTATGGCAGCAGCAGTAACAACATGAGTTGTTCTGTGTGACATCTAGTTTTCTGTGAGAAGGACTGGATCTGAATGTGTTAATGTCAGCTACCTCGAAGTGTGGCAGTATACAAAGCGTGTTACAGAAGAAAAAAACAATGTTTCAAACAATGACACTGGGTCACAGGGAGGGTCTCTTCGACTTACAGTATAGTTTGTGGGATTTGTGGGATACGATCATCCTCCTAGAGTAGAGGCAATCGATCAGTAACTGTATATTTAATAGGATCGACACATGCCAGTACGCAGACAGCATTTATTTTCAATATATGAGAGGAGGGAGATGCGGTAAAAGTCTTATCGTGCTCTCTATCAGATAAAGTTAGTGGAGCTTTTATATTTCGTTATTTTTCTCTGTTGGATAGTACAGAATAACGAAGTTGGTATGTTTGGGTGACACACGTGAATGGGCCCTAAGGGACGCAGATCTGTGGTGCTTGTATGTAGTTTGGGGACACATCACAGTGCCGTAGCAAAATCCTCATCCTTCTCCCATTTCCCGTTTTCATCGAATGGTCAAAAGGTGGTCCCGTCGCAATAACTCAGCCTGTTTCTACCTCTACTGAGGAGGTAGATGTATCTTCTTCTCACTTCTACTCGGTTCTAACTTACATTGGAACGATCACATGCACAAAGCTGCAGGGACGGTAGTCGGAGGGGGGGGGGGGGGGGGGGAGGCAGATGCAAAATGCATAGGGACTACCTAAAACCACGTTGGAATTTTACTGTAGCAGATTGATTCGGGGAAAAAAATGGTTCAAATGGCTCTGAGCACTATGGTACTTAACATCTGAGGTCATCAGTCCTCTAGAACTTAGAACTACTTAAACCTAACTAACCTAAAGACATCACACACATCCATGCCCGAGGCAGGATTCGAACCTGCAACCGTAGCAGTTGCGCGCTTCCGGACTGAAGTGCCTAGAACCGCTCGGCCACCGCGGCCGGCGGTTCGGGAAAGGTGACTCGTTTAGAGATATGAGAGTGCCAGAAATATGATTCACTAGTGGCCGTAATCATTAAAGGACTTCTCCATAGGATCCAAAGCAGGTATGTGATTGAATGGAAAGACTTGATTCCAAATCCCAGACAGCATATTTACCGAAAGCGTAGCACTAGCGATGTGAAAAGCTAGTGTAAATTTCTTACGACCTCAATCAGCACACCATCTACTTTTGTTTGTGATCCTTCTCAATCAACCATCTCCTATACCCCAATTGATATATCATCGAACTTCTGACATGGCATCGAGACAGAATGCGTTATAAATACTGGAGAATTATCTAGCGGTGGCGGCGTGAGGCAGTTGCAAATACTGGTTTCATACCACGCTCCTTAGCCGAACCACTTTCAAAATTCGGTAATTTTGTTATGAGGTAGCACCGTCGGCGACGTGTAACCGCACGGTTGGTTTGAAACTATACACTCTGGTGATGAGCGTCTATATTAAGTGTCACGGTATTTGTCTGGAAAAAACCACTTAGTTCAGAGGTAATGCCATACGTAGATTTATAAAGCCAGTATAGCTTTTCACATGGACACTTGCATTCACCTGTAGAACCAAGACTGCTTCTGATGGTAATATGGTTGTGTTTTTTAACATCTGGTGGTTTGTAAGACGATTACGCCTCTCTTTCTAAGACACAGTGATACTACTCGCTAGAAAACGTATGAGATATGAGCACCCATAACTGATTTTCGATCAGTATTATTTCTATCGATGGCAATCAGTTATTGACGAAGTATTATACTTACTAGTACAGGATGCGTGATAGGTTCACCATGCGCATGTAAAGCGTGTGCATCCGCATGTGTTCCGACACGTGCAAAGGAAATGAGTATGTCCTGTCGTAAGGAAGGTATGGACTTGACGTGGAATGCTATGATAGCAAACGGAAGAGTATGTGAAATCATAAGAATGGTACAGATATTTCTATTTCTAGAGCCACAGCTGTCTACAGGGTGTATTTCTGACACTTCACTCATTGTCGAATGTCCAATTGAGACTGCAATCGTAATATTTAATTGCAAGTACGGGGACAAAATATATATGAGACTGTTTTTTTTTGTTTTTTTTTTCTTTTTTTCTCTAGGACGATTCTGTCTGTGTGTACTTGGCGTGCAGCGCCGGTGACCTGGGGCGGGAATGATTCACATTTCCGGCTAATGGAAGGGGCTATCCAACTATCCAAATGGAGAGGCCTGTTTGGCTATAGAAATGTAGCTGCAGGTGAAAGACGGGTGGAGGATACGTTTTCTGGTTCTCTAGACACGAGAAACACAGTTGATTTTGTAAATTGTAGGGATGATTTGGAATCTGTTACCAACATCGGTATTCGAGAGTGGAAATATCAGTTTACTTTATTTTTTTCGAGTTCTCACATAAAGGTCTTCGCAGACAGGATAACTTTCTAGTTACTCAGTGGTTTACAGCATGCTCCACCTCGCTAAGGTTTCGGGTTTGTAGAGAAATAATTTCCTGTCTATATCTTCGGAACTATGTTGCGCGAGCAGTCGGTAGGATACTGTCATGTACTTGATATCGAGAAGTGTCATGTAAATGGTATAATATAATGGCAAACCATGTGAAAATACATGTGTCCTAGTAATCCCAGAGACTGGAGATGTGTGTATAAAAACAAGGAAGCAAGCAGGTCGGGTCCAGAAACAGTAACGCGTTTGTGCCAAAGGGAGCCGACCCCGAATTTGTAGAACAGTTCTGCGAGTGACTTCAGTCCACTGATGGCGGTCTGGTCACGTGTCGGGAGTGGATGATTTGTGACTGTAGGCTGTGGGTAAATATCTAGTGCTGCGAGGTGTACATATGGTGCTGTCTTTCTTTGTGGTATATGTACAAGTGCCTGGTGGTCGATAGCTATACGAATGATGTGGAAGGGGCGATTTTCTATGGTGCAGGATATGAATTGTATATTTACTACATTCATATGGTATGCGATTGTCGAAATTGCCATGTTGGAAATCGGTTTCACACTCTAATATTCAAGCTTCCACCCTCAGTGGCAGAGCGGTGTAATTGAGTAAACGTCTTTCCATATTTGATGATCTGTAGGCCACTTTGCAGGGTTCAGTTGTCTGTGTAGTGTGGTTATCAGTACAAAATTGTTTTTGCCGCTGAAAGTTTCGTCTGCAGATAGAAAAAAATGGTGTACAGTGCTTCCACTCCAGCCGCATCAGTAATTTGGAGGGTAAATTCATTAACGCTCATTCGGAATGCTCCATTAATATTCACAAGTCGTTCTTTGTGCTGAGGCATAGGAGTGTCTACAAACTGATTCGAACAAGATGGAAGCAAGGTATCTATGGAAAGTTCTGAGAAAGCAAGTATTCAAAGACAAGTTGAAGCAGACCATTCACCTCTGGTGGGGATGCTGTTATTCATCCGCCACAGTGGCATTAGTACATCTCCAGACCAGTAGCTGTAGGATACTGAAAATTCCCGTCGTTTTTCTCTTCTGTAGGACAGAGTTAGTTTCGAATTCTGTTTGCGTAATTGTTCTGATTCACCCCCTCACCCCCCCCCCCCTGTCTGTGCTTAGACAGTGCTCTCTTTCCTAATAACAAGAATGCTTATATGATTAACGGTGTTTTCGAAAGCATGCACAGACATGATGAAGGCTTTTAGCGATGAGAACGTTTAACGTTTCTGAGATGCATGTTGACAGAAGGACGTCACGATTTCCAGGAAGGGGACACATGATGCCTCGTTAGGACCAACGGGAAGAACGCAATCGGTGTTATTCTGGGCTATTTTTGTAAATAGATCGCAGCACAAGTGTACGGCTAGATGCAGCTCGCATATCCTGTTATCATCGCAATGTAAAAAGCAGTCGATGTTGTGTTGGAAAGCAAAGGAACGGATTTTTGCAGCATGTGGAGGGTGAGTCGCTCGGCAATTAGGTCTTCGTCAGACCGCAGGTAGAGAGATGGATCACACCAGTAGCTGTGAAACGTGTGTGCGGTCCAGGGGATGACTTGGCACTTATTTACATAGAGATGTGACGTCAGTATAACGCACGGAGAACTAACTGTAGACGTGAGTTTCACATGCCATCGGCAGTGGAGCGAGAGCAAATAGCTAGTGTTCTGGAGCTGGCTTGCATCCGGCTGGCCCGGCAAAGCTTCTGCGAGAGTTGGAGTCTCTCATATTTGCAGTATATTATAGTCCGAAAGCGTTTTTTACGTGAACTGAGTGTTTGTGCACTGGATTATTTTCAGCTGTGTAAGTGTTGTGAGCGTGTTTGCATAGTGTTATACCGGGTAATCAAAAAGTCAGTATAAATTTGAAAACTTAATAAACCACGGAATAATGTAGATAGAGAGGTAAAAATTGACATACATGCTTGGAATGACATGGGGTTTTATTAGAAAAAAAAAAAGAAACAAAGTTCACAATATGTCCGACAGATGGCTCTGGAAAGCAAATCGTCAGTAACTGTGCATGACAATCGTGTATAAAAGGATCTGTAATGAGAGATTCAGATGCGCCAGCAGCCACAGCATGTTGACGTTACCTGAAAAGGCGCTTTTAGTGAAGCTGTACTATCAGACGCGTGAAAGATCTCTTGCGAGCATCGTTTAGTGATGATCATGTGCTCAGCTGCCACTTTCGTGATTTATTCAGTTTTCAAATTTATACTGACTTTTTGATAACCCGCTACATGCATTATCTTTTGACTATTTCCGATTGGTTTTGGTGTCTGCTGCAATACTTTGAGAACAGGTGTGCAGTTCACGATTTAGACAATTGGTGATTAGCAAGCGTGTTTGTAGGGTCTTTTAGATGCATTATTTAGACTATTTACGAGTTGTTTGCCTTTCTGCACATCAATGTAATGCATTATTTCGGTGATTTACGAGTAGTTTGCTTGTCTGTAGACTATTTACTGAGACCCCCAAGTATGCTAGAGTAAGTGTTTTGTAGCAGTGTAATAAATAAACTACGTGAAATCCACCCCCAAAGAAATTGTATGCATTATTCCTACAGTTAACGAATGTCTGTACATCAGTGTACAGCATTATTCCGTGGATTTACGAGTAGTTTGCAGCTCTGTGTGCTGTGTAGTGTGACCCAAAGCACATCAGAGCGAGTGTTTTGTGCCAGTGTCATAAATATGCTAATTCAAATCCCTCCCTAAATAAATTGTTCTAAAATAAATAAAGTACACTCCCTCATCTCTCCAGCAGCCCAGCACAGGTGGAGTCCTTTTCCCACCATTTTCCTCCACCCCAGACTGCCATCTTGGATTATGTCATGTAAGGGACAACAGAAACCTCTGGTGGCAGTACTGTGTACTAGGTCAGTTGGACTCCGTATCTTGGGGTGAACACACTAGATGGAGGAACTCCCTCAAATTGTGTAGATAAAGACTGTTTAAATACTTACATCCATCCTATCCAGCACAGTATGAGTCCTTTTCCTGCCAATTCATAGGAAGAGATTACAGTCAGATGACTTAGGTTAATGGATAAAGCCCAAGTGACCTATTTTCCCGCCATTTTCTTAGGTTAGTAGAGGTAGCCATTATGTGATGCATTGTGCTGATGGAATTTGAACTTTTGGTTGTTTGGGGGAAGAGACCACACAGCGAGGTCATAGTCTCATTAGATTATGCCCTTTCAATGGAACCATTCCGGCATTTGCCTGGAGCGGTTTTAGGGAAACCACAGAAAACCTAGATCAGGATGGCTGGACATAGGATGAATTTGAACCTCTCACCATTTTCTGGGGGATGGGAAGTTAGGGGGTTAGGTTAGTAGATGTAGCCCAGTTGACCTATCTTCTCACCAAAACGTGAAATTCCTGCCATGACGTCATTGGGACATTGCCATATCTATTGTGGCCGTCATGGATCCGCCATCTTGAATAAATATGGCTACAATCCAACTTGTGGATGTACAAACTTTGCTCCACTACTGACATTTACCCCCAAAAACACAATGACAGCAAGCAAAAAACGTCAAACTGATATAGGCTGACCAATGTGCTTGGATATACAAATGAACAGCATTCCATTGCAAGTGTATAATACACAGAAAATGACAACCTACATTACACTGATTTGACAAAGCAGATTGGATACCTCTTCATATCACGTTGGCATAGTGCAGCAGCTCAGCATGGCATGTACTCAACAAACCGTTGAAAGTCTCCTGGAGCTATATTGAGCCAAGTAGCCTCTATAGCCGTCCATAACTGCGGAAGTTTAGTTGGTACAGAATTTTGTGTTCATAAAAGTTCGGCGCGATTCGTGTCGGGCGATTTGGGTGGTCAGATCATTGGCTCTAATTGAACAGAATGGTCTTCAAACCAATCGCGAACAGTTGGCATGACACCATTGTTTCGGAACAAGAATTTCATGAATGGCCGCAAATGGTCTCCAAGTACCTGAACGTAACCATTTCCAGTCACCGACTGGTTCATTTGGACCTGAAGTCCCACTCCATTTCATTTAAACATTCCGCACAACCATTGGAGTCACCACCAGCTTGCACTGTGTCTTGTTGACAGCTTGGAAACATGGCTTCGTGCGGTCTGCACCACACTCGAACCTGCCATCAGCTCTTACCAAAGGAAATCGGGACTCGTCTGACCAGACCACTGTTTTCCCGTCATGTACGGTCCACCCAATGTGGTCACGAGCCCAGACGACGCTCTGTAGGTGATGTAGTGCTGTTAGCAAAGGCACTCATGTTCGTCTGCTGCCCATTAACACCATACTTCACCGGTCTGCCCTAATGGGTAATTTCGTCGTACGTCTCACATTGATTTGCAGTTATTTCATGCAGTGTTGCTTGTCTGTTTGCATTAAAAACTCTACACAAATGCTGGTGTTCTCGGTCGTCAAGTGAAAGCTGTCGGCCACTGCGTTTTCCATACAGAGAAGTGACGCCTCATATCTGATATTCTGCCACACCCGTCACGCCGTAGATCTCAGAATAGTTAATTCCTCAAAGATTTCCAAAATATAATGTCCTGTGCATCTAGCCCCAACTGTTGATTCCCGTCGAGCTGCCATACTCCGTCAGAAACAATTTCACATAAATCACCTCAATACAAATGACTGCTCCGTCAGTCAACTGCCCTTTTATACCTTCTGTACGCGGCATTACCGCCATCTGTTCTGTACTACGAATTGCTTCCCAGAGGCGAAACCATCAGTGCTGACGTTCATCGTCGACAATAGAGACTTCCCGCAGACACAATACAAGAACAACAACCAGGAAGGCTTCGAAAAATGATGCTGCTACACCATAACGCCCGCCAGAACTGACATAGGCTGTACAAAGACCCCCATAGCACTATAATCAATCATTGGAGGTGTGTACAATCTCTTGGTGAGTAACTAGGTGGCTTGAAACCGGTCGTGGTATAATAAGAACTGAACCATGACTAAAGATTGATTTCGTTTATTTCGTCGTGGTATAATAAGAACTGAGCCATGACTAAAGACTGATTTCGTTTATTTCTGAAAAGCTTTCCTACCTTATAGGTTTTATGTGGTCCATTTTTCTTTTTTTTCAGCTCCATGCCTGAATTACAAAATTAAGCTCTCCAAACGTAACATTACCTTTCCGTTCATACGAACACATTGGTCACTTTGGCGTGATGCTCGTACCAAGCATTCATATGACCCTCCATTGCTTTCATAGGTATTCGCTGTATACAATACAGAAGAGAACAGTATTCGATTGCGAAATGGGCTGTTTTATTACAGCAACTTCTGTAATAAAACGAGAGGCTTCGCAATCGACTGCTGTTCTTTTCTTCATTGTATTCAAAGATCGCTGCGCACAATACGATCGCCTCGATTCCTGACTGATTAAAGAAATGTCTATGATGTAGTCTATTGTATGGAGTCATCGCAGCGAGGTGGCTCTACGTGGAGGCGCAACAGTGTTGTTTCACTCCAGGATAACATCCTTGGCGGACACCAAAAGTTCGTCCAAGTTCTACCTTTTCATTTCCTGGAATCTGAACTGCCTGGGCCAATGACTAGCAGACTTCCAGTTGGAGGCAAATGCTGAGTGAGTTGCAGCCAACACGATAGCTATTGCAGCACTAGGGAACGACCGAGCGCCCACGTCTACAAACATAGCATATTGTCACCGTGGTAGCCGGAAGACACCATCATACCAGTGGCAAAGCAGTAGGAAGGAAGGTCTATGTAAAATGCAATAATAAGTATTGAGGTACAGAACCCGTAGAAAAGAACCTCTGAAAGGCGAAATTGCGAAAAACTAAAGCCACTAGCAGAGCTGAAAACTAGGGAGAAACACGACTCATGGTGTCATTGCCATTCTCACCGCCGCACAACGCATGTATAACGCCAACCCCTCATACCAAATGACTCACTTGCTGAGTACTGATTGCTGACTCCCCATAGCGTGGACTCGGCCATTGTTTCTATTGTGACTTGGCAAGACAGCCAAGCCACTAGGAGGTGAAGCCGAAAGGCACGCGTTTAAGCTCACGCAGGATGGCGTGAGGTCTGGAACAGTTAAAGGATTTGAGTCTAGCAAATAAAGTATGTAGCTGTTGGAATACTTAACTTTAATCCATAATTGGTGAACATCGGTCTGACGGTACATGCATCACAAGATAAATAGCAAATGATAATGGCGCCTTGCTAGGTCGTAGCAAATGACGTAGCTGAAGGCTATGCTAACTATCGTCTCGGCAAATGAGAGCGTAATTTGTCAGTGAACCATCGATAGCAAAGTCAGCTGTACAACTGGGGCGAGTGCTAGGAAGTGTCTCTAGACCTGCCGTGTGGCAGCGCTCGGTCTGCAATCACTGACAGTGGCGACACGTGGGTCCGACGTATAGTAACGGACCGCGGCCGATTTAAAGGCTACCACCTAGCAAGTGTGGTGTCTGGCGGTAACACCACAGTTTCAGTTGCAACTATCAAGCAAGAAGGGAGCATATGGTAGTCGTTCCTTGGTACGCCTAGCTATATTTGACCATCTATCAAGGCACAAGCTCTGCTGGAAGGATTCTACCAGCTGTAGTGCCAACTGCCAAGGCAATCCTGATGCGGCGTGGGGACTGCCTTCACCCTGCAGACATGCTGGAGGCTTCACCTACATGTGACCATATTGCTGTTGCATCAAATCCCTTCGAGAGGGAGGGCCTCTACTGCTTCTCGTCCCTCTCCTGTGCAGACATAGATGCTACCTGCTCCTGTCGCCTAAACGGGGGCTGAGCGTTGACCTCTGCAGCAACTATTCCAGGTGAAACTGTGATTGTATCTCCTGGATGCAGAACTTCACCGTCAACGAGAGCACTTTGGAGATGGACATGAAGAGTAGAGGCCATTGGCCTTAGTGATTCCACAGCCACCCTGTAACTTAACTACCACCATGTCACACCTCAGTGTGCTGGCTGAATTACAAATTGAGCAGATGCTGGTCTTTCCCTGCTGACAAGGCCACCACTCTGCTAGACTGACTGTGGCGCAGTGCCTTGGAAGACAGTCCTGTTTAATAAATGTATTATTGCCAATAATGTTGTCTTGGAGATCTTGACTGTAGCTAGGTCTTCACTAATGGCATCCTACCCAGACGTACCCTGACGATTCTAGAGGTCTATGACCGGATACTTATAGGAACAAACGTTTTCCAACATGCCCATGACCACTTCGTGAATTAAGTTGTTGAATTTGTGGTGCATCAATGCTGACTGTTGAACGTGTCTATAAGGAATGATGTACTATACAACAAACAAAAAGAGGTCACAAATATAGCCTAACCAGCAGTTACTGTGGACGAGTACAACATGTAGTATTTCATACTTATTAACCAGACATATCTTACAATTTTTCCTACTTCGCAGTTTAATATCAGTGATCAATGACTAAATAGCTAATCATCACGGATTCCTACCTCAATCTTGACTGTGTTAGTGTGCGAATACAGAATAGTAGTAAGTAGAAAAAACTGAAGTTGTAGGTAATTTGAGGCTATACAGCTGCGTAATTAGGTACACAGGGCTGACAACTCTTGCAGTGTAAGGCTGTAACCCAGCTGTGCACTGAGGTTAACCGAGCTCGAATGACACATACAGGGTACCCAGTGACACCCTGTACTTACATGCTGGGTGCTGGACCTGTAGGGCGATGACGAATGCAATCTGGCAAGAATTGTTCTCCTTGGAACCTCCAAACAGAACATGTTCTTCATGTCTATACGCAGCATCTAGATTCCCTGAAAAGAAGTCGTGCAGCAACTCCTGTGTGGTCACACCAGTTTTACCGAGCCTCTGTCCGCTTTTACATCCAGGACACCCCAAAAAACAGTCACCGTGCAGACAGTCAGTGGTGATCCAGACGTAGTCGTGCAGTGTGGATACTAGTCTTTGTACAGGAGGTCCATTTCCTCATGATAGTTAGTTACGTAGCATGACTGTACGTTCCACGTTCCTGTACAGCCGAGTGAATTATATGGATGTCATCTGAGGCGCTAGTCGCTGATGTTCAGTATGGCGTTGGGTATGGATCCTCTTGAAGCCATCGATTGAAAATTCTAATGACAATAGTGGGAGCCAGAGAAACACGAGGGAAAATGTCGTGGTGTAAATAAGCCACGGTATCACCACTGTCAAATGCCAATACGTGGTGGCAGATTTTCTCATTCCTGAAAATGATTTATCAGTTTTCATTTTGCTACTTTACAGATTGTAACTTCTGAAAATAACTGTAAATCCCCTCCTGACTACAGCGCTACAGCGGTCTTCACTATACCTCTCAGACAGCGTCTGAAAGACAGTGACATATTCTAACGGAGAGGGGGGAAAATGAACTTGCGTAGTTTTTAATAATTCACAGTGTGATTGCAAACTCCAGCCATTCCTCCAGACAGCAGGCAATCAATGCCCCATGGACAAACCACACAACTTTGTTTACTTTTTCACACGGAGTGTCAGGTGACAGTCGTCCCACGTGTACCTTTTCCAGGGTCCACTGAATCACTCATGAACTGCTGCTTTGTGACACGTGTAGCATCCCACACAGCCACTGTTCTTGTCCCCACATACACTTGCGGGCTGTGGTGCACCTAAATTATTTATCCATATGTTCGATGCAACTACTAAATCACACAAAAGGCACACAAATAGGGTGTGTTAACATACGGCATCGTACATTTATAGATGAAACTAACATTATCCCTTGTGAAAATGATCAGAAAATTATGTTCTGTTTCATAAATAATTTTAATGCCTTTCGAAGGAATCATTTCGTTGTTTTGTCCATTAACAACCGTGTTACGCAGGGTTACGTTAATTGCTCTCCTTAGCTGTGCGGAATTTTGTTACCATTTCTCTGCTTTCATTAGTATGTATTAATTACTGTTCCTTATCTAGCACTATTTCCCTTATTAAAAATTTCTTTGGCTGATGATGACAATTTAAGACAATAATGAGATTTCCGCACTGGTTCCCGTTAATACCTCCACTTTTTCTACGATCATGTAACAGCGTTTTCTGACAACTCTAAAAATTGTGTCTGAAAATTCTCATATTAACGAATCAGAGGTTGTGAAATGAGCTGTGGTGCAAGAATTGATGGAGAGCATGCGTAAATCACGTAGTTGATGAATGGAGGCTGTTATCTAATGGGGAGAAATGAAGTTTCAGCAATGGTAATGGTATTGATGGCAGTACCACTTAAGCGGTTAGTAAACTAGATTTTCCGCAGTTTCTTCATCAGAAAAGAAGTAGATATTCCAAAATTATGAGCAAGAACAACTGCCAACACGACAAAATTAAAGGTTGATATCCTCGGTGTAGAAAAGCAGTTTAAACCACCTTATAAGGGCATGGCCTACGGTCCAGACTGTATACCAGTTCCGTTCCTTTTAGAGCATGCTGATACAATAGATACATCTTTATCAATCGTATACAGCCGCTATTTCGATGACAGGTCAGTCGCTTAGGACTGGGATGTAGCAAAGGTCACAATGTTAGTCCTAAAGTGAAATGGGAGTAATCCTCTAATTTACAGATCCATATCACGAACGTCTATTTGCAGTAAGATTTGGGAACATAAAATGTGTCCAGACATTAAGAATCACCCCGAAGAAAAGGATTTATTGACAAACAGCCAACACGGATACAGAAAACATCGTTCTTGTGAGACTCAGCTAGTTCTTTATTCTCACAAAGTAATGAGTACCATCGACAGGGTAACTGATTTCATATTTTTAGATTTAAGAAGGCTTTAGATACCGTATCTCACAAGCGAATTTTAAAGAAATTGCGTGCCTACAGAGTAGCAGTTGTGAGACCGTATTCGTGATTTCCTGTCAGTAACTGACGGAAAGTCATCGCGTAAAACTAAAGTAATATCTGGCTTTCCACAAGCCTGATCTACGTAAACGCTTTATAAGACAATCTGAGCAGCCCTCTTACCCTGTTTGCAGATAATTCTGTCATTTACCGCCTTGTAAGGTTACCAAATGAACAAAACCAGTTCCAAAATGATTTAGACAAAACATCTGTGTAGTGCAAAATGGGCAATTGACTCTAAATAACGAAAAGTGCGAGGTTACCTAGACGAGTGCTAAAAGGAATCCGCTAAATTTCTGTTACACCACAAGCCAGACAAATCTTAAGGCCGTGAATTCAATTAAATACTTAGATATTGCTGTTACAAATAACTTAAAGTGGAACAATCTCAAATAAACTGTTGTGGGAAACGTGAATCAAGGACTTCGTTTTATAGGCAGAACACCTAAAGGATGGAACAGGTCTACTAAGGTGATTGAACATACTACGCTTGTCCGTCCTCTTACAAAGTACTGCTGCGCATTGTAGGACCCGCATCAGACGGAACTGACGGCGGACATAAAAAAAAGGCGAAGAATGACAGCTGGTTTTGTATAATAGCGAAACAGGGAAAATGTGTCACGGGTATCATACACGACCTGGGGCGCTAATAATTAAAACAAACGCGCTTTTCTTCAGGGCCGGACCTTTTCATAAAATTTCAGTCATCAACTTTCTCCTCTGAATGTGAAAATATTTCGTTGGCGCACGTTTAGAGAGGGAGAAATGCCTTTTGTAATAAAACAAGAGAGAACAACTCTTACAGGGAAAAAATTAAGTGTTCGGGTTTCCCACGTGCTGTGCGATAGTGGAATGGTAGTGAAATACGTAGACGTATATGTACATGGACATGTAGATGCAGATGTACATTAAAGCTTTAGGGCAGAACTGGATAGTTTGGTCGGACCAACCCTGAGCTATAAAGTGAAAATTTGCTAATGAAAGTTTGAGGGGCGTAAAAATTGCAGAGTGAGTTGGGTTGGCGTTGGTTGGAGGAAGAGACCAAACAGCGAGGTCATCGGTCTCATTGGATTAGGGAAGGAAGTCGGCCGTGCCCTTTCAAAGCAACCATCCCGGCATTTGCCTGGAGCGAATTAGAGAATTCACGGAAAACCTAAATCAGGATTTCCGTACGCGGGATAGAACCCTCGTCCTCCCGAATGCGAGTCCAGTGTGCTAACCACTGCAGAGTGAGTGCAGTTAGTAGTTCCAGGTGGAAGTAGGTTGCATTAATTAGGCATAGAGACGATATACAAGTGGGGAGAGCTGCATGAAGACAGCTTTCAGACTGCGTAACATCACATTTCAGAGCATTGTTCGTGATTACACTGTTTATCTTCGGCGTACGTTTCCACATGACACGGCAATCAAAAGAAATTATTTCAGATAATACTTCCTATCACTTACATGAACTTCCGCTCTTAAAATACTTCTCTGAAAAGCTTCTCTTGCTGCTCTCAATCCCCATGTAGGATCCTGTTCATTTGTTCTGCTCTCAGTCAGTTACCTGCAAAAATTTCAAAGCTAGATTGACAGATTTAGCGTCTCATTTGAAACGTCATCTATGTGAAAGAATACCAGCTTTTCACATTGTTGACCGAATTGAAAGACCCACACTGTGATGCTAAAACGGCAAAACAGAGTATCTGTTAACTTTTGCTACTTCTGTTGCAAGTGACATTACAATGGAGCGACTTAAGCACGTCAGCTGGGTGGTTCCAGGAACGTACAGATGTATTTTATTGTCAAGTTTTCCATTTGTGTCACTGAGTCAGACGATAGCCGTAATGGCGATCTTGAAATATATACGATTGCTTATTTTCTTATGACATATATTATATTAATACTACAACGAGCGTATTCAGTTTCTGTTGTCAGAACTCCACTTTCATGAAACACAGTGAGAAAACTATGGAAATCTTAAGAGTTAGTCTAATTCAGAGTTTCTTTTGTTCTGGTTGTGGGAGACAAAGCTATTCCTTTTGTATTTGTTTGGATTGTTGGCAATGACGAATAAATTATTTGAAGGTCCCGACGTGTACACCTTAATGTGATCCAAATAGAGAAATATATTTTCAAAAGAGTGGTAAAAGTGTTATTTATCGATGCTTCACCATTACAGCTTCCCTCACGCTGTTTTCGGTATTTAATTTTCGTCCATTATACAAGGTGATTCATGAAGATATACAGATATTTGAATGTGTTATTCTACATGTAAAACAAAAGAAAAATTTCATACAAACATAGGTCTTCAAATATTTAGTTACGGAGTTATGGCTAATAAAATATTTTGTCTGAAATTAGCAACTTCGCTAATATGAAGCCATCGCAAAACAGTACGAGGTTGAAGTAAAGCACGATTTCCATTTATTTTGTTGTTATTGATCTGGTGAATCTAATGAAACATGACACAGCCGTGTATTAGCAGTAGTTATCTAGTACATCCTGAGAAGCATTGTACAAGTTAGTGAGTTGTTTCATTCATTTCCTGACCTTGAAACGAGCTGGTTTCGTGTATTGTTCAGTGAATGAACATAATGACTACAGCATATTTAACTGAAACCACGTAGTAACTGTGCTGTTTGTAGATTATATTTTCCCCAGAAATGGACTGGTCGTGGTGCCACACGTTTGTGGCCACCCACATCGACCGATTTATCAGCAATTGATTTTTGTGTATGGGGATGGATAAAAGACATAGTTTATGAGAAAAAAGTTAATACACGTGAGACATTACTTGATAGCATTATAAACCCAAAAAGCGAAGTTAAGAACAACCCTGTGATACTCGAACAAGCAACAAAATCTGCTGTTACATGTGCAGTTAAATGCACTGAACAGGTGGCGCAGTGGTTAGCATACTGGACTCGCATTCGGGAGGACGACGGTTCAATCCCGTCTCCGGCCATCCTGATATAGGTTTTCCGTGATTTCCCTAAATCGTTTCAGGCGAATGCCGAGATGGTTCCTTTGAAAGGGCACGGCCGATTTCCTTCCCCATCCTTCCCTAACCCGAGCTTGCGCTCCGTGTCTAATGACCTCGTTGTCGACGGGACGTTAAACACTAGCCACCACCACCACTGAACACGGTGAAGACATTTTTGAACATTTATTGTGAATATATTGTGAAATTGTATATACACTGTACGAGTTCCTGAACAGTGAGCTTTGTTTTTTTACGGTTTAACATGAATACTCGTGTGCTATCGAATTAATAAAGACAGAGTATCTGAAACATTCATACAGTTTCAGTTGACGTTATTACCATAATTTTTCCAAAATTATGCTCAATACAACTTCTATCGAAAAATTTGAGCAATTGTCAGGAATTTAAAAAGCAAACTGGGACAAGTAGCTCATAAATTAAAAATTTTACCAAATTACGTCTTTTCTCTATGGATGTTCTGGAAAACTACTGCAGATACACATCTCTGACGTATTTTACTAGATTCACCAGATAAATAACAACAAAGTAAATAGAAACCGTGCTTTAATTTAACGTCGTACAGTTTTCTGACGGCTTCATATTAGCGAATTTGATAAATTTCAGCCACAATCTATTATTAGCTGTAACTCTGTAACTAAACATCTGCGAACCTATGTTTGTATGAGCTTTTTTATACTAACGTCCACAAAGAAGAGGTGCCATTATGCCCAACTGACAGCAACATGAGGGCACCTACGTATTTGCTGGCCAAATATAGCACCAGAATTACTAAACCCTTGTGTGGGTAAATGCTCTCATCACGTTCGTAATTCTGTGTATTTCTGAAAACGTCTCGACAACTTCTAGCAGAAAGACTCAGATATCCTGGTGAGTTTTGACATTGTTTCATTATTCACCAGGGTGCCTCTTCGAGATTCAGTTGAGCTTATTGCACAGAAATTTGATGAGAAGATGACCGAACTTTCCAAGCACGTTCTCAGCTCCACGTATTTTCTCTTTAATGGAGAACACAATGAACAAAGACAAGGAGTCGCAATGGGAGGGGGGGGGGCACTTTCGCCTGTGGTCGCGACCTTCTCTATGGAGTACTTCGAGGAGGAAGATCTAGCGTCATCCAAATGGAAACATACTTGTCTTCTACGTTATGTGCATGACACGTTCGTGATCTGGCCCCATGGAAGGGACAAGCTCCTAGACTTCCTTACACACTCCATACATCCGAACATCAAATTCACTATAGAGACCGAAGCAGAAGGAAAATTACTATTCCTGGACGTCATGGTCAACAGAAGAGCAGATGGCACCCTGGGCCATGGGGTGTACAGGAAAGAAACGCCCACCGACCTGTATTTGCAAGCGGATAGCTGCCACCACCCTGCTCTGAAGAATGGGGTGCTAAAAACGCTGGTGCACAGGACGCGCTCCATCTCTGACGCATAGTGTCTGACCCAAGAGCTGGAACACCTCAAAACTCAATTCTGGGGAAACGGGTACTAGGAATGGCATATCAGACGCGCTTTCCGCCCCACCCTCCCTACAGTACAGCGTGTGGAGACAGAAGGAGTCACAGAGAAAGATATAGCCACTTCTTATATACCTTATACTGACACATCAACTGAGATTGCGGCTACAACCTCAGCAGAGCATGGGAACCAGCACTGAGTCAAATTAAAAAGACGCTCAGCTAAGGAAACGAACGGGAAACTATGGCTGACGAGGTAATTACGCCGACGCCGCCACAGACGCCGACGCCAGCGTCTCACCGACCGCTGACGCGCGGGCGCCTCACGAGGGGAGCATATTTAAGACGGCCGCCCACCCTCAGGAACTCAGTTCCTCAGCGCACCTGACGATGGCGAAAAGTCTGATCGCCGAAATATTGTGCCCGTTGGACACTATGGACCGGCAGTACACCCGTGGACTGTTCGAGCAACAATGTTGGGAATGAGTCACCATTCTAAGGTGCAACAGTTGCAAAGCACCACAGAAAACGTGAGTTCCGTTTCCAAAATTTATATACGGATTCCTGACACTAGAATTTCACCCACTAATTAGACTAGTAATCAGACCTTAGATTCTGGTGTTGAGGATGCTACTGATTTGCACACGGCTTATGTGTAGAATTCAAAACTTGATTGGTTATCGAATGAACTCAACGATTTTCCTACTTCTTACACAATTAATCTGATTGCCAACAGTATGTCAGAAGACAGAATAGTGCAAAGTGCTCGGTCTGTTCTTTGAAATCCGTCGGATTTTATTAGCGGTGATTGTGCATATAGTGGAACACACGAGACGTACTTGATTTTAGATCGTTTCCACACCACAAAACACAACACAGTGGACACTCGACGCATCAGTTGAAAAGAATACGGAAGTGACACTTCAAAATCTCATGTAAATCATGGTTAGCTTGAATACACAGTTACGACGAGAAATGCCAGAAACACAATTTGACAACACGAATCAGTTACGACAATAAATACCAATAATATAATTTGACACCACCACTCAGTTCAATGGACGATTTAATAAAAATGAACAATTTTCCAGCATACGTGACGAGCTTGAATAATACACAGAAACGACTGGTAACCGTTTTAAATAGAGATATTAGAGATAGAGATATTAAGGCCAGTGGAAAACGTCTTTGCGATAAAATTTAAGCTACGGCCAGCCGATGCACAGACAGTACCAAACCTGGGAGAGATGATGTTAATACTTTAAGACGTCAATGTACTGAAACTTTAAAAAGCTTACAAATAAAATCCAATCAGTTAATGAACGATTAGATCAAGAAGACACTCGATTAGATGCTCATCTAAAGGGTATACGGAATGAGTTTTTCGATGAAAAAATCGATTTTTGAGTAAATGCATTTTCGAAAAATTTAGACTCTCCCGTTTAATACCATGTATAAAATATTTGGATGACGTGAATAGAACTATTTTAAATAATTTTTTAAAATAATTTCGACACACGATGTTCCGCACCTTGTATATGAGATGCGAAATATACCTGATATAGACAGCCTTGCCAGAGATATAATTGACCACAAGAGAGTTAGCTTTTCTGTTGGCTACACTGCTAGACAGTTGGCAGTAGATTCTGCACCATTTGTATTGTTTCCTTTGTGAGTACATCCATGTCATTATTGTGGAATGCAAAGACCTAGTCTGAAGGTATTTAGAAAGCGTGTACATTGGCGCAAGAAAGTAAAGTGTACTAAAAATTCGTCTGATTCATCTTCATCAGTATCTGATGTCCCAGTAGCGACTAACCTCAACACTGGTAGTGGTACATTGAGTGATGCTGCTGCCACTACACCGGAAAGTGCTTCAACAAGAAAACTAGCTGGAATTGAAGAAGAATACAAGAAACTAAATGCTGGGACTACAAAATATGAGGTAATTAACGTCTCTTTATTATCAGACGTTTTGGAGAACAATGTATGCTGCAAAAAATGTGGAAAATGTGGTGTTTCATTGAAAACAAACTTACATGTAGGACTTGCATGTGAATTAGAGTTGATGTGCAGTTATTGCAAACACAGTGTTACTTTCTTCAATTCCTCACATGTTACTGCAGATACAGGTAAACTATACGATATAAACATTAGACTGGTTTATGGATTACGGTGTATGGGAAAGGGCAGGGCTGCAGGTGCCATGTTGTGTGGTGTGATGAACCTCCCTCCTCCACCTTCAAAATTTAACAAACACATAATTGCAATAGGCTCTGCTGTAGAAGATGTGGCACAGGAAAACATGAAAGATGCTGTTGAGGAAGCAGTTGATGAAAATAATAATAGCAGAGACTTGTCCATAGCTTTTGATGGAAGCTGGAAGAAGAAAGGCCACACATCTCTGAATGGTGTAGTAACAGCTACAAGTGTGGACACTGGTAAAGTAGTTGATGTGGCAATACTTTCCAAGCATTGCAGATGCAAGGAGAAAATGAAAACTAAACATGAAGAGGAGTGCATGGCAAATTACTATGGGTCAAGTGGTGGTATGGAAGTTGCTGGTGTAAGAAGTATTTATCAACGCTCAGTAAAATGGTACAACGTTAGATACATAAATTATCTTGGAGATGGTGACTGAAAGGCTTTCAAAGAAATTGAGGAACTGAGACCCTATGGTAACGATGTGAAAATTTCCAAACTGGAGTGTGTTGGCCATGTTCAGAAGAGGATGGGATCAAGACTTCGACGGCTCAAGGCTAGCATGAAAGGCAAGAAATTGAGCGATGGAAAAACTTTAGATGACTGACAGATGTGCTACAATAGATCATATTCAGAAGTGCTATGGTCTAGCAATAAGACAGAATACAGCAGATGCAGAATTAATGAGAAGAGCAGTCTGGGCTCTGTTTTTTCATACAGCTTCAAACAATGAGAATCCCCAACATGGGCTATGTCCAAAAGGAGACGATAGTTGGTGCAAGTACAACAGAGGCAAGGTAACTAAGAAACAATACAATCACCCTCATCAGCTGCCACCTGCCATAATGGATGAAATAAAACCAATATTCCGAGACCTCGCAGATATTAGTCTACTAAAGAAATGTCTTCATGGCCGGACTCAAAATCCAAATGAGTGTGTGAACCATGTGATATGGAATAGACTACCTAAAACTGTGTTTGTGGGTATAAACACACTTCACTTTGGCGGTTATGATGCTGTTTCATCATTCAATCAGGGCAATATAACAAAGTGCAAAGTTCTGCAGAAGTTGGGGCTCTGTGTAGGACTACGAACTGCCGCAGCTATGCTTTGTTTGGACAAGGAACGGCTCAGGTCTTCAGATAATGCCATAAAATTATATTCAAAGATGGCTAGACAGCGTAGCAGAGCCATCAAGAGGAAGGTGTTGGACGATTCTGATGATACAAGCTATGGGGCAGGCTTGTACTGAAGTAAAAACTTTCAACCTAATTTCCTGTAATATTAGTTTTTTTGTGTATAAGGTATATTTTCTCAGGGCCTATTTATAGTAGAAAGATGAAATGTTCTGTAGTTGTTCATTAAGACCTTCTAATATATCTGAATCAAAAGATATGTGGAATTATTTTGTATTAATGGATGTCAACTTTAAAATACTCGTTAAAATGTATAACTTTCTTTAACATTTACAAAAAATAAAATATCTGAAAAACTATATATTATTTTGTCAAAATTAATAATTCAGCATAAAAGCAGAACATATCTCTGCGTTTGGTGAAAAAATCAGGAGTATCGTCCAAATAACAAATGAGAAAAAGTTCCTAACTTTTAGCTCAATTTAACATTGTAAGCATCGGGCGTTCCGTATACCCATAAAGTTCACACGGAGATCTCAGAAAAGCGATACCAAGACTTTCTCCAGAAACTCACTGTCGAAAACAGTCAGTTTTTACAGCCATTATCACTACAAAGACTGGAAGTAGAACAGCAGTTGCTCACTAGTCTTACAACTCATGTTGACGTTTGTATAAATTCCGTTACAGACGAGGTTAATAGAATGAAACAATCACAGGACCAAATAGAGACAGATGCAACTGACTTCAAAACCACTGTTGCCACACGAATCCAAAAATTTCAAGAGAGATTTATGGATAACATTGGGTCGTTAAGCTCTTGTATGGAACAATTAGAACTGGTGCCGGATCATGACATAATTAAGGCAGAATTAAAAAGGATGAACAAAACTACACATTTACTACAGAAGCATGTCGACGCTTTAGATTAAAACAATTCCAAACACGTTCTTACGCTCACGGAAAGGTGTGATGAGCTACGGCAAGATTAGAAACACTTGAAAATGAAACCGAAAATAGATCAGACGACTCAGCTCCCACTCTGTTCACTGAATCTGAAGAATGTCAGTACATGCAGCAAACATTATACCAGCTTTGTGCACATAACAGTTCGCCACATAGCAAAGTTAACTGTTTACATCATGGAGTAGGCAATATCAGAAAATTTTCTCCACGTAATCAGTTTCAAACTGACATCCCAAAGCAACAGCCACCTACTTTTCAACCTCACAATAATATGAGCAGACTACAAAGAGTGTGTGACTTTGATACAAGCCAGTAACCCCACAATCAATATTTACGCTGACGAACACTCTCAAAATCTACGACACGAAGGATTCGACTGTTAACGTTTATTATCTGTCACGAAATTCAAAATATTTACAAATAACCGCACAGATCTGTATACCCTTGATTAGGTGGAGCAAATGTTCTTTTTCGCCGCCACCAAACTGGCCAGTGACACAAAAGCTCGAATTTATCTGCAGCTTTTTAGAGGGAGAACCTTCCATTCGTATGAGACCGATAGCAAGACATTGTCACTCTGTCAAAGAGTTCAAAATGCTTTTCTATCATCGAATTGGTCGAAAACGACTCAGCGAGGTATGAAAGACCAGATAATCAGTTTACATAGTTTTGAACAACTCCAGCTTTCCAACTATCACCTAGTTTTTTGAATATGTGGTTCAACAAAACCAGTACCTGACAGAACCGTACAGCCAATATGCACTCATAGAATTACGCATCTCAAAACTTCCGCGTTCATTCCGAATTTCCGTTCTCACCGGACATCAAAAAGAAAGCATTTCAGCTTTCACGGACTTAATACAATTATTAGAAATTCAGTAATCGGAGAACGCATTTCTCAATAAAAGCTTTAATAACTGCAATCAAGATAACAACTCGTTCAGTTACAACGAGCAATCCCGCCCATTCCATAGCAAGAGAAGTAAACGATTTGGTTCCGATAACGATTTCCATAAAATTTTTAATAAGGGACAACATTTTGACAACCAGTACATTCAACAGCAGCAACTATATCAGAATTTCGACGTCAACAATGACATTTTCCAGTCGCAATTCTTGTCGCAGCCACAGCAGCCCGGAAATATCCAACAATCCGGTAGACGAGCAGAATCCGAGGTCAATGTGCAATCATCCAGCTTTACCAGTTCAGCCCAGCCCAGTAATTTTACGCAACCGCAAGGGAATAACTTCTCCCACAAAAACCATTGGTCACAGTCACATCGAAAAATCAACAGTAAAGAAATTTTCACCACAAGCATGAAGGGAATAATCAACAACTTCAGTGTAATTTTGGCTACATCAACATTCATCACAATCAGCCCTAGCAGTCTCAGTTCATTCTTAATGGACCTAATGTTCGTTTCCACATTCACGTTTCACCCATAGACAGTGCCTGAAACCTGTTTGTCAGACGCACCGGGGAGGCTTTCTGATCAGCCTCCGGGGACGTCTTTCGCTGCCTGCCACGCCTTGGAACGACCTCCCAATCAACCACAGGCGAGGGCTCAGCCCCACTGCGGGTAGCAACCGGGGCAACCACAGCGGTAGACCGATCTGGGGACAGGCGGGACGTGATACCCAAGTCAGGCTCCCCACAGTGGTGTCTATTGGCAACAGCCTCAACCTGCGCGACCGAAGTCATCGCCGCCTGCAGCTGTGAGTGAAGGGATGCCAACTCAGCCCTCATCCGAACATAGCAATCACAGTCCCTGACCATTCTAATCGATATTGAACAACAATTACTGAAACACGAGTCCATGCCTAGATAACGCAAGGGAAACACGCAAAGAATGTATGAACTAACTTGTACAAATGCCTAACGATTGCAGTAACTAAAACTCGAAATTACACCTCCTATACGAAACTCACACGCAATTTAAGTAAGAATCTACGAAGTAAACACTAAAGCGCGATGCTACAACTCTCAAATACTATAATACGCCCGAAATTTATGAATTAACCAATGCAAGTACCCAGAAACACGCAAAGAAATGAAGAATTAGGCTGTGGAACAAATAAGTAAGCTAGGCGTATACGACTTGCTGCTGGCAGCTGCTTATCCAACGGCGGCAGGGAGCAAATGTTTACATCAGTATTTACAATATGATTAATACATATTATGTAAGCATTACAATATTATACTAAAGCTAGTAAAAGTAATTGAGCTCTTGAGCAAGCTGGTGCTCTCGTGCATAAGTAGCATGTGTAATATATGGTTGTCATATACAAAATGTTCTAAATTCATGTTGCTATAAGGTGGATAACATTAGTGATGCTAAGAGTAAAGTATATCGATATGGATCGATGAAAAATCTTAAGTTTCGAATGTAGTCATGATGAACATCTCGGTACCAATGTCCTGAAGACAACCAACTTTGGGTGGTGGTAAATATGGTGCCAGCTACCTACTGTACCTTTGTACTGGAGTGATACTTGGCTTTTTGGAAAGATAAGGGAATAGGAAAGGATATAAGGAACTTTTATTGTCTATAAAAAATATTGTCCGCGTACAAGTAGATCCCTCACAGTGGGAAAGATGACTGTAGGTTCAGCTGAGGTTCATTGGTATCTTTTATGCTCTGTTGGATCATATAATATTTACCAAATATGTACGTTAGCACTACACTGCGGCTTTTTAGGTTTGACAGTCTGTACTACACGTATCACTTAAACCAACTCTTTCTGTGTGTTCGTAAAACCGACGCTGCTTCATAGAAAAAGAAACGTTACGTTCCGCTTTATGAGACCATTGCTCATTGTGACACGTGTAATACACAACAGAGGTCACACATTTTTCGCATTATCTCGATTTAACGAAATAAAAATAGAATTTCGTTTATTTGGTGCAACATCATCATCCAATTAAAATTTTCCGACGCTCTTTAAACGCTCATTATCGTGTCGAAACAGAAAATGAGTTAAATACACAGAAATTATTTATTAACTAGTCGTTTTTTTCTCTACTTAACCTCGTTTTCAACAGGCTATAGCGAGAATAATCTAACCCCTACATGAGAAACAACTGCTACCATAAAGCCTGTTATAGTCGTAAATTTTAAAACAATGTGATTCGAGGAAAATGCTTATCAATAGATTACATTGTGTCGAACAGCTCGTTACCATATCTAAATGCTCTATGAGTTAAGTACCGAAAAATTATTTATTATATTGTTACTTCTCCGCTTAACATGATTTTCAACAGGCATTAGTGAGCTTATCCTGACAATTACTTGGTTAGTAATACCTACACAGAAGCCTGCAACATGCGCAAGTTTTAAAACAACGTCATTCGGGAAGATACTGGCTGAAAACTACTATGTTGTAGTACGACAACTACTTCACCGAGTTAAACACGCATTTATCCTTAAACAGAAACTGTGCTGAATCCAAATAGGAGAAAGAGAAGATTTAAATTTAATATCCAATAGAACCTGACTTCACATGCGACAGAACACAGGAGTGGATTGGGGAAAATTGGGGAAGGAAATCTGAGGTGTCGTTTCTGAAGTAACTGTCCCAGCATTTACCTTAAGCAGTGTATGGGAATAACACAAAATCTCGATGAGGAGGCCCAGAGATTCGTAAGAGCCGTGCTTCCAAAAGTGAATTGTTTATACTATATTCCGGTCTTCCACCATATTAATCCTAGTTAATACTAACGTAATAAAGGCAAAGTTATTCTCTGCATCTTAAATTTAAGTGGAATTCAGTTAATGGTAACCGCTCTACAAATATACTGGTATTCTTGACACACAAAAGCGACAAAATTGGTTCATAACCAACAATACAAAGAAAGTTTCTTTAAGGTATAATCGTAAGGATTACTGAACTGCTTAAAGAATGATCACAAACATTTGGTGAATGACGCAGCCAGCGATAAATACTTTAAATGTTTTATTTCGCCACAATAGGGTGTTATAGGTTACAATGTCCATCTTCAGATAGCTAATATTTTCACTTACCTACATGTTTTGATCATAACAAATCTTCTGCTCCTACAGTGCACAAGAATATTATTTCGAGTATTTAGTGCCACTTTACAAGTTTTTTCATTAGTACAAACACTCTAAAGAGTTTGCATTACTTTTAGGTATAATATAAAATAGTTGTATTCACTCACATAAGTTCCATTAAATAACTCAAGATATTTAGCACTCAGCAGTATCAAAAACGTGTGATTAAAGTTCTTGTGAAAGCAAAGTATAGCGAATCTGACGTAACAGTCGACATTGGATATGGTTTACCTAATTTGTAGACAAAAGTTTACAAAACATGTAATTAAAATAGATATGTAAACAAGGATACATTTATATTTTTAATATATGTAAAACATTGGAAAATAATTTCTTCTCCAATGACTAAGCACTTAAAAATCATATAACAATAATCAAATCTAAGCAGGATAGTGTCGAAAACATTATATTGAAACAGGTCTGATAACACATGACATATCTGTCGAGAGAAAACCGTTAAATATTCGACTTAGGTTTCTGTTTGTTTCTTGCTCTCTCAAATTTCAGCTTTCTGTTTCATTTTCAACCTTTGCATCAAATAAATTACTGGCATTACAAATTAATATGCTTCAATACATGTTAATTTATATAATAATAAAAAGAATATCCAACATTGGCGACCTTGGATGAATCATTTATTAGCCTTATAGTCTGAAGGGGAGAAAAGTGTTCACCCTGAGTCTTCTTCAATGACTAGAAATCTTTCATCACAAGAGCATATAACATTCATTAAGAGGAATTTTGTATGTTATCATTTAAAGGCATATGGGTGTTCCATGTTCCTTGGTAATTTTCAGAGGCTCCTCCTGCTCATGAAAAACCGCCAGCAGGTAGCCTCACCACATTTTGTTCATTATACTTTTGCTCTATTCATTAACATGGTCACACAATATCACTGTGTAGTCCCTGAAAAATGCCAATACACCAATCGCCCTTTTAAGTCAGTGATCTATAGGATTTTAGATGATAGCTTGTTTATCTAATTTATTGAATTGATGCCAAGGGTTTCAGTTTTCGCAGCGTTTTAAAAAATAGCAACAAGCCTAGAAAAGAAAGACTCATACAAGGAAAATACTGTTACTACTTGCTCTTATTACATCTAAGCCATGTGCAATAATTTTTTGACGCTTATAAAAAAGGTAGCCGAGAGTAAAAACATTTGGAAAATAATATGTACATGAAATGGAGGCTCCCTCTCGATTTAAGATTTCACAGATCATAATCTACACATATTATTAAAGTCAGTTACTTCATCACGTATTTCTCTCTGTATAAGACGGTTGGTCTCAGATACAACATCAGGAATTTTGACGATTTTCATGGATAGACAGACTGACTCACTACGAAGGTTTGTGTAAATAATTTACTACCCCTATGGCAGAGAAGTCGGCTGGCCGTAGATAGTGTTACCTGTGCTCAATTGAGATGGGCAACTAATATATGTTTAAAACAATCTTTTCCTTAATTAGCATCACAGCACTTCACAGAGTACAGATCTACTTCAAGCACACGCAAAGCCAAGTGTGAAAATTGTCTTTGTTCATCCAGCTGCAGTTTTGTGGTGAAATATTAAAGCTGTGCGACAGGTCCCATTTATGTTTCTGGTCAAATGTCTGAACAGTGCGAGACAGACTCAGTTTAAATTACACGATTTTAATTTGTCAAAATGTTCACAGCCAAACGAAGAATTATAAGTGGGCAAATGTGGGTATCAAACTGACAAACGTGAAGTCTAATGTCGTAAAGAAGGATTGAATTACTTTAAAGTAAATATGCAAATTAAGGAAAAGTTAATGATTTGAGGGAAAATGACACAGTGAATTTTTGACGAAATATTCATAGGAGAATGAAGAGTGGGAAATGGAGGAATTGTGTATAGAGTTAACCAGCCTGTAGTCGAATATAGCAAAGAAAAAGTAAATAATCGATTGATAGTAATCAAGGCAATTAAAGACAACTTCATTAGTTTGTTGAGGGAATGCTTAAAAATTTCACGAACAACTGCTGATATCTTTCCAAATTAAGTGTCAAAAAATATATCTTCAATGTGTTGCTATTTTACGCAGTAAAGATTATATTGGTGTGATATTTAACTGTCAATAACGCTTTCTTCGAATCAGGTTCAAAATTTAAGACATTACGAGAGCAGAAGAGGCTGGGGAGGCAAATGAGGTGTTAGAAAGTTCAACAAGGCAGTCATTTTGCGTAAAAATGTTGTGTTGCCAGGATATTTGAATTCCAAAATGCATTCTTTCGAATAAGATAGTAAACTACGACACCACCAGAAGAGCAGGCACGAGAAAGGCAAATGAAGTGTACTATGAAAGTGGTTATCACTGCAATAGAACACGAACAGATACCCGAGCACATTCAAGAAAAATTTATCTTTGCAAAGGGCAGATATTTTGCGAATAAAACGTTACAATGGTGGGGTGATTAATTGCGAAAATGGTTTCCTTCGAATCAAGTTCTAACTTCTGAACATTTCGTGACCAGAAGCAACTAGGAAAGCGAACGACGTGTCAATAATCATGCTTTGAGTACAATAATTTAAAATTAAAAGAATTTAAACAAATTGGGTTACATTTTTTGTGAAATGATTCGTGTAGAAGGAAGTAACAAAAGATCTTAGAAAAATATTTGACATGTGTTTGAATGATGATTGAAACCATGAACGCCAAATGGGGTCTTCACATGTTTTTCTATTCCATTTTATTTATCTTACTGTTAGAGATATCATTTAACAAAATATTTCAGGGCCATCTTTTTAAATTTTATATTGTAATTTCTCTTCAACAAAATTTGTAATGGAACCGATGATCACAACTTGCGTGTGTATGTGTGTGTGTGTGTGTGTGTGTGTGTGTGTGTGTGTGTGTGTGTGTATGTGTTTGTGTGACAGAGAGAACGCGACAGAAAAGTCCCATGAGGTGAGAGGGACCGCCTGGGAGACGGAGGGAACAGCGACAGAAACATATGGCGGGCTGGCCTATCTGCGCTCGCAGTCGGGTACACTTGTTGACGGAGGTCTACACAGTATCTGTGCCGGCAGAGATAAGCGGCGCGGCCTGGCGTGCGCTGAGCACAGTGCGCGGCCCAGATTTGGGGCTCGGCACGCGATCCGTATTGTGCGCCCCCGTGCGTGTTCGCTGCCCGCCTCACACGTGCATGCACTGCGGGTAGCCGCCACACAGGACTCAAAGGGTAGATGGGCACCACTGTGCGTTACGGGACTGTCTATAACACACACTGCAAAATACAGAGTGAAACGGGTCTTTTTAGTTTCCGGAATAAGTCACTGTAATGGCAATGTATTGGGATGTAAAAGAAATACTTTTTTTATGTGACAAAACTTTCAGAAACGTATCTTTAGGGATCCATGTAGGTTTTGATGCTTGTGGTATTGAAAGATGGTGTTCAAAATAGAATGTGATATACATTGTTTCACAGGCGCTGCTGAAACAGCATTTCGTTTGCAATCAGTACATCCCAACGAATTTACACCTGCAATGATATTTTACACAGATACAAGGCTCCTTTATCGTAGATGCCATCTCATTTTCTACATACGCCAACGGCAGACAACGGCCGTTGCGACCACATCACCACAGCAACAGCGGAACAACGAAAGAAAAAGTCAGCAAATAAATTAATTTATTACTTGGTTTAATGAGAAACGAAGAATACATGTGAGTTTTATTTGTACGAACATTATCTATTTTAAATCATTTGTCATTTCGTTCCCCGTATTTTACTACTGCTACCTTCATAATTTTAAAGAGAGTATCCTCGTGAACATGGTCAAAAGCTGTCTCAAGGCCATAAATGTGTAAATATTGGTTGGTCATTCCTTAACCTATCTTCTAAGATAAGTCAAAGGGTCAGTATTGCCTCGCATGTTCCTACATTTCTCCGGAACCCAAACTGATCTTCCCAGATGTCTGCTTCCACCAGTTTTTCTATTCTTTTCTGAACAACCATGACTTGTGAAACTGATCGTTCGGTAACTTTCACACCTGTCCACAACTGCTTTCTCTGGAATAGGAATACTACATTCTTCTTAAAGCCGAAGGGTATTTCGCTTATCTCACACATCTTCCACAACAAATGGAAGAGTTTCGACGATTTGCAGCAGCACTTTGGAACGTACATTGTGTCTGAACATTACAAATTTCCTAGAAGTAACACTTTACTTACATACAGCCAACACTGATTCAGAAAATGTTCATGTGCAACACAATTACATCTTCAAAAAAAAAAAAAAAATGGTTCAAATGGCTCTGAGCACTATGGAACGTAACTTCTGAGGTCATCAGTCCCCTAGAACTTACAACTAATTAAACCTAACTAACCTAAGGACATCACACACATCCATGCCCGAGGCAGGATTCGAACCTGCGACCGTAGCGGTCGCGCGGTTCCACACTGTAGCGCCTAGAACCGCTGGGCCACACCTGCCGGCAATTACCTCTTCATTCACTCAAATTATTGACTGCTGTCTGCAGTGATTTCAAAATGATTCCATGTTTCTGCATTCTCAGAACGTTCAAAACTGAAATCTTTTTTGTGATAGCCCATTTAGCTGTTACAGAGAAGGACACTCATCTTGTGTGGTTATTTCTAACGAAACGATGCTACTGGTGATACGGCGTCAGCTGTTCATTTGCTTTTAATTTTCTACTGGATTAGTAAAATAGAACATAATTCACTAACTACAAATCGTGAATAGCCATAGTGGTCGCTCTGATTTTGTAAGGATATGTGGGCAAAAGCAACTGTTCATTGAATAAAGTAGCAGATTTGAAGTCCTCCAACTCTAGTCACTGAGAAGCATGGAAATAATAGTTAACTTGGAGGCTCCATGCGAGAAACTACCCACCTGACTTCACTTTCACAGTCTGATGAGAGGCGTTCATAACAATCTGAAGAAGAAATTCAGATTCAGTTCAAAAACGGCATCCTTGAATTAAGCAAGCAGAGTTTCACGATACATACATAGTAGTGCGAAGTTCAACCAGTTGAGAATGTTCTAATATTCCAATACACTGTCTCGTAAATAGAATCAGACTTTCGCCGTTGACTTCATTGTCCTCTACTTTTCATGAAAATGTCTCGATTTTGTTCGGCACTGTTGAGAATTTTCTTAAGCGAATCCTTTTATTCCCTGTATCTACAGTTGGATGTATATATGCTGCACTGCGTACTTCTCCATGTCATTTATGTAACTTCTACTTTCCCAGAGCAATGCAACCTATCACGTGCATTGGAATGTACACCATGTGATGTACAGTCACAAAGCCAGTGAGAGTACAGATCAACCGAGAAGGGAATTCATCACATTAATTAAGTGAATCGTGAACGGCTCCGCAGTTGTAAGAGACAAAGCACTTTAAAGAGCAAAATGCTAACAGCCGGGCCTGTGGCCTAACCTTCATTATATTGAGGAGGCAGTGTTGAAACTAACGAAAATATGGAAACGTAATTACAGTTAAGACCGAAGCAATTACAAATTTAAGCTATACTGATGACTAAAGTTTTTCCAGACGCGACAGAAGACGTAAATTCTTTGTTAAACGGACTCGAGCGTATATTGAAAATAGAATATGAAAGAATAGTTAACAGAAGAGAGATGGTGCTGGGTAATTGGATCAGGAAGTGAGGTTCTAAATATAGTACAAAATAAGGAAGATAATTAAAGCTGTGTGATGAAAACACTATATAAAATGCAGGCTTCCAAAAGGAAGAGGAACAATTCTTTAAACTACGAATGTGATAGTACCGAATATCCATTTCAGTAAATGAATTGTAATGGTTCCACAGACCTTTTCAAGTCTGAAGCGTCTATGATGCACATATGCTGACTGAAGAGACAAATAAAAATCTGTACAAAGACCAGGATTCCAACCAAAGTCTCCTACTCACGTCTCCTTTCATTTTTATGTTTGTTTTGTTTGCTACAGTTACAACATTTTTTGTTACAAAACGCATGGGGTCATTCGGGATTGGAACCCGGTACCTTCGGCACCAAAAGCCAGAATCATACCTTTCAAAAAGTTGCCTCCATCAGCCAGGTTTCAGTGCCTTTGATAGGTACGTGCATGTTCCGATAGTTAAACAGTGATATTGAAGAGAAGAAATAAACAGAATGATGTTATTCTTCCGACTTCAGAAAGTAATCAAATTCCTTCAGTAAAGATAAAGAGAAACATATGTTCTGAACATCATGGAGGAAAGGAACTATATCTACTGAAAAAATATCTTCTATGTAAATAAAAACAGTCTCGTGTTGCTGAAGGTTTATCTTCCAAACAACTAAAAGTGAAACGTGGTTTTTGAGCAAATTTATGTTTATCCAGATATTTGTTACTAGTTTTCTCATTTGGCTGATGCGCTAAACGCTACCTCATCTTGAGACTGTGGATTTGTACAACAGTACGGACTACCCTAGCACACTTCTCTCCATAATCCAGATTCGCATTCACACTTTAGGATTGAGGAGGGCGGTGTGTTAGTGCAGTCCGTACAGCTTTGGAAATTACAGCCTCAGGGTGGGGTAGCGATTAGCACACGTATGTAGTAAGGAGAAGTCCCAGGTTCGAATCCAAGTCTTGGTGCAAATTTTCATTCGTCGCATCAGCCTAAAAATATAGACATCTATTTAAGGGTCTAAAACTTTTTTTCTGAAGTCAGTAGCCCTAATATAAGTGAAATTTGTACTATAAAAGGTACAGGCAGGAGGAGAAAAGAGAATTTTGAAATGTTAGAGTGAGGAAGAGATAAGAATATTACATCGTTCATGGATAAGTCATTTCAAAGTATTGATTTTATTTTTAGTAATATATATTCTAGCTTTAGGTCGCTGTAATGATACATTTACCGGTTGCTATTGAGTACCGCTACCCCTTCATCATAAGATAATATGTATGTAAAGAAATAAGTGAAAACTAAATTAATCAAACAAACTTCTGGACACAGCTATAGCTACTATTGCATAGCAACTGGTGAACATGACAGGCGCAGAGAGATGCTCGCAGTGTAAAGATATCTGTTTTCTGTTTGTTTAGACTGAGTTACAGAATAGTATAACGTTTATAACTCCGTAATTGCTAACGTGAAAATACTTCTATAATGAGGTTTTCCCTCTGCAGCGGAGTGTGCGCAGTTATGAAACTTTCTGGCAGATTAAAACTGTGTGCTGGAACGAGACTCGAACTCGGGACCTTTTCCTTTCGCGGACAAGCGCTCTACTATCTGAGCTATCCAATCACGACTCACGCCCCACCCTCACAGCTTTACTTCCGCCAGTACCTCGTCTCCTACCTTCCAAAGTTTACAGAAGCTCCCCTGCGAACCTGCACGACTAGCACTCCTGAAAGAAAGGATATTGCGGAGACATGGCTTAGCCACAGCCTCGGGAATGTTTTCAGAATGAGAGTTTCCCTCTTCAGAGGAGTGTGTGCTGATAAGAAACTTCCTGGCAGATTAAAACTGTGTGCGGGACCGAGAATCTAACTCGGGACCTTTGCGTTTCGCAGGCAAGCGCTTGCCCACGAAAGGCAAAGCTCCCGAGTTCGAGTCTCGGTACGGCACACAGTTTTAATCTGCCAGCAAGTTCCATGAAAATACTTATTATGGGATGATGACTTGATAATGAGGGTGTAATACATCATTCGAAAGAATTATAAAACGATCGCTGCATTTCAATAAGACAGTACACCTAGTGTGTTTACTGATTTGAATTGGGAAGAACATAGCTGTTGGTAATATTGTAAGAGATGGAGAAGTACTGAGTATAATAAGCAGATTTATGTGCCAGAAGTTTTCAGTAGTTATGCATACATGAAGATTTTCACGTGTTGGATTATCGTAGATCCGCTACGGTCGCAGGTTCGAATCCTGCCTCGGGCATGGATGTTTGTGATGTCCTTAGGTTAGTTAGGTTTAACTAGTTCTAAGTTCTAGGGGACTAATAACCTCAGCAGTTGAGTCCCATAGTGCTCAGAGCCATTTGAACCATTTTTGATTATCGTAGATCGCTACATTAAACCGATCTTCGGCAGCATGCAACAGCAACGAAATGAAAGTGACGCATTGCTTTGCTAAGAATGAGCGAAAGAGGCCAGTGAGGTGGAAAACCTTAGCTCCCTCTGGGAAGTTCTTCCCCACTCTGGTCGGCCATCCATCTCAATTCCGAAGTCCTTCAACTTTTTTTCCCCCTTACCTCTGGGAGGCTGTTACTGGCAAATCTGGAACGATGGTGCTGCCGGCGACTGATTAAGTGCACGGAACTTGGGCTCTGCGGGTCGCATCGTCTTTTCTTCAAAACGATCAACTTATGCGATCCCCGTAATCACGAACACTATTTGGTCGTTTTGTTGTTTTAGCCTACACAGCTTACTACACGGCATAGCAAACAACATTTAATGGAATGGAACATAATAAATATCCTTAATACATAATAAATATCCTTAATACGTAATAAGTCATGCTCCTAAAATGGGCTTAGTCTTTAATAAAAAGTCATCTCTAGAAAGAGGAAGTTGCTCAGAAGAAGTGATTTTTGCCATCAATCACAGACTTTGTTTCTTTGCTAACGAACAAAGACTTACTGTGGCTCTGTATGGAATTACATTCTATTGGCTGCCAGGTGTAGAAATGACTAATGAAGGTGTTTCTTTTCCTAATGCTGGAGCTGTGAACGTCACTACCATTATCACTTTAAGGTGACTTACATAAAATAACATATCATGAAGGAGTGGTTAAAATGGCTAGCTCTTTGCAGAGATGTCCACATCATGGTTATGGGTGAAGTCCGTGTTCTGGTTGTACCACTGGCATCGTGCAGTCAGTACATTATTTGTAAGTGATGACTCGCCATGACAGGTTATTGACTGGAAGTGTGCAGAAGTGTTAATAAGGTAAGTTTAATGTTTCAAAAACTAGCTATAACTGAAAGAGCAAAAGTTGATCAATTTACTAGTTTCAGCAGCTTAGTAATATATTTCTTGGAGTTCAAAATACCTCCCATTTCTCGCTGGAAAATTTGATACATTTTCCCAAAAATACTGATTTGTTATAGTGTGCTGTATTAGTTACTATTCTGTTTCTTGTGGACAGCAGAACTGGTTTTGTTTAAAGAAGGAAGATTCTATTTCTTATCTGAGACAAACAACTAAAAAATGACGTTTTTCTTGTTTGAAGGATGCAACACTTGTACTTGATGTATTTCACTGTCCTAGTAAAGATTTATATTTAACAGTTTCATACAGGCGCTGAATATAAAGCACACCTATGTATTTGACCCCCCGAGAAATTTCCTTACACTTGATTAACGGCTAATTCGTATCTGTTACATACACTCCTGGAAATTGAAATAAGAACACCGTGAATTCATTGTCCCAGGAAGGGGAAACTTTATTGACACATTCCTGGGGTCAGATACATCACATGATCACACTGACAGATCCACAGGCACATAGACACAGGCAACAGAGCATGCACAATGTCGGCACTAGTACAGTGTATATCCACCTTTCGCAGCAATGCAGGCTGCTATTCTACCATGGAGACGATCGTAGAGATGCTGGATGTAGTCCTGTGGAACGGCTTGCCATGCCATTTCCACCTGGCGCCTCAGTTGGACCAACGTTCGTGCTGGACGTGCAGACCGCGTGAGACGACGCTTCATCCAGTCCCAAACATGCTCAATGGGGGACAGATCCGGAGATCTTGCTGGCCAGGGTAGTTGACTTACACCTTCTAGAGCACGTTGGGTGGCACGGGATACATGCGGACGTGCATTGTCCTGTTGGAACAGCAAGTTCCCTTGCCGGTCTAGGAATGGTAGAACGATGGGTTCGATGACAGTTTGGATGTACCGTGCACTATCCAGTGTCCCCTCGACGATCACCAGTGGTGTACGGTCAGTGTAGGAGATCGCTCCCCACACCATGATGCCGGGTGTTGGCCCTGTGTGCCTCGGTCGTATGCAGTCCTGATTGTGGCGCTCACCTGCACGGCGCCAAACACGCATACGACCATCATTGGCACCAAGGCAGAAGCGACTCTCATCGCTGAAGACGACACGTCTCCATTCGTCCCTCCATTCACGCCTGTCGTGACACCACTGGAGGCGGGCTGCACGATGTTGGGGCGTGAGCGGAAGACGGCCTAACGGTGTGCCGGACCGTAGCCCAGCTTCATGGAGACGGTTGCGAATGGTCCTCGCCGATACCCCAGGAGCAACAGTGTCCCTAATTTGCTGGGAAGTGGCGGTGCGGTCCCCTACGGCACTGCGTAGGATCCTACGGTCTTGGCGTGCATCCGTGCGTCGCTGCGGTCCGGTCCCAGGTCGACGGGCACGTGCACCTTCCGCCGACCACTGGCGACAACATCGATGTACTGTGGAGACCTCACGCCCCACGTGTTGAGCAATTCGGCGGTACGTCCACCCGGCCTCCCGCATGCCCACTATACGCCCTCGCTCAAAGTCCGTCAACTGCACATACGGTTCACGTCCACGCTGTCGCGGCATGCTACCAGTGTTAAAGACTGCGATGGAGCTCCGTATGCCACGGCAAACTGGCTGACACTGACGGCGGCGGTGCACAAATGCTGCGCAGCTAGCGCCGTTCGACGGCCAACACCGCTGTTCCTGGTGTGTCCGCTGTGCCGTGCGTGGGATCGTTGCTTGTACAGCCCTCTCGCAGTGTCCGGAGCAAGTATGGTGGGTCTGACACACCGGTGTCAATGTGTTCTTTTTTCCATTTCCAGGAGTGTATAATGGACAACTGAAACTAATTTGCCAAGTAACATATCTTATACATTTACATATATATTTAGGGAACGTGAAAATAACCGCTTGAACGAAACTACTTATCTGGAAATAAATATTCTTTTCTTTCAACTTATGGCCGATCCACGATGTTGTTCTTTAAATATCTCGTACTTTAATGTCGTCGTATTAATGTTAACGCGTCTTCTTTCATTCAACTCTCACCCCGTATCTTTTATGACAGATATACTGCAAACTAGTCAGCTAAGATGTCGACATCAGTTATCTGACACCAACTGCTGGATAAATCATTCCACAACGTATTACAATCTATAGGCACTGGCACTGAATTTGCTCCTGTATCTTGTCTATTATCCTCTGCCCACACTCTGTATGGTAATCGACTCGTTATGTTCGTATGTCTATGAAGCCAGAGTGCGACTTTCGCGATCCTTATTCCATTCTCGGTCAAGAGAGACTAATACATGTCCCTTCCAACAACACTGTGCAACAAATTTAAAGAGTCACTATTTCAAAACCCCGAAATGATTTCTCATTGCTAAGTGGAGGTTTAAAATTGGGCTCAAGGATGCCTTCAATATTCCTTCGTGATTTCGGAAAAGCGTGGCACCCAGCTACGTCACCCCGCTGCTCGGCCGCGCTTCAAGCAGCAAGGCGTCGACACGTGGGGAAAAGAAGCCGAAACTCGGCAATTCGTGTGAGACGTAATGTGGATTAATGATGTCACATTGACACCAAATGTCATGGCAATTCTGTCCAATACCAACCTGTGTTTGTCATACTATGTGAGGGTCGTCACACGCCCACTTACATTTCACCCCTTCGTTTGACCGATCTTCGATGGAGATCAGATCGGCGACGCCAGACGTTGGAATCATATGGTTTTCTTATGGGTGGCCGAGAAAAACCTTTCGAACACATCGTCCTTCAGGATCGACACGAAAAGGCCTTATGAGGTGGCACCAAAGGGCTTCAATTAAACCATCTTTTCCCTGGGGGCGACCAATTTTACACATTTCGCAATCGAAAACTACAGTTCACAGTAGGGTGTAAAACAGGATGCCATTCTTGACAAATGGCGGTACTGATGACCCCTCCCCCTTCCACGCGATTCAATCCCTTTTGTATGGACACTGCGGAACTGCAACCCCATTGGACGTCATCTGACCCCTTTATAGCGCAGCGGGACCATCATATTTGCGTTGGTATAAGGTGTAGAACGACTATGATCCACTGAAAACAATTAGATGAAATTTGAATGTAAGCCGAAGCAGAAAATTGTGTTGAAGCTTTCTCATTATAGCCAATTTGCACCTCTCTATTAAGCAACAAGCGTTGGTAAGTTATTTTAATGAGTTTCATTTTAAAACTCCATACTTAACGACTTAGTGCTCTCGTGAGATGCTGTGGAACCCACACACATTAACAACCGCTCGTACTATTACTTTAAATTGTCATAATTATCTAAAATTCCTGTTAGATTTCCATGTAAAAGTTACGTAAATTATTAAATTAGAGTAAATTAAGTTACATTTATCACTGTTGTTCAGCGTATGGTGTTCAGTATAGTCCGCGTCAGTTCCAATGTAGCAAAGTCTAAATAATACCGCCAGTTTATTTTTCTTTTAATTTTACGGGCATTTCACTGTGGTGGCATTTCAGATTGTATTAAGTGAACCCACCATCGTCCAGGAACGCTATTCTAACTCCTTTCCAAGTGAATTAAAAGTCTTTGAGTCAGTTTTCTTTGTAATACTGTACAGTAACATTTCAAACTACAGGATGAGTACGTACAAGAAAACCGAGAGACGAATACAGAAATTACTTGATGAAGCTGAAACAGAAGAATCACATGATGAAAGCCAAAAAGCGGAACATGAAACTGATACAGAGACGGATGGTGACGATAATGAAATAAGTTTTGAAAATATCAAATTCTACTTGGGAAAAGACAAATCAACGAAATAGAGGAACAAACCTCCACCAATAAATGTAGGACACAGTCTCAAAATACTATTATTCATCTAACAGGCGTGGTATGTGCAGACAGAGTTGCGAATTCGTTCTTAGAGGACTTCCTCTTTTTTTTGACGAAGTCATATTCGATAAAAATTTGTAGAAATACTGACGTCTACGTAAGAAGCATTTCGGGATACTTTGCCCAGGAGGGAAACACCAACAAGACAGATATGGTGGAAACATTTTGTTTATTTACTTGTATTACTTATTTTGGCAGGGTTTTTACCTCTCTGGACATATGAAGCTAAAGGATGTGTAGGACTCAAATTTTTTTCACAATTGAGATCTTCCACGCTAGAGTAAGTTTGTACCGGTTCCTGTTACTGTTCGGGAGCATACGGTTTGATAGCATTCAAAGCAAGCAAGAACGAAAGAAAAGAGGTAAACCTGCACCTGCAATGTGTCAATATACTAAGGTGGATGAACAATTAGTTCCTTTCAGAGGAAAGTGTTGCCTTCGCCAGTACGCAGGGTGTAGAAAAACCATGTGACGGAATTTTAACGCTAAGATACCTTATGCCAGTAGGAAACAAAATTACTAATGTTGTGTAGGTCGACAACACACATTTTTTAAACTACGAAAATTGGCGCCACGCTCTCCGATTGGCCGCGGGGCTGCTCTGTTGCCGGATACACTGGACAACGCATGACCGCGAATGCTTTGCCTGCCGAAGATCGCTATGTATGCAAAGCGGCCCGCACGCGCCAGCCTTCCACTCTGGGGGCGAATCCGCTCGGATCCCGACCCATCCATTGTAGTTCCATGAGACGTACTACGAACAAATCCGTTAACAGCTGTTAGTTCGCGCACAGGAAGTCTTTTACCAATTGTGTCAGCGATTAAAAGGGACTTTTTTTGTAGCTAGGACGTTGTTTACTTAAAGCAGGTGCTCGAACTGGCTACCCTCTGACGCAACACGAGCTCGGTAACGTCGAACGGTATTTTGTTGAACTCTTTCAAAGATTCCTGGCATGTCCCTGATGTGGCTGGCGGCATGTTGAATGCGATCCATTAATTCCTCCTCTTTTCTAGGTGGTTCGGGTCCGGGTGGGTGAACTAGAGCCTTGAAGAATCCCCGCAGGAAAAAGTCCGGTGGTTTGAGATCTGGTAATCTCGGGGCTCACGTCGTACGAACACTTCTGCCAATTAACCGGCCTTCGAAGTGTTCACTTAAACATCCGCGCACGGCACGACTATTACGTGAGAGTGCCCCATCATGCTCCAACCACATGCATAGCAGTATATCCAGGGGAACATCTTCCAGCAGGCTGGGTATAGTTTCTTGCAAAAAGTGAACGTAATCTGCCCAGTTAAGTCGAGGATATATACGGACCATCCCGTAATGCCTGCCCAAATGTTGAGCGAATATCGTTTCTGGTGTCCGTGGACGTACGCGACGTGAGAATTTCCCCTCGCCCAGTAATGAACGTTTCGAGTGTTGTAAAGTCCATCGAAGGTGGACTTGTCGGGCGAAGTCGGGATCTCGTGCAACACGTCGCAGAAACAACCGTCAAAATCATAGCCTGTGTTCATAGTCCGCCACAGGATGTAGGTCTTAGACATGGTGGCAACTAAACAGATGCTGCCCGTCATCCCTCAAAACTTCCCAGACAAATTGATGAGTGACCCCCATATCGTGTCCAACCGCTTGAATACTCGCATTCGGGAGGACGACGGTTCAATCCTGCGTCCGGCCATCTCTTCAAACGCTGCATGCCGTCGTCTTTTTTCCAGCATAACCATGATATCTCGCTAATGCGCTTGTTTCGCCAAGTCGCCAGTGAAACGTAGAGGGGGAGGGTGGCCTCTTGCTGGGTGCCGTTCCTCTTACAACCGTCGAGCTTCGTGGACATTACGGCCGGCTAATCCATAAACAAAAAAACCATGTTTCGTTGTTGTTCAGACAAATACTGTGGCGCCATACTGACTGTATAACTAAATAGCAGTTCAGGTGTGTGTGCTCCGAAGCGAAGCTTATGTGTGAACGCCTCTGACGTGAGGTGCAGACAAACGGGGAGACCCATCTCAGACGTGTGCATATCCCATTGAGGCAGTGACGTGGTGAGGGACGTTTGTATGTGTGAAGCGACAACTATAGCGCGGCCCGTCAACCGACGAACGGCAACATGGCAATCCCACGGCCAGTCGGAGCGCGTGGCACCAAGTTTCCGCAGTTTAAAAATGGAGCGTTGTCAGCCTCCACAACATTAGTAATTTTGGTTTCTACTGGCACCAGTTATCCAAAGTTATAATTTCGTGACATAATTTTTCTCCACCCCGTACAGCACGTGAGCCTTCGAAATACAGCATGAAAATTACAGCGCTCTGTGATGCCAGGACTAGGAACGCCTTTGCCATGGAGATACAGGTTGGAAAACAACCAGATGGGCCATAAAAACTTCAAACTCGGCACAACATGTGGTAATTCGCCTGAGCAAGTGAACTGAAACCACTGGCCGATAGGCCGGCCGGAGTGGCCGTGCGGTTCTAGGCGCTACAATCTGGAACCGAGCGACCGCTACGGTCGCAGGTTCGAATCCTGCCTCGGGCATGGATGTATGTGATGTCCTTAGGTTAGTTAGGTTCAATTAGTTCTAAGTTCTAGGCGACTGATGACCTCAGAAGTCAAGTCGCATAGTGCTCAGAGCCATTTGAACCATTGGCCGATATAGGCGACTGATGACCGCAGAAGTCAAGTCGCATAGTGCTCAGAGCCATTTGAACCATTGGCCGATATAACGGCAGATCGATAGATAACAAGTAGCAGCTTATCTGAAGAGATGCTAATGCAGAAACACTTTGGTAGGAACTATTCGTAAAAATAATACTGAACTTGCTCCTGAATTTGTGAACATGTAGGAATGCGAAGCAAACTTTAGCTTGTAGGGTTTCAGAAGGGTGGCACAGCCGTCTCATTTGCGGCAAACGAGAACAGGAATGTGATACTTCTTTTGTCTATGAAATTCAGTAATCAAATAAGTGCGAGAGCTGGAGAGAAAAAGAAATCCGGAATTATCACAATGTACAACTCCACAAAAATAAGAGTCGATACACTGGTTGAAATGTGCTACTGCAAGTCAAGAAAAACAAGACCCTGACAATGAGCAATACTTTTCCGTTTCGTAGACATTTCTGGAATAAATGCTCAAATAATTTTTACCAGATATAACATGCTCAATAATATGGCGAGAAGACTGATCGTATAACTAAGAGCTAAAATAACGGTTATACACAAGAGAGCAGCGACGTAATTCTTATAGAAATCGGCAAGCAACAAATGGCCAGTATGACTACGCAAGAAAGTGAAAACTAAGTAACTTTATCAGAAAGATAAATGCCTAAAAACATGCGGAGAGTCAAAGAAAGAAGAAGGGAAGATTTACAATGTGCGCACGAAGTAAGAACTTGAAAACAAAAATTTTTTACATGATGTGCTGTAAAGAAACTGGTCCTCTACTTCTGAAAAAAAAACTTTTAAATAATAAAACTTGACCTATACAAAGAATCTGACTACCACTGTTAGTCATGGACGAAAAAAAAAATTTGGCATATTCTTTGTCAGAACGTGTAGAAACTTATGTGGGGCCAATAAGACGTCAATTTTAATCTAAATATTGTATGCTAATTTTTACGTAATTAAAAAATAAATTAGGTAATTCAGTCCAGTTATTATATAGATGCGATAAATCATTTTAACGGGGGTCAAATGAACAATAAAGGTCAATATAATTCCAGTAAACCAGCAAAAGCAAAAAAAAAAAAAAAAATAAAAAAAAAATAAGTAAATTATTGTAGGGGGCCTACATAGACATCGCGCATCTGATAGATGTCCACGAAATACGTAATTTTGTTTTGAAGCTGACAGCCAATGAGAAAATTGGTGCAAAAATACTATTGGTCAGTTTTCAAGCAGTAGTTTCGGACAGCATCAGATGGTAATATACGTAATTTTATGGTAGCTAATTTTACTGCACAAAAATAAAATATGTACTCCCTCCAAACATTAAAATAAAATTATGAAGAGCAGCAAAATGTCTGAGAAGAATTTTGAACGGAAATTATTAACTGAACTTTAATTTTACGAATTTTCAACACTGTCAACAAGACGAAATAATGGGAAGAATATTTATTGGAAGTAAATAATATTGAACCCTGATATTGTGACAGTATTTTTAAAATAGATAATTTAACTGCAACTGTCTTTAATTTTGAAATTAGAGAGAGCGTAATAATTTTCTTTTAATGTCTTAACTGTTGCTGCAGGCAGTGCGATGGCGTCAGCGGTGGTCCGTGAGGACGACGTATGAAGTTAATCCTGGTTCGTGGCGTGAAGATAATGATGGATCCTCCTGTTTCATTAATGTTCCAGTTACGGCTAATTGTTACAAGTTCACACAGTATGTAAAATCGTCACCGCAAACACTCGATATACTTTTCAGATTTTACTGTTCACTTAATAATGCACGATCTCCTATTAGCACAGCGGACGCACTGCAATGTAGTACCGTACTGGGTTGCAGATGATAAAAATTCCAAAGTGATCTTCCAATGTAAACTGTGTAAACGATACAAAGTGTATAGTCACATACGTGGTCCACGGTGAACGGAGGACAAATTAAGTTGGGACGTTGTAGTGGTAAAATTACGCGCAACAAAAATGGCTCTGAGCACTATGGGACTTAACATCGATGGTCATCAGTCCCCGAGAACTTAGAACTACTTAAACCTAACTAACCTAAGGACATCACACAACACCCAGTCATCACGAGGCAGAGAAAATCCCTTACCCCGCCGGGAATCGAACCCGGGAACCCGGGCGCGAGAAGCGAGAACGCTACCGCACGACCACGAGCTGCGGACTACGCGCGACATCTCCTCTTGCTTGCGATTGAGTGTATGCACTATAGCTTACCAAAATTATTTAAACTCTTCTTTATAAGGTTCAGAAAAAGAAACACGGATGGAAGAAAACCATCTTTAAGCCTTCTGCAATATACATTGTTTGCAAGGAAACAACGGCCCTGAACATAGCCGAACATAGAGCATTGTTTACTGTCGATCTGAAAGCTTGACCTCTGACAAAATGCAGCCATTCTTCTAAAAGCTACGGGTTTGAAATTAAATGCTCCTTCACTTTGTTCTTATTACGTTGCAGACTCATTTATCATGTGCATTAACGTACAATTCATCTAAAAATATCCACGTACCTAAGAAAGCTAGAACTGATTCCTTTCTTGAATTTATTTGTGCAACTCAGCACAACTCTTTACGAGGGTTTTTTTTTCAAGTACACTTGAATGTGTAGACAACACAATTGACACTAAAATATACTGTGTATTTACCCCGATAATTGGATAACGTTTCATCTGTGGCCTTAAAATTAGGAACGCGGTTCTGTATACTGAAATCTTTCCACCACAATGGTATCGCACTGAAAGTACAAAATATCACGCATCTGCAACGTCCACTGACAGTCTAGTTATTTTTACAAGGTATTTGACATGACAATAGAGAACAAACAGGAAGAATTCGTATGCGTAGAGCGCGGACAGTAATATGTGCTAAAGACTGAAAGAAACCTTAACGCGTTGGTGGATTCCAGATGGCTCACTGTTCCTCTTGTGTTAGTATTCAGCGCGTCAGGAAGTTGTAGTTCTCGCGTCAAAGACCACAGTGGCCCTCTATACGAAAGTGTATGTTATTTCGCTGTGCTACAGTTGAGTCCGTTGTGAGCTTGCTAGTTACAACTCCCTCAGCGTTCTTGTTATCCTTTGCGCTGTATTTGGAATACCATGTCTTTTGACGGCAAAAATCCACTGAAGAGGGTGTACTGTGTATCTTGAGCAATCTAAATGTAAAATGTGCGAACCAAAAGTTGCTTAACTACCTGCACGATTCCGTTTCGTGCAACTTTTTTCTTTACGCAGTGGTTCGCTTTTTTGAAATGCCATCCTATATTTTTTATTTGGTAACTATCTTTCTCTCCTGAAGACTTGTTAGAAAACATACCACAGCGTACCATGCGCGTAAACATGACTTTATTAAAAACGTAGCACAAAATTGACAGTGACTCTGTACCACGTGGGCATAGTGCCCCGGGTAACGTAATATATCCATTTGCTGAACTGACGGTAAACAAATGAAAACACAAGGCAAATTGACGCCGGTTATTCATTTAACAGTGTTCAGCTGAAGGTCTGAGTGAGTCCAACGTACACTATTAAAGATAAGGTAGAAATGCTATTTATCCATGGAGAATGTAATTTGGGAGAGCACTTACTGCAATGACGTGTTCTTAAATAACATATCGGTACTTGTAGGGCATCAGTCACACAAGTGAACTATACTCTTCGCGTACTTCCTATGTTTGCCGGAGATAAGTCGCTCGTATACTTTCCCTTGCTTTATGAAAGACATTTATTTCTTCAACCTAACAAGAAGTCGACACATATTAACGGCGCTGGAACAACGACAACAGCACTTCCTCTGCGCTCCTTCTGTACCGACATCGCGTCAATGCAATGTACTGTCTCCTCATTATCCGACGATACTAATGTCTTTATTTGGTTTCTAAATCACGAATCTCCTCAAAAAGTTAGCAGTTCGATTTCATTTCAGAATACGTGAAACTTAAGTTCTACTTACTGAAATAACCCCGAAACTAATAACATACCCATCGAATTTTGGAGAGTGCATCATTGCGTTCGACAAATGGATAACTGCTCCACGGTATGGTAATGGGCCATTCCGAACACGACAGCTTCTTTTCAGCTAGAACATGTCATCTATACGTCCACCTGTGTTAATGTGTTCGTTCTACGAAACTTACCATCACACACGCACGCACCACTTCACTGTCACAACACTAAGCTGCGGCGGCTGGTCCCGGCGGAGGTTCGAATCCTCCCTCGGGCATGGGTGCGTGTGTTTGTCCTTAGGATAATTTAGGTAAAGTAGTGTCTAAGCTTAGGGACTGATGACCTTAGCAGTTAAGTCCCATAAGATTTCACACACATTTGAACATATCCTTCACCGTCTACAGCGCCCCAAAGCGATCTCAGAGCTTTATTAAATAGGTCCTCAATATGTTGTGTGGTGAGCTTATTCACTAGCCTCAACTGCTAGTCCGTGCTACATACTTTTTCTCTGATGGGCCTAAACAGCAGCGTCCCTTACCTCAAATTGACACGTTTACCCATCTGCATAATACCAGAAAAGTTTGTAACATCAACACGGTATCAACCTGTCCCGGTATCAACCTGTCCCGAGTTCGAGTCTCGGTCGGGCACACAGTTTTAATCTGCCAGGAAGTTTCATATCAGCGCACACTCCGCTGCAGAGTGAAAATCTCATTCTGGGAACCTGTATATTCTTTGAGACTATTAGAAGCGTACGCTAGCGGAACTTCGACAATAAACCACACCTTGATGCAGAAGGCCTCTCTTCCAACGTCTGTAATTGGTTGATCATCTCCCCGGCGCATCCGTGCTTACCAAACGATGTTGTAATGAAACGCGCTGCTCTTCTTTGTATCTTCTTAATTTTCTCTATCAATCCCATGTTAACGATCAATAGTCAAGTATTGATCGATCGATAGCTTTATCCTATATGAGTCTGCACTGCACTCCATGATGATTCTTCCAGTTAAATCTCTGTCGGTCCATCGGCTGTTTCGGTAATTGTCAGTGTCAATGAAATTTCCCAATTGCTGTGTAACTTACATTATTTTACTTTATTGTGAAGGCTACCAGTTTCAGCATTTCATTATGTCATCTTCAGGGCCCACCTGCATCCCTCCAAGTAAACGAAATTCCCATATAGAGCCATAAATCTCTGTATGTCGTTGGACTCACGACTTCCGGAGATTTATGTCTCTGTCTGACACTTTCCTTTATTTGGAGAGATGCATAAGGGTCCTGAAGACGGCATAATGTGCTGAAACTGGTAGCCTTCAAAATAAAATAAAATAAAACCCTAAGTTACACAACTGTTGGTGAATTTCATTGACATTGACAATTTCTTCCAGTTAATGTGAGTGTGGCATCTGTTTTACACTGGAATAGTTTTATGTGGTAGTTCCAATTCAGATAGCTGCGTACGCTTGCTCTTAGTTATTTTATGGAAGTAACTGTTTCCAGTGAATGTTGTGCTATCGCGTAATCGTACACCAATGGAAGGATAGAAACAAAACAATCAATCGCAGTCCCATTGGTTTTTTTATTATTCTTGCATACCCAGATTTCAGCTATAAATAGCCATCTTCAGTGCAGTTAAGTGACTTACAATCCAAAAATCTCTCAAGAGTACCTGTCACTCCATGACTTCACTGGTGCATGAGCAGAACTAAGAGTTTCCTACTAACTATGCAGCAGTGAAGTCGCATGGTGACAGCTACTCCTGAGAGATAGTTGGATGGCTACTCACTTAAATGCACTGAAGATGTCTGTTTATAGGAAGTCGTCATGGAACATATGCAACTGACCACGAACACAAAGCATAATAATAAAGCAGACATTATGAAGACACAAAAGCACGAAACTGAATCTCATGAAAGCAGTAAGCGTGGATAAAACAGTTGAATTTACCATGTCAGCAGACGACAACATCGAAAAAACTTTCTTCTAGAGAAACCTTGGCATGCTGTGTCGTGACATGACGGTTGCCTTTTGGAATGCTTTGTGTAGTGTTTTGTCGTAACGCAACGTGACGTAATGACCTATGTGAACTCACCAGAAACAAATAGCGTCGTACCGAAATCACACGACAATTGCAGCTTAATGTTGACAACATGCGCACAATGCAGTGCTCACTCCAGAGATATTTCTACTCTTATTCTCTTACCTAGAGAAATAGGGTAGATTGAGATCTGGCGATATTTATGCCAAGCACAGACGTCTACATCTGCATCTACGACATACTCCGTAAGCCACTTAATGATGTGTGGCGGATGGTAATTTTCGTACGACTAACTGAGCCCTCCAACTTTGCTCCACTGGCGAATAGTGCGCGAGAATAATGTTTGGCGGTAAGCCTCTGCATTGGCTTTAATTTCTCGAGTTTTCTCCTAGTGATCATCATTATGTGGGGCGAAAGTAATATGTCGTCCGACTCTTCGCGGAAAGTAATCCCTCGCAATTTCAGTAGTAAATCCCTCCGTGATACACAGCGCCTCTTTTCTGCCAATGGAGACTTTTTTAGCATCTCCGTAACGCTCTCGCGCTGGCTAAGGGTTCCCGTGACGAAAAGCGTCGCCCTTCGCTGGATCTTCTCTGTCTCTTCTATCACTCCTACCTGTGCTAACCACTGCGCCACCTCGCTCGGTGTACAATAGTGGATTTCTTTTCTTATGCATGTGCAATATCATCATCATCATCATTTAAGACTGGTTATGCCTTTCAGCGTTCAGTCTGGAGCATAGTCCCCCTTATAAAATTCCTCCTTGAACCCCTATTCAATGCTAACACTGGTGCCTCTTCTGATGTTAAACCTATTACTTCCAAATCATTCTTAACCGAATCCAGGTACTTTCTCCTTGGTCTACCCCGACTTCTCCTACTTCTCCTACCCTCTACTGCTGAACCCATGAGTCTCTTGGGTAACCTTGCTTCCCCCATGCGTGTAACATGACCCCACCATCTAAGCCTGTTCGCCCTGACTGCTACTTCTATAGAGTTCATTCCCAGTTTTTCTTTGATTTCCTCATTGTGCACACCCTCCTGCCATTGTTCCCATCTACTAGTACCTGCAATCATCCTAGCTACTTTCATATCCGTAACCTCAACCTTATTGATAAGGTAACCTGAATCCACCCAGCTTTCACTCCCATACAACAAAGTTGGTCGAAAGATTAAACGGTGCACAGATAACTTAGTCTTGGTACTGACTTCCTTCTTGCAGAAGAGAGTAGATCGTAGCTGAGCGCTCACTGCATTAGCTTTGTTACACCTCGCTTCCAGTTCTTTCACTATGTTGCCATCCTGTGAGAATATGCATCCTAACAAGGGAACCTCCCCATCACACCCCCCTCAGATTTAGTTATAAGTTGTCACAGTTGATAGGCCTTGAAAAACTGAGCACAGATCAATTGAGAAAACAGGAAGAAGTTGTGTGGAACTGTGAAAAAATAAGCAAAATATACAAACTGAGTAGTTCATGGGAAGATAGGCAACATCAAGGACACTGGGAACGTAGGAGCGCCGTGGTCTCGTGGTAACGTGAACAGCTGCTGAACTGAAAGATCCTTGGTTCAAATCTTCCATCGAGTGAAAAGTTTAATTTTTTATCTTCAGTTTATGTGACAAACTCTTATGTTTTCATCACTTTTTTGGGAGTCATTATCACATCCACAAGAAAACCTAAATCGGGCAAGGTAGAAGAATCTTTTTACCCATTCGCCAAGTGTACAAGTTAGGTGGGTCGACAACATATCCCTGTCATGTGACGCACATGCCGTCACCAGTGTCGTAAAGAATATATCAGATGTGTTTTCCTGTGGAGGAGTCGGTTGACCTATGACCTTGTGATCAAATGTTTTAGGTTCCCATTGGAGAGGCACGTCCTTTCGTGTACTAATCGCACGGTTTTGCGATGCGGTCGCAAAACACAGACACTAAACTTATTAAAGTGAGCAGAGACGTCAATGAACGAACGGACAGATAATAACTATGCAAAAATAAAGAAAGTAAAATTTTCACTAGAGGGAAGACTTGAACCAAGGACCTCTCGTTTTGCAGCTGCTCACGCTACCACGGGACCACGGCGCTCCTGAGTTCCCACTCCCATGATGTTGTCTATGTGGCCCATGGACTACTCAGTTTATATATTTTGCTTATTTTTTCACAGTTCCACACAACTTCTTCCTGTTTTCTCAATTTATCTGTGTTCAGTTTATCAAGGCCTATCCACTGTGACAACTTATAACTAAATCAGAGGGGGGGTGCGATGGGGAGGTTCCCTTGTAAGTACTTGAAACCGTCCACCAGTTCTAACTTTGTTCCTCCTATTCGGCACTCAATCCGTTTATATCTCTTTCGCACTGACATTACTTTTGTTTTGGAGATGCTAATCTTCATACCATAGTCCTTACATTTCTGATCTAGCTCTGAAATATTACTTTGCAAACTTTCAATAGAATCTGCCACTACAACTAAGTCATCCGCATATGCGAGACTGCTTATATTGTGTTCACCTATCTTAATGTCACCCAGCCAGTCTATTGTTTTCAACATATGATCCATAAATAATAAGAGCAACAGTGGAGACAGTGCAGCCTTGTCTTACCCCTGAAACTACTCTGAACCATGGACTCAATTTACCATCAACTCTAACTGCTACCTGACTATCTATGTAAAGACCTTTAATTGCTTGCAAAAGTGTGCCTCCTATTCCATAATCACGTAGAACAGACAATAACTTCCTCCTAGGAACCCGGCCATATCCCTTTTCTAGATCTATAAAACATAGATACAATTCCCTGTTCCACTCGTAACACTTCTCCATTATTTGCCGTAAGCTAACGATGTGGTCCTGACAACCTCTAAGAGGCCTAAACCCACACTGATTTTCATCCAATTAGTCCTCAACTAATACTCGCACTTTCCAACAATACCTGAGAAGATTTTACCCACAACGCTTATCAAAGAGATCAACAATCTTTTCTGTTTCCATGTTTAAAGATTGGTGTGATTACTGCTTTCGTCCAGTCTGATGGAACCTGTCCCGACTCCCACGCCATTTCAATTATCCTGTGTAGCCATTTAAGACCTGACATTCCACTGTATTTGATGAGTTCCGACTTAATTTCATCCACCCCAGCCGCTTTACTGCACTGCAATCTATTGACCATTTTCTCCACTTCCTCAAATGTGATACTATTTCCATCATCATTCCTGTCCCATTGTACATCGAAATCTGAAACATTACTGATCGTATTGTCACCTACATTGAGCAACTCTTCAAAATATTCCCTCCATCTGCCCAAGGCATCAACAGGATTCACCAGCAGTTTACCTGACCTGTCCAAAATACTTGTCATTTCCTTCTTATCTCCCTTTCGAAGACTGCTAATTACACTCCAGAATGGTTTTCCAGCAGCTTGACCCAAGGTCTCCAACCTGTTTCCAAAGTCTTCCCAAGATTTCTTCTTGGATGCTGCAATTATCTGTTTGGCTTTGTTTCTTTATTCAACATAACTTTCTCTGTCTTCCTGAGTTCTAGTATGTAGCCATTTTTGATATGCCTTCTTTTTCCTTTTACAGGCTGCCTTGACTTTGTCATTCGACCAAGCTGTTTGCATCATCCTACTTTTACACACTACTGTTCCAAGACATTCTTTGGCCACTTCTAGTATTGGGTCCCTGTACCTTGTCCATTCCTTTTCCAGTGACTGCAATTGACTAGATTCAACTAACTGGTACCTTTCAGAGATCACTGTTATGTACTTGTGTCTGATTTCCTTATCCTGAAGTTTCGCCACGCTTATCCTCCATCACATGGACCTGACCTCCTGCACTTTCGGCCTCACAATACCAATTTCACTGCAGATTAAATAGTAATCAGCGGCATCAAAGAAACCCCTGAATATACGTGTGTCTTTCACAGCCTTCCTGAAGTCCTGATCCGTTATTATATAGTCAATGTGCAATATGTTACGTTTATTTAGCTCAGCCTGAACCATTCATCAATTATCTGGAGGTCATTCTGCAAATCGTAGCTACCTTCAGGCGTTCCTATTTTGTTACAGACAACCGCGTCATCTGCGAACAGCCTTAAAGAGCACCCGACGCTTTCAACAAGATCAAACAATAACGGTCCTATAACATTTTACTGGAAACCAGTCCACCGTCTTGGTTGAGTCTTAGAATTCCTTTTCTTCGTTAAAGGCATGTGTTAAAGCCACCTCGTAGCTTTAAGGCAATGAACTGACGCTTATTTCGGAGTATGTACATTGAGACAGTATACTTTCGCAGATGACTACTCATGACTGAAAAACTCATTTTTAACGCAATTTATTATTCGTCGAGGATAGTGGATGTCGCGGGAAAACAGCCGAACGTTTTATTACTGTAGAGGTATGTACCGTCTATGCAACTAAATAAAGGTAGTTCGTTAATGCCATACGCGTTTCGCTTCTTTTATCTGGGAGGCATCATCAGTGGCCTGAAATACGTGTTTCCTTTCATATATACAATAAAGGTACTATGTGCTAGATACAATATGCTGCTGTATTACATTTAGTCGTGTTTTTCTCTTGGTTTTTTAGGTTAGAAGCGACTTTTGTAGCACAAGTTCGGTAATGTCAGCTTATCGTTCGGTGTTACGATTTCCAGCAGTGTTAACTAACGTGTGTGGTCCTGGAGATGTATTTCTTACTTTCCATGCTCCGGCTGGCAGTTGTCTCACCCACATTTGTCACACCGCATATCGGTAAGCTGAAGTATAGGAAGGAAGAAATACATCTCCAGGACCACACACATAAGGTAACACTGCTGGAAATCGTAAGTAACGCTTAACGATGGTTCAAATGGTTCAAATGGCTCTGAGCACTATGGGACTTAACAGCAGAGGTCATCAGTCCCTTAGACTTAGAACTACATAAACCTAACTAACCTAAGGACATCACACACATCCACACCCGAGGCAGGATTCGAACCTGCGACCATAGCGGTACCGCAGTTATAGACTGAAGCGCCTAGAACCGCTCGGCCACAACGGACGGCAACGCTGACCGATAAGCCGACATTACAGAACTTGTGCTACAATAGTTACTTCTTCCTAAAAAACAAGAGAAAAACAACAAAATGTAATATAGCAGCATATTATATCTACCAAATAATTTGTTCATTGTATGTATTGAAAGTATAAAAGGAAACACGCATTTCAGGCCACTTATGATGTTTCCCAAATAAAAGAAGCGAAATGCATATGGCAATAAACAATTATAGTTGGGTAGACGGAACATGCCTCCACGAATTTAGAGCAACTGAGGGAAAGACGGAAAAGAGGAAAAAAATGACTGTTTTATTACTGTTTTAAGACAAATAGACGAGAAACACTGGAACACGAATAATTAACCAAGACTCAATAGTACGGTGCCCACCCGGTTGGCCGTGTGGTCTAAAGCACTGCTTTCCAGGCGGGAAGGAGCGCCAGTCCCCGACACGAATCCGCCCGGCGGATTTGTGTCGAGATCCGGTGAGCCGACCAGTCTGTGGATGGTTTTTAGGTAGTTTTTCATCTGCCTCGGCAAATTCTGGCTAGTTCAAATGGTTCAAATGGCTCTGAGAACTATGGGATTTAACATCTGAGGTCACCAGTCCCCTAGAACTTAGAACTACTTAAACCTAACTAACCTAAGGACAGCACACACATCCATGGCCGAGGCAGGATTCGAACCTGCGACCGTAGTGGTCGCGCTGTTCCAGACTGAAGCACCTAGAACCGCTCGGCCACAACGGCCGGCGCGGGCCAGTTCCCCTTATTCCGCCTCAGGTAGACTATGTCGGCGATTGCTGCGCAAACAAGTTCTCCACGTACGCGTACACCACCATTACTCTACCGCGCAAACATAGGGGCTACACTCGTCTCGTGTGATACATTCCCTGGGGGGTCCATTGGGGGCCGAACCGCACAATAACCTTGGGTTCGGTGTGGGGCGGCGGAGGTGTGAAGTGGACTGCGATAGTCGTCGTGGGGTTGCGGACCACTGCGGCTGCGGCGGGGACGGAGCCTTTTCGTCGTTTTTAGGTCCCCGGTTAACATAACATAACATAACAATAGTACGGTGGAGGCACGCTTCGCTTTTTCGGCTTAAGGACGACTCCCCATATTCCAGCCTCCGTGACTCTTGTACGGAACACGAAAATGATCCAACATTCCTCAACTGACCGACGTCAGTGATATAGGCCCATAGTTTTCAATCCTGACCGATCGAGTGATGTTATGCGAGTGCACTGAATCGAGACCTCTGGCCTCGACTGACAGCGGACGCTGGGTGAGACCATAGAGTAAATATCTCTAGAGTGAGCATTCACATGCGCGGAACAGATTTTGTGTTGTCAACATACATTGCCGACCTGGTCACGTGTTCTCGGGACGTCGTGTGTTTGTCCGTATAGCGCCCTGTATATTTAGAATGTCACTACATCCCTAATACGGGCGGATTCTTTTCGTACGTCTCGTGGATTATTTATATATGTTGCGCAGACATTTTAACAGTATCCATTTGAAATCGAGAATAAACCAGCTACGTAACTTTTAAGGGCAAGTGGTATTACATCCCTCTTTGCTATAGGTGTCACAGTTCAGATACACTCGATTTTTAGTAGTTTTCGGTATGGCACGGCACTTTATAGTATTACAGAGCCTGACGTACATTTTTGCAGTGATAGTCTTGCAAAACGACTTGACAGTACGCTAATACTTTTGCAAGTGTCAGAAAAACACCGAATTTGTTATACTTTAGCGATTATATCCCTGCTAATTCGTCCTTTTTTCTGCTATTTCTGCGTATTTATTTTCTCGTTTTTGCGACCTAAAGCACAGTTTTTCTTACTAGTGACACTTTGAAGTATTTATTTAACGCATTTTACGTACTTGCTCACAGTTTATTAAATAAGTAGTAGACTGAGTAATCTATATACATAATCGATAAGTCAGTGATACATATATAGGGGATAGTATTTGCTGAAAAAACTAACCATTCCCTTTCCCGTTCCACTAGCAAATTTACGAGAGGAAGCTATTGTTTGTAAGCTTTTGTACGAGCCGTAATATCTATTATATAGTCATAAAATCGTAGAAAAATAGGTCTACAGATTCAAGCCTTAATTATAATGCGTCTAGAAATGTTTAAACATATACAGTGTCCTTTACTAATGTGATAACTATAATTAGAACTACATGGTATGTACCCATGAAAATTTACGATCCCTCCTTTCACATATTTTTCTTTACATCCGTAGCACCAACAGTAAATCACCATCGCTATTACACTATCAACAAACGGTGAAACACAACAAAAACTCTTGATATTATAAACTTCAAACGCTGAAGAAAGCACACACGAACAGCGAAGTCCCGAAAACACGTGACCATCCTGGTGTAATGTTGACCACATGCGCAGAACGCAATGCTCACTCCAGAGATATTTACTCTATGGGTGAGACCAGAGGCCATGCTGGCTGTCCGGTTTCGTGGAGGCCCGGCGGCAGAGGGCGCGAGCGCAGGCAGAGGCGGAGAACACAATAGCGCTGAGGGCAGCGGCGCCCTCAAAGCCGGCCGCCTCCCTTTCGCGAGCCGGGGGCAGAGTGGCTGCCGTCTGTGTAACGCGGCCCCGCAACGTCCATCCGCGCCGCTATCCGTTACGTTGCGTCGCGTTACGTTAAGTTGCGGCAGAGCTCCTGCTGTGCCCATCGCAGCGGCCGTCTGTGGGCCGCGTGCCAGTCACTCTGGCGCCAGTTCTGTGAGAGGCGGCCTGCCACTCGCCTCCCTTTACAGCGGGGCGGCGGAATTCACAGTGTTTGGGCTGCACTGTCCGCTCCTCTCTGTCCGTGCACACGTGTGATCACGAGATTATGACCTGTGTCGTCTCTACTGCTTGCGACACTGTACGGCTCCATAGCTGCATTCGTTGCGTGGACTACCAAATCTCCCACATCTGTACGCAAGCGACCTCGGGAAATTGGGATTTTCCTGTGCTCATATCTCGGCTTCTGTTGGGGTCAACTGCTGACAATATCCCTTGGGTTAGGGGCTATTTGTATACCCAGGAGAAGCATCATCTTTCTTATTAAATGACGCTACAAGTTTACTGTTACCAGTCCCCGTTTATTTATCTCCACCTCGCGTTTCAAAGGTTTAAACATCCATCATCAGGTGGATTTACATTTGTTCGTATGATATGTGTGTCTGTGTGGCAGCGTCCAGTGGGAGAAACAAAGAAATATTTCAGAACATGGTTTTGGGTTCCTTTTGACAAAAAATTAAACGAATATCTAACGTTAATATTAAAATGAGTGATATATAGTACCTCCAGTGGTCACAGTGAAACGTCCCCTTAGAAAAATTATACATGACTTTGCTTAAACTGACACAATATTTTTAGCACAACGCAATCTGACTTTCAAAAATCCCTACAAAAGAATGGCCCTGACTAACAATAACCTATACCTTTCATGAATGACTTACCTCACAAAAATCTTCGTTACTCAAACTACTGCAATACAGCGTGCGCCAATACTACCAGCTGAATAAAAGATTCTAATTACTGATTGGCATAGGTAGCAAATGAAAGATTTTGATAAAGAATAAACAATGTATTTACCTTAATAGTGATATATATATATATATATATATATATATATATATATATATATATATCAGTTCATGATATCCAGTATTACAAATTTACTCTTTCTGGCGCACACACGTCCAGACCGTCCACTCTTATAATTCTTCCATCTCTCTCCCCACAGCCACCACTGCTGGCGGCTCACCTCCAACTGCGTACCGCTACGCGCTGTTAACAGCCAACTGCCCAACACTACAATAGCGACTATTCCAACAATGCGACCCAACCACAGACTGCACACAGCACAGCCAGTGATTTTGATACAGAGCGCTACGTGGCGTTACCAATACAAAAATCTAAACAGCCTACTTACAACAGGTTCCCTTCACAGTCGTGACACATCACATGTATATCGTTACATGTTAGTAAGCAAATATGGATTTATATTTGTTACTATAACATGTGTGTGTGTGTGTGTGTGTGTGTGTGTGTGTGTGTGTGTGTGTGTGTTAGACGGCATGAAGATAAAAAAACAGTGATTAGTGTAAAGCATAACCTAAAATGTCTGCCTTTAAAGATCATCTTTGTGTCACTATTCTACAGTACAGGGTCAAAGCCTGAATAGTACGGATTCTTCCAGTTTAGCCAATTGGAGCAAATCAATGGGTCCTTTTTGCATTAGATGTGGTCTGCTGTGCGCCTTCAGTGGTTTATGGAAGAAACATTAACTCATACGCGGCTCCTCGTAAAACTTTTAAAAAATGGTTTTCTTACAATATTTCTGCCGACACCCTTAGATCACAACCCAGCTGTGGTTCCCAACACGGCTACGCACAGCAAATGGCTGAAATTTCTACGATATATTCCTAGAATACCGTGCACTAACACCGACGATTTTTTTTTCATGTCTTCATAGACTTCCGAGATAGAGACACTGAAATTTTCTATACTACCGCACGTAAAATCCATTGCGAAACGGAAAAGTAGTTTCTAATGTGGCGTAGCACGGAGAAATATTAAGCAGATTGTTTTAGTTATCAGCAGGGAAACCTGTGTTGTAGTGCTGAAGCACATTCAAAATCCAGTCTGAAGTTTAAAATTACTTTTGCATTATTTCAGTGTCACATAAGTAAACTATCCAAATTTTACCAAAAAGTGCATTTCTTTTCCAACTAGTCACTGCAGCTACGGAGAGTAAGGAACCAGCAGTAAAATGTTCCTACCACTTCACAGAAAATGCGAATATGTTCCCATTTATTTAAGAAGACTCTGAGTGAAAATTGGCAATCAGCTGCCTCATCCTACCCTCTCCAGCACCTTTAAAGAGATTAACAAAACGTTTGGCATGCAAACATATTCTTGCTCTTTTACGCAAAGAGTGAATTATACAGTGACAGTGGAAAAGCGACGGTAAAATAATAAAGACTGGAAGATAGCAGACAGTGGTTGTGTTAGCGAAAAAGCGGAGGAGGAAACGGCAGTGTGAGAGAAAGAGAGGGAAACATTGGCTGTGGAACATAGATGACACTGAGACAACAGTGCTAGGAAGACAGCCAAGGTGACAGTGCCGAGAGGGATGTAATAAAGAGAAAGAGAAGCGGATAAGAGAGACAGAGTATATGACAATGACAACGAGGAAGAGCGAGTTAATGACAGTGGGGAGAGAGAGCAGCAGTACGAGGGAAGGAAGCAGGTATTACCAGAAAGAGAATGCAGGAGGGAGACAATGACTGTAGTCGTAGAAAACACGGATGGGAGTGTGGCTGTAGCACAGGAGACAATTACAGAGAGACACAAGAAGGCAACAAGAATATGTAGGACTGAACGAGTGAGAGCTTAACGGTAATGGACTAGTGGGTGAGAGTGAGGTACAGTTAGGGGAGCTTGTGGGAGCTTGAGAGACGAGAAACATGGTGAAAAAAAGTGCGAATATATTCGCATGGCCAAATTTTTCGGAAAAATTTAAAAGGTGCTGAGGAAGGTAGAATGAGGTACCTCGTATCCCCATTTTCAGTCAGAGAATTTTAAATAAAGAGGAAGATATTCGCATTGTTTATCCTCCAGCAGGACCATTCTTTGGTTGGTACATATTTGGAAAGGAAACCTCAATTTAAGTATGCGAATAACTAAAAGAAATCTGTATATGTGGCTGTATGTTTATTTCCATAAATTGTATTTTTTTTTCTTTCCTCTCACGAAATAACCTGAATTGACTAATCAGAGTAATAATTGTATCATAGCCACAGACTGTAACTAAACAGCCACAGTTCTAGAAGTATCCAGAAGTTAAGCTATAAATTTTTTTGCCAATGAAACTAGCTCTTTCAACTTTTCCTTTCCGCACATTTGCTCCTTTTTCTTGCCCAATTTTGAGTTGTGAAAACGTAAGTATCATTTTCCTGATAATGGACCGAAATAAATTATATTGCAGTCTTAATGCAGACTTTTTTTTAATTTCAAAACACTTGGTCGTTTCCTGTGCAATGATTACAGTTTTATACACTCTGTGATCAAAATTATCCGGACACCTGGCTGAAAATGATTTACAAGTTCGTGACGCCCTCCAACGGTATGCTGGAATTCAATATGGTGTCAGCCCACCCTTGGCCTTGATGACAGCTTCCACTCTCGCAGGCATACGTCCAAACAGTTGCTGGAACATTTTCTTGCGGAATGGCTACCCATTCTTCACGGAGTGCTGCACTGAGGAGAGGTATCAATATCGGTCGAGGGTCAAAGAAATGTGACTGACACCCAAACAAGAGTGACTTACGTGCATCGAGAATAGTAAACAGAGCATTGAGAATGGCTAGCCACTAGCCGAAATCTGGATCGGTGTAATAAGATCTAAAAAAGGACGACTGATTGTTGCATTCTATAATTTATAAGCCACGTAACTGTCGCTGAGTGCAACCACTTTCCGAATGGAAGGTAACCGCATGACATATATAGAGTTCTGAAAAAATTCAGCAGTACCGAAACAAACATTTCAGGACACTGTGTTGTGGCACATAACACGTAAATATTTACTAAAACAGACGTAAGCCACCAAACATACACTTCCATTATTTTATACGAAAGTGCGGTATATTGCAGGATCACTTCAATATGACAAACAGCCAAAACGAGAATCGTCGAATGCAAATAACGAGCTGATTAAACCAGCGTGCTGTAAAAAACGAAAAAATGCTTAGTGCGTCATTCAACGTGATGACGCATTCCAGTAGTCTGTCTGAAAAGATTTTCGAATTGCTGTCCTGGTCATTTGAATCCAATGACAGTCGCTGCTATACAGGGTTTGTGCGTCGCATATGTGTTATTGCAGAAACGCCGAGAACCTACGTCCCAAGTATCATCAGGGAGCAGAACACGTCCGCTCGTATATAAACCGTGGAGCGGCCGCGACAGAAAAATCAGAGCAGGTCGAGATAATTCGGAAGTTTAAGAACGGTCTTCCTACTCACATTTCGGAAATGTGAATTAATAAGTCTAATGGTACTGAAAGTACGTCCAGCCGCAAACGGTCAGGTATAGATGTGTATTTAGTGCTAATAACATCTCAGATATAGTGGGCATTACAGGAAGTGCAGATCTGAGAACAAAAAACAAATGGTTCATCGGCAAACTCGACTGGTCGAATGTTGTTGCGATTATTGGCCCAGTAACGGTTTTTTCTGGGTTCAAGATTTCTACAAAGTACTTAGCAGCGCTTTTCTGTCGAAATCCTTGTAACAATTCACGTTTCACAGCTTAAGGGCAACTCCCCTCGCCCCAAGGAATACGATGTCTATAATCTCTTCCCCACCGATGTGAGAGTTCTGCACTGTGGTGGGGAAGGGGTCAGGAGAACATATTCGAAAAAATATGGCTACATCCCAAGCAGAAACCTGGGTTATCATTGATTAGCTCGTCGTGCGGTCTTGTGTACGCCCCTTTTTTGGTCACAGGTTCGCAAAACCCACTACGACACAGTGTCAACGTGTATACAGCACCGAAGATTGGCGTGTGTTATTGTCATACCGCAAATTTTCCCTTTCTTCAGTATGAGGAGATCTACATAACGTTCGTTGGGCAAGTACACGAGCTGTCACGGACATGTATAAATAGCTTTTCAAATCCTAAACTTCCATGGATTTTATTCGTGCATTTTCGACCCAACTCGTCCTTTTATCTTGAGTTCTATCTTAGACCCTCTTCAAGTTCAGAGGAAACTACTTCTTGCATTATCAATTGATAACAGAAATTACTTCAGCAGAAAAATTAACTTACATACAATGAGGCAGACAGTACTCAGAAATAGCAGATTGTTGAGACGAGAAATTTCTGGAAAACTAATATACAAGGATAACAAGTATGACCAACTCAGAGAGCCGTCTTCGTCTCCATGACAACTGCCGTACATACTTTACGTTTAGTTGATTCTGCTTCTTTTTGCACAATGGCTCGTGATGTCATTTCTTAGCACCAGTTCAGTGAAGCATTACAGTGGCGATATGTCTCTTAATTCACTACGTGTTCTTCTTACAGTTAATTGAAGCTGAAGGTCAATATACCATGCAGTTCAGTACATTCTTGTGGAGGTGATTCTTTGTGTCTCTAAATCACGGTTATAATACGTTAACTGAAATAAGCTGGCCGGAGAACAGACGTACAAAACAGACGAAAGTAGGTCATGAAACAGTTAAAACAAAAATTAAACGTAATGCTATTTTTATCTGTTTATAACTATTGTACTGTACGAATTTCGAATCAAATTTTGTCAAGGCACATACTATGGAACATAATATATATGTATATTATCATTGACGTTTCAATTATCACATTTCATAAGAAAGAAGCATCCTCAGTGAAGATATTTCGACCTCCTGCTTCAACTAAGAACTCAGTAGCTCCTAAAAACTGATTTTAAAAAGATTTTAAAATAACTGGTGCAACGCTTTCATAACTGGCTAGATGGATATGTATCAATACACACTCAAGTCGGGTACCGTATGACATGAGACACAAGTCTACTTCAGATAACCAAATGAACATTTCTCTGCTCTTGGGACACAATACACCAGGATATTTGAATACAAATAGTCGAGAATCAGAATAAACGATTTTATCGGGCTATATCAGATATTCAAATACTCGAATACTCGATATTATTTGCTTTGCATTCATGATTTCATTGCATTATACATTAAATCGCACAAAAAATACGCAAACAATCATTAAATTGATTTTTCATCTGAATTATAAACCACCGTTGTCCTCTGTGCACCTTTTTTGGTCGCTGAAATCTTTATAGCGTGTAAAACATTCCACGCGATACATGTTTAGCTTTAAATTGCATGTCTCCGACAGAACGATAATAAATAATTTTCTGATGAATAGTTCATACAGAAAAAATTTGTGGTATTTCCGAATTAGATCGCTCGACGTGTTACAATATGTGCACCAGTCTGTGAAACAAAATTCGTCAATGTAATACGTCCGATACATTATGGGCGCCGACGTAACAGTGGAAAACATTCCGCAGACGCGCGCCTGTGTGTGTGTGTGTGTGTGTGTGTGTGTGTGTGTGTGTGTGTGTGTGTGTGTGTCTGTGTGTGTTTGTGTGTGTGTGCCTGTGTGACAGAGAGAGAGAGAGAGAGAGAGAGAGAGAGAGAGAGAGAGAGAGAGAGAGATATTTAGCTGATGTCAAAATGTTTGACAGTCAGAGGCAAGAATCGATCCAATACGTCCGAAGACAGTTTTAGCTACGTAACATTTTAATATGAGGACAATGAAATAAGCTGTCCAAAGGACACGTATCTAGGTTTGCAGATAATATTTTTTTAAGTTGTCGTTGTCTTACTGTTATGCTTTAGTTTAATTTTCGTCATTGTTCGGTCTGAAACAACGTCTCAGATAAGAGAAAAACGTCTTCGTGTTGTAGATTAAGAAATACGACCAATAAGGGAAACTAAGTAACTCAAAATAAAAGAGCGAGCTATGAAACCAAAAAACAAGAAACTATTTCTGCCTGCACAGTTCGTACACGTTCCATAGATTTTTCTAGAAAGCGTCGAGATAAAATTATAACAATTGTGTTAATACTCACATCAAAAAACGTTTTACATCACCCCGGTTCGCAGAACTCGTGAAGATAGACGTTGACTGTGGATACTGTATCACAGACAAGAGTCTCTTTGAATGTTTAGAGATGTCACTGAGTCCGCCCAAACATGTAGACACCCAAGCATGAGCAGCGCCTATTAGACGGAGGCGGTAAGACAGCCGATCAGTTCGAATCATTTCACCAGGAAGGAGGTACACGGCTCGATTTTTCTGTAGTTCAACGATGCCTAGACGGTCAATACCGCGGTTCGATCGCGTCCGCATTGTTACTTTGCGCCAGGAAGTGCTCTCAAAAAGGAAAGTGTCCAGGCGTCTCGGAGTGAACCAAAGCGATGTTGTTCAGACATGGACGAGATACAGAGAGACAGGAACTGTCGATGGCATGACTCGCTCAGGCCGCCCAAAGGCATCCACTACAGTGGATGACCGCTACCTACGGACTACGGCTCGGAGGAACCCTGACAGCAGTGCTACCGTGTTGAATGATGTTTTTCGTGCAGCCACAGGACATGGTGTTACGACTCAGACTGTGCTCAGCTTGGCTCCCGACGTCCAAGGCGACATCCATCTTTGCAACCACGACACCATACAGCGCGGTAAAGATGGGCCCAACAACATGCTGAATGAACCGCTCATGATTGGCATCACTTTCTCTTCACCGATGAGTGTCGCACATGCCTTCAACACATTTGATGGCAACCTGGTCAGGCTGAACGCACTGTCCAGCGAGTGCAGCAACGTGGAGGTTCCCTTCTGTTTTGGGGTGGCATTATGTGGGGACACCGTACGCCGCCGATGGTCATGGAAGGCGCCGTAACGGCTGTAACATACGTGAATGCCATCCTCCGACAGACAGTGCAACCATATCAGCACCATATTGGTGAGGCATTTGTCTTCATGGACGACAGTTCGCGCCCGCATCGCGCTCATCTTGTGAATGACTTCCTTCAGGATAACAACATCGCTCGACTAGAGTGGACAACATGTTCTCCGAAGGTGAACCCTATCGAACATGCCTGGGATATCTTGAAAAGGGCTGTTTATGAACGACGTCCACCAACCACTCTGAGGGATGTACCCTGAATCAGCGTTGAGGAGTGCGACCAACATTGCCTTGGTGAACTTGTGGATAGTATGCGACGACGAATACAGGCATGGATTAACGCAAGAGGACGTGCTACTGGGTACTAGAGATAGCTTTGTGTACAGCAATCTGGGCCACAACCTCAGAAGGTCTCGCTGTATTATGGTACAACATGCATCGTGTTGTTTGCATGAGAATTAAAAAGGGGCAGAAATGATATATATGTTGATCTCTATTCCCATTTTCTCTTCAGGTTCTGGAACTCTGAGAACCGAGGTGATGCAAAACTTTCTTCGATGTGTGTTTGTAACTTAATTCTCAATCTCGTTAATACAATAGTTACCCACATTAATATAATTTTTACTCTGTAGATGAATATAAGCTTTGATGGTGCAGTAGCTCTCGCGTTCGTTCGGTACCTGACTTTTAGGCTTTTCGGATTCATTCCGTGGCGAACTTACCTCTGATCTACGTTTTCTAAAATTCCTAGAGTATTTAGCAGTAATGTAGCACAACACGTTTCATTAATTTGTAAGTTTCAATTTAATACCGAGTTCCACTCAGATGTTGTTGTCTCACTTTGGGTCCTAGTAGTGTTCCGCAAGCTCTTCTCAATGTCACCCGAATCAGCATCGTAACCAAACGCGTTTCCATGTGGCAGCCGTTCATAACTTTAGGCAAAGCTAATTCGTAATAACGGCGCGCAAGCTCCTGCACTGGTACGATGATGTCACAGGAAAAAAAAATACTGCGCAAAAAACACGTTCGGACAGCATCTATGTCTTCGTGGGCTCATCCACTTTATACGCATTGGTAGTTTTGCAGTTGTTAGTGATTCATATCTGGCGGTAAATTGTCACACAAGAATGTTCGAGTGACTAACACATCGAAGATTTCACGCCAAAATTTACTGTGATAAGTAAACTAACACAAACCCACCCCTTCAAACAATGTAACAAATAATGTGGCACTTACTAAGTGAATGAGAACATGCTCTACATGTTGAATAATGTGTTTTAACGTGCCGTGATGTTAGTGCTTGACAGTCACGTCGGTTAAGTACCTGTGGGTAACATTACAAGGCGATATGCAATGGAACGAGCACGATAGTAGTACTGAAGGCGAATGGTTCACTTCGATTTGCTGGGAGAATTTTAGGAAACTGTGGTTCTTCTGTAATGGAGACCAAGTACAAAACAGTGGTGTGATCCGTACGCGGATAGTACACAAGTGGTTGGTGCACCCGCCAGGTCTGATTAAACGGAGGCATCTATACAATTCATAGGTGGACTCCTAGATTCGTTACCGGTAGGTTCGAACAAGATGAAAGTATTACGGAGATGTTTCGACAACTCAAATGGGAATGGAAGACGTTATTGTAGATTATACTATTGGGAAAACGTAGAGAAATGGCTCTTGAGGCTGACTGCAGAACGAATCTACTGCCACGGAGGATACGTTTCGCATAAGAATCACAAAGATAAAATAAATTAGAGTTCATTCTGTAGCATACAGACTTTTGCTTTCTCCTCCTTCTAGTTGCAAGTGAAGCAGGAGAGGAAATAACTAGTAATGGGCCAAGGTACTCTCCACCACGCACCTCACGGTGGACTGAGAAGTACGTTTGTAGATGTGGATGTTTTAATATGTAGGTGTATTAAAATTGCTATTTTTGGAAGGAGAGCAAAGATTGAAGCTTTATTCATTGTTCATGTATAGTATAGGAGGAAGAATGCACGGTTAAAATGTAAGATGAGACGGGAGTTTGGGAGGTGCGAAATTTAGAACACAAAGGAAAATGGACGGCTTTAAACAGGCTCTGTCTGGATGGTGACTGGTAGAGCGCCAGTCTGTCGCAAATCCAGAAGCACATACTCGGTGAGAGGTATGGCGAATATGGTGACCAGAGCAACAACACGGTCTATACTGAGGTAAGTCAGCCACCATAGACGAGATGCAGCCGTGCAGTACCTAGTGGAAAGGTAACGTCAGAGCGATCTCAGTGATTCAGTACACCACTGGTCTTACTACTTGCTATTGTGTTACTACTGATCTCCCAGTTACCGGCTACAAGAGCTAGAAGTGACCGTTTTCCCTACCCAATACTTCCCCGTACCAGCACGAGTTGTCCTTGATCCGTGTGAGTATGACATATGCTAACTGACAACTTTCACTCCCCTCAGAGGCTCCACAAACGTACCCATTTACCGAGGCGCTACGCAAAGAAACGGGATCTCTAAAAAGACGACATGCCACCAATTTTGTATATGGTGTTGACATTGGACACACCATTGTTGGCACACCTGTGACTGATGCCACGGGGAGGGAGGCCACAGAATTGGTCTGACTGTTGCCACGGTGTGGAAAGCCACAGAAATGGTCGCCCTACTGACAGTATATAGCACCATGGACGTTGCCGCACTGTGGGTGTGGAAGTTTGTCTTGATGCATATAAGCCCATTTCCTGATTCAACATATACGATATAGCTACACTATGTTGTAGAGCCGAGAAAAAAAAATCTCTTGCTCTTGGAGCACTAGCAAAGTGGAACTGATGAGATCCTACATATCTTTGAGAATGGCCCTCAAGAATCATTTGGTTCCGTATTCGCTTGGCTTTCATGGAACCACGACCGACACGAGCAGCAATGTCGCAGAACGAAATACTAATCGCTGGGCCACGATCTTTGCGCCGTTGTATTCTGATACGTGTTCTTGAAGTTTCTCCTTATTAGACGAATCCTAAGACGATCTTGTCATATACAAGCATGCGATTTCTGAATGACAAAACCGCTGTGAATTCTTTCCGTATATGACGAATGGAGATAACATTGTTCTTAGGTACTTCGTATGGTTGTGCTGAAATGCTAATCATTTACATATCGATACATGAAGGACATTCATGCCAACATCACACGCCATCTTTATAGTATTGCTATTGTAAATGTATACTCACACCGACACAAGAGGTTTGAAGTCATGAGTGGGATGGTCCAGTTACACCCCAATCCTAGCAGGAGTGTTCCTCAGGAGGCTATATAAATGGTTAATCCGTGACAGTTAGAACTGCCACAGGAATACGTAAGTACTGTCGCTACGACGTCGTGTCGCCAAGGCTGCAATGCATTAAATGAATGGCGAGCACCATGAAGATTCTCTACGGACAACACATGTTCTAGTGGAACAACGATACCAACACATAGAGCATGATTAAAAAAACTAAACTTCTCCCCAGCAGATCATGAAGGCCGAACGGTATCGACCAGCCACCGTGCCACCCTCAGGCCACAGATGTCACAGGATGCGGATATAGAGGTGCATGTGGTCAGCACACTGCTCTCCCAGCTGTATGTCGGTTTCCGAGACTGGACACAGACCATGATGTTGCCAGTTCTGTAAATTTTCTTAATAGTATTCTTCGAAAATAACGTCGTCTATTCCCATCTGAGTTGTCGAAACACCTCCGTAATACTTGCGTCTTGATCGAACCTACCGGTAACTAATCTAGGAGTCTGCCTATGAATTGCATCGATGCCTTCCTTTAATCCGACCTGGTGTGGGTACAAACACTTGTGTACTACCCGCGTACGGATTGCACTAGTGTTTTGTACGTGGTCTCCTTTACAGATAAACCACACTTTTCTAAAATTCTCCCAGCAAACCGAAGTGGATCATTTGCCTTCAATACTACCATCCTCACGTGCTTGTTCTATTCCATACCGCCTTGCATTGTTACCCATAGATATTTAACCGACGTGACTACGTCAAGCAGCATACTGCTGATGCTGCACTCGAACATGACGGCATTGTTTTTCCTTAAAGGAACGTTAAAATACATATTCTACATGTAGAGCAAGTTCTCATTCACTTACTAGGTGCCACTGTATTTCTTACATTGTTTGAAAGGGTGGCTTTGTGTTAGGTTACATATTACAGTAATTTCTGGCGTGAAATCCTCGCTGCGTTCGTCACTCGAACACTCCTGTGTGACAAATTAACGCCAGACATGAATAGCTAACAACTGCGAAATAAGTAATGCGTATACAACGGATGAGCCCACGAAGACACAGGTCCTGGCCGAAAGTGTTTTTTGTGCAGTGTTTGTTTTGCCTGTGACATCATCGTACCAGTGTAGCTGCATTTGCGCCAGTGTTCATCGGAGGTGAGGCTATCATCTGGAGTGCCCCAGGGATGTGTGGTAGGTCCACTGCTGTTTTCTATCCACATAAATGAACTTTTGGATAGGGTGGATAGCAATGTGCGGCTTTTTGCTGGTGATGCTGTGGTATACTGAATGGTGTCGTCGTTGAGTGACTGTAGGAGGATACAAGATGACATGGACAGGATTTGTGATTGGTGTAAAGAGTCGCAGCTAACTCAAAATATAGATAAATGTAAATTAATGCAGATGAATAGGGAAAAGAATCCTATAATGTTTTAATACTCCATTAGTAGTTTAGAGCTTGACACACTCACGTCGATTAAATACTTGGGCGTAACATTGCACAGCGATATGAGGTGGGACAAGGATGTAATGACAGTTGTGGGGAAGACGGAGAGTCGTCTTCGGTTCATTAGTAGAATTTTGGGAAGATGTGGTTCATCTGTAAAGGAGACCGCTTATAAAACACTAATACGACCTATTTTTGAGTACTGCTCGAGCGTTTGGGATCCCTATCAGGTCGGATTGAGGGAGGACATAGAAGCAATTCAGAGGCAGGCTGCTAGATTTGTTACTAATAGGTTTGATCATCACGCGAGTATTACGGAAATGCTTCAGGAACTCGGGTGGGAGCCTCTAGAGGAAAGGAGACGTTCTCTTCGTGAATCGCTACTGAGGAAACTTAGAGAACCAGCATTTGAGGCTGACTGCTGTACAATTTTTCTGCCGCCAACTTACATTTCGCAGAAAGACCACAATGATAAGATAAGAGAGATTAGGGCTCGTACAGAGGCATATAGGAAGTCATTTTTCCCTCGCTCTGTTTGGGAGTGGAACAGGGAGAGAATATGATAGTTGTGGTACAAGGTACCCTCCGCCACGCACCGTATGGTGGATTGCGGAGTATGTATGTAGAAGTAGATGTAGATGTAGAATGTAATGAATTAGCTCTGTGTAAAGCTATGAACTGCTGCAACGTGGAAATGGGTTGGGTTACGACGCTGATTCGGGTGATGTTGAGAGGAGCTTGTCATGAAAGCTTCAGGACGATCAAGTCTGACAACGTGAATGGAGAATTGCCCTACTTTACTTCACGTATATGGGACACATTCACATCTGGACCACTATTCAGGACAGAAGTTGAGAAGGCACTACACCACCTCATGCAGCCAACACCTGTTACGTAATGAACAGAACCTGAAGAGTGAGTTTGTAACGTCGGAAATGCATATCCTCCTATTTCCTTCTATTGTACTATAAATTTGTTTCCTTATTTTGTTACCTGAAAATATGACATTTCTGTGTCTTTATATATTGTAATTGTTTACTGTTTATTTATGCATTTATGTCGATGTATAATTGATTTGTTTTGTAAATATTATTTGTATTTTTACGCTGGGTCTTGCCAAGGGAAAACTATGCTAACGATTACATTCATAGCTCAAGTGGAGAACCAAACTTTGTTATCGAACGATTACAATGATAGGTCGTGTGGAGAACCAAAGTGTTTAGGATCTTTGGTAGTGTTAACTCTGCCGTGTGGAGTGTGGGCAGAGGAGAGTCTGGCTGGAGTAGGGCGGTGGAGCAGGTTTGTTGTGTGATGCTCCCGCGAGTTGCCGCGCTTTCAGGGTTTGGCAGCATGTAATTGCTATGATGGTTTCTGACACGGTGTCGCCGGTGGGAAGCATCAGCTGGCACACGTCAAGAGCAAGTTTCGCCTGGTGACCGTGTCGATATGAAGGCATGCCAACATCCAGCCTCTGCAACAGCGACGGCTGACAATGAGTGAGTGTCGCCACCTCCTCAATCAACGGCTTCAAACCTTCAGTCAGCCAACAAGGAAGACTGGAAGCACGTAAAGTTTTAGAGCTGTATGGCAGACCTCAGCTTTCCAAACTGTCCAATTTCTCCCACAAATTACAGCAACGTAGCATGAACCTTTGTTGCTCATTGTCCCAATTGCATTACCAAGCAGGGTCCCTTCCTTTTCCGAAATGAACCCGAGTGTCGTTGAAATTCAAACGCCAGCAGTAAAGTAATATCATTCCATTTCACTGCTTTAATGTCAAGTTCAGTTAAAGTATTCTGAGCTGGCTACAATATTTAGATTACACAAGCACATATTAAGAGTGCGAGTTTTGTTACCATATTTTAGGTTACCTGTGACTGCAGCTCAGCTTGGTACGTACTAAATTTTACAACTGTTAGCCGGCCGTTGGTGGCCAAGCGGTTCTAGGCGCTTCAGTCTGGAACCGCGCGACCGCTACGGTCGCAGGTTTGAACCCTGCCTCAGGCATGGATGTGTGTGATGTTCTTAGGTTGGTTAGGTTTGTTCTAAGTTCTAGGGGACTGATGACCTTAGATGTTTAGTCCCATCGTGCTCAGAGCCACTTGAACCATTACTATTGTTAATCAGAATGATTTAATTAAAGTTTAAAGTTAAATCTCTTATTTCTAAATTACGTAGATTCAAGTAGCTTTTGAAATGACTGTTGAGATAGCCCAAGACTGACCTTATTTTATTGAATTTCGTAGTGCTTCAGAAACAAATCTCACTATTAATTTCAGTCACTAAATTAACTTTCAATTTCCGGTTTTATTAATTCTTTTGCTAAATTAAGTCAGAGTGTAGCGAAATTTATTACTTCTGACAAACATTCAGTTTTCACACAACATGTGTCAACCTTCATTTGTCACGCTTTTAGTGCTAAATATATGTGCATTAATCTTCCATTTTCAGTTATTATAGTAGTTGTCCATGGGACTGGCGACCGTAATTTTCCCAAAATCTCAAATATCTTATTAACGCCAATTAAATGTTAACGTAACGACCGCACATTTACTTTCTTTGTTAACTTTAGCCCTTTTCAAAAGTAATTTCCACCAATTTCATTTGCCTTTTTTCTTTCATTTAGATGTAACCCTTTCCTCCCTCTTTACCGACAGATTAACTTCGGTGACGATTGCTTTTCCCAAATTTCCATCAGGTACACGCTGTTTAATTTTTCACTGTCATTGAGGTCGATAAGTAAGGGGGAGGTTACACGTGGCGACCTGGTGACAGGACAATCATTGGATTTGAGGTTGTTCTGGACGCGAATATTGCATTGTGCATATGTCGTAAAAATGTACTGGTTATGAACAGGTCGATACGTCAGCGAGAATAAGTAGTGGGAGGAATTCTAATTAGAATTGAGGAGGAGGAGGAGGAGGAGATTAGTGTTTAACGTCCCGTCGACAACGAGGTCATTAGAGACGGAGCGCAAGCTCGGGTGAGGGAAGGATGGCGAAGGAAATCGGCCGTGCCCTTTCAAAGGAGAGAATTGAGATTTGGCACTTATATTGAAAATTGGTAAAATGAGTGAAAGCAACAATTACCAGAATTTGGTAGACTCGGGTATGGAACAATCGGTCGAACAGTGGGAAACGCGCACCGCAGGGGCAGGCGGCTAGCATGAAAGACGCGACCGCCGAAACGCAACAAGGAGCAGAAATGGAATTCCAAACTTCAGAAAATGTTTCGGAATCGGAAGTGAAAATCAAATCTGAACCCCTTGATGACGAATACGGGGGGACAATTAAAGAGGAAGCCGCTACGGATGTAAAACCGGTAGTTTCCGGGAATTTAACTGATTTATTGAGTGTTTTGATTAACGAAATCAAGAGTCAATCGGCAGAAATGAAAGCTCAGTCTGCCAAGCAAGAAGCTCAGTCTGAAAAAATTGACAGGAAGCTAGACAATCAGAACAAAGCTATTAATGTTGTTAACAACAATTTTGGAGTTGTTAACACAAAAGTTGATAAAATCAAAGATGATATTGTTGTAATTTATACCGAAATCGGTAATCTTAAACAGGAAATGATAGGCGTTCAGGTGGAAATTGTGAACATAAATACTCGTTTTGATTCCGAAATTAGGAGAATCGAGAAAAGTGTAGGAGAAGCAGTTGCTCCGATAATCGAGAATAGGGTGACGGAACAAATTCAATTAGTGAAAAAAGAGGATCAACAGAAGTTGGCAACTTTAAAGGCTTTAGTGTCCCAAGTAGATACTAAAGTGAGGAAGCAGGCTAATACCTGCGAAGAGAAAAAGAGGGAAGTGGAAACGCTTGCGACAACCGTTTGCCAAGTATTTACGAGAGTGTCGGAATTAGAAAAGAAACTTGATGAAAAACAGAGCTATGTGCCAATCTGTGCACATAGTTCGGACTTGTTGACGAAAGAGGAGCGGTTCAACCCCTTGAAAAATGGCGGTATACAGGCGACGGATTTCATTAAAAATTGTGAAAGAGTTTTACCCAGATCATGGACTAATGAGAGAAAAATTAATGCGGTTATTGACGTGTTGCGTGGTGATGCCAAGCGTTGGGGCTTAAACCTCAACATTACGAACCTGACTTTTGACGAGTTTAAAAATTTGTTTCTAGCTGAATACTGCTCAGAGCAAAAACAACAAAGCGTCTGGCGTGAACTTGTCGTATCGAGGCCTTTCGATGCGAATTCGCGTGGCTCGATGAAGGAGTTTTGTGAAGGCTGGATCCGCAAGTTGGAATATTTGCGTGATGACCGCACGAAATCCGAAATAGTCTGGGAACTCTACAGGAAGCTTCCAGATGATACAAAACGTTACGTAGGAAGCAATTACAGGACAATCAATAATTTCCTGGAAAGAGTTGATGACGGGGACAATTGGCGCAATAATCGCGATAGCGGTAGTGGCCGTGGTAACAACAACGGGAACTACAACAACAATAACCATGGGAATAATGCATACCGCAACCTTGGCAGCAAAAACAGTAGTGGTTCGGACCGTAATGACAATCGGTACAATGCAAATAATAACAGGAATAATGGAAACCAGTATCATACTAACGTGACACGGGCTTCACAGAATAGTAATAACGCCAGTGGGTGTGGGACGAGACAGGGAAACCATTAGCCGCGCCGGTGAGGGGCCGACCGGTCGTGAAGAAATTTTGGCGACCCAATAACAGGAGAAAACCCAGGTTCGTCGTTATGAAAATTCCGTATGGAATAATCAACGGCGGGAGAGTGTGCCAGTATTAGGAGAGAGGAGTGCGCCCACAAGTAGTAGATCAGCTGTAGACACGGCAGTAGAAAACACATTCACTGTCAGTGAGAACAATGTAAGTAGTGTTCCGGAAATCGATTATGAAGTGGCAGCTGTAGCACCCACAGCGGAACCGGAGATTGAGTTTAAGAATGATTCCCAAGTGTTGAGAGAAGATCAGATGTCGGAAAAAAGGTCCGTCATCGAGCGAGGGGATGCAGAGAGGGATGAGGTCTGGTTAAGGCAGTTCGGTCGCTTATACGACGAACTAAGAGATTATAGGGGTCTGTACGGGAGAAGTGTTTATGGGGAGCGCGTGCAGGATTTGCCGCGTCTCGTCCCGCAGGAAGACAGTGTTTGTGAAGTGATAGAAAGTTCTGGCCCTAACCGGCAGACTTTACCAGAAATAGATGATGTTAATGGGGAGCACGAGCAAGATTCGTCGTGTTTCGTCCCGCAGGAGTTGGATGTTGAAGTAGTAACGGAAAGTTCTTGCCCTAACCAGCAGACCTTACCGAAAGTTATAGTGGTAGAAGTAGCCGACCCATCCGACGCAAAACTCCAGTTTAAACATTGCGAAAGTATTAAGGAGAAATATTACCAGGATTTTAGTGATAGACGGACACGATTGGTAGAAAATCACGCAGATTACAGCGTGTATGAGGTTAGAGCTGACGTTATACGGTCGGACGATAGCAGTGTGGGTTGCGCAGATTTAGAGGAAGTAACTGCAGAGACTACTGGGCACATTCTTCCAGGTAGATTGGCACATGAGGTCAATATGGTGACAATTAGTCAACTGATAGCAAAGCAACACTCACTAGGTGACGAGTTACAGGAAAAGGTTCCGGTATTGGAGGCGAAGCTACAGACTAAGCCTCAGGACAAACGTGTTGAAATTAAAACTATATGTGAACAGAGGCTGAAAAAGGCGCCAGATAAGCCGAATTTAGGAACAAAGCCGGATGGTTTTTTCTGGAATGACCTGGATATAGACGGGGATTTATTGTGGGAAAATACAGAAACAGTCGAGGACAAGTGTAGACAGATAGTAGTGTCTGTTAATATGCACGACCTACAACTAAACGTGTTGATTGACATCAGTGCAGAATTAAGTGCTGTATCTGGGAAAATATTTGAGTTACTGAAAGACAGACCTGGTATCGTAGTTATGCCAGTAACAGGAGTGAAAATTATCGGTACTACTGGGAAGGCCAGTAAACTAGTCACAAAACAGATTTTTGTCAACTTCGAGATATGTGGGGCACGATTTGAACAAGAGTTTGTCGTCGTGACAGACTTAACCACGGAAGTAATTATCGGGTTGGATTGGCTTTTAAAGTACCGTGCAGTGATTAATTGCGAAAGCAAAACTTTGACATGTACGTCACAAGATAAAACAATAGTAGCTGGTTTTGACGAGGCAGGAGACGGTGTGCATAGGCAATACCAGCCTATACACATTGTTAACTGGCCGGATGCTATTGACGTAGAAATGAATTTGAACTACTGTAACGTGAGGAATCTTCGCATTGACAATAGTGTAGAAAGTGAATTGGAAGGTATTGTAGACGGTGTGTCAAACGTAACACACGAACAAAGACGAGGCCTGTATGAAGTAATAATGAGGAATAAGAGTGTGTTTTCAGACAAACCGGGACTTGTGGAAGGATATAAATGCAAGTTGCATGTAATTCCGCACGAACCATTCTTCGTGAGACCGTATACTATACCGCTGTGCAAAAAGGAAGCAGTGCAACGGGAGATAGAAAGATGATCGAATGGGGAGCGATTGAAAGACGTACGAGTCCATACAATAACAGTTTGGTCATTGTAGCAAAACGGGATGGTAGTGTGCGTATTGTGATTGACGCACGCACGTTGAATAGGGTCGTTCTACGCGAAACAGACAGACCAGAGAGTATGGAGGAGATTTTGCAACGTTTTCATGACGTTAAGTTCATGACTAGCCTCGATCTGACGGCTAGTTACTGGCAAATAGAGCTCGAAGAAGAATCTAGGCCATACACAGCCTTCTTGTTTGCGGGCAGGTGTTATCAGTATAGAGTACTGCCGTTTGGACTTAATATATCTGTGTCCGTATTCATCAGGGCTCTAGATAAAGTGCTAGGGCCGGCTTTGAGTTCAAGATTAATTATGTTGACGACCTATTGTTGGCCAATGCCACTTGGCATGACCATTGCTACTTGTTAGATTAAGTTTTTAGAGCATTGCGCCATGGCGGAATGACTGTAAAGCTAAAGAAACGTGAATTTGTGAAGCAGGAACTGAAATTTTTAGGGCATGTAATTACCACTGCTAGTATTACGAAAGACCCAGAGAAACTAGAGGCAATAAGGAATTGTCCTCCACCCAAGTCTAGGAAACAGTTAAAAAGTTTTCTGGGGCTCACGGGATTTTACCGTACATTTGTAAAAGGACAGGTGTTTAATGATGAAAATTTGAATAACCTCTTGCGCAAAAATGATCCGTTTGTGTGTACTGACGGGTGTCAGGCCGCTTTCGAGAGATTAAAAGACGAGTTGTTAAGATCTAACAAACAATTTCATCCTGATTTATCGCTACCCTTCCATCTGGGGACGGATTCGTCGAATTACGGGGTGGGGGTAGAACTGTTCCAAGAAGTTGGTGAAGGAGAGGATAAGGAACATCGGACGATAGCGTTCGCGTGTCGGACTTTATCAAAAAGTGAGCGAAACTACACGATTTCTGAGAAGGGGTGTCTCGCTATCGTGTGGGGATTCAAGAAGTTCAAGGGTTATCTATGGGACCGAACGGTGATTATTGATAGGACCATAAGGCGCTCACTTATCTTAAGGATTGTAAACTACTTCACGAAAGACTGACTAGGTGGTCGTTGTATTTACAGCAATTTAACTATGACATCTGTTACGTAAAAGGGACCGACAATTGCGTAGCGGATGCGCTATCGCGGTTGCCCGAGTCTAATCAAGATGTATTGAAAGATGAGTCAGATGGAGTGGTCAAATTATACTACTTTAAAGAAGTTGAGGGACGTAGATCAATAGTGAACATGTGTAAGGATCTACGTCGTCATCAGAACGAGGACGGTTGTTTAAATATGGTGAAAACCCGGTATGACGAAAGGAGTCCAGAAGGAGAGAAATTAAGGAAGTATTACAAGATATACGATCATATCTTGTACATACGTAAGGGTGAAGATAGTAATATTTGGCGGGTATGCTGGCCCACCGAATACGTCACAGAAATAATAGACTACTACCATTCGGCGTATGGTCACTGTGGACCAAAGAAATGTACGGAAAAGCTGAGTAAAGTAGTGCATTTTAACAACATGTTAAAAAGCGTTACTGACAGAGTGAAAACTTGCGATTTATGTCAGAAGGTGAAGGTTACCAACTGTACGAATCGTGGTCCTATGCAAAGTATAAGGCCTAACGACACCTTTGAATTACTGTACGTAGACTTGTACAGACCTTTGCCCAAGTCATCAGGAAACTTTGCCTACATTTTAATAGTGCTAGAAGCTTTTTCCAAGTTCGTAAAACTATACCCGATTAGGAAAGCTACAGCCAAAGCGGTCTATAGCAAGCTTATGAACGGTTATTTTGTTCACATTGGTAAGCCCAAGGCGATTCTATCAGACAATGGGGGCAAAATTTACTTCTAAGTTGTGGATTGAAGGCATGGCAAGTAATGGGGTCGAAGTGATCCCTATTTCAGCTTACTGTCCGGCTGGAAATCCCGCTGCGAGGTATATGCGCGAGCTAGGCCGACTTTGCCGTACCTATTGCCACCACAACCATAGGGCATGGGGCAAATATGTAGCAGAATTTGAGAGAAGTATGAATACCTTGAGACATGAGTCTAGGGGTTTTCTCCAGAGGAAATCCTGTTAGATGACAGGAGTAAAAGTTCAGTGGAAGAGATAATCAAATTCCCTCCACGGATTGACTTTAGTATTGGCGTGAAAGAACATCGTTTGTGAGAAATAATGAAGCTAAAAGCCGATGCTCACATACGTCGTCATGACGCTAAAGTGGGTTTTGCTAAGTTTGCAATCGGAGACTTAGTACTTGTAAAAGCTCATGAGAAATCGGGCGAGATAGACAATGAAATCTCTAAATTTAAGTTTGTTTATAATGGACCATATAAAGTCGTTGGTTTACCTCACTCAAATGCTTATGGCTTAGAGTGTCCAAGCTCTGGAAAACTATTAGCTATACGGAACATTGTAGACTTGAAATTGTACCAATCTAGGATTGATTAATACCACAGATTGGGTAATTTGTACAGTATGTAAATATAGAGTGTAATATTTAACGATTTGCTAGATTTACATGCTTTTGCCTGACCAAGAGGACATTAAAGAAGTTGTAATTAATATGTAATTAATTTTGACTAAATGATTTAAGAGTAACTGATTATTAATCAATTGAAAAATCCAAGCTCCTAGTTAAGTTTTCAGCTGAGTCACAGTAGATTAAGGAATGTAAATATGATTTTGGAACTAGCTGTAAGATTTCATAAATATGTGATTTACTAGTCATTGCCGATGTACTTAGACGCTGATTTAAGTTTCAGGGTAGTACATGCGTATGATGATGGACAGTGTTGAGTTATCCACTGTGAAAGTGTTAATGAACTCCTTGAGATTACTCGGGAGTGAGTTTTTCCGAAAGAATTCAGTGAAACGGACGTTCTGGAAATGCCGTTACACAGGCGAGTGAGATCAAGCGTGTCGCACAGGCGGGCGTAACAATACTGGCGAGGCGGAGCCGCTGTCGGCTTTTGTGCCGCTGTCGGCATTCTTTTTACTTGCGGGTACGGAAGGCGGAGTTGTTTTTCTTCCCGGACAGCTGATGTGAAAGAATTCCGCTGTCAATATTTATGTTTATGTCGATCTGCTGTATGTTATTTTCTTGTTTAGCGTTAAGTAGACTCTCATGACGAGAATATTAATTGTGAAAAGGTTATATAAAATGTGTATTCTATGTAATTAATTATTAATTTGCGTATTTTGATATACCTGTTTTTTATGACCATGTACTCTGGTTAATTTTGTAAATAGTATTCCATTTCTTGATACTGTTAGGAATTGTGCTGATTTTAGAATAGCTAAACCATTTTCTATGTTTTCTATGAATTTTAATATATTGTCAACCTGTTTCCTTTTGTGTAAGATGACAGAGTGGAATAAGGTTAGGAGTGTCTCCACCCAATTATTATGGTCTAAAATTTGGTTTATGTTTAATTAGCCTAATGTTAAATTTTCTTGATATTTGGAGCATATGCATTTCTGCTGTTTTTTTTCCTTTTTGGGACATTTTCTGAGTCTGTTTAGGTTACACGAACATCCTCAGACAATGTGGGGCAAGTATAACGTCGGAAATGCATATCATCCTATTTCCATTTTTGGACTATAAATTTTTTCCTTATTTTGTTACCTGAAGATATGACATTTCTATGTCTCTCTATATCTACATCTACATCTATACTCCGCGAGCCACCTTACGGTGTGTGGCGGAGGGTACTTATTGTACCACTATCTGATCTCCCCTTCTCTGTTCCATTCACGAATTGTGCGTGGGAAGAACGACTGCTTGTAAGTCTCCGTATTTGCTCTAATTTCTCGGATCTTTTCGTTGTGATCCATACGCGAGATATATGTGAGCGGTAGTAATATGTTGCCCATCTCTTCCCGGAATGTGCTCTTTCGTAATTTCGATAATAAACCTCTCCGTATTGCGTAACGCCTTTCTTGAAGTGTCCGCCACTGGAGCTTGTTCAGCATCTCCGTAACGCTCTCGCGCTGACTAAATGTCCCCATGACGAATCGCGCTGCTTTTCGCTGGATCATGTCTATCTCTTCTATTAATCCAACCTGGTAAGGGTCCCATACTGATGAGCAATACTCAAGAATCGGACGAACAAGCGTTTTGTAAGCTACTTCTTTCGTCGATGAGTCACATTTTCTTAGAATTCTTCCTATGAATCTCAACTTGGCGCCTGCTTTTCCCACTATTTGTTTTATGTGATCATTCCACTTCAGATCGCTCCGGATAGTAACTCCTAAGTATTTTACGGTCGTTACCGCTTCCAATGATTTACCACCTATGGCATAATCGTACTGGAATGGATTTCTGCCCCTATGTATGCGCATTATATTACATTTATCTACGTTTAGGGAAAGCTGCCAGCTGGCGCACCATGCATTAATCCTCTGCAGGTCCTCCTGGAGTACGTACGAGTCTTCTGATGTTGCTACTTTCTTGTAGACAACCGTGTCATCTGCAAATAACCTCACGGAGCTACCGATGTTGTCAACTAAGTCATTTATGTATATTGTAAACAATAAAGGTCCTATCACGCTTCCCTGCGGTACTCCTGAAATTACCTCTACATCTGCAGATTTTGAACCGTTAAGAATGACATGTTGTGTTCTTTCTTCTAGGAAATCCTGAATCCAATCACAAACCTGGTCCGATATTCCGTAAGCTCGTATTTTTTTCACTAAACGTAAGTGCGGAACCGTATCAAATGCCTTCCTGAAGTCCAGGAATACGGCATCAATCTGCTCGCCAGTGTCTACGGCTCTGTGAATTTCTTGGGCAAATAGGGCGAGCTGAGTTTCACATGATCTCTGTTTGCGGAATCCATGTTGGTTATGATGAAGGAGATTTGTATTATCTAAGAACGTCATAATACGAGAACACAAAACATGTTCCATTATTCTACAACAGATTGACGTAAGCGAAATAGGCCTATAATTATTCGCATCTGATTTATGACCCTTCTTGAAAATGGGAACGACCTGCGCTTTCTTCCAGTCGCTAGGTACTTTACGTTCTTCCAGCGATCTACGATAAATTGCTGATAGAAAGGGGGCAAGTTCTTTAGCATAATCACTGTAGAATCTTAAGGGTATCTCGTCTGGTCCGGATGCTTTTCCGCTACTAAGTGATAGCAGTTGTTTTTCAATTCCGATATCGTTTATTTCAATATTTTCCATTTTGGCGTCCGTGCGACGGCTGAAGTCAGGGACCGTGTTACGATTTTCCGCAGTGAAACAGTTTCGGAACACTGAATTCAGTATTTCTGCCTTTCTTCGGTCGTCCTCTGTTTCGGTGCCATCGTGGTCAACGAGTGACTGAATAGGGGATTTAGATCCGCTTACCGATTTTACATATGACCAAAACATTTTAGGGTTCTTGTTTAGATTGTTTGCCAATGTTTTATGTTCGAATTCGTTGAATGCTTCTCTCATTGCTCTCTTTACGCTCTTTTTCGCTTCGTTCAGTTTTTCCTTATCAGCTATGATTCGACTACTCTTAAACCTATGATGAAGCTTTCTTTGTTTCCGTAGTACCTTTCGTACATGATTGTTATACCACGGTGGATCTTTCCCCTCGCTTTGGACCTTAGTCGGTACGAACTTATCTAAGGCGTACTGGACGATGTTTCTGAATTTTTTCCATTTTTGTTCCACATCCTCTTCCTCAGAAATGAACGTTTGATGGTGGTCACTCAGATATTCTGCGATTTGTGCCCTATCACTCTTGTTAAGCAAATATATTTTCCTTCCTTTCTTGGCATTTCTTATTACACTTGTAGTCATTGATGCAACCACTGACTTGTGATCACTGATACCCTCTTCTACATTCACGGAGTCGAAAAGTTCCGGTCTATTTGTTGCTATGAGGTCTAAAACGTTAGCTTCACGAGTTGGTTCTCTAACTATCGGCTCGAAGTAATTCTCGGACAAGGCAGTCAGGATAATGTCACAAGAGTCTCTGTCCCTGGCTCCAGTTCTGATTGTGTGACTGTCCCATTCTATACCTGGTAGATTGAAGTCTCCCCCTATTACAATAGTATGATCACGAAACTTCTTCACGACGTTCTGCAGGTTCTCTCTGAGGCGCTCAACTACTACGGTTGCTGATGCAGGTGGTCTATAGAAGCATCCGACTATCATATCTGACCCACCTTTGATACTTAACTTAACCCAGATTATTTCACATTCGCATTCGCTAATAACTTCACTGGATATTATTGAATTCTTTACTGCTATAAATACTCCTCCACCATTGGCGTTTATCCTATCCTTCGGTATATATTCCATTCTGTGTCTAGGATTTCGTTACTGTTCACTTCCGGTTTTAACCAACTTTCCGTTCCTAATACTATATGCACACTATTTCCTTCAATAAGAGATACTAATTCAGGAACCTTGCCCTGGATACTCCTGCAGTTTACCAATATTACGTTAACTTTTCCTGTTTTTGGTCTCTGAGGACGGACGTTCTTTATCAACGATGATAATGTCCTCTCTGGTAAGCCGTCAGGTATTTTATCGTTTCGCCTAAGGGGGGGTCCCTCTAACCTAAAAAACCCCTGTGTGCACGCCACACGTACTCTGCTACCCTAGTAGCTGCTTCCGGTGTGTAGTGCACGCCTGACCTGTCTAGGGGGGCCCTACAGTTCTCCACCCAATAACGGAGGTCGATGAATTTGCAACCATTATAGTCGCAGAGTCGCCTGAGCCTCTGGTTTACACCCTCCACACGGCTCCAAACCAAAGGACCGCGATCGACTCTGGGCACTATGCTGCAGATATTAAGCTCAGCTTGCACTCCGCGTTCGATGCTGGTTGTCTTCACCAAATCAGCCAGCCGCCGGAAGGAACCAAGGATGGCCTCAGAACCCAAGCGGCAGGCGTCATTCGTTCCGACATGTGCTACTATCTGCAGCCGGTCACACACAGTGCGTTCAATAGCTGCCGGAAGGGCCTCCTCCACATTACGAACGAGACCCCCCGGCAAGCACACCGAGTGCAAACTGGCATTCTTCCCCGACCTACCCGCTATTTTCCTGAGGGGCTCCATAACCCGCCTAACGTTGGAGCTCCCTATAACTAATAGGCCCGCCCTCTGTGACTGTCGGGACCTTGCCGGAGAATCGGCCACTGGCCCAACAGGCGAGGCATCCTGTGGTGGCTCGGAAACGATGTCATCACCACTAGGAAGCACCCCGTACCTGTTGGAAAGGGGTAAGGCAGCTCCCACGCGGCCAGATCCCACCTTCGCCTTTCGGCCAGGCACGCGCGAGCCCACCACTGTCCGCCATTCACCCTGGAGTGATGGCTGACCGGTAAGTAATTGTTTTACTGTTTGTATATATATTTATGCATTTATGTCAATGTATAATTCGTTTGTTTTGTAAATATTATTTGTATTTTTACGCTGGGTCTTGCCAGGGAAAACTATGCTGTCTAACGATTACATTCATAGCTCAAGTGGAGAACCAAAGTGTTTATGATCTTTGGTAGTGTTAACTCTGCCTCGTGGAGCGCGGGCAGAGGAGAGTCTGGGTGGAGTAGGGCGGTGGAGCAGGTTTGTTGTGTGTCGCTCCCGCGGGTTGCCGCGCTTTCGGGGTTTGGCAGCATATAATGGGTATGAAGGTTTCTGACACGGTGTCGCCGGTGGGAAGCATTAGCTGGCACACGTCAAGAGCCCGTTTCGCCTGTTGACCGTGTCGATATGAAGGCATGCCAACATCCAGCCTCTGTAACAGCGACGGCTGACAATGAGTGACTGTCGCCACCTCCTCGATCGACGGCTTCAAACCTTTAATCAACCAACAAGGAAGACTGGAAGCACGTAAAGTTTTAGAGCTGTATGGCAGACCTCAGCTTTTCAAACTGTCCAATGTCTCTCACAAATTACAGCAATGTATCATGAACCTTTGTTGCTCATTGTCCCAATTGCATTACCAAGCAGGGTCCCTTCCTTTTCTGAAATGAACCCGAGTGTCGTTGAAATTCAAACGCCAGCATTAAAGTAATATCATTCCATTTCACTGCTTTAATTTCAAGTTCAGCTAAAGTATTCGTAGCTGGCTACAATATTTAGATTACACAAGCACAAATTAAGGGTGCGAGTTTTGTTACCATATTTTAGCTTACCTGTGACTGCAGCTCAGCTTGGTATATGCTAAATTTAACTATTGTTAATCAGAATCGTTTAATTCAAGTTTAAAGTTAAATTTCTCATTTCTAAATTGTGTAGATTCAAGAAGCTTTTGAACTGATTGTTGAGGTAGCCCAAGACTAACCTTATTTTATTGAATTTCGTAGTGCTTCAGAAACAAAGTTCACTATTAGTTTCAGTCACTAAATTAACTTTCAATTTCCGGTTTTATTAATTCTTTTGCTAAATTAAGTCAGAGTGTAGCGAAATTTATTACTTCTGACAAACATTCAGTTTTCACACAACACGTGTCAACCTTCAGTTGCCATGCTTTTAGTGCTAAATATATGTGCATTAATCTTCCATTTTCAGTTATTATAGTAGTTGTCCATGGGACTGGCGACCGTAATTTTCCCAAAATCTCAAATATCTAATTAACGTCAATTAATTGTTAACATAACAACTGCACATTTACTTTCTTTGTTAACTTTACCCCTTTTCAAAATTAATTTCCACCAATTTCATTTGCCTTTTTCCTTTCATTTAGATGTAACCCCTTCCTCCTTCTGTACCAACAGATTAACTTTGGTGACGATTGCTTTTCCCAAATTTCCATCACGTACATGTGGTTTAATTTTGACTGTCATTAACGTCGATAAGTGAGGGGGAGGTTACAATGTTAATCTAAGTAACTACAATATTGGAGGATTGCCCTGTAGTGAACCAAGCACATGAGGACTGCCGATGAATGGCATCACACGACAATCATTGCAGTATCTAGCCATTGTAATATCTCAGATGAACATCTGGTCTTGACGCGCCGAGAGGAGAACACAAATTTAGCCAGCGTTTTGCAGAGACATTCTGGTAACATTCCTAGCGTGGAGGGTCATTGAGTTTTGCGCAACGTCTCTTCTGGAAAGTATTCAATGAAATGTGCAGGTACAGCAGTTTGCCGTAAATACAACAGTTCCTTGCGAATTACTTCTTATGTGTCTGTGACCTGGTACCATATTTCAACAGGATAACTCTTATCCTCACAAGGCACATCCCTTAACGAATTGCCTCTATGATGTCTATGTCAGCATGAACCAACGAACTGTATCCAATAGAATTTCTCTGAGAGAGACACAGACATCAGATTCAGCACGAGTCCAATACTCACGATTCCAAAATGGTTGTGGGCTAACGTGTCTCAAAATTGGATACAATAACCATGTTTGAGCTAGGCAGATGTTTCCTATCTTTGTTACCGCTCATACAGTTTTTTTGGACTCAGTGTTTCCACAACTGTGTACATATGGTTGTGTGATCGTAAGTTTTGTCTGTAACTCGTCAAACGAACCGGAGAGGCCTCTCTGATCAAAATTATCGACAATTTCAAACGATACCAAAAATTCCTCTAAATTATGATGAGATATCGTAAAACTGTTGTTGCAGTTTTCAGTCCGAAGACTGTTTTGATGCAGATATCGGTGCTAGTCTATCTTGTCAAACATCTTCACCTGTGCGTAACTAATCATTATACATCCACTTCAATTTGGTAGTTGTCTCCCTCTACAGTTTTCATTTCCACACTTTCCTCCATTATCAGGTTAACCATCACTTGACGCATAAGGATGGTTTCATTCGACGTACTCCATGGTTCACGCTGACTGAACCACTAGAATTCTTTCCAATGCGATATGGTTCAGTAGCTGTTTATGAGTTACTTGACCGTGGCGTCCTCTGTTAACAGTGCTGCACAGCTCGGTTGTATTTGAAGGGTAGCAGAATGAGAACTATTGAAAACTTCTTTAATGTATATTTGTTCACGGACAGAGGTTGTCAGCGATACGATCATGTTCATCACGATTGAACATTTCATCACGTTAAATGAATACATAATTAATTAAACTACTAAATCTGCTTCATGTATGTAAGGAAAAAGAGTGGATCTGCAATCGAACCCTGTGGGACTCCTCTTTTTTCCTCCAGTCATTCAGACGTTTTGTTCTTCCAGCATTGTTTGAATTATTCAACAAGACGTTTGGAATAGTTTTGTTCAGAAGGTTTCATACCATTGGTTTATGAAAGCATTATTCTATAAAAATTATTCTTTTCTAAGGGAGTACAATGATCAATGCATTTAAACGCCTTGGAAAGATGGACGCGAATAATGGAGCTCAGGTAACGGAAAGGCGGTGAAGTAGAATTTGAAACGCAGCGTTTGTTATTCAACCCTCTCAGCTTTACGTCTGCAGTAGGAATAACTGAAGCTTTGTTCTGAAGCGCGGTGTATTTTATGTAGGTGGAGGGAATATTGCAGCGGCGGTTGGAAGTCCTGCGGATCGCCGGCGCAGAGAACCGCCTCTCGCCGCCCTGTGCTTGCAGGGGATGGGAGAGGGGGGTGGGGGTGGAAGTGGGTGGGGATTAGCGGCCGTACGTCTGGAGGAGCAGAAATATAGTGTCGGCCGGCCCGATAAAGGTGAGCCGGGAAATTAATGCTCTGCTCAATACAAGCTTAGCGACCGTGTCCCCGTTTTTATTAAATTCCTTCCCTCCCGTACGGCGCAGAGAGGATGGCCTACCGTTCCCTTGTCTGTAGTAATGGAAAGAGGCTGACACATTGCTCCTCCTTTATTGATTCTTACCAGCTTGCCGACCCTGGCGGAAATCCCAAGTCTCTCCCCATTATAGGTTCTCATACATGTATTCCACGACAAGGGTTCCGTCCGAAAGATAATGGCCGTTTCGGTAGAAATATCACCCTAAAGCACTTCTTGTCACCACTGAGCAGCTACAGTACGGGAGAAACTTGTCTCCTGCATTTGAGCTCTGACGTGCTTAAGTGAATTCTCGCTAATAGTTGTAATCATTTATAATACATTTACTTTTTGCAGTACGTCTCATTAACGGATCCATCTCTTGTAAAATTTATGTATATGCTGCATTCAGAATAAATTACCGTTTTATTGATGAATACTATTTGTGCTTACGTGAGTTGTGTGTAACATAACAAATCATAAGCAAGAGACTACTTTGAAGAATAAAGCAGTTTCCTTCTATGTTCTTTAAATATTCTTAATTTTTAGTAAGTTATGTAGTTTTTTTTAGTAAATTATGTATTTTCTTTTCAATGTCAGACACTTGTCTCCTGCATTTGAGCTCTGACGTGCATAAGTGAATTCTCGCTAATAGTTGTAATCATTTATAATACATTTACTTTTTGCAGTACGTCTCATTAACGGATCCATCTCTTGTAAAATTTATGTATATGCTGCATTCAGAATAAATTACCGTTTTATTGATGAATACTATTTGTGCTTACGTGAGTTGTGTGTAACATAACAAATCATAAGCAAGAGACTACTTTGAAGAATAAAGCAGTTTCCTTCTATGTTCTTTAAATATTCTTAATTTTTAGTAAGTTATGTAGTTTTTTTTAGTAAATTATGTATTTTCTTTTCAATGTCAGACACAGTGTCCTGCTTACAATACACTGCTATGTTTTTCGAAACTTTAGAAAGAGGATTACTATTTATGAAGTTCCAACATAATGGCCAGCACCTTGAATTATTACTTTTTATTGTTTCTGACACAGCTATGTTCAAAATTTTTTATTTGTGGTGACGTGTTTCTGTCTACGTTTTCCAGTCTTAAACGGTAACCTGATCTAAAATTTTGTCATACATTTTCATCAGTGCACAGATATACAATAACCATAACTGGCATTTCTACATGTATAGAATAGTAATGCTTATTCAGGGTCCAGTAACCTCACAAAGACAGTAATTAAAGAAAACTCTCTCCTTAAAATCTTTGAACTCAACTGTGACAGAAACTGAAAAAATTAAATTTAACGTTTGTATTTGGCATGTAGCTAACAGAAATTGACAGTCCTTGAATCTAGATGCCGGCCGGGGTGGACGAGCGCTTCTAGGCGCTTCAGTCTGGAACCGCGCGACCGCTACGTTCGCTGGTTCGAATCCTGCCTCTGACAAGGATGTGTGTTATGTCCTTAGGAAAGTTAGGTGTAAGTAGTTCTATGTTCTAGGGGACTGATGACCTCAGCTGTTAAGTCCCATAGTGTTCATAGCCATTTGAACCATTTTTTAATCTAGACGATTAGGTAAACAACACACTTGGCTAAAGACGTTAGCTGTTAATAACATTTTGAACTGATTAAAACTGTTATTTTATTCTCCCACATTAGCAACAGCTTGCCGAATACTGTAGCACCAGAGGACAATAATAGGAAAGCGGTGTGCTGACTCCAAGTCCCTCCACATCACATCCAAATGATGTCAGTGGGTGAGGATGACACGGTGGCCGATCAGTCCCTACTTGCCCGTCTGAGGGTAGAGTGCAGGAGGCCGGAGAAGACATAACGCCACTAAGAACCCTGGACAAGGTGGGAGAGTCCACTTGAAATTGTTTTTGCACCTCGTATTATGATTGGGCAGGCCCTAGTAGAGCAACAACAAAAAAAATAAAGAAACATATCTAATCCCAGTGTGAGTGTAAGAGTTACAAGATCCTTGTAAAGGATTTTGTACGATGTGTGGTCATAATACTTTGCAACCAATTATTACTATTATATTCTGTTGAATAAATAATTAGCTTGTTTCAGTTGCACTATACAAGATAATTCGCTACAACAGGAAAATATGAAGACGCCTACTGTCTTGTTCTTAGGTCAACACCACGTGCGATACTACTACGATCATAATGTGTTTAGGTTCCTTGTAGTTGATGATCCACAATTAATATATTAGGAATTCTTTGCCCTTTCCTTTAGTTTATTACCATTAACATCATCATCTAGCAGTGGTAGGTATAGTGCTTAAACATTTCAGTTTCCTGGCTATTACGCACCAACAGTCTCCTCTCTGTAGTTCGACTTGGTCAAAGACACAATTTCGTAAGATCCTGTGTATCTACGACCACACAGTTCATTATTTCCAGAAAACTCCTACTTTTTGTCGCCCGAGAAAAACAGGTTTATAGAAATTACAGACTCTTTCAGAGGGTTTGTTCACATAGAAGAAGCATTTGACGTTGAAAGTTGTGCCAAATGATTGAAATCTTTAGAAAAAATTGCTGTGGTGGGGTGGGGTGGGGTTGGGGAGGGCTGAGGAAGCACGTAAAGTGAAGCACCTCCCCATGCTGCTGCTGCCTTCCTACCCCCATCTCACCCAGCTACGCAAAACGTAGCTCAGACATCGTAACTCACCACTACAGCATGATAAGAAGCAAAAATTAGTTGTTCTCAGCAGCTCCGAAATACGATTAGCCTCTCAGCCTGTACAACGTCTTCAAGGACTAGACTCACGTTGTGACTTGGTTCTCCTTTGCACACCCTTATCTACGCCACTCATGACGGATGCTCTGTCACACACTTTGCCGAAACACTTCATCAAATGTCTCTTCCAATTATAGATTGAATGAAGCGTGTTTGAGACTGATCTTTGACAGACGCGTGGAAAGTAAATGGCTATTATAATCTTAATGATTTCCAGACTAATCTCTGATTAGGTTTACGTAACAAAAGACTTGTCTTGACTCACTGAGTTTACTAATGTTTCCACTTTCCTTTGCTACTTTAGTTTTTCCTTATTTCGTTAGTGTCTTGTCTTCGGACACTATCGAAATCTTATCGTCAGGCCACTATCCAAACACCACAGGCCAGTTACATCCCGGCTATTACCGCTTGATTGATTCCTCAATTGCGCGGTGATTGTTTCTCGCGTATACTTTTGGACGTGGCAAACTTCTCAAGAGTACAAGGATCTCAGATGCGCCCCATTACCCGGCTTAGCTTCAGTTTGAGACGAGGTGAGCAGCGAACACTACGAACATTTCCGTGATTGAATGTTATCACGTTGAGAAATCAGAAAGAGCAATCTGCTTTACTTGGTAAAAATGTTCTTAAGCGAAAATGGCATGAATATTTCTTTATTTGCATGAATCGGTTTCGACTGACTTTGTTGTCACCTTCAGGTCTATAAGATGATGCATATACATCGAATTATCTCATAGCATGAGTTGTAATATTTGCGATAAAAGCTTTTTGTATTGCATTACAAGAAAGGGAAAAAATTTTGTTACAAAACGTGTTCATTTTGAGTTGGATCGCCAAGCCAAGTTGTCAAGCCAATGGCTAAAATGCAGCACAGTATGCAAAACTCGCCATAAGTACAGAGTGCCTTGAGCGTATGGGCATCTCCACACACATGCGGTTCACTGACGTTTGTTACGTCGTAAAAATCGCGATACAAATCTGCTGTTGCGCATTTTAACGCGTTCTGTGAGATTCATGGCGTAACAACAATCTGTATGCTCTACATATGTATGTCGCCATGTGCAGAAAGTCCTTTTACATTGTAAATGTTTTATTTATGACACCCACTGCATAATGTTTTGCATTTCAGGCACTAACATGACAACTTGGCTTGAGGATCCAACTCAAAATGAAAAAAAAAAAAAACAAACAATTATAACAAAGCTTTGTGAAAGAATGTGTATACACCTCCATTCCCGTTTCTTGTATTGCCAAACAAAAGAAAAACAATCCCAAAAATTATGTCATCACTCATGATGTGAGATATATTCCATGTACATGCATGACGTTACAGACCAGAAGACGACAGCAAAGTCTGTCGAAAACGGTTCTTGTAAATAATGAAATGTTTATGTGGTCTTGAATTGAGAAAGATTTAATTGAATTTTCCCGTTCCTTTTCAGCAAAATTTTAAGAAAACCATGAAATCCAGAAAGATCGCGGGGCTACTATTACAGTCAGTAGGTAAGCCATGAAAAAGCATCTGATGTCACCCAATCATTGCACCACAAAGACATTCCTCAGATCGGTTGCATTTTAGTACTGACACATAAAATAAATTCTTACAAACATGTATGTTTAGTTAATGTGGAGACCTGACCTGGGACACAGCAGTATTATTCAGGGTATTTTAATTCTGCAGATTAGTCAGTCAAACTGTTTATCAAGGTTTGTCACAGATAATATTTGTTAGAGGATTTTGCCTGTTATAAATCTTGTTATTAAATATTGTTATTAAACTCGGAGTAGTACAAATAGACAGATCCCACAAGGTCGCCACGCCAAATGCTTTTTGTATTTTTCGTGTGGCACTCACATTCGGGAGGACGACGGATCAAGTGCCGTTCATCCGTCAAGATTTAGGTTTTCCGTGATCTCCTTAAATCACTCCAGGCAAACGCTGGGATGATTCCTCCCACATCCTATGATAATCCAAGCTTGTGCTCCGCATCCTGTGACCGCTCTGTGGAAGGGACGTCGTATAATCGTAATTGCTTACTATTCGTTGTATACATAACCTTCGATACATCGAGTTTTTTACCAAGGTCTATTGAAACGCGAGTTATGAATAAAGGAAAAATATATAGCCGATGTCCATCATGTTACAGAATCCATATATATATATATGTATATATATATATATATACTGGGTACGCATATATACTGGGTACGCATGCTGACGCTTGCACACACACACACACACACACACACACACACACACACACATACACACACACACACACACACATATATATATATATATATATATATATATATATATATATATATATATGTGTGTGTGTGTGTGTGTGTGTGTGTGTGTGTGTGCAAGCGTCAGCATGCGTACCCAGTATGTTCCAAAACGCCGCTCATTAAAACAGGTTTCTTCCTAGCTCTTATATCAGGTAATGTTAGTAATAAAAAGGTAAGTTCAGGTGTTTTGAATAGCCTTTGGGCTAGGGACTATTTGTACACGCAGCACAAGGATGTTCTTATTATTACTATGCTACAGTACAGGGTAAAAGTGTGAATATTACACACTTCACCCTGCTTATACAAATGGAGAAAATCGCTTGGTACTTTTTGCATTTGATGTGGGGTACGGTGGACTTGATGGAACTTATGGGGAGACCAAACGTTCATGGGCACTTCCTCGGAAAAACCCAAGAAAAGTGTTTTGTGTTTTTTATTATATTTTCGACGTCATCTCCAGACTACATAATCCCAGCCTAGGATTCCAAGACAGCTACGCACAGGAAAAGGTAAGAACTTTTACTATATTCACCTAAGATCGAGACCTCGAACAGTCTTGAAATTTTTCTTGATGTCTTTATCCGTTTCCCAGATACACAGATTCAAATTTACCCTACATCAACACCTAAAATCCGCAATGGGCCGGAATCTAAATAACAAATAACGGCAGAAAATTGCTCAGATTTTCAAGGTACATTATCTAGGTATTTAAATAAGATATATCCCTGTTTTCAAAAATCTTTATACGTTATCGAGAAAGACCACGAAAGCCCGCTGTTTTGGTACCAAATCCCCAGCGGCGGATTCTTTGACGGATCTGCACAACAAACGTCGGTAATTTTTACGATGTATTCCTAAGAACCTCATCTAGAACATACCTCAAAATTTTCTTCATGTCTTTTCCCCCAGATCCAGGGGTTCAAATTTATCGTTCTTTTAGACGAAAAACACATAAAATACGCTGTGAGAAGAAAACGTGCTTTATAAAGTGACGTAGACGGAGAACTATGCTGTAAAGTATGATTGTGGTGATAAACCCTTTACGTTATTTGATTTTCAAACAGCTGAGCAAAACTGAACGTACTCAGACATTTCTCTCTTTACTTATTCTGATCATCACTAAACTGACACACAATATTTTTAGCACAACGCAATCTGACCTTCAATGATCCCTACAAAAGAATGGCCGTGACTAACAATAACCTATACCTTTCATGAATCACTTACCTCACAAAAAAACTTCGTTTCTCGAACTACTGCAATACAGCGAGCGCCAATAGTGCCAGCTAAATAAAAGATTCTAACTACTGAAGGCATTAAATACTGATAGGCATACTTAGCAAACGAAAGATTTTGATAGAGGACAAACAACGTATTTACCTTAATAGTGTTCAAAAGTCATAATATGCATATATCACTTCATGACATCCAGTCTTACAAATTTACTATCTCTGATGGACACACGTCCAGATCATCCGCTCTCAAAACTCCGCCATCTCACTCCCGACATCCACCACTGCTGGCGGCTCACCTCCAACTGCGGAACGCTACGCGCTGTTAACAGCCAACTGCCCAACACTACAATAGCGAATATTACAACAATGCCAACCAGTCACAGACTTCACACAGCACAGTAAGTGATTTTCATATAGAGCGCTACGTGGCGTTACCAACATAAAAACCTAAACAGCCTATTTACATACCGTACGACCAATTCACGCTATGTGCCATGACTAACAGGAACCCGATAAAACACCAAATCTCCGACATCGCTGTGACTGGAAAAAGATCCTGATAGAACGGGACCAACAACGACTGAAGAGAGTTATCCAATGGGACAGAAGTGCAACCCCTCCACAAATCGCTGCAGATTTCAATGTTGGGCTATCAGAAAATGTCAGCGTGCGAACCATTCAACGAAAGATCGTCGATATGGGCCTCCGGAGTCGAAGGCCCACTATGATTTATGTGTCACCTTGGTCCATCAGCACCAACATTGAGGTGTTGATGGCTGGAAACATGTTGCCTGGTCGGACGAGTCCGTTTGAAATTTTATCCAGCGGATGGACGCGTACGGGTATGAAGACAATCAGATGAATCCATGGACCCTACATGTCAACAGGGGACTGTAGTGATGGGGAGGCTCTGTAATGGTGTGAGGCGTGTGCAGTTAGAGGGATATGGGACCCTGATATGTCTAGATACGACTCTGACAGGTGACACGTACGTAAGCATCCTGTCTGATCATCTGTAGCCATTAATGTCCATCATGCATTCCGACGGACTTGGTCAATTCCAGCAGGACAATGCGACACCTCACACTCCCATAATTTCTACATAGTGTCTCCAGGAACACTCTTGTGAGTTTAAATACTTCCACTGGCCACCAAACTCTCCAGACATGAACACTATTGAGCAAATCCAGGATGCAATGAGCTGTTTAGATGAGATCTCCATCCACTCGTACTCTTACCGATTTAAGGACAGCCCTGCAAGGTTCGTGGTGTCAGTCCCCTCGAGCATTACTTCAGACATTAGTCGAGTCCATGACACATAGTTTTCCGACACTACTTCCTGCTCGCTGGGGCCCTACACAATATTAGGCAGATGTACCAATTTCTTTGGCTCTTCAGTGTATTTTAGTACGAGTTACGTGCCGTGCTGCTGCCGTGAAAAGAAAGGACTCAACGGAAGAATTAGCCTATCGGATCGCAAATAGGGCGAATGTGTTTCTTTTAATTTAAAAGTGTATGGTAGAAGAGTGGGAAACGAGCGTCCGCATTGTATCTGCCTCAGCATCCCTAAATATTTTCCCATAAATTTAGGCAATCGAACACATTCGCGCTTTCATATTTTGAAAGAAATTGAGTCAATGGCAGGGGGGAAAGGACGTAAAATAAGACAGGAAGACAGTGCACCGTGGTTACAGTATAGAAAGAATGAAGGAGACTATGGCAATGGAACACAATAGGTACTGAGAGAACAGGGCCGGAATAAGAGTGAAGGAGAAAGTGCTAGTGGAAGAGGAATATGGAGAGGAGATAATGGAAGTGAGTGAGAGCCAGTAATAATAAGACAGATTATATGACAACGGCAACAAGCAAGAGAGATAGTGACAGTGAGAATAGAGACAACAGCAGTAAGAGAGAGCAACAGGGAGGCAATGACTGTAAAAGGGTACCACAGTTGCAGGACAGAACGGAGGAGACTGTGGCTGTGTGACAGAAGAAAGTGTTAAAGAGCCACAAGCAGATTATGACAATGAATTTGGCTTAAACAGTGAGTAAGAATGCGCAAGTGCTAGTGAGTTGTTATGAGCGACTATCGACGACGGACCAGCTGGTGTGAGCGTGTTACACTGAGGCTCTGAGCACTATGGGACTTTGCATCTATCAGTCGTGTGTTACAGTGAGTAGAGCTTTTGTGAGTAGCTGGTGAGTTGTACGTTAGAAAGAGCGCTATTATGTTCGTATGATAAAAATTTTGGGAACACTATTGAAGATTATGTCGAGGGTAAAATGAGGCCACTATTACCCAATTTTTCAGTCACTTTTCTTTTCATTTTAATAGGAGCCTACGATAGGAGTACTTTTTCGCTAGTTCTTGACACTTATCATTAATTTGATTTGATATACTGATTATTGGTGTCTGGTTAAGTAGTAAAGCAGCAGATAAATGTCATATTGACAAGATTATGTCCACTGTAACACTTTCAAATTTAAATTGAGTATTTGTTCCACAGTATATGACCAACTTCTATCTTTACATGTTTTCACATTTGGAGGTACCATAATTTTCCGGAATAATTTTTATGATTTCCAAAACAAAAAATAGAAGAAAGTCTGCAGCATATAAAAAATTAATGCCGTCATTTGGTATTTGGAATAAGAAAATATACTGAAATTACATTACAGGGCTGGATAGAAGCAGAAACCTGAGAAGTTGCTTTCCGGTTTCATGTGGGTAAACCTCCACTTCGTGTGTGTGTGTGTGTGTGTGTGTGTGTGTGTGTGTGTGTGTGTGTGCCGCACGGGATTTGGCGAGTGGTCTCAGGCGCTGCAGTCATGGACTGTGTGGCTGGTCCCGGCGGAGTCCTCCCTCGGGCATGGGTGTGTGTGTTCGTCCTTAGGATAATTTAGGTTACGTAGTGTGTAAGCTTACGGACTGATGACCTTAGCAGTTAAGTCCCGTAAGTTTTCACACATATTTGTGTGTGTGTGTGTGTGTGTGTGTGTGTGTGTGTGTGATTTAGGGGAGGCAGTGACTCGCGAAAATTGGTAGTCACCAATGTTTTAAAATATGGGAAATTTTCTGAAACAAGTAAGAAGCAAACTGACACAAAACTGCAGTGCTTCTCTCCCATCTCTCCCACGGTCCTCAGTCCAGAGACTGGTCTGATGCAGCTCTCCATGCTACTCTATCCTGTGCAAGCTTCTTCATCTCCCAGTACTTACTACAAACTACATCCTTCTGAATCTCCTTAGTGTATTCATCTCTTGGTCTCCCTCTACGATTTTCACGGTCCACGCTGCCCTCCAGTACTAAACTGGCGATCCCTTGATGCCTCAGAACATGTCCTACCAACCGATCCCTTCTTCTAGTCAAGTTGTGCCACAAAATTCTCTTCTCCTCAATCCTATTCAATACTTCCTAATTATTTATGTGATCTACCCATCTAATCTTCAGCAGTCTTCTGTAACACCACATTTCGAAAGCTTCTATAGCCTTCTTGTCCAAACTATTTATCGTCCATGTTTCACTTCCATACATGTGTACACTTCATACAAATACTTTCAGAAACGTCTTCCTGAAACTTAAATCTCTACTCGATGTTAACAAATTTCTCTTATTCAGAAATGCTTTCCTTGTCATTGCCAGTCTACATTTTATATCCTCTCTACTTCGACCATCATCGGTTATTTTGCTCGCCAAATATCAAAACTCCTTTACTACTTTAAGTGTCTCATTTCCGGATATAATTCCCTCAGCATCACTCGACGTAATTCGACTACATTCCATTATCCTCATGTTGCTTTTGTTGATGTTCATCTAATATCCTCCTTTCAAGACACTATCCATTCCGTTCAACTGATATTCCAAGTCCTTTGCTGTCTCTGACTGAATTACAATGTCATCGGCGAACCTCAAAGTTTTTATTTCTTCTCCATGGATTTTAATATCTACTCTGAATTTTTCTTTTGTCAAATTATCAGATATTAAAAAACTGTTAAAGCACGAATAGTGCAAGAGGAAAATTAAAATGTAGTATAAGATACAGGCCGGCCGGTCATTTGCGAAGGACAGTGATGATACAGGATCCTAGATCTCTCTCTCTCTCTCTCTCTCTCTCTCTTTCTCTCTCTCTCTCTCTCTTTTAATGCTGCTGTGGGCACTGTTAGGCTTCTCACGAGACGCCCCCTCTGGGGCAGTTGGCCGCTACTCGACGGCTTTGGTGTTCCCCGAGCAGAGCAGATTGCAGCCAATTACAGCGGCGGCCGCCAGAAGCGCTCGCACCCACCCGCAGACACCGGACCCAGACCGCAGCCGCCGGAGGAACAGGTAGCTGCGCTAAGTGCCCACGCTTGCGCGAGGATCGCTCCATGCGCTACCACTGTCCTCGGGAACTTTGCTCTCATCATCGACATAAACGGCTTTCTTGTCAACGTTAGGCACAAGGAAAAACTACTCTGGCGGATGACAGCAACTGTACAATTACAGATAAAACCCCCAACTCCTGTTACAGAAAACGAAGAAACTGGAACTTCTGTCCATTTTGGATGCGGAACACTAGAAACGTGATAATCTATGATTTTGACAAATGACTGCAACTCTTCGGCTTTGTGACGGTAGAATTCTTGTCTTCCTACTAGCTGCAGCTGGTCACGCGTTCCTTTGGCTCAGTCTGGTTTAACAGAGACGAAAGAAAAGAGGAATAAGGCATGATTGTGTATTTGAATATATGCGCCTCTGTCTGGTTAAAAAGAGCTCAGTCGGGTTAAACAGAGATGAAAGAAAAGAGAAATAACGCGTAATTGAATATATACGTCCTAATATCATTTTCCGTTCCCTCCTTCCCCCGTCAACCCCTCACCCCCCCCCCCCCCGCAACAGGTGTCTACCTACTCCTCTCCCTCTCATGGTCCACCTCTTCCGCTTTCCTATGTTTCTGTCCATCTGTCCATGTCCACCTCACCTCTCTCTGCCAGTCTTCTCCTCCCCCTCTATTCATCCCCTCCTGCCCCCTCTCAATATCAACATCCATCTCTTCCTTTCGCTTTCAATGTGCATTTCCTGCCCCCCCCCCCCCCCCCCACCCACCCGGTGTCCATCACCTCTTTGCCCTTCTCACTGATATCCAGACCTGTTTATTGTTACTGCAAATTTAGATTCTGTAGTAGCATTCAAATGTTAAGCCGATAAGCCACAACTACAGACGTGTTCAAATATTAGACTAAACGATTATTTTTGATACCCGTAAGTTTTCTGGTGTAAAAATAGGAGAGAAAATTGTAATAATTGATTTGTCTTAATGGTTTGATTGATGCTACGAAATCTACCTTGCAAGCAACTCACAGATCACTGAATTTTATACAGTTGGTAACATTTGTCATGTTCCCTCCAAATCGTGTTGTGTTAGTTGTCTGTGTACATGTTTTGAAAATGTGTTTAAAGTATTGTTTTATGTTTCTGTGGTGTACATCAGCTTGTTATTTATTCTATCAATTTCTCGCCACATTCACAAGACATTATATAGCTTGTGAACTTACATGTCTTCAGCCATAGCAACAAATAGTGGAGTTTCCAAAGAAAGTAAGGTTATGGGAAGACAAAAGATGTTTCACCTCGGAAAGTTTCGGCTGTGGTAGCACTTCTTGTTGAAAACTGTTATACACAGCATGAAATTTTGGCAGAATGAAAATATAACAGAAAACTGTCAGCAATTTCCGTGCAGAAACGTGGTGAATACAAGCCAAACAGGAAAGGGAAATGTGGATGTAAAAGAAAAATCAGTCCTAGAACAATGAGAAGACCTTCACACATGACAATAAAGTACCGTAAACATACTTCTACAGACATGGGCCATCGTCTGAAAGGTTTGGGTATTGAAGTTTCACCTTTGAAACATAGGATAAGGAAATTTATAATAAACACCATACAAGATCTCATGGAGAAACTAGAGGAAATCTGTTTCCATGAATATGATATTAAAATGTCATGTGAAAAGTTAATAAAAACTATGCGAAACAGGATAAAAATGTTGGTTAAGAACAAAGGCATCCATACAAAATATTGAATGTACAAATATAATCTGTAAGTGTATGCAAATGTGTAATAAATGCAAAGTTTTGAAAAAAATGTCTTTAGTCTAATAATTTGAACACGTCTGTACAACCATTAATATAATTTTCCTGTATGCTAATAATGCTTTATCCTATGGTATTTTACATACTTTTATATTTTGTATAAATTAAAAATGTACAGCCTACATCCATCCGAATGTTCAGTAGAGTATTGTCTAAATAAGTGAAGTTCAGATGTTCAAATGTGTGTGAATTCCTAAGTGGCCAAACTGCTAAGGTTATCGGTTCCTAGAATTACACACTTCTTAAATTAACTTATGCTAAGAACAACACACACACACCCCATGCCCGAGAGAGGACTCCGCAATCCGTGACAGGGTGCTTCAAACAACGCGGTCACTCCATGCGGCATGTATGAAGTAAATTGGTTAAGAACTTTACGGCATTTCCAGTAATAACGTTTACCTTTCGTATATTACACAATTATTTATTTGTTATACGCACTAAACAACTGGTACACAAAACACGCTCGCATTCGAATGCGACGTTGTGTCAAAATTTTAAAGCAATCAGTGGTGAGCTTTCGGAGATTTACGACTTCGTAGAAACGAATATTTACATTTTTATTTATATAGATCAAGGGATTCAAGGCGTCACAAAATTATGCTGTTCCCAGTAGTTTATTTGAATGCCAGAGAAATGCCAACATGGAGTATGTGGACAGAAAGGCTTGCCAGATCTTTGTGACGTAGAGTCAACAAAATCATCAGCTACATCACAATTATCACCATCCTCATTAATACTGTTCTACCCTAAGGAAGCTCTTGGCATGTAGCTCTCCATGCAATCCTAGCATTTTCTAGCCTTTTCGTTTCCCCATAATTGTTTCCAACATCTGGTATCTTCTTCTTCTTCTTCTTCTTCCTTTACCAATCGCAGTTCCTTCCATAGACTCCATCAGTGAATAACATTTTCTCATTCATTGTCCAATTCAGTTGTGTTTCCTCTTCCTGATTACCTTTAAATTTCTCTCTCTTCCCCCACTCTTCTCAACACCTCTTTATTTCTCACTTTGCCTACCCATTTTACCCCTTCCATCATCTTCCAAAAGCACATCTCAAACCCTTCTATTCTTCGTTTTTCCTCTTTCCTCAGTGTGTATCTTTCAGCTCCGTATATTGCGATGCCCCATAGGAGGCATTTCCCGAGTCTCCTCCTCAAGTCCCTGTCAATGCATCAAAATAGTAGCATCCTCTTCTTCCGTCCGCAGCTCGTCGTCTAGTGGCTAGCGTTGCTGCCTCTGGATCTCTGGGTTCCGGTTTCGATTCCTGCACGGGTTGGAGGTTTTTTTCTGCCTTGGGGCGAAGTATTTGTGTTGTTCTCATCATTTCATCATCATTCGTGGACGAGACGAGATTGGACTGTGGAACGATTGGGACTTTGTATGGGCGCTGATAACCGAGCAGTTGTACGCCTCACAAACCAAACATCATCACCATCATCATCCTCTTCTTAAATGCGTCCTTGGGAATTGTTATACCTGTTTCCACAGTCATGTCTTCTGTAATAATGCCTCCAAGACATATGAAAGCACTAATTTGTTCTACATCTTCCCGTCCCAACTTTACAGTTTTTCTTATTTTTCTTACACTTATCAACATACATTTGGTTTTTTTTATCTTATTAGTTCTCATTCTGAATTTTTCACTGGTCTTATTTAATTCTTTTAACATTCCAATCATATTTCTGTCGCTCTCTGCCTATGACAGCATCTCATCCGCAAACAGAATACATTCTATCCTCCTACCACAAACTCTCACACCTCCATTTTCTTTCAAATATTTAAGAATAATATGTTCCAAATATATGTTAAATAATATTGGGGAGAGAAAGAAGCCTTGTCTCACTTTTCCTGCCATTTTACTTTCCTCTGTCATCTCGTTTCCAATCTGTACTGGTTTTTACTGTCGTAGGTACAGGTTTCTTATCAGCCTTCTATCCCTCCAGTCGTCGCTATGCTTGCCTGCGATGTCGATTAATTTATTACGCTGTACTTTATCAAAGGCTTTCTCGAAGTCAATTATTCAACAATGGTGAAAGATTCCTGTCGCACCCCTGTATAAATAAATAGGAAAATTTTGGAAATTGGTGGTTAGTTTCTATGGGACTAAACTGCTGAGTTCATCGGTCCCTAGCCATACGCACTACTTGACCTAACTTAAGTTAACTTACGCTAAGGACAACACACATTCCCATGCTCGAGGGAGCAGTCGAACCTGCGACGGGAGGAGCCGCACGAACCGTGTTAAGGCGTCCTAGACCACGCGGCTACTGTTTACGTCCAAACAAACAGGGATAAAATATTTAAATATATACAGAATTACATTCTGATCAGCCCAGAAGTACTGCTGCAGTTGACGTCCAGATCTGTTAATCATTTGTGATAATTGTGTGAGACTGACGTGCATTTTACAGACAACTTGTTATTGGATATGTACGACCTAATATTCGAAGTGGAAGCAGTTTTCCGCAACTACAATGTCGAATATAGGTGTGATTTAATTCGACTTGCTAGAATGCTTTTATAATATTTAAAATGAAGGCAGTGTCACAGGCAGTCATTCACTAATCACGTTAAGAAGTGTGAAATACAGCTGTTCTTGCATGGACATACGCTACGTATGAATGCTGTGTTAAAATACTGTCGAAAACTATTAATCGATGTCAGGGGTAATAGCACCCAACTTCCACTGGGGCCCATACTGAAACCTCATGACAGGTTCCTTTCAGACCTCTAGCATATCAATTATTAAATGTGCAATCGTACAACAGTTGAACAGCACACACGTTTGTATCCAGTTCTACTAGCATCAAGTTACTTCACGCTACGTGGAGAGCCAACAAGGGTAAAATCTGTCGATGTTACCGAAGGCTATAAATCCTATAATGCGAATTTATTTTAAGTGATTTGGTTTCCAGTGTTAGATCAGTATAAAAGTGCTCATTGACATTCTAACTAAAATATATAGTGTCCAAAAATATAAATGTAAGCTGATATACGGCCTTTTTCTCGTGAAACAGAGAAAGCAATAGTTGTAAAACCTTGAGTATCGAAAGACTTATACACTAAAACCATAAATCAGTACTTGAACATACAGACCGTATGAAATTTCAATAATTCTTTAATCTCAAAACTGAATAATACATCTTTTGATTTGCAGCTCCTTGTATTGGCCGTGTTTGCAGTTAAAATTTTGAATGTGAGGTCCGCCAGTTATGCAGAACCCCGTTTTCCTCAGTACCCAAACATGTTTCGGCACCACTGTGCATCAACAGTGGGTTTTCGTTGTTATTTATTCTGCAATGTGAACATTTTTATTAAATGATTGTAAAATTATGTGCATTTTTAGTTCAAACAACAGATCGTTTCTTTTTGTAAATACCTTTATATTTGGTGGGCATTAATTTTCTGAATCACTCTTGTTTTAATTACTACAGGTTGCAGGTTGTTTGAACTAAAAATGCACTTAATTTTATAATCATTTAACAAAAATGTTCACATTGCAGAATAAATAAAAACGAAAACTCACTGATGATGGAACAGTGGGTACTGAGAAAAACGGTGTTTTACGTAACTGGCGGACCTCACATCCAAAACCTGAATAATACAGTTTTGTCCTTGGCAAAACGTTTCAAAAATAGTATAAATGCTTTCACAAAGTGCGGTATATTCGAAACTCTCAGAGAAGACTCCTCGACCTGAGAGAATACTGTCACCTACAGATAACATACACCCCCTGTACACGAAATGGTTTATTTTAAATGACTCTCACACACATATCGAACAAAGCTCCCAGACATTCTCCCAGACATTAACTTCGTTTTCGTGCTGTTGTCTCTGGCTATCTGATTAGTTTTACTCTTCAAATATATGTAGCATCTCGCCTTCCTGATTGCTCTTTTTTCCTTTTTTTCCGTCTGGAGTAGTTCTCAATAATTCTAGTTCCTTCCCCAGAATGTCTCCCATAACGTATACGGTAGACAACTGGATTCGGATGTACTAAGGAACGACGAGATACGCTTTAAGTTCTCTAATGCTGTAGATACAACAATAAAGAATACCCCAGTAGGCAGTACATTTGGAGGGCAATGGATATCTCTAAACAGGACAATCACAGAAGTTGGAAAGAAAAACAATGGCACAAAGAAAGTAACTGCGAAGAAGGCATGGTTAACAGAAGAAATAATTTAGTTCATCGATGACAGAAGAAACTACAAAAATGTTCAGGGAAATTCAGTAATACACAAATACAAGTCGATGAAAAATGAAATAAATAGCAAATGCAGGGAGCTAAGACTAAATGGCTGCATGAAAAAAGTGAATAAATTGAAAATAAATTACGATCAGAAAGACTGACTCATCTTATAGGAAACTCAAAACAAACTTTGGTGAAATTAAAAGCAAGGGTAGTAACATTAAGAGTGCAACGAGAATTCCACTGATAAATGCAGAAGAGAGCGGATTGGTGGAAAGAGTACATTGAAGCCAATGAAGACCTCTATGAGGGGGGGGATTTCTCCGATATGATAAAAGATGTAATAGGAGTCGCTTTAGAAGATATAGGGGATCCAATATTAAAACCAGAGTTTAAGAGCGCTTTGGATGATTTAAGATCAAATAAGGCAGAAGGGAAAGTTAACATTCCAGCAGAATTTCTAAAATCTTTGGGGGAGGTGGAAACAAAACAACTAATCACGGTGGTGTGTAGAATGTATGAGTTTGGCTACATACCGTCTGACTTTCAGACAAATATCATCCAGACTGTTCTGAAGACAGCAAGAGCCGACAGGTGCGAGAATTATAGCACAACCAGCTGAACAGCTCATACATTCACATAACTGACAAGAATAATAAAAAACTTCCTGGCAGATTAAAACTGTGTGCCCGACCGAGACTCGAACTCTGGACCTTTGCCTTTCGCGGGCAAGTGCACTTGACCGCGAAAGGCAAAGGTCCCGAGTTCGAGTCTCGGTCGGGCACACAGTTTTAATCTGCCAGGAAGTTTCATATCACCGCACACTCCGCTGCAGAGTGAAAATCTCATTCTAAGAATAATAAACACAAAAAGGGAAAAGAAAACTGAGGATATATTAGATGACGACGAGTTTGCCTTTAGGAAATATAGAGGCACCAGAGAGACAATTCTGACCGATCAGTTTGTAATGCAAGCAAACTAAATAAATATCAGGACACATTCATTGGATTTGTCGATCTGGATAAAACGTTCAACAATGCAAAAATGGAGCAAGATGTTCGAAATTATCAGAAAAATAGAGGTAAGGTATAGGGAGGAACGAGTAATATACAATATGTACAAGAGCCAAGAGTTAATAATAATTGAGGACGACCAAGAAAAAAGTGCTTGGATTAAAAATGGTGTGACACAGGGATGCAATCATTCGCCCTACTGTTCAGTCTGTACATCGAAGAAGCAATAATGGAAATAAAGGAAAGGATCAGGAGTGGAATTAAAATTCAAGGTGGAAGAATATCAATGATACGACTTGCTGATGACATTGCTATCCACAGTCAAAGTAAAGGAGAATTACATTATCTCCTGAATGGAATGAACAGTCTGAGGAGTACAGAATATGGATTGAGAGTAAATCGAACAAAAACGAAAGTAATAAGAAGTAGCAGGTACGAGAACAGTGAGAAACTTAACATCAAGATTAATGGTCATGAAGTAGATAAAGTTAAGGAATTCTACGATGTAAGTAGCAAAAGAACCACTGACAGACAGAATAAGGGGTACATCAAGAGCAGACTAGCACTGGCAAAAAGGACAATTCCTGGCTAGGAAAGTCTATTGGTATGAAACATAGGCCTTAATTTGAGGAAGAAATTTCTGAGAACGTACGTTTGGAGCACAGCATTGGATTTTAGTGAAACATCGACTGTAAGAAAAGAGAAGAAAATCGAAGTATTTGAGATATGATGCTACAGACTAATGTCGAAAATTAAGTAGGCTCATAAGGTGAGGAATGGGGAGGTTCTGTGCAGAATCGGAGAGGAAAGGAATATGTGGAAGACACTGATAAGGAGGACAGGATGATGGACATCTGTTAAGATTGCAATGAAATGAACACCCTTAGTTGCTTACAGGCGTTGACATACGTCAACGGGGACAGATGAAAATGTGTTCCCCGACCGGGATTCGAACACGGGATCTCCTGCTTTCATGGCAGACGCTCTATCCATCTGAGCCACCGAGGACACAGAGGATAGCACGACATCAGGGATTTATCTCTGGCACGCCTCCCACGAAGCTCACATTCTTAACGTATTGTCCCGCACTACATTCGTAGTGCCCCCGCCCATTATACTCATTACTCGCGGCGCGTTGCCGATTCCCGTAATAGATCGGGCACTGTTTGTGCATTCGCATAGAAGAAGAAGATGGTCAAGTGGCCGGTGAGCCTTAACTATATATATATATATATACTAAGATGGTATCTGTTCTTTCGGACATCCCGGGTTCGAATCCCGGTCGGGGCACACATTTCCATCTGTCCACGTTGACGTATGTCAACGCCTGTAAGCAGCTAAGGGTGTTCATTTCATTGTAATTTCATTCTAGCGAGCTGCATGGTCACCGATGGTATCTGTTAAGACATCACGGAATGACTTCCATGGTACTAGAGGGAGCTGTAGAAAGCAAAAACTGTAGAGGAAGACACACGTTGGAATACATCCAGAAAATAATTCTGTAGGTTTCAAGCGCTACTCTGAAATGAAGAGGTTGGCGCAGAAGAGGAAATCATGGCTGGCCGGATCCAACCAGTCACAGGACTGATGACTCAAAAGAAGAAAGGTAGTTAGGTGATTGATCTGTGTGGCGAAAGGCCGCTACCACACTTTATCTTCTGAAAGTACTTTATTATTACAAACGCCTGAATGTGCTCCAGAGTCTCACTATTAACTTTTTCCGCTTGGATAGCGGAACTGAGATAGACTGAGCATCATTTTCTACTCGTCATCTCGCATGTGTTAATTTGTAAATCATCATGTTGAACTCTGAACTATTTTGAGCTAGTGAATATTTCGTGTGCTGCAGTTACGAAATTGACTTAATTTTCGTATATCTTTGATGAATTTGGGATTTTCCTACCACTCGTAACACTCTCAACGTAACGTAACTGCATTTGATAACGGTATATCCTGCCTAAATTTTAACTGAACCACTTGGCGTTAGAGATGTCCCTTCTCGAGTAAACATTATAAAAGAAAATTCTCAGTCAACTAAAGCAATTACAAACAATAGAATAGAACTACTGTTATTAAATTATTCGTTACACTTTTGTTTTATACTTCTGCGTATTTTATTAGTTTGCAGTTGTAGACAACGCACGGACTATTTGACTGCAGAACCACAGGTACAAGTTAGCTGCTGGGCTTCAAAACAGACGTGCTCGTCTAGACCTTATGACAACATGAAATAATTATTTTGAAACAGAGACGTGCATAGCTCAAGTAACTAAAGTATGAGTAACCACAGGTAAAGGTGCAACTAGTCTACTCGTATGGGATGCTGTTTGGAAGAGTAGCCACTCGGCAGAAAAGCGCTAGGTACTGCCACAACTAAGAGGGCAGGAAATACACTACTGGCCATTAAAATTGCTACACCAAGAAGAAATGCAGATGATAAACAGGTATTCATTGGACAAATGTATTACACTAGAATTGACACGTGATTACATTTTCACGCATTTTGGGTGCATAGATCCTGAGAAATCAGTACTCAGAACAATCAACTCTGGCCGTAATAACGGCCATGATACGCCTGGGCGTTGAACCAAACAGAGCTTGGATGGAGTGTACAGGTACAGCTGCCCATGCAGCTTCAACACGATACCGCAATTCACCAAGAGTAGTGACTGGCGTATTGTGACGAGCCAGTTGCTCGGCCACCATTGACCAGACGTTTTCAATTGGTGAGAGATCTGGAGAATGTGCAGCAGTGAAACATTTTCTGTATCCAGAAAGGTTCCAATGGCTCTGGGCACTATGGGACTTAACATCTAAGGTCATCAGTCCCCTATAACGTAAAACTACTTAAACCTAAATAACCTACGGACATCACACACATCCATGCCGGAGGCATGATTCGAACCTGCGACCGTAGCGATCGCGCGGTTCCAGACTGAAGCGCCTAGAACCGCTCGGCCACAACGGCCGGCCTATCCAGAAAGGCCCGTACAGGACCTGCAACATGCGGTCTTGCATTACCCTGCTGAAATATAGGGTTTCGCAGGGATCGAATGAAGGGTAGATTCACGGGTCGTAACAGATCTGAAATGTAACGTCCACTGTTCAAAGTGTCGTCAATGCGAACAAGAGATGACCGATACGTGTAACAAATGGTACCTCATACCATCACGCCGGGTGATACGCCAGTATGGCGATGACGAATACACGCTTCCAATGTGCGTTCACCGCAATGTCGCCAAACACGGATGTGACCATCATGATGCTGTACACAGAACATGGCCTCATCCGAAAGAATGACGTTTTGCCATTCGTGCAGCCAGGTTCGTCGTTGAGTACAACATCGCAGGCGCTGGTGCCTGTGATGCAGCGTCAAGGGTAACCGCAGCCACGGTCTCCGAGCTGATAGTCTATGCTGCTGCAAGCGTCGTCGAACTGTTCGTGCAGATGGTTTTTGTCTTGCAAAAGTCCCCATCTGTTGACGCAGGGATCGAGACGTGGCTGCACGATCTGTTACAGCCATGCGGATAAGATGCTTGTCATCTCGACTGCTAGTGATACGAGGCCGTTGGGATCCAGCACGGCGTTCCGTTTTACCTTCCTGAACCCATCGAGTCCATATTCTGCTAACAGTCATTGGATGTCGACCAACGCAAGCATCAATGTCGCGATATGATAAACCGCAGTGGCGATAGGCTACAATCCGACCTTTATCAAAGTCGGAAACGTGATGGTACGCATTTCTCCTCCTTACACGAGCCACCACCGAGCGAGGTGGCGCAGGGGCAGCACACTGGACTCGCATTCTGGAGGACGACGGTTAAATCCCGCGTCCGGCCATTCTGATTTAGGTTTTCCGTGATTTCCCGAAGTCGCTCCAGGCAAATGCTGGGTTGGTTCCTTTCAAAGGGCACTGCCGACTTCCTTCCCCATCCTTCCCTAATCCGATGAGACCGATGACCTCGCTGTTTGGTCTCTTCCCCCGAAAACAACTCAACTCAACTCACGAGCCACCACAACAACGTTTCAGCAGGCAACGCCGGTCATCTGCTGTTTGTGTATGAGAAATCGGTTGGAAACTTTCCTCATGTCATCACGTTGTAGGTGTCGCCACCAGCGCCAAACCTTGTGTGAATCCGCTGGAAAGCTGATCATTTGCATGTCAAAAAATGGTTCAAATGTCTCTGAGCACTATGGGACTCAACTGCTGAGGTCATTAGTCCCCTAGAACTTAGAACTAGTTAAACCTAACTAACCTAAGGACATCACACACATCCATGCCTGAGGCAGGATTCGAACCTGCGACCGTAGCGGTCTTGCGGTTCCAGACTGCAGCGCCTTTAACCGCACGGCCACTTCGGCCGGCATTTGCATGTCACATCACCTTTTTGCTGTAGGTTAAATGTCGCGTCTGTAGCACGTCATCTTCGTGGTGTAGCAATTTTAATGGCCAGTGGTGTATGACACACACCGGAAATAAGGCTTAGAAGAAGAAGAAAGAAGGAAGGAAAGGAGAAGACGAAGAGGATTACATTAAAACCCCCAGTCTTCTCTTTCCACTGGCGTGACTCTAGACAGGAGATGTGGCGGCAGTGCGTCCTGTTGCGTCGGAGGGAATCCGGTGGAAGCTATCGGACAGCTGGCAGCTGCGGCGGGATTGACGGCTGAGACAGGCGGCCGTGGGCGTGTGTCTCTGGGTAGGGGACGGCTGGTAAATCCGTAAACGCGCGTCCGGCGGCGCAGGGCTTGTTATGCGGGAGGGCAGTCGGTGACGGGCCTTCATTAGTCGTAACTGCGACGTCGCTCGTCGCGTGGCGAGCCGCGGCAGCGGAACAGTTCCCGACTGTAATTAGCAGCCGTCCTCAGGACGCGTCCATTCCCCGGCACGTGGGCTCGCGCCCTATATAACAGCCCATCCGCGTGCTGGAGCCAGGCGGGCGTGAACGCAACCGCAGTGTCAGCCCTTCACGATGAGACGCGGAAGCCGGCGTGTGGCGAGCGCTTTCCATCAAGGTCACAGCCTCTGTACATCGCGCACGGTTCAAATTCCGGTAACACAACCCTGTTGTCGGATACTCAGAGTGCAGCTGCACAGATTATTCACCTGTGGAAAGACGACACAAAAGCATTCACACATTGTTTATCGCGTAAAGTCACCTCAAACGCGAAATGATTTGCGTTACAAAGTCTGCATTATAATTCATCAAACCGCAATTACACTTCTTAAAATGATTTGGAATTATGTTCATAATACATTTAGATGTTTTTTTGAGAACGACAACAGAATTATGGTTACCAACGTCTGCATTGTTCCTATTACTTCCTCTACACAAAAACTGTGTCACTCTAGATCTTCGTCTTGTAGTGCGACCCGCTAATGTTCTTCTTTGAGACATGGCCTGAAACAAATATAATTTGTTTACTATGCGAGGGAGTGTAGCTACTCGAAGTGAAGATGTTGAAAATTAGGGACACTATAAATTTTGTGGTGACGACGGGAAACCAACCCAGAGTTACTTCCGTTCAGATTTTTAAATGTGTGTGAAATCGTATGGGACTTAACTGCTAAGGTCATCAGTTCCTAAGCTTACACACTATTTAACCTAAATTATCCTAAGGACAAACACACACACACACACACACACCCATGCCCGAGGGAGGACTCGAACTTCCGCCGGGTCCAGCCGCACAGTCCATGACTGCAGCGCCTTAGACCGCTCGGTTCAGTTTAGTCTTAGACCAAAGTAAGTGACAAAACGACGCCAGTAAACAACGTTTGTTGTACCCTACGGCTTAGTTACTACGTTCCGGTTAGCACTGTCGGCGACATCAACGACTCAGCAGTCGCGGCACTGTAGCTGTCCGGTATGCCTGTGTTACTACAGACCAACTACTTACAATCTTTAAACATGAAGTCCCTAGAATTCAAATTCACGAAGTGATGTTAATGCCGTGTGTCGCTTTTACAACAGCACTCGATCGGTTAGCAAGGCAGAGGTTGGAAGCTCTCCGGTTTTCGATGTTCAGGCATTGGAGATTTTTATGCGTGATAGAGAATGTGTCATCAGTGCTATGAATGTGAAAGCTTCTACTTCCATTTACCACTCTTAACGGCTACACAAACACATTATTTTTTACTTATGCACACGTAAGACAATGTATCTTTCGAATTATTTAACGATCATTGACCTCCTCGTACAATTAATATTAGAAACCGAACCTTCAATTTTCCGAGCTCACATATTGATATTATGCTGATTAATTCATATGCATCTAAGGTAGACACGTCGTGTTATACGTGATATTAGTACAGTAGTGAATTCCATATTCTCCTTCACTTCTTCTAACATATTAAAAATCTCTGTTCGAGTTATTATAAAGCGGCCATAAGATTATACTCTTTAATCTCCTGCTTTGTTAAAATTATGACCGTGAAAGGATTGTACTACCCAACGTGATGCTATAACTTCATTTCAACTACACGCGATAATAATATACTTTATTGTTGTTGTTGTTGTTGTTGAGGTCTTCTGTCCTGAGACTGGTTTCATGCAGCTCTCAATGCTACTCTATCCTGTGCAAGCTTCTTCATCCCCCAATTCCTACTACAACCTACATCCTTCTGAATATGCTTAGTGTATTCATCTCTTGGTCCCCTCTACAATTTTTACCCTCCACACTGCCCCCCAATAATAAATTGGTGATCCATTGATGCTTCACAACATATCCTGCCAACCGACCCCTTCTTCTAGTTAAGTTGTGCCACAAACTCCTCTTCCCCCCAATTCTATTCAGTACCTCCTCATTAGTTATGTAATCTACCCATCTAATCGGCAGCATTGTTCTGTAGCACCATATTTCAAAAAGCTCCTATTCTCTTCTTGTCCAAAATATTAATCGTCCATGTATCTCTTTCCTACATGGCTACACTCCATACAAAAACTTTCAGAAACGACTTCCTGACACTTAAATCTATACTCGATATTAACAAATTTCTCTTGTTCAGAAACGCTTTCCTTGTCATTCCCAGTATACATTTTATATTTTCTCTACTACGACCATCATCAGTTATTTTCCTCCCCAAACAGCAAAACTCCTTTACTACTTTAAGTGTCTCATTTCCTAATCTAATTCCCTCAGCATCACCCCACTTAATTCGACTACATTCCATTATCCTCGTTTTGCTTTTGTTGATGTTCATCTTATATCCTCCTTTCAAGACACTGTCCATTCCGTTCATTTGCTCTTCCAAGTCCTTTGCTGTCTCTGACAGAATTACAATGTCATCGGTGAACCTCAAATTTTTTATTTCTTGTCCATGGATTTTAATTCCTACACTGAATTTTTCTTTCGTTCCCTTTACTCCTTTCTCAATATACAGATTGAATAATAACCCTGTCTCACTCCCTTCCCAACGACTGCTTCCCTTTCATCTCCCTCAACACTTATAACTGCCATATGGTTTCTGTACTAATTGTAAATAGCCTTTCACTCCACTTTACCCCTGCCACATTCAGAGTTTGAAAGAGAGTATTCCAGTCAACGTTGTCAAAAGCTTTCCCTAAGTCTACAAGTGCTAGAAACGTAGGTCTGCCTTTCCTTAATCTATCTTATAAGATAAGTCGTAGGGTCAGTATAGCCACACGTGTTCCAATATTTCTACGGAATCCAAACTGATCGTCCCCGAGGTCGGCTTCTACCGGTTTTTCCATTCGTCTGTTAAGAATTCGCGTTAGTATTTTGCAGCCGTGACTTATTAAACTCAAAGTCCGGTAATTTTCACATCTGTCAACACCTGCTTTCTTGGGGATTGGAATTATTATATTCTTCTTGATGGCTGACGGTATTTCGCTTTCTCATACATCTTGCTCACCAGATAGTAGAGTTTTGTCAAGACTGGCTCTCCCAAGGCTGTCAGTAGTTCTAATGGAATGCTGTATATTCCCATGGTCTTGTTTCGACTTAGGTCTTTCAGTGCTCTGTCAAACTCTTCACGCAATATCATATCTCCTATTTCATCTTCATCTACATTCTCTTCCATTTCTATAATATTCTCCTCAAGAACATCGCCCTTGTATAGACCCTCTACATACTTCTTCCATCTTTCTGCTTTTCCTTCTTTGCTTAGAACTGGGTATCCATCTGGGCTCTTGATATTCATGCAAGTCGTTCTCTTTATCTCCGAAGGTGTCTTTAATTTTCCTGTATGCAGTATCTATCTTACTCCTAGTGATATACGCCTCTACATACTTATATTTGTCCTCTAGCCATCCATGCTTAGCCATTTTGCACTTTCTGTCGATCTCATTTTTGAGACTTTTGTATTCCTTCTTGCCTGCTTCATTTACTGCATTTTTATATTTTCTCCTTTCATCCATTAAATTCAATACCTCTTCTGTTACCCATGGATTTCTACTAGCCCTCGTCTTTTTACCTTCTTGATACTCTGCTGCGTTCACTACTTCATCCCTCAAAGGTACCCATTCTACTTCTACCGTATTTCTTTCCCCCATTCTTGTCAATTGTTCTCTTACGCTCGCCCTGAAGCTCTGTACACCCTCTGGTTTAGTCAGTTTACCCAAGTCCCATCTCCTTAAATTCCCACCTTTTTGCAGTTTCTTCAGTTTTAATCTACAGTTCATAACCAATAGATTGTAGACAGAGTGCACATCTGTCCTTGGAAATGTCTTACATTTTAAAACCTGGTTCCTAACTCTCTGTCTTACTATTATGTAATTTATCTGAAACCTTGTAGTATCTCCAGGATTCTTCCATGTATACAACATTCTTTCATGATACTTGAAGCAAGTGTTAGTTATGATTAAGTTATGGTCTGTGCAAAATTCTACCAGGCGACTTCCTCTTACATTTCTTATCCCCAATCCACATTCACCTACTATGTTTCGTTCTCTCCCTTTTCCTACTATCAAATCCAGTAAATTTTCGTCTCCCTTCTCTTCTTATATCTCATCATACATTTCATCAATTTCTCCGTCATCTACAGAGGTAGTTGGCATATAAACTTGTCCTACTGTAGTAAGCGTGGGCTTCGTGTCTATCTTATTCACACTAATGCGTTCACTATGCTGTTTGTAGTAGCTTACCCGCACTCCTAGTTTTTTATTCATTATGAAACCTACTCCCGCATTACCTCTATTTGATTTTGTATTTATAACCCTGTTCCACCTGACCAAAAGTCTTGCTCCTCCTGCCACCGAACTTCACTAAATCCGACTATACCTAACTTTAACCTATCCATTTCCCATTTTAAACTGTCTAACCTACCTGCCCGATTAAGGGATCTGACATTCCACGCTCCGATCCGAAGAACGCCAGTTTTCCTTCTCCTGATAACGACGTCCTCTTGAGTATATACTATAAGGGAAAAAATAAACAGAAAAACACGGAGTCTACTGACTGGGGCGGAAATCGATATATGTAATGTACATGTACAGACAGTTACAATTTAACAAAACTTGGATGATTAAGTCAGGAGAAAGAGCTTCAGAAACTAAGCAACTCAGTAACGCGTTGGTTCACCTCTGGCCATTCTGCAAGCTGTTTTCCTGCTTGGCATTGATTGATAGTGTTGTTCGATGTCCGTCTGAGGGTTACCATTCCCAATTTTGTCCAAATGGCGCGTTATATCGTCAAAATTCCACGCTGCTTGGAAGACCCTGCCCGTAATGCTCCAAACCTCTTCAACTGGGCAAAGATACGGTGACCTTTCTGGCATCGGTAGAGTTTGGAAAGCACGAAGTCAAGCGGCAGAAATGTCGTGTGCGGTCGGGAATTATCTTGCTGAAATGTAAGCGAAGAATGGCTTCGTGCGAAGGCAACAAAATGTGGAGTAGACTATCGTCGATCTACCGCTGTGCTGCAAGGGAAGCGCGGTGACCACCAGAGAGGTCCAGCTATGAAAAGAAATGGTACGCCAGCCTATCACTTCTGGTTGTCGGGCCTTATGGCTGACAACTGCCAGGCTGGCATCCCACTGCTGTCTGGGGCGTCTTCCGGCACACCTTCGAACTGGAGTTTCGTTGAGTGGAGTGGAATTATCTTCAGTGAAGAGTCCCACTTTGACCTCAGGCCAGATGACGAGAAAAGACACATCCGGAGACGCCACATACAGCGCTGGGATACGAACCTGACTGTTGCCCGCCAGACGACTCGACAACAAGGAATGATGAAATTACAGTGAACTCCAGACCTTTACCTGCTTACAGGCGTTGATAAATATCAACGGGGACTCTTGAAAATAAGTGCCCCGACCGGGACTCGAACTCAGGATCTCCTACTCACATGGCAGACGCACTATCCGACTGCAGGGACTTATCTCTGGCACGCTCCCCGTGAGACCCAAACTTCCAACTTACTGCCAACACACATTTGTAGTGCTCCTGCCCACTACACTCATTACTCGCGGCAGTCAATCTAGCGAGTCCCGTAAGAGTTCGAGCAATGTGAGTGCGTCCACACTCAAGAAGATCATTGGCCGGTAAGCCCTATTTTCATATATTCACATATCATATACAAGGAATGATGGTCTGGGAAGCGAATTCTTTTCGCAGCAGGGTCCCTTCGATGTTATCCGCTGCACCCTTACAGCACACCGATACCTCGACAGTATTTTACACACCGTTTTGTTAACCTTCATGGCCAGCCGTCCTGGGCTTACGTTTCAGCAAGAGAACGCCCGCCCGGCTGCAAACGGCGAGAGTTTTTACTCCTTGTCTTTGTAACTGCCAAAACCTGCCTTGGCTAGCAACATCACCGGATGTCTCACGAACTGAGAACATCTGCATTATGGACAGGCCCTCATACCAACTAGAGATTCTGAAGATCTATCACGCCAACTGCAGAAACTTCGGCACGACATTCCTCAGGAGGACATACAACAATTCTATCAATCAATGCCAAGCCGAATAACTGTTGGCATGAGGGCCAGGAGTGGATCACCGCAGTATGGAGTCGTTCAGTTTGTGAATCTCCTTCTCCAGAATAAATCATCCAATTTCTCCTATGCTCTACTCATTTGTTTACCTGTACATCTGCATTACATTCAGATAATTTCCTTATGGTACTTCATCTCTCTTTTTTATCGTGGAATGTATTTCACTTTTACTTGCACATACCGATAATGGCAAACTAGAAATGAAGAACACATTCACGACAGCTGGAATCTGACGTAGATTGGCTTATGATGTTATACGCTGTATGACCAAACCGCATAATAACTTAGCGTCGTAATAAATATGATAATCACAGCACCAAACAAGCAATATATACTACTAATTATGGAGTAATCAACATAAATATTTATTCGGATGATACTGTGCAATTAATAAATCTATTAAGTTGTTACAGATGTGGAACAGTGCGTTCGTAAATACATTTCATCGTTAGCACCGAAGTTCTGTTAACACTCAAAATATTTTATGATGATGTGTTGTAAGAATAGTCAATAATGGAACGAAATTTCCTGAACCGTATTTTATTCTTGAACTGCAGAACGTGAACGCAAAGGCGAAAAAAGTTGTCGACCAACTGTATTTCACAGACAAATAGAAATAACCTGAATTGTTGCTGTAAACGTCGTGATTCAGTGGCAGATAAACAATGCCCGTATTTTCCTCCGTTCCTTCTCTCATTCGCTACACAACATTTTTACGTCATAGGTAACTGTAATACACACATCAAGAAAAGTGTTTCATCACCACGGCCCCCAGAACTCCTGAAGATAGACGTTGACTTTGGATATTGTATCACACACACAGTCCCTTTCACTGTTCAAAGGCCGGCCGAAGTGGCCGTGCGGTTAAAGGCGCTGCAGTCTGGAACCGCAAGACCGCTACGGTCGCAGGTTCGAATCCTGCCTCGGGCATGGATGTTTGTGATGTCCTTAGGTTAGTTAGGTTTAACTAGTTCTAAGTTCTAGGGGACTAATGACCTCAGAAGTTGAGTCCCATAGTGCTCAGAGCCATTTGAACTGTTCAAAGATGTCACTATATCCGCCCAAAGATGTAATCAACAATACATGAGCAGCGCCTGAGAGGGTCCGACAGCCGATCAGTTTCAGTCATACCTCCAGGAAGGAAGTACACGGCTCGTGTTGTCTGTAGTTCAATCATGCCTAGATGGTCAATACCGCCAGGAAGGGCTATCGACAAGGGAAGTGTCCAGGCGTCTCGAAGGGAACCAAAGCGATGTTTTCGGACATGGACGAGATACAGAGAGATAGGAACCATCGATGACATGCCTCGCTCAGGCTGCCCAAGGGCTACTACTACAGTGGATTATGACTCGGAGAAACCTTGACAGCAGCGCCACCATGTTGAATAATGCTTTTCGTGCAGTCACGGGACGTCGTGTTACGACTCAAACTGTGCGCAATAGGTTAAAAGATGAACAACTTAACTAAATGGTCAAAATGGCTCTGAGCACTATGCAACTTAACTTCTGAGGTCATCAGTCACCTAGAACTTAGAACTAATTAATCCTAACTAACCCAAGGACATCACACACATCCATGCCCGAGGCAGGATTCGAACCTGCGACCGTAGCGGTCACTCGGTTCCAGACTGTAGCGCCTAGAACCGCACGGCCACCCCGGCCGGCTGATCAGCTTAACTCCCGAAGTCCATGGCGAGGACCATCTCTGCAACGACGACACCATGCAACGTGGTAAAGATGGGCCAAACAATAAGCTGAATGGCTCAGGATTGGTATCACGTTCTCTTCACCGATGAGTGTCGCAGTATGCCTTCAACCAGACAATCGTCAGAGACGTGTTTGGAAGCAACCTGGTCAGGTTGAACGTCTTAGACATACTGTCCACCGAGTGCAGCAATGTGGAGGTTCCCTGCGGTTTTCGGGTGGCATTATGTGAGGCCGATGTACGCCGCTGGTGGTCACGGAAGGCGCCGAAACGGCTGTATGATACGTGAAAGCAATCTTCTGACGGACAATACAACCATATCGGTAGCATATTGCTGAGGCATTCGTCTTCATGGACGCCAGTTCGCCTGCGGTAGATTGAGAAGGGCTGTTTATGGACGATGTGAGCCACCAGTCTCACTGAAGGATCTACGCCGAATCAACTTCGGGGAGTGGGACAATCTGGACGAACAGTGCCTTGATGAACTTGTATGCCACGACGAATACAGGCATGCATCAATGCAAGAGGACGTGCTACTGGGTATTAGAGATACCGGTCTGTACAGGAGTCTGGGCCACCACCTCTGAAGGTCTCACTGTATTGTGGTACAACATGCATTGTGCGGTTTTCATGAGCAATAGAAAGGGTGGAATTTTCTGTACAGGTTGCGGAACTCTCCGAACCGAGGTGATGCAGAACGTTTTTTGATGTATGTAGTATAGCACGTGAGGGGCTGTGAGTGGTAAGGAGACAGATCGCAAAATAAACACTTTGAAAGTGTTCTCCAAATATTTATTATTTTGTTTTTGTGAACATTGGGAAACTCAAGTGATAGCAGGCAAGTGAGAAATACCTTTACTTGAAGTATAAAACCGTTAAGTTCAACCCTTCTCCTGTTTCTCCACAGATTCCATTACTCACTTTACAAATTAGAAGAGACAGAAATAAACTTCACTTAACAAGTGTTTCATAACCACATATCTAACATGAATGAATTTTTACTTAAAATATAATGACAAGCAAGGTCATCTAATCACTGTTAAACAAATCGACAGCAATACAAATATACAATATTAAAGGAATAACGCCCAGCTGGGTTCAATAACTCGTAGCAAAGTCAATCTTGAGTACCAGAGCCTGCAAAAAATTATTTCATAGTAGCCAACGTCTTATTCTCTCATCTCCATATGCACTCCCATTACAGGTGTTTCAATGTTGTTTAGCTTCTGAGCAATACATTAGCGGAAATCAGTATAAAGACATCGTTATTTGGGGGAAGATTAACACTGTCGATTGGAATAGCTCCGCACAACACACGTGCAATAGTATGAGATCCAGTACACAGGCAAACAGTAAAATGGTATCGCATTTGATGTCAGTAATACAGCATAAAACAAGACATCAACGATTCAGGTGGTACAGGGTGGAATTTGGTGTAGACGTACTTGTCGCTGTGCGGTGTTAGTGTGTGTGTACTTGCCTCTCGTGCTGATAGGAAACAGTCAGAATTAGTGATAGTGCCTATTGTGTACATAAACCTCGACTGTGACGTAGTCACGCGGAAAACAATTATCATGTGATGAAAGATCAAAAATCGGTGCAGAGAAGGAATGGGACTCTCTTATCGTCAAATCATGAAAAAAAACTGAAACATTCAAGAACAGTGATTTATAATCACTGTGGCGTCGAAACGCTTACTTTTGGCAAAGCAGGGAGAAAAACCCGTTGTTCTTCTCAACTTGTTGCTCATTTACAGTTGCCAGCAACTGCAAGAGGTGTACAATAAATTTTGTCCAAAAAAAAATCCAGCATTCAAGAAACGATTGCAGAAACCTATTATAACACCCTAACAGTAAACAGGCTAAGTTGGAGTATGCTGAAAAACATATGTCATGGACTTGAGAAAGGGACAAAGTGATTTGCAGCGATGAGAAAAAGTTTAATTTAGATTGTACGGACGGATTGCAATATAACCGGCATGACGTGAGAACAGAGCATCAGGTAAGACTGAGCAGAAATGTTGGTGGTGGAAGTGTTATGATCTGCGCAACATTCTGCACTAAAGATAAATCACGCATTGCTTGGCTGAACACTAGAACCAGTTCTTAATGTGTGCACCGAGATGCTGGAGACAGAATTGACTGGAATGTATGAGGACCCAGGGGACGAAACTTCAATGTTTTGAACAGGGTAATATACATTTGCAGGTTTCTGCACAACAAAAAAGTAGTTTGAAGACAAAAATATCGATTTCTTGCTCTGGACTTCAAGTAGTCTGGTTCTAAACCCCGTGTAAACCATTTTAAGAATACATTCAACGCGTGTTTATCACAATGGAAGAAATGTTGAGGCCGCATGTGAGTGGGAAAGAGCAGTACGAGAAGAGTGGGCGCATATTCACTGCAAGAACTACAAACCTTAACAGAATCAATACCGATGAGAATTTCTGAGGGACTTAGGGAGAACTGACGTCGGACAAAGTACTAACAGTGGAATAACACAACGGGACAGTGAGTACCTTTATAAGAATTTATATCCAGGAAATACAAATGGATTATTTTCTTACCCGTGTTAGATAGAAATCCTGTAATTCCGTCATGATTGTTTATGCCTTATACCTATCTAATACTTTCATAGTTAATTCGATACATGTATGTTTCAGTCATTGTACTGTTACTTTCGTAGCAACCCTGCCTTTATACTGATTTCCATCACCGTAATGTCTGAAAATACTAAATTTGTAATATGACAAATTTTTTTCAGAGAGTTCCTTACGCTACTAACGAATGGTGTCACCTGTTATACATTTACAGAACAATAGAACATACTTCACTATACCTTAAACTGTATTATCAACTGAAATTAACAAAAACACAAAGGAAAATTGTGCTGTGCTGTGCCTTTGTTTCGAAAACGAGTGTCTTCAAAAGAATGTTACTGTCTTCACTTAATTGTGTCGTTACAGTGTCCCTCAAGACACATGTTCCCTTTCTTGTTGCATTACTCGTTTCATTCACAGTAGTCCATCCAGACAGAGATTTTTCTTGACTGCGTGTGGAATACGAAATGAGGAACCGTAACTAAGCGATGTGCAGTTACTCACTCGTGAACTGTTTGGATATATTAGCGAAAGTCCGTAGCTAAGCAACAACCGCGAGAAAGGGGCTCTCTCCCTACAGCGCCGACTTATCGGCCGCACAGTTGAACTGTCACACAGCCGTTGACCAGCGATAACTGGAGCAATGGCCATCCAACTTCAAGTGCTGGCAGCTATGTGAGACATGGAAGCTGTATGTAACTGCCGGAACTGAGTATTAATTTGAGCGACGGTGTGTGTAGCTTACCTCCCAGTTTGAATTCCTGAGAAGTGCGCCTCTGGGATTTTGTAGACGACAGCCTTGGTATTGCCTCGGAAATTTGGTATGTACACAAATCCCCGTGAAAGTGGAATCGCAGAGCCTTACGGATTTGTTTGGTCAGCACCTCAATGTATGATCTGTACTAGCTACTATTTGGAACTATCCGCTGTGCGATATGGTTTTTATGTTTTAGGCTCGAGTTAACTACAGTGGTATCTACAAGGCATTTCCTGGTCGCAGTAACTAACATTGGCATTCTTTTATCTCATCGCTGTTTCTCTCTGTTGGCTTGGAGCTTTTTTAGTTTATGAAAAGTATACTAGTCGTTCCAGTAATCTATTTTTTACTCACCATAAATGCAAGTTCCTCTCTGTTCTCGTAGCTGAATCGATGTGGCCGTTCTCATTCCAATTTTATTTCAAAACGACACACAAAGAAGGAATTATCTGAATGAGACAGAGATCGTTGGGTGTGATGTACCGACAAATAAAGCCGGCCGGCTTAGCCAAGCGGTTCTAGGCGCTTCAGTCCGGAACCGCACCATTCTTACTGTCGCAGATCCGAATCCTGCCTCGGGCATGGATGGGTGTGATGTCTTGAGCTATCTTAGGTTTAAGTGGTTCAAAGTGTAGGGGACTGATGACCTCAGATGTTATGTCCCATCTGCTTAGAGCCATTTGAACCGCCAAATAAATGATTGCAACATCAGAAAAACTGGATGTTTCGTTCAACAGAAAGAGCTTAACACAGTGAGCAAGTCATTAATGCGTTGGTTCACCTCTGGCCTTTATACCAGCAGTTACTCGGCGTGGCAGCGATTCGTAGATTTGTTGGATGTCCTCCTGAGGGATACCGTGCCAAATTCTGTCCAACTGGTGAATTAGATCGTCCCGAAGAGTTGGAGGGCCCTGTTCATAATGCTCTAAGTGTTCTCAGTTGGGGAGAGATCCGCCCACGTTGTTGGCCAAGGTAGGGTTTGGTAGCCACAAAGACCAGCTGTAGAAACTCATACCATGTGCAGAAGGGCATTATCTTGCTGAAATGTATGCCCAGGATGTAATGCCATGAAGGGCCAAGAAACGGCCCGTAGATTATCCTCGATCCAACGCTGCTCTCTAAGGGTGCCTTAAATGATATCCAAAGGGGCCATGCTATGAAATGAATAGGTACTCCGAGTCATCACTCCTAGTTGTCAAGCCATATGGCGAGCGACAGTCAGATTGGTATCCAACCATTGTCCTGGACATCTCTAGACACATATGCGGCCTGGAATCTCATTGACTGAAGTAGGACTGTCTCCAGTGATGAGTCTCGCATCGCAAAGAGCTCCGATGACCGGGTGGCTATTTATTTTTATTTTATCTGATGGTTAATTGTTTATTCATATTGGTTTTATTACTATTGGAACATGTGTTAACTCAATTGTCTCTCTATGTACTTTATTTCTTAATGACATTAATTTCCTCTGCGCTGTCACAGAACGATTGGAGCGGGGTGGAAGTCAACGGTTTGATTTCCCAGGTTACACTGTTCAGTTTCTAATTTCGAAATTGTAATATTCATTTGCTTGCATGCATTTGAGTTTCTCAATGTTCAAGAAATTCGTTATAACTATTTGGAGTACCTTCTCAAAAATAGAATTGTCTTCTCTGGTTCAAGTGTTATGTTTTTGTGAACTGCCACCTTACCATTCTGACAAGGGAAGGTTCCCATCGCACAGCCCTAAGATTTAGTAGTAAGTTGGACCATTTTATAGTCCGTCAAAAACTGAACACGGATCAAGCATGAAAACAGAAAGAAGGTGTACTGAAGCGCGGAAAAAGGAGGTAGAAACAGTTAACGGTCCCAATTTAGTAGGTGCACTACCGAGCGACAATAACGACGGTGTGTCGTGATTGTGTGGTCTGGTGTTCGACTGCGAATGTGAGTCATGTGGTTAGAATATATTACCGTCGCAAGTAAATGTGATGAATAGTGAGAGCAGGCCACATGCCAAATAGATCTGTCATAGAAATGAAAGCAACAAATAAACAACCGTGAATTATGGTACAATGAAGGAGTTCAAGAGTCAAAACTTCCGAAACGGAATGCAAGAGGCATAACATGTGGTACTTGTGTAGAACAAATAGGAGGTACGTACGTCTGGAGGTCCCTTCCTTACACGTTACAAGCAGCGTTGCAAACTATCAATTACGCCGCAACACATACACAAATCTGAATACAGCAGACGGACACCTCAATTATCGGACTGAAAGCTCGTAATTCTGTGAAGAAAGAAAAAAAAATAGAAGGGGGGGGGGGGGGGGAGGGTTCGAGTGAGATTGGAACCTGTATCTTCCCTTTCGCAGTCGAACACTGTGGCCACACAGATACGACACGAGAGTTATTAATGTAGTCAGATATTGCACACATTAAGTGTAGACCGATCACTGTTTCTATTTTGCTTCTTTTTTCCACAGTGCAGTACACTTCCTTCTGGTTTCACGTCTGATGTATGTGGGCCAACTTACCACTAAATCCGAGGGGTTGCGGTGGGTAGTTTCCCTTGTCAGCTCCAGGCTTCAGTTACCTATCGACTAAAAAAGACATGTATTGTAAAAGTGATAACAAAGTGGCACTTACGATGTTTTATTTGATAGCAGACTAAAGGAAACGCCATTCTTATAGAGCTGTGCTACGTGAACCAAAACGATTCGAGACGGTAGTGATAAAAAATGGATAAATTTTAATGCTTCGTATGTTCTATACAGTGCCCCCCCCCCCCCACTACTTAAGTGCGGTGTACAAGAAGTTCATACTCGATGAGAAACTGTCGAAGATGTCCTTCTATTGGCTGTTGTTCAGCTTACGTGTTACATTGATATGAGTATGTCGTCACAGTTTTGACATTCCATGTGAATTTCTACACATCATTGTTTTGTGGTAAGTTCGTATTAATAATGCCAAGTCTCGTCACAGAAAGTAGTTTCCCGCGTTTTCCATTTTAATGAAATCGCGTGAGGTACCGACGCGTCGTTATTTTTGTTTCTGGAGTCAAGGTATGCGGGACAGATTTTGTAAACACACTTATCTTTTTCGAAACATACACGAAAATGTCTGCTCCATTGCGATCTGTGATATAACGTTGACACACTACGGGCGCATGCCCACTGCTTGAGACTGCTGGCTGACAATTATTTGTTGCAATGCACATCTGTTGTTTCGAATTGTTAGTTCAAGCTGCCACCGCAGTTACTGAACTGACGTCACTTATGCACCGTGAATAAAATCAGTCTCGGACTAATTTGGAACGGACGACTTATATCTAAACCCCTCCCGTAGGAGGTTCGAGTCTTCCCTCGGGCATTGGTGTGTGTGTTCTTCTTAGCATAGGTTAGTTCAAGTACTGTGTATGTGTAGGGACTGATGACCCAAGCAGTTTGGTCCCTTAGGAGTTCACAACAATTTGAACATTTTTGTATCCAAAACTGGGAATAAATCGTAGGGTACAACGCGTTCGACATTCTGGAAATGACGATAACCAACTAGGAAATGTAAGTTCCATATCTCTCGCTTTAGAGACTATGTAGCAATTTCAGTTTATTCCGGTTGGGATATCAATCAGTAAATTTAGCAGAGACTTTGGTTTGAAGATCTCTCGCCTCTGAAAAATGTAATTTTGACAGCTCTTGGTGCCAGCGTTTGTATTAAGTATCATTATGTCACTGCAATGTGATGTGGATTATCGGCATTGCTTTAATCAAGCAAACGATACGAATACAAATGGTCACATATTAAAGAAATTTTGTCATAACGCCCGAACTGCCAGGAAAAATGATCGCAACGTGATTTGATGATACAGGTGGCCATCAAAAAGAGTCTATTTGAAGGCGCTGCTGGAAGGTGATTGCAACGATGCGGGTATGTAAACACCGGAATGTAGAGAAGGGATTGGTTCGGCATTCGTGTCATTCCTACGTGCGAGGGTTAACGCGAGAAACGTCAATTATTGCGACGTGTCCAGACAGCACCAACCTGCTACTATTCATTTTTTCGCTACCTAGGGACAAACACCGGTAGACATCCATCGGGGAATAAAGAATATGTATGGGGCATCATGTCTGTCGAAAATCACCGTTGTAGCAACCGCGTTGCTGCTTCATGATAACGCACGTCCCCACATCGCAAAGTCGTAACGCAGAATTTACGCCAACTCAAGTGGGAAACACTTGAGCACAATGCCTACAGTTCCCATGCTATTACCACTTTTTCGGTGCCTTAAAAAAAAAGGTCTTGAAGGATCGATTCCTGTCGGACGAGAATGAGCAGCAGGCAGTTACAGACCCCTTTACGAGGAATGACACAGTGTTTTACCAGAGGGGTAACTCCAGCTTGATGCATCGACGGGGTTAATAGCCTTAATGTTTACGGCGGTTTTGTCTGATTGGCATACCGATTTCTACTGTACGGCCTTCGAACGGAATTCTTATGATCGCTCGTTATACTCTACTTTGGAACTACGTATGAGTTACCCATCAGCTACCGTGTGTTAGAAAACGTATGGGATACATTTTAAATTCACACTACTGGAACAGAGATTAACAGAACCATTAAAATATTGCTTTAACTTATAGTCGCACCACTATTTTGTCAAATATATGCTTGTATCAGTACCTGCTACTATCACCAGGCCATCATAAGGTAGTAAACCTCACAGGGTATAGTTACATGCTTTTTGTGACGTATTTGGACCAAGTTTTCTCTGTATAATAACTGAAGTATGGTACAAAATAGAACCTTAAAACACAAGAAACCATTTATTCAATCTGATCTATTTTGTAGTAATAGATAAATTGTAGCATTAAATGGACTGAAATTTACATTGAAGCTGTATGTTCAGTACACGCCAACTGTATTATTTTATTCGTAGCGCGGCCTGATGGTGCAAACCAATACGCACTGTCAAAACAAAAGTGCAATTTTAACTGATGAAAATTTTGTTCATTTATTTATTATTTCTAAGATAAGAAACGGTTACAAAGATCTCTGCGCTTCTAATATTATAGTATGATGACGTTTTGGCAACAACGATATGGAAATCTTTGTTCTGGTATTAGGAGCATTAAAGTCGTATTCTATAGTTATAAAAAGTTATAAAATAAATTATATACGAAATAGCACTTATTGTACATTATCGAAGTCAAGTGATTGTCACTTCAAAGCGGAAGAACCTGTTTCTACGTTCCAATAAGGCATTCACATAATTTACGTTAAACACTTAATTACTGTATTTTTTTATTTTAGTGTTTAGGAGCTACAAACTGCATCATCGTAATGTCATCTTAAACTATGGTATTATAGCCAGTAGTGGAAAAACCATACATGCGCTCTTCATAACGTTAGCTGTACCAGTAGACATCTGCAAATCACCTCCAGAAAAAAAAAAGTACAAAAACTTCTGTGAAAATTTATCAGCAAATCACTATTGAATTGACTTACAGTGTTTATCGACATAGACTGAAACGAGTACAGCTACACATTACAATGACGAGGCATATCACATTTCCATAAAAGTAATATAGTGCAAAATCGCTATTTAGCCAGTTTTGACCTTGTAGAACGTTGTAAAACTTAAACATTCACAGTCAGAAATGTTACAATTACTAAAACATTTTAGATTATTGTGTCTAGTGGAATGAATATCTTCGAGGAACCCAGTGATTCGCCCTACTTGTGGTGGGTGTCTTCTAAGAGTGTTCTAGCTGGTGTGTGTGTGTGTGTGTGTGTGTGTGTGTGTGTGTGTGTGTGTGTGTGTGTGTTTCTGTTATTTTTGATTACGTTCGTCTTTCATCTGTTTACTCCCATTCTATTATCTGTACTCATTAGACCTGTAGTGTATCGAGCAAATTCGGTCAGAAAGTACAACAGAGCGGAATTGGGTTTCAATAGAGCCAGCCGCAGGCAGGCAAGAATGTTATGCAATGTGAAGCAAAACACGTCTAATAGGCATTCTGAAGCAGAGCCAGTTGTCTGCAGTAGAGCAACAGCCGATACTGCAATATCCCTGTGGAGGGATGGAAGCCATTTCTCGCTCGCCACCTCACAAGCGTTTAGAGTACATGCCTTAAGCCCTAAACAAACATAGTCTCTAGTGAGACTACTGCAACCTACATCCTCAAATATTTGTTGGATGTATTTCAGTCTCTGCTTTCCTCTACTGCTTTACCCTCTTCAGAACCGTGTATTTAGAACTCAGCTATTCATGTACTAAGGCAACGGCCTTGCCGCAGTGGATACACTGGTTCCCGTGAGACCACCGAAGTTAAGCGCTGTCGGGCGTGGCCGGCACTTGGATGGGTGACCATCCAGTCACCATGCGCTGTTGCCATTTTTCGGGGTTCACTCAGCCTCGTGATACCAATTGAGGAGCTACTCGACCGAATAGTAGCGGCTCAGGTCAACGAAAACCATCATACCGACCGGTAGAGCGTCCTCCTATCCGCATCCTCAACAGAGGATGACACGGCGGTCTGATGATCCCGATGGGCCACTTGTGGCCTGAAGACGGAGTGCTTATTCATGTACTAAGATATTCTCATGTCAATATCACAGCCTACACTACGAGCCTGTAACACCTGGAGCGACATTGCAGAATGCAGCACGAGGTCTATTGTTCGATCGTGGGACATGGCAGCCTGCCGCGAGTGTACCCACCACCGAAGCAGACAGCTGCCTGATTGCTGGAGGCACGTCACAGCCGCATCCGCGATATTGTCAGATATGCCGCCGTGCTGTCATCAAGGCCGTATCCAGAGACGGCGCTGACAGCGGCATTCGAGTGAGACCACACTTGGCCAACTCTATGTCCTGTCGGCAGTCGCTCCACCAAGCTGTTCCTGACGCACTGTAGCCAAAGGCAAGAATAAAGAAGTTAGTTAAAAAAGCCTACTGTCGCCCTGACAACTCGTTTAACTCTCTATGGGAGACAATCCATAGGGCATCTGACAGAGTGTTCATCCCACTGGAGATCTTATAATTCTTCTTCACTTTCACTGACGACAGCAATGTAGTATGCGAATCTTTATCATCGTATTTTAATCCCACTCTTGGACCTTTACTTTATTTCCTTATTGCTTCTACAGTGTACAGATTGAACAGTTTCGACGAAAGGCTGCGTACTGCATCTCTTATAGTCCGACCACCTCACTCTTGGTCTTCCAGTCTCATGGTCCTGCATAGGCTCCTGTATATATTGTGCATCACCCGTCATTTCCTACGGGTTATTTCCTATTTTTCTCATAATTTCGAATATTTTACACCATTTTACACTATCTAACACTTTTCCTAGGTCGATAAGTCATATGAGCGTGTCTTGATTTTGCCTCTGTGCTGTTCGTATTACCAAGTGCAAAGTCTGAACTCCCTTCTGTTACCTTTACCGTTCCCAAAGCCAAACTGATCGTCCTGTAACTTTTCCTCAGTTTTCGTTTCCAAAAGCTACAAACTTTCTTAAAGATCTTCTTTTCAAGTGGGGACGAAACTTTGGGTTACTCCTAGAAATTATTTCGACCACGATACAACAGCCTGGTTGTTGTTGTTGTGGTCTTCAGTCCTGAGACCGGTTTGATGCAGCTCTCCATGCTACTCTATCCTGTGCAAGCTTCTTCATCTCCCAGTACCTACTGCAACCTACATGCTTCTGAATCTCCTTAGTGTATTCATCTCTTGCACCCTCTACGATTTTTACCCTCCACGCTGCCCTCCAATACTGAATTGTTGATCAATGGATGCCTCAGAATATGTCCTACCAACAGATCCTTTCTTCTAATCAAGTTGTGCTACAAACTTCTCCCCAGTCCTATTCAATACCTCCTCATTAGTTATTTGATCTACCTATCTAATCTTCAGCATTCTTCCGTAGCACCACATTTCGAAAGCTTCGATTCTCTTCTTGTCCAAATTATTTATCGTCCATGTTTCACTTCGATTCACGGCTACACTCCGTACAAATACTTTCAGAAACGACTTCCTGACACTTAAATCTATACTCGGTGCAAACATATTTCTCTTCTTCAGAAACGCTTTCCTTGCCATTGCCAGTCTAAATTTTATATCCCCTCTACTTCGATCATCATCAGTTATTTTGCTCCGCAAATAGCAAAATTCCTTTAAGTTTCTCATTTCCTAATCTAATTCCTTCAGCATCACCCGACTTAATTCGACTACATTCCATTATCCTCGTTTTGCTTTTGTTGATGTTCATCTTATATCCTCCTTTCAAGACACTGTCCATTCCGTTCAACTGCTCTTCCAAGTCCTTTGCTGTCTCTGACAGAATTACAATGTCATCGGCGAACCTCAATGTTTTTATTTCTTCTCCATGGATTTTAATACCTACTCCGATTTTTCTTTTGTTTCCTTTACCGCTTGCTCAATATACAGTTTGAATAACATTGGGGAGAGTCTATAACCCTGTCTCACTCCTTTCCCAACCACTGCTTCCCTTTCATGTCCCTCGACCCTTATAACTGCCATCTGGTTTCTGCACAAATTATAAATAACCTTTCGCTCCCTGTATTATATTTTAATAAATGCGAATATAGTGACATTGGCTTTATACTGGCCAAAACAAACAAAACAGTGGTAAAAACATCGTGTTCTGAACCGTTCGCCAGTAGGGAACGATGTCACCATTGGCCACTGAGTGTGCACATAGACTCTCTAATTCGTGGTGATGAACGCTGCTCCACCTAGGAGCGTATTTCCATGTCACTGGATGTGCCGCCTGTACCGTAGAGGGTCGGACTAAGTGAATACGGAGATCGGCTCAGCGGGCCCGCGCTTAATCAGCTTTCCAGGCTCCAGGCGCCATGCGGCTGGAGTTGACAAACACCAGACGCCGTGTTGATTCTCGGTTTGCACGGCGCGCGCAGACCTCCGCAGCCGACTCCGGCCGTGCCTTTCCCACTCCACTTGCCCCCCCAGCCCCCTCTCCATCCCCACCACTCTTGTCCTCCCGCCCCCACACCCCACACCCCGTACTCGCTCTCCTTCAGAGTGGAGCGCCGTCAAAGAGAGGCCGTGCGACTCTCTCGCTAGCTCGCTCCGTCGCGGAAAATTAAGGCGACGTCGTGCGTCCGCCTCGGACGACGCTGGTCTCGCCGCCGTGCGGTGCCACTCCTTCAAAAGGCCTCTTCTCCCGCCCCTCAATCTCTACGCGGGATGAACTCAGTCAAAGAAATAATGTGGACGGACGGCTTCGCTTAGGTGTGGACGAAGTGCTGAGGATGAGCAAGGGGTAGGAAGGGGGGGGGGGGGGGGGTGGGGAAGGGAAAGGAGAAGTAGGCAGGCGAAAATGAGTAATGGGAGTCAGAGGGGGTGACCAGTGGTAGCCGCCGATGAAGCGAAGTCGCTTTCACCGAGCAAGGGCCAGCATCTGAGGAACTCACCCTTAAACAACACTGCGCAACACAATTAAATGGTCACATTTTCTAAACCCTTTAGTCGTCTCCCATAGCGACGCACAAGTTCGAAATTTGTCTCACACGTGTCTACCTCCTTCCTCTGCAACGATCTAAAGCGTGGAGCCCTGCGTTGCCACCTTCGGGCTTAGAAACGCTTCAGATAGTATGAGAAGAAAGGGCAGAGCTCAGAAGTTCGTGTGAGGTTGTAATGGGACAACCTCCTATGATATTAGCTTTCTTTATAGAAGTAGCCGATACCTGGGATATTCTTTAATCTCGTAAAAGTGAGCATTATCTCCGCAGTTTCAGTGAAAGAATTCATATGATTTTATGTACGATGAGTTACATTTCAGGCTACAATGTATAAAAAATTCTGTCAGAGACAGCAAAGGACTTGGGGTCTTGAAAGGAGGATATAAGATGAACATCAGCAAAAGCAAAACGAGGATAATGGAATGTAGTCGAATTAAGTCAGGTGATGCTGAGGGAATTAGATTAGGAAATGAGACACTTAAAGTAGTAAAGGAGTTTTGCTATTTGGGGAGCGAAATAACTGATGATGGTTGAAGTAGAGAGGATATAAAATGTAGACTGGCAATGGCAAGGAAAGCGTTTCTGAAGAAGAGAAATTTATTAACATCGAGTATAGATTTAAGGGTCAGCAAGTCGTTTCTGAAAGTATTTGTATGGAGTGTAGCCTTGTATGGATGTGAAACATGGACGATAAATAGTTTGGACAAGAAGAGAATAGAAGCTTTCCAAATGTGGTGCTACAGAAGAATGCTGATGATTAAATGGGTAGATCACATAACTAATGAGGAGGTATTGAATAGGATTGGGGAGAAGAGGAGTTTCAAATATGGTTCAAATGGCTCTGAGCACTATGGGACTCAACTGCTGAGGTCATTAGTCCCCTAGAACTTAGAACTAGTTAAACCTAACTAACCTAAGGACATCACAAACATCCATGCCCGAGGCAGGATTCGAACCTGCGACCGTAGCGGTCTTGCGGTTCCAGACTGCAGCGCCTTTAACCGCACGGCCACTTCGGCCGGCCGAAGAGGAGTTTGTGGCACAACTTGACTAGAAGAAGGGACCGGTTGGTAGGACATGTTCTGAGGCATCAGGGGATCACAAATTTAGCATTGGAGGCCAGCGTGGAGGGTAAAAATCGTAGAGGGAGACCAAGAGATGAATACACTAAGCAGATTCAGAAGGATATAGGTTGCAGTAAGTACTGGGAGATGAAGAAGGTTGCACAGGATAGAGCAGCATGGAGAGCTGCATCAAGCCAGTCTCAGGACTGAAGACAACAACAACAACAACAACATGTATAAAAAGAAATTAATTTGGTATGGTCGATATTCCACCGAAGTTAACCGCTGTCGGGCGTGGTCGGCACTTGGATGGTTGACCATCCAGGCCGCCACGCGCTGTTGCCATTTTTCAGGTTGCATTCAGCCTCGTGATGCCATTTGAGGAGCTACTCGACGGAACAGTAGCGGCTTCGGTCAAGAATGCCATCATAACGACCGGGAAAGCAGTGTGCTGACCCCACGCCCCTCCTATTCGCATTCTCCTCTGAGGATGACAAAGCGGTAGGATGGTCCCGGTAGGCCACTCGTGGTCTGAAGACGGAGTACAGCCGATATTTTACTAGCGCTGTTTGTATAGCTAAAATCATGTTCCTTTTAGAAATATTTGAAATTACGAAATAACTGGCATACTTTAAATTCATATTATTAATTATGCAATTTAACGCTAATTATTAAATTTATTTCTGTATTTATTTACAAAATAATGATATAGTTAAGTGATGATTCTTCTCTCGTCAAGAAAGTTTGTAAACTCTTTTATTTTGTAAACTCTTTGGAATGTGTTAGTATCGCAGAATATAACAGTAATTGGGATGCCTCTGATGGAACCAGGCGTGTTTTTAACTTTGGCAATAATAATGTAATTTTTGGTTTTATGTAAATGGAGATTGTGAAGTCAGTGTGATGTAGAAGAATGGGATAAAATTCCCAAAAATGTCATAGAAACAGAAAGCACTTCAGCAATTATTATCTCAACTGGTTCAAATGGCTCTGAGCACAATGGGACTCAACTGCTGTGGTCATCAGTCCCCTAGAACTTAGAACTACTTAAACCTAACTAACCTAAGGACATCACACACACCCATGCCCGAGGCAGGATTCGAATCTGCGACCGTAGCAACAGCGCGGCTCCGGACTGGAGCGTCTAAAACCGCACGGCCACCGCGGCCGGCTATCTCAACTGGAACCCACAATGTCAAAATTGCAGCCTCAAGAATCTACCTCTAGACGTACTGCAGCCAAAGACAAAAAAATGGCGCTAAGTAAAAAAAAAAAAAAAAAAAAAAAAAAAGAAAAGAAAAATGGTATATCTTACGCCTCTCGAAGCTTTTGAAACTAAGAAAGTGACTGAAAATCTAATGGTGATGTGTGGGTGGCTAAGATTACAAGGTTAAGGTGGATTAATGAACACCCATTGACACCATATTTCACCACAATTCTCTCCCGCGCCAACGCGGGCGTCTCACAGCATTGGGAGGTCGTCACACCCCCTGTCACAAACATTTCACCCCTTCGTTGGTGCCTCTGCCGCAATGGCGGTCAGAACTTCGACGCCCAGAGTTGAAATCACGCCGCATTACTGTCGGCGACGAAGAAAAACATTTCAGACACACGTGAAGAATAACAGTTACTATACATGGTGTAATATTTGCTTATTGTTGAATGGTTTATTAATTTACAAAATCAGTTTTGCTTGAGATTATAAATCTGAAGCTAAAATTGGCGACTGATTCAGGTTGCTCACTGGTTAGCATACTCGGCCGCATTACTGTCGGCGACGAAGAAAAACATTTCAGACACACGTGAAGAATAACAGTTACTATACATGGTGTAATATTTGCTTATTGTTGAATGGTTTATTAATTTACAAAATCAGTTTTGCTTGAGATTATAAATCTGAAGCTAAAATTGGCGACTGATTCAGGTTGCTCACTGGTTAGCATACTCGATTAGCATTCTGGAGCACGACTGTACAAACCCGCGTCTTGCCATCCTGCTTTAGGTTTTCCGTGATTTCCCTAAATTGCTCCAGGCAAATGCCGGGATGGTTCCTTTCAAAGGGCACGGCCGACTTCCTTCCCCGTCCTTCCCTAATCCGATGAGACCGATGACCTCGCTGTCTGGTCTCCTTCCCCGAAACAATCAACCAACCAACCACACACCATTTCAGAGCTTCCACCAGCTTGAACAGTTCCCTACTTGCATGCAGGTTCCACGGATTCATGTGGTTGTATAAATACCCGTACACATCCATCCGCTCGATACAATTTGAAACTAGACTCGTCCGACCAGGTGACAAGTTTCCATTCATCAGCAGTCCAATGTCGGTGTTGACGGGCCCAGGCTAGGGTTAAGGCTTTGTGTCGTGCAGTCATTGAGGCTACACGAGTGGGTCTTCTGCTCCGAAAGCCCATATCGATTATGTTTCATTGAATGGTTAACTCTCTGATACTTGTTTGTGGCCCGGCATTGAAATCTGCACCAATTTGCGGAAGGGTTCCACTTCTGTCACGTTGAACGATTATCTTCAGTCGTCGTTGGTGCAGTTCTTGCAAGATCTTTCTCCGGCCCAATCGATGTCAGAGATTTAATATTTTACCGTATTCCTGATATTCACAGTACGCTCGTGAAATGGTCGTACGGGAAAATCCCCACTTCATCGGTACCTCGGAGACGCAGTGACCCATCGCTCGTGCGCCGACTATAACACCACGTTCAGACTCACTTAAATCTTGACAACCTGTCGTTGTAGCAGTAGCAGCCGATTTAACAACTACTTCTGACACTTGTTGTCTTATATAGGCCTTGCCGATCGCAGCGCCGTATTCTGCCTGTATTCATATCTGTCTATCTGAATACGTAGGTTCTATGTCTATACCATTTTCTTTGGCGCTTTAGTGTGTTTTGTGCATCAGCGACTTTTCCGAATGACATGTTGAAGTCGGGCATAAAATCTACCTCTATCCGCCAGTTTTGTGAGCCCAGTGTTCTCTGTACTACCCGGATGTAGATCTCTGATGTCAGAGCAAGGAAGTCTACAGATTCTTATCCTCCGTATAGTGCGCCCTGTGGTAGTTAACATAAACAATTTTCACCAGACGTTACGCGAGAAAGAACTCTGCACTAATCCGAGCTTTGAACTTCATATCAGCACGCAATGTAATAGTCTGATGTCGGAGCAGAATCGTGAAGTATTTTAATTTTGCGTTCTCGTGACATTTCCTGGCAGCCATGTTGTATTTAGGAAAGAAACTAAATACGACCATCAGACAGATCGAGTTCGACATCCAAACAGTATAGAGACCACTTTGTGAACCAGTATTTACACTTTTCCTCTGGGGCAAGTTTCATGATAAGAATAACTGAAGGCATAGTCAGAGATTTTATCGAGTGACAGATCAAACTTATAAGCTTTGACTGCAGTCAAACTGAACTTCAGTTCAACTAGTGGGTCATCATATGCAGTGTTAGCATAGATTATGTTCGATGCTTTTTTATCAGTGCCACGACCTCATGACTATATTTTGATGTACGTTATAGCAATAAATGAGTGTTGTTTATTTCTCATATGCTGCCGCAACTTTATTCTCTTTTGAGGGGGGGGGGGTGGGAGGTGGGGGGGGGGGGGAGGGTGGTACCCTGTAAACGTGATCAGGCAGTTGTTCATCTTCGCTACTGTGAAACACGTCTCTTCTACTCAACAAGTTCTCGTACTCTAAAGGTACGAATTCAAAGGCATTGTTTACTACTCATTTTTTTCTATCTTTTCTCATACCACCATATCGGAAAGTTTGTCCCTGGCGTGGTGGTTCACCCTATAAATGGAGCAATTTCACGAATGGGATATATCTCGTCTGTGGCGTAGGAAGAGGGTTTGGTATTCCACAACAGTCGATAAGCCTCTACATCCTTACATTTACTCTCTAGCCATTCCTGCCCAGCAGTTTTGCCTTCCACCTTTCTGTTTTCACTTCTTTGCTTAGAACTGGGTTTCCATCTGAGCTCTTGATATTCATACAAGTGGTTCTTTTTTGAGCGAAGGTCTCTTTAATTTTCCAGTAGGTAGTATCTATGTTACCCCTATTGAAATAAGCCTCTACATCCTTCCCTCTTTTTCCATATAATTCGCTACTCGCCTGTTTCTACCTCCGTCGGTAATTCGTGCACGCGCTACGGGAGAGTCACTAGCTTTCACTAAATTTTAATTAATTACTGTCAGACATGTCTCGTTGTTCCTGAAAATACTTTTGCGCCGTGCACATGCCTCGCACGCATAGCGAAGGTGCCGTAATGTAAGAAATACTCTTAAGTTTTCATGCCGAGTAAAATTAGTTCCATCGATTTGAGCTAGACAGTCTGCTCTTGTTATACTGCTAGAGATCATGCCAATGTCTGCGACATTCATCTAACTCGTGGCCTTCAATGCCCCTCTACTGTTCAACGTTCGGAAATTGAGAAGTGGATGACAATAACACAATGCGAATATTTGAAAACTAAACAACTATAAAGAAACATAAAATTATGGTCCTCCAATGTATCAGTTGAAGTAAGTATGTGTTAATTACTGTATTTATTTTTTTTTTTTTGCTCCTACAGTCAAGGAATGTATAATCTTATAAATCATAAACACAGAATAAACGTGAATCACAGTCGTAATACACATGGCTGTCGTCATTTGTAAAAGAGATTGACATCTAAAAAGGCAACATTCACACCTTTCAAACCAAATCATTGAAACAACAGAATGGCGAACGGTATAAATTTAACAGAGTCCCTAATATCAGACATGATCCAACCAAAAATGTTCGTAAGGTGGAAAAATGAAGGTATTGACATATGTGGTCTATTGGCACTTCGTACAATATTACCTTAAGGTTACTTCAACTGATATGTTAGAGTACCATAATTTTATGCATTCAGTTTTTTGTATTTGTTTAGTTTTCAAATATTGGCATTGCATTATTGTTCTTTGGTGAAAAGGGCCTGAGGACGGTGCTAATATTGCCGCCGAAACTAGTCGTGTGATAGAATACTGACATCCTCAAAATACAGCTGTGGTGGTACTTTTCCTCATATGTACCATCAGTTGAAGTCCCTCATCCATGCAAGAATGTGGACATCAAAAAATTCGTATAACTGATTTCAACCTACGTGACTAAAACAAGAAATACCCATAAGACTTTGCGGATTGTCAGTGCAACTTCACAGACGTACACATTGTCAGCGGGTACATCTGTGTGGCAGGTAGAGCGCCCACCAGGTCACATTAGTGTTTAGCGTGTTTAGTGTTGTTACTAGACCTCTGATATTGCTGACACCCAGACGATACAACAATTCTCTAAGGACATCGTGGCGCAGCAACTCCACTGAACTCGACTGCACCCCCTCTGAAGTGCCCTGCGACAGCAACGTTCGTTCTGGAGGACACGGTGGGAGCACTAGAGACCGTTAAAAACCAATACACATAATTGGAGCGTTATCGGCTGCAGGAGAGAGTCCTTTTGCTTTTTGACCCCTCGTGTTTTGAGCACTCCTGTTATGTGACAACGGGTGGATGTGACATTGACACATGCATGAGTAGAGCGCCAAAGGAGCCCTCTAACAACCCACTCGAGTCCACTCATCCGCCATAGTTGAGCACTTTAAAAATGTGCCTGTACAGAGACAAGTCTTGACATGGATACTGGGCCCCACAGGCATGCTATATTGTTGGCTTGTTACCAGGCATGCAGAAATGGAAGTCTGTCAACAGGTTGCCTACCTGCAGGTGTCTTGGACTCTCATCACAGTTTGTCTCACTATAGGTACAATTTTAAGTCTTCAACACAGGTGTGTGGGTTGAAACCATGGTGTTGTCGACCTGGAAAGTCTTAGAGGGACCCTTTGCCGTTTCGTTCACTGATGTGCGAGTGCCGTACTCTTTTGTGACCATACTATAGGAGAGCATGAAGTAGGTGGGCTGAAAATGTATAAACACACTTTGCTGCTTCGGATCGCATTCAAGTTTCGTGGAATGGTTTTGAGTGGTACCTAGTGGTCCCACCCTGTATATCAAAGGAAAATTTGCTGTCGCATTACACTCCAAAGTGGTACTATCACGTTCGTAGGGTTGCAGGACTATAAGACAGAGAAGGATAGAATCTTCAGAGAAGTGTCAGCGGCGAAAAACGTGGTAACAACATCGGTTGCTCATCACACAGCGTATTCTCGATTTCGACCATGACATTTGTGTGAATCAACACCCCCAAAACCGAGCGAGGTGGCGCACTGGTTAGCACATTGGACTCGCATTCGGGAGGACGACGGTTCAATCCCGCGTCCAGCCATCCTGATTTAGGTTTTCCGTGATTTCCCTAAATCGCTCCAGGCAAATGCCGGTATGGTTCCTTTGAAAGGGCACGGCCGACTTCCTTCCCTAATCCAATGAGCCGAATGACCTCACTGTTTGGTCTGTTCCCCCAAACAACCCAACCCCAACACCCCCTAAAAACGCTTTGTACATTGACGCATTTTATGCCACTCACTATGTAATTTTCTTGTCCATTCTGAGCAGATTTCTGTCTGAGATATTGTCTTCTGCTACCCACCAGATAATCGAGCGATTTCAATGCTGGTCGTTGCAGTACTCATCTCCATCACAGAGGCGTCAAAAGCATAAATGAATTGTGGGTAACACGAAGTGCGACGACCTGCCTACCGTGTGTCATGTCCACGATGGCATTTGGAAGGACTGTGGTGAACTCTGATGCCGATGTGACCTAACTCACCCACCGTACACTTTACAAGAACTTCTGTGCACTGGCCTTTTTTCCGCGTTTGTCGAAAGCTTGCTTTCTGAAGTACCGCACTGCCTCTGGGTGACGTCACAGGGCGGCACGTTTATACACCGTTACAGAGAAAGGTTATAGGCACCTATGAGCCATATTTAAAACCTCTGCTTCCCAGTGGGAGACAATTAAAGGGTTCCGAAAAAGTAATTCTTTAATTGTGTTGTGCAGTGTATTTATTACTCTACCAGCTCTTTCAGTGAAAGAGGACGAAGAGTGAAATCTAACCTTTGCTCACCGAGGAAATTTGTAAAAAAGCTTAAAACTCTATTTTCTGCCTAGGAATCAACCTGTGAAACAACCTGGGTGGTCCGGCGTAGCGACAAGCGCCGGCACGAAGATGAAGAACGCAAGAGCAGTAGAGATGGGGGATCCGCTCCTGAACTGAATCTTTCAAAGGAGTGAACAATCAGTGATTCAGAAAAGAAGAACGGTAGCTCCAAACGTTTCCCACGGCAGAGAGAGAGAGAGAGAGAGAGAGAGAGAGAGAGACGGAGCATATCAGTGGGGCCTCTGCTGGTCAGAGCACACTGCACGCCGCACAACACAGCCAGCGCCGGCCTCTGCCCTGCTTCTACCTTGGCTGCCTACATTGTGCAGTGCCCCATTGGATTTTGTGTTTCACATATGCCGTGCCATCTCGGTGCTTCCTCTGCCGCGTGCAGTGTCTGGCGCAGCTTAACTTAGTATCGCACTCCGTCGGCGATCGTTTCAGTCGCACATCCTGCCCTCTGGGCAGTTAATGCTAGCAACAGGACAGAGAGCCGCCTAGCGGAGAACATAAGAACTACTTGCAACAACCTGCTCGCAAGAGAAAGGACGATTTGTCTCGGAGCGGGTGACTGGTGGCCGTTCACCGCTCCCCCCACCCTCGGAACTCGCCCGCTCAATGCTCACCCCACCGTTCTCGACTCTAGCCAGAGCGTTGAGCAAAGCAACTCAGGTGTCACTCTGGTCTCTGCGGTCTTAGCTCACGCAGTAATACAGCTCGCGGCTCGACCTGCTTGACTCAGCGCCTCTGCATTGGAGTTCGTCTCTACTGGATATTGTTCTTCGTAGTAATACCGCTATGTATATTACATTATTATGTTATGTATACATCATTTGTTTTTATTTTATTTTTATTTGTTTAAACTGATCAGATTAGGTTCCTGACGACTCCTCTTACTATAGGATTTTTATTATGGACACTCGAATTTACGCTTTAATTACGAGTGAACCGATAAACGTATAGCAAAATGTGATACACCAATATTTTCCTTGTTTTATTCTGCGTAAGGCTAAATGCAGCACTTTAGTCTTACAGTCAAATTTTTATATATTTTTTTCTTATTCTGGTACGGATTTTGCGATTTTAGGCGTCTTCGGAAGAAAACGTTCACTTTAAAAATATATGGCTTGCGATGTATTTGTACGAGGTTAATGAAATTTTAATACATTATAGCCAAATATATTGTTAATGTAAATCTCAAGTTACAACATTTTCCGATCACCCAAAAAACCACGATAGTGCAAAATAAATCAATAATCAAAAACTTTGTCATATCGTGGAAATTTCAATAAACAATACAAAATTCTTACTCATTATCTGTGTTACTTCAAAGTAGGATCAAATAAGATCAAAATACAGGTATAGTACTGGAATAAACCAAGTTTAAATGCAATGTGCCTTCCATTTATTTTCTATTGTGAATGAGTGGTGAGTCATGAAAAAGAGCTAGTTCATTTCAGGGAGTGAACAGTTCTGATTCGATCTCTGAAAAGAACAGTTTTGCCCATCTCTAAAGAGCAGAGAAGGCTGTGAGGTGAGGTCACCCAATAGCACGCTGACTGGGACCACACAGCGACAGGAGTGGCCTCCACCCGAAGAGAAGACAGACGCCGCTCCTGCCAGCCTCCGCCGGACAGTAGAAGATGGACACTAGGAGACCCGGACTGGAAGAGAGCACTACAAGAGCTGTTACTTGTGATCCATTTCCATTACTTGCACGGACATTCTACATAGCGAAAGACATTGATTATTTACATGTCGCAAATAGATTGCGACGCGACATTGCGAACGCAAGTTAAGTTTTGTCAATCCACTTTATAGTAAGAAAAGCCATTAATGTTACTGGCTTGAACTGTTGTACACCTATCCGAGAAAGCAGCATTGTTGAGGCACGCTGTAAGAGACAAGTGGGCAGGACCAACACCGACTCAAAGGAAGGCCTCGGCGCTTGTTGGTGACGTCACGTCAGCTAGGCATGGCGAACGCCAGGTCTGTTGCAGGCAGAAACGCCTGGACGTGCTTATTGATTTGGATTCTACAGTTTTATTTAGATGAAAGATTTTCTTACTATCGTAAACCTACAAATGAAGATCATAGTTCTGTATTACTGAATCCTGTCGAAACAAACGTAGATCAATACGAGATGCTTTGCCCCATTGCAAGCTTCGAAAATTTTACATTCAAGAAACTATATCTACTTGATCCATTTTGTTATCGAAACTTACCCCAACCCCTTACAATTAACTCGTTTATATTGTTTATTTTATTTATTTATTTATTTACTTATTTATTTTCGTTTGACATCGTCGCTGGAAATGTGAACTAATTTACGTGTGTAAATGCCCAACTGTTGCCAGTCATTAGATTGCAGTCGTTTTCAACGAAAGGAATTGTGTACAGGAAACAAAACAGCTTCATACATCGAAAATACTGCTGAGCTTAAACCTTTTTAAACATGCACATTACAAAAGATAAATATTCCCCTCTTGCAATTGAAAGGTGAAACTTTATAACATAAAAAATTTTATTTGAGAAATACAAGAATCTCTCTTTTGCCTCTTCTTCTGTCCCCCACCCCCTCCCCCAACGTGTACAATCGCAAGATGTTTCATTAACATTCAGTGCTCCTCACCCAATAGTCAACCAAGATATCTAAAGAAGATCACCAATATGTTCACAGTTCCTCTTAAAAGCAACCCAGTACAAAAGTAGCTTCCTCAGATTTACAAATAAGGTAAAGAAGCACGAATTCTGTTGCTGCTGGACCACGAAGTTGTTTTTGTATGTCAATCCTTAAAACAGGTGGAAATTTAAGTTCAGGAGTACACTATTTGTTAAGAAGTGTAATGAATTGCACAATTATTTGGTTGCAGAATTCTCACAGAACAATGTGTGTTGGTCAACTACCGCTATAGTTTCACATTTTCCTGTGTCAGAGAGGGAGGCACCACCACTATGTGTATGCCTGCAACAGCTCTGGCGTTCGCCGTGCGTAGCTGACGTGACGTCATGAACAAGCGCCGAGGCCTTCCTTTGAGTCGGTGTTGGCAGGACCCCACACTGGGCACCGAAACAAGCATGAGTTATACGAGTACCACACTTGTCAAACAGTTAACAGTTAACAGTAAATCATTACTTACAACGATGTATAGAATACACACAAAGATGTAAAAATTAAGGAATAAAATATCGGTTGTATCGTCATTTCTGGAGGACTGAGTTCAACGCCTCCTTCAAGATCGCAAGGTGCTGACATATTTTTAAAGGGACAAACGAGAAGGCATACAGAATGTAATGATGAGTCAGTACAGCATGTCCTCCCTAATGTCAGCCAAAGGTGTGTATGTGTGTGTGTGTGTGTGTGTGTGTGTGTGTGTGTGTGTGTGTGTGTGTGTGTGTGTGTATGTATGAAGCAGTAACAAGTTGTATAGCAAAAGCACTTGAAACCTGTAGTGATTATGGATGCTGTAGAAATAATTTTTCGTTTACAATTTTGTTTATTCTTTTTCTTGAGCTACAAGAACTAGATTATTATGATGTTTTAACATTACCCGTGATTGCAGGAAAAAATAATGAACCTGGATTCCTCGGTTTCATACAAAAAAAGAAGAAACAACAGCACATATCTCGTAACCTACAGCTCTTGCCCGATACTGTTTTACCACATTTCATGTATCATTAGATGTTTCTTAATCTCTTCCAGTTTTAAATTTCAAGATGTTTCATGATTACATTAACAAGCGAGAAGCAGGACTGACACTTGATTAAGCCGGCCGGAGTGGCCGTGCGGTTCTAGGCGCTACAGTCTGGAACCGCGTGACTTCTACGTTCGCAGGTTCGAATCCTGCCTCGGGCAAGGATGTGTGTGACGTCCTTAGGTTAGTTAGGTTTAAGTACTTCTAAGTTCTAGGGGACTTATGACCTCAGAAGTTTAGTCCTATAGTGCTCACAGCCATTTGAACCATTTTGACACTTGATTACCTGTGACGAACTTTTATTATTTTACTAGGTTATGTTCGGTAGAACTTCCTGAAACATGTCTTACAGCTTCTCATATAAAGCAATATAATGTTTTTCGCCACATAGACGGGGAGCTAAGGAAAATCACATTTTTTTAGGTGTAATCTCGTTACACGAAAATATGGCGCGACATTATTTTTTGTGTACTTACCAATCAGTCATCTGTCAACTACAATGTGACTCTAACCAATCAATTTACATAAGAAACTGCAGAAATTTTAAAATAAGTTACTACGAACACATCAGAGCCGTAAAGCGCTATAGGTCCTATTCAACCATAAAAGCATTTAAATGTATATATACACGGTCACAGCCTATATCAGGAACTTTACTTGAGAACCAAACTTCTCACGCAACCAAATCAAAGCCAGAACAGTGATAGGTGGGAAGCTTTTATATGATTACGTGACATTAAGCTACTGAACAATGCTTACCACACTGAAAGAGTTGTACAGGAAAGACAATTTAAGGAAATTAGGGAACTAAGAAAATGAAAATTAAAAAAAAAAAAAAAAAAAAAAGGAGATGGAAGATGAGGCCACACACACGCACGCACACACACACACACACACACACACACACACACACACACACACACACACACACATACGCAGGGAGAGACAGAGAGAGATATATATATATATAACGCACTTGAGAAATCAAGGGAAATAAAACATTTCAAATAACTTGTGAGTCCAAGACGAAAAAAGAAAATTTAAACGTATTTTTCTTTAAGTTAGTGTTTAAAGTTGTGAAAACTGTTACTAAAAACTGCATGTTCAGAGCATTCCCTCATCCACCTTCGGTAGCAATTACCTTTTAGTCGAAAAATATTTTAGCTCAACAAAATAACAGCCAGAACGTTAGTTTAAGAAAAGAAACATTTTGTTGCAGATGATAAGCTATGATGACCAGATACAGGAATCCCAAATATTTATGATCAGCTACAAGTGGCGTTCAGTAAGGAAGCAAAACATTTTTTTGTCGGCCAGTTACGGTTGAAAAAAACGCAGAATTTGCTGTGGAACATCGTGAAATACTGCAGCATGTTTCATGAAGTTCCGAAAGATAGCGGCACATACAAAGCCATCAAAATGTTTTCTCTAACGAAATGAAAACTGCTATTGAGTTTCTTTTGGCGGAAAACCAGTGCTTCGCAGATATTCATAGGCGTTGGTTGGTTGGTTGTTTTGGGGAAGGAGACCAGACAGCGTGGTCATCGGTCGCATCGGATTAGGGAAGGATGGGGAAGGAAGTCGGCCGTGCCCTTTCAGAGGAACCATCCCGGCATTTGCCTGGAGCGATTTAGGGAAATCACGGAAAACCTAAATCAGGATGGCCGGACGCGGGATTGAACCGTCGTCCTCCCGAATGCGAGTCCAGTGTCTAACCACTGCGCCACCTCGCCCGGTCATAGGCGTATACAGAATGTCTACGGAGAGCGGGCAGTGAACAAAAGCACGACGAGTAATTGGGCTAGCGTCTGTCTTCATCGCAGCAAGGAATCCGGCCGCGGTGGCCGAGCTCTTCTAGGCGCTTCAGTCCGGATCCGCGGGACTGCTACGGTCGCGTATTCGAATCCTGCCTCGGGCATGGATGTGTGTGATGTCTTTCGGTTAGTTAGGGTGAAGTAGTTCTAAGTTCTAGGGGACTGATGACCTCAGATGTTAAGTCGCATAGTGCTCAGATCCATTTGAACCGTTTGAACCATCAGAGCAAGGTCGCACAAACCTGTCCGATTTCGCTCTTATCGGTCGGCCACACACAACTATGACTCCTGCAGTGTTGGAACGTACGAACACAGTCATTCAAGGTGATTGACTGATCACAATAACACACTTCGCTGCCGTGCTGAACGTGTCTGTTGGTTGTGCTAACACAGTCGTCTACTGCTTGCTACAACCAAACGTGTTTGCTCGCTTGGTTCCTCTCCGCCTAACAGAAGACCATACACTGAGGTGACAAAAGTCGTTGGACACCTCCTAACATCGCGTAGACCCTTCTTTTTGTGCGGCGTAGTGCAGCAGCTCAACGTGGCATGGACTAGGCAAGTCGTTGGAAGTTCCCTGCAGATGTGTTGAGCCTGCTGCCTCTATAGCCGTCCGTAATTGCGAAAGTGTTGTCAGTGCAGGATTTTGCGCACAAACTGACCTCTCGATTGGATCCCATAGATCTACGGAAGTCCTTTTGGGCGATTTTGGTGGCCAAATCATTCGCTTCAATTGTCCAGAAAGTTCTTCAACACAATCGCGAAAGATTGTGGCTCGGTGACGTGGTGCATTGTCATCCACCAAACTCCAGCCTTTGTTTGGGAGCATGAATCTCATGAATGGCAGAAAATGGTCACCAAGTATCCAGACATAAACATTTCCAGAGAATTATCGGTTCAGTTCGACAAGAGAACCAAGTTCATTCCGTGTGAACACAGCCAACACCATTCTGGAGCCACCACTTGGATGCCGGCCGTGGTGGACGAGCGGTTCTAGCCACTTGAGTCCGGAACCACGCGGCTGCTACGGTCGCAGTTTCGAATCCTGCCTCGGACATGGATGTGTGTGATGTCCTTGGGTTAGTTAGGTTTACGTAGTTCTAAGTCTAGGGGACTGATGACGTCAGATGTTAAGTCCAATAGTTCATAGAGCCATTCGAACCACTTAGCTCGCACCAAGCCTTGTTGATGACACCAGTCTATGACTTCTTTGGATCTACGACACACTGGAGTCCTATCATCAGCTCCTAGCAACTTAAATCGGGAATCATCTGCCCAGTCTTCTAGGGTCCCACCAATATGTTCACGATACCAAGAGAGACTCTGCGGGCGATGTCGCGCTGTCAGGGAAGGCACTCGTGTTGATCTTCTATTGCCATGGCTCGTAACTCCAAATTTCACCCCACCGTCCAAACGGGTATGTTGGTCGTACGTCCCACATTGATTTTTGTGGTTATTTGACTCAGTGTTGTTTGCCTGTTAGCACTGACAACTTTACCCAAACATCGCTGCTCCTGATCGTTAAGTGAATGCCGTCGGCCAGTGGTTTGCCCGGGGTGAGTGGAATAGACAGAAATTTGATTTTCTTTTCACACCTTCGGCACGGTGGTTCTCGAAATACTGAATCCCTTAACTATTTTCGAAATGGGAGCCCCAAATCGTCTAGCTCCAACTGTCGTTCCACATTCAAAGTTTGTTTATTCTCATCGTGTCGCCATAATCATGTCAGGAACATTTTCACATTAATCACCTGAGTAGAAATCACAGCCACCTGTATATATGCAATCGCTATTCCATGTCTTTTGTGCACCTCGGTGTAAAGAGCATCAAAGGACCATCCGTGCGGAATTACATGCGCTTCACGAGATTGATCGCAACAATTTTTTGTCGAACATCGTCAGAGGCGATGAAACATGAGTTCACATCTTCTAACCGAAAACAGAATGGCAATCCATGGAGTGGCACCACACCATTTAAGCCCGTAAAGTCAAGGTAACGGTCTTCCGGATCTCAGAAGGGTTTATTCTGCTTGATGACCTCCCCCACAATGCAACGATGAACTCTGAATCGTATATGCTACCTATTAGGAAAGTGAAGAAATTGATACACAGTGTTCATCGTCATCAAAATGAAAAATATCTTCTCCTTCTCCGTGACAACATAAGGCCTTACACGAGTCTATGCACCCGACAGGATCTCGCAAAACTTCATTGGACTGTTGTTTACTCATCCACCGTACTGTCCCAAACTAGCGCCTTCCACCTTCCACCTGTTCAGCCAAATGACGGATGCAGTAAGCGGGAAGGAGAGCGCGTATGGTGGGGAAGTTACTGATGCAGCAAGACGTTGGCTTTAACATCGGTCAGTAGAGTGGTAGCATGCAGGCCCTTCCAGTAGGGTGGCGTAATGCCGCCGTGATGAACAGAGATAATTTTGAGAAATTGAGTTTTGTGGCCAGAAGAGTGTGGAATAGTAAGCTGTTTTGGAATCCTGAATAAAACCAACCTGCCTTTAGAAAAATAACGTGTTCCAGTACTTACTGAACGCCGGTCGTAGTAGATAAAGTAAAGGATCGCAACCGACAAGAACATGTTTAGGCCCTAATTTTCATTCACAGTTGTTATCATGAAAAATCTTGTGTTTACAGATTCCATTACTATAAGAAGCTACTAACACTGATGCAAATGTGATGAGACTTGTTTGTAAAGAAAAATAACAGTACAGGAACTTGAGTTTTGTGGTACTCACATGCTAATAGTCTTGGGTTTTTGGCTGACAAATTGACTTCAATGTTGATATACGTAGGTATGTCTGAAATTACCGCACTATTCGCTAAAGCATGCTACTGACTAATTACCAAATCCACTCCCACTTTGACAACAGTGACTTTTAATCTTAGGTTAAATAACATTCCGTAAGAACTCATAGAACACAACATTTTATGCATCCTACTTAATTCCTATGCAGCAGCGTAATCATACCTTTAAGATACGCTTTATTTATGAGGGTGACGAAAATGTTAATCCATATTTCGTAGATGCAGGCGTTGCCTTATGAGCTTCTGGAAGAGTCACACGACAAATTTGATGGGATTACCGTGAACTCAGGGTCCTGACGCTTACTTATCCTTTGCTTAGCTGAGTAAACATATCTCTGCACGTTTTAGTATTAACGGCAACGAAGCTCCCATCATCATTGGTGACTTACCTGAAACAACAGAAAAGAAAAATTAGGTACACGTTATGAGACATGAGGATCTCTAAGTCAAGTAAGTAAATCAGTCTTTTAACATTGATCAAAATGATGACTCTGAAATGAAGACTAAGGGACTACATTTATTTAGCCAGATGCGCTTTACTGCTGTAATATGTTTAGTGGAACTCAATTTTATGTTCACCATCAACTGCTGCAGACTTTAGTGTTGTGAGAGTACAAAATTTGTGTCGCAAATATTGGTACATTTTATGAAATACAATATGCCTTTCCCATACTGACATTACGATATTAACAAGTTCATGAAATCCAGGATATCAGGCATTCCAAGTACGCTCCATCTGGAAACATGCCTAACAAATTTCAACATCATTTCTAATTTATTCGATTTTACACGTAAGTGCTGACGAATGTTGAAAGCATAACTCGGTCAAAGAGAACAATTTGTTGCTGCAGCAGTGATAGCATTTCAGGGGAACGTTCCTATAAGAGAGTTTGGCCAAATAAACATTCCGAAACACAAATTATATTACATAACTATGCACCTATCAGATATTCTCATCATTTACTCAAACAAGGTACATGAAAACTAAATAACTGTTCATAATTAAAAAAATGAAAAGCATGTAATATATTTGACTACCTCCTAAAAAGTTAGTAGCTGTTGTTAAAATTACAATGGACCAATTCCAAACATGGGAAACAGTCAAACTTCTTGCAATTGATGTAATAAAGTTGAGCAATAGTGCAAGGAATCGACTCAGTAATTTTTAAAACACCACTGAAACTGTGTTTATGTATTTGCAAATTTTATGTAGAGTTGTGTTTACAGCGACTCAAGAGTTTTGCTCCCAAGTTACAAAATCCTTTCAAGAAATATGAGTAAGTTAAGAAAGGGTTCACTCTGCACGTCTTTTGATGGTCAGGAGAGCGTAGTTTGACATCTGTGGGCCCCGCGAGGCAGGATGAGGTTTGCAGTAAGGTCACTAGGTGGCGGGACCTATGACGCGCTATGATTGGTTGATCTCAAGGACAGCTATCCTGACGGAGCCAACACGTGGCGGTGAAATCCCAACCGTTTCAAATGAGTGCAGAACGTAGCAGCCGAAGCCGAACTGTATGAAATATGAAATGGTTTTAAAGACAAAAATTAAGCGAGTGCGTGAGTAAAGACGCACCTTGGCTTTGGGATTTACACTGAAGAGCAAAAGAAATTGGTATAACAGCCTACTTTACATCCCCTGCAAGCACGCGGAAGTGCCGCAACATGACGTCGCATCGACTCGACAAATGTCTGAAGTAGCGCAGGAATCCATGAATCCTGCAGGGCTGTCGATAAATCCGTAAGAGTACGAGGGGGTGGAGATCTCTTCTGAATAGCACGATGCAAGGCATCCCAGAAATGCAGAATAATGTCCATGTTTGGGGTGTTTGGTGGCCAGCGGAAGTGTTTAAAATGAGAAGAGTGCTCCTGAAGCTACTCTGTAGCAATTCTGGACGCGTGGGGGTTCACGTTGTCCTGCTGGAATCGCCCAAGTTCATCGAAATGCATCTTAGACGTGAATGGATGCAGGTTATCAGACAGATTGCTTACATACGTGTCACCTGTTGCAGGCCGAAGTGGCCGTGCGGTTCTAGGCGCTGCAGTCTGGAACCGCGAGACCGCTACAGTCACAGGTTCGAATCCTGCCTCGGGCATGGATGTGTGTGATGTCCTTAGGTTAGTTAGGTTTAACTAGTTCTAAGTTCTAGGGGACTAATGACCTCAGAAGTTGAGTCCCATAGTGTTCAGAGCCATTTGAACCATTTTTTTTTTGTCACCTGTCAGAGTCGTATCTAGACGTATCAGGAGTCCCATATTCACTCCAACTGCACATGTCCCATACCTTTACAGAGCCTCCACCAGCTTCAACATTCTCCTGCTGACATGCAGGTTCCATGGATTCGTGTGGTTGTCACCATATCTGAACACGTCCATCCCCTCGATACAATTTCAAACGAGACTCGTCCGACCAGGCACTGTATTACCAGTCATCAACAGTCCAATCTTGGTGTTGATGGGCCCTGGGGAGGCGTAAAGCTTTGTGTCGTACCGGCATCAAGGGTACACGAGTGGGCTTTCGGCTCTGTAAGCACATATCGATGATCTTTCGTTGTATGATTCACATGCTGACACTTGTTGATGGCCCAACATTGAAATTTGCAGCAAGTTGGTGAAGGGTTGCACTTGTGTCACATTGAACGATTCTCTTCCGTCGTCGTTGGACCCGTTCTTGCAGTGTCTTTTCCGACCGTAGATATGATGTTCACCGGATATCAGGTACTTACGGTACACTCGTGAAATGGTCGAACGGGAAAATCCCCACTTCATCACTACCTCGGAGATGCTGTGTCCAATCGCTCGTGCGCCGACTATAACACCACGTTCAAACTCACTTAAATCTTGATAATCTGCCATTGTAGCAGCAGTAACGGATCTCACTACTGGGCCAGATACTTGTTGTCTTATATGGGCGTTGTCGACCTCAGGGCCGTATTCTGCCTGTTTACGTATCTCTGTATTGGAATACAGATGCCTACACCAGTTTTTATGGGGCTTCAGTGTAGTTTAAAAAATATTAAATGTTAAATATTTCTGATGTGAAATGATCTTCAAAAATTAATAACCCACTAACGCTTTAACAGACTCAGCCAAACGTAGTGTCAATGAATGTGGCTCAGTGAGCGCTATCGAACTCTTTTTAATGGATTTTCTGTGAATGTTTCGTGTTTGAAACTACAGCCCAGATTGAATATTCCGTGCTTGAAGAAGTGAATTTTCTAGCAAATACAGTAAGAGTAGCTACATTATTAGTAAACAGAGGTAGCTGCGTATGTATGAATGTAGATAGTTTAATCGTTTCATTTTTATTAGTGACATAACTGCATATAAGCAAAAACAAGTTTTTTTGTGGGAACCATTAAAGCTAAATTAAAACTAAGAGCGGCACTGAAAATCCGACGACATTTACTTACAAATTCATGTGTAATATTTCTGTATATCTTAAATTTATAGTTGGTATATATTTTCGAATGTCGAAGATAGCTGCCACTGTCATCCCGTAAGTATGGGCCGCCATTTTCGGGTGACAGGTTTCTGCGGGCAGTTGGAGCAAAGCTGCATGTGCGGCAGAAAGTCTCTTGCGTGTAACTGAAATATTTTCTAAGAATTCTGTCCGTACTTGTAAAATTTTCGCCCGAGAGGATCGCTAGGAACTCTGAAATAATTTTAAGTTTTTCACACTCACAAGAAATTCACGTCGCGTGAACGGATAGTTGGCAGCTGTAAATATTTCGGGAGACTTGATGTAATAGAGTTTGAAACTTTTTCAGTGTTTGGGCTCTGAACAATAATGGATCAGGCGACTTTGTCTAAACGTCTATGAACTGTTCTGCAGTTAACTTCGATAGTGACGTGCAATTAAAAATATCATTCGTTAGCGATTACAGGACGTCAAATTACAAGTGTTCTAAGGCATTCTGAATAATGTTCGTGCTTTTGCTAAAGGTTAAACGAAGACATGCTGCTGGTCGACCTACTTATGTTTTCACACTGACGACAATTATTTTACCCGCCGGGTTGGCCGAGCGGTTCTAGGTGTTACAGTCTGGAACCGCGTGACCGCTACGGTCACAGGTTCGAATCCTGCCTCGGGCATGGATGTGTGTGATGTCCTTAGGTTGGTTAGGTTTAAGTAGTTCTAAGTTCTAGGGGACTGATGACCTCAGAAGTTGAGTCCCATAGTGCTCGGAGCCATTTGAACCATATTTTTGACTATTATTTTAATAATAAATAGTTGAGAACAGTGTGAAGAGATATTTCCTTTCTTTATTCTCTAATAACTTCAGTGAAAAGTGAGAAGAGAACATTATTTCATCGCAATTTTCCGCCTGCAAATTTATTTACATGTGATTGCCTTAGTTTACGGTTAAATGCGACATATGTGTTGTTTGTACCTTGAAAAGTGTTGAAGTCAATATTCTGAAATCTAGCCATGCATTAGGAAGCCCTATGAACATCTTTTCGTGCTCAATTTAATTTTTATTCATGCTGACAATTCTTGGACACAAGAGTCTCATTTTGGTGGAAGCAACAGTTTATAGCTTCACCACCAGTCATTTACTTTCTCGGTAAGGGAGCTGCAAAAAGAAGACAACATTTTAAATAAAGGTTTCCCTCAATTATTACTCCTAATTACGAAGTAATTAGCTCTAGCTCATTATTGAATGATCAGACAGTTCTCAAACTAGCCACTTCTAATTGCAGACAGGCCTACTACTCATGATGTATATTACCCCTCCAGTTCACATGCTCAATTTTACGTTTATTTCAGTTACTTTAGTTTCACATGGCCCGTTAAAAATCGTTACTCTGTATAATCACAGTTGCTTCACTTACGTGGATAATCTCGTATATCTTACCTGTTTGTGATATTTGGCCTCTTAAATAAAAGTATTTTGTTCGGTCACTGCATTTGAACGTTGAAACACGTATGTAACGCAGCAGCGATGGCGAGGCATTGTAGCATCTGTGACCAGAGAGTATGCGCTTGACCGCGCGAGTGTTGCGAGCGGTTCTCAGTCAGTAGTAGTCTTTGCGAGTTAGTTGTCGCTATGCAGAGTAGCAGTCAGTCAGTCGTTGCGAGTCTGTCAGTTCAGTCGTTGCGAGTCTGTAGCTGTGTCTAGTTGAGAGCAGTACTCAGTCTGTAGTCGTCATGCAGAGCGGTCGGTCAGTAGTAGCAGCCCAGTGCGGTTGTGTGATGTAGGCGGTCGGCAACAATGGTCAAGATGAGGAATAAGGTATACTGTTAATTAATATAATCATTAGATAATGAAAAATTTTATTTATTGTAATTATTCTGCAACAAGTCTCCCAATAATAATTTTTTATTTCAAAAGCATTTTCTCAAAAGTTTAATTTTTTTTGAACTAAAGATCTCGTTGCACTTCCCATTTCATTCCACTTCTTTTTGAAGAAAAATTTCACTAGAATTACAAAAAAAAAGGAGAATATTATTATTTGCAATGTAGTTCCTCCAAGTGGTGCGCAACAACAAGAGCAGATATGTGACATCCATTTATTCTGAGGTAAGACTTTAATTCTGATTGTTTTTACACAGGGCCAAAAACCGATATTTCGGTTTAATTGAATTTTCTTGTCACTGAATGGACTTTAACTTTTTTTGAAGGATTTATAATTGAATCAGATTGCGAATTTCACATTTGTTGCCATTGTCAGTACATTTGATTGTAGGCAGGTTACGCATAGAGCCATGTCCATCAGCATTTCTAATTAGTATCGTTATTTTCTTTTAAAATTTTTGTGGGGAGGTTACACTTGGCTCCCATTTCTATTAAGTATTTTTCTTATTTCTCTTAAAAAAATTGCGGTGGGGAGGTTACACTTGGCGACACCCAGTCCAGGATCGTATTTCGTTGAGAGTCTTTTGAGCGACAGTCAGATATCTGCTCTTATTTGCTTAGATAATTAGGATTTGGCGCAACGCTTTTAATAATATTGTGACTTTCTTTCTACAGGTCAACGGCAATTTGCTGCTTTGTTGTATTTGTGTGTTGCTTTTGCATTGTGCTTATTTGCTTTGTGAAAAATTTTGACTATTGTAAAAATGCCGCGAAAGACTGTGAATAGTGTATCGCGAAGTATTGTGAATGAAATTACCGACTTAAACAACGTGACCGATAGTAATTGTGATACGCAACGTAAAGATGACAATCCTGCGTTCACTAATAATCAGTGCATTCCAACCACTAATGATGACTTTCACCTTAATGATGAACAAACGAACTCAATTGTCTCGTCTGTTAACTTGACGACAATTGATGACGCAGAATGCTCTATGGTAATGAGCGCTGTAGAGCTTAACACACCCGATTTGGAAAATTCAAGTAATGTACAGTCAAATCTGTCTAATGAAAATGAACAGATCACACAAAGTAGGACAGATGTATTTAATTCCGAAACAATGACTGATAGTATACATTTGAGTGACAAACCCTTTTGTAAATTACAGAATGACCAAATGGTCACGGAAAGCGAGAGAGTTCTAGATCCACCACTAAACAGCACAGAGAATATAAACGCTAATTTTGACTTGGTACGAATTATGACAAGTTTGATACAACAGCAAAGTAAAGAGTTCAAACAACAATTTAGTGAACAGAACGAAAATTTCAAACAACTTAGTGAACAAATTACAGCCGTTGCCGCGCAGTGCCATGACACTAAGGAACAGTTGCGCGTGGAAATTGAGGCTTGTTCACAAAAAAATAGCGAAGAAATAAAGTCGGTTGCGCAAGAATTAAGGGAAATGCAAACAGCCGCGACAGATACACTCAGAGACGAAATTAGCGGAGTCGCCAAACAGTGCTCTGAAAAAGCTACACAATTACGGGACGAGTTTAGAGCAATGACGATAGAACTTTCGCGCACTATGGACGCAAAGATAGACGCGAAATTCGAACAGCAGAACACTCAGATTAACGAGCGCTTTAATCAGCACATACAGAACAGTGATACGCGTTTCCGCAGATTTATTCAGGATCAAAACAAAGTAAAACGACAAGTCATGGAAACAATCACTGCACAAAGACAAGAGGACAAACGTAAATTATTCGCGAAAGCGAAGACGTATGTAGACAATAATATTACTACAGTGTCCGACAAAATTAATACCATAGAACAATTGAACGCGGAATTACGGGATGAAATTTCTGATCTTAAAGCAAAAACGGATACACACACAGTAAATATTCAAACAGTGACAGATAGATTCGAACAACTAGATGTAACACAGGATTGCGATGTCATCAAAGCTGATGTTAAAAAACTGAGCGAAACTACGCGCAAGTTGCAAAAACAGATTAATGCGTCTGATTCTAAAACCGATGATCAGGTTAAAATACTGACTGAAAAATGTGATGAATTGGCCAGTCGTATTGATGTTATCGAAAATACTAATGACAATAAATCAGACGATACTGCACCGGTTTCTTTTATCCAAACACCTGAATTTCAAAATTTACAGCTGACAATTAATGAAATCGATTCATCTAACAACACGTTACGTCGGAAGTTATCAAATTTACAACAAGAAGTAACAGAGATGAAAAACATGTCAGTTAATAACATACCACAACAGACGCCACTTTATGAACATGTGTCAGACTCACGCAGCGCGTATAATTTGGGTAATCTACAGAGAGTACGGGACTTAGATTCCGATCAACCGCAGTTCAATAGATTCTCTTACGATCCTGAACCTGTTTCATTACACAGAGATGATAATTTCGACTATAAACATTTTCTGTCAGTAAGAAAGTTCAAAATATTTAAAAACGATAGAACGCAGATTCACCCACTGGATTGGATTCAACAGTTTAGCTTTGCTCTTCCACCGACTTGGCCTGTAACACATAAACTTGAATTTATTTGCAGTTTTTTGGAAGGCGAACCGGCAACTCGTATGAGACCGATCGCGAGACAGTGTTACTCGGTAGAGGAATTTCAGAATGCTTTTCTGTCAGCGTACTGGTCGAAGACGACACAGCGCGGAATTAAAGATCAACTAATTAGTTTGCCAAACTATGAAAACTCAAATTTTCCCAGTGTAACGCAATTTTTTGAGCACATGGTACAACAAAACCAGTACCTAAGTGAACCGTACAGTGAATCCGCACTTATACAACTATGCATCTCTAAATTACCACGGTCATTACGAGTGTCACTTCTAACGGGCCAGCAAAAAGAAAACATTTCAGCATTCAGAGATCTTTTACAGCTCTTGGAAGTACAGCAATCCGATTATTCTTTTGTAAACAAAAACTTTTCGAGTAACAACCAAGGTCAACAACAGTACTGCAATTATGATCAGGGACGTAATTTCAATCGGAAAGATAACAGACGCTTTAGGAACGATAACTACCAGAAATTTAATAACAGGCAAAATTCTAATTATCAATACCGTCAAAATTTTCAGCAACAGGAACAACACTTTAGTAACAATAGAGGTGTTTCACAACAACAACATCAAAACCAGCCGATTAGGATACCTAACCAACAATGGAATACACAAGGTCAACCAGGCTTTAATGTTTCGCCGCGTGGACGCATAGTCCCTGGTCCAACAAATAGTAACGTACGTCAGCAAGGAAACAACTACGTACAAAGAAGACAGTATTTCAATTCCTATCGTAATGCACCGTATAGGAATGACTATTACGACAGACGTAAAAATAATGAAGACAATTTTCAGCGAACGTCTAACAACAGTCGGTCATACCAACAGCAAAATCATACGCAAGAACATATTCTCATGAATGAACCCGACAGTAGGTACCATCCAGAGCGTAACACGCCTGGAAGAAGTAATAGGACAGTTCAAATAGTCGAAATGCCACAGAATCCTCCTAATAATAATAACACGTCAGATAGAATCTGACTAGATAATGTACAGGACGCATCTTGCAATAATACAAGCACTACCTTAGACACGCAAAATGTTGTTCACGAAAATGTAATTACTTTTGACGACATCAGAGACACTCTTTTACAGGAAAGACCAGTTATTCAGAAAACCATTTCACATCCTGTTATCGAAATTAAAATTGGTTCATCGAAATTCTCAGCAGTAATTGATTCCGGATCACCTATATCAGTAATAAATGAGGAGACTTTTAATGAGTGCAACAAAGAGAATACTTATCCGACATTACCTTTAGGCAAAACAAAAGTGAAAGGAGCAGTATCGAGTAAAGGAGTAGACGTTAAATTACAGACACATTTATCATTTTGTATCGCAGGTCACACGTTTCACTCTAATTTTTGGATTGTTCCTTTATTGACAACAGACGTTATTTTAGGCACGAATTTTCTGGTACAACACGAAGCAGTCATTGATTTTCAGAATTCTTATTTAATGTTAAAGGATGAAAATGTACAACTTGCTTTAGAATTTCAGCACTCATTATCTGCGGAAGAACAAACAATTAACCGCACAGAGGTCATTTCCGCAACACGTGACATAGACTGTAATCCCACATTGTTAACGGATACGTACGTACACAACTATAATACTCCAGACGAAATGGACTACGACGTAATACAAATGATTTCCGATAAAGTTAAAGAGAGTAGTGCAATTACAGACGACGAACGAACGCAATTACACAAAATTCTTTTACAGCAAGCTCCAGTCTTTGACAACATTCCTGGTACTATGTCCGGCTTTATGTATGAATTTCAAGTCAAACCGCATGACACATTTAAAGCAAAGCATTATCCCATTCCATATATTCACAGAGAACAGGTTAAAAAAGAATTGCAGGATATGCTCGACCAAGGAATTATAGAACCAGCAGTTAGTCCGTACATAAACCCGCTACATATTGTTAAGAAAAAAGATGGCTCACTTCGCCTTGTACTTGATTCACGTCACATTAATAACATTATTATTAATGAAACGGATCGACCACAGACATTAGAGGAACTTTTACAGAAATTTCATGGTACAGCTATTTATTCTACATTAGATTTGAAATCGGGATTTTGGCAAATTCAACTTCATCCGAATTGTAGAAAATATACAGCTTTTCTCTGTTTCGGCGACTGTTATCAATTTTGCAAATTACCGTTCGGCTTAACTATTTCTTCTGCAGCTTTTATTCGCGGTTTGAACACAATACTTCCGACAGAACTTAAGGACAGAATTACGACGTACGTAGACGATATTCTTATCGCAGAAGCTAACTGGTATGAACACAATCTGATTCTTGAACAACTGCTGCAAACTTTTCATGCACAAGGACTTACAGTTAACCTCAGTAAATCGCATTTTGGCAAAACTTCCATAAAATTTCTTGGACACGTAATTTCAGCAGAAGGCATTGCGCCTGATCCAGAAAAACTTCAGGCTCTACGTGACATTAGTGTTCCTACGACGAAGAAGCAATTACGCAGTTTTTTGGGCTTAATTAACTTTTTTCGCAAATTTATTCATCACTCCGCTTTAGACACGCCTAGATTATGTCAATTAACAGGTAAAAACAGTATTTGGTCTTGGGATAAGCAAGCACACTCTGCATTCATGAACCTGAAACATGCTCTGTTGAATGCTACACTGTTATCGCACCCCGATCTTACTAGAAATTTTTCCATTGCTACCGACAGTTCCAACACCGCTTTAGGCGTACATATTTTCCAGGAAATAGAAGAAGATGGTTCAACAGTTATTAAAAACATCGCATTTGCAAGCCGCATTTTGTCACCTGCTGAGCGAAATTATTCTGTTACAGAACTTGAAACATTATGTGTTGTATGGGCTTTCACGAGATTTAGGCATTTTCTTTATGGCAGACACACCACCGTTTACACTGACCATAGAGCCATACAATTTTTGCTTTCAGCCAAATTCACTCACGATAGATTAAGTAGATGGAAGCTGTATTTACAGGAATTTAATTTTACGATTGTTCACATTCCCGGCACACAAAATGTTATAGCAGACGCACTATCGCGTTCTCTCAGCAACAATCAGCAAGACGTAGCAACCCACTTCTGCAAAGCAAATTTCAGTGTCATGTACATTCAGCAAGTTGCATTTGAAAATTTTATTTCATCGTCATTACAGGACATAGCACAAGAACAAAACAAAGACAATGTGTGGAAAGAAATTAAACAGCTTTGGCAAGATAAGAATAATGTTACGATTAGGAACCACTACACTGTACGCAATGACATTCTGTTTCGCCGCTCTCATCCTGACAGCAACATTTGGTTATTATGCATTCCTGACGAACTGGTTAACAAACTAATTTGGTACACTCATTTAAGTTACGCACATTACGGAGCACGAAAATGTTTTCTTATACTGAGACAGAACTGTTATTTTACCAACATGGAAAAACGTATACGACGAGTTTTAGCGTCTTGTAAAATTTGCCAGAAAGCTAAATCAGACACCACTTCACATATTCCTCCTTTATATCCCATTATACCTGTGAAATTAAGACACATGGCCGCAGTAGATATTTTTGGTCCGATTCCGAGAACTAACAGAGGTTTTTGCTACATTTTTGTCGCTGTTGAGCTCACTTCAAAATTTGTTACTTTCACTCCGTTACGCAAAGCTACTGCTAAAACTGTTTCGAAAGCATTTGTAAAACATTTTCTATTTCATGTAGGGCATGTAATGAAAGTAATTTCTGATAATGGATCTCAATTTCGTAGTAGTGTATGGACACGCATGTTACGAGCTAGAAACATTTCTCCGATCTATATATCCAAGTACCACGCTTCTTCGAACCCTTGTGAAAGATTAATGAAGGAAATTGGTAAGCTGTGCAGAATATACTGCCACAAAAGACATATTGATTGGGATACACACATACTCTCATTCCAAGATGTAATTAATTCCATTCCAAATGAATCCACTATGCTATCTCCGACTGTTATACTGAAAAACGTTGAACCACCGAACAAAATTAAAGAATTAATAGAATTCCCCAAAAATCGTGGCCTACGACACCACGAAATAATTGACATTGCGCTGAACAACATCAAACGTGCCGCAGAGCGCCGGAGAAGACAGCAAAAACAGGTTTGTACACGCCGCGACTTCCACGTTGGACAGAAGATATTAGTACGTACACACTATTTATCCAGCAAATTAAAAGGTAAGTGCAGTAAATTTGAACTTCTATACGCAGGTCCGTATCGGATTCGCAGTATCCCTCACCCCAATGTTGTACACGTCGAAACTTTGAGAACCAGAAAATCGAAAGGCAATCACCATATCTCAAACATTAAACCGTTTATTGAGTGAAACCACTGTATGATTCAACACACTATGATGCCATTTACTAATGCAATTAATTCACCTGACTAATTATTGATGATTATCGTATTTTTTTCTTGGCAAGTGCCCGGCAAGGTAAGGTTAGCAGGTCGCTCTTCTTGTCGTTACACATCAGACCGTGCATATTTTCCAGATGAATTTACACATTTACGACTATTTCTGCAATTATATTTATGTGACTACTTATTGATGATTATCGTATTTTTTTTTTTTTTTCTTGGCAAGTGCCCGGCAAGGTAAGGTTAGCAGGTCGCTTTTCTTGTCGTTACACATCAGACCGTGCACATTTTCCATTTTTTTGTGTATATGACTGTACTCCAGTTTTGTTTGTATGCACTATGAAATAGTTAAGATATAACACACACCAGTCGACTTTGACATTTTTTTTTTTGCCTTATGACATCTCAACATCGTGACTGTTTCACATTTTTTGCTACTGCATTGTATTATTCTGTGTACATTTTTCGCATCCGAACACTGTCAATGTCTTGGACATATTACGTTTTCTGTCATGTTATGCTGTATGGTTAATTGTGTCACCATAAACCAGTCATTATTTAGTGGGTATATGATTTGAATGCAAGACATTAATCTCTGCTCATCAATTTCAGAAAGAAATGATGTACGTAAGAAATAAATTCAACAGAAATGGGAATTTCACCTACGGAATAAACGAAAGGAGATGCAATAACTTTATGAGGAAGAGTAAATGGATCAGGATTAACAAACATTAACAAGAATATACTATACTCATCGAAGAATAGCAGTCTTAACTAATTTTTTCTTTCAGAATACAAGGTGATTGATGCAGGCTGTCAGAGAGAACTACACATCTTAGTTTTAGTGATGAAATATGCTAGAGATAAGGAATAGTTATGTAATGAGTAATGAAGTGATTTTTTGCAGATGATAGTGAATACTGATGAATAATGATGAAGGAAATGGTATTATGAATAATGAAGTTTTTCTCTACAGGTGATGATAATGGTGAAGTTATGATGATATGGATAATGAAGTTTTTTTTTTCTTTATGCCACGTAGTTATTTAAGTATTTGTTGCGGTTTGCTTTGACAGCAGGTGTTACATTGCATAGTAGGATGACGGAAAGTTTTGGAAAGGACAGCTATGGAACACATTTTATACACATTTCACTACTTGTTAATTCGAAGTTCACTACTTTTCAGCATAGTGTGCGTTTCTTCTTTCAGGTCAATAATCCGTTTTTGTATTTTTTCCAGGAGAAGTTTTTCATGACACTTACTAAACCTGTTACTTATTATACCTGTTCTAGTACTTGCATTTTTATATTTTTTACCCATTTGTGTTTATCATTTATAAATGTGATCACATGTACTGCCTTGTTACATAATCTTGCTACAGCTGACTCATGACAAATGACGTTACCTATCCTCATTTGCAGCAATAGGTCAAAAGCAAAAAGTATTATGCCTCAGCAATTAATTATCGATCCCAACGCAATGCATTGCTACCAAAAAAATGTATTACCAGTCCCACATAATGTCACTAGTTTATGATAATTCTGAATAATACTGATCAACTCTGAATAGCATGTCACTCGAGTAATGACCTCTTAATGAGACTATATTCAAAATAATGCTTTGTCACTAGCTAATAACTGCCACTGTTTATTGTAATGTCTGTGATTACTAATGATTTGACTGTAATTAACTGATTTTTAATAATGACTTTGTAATAATCTGAATAATACTGAATGATGATTTTATTCAATACTTGATGGCCACTGAGTGCCAATAATTAATGTCAATCAACGAAATTGTTATTAATTATGCCATTAATTAACTCTTGTTTTCAATGTTCATAATTTGTAATAAATGTGATTGTTTAATAATGCTTTGTAATTAGGAAAAGACTAATGATTCTTAATAGATTGGAATGACACATAATTAATTAACTATGGTACTGTTTAATAATGCTTTGTAATTAATTAAGGCTAATAATTCTTAGTATATTGAAATGACAAATGATTAATTAATTAACTGTAATTAGACAAATGATTAATTAACGACAAATGATTAATTAACTGTAATTAGACAAATGATTAATTAACGACAAATGATTAATTAACTGTAATTATACAAATGATTAATTAACTGTAATTAGACAAATGATTAATTAAAGACAAATGATTAATTAACTGTAATTAGGAGAAGGTTAATGATTCTTGATTATACTCTGTAACTGAAAAGAATGCGATTATTTCATAATGCTTTGTAACCAGGAAAAGAAGGCTACTGATTCTATGTAAAACAATTAATGAACATTTTTCTGTAATACTACATACTTGGTACAGAAATGTTCAATAACTGGGCTATGAATGCCACGAACTATCAATGAAGACTGTAATTGTCAATATTATGTGACTTGATGTCCTTCACCTCATAAGCTGACTACCCTGAATTACTGCAATGTCCATTGTCCTGTTTATCCCAGTGATCATGGAGCACTATATTTGGTTTTGCACTAATTCTACGTTGGTGTGCCTTGTAAGAGTGTGGTGTTGACACGACATGCTGTCCACCACCATGAGCGATGAAGACATTATTATGGTCCCACTGTTTGGTGTACCTAATGTACTGCCAAAATGAAAACATGGAACATTACTACGACAGTTCAGTGTCTTGGCTACACTGATAAATTCTGATGGGAAAAGAACTTCAAGTTGTGTCACTTGGTGTTGTCCTACTGTGGAAAGATATGGACTTTCAGAGCAGCTGTGTGCAATCTAAAGTGCTACAACCATGATGCAATCCTTCCCTTTCCTATCCTGATTCTTGTCACATAAAGAAAAAATTTTTTTGGTAACATCATTTATGTTCATAGTTTATACATTTTTCGATTCGCTAAACTCCAGTGTGAGTACACTTATGTCACTGGTCGACATGATGTTTGCCATTATGTTTATTTGTTGTGAAAATACTAAAGACATTTTTCAGTGCATGTGCACTTTGGACATGAATTTTTTTTTTGCCATTATGTTTATTTGTTGTGAAAATGCTAAAGACATTTTTCAGTGCATGTACACTTGTCAACATAATATTTTGCCAGTCTGTTTATTTGTTCTGAATATGCTAAAGAATTTTTTCAGTGCCTGTGCACTTGGTTATCTGTCAAATAATTTGTATATACTTTTCTGATTTGCTACTATGTTTTGTACTCACATTTTGTCTTTGTCTGATATATTTTGTACTTAGTGCGTGTGCACAACATTTACTTTATGTACTACATCTAATTATTCTTGCCAGTCTGTTTATTTGTTCTGCATATGCTAAAGAATTTTTTCAGTGCCTGTGCACTTTATCTGTCAAAAAGTTTGTATATACTTTTTTCTGATTTGCTACTATGTTTTGTATTCACATTTTGTCCTTGTCTGATATATTTTGTACTTAGTGCGTGTGCACAACATTTAAATATTCTGTAAGTTGTAGGATTTTGTTAATTAAAGAAAAATTTTGCCGCGCTTGGCAAGTCCAAATGACTCACCATCGCTGCCAAATTTTTGCCCCCCGAGTGGAGGGTTATGAAACACGTATGTAACGCAGCAGCGATGGCGAGGCATTGTAGCATCTGTGACCAGAGAGTATGCGCTTGACCGCGCGAGTGTTGCGAGCGGTTCTCAGTCAGTAGTAGTCTTTGCGAGTTAGTTGTCGCTATGCAGAGTAGCAGTCAGTCAGTCGTTGGGAGTCTGTCAGTTCAGTCGTTGCGAGTCTGTAGCTGTGTCTAGTTGAGAGCAGTACTCAGTCTGTAGTCGTCATGCAGAGCGGTCGGTCAGTAGTAGCAGCCCAGTGCGGTTGTGTGATGTAGGCGGTCGGCAACAATGGTCAAGATGAGGAATAAGGTATACTGTTAATTAATATAATCATTAGATAATGAAAAATTTTATTTATTGTAATTATTCTGCAACAAGTCTCCCAATAATAATTTTTTATTTCAAAAGCATTTTCTCAAAAGTTTAATTTTTTTTGAACTAAAGATCTCGTTGCACTTCCCATTTCATTCCACTTCTTTTTGAAGAAAAATTTCACTAGAATTACAAAAAAAAAGGAGAATATTATTATTTGCAATGTAGTTCCTCCAAGTGGTGCGCAACAACAAGAGCAGATATGTGACATCCATTTATTCTGAGGTAAGACTTTAATTCTGATTGTTTTTACACAGGGCCAAAAACCGATATTTCGGTTTAATTGAATTTTCTTGTCACTGAATGGACTTTAACTTTTTTTGAAGGATTTATAATTGAATCAGATTGCGAATTTCACATTTGTTGCCATTGTCAGTACATTTGATTGTAGGCAGGTTACGCATAGAGCCATGTCCATCAGCATTTCTAATTAGTATCGTTATTTTCTTTTAAAATTTTTGTGGGGAGGTTACACTTGGCTCCCATTTCTATTAAGTATTTTTCTTATTTCTCTTAAAAAAATTGCGGTGGGGAGGTTACAACGTGACAATAAAGTTAATTGTTCAGTTTACTTTCTTATCCGAACGGTTGTTGGAATTTGTTATATAGTTTATTATTTAATGTGTCACACGTTTTATTAAGTCCAATGATTTGACATCAAATTTTAACAGATGTAATTCGTAATCGTTTTAGTCCTGAATCAAACGTTAACAATTGTCATCTCTGGAAAACAACTGAGACATTATATAGACGTTCTAGTTCGGAGTAATTGACCCTACGAAACTTGCACAGCTACATATATTTACGTCTATTTATCTTTGTGCCCGAGTAAGACATAACAGCGGAAAACCGGTTTCTAAAACAAATAATAAGTAATGTATTAGGTGTACAACTTTACTTCCGCCGTTTTTCTGGAAGTTCGAGGCGTTATTGAGAAAACTTTAAAAAATTTACGACTCAAAGTACTGACCATCGCTTGCCTCTGCTTTCGCCTATCTTTCCGGCAGCCTATGAATCCCGCGGCAGAAGAGCTAGGCGTCTTTTGGGGAGATCCATGAATCGAGCATATGTTGCCTTCTTCATATAACTTGAAGTGCTGATCAGCAAGCCCCTGTGCTATTGATCGAAAAAGGTGGTAGTCGGAGGCAGCAAGGTCTGGAGAATACGGCGGATGTGGTAGGACATACATTTAAACTTTTCCAAGTATCTTTTGCCATTTTTTGTGCCTAGGGTCGAGTACTGTCATGCTGCAGAATCACCTATTCGTGTCTGTCGCTGTGCTGTGACCGTTTATGTTTCAGTGCTCGGTTCAAGCGCATCAGTTGCTGTCGATAAAGTTCTCCTGTGATTGTTTCCGTGCGTTTCATAGCTTCGAAAGCCTTCTGTCTTCCATCACCATACCGGAATTCGGCGTCAAAGTTTCCGTTCTTGAAGCACTGAAACCATTTTCTGCACGCTCCTTCATTAGCATATCACCCCTCTCCACCCCCCACCCCCCGCTTTCCCCCCTCCACCCATGGGTCTTACCCAGCATTTTATGAGCGTCATTAGCAGATTTCTTCATGTTAAAACAGAAAATTGCAGAAATTGACGATAATTAGACTCGGAAGTTGGCATATACAGTCTAGAATAACTTTGTAATAAAATGACAAATTAACTAATATTTTCATGGCGTTATGTTTGGAAATGCCTAAGCTTATTGCAAAACATTTGCAAGCTAGCACCTGCACCACTACTTCCAGCTACTGCCTTCTATTGCAAAACGGCAATAGGCTTAATAAAATAATAGTAGTAGAGAGTTATTTGGGCGCACGACTGCAAGGTCTACAGCGGCCGCTCAGTAACAGATTGAGACAGGTGCCAAGAAAATACTCAGAACAGTAAGATAAAACAGAAGGTAAAACAAAGGTAACAAGCTTGAAAAAATATGTAACTACCCACACCGAAACGTTGGACGAAGCATGCCGTCAGCAGTAAACCATGGACAACAGAGGAAGAGGGAGCTAAACAATATAGCAGATGGAAGTGGCTGGCTGACCGCAAGGAAAAACGGGAGGAGCCAGCCACTCTGCAATACACTAAAACCTCCAGCCTAAAAGTTTAGGCCAGGGCCCAAACACATTACAAAACTTTAAAACCCTAGACGCACATGTCTCATCATTAGCTAAAACGCAAGGCAGATCCCCATCAACTTGTGCTTCTGAACTTGCACCACGGTATAAAATACGGTCTGTTATAATGTGGCAGACACAGATGTGCACACCACAAGCATCACAAAACGAGGGATCCTCCGGCCGTAATAGAAAGCTATGTGTGAGGACAGTGCCCAATCCGAACACAAGTGAGGGTCGCTTCCTCCCGCCTGAGCAACCGGCAGGAAGAACGCCACGGCCGAGATGTTGACTTCACCAGCCGCAGTTTAGTGGCTGTCACCGCCAGGCATTCTTCCTCCCACATTTCCATGCACTTCTTGTGGTGCGCAAAAATGACAGACTGGAAGGGAATAGGACACTGGACCACATCCTGCTATCTGCAGTCCTCGACAGGTCTTATGTGTGTTTTCGTTCAGAAACATCGTACTATCTGTGTTGGAAAATTAACCAACAACAGATAAAACTGAACCGTTTCTACAGTTGTCGGCAACACGCTCAAAGTTCTTCAGCTGCGGAACAATAGCTCACGCTATTCATCCACGAGACTCAGAGGGCCATAGACACGGGTTCCCAGGTAGATGCCGTGCTTCTTGACTTTCACAAGGCGTTCGATGCAGTTCCCCACAGTCGTTTAATGAACAAAGTAAGAGCATATGTACTATCACACCAATTGTGTGATTGTATTGAAGAGTTCCTAGATAACAGAACGCAGCATGTAATTCTCAATGGAGAGAAGTCTTCCGAAGTAAGAGCGATTTCAGGTGGGCCACAGGGGAGTGTCGTAGGACCGTTGCTATTCACAATATGTTGAATGACCTTGTGGATAACATCGAAAATTCACTGAGGCTTTCTGCGGATGATGCTGCAGTATATCGAAAGGCTGTAACAATGGAAAATTGTACTGAAATGCAGGAGGATCTGCAACGAATTGATGCATGGAGCAGGGAATGGCAATTGAATCTCAATGTAGACAAGTGTAATGTGCTGCGAATACATAGAAAGAAAGATCCTTTATCATTTAGCTACCATATAGCAGGTCAGCAACTAGAAGCAGTTAATTCCATAAATTATCTGGGAGTACGCATTGGGAGTGATTTAAAATGGAATGACCATATAAAGTTGATCGTCGGTAAAACAGATGCCAGACTGAGATTCATTGGAAGAATCCTAAGGAAATACAGTCCGAAAACAAAGGAAGTAGGTTACAGTACACTTGTTCGCCCACTGCTTGAATATTGCTCACCGGTGTGGGATCAGTACCAGATAGGGTGGACAGAAGAGATAGAGGAGATCCAACGGAGAGCAGCGCGCTTCGTTACAGGATCATTTAGTAACCGCGAAAGCGTTACGGAGATGATAGATAAACTCCAGTGGAAGACTCTGCAAGAGAGACACACAGTAGCTCGGTACGGGCTTTTGTTGAAGTTTCGAGAACAAATCTTCACCGAGGAGTCAAGCAGTATATTGCTCCCTCCTACGTATATCTCGCGAAGAGACCATGAGGATAAAATCAGAGAGATTAGAGCCCAGACAGAGGCATACCGACAATCTTTCTCTCCGCGAACAATACGAGACTGGAATAGAAGGGAGAACCGATAGAGGTACTCAAGGTACCGTTCACCACACACCGTCAGGTGGCTTGCGGAGTATGGATGTAGATGTAGATGTAGACGTAGAAACTACAATGGTAACGAGTATATTTCCCTGTAGTGTCTTGTTCTTCCTAGGAGTACAAGAGAATTATTTTTTCAGTGTCAGCTCGTCAGTGAAATAGCGATACCATCTGATACTAACGACAGCGCAGGCACGCTTTCTCTTGCTGAAGCCAAAGCGATCTTCGTTCAACACGCAATCAGTTTTTATTTTTTTTATTTCAGTTATTCTGTATACTATTACGTCCTGAATGTTACATGCTTGACTCTGCAGACTAACCGTATATAATTTTCCCTCTTATCCGCAGCTGCCTTCTGCGACGTCCTGTGCGGTGACCAGTTTGACTGGAGTAGGCGGTACAGTCGAGATGAGCAGCCAGCCTCACTCCCGGGCAGCGAGTCCGCCGAGCGGGCATGCACGGTCGCCATTAGCGCTGATGCATTTTTATGAGCTAATTAGCGCAAAACGCGGCCTACTGTTCGCTCCTGACACGGAGCATTAGTCCAATTAATCGCCGTCACCTGCAGTAATTGCCCGACAGCGGTGCGCGCCGCGCCACGCACGCAAATCTGCGCCGCGGAGAGCTCTGTGTATCGACAACAATACGCCGACACTGTGCGCGGCCCAGTCGATAATGAAATATCGACGCGCGCCGCTCCGCCCGACTTCCGATCCTGATGAGTCGGCAGTGGGCCGGCGTGTATCGCTGCTCACTCGGCTGGCACTGTTTGCTGCCGATACGGCCGGCCGCGTTCTCTGTGTTTCGACAGGGCGGGCCAAAGCTTGTTTTAGCAAGCCAGTTTCTGTATCAGAGCAACGACTGCGCATTGTACTGCATGTATTCGCAGCTATCGAGACATATACCAAAAACGAAATATTTGTAAGTCGTTACATTACTTAGTGAATATCGTTCCTTATTATTATTTGTCATGGACTCTCTTCTCAGTGAATACAATTGTCAGCAGAAATCACCCTTTGCTCTGATTTCTGGCGCTTCTCCGAAAAACGTCATACCACGTATTATGTAAATTAAAGCTGGAGGGGGGGGGGCGGAGGTGAGGGAAGGGTTTACTGACATCAGCTGCATCGGGACTTAACGTAGAATCAGCGGCGCAGAGTGAAAATGTGTGCCGCCCCAAGACTCGAACCCAGGATCTTCTGTATACTTTATTCCTCCTCTTATCGATATGTTCCATCCTCACACTGCTCAATTTAATGTTACTTACTCATTTATTTATTTTTGCACATATATACAGAGGAAAGGAAAACCCGCTAGGTTAGCCAAGCGCGCAAACGCGCTGCTTCCTCGACTCGGATAGGCGCCCCATTAACGACGAGGGCCGGTGTGCCGGCCAGCCTGGATGTGGTTTTTAGGCGGTTTTCCACATCCCCCTAGGCGAATACAGGGCTGGTCCCCACGACCCACCTCAGTTAACCGGCTCGCAGACATCTGAGCACATTCGCACTATTCCACGGATTACAGTAGTCGCAGACAGCAGTTGGGGTACACTAATTCCTTCCCGGGGGAGGGGGGGGGGGTATGAGGTGGCGGCAGGAAGGGCATCTGGCCACCCCTTCTACTAACGTTGCCACATCCGATTAACCATGCTGACCCTGCGTATCCGCAGGAAAAACGGCATAAGCAAAAGAAAGAAAGAAGAATACAGAGGAGAAGAAAGTAAAACTAGCTCACCCATCCTGAACCATGGAAATCCCGCAAGGTGATACACGATAGCAGGCGTCCAAGTCTAAGGTGTAGGTGCGTCATGTTTCAGTGCGAATCGGGCGACAGCCTGTCACGCAAGGAACACGCTAGTTAAGGACTGGGCCGGCCGGAGTGGCCGTGCGTTTCTAGGCGCTACAGTCTGGAACCTCGTGACCGCTACGGTCGCAGGTTCGAATCCAGCCTCGGGCATGGATGTGTGTGATGTCCTTAGGTTTGTTAGGTTTCAGTAGTTCTAAGTTCTAGGGGACTGATGACCTCAGTAGTTAAGTCCCATAGTGCTTAGAGCCATTTGAACCATTTGAAGTTAAGGACTGTTAAGATAACTGTGTGTGTGTGTGTGTGTGTGTGTGAAATCTTATGGGACTTAACTGCCAAGGTCATCAGTCCCTAAGCTTGCACACTACTTAACCTAAATTATCCTAAGAACAAACACACACACCCATGCCCGAGAGAGGACTCGAACCTCCGCCGGGGCCTGCCGTTAAGATAACTGTCAAAATACGTGCAATAATGGGAACAGTGCAAAGCCTCCGCATGTGTAGGTTGCAAGTACTGCCAAAACTCAAGGTGCGAGTGATGAGCATCTCCATATAGATATGTCAAGGCTCAGCGCTTTATCCAGAGAACCGCCCGAGACTTCGTGGCAGGTAATTATTCCACCGCTGAGTGAAAAAAGGACTATGGGTCAATAACATGCGGCGGCATTCGTAGGAAACACGTGGCTATTTGACGCCCCAACAACCAGACATCCGTAACGGCTACGTCATTGTTGGCACTATGGCAGATAGCGCTGAGGGGACAGTATGTCATTCCTATACCATGGAGCCGTTTATTTGTTCGATAATTCCCACAGGTCGCATAACACCAAATCGATTCGATATGCGTCGGCAAGAACCTGTGATGAACGTGCCGCCAAATCACAGTCCACCATAACAATGGGAACTTACATTCTACGACGCCACAGGCGACACTACGCGGAAAAATGACATAGAAATCCTTTGTACGTCCATCCTTTTGACAGGCGTTGGGCGGGACCACGGTCGTTCACTATAGTAAGAAATTTAAACGTCTACAGGCGTCCTTACGATCTTATTTACTTCGGCGCTTCAGTGCGCTATCTTCAGGCCTTAGTTGATGCTGAAAGTGTTATCACGAGCCATATATACGATGCATCAGTGGCCACGATATCCGGTTTACGCAGACTGCCCGTAACTGTGATGTCGTCTCTCCAACCATCAACTGATAACTGCTTCAGCGTCAACTGAGGCCTGAAGATGACGCACTGAAACGCCAAAACTTGTAGCTACGCAATAAATATCATAAGGTGGGCTGTAGGCCTTTTCATTTTCTTACAACAGAGATCCTACACCCACGGCCGGAGCTTTCGTGATAGTCCGACGCGAATATAAGTGAGTTTCACAATGAACGCAGCGATGTGTGCAATGTGGCCATAATGCTACCGATCGGGACCACCATTGTTTATACATCGTGGCCATGGTAAGTGCTGCCAAACGATAGGGGACTTTCGTAAGCCCAAGCCCTCCTCCACACGAAGTATGTCACAGCATACTTTGAAGGTGGACCAACCGTCAGAAAATAGCAGAGTGCCGCTTGAATACAACGTCCCAGTGTAATAGGCATCGGTAGATTCTACGCAATATGAAGCATTCGGAATGCCACGTAGGCATTCAGGTAGGCAACACGGTGCAAAGGATCGAGGTAGCGCAGGGAGTTGTGACTGTTCATCAAAAGGGTGATTCGCACAACTTGACGAACGTTAAAACCCACTGTACGGCGCGCTGAGGACATAAAGGTGATCCCAAGATAGCGGAGACGTTGGACACAGGGCAAGATATTCCGGGGATAGCCCACGAGCATTAGACAGGGTCCTGGATTTGCTCACGTTCGTCACACTTCCAGCCGCCCTCCCATTGGGCCATAATAGTGTCGAGGATCCGTGCGATCTCCTCCATAGAACGAACCGTCAGCGGGAGATCACCTGCGTATGTGCGACATCATGAGCGGCTCCAGTGCAACTCTACATCTACATCTACATCCATACTCCGCAAGCCACCTGACGGTGTGTGGCGGAGGGCATAAATGTAAATAGCTACGTGGTAACCTTGTCGGCCCCCCCATGAACCATGGACCTTGCCGTTGGTGGGGAGGCTTGCGTGCCTCAGCGATACAGATGGCCGTACCGTAGGTGCAACCACAACGGAGGGATATCTGTTGAGAGGCCAGACAAACATGTGGTTCCTGAAGAGGGGCAGCAGCCTTTTCAGTAGTTGCAGGGGCAACAGTCTGGATGATTGACTGATCTGGCCTTGTAACATTAACCAAAACGGCCTTGCTGTGCTGGTACTGCGAACGGCTGAAAGCAAGGGGAAACTACAGCCGTAATTTTTCCCGAGGACATGCAGCTTTACTGTATGATTAAATGATGATGGCGTCCTCTTGGGTAAAATATTCCGGAGGTAAAATAGTCCCCCATTCGGATCTCCGGGCGGGGACTACTCAAGAGGACGTCGTTATCAGGAGAAAGAAAACTGGCATTCTACGGATCGGACCGTGGAATGTCAGATCCCTTAATCGGGCAGGTAGGTTAGAAAATTTAAAAATGGAAATGGATAGGTTAAAGTTAGATATAGTGGGAATTAGTGAAGTTCGGTGGCAGGAGGAACAAGACTTTTGGTCTGGTGATTACAGGGTTATAAATACAAAATCAAATAGGAGTAATGCAGGAGTAGGTTTAATAATGAATAAAAAGATAGAAGTGCGGGTTAGCTACTACAAACAGCATAGTGAACGCATTATTGTGGCCAAGATAGACACAAAGCCCATGCCTACTACAGTAGTACAAGTTTATATGCCAACTAGCTCTGCAGATGATGAAGAAGTAGATGAAATGTATGACGAGATAAAAGAAATTAATCAGGTAGTGAAGGGAGACGAAAATTTAATAGTCATGGGTGACTGGAATTCGTCAGTAGGAAAAGGGAGAGAAGGAAACATAGTAGGTGAATATGGATTGGGGGGAAGAAATGAAAGAGGAAGCCACCTTGTAGAATTTTGCACAGAGCATAACTTAATCATAGCTAACACTTGGTTCAAGAAACATAAAAGAAGGTTGTATACCTGGAAGAATCCTGGAGATACTAAAAGGTATCAGATAGATTATATAATGGTAAGACAGAGATTTAGGAACCCGGTTTTAAATTGAACGACATTTCCAGGGGCAGATGTGGATTCTGACCACAATCTATTGGTTATGAACTGCAGATTGAAACTGAAGAAACTGCAAAAAGGTGGGAATTTAAGGAGATGGGACCTGGATAAACTGAAAGACCCAGAGGTTGTAGAGAGTTTCAGGGAGAGCATAAGGGAACAATTGACAGGAATGGGGGAAAGAAATACAGTAGAAGAAGAATGGGTAGCTCTGAGGGATGTAGTAGTGAAGGCAGCAGACGATCAAGTAGGTAAAACGACGAGGGCTAATAGAAATCCTTGGGTAACAGAAGAAATATTGAATTTAATTGATGAAAGGACAAAATATAAAAATGCAGTAAATGAAGCAGGCAAAAAGGAATACAAACGTCTCAAAAATGAGATCGACAGGAAGTGCAAAATGGCTAAGCAGGGATGGCTAGAGGACAAATGTGAGGATGTAGAGGCTTGTCTCACTAGGGGTAAGATAGATACTGTCTACAGGAAAATTAAAGAGTCCATTGGAGAGAAGAGAACCACTTGTATGAATATCAAGAGCTCAGATGGCAACCCAGTTCTAAGCAAAGAAGGGAAGGTAGAAAGGTGGAAGGAGTATATAGAGGGTTAATGCAAGGGCAATGTACTTGAGGACAATATTATGCAAATGGAAGAGGATGTAGATGAAGACGAAATTGGAGATAAGATACTGCGTGAAGAGTTTGACAGAGCACTGAAAGACCTGAGTCGAAACAAGGCCTCGGGAGTAGACAACATTCCATTAGAACTACTGATGGCCTTGGGAGAGCCAGTCATGACAAAACTCTACCATCTGGTGAGCAAGATGTATGAGACAGGCGAATTACCCTCAGACTTCAAGAAGAATATAATAATTCCAATCCCAAAGAAAGCAGGTGTTGACAGATGTGAAAATTACCGAACTATCAGTTTAATAAGTCACAGCTGCAAATTACTAACGCTAATTCTGTACAGACGAATGGGAAAACAGGTAGAAGCGGACCTCGGGGATGATCAGTTTGGATTCCGTAGAAATGTTGGAACACGTGGGGCAATACTAACCTTACGACTTATCTTAGAAGAAAGATTAAGAAAAGGCAAACCTACGTTTCTAGCATTTGTAGACTTAGAGAAAGCTTTTGACAATGTTAACTGGAATACTCTCTTTCAAATTCTGAAGGTGGCAGGGGTAAAATACAGGGAGAGAAAGGCTATTTACAATTTGTACAGCAACCAGATGGCAGTTATAAGAGTCGAGGGACATGAAAGGGAAGCAGTGGTTGGGAAAGGAGTGAGACAGGGTTGTAGCCTCTCCCCGATGTTATTCAATCTGTATATTGAGCGAGCAGTAAAGGAAACAAAAGAAAGATTCGGAGTAGGTATTAATATTCATGGAGAAGAAGTAAAAACTTTGAGATTCGCCGATGACATTGTAATTCTGTCAGAGACAGCAAAGGACTTGGAAGAGCAGTTGAACGGAATGGACAGTGTCTTGAAAGGAGAATATAAGATGAACATCAACAAAAGCAAAACAAGGATAATGGAATGTAGTCAAATTAAATCGGGTGATGCTGAGGGAATTAGATTAGCAAATGAGACACTTAAAGTAGTAAAGGAGTTTTGCTATTTAGGGAGTAAAATAACTGATGATGGTCGAAGTAGACAGGATATAAAATGTAGACTGGCAATGGCAAGGAAATCGTTTCTGAAGAAGAGAAATTTGTTAACATCGAGTATAGATTTAAGTGTCAGGAAGTCGTTTCTGAAAGTATTTGTATGGAGTGTAGCCATGTATGGAAGTGAAACATGGACGCTAACTAGCTTGGACAAGAAGAGAATAGAAGCTTTCGAAATGTGGTGCTACAGAAGAATGCTGAAGATAAGGTGGGTAGATCATGTAACTAATGAGGAGGTATTGAATAGGATTGGGGAGAAGAGAAGTTTATGGCACAACTTGACTGGAAGAAGGGATCGGTTGGTAGGACATGTTTTGAGGCATCAAGGAATCACAAATTTAGCATTGGAGGGCAGCGCGGAGGGTAAAAATCGTAGGGGGAGACCAAGAGATGAATACACTAAGCAGATTCAGAAGGTTGCTGTAAGTACTGGGAGATGAAGAAGCTAGCACAGGATAGAGTAGCATGGAGAGCTGCATCAAACCAGTCTCAGGACTGAAGACCACAACAACAACAAGCCTTGTCGGACCGAGAGCAGAGTCGCTATCGTATCTGATACACGCCCACTGACTTGGACCAATAAACGCGCGCTGCTAAAGAGCCGCTGAAGGACGCTGATGAACCGGCCGCGAAGCCCATCCGTTCTAGCAGCGAATATATAAATACATGCAGAACACTCTCACACGCGCTGTCGAAATCTATGGCTACTATCGCCACACGATGTCTGCACGTCTCTGCCAGGACAATCACGTCACGACAGTCTCCAGTGACTGCCTGGAAATTAACTGTTCCACCTGGCGAATTTTTCTCGGTGGAGAGGACACATGGTAAGAGAGGTTTGCAGCATGTCGCCAGTAACTGCCAAAACATCATGTAATCACTATTTAATAAGGTGATAGAGATTAGCGGGCAGTAGTAATTCCAGGAACCGGTTGATGAACGGAAAAACAATTCCCTAGCAAAAGCTTGTGGAATCGCAGTTGCAGACGTGATCAGTTCACTATACATTCCCGTCATTCGTCTACACATGAGACCACAAAACGAACTATAAAATTCATTAGCGATGCCGTCGATGCCTGGCGACTTGCAAAGCGCACCCCTGAAGACAGCGGTAGCGACCTCCTCCGAGGTGAAAGATTCCATTAAGGTAAACCCCTCTTCAAGCTTTAGAGCGCATGAAACATCCACTGTGATAGGATCGAAATTCAGGACGGCCCCACCATCGGCACGGTAGGCAGTAAAGCTATCGACAGTGTCCGTTTGACAGGTGACCCGCTGCGCACGTGCGGTGTCTGCAGTCATGCTCAATATGAAACATGGAGGGATTCTTCCACCACACCACATAAGGTCTGCTGGCACGTACCACAGCCCCCTGTAGTTTCGGGCGAGTAATCGCTGCCTTCACCCAACAAACTTCGGGCTCGTCAAGGAGAAAACCCGTGTGTGCTGCTCCGCCTTGCGGTCCTCACGGGAGGACCCTGTTGTACTCTGCCGGCTGCGCATTGGCCACACCTGGGCTGATGCACTGTTATTTATTGCGACGCGAGGACTCACCTCTCTGTCGCTGTGGTTCAGTGCTGATAGCGGTCCACATTTTGTTGGATTGTCGCTATTAACTACACTAAGACGTTTGCGCTGCCTCATACGATCCGTGCACTATTAACGGGTGACGCTGCCATGGCAGGCTTAGTTTTCAGTTTTACTCGCGCAGGGGCTTTTATCCCTCGATCTGAGAGTTCGTGTCTTTTTTTTTTTTTTTCTCATACGTCTGGCCTTTGGCGTAAGGAGTTGTAAAATACAATTGATCTCCCTATTCAGTTCACACCATAATTAAATTTTACAATCGAAGTGAATACTTCGTTATGAGACAGAGGCTGGGGAAACACAGTAATGTAGGATTATTAGAATTCCAGTACAATTCACTCATGCCACCTATTTCTCGCGCCCCGTCCGAATTCACAAACTAACGAAGCATATAGGATTAATTATTTGCAGGGTTACGAACACTACCGAATCGGTCCGCACTGTTCATGAAAGCATGTGGCAAGGGAAATCTGGCGAGTAACAGAAAGTGTTACTACCGACTTGGTCCACTGAGAATATGATGTTTGAGAAATCCGAAAACTGCAATAGTAGGCACGAACTGCATTCGGGGAAGAAGACTTGCCGACTAGTGAATCTTTTCAAGGAGTGGCGAAAGGGTACTTGGAATATGTGGTATACCGGCTTCTGTGTAACGAATACACATGACATCCGATAGTTGTACCAGAGACTGTGCACACATGCGAGCCACAGTCTGCATTGAGGAGAAACATCAGGACTCACGCCCAACATCAAAACGCAGTCTTTCCAACGACGCTTCACAAGAACACACGCAAGATAATTACTAATTTCCTCAATCTTAGTGTCTATTAGGTGTAGATGCTGTATAATGTATTACAGTATTTCAAACTCGACTTTACACTTACTAAATAAAATATACGCAATTATTTTAACGTATCATATGATATTTAATTCATTGCGAGTGGTTGCATGATTGTAAGATTTCAGCTTACATATGCGCGCTTATTGCCCAGTAATTCCCCAGTTTTGCCATAATGCTTTTGGCCCAATGTCACTTTGTCTTACAGTATACTAACTACACATTGGTGGGCGTAAAGCAAGGCCAAGTATTATAAAAATGGCTATGAGCACTATGCGGCTTAACTTCTGAGGTCATCAGTCGCCTAGAACTTAGAACTAATTAAACCTAACTAACCTAAGGACATCACACACATCCATGCCCGAGGCAGGATTCGAACCTGCGACCATAGCGGTCGCTCGGCTCCAGACTGTAGCGCCTAGAACCGCACGGCCACTCCGGCCGGCCAAGTATTATACATGTATCATACAATGTAAGCTTTCACGGTCGGTATTGTCTTCACTTAAAACTTCCTGGCTGATAGGCCGTGGTCGAAGTATAAAACTCTCCCTTGAGGTATCGTCTCCGACTGCGGGAGAAATCGTCGGAGGTACAGCGGCAAACTGCGAAGAGAACTCGAGAAAGCGCTGATTATATAGGCAGTTCAGAGGGCGCCGCTGTCATTCACGTGGCGTCGGCTATGAGATTGTCTCTGGCAATGCCAACACTCTCGATAGAAAGTAATCGATCATAAAGCTGACATCCAAATTTAATCCAGTTTAACACCTTCGTCTTTCCTGTTAAAATTATTACGGTGTTTATCAATCTCGATAGCCTCTCTATACATGCGTGCATAATAATGCGACGTTTTTGATATGACGCTCGTCTCGCTGAATTTTATTTCATGATCACCTTCCTGGTGAACATGTTCCGCTACGGCCGATTTATCCGTGTGACCGAGGCGGCAATTCCTCTTATGTTCAACAAGACGGGTGTTCACACTTCTCTTTGTGGTATCGATATAAACCTGTCCACAACTATAAGGAATTTTATATACCCCCGGTATAGCCAAATGGTGTCGTGCATTTTTTGGCGATCTTAAATATTCTTTTATTTTCCTGGTGGGTCTGAAAATAGTTTCCACCCCATACTTCCTTAAAACCTTCCCGATGCGATCTGTGACCTTAGTAATGAACGGAAGAAAAACTTTGCCCTTGGGCGACTGTTGGTCGTCGTTGCACCTGATTCTTTGCCTAGAGCGAAGTGGTCGATCTATACCCTTACTATAATAGCTATTCTTAGCATGGACAGAGGGAGCAGAGGAGTTGGATGCCTTCCTGACACATTTAAACAGCATTAATCCGAAAATCCGATTTACTATGGAGACGGAAAGGAATGGGCAATTGAATATCCTGGATGTGTCTGTAATTGAACGACGGGACGGAAAGTTGGGCCATAAGGTTTATAGAAAGGCCACACAGACTGATCGTTATCTACATAAAGATTCAATCCACCACCCTACACAAAAAAGAGGTGTAATGAAAATTTTGGTTTGCAGGGCGTACAAAATTTGTGAACCTGTTTATTTAAAAGATAACATTGAACATCTACAGTACACTTTCGTGATGAATTCTGGAACTCAATATGACGTTCGCCTTGATGACAGCTTCCTCGAAGGTTTCTTGGGGAATGGCAGCCTATTCCTCACGGAGTACTGAACTGAGGAGATGTCGGTCGGTGAGACCTGGCACGAAATCGGCGTTCTAAGACATCCCTAAGGTGTTCTGCACGATTCAGATGAGGACTCTGTGCACGCCAGTCCATTACAGGGATGTTACTGTCATTTAACCACTCCACCAGCCGGCCGGGGTGGCCGTGCGGTTCTAGGCGCTGCTGTCCGGAACCGCTGGACTGCTACGGTCGCAGGTTCGAAACCTGCCTCGGGCATGGATGTGTGTGATGTCCTTAGGTTAGTTAGGTTTAAGTAGTTCTAAGTTCTAGGGGACTGATGACCTAAGATGTTAAGTCCCATAGGGGTTCAGAGCCATTTGAACCAACCACTCCACCAAATGCCGTGCATTATGAACAGGTGCTCGATCGCATTGAAAGATGCAATCTCCATCCCCGAATTGCTCTTCAACAGTGGGAAGCAAGAGGGTGCTTAAAACATCATTGAAGGCCTGTGTTGTGATAAGGCACGCAAAACAACAGCAGGTGCAAGCATCATCCATGAAAAACATGTCAACACCATAACACTACCGTCTCCGAATTTTACAGTTGGCACTACACAAGCTGGCAAATGACTTTCACCGGGCATTCGCCATACCCACACCTTGCCGTCGGATCGCCACATTGTACACCGAGTTTTTTTAACTCCATACAACATTTTCCCACTGTTAAATCGTCCAATGTTTAAGCTCCTTACATCAAGCCGGACGTCGTTTGGCATTTACCGGCGTGATGTGTGACTTACGAGCAGCCGCTCGACCATGAAATCCAAGTTTTCCCACCTCCCGCCTAACTGTCATAGTATTTGCAATGGATACTCATACAGTTTCGAATTCCTGTGTGATGATCTGGACAGATTCACATTACGACCCTCTTCAAGTGTCGGCGGTGTCTGTCGGTCAACAGACAGGTTTTGCCTATACGCTTTTGTGCTGTACGTGTCGCTTCACATTTCCGTTTCACTATCACTTCGGAAACAGTGGACCTAGGGATGTTTAGGAGTGTGGCAATCTCCATTAAAGACGTATGATACAAGTGACAAGTACTCTCTCACGATGTAAAATGACTGCTGAGGTCGCTGATATGGAGTACCTGGCAGTAGTTGGCAGCACAACGCACCTAAAATGAAAAACGTATGTTTTTGGGGGTGTTCCCATACTTTCGACCACATAGTGAATGTGAGCTACAGTGATATATTTTTCTAGCTTCACTCAGCGTCCTGTAGTTGGGCGCCGCCCTTGCTCGCCACCACTAGTCGAGCCTCTGCAGTCCGGCCGTCCTGTGTAAGCATCCAGCAGCAACCGGGGAGGCAGAAAACACTGTGATTCCGCAGCGGCGCTGGTGCGACGGCAGCCGACTGCAGCGGCGCCCGCCCCCGGCTGGCTGGCTGTTATTGCAGCTGATAGCGCGCCACTTAACAAAAACACCGGCCCTCTGAAAGCCCGCGGCTTTTAGTGCTGCTCGTTCATTTCCCTCGCAGAGATCCAGCCGCCTCAGCCAGTGTCCTACGCCCTACGTCACCCGCGGGCAGAAGTGACCTTTCGTACAGTTGCACCGCCTCTCGCTGCACGGCGGGAAAAATCTACATCACCGCCTCGTATTCGTTCTGGCAATAAACTGGGTGGTCGGCGCTTGTAATAGTCCACTTACATACTTGTCTTACTTCTCCCTAAAGTACAGTGCTATTACAAATGACTGAAGTGATATCATAAATTCACTGTAGCTCCATTCATTGACAAATGGTCACGACACAATACAGATACGTAGAAAAACTCATAAAGTTTTGTTCGGCTGAAGCCGCACTTCAGGTTTCTGCCGCCAGAGCGCTCGAGAGCGCAGTCAAACAAAATGGCGACAGGAGCCGAGAAAGCGTATGTCGTGCTTGAAATGCACGACACTTCAGGACGAAATTCAACAAAGATCCACCAACTGCTAACTCCATTCGGCGATGGTATGCGCAGTTTAAAGCTTCTGGATGCCTCTGTAAGGGGAAATCAACGGGTCGGCCTGCAGTGAGCGGCGCGGTTGAAACAGCTCGTGGAAGAGGATGCGTTCAGTGCGAAACTTGTTTTCAGTGATGAAGCAACATTTTCTCTTAATGGTGAAGTGAATAGACACAATGTGCGAATCTGGGCGGTAGAGAATCCTCACGCATTCGTGCAGGAAATTCGCAATTCACCAAAAGTTAACGTGTTTTGTGCAATCTCACGGTTTAAAGTTTACGGCCCCTTTTTCTTCTGCGAAAAAAACGTTACAGGACACGTGTATCTGGACATGGTGCAAAATAGGCTCATGCCACAACTGGAGACCGACAGCGCCGACTTCATCTTTCAACAGGATGGTGCTCCACCGCACTTCCATCATGATGTTCGGCATTTCTTAAACAGGAGATTGGAAAATCGATGGATCGGTCGTGGTGGAGATCATGATCAGCAATTCATGTCATGGCCTCCACGCTCTCCCGACATAACCCCATGCGATTTCTTTCTGTGGGGTTATGTGAAAGATTCAGTGTTTAAACCTCCTCTACCAAGAAACGTGCCAGAACTGCGAGCTCGCATCAACGATGCTTTCGAACTCATTGATGGGGACATGCTGCGCCGAGTGTGGGAGGAGCTTGATTATCGGCTTGATGTCTGCCGAATCACTAAAGGGGCACATATCGAACATTTGTGAGTGCCTAAAAAAAACATTTTGTGTTTTTGTATGTGTGTGCAAAGCATTGTGAAAATATCTCAAACAATAAAGTTATTGTAGAGCTGTGAAATCGCTTCAATCATTTGTAATAACCCTGTATTAATGTAATAAGGAAAAGAGAAGGCTATGATCCTTAAAAGTATCATCCAGTCTTGTACTCTCAAATTATGCCAAAAATTTATTTTTAACTGTTTTTGCTGCGTCATCCGAACAAGACACAGCAGGAGCAAAAGCACCACAGGCGCGAAGATGCGAACTGGTGACAGTGCAACAGAGACTCCTCACTTGGGCAAGTTCCACCAGCGCCACGGGCGGCTCGAGTACTATCTGCCAATGACCAAACGACAATTGACAGAAGCCTACTCGGAAGCCGGGACAGCAGCTCACCCCCACTTTGTTATATTTCTTCGCCTGGGACTGACTTATATAGGGAACGTCGTTTAGTGAACTCTTAGAAGTGAACAAACAGTTGTTGTAAATTGCATTGCTATGTACGGTGAAGTTTACCTACTGATATTTGCACTTAGCCACTGAGGGTCTTTTTTGTGTTACACTACATTGTACTGTTGCAGACTTCATTATTCAACAAGTCACAAAGATAAGTGAACCTTTTTAACTCGTTTGTGTGGCTTCGTTACTAAGTTGTTGGTGTGTTGTAGAACCTTAGTTCTCCTATCCTGTTACCTGTCCCTGGGGCATAGCTGTGTAATATTGGAAGGGAGAAATTGTCTTAGCGGTTTACTATTGCCGAAGCCGTTTCACGAACTCACAAACTCGGCCTACCGTAACAACAGTGGCAGCAGCCCCAGCAATAGTGACGAGGCCTTAACAAAACTGACCACGAGGATTTACAAAAGTTTGCAGGATAGTTGTTATTTATTGTATAGATAAATGAATAGATAGCAGCTCTGCTGCAAAGAATTAAAATGTATCTCCTCGGGTTGTTAAAGATAGTTGAGGGGTGGGAGGAGCATGACAACTCGGAAAAAATATTTCTCTTAATCTGACTGTAAAAATCTGTTGCGTTTTACAACTGACCAAGTCACCATTCAGGATCGCAATCTGGGGATGGAACACGTGGATGACTGATACGATGGCGACAGAGACGAAAAAGGCGGCAGAGGGAAATATATCCACAGCCAGCCGTTACTTCCTCAAGACATAACTTCGTGACACAGGTCTCAAGCCTACGTAGAACGATAGAACAAGAGTTACTCCAGTGACATGGCGCAAACATCCAGGAAATTAACTACTCAGATACTGAAGCACATATACCACCTACAGAGACATGCTTGGGCATATGTGCAGATGCTACCCAAGCCGGCACATTGTGCTGTTGTATTTGACCACGAACGGTCCCTGTGCAATGTACTCAATTCGTAGTTAGTGTCAGACGTGGTCGGAGCAACGTTCCGCCTAGTTGTGACAGTAGTAAAAAAAAAAAATGTTCAAATGTGTGTGAAATCTTATGGGACTTAAGTGCTTAGGTCATTAGTCCCTAAGCTTACACACTACTTAACGTAAATTATCCTAAGGACAAACACACACACTCATGCCCGAGGGAGGACTCGAACCTCCGCCGGGACCAGCCGCACAGTCCATGACTGCAGCGCCTAAGACCGCTCGCCTAACCCCGTGCGGCGTGACAGTAGTATGTCAGAGACAAGTGAATTAGAAGGGAGCAAATTGTTGTCGCTCGTATGGTGTGTGTGTCCAATCTGGCATTTTAAGAGGCACCGTAACGAAGATCTATATCGTATACAGGGAAAGCAGAGAAAAACAGCGGGAACCAATGTGTGTGTGCTGAGTCATGGCCCAGTCATTGGAGAGGAGTGTGACGAAAAGTCACTGCACAACTGAATGTCATACTCGCGAAACCTGTCAGCACGAAAACAACACGTTTGGAAGGTAGGAGACGAGATACTGGCAGAACTAATGCTGTGAGGACGGGGCATGAGTCGTGCTTGGGTAGCTCAGATGGTAGAGCACTTGCCCGCGAAGGGCGAAGGTCCCGAGTTCGAGTCTCGGCCCGGCACACACTTGCAATCTGCCAGGAAGTTTCATATCAGCGCACACTCCGCTGATGAGTGAAAATCTCATTCTGGAAACATGAACGAAACTCCAAAACCACTCATCACTGACTCAAACGCTCGTAACAGGAAAATTTAGTGCTGAAGCTACAATACCTGGACCGTGAAACAATGGATGACCGTCATCTGGTACAATAAGCCTTGTTTCACAAAGTTTCCAACTTTTGGCCGAGTTTCCTGCCTTACAGTGAAACATAGCGAGGGTTCGGTGACAACTCGGGAAGCCATATTGCGATATTTCATCGACCACATGGCTACTATGCAAAATCTGCTAATGATTATTAGAGCATTTTGCCCGATCATGTCTGTGCAAAGGTACAGTGTTTGTTCTCCAGTGGTGATGCTGTGTTCCAAAATTACTCGGCGCCGATGACACAGCTCGTAAAGTCCAGGACTGGTTACGTGAGAACGGCGATAAATCGTCGCATATCTCCTGGCCGCTACAGTCACCCGATCTAAATGTTATCGAGCCCTTGCGGTCTACTATGGTGAGAGGATGCCTGATCGTCATCTTCCTGTATCATCGTTGCCTTAACTTGTCACTATTTTGCGGTACGAGTGGTAAATGATTCCCTTGCAGACCATACAGGACCCGCAATTACTCACTCTGGGACGGCTGGAAGCTGTTTTAAGAAATGGTTCAAATGGCTCTGAGCACTACGGGACTTCTGAGGTTGGGTTGGGTTGTTTGTGGGAAGAGATCAAACTGCGAGGTCATCGGTCTCATCGCATCAGGGTAGGACGGGGAAGGAAGTCGGCCGTGCCCTTTCAAAGCAACCATCCCGCCATTTTCCTGGAGCGATTTAGGGAAATCACGGAAAACCTAAATCAGGATGGCCCGATGCGGGATTGAACCGTCGTCCTCCCGAATGCGAGTCCAGTGTGCTAACCATTGCGCCACCTCGCTGGGTAAACTTCTGAGGTCATCAGTCCCCTAGAACTCAGAACTACTGAAACCTAACTAACCTAAGGACATCACACACATCCATGCCCGAGGCAGGATTTGAACCTGCGTCCATAGCGATCGCGCGGTTCCAGACTGTAGCGCCTAGAACCGCTCGGCCACTCCAGCCAGCGGAAGCTGTTTTAAACGCCAACGGTTTTTCTACACCGTGTTAGCCATGGTCATGCGTTGTATGTTTTGTGCTGCCATATTTTTGTCCTAACGTTGTATAATTACATATGATATGACATAACACAAATAGGCATAAGCAACGGCGAGCCCCATGTGTGTTGTGTATTACAAGTCGTGAAATTCCTTCAAACTATACTTCACAGTAGTTCCATGCCGGCCGGACTGGCCGTGCGCTTCTAGGCGCTACAGTCTGGAGCCGAGCGACCGCTAAGGTCGCAGGTTCGAATCCTGCCTCGGTCATGGATGTGTGTAATGTCCTTAGGTTAGTTAGGTTTAATTAGTTCTAAGTTCTAGGCGACTGGTGACCTCAGAAGTTAAGTCGCATAGTGCTCAGAGCCATTTGAACCAACCAGTAGTCCATTCTGCAACTAGTCAATTAAGCGTATTTTCTATCAAGGCTGTTTACGACTGTATAAATCACAGAGAAGAAATTTATAGTTGATAAGCAATGTTGCACTGGTCCCTAACTTTATGTAGACATAGTTCTCGTATGCATTTCAGCAATTCTTCCAATTACACAATCAGATTTGCTCATAATTTTTCTAAACATCATTGGAAGAGCATCAATGTAAATAAAGACTTTTTAAAAATTATAACACTCTTGACCGCCTACAAACACTTATTAAAATGGTGACTGGTTTCAGTCAAGGTAAGGTCCTCTTCAGACCAATCAGCAATAGCGGCTGGTGGAGATGGTAAAGGAGCAGATACGGTATGCTGACATAAGAACGTCGACGTGTCTCAACATAATGTAACTGCCCAGTTCACCATCTTCATCTTCGGCCATTGGAGATTGGTTTGAAGATGGCCTTACCTTCACTGAAATTAGTCAACGTCTTACTAAATGTTTTGTAACCTGTCAAGTGTGTTTTAATTTTTAACTTACAATTTCTTAATTTATAGAAAATAAAAAAAATTCCTTACGATGCAGCATCTCACAGCTTACTCGGCCTGCACCAGTATCTTACACAGTACATAATAACATTAATGAACAGCTATGACCTTTTGCTCTCTTTTCCAAGGAATCTGTTTGCAACCAACAAGCCGGCCGAAGTGGCCGTGCGGTTAAAGGCGCTGCAGTCTGGAACCGCAAGACCGCTACGGTCGCAGGTTCGAATCCTGCCTCGGGCATGGATGTTTGTGATGTCCTTAGGTTAGTTAGGTTTAACTAGTTCTAAGTTCTAGGGGACTAATGACCTCAGCAGTTGAGTCCCATAGTGCTCAGAGCCATTTGAACCATTTGCAACCAACAAAATAAATGTGGTAAGTGGATGGCAGTTACACAGGATAGATTTTTTCCTTGGCCCAATTGCCATTTAGCTTCTAAAAGCAGATAAGTTAAAGATGTGTAAGTGAATTAGTAACGGGATTTTTTGCTCTTCTCCATATGTTGACAACACTGACGAAACAATCAAATGCCTTAACCTCAGAGTTATTCTTGTGCGTTGGATCTGTTGGTTCTATGATTGTCCTCATTCGTAGTGTCTTTACGGCCCACTCTCCATATGCACAAAGCTAGAAATGAGGAATGTAATGGCGCTTGCATTTCTCTGAAGCGACTAAAGCTTTGGTAATTAATCGCACAATGCAGCAGAAGTACGGTCATAGCTGTCGGGGGGGATACACCACATTTCTGACAGGAATAATGTACATAAGACTGGAAAAGATGTTAGATGACGTTCAGTTTGGCTTCAGTAAAGGTAAAGGCCCCGGAAAGGCAGTTCTGACGCTGGGGTTGATAATGGAAGGAAGACTGAAGAAAAATCAACAAACGTTCATACGATTCGTTTTAGACCGTAGAATGGTGCAAAGTGTTCGAAATTCCAAGAAAAATAGGGGTAAAGTAGAGGGAAAGACGGGGAATATACAATATGTACAAGAACCAAGAGGGAGCAATAAGACTGGAAGACGAGGAACGAAGTTCTTGGATTAAAAAGGAGTCTGCTCACTCTACCCATCAAAGAAGCAGTGATGGAAACAAATGAAAGTTTCGTGCGTAGGAATAAAATTCAAGGTGAAAGGGTATGAATGATTAGATTTGCTGACGACATTTCTGTGCTCTGTGAAAGAGAATATCAATTACAGGATCTGCTGAATGGAATGAACAGTCTAGCGAGTACAGAATACTGAGAATAAGCAGGAAAAAGACGAATGTAATTAGGTGTAGCAGAAATGAGAGCAGCGAGATATTTAAAATCAGGATTGATGGTGACGAAGTAGATGAAGTTAAGGAATTCTGTATCTTGGAAGGAAAGTAACGCATAACGGACGGCGCAAGCAGGATACATGAAGCAGATCCAGACTAGCAAGACGGGCATTCCTGGCCAAGAGAAACCTACTAGTACCAAACATAGGTCTTAATTTGAAGAAGAAATTTCTCAGAATATACGTTTTTACGTTTTGAGCGCAACGTTACATGGCAGTGAGGCATTGACTGTGGAAAATTCGGAACAGAAGAGAATCAGAATTTTTGAGATTTGAGTCAACGTAAGAACGTTGAAACTTAGGTAGCCGGCCGAAGTGGCCGTGCGGTTAAAGGCGCTTCAGTCTGGAACGGCGAGACCGCTACGGTCGCAGGTTCGAATCCTGCCTCGGGCATGGATGTTTGTGATGTCCTTAGGTTAGTTAGGTTTAACTAGTTCTAAGTTCTAGGGGACTAATGACCTCAGCAGTTCAGTCCCATAGTGCTCAGAGCCATTTTTTTGAAACTTAGGTGGACTGATAAGGTAATAAATTGCCAGATCCTTTACGGAATCGACGAGAAAAGGAATATACAGGGTGAGTCACCTAACGTTACCGCTGGATATATTTCGTAAATCACATCAAATACTGACGAACCGATTCCACAGACCGAACGTGAGGAGAGGGGCTAGTGTAATTGTTTAATACAAACCATACAAAAATGCACGGAAGTATGTTTTTTAACACAAACCTACGTTTTTTTAAATGGAACCACGTTAATTTTGTTAGCACATCTGAACATATAAACAAATACGTAATCAGCGCCGTTTGTTGCATAGTAAAATGTAAATTACATCCGTAGATATTGTAACCTAAAGTTGACGCTTGAAACCTCCGACGTTCAGTTAAGTGTTGTAACAAACACGGGCCACGGTCGGCGAGCAGCATCTGCAGGGACATGTTTACGATGACGACCGTGTTTAAGAGTGTGGCTGTAGTGCACTGTTGTGGTTTGGTCTAGCTGTCGCAGTGTCTGCATGTAGCGCTTGCTGCTCTTGTTATTCTGCATTCGTCTCCGCACGCAGACCAACTGTAGTACACCGTGTTACCAGACGTCTGTGATAGTGTAGTGTTGTAGGAACTGTGACCATGGTGTATTCGAACTCTGAAAAGGCGGAGATGATACTCATCTATGGCGAGTGTCGACGAAATGCAGCTGAAGCCTGCAGGGTGTATGCAGAACGGTACCCGGACAGAGAGCATCCAACGTGACACACATTGCAAAACATCTACCGCCAACTGTATGCAACAGGTATGGTCGTAGCACGCAAACAGGTCCGTAACAGGCCCGTCACAGGAGAAGCGGGTGCAGTTGGTGTGTTAGCTGCTGTTGCCATGAAACCACACATGAGTACACGGGACATTGCGACAACCGGTGGACTGAGTCAAAATAGGGTCATGCGCATACTGCATCGTCACCGCTTTCACCCGTTTCATGTGTCGCTACATCAGCAGTTACATGGTGATGACTTTAATCATCGAGTGCAGTTCTGTCAATGGGCATTAACAGAGAATGCGTTGCAGTTCTACCTGTTTACCGATGAAGCGGGTTTCACAAACCACGGGGCAGTGAATCTACGGAACATGCATTACTCGTCCGTGGACAATCCTCGCTGGCTCAGACAGGTAGAGCGACAGCGACCGTGGACTGTAAATGTATGGTGCGGAATCATTGGCAACCACCTCATTGGTCCTCACTTCATTGCAGGGGCCCAAACAGCTGCAACATACATCGTGTTTCTACAGAATGATCTGCCAAAGTTGCTCGAAAATGTCCCACTGGAAACGCGTCGACGTATGTGGTATAAGCATGATGGTGCACCTGCACATTCCGCAATTAACACTAGGCTGAGCCTTCACAGGATGTTCGACGGGCGTTTCATAGGACTTAGAGGACGCATAAATTGGCCAGCCCGTTCTCCTGATCTTACACCTCTGGACTTCTTTCCGTGGGGTACGTTAAAGGAGAATGTGTACCGTGATGTGGCTACAACCCCAGAGGATATGAAACAACGTATTGTGGCAGCCAGCGGCAACATTACACCAGATGTACTGCGGCGAGTACGACATTCATTACGCCAGCGATTGCAATTGTGTGCAGCAAATGATGCCCACCACATTGAACATCTCTTGGCCTGATATGTCGGGACACACTCTATTCCACTCCGTAATTGAAAACGGAAACCACGTGTGTACATGTACCTCACCCCACATGGTAATGTTAGCATGTGGACGTAATGTGCTGTTCCAGTCTCTTCTGTACCTAAGGCCCATCGCCGTTCCCTTTGGATCTCTACGTAATTCGGTGCTCTCCGATACACACGATCGAACAGCGGAGGAGTGGTATTCAAGCGTCAACTTTAGGTTACAATATCTCCGGATGTAATTAACATTTTACAATGCAACAAACGGCACTGATTACGTATTTGTTTATATGTTCAGATGTGCTAACAAAACTAACGGGGTTCCATTAAAAAAACGTAGGTTTGTTTTAAAAAACATACTTCCGTGCATTTTTGTATGGTTTGTATTAACCAATTACACTAGCCCCTCTCCTCACGTTCGGTCTGTGGAATCGATTCGTCAGTATTTGATGTGGTTTACGAAATATATCCAGCGGTAATGTTAGGTGACTCACCCTGTGTACATTATTCTGACAAGAAGAGACAGGATGATAGGAAATCTATTAAGACATCTGGGAAGAACTTTCACGATATTGTGGAACTGTAGAGAGTACAAACTGTAGAAGAAGACAGTGGCGAGAATACTTCCAGCAAATAACTGAGGACGTAAGTTGCGACTGCTGCTCTCACATGAAACATGTGACACAGAGAGGAATTCGTGGTAAGCCGCTTCAGACCATTCGGAGAACTGGTGAAATTAAAAAAAAAAAAAAAAAAAAAAAAAAAGTACTCTGAAAGTTGGCGTGTAGCTCTCTGGTTCTGGACCGAAGAGTGGTTCACGTCATGCACGAAGCGCACTACAACGCTGATACAGTTGGGAGACGATTCGTAGCGATGGTCATGCCACATCAGATATTGCGCATGAATCGATCATTAAGTATGTTTCAGCATTTGAAATTAACAAAAAACTTTGTCTGTCCATTTTGGCCTGGGGGCACATCGGCTGGTACGTATTTCTTGATTCAGAAAACTTCACCAACAGCCGTATGTTTTGGATAATTTTATTTTGTATCTCAAATGCTACCAGTTTTGGCAACTCAATATTGCCATTTTCAGGTTCTATACGCTATTATCAAATAAACCATTTTATCGAGTGCTTCCATAAAACTGGCATCGTAAACATTATGCAACAGATTCCTGTGAACGGGTCACAGGAATCTGTTGCATAACGTCACGTCGATTACGACATCGCCGGCCCCGATGGCCCATCGGTTCTAGGCGCTGCAGTCTGGAACCGCGTGACCGCTACGGTCGCAGGTTCGAATCCTGCCTCGGGCATGGATGTCTGTGAGGCCCTTAGGTTAGTTAGGTTTAAGTAGTTGTAAGTTCTAGGGGACTGATGACCTCAGAAGTTAAGCCCAATAGAGCTCAGAGCCATTTGATTACGTCATCATTAGAGATGGATGCCACTCAGTCTTCTCATGGCACCCTACGACATAACGTTCGAAGAATCACAGCACTTCTGATTATGGCCACGGGGAGGGTATGTGTGGAACATTGATGTACTCTTACTAGATAATTCATTAAGTTGCACTGTTGGTGGTATTTTATTCACGTGTTCGAGTGCGGAATATTACACGGTCCAGTCACGTTAATGAGACCACCGCCCCTGATCGAGGTCAACATACAGGAGCCAGCTACAAAAGACATGTGGCAGCACTAACAGTGGAGGGATTATAAAGTGCGTCAGGGCGAAACGGAAAACAGTGCAGTCACTGCATAATGCGTAAACGGAGCCTGATCATTGGCTTTCGGACCAAGGGTGGAAGTATTTCCAAATGGACTAAATCTATGAACTGTTCGCGTGCCGTGGTGGTTAAAGTATACTGAGGACGGGAAAAGGGCGCTGCCCAGAACTGGAGCCGATTAAACTGGCCATAGATGACATGGGTGAGTGACGGCTGCTGGCACGTGTACGGGCGAACAGGAGTGTGACTGTTGAGCAGCTGACCACTCAGATGAACAGTCTCTCCTCAAAGACTGTTATGCGGACGTTGCTGCTTACGGTGCCTGCCTGGTGGCCGCCACTCTTCGACGAAGATGACCGCAATTTGCACTCCAGTAGCGCACCTGGAAGGCCACTGAGGAGTCACAGGTGACTCTTTCAAATGCCAGACGGCCGTTGGCGTGTATGGCGTGAAACGTCTGACAGGAATAACACTGAAACAATCGCCGGAAGGATCCAAGCCGGAAGAGACGGCGTTATGATCTGGTAAATGTTTTCGTGGTGTGCCTTGGATGATTTCGTCGTTCAAATGGCTCTGAGCGCTATGGGACTTAACATCGGAGGACATCAGTCCCCTAGAACTTAGAACTACAGGGTTACTACAAATGATTGAAGCGATTTCACAGCTCTACAATAACTTTATTATTTGAGATATTTTCACAATGCGTTGCACACACATACAAAAACTCAAAAAGGTTTTTTAGACACTCACAAATGTTCGATATGTGCCCCTTTAGTGATTCGACAGACATCAAGCCGATAATCAAGTTCCTCCCACATTCGGCGCAGCATGTCCCCATCAATGAGTTCGAAAGCATCGTTGATGCGAGCTCGCAGTTCTGGCACGTTTCTTGGTAGAGGAGGTTTAAAGACTGAATCTTTCATATAACCCCACAGAAAGAAATCGCATGGGGTTAAGTCGGGAGAGCGTGGAGGCCATGACCTGAATTGTTGATCATGATATCCACCACGACCGATCCATCGGTTTTCCAATCTCCTGTTTAAGAAATGGCGAACATCATGATGGAAGTGCGGTGGAGCACCATCCAGTTGAAAGATGAAGTCGGCGCTATCGGTCTCCAGTTGTGGCATGAGCCAATTTTACAGCATGTCCAGATACACGTGCCCTGTAACGTTTTTTTCGCAGAAGAAAAAGGGGCCGTAAACTTTAAACCGTGAGATTGCACAAAACACGTTAACTTTCGGTGAACTGCGAATTTGCTTCACGAATGCGTGAGGATTCTCTACCTCCCAGATTCGCACATTGTGTCTGTTCACTTCACCATTACGAAAAAATGTTGCTTCATCACTGAAAACAAGTTTCGCACTGAACGCATCCTCTTCCATGAGCTGTTTATTGCAACCGCGCAGAAAATTCAAAACGTTTCACTTTGTCATCGGGTGTCAGGGCTTGTAGCAATTGTAAACGGTAAGGCTTCTGCTTTAGCCTTTTCCGTAAGATTTTCCAAACCGTCGGCTGTTGTACGTTTAGCTCCCTGCTTGCTTTATTCGTCGACTTCCGCTGGCTACGCGTGAAACTTGCCCGCACGCGTTCAACCGTTTCTTCGCTCACTGCAGGCCGACCCGTTGATTTCCCCTTACAGAGGCATCCAGAAGCTGTAAACTGCGCATACCATCGCCGAATGGAGTTAGCAGATGGTGGATCTTTGTTGAACTTCGTCCTGAAGTGTCGTTGCACTGTTATGACTGACTGATGTGAGTGCATTTCAAGCACGACATACGCTTTCTCGGCTCCTGTCGCCAATTTGTCTCACTGCGCTCTCGAGCGCTCTGGCGGCAGAAACCTGAAGTGCGGCTTCAGCCGAACAAAACTGTATGAGTTTTTCTACTTATCTGTAGTGTGTCGTGACCATATGTCAATGATTGGAGCTACAGTGATTTTATGAAATCACTTCAATCATTTGTAATAGCCCTGTACTGAAACCTAACTTACCTAAGGACATCACACACATCCATGCCCGAGGCAGGATTCGAACCCGCGACCGTAGCAGTAGCGCGGTTCCGGACTGAAGCGCCTAAAACCGCTCAGCCACAGCGGCCGACTGTTTCGTCGTTCTCGAAGGTACAAGAGATCAACTGAAGTTTGCACCTATCCTTGTGGACCATGTCCATCCTTGCATGTAGTTAGCTTTCCCTCGGCACGACAGCCTCTATCAGCAGGACAACGCAGTGTCTCGCCCAGCTGGCAAAGTATGCGCGTTGTTTGGAAGAACGCTAGGATGGGTGTACCGCACTCACTTGGGTGTAAAACTCCCCGGATTTATACCCAGTCGAGAATCTGTCTGTTTACATCGCTCAGGCTGTTAGCGCCGTAGATGGTAAAGTGAGAAAACTGTCGCAGCAGGCTGCACAACCCTGCGGTACCTTGTAGAGCATCAATGACTCTCTTGCGCACGTACCGCATCGGTCCGCGTTACAAAAGATGATTATTCAGGCTTTCGACAGGTCGTCACGTAACTGTGACTGGGCAGTGTCAAATTTGTTCTTGAGATACACTTGCGTCAGTCCATGTTTAACGACACTTTGAAGCACACAGAGTCATAGAAAACGTAGGCATATAATCAAACAGTAGTGATATATATGTCTTCACTGTATAATTTGTCTTCAACCTGGATACACGCACAAACTGAGATATTTTATCTTACAGTACATATCACTACTTGTTTTCGATGTTTTGGAACACTTTACGTTCATAGCTGTTTGGAATGAATTGGACTGTAACAAGCTGGTATCAAAATGAAATTGCATGGTTTCGAAATAAATCATGTGAATTAACCACCAACAATAAAACATACTAGTGGATTATCCATTATCAGTATAATAATGAAATACAGCTGGACGGCTGCAGGAACCAATGCAAGAAGCCGGCCGGAGTTGCCGTGCGGTTCTAGGCGCTACAGTCTGGAATTGAGCGCCTCGGGCATGGATGTGTGTGATGTCCTTAGGTTAGTTAGGTTTAATTAGTTCTAAGTTCTAGGCGACTGATGACCTCAGAAGATGGCTCTGAGCACTATGGGACTTAACATCGATGGTCATCAGTCCTCTAGAACTTGTAACTACTTAAACCTAACTAAGCTAAGGACATCACACACATCCATACCCGAGGTAGGATTCGAACCTGCGACCGTAGCAGTCGCGCGGTTCCGGACTGAAGCGCCTAGAGCCGCTCGGCCACCGCGGCTGCCGATGACCTCAGAAGTTAAGTCGCATTGTGCTCAGAGCCATTTGAACCAATGCATGAAGCTGAATCTCGAAAAACAGATGGTGGTGGTGGTGATGATTTAAAGGGAGTCTATTGCGTGGTTATCAGTCCGTGGAACACAGCAATCCCGGGAAGATAGTTTGAGCAACGTAGACATAAAACCTTACAATGGTTGTCGCTCGCTGCCTTCCGGTTAGAATAATGTACTTCATTTCAATCAAGAGTAAATGAGTTTCACATTTTCGGCATCCGTTTCGGAGCACCCATTACTTTTGTTTTAGAAAACGGCCGGTGCGCAACGAGAGATGTCGGCCCAAGAGAAATTGCAGCAGCGGTCCCTGGCGCACGTAGTTGCCATGCCTGTGCAGCTGGGCGGAAAACGCTTCATTTCACGCATCAGTGGCCACGGGGCCGAGCCCTGCCCTGATGGCCACCAATCCTGGAGGCAACTGGAACTCCAGGTCTCTGCAAAAGCGGCACGTGTACCGGCAAAAACGTGTCTCCGATATGATTTAGACACCCCATTCACATCTGAGTTCTGATCATTTTGAAGACATTCCATTTGAATGTCATATGACAGCTCTCCATTGAAATTTATCACAATCTGTAGTTTAACTGTTAGTAAGCTTATTAATTATGTTTTAACCCGTTGCGTTTCTTTTCTTTCACCCTGACTCATTACGATTCTGCTCTACTTCTTCTGTAGTTTCACTCTAACGAAGGACTGTATTTAACCCGCTGACTTCGCATTACGCTACCTCGAATACCACTTCATCTATTCATTTCTTTTACATCCTCTCTTTCAATGTCCAATTCCTTCATTACCTACAAGGGGAAAATCCCTCACATTTTCTTCTCTATATTTTGTCATCCCTCCGATATAATCTTAACATTATAATTATTCCTTAGAGAACCAAATAAAATTTCCAGAGCAAGTGGCGTTCCTTTTTAATTTTTCAAAAATTACTACTTTTCTTCTGTATTTTGTGGGATTCCACATTTGGAATTGCCGTGCCGAGGCAAATTGAGGTGATCGCTTGTTTCTTTTTGCATTATGTGTGAGGCCTACAGTGCACTTTAAGGGGGTTATACAGATACCATTTAGTTCATGGGCGGCTGGTGAGAAAACCCGAAAAGCATGGCTTTTGGGTACCAGAACTGAGCCACCGATTACAAGACGGCTTAGCACAGAAAACTTTTACGGTACATTCCTAAGATCCCGATATCGAACAACCTTAAAAATTTTCTTTATATCTTGATCCATTTCCGAGATACAGAGATTCGAAGTTACCCAACTTGCACATGTAAAAGGCGCACGGAATACCAGGTGTGCGGCGAAAACGTAGTTTATAAAGTGACGTAGGACGGCGATATATTAGGACATAGCATTAACCTCCAGCTAACCTAACGAGCAAGTTGCCTATAAAGAGCCAAACAAAGCAAGTGAAAAGCACTAACAACAATGATTGGTTTTGTGAAATTCGTCAAAGTCGATCAGTGAAAGACATGATTCAGTGCATGGCATATACGAAGTGAGTGTACGAAAATTCGCTGGAGTTAGGAAGTAATCTAAGAGATACTTCTGTTTTAATTGCAGATAGACTGTAACCCTGCGTTATGGAAATCAGTTTGAACTAAGTCATAATTTATCCACAGTTGTACGTAATGGAAATGATTTTATGTAGTAACCCAAATTTCACATAGTTTCATAATAACGTCATTTGAGAATTGTGCTGCATTTCAATATTGGTCTAGTTTAGATTATTTCTTGTACAGAATAAACATTCTTCGTTCATATTACAATTAATTTCCTCTTAACCATCCGTTTATTTTCTTTGTGGCCATAATAAAATCCACACAAACGTTGTATACTCGAATAAGAGGTATTTAACCACAAAATTTCGTATAAACATCCAATGGCCCTTCATGAAAATTCAAGTGGTTCATTGATGGAAACGGGTATCCATAGATGGGCCTTACGAAAAATATTTCAGCATTTCTGCTGATACTGCTTAAGTTATTTTAGGAATAATCATCAGACACTTCAATACAACCTGAAGAAATCTGCAGTTAAGTTTCAAAACATTTGAAACATTGTATTTCCTTCAATTCTAGACAAAAGTGATGCGGTCAACTGATGGAAACTTTACCATAAATCTAACAATTGTGTCCATGAAAGGGTTTAAACGGGACTTTTGTCCTCACAATCGAGGAGCTTTCGGTGAACTACTTGCTGCTGCGAACAGTGGAAGAAAGCAAAAAAATTGAAATTTGTGATAAAGTCTGATGGGACCAAACTGTTGAGGTCATCGGTCTCTAAGCTTACACACTACTTAATCCAACTTAACTAATTCACGCTAAGGACGACACACACAACCATGCCCGAGAGAGGACTCGAACCTCCGACGGGGGAAGCTGAAAGAAAGCGTATACCAAATTCTGCATGTGAAGTTTGGAGAAGAACAAACTGGTAATGTCAGAAGAGCCGTTGGACGACGAATCGAGCAAATTTTCAAGTAATCAAGAGCCGCGAATTCACCATCGAGCTATAGCTAGCAGATGACAAACATTCTGCCACCAGGATGCGGGAGTTTGGTGTTGTTTGAATATATGAAGCGGTGTGGTTTCGTCCTACTTAGCTATTGCTGTGTTATGCTGGAGGTAGGTCAGTCATTTCTTCGACGATTTGGGATCTGCAATATATATACACTCCTGGAAATTGAAATAAGAACACCATGAATTCATTGTCCCAGGAAGGGGAAACTTTATTGACACATTCCTGGGGTCAGATACATCACATGATCACACTGACAGAACCACAGGCACATAGACACAGGCAACAGAGCATGCACAATGTCGGCACTAGTACAGTGTATATCCACCTTTCGCAGCAATGCAGGCTGCTATTCTCCCATGGAGACGATCGTAGAGATGCTGGATGTAGTCCTGTGGAACGGCTTGCCATGCCATTTCCACCTGGCGCCTCAGTTGGACCAGCGTTCGTGCTGGACGTGCAGACCGCGTGAGACGACGCTTCATCCAGTCCCAAACATGCTCAATGGGGGACAGATCCGGAGATCTTGCTGGCCAGGGTAGTTGACTTACACCTTCTAGAGCACGTTGGGTGACACGGGATACATGCGGACGTGCATTGTCCTGTTGGAACAGCAAGTTCCCTTGCCGGTCTAGGAATGGTAGAACGATGGGTTCGATGACGGTTTGGATGTACCGTGCACTATTCAGTGTCCCCTCGACGATCACCAGTGGTGTACGGCCAGTGTAGGAGATTGCTCCCCACACCATGATGCCGGGTGTTGGCCCTGTGTGCCTCGGTCGTATGCAGTCCTGATTGTGGCGCTCACCTGCACGGCGCCAAACACGCATACGACCATCATTGGCACCAAGGCAGAAGCGACTCTCATCGCTGAAGACGACACGTCTCCATTCGTCCCTCCATTCACGCCTGTCGCGACACCACTGGAGGCGGGCTGCACGATGTTGGGGCGTGAGCGGAAGACGGCCTAACGGTGTGCGGGACCGTAGCCCAGCTTCATGGAGACGGTTGCGAATGGTCCTCGCCGATACCCCAGGAGCAACAGTGTCCCTAATTTGCTGGGAAGTGGCGGTGCGGTCCCCTACGGCACTGCGTAGGATCCTACGGTCTTGGCGTGCATCTGTGCGTCGCTGCGGTCCGGTCCCAGGTCGACGGGCACATGCACCTTCCGCCGACCACTGGCGACAACATCGATGTACTGTGGAGACCTCACGCCCCACGTGTTGAGCAATTCGGCTGTACGTCCACCCGGCCTCCCGCATGCCCACTATATGCCCTCGCTCAAAGTCCGTCAACTGCACATACGGTTCACGTCCACGCTGTCGCGGCATGCTACCAGTGTTAAAGACTGCGATGGAGCTCCGTATGCCACGGCAAACTGGCTGACACTGACGGCGGCGGTGCACAAATGCTGCGCAGCTAGCGCCATTCGACGGCCAACACCGCGGTTCCTGGTGTGTCCGCTGTGCCGTGCGTGTGATCATTGCTTGTACAGCCCTCTCGCAGTGTCCGGAGCAAGTATGGTGGGTCTGACAAACCGGTGTCAATGTGTTCTTTTTTCCATTTCCAGGAGTGTATATATATATCAAAAGTATGCTGACACCCCAATAACATATGTATTTCTTACTAGGTGCATTGTGCTGCCACCCACTGCCACGTACTTCGTATCAGGGTATCAGGGACCTCAATAGTCATTGGACATCGTTCGAGAGCAGAATGGGGCGCTCCGCGGAACTCACTGACTTGGAAAGTGGTCGGGAGATTGGATGTGACATGTGTCATACGTCTGTCCGCGAGTTTTCCACACTCCTAAACATCCCTAGGTCCACAGTTTCCGATGTGATAGTGAAGTGGAAAAGTGAAGGGACACGTACAGCACAAAAGCGTACAGGCCGACTTCGTCTGTTGACAGACAGAGGCCGCCGACCGTTGAAGAGTGTCGTAATGTGTAATAGGCAGACATCTATCTAGACCACCACACAGGAATTCCAAACAGCATCAGAATCCACTGCAGGTACTATGACAATAAGACGGGAGATCATAAGACTTGGATTTCATGGTCGAGTGGCTGCTCATAAGCCACACATCAAGCCGATAAATGCCAAACGACGCCTTGCTTGGTGTAAGAAGCGTAAACGCTGGACGATTCAACAGTGGGAAAACGTTGTGTAGAGTGACGAATCACGGTAAAAAAATGTGGCGATCCGATGGTGCATGCTTGGTGAACGTCATCTGCCAGCGTGTATAGTGCCAACAGTAAAATTCGTAGGCGGTAGTGTTACGGTGTGGTCGTGTTTTTCAAGGTTGGGCCTGCACCCCTTGAAACACGTATGTAACGCAGCAGCGATGGCGAGGCATTGTAGCATCTGTGACCAGAGAGTATGCGCTTGACCGCGCGAGTGTTGCGAGCGGTTCTCAGTCTCTCAGTAGTCGTTGCGAGTCTGTCAGTAGTAGTCGTTGCGAGTCTGTCAGTAGTAGTCGTTGCGAGTCAGTCAGCAGGAGTCGTTGCGAGTCTGTAGCTCTGTCTAGTTGAGAGCAGTACTTTGTCAGTAGTCGTCGCGTGCGGTACGCTAATAGTCGTCATGCAGAGCGGTCGGTCAGTAGTAGCAGCCCAGTGCGGTTGTGTGATGTATGCGGTCGGCAACACTGGTCAAGATGGTGAATAAGGTATACTATTAATTAATATAATCATTAGATAATGAAAAAATTTATTTATTGTAATTATTCTCCAACAAGTCCCCCAATAATAATTTTTTATTTCAAAAGCATTTTCTCAAAAATTTAATTTTTTATTGAACTCAAGATTTCGTTGCACTTCCCATTTCATTCCACTTCTTTTGAAGAAAAATTCCACTAAAATCACAAAAAGAGAGAATATTATTATTTGCAATGCAGTTCCTCCAAGCGGTGCGCAACAAGAGCAGAAATGTGACATCCATTTATTCTGAGGTAAGACTTTAACTCTGATTGTTTTACACAGGGCCAAAGACCGATGTTTCGGTTTAATTGAATTTCCTTATCACTGAATGGACTTTAATTTTTTGTGAGGAATTTATATTTGAGTCAGATTGCGAATTTCATATTTTTGTTGCCATTGTCAGTACATTTCATTGTGGGCAGGTTACGCATAGCGCAATGTCCATTAACATTTCTTAAATAATATTGTCCATACTTTTTCAAAATTATTGTGGGGAGGTTACACTCGGCTCCCATTTGTATTAAGTATTGTCCTTTATTTCTTTTAAAATTTTGGTGGGGAGGTTACACTTGGCGACACCCAGTCCAGGATCGAATTTCGTTGAGAGTCTTTTGAAAAACAGTCACATATCTGCTCTTATTTGCTTAGATATAATTAGGATTTGGCGCAACGCTTTTGTTAATCTTGTGACTTTCTTTCTACAGGTCAACGGCAATTCGTTGCTCTGTTGTATTTGTGTGTTGTTTTTGCATTTGTGCTTATTGTTTTGTGAATATTTGTGACTGTTGTAAAAATGCCGCGAAAGACTATGAATAGTGTATCGCGAGGTATTGTGAATGAATTTACCGACTCAAACAACGTGACTGATAATAATTGTGACACGCAGAGTAATGATGACAATCCTGCGTTCACTAACAATCAGTGCATTCCAACCACTAGTGATGACTTTTACCCTGATGATGAACAAACGAACCCAATTGTCTCGTCTGTTAATTTGACGACAATTGATGACGCGGGACGCCCTATTATAATGAGCGCTGCCCAGCTTAACACACCCGATTTGGAAAATTCAAGTAACGTACAGACGAATTTGTGTAATGAAAATGAACAGGATACACAAAGTACGACGGATGTATTTAATTCCGAAATAGGGACTGACAGTGTATGTTTGACTGACAAACCTTTTGGTGAATCTCAGAATAACCAAATGGTTACGGAAAGCGAGACAATTCCAGATCCACCACTAAACAGCACAGAGAATATAAACGCTAGTTTTGACTTGGTACGAATTATGAAAAGTTTGCTACAACAGCAAAGTGAGAAAATAGACAACAATTTCAAACAACTATTTAGTGAACAGAACAAGAAACTAGACAAACTTATTGAACGGATCGGACAACAGAGTGAAAGTTTCGACAACCATTACAAACAACTTAGCGAAACAATTGATAAAAGTTTCGAACTCACAAACGAAAAACAAGACGATCTTAAAGAACAGAACAAACAAGTTAGTGAGCAGATTACAGCTGTTACCGTGCAATGTCAGGACAGTAAAGAACAATTACGTGAGGATACTAAGACTTGTGCTAATAACAGTAATGAAGAAGTTGGCACTGTTGCACAAGAATTAAGTAGCACACGTGTAGGCACAACAGAGTCCCATAAAGACAAGATTGATGCAATCACTGAACAATGTTTGGCGAACGAAACACAGATACACGAAATTAATGCAGTCACCGAACAATGCCCTAAAAACGCAGTACAGATTCGCGATGATTTGGAGTCAGTGGAAGTTTCACACACTCCGAATACGGAGGCTGACGAGAAAAGTGAACGACACAACAACCAGATTGACGAAAGTATTAAAGTAACAGAATTAACAATTATTTCAGTCACCAATACGTCACAGAACCCGCCACGTTGCGAAGATTTGTCAGACTTACGCAGCGCGTATAATGTGAGCAATTTACAGAGACTACGCGAATTAAAATCCGAAAAGCCACGCGACTTAAAATCTGAAAAGCTACACAACTTAAAGTACGAAATGACACAGACGAGCGGATTCACACACAAGCCTGAGCGGGTTATCAAATTCAGTGATTATGAGCAATTTGCATTTGTAAGAAAATGTAAGGAATTTAATAATGGCAGAACACAGATACACGATTTGAGCTGTATACGACAATTTATCTTTGTACATTCACCGCTATTACCTGTAATGCAGAAACTAGGTTTGAACCAGATGCGACAATTTATTTTTGTATTTACAACAGCATTGCCTATAACACAGAAACAAGAATTAACATGGATACAACTATTTGCTTTTGAATTTTTACCGCTATTGCGTGCAACGCAAAAGCCAAAATTTATTTGCAGTGCGTAATCGACCTCAGGGGATTCATTACGCTTTAATGAATATGTGCCGTAGCGAGCATAGGGCCCCGAGCTGTAGTAGTGCTGTTTCATCTTTAGTTTTCTGCACTGCTGCCTTCTCTTCTACTATCCTTTATATCTATCCAAACTGCTCTTTAACTATTGCTCTACCTAGTATTAAGAAACAAGTAATGAAAACCGGATATGACAAATATTTTACCGAATGTGACAATTTTCATTAGGCACTCCCGTAATGACATCTACCGCCGTAACTTTATTAACAGATAAAGTCGTAATCATCAGTATGTACAAAATTTTCGGCAGTCGCAACCACATTTTTGTAACAATAGATGTTTTTCACCACAATAGCATGAAAGTCAACCGCTTAGCATACCTAACCAACAATGCAGTCTACAAGGTCAACCAAACTTTTATGTTTCGCCGCGTGCACGTATAGTCCCAGCTCCAACAAATAGTAACGCATGGCAGCAAAGAAATAACTACGTACAGACAACACACCATTTCAACTAGTATCGCAATGCGCCGTATAGAAATTACTATCAGGACAGACGTAAAAGGAATGATGAGTACAATTTTCAGCGTACATTTAATAGCGATCGATCTTATGAGCAGCAACAACATCAGCAACAACACATTATCATGAATGATCCAGACAATAGGTGTCATCCATAGCGTAATACGTCAGGAAGAGTTAACAGAACAGTTCAAATAGTGGATATGCCACAACATCTTCCCGTAAATAACAGCACGTACGATAGAATTTATCCAGACACAGCACAGGTTTCATATTCCAGTAACGCAAACATTACTTTAGACACGCAGAATATTATTCACGAAAATGTAATTACTTTTGACGACATCAGAGACACTCTTTTGCAGGAAAGACCATTTGTTCAGAAAACTATTTCACATCCTGTTATCGAAATTAAAATTGGTTCATCAAAATTCTCAGCAGTAATTGATTCCGGCTCACCTATATCTGTAATAAATGAGGAGACTTTCAACGAGTGCAACAAAGAGAATACGTATCCGACATTACCTTTAGGCAAGACGAAAGTAAAAGGAGCAGTATCAAGTAAAGGAGTAGACGTTAAATTACAGACGCATTTATCATTTTGTATCGCAGGTCACACTTTTCACTCTAATTTTTGGATTGTTCCTTTATTGACAACAGACGTAATTTTAGGTACGAATTTTCTGGTACAACACGACGCAGTCATTGATTTTCAAAATTCTTATTTAATGTTAAAGGATGAAAATATACAATTGGCTTTAGAGTTTCAGCATTCATTGTCTGCGGAAGAACAAACAATTAACCGCACAGAGGTCATTTCCGCAACACGCAACTTAGACTGTAGTCCCACATTGTTCACAGATACGTACGTACACAACTATAATACTCCAGACGAAGCTGACTACGACGTAATGCAATTGATTTCTGATAAAGTTAAACAAAGCAGTGCAAATACAGACGACGAACGCACGCAACTACGCAAAATTCTTTTACAGCAATCTATATGGACACGCATGTTACGAGCTAGAAACATTTCTCCGATCTATATATCCAAGTACCACGCTTCTTCGAACCCCTGTGAAAGATTAATGAAGGAAATTGGTAAACTGTGTAGAATATACTGCCACAAAAGACATATTGATTGGGATACATACATACTCTCATTCCAAGATGTAATTAATTCCATACCAAATGAATCCACTATGCTATCTCCGTCCGTTATACTGAAAAACGTTGAACCACCGAACAAAATTAAAGAATTAATAGAATTTCCCAAAAGTCGTCGCCTACGACACCACGAAATAATTGACATTGCGCTGAACAACATCAAACGTGCCGCAGAGCGCCGGAGAAGACAGCAAAAACAGGTTTGTACACGCCGCGTCTTTCACGTTGGACAGAAGATACTAGTACGTACACACTATTTATCCAGCAAATTAAAAGGTAAGTGCAGTAAATTTGAACTTCTATACGCAGGTCCATATCGGATTCGCAGCATCCCTCACCCCAATGTTGTACACGTCGAAACTTTGAGAACCAGAAAATCGAAAGGCAATCACCATATCTCAAACATTAAACCGTTTATTGAGTGATACCACTGTATGATTCAACACACTATGATGTCATTTACTAATGCAATTAATTCACCTGACTAATTACTGATGATTATCGTATTTTTTCTTGGCAAGTGCCCGGCAAGGTAAGGTTAGCAGGTCGCTTTTCTTGTCGTTACACATCAGACCGTGCACATTTTCCACTTTTTTTTTGTGTATATGACTGTACTCCAGTTTTGTTTGTATGCACTATGAAATAGTTAAGATATAACACACACCAGTCGACTTTGACATTTTTTTTGCCTTATGACATCTCAACATCGTGACTGTTTCACATTTTTTTTCTGCTGCATTGTATTATTCTGTGTATATTTTTGTTTTTGAACACTGTCAATGTTTTTGACATATTACGTTTTCTGTCATGTTATGCTGTAGGGTTAATTATGTTACCATAAACCAGTCTTTATCTAGGGGGTATATGATTTAAATGCAGGACATTAATCTTTGTTCATCAATTTCAGAAAGGAATGATGATTCTAAGAAATAAATTTAACATAAATGGGAATGTCACCTACGGAATAAACGAAAGGAGATGCAATAACTTTATGAGGAAAAGTAAATGGATCAGGATTAACAAACATTAACAAGAATATACTATACTCATCACAGAATAGCAGTCTTAACTAATTTTTTCTTTCAGAATACAAGGTGATTGATGCAGGCTGTCAGACTGAACTACACATCTTAGTTTTAGTGATGAAATATGCTAGAGATAAGGAATAGTTATGTAATGAGTAATGAAGTGATTTTTTGCAGATGATAGTGAATACTGATGAATAATGATGAAGGAAATGGTATTATGAATAATGAAGTTTTTCTTTACAGGTGATGATAATGGTGAAGTTATGACGATATGGATAATGAAGTTTTTTTTTTCTTTACAGATGAGGATAATGTTGAAGTTATGTATTTATGCTACGTAGTTATTTAAGTATTTGTTGCAGTTTGCTTTGACAGCAGGTGTTATATTGCATAGTAGGATGACGGAAAGTTTTGGAAAGGACAGCTATGGAACATATTTTATACACATTTCACTACCTGTTAATTCGAAGTTCACTACTTTTCAGCATAGTGTGCGTTTCTTCTTTCAGGTCAATAATCCGTTTTTGTATTTTTTCCAGGAGAAGTTTTTCGTGACACTTACTAAACCTGTTACTTATTATACCTGTTCTAGTACTTGCATTTTATATTTTTACCCATTTGTGTCTATCGTTTATAAATGTGATCACATGTACTGCCTTGTTACATAATCTTGCTACAGCTGACTCATGACGAATGACGTTACCTATCCTCATTTGCTACAATAGGTCAAAAGCAAATAGTGTTATGTTTCAGCAATTAATTATCGATCCCAACGCAATGCATTGCTACCAAAAAAATGTATTACCAGTCCCACATAATGTCAATAGTTTATGATAATTCTGAATAATACTGATCAACTCTGAATAGCATGTCACTTGAGTAATGACCTCTTAATGAGACTATATTCAAAATAATGCTTTGTCACTAGCTAATAACTGCCACTGTTTATTGTAATGATACTACTTATAATGCCTGTGATTATTAATGATTTGACTGTAATTAACTGATTTTAATAATGACTTTGTAATGATCGGAATATTACTGAATGAGGAACACTGTTTATTGTAATGAGTACTTGTAATGCCCATGATTATTAATGCTATGACTGTAATTAACTGATTTTTAATAATGACTTCGTAATAACCTGAATAATACTGAATGATGATTCTATTCAATACTTGCTGGCCACTGAGTGCCAATAATTGTCACTTGAAGAATTGTGATTAATTATGCCATTGATTAGCTCTTGTTTCCAATGTTGATACTTTGTAACCAGAAAAGAATGTGACTGTTTAATAATGCTTTGTAATTAGAAGAAGGCTAATGATTTTTAATAGATTGGAATGACAAATGATTAATTAACTGTAATTAGGATGTTTTGTAATTAGAAGGCTAATGAATTTTAATTACTATTTAATAATGCTTTGTAATTAGGAGAAGGGTAATAATTCTTACTACGTTGGAATGACACATAATTAATTAACTATGGTACTGTTTAATAATGCTTTGTAATTAATTAAGGCTAATAATTCTTACTATATTGAAATGACAAATGATTAATTAATTAACTGTAATTAGACAAATGATTAATTAACGACAAATGATTAATTAATTGTAATTATACAAATGATTAATTAACTGTAATTAGACAAATGATTAATTAATGACAAATGATTAATTAACTGTAATTAGGAAAAGGCTAATGATTATTGGAATGACAAATGATTAATTAACTGTAATTAGGAGAAGGTTAATGATTCTTAATTATACTCTGTAACTGAAAGGAATGCGATTATTTCATAATGCTTTGTAACCAGGAAAAGAAGGCTACTGATTCTATGTACAACAATCAATGAACATTTTTCTGTAATACTACATACTTGGTACAGAAATGTTCAATAACTGGGATATGAATGCCACAAACTACTAATTAAGTCTGTAATTGTCAATATTATGTGACTTGATGTCCTTCACCTCATAAGCTGACTACCCTGAATTACTGCAATGTCCATTTGTCCTGTTTATCCCAGTGATCATGGAGCACTGTCTTTGGTTTTGCACTAATTCTACGTTGGTGTGCCTTGTAAGAGTGTGGTGTTGACACGACATGCTGTCCACCACCGTAAGCGATGAAGACGTTATTATGGTCCCACTGTTTGGTGTACCTAATGTACTGCCAAAATGAAAACATGGAACATTACTACGACAGTTCAGTGTCTTGGCTACACTGATAAATTCTGATGGGAAAAGAACTTCAAGTTGTGTCACTTGGTGTTGTACTTCTGTGGAAAGATATGGACTTTCAGAACAGCTGTGTGCAATCTAAAGTGCTACAACCATGAGGCAATCCTTCCCTTTCCTATCCTGATTCTTGTCACATAAAGAAAATCATTTTTTTGATAACATCATTTATGTTCATAGGTTATACATTTTTTCGATTTGTTGAACTCCAGTGCGAGTACACTTATGGCACTGGTCGACATGATTTTTTTTTTTTTTTGCCATTATGCTAAAGACATTTCTTCAGTGCGTGTGCACTTTGGACATGATTTTTTTTTGCTATTATGTTTATTTATTACCAAAATGCTAAAGACATTTTTTTTTTGATTTGTTCTGAAGCACAGTATATGTGCACTTTTGTCTTTTATATTGTATATACATTTTTTATTTTCTGAACTACAGTGCATGAGCACTTCTGTTAGGTGTTAATATGTTTTTTACTGAACTTCAGTGCCTGTACATTTTTCTCATTTTTCAATATGATTTGTATAACTTTTATGATTTCCTGATATGTTCATTAAGTACACTCATGTCACTTGTCAACATAATATTTTTTGCCAGTCTGTTTATTTGTTCTGAATATGCTAAAGAATTTTTTTTTTTCAGTGCCTGTGCACTTTGTTATCTGTCAAATAATTTGTATATACATTTTTCTAATTTGCTACTATGTTTAGTATTCACATTTTGTCTTTGTCTGATATATTTTGTACTTAGTGCGTGTGCACAACATTTAAATATTCTGTAAGTTGTAGGATTTTGTTAATTAAAGAAAAATTTTGCCGCGATTGGCAAGTCCAAATGACTCACCATCGCTGCCAAATTTTTGCCCCCCCAGTGGAGGGTTATGAAACACGTATGTAACGCAGCAGCGATGGCGAGGCATTGTAGCATCTGTGACCAGAGAGTATGCGCTTGACCGCGCGAGTGTTGCGAGCGGTTCTCAGTCTCTCAGTAGTCGTTGCGAGTCTGTCAGTAGTAGTCGTTGCGAGTCTGTCAGTAGTAGTCGTTGCGAGTCTGTCAGTAGTAGTCGTTGCGAGTCAGTCAGCAGGAGTCGTTGCGAGTCTGTAGCTCTGTCTAGTTGAGAGCAGTACTTTGTCAGTAGTCGTCGCGTGCGGTACGCTAATAGTCGTCATGCAGAGCGGTCGGTCAGTAGTAGCAGCCCAGTGCGGTTGTGTGATGTAGGCGGTCGGCAACACTGGTCAAGATGGTGAATAAGGTATACTATTAATTAATATAATCATTAGATAATGAAAAAATTTATTTATTGTAATTATTCTCCAACAAGTCCCCCAATAATAATTTTTTATTTCAAAAGCATTTTCTCAAAAATTTAATTTTTTATTGAACTCAAGATTTCGTTGCACTTCCCATTTCATTCCACTTCTTTTGAAGAAAAATTCCACTAAAATCACAAAAAGAGAGAATATTATTATTTGCAATGCAGTTCCTCCAAGCGGTGCGCAACAAGAGCAGAAATGTGACATCCATTTATTCTGAGGTAAGACTTTAACTCTGATTGTTTTACACAGGGCCAAAGACCGATGTTTCGGTTTAATTGAATTTCCTTATCACTGAATGGACTTTAATTTTTTGTGAGGAATTTATATTTGAGTCAGATTGCGAATTTCATATTTTTGTTGCCATTGTCAGTACATTTCATTGTGGGCAGGTTACGCATAGCGCAATGTCCATTAACATTTCTTAAATAATATTGTCCATACTTTTTCAAAATTATTGTGGGGAGGTTACACTCGGCTCCCATTTGTATTAAGTATTGTCCTTTATTTCTTTTAAAATTTTGGTGGGGAGGTTACACCCTTTTTGTTTAGAATGGCATAATCACAGCACAGGCCTACATTGAATGTTTTAAACACTTTCTTGCTTACCTCTGTTGGAGAGAAATTCGGGCATGGCGATATCTTCTTTTAACACGATCGAGCACCTGTTCATAATGCACGGTCTGTGGCGGAGTGGTTACATGACAGTAACATCCCTGTAATGGACTAGCCTACAAAGGGTCCTAACCTGAATCCTTTGGGATGTTTTGGAAAGCCGACTTCGTGCCAATCCTCACCAGCCGATATTGATGTCACTCCTCAGTGCAGAGCTTCATGAAGAATAATAATCATCCAGCACCTGATTGAACGTATGCCCTCGAGAGTGGAAGCTGCCATCAAGGCTAAGAGTGGGCCAACACCATACTTAATTCCAGCATTAGAGGGCGCCACGAAGTCATTTTCAGCCAGGTGTCCTGATACTTCTGATATATATATATATATATATATATATATATATATATATGTGTGTGTGTGTGTGTGTGTGTGTGTGTGTGTGTGTGTGTCTGTGTGCGTGTGGGTGTGGGTGGGTGTGGATGGGTCGGATCTGAGAGAAGCAAACAGCGTTTAAAAATTAATTTCTTCTTTTTCTTTACATCACTCTTTACTTCACACTTCTTGATCTATCACATCTGTTAGAATAGAAATTGGATCATACTCTCTATACATTATCAAAAAGTGGAAACTTTGGCTTTAGAATTCGTTATTAACAGAGTTGCTCTTTACAGCACAGCATGTCAACTATCTCCTACAGTGCTGTTTCAGCAGTACTGAATATTACGCTGACAAACTAACGTCGTTATATGTAGTTTAGCTTAATTACTGTAACAGTCGAATTTTACGCAATTGGTATCACAGAAAGTTCGCATCTAAAGTAAGCAAAGCAACCATGAATAGGAAGTTGAAGTTTGCCGAGCTGCAATTGTTCGCCTGACGTCATTTCCTTCAGATAATTTAATTAGTAGTTGCGGACTTTAGCATAACAGATATTATGAGGAACACGTTAGTTTAAAATACACTCCTGGAAATGGAAAAAAGAACACATTGACACCGGTGTGTCAGACCCACCATACTTGCTCCGGACACTGCGAGAGGGCTGTACAAGCAATGATCACACGCACGGCACAGCGGACACACCAGGAACCGCGGTGTTGGCCGTCGAATGGCGCTAGCTGCGCAGCATTTGTGCACCGCCGCCGTCAGTGTCAGCCAGTTTGCCGTGGCATACGGAGCTCCATCGCAGTCTTTAACACTGGTAGCATGCCGCGACAGCGTGGACGTGAACCGTATGTGCAGTTGACGGACTTTGAGCGAGGGCGTATAGTGGGCATGCGGGAGGCCGGGTGGACGTACCGCCGAATTGCTCAACACGTGGGGCGTGAGGTCTCCACAGTACATCGATGTTGTCGCCAGTGGTCGGCGGAAGGTGCACGTGCCCGTCGACCTGGGACCGGACCGCAGCGACGCACGGATGCACGCCAAGACCGTAGGATCCTACGCAGTACCGTAGGGGACCGCACCGCCACTTCCCAGCAAATTAGGGACACTGTTGCTCCTGGGGTATCGGCGAGGACCATTCGCAACCGTCTCCATGAAGCTGGGCTACGGTCCCGCACACCGTTAGGCCGTCTTCCGCTCACGCCCCAACATCGCGCAGCCCGCCTCCAGTGGTGTCGCGACAGGCGTGAATGGAGGGACGAATGGAGACGTGTCGTCTTCAGCGATGAGAGTCGCTTCTGCCTTGGTGCCAATGATGGTCGTATGCGTGTTTGGCGCCGTGCAGGTGAGCGCCACAATCAGGACTGCATACGACCGAGGCACACAGGGCCAACACCCGGCATCATGGTGTGGGGAGCGATCTCCTACACTGGCCGTACACCACTGGTGATCGTCGAGGGGACACTAAATAGTGCACGGTACATCCAAACCGTCATCGAACCCATCGTTCTACCATTCCTAGACCGGCAAGGGAACTTGCTGTTCCAACAGGACAATGCACGTCCGCATGTATCCCGTGCCACCCAACGTGCTCTAGAAGGTGTAAGTCAACTACCCTGGCCAGCAAGATCTCCGGATCTGTCCCCCATTGAGCATGTTTGGGACTGGATGAAGCGTCGTCTCACGCGGTCTGCACGTCCAGCACGAACGCTGGTCCAACTGAGGCGCCAGGTGGAAATGGCATGGCAAGCCGTTCCACAGGACTACATCCAGCATCTCTACGATCGTCTCCATGGGAGAATAGCAGCCTGCATTGCTGCGAAAGGAGGATATACACTGTACTAGTGCCGACATTGTGCATGCTCTGTTGCCTGTGTCTATGTGCCTGTGGTTCTGTCAGTGTGATCATGTGATGTATCTGACCCCAGGAATGTGTCAATAAAGTTTCCCCTTCCTGGGACAATGAATTCACGGTGTTCTTATTTCAATTTCCAGGAGTGTAGTAATCCCACCTCGATCCTTGACGGTACTCTCATTATAAAACGCTGGATGAATACAGTCTCGGTAATTTGCACTCTTTTTTAACCAAAAGGTAGTTTTCCAAACATTGCAGTGTTTACGACGTCATATCTCAAAAGGTGATATAATGTTAGAAGTACATTGAGTGGTATATGTGGATGCCGCCTTCAAAATATGTTTTGAGTAGAGTCATAAATTAAAACGTCATTGCTGATGCTGAAGTTTTCCTGAATGTTCAGAAAAAGTTTCGAATTTCAGAATGAGATTTTCACTCTGCAGCGGAGTGTGCGCTGATATGAAACTTCCTGGCACGACTCACGACTCTTCCTCACAGCTTCAATTCTGCCAGTACCTCGTCTCCTAGCTTCCAAACTTCACAGAAGCTCTTTTGGGAGCCCTGCAGACCTACCACTCCTGAAAGAGCTTCTGTGAAGTTTGGAAGGTAGGAGACGAGGCACTGGCAGAATTGATGCTGTGAGGACGGGTTGTAAGTCATGCTTGGATAGCTCAGATGGCAGAGCAGTTTCCTGCGAAAGGCAAAGGTACCGAGTTAGAGTCTCGGCCCGGCACACAATTTTAATCTGCCAGGAACTTTCAGTTTCAAATTTGTTTGAAATTATGGGTAACATTTTTATAAGTTACTCACTGCTATCGTTTTCAAATAATCGATTAAAGTGATCTGGTTAATTTGAGTGCTTTCAGTGATGTCGAAGCTTTGGCAACAAGAGAAATGTCTGCTCAAGGAACTGCCAAATGCCTGGGTCAAGCAGTATTAATTTCTTATGCTCTTTTTGGGTTTTTGGTGGTCTTGCTAAGGTTTCTGACCATTATGTTGAGGCTAACATCCGTTGGCCTTGTTTTGTTGTTGTTGTTGTTGTTGTTGTTGGTGGTGGTGGTGGTGTTGTCTCTCTCATAACTGGCAACCCTTCCTTCGATGGATCAGAGAGAACTGCATTACAAGCAGAAAATTGGTGAACGTTAAAGACATCTCTATGCACGGCCAGACTCCAGAATGAGAAAATCCATTAATTGTCGTTTCTGTAATTGCTGTCCTCCCACATGCTTTCCAAAAAACTGCTCGAACTTGGAACCGGAGCACTACATGTCACACATGTTCTCGCAGTCATTTATCCATTTCGTCTTCGTAGGAACAGCTTAGAGGTTGGTAGAAAGAAACGTACTTCTTGCAGGCAAAATAAATAAATTCCCATATTATTTGTACAGCTGGTATCTTTACATATTTTTACGGTGATTCAATGAAAGGGCCAGTTGTCCGTCCAAGGGAGCTAGCAGTGGTTCAGTGGTGACAACATCGTAACGTCTCCTATGCACACCATTAGATAAGAAGACAAATCTTAATATATCCATGAAAAGTAGATAAGATTCAGTTACCATTGGTATAAGTGAAGTAGACCTGGAATAATCGATGGCATCATCATACACAATCTGATATGAACCCAACACTACGTCAAATAACACAATTTTCTTCACGCCTTTACACCAATTCTTCACTGTAACCTGCAACTTTGAAGCTAAGATGGTAGAACGCTTCTCAACTGGTAAATCTGTTCAGCATAGCCAGTTGGCAACAGTCATCGACGAAACAAAAATATAGCGTTAGTTCATCCACCGGTCAACTGATGACAACCTCACTCTACACCAGTGCAGAAATAAACATGACGCTCCCCTCCATTTTAACTTTTCTTTCAATAATGATTATTTAGAATCATTCCATTCACATCTACGGCATGTAAAAGTGTTTGATGAATCACTGCTGTCAATTTAAATACTAATCTTCAAATTAAACTGCTTATTCCTTGACTGTTCCCCGATTTTTCATACATCAACGTCTTTCATTGCTCAGATGTTTCAAAAACAAGGCAGTGAGGACACAATTCAAAAGTGTAAACTTCAACAAAAAACAAAAGTTTCGTCAATTTACTTTGGTATTCCGTTGCCTCAAAACAAAACGATCGTTAACAAAGGAACTGAGATGTATTATTGTTATAGCAAACTACATCGTACAACAATGTAATTACTTGTTTGGTTTTGTATTCCAATATGTCAACTGAAGCTACATAATTTCTCCTACGTATCTCACGAATTATAAGGCATCGAGCAGGTTACTTGTTTCAGAATCAGTTACATAATATGGAACAATGCGCTGTTTCATTGATTTTTTTAATGAAGACATAACTTATAAATAGTACTTGTGTTAGTAAAAGGATGTAAAATAGAGATGCTGCTTCCATTAAAAAATAATTTCCTTGTCATTGAAAGAACTGTTTCGTTAGTTTTAAATCATGCAATCCATACACATAACGCAAACTGTCTCATTTAAATGTTGACAAGAGTAACTATTAAAATAAAAAAATAAAAAACTATCTCATGGTCAAACGTAGGAAAGCCCTTGACTCATTAAATTTTCATGCAGCACGTGCCTGTTCGACGGTAATTTTGTTTGACATTGTACTCCTGCTCTTCTCTCGGGGCTATCGGAGCTTCACAAGTGAAAAATAATTGGTTCACATCTGTGCCTAATTGGTCCATTTAGAGTACATTATCCATGTTAATTAGCAGTCTCTGTGTGAGTGACTCGGGCTTGGGTTAATTAACACGGTATTCGGTTCCACATTCAGCTGGTAAAGTATCTGAAAAATATTCTCGTATGGCACAGAAAGTGTGAGAGCTAGAGAAACAATTGAATATGATTTTTTATCGTTAATGCGATTAGGTGCTGTGTAAGCTTATCCTCTCCAGACACTAATTTTGCAAACCAAAACCAACACACAGACTCATAATAACAAGATAGCACAGGTAGTACACGCACATATTCACCTGAAACAAAAGACATACGAGATTTCGTAATATACAGTAGGCAAGTGTAGGAAATGTAGTATTCTGTTGCAAGGAAAATTAATGTATGAAGGTTTTGCATTTACCAACAGTGAAATATGAAGGCGGTGAGATGGGTGAGTTTTATGTGGCTATTATGTGGTCTCCTGATGAACTTAATCAAACCCTATATGCCGAACAATGTGAACGTATTTTACAACGTTCTGTAGAGCGTAAGCAGAGAAAAATTTCACATACGTTGTTTTCATCGGCATGAAAATGCACCCTTCCATAAAGTAGCGTCTGCGAGGCTATGGTCAGTGGACCGCAACACACCTGAAATAGACGGAAAACTCAGATTCCTAAACTGAACATAGTTGAACACTTGTAGAATGATTAACGATGTTGACTTCACTCCAGACCCAGCGTCGAACATCAGTACCTCCTTTATTGTGGCGACTCTCGCTACGTTTAGAAACAGCGGTAGTGTGGAATGATTATTTTTATTTTTCTGCTACCAGTTCATTTTTTTATTTTATGTATAATTTTACACACTGAAGCACGTTTTGATCATGTTCTGTTCATCACCATATGCCTACGCATGTTACAGAGTAGCATTGTACCTGTGGTGGACAAGCAGATTGACAATGAGAGAGGGAACAGGAGACAGAATCACTGCGAGAAGGAAGGAGCAGATGGACAGAGAAATGAGGAACAAATAGAAATAAGAGGGAGAAGCAGATGGACAGAGAAGGGCAGTAGGGGAGAGACAGAGGAGTGGATTGAGGAGATGGACAGCGAGGAGGTGAAGGAGGAGATGAACAGAGAGAGGGGTGGGGAGAGGAGAGGGTCTAATAGAAGGCTCCAATAAATACTCTCCTGGAAATGGAAAAAAAAAACACATTGACACCGGTGTGTCAGACCCACCATACTTGCTCCGGACACTGCGAGAGGGCTGTACAAGCATTGATCACACGCACGGCACAGCGGACACACCAGGAACCGCGGTGTTGGCCGTCGAATGGCGCTAGCTGCGCAGCATTTTTGCACCGCCGCCGTCAGTGTCAGCCAGTTTGCCGTGGCATACGGAGCTCCATCGCAGTCTTTAACACTGGTAGCATGCCGCGACATCGTGGACGTGAACCGTATGTGCAGTTGACGGACTTTGGGCGAGGGCATATAGTGGGCATGCGGGAGGCCGGGTGGACGTACCGCCGAATTGCTCAACACGTGGGGCGTGAGGTCTCCACAGTACATCGATGTTGTCGCCAGTGGTCGGCGGAAGGTGCACGTGCCCGTCGACCTGGGACCGGACCGCAGCGACGCACGGATGCACGCCAAGACCGTAGGATCCTACGCAGTGCCGTAGGGGACCGCACCGCCACTTCCCAGCAAATTAGGGACACTGTTGCTCCTGGGGTATCGGCGAGGACCATTCGCAACCGTCTCCATGAAGCTGGGCTACGGTCCCGCACACTGTTAGGCCGTCTTCCGCTCACGCCCCAACATCGTGCAGCCCGCCTCCAGTGGTGTCGCGACAGGCGTGAATGGAGGGACGAAAGGAGACGTGTCGTCTTCAGCGATGAGAGTCGCTTCTGCCTTGGTGCCAATGATGGTCGTATGCGTGTTTGGCGCCGTGCAGGTGAGCGCCACAATCAGGACTGCATACGACCGAGGCATACAGGGCCAACACCCGGCATCATGGTGTGGGGAGCGATCTCGTACTCTGGCCGTACACCACTGGTGATCGTCGAGGGGACACTGAATAGTGCACGGTACATCCAAACCGTCATCGAACCCATCGTTCTACCATTCCTAGACCGGCAAGGGAACTTGCTGTTCCAACAGGACAATGCACGTCCGCATGTATCCCGTGCCACCCAACGTGCTCTAGAAGGTGTAAGTCAACTACCCTGGCCAGCAAGATCTCCGGATCTGTCCCCCATTGAGCATGTTTGGGACTGGATGAAGCGTCGTCTCACGCGGTCTGCACGTCCAGCACGAACGCTGGTCCAACTGAGGCGCCAGGTGGAAATGGCATGGCAAGCCGTTCCACAGGACTACATCCAGCATCTCTACGATCGTCTCCATGGGAGAATAGCAGCCTGCATTGCTGCGAAAGGAGGATATACACTGTACTAGTGCCGACATTGTGCATGCTCTGTTGCCTGTGTCTATGTGCCTGTGGTTCTGTCAGTGTGATCATGTGATGTATCTGACCCCAGGAATGTGTCAATAAAGTTTCCCCTTCCTGGGACAATGAATTCACGGTGTTCTTATTTCAATTTCCAGGAGTGTATGTATCTGGGCAATGCCAGGTACTCAGCTACTACTGGTACGGAGAAGCTCAGTCAAGACAGTATGTTCGATAGGTTCTTTGCAACAACTTCATTGTAATTTTAAGCTTGTATACAGTGCCTAATTTTATGTTTGTAACTTTTATTTTAGCTGTGGTGACTTTAACATTTTAAATTAGGACTAAAAGAGCAAATTTTTTCAGAACATGTACACCACTACATCCTTCGCAAGTTACGCAGTTTATTTCCGTGAATCAAAGAGACTGAATGGCGCTGTGCGCAGCCCAAGATATTGAGTAGTTGTTCTCAGAGAAATATTGGAGTAATATACGCCGATGTATTTCATCATGCATGTGTATTATGTTGGCTACACATGAGCAGCTTTTGTTTACTTTTAACGCTTCCGCAGATGTTCTGCAACTGGGCGAAACTAATTATCGTGCAAAAAAATGCTGCAGACATTGTAGATCAGGAAGTTGTTACAGCAAATTAAAGCGCCTTCATCTAATTTTCTCCCTCACTGTTTCTCTACTCAACCCCCACCCTATTCCTGTAACTCTTACACGCCAACATTAATGACCAGCATATAGCGTGCAGCCTAACTGTCGGCAGCGTTCTGGTAGCGAATGGGAACTGCATGCATGAGGCGCGCCTAATGTGTGCAGCCGGCGAGTCTGTCCTTTAAATACGTGGCGCTCGCGAGCAGATGCCTATCTGCCGGCGAGGCCGCTACTTAAGCACTTGCTGGCGATTACAGCCGCGGCGTGCAGTTGCCACCTGCCGTTAAGGCCGGCCGCGTTATCTCGCCAGCATTTCCTCTCTCTTCAACCCCCTCCTTACCCCTCTCCCCACACTCACTCACTCTCACTTTTACCGTTCTCTTGCTGCGAGGGTGTTACTAGGGCTCTGACCGTGCCGGTCGTAATTGGCGTAACAGAAGTTAAAGCACGAGCTTTCGTCGATAGACTGGAGTATCGTGCACTGGAAGCATTTAGGTGCCTATTGATACTGCAGGCTCAGTTAAGGATTGGGGACTACCGGGCTTGCTTCACTTCTATTGTGTGTGCGTTTGTAGTGTGACACTGTGCGGCCACATAACTAAAACCTCTCGGGAAGGTTACTTGCCACTCCCCTTGAAAATAACACACAGGTCGCTGTGGACGGGTGTGGATTTAGTAGGTGGTCGTGGGAACCTGCATGAGTGACGCAACTCACATCTAGGGAGTCTGTGAGACGGCACCAGTTGCCCTATGGAATCAGCGCACGTGGTGTGGACTTGGAGACATGGCACAGAGGTTAGACGAAGCTGTCACGTCTCGGCGTTTCAGAGTACCTGCGCAGATTGCAGAACGTGCCCACAGGGCTGAACCTGTTTATGTGGTGGTGTAATTTTTCCTCCTATCTATGTAATTATGTAGTTATGTAGTTCTCTGTGGTGTCACCGCCAGACACCACACTTGCTAGGTGGTAGCCCTTTAAATCGGCCGCGGTCCGCTAGTATACGTCGGACCCGCGTGTCGGCACTGTCAGTGATTGCAGACCGAGCGCCGCCACACGGCAGGTCTAGAGATACTTACTAGCATTCGCCCCAGTTGTACAGCCGACTTAGCCAGAGATGGATCACTGACAGCTACGCTCTCATTTGCCGAGACGATAGTTAGCATAGCCTTCAGCTACGTCATTTGCTACGACCTAGCAAGGCGCCATAGCATTTGATATTGAGCTTATAATATGTACCGTCAAGAGCGATGTACACCAATTGTGGATTAAAGTTAAGTATTATATCAACTACGTACTTTATTTGCTACTATTAATTCCCTTAACTGTTCCAGACCTCGCGCCAGCCTGCGTGAGCTTAAACGCGTGTATTTCGGCCTCCTCTAGCAACACAGTGTTGGCTCTTCTGCCAACACTACATTCTCAATTCGTTCGAGCAATCAATCATTCATAATAGGAAACACAATCATAACTCAGTCACTCAAAATAATTCAGAAATTTTACTTGTTAGAATGAAATCAAGCGATGACTCTTCTTTTCTGCAGGCTCGTGCTTTGCGGCAGTCTGCTAATCTGTACAAATAAAATGCCTCGTAATTTTGGGAGCGTTGAATAATCAGTCGGGAAACCTCAGATCCAGCGGATATTTGGCTGTGATGAAGTTTAACCTTCCGAAGAAGTAATGGAGCTCTTGGATTATTAAATGCAGTTTCGTATCCAGTCTTTCGGAGGTTCCCTTCTGATTGACAACTACGCAATATGTCGATGAATATCATTAATTCTCAGATGTCAAATACACACCTTTTGTATGAAGGAGCTATATTTCCCTTTTAATCGTACAATTTCGTATCAGTTATCTTTTGTCATAAATCTCGATATTCAGATTACAATTCTTCAAACAAAGCTCAGGCTAATCGGCACGAAAACAATCTCGGAAACTTTTTTGTAACAACCACCAGAGGGAGTTCTACAAAGAATAATTATGCGCTCATGGCATAGCTATTGTATGAAACTACTTTGCGCATGGATTCTGCGAGTATGAGGATAGAAAATTATTAAACGTCATTCAAGGGTAGAATTGTATCAGAATAATTAGTCGAATATAAAGAGATATTACAATGGTACAGTGTTTACCAAGATTAATGTACAGGATGCCTACCTACAACTGCTACTTCACGCTGCTTCTCGGGAACGATCTTTAGATTTAATGGAACGAAATTTCTTCTCTAGCCAAGATCGCAAAATATTATTTATCTCACGGTAAGTGGTTTCTTCACAAACTTGCTACTGACGTAATTAATTCAGAGAGATCACCGTTAGTTGTACTAAAATTTACACTGGTGTCCAAAATTGAAGCAACAAACGGCTATTTCCCTGTCCTGTGTCTAACTCACGATGTAATCATACAAACTGTTAACATATGTCCGTACGGTCGTGCTCTGCATGTGAGGTGGCATTCCGATCAATGGAAAACTACGGCAAAGATGACGTCGGAGCGCCTATCAAACGGAGTGGTGTTTGCCCGGTAATTCCACGTTCTCAGTTGCTATATACACTGTCACAGAATTTGCGGTGGAGGGCCACGGGAAGAATGGATGCAGAACAGATGTGGCCCGGGTGACTTAATGTGAAACGTTCTCTTTTTTCTCGGATGCGGCGACAGAGACTGAAACTGTAACCCGAAGATCAGGGCAGGGCCGTCCACGTGTGACCTCAAAATGAGATGACCGTAATTTGGCTATGAGGGGACGACGGTACCGCCTTAGAAACGCGCAGCAACTGGCAACTGTCCTCGCAGCATTCCCTGGACATGTTGTATCGAGGCAGACGGTGTAGATAAGGCTTCGTCAGAGTGGGTTTTACTGTCGGAGACCTGCTGTATGAGTACCTCTGACGCGTCTTCACGTCTAGAGTGGAGCCGTCAACATGCCGCATGGACGGTCGAATAGTGAGCCAGTGTTCTTTTCACAGATGAATTCCGATTTGGTCTGAAGACTGATTCTCATCTGGAGGGCGCGTGCAGCACGATCATTGTGGAAAGGGCCCCGTATCGATGAAGGTAACTAATGGTGTGTGCAGGGATTATGTTGAGCACTCTAACACCTCTTCATGAAACTGTACCGGCGAATCGGAAATGTTTAACTGCCTTCAAAAAGACCTGGGACCTGCTATACTATGAAAGCTTTCACGGCCGGATGACATATCTTCTGGTAAACCTTCCGTGATGTAAGGTCGTGGTCCATGAAACTCTTCAGCTCCTAACGTTTCGTCCAGAGCTGCGCTGGACATCTTCAGAGGGGTGTTTCTCCTCCGGTGAGTCTTGCCGACTCTTGAGTCGCCAAGACTCACCGGAGGAGAAACACCCCTCTGAAGATGTCCAGCGCAGCTCTGGACGAAACGTTAGGAACTGAAGAGTTTCATGGACCACGACCTTACATCCCGGAAGGTTTACCAGAAGACCTGCTATACTATTGTTGCGAGGTGCTGTGTGCCCATTCTTCGTATTGAGAAACGATAGTGTTGGACCTCACGGAGAACGAGGGCTTGATGTTTTCTTGGTAACGGAAGATACTGTACGCAAGGTGTGGCCTACTCACTCTCCCGATTTGAATCCCATAGGGCATGTCTGCGATACACCAGGAAAAGGGGTTGCATCACATCAACATCCGCCAACCACTCTCCAGGACTGGCGAGCAGCTCGGCAGGAAGAATGGGCGCCATTGCCTCAACATTACATCGATGACGTTATTCACAATATGCTCCGTCGTTGTCAGGTCTGTATTGCTGTCAGAGGTGGTCACACCCCATAATGAGCACGTTAAAAAAAAGCTGTTGTCGCAATGTGTGTGCAAATCTGTTAAGGGGGGTAGGACGTGAAACGGGCCGACTTGAAGCAGGAGAGGCACCACAGGATATTTTAATTTACACTGTCTATACTTTTACAAATAAAATCATAAAACTTTGTCACCATGACCAGGAAGGATTCAGCATTCACACTCATAGCAGAGGAAGTTCAAAAAATAACAAAACAATTTTTTTTACATGTGAAACTTAATCATTTTTTCACTTGGTATTGGCTGCATTTGTTGCTGTAGGTACACTTTTCGTCGTAAGTAAGAAAGATTATTCGGTGAATTTTGCACATTATACAAACCATACTTACAGGTGTATGAAACTCTAGAATGTCCCAAATATGTTAAAAATGTAGTAAAAATTGAGATAATTAACTATAAAATTCAAGCTTTCTCTAAACACGAAGTTTAAAAGGTAACAGCCCATTCATTTTTCCTACAGCTGTAAGTATTGTTTGTAAGCTGTGCAAAATTCATCGAAGAATCTCTCTTACTTATGAAGAAAAGTATAGCAACAAATACAGCAAAGGGTAAGTGAAAAAAACATCATGAAATTTCACATTTAAAAAATATTATTTTTTCGTGTTTTTGAACTTCCACTGCTATGAGTGTGAATCCTGAATCCTTCCTGGTCATGCTCACAAAGTTTTATGAATTTATTTGTAAAATTATAGACAGTGCAAATTAAAATGTCCTGTGGTGCCTCTCCTTCTTGAAGTCGGCCCGTTTGACGTCCTACCCCCCTTAAGTTAGAAAAAACGAAGAAGATTTTCGTCTACTGTTATGCATGTTGCAGTTCTTCACGTTCTCTTTACATTGTTTCTATTTCACCGTCAGCTCTTTATGCTGCTTCGTGACAAAATAAACGCAACCTTGCAAAATTCTCGTTTATTGCTATAGTTTTGGACACCGTCGTACTTAAACCAAGACCGGTTTCGAGATGTTAAACGCCCATCTTCCGGTATGTGAAATTATAGTATTTGGTAATACATAACTTGCGGTCGGGCCAGTCAGTGCAAGAGTTCCAGTCACTACATAATGGCGGCAACTATCTGCTACTGGGGAGCTGCACTGTAGGAACGCCAACGACTGCTGTGCGGAGGATCACGCCGGAGGTCTGGAGGAGCGGTGCATCATCTGATCTTCGGAAATGTGATGTGCGTGCATATCAGTCATGTGGTGGGAACACATTCCACTCATGATACAGCGCAAGCACATTGGCTTGTCAGTAATAAGATGAGAATACAAAGTACACACAGCTCCCAATGTATCCCTAAAGCTAAATAACGTAGGAGTAAAAATGGAACGTCGTAGACCTAAGACGGCAAGGTAGTATCTACCATTACCCCAGCGCACAAGCTGCCGGTTTCCTGTTGCCTACAAATCACCCACATCAATTGCCTTCCAGTCACCTACCAGAATAGCACAGGCAATAGCTATCCCTCTCCATAGGAACCTCTCTTCCAATTTTGTATCTGTACACGAAATATCAGCGGCCACTACCTATAACTATTAGCTGATAATTGGTGGTTGGAGAGAGAACATTTCGGTTACAGGTAGTATGCAAAAACCAGTTAACGATACCGGCCGGTGATACATCGTGTATACGGATGGTGTTAACCCTCTCGGCATCACCTAAGGCCTGAACATAGTGCTATGAAGCACCGAAACTGGTAGCCATACAATGAATGACGCCGTAGGAACGGCTGGAGGTGTTCCATTTTCTTACAGATCTTCAAACTGTGGATTAGCATGTCAGATATGGGTCGTCGGTAGCTAACGGATAATCTGAATCGACACCATATATGGGAATATATTCAGCAGTATCCCGCAGCTAACGGTCGTGACCATGACCTCTACAAAGCTTGTCGAAACGCAGACAGTTAGTTCTTTCACTGTTTTATAATTACTCAGCGTAATACCCAAATTTCTGTAATTCACAATGACACTGTTCATAGTAGCTTACGGACTTACATCCTGATTCACATTGTGGTCTCACGATACAGCTAAATCTGTACCAAACTCCGAAAGCTACCTAATGGTGTTTGGCGGAGGTTACTTCTAGTACCACAAACTGATCCTCCCATCCCACTACCCTGTTCCAGTCGCGAATGTCCAGCGGCAAGAATGACAGTAAGCCTCTGTATTTGCTCTAATCTCCCGAATTTTCTCATTGTGGCCATTACGCGAGATATATGTTGGCAGGGGTGGGGGGTTGGGGGGGAAGAAAGGAGGATGAAGCGATATGTTGTTCGGCTCTTCCCGGAAACTTCTCTCCCAAAATTTCAGTATTTACGATACCCAAACACCTCCAAAACATCACAAACATCCTAAACTACCCTCTCCGAACATTGCAGTTTAATCACGTCAGTCCTACCTTGATGTATGTTTAGGACGTTACGTATTACACCTGTGCCGTTTCACTTCAGCGAACACATTTGGCGTTGCGCGTATTTAATATTTTCATCTCCACCCATGTTCTCACGCTGTATTATGAGTGGAACGTGTCCCCGATATGTGACAAATACGTATGCAGTTTCAATTTCAACTTCGCAGCGGTCCTCTTCAGGGAGGTTAGCTGCTGAATACTGGTGAATATCTTCCCCCGAGCCTACGACGCGAAAGAGCTGTACAAATACATCCGAAAAGGCCGGGAACAGAATTGCTGTTTTCAGAGGTTTCGTGCTCGGTTATTATTTTAGCTAGGGCCGTGGGGTGAAAAGTTTTCAGTAAAGTAAAGGCTCACATGGAATTGATGGCGTTTCCACCAGAGGACTAAAAGCTCGTTTCTAACAAATAAGTAGAATTCTCTGCCACATATGTAGTAGCTCACTGAAACAGGGCGTTTTTCCAGACAGACTGAAATACGCTATTCTTGAACCGTTGCATACAAAAGGGGGTAGATCAGATGCTAACAACTACCGGCCAATCTCATTTCTGGCATCTTTATCCAAAATTCTTTAAAAAGTAATGTACTCAACAGTAGCATCACATATTTGTAAAAATGAAGTACTAACAAAATGTCAATTTCGTTTTCAGAAAGGGTTTTTAACAGAAAATGCTATATATGCTTTCACTGATCTAATATTAAAAGCAATGAATAACCGAACATCACCCATTGGAATATTTTGTGATCTCTCAGAGACTTATCATTGTGTGAATCATGAAATTCTTCTAGATAAGCATAAGTATTGTGGTATGAGCGGGACAGTGCGTAAATGGTTTAATTCATACTTAACTGGAAGAATGCAGAAGGTTGAAATCAACAGTACAGAGAGTCTGCAAAAACCACCAGAGTCCTGTAACTGGGGAGGTATCAAGAGTGGTGTCCCACAGAGTTCAGTCTCGGGTCCCTTATTGTTCTTAATATATATTAACGACTAGCCACTCTTTATTCTCGAAGATGTGAAGATAGTACTTTTTGCTGATGATACAAGTATAGTAATCACACCCAAGAACAAGAACCAGCTGAGTAAATCGCAAATAATGTCTTTCCAAACAATTATTAAGTTATTTTCTGCAAATGTACTTTCACTAAATTTTGAGAAGACACAGTTTATACAATTCTGTACAATAAATGGCATAACACCTTTGACAAATATAGTCTATGAACGGAAGTGTGTTGCTAAGATATAATACTCAAAAGCTATGGGTATGTACATTGATGAGAAATTGAACTGGCAGAAACACATCGATGATCTGCTGAAACAGTAAGGTTCAGCTACTTACGCTATTATGGTTATTGCAAATTTTTGTGATAAATATATCAGTAAATTAGCCTACTATGCCTATTTTCATTCACTGCTTTCATATGGCATCATATTTTGGGGCATTTCATCATTAAGAGAGAAAGTATTCATTGCACAAAAGCGTGTCACCAGAAAAAAATATGGAGCCCATCCATTTATTTAAGGAACTCGGGATATTCGCAGTACCTTCGCAATACATTTATTCACTTATGCAATTTGTCATTAATAATCCATCCCTAAGCCGGCCGAAGTGGCCGTGCGGTTAAAGGCGCTGCAGTCTTGAATCGCAAGACCGCTACGGTCGCAGGTTCGAATCCTGCCTCGGGCATGGATGTTTGTGATGTCCTTAGGTTCGTTAGGTTTAACTAGTTCTAAGTTCTAGGGGACTAATGACCTCAGCAGTTGAGTCCCATAGTGCTCAGAGCCATTTGAACCAATCCATCCCTAATCAAAAATAACAGCGAAGTGGATAGTTACAAAACTATAAGAAAGGATGATATTCACTAGTTGGAATTAAATCTCACTTTGGCACAGAAAGGGGTGAATTATTCTGCCACAAAAATCTTTGGTCATTTGCCAAATAGTATTAAAAGTCTGACAGATAGCCAACCAACATTTGAAAGCAAATTAAAAGAATTTCTGAATGACAACTACTTGTACTCAATAGATGACTACTTAGCTATGAAGTAGTAACTGTAAAAAAGGGAAAGAAAATAATTAATTAATTAATTATTTTGTGTAAAGAAAACTTATGTCAATCTGACACGTTCCACATCGTTACGAAATGTCGTATTCTTGATCTATGGAACAAGGATTAATTTTAATTTATGTATGTATGTTTGCAGAAATGTGTGCATTATACTGCTACATCCATTTTCAAAAGCTACCACTCGAATTAAAATATCTTAGCAGTAATCCACGCGCTTTCAAATCGAAACTGAAGAGTTTCCTAATGGGTCACTCCTTCTATTCTGTCGAGGAGTTCCTTGAAACAGTAAGTTGATTCTTGAATGAGATTTTCACTCTGCAGCGGAGTGTGCGCTGATATGAAACTTCCTGGCAGATTAAAACTGTGTGCCCGACCGAGACTCGAACTCGGGACCTTTGCCTTTCGCGGGCAAGTGCTCTGCCAACTGAGCTACCGAAGCACGACTCACGCCCGGTACTCACCGCTTTACTTCTGCCAGTACCTCGTCTCCTACCTTCCAAACTTTACAGAAGCTCTCCTGCGAACCTTGCAGAACTAGCACTCCTGAAAGAAAGGATATTGCGGAGACATGGCTTAGCCACAGCCTGGGGGATGTTTCCAGAATGAGATTTTCACTCTGCAGCGGAATGTGCGCTGATATGAAACTTCCTGGCAGATTAAAACTGTGTGCTCGACCGAGACTCGAACTCGGGACCTTTGCCTAGGCAAAGATCCCGAGTTCGAGTCTCGGTCGGGCACACAGTTTTAATCTGCCAGAAAGTTTCAAGTTGATTCTTGTTGTATTGGTGATTGAGTTTACTTAAACTTATGGATTTGCTTTTTTTGGGATTGTAAACATTTTATTTTTATCTGTTATTACTTTTATGTTGTAATTTCCTGTACTGACACGTTCCATGACCTTTGAGGTTTGCTCCTCGATTTGGTCTTACGGAACTTGACGTGTAAATAAGAAAAAAAAAAAAAAACAAGTTAGCTCGGACCACGGCCGTTTGTGTAGCCACTGGAACATCTGTCTTACTGTAGCTATGTTACAGTAAGTTAAGGAAGTTTTGTACGACGAAACAGAGCTGGCACCCAGTCCAATTGGGTGAATCGATTAGTTCTCCTGAAAAAGATTGTAATTGGGCTGAAATTAACGCTCAGTTAATGGCAACATTTGTACTTTCACCGTTCGGATTTTATGTGCAAACACGGACAAAAATATGTTTATCCGGGAGGTTTTTGAAGTGCACCACTTCTATATAAAAAAACTGTACAAATCACGTCTGACTTTGCGCTACGATAGATAATTGGTTGAACTCGAAACTAAAACGTTTTTAATCCAATAATCTATATCAGTTTTCGAGATAAACTGTTTAAGGTGGAGCTAAATTTAGCAAGTAAAATATATTCTTTCGCTAACTGAATGTGCAGTAACAGTTTAAAGAGATTCAAATAGATGAAAAATGCTTTCTTACGTTAATTTTGAAAACTTGTTTTCAAAAATCTGACTTCAAGCGAATTTTACGTCCTAAAAAACAAAACGATTCTTTGTGACTTATTTTTAGCGCGCCACTTTTCATTTCAAATTGCAAGGTTCTGGGAGGATTTGAGACAAACCACTTCTATATCTTAAACTTGTACGATTCGGTTCAAACTTTTGACTAAAGTAGACAAATAGATAGAAGGCAAACCGAAATTTTTCTCTCCATTAATCTATATCCGTTTTCGAGGTACAACGGTTTACAGCCGAGGTAAATGTAGCACATAAAAATCATTCTTGCGGGAACTGAATGCACGGAAACGGTTTAAAGTGGTTCACATCAGTAAACAATGAAGGCTTACTTTAAAAAATCTAGCTGCTTTCGTATTTTATATGCAAAAAATACGTTGCTTGTGAGTTTTTACAGACGCCACTTACATGCTTCAAATACGTGCGATTCAGTTCAGATCTTCTAAGAATGTGAACAAGTACATATAACTAACGTTTGCGCTGTTGTTTTATGAAAGCTTTATCCGTTGCTACAACATAAGCAAATGGTTCGAAAGACAATAAAAAACAAGTTATATCGAATGAGTCGCCAACCGAGTGAACAAAAATCTTCGTCGTAGGGAAGGTGAACATATCCAGGGCAGAGTTTTGGATGTAAAAGAATGGCGCTAGCTTTTCAACTTACCGTCAGAATACATTTAAATGAAAACATCTTGACATATTTACCCTTCGTGCGAGTTAACCCTACTTCCCCAGTGCAGTGAACTCTCTTAGCAGCAAGTTATTGTCACAAGTGCAGCTTGCCCTTTATAATCTGTAGTCCCTGATCCTTTGTTCAAAATCCAGAAGATTTCGCAGCCATAGTAAAAAAGTGTATATCAAATGCCTGTACGTACATGTAACAGCTAAAAAAGTTTTTTTGGTGGTGGGGGTGGGGCGGGTGTATAAATTCCTAAGGATGGACTTGTTCCTCGGGAGATCACAACTTGTTCCATGTTAATTTACTTGAGACGAGGTATCACATTACTTGACATGAATACAGATACTAATCAGGAAAAAATCACGAACATGTCAAGACGTTTTGATTTAAATGTCTTTGAACTGCTAGCTCCTTCCCTTCACATCCCTGACTCTGGCCAGGATATATTGGCCTTTTTTTTGTTATGATGGAAGCATTTTTCGTTCTGGTGTATTGTCTGTTCCGGTTATCCGGTAGCTACCGAAGTCACATATCTGGAATGTCAATGGACAAGTTGAAGAGAGATTGCTTTGGGGTGGGATACCTGTTGTTTGTGCTACTCTGATAACTTATCAGGACGCAACTCTCGTAGATAATTGGTAGACAACAGGAAAACGGCAGCTTGTACCCTGGGGTACTGTTTTTGTGCAGCGAGTCGTTGAAGCCGCACGATGCATCTCTCGTTGCCTCTGTTAATGCTGTCAAAGCCGAGTCAAGTGGTGGTGCAGCCGCTGGCTGACGAACACACGCGGTCCGCCGGGCCGGAAACGCTGGAGCTCTATACCGTAGGCAACCTGGAGCCATCCTCCCTTTTGGTGCTTTTAAGGGGTTCAGTTATTGCAATGCACTCTATATTTTACGCTGCTGCATCCACAGCTGCCGAGAAAGTACGCATGGTTCTTGACACTCTATAGATCGTTCACTGGTGGTCCTCAGCTTCCCTAAATAGCGGCTCTTGGCTCATTCTGCTCGGCCCAGTTTCAAGACGCGGACCTACCAAGAAGCATAGCGACCCATGTGGTATAATTTTGTCCTCCAAAATGTGCGTTTTGCCACAATAAGTAACAAAATCTGTTTTCCACTCTCCCTAGCATTTTCTCTGTTGCACTTTGTTGGACGGTCCTACCTACGTCCCTTTAGAGGTATCCTAGCGCTCACGGTGTACTGTAGACTAAAGCACCAAATAAACTGATATAGGCATGCGTATCCAAACACAGAAATACCGGGTGAACAAAAAGTCAGTATAAATTTGAAAACTGAATAAATAATGTAGATACAGAGGTACAAATTGACACACATGCTTGGAATGACTCGGGGTTTTATCAGAACCAAAAGTTCAAAAACTGTCCGATAGATGGCGCTTCATCTGATCAGAATAGCTGTAATTAGCATAACAAAGTAAGACAAAGCAAAGATGTTCTTTACAGGTTATGCTCATTATGTCCACCATCATTCCTCAACAATAGGTGTAGTCGAAGAATACTGTTGTGAACAGCACTGTAAAGCATGTCCGGAGTTATGGTGAGGCATTGGCGTCGGATGTTGTCTTTCAGCATCCCTAGAGGTGTCGGTCTATCACGATACACTTGCGACTTCAGGTAACCCTAAAGCCAATAATCGCACGGACGGTGGTCTGGGGACCTTGGAGGCCAAGCATGACGAAAGTGGCGGCTGAGCACACGATCATCACCAAACGACGCGGGCAAAAGATCTTTCACGCGTCTGGCAATATGGGGTGGAGCGCCATCCTGCATTTCGGTTCTAATAAAACCCCATGTCATTCCAAGCGTGTGTGTCAATTTTTACCTCTCTATACACATTATTCCGTGGTTTATTAAGTTTTCAAATTTATACTGACTTTTTGATCACCTGGTATATAAACAGGCAGCATGCGTGCTGCAGTCGGCAACGACTATATCACACAACAAGTATATGGCTCAGTTGTTAGATCGGTTACTGCTGCTGCAGTGCTAAGTTATCAAGATTTAGGTGAGTTGAACGTGGCGTGTTACAGCTGGCGCACGAGCGATGGAACACACAGCATGTTCGACGTAGCGATTTTCCCGTACCACCATATCACGAGCGTACCGTGGCTAAGAGGAATCCGGTAAAACATCGGATCTCCGACGTCACTGCGGCCGGAAAAAAATCCTGCGAGAACGGGAACAACGCCGACTGAAGAGAATCGTTCAACGTGATATAAGTGCAACCCTTCCACAAGTTGCTACTGATTTCATTGCTGGGTCATCAGCAATTGTCAGCGTGTGATCCATTCAACAAAAAATTATGGATATGGGCTTTCGGATCCGAGGGCCCACTCGTCTACCCTTGATGACTGCATGACACAAACTTTTACAGTGTGTAGCAGTGTCATCAGTGAATATTATCATTTATATTTTTTCGCGCTTAAGGTTAATCCCACTCTCTATCCTTACTTTTATTTCCGTTACTGCGTCTTCGCTGTATATTTTAAACAGTAGGGGCGAAAGTGTACTTATCTGGCCGGCCGCAGTGGCCAATCGGTTCTAGGCGCTACAATATGGAGCCGCGCGACCGCTACGGTCGCAGGTTCGAATCCTGCCTCGTGCATGGATGTGTGTTATGTCCTTAGGTTAGTTAGGTTTAAGTAGTTCTAAGTTATAGAGGACTGATGACCCCAGAAGGCAAGTCCCACAGTGCTCAGAGCCATTTTTGTACTTATCTGTCTTACACGCTTTTTAATGCGAGCAATTTGTTCTTGGATATCTATTCCAATTTTTCTCCCTCTACGCTTTTGTACTTAATATATATTGTCGAAGAAGAAGCTGAGTAGTACCGTGATGTAGTGGTTATGTTACTAAGCTGTTGAATGGAGGGTGGTGAGTGAACTCACCTGGACTGTTCCATTTTAATTTCTCTATTCGGCTCGAGTACGTTCTAGAAGTATCCACAAACGTCAAGAGTCATTCAACTGGAATGTTCTGTAGCAGTATATATACTGTATGTGTTCTGGCCAGAGGCAGTTCACTCCGCGCTCTTGTATGTGAAAGTGCTGAATAAACCTTCGTTAAGTGAAGTTAGTGTTCGTCATTCATGTAATTACATCTTCTTCTACGTGATAATATTATCAGTCCATTACCTTTATCTTCAACTACTTCACTATAAATTTCGAACATCTTGAACTATTTTAAATTGAACGTCTCTCCAGTTCGGAAAATCGTATGAACGTTTCTTGATTTTTATTTTATCTGGATTCCATTATCATGTAAAACGTCGTGGTCTCCTGACCTTCATTGCTTACATATTCCGCCCTCACAATCATATTCCGCACATCAAGATGCTTCATTCGAACCTGAACTGGATAAGATAAAATCAATGTTGTATGAATTCATGTAAGTGATATGCAAATAACAAGTGCGCACTGGGGTAGAAATACTCGAGGCTGGCGCACACACATACATTCCAGACACAACGGTCACAGGAGCTTTTAGTTCGAGAGAGGCAGACCACACACCGGGAGGCCAGTCCCTTCAGAGGACGAGCCAACCTCGGCCTCCCGTGGAGTAGACACTGTGTGCCCGAGTGAAAGGGGGAACGACCCCTATGCATTTTTTACACATAGCACGCAGTTTCAGAGATTTTCACAGGGAGACAGCAAACACAAAACGCCGATATTACAGATTTCTGGATTGGTCGCCTTAAACAAAACGGCATTCTACCGTTTTAGAAGAGCAATGCTCATTTGCAGACAATATTTCTGGCGCCTTGTGCTGAAGGAGTGTTGGAAGAGACCAAAAGATATACCCCTTCACGTCTTTCATGGAGAGGCGCCGTTCCATTGTCGCTCTTAGAGCGAGGAAAAAGTCTCTCCTCACAAGGGAACCTCCCAATCGCACCCCCCTCAGATTTAGTTATAAGTTGGCACAGTGGATAGTCCTTGAAAAACTGAACACAGATCAATTGAGAAAACAGGAAGAAGTTGTGTAGAACTGTGAAAAAATAAACAAAATATACAAACTGAGTAGTTCAAGGGAAGATAAGCAACAATACGGAGGATAGGAACGCAGGAGCGCCGTGGTCTCGTGGTAACGTGAGTAGCTGCGGAACAAAAGGTCCTAGGTTCAAATCTTCCATCAAGTGTAAATTTTAATTTTTTATTTTCTTTTTATGTGACAAACTCTTATGTTTTCATCACTTTTTTGGGAATGACTATCACATCCACAAGAAAACCTAAATCGGGCAAGGTAGAAGAATCTTTTTACCCATTCGCCAAGTGTACAAGTTAGGTGGGTCGACAACATATTCCTGTCATGTGACGCACATGCCGTCACCAGTGTCGTATAGAATATATCAGATGTGTTTTCCTGTGGAGGAATCGGTTGACCTATGACCTTACGATCAAATGTTTTCTGTTCCCATTGGAGACGCACGTCCTTTCGTCTACTAATCGCACGGTTTTGCAGTGCGGTCGCAAAACACAGACACTAAACTTATTACAGTGAACAGAGATGTCAATGAACGAACGGACAGATAATAACTATGCAAAAATAAAGAAAGTAAAATTTTCAGTCGAGGGAAGAGTTGAACCAAGGATCTTTCGTTCAGCAGCTGCTCACGCTACCACGGAACCACGGCGCTTCTAAACACACTTTGTCCATGATGTTGCTTATGTGGCCCATGAACTACTCAGTTTGTATATTTTGCTTATTTTTTCACAGTTCCACACAACTTCTTCCTGTTTTCTCAATTGATCTGTGTTCAGTTTATCAAGGCCTATCCACTGTGCCAACTTATAACTAAATCTGAGGGGGGTGCGATGGGGAGGTTCCCTTGTCAGTACTTCACAGGGAGAGCACCTCTGTCGAGAGCGAATCGAAGTGCGACTCTCTATATTGAGTCCTTGCGATTAAGCGTTGTTCACTGTGTTGGCCGTCACACTTATTGTGCGGTGTGAACCGACAGAGATATAGTTAAACGCCTGCGAGCGAATTTTTGAGTGACATCGCGGTGGACTGGTTATCTGACCGGTGTACCACGCCAATAGTTAGACTACGGGCGAATAGGAGTCCTTGACTTCATCAAGGTGTAGGGAGAGTTTGATTGGCGAAGGTCAATCCAGATAGAACGAGAGTTATCTTATTTGTCAGCAGCGAGCGGCGCAGACAGCAGTCATCGCAGCTTACGGTACTGTGCACTACAGCCCTTGCGATCCCCACATTTCATCCACAACAGTTCACTTCACTGCATTTCACACGCAACAGCCTCGACCGTACCTAGCAACATTCTAAAGGATAATTATTCAAGTTGAGTAGGCGCGCCTCTCAGCCATTCTGCCAAGTCAATTACAATCTTAAACTTTGTATAGAAATTTCATTAGCGAATCCTATCCTTGAGGGGTAACTTCACATTCCGAAAAGAACCAGGATATAACTTGTTCAATTCATAACTAAAAGTGCCATTGTGGTTTCTCAGAATTTTTGCAAAATAAATAATAATTTTCGTTAGTTTCATGTTTTTCTTACACTGACTAGCACTACTCCAGTACCCAAGTATCCCACTAGCTACGTAAGAAATTTTGTGAATTTTTGTGTCATGTCCTTACAGCGGACGACTCCAGAAGATATTTATTGCTGGAAGTTTCTCAAGCATTTCTCTTTAGAACGTTAGGAGCGTCTGTCTGACTTCTGTAGTAGTGTGGGGGTGGAAACTGCATCTTGCAGGAGCCACAGGGTGAATGGTACATCTCAGATTAATCCGTTGCGCAGAATAACAGAATAGCAGATCAACCCCACGCTCACAATCAATCACAACGTCACAATTGTCTGTCCGGTGCCGTTCAGCAGTCCACAGGCCAAACCGATTACCATATAACAGATCATTAATTCACTAAAGCGACATATTCGTTACGAGTAAGTCAGTAAGTTTATTGATATTTAAAAAAAAAATTCTCAGCTATTTTTCAGTTTCAGTTCTGCAGTTTTAATACCATGACATGTCTTGATCACTCTGCTATGCTTGCTGAACAGACAAGACGGGTTGCTGACGCTACTACTTAGACCTGAATATGTTTTAGAGTGATCGAAAAATTTCGCGATATTAATACTGTTTAAATTAGACTGGAAAAGAAACGAGACGTTTTTTTTTACCTATAGCAAGAGCTGTATCTGAAGTCGCAGTGTTAAAACAGAGTAAACACCTGTACTCTCGTGCTTTTTGGGCTAGTATCCAGAGGAGGGCTATATTAGTCATCGTCCGAAGAGCCACGTAAGTATCTCTCAGACATTCATCGCTAGTTGCATTATGCATCGGGAGTCGGCCGCGCCATTAGCTGGCAGATGCTCATTTGGAATCGCGTAATCTGCGCCCCTACATCTTGCGCCCACGGGGGAACATTTTATTTAATTTGCGCACGTCCGCGCGGCCGGCGCCCGCCGCTGGCCTTCCAGCGGCTCCAGCCGCCGCTGCTTCCCGAGACCGCCACGGCACGCCGAGGCGCTGCCGCTGCTGGTTGCTGGCTGGTTGCTGCTGCAGCCGTGCTGTGCTCGCCGACCTCGTAAATACAATTACGCAGGCACCTCGCCTCGCAGAGGCGGCCGGGGGTGAAAAAAAAAGAGAGAGATTTAAAAATAAACGAGCGGCCGAAAAACCAGCCCGTCCTGAAAGAATAGAGTATGAAATGCTCGCCGCGGCGCGGAATAATTTATGACACGCGGCGAAATGGAGCGCGCCTTTGTTTGCGTACGTGACCGAGGGTTGAAGTGCCAGCCTGTGGTTGTGGAGGGTGAGGCGGGGGGGGGGGGGGGGGTCAGTCGGCAAGGTCTGATTTAGAATCAAGGTGCGGAAAATGCCGTTCCCAACCCCTAGCCGTTACGCGATTCTGGGCAAATCTGCAGTGCGAGCAATTTAACTCATCCAGGTCGTGTACGGACCTTCCAGCGCCGATTCCCAGCACCGGTTGCCCTAAGCACAATCCAAATCGACGGACTTCCGCAGAATCGACAGAGAGAATCTCTCTAGAGTTAGATCTGACATGAATATCGACATCCCGTCTCAGTTGGCAGTAGTGCGTATGTTGTTTCGCGTTGCACGTGAATTCATGGTATGTACCGCTTAGTGACTCATTTGAAAGAAAAGTATTTTTTCTTCTTTCTTTTCATTATTGCTCATATTCTACTAACATGCACGTACTGATGAGTTTGTTCCGTTCTAAGCTCGAAGCAGCTAAATCACTGTCAAATTAAATCATTTGATATGGGAGCCACACACTGGCTGAGTTGTCTCTGGTGGTTACTTCGGTGGTTTGGAGTGAAGGGTGACAGTTGTCCGCTGATTGAATTGTTCATTTAATTGTCTCTAGGCCAGTCATTTTGTTAACTAGCTTTTATCTAGTTGTATTTTTATCTGAAATTTGCTAAATCGAACATCCTGGCAATACGTGTTTGTTAACTTACTTAGACGTGATAAGGGGGGAGGGGCAAATCAGTGTTGCCGCCAATGAACACGGATTTATAAGATATCTCGGCAATTAGGTGCGTGTACACTTGCTACTAGACAAACAATATTCATTACATCCACTGGATTTCTTGCAAGTGTTGTTGTCGTCTTCAGTACAGAGACTGGTTTGATGCAGCTCTTCATGCTTACTCTATACTGTGCAAGGTTCTTCGTCTCCCAGTACCTACTGCAACCTACATCCTTTCGAATCTGCTTAGTGTATCCATCTCTTGGTCTCGCTCTACAATTTTTATCCTGCACGCTGACCTCCAATACTAAATCGGTGATCCCTTGATGCCTGAGAATACGCCCTAACAACCGACTCCTTCTTCTAGTCAAGTTGAGCCACAAATTTCTCTTCTCTCCAATTCTTTTCAATACCTCCTCATTTCCTCCCCCCATGAACCATGGACTTGCCGTTGGTGGGGAGGCTTGCGTACCTTAGCGATACAGATGGCCGTACCATAGGTGCAACCACAACGGAGGGGTATCTGTTGAGAGGCCAGACAAACGTGTGGTTCCTGAAGAGGGGCAGCAGCCTTTTCAGTAGTTGCAAGGGCAACAGTCTGGATGATTGACTGATCTGGCCTTGTAACACTATCCAAAATGGTCTTGCTGTTATGGTACTGCGAACGGCTGAAAGCAAGGGGAACCTAAAGCCGTAATTTTTCCCGAGGGCATGCAGCTTTACTGTATGGTTAAATGATGATGGCGTCCTCTTGGGTAAAATATTCCGAAGGTAAAATAGTCCCCCATTCGGATCTCCGGGTGGGGACTATTCAACGTCGTTATCAGGAGAAAGAAAACTGGCATTCTATGGATCGGAGCGTTGAATGTCACATCCCTTAATCGGGCAGGTAGGTTAGAAAATTTAAAAATGGAAACGGATAGGTTAAAGTTAGATATAGTGGGAATTAGTGACGTTCGGTGGCAGGAGGAACAAGACTTCTGATCAAGTGAATACAGGGTTATAAATACGAAATCAAATAGGGGTAATGCAGGAGTACGTTTAATAATGAATAAAAAATAGGAGCGCGGGTAAGCTACTACAAACAGCATAGTGAACGTATTATAGTGGCCAAGATAGACACGAAGCCCATGCCTACTACAGCAGTACAAGTTTATCTGCCACCTAGCTCTGCAGATGATGAAGAAATTGAAGGAATGTATGATGAGATAAAAGAAATTATTCAGGTAGTGAAGGGAGACGAAAATTTAATAGTTATGGGTGACTGGAATTCGACAGTAGGAAAAGGGAGAGAAGGAAACATAGTAGGTGAATATGGATTGGGGCCAAGAAAAGAAAGAGGAAGCCGTCTGGTAGAATTTTGCACACAGCATAACTTAATCATAGCTAGCACTTCGTTCAAGAATCATAAAAGAAGGTTGTATACCTGGAAGAATCCTGGAGATACTAAAAGGTATCAGATAGATTATATAATGGTAAGACAGAGATTTAGGAACCAGGTTTTAAATTGTAGGACATTTCCAGGGGCAGATGTGGACTCTGACCACAATCTATAGGTTATGACCTGTAGATTAAAACTGAAGAAATTACAAAAAGGTGGGAATTTAAGGAGATGGGACCTGGATAAACTGACTAAACCAGAGGTTGTACAGAGTTTAAGGGACAGCATAAGGGAACAATTGACAGGAATGGGGGAGAGAAATACAGTAGAAGAAGAATGGGTAGCTTTGAGGGATGAAGTAGTGAAGGCCGCAGAGGATCAAGTAGGTAAAAAGGTGAGGGCTAGAGGAAATCCTTGGGTAAGATAAGAAATATAGAATTGAATTGATGAAAGGAGAAAATATAAAAATGCAGTGAATGAAGCAGGCAAAATGGAACACAAACGTCTCAAAAATGAGATCGAGAGGAAGTGCAAAATGGCTAAGCAGGGATGGCTAGAGGACAAATATAAGGATGTAGAGGCTTATCTCACTAGGGGTAAGATAGATACAGCCTACAGGAAAATTAAAGAGGGGTAAGATAGATACAGCCTACAGGAAAATTAAAGAGACCTTTGGAGAAAAGAGAACCACTTGTATGAATATCAAGAGCTCAGATGGGAACCTAGTTCTAGGCAAAGTGGGGAAAGCAGAAAGGAGGAAGGAGTACATAGAGGATCTATACAAGGGCGATGTACTTGAGGATAATATTATCGAAATGGAACAGGATGTAGATGAAGATGAAATGGTAGGTACGATACTGCATGAGGAGTTTGACAGAGCACTGAAAGACCTGAGTCGAAACAAGGTCCTGGGAGTAGACAACATTCCTTTAGAACTACTGACGGCCTTGGGAGAGCCAGTCCTGACGAAACTCTACCATCTGGTGAGCAAGATGTACAAGACAGGCGAAATACCCTCAGACTTCAAGAAGAATATAATAACTCCAATCCCAAAGGAAGCAGGTGTTGACAGATGTGAAAATTACCGAACTACCAGTTTAATAAGCCACAGCTGCATAATACTAACGCGAATTATTTACGGACTAGTGGAAAAACTGGTAGAAGCCGACCTCGGGGAAGATCAGTTTGGATTCCGTAGTAATGTAGGAACACGTGAGGCAATACTGACCTTCCGACTTACCTTAGAAAAAAGATTAAGGAAAGGCAAACCTACGTATCTAGCATTTGTAGACTTAGAGAAAGCTTTTGACAATGTTGAATGGAATACTCTCTTTCAAATTCTTAAGGTGGCAGGCGTAAAATACAGGGAGCGAAAGGTTATTTACAATTTGTACAGAAACCAGATGGCAGTTGTAAGAGTCGATGGACATGAAAGGGAAGTAGTGGTTGGGAAGGGAGTGAGACAGGGTTGTAGCTTGTCCCCGATGTTATTCAATCTGTATATTGAGCAAGCAGTAAAGGAAACAACAGAAAAGTTAGGAGTAGTAATTAAAATCCAGGGAGAAGAAATAAAAACTTTGAGGTTCGCCGATTACATTGTAATTCTGTCAGAGACAGCAAAGGATTTGGAAGAGCAGTTGAACGGAATGGACAGTGTCTTGAAAGGAAGATATAAGATGAACATCAAGAAAAGTAAAACGAGGACAATGGAATGTAGTCGAATTAAGTCGGGCGATGCTGAGGGAATTAGATTAGGAAATGAGACACTTAATGTAGTAAAGGGGTTTTGCTATTTGGGGAGCAAAATAATTGATGATGGTCGAAGTAGAGAGGTTATAAAATGTAGTCTGGCAATGGCAAGGAAAGCGTTTCTGAAGAAGAGAAATTTGTTAACATCGAGTATAGATTTAAGTGTCAGGCAGTCGTTTCTGAAAGTATTTGTATGGAGTGTAGCCATGTATGGAAGTGAAGCATGGACGATAAATTAGGAAATGAGACACTTAATGTAGTAAAGGGGTTTTGCTATTTGGGGAGCAAAGAAGAGAATAGAAGCTTTCGAAATGTGGTGCTACAGAAGAATGTTGAAGATTAGCTGGGTAGATCACGTAACTAATGAGGAGGTATTGAATAGGATTGCGGAGAAGAGAAGTTTGTGGCACAACTTGACTAGAAGAAGGGATCGATTGGTAGGACATGTCCTGAGGCATCAAGGGATAAAAAATTTAGCATTGGAGGGCAGCGTGGAAGGTAAAAATTGTAGAGGGAGACCAAGAGATGAATGCACTAAGCAGATTCAGAAGGATGTAGGTTGCAGTAGGTACTGGGATATGAAGGAGCTTGCACTGGATAGATTAGCATGGAGAGCTGCATCAAACCAGTCTCAGGACTGAAGACCACAACAACAACAACAACAACACCTCCTCATTAGTTATGTGATCATCCCTTCTAATCTTCAGCATTCATTTGTTGCACCACATTTTGAAAACTTCTATTCTCTTCTTGTCTAAACTAGTTATCGTCCAAGTTTCACTTCCATACATGGTTACACTCCAATTCAAATACTTTCAGAAAAGACTTCCTGACACTTAAATCTGTACTCGATATTAACAAATATCTCTTCTTCATAAACGCTTTCCTTGCCATTGCCAGTCTACATTTTATAACCTCTCTACTTCGACCAACATCAGTTATTTTGCTCTCCAAATAACAAAACTCATTTACTACTTTAAGCGTCTCATTTCCTAATCTAATTCCCACAGCATCACCCGATTTAATTCGACTGCGTTCCATTATCCTCGTTTTGCTTTTGTTGATGTTCATCTTATATCCTCCTTTTAAGACACTGTCCATTCCGTTTAGCTGCTCTTCCAGGTCCTTTGCTGTCCCTGACGAATGAAGTGATAAGTATCACCCTTTTTTGTCGCTCAACGATATGAGTTACGTTGAGAATATTTAATTTCTAGGTGGAGTTAGTAACCATCCCTAGCCTCTCACTGGAGCCGTTCTTGCTGCAGAGTTTAAGGATTCTGGAGTTCGAGTCGCTCAATACACGTCGAAGTACTATAGTCGTTTCACACCATTTTTTACACTTTGCACTATTTTCTTTGTGACAGCACTTCTTTCTTCTGACCTATCTAATGTGCTATTTCCACAGAAGAACTCCAGTTTCGGCTCATCTCACTGAATAACTTTCTTTATAAAATTAACATGTTATACGCTCTGCTCGTGTCTTTTGATGTTTTGGGCAGGTTAGCTTTCTCATACCATACTGACGTGTTCTTTTTTTCAGTCTTTTGCGTCTATAGGGGTTTCGAATACCATACATTCACTACACACATTATTATGATATATACACTAATGGAAAGCCGACCGGAGTGGCCGTGCGGTTCTAGGCGCTACAGTCTGGAACCGAGCGACTGCTACGGTCGCAGGTTCTAATCCTGCCTCGGGCATGGATGTGTGTGATGTGCTTAGGTTAGTTAGGTTTAATTAGTTCTAAGTTCTAGGCGACTGATGACCTCAGAAGTTAAGTCGCATAGTGCTCAGAGCTGTTTGAACACTGATGGAAACAAATCGCAAGACGAAAAAATAATTTACGAATAGTAATGAAAATTCGTGAATACATTTAATTACGTGACATGTTTAAGCGATTAATATTGCAAGATCACTGCTAATCTGCGCGCGTCATAAGCCACTGCAAATGATAAATGTTGGTACATTAATAAACGGACTGTTGAATGCAATCATGCAAACGTGCATGCCTTGTGTTGCACAGGTGGTCGATGTCAGTTTGTGGGATGCGGTTCCATGTCTGTTAGACATGGGCGGTCAATACACTGACGGTTAATGCAGCTTGTAGATGACACTGGAGCTGTCATCGGATGATGCCCCATATCTGCTCGATTGAAGACAAATCTGGTGATCGGGCAGACCAAGACAACATGTCGACACTGTAGAGCAAGTGCACGTTGAGTCACAACAGCTGCATGTGGGCGAGCGTTGTTCTATTGGGTAACACTTCCTGTGATGTCTACATCCATATCTTCATTTATACTCCGCAAGCCACCCAACGGAGTGTGGCGGAGGGCACCTTAAGTGCCCCTGTCATTACCTCCCTTTTCTGTTCCAGTCGCGTAAGGTTCGCGGGAAGAACGACTGTAGGAAGGACTCCGTGCGCGCTCGAATCTCTCTAATTTACATTCGTGATCTCCTCGGGAGGTATAAGCAGGGGGAAGCAATATATTCGATACCTCATCCAGAAACGCACCCTCTCGAAACCTGGCGAGCAAGCTACACCGCGATGCAGAGCTCCCCTCTTGCAGAGTTTGCCACTTGAGTTTGCTAAACATCTCCGTAACGCTATCACGGTTACCAAATAACCCTGTGACGAAACGCGCCGCTCTTCTTTGGATCTTCTCTATCTCCTCCGTCATACCGATCTGGTACGGATCCCACACTGATGAGAAATACTCAAGTATAGGTCGAACGAGTTTTTTGTAAGCCACCTCCTTTGTTGATGGACTACATTTTCTAAGGACTCTCCCAATGTATCTCAACCTGGTACCCGCCTTACCAACAATTAATTTTATATGATCATTCCACTTCAAATCGTTCCGTACGCATACTCCCAGATATTTTACAGAAGTAACTGCTACCAGTGTTTGATCCGCTATCATATAATCATGCAATAAAGGATCCTTCTTTCTATGTATTCCCAATACATTACATTTGTCTATGTTAAGGATCAGTTGCCACTCCCTGCACCAAGTGCCTATCTGCTGCAGATCTTCCTGCATTTCGCTACAATTTTCTAATGCTACAACTTCTCTGTATACTACAGCATCATCCGCGAAAAGCCGCATGGAACTTCCGCTGCTGCTCACGAACGGTAGATCAACGGAGAATTACCAGACTGACGTACAATTTTGCAGTCGGGTGCGTGGGATTACCATGAGAGTGCTCCTGCTGTGGTACAAAATAGCACCCCAGACCATAGCTGCAGTTTTAGGTCCTGTGTTTCTAGCACGCAGATAGGTTGCTTGCAGGCCCACAGCTGTCCTGAAGTTATTTCGACACACTTTGACGACCACCTATTTTTTGTATGGTGGAAAATATTATGAAATGATTGGCGGAACAGCCATGGGTTCGCCACTGTCACCAGCCATAGCTAACTCCTTCATGGAGGATTTCGAAGAACGAGCGTTGAACAGTGCTCCCTTACGTCCATCCTGCTTCTTCAGGTATGTTGACGATACATTTTTAATCTGGCCACATGGCAATGAGGCACTGCAGCAGTTTGTTAACATTTGAATGGTATACATCAGAACATAAGATTTAAAGTGGAGGTGGAGAAGGATGGAAAGTTACCCTTCTTAGATGTACAGGTGGAGCGAAAATCAGATGGACGTCTCGGACATTCTGTGCACAGAAAACCGACGCATACAGATTTATATCTAAGCGCTCGTAGTTTTCACCACCCAGCTCAGAAGAGGGCTATGCTGAACACCTTGGTACACAGAGCAAGGACTATTTCGGACAAGGATCATCTCGGCTCCGAGATTAACCATCTGACGACGGTATTCATAAAAAATGGTTATTCTGATCGTGATATCAGATCTACTCTGGCGAAGAAACCAAGAAAGGACGCTGTTCGAACAGATCAAGAGGACCAACACATCGCGCGGCTACCATTCTGCGGTGCAACGACCAGCAAGATCGGCAGAGTCCTGAGCCGGCAAGGAATCAGACCAGTCTTCCGGCCACCCAGGAAGATTAAGGAAATGCTGCGACCCGTGAAAGATAATCTTGGCCTGAGAGTACCGGGAATTTACAGCATTCCTTGCGAGTGTGGTAAAAGTTATGTGGGCCAGTCTATAAGAACTGTCGCCGATCGAAGTGTGGAACATCAGCGTCACCTGAAATACAGGTATCTAGAGAAATCAGCGGTGGCTGAGCACAGTTTGTTAAATAAACATAAGATTTTATTCGATGAAACAAGACTACTTGCTCACGCTTCAAACTACTGGGACTCTGTCATCAGGGAAGCAATTGAAATTAGACTCTGTGAAAATAATTTCAACAGAGATTCCGGTTATGCACTCAGCAATGCATGGAAGCGCGCAATTGATATAGAAAGAGCGCAGTTCTTCGCCTGTTGCGATGGATGGCGCTGCAAGCAACGCTGGATAAAGCGCGCAAACAAAATCTATGGACATAGAGGCCGCCACCTCAGTACGCATCGGTTTCACCGTGACGTCATCCAGCCAATGAGAAGCCGTCCACTGCTTATAAAAGCGGATGCCTCACCGCTCCACGACTACGTACCACTCCCCTACCAGACTGCTACTTAAAACTTCTCGATAATTTTCTTCAGGATCGCAGATTATATGTTCGCATTGACGACAAGAATTCAACAACACGGCCTGTCCTTGAAGGACTTCCACAAGGATCGGTCATATCTCCACTGCTGTTTAAATTATATATTAACGACCTCCCGACGGTGCCACATGTTACTGCCAGTTTCTATGCCGACGACACAGCGCTCCTGACTGCAGGCACCAGAATGGACCACCTCGTCACACGGATGCAGCGCCAACTAGATTTAGTGGACCACTTGACCCACATGAACAAAATAACGGTCAATGCAGAGAAAACCAAAGTTATTGTCTTCACACGTCGGAGATCCATCGTCAATGCACGCCTACGGATATCAGACCAGCCACTCCCCTGGGCAACAACTGTAAAATACCTGGGAGTGCATCTGGACGCCAAACTGTTGTATAGTCTTCACATTATGGAGAAGAAGACGTCTGGCCTCAAAATGCTGGGAGCTCTCCTCCCATTTCTGAAGAGCTCATACCTCAGCCAACGCACGAAACTCCAGTTGTACCATGCCACAGTCGAACCATCTATTTTGTATGGATCGACCTCTTGGGGTACTACGTGTGCCACTAACTACAAGAAGCTACAGGTTGTACAAAGCAGAAGCCTACGATGGATCACAGGAGCCCAATGGTGGTTCCGAAATCATGACATTCATCGAGCCTTAAGCGAATCTTACCTCTCAGACAAGGTCAAGGAGAAGGCACGAACCTTATTTCGGAAGTTGGACATGATACGTGACAGTACACCACAACTCACCACAGTAGGTGTGGTAGAACCATTACGCAACCACAAATATAAAGCACCGAAGGCGATAGTATTTGAGCCTCCGTAAATGATATCCCTACGTAATTCTCCATAATTTAAGGACATATCGTTCTTTAGCACTTCTACGCACATGTTTTCAAACACACACCAAACGCAGCGAGTTAAAGGACCCTTCTGTGTGCCCAAACAAAAGCTGAAAGAAGGATAAATAAATAAAGAGAAAATTTTTACTCCTTACATTCCCTACAGAAGTAAAAATCAACGAAGTTGATCAGACTTCAGCACCACAAAAAAAAAAAAAAAAAAAGCGTCCACGACAGTCAGTTTTACCCCTGACGAAGATGACGGAGGTAGTCATCGAAAGCTTGGGATTTTATCCAAATTTGACGCGGCAAGTAAACCGAGAACTTTTTATGCAAGGACTCCGTCGCGAAAGACTTCGTAGTCATGTCCTGCTCCTAACCTACACACGGCCATCACTGGCGCCGAGGCAGAACCAGTAAGAAAACACAACACGCCCTCATCCTGCCTTCTAAACAACTCTCGCTTGGCACCAATGAACTGAGAAATGGGGGTGGTTTGGGGGTCAGCGAAATGCACTCAATGGGGCGCCTAGCTCGGAGCTGTTGTCGAAGTAACCGTTTCGTAACAGTTCGTTGTGTCACTGCGGTGCCGACTGCTGCTCAAACTGCTACTACAGACGCAGTACGATGCGCCACAGCCATACGCTGATCACGATGGTCTTCCATCTTGTTGGTGCCACGTGGCCGTCCGCAGTCCGGTCTTCTTGGCACATTCTCGTGACTATCACTGCCAGCGATCGTGTACAGTGGCTACACTCCTGCCGTGTCTGTCTGCAGTATCGCAGGAAGAACATCCAGCTTCTTGTGTCTCTATTACATGATCTCGTTCAAACTCAATTACATGTCGATAACGGTGTCCTTATCGCCTTAAATTCATTGTTGACTAACAAGGGGAGGCCGCCAATTGTGAAATTCAGATTCAGTTCATACTGCGCATGATAAAAGCTCATGGCCAGAGGTGTAATGTGGCAAAGCACCAAGATGCACTTCTCGAGCAAATCGACAGTTAAAATAAACCATTGCGGTGAAATCCTCTCAACGATAAATAATTACCGACAGCGTCGTAGCGCAGCGGTAAGCGCTCGGGTTCGTAATCCGAAGGTCGCCGGATCGAGTCTCGCCCCATGCAAATTTTTTTTTTTTTTTAGTATTTGTTTTTTGTTATTCAAATGTGTCTACACACACACACACACACACACACACACACACACACACACACATATATATATATATATATATATATATATATATATATATATATATATATATACTCCTGGAAATGGAAAAAAGAACACCTTGACACCGGTGTGTCAGACCCACCATACTTGCTCCGGACACTGCGAGAGGGCTGTACAAGCAATGATCACACGCACGGCACAGCGGACACACCAGGAACCGCGATGTTGGTCGTCGAATGGCGCTAGCTGCGCAGCATTTGTGCACTGCCGCCGTCAGTGTCAGCCAGTTTGCCGTGGCATACGGAGCTCCATCGCAGTCTTTAACACTGGTAGCATGCCGCGACAGCGTGGACATGAACCGTATGTGCAGTTGACGGACTTTGAGCGAGGGCGTATAGTGCGCATGCGGGAGGCCGGGTGGACGTACCGCCGAATTGCTCAACACGTGGGGCGTGAGGTCTCCACAGTACATCGATGTTGTCGCCAGTGGTCGGCGGAAGGTGCACGTGCCCGTCGACCTGGGACCGGACCGCAGCGACGCACGGATGCACGCCAAGACCGTAGGATCCTACGCAGTGCCGTAGGGGACCGCACCGCCACTTCCCAGCAAATTAGGGACACTGTTGCTCCTGGGGTATCGGCGAGGACCATTCGCAACCGTCTCCATGAAGCTGGGCTACGGTCCCGCACACCGTTAGGCCGTCTTCCGCTCACGCCCCAACATCGTGCAGCCCGCCTCCAGTGGTGTCGCGACAGGCGTGAATGGAGGGACGAATGGAGACGTGTCGTCTTCAGCGATGAGAGTCGCTTCTGCCTTGGTGCCAATGATGGTCGTATGCGTGTTTGGCGCCTTGCAGGTGAGCGCCACAATCAGGACTGCATACGACCGAGGCACACAGGGCCAACACCCGGCATCATGGTGTGGGGAGCGATCTCCTACACTGGCCGTACACCACTGGTGATCGTCGAGGAGACACTGAATAGTGCACGGTACATCCAAACCGTCATCGAACCCATCGTTCTACCATTCCTAGACCGGCAAGGGAACTTGCTGTTCCAACAGGACAATGCACGTCCGCATGTATCCCGTGCCACCCAACGTGCTCTAGAAGGTGTAAGTCAACTACCCTGGCCAGCAAGATCTCCGGATCTGTCCCCCATTGAGCATGTTTGGGACTGGATGAAGCGTCGTCTCACGCGGTCTGCACGTCCAGCACGAACGCTGGTCCAACTGAGGCGCCAGGTGGAAATGGTATGGCAAGCCGTTCCACAGGACTACATCCAGCATCTCTACGATCGTCTCCATAGGAGAATAGCAGCCTGCATTGCTGCGAAAGGTAGATATACACTGTACTAGTGCCGCCATTGTGCATACTCTGTTGCCTGTGTCTATGTGCCTGTGGTTCTGTCAGTGTGATCATGTGATGTATCTGACCCCAGGAATGTGTCAATAAAGTTTCCCCTTCCTGGGACAATGAATTCACGGTGTTCTTATTTCAATTTCCAGGAGTATATATATATATATATATATATATATATATATATATATAAAATTCCCGGCAATCAGTTGCAACAATTATGCGTATAATAAGTTGTTGAAGGTCGTTTGTCGTGGAAAAACTGGCGACTTCGAACATCATTATGTTTTTCGCAAACAAAGTTGTATTTCACAAATGTTATTAATTATCTTCATAATGTTATCCACGTTTAGTTAAAGGAAGTCGTAGAAACGATATTCCGAAACGAATACGTATAGCGTAAGTCAAACGTTCGAATTAGAATAGAGACACCACGAACACAAATTTGCTGTGGCAGGTATGAAATATAAACTCCGTTACTCGCTCGTTACACTTGAAGGACAGATGTTGAATGGGCCGAAACGAGCCGCCGCATAACAGCGTAGTTGGGTGCTAACTTCGAAAGAAGGTAGATGCGGTCCCTAGCGCAACTTATAACATCGTCGAAAATCAGTGCGGACAGGAGAGCTTTGGTACACCCTGTTAAAAAAAAAGGGAAAAATGGAGGAGGTACAATCGGAGAGCGATCCGCCTTCACCAACCGCTCGGGTTCGTAATCCAAAGGTCGCCGGGTCTAATCTCGCACCATGCAACTTTTTTTTATTATTAGTTATATATATATATATACACATATACATATATATGTATATTTGAATTACAAAATACTAATAATAAATTACGAACCCGAGCGCTTACCGCTGCGCCACGACGCTGTAGAAAATTATTAATCGTAGAAGGTATTTCACCCCAACGGTTTCTTTTAACTGTCGATTTTCTCGACAACGGCTGAGAAGTTCATCTTGGTGCTTTGCCACATTACACCTTTGGCCATGAGCTTTTATTATGCGCAGTGTGAATTGAATCTGAATTTCACAATTGGCGGCCTCCCCTTGTAAGATCAGTTCATCAGTTCCAGTTTCGTAGGTAATTAACGCCACTAATAGTGGCGCTAGTAACGCTGCCCTATGCGACCGGTGCGAAATCTGAACAGGCATCGTCTTTCAGATGTAGAAACACGCCTACCAATTTCCGTTTATATCACACATCTCCTCCTTGGTGTAATAATTTTCTCCCTCGGTGTACACATATAAATATCGCTCCACCTTCCTCAGATTGTCTTCGTCAGTATAGCAACATGACCCGTAACAGTACCATCCGAAATGCCTGAAATAACTACAGCTGCATTCCACAAACTAACTTCAACTTACGTCGCGTAGTGTCACAATTTTACACTTTTGACTAATGTTTCGCTGAATGAGAGTTTCACTCTGCAGCGGAGAGTGCGCTGATATGAATCTTCCTGGCACATTAAAACTGTGTGCCGGACCGACACTCGAACTCGGGACCTTTGCCTTTCTCGGGCAAGTGCTCTACCAACTGAGCTACCCAAGCAGGACTCACGCCCCGTCCTCAGAGCTTTACTTCTGCCAGTATCTCGTCTCCTACTTTCCAGCATATTTACAGCAGTTGTCCTGCGAACCTTGCAAAACTAGCACTCCAGGAAGAAAAGGATATTGCGGTCCCGAGTTGGAGACTCGGTCCGGCACACAGTTTTAATCTGCCAGGAAGATTCAATGTTACGCTAATTTGTTACCATTACACCCTTAAAGCACGAGCAATATTACCGCGAATGTTTCACCAAAGTGCGTAAGGCACCCTCCACCACGTGACGTAATCCACACAATTTCGTCTGCGTGGGAAGAAGAGGACACCAAAGTTTGTTGCCACCAGAAGTTGCACCAATGCATTGGATTAATCTACAAAATCCTCCGTAGCCCCTTTTGTCATTCACTATCGTATCTCTATGTCCTCAAGACCTTATTCCCTATATTTATATAAATTCAAATGCATCTTCCCTTGCGTTTCATGTCTCTATATATTCTTCTTCAATCTTCTGTCTCTCTGAAACGCACATAGGTTCTTCGTTTAAATCCTGCTAAATTCTTTGTACCACTTCTGTCATAGTCCACACACCGCGCGGGTTAGCTGCGCGGCTAGGGCGCCTTGCCACGGTTCGTGCGCACCCCCCCCCCCCACCTCCCATCGGGGGTCGAGTCTCCCTCGTCGTGGGTGTGTGTGTGTTGTCCTTAGCGTAAGTTAGTTTAAGTTACATTAAGTAGTCAGTAAGCCTGCTGACCTCAGCAGTTTAGTCCCATAGGAAGTTACCAGAAAAAAGTCCACATTTCCACTGTTCGTTCAAAATGGTTCAAATGGCTCTGGGCACTATTCGACTTAACTTCTGAGGTCATCAGTCGCCTAGAACTTGGAACTAATTAAACCTAACTAACCTAAGGACATCACACACATCCATGCCCGAGGCAGAATTCGAACCTGCGACCGTAGCGGTCGCTCGGCTCCAGACTGCAGCGCCCACTGTTCGTACAAGAAAATCGTAGAAATATAGGTTTGATGTTGATGTATTTATATCGCTGCACACCCAGAAAATAGAAGAAGCTGACAACAATAAAAAGCACGTTACAGATCTTCTGGTCATACGGTACTCTTCTGACATTAAAGTAGAATATTTTCGTTGGTTTTATTTGTAGCGAATCGTTTTTTGGTCCTTCTATATTCCGCAGAATTCTTGAACAATTTTTGGGTTCGAATACAACAAATTTCCTTGAGAAAGGAAAGCTTCTGTTCACAAATGAACAGCGGTACCGAAAGCATCGCTTGTGCGAAACTCACCCTACACCTCGCTCACATAATGTCCTACAAACATTGAAAGTTATCTTTAACTAATAAAACTATGACTGGCGTACTCTGTTTTGAATAATAAGAGCTGTGCAGAAGTAATGAAGAATCGTAATAGAAAATAGAACTGTTGTAATGAGAAGGTAAGCCTTTAATTTTGCTAAAGTGAATAATCTTACTACAAGAATTTTGAGCAGTATAAACTGCCTGGTTAATGAACTCTGACATAAAACCTACGATAATTATTTCTTCTGAACTGATCCCAGATCACAGAACTAAAACTGATACACAGCACAGAAATTTTTAACTGTCTCTGAACGACGTAAGTCGGCCCTAATTGAATAAAAAAATATATCAAAATATTCAGTCCTTACCTCTATTCTGAGCAAATCTGAATAACGCGTTGCAGTACTACTATGTCTTGGGCGCCGCTATGCTAAAGGTTCAAATTATTAAATCTACACTGGGACACTCGTAGGGTGCGATAAGTTCTCTGTTAGTTGCAAGTCGAAGTATTTTCGGAACACACTTGGTTCCTTTGTTACTTTTGAAGAAAACATGATCAATTAAAAAGTGTAAGCGAAAGCCCCAGTGGTCTTAGTGTAGCGTCTTTGATTCGTAATCGAAACATCTTGGGTCCCGGGTTCGAATCAGTCGGCATTTAGCCGTGAAACGGCTCGGACGTGCTGCGCGCAGATCAGCGCTCTGCACGGGTTTGTTAACCTGCTGCACGAGGTACTGAGTTAGCTGTTGTGATTTATAGCTCTCACTAGATAGGGCCGACGGTAAAAATCACGATCGACGATTCCTAAGCGCGTCCAAAGGCTTATCAAATCGATCGGTTTCTGAGAGACGACATGCATGTCGATCCCCACGAAAGGCATACAGCTGTCTATCACTTCCATTACAGTCTATTTCAAGATGAAGAACGAAGATGCATTTGACAACCTAGTCCGACGATCCACCAACGACTACCGCTTTCGCCACACTGGCGGTAAGGTAAGCACGGTAATCGTGGACAACGCGGGTATGGCGGGTATGAACACTACTGACCATTAAAATTGTTACATCAGGAAGAAATGCAGGTGATAAACGGGTATTCATTGGACAAATATATTATACTAAAACTGACAAGTGATTACATTTTCACGCAATTTGGGTGCACAGATGCTGAGAAATCAGTACCCATAACCACTAACTCTGGTCGTAATAACGGCCTTGATACGCCTGGGCATTGAGCCAAACAGAGCTTGGATGGCGTGTACAGGTACAGTTGCCCATGCAGCTTCGACACGATACCACAGTTCATGAAGAGTAGTGACTGGCGTATTGTGACGAGCCAGTTGCTCGGCCACCGTTGACCAGACGTTTTCAATTAGTGAGAGATCTGGAGAATGTGCTGGCCAGGGCAGCAGTCGAACATTTTCTGTATCCAGAAAGGCCCGTACAGGACCTGCAACTCGTGAATTTTCCTGCTGAAATGTAGGGTTTCGCAGGGATCGAATGAAGGGTAGAACCACGGGTCGTAACATATCTGAAATGTAACGTCCGCTGTTGAAAGTACCGTGAATGCGAACAAGAGGTGACCGAGACGTGTAACCAATGGGACCCCATACCATCACGCCGGGTGATCCGGCAGTATGGCGATGACGAATACACGCGTCCAATGTGTGTTCAACACGTTGTCGCCAAACACAGATACGACCATCATGATGCTGTACACAGAACCTGGATTCATTCGAAAAAATGACGTTTTGCCATTCGTGCACCCAGGTTCGTCGTTGAGTACACTATCGCAGGTGCTCCTGTGTGTGATGCAGCGTCAAGGGTAACCGCAGCCATGGTCTCCGATCTGATAGTCCACACTGCTGTAAAACGTCGTCTAACTGTTGGTGCAGATGGTTGTTGTTTTGCAAACGTCCCCATATGCTGACTCAGGGATCGAGACGTGGCTGCAAGATCCGTTACAGCCATGTGGATAAGATGCCTGTCATCTCGACTGCTAGAGATACGAGACCGTTGGGATCTAACACGGTGTTCAGTATTAGCCTCTTGAACCCGCCAACTCCATATTCTGCTAACAGTCATTGGATCTCGACCAACGCGAGCAGTAATGTTGCGGTACGATAAACCGCAATCGCGATAGCCTGCAATCCGACCTTTACCGAAGTCGGAAACGTGATGTTACGCATTTCTCCTCCTTACACGAGGCATCACAACAACGTTTCATCAGGCAACACCTGTAAACTGCTGTTTGTGTATGAGAAATCGGTTGGAAACTTTCGTCATGTCAGCACGTTGTAGGTGTTGCCATCGGCGCCGACCTTGTGTGAATGCTCTGAAAAGCTAATCATTTGCATATCACAGCAGCTTCTTCCTGTCGGTTAAATTTCGTGTCTGTAGCACGTCATCTTGGTGGTGTAGCAATTTTAATGGCCACTAGTGTACGAAGTCCCAGAAGCGCGTTACTGACGCGTTGCGGCCACATGGAACAGTCATAAGCTACACGGAAGAGAAGCGGAAGACCTTTGAAACCTATCGCGTGCTCAGTGGCCTCCGACAGGTACCTATCGAGCTCCGCAAACACGTGCCGTCGTGCCTATCCATCGGAGGTTGCCGCGCCTCCATTATCTATGTCGAACAACCGCGGACGTGTCCTGGCTCTGGACAGGAAGGCCACGTCCGACCCAACTGCCTCCAGCGCCGCCTTGTCCGGGTGCCACGTGCGGAACCGGTACAGACAGCTGTGCCAACCGCATTACCGCTTACGTAGGTGAAAGCGGTGCGGTCCGTGTGCACGGATGCCACGCCCATGCTGCAGTCCAATGCACCCGCCTACTTAGCCGCCGACGACGCCGTGACGGCGGTGCTGCACGACGAGATGCCCTTGAAAGACACAACACCCTCCTCCACCACCACCGTCGCTGTACCAGAGACGTCGGTTCCGGACGCCGGCCGTATGGCAGAAGGTACTGACCCCAGCCCTCCGACGGGAGCGGACACACGGACGTGGAAACAACGGTCGCCGAAGCGTCATAAGAAAAACGCCGCCTCTCGACGGACGACGACCAACAGGTCGGAGGCAGCGAGCACCCTGCCGACGCCGTCTCTGACGCGTCTTTGCCAACGGAATCTACCAGCACCGCCTCAAGGCAGGCATCCCACACCACGGACAGGACGGTGGTCTCACCCAGCCCAGATGTGCCCAGGACTGAAGCCACACAGGACAAAGACCAGGTGATGGAGCATAATGGCTATGACGCCGCGCCCTCACCGACCCCGTCCCCGCTCTGTGACTGGGCTGCTGAAGTGGAGGCAGAAGACGCACCAGATTTCCTTGACACTCCTTCGCCACACGGGAACGGCGCCCCACATGAGAGAGCCTAACACCCGCAGAAGGGCCGCGTTAAAGATAGCTGCCGCAAGGACGAGTAGCCAAGTGGCCCCATTATCACAGAGAGGCCACCATGCATCTACCGTGTGGGCACAGTCAACGTTAACGGCATACGCTCTGTCATCAAAACGTGCAAGTTCCATGATATGCTCCGAGCGACGGAACTTGGTATCACCCTCCTTCAAGAAGTTTATCCAGAGCTGCAATTGCCGCTCGGGCTTAGCTGAGCGGTCTAGGGTGCTGCAGTCATGGACTGTGGGGCTGCTCCCGGCGGAGGTTCGAGTCCTCCCTCGGGCATGGGTGTGTGTGTTTGTCCTTAGGGTAATTTAGGTTAAGTAGTGTGTAAGCTTAGGGACTGATGACTTTAGCAGTCAAGTCCCCTAAGATTTCACACACATTTGAACAGTTTTGAGAGCTGCAATTGAACATTTATGGATGCACAGCCTACAGAATCCCATCAAGCAATGGTGCTGGCAGAACCGCCATCCTATTATGCGGTGGCATCGAGACATCGGAAGTTACGAATCTGCCATCTGCAGGAGGTGTTGCCGTAACGGTTGGGTAAATGTTTACGCGCCCTCTGGGTCATCTCGTCGCAGAGAAAGGGTCACCTTTTATTCCGACGAAACTGCCGCCCTACACTACACTACATCATAGGCGGCGATTTTAATAGCGTCTTGGAGCCAGCAGACCAAACACCGCACTACCCTACATGCGCGGCACTGCGGGCTCTTGTGCGAGATATGTCGCTACAGCACACTTAGCTCCACGTTCACGGAGACCGCCGTCGCTATACATATTTCACCGACCACTCCGCTGTTTCACGAAGACTCCGCGCCGTGACAAGGGGCGCGGGACTGTGGCCCACAGACTTCACCGACGATTTGGCATACATATGCTCGGTCACATTTCCCCGACAGCTCACGTACCGCTGCCGTGGTCCGTGGACACTGAACGTTTCATATCTGTACGAGGACGCGTGTCGGAGGGAGATCACTACTGCTACGTGGGACCGCGGCCTCCGGGTTTTGCACGTGCACCTTTCAACCTTCCATTGTTGGCACTACCACGCCATGCGGCCCTCCGATGGACACTCATGAGATATGGCCGTGACAGAGCGTGCTGGCGTCGGGCGACCTCGGAAATTTATTACACTGCGCTGAGGGAACTCATGACCCAGCCACCATCACGTGAACGGCAGACAGCGGTTTATCGTCTCAAAGATCGCCTACTCTGTCTCATCGCGGAAGAGCTTGACGGAGCCCTGGCGAGGGTGCAGGATACCCTCCCCACCGAAATGACATCCATATATCACGTTATCAGAGAGAGGCGCCACCGCAACATCAATAGAGGCAGTAGAGGGTTGACGCGTCGACTCGCCGTGTGCAATCGCTGCGGCATTCAACAGCGTTACAGGACGTTTTACCCTGAGGACCCACAAGCTGTTCGCGAATATGAAGACATCCTGTGCGGCCGGCCTGCCCCCAGAGAACTGGCCTAGGGTGACGCCCTGCTGGCTCCTGTAAGTGCTGAAGACTTAGCGGCCTTGGCAAGTGGCGCCCTCTACAAGTAACCAGACCCAGATGGCTTACCAAACGACTTCTACGACGCTTTCTATCCTGTGATGGGCGCTCAGTGAATTCAGATGTTTCAAGACCACCTCCGCGTCGATTTTACCGTCCCCACATATTTCCTCGAAGGCATCAAACCGAGGTGTTGTCACCGATGTCACGACTATCGCCCTCTTACGCTCCAAAACGCGGATTATACTTTTCGCCCGTATCCTCCGCACACGTCTTCAGACCACCATCGGACACATGATCCATCCTGACCCGACGTGTTTAGGCGGTGACAGCAACATCCACAGGGCACTTAGCGCCTTCCACGAAGTCAGGGCCCAGGCAGCGTCCTGCCGCCTCCGAGGCGCCTTTGTCGATTTCGATTTTCATCACGCCTCTGATCGTGTCGACCACAGTTTCCTTCGCACCGTGCTCGAATGTATGGGCCGCTCGCAGGCGTCAGCGAGGGTGATCTTACGCTTAATCCACGGGGCGCGCTCCCGGATTAAGGTCAACGGCCACCAGACTGAACACATTGTAACGCCGGAAATGCATATCCTCCTATTTCCATCTATTGTACTATTATTTTTTTTCCTTGTTTTCTTACCTCAAGATATGACATTTCTGTCTCTTTATATATTGTAATTGTTTTACTGTTTGTATATATATATTTATGCACTTATGTCGATGTATAATTGGTTTGTTTCGTAAATATTATTTGTATTTTTACGCTGGGTCTTGCCTAGGGAAAACTGCTATCGAACGATTACATCGATGGGTCGTGTGAAGAATCAAAGTGTGTAGGATCTTTGGTAGTGTTAACTCTGCCGCGTGGAGCGCGGGCAGAGGGAGTCTGGCTGGGGTAGCGAGTGGAGCAGGTGTGTTGTGAGAAGCTCCCGCGAGTTGCCGCGCTTTCGGGATTTGGCAGCATGTAATTGCGCTCGACTTGCGATGATAGTTTCTGACATGGTGTCGCGGACGGGAAGCATTAGCTGGCGCACATCAAGAGCCCGTTTCGTCCGGTGACCGTGTCGAGAAGAAGGCGCGCCAACATCCAGCTTCTCCAACAGCGACGGCCGACAATGAGTGACTGTCGCCGCCTCCTCGATCGACGGCTTCAAACCTTCAATCAACCAACAAGGAAGACTGGAAGCACGTAAAGTTTTAGAACAGTATGGCAGACCTCAGCTTTTCAAACTTTTAAAATTGTTGCATCACAAAATTACAGCAACTTAGCATGAACCTTTGTTGTTCATTGTCCCAATTGCATTACCAAGCAGGGTCCCTTCCTTTTCCGAAATGAACCCGAGTGTCGTTGAAATTCAAACGCCAGCATAATCCCATTTCAGTGCTTTAATTTCAAAGTTCAGTTAAAGTATTCATAGCTGGCTACAATACTTAGATTACACAAGCACAAATTAAGAGTGCTAGTTTTGTTACCATATTTTAACTTACCTGTGACTGCAGCTCAGCTTGGTACGTACTAAATTTTACTATTGTTAATTGTTCAGAGTCATTTAATCCAAGTTCAAAGCTAAATCTCTTATTTCTAAATTGCGTAGATTCAAGTAGCTTTTGAAATGATTGTTGAGGTAGTCCAAGACTAACCGTATTTTACTGAATTTCGATGTGCTTAAGAAAGAAAGCTTCTTATTAATTTCAGTCACTAAATTAACTTTCAGTTTTCCGGTTTTAATAATTCTTTTGCTAAATTAAGTCAGAGTGCAGCGAAAGTTATTACTTCTGACAAACTTTCAGTTTTCACACTACACGTGTCAACCTTCAGTTGCCACGCTTCTAGTGCTAATTATATGTGTAATTACCTTTCTTTTTCAGTTACTATAGTAATTGTCCTTAGGACTGGCGACCGTAATTTCCCCCAAATCTCAAATATCTAATTACCGCTAGTTAATTGTTAACGTAACGGCCGCACATTTACTTTCTTCATTAACTTTACCCCTTTTCAAAATTAATTTCCACCAGTTTCATTTGCATTTTTCCTTTCATTTAGATGTAACCCTTTCCTCCCTCTTTACCGACAGATTAACTTCGGTGACGATTGCTTTTTCCCAAATTTCCATTAGGTACACGCGGTTTAATTTTTCACTGTCATTAAGGTCGATAAGTGAGGGGGAGGTTACAACATCACTCTCGGACGGTCGGTGCGACAGGGATATCCTTTATCTGGAGTGTCCCTCGAACCTGCACTGAACGGCATTCGCCAACGACTGGAAGGCATCTGCATAACAGACGTGACCTTCTGATGTGCTGCCTTCACTGACGGTTTGGTGCTCTTGGTGCGGTTGGGCGGCGAAATCAAAGCGACGTTTCAGTCGTTGTGTCGCAACGGCGAAGTATCGGGCAGCGTCGTAAACATGCGCAAGACGACATACTTTGATGTCGGGAGGAGCCTTCTACACCCGACAGCGATCCCCTTCCAAAACGCTCCCTCACTGAACGCAATAGAGGCGCAGTTCCCCAGTACAGTTCGCCGAACAGCGACAGCCACATATCGCCGGCTACTACAATAGACAATAGCGCTGTTCTGTGATAGCAGATTCCGCAATATGGATATGATTCTCCGAACGCGTTACGTCAACACTTACCTAGCATCCAAACTTAATTATTTTGCGCACATTCTACCGCTAACAGTCGCCAAGGCCACTGTTTCCAGGCGGCGTACGGACAAATGGTTCAAATGGCTCTGAACACTATGGGACTTGAGGTCATCAGTCTCCTACAACTCAGAACTAGTTAAACCTAATTAACCTAAGGAAATCACACACATCCATGACCGAGGCAGGATTCGAACTTGCGACCGTAGCGGTCTCCGGGTTCCGGACTGAAGCGCCTAGAACCGCTCGGTCACACAAGGTGTACAGACAATTTGTGAGTGTAGGTCATATATTCAAAGGTCGCTGTACTACTTCAACGAGGCCATCATTGGCAGTCGGCCTGGGGTTGACTCACGTCCACAGTCGCACGCGGGCATTGTACATACGGACGACGCGGCTCACATGGACTGCAGATAACAACAGCTTGACGAGGACGCTGCTACAGATCATCGCGCCGTGAGATCTTCGACCACCGGTCGCCGAGGGCCATATAGCTCCGCCTCTTGCCCACATCCGTAATTTCCTGGTCGAACTGAGCTACATGACCGAGGACCGCCGCATCTATCAGTCACGACAACCCCGTAACAACGTCGAGCAACGACACCCAAACATCCGCTGGATCAGAGTGTGGGAGCCGTCCACACCCCATACCTACCTAAGTACGTTCGTTCATTGTGGTATGTGGTGGTAAACGGCAAATTAGCTAAACGCCAGCGCCTGCATTATACAGGGTGTAACAAAAAGGTACGGCCAAACTTTCAGGAAACATTCCTCACACACAAATAAAGAAAAGATGTTATGTGGACATGTGTCCGGAAACGCTTAATTCCCATGTTAGAGCTCATTTTAGTTCTTCCACCTACGCTCAATGGAGCACGTTATCATGATTTCATGCGGGATACTCTACCTGTGCTGCTAGAACATGTGCCTTTACAAGTACGACACAACATGTGGTTCATACTCGATGGAGCTCCTGCACATTTCAGTCGAAGTGTTCGTACGCTTTTCAACAACAGATTCGGTGGCCGATGGATTGCTAGAGGCGGACCAATTTCATGGCCTCCACGCTCTCCTGACCTCAACCCTCTTGACATTCATTTATGGGGGGTATTTGAAAGCTCTTGTCTACGCAACCCCGGTACCAAATGTAGAGACCCTTCGTGCTCGTATTGTGGACGGCTGTGATACAATACGCCATTCTCCAGGGCTGCATCAGCGCATCAAGGATTCCATGCGACGGAGGGTGGGTGCATGTATTCTCGCTAACGGAGGACATTTTGAACATTTCCTGTAACAAAGTGTTTGATATCACGCTGGTACTTTCTGTTGCCGTGTGTTTCCATTCCAAGATTAATGTGATCTGAAGAGAAGTAATAAAATGAGCTGTGACATGGAAAGTAAGCGTTTCCAGACACATGTCCACATAACATATTTTCTTTCTTTTTGTGTGAGGAATGTTTCCTGAAAGTTTGGCCGTACCTTTTTGTAACACCGACGACCGGTTGTGTCCGCACTGCGCAATCGTCGAATCAGACTTGCACAGCCTGACATTTGCTGCGACAGGCAGTTTCTGGAATTGTGTACAACGTATGGTGGCGCCCTTGTTGCGACGGCAGCCAGGGTCTGTCACGACTGGCGGCTGCAGTGTAACACGTGTTAAGTTCGGCTCGCGAAATTTAGTTGAATTCGAAGGTGTTCTCGCAGGTGGTGTTGTCTAGTACAAGGGGAAATCGTGAAAACAACAGTGTTCTGTGCAGTAGTGCTATTTTTTTCTGTGCTCCGCCAATATCTTCGAGAAAATGGTAAACAGAAGAGTGAACAGCAGCGCGTCCAGCAGCGGGGAAGCAGCAGGTGCGGCGGGCCGGCTCTTGGCGGAAGGTGCGGCCGCGGCTCCCGGTATAGCGGAGCTGGTCCGCTCTGAGGTAAACGCTGCGCTTCGCGATAAAAACAATCTCGATCTGATAGCAGGCACTATATCAGATACTGTAACGGCAGCAGTATTGGCCAAAATGCGTGAAACTGTTGAGGCCAATACTGCCGAAATTACAGCACTAAAAAAGTCTGTGTCTGAATACGAGAAAAAGGCACGAGAGTTGGAAGTCAAACTATCTGCCGCAACTGACGAACTAGAACAGTACCAAAGGCGAAATAGTCTACGACTGTTTGGAGTAGTAGAAAATAAGGAAGAAGACACGGACAACCTGCTTATACAGGTTGCGCGTGAAAAATTAGGCGTTGAAGTGACCAAGGCAGACATTGACAGGAGCCATCGGGTGGGACGAAAATTACCAGGTGCCACCAAACCTCGTCCAATAATAATTAAATTTGTCTCGTACCGAAAAAGGGCAGAGATCTTTACCCAGAAGAAGAAGTTAGCAAGGACAGGGCTTACAATAAGGGAAGATCTGACACACGAACGGCTAAAGATTTTAAACAGTGCCATATCCCATTTCGGTCTTCAGAATGTGTGGACTCAGGATGGCAGAGTAATCATTAAGACAGCAGCTGGAAAGAAGACAGTCACAAACATGACAGAACTTAATAGTATTAAGTGAAGCTACTCGAGCCAAAAGTGCAAACTTAACACCATTTTCAATTGTAACAGCCCCAATACTCAGATATAGTCTTGTAATTTTATTAATTTTCTAATTATACCCATATTTGTACCTTCAACTAATTGTTTTTGTAACTGTATTAACTTTTCACTATTTTTTTTGTGTCTGTAGCTCTAACCATTACTTAATTTTAGTTACTGCTAATACTTTTTTCATTTTCTCAGTTTATTCTCTTCCGTTCTGAAATAGTTCTATTGCAATTATTAGTCTCTCCTTTAGTTCATTAATCACCCATCTCTTCGGTTTAAATTGTTCATAACAAAAATCACTATCAGTATCACTTTAGCAAATTTCAATCTAATTGTAGCTTCCTATGATAATCACTAACAGTATCACTTTAGTAAATTTCAATTTAATTCTAGCTTCCTACGATAATCTATTAATAACTAAGCTTACTTCTCTCTGCTGGCAGCATTGGCCTCTTAAATCAATCCCCTCTCCCTTATTTCCACCCTAAGCTGTTTCAAATACGCTAATTACATTTCTCCTCGTACGACAGAGGATACACAGTGACAGACAGCCGTCACTATTTTGGTCATATTCTCCTTGCACAGAATACCCCTAATCCATTTTCTATACTCCCGCAACCTCAGGAAATCTTTAGCAGGCGCCTTTCTTTCGGCACTCGCGGTGTCACAAACAGGGAGTGCAAAATCTCGGACAACCCTGTGTTATGTCACTTGGCGGAAGCAGCGGCCAGTGCTCCTCGCGGCAGGTAGTGCCTAACAAAGGGACAAACCAGTCTGCCACCCTACTCCAGGCAGCTCGGCGGAACGCGTCAGAGCTTTTAGCAGCTCACTGCAACATCCAGTCTTTACCTGCGCATTACGAAGAACTTAGCGTCCTCTTCAACCAACTAAACTACCACGTAATCCTCTTATCCGAAACGTGGTTGAAACCACACATATCCTCTGCATCTTTTCATCTCCCAGGGTACACATTTCTTAGGGCAGACAGATCAAAAAAGCGAGGTGGCGGCGTCGGCGCGTATATACGAACAGATCTCAAAGCGAAAGTCTTATGTACGTCAAACCCTGCTTAAGAAAAAGAGGCTGAATTCATGTTCATTGAAATAAATATACAAAGTCGGAAATTCTTGACTGGCGTCGTGTACAAGCCGCCAAAAATAAGCTCAATGAGTTCCTTCCAGTCGGAATTACATTCACTTCAGTGCCAATACGAACATGTCATTGTAATGGGTGACTTGAACATAGACCTGCTAAGAGACACTCCCTCCGCAATAAACCTAAGAAGACTGTTTAGTTGCAATAGCATGAACATTCTTCCATTACAACCTACACACCATACGGCGCACAGTCATACTCTTATAGACGTAATCGCAACGAAACAGACTCACAAAGTAAGAGATGTTGGTCAAACATCGGCACCTGGCCTCTCAGCACATGATGTAATATTCCTGGCCTACTCTGTGCAGCCCCCAAGGATCAAATCGCGTTACATAACTTGTAGGAACATGAAACGTATTGACCTTGACGCTCTAACAGCCGATTGCTCAGAAATCTCATGGCATCAAATAATCAGAAAACCACCAATCGTCGGCCAAATTAATGAACTTGGTGATAAACTCACTGCCCTCTATGACAAACATGCACCTGTGCGCACAATCCGTGTAAGAAAATCTCCTGCTCCATGGCTGACAGCTGAATTACGTCAAATGATGACTAATAGGGATGCTGCCCACAGGCGTTTCAAGGCAGATCCGAAACCCGAGCGTTTCGAAGAATATAGAAAGCTACGGAACAGAGTGAAACAATGCATTCGCAATGCTAAAATCAGGCACGCTCGCTCCCTTGTATGCAGCGATCTGACGCCCACGACTCTATGGAAGAATCTCCGTAGCTTGGGGGTCGGAAAGGCAAAATCGGAAACTACTTTTCATGTGTCAGCTAACGAATTAAATGAATTCTTCTCTGCACCTCTGAATACCAGCACAGCTGATAATTACCGTCCAGAAGAATCCCCAAACAGGATAACTAACAACGATACCTTCCATCTAAAACATGTAACAACAAATACGGCAAGAAAAGCAATAATGAGAATCTCTTCTGATGCAATAGGCAACGACAGTATCGGTATAACCATGATTAAGAATGTTGCCGATATCTTAGTACCTGTCTTAACTGACATATTTAATTTTTCCCTCGTGAACGGAATATATTCTACTGCATGGAAAAGAAGCCTAATTCGACCCATCCCTAAGATCGAAAACCCGCAACTGCCTAGTAATTACCGACCAATTAGCATACTGCCTGCTGTTTCCAAAGCACTTGAATATATTGTTCATGACCAAATCACTGAACACTTGCATGAATTCAGCCTATATGACAAATTTCAATCTGGTTTCCGTAAACATCACAGCACAAACACTGCTCTAATTAAAGTAACTGATGATCTGAAATATGCCATCGACAATCGAAAGGCAACAATATTGACGCTACTGGACTTCAGCAAAGCTTTTGACACTGTTAACTTTGACATATTGCTCAGAAAAATGCAACAGCTTAATTTCTCTGATAGTGCAATGAGATGGTTTGAAAGGTACTTAAAAGACAGACAGCAATGTGTTGTATGCGTAAATGAAAAATCTTCCTGGAAACATGTTTCCTCGGGAGTGCCACAAGGATCAGTCTTAGGACCACTTTTGTTTTCTTTATATGTCAACGATATTTCGTCGGTTCTGTCCTCCTGTAAATATCATTTCTATGCCGACGACCTCCAGCTCTACCTAAGCGTCAGACCTGAAGATGTAAACACTGCAATCGCTCAGATGAATGATGATCTGTCTTCAGTCGTGAGATGGGCGAAAAACCTGGGGCTTAAACTAAATGCAAAAAAGACGCAAGTAATCTTAATAGCCCATCAGAAATTAATAAGTTCAGATTTCCGCGAACGGCTACCTCCTATTCTGCTCGACGGTACTCCAATACCATATCAGAAAACAGTGAAGAACTTGGGTGTAACTTTGGATGAGCATCTCAACTGGGCGGAGAATACAGTCGCAGTGTGCCGAAAGACGTCTGCTTGTCTCTATGCTCTCAAAAAGTTTCGGAACATATTTCCACAGGACTTGAAACGCCAGCTCGTGCAAGCACTCGTTCTACCGAACCTCCACTATTGTGATGTGATTCAACAAGGCATGAGTAGTGAAAACAAAAGACGGCTAGAGCTAACCATGAATGCCTGTGTGCGTTACCCTTGCAACATTCGCCGATATGATCATGTTAGTGCTTCATACTCCGAGCTAGGGTGGCTGCGGCCGGACAAATTGCGTGACTACCACACTCTATGTCTACTCCACCGACTCCTCATCGCGCAAGCACCCCAGTACCTTGCATCAGAGATTAAAAACCTGTCATGTCATCATAATCGAAACACTAGGTCACTCTTATTTGGTATCCTAACTGTGCCCACTCACAAAACAAAAACTTTTGCAAACTCCTTCTCAGTTGCCGCTGTCCGCCTCTGGAACAAACTGCCCCTTACCTTGCGCAAAATTCGATCTCCTTCTGCTTTTAAGAAGAAGTTGAAGCATTTCCTACTATCATCCTCACAAAGTTCTCCACAAAATTAATGTACAAGGACAATCCCCTCATCAGTCAAATAGCAAAGCTAGCGTCTCCTATCTTGCTCCTGAGATGCCTTCCTCTCCATCTTTCTCTATTAGCCACGCAATCTTCTTTTCCTTTATATTTCCTTAATTATGTTTCATCATGTCTCTAAACTTCTCCTCCCTTCACCATGAGTCTCCCTCATACTCCCTGCTGCCGGCACTCCTATCTAAAATCTGTCTCTTCAATAATGTCTAATTATAACAGTACTTGTGACCTAAGAATATAAACTCTATATGTATGTATTTTTCCAGGTGTACCTTTCAAATTGTTTATTTCACTTTTTGTACTAGATGTAGTTTAACATGCCTACTAAAACATATCAAATGTAAAATAAGTAGAATGCCTGGTTAGATGTAAGAGAGGGCCTGATGGCCCTAATCTTGCCAGGTTAAATAAATCAATAAATAAAATAAAATAAAATAAATAAACTCCTACTCCCAGATATCGTTTACTTTCCCACCACCAGAACGAACGCTGTCAGCTGCCTTGAGGACATGGTGCTGTATTACATTTTGCAAGCCGCGCCAGAAAGCGCTCTGGACTTGTGGGTCCACCTGACGACGACCAACGAGACGTTCCGCCACCATGCATTCTACCGCATACGACTATCGAATTATTCAGCCGCATTATTCGAGGATCCTCCTGCCCATTGGGACGTTCCGAGTACTAGAAGGCACACTTGAAAGTCATTCGCGGCACACGATTGAACCTCCGAGGAAACGGTTTAGACGGAGTCCCCCTTTCATTCATTAAGCGAAGACGACTCGGAAGCTTCTGGTGGTGGTTGTAGGATCAAGTTAAAAATAATAATAAAATACGAAAACGTAAAAATAAATAAATACATGAAGAATATATACAAGTTGACTCATAAATAAATGAATTTGATCTGTAACAACTATAACGGCTTCTGACATCAAATGTAACGGTTGTGTTACTAAATGTGACACTTCTGTCACTCAATGTAACTGGGTTTTCTCTTTTGATGCTGTCAATTGTCAGGATGAGCATTCTAAAGCATTCTGTCAGGGTGAAAATATTAAATAAATTAACTTTTCTCTCTTACAACATGTGGGCAGGGTGGGTTCTCCCTTGGCTCGGGTATGAGGTCGAATGAAACATCATTTTTACATAAGATAACTTTTATTGAAAGTTTCGTACAACTGTATCTTACTGGGACGTTCTGGTTCGGAGAGCGGCAGCCGTGTCGTTTGCGTAGCCTTCTGCTGCGACAGCGGCGGCGGTGGCGGCGGCGGCGGCGGCGTCTGATTACGCGTAGCGGTGTGTATCTCGTGTCGCCGTCTCGCCCAGCTGACCGGAGACGCGCAGCGCGAGGTGGCCCGTTTAATTATTGCGAGCGACGTCGTGCATCGGATGGTGATACCTTGAATGTGGCGTCCCAGTGTTTCTCTTCTCTAAGCGGCCGCGTGTGTTGTGCGTCGACCAGCGGAGCGGCGCGGCGGGGGAAGGCCAGTGTCCCGAACTCGAACCACGGACTCCCGCTTGCCAGTCTTCGGCTGTCAGGTCTTCATCCCAGCTCACAGGTAACTACTGATGTGAGGCCGTCTCCTTCCCGTCCTCACGAGTCACCCGGGTATGTAAAAACCAGACTTCCAATACCTTTTAACTTCTGTCTTCTGGCGCCGCGGCTGCTGCTTGCTATTCCATTACAGCGGCGGACTTGGTGCGTCTGTGCATGATGCAGTCTCTTCTTGCATGACGGTCTTCAGCACCGAAACTGACTGAAAACTACGGCTACTCTTCTTTTCTTCCTTCGTCTCTCGTCTTCGTCTCCGTCCCCGTCTTCGTCTTCGTCCCCGTCTTCATCTGTCTTCATCCGTCTTCATCTGTCGGGCTCACCGCGTCTCGCGTATTTATTCACTTCAGTTCACTGGAGGTGAACGACTTCACGGCCATTGCCTCTTCTGTCACGTTGAAAAGCTTCTCGAAGAATCTTCTTAACGTCGGTCATTGGCTCTTGGAATGTAGGCGGGGGCCTCTGATCGCATGTGACGACTGAGAAACACGTGAGCCGGTCATTGCCTCTTCCGTCACGTTGAAAAGCTTCTCGAAGAATCTTCTTGACGTCGGTCATTGGCTCTTGGAATGTAGGCGAGGGCCTTTGCTCACATGCGACAACTGAGAAACACGTGAGCCGGTCGGGCGATGCCCTGACGGCTGAATCGACACCGCCCGCTTATGTGGAACTCGCTGACTTCATGGTCATTGTCTCTTCTGCTGTTCTGCTCACTGAATGCGAGTATGTAACTCTCTAAACTAAACCAAGTTTTCCATTTATATTCTAATTTCTAGTTCACTTTGATTTCACTAATTTATTTACTTAATTAACACTCAACAGATCCAATAAAGTGATCTTGATCCTGTCGAAGCCCTTCCTTCCTTGTCTGTGGGAGGGTGGGAATGGGACATTGAGGCCAGACCTCGGAAGACGACCCCTGTCCTATTTTTCCCCCCTTCCCCCCCCCCCCCCCCGGCCCTTCTCTCAGGTCACAAAAAATAAAATCCCTCCGCTGCTTAAAATTTGCTGCAGCAGCATTGGTGGCCGAAGACTTCCGGCATTAGAAGACACCCTAACTCTGCCAACGGCCTTGTCAAAGAGGGCGGAGGAGTTGACACAGTGCTGGGCACTTTCTTGCCCTAGGTGTGGAAAAGTGCCCCTGAAGGCGAAAGGATCTACAAAGATCAACGGCATGAGGATGCAGAAAGCAGTGGAAACCACTGCATTAAAGACACGTAGCGTGTATCCACAGGACACGTGGCCTGTAACTGTAAAAGTGTAATGATACTCTCTCCTTTAGCAAAATATTCCGGAATATTCCACCTATCGGATCTCCGGGAGGGGACTGCCAAGGCGGAGGTTACCATGAGAAAAAGATTGAATAATCAACGAAATAATAACATTCTATGAGTTGGGGCGTGGAATGTCAGAAGCTTGAACATGGTAGGGAAACTAGAAAATTTGAAAATGGAAATGCAAAGGCTCAATCTACATATAGCAGAGGGTCAGTGAAGTGAAGTGGAAAGAAGACAAGGATTTCTGGTCAGATGAGTATAGAGTAATATCAACAGCAGCAGAAAATGTTGTAACGGGAGTAGGATTCGTTATGAATAGGAAGTTAGGGTAGAGAGTGTGTTAAGTGTGTTATTATGAACAGTTTAGTGATAAGGTTATTCTTATCAGAATCGACAGCAAACCGACACCGACAACGATAGAACAGGTATACCTGTCGGCGTCGCAAGCTCAAGATGAAGAGATAGAAAAAGTGTATGAAGATATTGAAAGGGTAATACAGTATGTTAAGGCAGATGAAAATCTAATAGTCATGGGGGACTGTAATGCATTTGTAGGGGGAGGAGTACATCAAAATGTTACTAGAGAATATTGGCTAGGGACAAGGAATGAGAGAGGAGAAAGATTAATTGAGTTCTGTAATAAACCTCAGCTAATAATAGCGAATACTCTGTTCAGGAATGACAAGAGGAGGAAGTTTACTTGGAAAAGGCCGGTTAATACGGAAAAATTTCAGTTATATTGCATCGTGGTCAGGCATACATTCCGAAATCAGATACTGGATTGTAAGCCGTACCCAGGAGCAGATATAGACTCAGATTACAAATATAGTAGTGATGAAGAGTAGGCTGACGTTTAAGGAAAAATCAGTACGCAAAGAAGTGGGATACGGAAGTACTAACAAACGACGACATACGGTTGAAGTTCTGTAAGGCTATAGTGACAGTAACGTGGAATAGCTCACTAGGCAGTACAGTTAAAGACGAACGGACATCCCCAAAAAGGGCGGTAACAGAAGTTGAAAAGGAAAACATAGGTACAAATAAGGTAACTGCGAAGAAACCATGGGTAACGGAAGAAGTACTTCAATTGATCGATGAAAGAAGGAAGTACAAAAATGTTACCGGAGACTCAATGGTACAGAAATACAAGTCGCTCAGAAATGAAATACATAGGAAGTGCATGGAAGCTAAGACGAAATGGCTGCATGAAAAATGTGAAGAAATCGAAAAAGATATGATTGTCGGAAGGACAGACTCAGCATACAGGAAAGTCAAAACAACCTTCGGTGGCACTGAAAACAAGGGTGGTAACATTAAGAGTGGAACGGGAATTCCACGGTTAAATGCAGAGGAGAGAGCGGATACGTGGGAAGAATACATTGAAAGCCTCTATGAGGGAGAGGATTTGTCTGATGGGATAGAAGAAGAAACACTAGTCGATCTAGAAGAGACAGAGAAACCGGTATTAGAAGCAGAATTTAAAAGAGGTTTGAATGACCTAAGATCAAATAAGGCAGAAGGGATAGATAACATTCCATCAGAATTTCTAAAGTCGTGTGGGGGGGGGGGGGGGGGGGGCAAGTGGGAACAAAACTACTATTCACGTTGGTGTGTTGAATGTATGAGTCTCGCGACATACCATCTAACTTTCGGAAAAACATCATCCAAACAATTCCGAAGACGGCAAGGGCTAACAAGTGAGAGAATCATCGCACAATCAGCTTAACAGGACACGCATCTTAGTTCCTGACAAGAATAATATAAAGATGAATGGAAAAGTAAACTAACAATGCGCTAGGTGACGATCAGTTTGGCTTAAGGAAAGGTAAAGGCACGAGAGAGGAAATTCTGATGTTGCGGCTAATAATGGAAGCAAGGTTAAAGAAAAATCAAGACACTTTCATAGGATTTGTCGACCTGGAAAAAGCGTTCGACGATATAAAATGGCGCAAGCTGTTCGACATTCTGAAAAAAGTAGGGGTAAGCTATAGGGAGAGACGGGTCATATACAATATGTACAACAACCAAGAGGCAATAATAAGAGTGGACGACCAAGAATGAAGTGCACGCATTAAAAAGGGTGTAAGACAAGGATGTAGTCTTTCGCTCCTACTGTTCAACCTGTACATAGAGGAAGCAATGATGGAAATAAAAGGAAGGTTCAGGAGTGGATTAAAATTCAAGGTGAAAGTATATCAATGATACGATCGGCTGATGACATTGCTATCGAGAGTGAATGTGAAGAAGAATTACACGATCTGCCAAATATAATGAGCAGTTTAATGACTACAGAATATGGATTGAGAGTAAATCGAAGAAAGACGAGGGTAATGAGAAGTAGTAAAAATGAGAACAGCGAGAAACTTAACATCAGGATTGATGGTCACGAAGTCAATGAAGTTAAGGAATTCTGCTACCTAGGCAGTAAAATAGCCAATGACGGACGGAGCAAGGAGGACATCAATAGCAGACTCGCTATGGCAAAAAAGGCATTTCTGGCCAAGAGAAGTCTACTAATATCAAATACCGGCCTTAATTTGAGAAAGAAGTTTCTAAGGATGTACGTCTGGAGTACAGCATTGTGTGGTAGTGAAACATGGACTGTGGGAAAACCGGAACAGAAGAGAATCGAAGCATTTGAGATGTGGTGCTACAGGCGAATTTTGAAAATTTGTTGGACTGATAAGTTACGGAATGAGGAGGTTCTGTGCAGAATCGAAGAGGAAAGGAATATGTGGAAGACACTGATACGGAGAAAGTACAGGATGATAGGACATCTGCTAAGACATGAGGGAATGACTTCCGTGGTACTGGAGGAGGAAGAGGAGATTAGTGTTTAACGTCCCGTCGACAACGAGGTCATTAGAGACGGAGCGCAAGTTCGGGTGAGGGAAGGATGGGGAAGGAAATCGGCCGTGCCCTTTCAAAGGAACCATCCCGGCGTTTGCCTGAAGCGATTTGGGGAAATCACGGAAAACCTAAATCAGGATGGCCGGAGACAGGACGTGGTACTGGAGGGAGTTGGAGAAGGTAAAACAAGAACTATAGAGGAATACAGAGATTGGAATATATCCAGCAAATAATAGAGGACGTGGGTTACACGTGCTGCTTTTAGATAAAGAAGTTGACACAGGAGAGGAATTCTTAGCAGACAGCATCAAACCAGTAGAAGATTGTTGACAAAAAATAAATAAAAGGTTAAGGTTGGTGGAAATGAGCGCTGCAATAATAAAAGAGTGACTTCAAAAAAATTGCCTTACCTCTTCGAGTAAATAAAAGATTCTACTTCCGCCAACGTAAATTTCGCGTAAGGGCTATGGAATTAAGATGCGAGAAATTATGGCTCCTACAGACGCATTTAGGCAGTCGTTTTTCCCTTGGCCTATTTGCTAGAGGAACAGAAAAGGCAATGACTAGTAATGGTAGAAGGTTACCTCCCCCACGCACCGTACTGTGGTTTTCGGATTATGTATATAGATCTATTTCTCAACAGGTGTCATATTTTTGGCCAAAATTGCAATATCATCTACAATTGCTCATACTTACTTGACGTCTGTTTTGTAAGCCTAACAATTTATCTAATGGTAAGTTAAACGGCACTGTAAAGAAAGCTGCATTCTGTCCGACTCCAGCAGTAAGAGTGAAGCTGTTAGATACTTTATCTTCACGTCTTTCATTGTCACCTCAGTGAATTGATCACTGTGATTTTATATTCAGATTATATTTTCTGTCACTTTAATTCAGCACGTCTGTTTAAATGCCACTGAGTAACGTGGTACCCTTATAAACCTCACATGATAACTTTCTGTTTCTTTCTCCTTATACAGTGCACATGATCTGCTACATTTGGCTTTCGAATTATATGTTGTAAGACGACAAGAGTCACAGAATATCAAAAAGGCGTTTTTACTATACTTCATTCAACGTCAACAAAGTGCCAATAGGATTTTCAAGTGATTCTTTTAACGAATAAGCGGAATAAAGGAAGAATAAACAGGTCACTGCCAGCGTGATGATGTGATATTATATGCATACAGACTAATGTTTACTTACAGTGACATGATAAAGTCATTCCTCGAGGTGTGCGTGATTTCTTTCAGTCCTCGGGTGTAAGGTTTTACCGGTTTCTCCTTTCCAGAATCCAAAACATAAGTCCCCGGTGACTACTGAGTGGTGGCTTCTTCTCAACTTGATAAGCAGCACTTTGATTGATCACGGCTGTTTGTGAGCCGACACTACTAAGTACAGGGTTATTACAAATGATTAAAGCGATTTCACAGCTCTACAATAACTTTATTATTTGAGATATTTTCACAATGCTTTGCACACACATACAAAAACTCAAAAAGTTTTTTTAGGCATTCACAAATGTTCGATATGTGCCCCTTCAGTGATTCGGCAGACATCAAGCCGATAATCAAGTTCCTCCCACACTCGGCGCAGCATGTCCCCACCAATGAGTTCGAAAGCATGGTTGATGCGAGCTCGCAGTTCTGGCACGTTTCTTGGTAGAGGAGGTTTAAACACTGAATCTTTCGCATAACCCCACAGAAAGAAATCGCATGGGGTTAAGTCGGGAGAGCGTGGAGGCCCTGACATTAATTGCTGATCATGATCTCCACCACGACCGATCCATCGGTTTTCCAATCTCCTGTTTAAGAAATGCCGAACATCATGATGGAAGTGCGGTGGAGCACCATCCTGTTGAAAGATGAAGTCGGCGCTGTCGGTCTCCAGTTGTGGCATGAGCCAATTTTCCAGCATGTCCAGATACACGTGTCCTGTAAAGTTTTTTTCGCAGAAGAAAAAGGGGCCGTAAACTTTAAACCCTGAGATTGCCCGAAACACGTTAACTTTTGGTGAATTGCGAATTTGCTGCACGAATGCGTGAGGATTCTCTACCGCCCAGATTCGCACATTGTGTCTGTTCACTTCACCATTAAGAAAAAATGTTGCTTCATCACTGAAAACAAGTTTCGCACTGAACGCATCCTCTTCCATGAGCTGTTGCAACCGCGCCGAAAATTCAAAGGGTTTGACTTTGTCATCGGGTGTCACGGCTTGTAGCAATTGTAAACGGTAAGGCTTCTGCTTTAGCCTTTTCCGTAAGATTTTCCAAGCCGTCGGCTGTGGTACGTTTAGCTCCCTGCTTGCTTTATTAATCGACTTCCGCGGGCTACGCGTGAAATTTGCCCGCTCGCGTTCAACCGTTTCTCCGCTCACTACAGGCCGACCCGTTGATTTCCCTTTACAGAGGCATCCAGAAGCTTTAAACTGCGCATACCATCGCCGAATGGAGTTAGCAGATGGTGGATCTTTATTGAACTTCGTCCTGAAGTGTCGTTGCACTATTATGACTGACTGATATGAGTGCACTTTAAGCACGACAACGCTTTCTCGGCTCCTGTCGCCATTTCGTCTCACTGCGCTCTCGAGCGCTCTGGCGGCAGAAACCTGAAGTGCGGCTTCAGCCGAACAAAACTTTATGAGTTTTTCTACGTATATGTAGTGTGTCGTGACCATATGTCAATGAATGGAGCTACAGTGAATTTATGAAATCGCTTCAATCATTTGTAATAGCCCTGTATTGGACACACAGATATTTCTGTTGGTGACCTCCGAAGAGACAGACTTACAGCGTTGTTGGAATTAGCTTTCGAATGAATCTAGTGACAAAAAGACGATATGTGATGATTAGTCACTAATTATGTAATTTAAGTACTGTTATTTGCGTCATTAGTCTTCGACTTCATGCGGTCAGACACGATTTCGTATCCTGTAGCAATCTCTTAAGCTCAGGTTGCACTTAACATCCTCAAATATTTTAGTATTTTTTCCATCTCCAGTAACGGTAAATGTATATCTGGAATAATCGGCGATCAGTTGCATAAAAGAAGTTTAATGCCTTAATCGATATCGGGACATGTGCTTTGCTTCACAGGGTTATAACCACCTCATTATTTGCGATAGTTATTACCTTAATAACATGGACACTCAGTTCCCAAAATCGGTTACGAAATTATATTTGTTTTATTGCATCTCGTGTGTGACTATTTTGTAACATCGTCAATTATTGCTTGTATTCATTCCAATCTTTGTCTTGTTCTACCAATTCCAGCTATTAACGGCTACCTCTAGTCCACGCCAGTTATTCCCTGCTGTTGTAACACATGTCCTATAATACTGTCCCTTCACTCAGTTACTTCGATCCAAGTATTATTGCCTGGAGATTCAAAAGGGAATCCCATCACAGCTACTCTCAATAGCCTCGACTTCATTTTCAGCATCCTTCTGCGACACCACATCTAAAAGCTTGGATTAACTTCGTTTCAGGAGTGAGAGTTTCACTCTGCAGCGGATGTGCGCTGATATGAAACTTCCTGGTAGATTAAAATTGTGTGCCGGACCGAGACTCGAACTCGGGAACTTTGCCTTTCGCGGTCAACTGCTCTACCAACTGAGCTACCCAAGCACGACTCACGCCCCGTCCTCACAGCTTTACTTCTGCCAGTACCTCTTCTTCTACCTTCCAAACTGCAAGGTTCGCAGGAGAGCTTCTGTAAAGTTTGGAAGGTAGGTGACGAGGTACTGGCAGAAGTAAAGCTGTGAGGACCGGGCGTGAGTCGTGTTTGGGTAGCTCAGTTGGCTTGCCGGCACGGTAGCTCAGCGTGTTCGATCAGAGGGTTAGCTGCCGTCTGTAATAAAAGAAACTGAGGTAATGGATAAACGACGAACTGGAACGGGTGTCTTGCGACGTCCGCCCCGAGCAGAAACAACGAAAAAAACGAACAAAATGAGATTTAAAAAATAAAAAAATGAATAAAAAAGTTGGTAGAGCACTTGCCCGCGAAAGGCAAAAGTCCCGAGTTCGAATCTCGGTCTGGCACACAGTTTTAATCTGCCAGGAAATTTTCGTTTCAGGTTTCACGCACTGCCCTTGACTCATAGATAATGTTGTGCTCTGATCATTCATTCTCATAAATCTCCTCTTAGACGTCAGGTTTATCCTTGGCATTAGTACACTAATGACTGGTGAGGAATACTGTCTCTGCCTGGGCTCATCTGCTTTCTACGAGCTCTTTCGTCGGTGACTGTGGTTTAGCTCGTATAATAAGGGGTCCTTAATTTTCATAGTGCTTTCGTCACTAATCATGTTTCTGATACTCAAAAATTCCTTCAAATCAACTACTTCAATATGGAAAATGGATATGTGAATGGATTCTTGTTTTACCAACAGGAAGCTCTCACATGATGGAATTTGACGGGATATAATCATATGAAAGCGCAGTTGCATAAAACGCGCCCCAGGGCTCTGTGACAGGCGTTTAACTATTATTGAAAAGTACATGTGGCTTAGAAGACAACGTGAGCAGCCTTCTTAGATTGTTTGGAGAAGATGTTTCTTTACGACTATAGAAATCAGCCACAGTCCAAACGGAATTGTAAATCTTCGTGTTAAAGATTAACACCGACATGATAAAACTGAAAAGGGTCCGTTCTTGTACATGACCACGAAGAGAATTCCATTCTGTTTTGGTTATATAATAAATGAAACCCACTTACATGATGTCGAATACACTAAGTACCTATGGATAATGGAACCGTTTAAACTGAAACGATGGCGTAGAAGGTGTTGTAGGAACAGCGTATACTTAGAAGTACACTCATATGATGGAACAAATCCACTGAAGAAAATTTTCCAAAGTAGTGGAGCAATGTACCGGGTCGCACAAAAATATGGAAAGATCGAGAACACAATACATTATCATGAACAATACTCTGTGAGAAAACCACAGGAATTCAATACAGTTTCCACTCGTCTCGGAATGGGTAAACAGGCTATAGGTCACGTATGGGTTTCAAGGGAATCTTATACCATTCCTCCCGTAAAATAATGGCAAGCTTAGGTAACCATAATGGAGGAGAATAGTGATCACGCGAGCTTGCCTTCAAAGTTGATCACAGAACTTGTGACTGTGGTCAGCGGAGGGGATGCGATCATCCTAGTAGTCGAAAAATCAGTCTTGGACGACGCAACATGTGTGAACACAGCCTAGCCACTGAAGGACAGACGTTGTATCGCGGGATGGGTGTGATCAGCCAAACTGATCACATGGCAGTAATGCGAACTTGCGGAGTATGCGCAGGGCGCATGGTATACCACGATGTGACCTCTCAAATCACTGAGCCTCTGCCATGTTTCACTGTTGGGACTGGGACTCGGTTAGAAGTTGGAAATCGTTTGAAACAAATCCTATCCGGCGAAATGACTTCCTGCCATTGCTCCATGATCAATGTTTTATGGCTTCGGAGCCACATTTTCCTGTTACGGACATTGTAATTACAGGTATGTGGTTTTCGAATTCCAGCTCGTGTTGCAATTCCCTGCTTATGGAGCCCCCTTTGCATTGTTTTGGTGCTGACAGGGGTCACTACTGCGAAATTTAGTTCCGCAGTCACTTTTGCAGCTGCCGTCTACTTATTTTTCTCCAATGTCCTCTCGAATGACCGTCCCTCACGATCACTCAACTCACACTTACTTGCGCGTTGTAATTTTGCGGAGCTGTCTTTTTTTTCGTTTTCACTGTGCGCAGTATAAACCTCGATGTGGTGCCTGTTGAAACACCGAGCGTTTCGGCTCCATTGGTTACGGAGGCACCGACAATACGAGAGGCAACAATTTTCTGATGTTTGTATTCACTTAGCTCCCACATAATGCAGTCGCAAATATGTAGAACATGTTCTGACAAATGACAGACAATTGCAATGAAGTGTACTGAGGATACTGCACATGTGCCGCTGCTGGTGAAGTACGACAGTGAAACTTATGGGAGTGACTAGGATCTGCATATATGTTCGAGCTTGCATTTTCCACAATGACTCCATGTCTCTAACCCCTCGATACGATTCCTACCTGGTAGGATTGACAGAGGACGTGCAAAAAATTCGAACAGAAGCTACTCATTCTGAGTTCATCGCGAAGTGGGAGGAGGCTTACTGATGCGTAGAAGGACTGGTTGGCCATTACTAGGGCTATTCGAAAACTAAGGTTCGATCTGGTGCGAAATGGATCTTTTTTTTTTTTTTTTTGGTTATCAGTCTACTGACTGGTTTGATGCGGCCCGCCACGAATTCCTTTCCTGTGCTAACCCCTTCATCTCAGAGTAGCACTTGCAACCTACGTCCTCAATTATTTGATTGACGTATTCCAATCTCTGTCTTCCTCTACAGTTTTTGCCCTCTACAGCTCCCTCTAGTACCATGGAAGTCATTCCCTCATGTCTTAGCAGATGTCCTACCATCCTGTCCCTTCTCCTTATCAGTGTTTTCCACATATACCTTTCCTCTCCGATTCTGCGTAGAACCTCCTCATTCCTTACCTTATCAATCCACCTAAATTTCAACATTCGTCTATAGCACCACATCTCAAATGCTTCGATTCTCTTCTGTTCCGGTTTTCCCACAGTCCATGTTTCACTACCATACAATGCTGTACTCCAGACGTACATCCTCAGAAATTTCTTCCTCAAATTAAGGCCGGTATTTGATATTAATAGACTTATCTTGGCCAGAAATGCCTTTTTTCCCATAGCGAGTCTGCTTTTGATGTCCTCCTTGCTCCGTCCGTCATTTGTTATTTTACTGCCTAGGTAGCAGAATTCCTTAACTTCCTTGACTTCGTGACCATCAATCCTGATGTTAAGTTTCTCGCTGTTCTCATTTCTACTACTTCTCTTTACCTTCGTCCTTCTCCGATTTACTCTCAAACCATACTGTGTACTCATTAGACTGTTCATTCCGTTCAGCAGATCATTTAATTCTTCTTCACTTTCACTCAGGATAGCAATGTCATCAGCGAATCGTACCATTGATATCCTTTCACCTTGTATTTTAATTCCACTCCTGAACCTTTCTTTTATTTCCATCATTGTTTCCTCGATGTACAGATTGAAGAGTAGGGGCGAAAGGCTACAGCCTTGTCTTACACCCTTCTTAATACGAGCATTTCGTTCTTGATCGTCCACTCTTGTGGATACCGCAATGAAAATCAGATGAAACTTTGAACAACTGTGTTGGTCAGTGTCTCTAGGACGGCCGTAGATCGTGTCGTTCTTTTTGGTTCTGAACGTACGCTGAGCACGTGAAGTAGTCTAGACAAATAGCGTCTCATGCCAAGTATCAGGGACTGGTGGGAGATTTCACCTGATGTCATGCAGCCCACATACCAACATAACTGTCACGCGTTTCCTTCTTCATGACAATTCTCTTCCGCACTCTGCAGGGGCAATGAAAATGCTCCTGCAGCGTTTCCGATGGGAAGTGTTTGATCACACACGATACAGCCGGAATTGACTCCCTCTGAGTTTCATCTCTACTTACAAGAGCCGCTGGCTATGAAAACATCGTTTGACACAGACAACGAGCTGTAGACGATTTTTGGTCCGCAGCTCGTGGTCGTGCGGTAGCGTTCTCTCTTCCCACGCCCGGGTTCCCGGGTTCGATTCCCGGCGGGGTCAGGGATTTTCTCTGCCTCGTGATGACTGGGTGTTGTGTGCTGTCCTTAGGTTAGTTAGGTTTAAGTAGTTCTAAGTTCTAGGGGACTGATGACCATAGATGTTAAGTCCCATAATGCTCAGAGCCATTTGAACGATTTTAGAGAATTTACGGGAAGCACAGGTGGCTGCCTTCTATGACAAGGGTAGTGGGAAGTTCGTGCAACACTACGACAAATGTCTAAGTCAGACTAGCGACTGTGTACACAATGTGCTGGAATGTGTAGCTAACTGTTGTAGATAAAGCAGTTGTTTTTTTCGTAGTGGTTTCCTTTTCGCGACTGATCAGACCTTACTTACCGAATAGCCTACCTATTAAAAGGAAGGAGGTTCCCAGTGTTACAAATCTTTTCAAGAACTTTTGATATAAAATATTTCTCTGAATTAACTTTATACCTTCCACTTTCAAAAAGAGAAATAAGAATCGTGGTAAAATGTGGAAAATCAGAACTTGCACTGAAAGATTTGGGTGTTACAATCAATTATAAATAGATAAGAAAGTTTTTTTTTCAAAGAATTCTCTTACATTCTCTGCCAAGCAATCATGGTTCGCAAAAGAACAACTCCATCTAGAGTCAACACATTCCTTATTATCTGATGTTATGAAATCTTTCGTTCTCAGCAGAGTGGTCGCTTCCGAGTTGAAGCCTTGGCGGAAAATGAGGCAGGGTTGTCTGCTGCATCTGGACGAATGGGAAGAATCGCCTTACGAAAGAGGAGTTGCCTTTGGAAAGGGACTAGAGTGTGAGGGCACCAACAGTGCCATTGTAGTGTGTGGTGCCAATGGTAACCTCCCGCATTAATAGTTGTGGTACTGGATATACGACTTTTTATCATCACGTGTCTCGGAAATTTCGTGTAGCGCGATACGCTGCGGATTTACTGGACCAAGCTGTTCCCAGCGAAATCCTGTTGTATGTGTACAATAGTAAATGAATTTCCAGGAGGGAACATCTATATCGAGAGATGAAATTCACCCAAAAACTTCCTGAATGCAAGTGGTACGGTCTATTTTGCTCATTAACTACCAGACTGCTAATTTTGTAACTGCGAATTTCACTGTCCGCTCCTCTGTGATTGCGGTGAAGCTGGTATGGATGAAAATTACGTCACCATCGGACCTGACTCTGGTCAGTGATGTTTTGCCGCTCATAATGTGATTTCAGTTTTCCGAGTTGTGTTAAAGGAACTCTCTAGTCATGCGACCATTTTTTTACCTGTCGAGTAGGTCCGAGGTTTGGTTCCCAACATATCGTATTTCCATGTGGAACAATTGTCTCAGAACGAAGCTTACAGGTGGCATGAAGGTAGTTTAATTACGGTCACCCATGAATGATCACATTTTACTGTAACGTTTCCACGTGGTAACTTGTCCATGTCATACGCTGCAGCTGTGTTCGAAAAAAGACCGCTGTTGTTTGGCGCTTTGTGGATCACATTTTACGGAAAGAAATACATGTATTGGACATCATTTATATCGCGTAGCCGGTTGTACGTGTGTATGCCATGTGTAAGTTGTACATTTCCCATTTGGAAATAATTATGTTACACTGCATATAGGTTATGCCTATTACAAACGGTAATAACTTTAGCTAAGGTCTTTACTCGCAGCGAGGGTGCAACACCCCTTTCCAAGCTCTCACTTTTAAGAAGAATTTTGTTGTAGTAGTTCAGATTGTATATTAGATGCTACTGTAGGACGTTTTTTTTATTTAAACCAAGCTGGGAACGCTAAAGTAAAAAGTTGTCACTTTTAATTAGTTGACTAGAGTGTCTGAGGAAGCTTCTATCCCCAAGTACGGAGCATTGCGTGACTAAAGGTCATCCACCTTAAATGTTCCATTAAAAACGTAATTTGTCCATCATTTTCGGTATGCCATGTAAAGGTATTATAGTTTTCGTGTCTCGGCCCGCTTGTAATGTCCTGTGTTTTCCAGATGAGCAAATGAATCCACGAGCGCGTTGTATTTGTGCTGCTGGTGACGCAATAAGTGTAACTAATGGATTGTAAATTGCGGATGACCGTATGCTACCAAGGAGGGAATCCAACTACTAATTGTATTAATGAAAGCTGTTGAGCCGAGATGTGCAATTTGTGTATGAATATTTTTCTGTGGTGTGAAATTGACAGATAGTGATTTTCTGAATTTGTAACATTAAGCTAATAATTGCGAACATGACATCCCAACATCTACCACCTATTTTATGACTCCCAGTACCTACTTGGGTAATACAATGTAGATACAGATTCAGAATGACAGTTATTAAATTATAAAAAATTAAATCGTTATAACTTCTGAACAGTTTGCTTTAGCGATTAACCCATTTTCATTTTGATGGAGCATCTGAGGGACTGAGAATCCGCATTTCGCAATCGAGAAGTGTCTTCACCCTCGATGGCTGACTGTGTAGTGTGCAATGTCCAGTCACGGAATAAACGGTGCGATATTCCCTGACGGCACGGTGACTACCGAACGGTACGTGAAGTTTCTCGAAGATGATTTTACCACCATGATCCAAAGTGACCTTGATGTCGACAAGATGTGGTTCATGCAAGACGGAGCTCAACCTCATCGAAGCGGGAGAGTGCTGGATGTCCTGGAGGAGCACTTTCGGGACCGCATTCTACATCTACATCTACATTGATACTCCGCAAGCCACCCAACGGTGTGTGGCGGAGGGCACTTTACGTGCCACTGTCATTACCTCCCTTTCCTGTTCCAGTCGCGTATGGTTCGCGGGAAGAACGACTGTCTGAAAGCCTCCGTGCGCGTTCTAATCTCTCTAATTTTACATTCGTGATCTCCTCGGGAGGTATAAGTAGGGGGAAGCAATATATTCGATACCTCATCCAGAAACGCACCCTCTCGAAACCTGGCGAGCAAGTTACACCGCGATGCAGAGCGCCTCTCTTGCAGAGTCTGCCACTTGAGTTTATTAAACATCTCCGTAACGCTATCACGGTTACCAAATAACCCGGTAACGAAACGCGCCGCTCTTCTTTGGATCTTCTCAATCTCTTCCGTCAACCCGACCTGGTACGGATCCCACACTGATGAGCAATACTCAAGTATAGGTCGAACGAGTGTTTTGTACGCCACCTCCTTTCTTGATGGACTACATTTTCTAAGCACTCTCCCAATGAATCTCAACCTGGTACCCGCCTTACCAACAATTAATTTTATATGATCATTCCACTTCAAATCGTTCCGCACGCATACTCCCAGATATTTCACAGAAGTAACTGCTACCAGTGTTTGTTCCGCTATCATATAATCATACAATAAAGGATCCTTCTATCTATGTATTCGCAATACATTACATTTGTCTATGTTAAGGGTCAGTTGCCACTCCCTGCACCAAGTGCCTATCCGCTGCAGATCTTCCTGCATTTCGCTACAATTTTCTAATGCTGCAACTTCTGGCTCAGGGGTACCCAGAGGCCGCTGACTTGGGCCTCTATTGACCGCCATATTCTCCGGATCTGAACACATGCGACTTCGTTTTGTGGGGCTATATTAAAGACAAGGTGTACAGCAATTACCCCAGAACCACTGCTGAGCTGAAAACAGCCATTCAGGAGGTCATCGACAGCAGGCATTTTCCGACACTTCAGCGCATCATGCACAATTTCGCTATTCGTCTCCGCCACGTCATCGCCAATGATGACAGTCGTATTGCACATGTCATTAGCTAAATCTGAATACCTGTAGTTGCATTTACATGTTTATTGAAGTGTGTGCACGGTGTAGTTCGTAAGTAATTTACGTTTTCTTTTCATATAGTGCAATAATTTTCCCTCCGTATCTATTATTGCTAATCAACAACAGTTACATTTTCAGGATTGATCAGAACGCCACCAACAGAATTTCAGGTTTGGTTCAGGGATATTTTCTCAGTATTTTTGTACAAGAGACCTGTGGTATACAGTGGCTCGTTATAGAGTAATGACGTACGAATGATGTTCAGTAATTAATTAAATTTCTTATCTCGGCCAATTTTGGTTGAAAAATAACGGAGTTTGTTGTGGAACAGCGTGGAATACTCCTGCTTTAGCCCCTATAGTTTCTTGAAGTTCCGATAGGTGGCAGCGAAATAAGTAGCGTTCTAATTGGTTTCTGTAGCGGTTGTTGTTCCAAGCAGAGAGATGTTGTTAAGTTTCTTTTGGCGGAAAACAGGAGCATTGCAGATAATCATAAGTGCTTGCAGAATGTTTGTGGAGACCTGTCAGTGAACAAAAGCACGGTGAGACGTTGGGCGATGCGTCTGTCGTCATCGCAACGACTTTGCGCTAACCTGTCCGATCTCCCGCTTACGCCTGCCACACACAGCTGTGACTCCAGGAATGCTGGAACGTGCGGACACTCTCATTGGAGGTGATCGACAGAGCACAGTCAATCATCTCGTTCCACTACCCCACGTCTGTGCTGAAACACTCGTCTGCCTTTTGGGGAACTCAAAATCGTGCGCCCACTAGATTCCTCGCCGGCTAGCAGAAGACCATTAAGAGCAAGGAAGGAGCATCTGCGCAGAACAGCTTGCGCGTTTGAAGAGAGGTTATTGATGCAGCAAGGCGTTGGTCCGAGGTTGACAACTGCAGTGCGACCTTGCCAGTGTCCAGGCCGTCCAGCAAGGCCGTACGTCAGATTTATCTACGTTCAGGGTCAACTACCAGAGCCTACACCATTCAACAATTCTCTGGAGATCATTCTGCAAATCGTTAGTATCTTCTGGCGTTGCTGCTTTGCTATCGACAACCACATCATCTGCGAAAAGCCTTAAAAAGCATTCGATGCCTTCTACTATATCACTAATATGAATTGTAAACAGTAACAGTCCTATCAGACTTCCCTGGGGTACTCCCAAAATAACCTTTACATCTGTCTATTTTGTCCCGTTGAGAGCGACTTGTTGGGTTCTTTTTGCAAGGAAGTCTTGCGTCCATTCGCAAATCTGCTCCGATACTCGGTAAGCACGTAATTTTTTTTCACAAAAAGGCAGTGCGGGACGGTATCAAATGCTTTCCTGAAGTCAAGGACCACGGCATCAACCTGAGGGCTGTTGTCTACTTCGCTTCGGATCTCATGGAGGAACAGAGCGAGGTAAGTTTCACAGGATCTCCGTTTGTGGAATCTATGTTGATTCTTATAGAGGAGACTTTCGTTCACCAAAATTCAAGGAATAAAGTGAAGTAATATTTCACATTTTGTAGTTCGATACGCCACTTCCCAAAGCATCAAAGAACCCACAGTTATGGCCGGAGGATTGTACTTTCGTCTGGTTGTAGTAGACCATAAAATATGGGGGAGCATCCGTATGGAGCAATATGAAGTGGAATGACCATTCAAAAGTACTCGCAGGCATGGCGAATGCCAGACTTTGTTGGAAAAATCCTCTATAAATGTAGCCCAATCACAAAGGAGGTAGCTTACAAAACACCCGAATACTGCTCGCCAGCCTGGGATAATGCAAGGAAGAGCAGCGTGTTCCGTTCAAATGGCTCGGAGCACTATGCGACTTAACTTCTGAGGACATTAGTCGCCTAGAACTTAGAACTAATTAAACCTAACTAACCTAAGGACATCATACACATCCATGCCTGAGGCAGGATTCGAACCTGCCGTGTTCCGTTAAGGTTTCGATTAGTAAGCACGAAAGCATCACAGAGATGACTACCGACTCCTGTGTTTACTGTTAAAGTCCCGGGAGCGTACGTTTCTAGAATAATGAAACACTATATTCCTTCCTCCTACGATTACCACGCGAAAAGGTTCAAATGGCTCTGAGCGCTATTCGACTTAACTTCTGAGGTCATCAGTCCCCTAGAACGTAGAACTACTTATACCTAACTAACCTAAGGACATCACACACACCCATGCCCGAGGCAGGATTCGAACCTGCGACCGTAGCAGCCCCGCGGTTCCGGACTGCAGCGCCAGAACCGGACGGCCACCGCGGCCGGCCCACGCGAAAAGGCCTTGAAGGTAGAATTAGGGTTTCGAGCCCATTCGGAGGCTTACCGGGATTCTTTCTTACTACCATTCCCGACTGAATCTGTGTGTGTGTTTGTGTGTGTGTGTGTGTGTGTGTGTGTGTGTTTGGCCACTGTCGGCCAGATTAAGAGATTCTGCAGTGAGAAGTTCGGAAGGCTGAAACCTAAGATCTTCATGGTGAGTGTCTCACGGATGTGTAATTTTTGTGTTGCCTTACTGACTGGCATGGAATTCTAACCATCACGTGCTGTGTTTCCAGTGTTCCTTTCAGTTCTAGCACTACCGTCTATCTTCTAAAAGGTCTGTTCAATTCACTCGACGTTGCTTACCCACGTGCAATGCCACAGACCTAGCTGGTTACGGCATATGTTAATAAGAACATCGGAAGACACGTCGTAGTTCCACCAAATACTCGCCAGTTCGATGAAGTGCTTTCCACCGCTCATCGATGTTGTTTACCAGAACAGCGATCCAGTGCCACGAAAAGGTAGATAGTGATCGGCCAGTAATCTCCATGCACTCCACGTCTTTTCTGTGTGTCTGTCACAAAGCAAAGTAAGATCTACCCGTTTGAGTAGGGTACCCAACAGAACACCGAAACACTGGCATCGGCGATTCAGTCTCTAAGGGAGAGAAGAAATGGACGGACAGAAAACAGACGGACCGAAGCTCATTGGCTATCGCTGCGGACGGCAGTTACTCTCGGAAGGTACTTAGATTGCAATTCAGATGAAGGGAAGAGCCAGGAACTACGGTGCCTGAGCAGCGGTCGTCGGTCCCCGTAATTAGGGGTATTACGGAGCGGCGAATGCGGCGAAGTCTCTCCCGAGAACGCGAGGGGTTCCTTGTGCAGAACTTGCGAAAAGCCCTGGAAATGGATGCGCAGCGAGAGGAAATATTTCCCAAACCTAAGTTCCATGTTATGAATAGCCGCCTGCTTCGTGTCCTTTCATTTGCTCTGATGCGGAGGGGCTATAAGGCCACGGAATGGCACTATAGATTAGGACCGGTCTGCAGTGGTTCGAGGAAATTCACTCGGCGTCTGCGGCCCGTATTTTGATTTCATTCTCCGGAGCGCGTCTCCCTGGCGCTCCACAGAAACTGCTCTTCGGGCGCCGCGCGGTAGGAGTCAAAGCGTATTTAAACAAAAACATAGTAGCGCCATTAATTATCACACAGTTATCATTCTGTAGTAGCACAGCAAATTAGGAAAACGCTGAGAGCGTACTGAAGGAAAACGAGGGTCTGAGAAGACATGGTTTATTATTTATTTTTATTTAGTTTTGAGCCATCAGTTTCCTAATTAGTATGATCCTGTCAGTCACGAATTTCTTGCCAGCTTCCTCATCTTAGAATAACATACACTACTGGATATTAAAATTGCTACACCAAGAAGTAATGCAGATGATAAACGGGTATTCACAGCAAAAATGTCACATGTGATTACATTTTCACGCAATTTGCGTGCATAGATCCTGAGAAATCAGTACCCAAAACAACCACCTCTCGCCGTAATAACGGCCTTGATACGCCTGGGCATTGAGCCAAACAGAGCTTGGATGGCGTGTACAGGTACAGCTGGCCACGCAGCTTCAACACGATACCACAGTTCATCAAGACTATGGACTGGCGTATTGTGACGAGCCAGTTGCTCGGCCACCATTGACCTGACGTTTTCAGTTGGTGAGAGATCTGAAGAATGTGCTGGCCATGGCAGCAGTCGAACATTTTCTGTATCCAGAAAGGCCCGTACAGGACCTGCAAGATGCGGTCGTGCATCATCCTGCTGAAATGTAGGGTTTCGCAGGGATTGAATGAAGGGTAGAGCCACGGGTCGTAACACATCTGAAATGTAACGTCCACTGTTCAAAGTGCCGTAAATGCGAACAAGAGGTGGCCGAGACGTGTAACCAATGGCACCCCATACCATCACGCCGGGTGAGACGCCAGTATGGCGATGACGAATACACGCTTCCAATGTGCGTTCACCACGATGTCGCCAAACACGGATACGATCATCATGATGCTGTAAACAGAACCTGGATTCATCCGAAAAAATTACGTTTTGCCATTCGTGCGCCCAGGCTCGTCGTCGAGTACACCATCGCAGGCGCTCCTGTCAGCGATGCAGCGTCAAGGGTAACCGCAGCCACGGTCTCCGAGGTGATAGTCCGTGCTGCTGCAAACGTCGTCGAACTGTTCGTGCAGATGGTTGTTGTCTTGCAAACGTCCCCATCTGTTGACTCAGGGATCGAGACGTGACTGCACGATCCGTTACAGCTATGCGGATAAGATGCCTGTCATCTCGACTGCTAGTGATACGAGGCCGTTGGGATCCAGCACGGCGTTCCGTATTACCCTCCTGAACCCACCAATTCCATATTCTGTTAACAGTCATTGGATTTCGACCAACGCGAGCAGCAATGTCGCGATACGATTAACAGCAATCGCGACAGGCTGCAATTCGACCTTTATCAAAGTCGGAGACGTGATGGTACGCATTTCTCCTCCTTACACGAGGCATCACAACAACGTTTCACCAGGCAACGCCGATCAACTGGTGTTTGCGTATGACAAATCGGTTAGAAACTTTCCTCATGTCAGCACGTTGTAGGTGTCGCTACCAGCGCCAATTTTGTTTGAATGCTCTGAAAAGTTAATCATCTGCATACTGCAGCATCTTCTTCCTCTAGGTTAAATTTCGCGTCTATAGGACGTCATCTTCGTGGTGTAGCAATTTTAATGGCCAGTAGGGTATGTACACAACATCTTCTGTTATTTGCTGGATGTATTCAAATCCACTACCGTTCTTACCCTCCCTTTAGCACCACGGAGATGTTCTGATGGCTTCTGTACCGTCATTCAGTAGCAAAACATCTCAAACACTTCCATTCTCTTCTATTCAGTTTTTTCCCCACTGTACGTGATTCACTGCCATACAATGCTGTGCTCCAAACTCACATTTTCAGAAAACTCGTCTTCAAACTAAGGCCTATTTTTGATACCAGGAGACTTCTCTTGGTCAGTAGTGACACTTTTGTCTGTGCTGGTCAACATCTTCGTTGCTTCGTCCGTCATGGGTTATTTTGCTTCCACGATAGCATATTTCCTAAACTTCCTCAGCTTCGTGATCCCCAATGTTTATTCCTTCCACACTGATTCATCCGGATGATTTTCTTAGTCTTCATTCTACTCTTCATTGTTACTAAATTGCAATCTGGGTCTATATCCGCTCGTGGGTACGCCTTACAATCCAGTGTCTGATTTCGGAATCGCTATCGGATCGTGATGAATCTCAGCTGGAGTCTTGCCGCGTCCTCGGGTCTTTTCGAGTATACCTCCCCCTGTTGTGATTTTTGGAAAGATTACTCGCACTTACCATCCGAATTTATTGCACAACTCAATTAGTACTTATGACGATAGTAACTGTTCTCGAAAGAACAGATATCATTGGTGACCGTGCAGCTTCTGTAGAATAAATGATAATTAATTGAAACCTTCAGCTCCCGACAGGTGCTGTTGACATACCTTGATGAGGAAGTCCCTGTAGTCGCGCTATTCATATGTGTCCTCGGTGGCTCAGATGGGTACAGCGTCTGCCATTTAAGCAGGAGATCCCGGGTCAAGTCCCAGTTGGGGCGCACATTTTCAGCTATCCCCATCAAGGTATGTCAACAACACCTGTCGGCAGCTGAGCGTTCCAATTAGTTATCATCAATTAGTATTTCTCCTCTTTCATTCCTTCTTACAAATACTCGTACATTCTTTTATTCTTGCCACTACAACCGCGCCCCAGTCCCACATGATTATTAGATTCTCATCTCCCTTTACATACTGAATTAACCGTTCATAATCTCCACATCTTCTTCAATTTCTTTATCTTCTGCCTTCGACATCGGCATATATGCCTGAAATATCGTCGGTTTGCTGTCGAATCTGACGATAATAACCCACTCACTGAATTGCTCACTGCGGCTCTCTGCCCTACTTTCCTATTCGTAACACATCCTATTCCCGTCGCACTAGTTTCTGCTGCTGTTCATACTGCCCTGTATTCACTAGAAACCCTCATCTTCTTGCAATTTCACTTCGCTGGCTCCCACCATATCTAGATTGAGCCATAGAATTTCGCTTTTTAGATTTTCTACCTTTCCTCCTACGGTTAAATTTCTAGTATTTCATGCTCCGACTCGTAGAATATTATTCTTTCGTTGGTTATCCTGCGCTTTCCCCATCACCACCGCCCCCTTGACATTCCCCTTCAGGGAATCCTACTGAAGAGAGTGCTTACACCTCGCTTGTACTCCTTCTCCTAGAGTACTGCTGTTTTTGTGAGTTTCCGCTTCAGTCAGAACTGTCGAAGAACATCGAAAAAATTCAAGTAAGGGCAGCTCGTTTTTTGTTATAACGAAATAGGGGAGAGTGTGTCACGAATGTGATACACGAATTGGGACGGCAGTCATTAAAACAAATGGGTTTCTCCCTCGGAGCAGGATAATATTTTGTTGGTGCTCACCGACATAAGGAGACATGATCATCATAACAAAATAAGTGAAATCAGAGGTCGCACAGAAATATTTAAGCGTTCGTTTTCCCGCACGCATTTCGAGAGTGGGAAGCTAGAGAAGTAGCCTAAAGATGGTTCCATGAACCCTTTCTGAGGCAATTCTTAATTCCAGAGTCATCATGTACATGCCGATGTAGATGTAGATGCAGACTGTGGGAATATTCCGGAACGTTTGGCCAGTGGAGAGATCGTCCTGGCACTTTTTCAATTTCTGCGAACTTGTCCTGTGGATACACTTTGTGTGTTTTTAATGTAGTGATTTCCTTCGCCTTCTGCTTCCTCATGCCGTTGATCAATGCCCATTCTTCCTTCTCTATGAGCCAACTTCCGTACTGCAGGCCAAGAGAGTGCCCTCAACGTCAGTCTTCTCCTTCGTGCTCTTTGACTTCTTATGACGGAAGTCGTCGGCCGCCATTTCCGATAATTTTTCTTCAGGATTTAAGTTTTGCTAGGTTTGGTACAAGGGACCCTCGACGTTTTAATTAATAGTGAACGAAGCTGCCCGTTTCTTTCGTTCATTCTTTCTTCAATTTTATTATTATTATTTCTTTATTTTCTCAGACGTTAAGTCTGGTTAAAAATGGAAAGTGACGCGGACCTTGATCAAGCGTCACTACCTTTTAACTGTACGGTATATGTTATATTGCATTTAGGAACTTTCGGGTAATTGAACACGTATCAATAATTACGGATTTCTGTAGTTGTATATATAAGTTTGGATGTAGCTGTATTGCGTTGATGGTCTGGTGGATATTGTGTGGTATGACTCCTGTGGTTGACAGTATAATTGGTATAATGTCAACTTTTTCCTGATGCCACATGTCCTTGACTTCCTCAGCCAGTTGGATGTATTTTTCAATTTTTTCTCCTGTTTTCTTTTGTATATTTGTTGTATTGGGTATGGATATTTCGATTAGTTGTGTTAATTTCTTCTTTTTATTGGTGAGTATGATGTCAGGTTTGTTATGTGGTGTTGTTTTATCTGTTATAATGGTTCTGTTCCAGTATAATTTGTATTCATCATTCTCCAGTACATTTTGTGGTGCATACTTGTATGTGGGAACGTGTTGTTTTATAAGTTTATGTTGTAAGGCAAGCTGTTGATGTATTATGTTTGCTACATTGTCATGTCTTCTGGGGTATTCTGTATTTGCTAGTATTGTACATCCACTTGTGATGTGATCTACCGTTTCTATTTGTTGTTTGCAAAGTCTGCATTTATCTGTTGTGGTATTGGGATCTTTAATAATATTATTATTATCATTATCATTATTATTATTATTATTATTATTATTATTATTATTATTCCACGAACAAAACGACCTGGATTACGAATTCTGCTTAATTGTAGATACCAGTTTCCACAAAATTACGCCATGTTCAGCTCTGATTCTAAGGTAAAGGAGGACGGTTGCTTCCACTGACATGAATTGGAAGGCGTGATTACGCCTCACAATACAACTGATAATGGATGTGACTCTTGATGCGCACCAGCTGACGACGGCGGGAATAATGGTCCTCCTCTGTTCTAGCTTTGTATCTGAAGACGACCTATATACGTCGAAACGTTTCCTTTGTCTTCTGTAATTCTGGAAGGACAGAACACCGACCCTTATGGAATTGCAATAATGTCTATCACTGTACAGTATATAATCAGAGAATACGACAGTGCTTTTTATTAGCTGGAAAGAAGGTAAATATTTGTGAGCAAAGAATGTGATGTTTAAAATTAAGAGACGACATGATTCTTCTTGAGACTGTAAAGATAATAAATGTGGTTTCCTGTTTGGGAGGCAAATAACTTAACGACGGAAAAGAAGAAAGGATATGAAATGCTGACTGGCTATAGCAATGAATACTTTTCCTAAAAATTGGAATTTGTTTACATCGAGTATAAATTTAAGTGTTTGGAAGCCTTTTCTGAACATATTTGCTTGATATAGCCTCGTACGTAAATGTAAAGTGGACTAAAGTTGAGACAAGAGGATAATAGAAGCATTTGAAAGTGATGAAGATTTCGTGGGTAGAACGCGTAAATAATGAGGTGGTACCGAATCAAAGTGGAGAGAAAAAAAAATTTCTGGCACATCTTGACTAAAAGGACAGGTCACTTGATAACGCACATTCTGAGGCTTCAAGGAATTGTCAGTTTGATACCAGATGGAAGTGTAGGTGGGGGTAACAGGGAGTCCAATGGATGAATACCGTGAATTGGTTCAAATGGATGTGGGCCTCATGCGGAGACGAAAAGGTTTGCATGGGATTGATTAGAGTCGAAAGCTACCTCAAATCACTCTTCGGTCTGTAGACCAGAACAAGAAAGATGCTATCGATGGGGAGCAGCTCCAAGAAATGACGTTGGGGATCGACACAACTGCAAACGATTACAGAGTGAAACTAAAGTAAACGCACGATGTGGTTGACAAAGCTAAAAGGATAAAAATATGAAAGAGTGAAAAGGATAAAAGGATAACAGATGAAAGTGTAATATTAAGACTGAGTAGAAAGAAAAGTCATAAATGCCAGACTTTATCTACTTATGGTAGAAAGTACTCAGTAAGTAAAACAGAAGAGACAGTGCAAGGAATATACTGCAGCGTTTAAACACCAACATGCTCAGAAGAGTAGTTTGACTACAATATTAAATCTATATACCTACGCACCAGTTCCAATCTAGACAAATCATTGAAAGGATTCGGAAATTTGGACACACTATGAGGAAACATCTGCTAATACTATACTCGACGATTATTAGCTTACATGTGCCAAGAGTATTTCTTTTTTCTTTTCTTTCTTATCTTCTATGTTGATGACAACGAACTAAACAAGTAGCATTTTTTTATTGATTCAGTGAGAAATGTTGCCTTTTCCATACGTTTAACAAACCCTGTTATTCCCTATTCAGTCCCACACAGTTGAGCAACATTCTAAAATCGATGGCACAGGTTGAGCAATACACTGTGTGCCTAGAAGCATCCTGACACCCTCCCCACCCCCCGCCAGCCAAAACACACGTTTTCACATTAGGTGCATTGTGCTGCGCCTACTACCAGTTACCGCATATCGGTGACCTCAGTAGTCATTAGACAACGTGAGAGAACAGAATGGGGTGCTCCGCAGAACTCCAAACTTCGAACGTGGTCAGGTGATTGGGTGTCACTTGTGTCATACGTCTGTACGCGAGATTTCCACTCTCTTAAACATCCCCAGGTTCACTCTTTCCGATGTGATAGTTAAGTGGAAACGTGAAGCGACACGTACAGCACAAAAGCGTTCAGACCGACCTCGTCTGTTGACTGACAGATACCGCAGGCAGTTTAAGAGGGTCGTAGTGTGTAACAGGCAGACATCTATCCAGACCATCACACAGGAATTCCAAACTGCATCAGGATCCACTGCAAGTACTATGTCAGTGAGGCTAATGTGAGAAAACTTGCATTTCATGGTCGAGCAGCTGCTCATAAACCACACATCACGCTTGTAAATTCCAGACAACGGCTCGCTTGGTGTAAGGAGCGTAAACATTGGACGACTGAAAAGTAGAAAAACGTTGTGTAAGGTGAAAAAACTCGGTACACAATGTGGCGATCCGATAGCAGGGTGTGGGTATGGCGAATGTCCTGTGAACGTCATCTGCCAGCGTGTGTAGTGTTCAAAATGTTCAAAAGTGTGTGAATTCCTAAGGGACCAAACTGCTGTGGTCATCGGTCTCTATAACTAACTTATGCTAAGAACAATACACACACATGCCCGAAGAAGGACTCGAACCTCTGGCGGGAGGGGCCGCGCAGTCCGTTACATGATACTTGAAAGAGCGCGGCTACTCTGCGTGGCGAGCGTGTAGTGCCAACAATAAAACTCAACTCGGAGACAGTGGTGTTATGGTGTGGTTGTGTTTTTCATGGGGGGGGGGGGGGGGTGGAGGGCTTGCACCCATTGTTGTTTTGCGTGGCACTATCACAGCGCAGGAATACGTTAATGTGTTAAGCACCTACTTGATTCCCACTGTTGAAGAGCAAACTGGGGATGGCGATTGCATCTTTCAACACGATAGAGCACCTGTTCATAATGTACGGCCTGTGGCGAAATGGTTACACGATAATAACATCCCCGTAATGAACTGGCGTGCACAGTGTTCTGACGTGAATCCTGTAGAAAACCTTTGGGATGTTTAGGAACGCCGACTTCGTGCCAGGCCTCACCGACCGACATCAATACCTCTCCTCAGTGCAGCACTCCGTGAAGGATGGGCTGTCATTCCAGAGGAATCCTTCCTGCACCTGATTGAACTTATGCCTGTGAGAGTGGAAGCAGTCATCAGGGGTAAGGGTGGGCGAACACCATATTGAATTCCAGCATTACTGATGGAGGTCGCCACGAACTTTTAACTCATTTTAAGCCATGTGGCCGGATATTTTTGATCAGATAGTGTATCTATCAGGAACAAGACTTTTGGTCAGGTGATTACAGGGTTATAAATACAAAATCAAATAGGGGTAATGCAGGAGTAGGTTTAATAATGAATAAAAAAATAGGAGTGCGGGTTAGCTACTACAGACAGCATAGTGAACGCATTATTGTGGCCAAGATAGACACAAAGCCCATGCCTACTACAGTAGTACAAGTTTATATGCTAACTAGCTCTGCAGATGATGAAGAAATTGATCAAATGTATGACGAGATAAAAGAAATTATTCAGATAGTGAAGGGAGACGAAAATTTAATAGTCATGAGTGACTGGAATTCGTCAGTAGGAAAAGGGAGGGAAGGAAACATAGTAGGTGAATATGGATTGGGGGGAAGAAATGAAAGAGGAAGCCGCCTTGTAGAATTTTGCACAGAGCATAACTTAATCATAGCTAACACTTGGTTCAAGAATCATGAAAGAAGGTTGTATACCTGGAAGAATCCTGGAGATACTAAAAGGTATCAGATAGATTACATAATGGTAAGACAGAGATTTAGGAACCAGGTTTTAAATTGTAAGAAATTTCCAGGGGCAGATGTGGATTCTGACCACAATCTATTGGTAATTAACTGCAGACTGAAACTGAAGAAACTGCAAAAAGGCGGGAATTTAAGGAGATGGGACCTGGATAAACTGAAAGAACCAGAGGTTGTAGAGAGTTTCAGGGAGGGCATAAGGGAACAATTGACAGGAATGGGGGAAAGAAATACAGTAGAAGAAGAATGGGTAGCTTTGAGGGATGAAGTAGTGAAGGCAGCAAGGGATCAAGTAGGTAAAAAGACGAGGGCTAATAGAAATCCTTGGGTAACAGAAGAATATTTAATTGACGAAAGGAGAAAATATAAAAATGCAGTAAATGAAGCAGACAAAAAGGAATACAAACGTCCCAAAAATGAGATCAACAGGAAGTGCGAAATGGCTAAGCAGGGATGGCTAGAGGACAAATGTAAGGACGTAGAGGCTTGCCTCACTAGGGGTAAGATAGATATTGCCTACAGGAAAATTAAAGAGACCTTTGGAGAGAAGAGAACCACTTGTATGAATATCAAGACCTCAGATGGCAACCCAGTTCTAAGCAAAGAAAGGAAGGAAGAAAGGTGGAAGGAGTATATAGAGGGTTTATACAAGGGCGATGTACTTGAGGACAATATTATGGAAATGGAAGAGGATGTAGATGAAGAAGAAATGGGAGATAAGATACAGCGTGAAGAGTTTGACAGAGCACTGAAAGACCTGAGTCGAAACAAGGCGTAGACAAGGGGTAGACAACATTCCATTAGAACTGCTGATGGCCTTGGGAGAGCCAGTCATGACAAAACTCTACCATCTGGCAAGCAAGATGTATGAGACAGGCGAAATACCCACAGACTTCAAGAAGAATATAATAATTCCAATCCCAAAGAAAGCAGGTGTTGACAGATGTGAAAATTACCGAACTATCAGTTTAATAAGTCACAGTTGCAAAATACTAATGCGAATTCTTTACAGACGAATGGAAAAACTGGTAGAAGCGGACCTCGGGGAAGATCAGTTTGGATTCCGTAGAAATCTTGGAACACGTGAGGCAATACTAACCTTACGACTTACCTTAGAAGAAAGATTAAGAAAAGGCAAACCTACGTTTCTAGCATTTGTAGACTTAGAGAAAGCTTTTGAAAACTTTAACTGGAATACTCTCTTTCAAATTCTGTAGGTGGCAGGGGTAAGATACAGGGAGCGAAAGGCTATTTACAATTTGTACAGAAACCAGATGGCAGTTATAAGAGTCGAGGGGCATGAAAGGGAAGCAGTGGTTGGGAAAGGAGTGAGACAGGGTTGTAGCCTCTCCCCGATGTTATTCAATCTGTATATTGAGCAAGCAGTAAAGGAAACAAAAGAAAAATTCGGAGTAGGTATTAAAATTCATGGAGAAGAAGTAAAAACTTTGAGGTTCGCCGATGACATTGTAATTCTGTCAGAGACAGCAAAGGACTTGGAAGAGCCTTTGAACGGAATGGACAGTGTCTTGAAAGGAGGATATTAGATGAACATCAACAAAAGCAAAACGAGGATAATGGAATGTAGTCAAATTAAAGCAGGTGATGCTGAGGGGATTAAATTAGGAAATGAGACACTTAAAGTAGTAAAGGAGTTTTGCTATTTAGGGAGTGAAATAACTGATGATGGTCGAAGTAGAGGGGATATAAAATGTAGACTGGCAATGGCAAGGAAATCGTTTCTCAAGAAGAGAAATTTGTTAACATCGAGTATAGATTTAAGTGTCAGGAAGTCGTTTCTGAAAGTATTTGTATGGAGTGTAGCCATGTGTGGAAGTGAAGCATGGACGATAACCAGTTTGGACAAGAAGAGAATAGAAGCTTTCTAAATGTGGTGCTACAGAAGAATGCTGAAGATAAGGTGGGTAGATCACGTAACTAATGAGGAGGTATTGAATAGGATTGCGGAGAAGAGAAGTTTGTGGCACAACTTGACTAGAAGAAGGGATCGGTTGGTAGGACATGTTTTGAGGCATCAAGGGATCACAAATTTAGCATTGGAGGGCAGATGAATACACTATGCAGATTCAGAAGGATGTAGGTTGCAGTAGGTACTGGGAGATGAAGCAGCTTGCACAGGATAGAGTAGCATGGAGAGCTGCATCAAACTAGTCTCAGGACTGAAGACCACAACAACAACAACAACAACAGTGTATCGTTTGTGGTCTAACTCCATTTCCCAAAGTGTTTTACCAGTGAACTGAAATCTACCACTTGCTTTACTTGCGAATGAGAATACATGATAGTGCCATGTCATAAACAGACTGTCACACCTAGTTAACTGCGTGAGATAGATATTGTAGCCACAGGATATTGGATTATTTTCCATCTGTGAAGTGCACAATATTACATGTCTGAACATGTGAAGCACGTCCGCCATCTTTTCACCACTTTGAAATCTTATCGATGTCCGACTCATTATTTGTGCAAACCTCTTCGTAACAAACAACCATTTCATCTGAGGAAAGAATTAACCCTTATACGATTTTTGTACGCAATTGTGTCTATATCTTACACTGAATAGCTCAATATTAAAGTACAAGGTTAAATTTATTGCTCTTCAAAATAGCTCTACATATTTTGAACTCGTTCCTCATAGGTAGATCGAAGTTCGAATGGAGTCCAAAGTTTTCAGTGCATCTGTTGACGGCCTGTGCTTATGAATCAGTAATAACAACATTTTTCATGTTAGATAAATATTTCATACTGCCTCATTCAAAACTATAGATATTACTAGTTGAGTACCTGGCATTGTCCAGGGATGTATTTAGTGCAACTCAGCTAGTCCATCACCTCCTGCCCCCTCTCTCTGTCAATCTTCGCCGGTCTCCTTCCTGCCCGTCTTCTCCCCCATTTTCTGTCCACTACCTCCACCTCCAACCATCTTTGTTCTCCTCCTCCTTCCCATCTCTCTGTCCCTGACTTTATTCCCCCATTTCCCTATTTCCTACCCCCCCTTCCCCCTCATTGTCTCTGTCAATCTGCTTCTCGCCTCTCTGTCCATCTACTCCTTCCCACTCAGTCCACCTAATTCTTCCACCCCCTGAGTCCATTTCCTCCTGCCCCCTCTACATTCTCGTCTATCAAACCACCTCCGCCTCCTCCCTCTTTCATTCCATCTCCTCTCCTTCTCTAAGTCAATCTCCTCCCCAACTCTCTGTCTGTTTATATCCTCCTCTTTCCTTTCTCTGTTCATCTTTTCCTCCCGTTCTCTCCGAAAATCTCCTCCTCTGTCCATTTCTCCCTTCCCTTTGCCCTTTCCATCTCCTTCTCCCCCATACATGTGTCCATGTAGCCCTTCCTCCTCTCCGTGAGTTGATCTCTTCGTCCTCGCTGATCTCTCCAAGTTATAATGGCCACCACAGGGAGAGGTTATTAGTTCTTACCCCCATAGAATTTCCTTCCAGATAATAAGTGATATGCGTACAAAGTTTAGTTCAAATCGACCTGGGGTACTGTAGCACCTTTATACCCACAGTTTTGCACGCCTATGCATGTGTCACACACATTTCTCATATCTATTTAATGTATTTCACCTGTGTCTCTAGTGACTTTCCCACTGCGGTTTCGTTTTCATGCTGCTCAATGTTTATGACGTGGTATCTTCTGAACTATATGTCTCACAATCACATAATTTTGTATATATATTCAATGGCATATATAGATACTGCATGCAAAATGTCTTGAGAATAGCATTACTAGTAAAGAAGTACTACAATTTCGTGCGGCATTTCTGCTGCATCAATACCGAGTATGTAATAAGTGAAAAACTTTTTCCATCTTGTCACTTTGTGTGGGTTGTCATCGAGGAAAAGTTTCTTTAAGGTTTGAAATTATACATAAAGTTCACTGCAAGTCACTGAGTACTGTCGTTCTCAGTAGCGAGCCAGTGGGTGTGTTGGACCTTCCATCGAGCTACGGACCACCTTGAAGATGTCTCCCGCAGTCGGAGACGAAACGTTGGGAATTGACACAGAATTCATCAACCGACAACGGCATAACAGCCCGAATAATTATAGTGGACATGATATTTCCGGCCGTGAAAGTCTACATTTTAGTATCACGTCAAGAAACACGCTCAGAAAGAGGAGAAGCCTTGCTAACATATTCCTCTGGGGTACTCCAGACGTTTTATTACTCAAGGCGTCTTCAGTGCATTCTCAGACGTGAGTTCGTAGCGGCTTCAGACAGCCACGAAGAGAGCGTGTACCGAGCAACTGTACACAAAGCCTCGATCAGCAGCTGGCGTGCGTGAACCACCCGCCGCAGGGTCTGCAGCTCACGGGCTGGAGGACAGTGGCAAACACAGCCCTAAGCTGCACCAACTGATCAAACCCCCGGGGCAGTCAGGGGCTCCCCGCGAGACTTTAATTAAAAATGGCGCAATCGACCAGCCGGTCGTCAGCAAACACATCTGGACGAGTTCTCTCCTCCGGAGGAGCAGTCGGAGAGGTTGATTAAATGCTAATGACCGCTGCGCCTTTGCCGCCGACACGGGTCCTGAATAAAGCACCCGCCCGCAGTACGTCACGACGCTTCCAGGAGGCGATAAAACATTCAGCGGTCGAGAGGGCAACGAGACGCCCTCCGTGCCGGCGTAGAGACACGGGTAATGACACCACCTGTGCTCACTGCGGTCGTTACACTTCCGCCGGTTGCAGTCACCGCTGCCTGTCACACTGCGGAACACGGCATGGGAGTAAAAGAAATGGTTCAAATGGCTCTGAGCACTATCGTACTTAACATCTTACGTCATCAGTCCCCTAGAACTTAGAACTACTTAAACCTAACTAACCTAACGACATCACACACATCCATGCCCGCGGCAGGATTCGAACCGCGACCGTAGCGGTCACGTGGTTCCAGACTGAAGCGCCTAGAATCGCTCAGCCACACCGGCCGGCGACGTGGGAGCACCTGCGAACTACATGCAGTACAGTCGTCCGAATTGTCAACTTCTTGTAACATGTGCTCGCTCCCTGTGCGATTTGTTTAAAAGTTGTCAGCTTCCGTTTAGGGTTGTAAAAGATGTAAGTGTCTCGTTGCAGTTTCTGGGTTGGCATCATTACAAAGCATAAATATTCGGAGTCCTGTGAACTGCGCCCAGTGAAATTTGCTCCCAGGAAAGGTCAAGTGAAGGTCCACTAACCCCCTTGTCAGAACTCGCACAGCTTTCCTGGCAGGTAGGAGAACCGAGCGCTCCTGTGTGGTGTACCCATGAGAAGCGCTAACTCGAACAAGAACTATAATGCCAAGCTTCTTACGATCCAAATTTATCACAATTTATTTTATTCTCTTTCGGACATAATCAGCAAATAATTAAATCTACGATCGGAAACATGAAAACCAAATTACTGACAGGCATTTTAAAAATCAGATCTCTTCCACTTGGCAAAGCATGCTTTAAAGTAAGTACAAGATGGAAAATGAAACTTCGTGGCAGATTAAAACTGTGTGCAGGACCGAGGCTCGAACTCGGGACCTTCGCCTTTTGCGGGCAAGTGCTCTACTAACTGAGCTACCCAAGCACAACTCACACCCCGTCCTCACAGCCTTACTTCTGCCAGTACCTCGTCTCCTACCTTCCAAACTTTACAGAACCTCTCCTGCGCATATTTAAAATAAAATTGCTAGAGAGAACGAGAGAGAGACAGGCGTAGTGACAGAGAGAGAGCAACGAGAGAGAGAGAGAGAGAGAGAGAGAGAGAGAGAGAGAGAGAGAGATGGAAGGAGACAGGGAGGGATTGGTTTTGGTTTTGTTTTGTTGTAGAGCGAAAAAAACCAACAGATATTATACGCGCCCAAGTCAAACAGTAGAGTACACAGACAGAGAGGAGTTGTAAAACGACTATACGTCAGTCCCAATTGGCAGAAGAGAAGACAGCTAAAAACAGGCACGTGGAGAAAAGGCTTAAAAATACACCACATAGAAACGGAGGGCCAAAACAAAAAATGAAATGTCCTTCGCCATATTGCTTTGGCGGATAAAAAGAAAAGCCCGGTCGACAGCACGCGCGTCATTTGCTGAAACGGCCGATAACTCAGACGGCAAACCCAAACGGGAACGTAAACGCTTAAAAAATGGGCATTTCGGACAGTTAAAACCTGGGCGCAATGTGTAGAAGTGGTCGGGTAGGGCCACTTATCAAACGACGATGGGCCAAAAAGGCAGTGCCCAATACGCAAAATGACCTCTCACCCCCCCCCCCCCCCCCCCCCCGCCGGCCGAAGTGGCCTGGCGGTTAAAGGCGCTGCAGTCTGGAACCGCAAGACCGCTACGGTCGCAGGTTCGAATCCTGCCTCGGGCATGGATGTTTGTGATGTCCTTAGGTTAGTTAGGTTTAACTAGTTCTAAGTTCTAGGGGACTAATGACCTCAGCAGTTGAGTCCCATAGTGCTCAGAGCCATTTGAACCATTTTTGAACCTCCTCCCGATGGGTCCTCCTCCCATCCGGAGGGCCGAGAGAAGGTCGTCCAAGCCGCTAGGACCGGCTTAATAAGTCGTAGCTTATTCCCGTGAAGGGAAGACGATTGTGGATGCCAAAGTGGCACCACTTCCTGACAGACGGAAACACACAGATCATTTGAGGGAACATAGGAACTAGAGGACTGAGTTACAAGGACTGCAGCTTTGGCAGAAGTCTCGTTTCCTGACAGACCGACAAGACCAGGATCCCACAGAAACATCACATTGACTCCTCCAGGAGTCAGCAAGGGACAGTTTTCCTGGACCCTCTTCGCTAAGAGTTGGGCAGTGTACAGCGCACATAGACTGAAGGGCACTGAGCGAATCTGAGCAGGGGAAACAACTGAAAACGCTTCGTCGCCGGATGTACTCCATGGCCTGATAAAGGACTGTAACTATTGAGCAGTGTGCCAGAAGAAGATATCGAAAGATGCGTGCGCCAGTGACGAAGGCACATCCGATCCCACGGTCAGTCCGAGAGCCATCAGTGTATACAAGGGTACTATCATGAAGTTCCATGCGAATGTCGTGAAACTGAAGGTGATAGACCGAGGCTGAAGTAGTGTCCTTAGGAAATGAATGAAGGCTCAAACGGCTCTGAGCATTATGGGACTTAACATCGCCGGTCATCAGTCCCCTAGAACTTAGAACTACTTAAACCTAACTAACCAAAGGGCATGACACACATCCATGCCTGAGGCAGGATTCGAACCTGCGACCGTATCAGTCGCGCGGGTTCGGGCTGAATCGCCTAGAACCGCTCGGTCACCGCGATTAACATGGGCCGCCTCACGAAGCCAAGGCGGTGAAGGTTTCACGCCCACTGGGAAAGTTGAAGGTAGTGTGAAGTTAGGCCGCCGTAGCAAGTGCCAAAAGTGGACTCCAGGAGGTAACAGAGAAGAGGGGCGCACCCCATACTAGCGATCAAAGGAATCATCGGAAAACGAGGCGTAGGATGGCTGGCCACGCATGGCAGACAAACGGCATGCATACCTGCTGAGGAGAAAGCCACAGCGGTAGGACAGTGGTAGTTCAGCAGCTTCAGCACACAGACTCTCAACTGGGCTAGTGAAAAAGACACCAGTGGCCAAACGGACGCTACGATGGTGGATAGTATTGAGACAGAGCAAGAGGAGTCGACGTGCAGACGCACAAACCAAGCACCCATAGTCAAGTTTCGAAAAAACAAGTGACCGGTACAAACGGAGGAGGGTGGTTCGATCGGCACCCCAGGAAGTACCATTGAGGACACGTAGGACACTGAGGAACCGCGTACAGCGGGCTGCCAGGTAAGGCTAATGGGAGTTTCCTTTCGAACTTGAGCCCCAGGAATTCCGTAGTTTTACAAACGGAAGGGCAACACGCTCTAGATGTGAGGATGGTGGGAGAAACCAACTGCGTCGCCAGAAATTCATACAGGTGGTTTTGTCAGTGGAAAAGCGAAAGCCATAGTCGATGCTCCAGGAGGAAAGACGATAAAGACATCGCTGACGACGCAGCTCAGTGAGACATCTCCGTGGAGAACTGCAATAGATGGCAAAATTGCCAACAAAAAGAGCGCCCGAGATGCCCGGTGGTACAGAGGCCATTATAGGATTAATGGCGATACCAAAGACTACGACGCTCAGGACGGAACCCTGAGGCATACCGTTTTCCTGGATAAAGGTGTCCCAACAGGGCAGACACAACCCTCTATCGCCTTGAAAACTCGGTATTTTAAAAATTCCTGAAGGAAACAGGGCAAGTGGCCACAGAAGCCCCACATGTAAAGAAAACAGAGGATACGAGTTCTCTAGCAGGTGTCGTAGGCCTCCTCCAAATTGAAAAACTCGGCCGTAGTCAGGTATTTCCACAGGAAACCATTCAAGACATGGGCGGACAAAGTAACGAGATGGCCAACTGCACATCGCCGCGATCGAAATCGACTCTGTGCATTCGTCAGTAAATTGCGAGACTCGAACCACCATACCAGCTGGGCGTAAATCATACGTTCCGTCACCTTGCAAACGCAGCTGATAAGCGAGGTGGGGCGGTAGCTAGAAGGAAGGTGTCTGTACTTGCCGGGCTTAGGATTGGGTATGACGGTGGCTTCACGCCAACGTCCGGGAAATGTGCCCTCTGCCCAGATACGGTTGTACCTGATAAGCAGAAAGTGCTTGCCCACAAGCGAAAGGTGCTGCAACATCTGAATGTGGGCGGCGCTGGCACTGTGGCGGAACATCGGGTTGAACAGAGAGCATAATATAGCTCCCTCATAGTAAAGGCGGCATGGCAGCACTCACGATTCGGAGAAGAGAAGGGTATCGCCCGAGCCTCCTCCGCTCGTTTCCGATGGTGGAAGGCAGGGTGATAGTGGGAATAGCTCGAAATATCCGCAAAATGGCGGCCCAAGGTGTTGCAGATAGCAATAGGATCCACGATGACAACGTCTGCTACTGTCAGACCGGGAATTGGGGAATGATCTTCGTTCCAGAGAGCCGTCCTAGGTTGGCCCACATGACAGAGGAAGGGGTGGACGTGTTAAAAGAACTAATGAATGAAATCCAGCTAGCTCGTTTGAAATCCTGAAGAACGCTATTACACTTTGCACTCATCTGTTTATAATGAATGATGTTTGCCATCGTAGGATGACGGTTACATATGGTGAGGTCCACAAGGGACTGAGACACGACATGGTAAAGGGGAAGTGCGAGGAATGGAACGTTCTGCAGCAGTAAGGATAACGTTAGTGAGATTTTCCGTCTGGTCATCACAGTTGGGGAAATGTTGTTCTTCGAAGGTCGCCAGGAAGGAGTAAAGCTGCCAGTCAGCCTTAGTAAGCTGCCATTTGGGTGTGCATGCAGATGTGGTAGCAGTCAGCAAATGGGTAGCAAACGGAAAATGGTCGCTCGAGTAAGTGTCAGAAAGAATGGACCACTCAAGACTATGGGCAAGCTGGTCAGTGCAGAAGGATAGGTCCAAATGGGAATAGGTGTGCTAGGAGTCGGAAAGGAAAGTGAGTGCTCCAGTGTTAAAGCAGGAGAGGTTGAGTTAACAAGATCAGCCAACAGGGCACCTCTCTGACAGGTTCTGTGGGAATCCCAAATGCGACGATGTGCACTTAAGTCACTGAGTAGCAGAAATGGGGGAGGCAGCTGCCCAATAAGCTGGAGGAAGTCTGCCCTGGTGACATGGAATGATGGACATAAATGGTACAAAGGGGAAAAGTCAGGTGGGGAAGGAGAAGGCGAACTGCAACATGTTGATGATGGGTAGTCAGGGAGTTGGATTGACTAGGAATGTCATTCCGTATGAGCAGCATGATGGGATGCAAACATCAGAGGGAAAGTCAAAACGAACTGCGAAGAAGTGTGAAAGCTCAGAGCGATCGTGAGGGAGAAATTTCGTTTCCTGAATGCAGAGTACAAAGGGACGCTGCATGCTATAAACATCCATACATCCTCTTTGTGGGACCGACGGCAACAAACGTTCCATTGGAGGAGAGTCATGATGAGTGAGAGATGTGGGGTTGTCACCTCGGCGGCATCCAAGTGACAGCCTGTGAAGAGTCGCTACTGTAGGGCACAGAAGCAGGAGGATTCTGCTCCATGGAGTCCACAGAAGCATCGGCTTTTTTATGTGGTCGGTCTGTGGAGTCCAACGCTAAAAAACGATTGGTGGTGTGCACGTAGGCCGACTGGGCTAAGGTATCACAAGGTGACACCATCGAAGAGGATCTTCGAGTCGGCGAAGGAGAAGACCATTTGTCGTTGGTGAACTTCTTCGAGCGTTACCGTTTAGAGGAATACTCGGGTGTTGATTGGCTGGAGGGACGTAGGAAGTCTTCATGGGATACTCCTTCAGTTCTTTCTGGCCTACCAGTTGTGTAGTTGGCGGCTTCGCCCCTTGAGACGACAATTTGATGGCTTGTTGCACAGCTGGACTGTGAGAATGGCGATGCTACCTTGACACAGGGCGATTTCATAGCCTCAGAGCTTAACTGGAGGTCTCATGTCTATGTGGCCATGTCCTTCATGGAGCGAGGGGTAACAAGAAGAGTAAAAAGAACAGAACTGTATGTGCCAGACGGGAGAACACAGGGTTTATGACTAGCCAATAACTTGTGAGGGATTGGGTAAGGCATTTTTTCCTTTACCCGGATCTCTTGGACAGCCTGCTCATTAAGATACACGGAACAATCCCGAGAGGAGGCGGCATGGCCGCCATTGCAGTTGGTACAGCAGGGAGAAGGAGGCAGACAATCGGCCTTGTGCGTATTACTACAACAGGTGACACATTCACCTGGGCGTGCTGTTGAAGTGATAACAATAATAGTAGCGTATCGGGTTCTTAATGTACGTCCGGACTGTGATAATTTCACACCCTGCTTTGATCTTGGACAGAAGCACCACTCTGTCAGAGGTGAGAAAAAGAGTGCGGGTTGGCACTAGGGAGATATCTACCTTTTTCGTTACATGACGGGCGGCAATGTCGTCCTGATGAGAGAGGTAAGATTGGATTTCGGCCTCGGTTAGACCATACAGGAGCCCAGTTTAAGAATTCAAAGTTGTATGGGCCGAAACAGGAACAGGGTAGCTGTGGAGAAGCGAGACGGCAAGCAGTTGCTGTGCTAGATGATCAGAAGTAGTCTTCAAAAACAAAGAGCCATTCCATAAACGAGAGTCTGATTTCACAGGGCCGGCAATTGCATCAACACCTTTCTGAATAATAAACGGATATATGGTGGCGAAGGACTGACTGTTGTTAGTAAGTGAGACGGTAAGGATCCGTGGTGCAGCGCGAAGGGTCTTTGAATCAATAGCCTCATTAGATTAACTCTTGGTAGACGTTGAATGGGGAGATGATTGTCTCATCGCGAGAAAATCCCCCATGATTGGTTCAAATGGCTCTGAGCACTATGGGACTTAACTGCTGTGGTCATCAGTCCCCTAGAACTTAGAAATACTTAAACCTAACTAACCTAAGGACATCACACACATCCATGCCCGAGGCAGGATTCGAACCTGCGACCGTAGCGGTCACGCGGTTCCAGACTGTAGCGCCTAGAACCGCACGGCCACTCCGGCCGGCCCCCCCATGATTGCAATCGTCTCCAATAGCGCACTCCTTCCAACTGGGGGCTCCCTGCACAAGGGGGCACACCCGCCTTAGATGATTGTCCACACCTCAGGTCACACATCCCAAACATCTGACAGAGGGACCAATCAGCAATTCGGGCAGGTTGCAGCTCAGGTAATCTCCCCTCCCTGGGCCTGGCCTGTACCAACGGGTACGTGCGAACCCTTCTTGTCGACCTAGGGTTGTTACCCAGTCTCCTGTTACGCGTCTGATACGTGGGCCAGCCTTCAGGAGCGCACAGGGAGGAAGAAGAAGAAAGAGGATCATCAAACGCTGAAGCGCTGGAACGAGAGGGGAAGGGAAACAAAGAAAGGGAAAGCGAGCGAAAAACAAAGGTGAAACTGTTCGCACGTAAGACACAGAATGCAGAACATTCCCAATAATACGTCAGACATGTCTCCCAAGGGAGGGGAAAAAATAGAAAGAGGATAGACATGCAGTACGGAAGGGAAAAATGCTGCGAAGGGGGGGGGGGGGAGAATGGGTGGGAGGAGGAGAGCGAATTACGTATCACTTCATCATCACATGGCCCACCTCCATTGGCTGGAAATTTGGAGAGAGGCCCTGTTAGCAAGACACGTGTACAAGTATGATATTTTTTAACTTTTACGCGTGTTGAAGCACGAAATTTTCGTTCTATTATTCTTTAAACTTACTAAATGTGGAAGCTTCAATTTACAGTCGGAAACGATAATGATGTCTTTTTACAAGCTTTATACAACTCTTAACTTCATACATGAAAAGCTATTTAATTTTTTTTGGATAGGACTCGCCTTGAGCAAATACAGATTTATCTTATTTTACCCAGTCAGGCCTCGCTGGAATTGCAGCATTGTTAACGGGTTTTTATTTACTTTCTTTTTAACAATAGGCTTTTTCTCTTTCACAATTTGTCATTTTTCATGGTTTCCCCATCACCTTCACTGCGAAAAACAGCCCTTTTTTTAAAAAAAAATATAATATGTGGAAGCAATAAAGAAAATTAAAATATAAACTCTGATGATGCTGTAACTTCTGAGAAATGTGTCTGGATGAAGGAAACTAAGATAATGTATAAACAAGGCGGATCTTATCATAAAACAATTTTTGTGTAAGCAGACCTAATCTCAATAGCTTCAATCTCAAGACGGCTAACTGCTCATCTGCACAAGTAAGTTCTCTCTCTAGGTCTTTGTACCCATGAAAACGTTTTACCGTGTATGTTGAAATGTTGTATACTCTTTTCTACGACACAGGATGACTGCCGACAACGGCCTTCGTTCAAAGAGATGCTGAGTGTGGGATACAGAAGTTCTTTAGTATTTTATTCATCCTCAGCAACTGTTGTAGTATACAGGGTGAGTCACTAAACATTGATGCCAAGAATAACTCCGAATGTATGATAGGAGCTGAAAAGTTTGTGGGACCAATGTTGCATGGCACAATGGAGACCATAATATGACGGTTTTTTGTTGCTAGGTGGGGTCGCTTCGGAGATATGAAGGTAAACTTTGGTTTTTCCCAAATCCTTGGTTTGGACGCGTAGGACGTGTGTCGTGGCCAGCTCGTTCGACACACTTGACGCCTCTGGATTTTTTTATTGTGGGTATCCGTAAAAGACATTGTTCATAAGGACGTTCCAACTACACCTGAAGTTGTGCGAGAGAGAACTGACAAAGCATGTGCTTCGTTAAGTGCCGAAGTGATCAGGAATACCACTCTATCGATGATAAGAAGATTGCAGCACTGCATTGATCATCACTTCGAACACCTTCTGTGAATAGACGTTCATGCCACCTATGTGACCTTCGTTGACCTTCAAAGACCTTACTGTTACACATCATCGTATTCGTCTCGATAGCCACTATCAGAAAATAAGTAGCAAACTACAATACCCCCATTTAAAAAACCGAAGTGGACCTTCATTTATCTGAAGCGACACCATCTAGCAACAAAAAACCATCGTCATTTTATGGCCCCCATTGTGCCATGCAACATTTGTCCCACAAACTTTTCAGCTACTCTCTCACTTTCGGAGTTATTCTTGGTGGCCATAGTTAGTGACTCACCCTGTATAAAGAAATAATTAGCCACCAGCTGCGTGAAAGGAATTTAATTTCCTTACAGATTTCAAACACTTAGTGCTCTTCTTCAGACGTTTTACCTATCGCATTATTTGACAGTATCAACAATAAGGTGTCTGTTGTGCAGACACAATGAACCACATGATCTTGGCATTTCCCTGTATGAACCATATTGTTGACACATGCAAATAACGTGAAAGGTATAGTTTCTGAAGAAGGCCACTAACTACCGAAACCGAAAAAGAAATTAAATTTCTTTTATGCAACTGGTTGCTTATTGTTTCGTTTATACAAAAGCTTCCTTTTTTTCTTTTTTTTTCAATTAAATGGCAACATCTTGAGGCATGAGTGACTCCGTGAGAAATTATCTTCACTTTTCTTTGGAATCAGTGTGCACGTAGTTAACTTTAGCTGCGCTGCTATAAGGGGAAAAGATGAACATATTATGCAAGGGGGAGATAGACGTGAAAACACGTTGGGCCCCTGTTGGGAGATTAGCACGACTGGTGCGTCGTGTGGGCAAGAATGCAGATGACGTACGCTTTTGGTCCGGGCCGGTTTTATCTCTCGCGTGGGGCGTATCAGCCGGCGCTCCGGGGACGGATGTTTTAAAACAGGCGGCTTACAAGTAATTCATTCTGAAGCGGCGCCGTAAAGATAAGTGCGGGGCGGTGGCGGCCGTGACGTCACGAGGGGGCGGCCTTACGCTGTGCAGACACGCACGTCGCCCACGGGTCTGTACACACGCAGGCGACAGCCGGGCTGCCCGCGGCAATCACCCGCGGCTCCTCCGTCTTAGAGTATGTAGGCCAGGATATCCTGTACTTCAAGTACTTCTGCAACCCGCAATGCTCGCAGATTATAAAGTGGCAGTTTAACGCATCTACCAGCGTTTGTACTATCCGGTTAACAGTATACGCCTGCCACATAGGGTAGTACCCTATAAAGAACTACAAATGCGGAATGGTAATTACGACAGTTACCTAGACTTCTGCAAAAGTTAAACTAATCGAGTAATACCACGTGTGGTGTTCGCTGTGTTATTAAGTGGTTTGGTATTTACCTAATTTGTAAATGAAAATGATAATCTTATTTTATTACATTGAGTAATTACTAAATAATTTTTCTCCCGGCTAAAGATTTGGTCAAGTTGCTAAAGAACTCCAAGTTAACGTCGTGTTAAAGTGTTGTCTGTAAGTTGTGTAAGTGTCACTGAATCAAAGTTCATACAACAGATTCTATAACTATTGATTATGGTGGAAGCAGTTATCTTCAGCAAAATGATCATTAAAACCACCGTATATCAGCCGCGCACAACACTGACGTATGTTACCTGAAACAATATTCTTCGCAACTCGTGCGTAATTAATTTCAGCTCCATACATCAGCTAGAAAAGTTTGTTGTAACGATCGTGCTATGAGCACTCTTTTTAAAGAACCAACCTCATTCGAATTATTTTCATTAAAATGAGTTCGGGACCACCGGTGCACATTTATTTTTACACATTTGCATTACGTTCGGCATTTATGTCTGCAGAGTTGCGTAATTTGAATTTGCCGCTGAGATAATTGTTAAGATGGCGGCAGGATATTGATAAAGACTTTCCATTGATGGAGCAAATAACGTAAAGGGTTTATCACCTTAATAGTGTTCAAAAGTCATTATATATATATATATATATATATATATATATATATATATATATATATATATATATATATCTCAGTTCATGACATCCAGTCTTACAAATTTACTGTCTCCGATGGACACACGTCCAGATCATCCGCTCTCAAAACTCCGCCATCTCTCTCCCCACATCCACCAGTGCTGGCGGCTCATCTCCAACTGCGCAACGCTACGCGCTGTTCACATCCAACTGCCCACTACAGTAGAGAATTTTTCAACAATGCTAACCAGCCACAGACTGCACATGGCACAGCCAGTGATTTTCAAACAGAGCGCTACGTGGCGTTACAAATATAAAAACATAAACAGCCTACTTACAACTGAACAGTAAGGGCTAAAGACTACATCGATGTCTTGCACCCTTTTTAATCTGTGAAATTCGATCTTGGTATTCTGCGCATATTGTTCCTTTGTTGGCTCTTGTACATATTATGTATTACCCAACTTTCCATATGACTTACCTACATCTTTCTCAAAACTTCGAACGTCGGGCACCATTTGACATGTCTTGATTTTTCTTTACTCTTGCTTGCATTATCAACTGCAAGGTCTGAACTGCACCTCTGCTGCCTTTATCTTTTGTAAAACCAAACTGATCGTTATCTACCCTCAGTTTTCTTTTGCATTCTTCTGCATATTATTCTCGTCAACAACTTGAATACATTGTAAGTAGGCCGTTTAGGTTTTAATGTTGGTAACGTCATCTAGCGCTCTGTATGAAAATCAATGGCTGTGCTGTGTGCAGTCTGTGGCTGGTTGCCATTGTTGGAATATTTGCTATTATAGTGTTGTTGGGCAGTTGGATGTAAACAGCGCATAGCGTTGCGCAGTTGGAAGCGAGCCGCCAGCAGTGGTGGATGTGGGGAGAGAAATGGCGGAATTTTGAGAGTGGACGATCTGGACGTGAGTCCATCAGAAAGAGTAAATTTGTAATAATGGATATCATGAACTCATTATATACAGGGTGTTACAAAAAGGTACGGCCAAACTTTCAGGAAACATTCCTCACACACAAAGAAAGAAAATATGTTATGTGGACATGTGTCCGGAAACGCTTACTTTCCATGTTAGAGCTCATTTTATTACTTCTCTTCAAATCACATTAATCATGGAATGGAAACACACAGCAACAGAACGTACCAGCATGACTTCACTTTGTTACAGGAAATGCTCAAAATGTCCTCCGTTAGCGAGGATACATGCATCCACCCTCCGTCGCATGGAATTCCTGGTGCGCTGATGCAGCCCTGGAGAGTGGCGTATTGTATCACAGCCGTCCACAATACGAGCACGAAGAGTCTCTACATTTGGTACTGGGGTTGCGTAGACAAGAGCTTTCAAATGCCCCCATAAATGAAAGTCAAGAAGGTTGAGGTCAGGAGAGCGTGGAGGCCATGGAATTGGTCCGCCTCTACCAATCCCTCGGTCACTGAATCTATTGTTGAGAAGCGTACGAACACTTCGATTGAAATGTGCAGGAGCTCCATCGTGCATGAACCACATGTTGTGTCGTACTTGCAAAGGCACATGTTCTAGCAGCACAGGTAGAGTATCCTGTATGAAATCATGATAACGTACTCCATTGAGAGTAGGTGGAAGAACAATCTAAAATGAGCTCTAACATGGAAATTAAGCGTTTCCGGACACATGTCCACATAACATCTTTTATTTATTTGTGAGTGAGGAATGTTTCCTGAAAGTTTGGCCGTACCTTTTTCTAACACCCTATATATATATATATATATATATATATATATATATATATATATATATATATATATATATATGATGACATTGGAACATTATTTAGGTAAATATATTGTTTGTTCTCTATCAAAATCTTTCATTTGCTGACTATGCCTATCAACAGTTGGTGCCTTCAGTAGTTCTCTATCAAAATCTTTCATTTGCTGACTATGCCTATCAACAGTTGGTGCCTTCAGTAGTTAGAACCTTTGTTTAGCTGGCAGTATTGGCGCCCTCTGTATTGGAGTAGTTCGAGTAGCGAAGATTTTTGTGAGGTAAGTGATTCATGAAAGGCATAGGTTATTGTTAGTCAGGGCCATTCTTTTGCAGGGATTCTTGAAAGTCAGATTGCGTTGCGCTAAAAATATTGTTTGTCAGTTTTGTGTTGATCAGAATCAGTAAAGAGAGGAATGTCTGAGTACGTTCAGTTTTGCTCAGCTGTTTGAAAATCAAATAACGTAAGAGGTTTATCAGCACAGTAATTCATAATTTTTTTTAAGGGGGCGTTTCAACATGAGCTATTAAGTTGATCGTGTGATAATTGTCTTACTTGTGAGCTCTTATCTTGTAATTATAAGATGTCCAGTTACAGAAATGTCCTCCTTTGTGTTTTGGACTCTTGTGTCCCAAGTATCTTTATGAAGTTTGATCTCGTTATGTAACTCCCTCGACACTCTACTCGTGAAATTTGATCTAAGTTTCTTGAATGAACGCAACTATAGGGCACAAACATTGCTGGAAGCACATTAAAACGAGCCACTGGTTTACTAGTGGAGTAGTTTCAGCGGGGAGAGGGGGGGTGGTGGTCGATGTGGCGGGGACGGACCTGAGGCCTCATTAAAAGTTGAGGTGCAGCGTCTGGCCCCTGTAGTGGCGGCCAGGGGAGCAGGAGGGCCGCCTGGGTGCTCCACATCGGCCGCCGCCACCACCAGCTCTGCAGACCGTCGCTCAACTGCAAGTCCGTATTAACCACTGCCTTTCAGCCACGGAGTTTAGATGTGCAGCACGCATAGCGACCTGACGTCTGCTTCTACAGGTGTTCTCTGCAAGACACTGTACAGGTCGTGCTGCAAGTACTCTGTACCAAAGGCATCCTGCCTCGTTACAATCGCGTACTGAACAACAATAAACTGAATGCCTATGGTTCAAATGGCTCTGAGCACTATGGGACGTAACTTCTTAGGTCATCAGTCCTCTAGAACTTAGAACTACTTAAACCTAACTAACCTATCACACACACCTGCCCGAGGCAGGATTTGAACCTGCGACTGAGGGGTCGCGCGGTTCCAGACTGTAGCGTCTAGAACCGCTCGGCCACACCGGCTGGCAAACTGAATGTCTACTTACAACTTCACGCACCATACCCTCTCTTATCATTGTCATCTTTACCTGAGATATCCGACTGCAGCAACAGAAGTGTCTTCTGCATCTACACACACTATTCACGCCGCCGTACATAGCGTAGTGAAGGGTTAATTATTACTTGAGAATAGAATTCATTATTATTGTAAATATGAGTGAATAATTATTTGTAGCCTTAATTCCTCTCTCAGTAAGCATTATCTGTGTTAATTGTTTCTTTCCGCTGCAAGGAGCGCAGCCATTGACGATAGCGATTTGTATCGCGTTTTTATATATTTCCTTAGAAAAAAATCAAATGTTTGCTTGATGAAGTCTAAATAGTTTCACGGTCTATAAATCGAAGAAGCAATGATGAATATTAAAGAAAGATTCAAGAGTGGAATTAAAATTCATGGTGAAAAGATATCAATGTTAAGATCCGCTGATGACATTGCTACACTGAGCGAAAGAAAAGAAGAACTACAGGGCCTGTTGAATGGAATGAATAGGTACGGACTATGGAATGAGAATAAGTCGAAGAAAGACGAAAGTAGTGAGAAGTAAGACTTGAGAACAGCGAGAAAGTTAGCGTCAAGAACCGGGGTCACAAAGTAGTTGAGGTTCAGCAACTCTGCTACGTACGCAGAAAAAAATCCATGAGGGGTAGAGAAAGGAGCACTGGCTAAAAGGACATTGCTGCCAAAGAGAAGTCTATTAATATTAAACATTCCTCTTGATTTGGGGAAGAAATTTCTGAAAATGTACGTTTGAAGAAAATGGCTCTGAGCACTATGTGACTTAATATCTGAGGTCATCAGTCCCCTAAAACTTAGAAGTATTTAACCTAACTAACCTAAGGACATCACACACATCCATGCTCGAGGCAGGATTCGAACCTGCGAGCGTAGCGGTCGCGCGGTTCCAGACTAAATCGCCTAGAACCGCTCGGCCACACCGGGCGGCATGCGTTTGCAGCATAGCATTGTATGGTAGTGTAACATGGATTGTGGAAAAAACGGAACTGAAGAGAATAGAAGGATTTGAGATGTAGTGCCACAGTTAAATGTTAAATATTGGGTGGACTGACAATGTATACAATTCTCCACAGAATCGGCGTGGGACAGTATACATAGAAAATACTGACAAGAAGAAAGAACAGGATGGTAGGATATCCGTTAAGACATCACGGATTAACTTCCGTGGTAGTAGAGAAAAGTGTAGAGGGCGTAAATTGCAGAGGAGGAGAAAGATAGGAATGTATCAACAAATAGTTGAGGAGATGGGATGATAGTCCTTCTCTAAAACGAAGAGTTTGGTACAGGAGAGGTATTCGTGGATTTTGAGATATGGTGTCACAGTTACATGTTAAAAATGAGGTGGAATGACAAGGTATGCAATGACGAGGTTCTCCGTAGCAACGGCTAGGGACTGTATACATACAACCAGTCACAAGGCTGATGACTCAGAAACAGAAAACTTACTCGTTAACGGATGATATGCTATCGTCAATAAATCATAAATTGCAACATTTTTAAAAGCCCGGATCGTCTGCGTCTACAGGTATTGAAAGAAATCACCGGTGAAAGTTAAAAATTAGTGCCGGATCGGGACTCCAACACTGATGCTTCAATTCTCTAAAACGGATGCGAGCACCGACCGATACAAACTCTCGGCTAATTAGGAACAAGTAGCGCTCTTGTCCATCGTCCCCACTGCTAGAAAGCGGCAAGTCTGGCAAGGGTTTGGAAAATAAAGTGTATCCGCAAATGAAGTACCAAGAGCTGTCCTTGCTCGTAGGTATAGAATTGTGGTTTCTGCTCAGTCAGAACAGATAAGATAATTGTAAATCATCAATTTTTACAATCTCATAAATTTTTTCGACTTTCTAAGGCTGTATATTCTGTGCATCGTGATACACTCAGGCAAAACCTAAAATATTACACAGTCAAGGGATACATCGTAACATCGAGTCGGACCTCCCTTTTTCTGTGTAATGCAGCTGACCAATGTAGAATTCTCGGCACTCACAATGCATGTCATAAATTGAAGAGATCCTGAAGCCAAAACTGTCCTTACCTGTGTGTACCCTCATCTTCACCTCAGATGTTGGTAAAATAGATATTATTCCTCGTCTTTCCAGCACCCTGCAAAATGGAGCACCGCATTAAAAGGGAACATAATCGGTGGTTCATTACGTGATCATTGATATTTTGAAGTTCCTGTTTCGTGTAGAGTGCCAACTATAAATAACCTACCCCGTAGCCAATCTTTCCGAACGTGCAACTAAAGCGACTATTACGGAATCTAAGTGGCCCTCGTAGATGGTGGTAAGTTGCAGCTCTGATATATCACTCTACACAAATAAAAATCAGTATTGCATTACACCGAAACGTCGTGTAGGCGTATCACTATTGCGACAGTTTTTGTTGAACAGTTGAGGGAACATCCCTCATGCCACGAAGGGCAATTGCGACAAGTGACTGGTTGTCCATCATCAGGATACGCGCAACAAGCTTGTCAACCAGTTAAGTTGCTCAACCTGTGCACCGACGTCAATGTAATGTGGTGCGGATAGGGGATCAGTTCCAAATGACAGGTAGTGTAGAGGACATACACTACACAGGCCGTCCAAGTCCGACTGATGTACAGCATCCTATGACTTCTGAGTCAAACGAACAGTGACCTATGTGCTGCTCCACAATTGAATTCGACATTCGAACAAGCTACAGAACGTCACTTATCACATTAAACCGTTAGACGACTGTATGATGTGAATCTTCATTCCTTCATTCCCGACAACCATGGCGGGCACCATGTTGTACACCAAAGCACCATGGCCTTCGTTACACACGGGCATGACATCTTGCAGATCAGGCGTCCCAGCATTGGCGTTGGGTATTGTTTATGTATAAAACTCGTATTTGTTTGCACCCAATAGTAGCAGACAACGCGTTTGGAAACAATCTGATAATATCAAGCGCCTCCAACATTGTTTGGCACATGCAGAACTGTAAGGTGGTGGAGTGATGTTCTGATCCACCGTACACCTCTTGTTGAGGACAGTCTCATTGTTCAACGGTACAGGGACGAGATTCTGCAGCCAACAGCGGAACCGTATCGTCAATATTAGGGTGGTAATTTCATCTAGATGCATAGTATATTGCCACCTCATCGAGCTGTTCTCGTGAACACGTACCTTCAGCATGCTAGGATCACCAGAGTGGAGTAGCCTGCCTATTTTCCGGACATGAACCAAATCTAACAAGTCAGGGATCGCTTGCAACGATCACGTACACTGCGCGACTTATGCAGAATCATTATTGAGGAGTGGGACAAAATGGACCAGGGCTGCTGGCTAGATGATCTCACTGATGGTATGTCATGATGGATTGAAGCCAGCATCCTAACCAAGGCATGTTCCACCAAGCTGATGCCTTTCCCAACCATGGGATGTAGACCACTTTCTCATTACCCAAATGTTTATTTCATTGATTTGGTGATCTGTAAGTATTGCAAATGAATGCATGCGCATGCATCACAGCCAATTTTTTTTTTTCCTTTGTCATGCATTTAGAAATAATGAGGCGATTCAAAATTTTTATTGGTGTGTATTAGAAATGGCTTTCTTGTCGACTGCGTGGTGGAGACTCTAGACACACAGATATATTTCAGTGTGCATCTGCTTGCATTAGATGCAGTTCATGCAGGTTCTGGACATTTCACTTCCCAACGTGTGAAAAGTGTCGCTTTTTTTTTTTTTTTTACCCGTCTTCTCACTGGTTTGATGCGGCCCGCCACGAATTCCTCTCCTGTGCTAACCTCTTCATCTCAGAGTAGCACTTGCAACCTGCGTCCTCAATTATTTGCTGGATGTATTATAATCTGAGACTTCCCCCACAGTTTTTGCCTTCTACAGCTCCCTCTAGTACCACGTACAGCTCATTCCCTCATGTCTTAGCAGATGTCCTATCATCTTGTTCCTTCTCATTACCAGTGTTTCCAACATGTTTCTTTCCTCTCCGATTCTGCACGGAACCACTTCAATCCTTACCTTATCAGTCCACCTAATTTTCAACATTCGTCTGTAGCACCACATATCAAAAGCTTCTGTTCCCGTTTTCCCACAGTCCATGTTTCCCTACCATACAAAGCTATACTCCAGACGTACATTCTCAGAAATTTCTTCCTCAAATTAAGGGAGATTTTTGATATTAGTTGACTTCCCTCGTCCAGGAATGCCGTTTTTGCCATTGCTAGTCTTCTTCTGATGTCCTCCTTGCTCCGTCCGTCATTGGTGGTTTTACTGCCTAGGCAGCAGAATTCCTTAACTTCATGCTCTTCGTGACCATCAATCCTCATGTTAAGTTCCTGGCTGTTCTCATTTCTACTACGTCTCATTACCTTCGTCTTTCTTTGATTTAATCTCAATCCATACTCTGTACTCATTATACTGTTCATTCCATTCAGCAGACAATGTAATTCTTCTTCACTTTCACTCACGATAGCAATGTCATGAGTGAATCGTATCATTCATATCCTTTCACCTTGAATTTCAGTTCCATTCTAGAATCTTTCTTTTTTTTCCATCATTGTTTCCTCGATGTACAGATTGAACAGTAGTGCCGAGAGGCTACATCCTTGTCTTACACCTTTTTTAAAACGAGCACTTCGTTCTTGGTTGCCCACTCTTATTATACCCTCTTGGCTGTTGTATATATTGTGTATGACCTGTCTCTCCCTATAGCTTACCCCTACTTTTCTCAGAATTTCGAACATCTTGCACCATTTAACAATGTCGGACTATTTTTCCAGGTCGACAAATGCTATGAAAGTATCTTGATTTTTCTTTAGTCTTGCATCCATTATTAACTGCAAAGACAGAATTACCTCTCTCGTATCTTTACTTTTCCTAAAGCCAAACTGATCGTCATCTAGCGCATTCTCAATTTTCTTTTCCATTCTTCTGTATATTATTCCTTAAACAACCTAGATGCATGAGCTGCTAGGCTCATCGTGTGATAATTCTCTCACTTGTCAGCTCTTGCCGTCTTCGGAATTGTGTGGATGATGCTTTTCCCAAAGTCAGATGGTATGTCGCCAGACTCATATATTCTGCACACCAACGTGAATAGTCATTTTGTTCCTACCTTCACCATTGATTTTAGAATCCTGATGGAATTTTATCTGATCCTTCTGCCTTATTTGATCTTTAACCGTCCAAAGCTCTTTTAAATTCTGATTCTAATTCTGGTTCCCCTATGTCTTCTAAATCGACTCCTATTTCTTCTTCTATAACATCAGGCAAAGCTTCCCCCTCATAGAGGCTTTCAGTGTATTCTTTCCACCTATCCGCTCTCTCCTGTCCATTTAACAGTGGATTTATCGTTGCGTCTTAATGCAATCATCTTTGCTTTTAATGTCACCGAACGTTGATTTGACTTTTCTGTATGCTGAGTCTGTCCTTCCGACAATCATTCCTTTTTCGATGTCTTCACATTTTTCCTGTAGCCATTTCGTCTTAGATTCCTACACTTCGTATTTATTTCATTGCCCGGCTACTTTTATTTCTGTATTCCTGAGTATCCAGAAACATTTTTGTAGTTCCTCCTTTCATCGATCAATTGAAATATTTCTTCTGTTACTAATGGTTTCTTCGCAGTTACCTTCGTTGAACCTATGTTTTAGATCCCAACTACTGTGATGGCCCTTTTTAGAGATTCCTCTTCATCTGTACTGCCTACTGAGCTATTCCTCACTGCATTAACTATAGCTTTAGAGAACTTCAGCGTTATCTTGTCATTCCTTAGTATCCCACTTCTCTGCCTATTGATTCTTCACGACTAACATCTTAAACTTCAGCCTACTCTTCATCACTACTATATTGTGATCTGTCCCTGGGTACTCCTTACCATCCAGTATCTGTTTCGAAATCTCTGTCTGACCATGATGTAATCTGACTAAAATCTTCCCGTATCGCATGGCCATCTCCAAGTATACCTTCTTTTCTTGAACAGAGCATTCGCTATTGCTAGCTGAAACTTGTTACAGAACTCAATTAGTCTTTCTCCTCTTTCATTCCTTGTCCGAAGCCGATATTATCCTGTAACCTTTCCTTCTACTCCTTCCCCTACAAATGCACTATTAGATTTTCATCCCCTTTGCATACTGTATTACATTTTCAATATCCTCATACACTTTCTCTATCTCTTCATCTTCAGCTTGCTACGTCGGCATGTATACCTGAACTATCGTTGTCAGTGTTGGTTTGCTGTCGATTCTGATAAGAACAACCCTGTCAATGAACTGTTCACAGAAACACACCCTCTGCCCTACCTTCCTATTCATAACGAAACCAACTCACGTAAAACCATTTTCTGCTGCTGTTGATATTACCCTATACTCATCTGACCAGAAATCCCTGTCTTCTTTCCACTTCGTTTCACTGATCCCTATTATATCTAGATTGAGCCTTTGCATTTCCCTTTCAAGATTTTCTAGTTTCCGTACCACGTTCAAGCTTCTGACATTCCACGCCCCGACCCATAGAACGTTATCCTTTCGTTGATTATTCAGCCTTTTTCTCATGGTAACCTCCCACTTGGCAGTCCCCTCCCGGAGATCCGAATGGGGGACTATTCCGGATTCTTTTGCCAATGAAGAGATCATCACGACACGTCTTCAGTTACCGACCACATGACCTGTGGATATACGTTGCGTGTCTTTAAACTGGGTTTCCAGTAGCAGAAGGGAAGTGAACACAAAAAATTGTAATGACGCAATGGTAGGTGATGTAAGAGGATTCTTCGGTCTACGAAGTAAGATTACATAGTCGCCGGAGAAAGGATGGTGTCAGAAATATATTGCTGTGGTCCGAGAAATTTTTCTTGAAGGGTTCCAGTGACATCAACTTGCGATACTTTTTCTCGTATTGCCAACAGCCTTGCCGCATTGGTATCAGCGGTTACCGTTAGATCACCTAAGATAATCGCTGTTGGTCTTGGCTAGCATTTAGATGGGTGACTATGTGGGTTTGACGAACGTTTTTGGCGAGTGGGGAGCTATTTTAGGGTGATCTAGCGGCTCTGGTCACGAATACCGAGAACGGCCGGGAGAGCTGTGTGCTGACCACAAGCCCCTCCATCCGATGACGTCTATTAGCTGACGATGACATGAAGGGCTCTGAGCTTTCTGCTGTCTGCTCGGGCGAAATTTCGTCTTAATACTAGCAAGTGACAGGAATTGGTTATGATCTGAAAACACATTAAAGAGCCCAAGAAACTGGTACGCCTGCCTAATATCGTGTACGGCCCCCGCGAGGACGCAGAATTGCCACAACACGACATGGCATGGGCTCGACTAATGTCTGAAGTAGTGCTGGAGGAAATTGACAAAATGAATCCTGCATGGCTGTCCATAGATCCGTAACACTGCGAGGGGGATGGAGATCCCCTCTGAACAGTACTCTGCAAGGCATCCCAGATATGCTCAGTAATGTTAGTGTCTGGGGAGTTTGGTGGCCAGTGGAAGTGTTTAAACTCAGAAGTGTGTTCCTGGAGAAACTCTGTTGCATTCCGGACGTGTAAAGTGTCGCATTGTCCTGCTGGAATTGCTCAAGTCCGTCTGAATGCACGTTGGACATGAATGCAAGCAGGTAACCAGACTGGATGCTTTCGTATATCTCACCTGTCAGAATCGCATCCAGACGTATCAAGGGTCCCATATCACTCCAGCTGCATACGTCCCACCAGTTTGAATAGTCCACTGCCGACATTCTGGGTTCATGGATTCATGAGAGTATCTCCATACCCGTACACGTCCATCCGTTAGGTACAATTTCAAACGAGACTCTTCCGACCAGGCGACATGTTTCCAGTCATCAACAGTTCTCGGTATTGACAGGCCTAGAAGAGGCGTAAAGCTTTTGTGTCGTGCAGTCATCAAGAGTAAATGAGTGGGCCTTCGGCTCCAAAAGCCCATATCGATTCTGTTTCGTTGAATGGTTCGCACGCTGACAGTTGTTGATGGCCCAGCATTGAAGTCTGCAGCAATTTGTGGAAGAGTTGCACTTCCGTCACGTAGAACGATTCTCTTCAGTCATCATTCGTCCCATTCTTGCTGGATCTTTTCCCCGCCGTAGCTATTTCGGAGATCTGATGTTTTACCGGAGTGCTAATATTCACGGTATACTTCATCAAACCAGTCTCTGGACTGAAGACCACAACGACGACAACAGTAACAACTGGTGAAATGGTCGCACCGGAAAATCCCCGCTTCATCGGTACCTCGGAGATGCTGAATCCTATCGCTCGTGCGCCAGCTACAACACTACGTTCAAACTCACTTAAATCTTGATAATCTCCCTTTGTAGCAGCACTAACCGATCTAACAACTGCGCCAGACACTTGTTGCCTTATATAGGCGTTGCCGACCGCAAGGCCATATTCTGCATGTTTACATATCTCTGTGTTTCAATACGCATGCCTGTACCTGTTTCTTTGGCGCTTCAGTGTTAAAACCTTATTTTCTCAGTAAAGTACACTGTAGGTGGAAGGTATCTATCATGAAACTGATAGCACTGGTGCGCTTGATGATCAATACACACAAATTTCCAAACGTTTCGTGGTTATTTAATAAGAAAGTGTGCTTCCATCCCTCTCCTTGTCATGTCGCTAGCACTCGTTGTCATCTACATCACAGATTCTGCCTACGCTCTTCGATATGAGAAAGCAGTTCTAGGGCAACTTATGCCTAGAGCGTAGCCCAGTACTGATGTGAGGTGCTGCCTTTGTGGAGTATGAAGAAACTGGGAGTTGGTGCAAGGGGAGAATATTAAAATAAGAGGTGAAATAAAGTACGAAATGAAGAAGCAGAAAAAATGAGTGGATACGGAGCTGCGTGAATTGAGGCTGAAGATTCTTCTTGGACATCTGCTGCAGCACGCAGAAATAGTGATTTTGACGCTGGGTGGATCTGTGGAGTGGAGGAATAGTACGGACAACAATAAACTAGAAAATATGGAGTGCTTTATAAATGTTAATGTTCGAATTATATAGAGATGAAAAGATATCTGCCTTTGGGCCATCGGAAGTAAGCGCGTATCAAAGAGACAGACAGAGAGAGAGAGAGAGAGAGAGAGAGAGAGACAGGGAACGTGAAACGAGAAGTAAATACAGAGTACTCCAAAGCGCGTGTGGTGCTCCGACCGACCGTTGCCTCTTAATTGGAGACCATGGCTGAATGCATCCGAGCGCAAATGAGCGCAGCTGAGGATGGATCTCGTTGGCCGCAACTGCTATCGCAGTGTCTCCACTGCAGCGTTGCAACAGCACTCAAAGGTCGCCTCGAAAAGTTGGCTCCACTGAACTGAGTTATTTATGACGCCGTGGCGGCAAACATTTCGAACGACGTCACAGACGTTGCCGCTACAGCCGCACGCAACATAAAATTGGAACTGCGGTGTAGTAACCGCTGTTGACTTCCCGGCCGTCAATTTAATTTCGGTCGCCTTGGTTTCCCGTCGTAGCTCTGTTGTGTTCTGTGTCATTATCTTGTCCACCACTGCTGCTACGGTAAGAAATTAAATTAGAACCTTCTTATCCTGTTCCCAGATTGTTCCCCTGTTTCAAGGAAACGGTTCTACTCAGTGCCATTGTGGAGGCGGCCACGGAAACGGAAGATGATCGAGTGGGTTCACGCTTATTCCCAACGGAGTTGTCACTGCAATCCAGATACACTTTCCAATGCTGTAATAGTGATTCGAGACATATTTACTGGCAGCGATCGATTAAGGGAAACTATTGCGCAGTTTTCTCTTTTGTTGGACTTTGCTGTGCTAGTTGTATGTTACTGGTCAGTTAGTTTGTTTTTATTTGTTATTATACTGCGCTTTCCGAAGCATAAATAAAAGTATTTAACAGACATAAAAACATCTCAAAAATGAGATCGACAGGAAGTGCAAAATGGCTAATGAGACATGGCTAAAGGACAAATGTAAGGATGTAGAGGGTTATCTCACTAGGGGTAAGATAGATACTGCCTACAGGAAAATTAAAGAGACCTTTGGAGAAAAGAGAACCACTTGTACGAATATCAAGAGCTCAGATGGAAACACAGTTCTAAGCGAAGAAGGGAAAGCAGAAAGGTGGAAGGAGTATATAGAGGGACTATACAAGGGTGATGTAATTGTGGACAATATAATGGAAATGGAAGAGGATGTAGATGAAGATGAAATGGGAGATAGAATACTGCGTGAAGAGTTTGACAGAGCACTGAAAGACCTGAGTTGAAACAAGGCCCCGGGAGTAGACAACATTACATTAGAACTACTTGGGAGAGCCTGTCATGACCAAACTCTACGATCTGGTGAGCAAGATGTATGAGACAGGCGAAATACCCTCAGACTTCAAGAAGAATATAATAATTCCAATCCCAAACATAGCAGGTGTTGACAGATGAGAAAATTACCGAACTATCAGTTTAATAAACCACAGCTGCAAAATACTAACGAGAATTCTTTACAGACGAATGGAGAAACTGGTAGAAGCCGACCTCGGGGAAGATCGGTTTTGATTCCGTAGAAATATGGGAACACGCGAGGCAATACTGACCCTACGACTTATCTCAGAAGCTAGATTAAGAAAAGGCAACCTACATTTCTATCATTTGTAGACTTGCAGAAAGCGTTTGACAATGTTGACTGGAATACTCTCTTTCAAATTCTAAAGGTGGGAGGGGTAAAATACAGGGAGCGAAAGGCTATTTACAATTTGTACAGAAACCAGATTGGCAGTTATAAGAGTCGAGGGACATGAAAGGGAAGCAGTGGTTGGGAAGGGAGTGAGACAGGGTTGTAGCCTCTCCCCGATGTTATTCAATCTGCATATTGAGCAAGCAGTAAAGGAAACAAAAGAAAAATTCGGAGTAGGTATTAAAATGCGTGGCGATAAAATAAAAACTTTAAGGTTCGCCGATGACATGGTGATTCTGTCAGAGACAGCAAAGGACTTGGAAGAGCAGTTCAACGGAATGGACAGTGTCTTGAAAGGAGGATATAAGATGAACATCAACAAAAGCAAAACGAGGATAATCGAATGTAGTACAATTAAATCAGGCGATGCTGAGGGAATTAGATTAGGAAATGACACTCTTAAAGTAGTAAAGGAGTTTTGCTGTTTGGGGAGCAAAATAACTGATGATGGTCGAAGTAGAGAGGATATAAAATGTAGACTGGCAATGGCATGGAAAGGGTTTCTGAAGAAGAGAAATTTGTCAACATCGAGTATAGATTTAAGTGTATGGAAGTCGTTTCTGAAAGTATTTGTATGGAGTGTGGCCATGTATGGAAGTGAAATATGGACGATAAATAGTTTGGACAAGAAGAGAATAGAAGCTTTCGAAATGTGGTGCTGCAGAATAATGCTGAAAATTAGATGGGCAGATCACATAACTAATGAGGAGGTATTGAACAGGGTTGGGAAGAAGAGGAGTTTGTGGCACAACTTGACTAGAAGAAGGGATCGGTTGGTAGAACATGTTGTGAGGCAACAAGGGATCACCAATTTCGTATTGGAGGGCAGCGTGGAGGGTAAAAATATGAAGACCAAGAGATGAATACACTTAGCAGATTCAGAAGGATGTAGGCTGCAGTAGGTACTGGAAGATGAAGAAGCTTGCACAGGATAGAATAGCATGGAGAGCTGCATCAAACCAGTCTCTGAACTGAAGACCACGACAACAACAACAACAACAACAACAACAGACATACAATAATTACGAATAAATGAGTGGTCTATTAAGAAATGATCAGTAAATTAAACAAATGGCAACAAATCGACCACAAGAAACATATTAAAATTTCATCTGGAAATTATTATGAACAAGAAATTAACGTTTATTTCATGAGACAACGTAGAGACAATAGAAAGTTCAGCTACTGTCATTGTTAAACCATAATCTATGACTTTTTCATTATTTCTTCCACTTTTCACAACGGTGTACTGCATGGTTGTATTAATGTCGCGTCTCCAGACGGAACAGACCGTCATCTGGACACGATGTTTCGGCGGTCCATCTGGACGCCATCTTCACTTGAGTAGGCCGTCACACAATCCTCCCGGAACTGAAATCAAACACGCCGCTGCGGTGTTGAGTCCTGTCTTCATGAAAGTGTTGAATGGAAGTGTTGAATCCAATGGTAAATATGGTACAATACTCGGCAAGCTCGTGCGTTTTCTTTCATCTTTTTTCACTAGACGGTAGTACAGGACGGTGTCGGACGCCTTCCTAAAATCGAGGATCACAGTGTGAAGTTGAGCTCCATTGTCTTCGCGCTACTGATCTGATGGAGGAACACAGCACGCTGACTTTCTCAAGATCCCTGTTTGCGGAATTCCATACTTATTTTTACCGAGGAAATTGTCGTTAATGACAGACGTTGTAAATGTCGAGCATAAAATAAGTTCCATAATTCTACAACATATTGATGTCAACGATATAGGGCTACAATTATGTGCATCTGTCCTATGACCCTTCTTGGAATCGGAAATGACCTTAGCTTTTCTTTTCAGTCTCTATGTACCTTTAGCTGCTCCGTCGATGTACGATAAACTGCTGTTAGAATATTTGTAGGATCTTATAGGTAAGTTACAGATATCTGGTCTTGATGTCTTTTCGATACTAAGCGAATGCAAACGGTTTTCTGTTCCGCGATCGGTTATCTGAGTAAATCTATCTGCCATTTCGACGTTGGTATATTGACTGAAAATGGGGGACCGTTTTACGATCTTCCACGTTGAAAGATTACGGGTGGACGAGCACAGTTGTTATACCTTCTCCTTGTTATCTTCCGTTTCGGAGCTATTTTTTTTTTAATTCTTTATTTCCATAGCAACAATAATTATACAACATGACCCACCACCTTAATGATTAGTGGGTCTTATATTTCTACTGTTATAATAGCAGCTTCTACATTCTACTTGACTACAGACGGTACTATATTTATTACTAGGCTGAGTACTTCTAATTTTACTAGTGTTAGTATAATTTCTAGTATCTGCGAAAGGTTAGTATTAACTGCCTGCAGCGTTACAGTTGTGCCAGTGTTAATAATATGAACCTACTTGGATGCGTCGCTCATAGAGCTAATCCCTGTGAGCATGCCCCTGGCACAGGGCAGGCAAGAAGTTATTTATCGCTGCAGGTTCCTAACGTACTATCCTATTCTATTTAACTAAATCTACTACGTATTCTACGTCATAGTTGGTGCGTTGTCTCAGTTCGTGATGAGGATCACCCCAGTCCCCCTAGTCCTGCACGTGGCGGATTCCAACTGTAAAGCCGACCTATCCACGAACAGGCGGTACGGGATTGGGGCAGTCGTCATAATCGGTGATTTCCATTTATCTACTCACGAAGATATCTCAGAAAAGTTGTTAATACGTTTTGTGATACCTCGTTGGCTAGCGTGTTCAGTCTCTGAAAGGTCTCCTCTTGTCTTATAAGGTCATAAGTGTTTGTACTGGGTAGTTGTCGTCTTAGTGTGTCGGCTACATCATCGAAGAGGGGGCACTCTTAAACCACATGGTCAGGAGTACCCTCCGGTGCCCCACAGTTGCACGCGGGCGTCGCCCTTTTCCCAAACCGACATACACTCCTGGAAATTGAAATTGTCCCAGGAAGGGGAAACTTTATTGACACATTCCTGGGGTCAGATACATCACTTGATCACACTGACAGAACCACAGGCAAATAGACACAGGCAACAGAGCATGCACAATGTCGGCACTAGTACAGTGTATATCCACCTTTCGCAGCAATGCAGGCTGCTATTCTCCCATGGAGACGATCGTAGAGATGCTGGATGTAGTCCTGTGGAACGGCTTGCCACGCCATTTCCACCTGGCGCCTCAGTTGGACCAGTGTTCGTGCTGGACGTGCAGACCGCGTGAGACGACGCTTCATCCAGTCCCAAACATGCTCAATGGGGGACAGATACGGAGATCTTGCTGGCCAGGGTAGTTGACTTACACCTTCTAGAGCACCTTGGGTGGCACGGGACACATGCGGACGTGCATTGTCCTGTTGGAACAGCAAGTTCCCTTGCCGGTCCTCGAATGGTAGAACGATGGGTTCGATGACGGTTTGGATGTACCGTGCACTATTCAGTGTCCCCTCGACGATCACCAGTGGTGTACGGCCAGTGTAGGAGATCGCTCCCCACACCATGATGCCGGGTGTTGGCCCTGTGTGCCTCGGTCGTATGCAGTCCTGATTGTGGCGCTCACCTGCACGGCGCCAAACACGCATGCGACCATCATTGGCACCGAGGCAGAAGCGACTCTCATCGCTGAAGACGACACGTCTCCATTCGTCCCTCCATTCACGCCTGTCGCGACACCACTGGAGGCGGGCTGCACGATGTTGGGGCGTGAGCGGAAGACGGCCTAACGGTGTGCGGGACCGTAGCCCAGCTTCATGGAGACGGGTCCTCGCCGATACCCCAGGAGCAACAGTGTCCCTAATTTGCTGGGAAGTGGCGGTGCGGTCCCCTACGGCACTGCGTAGGATCGTACGGTCTTGGCGTGCATCCGTGCGTCGCTGCGGTCCGGTCCCAGGTCGACGGGCACGTGCACCTTCCGCCGACCACTGGCGACAACATCGATGTACTGTGGAGACCTCACGCCCCACGTGTTGAGCAATTCGGCGGTACGTCCACCCGGCCTCCCGCATGCCCACTATACGCCCTCGCTCAAAGTCCGTCAACTCCACATACGGTTCACGTCCACGCTGTCGCGGCATGCTACCAGTGTTAAAGACTGCGATGGAGCTCCGTATGCCACGGCAAACTGGCTGACACTGACGGCGGCGGTGCACAAATGCTGCGCAGCTAGCGCCATTCGACGGCCAACACCGCGGTTCCTGGTGTGTCCGCTGTGCCGTGCGTGTGATTATTGCTTGTACAGCCCTCTCGCAGTGTCCGGAGCAAGTATGGTGGGTCTGACACACCGGTGTCAATGTGTTCTTTTTTCCATTTCCAGGAGTGTATGTCCTCGCGACTTCGGCAGCTGACCAGCAGGAGGAGGTCATCAGCGTAGGCTATCACCTCTAGCACCTCTTCGCTCTGTTGCAGGCTGTCCAGAAGAGGCTCCATGTGGATGTCCCAGAAAAGGGGACCCAACACGGAGCCCTGGGGGCAACCCTTGGTTATAGTTTTCCGGACTTTCCCGCTAAGGGATGATAGCCATACCTCCCGATCCTCACAATAGCTCCTCAGACAGCCATATAGTGGCCCTGGGCACTCTTTCTCCCGAAGGCAGGAGAAAAGCGAAGGCCACCGCAGACTGTCAAAGGCGCCACTGATATCCACCATGATGCCAACAACATACTTACACGGTGCTGAGCCGCAGACCTCGGCCGCCAAGGCGATTGCATCAGATGCCGATCGCCCCGGCCTGAAACCGAATTGCCTGTTGCTCATCCCATGCAGCATGCGGTGTGCAGTCAGTCTGTCAGCTAATAATTTTTCGAGAAGTTTGTCAAAGCCATCCAGCAGACAAATGGGCCTGTAGGATTTGGCCTCAGCAGGGTCTGTCTCAGGGCCTTTCTTAATGATTACCACATTTGCGGTTTTCCATATTTTTGGAAATGTGCCCTTCCATTCGTTGAAGAGATGTGTGAGCAGCGCAACTAGCTGTGGGGCTAAGAACTGCACCTCCTCCGGAGCTAGTTTGGTCACTGAGACAATCAATAGAGATTTCGCACAACATACTCACTTCACATTTGAGCAAAGGAGGTTACGGGTTTTACTCAGCCTCGCGGGATTAGCCGAGCGGTCCAGGAGGCTGCAGTCATGGACTGTGCGGCTGATCCTGGCGGAGGTTCGAATCCTACCTCGGGCATGGGTGTGTGTGTGTGTGTGTGTTTGTCCTAAGGATAATTTAGGTTTAGTAGTGTGTAAGCTTAGGGACTGATGACCTTAGCAGTTAAGTCCCATAAGATTTCACACACATTTGAACGTTTTCTTGAGAATGTTGGTATAAATGTCATCGGTCCCTAGGCGTGCACTTAATTTTTTGGGTCAGTTTCGTACACGCCTCACCTGCCCAACTTCTTCGTCACTTTGTTCTATCCCAGTGTACCTCATTTCTTTCAGCCTCTATGCCCTATGCCCGGTAAAGTCTTTCTAGCCCGTTGAGCGCTCACTTGTCCGTGATGTACAGTTAGTGAAGTAGTCAGAGGGATTGAGAGTGTATCAGAGAGAAGCATTGATTGACTGTGTTTGTTCGCGCGCACACTAAAAAAAAAAAAAAAAAATTATTGCTCTGAGCAGTATGGAATTTAACATCTCAGGTCATCAGTCCCCTAGAACTTAGAACTACTTAAACCTAACTAACCTAAGGACATCACACATCCATGCCCGAGGCAGGATTCGAACCTGCGACCGTAGCGGTCTTGCGGTTCCAGACTGAAGCGCCTTGAACCGCTCGGCTACCAGCGACCGGCGCTCACTAAAATGTCACACATCTACAGTAATGAAGACTGTGCAGATGTGGAGTACGTTTGCGTCTTCTGCGATAGTAGCGCTCCTGCTGCTGTCGACGAATACCGTTGGCGCTTTCCGGCACGTCGAATTCATGCCTGAAACAGATGGTCTTCAGAGTTCCCATTTCTTTTTTCTCTGAACGTGTAGTTCAACGACTTGGGCACTAACAGCATCACATTGTTGAAATGGCGTTGTGTACGATAGTTTGTGTTTCACCTTGGAAACAATTCGGCATATTGCATACATCCATATGAAGTTTATTGCTTCAAATGATCGTTCTTGTCGTATTCCTGAATACTGACCATTGCTCCTGGGACACAGTGGATACGCCAAAATGAGGAATGGCCTTTTGCGATGCAAATTTCCACTACACACCGGTTCCTTCACGGTGCTAGCTCGCAGACTGTTTCAGATGAACAAGCATTCAGTAACAGCAGCAGCTTCTTCGACTTTTGAAACCGACTGTCATTGACAAGTCTTGAGTGTCATCTCCGTTATCGCTACGACCACAGTTTTCACGAGTGCGAGTGGTATACCATTCGATGTAGACAAGCAGTTCGCGATAATACGTCAGCAAGTCGGGCAAATTCTTTCGTGGTGTAATACTGAGTACGTCCGAAAACGATATATTATTTTCGCGGAAATTTTGTCAAGATTCCTACTTGCCCCACCTTACTTACTCTACTGGTTGGTACGCACACATCACTTCGCTGCCGTGACACAAGTCAAGGTGGAAGTTAACATGAGCACCTGGCAGCAGCTCCACTCCATTCACAGCGCCCTTAAAAACAGCAGTGTATTCCTTTAAGGGGCTCCGGAACGCCCTATACTTGCAATGTTAAAATAACGCTTATAAATTACATCTTTCCTCACAAAGCATTTGAGGTAGGAAGTTGAACTTATTACAGATTATTTATTGGAATATTGGCTACAACTTCACACAGGGATTTTACAAAATTTTAGTTCAGTTATTAAAGATGATTTTTTTTTCAATTGTAATGAAAATTCACAACATTTTTTTGAAATTTTTTATATGTATATTCAAAAGTATACAGTTTTTTGGAAAAAGGCTCTGTTAAATTATGCAGAAGGTACTGTGTAACATTTACTGCAAGTTTGAAACAAATATGTTTGGAAGATCTTTAGAAAACATGTAATTAGTATGAGGAAATAAAAGTTTTGGGAATCGAGCGACAAAGATTGGATTAACTTTTTAGTGCATTCCAGGTCCATAGGATGGATTATCTTCATCCTCTGCAAACTCCTCCTCCAGCTTCCTCTTGTTCCTCCTCCTGTTTACTCTTGCTTGTATTTCTAGACTCTTTACAGCCCTGTCTGCAGCCCGAAGGCGTTCCTTGTCTAAAGCAAGCATCGCTCGTTGTTGTGTTCGTAGATTTTGCTACCATTTTCTTCAGTTGCAGTTACTGCAACACTGTTCCAAAAGGTGGTCATGTATGAACACTTATCACATTTCAGTTGTATTTCACTAGCAAGTCCTACGTGCTTTATTATGGAGAGTTCCAGACCAACTTCACTACAATGATTATATCTTACACAGTTTGAAAAAATTCCTTTGAGAACCGACATATCAAATATTTCATTCACATCCGATTCGCCCATAAAACATTCATAGTTTTCACTCATTGAACCAAGCTTCTTCTGTGAAGTATTTTCTTTCCCACTTTGACTGCTATGGGCAGGTGTACTTGAGAGGTTAGGTTCACTCACTTGGTTATCGTCTTTATTGATTACAGTAATAACATACCTTTGGCTTTCCAACATTTCTCCTTTTCTTAAAAGCCTTCAGAGGATTTCTAATAACTTTACTTTTACTCATTATTATACTTCAACAAAACAGAGACTCAAGAAACAGAATTAATTACGAATATTTTCGAGATAACGACAGAGTAAATAAACATGAAACAATCGACAATCACACCAGCGATATATATTGAACCATCACAGGTTAGCCACAACACATACTTTATCTCACATCACTAAAATGTACCTGATGCACACGGACGTTAATAATAACCCCATTTGACAGCAGTTTAACAGTGCCACAGTGGGTCACGACCATGTAGAACACATTTAAAAAAAAATTTAGAATAGTTGTAGTCTTCGGAATTGAATAAATTATATATCTATTAAAAGGTAATAGTCTGCAGATTCAGAAAACACAAAAAAGTAAAAATTGAACTTTTCATGATTTTGAGCCTTTCCGGAGCCCCTTAAGCGGGTGACGTTCTGTCTGGGGAACTTGCAGCACAGCAGCAAGCTAGATTCGGTGAGAATTGCGCAGCGCTTCCCTGAATTCTGTTTTCGACTGTGATGCCACCCACTGAAAATGAATAGGATCGTCGCCAGAAAGAATATAATATAAATAAACTATGACGTCCAACAAACTGTAATTTGACAACGAAATCATAGGTATTTAAGAGTAAGTGAGATGTGCAATAGGGTCCAGCGGATCTACGTACACACCGCGGAAAGCGCTGTGTAGCACGAGGCGGACGGTACATCATACCAATACTGCCGTTTTCCTTTTCCTATTCCATTCGCGTACTGAGATTCGGCGTACTCTGTACGTATCTTTTCTTGCAGCATCATTCCCAGCCCTATCGTCAGCTGAACACCAATCATATTATGGATGCAAATGCTTACATTGTGTACCTGAAGGATTTGGGCCTTGCCCCACCTGCTACTCATAGGTCGGTCTTTACCTAAACCGCTTTGAGTGCTGTTGGAAGCAACTACGCTATCTTAACGGCCAGTGACTTCCCCGCCGCAGATGTTTTCCAGAATCTCTAGGAAATCAATTTCTGGAAAGTCCTTGTTGTTAAAAGCCCTTTGCAGAAGAAATCTATTAGAGGAAGAAGTGAATGATAATGATAATTCCAGCATTTGCTCCTTAGGCTAATTGTCTGAAACACCAGAAAGTCTATCGTTAATTGGGAGCCATCATCAGCTAGTAAAGTTTAGAAGTTGGTCAGGAACGCTCCCACATTTGATGAGGAGGTCATTGCTTGTCTGAGGAGGAAGTGATGTTTCTAAGAGTTTTAAGTTTCTGAAGGCAATAACTGGTGCTCCGCACAGATCGAAAAAATTATTTTACTAACGTGGAAAGCTTACAAGAGTTCAAAAATGAATTCCAGTGTGCGAGAGTGGAGTTCTTATAAGTGATCTTTCGCTTCTCTGGGCAGTGGTTGCGTTTATGGAGTGTGAACGTTTACTGTAGGCACGTCTCGCATATCATAGGGTGCAAACACAGCCTGATGAACGTTTTGTTCGTTGAAAGAGACGGAATCCGTGACGTCCAATTAAAGCCAGTACGCCAGACGTGGGATTATTCCGTCACTTTTCACCTACTGACGTTGAACTGTCACCCTGTTTCCCATTTGTGAAAATTATCCGACGAAAGGCATTATGATCCAGCTAGAAACTGCGGCATAAGGCTTTAAAATGGCGTTATTGACTTCCTTCTTCCCCATTCTTTAGCAGTCAGAAATACTCCTCCGTCTCGAATGACCTATCTGTCGACGGGACCTCAGTCTTTCCCTTTTTCTTTCTTTATTTTTTTTTTTTTTTGTTTACAGCAGATACATAATAATAGCAGAATATTAGTACTAGAGTCCTCCTCGAATGTGAACTTCGTAAAATTGCGAAATACAATTTTGAGAGAATAACGTATCCTTCCCTCCAAACTTCCCCATTTACGTTCCCAGAGTATTCGTATCACGTCTTCGAAATATTGTATTCTCCATTCAACTTCTGTGTTCCTTAGATGATTGCTGTTATGCCTACCGATAGTTGATAAGGACTCCGGATATTGCAATAATACTCTGTATTGCAACTTGTATGTGACATCTTCTTCATTCAGGGATTGCGCTTTTCCAGACTGTTTCAGCAAATTCAAATTTGCATTCGCCTTAACAAATATTGATATTACTGTTAGTTCCATTTCATTTCACTTATGAGTATTAACTTCTGACAGAATACATTTGAAACAGACTCATTCGACTTCAAAAGACTATATATGTCTATAGATCAAGATAGAAACGTAGGGCGGATTTTATTTGTATAAAGGACCACAATGTTTTTACTTTCAAACCATTTTACAAAGGTCTGTGTTTTACACAGAGGCACATACCTTCCGTGATCTAAAGCATGCAGACGCACCTATAAATGTATCTGTGGATTTGTGTGTGAAAGAGACCATATATTAACGTTTATATTATCTGCAAAAATAAATGAGGTCGTGGCCTTCACATACCTCGAGCGTGGTTGGCTGGTGTCTTTTATCAACCTGATCGTGTCATGTAAGCATCGCTCTCTGTATCTCTGAATGACGTCCAATACGGTAAGCTAATTCTCAATCAAAACGTATTTGAATACTTCATTGCACGAGCAGTCCACGAAATTATGTTATATAGTATTAACGGTTTCATTTTTCTGGTTTTTGTGGGACAGACGCAACATTTCGATGTGGCACCGATCCGCCATTGGCATGACTTTGTCACAAATTTTCAGTATCTCTTTATTGCTTACCGCACAACCTGAACCTGCAGTCGTTGGAAAGGTAGTCCGCAACCGTCCACATCGTTTGCTGCGCTGCTCCGAACACCGTTCAGTAAGAATTACGTCCAGCATAACTAAAGAGTTTCGCCTCTTATTTAGAGAGGTAGGTTGGAAGCTAACGTACTATGAAACTGATGTTCTCTATAGAAAAGACTACAAAGTTTTTATTTGCAAAAATTTACGATGGTACAACTTTTACATAGAGGGACATAGTTTATCTGGTGCAAATTATGGAGACGCAGCTGTGTAGACAAGTACATGTCACCGGAAGTGGACCCCCCGCCATAAGAGGAATCCGACAGTACTGTGTGTTCTGTAGAGAGGCAGTGACAGCGGATGGGTCTGTCAGCAGAGTGCAGTTCCTTCGAAGTTGTCCAGACTTTGGACCTCAGCTGGGTAACAAATGCATCAGCGGCGTTTCAATCCTTCTAAAATTGTTCAAGTTACCTGGTCTGACGTGACTGTGAAGGGGACGTGTGACGAAAACAAAGACCAGGAGGACCTCATACACTGACAGACAGGGAACTTCGAGCACAGCGGGTGGAGTAATACAAGTTCGCATGAAATCAGCTGAAGGAATCACTCGTGAGTTACAATGTGATACCAGCAGTCTTGCTAACAACGGTGAGCGTGCGTAGGGTGTTAGAAGTGGGGTGCAGTGATCATGCCTCTCTTCGTAATCCCCACATTTCCGTAGCCAGCGCTAAGTGACGCTTGAAGCGGTTTAAAGATTGACACGATTGGAAAATGCGCTGTGTCGTCCGAACAAGACACCGCCAGGGCAAAAGCACCACAGACGCAAACATGCGAGCTGTTGGCAGTGCCGTAGATACTCGCCACTTGCACGATTTCCACGGGCGGCGCTGAGGATGAACATACCGACTTCGCCTCGGCCAGTTGCCGGCCAAGTACAATCCTCAAATTACAGGCCGTCAACAGACAGAAGTCTACCCGGAAGATACAAGAGCAGCTCTCGCCCACTTGGTTGTAGTTCATTGTCCAGGGCTGACTCAGACAGGGAACGTCGTATAGTGAACTCTTAGAAGTGAACGCGCAATTGTTGTAAATTCCATTTGCTATCTACTGTGAAGTTTATCTACGATTATTTGTACTTAGCCATTGAGGGCCTGTTTTGTGTTGTATCACATCCAGTGTTGCACACTTCGTTATACAATTAGTCACCAAGGAAAGCAAACCTTTTTTAACTCATTTATGTGACTTTGTTACTAATTAGTAGGAGTGTTGTAGAGCCTTCGTTCTCCTATCCTGCTACCCAACCCTCTACCGTAGCTGTGTAATAGTGCAGGGAGGAATTGTCTTAGCTGTGCACTGTACCAGAAGCCGTTTCACGAACTCACAGGCTCGGCCTGCCACAACTACAGCGGCAACTCGGCCTCCACAGCACTAGCGACGAGGCCTTTACAAAACTGGCGACGAGGCTTTACAAAGCACTAGATGAGCGGAAGTAAGTGATTTGGAGTGTTGAATCACGCTATACCCTTAGCCAAGCCTTTTGGGCCCCAGCATCCAATATCACTACGTTCTTTGCTTCCAGCTCTTCAGGAAGAATGGAGTGACATTCTTCCAGAGCCATTCAGACATGTCAATAAAAGTGTCCGCAGCAGAGTTCGAAGCCGCAGTGTGGACACACGTCGCATTATAATCCACCAACAGGTGTCCGAATACCTTTGATCACAAAGTGTACAACTGTGGGGTATTTTTTACAACTACGTTTACTATTAAATTGTTTCTACTTTTCACAGATGTTCAAAGTGCCCTCCACTGGACCCACTACAACATCTAAGTGACGTTAAAACTCGTCCCGTACTATTGCGAGGACGTCTGTTTTTGCATTCACTCCTGTAGGTATGTGGCGCCGTGCTTTACCCAAACTTAGTGAAAGAGCAAGCACATATGCAAGTTCTTTCACAAAGCTCGGAAAAATAATATCAAATTACATGAGATCAGGTCATCGAGGAAAGCAGTGATACAGCGAGGGACCAGTACGACCCTTACGTCCAAAGAGGTGCTGGGCCGTACTCTCGACGAAAATCACGCTGCACTGTCGAAATTGCTCCTCTGTTGAAACGGAGAACCCAAAAACTTTTTGATGCTGTGTTGAGGACTTCTCAATTCAGCGAACATTGGATAAAATGTGGTGTCACCGTCAGACACCACACTTGCTAGATGGTAGCCTTTAAATCGGCCGCGGTCCGTTAGTATACATCGGACCCGCGTGTCGCCACTATCAGTGATTGCAGACCGAGCGCCGCCACACGGCAGGTCTAGTCTAGACTCGCCCAAGTTGTACAGCCGACTTTGCTAGCGATGGTTCACTGACTACATACGCTCTCAATTGCAGAGACGACAGTTTAGCATAGCCTTCAGCTACGTCATGACTACGACCTAGCAAGGCGCCATATTCTTCAAGAATGTATTCTGAACTGATAACATTGTGAATCATGTACCGTCAAGAACGACGCTCATCACTAATGGATTAAAGTTAAGTATCAAACTAATTACGTCCGCTTTCTGAATTCTAAATCCTTGTCATGTTCCAGACCTCAAGTCAGTATAGTTCTTCCCTCCTCACGCCAGCCTGCGTGAGCTAAAACGCGTGCATTTCGGCCCCCATTCGTAACACGGTGTTGGCTCTTCAGCCAACACAACATAAAGAAATAGGAACCCCACAGCTTTCTGCTGTCCACAGTTCGCGACTGGCAGAAATCGAGTCACATTTCAGTTTGAAGTTTATGCTGTACCTTAGTGATGTACGAGGTATCTGAGCTTGTTCTTTTAATGATAGAAAGACTGAATACAATGTAGCGTTCACAGTGTAAGCTGCAGTGCAGTAGCCCCAATATTGCGTTGCCATAGCCACACGGCTTTAAGGCAGCGGTGGCAAGCACATGAGGCATTTACAAGGGTAAGTAAAAATTCAGCCCAAGTTTCAAATCTTAATTGAAGTAAAAGGTAGTCTGATAAAACTGGATAGTTCTTTCTGAACTGCCAACTTCTGAAACAGTCTGACATAGTTCAGATAATAAGCACTAGTCCTATAATTTGGTAGTAGCGAAAGCTTCCTCTAAATCAGTTATGTCAGAGGGGTCCGCAAGATGCTATTGGAATGAAAAATATATTAAATATATTTCGTATGATAACATTTTTGTTTTGGCCGGTCAATATTTTTTCAATAATGAATATGTCAATGTTTTTTCTAAGTACCAAAAACAGAAAACGTATAAAAAGATTCTTAATTTGGCTTCTTTAGGTACTTGATACTTTGATATGACAAAGTACCAATCATTCTCTATGAGGGGATCCTCGAGAAAATTTTGTTGGGAACCCCTACTCTAAACCATAAGTGGCCGAGGGTTCTAAGCGCTTCAGTGCGGAACTGCGCGACTGCTACGGTCGTAGGTTCGAATCCTGTCTTGGGCATGGATGTGTGTGATGTCCTTAGGTTAGTTAGGTTTAAGTAGTTCGAAGTTCTAGGGGACTGATGACCTCAGATGTTAAGTCCCATAGTGCTCAGAGCCATTAGAACCATTTGTCATATGCTATTTACTCACATATAAAGGGAGCTGACATCCAATATATTCCGTGTATATTTTTCTACAAATCTTTCTACATATGTGAGAAAAACGTATTTTTGTTATGAGGCCGTGGCATACTGAAACTCAAACCACTATTAAAACCGACGTTGCAACCGTTTTTACAAGAATTCTCTTCAGAGTGTGGCGTCGCAACTAGTGCGCGATCGCCCATTTGTCTATTAAAAGCTTTACTTCAGAATGTATGTGGGCTGCAATGTAAGCCGGTAGAGTATTATACGGTCAGTAACGGACTGACGTCACGACCGTCTGTTGCAGCTGCGCGTGTGAAAGCAGTGGAGCGGCGCTGGCAGGCCACTTACATTATACGAAACTAAAAATATTAATAACTAATAAAGGAATAACCTGAGGAACGTCGTATTTGATGTACATCCTTCTGTTGTGAAAACAAACAGTATGTCAAAGTCTGAGATCAAAAATAGTTGTATTTTGGAAGTTAGTAAAATTCCGTGAAAAGAAACGTAATTTTCCAACAGTTAAGAATTTAAGTAAATACAGTGATGTAATAGTTCACCTTCAGTGACTATGTACGATGATCTGATAGCACTTTCAGTGTTCATATATAAATTTGGAAAGTTTTTAGTTTCAGAAAACCTCTGTGACTTTTCTATAATAATAATTTCAAGAATTCTAAGTAAATACGTGTATTGTGTGTTATGGTGCGTGTGAATGAGAATGCGTGCGTGGGAGTATGTGGGACGTTCGGCATTATTAAAAATCATTGGTGTAATTCTCTACAGGAACTTGCAAGTGTTCCAACTCTGTAACGTGGGAAGGAATCCACTAGTGGTTCCCCTACCAGCTAATGTTGGATGTCGAAGTATGTTTGCTTATGTATAAGACAGCCAGAACATTCGCGACTACATAATAAATTTCCAGATGAAGAGTAAAACTTATAGTTCATTTTGTTTTGTTTATTTAATTAGAGAGTTTTGTGTTACTTAAGTTGATGACGTCAATGAGCCTAGAGAAGTGGTTGGTGCTTGCTAGATTTTGGCGCGAGCCGCGCCCTAGAAGTGAGTTCTCATTTGTCGTAAGTGCTGACAGCCAATGAGAAGCGAGACGGTTGGCCGCCTAGCGAGGAGGTATAAGTTTGAGAGTGGAAGAGTGAGTGGAGAGTCGCGAGCTAGCTTTGATTGGAGGCGGTTATGCTGGATGTGACTTTTCGCATTATGTGTAAGATGAAGTCTTGGGATGACTTCCGCGTTATGGTCCAGTGTTAATGGTATCTGGTTGTGACCAGAAACCGTTAATGGAAATTTTAGAGTGTTGTGATAATTCGTTCCGACGAAAATCGCGAGTGAACTTTGAATTATACAGCGTGGCGGTACTGAGTATATTCTTACTGAGTATTTTATGGCGATCATAAACTTTGACTAAAGACAACCACTGAATATCGTGTGCAGAAGTAATTGGTTTCGGAGTTTGGGAAGGTAAAAGTTCCGGCTGTTTTAGGTATGGTGATAACTGTGAGCAGAAACTTTAGTAATTTTCGTAAATGTGGGGTGATGATCTTACTTAACGGCAATAAAGATCTATTGAAGGTTTAAATTTGAATTTCATGTTAAAAGTACGAGTGACATCCCCTTTCTGAATTATTTCTTTAAAGTACATAGACAATTTTCAGCAAATTTTACTTATAGCGGCCTCCGGCGCGTAGCTATGAGGTTACAATTTCCTCAACACTGCTTTTCTGTGATCTCGTAAGTAGCTGCAGTCAGGAGTTTACGTGCGAAGATGTACCGCTGTAAAGAGGTAGGTGAACAAAAATTATAAAAGAAATTGCATTGTAGCAGCAACGTAAAATCCGTCGCAATTGGTGCATCGCACGCACGCACGTAAAAAATCCGTCGCAAGAGCAACTAAACTGCCCTGAAAAGACCAACTGCAATGTATGACGAACTGTTTCTTTGAAAATGGGGCAGCCCAATCCCTAAAAGGATCTTGCTGAGGTCTACACTGGCTACAGGAGCCCTGGTACTTGCCGGGTGTGTACAAGATCGTCCAAGGTCGATACCTCATTCTGTACAAAACAACGTCGCCGGCGGATAGTGTGGCAGGGGTGCTGACCGCACGCGTTAAGCCGCTTACGTATATCGAGAACGTTGTAGACGTCGGTCAGCGCGAGATAATGGGGCAATCTGCAGTGGGGTGTGGCGCGGCTTTGAGACCGGAGGGAGCTGCACGGAGAGAGCGCCGACCGCCGACCGCCCGTGGCAGCGTGATTTATTGTGGAGCAGGTGGCGCGCGAGTCGCTGAGTCGGCGAGACTTGCAATACCGCTCTAATTGCGGGCCGCCAGCCGCTAATTAATAGCTCAATTAAGTCGCGGCGGCCGCCCCGTCTGAGGGACGCCGCTGTTCGCCCCTCGTCAGCAGCGGAGACTCGACTGCTGGCGGAGGTGGGTCGGCGTTGCCGGAGGAGCAACTCTGCCCCTCTGCCCGGCGCTCTCAGCAGCCGAGTCGGCGGCTGCAGTTCAATCGAGCGGACCTGCTGAGGTCAGTTTGATCTTATTCTTGTATACGGGACAAAATCTCACAGTTGTCAATAAGCGACACCTACATCTACATGGATACCCTGCAAATCACATTTAAATGCCTGGCAGAGGGCTCACAGTCTAAAGTTATCACAATCATGACAATCCGGGACTATCAGCAGACGAGGAGAATGATTGTTGCGCCCAAGATGGTAGATCCCTGGAAGACCAGTCGAAGTTTGGAATTGCTTTCCGGACGGCGGTGCGCCAGCTTGGAAGGCCAGTTGGAGAATGGGTCTTCTGGAACTCCAATTCGGTTTTACAAACAGTACTATATGGCACCGGCCCCTTACTTAGCTTGAATTTTTCGAAAAACTCTCACCCAGCGAAATTGCGCAAGCGACTGGAAGAAAGCACAGGTAATTGTGCTGCACCGTATATTTCGACTGATGTGTATCCATACTGTAGTAATATGTCATGTAAACGTAAACATTTGCACAAATGTGTATTTTGTTACAAATCCTACATTTTAAGAACTAACACGTGTCAGTGGAGTGCTACGTGTGTGAAGATGCCCATTGCCTAAAGCGATTTTCATCTGCATATCCTTCTGCTTTTGACACACCTGTGTATTAAATACTGTATAGGCCCCACCATAATGATGGCATGCTATCAGCTATAAAGTCATAATGAAACATGACTTATAACCAACAAAATTTTAATATCTGTAGATGATAGTTGCAGCTGTCAAAACCGGCTGTCAATAATAAATATTAAATAGTTTGATCTTGGCTATTGTTGTGTACATAGTTCCGCGTTGTCAGCGCGTACACAACTTTCCAACTAGAGCGCGTCCCGCTAAGCACAACAGCGCAGGCGCAGCGCTCGTCCATCTCCGCACTACGAGATGGCGCTGCCATAGAGACGGACCAAATTCTGCTTCCGCCGATTCGCGTATTAATATGCAACGCAGCCAATGAGATTGCTGCTAACATAGAAACTTTTCTCCTCACGGATCACACTCGCGCAATGAGACATGAATGCGCGATGTATTATAACGAGTGTACAGACCTTCGATTAGTCAGTTCTGCATCAGCCTGTACCAGTCTGCATTAGTCTGTACCAGTCTGTATGAGTTCTACATTTGTCTCTACCAGTCTATAGTCAAGTTTCAGTCTGCGCCTGATAAGATTAGCATATTTCTGTACATAGCCATGAAGATAAATGTATAGACACTTTTGTCAAGTATCAGAGATATATGTGAGAATACGATTAACGTACCAATACCAAAGGAACTTCAGATTGTCAATTGTAGCCGGCCGCGGTGGTCTAGCGGTTCTGGCGCTACAGACCGGAACCGCGGGACTGCTACAGTCGCAGGTTCGAATCCTGCCTCGGGCATGGGTGTGTGTGATGTCCTTAGGTTAGTTAGGTTTAAGTAGTTCTAAGTTCTAGGGGACTGATGACCTCAGAAGTTAAGTCCCATAGTGCTCAGAGCCATTTGAACCATTTTGTCAATTGTAAATAGCATCCAGAACCAAATTAAGTAATTTTTATGTTTGTTATTATTTTAATAAATGTGTGTGAAAATTAATCAAGTTCTGTTTAAATTTGGTCACCGTCAATCTGCTACTCTAAGGGTGCAAGTGGCATTTCTATTGTCTGACCTAATGGCAGAAGATAAACACGCCACGATAAGACCACAACACATATTGCTGACACTTGACTACTTCGTTGGAGCGACAAGTCAAATAAACTGATGGTGTGTGTAATGAAGGTATTACAGTACGCACACCACAGCTATCAACATTTTGTAAATTACAGTAGCCCCTCATTTGGTTGCACGAAGCTATGTGGACGCCTTTCCAATCCTCCAACCAAGGAAAATCTCCTGGCAATATTGGACACTGAGTATCTGTCGTGCATAAAGCAATAACACGTCTTACAACCACTGGCTTCCGGTAAAACGTCCAAACAAATGTCACTCAAGCGTTCTTCTCTCTTTCTCTCTATTCGGTGCAATTCCTCTATTGACGTCATTTCGTAGCAGACAACTTGTTCTCAAGGTTTCCCCTCGGAGACGTATTTCTCACTTTCAGCATATCTATTACTTCCCCTTCCTCTCCTGTTTTTGATTCTCATTATGTCAGTCCTTTTTAAATACAGAATTTATAGGACGACTACATTTCATAGCTAGCCAAGTCGTTTTCCTTTTGATCTCTATTACAATCTGGGAAAATGATTTGTTGTATTTTCATTTGCTCAACAAGAGGTCAGGTTTCCGTAACCACACTCCCAAAGGGGGTAAAATATTTCATCTGTTCGAATGTATTTCGTTCCGATGACATTTTGACGAAAGTATCAAGTTTGCTGCGTCTCTTCATTTTCATCTGTGTTTTACTTATTTGCAATCTATATTTTTTGATAAAAGATCTCCAACTCCATCTGGCCGAGTGGTACAGCAACCGCATAAAGACTGTTTCTGAATAAAACTGTCTTGGTTCCGAAAACACTCCATTAATGGAGAATTTGGTCTTTGTAGGGCATCACCAAACTGTCTACAAAAAGAATCAACGGAACATAGAAGCTAATCTGTTCCCACCCCTTAAATGTACACGGCGCTCAGTCTAATGTTCAACTTTTTACGTCTCCTCTATGATATCTGATTTTCGTTGCCCTTTTCTCAGCAAAGGAAAATGTGTACGATCCTCTAAGTGTGTCCTATCGGTGCACACGACCACGACTGTGTCGGAAGTACCCCTCTGCATTTTAACACTTCACTTGACTTACAACTACGGGATTTTTTCATTCTTTTCAAGCTTTGCTCCTTAACTCGTGTTCATTGTCTAGGCACATGCCTCGATTAGCTCGATCTGCATCCATGCTTATTTCACATCGTAATAGTTCAATGAATGTCTCTCAGTAAATGGTTCACAAAAATTTCCTTAATTGTTTTATTACAGCTGTGCCTGTTAGAACCGTGCCTTAACTATTATTTTCTCTTTGTTCTGTCTGTAGAAAATTTGATGGCGTCCTACTAAAGCGAAACGCGTTGTTAAAGCATTATTTTCGCTACCAAGACTATTTTACATACAAAGAAAACTAAATAAATAAATAAACGTAGCCTTACTGTACGTTCCTCGTACTTTTTCGTTTCCAACTTGGATTGTAGTTCCTGTCAACATTGCTTCATTGTCAGCTTACATAATTACCTTAGTCTGTTTCCCTCCTGTTGTAGTCCATCCAGTGCATAATCTGTCATTCTCCTAACTGAAGACGAGACATCACATGATAGTATGACTACAATGAATGTAATAACTACAGTCGCACAGCGTCTGAGCGGTGTTTATCTTTCATTCAAAGACAAAGGAGGATGATAGTACAGAGCTGATCGAAATGTAACGTGGAAAAACGTACAATGGTAGTAATGAATGCGCAGTAAAACATCATAAAGCAGTTTCTATCTAACGGCTGTGAAGTTCGTCAGCAGCGCGAATATTCATCAAAACATCAAAACCAGTTATCCGAATAAACGTGCGAAGTGACCCAGATTCTGTCTGCCTTTCTTCATCAGTTCATACCTTTCCAGTACGAAAACTGAAATGCGTTGGCGACAAACAATACGTTGTGACGCTCCGCCGATATCGACCATCCAAGGGTCTTTTTTATTTCCTCGTGCTATGTAATAACGCTACGGCGGTGCGCAACCAAGTTTTTCGGAGCGTCAGAATTAAGCTCTAAGTGGGGGATAAAGCTTGTACTAATATAATCTTTCCTCGGCCGCGTTTGCTTCAAAATACATAATATGGAAATGTGGTTCTGACTTCAGGACAAACAATTATTTTTATTTTACTACCCATACACGTGTCGAAGAGGTTTCTTTAACTTCACTATTTTGTTATCTGTTGAACAATGTACAAAGACTTTATGCATTATACTTGCTAGTTAATTGAGATCATGCTATAACGTCAAAGACTGGTTAATATCATAATGCATAAATACTCTGTATATTGTTGAACACATAATAAGTAAAACCCACTGAAGATCGACATACTTCTCCGAAACATGACCTGGTAGTAAAACAAGCAATGTTGTGTTTCCTCAAAGCTGAGCCTCATTTCCTCATTACTTGCACTAATATTTTCAAAACTGTTTTAGTGAAGTAACGCGCCACAACACAGTAATTCGACTCACTTGGGAACGTATTACCTGGCCGCAGAGGAGCGCACAGTGATAGCAGGACCACGCCAGATCTACAGACAAAGAGCGTCGGACTCCAGCTCCATTTTTATGAAGATTTTATTTAAACTGTGCATGAGAAGTAGTTGGATTGTATAACTTTTGGACAGACGTTATGACATTAGTTGCAGCATGCCAGTTTATTTGAGTGAAGTTGCTGTTCATACTGAGTGGAATAAACTGGTGGAAAAAAATCGCATTACCAAAAAATAATTGATGTACAGTAATGAAATTTCAGGAATAAGTTTGTCTAGGTAACATACTTAATCGACTAGCACTGGAATATCACAGGTTAGTAAAGTGTGAGAGTAGTCATTGCAAACCTGAAATGTTGCTACAGTAATAACTAGTGTAACGGCCATAATGTTGTTTGTAAAAGTGCATGTATAGTGTTATACAGGTGCCGAATGTTAGTTTCTGGGATCGAGTTTGAAATATTATAGGATTTCAGCTACTTTGCATGTGACATCTTTGTCATAAAAGAAAAGGACAGCGAACGAGCTGTAGTTTGTAATGATGCTAAGCATCACAGGGCGAGAGTAAAGAGATGAAATACTTTTTTTTTTAATGTGCGCCTATACCAAAACGCGCGTCCAGCATTTAAATATTCTGAATAAACACTATGACCCGCTGGGTACAGATATTTAAAATCATTGCCGCCGCGCTTGATAGCAAGAAGCTGCGAAACAGAAGAAAGAACAATCTATCTTTTGTTAACAAATATTATAGAGACTTGATTATCCCTCGTATATTTGGTCGCCAACATGTTAAGACGTACTATATAGCATAGCTACAAGTTGTATTTTTATTTTGCGTAAAAACTATGTGAATCAACGAACAAACATTTCGGTAACTCGGTTGTGGATAGAATGTACTTACGCACACGCAAGGACATTTAATTTTAAGAAGGAACGGACTGACAAAGCAGCGATTGTTGGACTGCGCCATTTACAAAAGAAATAAGAGATGTAAGTCATGTATTTATTGTGTAATTGTCAATGTGTATATGTTTAAAGCCAATTTGTTCTAAATATATTTATATTTTACGATGCAGTAATTTTCTTCTTATTCTTTTCTTTCACTAACCAAGAATGATGTTCAAATTGTATATGAGCTTACTTACAGGTTCCCTCTCTATCGCGGTGTCTCGATTGTATTTGGAAGACCACTAATGTGTTCAACTTCCGATCTGTTAATCTTTCTCTTAGGAAATTGCACTAATTTGCTTTCATTTCCATTTTTATATTCAGATAGGTGCCTTAGGTATTTTCATCGAAGATTCTGATTGCGTGAAGGCAATCCGGGTCCAAAGGTCAATTATTCGTCTAATCAATACTTCTCCTGAACACAATCGAGAACCGACGCATCGGTGATCAATTAATAATCTGTCTCTCTTTTAAAGTCGTACTAAAAACGGCTATACAGGATAGCGGCAAGTGCGCAATCTAGCGTTAGGTTGCATTTTGTCGGTAAATATTACCAACTAACAGTTGCACCATCACTATTATTAATATACAAGTTCCTACCGCCAGAAGTTCCATGCCTATAGCACTTGGTCGGTCAGTTCATGGACGGTTAATGCTGATTGTAGATGGCGCTGGAGTTTCCAGTGTTGTCCTAAATATGCTCGATTGGAGACAAATGTGGCAGTAGAGTACGCCAAGGGAATGTCAGCAATCCGCTAAGCATGTTGGGCTACCACCGCGGCTTGTGGACGAACATTATACTGTGACAAAACAGCCCCAGGAATGCTGTTCATGAATGGCCGCACCACAGGTCCAGTTACAAGACTGACGTACAAATTTACAGTCAGGGTGCATGCGATAACCGCGAGGGGGCTCCTGCTGTCGTATGAAATCACATCCGAGGCTACAACTCCAGGTGTAGGTTTAGTGTGTCTAGCTCCCCAACAGGATGGTTGCAGGCAATCAACTGGCCTCCTCCTAAAGAAAACACTGCCATCACTAGCACCGAGGTAGTACCAGCTCTCGTCGCCGACACAACAGATCTCTACCCTGCCCTCCAATGAGCTGTCGCCGAAGTCGCAAATGGCGCTGGTTTGGCGTCGGTGGGATGCGGGGTACAGGAGATCCGGCTCGAAGCTGCCCCTGAAGTATCCAGTTTTCCATCTTTTTGATTTGCAGCTCCTTGTATTGGCCGTGTTTACAGTTAAAAATTTTTTGGATGTGAGGTCCGCCAGTTATGGAAAACACCGTTTTTCTCAGTATCCAAACGTGTTTCGGCACCACTGTGCCATCATCAGTGGGTTTTCGTTTTTATTTATTCTTTACATTTGGTGTGCATGAATTTCCTGGATCACTTTTGTGTTAATTACTACAGGTAGCTTGTCATGTTTTCGTATGGCATGCACTCCCATTCTCCACATCATGCTGAGATGTTGTGTTCTGGTGTAGTGAAAAAGTGTTTTACTACGTTATTTGTCGAAAGCACTTGTTATAGTTACGTATGTATCACAACATCTCAGAATGATATGGAGAGTGGTTGCCACACGAAAACATGACAAGCTAGCTAGCTGTAGTAATTAACACAAAATGTGATCCAGAAAATTCACGCACACTAAATGTAAAGAATAAATAAAAACTAAAACCCACTGATGATGACACAGTGGTGCCGAAACATGTTTGGGTACTGAGGAAAACGGTGTTATGCATAACTGGCGGACCTCAGATCCAAAAATTGTGTCCTATTTCCATTGCCTCACTGTGTTGACGACTGCTTCTCAAATGCAATACGATACTCCAAAGGCATATACCGGACACGATGGTCTTACTTTTCGGTAAAGACACGTGGCCGTCCGGAGCTCGGTCTTCTTGCAACCTTAAGTTCTCGTGACCACTACTGCCAGCAATCACGTACAGTGACAATATCCCTGACACGTCTTCCGACAATATCGCAGAAGAAACATTGAACTAATCGTTTCCCTATTACACGACCTCGTCACAACTCAGCGAGGTGTACACAAAGGCGTCATTGACCCCTTACAGGCTTTCTTCTCTAACTTCACCACGTCCAGTCTGAAAGGTAACCAGTTCTCACGAGCATTACAGCGTGTATTTAAAGCAGATATGATTTGCATCCTCATATTGGCATTACTAGCGCCACTCTTATGCGACTGGCACGAAATTGGAATATATGTGGTACTTCAGATGTAGAAATACGCCTGGCAGCTTTCATTATGTCGCACAACTACTTCTCGGTTTTGCGATTTTTTGCCCGTCATGAGATTTAGCCAGGATTACAAGATGCAGTGTTAGTATTGTTTAAATTCAGGAGTACGTATTGAATAATGTAATCCCAGTATTAGGCCGTTTTTCTTGGTATTTTGGAAAACGTATGAGTGACTGTCAATTTTTTTTTTACTTATTACATGCGTTGCAAAGATTAACTTTGACTTCAAGAGTATTACCTGAACTGGGAAGGAGTTACATTCTCTACGGAACTGGTGGACATTATTTGGACTTCAAACTTTGGCGTATTTATTACAACGTCATATACACATTTAGGGTCACCTATGGACAGCTTAGTCAATGTGACAGACAACACCTTTGTCTAGCCACATCTGTCAATACCTGCTCACAGCCTGCCTATTGCTCATATTCAGGGATTTTTATATTAGGTTATTGTTGACCAGCGTTTCACGTAAGCGAGAACAGTACTGTTACCGAAGTGCCCGTGAACAAGAGACTGGTACAAGCAGCAGGTAGGGACCGCTTAAGCTTTAAATCCACTAAATGAGGGAGACGCCACAACCTATCACATATTCAGGGATTTTTATATTAGGTTATTGTTGACCAGCGTTTCACGTAAGCGAGAACAGTACCGAAGTGCCCGTGAACAAGAGACTGGTACAAGCAGCAGATAGGGACCGCTTATGCTTTAACTCCACTAAATGAGGGAGACGCCACAACCTATCACATCTGCTTCCCATCTGCTATCTTTAGAACCAGTTGTTTATCTAGTGTACAGTTCCCTTATCATCTTTATCTCTGCCTAATTTTGAAATTACGAGTGGTAAGGTTACTGTGTTGTTGTATTCAAAACAGAGTGTTTAGTTCAGCAATATGTGGCTGGCAAGTTTCCCTGTAGTGGCCGGTCCAGGTATAAGAGCCTGTGCTGGGCAGCAAGCTCCAGTTATTGTAGCGAGCTGTGAAAGGAGGCAGGGAACCGCTTGGCTGGCCGCAGAGGGGGAGCGCGGGCGCCATCGCGCGCTTAAGGAAGTGAAGAAGTGTGGCTCAAACCGACCATGCTAAAAACTGAAGCTCATAGTATTCACTGGAAATACTAAAACTACTTCCAGATACGCTACGAAATAACTAAAAGCCAGCGTAGGAATCAACAATAGTCACAGCAGTTCACTAAAGTCATTACTAGATGTAAAACTCGTTACTAACACATTTATTAACATCTCTATCATAAACTGTGTATAAAGTCAATAACAAATGATACAAATTGCAATACAGACGTAAGACAAACAGTTGGAAAAGTCAGATGACAGCCTGAGAAATCTATGTATAGTACGGATGCATGGTGTCCGGGACGTGCAGTGGTTAAAGCAACTTTCTAGTAAACAAGAGATCCCGGATTCGTGTTCCAGTCTGGCGCATATTTTGCATTAATTCCTTCTACACTACTAGCCACTAAAATTGCTACACCACGAAGATGACGAGCTACAGCGGGTCGGTGTGGCAGAACGGTTCTAGGCGCTACAGTCTGGAACCGCGCGACCGCTATGGTCGCAGGTTCGAATCCTGTCTCGGGCGTGGATGTGTTTGATGTCCTTAGGTTAGTTAGGTTTACGTAGTTCTATGTTCTAGGAGACTGATGACTTCAGAAGTTAAGACCCATAGTGCCCAGAGCCATTTGAACCTTTTGACGTACTATAGAAGCGAAATTTAACCGACAGGAAGAAGAAGATGCTGTGATATGCAAATGATTAGCTTTTCAGAGCATTCACACAAGGTTGGCGCCGGAGGCAACATAAACGTGATTACACGAGGAACGTTTCCAACCGATTTCTCATACACAAACAGCATTTGACCACCGTTGCCTAGCGAAACGTTGTTGTGATGCCTCGTGTAAGGAGGAGAGATGCGTACCATCACGTTTCCGACTTTGATAAAGGTCGGACTGTAGCCTGTCGCGATTGCGGTTTATCGTATCGCCACTTTGCTGCTCGCGCTGGTAGAGACACATTGGCTGTTAGCAGAATATGGAATCGGTGGGTTCAGGAGGGTAATGCGGAACGCCGTGCTGGATCCCAACGGCCTCGTATCACTAGCAGTCGAGATGACAGGCGTCTTATCCGCATGGCTGTAACGGATCGTGTAGCCACGTCTCGATCCCTGAATCAACAGATGGGGACGTTTGCAAGACAACAACCATCTGCACGAACAGTTCGACGACGTTTGCAGCAGCATCGATTATCAGCTCGGATACCATGGCTGCGGTTACCCTTGACGGTGCATCGCAGATGCGATGGTGTACTCAACGACGAACCTAAGTGCAAGAATAACAAACCGTCATTTTCTTCGGATGAATCCAGGTTCTGTTTACAGCATCATGATGGTCGAATCTGTGTTTGGCGACATCGCGGTGAACACACATTGGAAGCGTGTATTCGTCATCGCCATACTGGCTTATCACCCGGCGTGTTGGAATGCGGTGCCATTGGTTACACGTCTCTGTCACCTCTTGTTCGCATTTACGCCACTTTGAACCGTGGACGTTACATTTCAGATGTGTTACGATCCGTAGCTCTACCCTTCATTCGATCCCTGCGAAACCCTACATTTCAGCACGATAATACACGACCGCATGTTGCATGTCCTGTACGGGCGTTTCTGGATACAGAAAATGTTCGACTGCTTACCTGGCCAGCACATTCTGCAGATCTCTCACCAATTGAAGACGTCTGGTCAATGGTGGCCGAGCAACTGTCTCGTCACAATACGCTAGTCACTACTGTTGATGAACTGTGGTATCGTGCTGAAGCTGCATTGGCAGCTGTACCTGAACACGCCATCCTAGCTCTGACTCAATGCCCAGGCGTATCAAGGCCTTTATTACGGCCAGAGGTGGTTGTTCTGGGTTCTGATTTCTCAGGATCTATGCACCCAAATTGCGTGAAAATGTAATCACATGTCAGTTCTAGTATAATATACTTGTCCAATGAACACCCGTTTATCATCTGAATTTCTTCTTGGTGTAGCAATTTTAATGGCCAATAGTGTATTTCATTTCACTCACTTTCAGCTGCATCATCATATTTATTAGTTCGCAAGTCAATTTCTGTTTTCTCAACATGTTCTACTTGTACAGTGATGAATAAGGTATCGCTCAAAAGGTTTCTCAACCGTCTTCTGACTCTCCATACCGATTTTGCCCTGAGACATCATATTCGAGAAAATTATATTGTAGAAGAGACTTAACTGTCACAGGTAAAAGAGTATCGTAGGCGCCCAACTCCATACCTACATCTTACGGAGCTAACTTATTAATCACCAATAGGAGACTCCCTTTTCATATAATCTTATTGCAAATACTGTTTTATTTTGTAAGTAATTATTAACTGAATAATTTGTATACAGCATTGTCACTGATAATAACAGTGACCAATGCGGTTGACCATTACCTACGGCCGCCGTAAAAGTTGGCCTTCCTGAACGAATATACTTCCCGTAACGACAAATATATTTGTCGTTGTGGCCTTGAATTGTCATTCACCTATTGCTACTGTGGACTAACATCCTTAGTGTAATTGAAAATATTTGTCGAGTTACAGTTATAGATTGTGTGTCCCTTCTAACAGTCCTAAGTCTCTGCCCGCCGTACAAGCCGGAACAAACAATTCGAGTGCAAAAATACATATTTGAACACATGGAAATTTATATACAAATATGTGTAATTAATTTAGGAATATTATTTCGTGTCGTTCGGTCTTTTCTCTTGATTCCCATTCCAAAAGCCTTGCTGCAGTGGTGACACCCGTTGCAGTCATGAGTCAGATCTCCGAACTTTAGCGCTCTCGGGCTAGGCTAGCACTCTGATGGGAGACCTTCTGGGTCTGATGGTAACTGTTGGCAAGCGAAGGCCCTCAGCCGTTGTGAGGGAAATTGAGGAGCTACTTCACAGAGAAGTAGTGTCTGCAGTCTTGTAAAGTGACAACGACCAGGAGAGTGGCGTGCTCATCACATGTCTCTTCTTCATATCGGCATTCAGTAACGTCTATGAGCGGAGGATGAAGCGGCGATCGATCGGTAACGCTGGCCCTTCGGAGACTGTTCTGTAGGAGTTTCCTTTTCTCTTCTTTCTCGCAGCCACTCTTATTCCAAATACTGTCGTTATGTAAACTATAAAAGTTCGGACGTATTGCGTGAGTACCCTAGTCTCATGTGTTGTTGAACAAGTACACGAACAGTTGCCAATACTTTATTGAGTAATTCATAGCAAAATCGTTAGAGAAATATTTCTGCGCAAGTATACAAATGATTACCGTCAGTCCGAGTGATATGTCTCATTGTTCCATTATTTTGATGGTATCTTGTAACATTGTGATTTGAACAACGTAGGACTGCAGCGCGAAGTTGAATGAGCTCATTTGATTAAATAGCTGGAATTATGTTTGCCGTGTGTAATATTGAAGTGAAGCCCGTTTTTCAGCTTCGTATTAAATTTTCAACTGCAGTATCTGACTAAAAATCAAATAAAAATTTGTGTAATAGATGTCTGAAATGGATAAATAGTGTCATGTAGGTAATTTTACGAATGATGGTCCAGTTTTAAGTTATCACTCTGGGCAAAGAAGTTGGTAATAGGACCAAACTTTTAACAGGTGGATAGAACATGATTCGTGGTCACTGGTTTTCATTCCTTAGTCGGTGAAGTTGGTTTCGGCAAGAACTGCGCTATCAGAGAACCACTTGAGGCTGAGTGTTTCTCAGGACTTACAAATATTACGATATTGCACCAGTTCAGGTGGGACTAATAAGCTTTTACTTCGTAATTGGGAAGTGTGCGTGCGTGCCAAAGCATTTGGCTAGTAATGTGAAAGAAAGCAATTTTACGATTCCGATTACAGTCGCTATTACTTTTCTAAATCAAAACACGAACAAATCGGTGCAAATTAATTTTTTACGTGTGAGATTCCAATTAAATTAAAACTCACCTTACTGTCTGTACATTATATTGTACAGAGTGACAATTATTGTACTATATTAAGAAAACTTAAATTAATTACAAACTACGACTTGCACACATTTTATTCAACATGTAAACGTCACTACAGATATTTGGACTTAGGTTACGACATGTTCTACGAGGGCAGTTCAATAAGTAATGCAACACATTTTTTTTCTGAAACAGGGGTTGTTTTATTCAGCATTGAAATACACCAGGTTATTCCCCAATCTTTTAGCTACACAACACTATTTTTCAACGTAATCTCCATTCAATGCTACGGCCTTACGCTACCTTGAAATGAGGGCCTGTATGCCTGCGCGGTACCATTCCACTGGTCGATGTCGGAGCCAACGTCGTACGCATCAATAACTTCTTCACCATCTGTGTAGTGCCTCCCACGGATTGCGTCCTTCATTGGGCCAAACATATGGAAATCCGACGGTGCGAGATCGGGGCTGTAGGGTGCATGAGGAAGAACAGTCCACTGAAGTTTTGTGAGCTCCTCTCGGGTGCGAAGACTTGTGTGAGGTCTTGCGTTGTCGTGAAGAAGGAGAAGTTCGTTCAGATTTTTGTGCCTCGGAACACGCTGAAGTCGTTTCTTCAATTTCTGAAGAGTAGCACAATACACTTCAGAGTTGATCGTTTGACCATGGGGAAGGACATCGAACAGAATAACCCCTTCAGCGTCCCAGAAGACTGTAACCATGACTTTACCGGCTTTAACTTTCTCTTGGTAGGGGAGTGGGTGTGGCGCCACTCCATTGGTTGCCGTTTCGTTTCAGGTTAGAAGTGATGAACCCATGTTTCATCGCCTGTAACAATCTTTGACAAGAAATTGTCACCCTCAGCCACATGACGAGCAAGCAATTCCTCACAGATGGTTCTCCTTTGCTCTTTATGGTGTTCGGTTAGACAACGAGGGACCCAGCGGGAACAAACCTTTGAATATCCCAACTGGTGAACAATTGTGACAGCACTACCAACAGAGATGTCAAGTTGAGCACTGAGATGTTTGATGGTGATCTGTCGATCATCTCGAACGAGTGTGTTCGCACGCTCCGCCATTGCAGGAGTCACAGCTGTGCACGCCCAGCCCGCACGCGGGAGATCAGACAGTCTTGTTTGACCTTGCGGCGATGATGACACACGCTATGCCCAACGACTCACCGTGCTTTTGTCCACTGCCAGATCACCGTAGACATTCTGCAAGCGCCTATGAATATCTGAGATGTCCTGGTTTTCCGCCAAAAGAAACTCGATCACTGCCCGTTGTTTGCAACGCACATCCGTTACATACGCCATTTTAACAGCTCCGTACAGCGCTGCCACCTGTCGGAAGTCAATGAAACTATACGAGACGAAGCGGGAATGTTTGAAAATATTCCACAAGAAATTTCCGGTTTTTTCAGCCAAAATTGGACGAGAAAAAAAATGTGTTGCATTACTTATTGAACTGCCCTCGTATATGCCTGCCATACTTGGCCATGATGTGGCGCTGACGAATAGCGAACTCATGCATGACGCGCTGAAGTGTCGGAACATGGCTAATGTCGATGATCTCCTGAATGCATGTTTTCAGCCCAGCAATGGTTTTGGGACTATTTGTGTACGCCTATTCGTTAATGCAGCTCCACAAAAAGGAGTCGCATGTGTTGAGATCCGTAGAATATCGCTGCCAATCGAAGCCCATGCCAGTGGCAACTGAATACACCAGAAACACAATGCGGTCCCCAAACTGCTCCTCCAGAATATCAAATGCTCTCCTGCTTCAGTGGGGTCGAGCTCCATCTTGCATTAATCACATGCTGTCGAAATCAGGGTCACTTTGGATAACGGGGACGAAATTATTTTCCAAAACCTTCACGTTCCGCTTGGTATTCGCACTGCCATCAAGAAATATCGCACCAATTATTCCTTGACTGGACATTGCATACTACACAGTCACCCGCCATGAATGAAGAGACTTTTCGATCACGAAATGCGGATTCTGAGTCCCCCAAATGCGCCAATTGTGCTTGCTGAAGAATCCATCCAAATGAACGTGGGCCTCGTCACTGAACCAAACCATGCATTAGCATACTAATTCCGACCATGCCCCGCGACCAACCGTGCAGTTTTAACGTCATAACGAATACCGTTCAGAAGCTATGTCGACCTTATTTCATATAGTACAATTCTTCTCATCCTGTAAGTGAATAACGTTCTAGAAGAATACTCTGGAAAACTTTGTCACAAAGAAATCACGTACAATGACTAAGTGTTACGTAATGTGGATGTGCCTTCCTATAAAAACAAATTTACAGAATTTATATGAAAATGTTGCAAATAACAATTCTTTTTAATATTTTCTCGTAAATTCGTTTAGGCCCTAGAACAAAGTCGTACAACGCAACAGGTAACTTGGCTCGGTCCTGCCTGCACTGCAAGAATGATGAGCTGAATGGTGGCCCTGAATAATCCACTGCGCGGCATTTTTCATTCTCATCTTATCAGTTTCAGGCTGCATCAGCAAATTAAGCTCTTGTTCCTCATTTGAAAAATATAATTCACTGTCCATGAAATGACAGTACAGTTTCAGCCCAATACTTGTAAATGAACAGGAAAGTGTTTTGCAATTATACAGGGTGTTACAAAAAGGTAAGGCCAAACTTTCAGGGAAAATTCCTCACTCACAAATAAAGAAAAGATGTTATGTGGACATGTGTCCGGAACCGCTTAATTTCCATGTTAGAGCTCATTTTAGTTTCGTCAGTATGTACTGAACTTCCTCGATTCACCGCCAGTTGGCCCAATTGAAGGAAGGTAATGCTGACTTCGGTGCTTGTATTGACATGCGACTCATTGCTCTACAGCACTAGCATCAAGTACATCAGAACGTAGCATCAACAGGTTAGTGTTCATCACAAACGTGGTTTTGCAGTCAGTGCAATGTTTACAAATGCGGAGTTGGCAGATGCCCATTTGATATATGGATTAGCTCGGGGAAATAGCCGTGGCGCGGTACGTTAGTACCGAGACAGATTTCCAGAATGAAGGTGTCCCAACAGGAGGACGTTCGAAGCAATTAATCGGCGTCTTAGGGAGCACGGAACATTCCAGCCTATGACTCGCGACTGGGGAAGACCTAGAACGACGAGGACACCTGCAATGGACGAGGCAATTCTTCGTGCAGTTGACGATAACCCTAATGTCAGCGTCAGAGAAGTTGCTGCTGTACAAGGTAACGTTGACCACGTCACTGTATGGAGAGTGCTACGGGAGATCCAGTTGTTTCCATACCATGTACAGCGTGTGCAGGCACTATCAGCAGCTGATTGACCTACACGGGTACACTTCTGCGAATGGTTCATCCAACAATGTGTCAATCCTCATTTCAGTGCAAATGTTCTCTTTACGGATGAGGCTTCATTCCAACGTGATCAAATTGTAAATTTTCACAATCAACACGTGTGGGCTGACGAGAATCCGCACGCAATTGCGCAATCACGTCATCAACACAGATTTTGTGTGAACGTTTGTGCAGGCATTGTTGGTGATGTCTTGATTGGGCCCCTTGTTATTCCAACTAGGCTCAATTGAGCACGTTATCATGATTTCATACGGGATACTCTACCTGTGCTGCTAGAACATTTGCCTTTACAAGTACGACACAACATGTGGTTCATGCACGATAGAGCTCCTGCACATTTCAGTCGAAGTGTTCGTACGCTTCTCAACAACAGATTCGGTGACCAATGGATTGGTAGAGACGGACCAATCCCATGGCCTCCACGCTCTCCTGACCTCAACCCTCTTGACTTTCATTTATGTGGCATTTGAAAGCTCTTGTTTACACAACCCCAGTACCAAACGTAGAGACTCTTCGTGCTCGTATTGTGGACGGCTGTGATACAATACGCCATTCTCCAGGGCTGCATCAACCCATCAGGGATTCCATGCGACGGAGGGTGGATGCATGTATCCTGGCTAACGGAGGACATTTTGAACATTTCCTGTAACAAAGTGTTTGAAGTCACCCTGGTACGTTCTGTTGCTGTGTGTTTCCATTCCATGATTAATGTGATTTGAAGAGAAGTAATAAAATGAGCTCTTAACATGGAAAGTAAGCGTTTCTGGACACATGTCCACATAACATATTTTCTTTCTTTGTGTGTGAGGAATGTTTCCTGAAAGTTTGGCCGTACCTTTTTTAACACCCTGTATAGAATCCCGTAAATGAGGCAGAAATGACTCCCATTAACAAAAATTATTACTTCTCCTTAGCACTGTCACATACCATAATATTACTTTTGCATACGATCTTCAAATTATGTAACATTTAATCTTTGTCCGTTAAAATGGAATAGTTTGAAATAACAGTGGAGTGAGGAAACTAATAATACTTCCTGGATACTAGTACTTAAATATTATTAAACACAATGAAAAATTTTACATTACAATTTAATCCTCGCCTCCTCAAAATTTTAAACTGCGTTCGAACAGGCAATGAAAGCCCAATGGTACCGACCGGTCGCCGTGTCATCCTCAGACCACATGTGACAGTGGATTCGGATATGGAGCGGCATGTTGTCTGCACACCGCTCCCCCGGCGTATGTCAGTTTATGAGACCTTACTTGCCTCCATAATAGAACATTTTTAGCTAGCAATGGAGGGACTTTGATAATTAGTATACAGTGCACATGACTGACAATTGACTCTGGAAACCAACACGTAGATACACTCCAATAATGACTAGGCTGGTGCTACCATTTCTCAAAGTGAGCTGATTCTCTACAAAATCGCCTAAAACATCATCCTTCACCCTCAATCACACCTAATGGAGCATCTGTTTGAAGACACCGCCCGGAATGAATTTAGTCTGCTCTGAACAAATTAACAGTAAAGATTAAGCCTTTCTTTGTAGCCCACATTAGTCATGATTTGATGATATTCTAAATGTTTTTCCATTCATATTCTTTACAGGTTTATTGGAATATTTGTTTAGTTCACCGATTCGTGTATACTAAAATTAATGTGCCTCATGAGAAACCCATGCTTCTGGAAGTGCCTGAGGCAACAGTGCATGAGTGAATTCCACTTGTACAGATGAGCCCTATAGAAATTTAAGGTCGTGTACTCGCCCTCTGTTGGTCAGGTAACAGTGAATTCTTCCTAAAACACGATTAAAGTTCCTTCACTAAATTGATACTGGCTCCCGGTCCCGCTGCACAGTCACACAAACATCTTTCAAGATCAGATTAAACTATATTGTTCCATAGACCTTTTCAAGTCTGAAACAGCTACGATGTATATATGCAGACTGATCCCCCCAAATGAAAATTTGGGCTGAGGCAAGGATTCGAACCCGAGTCTCCTGCTCACAACGCAGATACACAGATCACTACACCACCCTGGCACAGTAGCTTTACACAACTGCACGGACTAACCTTGCACGCCTCTTAGGCTTAGTCTGAGCAAGGTTCGAACACCGGCCTTCGTGCACATTCTCTTTTGTCACTTCAGTCAGCATATATACATTTTACAATAGCTTCAGAGGAATACGCCAGTCAATTCCCATTCGGTAAAATTAATAGACACTCCACTCGTAATTTCTGGCATTATTTCTCCTTCCATCGTTGGACATCTCATTCTCCGCTTCCTTTCCTCACTCATAATTGAACCTCTCCAATGTTTTCCTCAAATTTTCTTTCGAACCTCCCGGGTGCATCCCCCCAGTGTGTTACTCATGACGTTGGGCTACCGTCGACACCGTCGTATTTACTGCGGGATATTCATTTTCTGAGCTTGTCTAGACGTCGAGAGCAAGATTTCGCCAGCCGGCGTGGATTTCAGCAGCTACGCCGGCGTACCGTACCACCACCACCGCGGCCCGGGAGGTTGCTAGCGAACGCTCCATTAACTGTTGCGGGGTCACCGTGCAGCTCCTAGAGGCAACCGCGGTTGTTTATTTTTTAAATGGCTTCGTATCCCATTACGGTAAAGCCAACGCAGCGGCGCAAAGGAGCCTCCCGCTGCCTCCCAGATTCTGCTTACATTCCATTAACTCCGCTGCTCGTAATATACTTAACCTTTCACAAATATAGCGCCTAATAACGAGCGGAAAAATATTTGCGGAGCTACATGCGAGGCGAGTGTGCGCCTGTGTGCCGATTAATCACGCGCTTAATATTCAGAGCCCTCAACTTGGTCGTCGCTCCTCGAACGCTAACAAAAGTTGGATGGAACTGCGAGCGAGGGGAGTTAATGCGTTGCTCGTCTAATTACATTCCGCGGGCTCTGCTCTCTGATTCTTTGTGCCACGCATCACAAGAGCGCCGCTACAAACGGCAATGACTGTTTACAGTGCGCACAGTATGCCCGCCACTAGCAGAGTCGGTCTGCTTTACATAAAAGTCAGACTCTCTAGACGCAAGTAAGTCTGCATCTGTAGTATTAAAGCGTGGGTGAAAGACGGTTATTGTGCATATTACCAGCGACAAGAGGGCTTTATTCATCTTTGATATTGTTTATGTGAGGGCATTTTTGAAGCTATCTCTTCATCGTATTTGTAAATTTACAAAATAATTACGCCTCGGATGTTACTTCCGTTGCTGCAAAGTAATTATGCACCGCTTGCGGAGACTAAATTTTATTCCTATTTAGTGCTTCAGAGAATTTTTAAACTGGATCGTTGTACGTTCTGCAGTTGAGACAGTATGCTCAAGTTTAAAACTTTTAGAAGTAGCAGCAGGTATGTAACACTGCACTTAAAGCTCCTCTCTCTTTTCGCACACAGTTTCTGAACACTGCTAGTGATATTCCGAATATATTTAAGAACTTTATCTTCATATTACTCATTCGTAATTTATTTGTGTTCTTTGTTAGTTCTGCAAGCGAATTTTACATACGTACTTAAGAATAAGAAACAAAGATCTGTAAACCCCGGAAAAGTCTTATGAAAGGCATGGAAGGGTCTGAAACTTCACATTTGCATTTTTTCCATTCTCTTAATAATTTACGTGTAACTGAAGAACAAAAACGTTTGCGAGGGAATGATGCTTTCCTTGTGGTATTTATTTTTGTAAATGGTAAATATTTACACGAGCACTATGTCTTACGACGTCCATCATCTGGAAAATAAACATTAAGATATATTACGTGAAGTTGTTGTCTAGTCTGGGTGTATGAGAGTTTTTCGACGGGAATCTGACTGTTCTGAGACAATAAATAACGTACAATTTATGTTTTGGCCAACAAGCAGTACAGATTACCTGGCGGTAGCAATCAGTTCAGGAAGAAAAAAAAATCGTCATTGATGCAGAACAACTGGTCATTAATACGTCGTACTGACTCTTTATAAACTGTACTTACTTTATTACTTTCTACAATCTCGAAAAGTTGTTGCAAATATTATTATTGATTAAGAACCGTTTTTGGGTCAGACAAAGCGACTTTAACTGTTTCCGAAAGTTCGTTATTTTTTCTGTGAGCAGTTAGTTTTATCTACAAAACAACAAATTACATTCTGCTCAAGTCAATCTACGTAGGATGTTTCTGGATACTATGTTACTTTAAATATAGAGTACTGATCATATTTACATTCTTATCTCATTTCTTTTAGAAACAATGTAGATTACAATCTTCCAAACAAATAGTACAATAACCTGTTAAGCAACACATACCACCACCTTCAAGATAAGAAACATAATACTCACTACAGAGTGAATATTTAACATCGTTATTGAAGGGAAAATCAAACATTTTCCTTTCGAAGGCCGCACTAGCTTCTTCCCTAAACGTCGCTGCTTATATAGCCGCATCGGAGTCGTTTTAGATCGCATATATGCTGCAGCAACGATCTCAGACGTAAACTTTTTCGTCCCTCCATAATACCTGGTGGATATATTTTTAAGGGCATCCACCCACAGAGGCACAGTCTGGAATGTAACTATCGTATGGTAGTGAAACTCGGTAGATATTCTAATACGTTAGTACGGAATCGACTTGCGCTCACTGAAGACAAATCACATAATTTTTATTAATCACACTCATAGATTTCGCTGGTTGGTGCCAAATACATAATATATAAATAATACGGAGTTCTTTAAACATGTAGGTGACTAGTTTTACTTTCTCCCAGCGGTTAGCTTTACGTAAACATCCTACCATCTGTTGAACTACAATGGGTCTCGGTCACTGCACTTTTCACAGTGAATCCCAATGCATGACGACTTTGTTGTTGTTGTTTTTGTGGTCTTCAGTCCTGAGACTGGTTTGATGCAGCTCTCCATGCTACTCTATCCTGTGCAAGCTTCTTCATCTCCCAGTACCTACTGCAACCTACAACCTTCTGAATCTGCTTAGTGTATTCGTCTCTTGGTCTCCCTCTACGATTTTTACCCTCCACGCTGCCCTCCAATGCTAAATTTGTGATCCCTTGATGCCTCAAAACATGTCCTACCAACCGATCCCTTCTTCTAGTCAAGTTGTGCCACAAACTTCTCTTCTCCCCAATCCTATTCAATACCTCCTCATTAGTTACGTGATCTACCCACCTTATCTTCAGCATTCTTCTGTAGCATCACATTTCGAAAGCTTCTATTCTCTTCTTGTCCAAACTGGTTATCGTCCATGTTTCACTTCCATTCATGGCTACACTCCATACAAATACTTTCAGAAACGACTTCCTGACACTTAAATCTATACTCGATGTTAACAAATTTCTCTTCTTCAGAAACGATTTCCTTCCCATTGCCAGTCTACATTTTATATCCTCTCTACTTTGACCATCATCAGTTATTTTACTCCCTAAATAGCAAAACTCCTTTACTACTTTAAGTGTCTCATTTCCTAATCTAATTCCCTCAGCATCACCCGATTTAATTTGACTACATTCCATTATCCTTGTTTTGCTTTTGTTGATGTTCATCTTATATCCTCCTTTCAAGACACTGTTCATTCCGTTCAACTGCTCTTCCAAGTCCTTTGCTGTCTCTGACAGAATTACAATGTCATCGGTGAACCTCAAAGTTTTTACTTCTTCTCTATGAATTTTAATACCTATCGGGGAGAGGCTACAACCCTGTCTCACTCCATTCCCAACCACTGCTTCCCTTTCATGTCCCTCGACTCTTATAACTGCCCTCTGGTTTCTGTGCAAATTGTAAATAGCCTTTCGCTCCCTGTATTTTACCCCTGCCACCTTCAGAATTTGAAAGACAGTATTCCAGTTAACATTATCAAAAGCTTTCTCTAAGTCTACAAATGCCAGAGACGTAGGTTTGCCTTTTCTTAATCTTTCTTCTAAGATAAGTCGTAAGGTTAGTATTGCCTCAAGTGTCCCAACATTTCTATGGAATCCAAACTGATCTTCCCCGAAGTCCGCTTCTACCAGTTTTTCCATTCGTCTGTAAAGAATTCGCGTTAGTATTTTGCAGCTGTGACTTATTAAACTGATAGTTCGGTAATTTTCACATCAGTCAACACTTGCTTTCTTTGGGATTGGAATTATTATATTCTTCTTGAAGTCTGAGGGTATTTCGCCTGTAGAGTTTTGTCATGACTGGCTCTCCCAAGGCCATCAGTAGTTCTAATGGAATGTTGTCTACTCCCGGCGCAACGTAATTGTTAGACTTTGCAGCTCGTTCGGTCATAGGCGGGATAATCAGTGTTTAAGGAAATAAACAGAATACATAAGACAGTGTAGTTTTATCACATTGATTACGTTTGGTGAAAGTCAAATAAACAGATAGGTACAAATAAATTACTTTCTGTCCTAGTTTTATACGCCATATCACTTGCCAGCCCATGCACTGTATGCAAAGACACTTGCGCTGAAACATTCGAGACACCGTAACTACGAAGGAAGATTAAAGTTCGACATGCTGTCGACATATGGGTCATTACAGAATGTGCACTAGTTTGGAATGTTTTCACAATGGGGAAGGAGATCAGCTGCGCTGTTTCAAAGGGACCACAACGACATTTGCCCGGAGTGATTTCCCTAAATCATGGAAAACCTAAATCCGGATGACCGTGCGCATATTTCACCCGTCGTCCTCCCGAATGCGAGCCCATTGTGGTAACCACTGCGCACCTCGCCCTATTAGACACCATAAGAAATAGCAAAATGTGATAGATATTTGTCCCTCACACGGAGAACGTGAAGACACTACACTGTCGAACGGTATCGTGCAATGTATTTCATTAATGTACAGAGATTTAACTGCGATTGTGGCTTTTGCCAGATCCAAACTTAAGGGAAAACTGGACACTCTCTAGGACTGTGTTTAGCGACACCAGGGTATAACATGTGAATACTGAAGGGTTGTAGTGTTAGTGATTCATCTGTCATGGCCATTGGCGGCCAGATGGCGTTAAGCAGGGCCGCCTGTAAAACCTGTGATTTGACTCTGCAGGCAGCAACTGTACTGATTTCAGAGGTGAAAAGTTTTTGCAACATTCATTTTAAGAAATGATTATGTCCCAACAACTATTACGCGCTTGTGAGGTAGCCGGCCGGAGTGGCCGAGCGGTTCTAAGCGCGACAGTCTGGAACCGCGCAACCGCTACGGTCGCAGGTTCGAATCCTGCCTCGGTCATGGATGTGTGTGGTGTCCTTAGGTTAGTTAGGTTTAAAAAGTTCTAGGGGGCTGATGACCTCATCAGTTCAGTCCTATAGTGCTCAGAGCGATTTGAACCATTTTGAACTTGTGAGCTTCAGCCATTTGAATGGGGTTGCATTGTCGATCTGAGGGAAGATGAATAGAAGTATTGTCGGAGTACTGCACACGTTAGGCACAGTTTATCGGTGACACTTATATGGTCTGTAGAACATTCCCTAGCATTTAGACCAGGTTCTGGATGTCCTCATCGCACAGGCGCACTTCGAGATAAACGCACTGTGCGAGCAGCGTTGCCCTACAGAATATAAACTAGGAACGCAATCCGAGTGCATACTGCACCTGCTGTATCATCAGGGGCAACTGGAAATCGTCTACTACCTGCAGGAATAAGATCACGTGCACCTCTAGCCTGACCACCAGTGACACATGAGAACTCTGGTAACGTGAAAACTTTGACTGAAGAGTAGAATCGCGTGGTCCTGTCTTCAATGATGAGAGTATGTTCTGTCTGTAAGAATGTGTTGGACGTACACAAAAGTGATGCAGATCTGGTGTTTTGCCTATTCCAGGCAGCAATCGCCTATGACACACAGGTCCCATAGATTTTTCGTGCTGTGGGGACATTCGTTAAAACTTGCCTTCACATTTGGTGTTCCTGCTGGGTAAAGTAACCATACTGTTCATGCTGTCATCCAGGTGATACTGATGTTTTTTGGATGGTAGGTTGACGTGCTTCTTCAGCAGGACAATGCACGGCCACATACGGCTGCCTTGAGGCAAGGTGCTCTTTGTGCTGCACAACTGCCCTCGCCAGCACAATCACTACATCTATCGCCAATTGGCCACGTACGGGATATGATCAAGTGAGAACTTACTTGTTCTCCAGGATCTGCCAGAACCATTGCCGAATTGAATTAGTATAAAAGATTGAGAGCACTTAGTGACTTGCAACAAACGTAGAACGTAATACAATACGACGGAATATTTTCTCGCTGATGATTCGCATAAAATGACGGAAGGTGGAAAGTTTATCGATTGCTACATTTTCGGTATTCATATAGTAAAACGGCTACATGAATCGCTACGTTTTAATTTCTTATTTCTTTACTGCTACAAATATTCGTACCACACTTTGTAGACAGTAAACAAATCTCTCGCAGAATGTACCAACAAAAATGTATCACTTTATGATACATAGTTTAGGAGATATGACGTGAGATACTGACATGCGTGGAAGACTTAATATTTCCTTACGAATGATTCCAAGCGCAACACATTTCGCGGACAGTATCCACATATGTCGCTCTATGTACCTACATAAATATATCGTTATACGACTCGTAGTTTAGAATATATGGCGTCAAATACTGAGAAGTGTGAAATACTGTGATATCAGGTGTGACGTTTTACTTTAATATTTTTCTACTACTAACTCATTCGCAACACATTTCGCATACGGTGTTCACATATGCTGTTGAATCTATGTAGAAAAACAAACCATTATGCGACACACGGTTCACGACATATGATGTCATAAAATCTAAGATACGTGAAAATGTAGCTGTTGGGTGAAATTCGCTAGAGATGAAATATATGTACAAATACGTGTGAAATACTTCAAATGTTTGTGAAATATATTAGAAAACCTGAGTACGTGGGCAGAGTCATGGGTAAAAGCTCATCCTGTTCCCCTGGTACGATTTCAACCAAGTACAGTGAATACATTACTTACAGTCTGGAAAAACTTACTGTGGGTGTATGAACCTCCTGTTATCATGATAGAAGGGAAGGGAGGCAGGAGGATATGGACAGATAGCGAAAGTGAAGAACGACTCGGATATAGATGAGGGGAGGAGGAGATAGACTGAGAGAGGTGGTGAACAGATGAAGAGAGAGTGGGAAAAGGGAAATAAGCAGACAGAGAAGTGGGATGTGATGAGAGACAGGGGAAGGAAGAGGTAGGCAGAGAGAGAGGATGGAGGATATGAAGAGAGCGCGAAAGAGCTAATGGACAGAGGTGGGAGGAGAAGATCGACAGAGAGAGAGAGAGAGAGAGAGAGAGAGAAAGAGAGAGAGAGAAAGAAAGAGATAGGTGGGTCGAGAGTGGAGGGTGGCGGAGGTGGGCAAACTGAGGTGGACGGAGAAGATAGGTTAACAGAACGCTGGAGTAAACGCCTGGTACTTAGCTAGTAGAATTATAAATGGAGACTGGCTTGCAGGACGTTATTGGTAACCGCTACGTGTAGTGAATCGAGGCGCACAGTGAACCTGTGTGCCAGCACGACCACGCTGGTAATGGTGCTATACAGTCATCAAACGTATAGCGAATGCTGTTTGCTGGCTGCACGAAGAGCGAGTGCCTGCTCCTCAATGAGATTCCGTAAGAGGCAGTCGTTCCGTGGCGCAAGCAAACACTGTGGGGAGGAAGCAGCGGCCTGCGGCGTGGGTGATGTCCCCACCCAGCCGGTCGATGTTTCGGGACGCCTCAATGGGGTTGAAACGCAGTAGTAGGCCCCTGGAAATTGATAATTGATAGTGATGTTGTTGTTGTTTGTTTATGACTCTTAATGCTGTAATTATTAACGCCATTACAATCACTCATTGAGGTAAATGCGCTACCAATATCATTTTCTCCGTCTGCCACTACTTGTCACATTAGGACACTGGTTACCCTCGGGCAGAGAACACCTAAATGTGTTCACATATCTTGGATCTTAACGTGATAAATCAAGTGGCTCTCCATTTTGGATCCCAAATTCAAGATTTTTTATCAATTAAACAACAACAAAAACCGACTTTAGACCTTTATTGTGAACCTTTATGAAGGTACTATATATCTTTCTTAAGTAAAAAACTTACCCCTTGAGGACACTACGCTACATCGACGTGAGGTTTCTGCGGAGTGCAAGGGCGGTTGGTGTGAGCCCTGGGGGCCACTATTTTCAACCTAGAACAAAATTTCAAGCGTGCATTCAAACTGAAGACTTTGTCTAATGTAGTAGGGATGTTTAGGGTTACTTAAAAAAGACTGGAACTCCGAAATAAAAGCCAATGTTTGTGACAAAAAATTCTTATAAAAAAGTAAAACGAATATCGAAATTGAATGGTATCGAACAAACCCTACCTACCGACAAGTTCCCAAAAGCTATGATGTAATTTCGTGTGAAACCCAGCTCGCGCTATTCGTCCACGAGACTCAGAGCGCCATAGACACGGGTTCACAGGTAGATGCCGTGTTTCTTGACTTCCGCAAGGCGTTAGATACAGTTTCCCACAGTCGTTTAATGAACAAAGTAAGAGCATGTGGACTCTCAGACCAATTGTGTGATTGGATTGAAGAGTTCCTAGATAACAGAACGCAGCATGTCATTCTCAATGGAGAGAAGTCTTCCGAAGTAAGAGTGATTTCAGGAGTGCCGCAGGGGAATGTCGTAGGAGCGTTGCTATTCACAATATACTAGATGACCTTGTGGATGACATCAGAACTTCACTGAGGCTTTTTGTGGACGATGCTGTGGTATATCGAGAGGTTGTAACAATGGAAAATTGTACTGAAATGCAGGAGGATCTGCAGCGAATTGACGCATGGTGCAGGAAATGGCAACTGAATCTCAATGTAGACAAGTGTTATGTGCTGCGAATACATAGAAAGAAAGATCCCTTATCATTTAGCTACAATATAGCAAGTCAGCAACTGTAAGCAGTTAATTCGATAAATTATCTTGGAGTACGCATTAGGAGTGATTTAAAATGGAATGATCATATAAAGTTGATCGTCGGTAAAGCAGATGCCAGACTGAGATTCATTGGAAGAATCCTAACGAAATGCAATCCGAAAACAAAGGAAGTAGGTTAAAGTACGCTTGTTCGCCCACTGCTTGAATACTGCTCAGCAGTGTGGGATCCGTACCAGATAGGGTTGACAGAAGAGATAGAGAAGATCCAACGGAGAGCAGCGCGCTTCTTTACAGGATCATTTGGTAATCGCGAAAGCGTTACGGAGATGATAGATAAACTCCAGTGAAAGACTCTGCAGGAGAGATGCCCAGTAGGTCGGTACGGGCTTTTGTTGAAGTTTCGAGAACATACCTTCACCAAGGAGTCGAGCAGTATATTGCTCCCTCCTACGTACATCTCGCGAAGAGACCATGAGGATAAAATCATAGAGATTAGAGCCCACACAGAGGCATACCGACAATCCTTCTTTCCACGAACAATACGATGTAATAGAAGGGAGAACCGATATAGCTACTCAAGGTACCCTCCGCCACACACCGTGAGGTGGGTTGTCGAGTATGGATGTAGATGTAGATGTATATATCATGAGTTCTAGCTCCCACCAACTTTAAAAATTTTGTATTGGAGAAACAAGCGTTTCAAGTTTGAACCTATTTTTTTGATACTGAACAAACCTTTAACCGTCAATGCCAGCACTTTTTGCGCAATTTGAATTTTTTCTTCGCCTATATCGCAACACTCACATTTTGATGAAATTATATCGAGAAACTGGCTTCCGTTTACCAATAGAGGTTTTTTGCACCACTGGAATTACTTTTAGAACCTTTTCTATCCATATAAATACGTTTATTTATCATTTTCAAGCACACAGGTTTTACTTCGTAAAAAAAAACAAAGTAAATGACATGTTAAGCAGACGTGAAACAAGCACGTGCCTTCATACTGCTTACGATAAGCGAATCATGTTACAAAGGGAAATCTTACTGACAGTAATAATTTAATTAATAGTAACGCTCTCTGTGGTACTATTCGAAACTAACAGGACTCTATTCCGTCATCACCTGTTATAAAGGATGGGACGAAGGAATAAGGTCCGGATAACAGAGTTCCAAGGTACAGAGAAATACAGCAGAGGAAAGGAAATAGAGTACTAACCTGACTACAGCGGGTGTTGAAAGTAACCCCTTTCACCTCTTGGCCCTTTTGGGCACTAGTTCGGAATGTTAATTGACAAATCCTGTCTCACACCATTTTGGGGCTAAGCATTGCTTGGCACTCTTTGCTGCAACTTTGACCGTTAAATTTCTCAACAAACAACTGACCACTCTGTTTCCACGCCTCTGATGTCACGTAACCTTCCACAAAGAATACACGCTGCTCCACTGTGAGTGCCATCATCCCCTTTGCACTGCTCCATTCACACGGACACAGCCAGCACTACGCTCTGTACCGGAATGGACCATATGGCGTGCGTACACGTGGTGTGCGCGTCACGGAGTGTGGTAACATGCACACACTCACGACCAAACGTATCTATTCGGCCGGGCCACTTTTACTTGTCCCAACTTCTAGTATTACATCGGTGACATTCGAGCGCTCAAGCGCGCTAAACTCCCGAACAGTAAATCACAGTTTTAATATATTTTATCACTTATGGCACACTTAATATGAATGAATCTTAAAAAATTCTCTAAGGCAGATTTCAAGCATATAACAAAATTCGGCTGTAAAATCATTTATACCCTGATTCATTCCCTCAACGTGGTCCTAAAATGTGAATACAGGATCAGAAACGTCACGAAGCTTCAGGTCCAGGTATTAAAATTATCCGATCAGTTACATGACGATTGGACGTTCTACGCGTTCTCTGCACACACTAATAATTTCTAATTCTGACCGAGAGTCAGACAAAACACAAAATCCCCAAAAAAAAGTGCCAAATTCGTCCTGTACTTCCTTAATAGCAGAGCTGTCAATAAACTGGCTTCTTCCTTAGGCCATGATATAAAGTACAATCATTTAAAATGAGCCGACTGTATAGTATACGCCACGGGCACCAGAAACTGCTGGATATTCATGCCTGAGGTAGAAGTTAGAGGTAATGGGGCAGTGCGTTAATGCAAGACGTATTAATCACACCTCGTCACGTAGAGTTACAGGAAGAAGTATGCCGTTGCCTAAAAGCTCTTTTATTGATCGCAGCTACTTGTTCATCAGTTTCGACCAGTCGTCGTCAAGCAGAGGCATTACAAATTTCAGTACTAACATTACACCACAGAAGGGTGCGGAGCATTGCATCACACTGTTTTGAGTATACCTACTTGGCTGTGGTGTCAGCAGCCTCATTCTCACGAATTACATGCTCCGGTATCCAGCAGAGTGATAGCTCACTTCCTCCCAGGACTTTTGAACTACAGAAGAACGGGCCTGATAGTGGGGACTACTTCATGAGATCGGTACAAAAGTTGGGTGGTCTGCATAACACACCAGGGATCATGTCATATCAGGAACATTAACCCTGATAACACCTCTATTAACTCTGAGCTTCCTAAACGGCGTAGCTTTCAGCATGAAATACTTTAAAATCGTTCGGGAACGTATTCGCAGCAAAGTCGTGAGAAATTATGAACCTGTTAAGACTTTCCCTTGTCTGGATTCGTCAGTAGTTACTTACTTAAAACCAAGGTCCTCATTTAAAAGATTAGAATCAATTGCTCCTAAATCCATATTCTTGAGCGAACGGTTTGTTGCTGCCAGCCAAGTGTAAAACCATCCTGAACTTCAATAACCATGGTGAAGCTTTGGTGGCAATCTCCCTCAGTTTTCTAATATGAGACACATCCAGCTCCATGAAATGCTGCTTTATTCGTACACAGAACTGATCTGTCGTTCGTTCGTAATTTCTGTCCCGTCATTCAAAGTAGCACAGATGTAACTTTCTGCAGTAAGGGCCAATGAAGCTGGAACTGAGTGAAGCTTGAGTGCTAGCTTGGCCACAAGAAGCTATGGGTAAGATGATGCTACTTCATATGTCTCTTCACATAGACTTTGCAAAGGACTTGTCTTGTAAGCGTATGGGACCAGTCGGAGCCCTTGTGGTATACTGAATCAAAATGTGTTAAATACACTCCTGGAAATGGAAAAAAGAACACATTGACACCGGTGTGTCAGACCCACCATACTTGCTCCGGACACTGCGAGAGGGCTGTACAAGCAATGATAACACGCACGGCGCAGCGGTCACACCAGGAACCGCGGTGTTGGCCGTCGAATGGCGCTAGCTGCGCAGCATTTGTGCACCGCCGCCGTCAGTGTCAGCCGGTTTGCCGTGGCATACGGAGCTCCATCGCAGTCTTTAACACTGGTAGCATGCCGCGACAGCGTGGACGTGAACCGTATGTGCAGTTGACGGACTTTGAGCGAGGGCGTATAGTGGGCATGCGGGAGGCTGGGTGGACGTACCACCGAATTGCTCAACACGTGGGGTGTGAGGTCTCCACAGTACATCGATGTTGTCGCCAGTGGTCGGCGGAAGGTGCACGTGCCCGTCGACCTGGGACCGGACCGCAGCGACGCACGGATGCACGCCAAGACCGTAGGATCCTACGCAGTGCCGTAGGGGACCGCACCGCCACTTCCCAGCAAATTAGGGACACTGTTGCTCCTGGGGTATCGGCGAGGACAATTCGCAACCGTCTCCATGAAGCTGGGCTACGGTCCCGCACACCGTTAGGCCGTCTTCCGCTCACGCCCCAACATCGTGCAGCCCGCCTCCAGTGGTGTCGCGACAGGCGTGAATGGAGGGACGAATGGAGACGTGTCGTCTTCAGCGATGAGAGTCGCTTCTGCCTTGGTGCCAATGATGGTCGTATGCGTGATTGGCGCCGTGCAGGTGAGCGCCACAATCAGGACTGCATACGACCGAGGCACACAGGGCCAACACCCGGCATCATGGTGTGGGGAGCGATCTCCTACACTGGCCGTACACCACTGGTGATCGTCGAGGGGACACTGAATAGTGCACGGTACGTCCAAACCGTCATCAACCCATCGTTCTACCATTCCTAGACCGGCAAGGGAACTTGCTGTTCCAACAGGACAATGCACGTCCGCATGTATCCCGTGCCACCCAACGTGCTCTAGAAGGTGTAAGTCAACTACCCTGGCCAGCAAGATCTCCGGATCTGTCCCCCATTGAGCATGTTTGGGACTGGATGAAGCGTCGTCTCACGCGGTCTGCACGTCCAGCACGAACGCTGGTCCAACTGAGGCGCCAGGTGGAAATGGCATGGCAAGCCGTTCCACAGGACTACATCCAGCATCTCTACGATCGTCTCCATGGGAGATTAGCAGCCTGCATTGCTGCGAAAGGTGGATATACACTGTACTAGTGCCGACATTGTGCATGCTCTGTTGCCTGTGTCTATGTGCCTGTGGTTCTGTCAGTGTGATCATGAGATGTATCTGACCCCAGAAATGTGTCAATAAAGTTTCCCCTTCCTGGGACAATGAATTCACGGTGTTCTTATTTCAATTTCCAGGAGTGTATATTGTCGCACCAATCTATCGACCCTGCAAGAATAATCTAGATGAGCCTACAAAACCGAAGCGTACAGTCAATTTTTGCTACCTCGCTAGCACATCTTCCTCTCCTAAAACTTCATGATTTCCAGTGGTTTTAGTGGCTTCTCTTTGTCCATTTTCTCCACCCCCACTCTCTGAGTATATCTTACTCTCCCTCGCTCTGACAAAATCCTTCTCCCCCTCTCACTTTCCGTCTTCGCTTCCTGCTCTTCCTTTCCCACTAGCCCTATACCTCTCTATACCTTCCACTTGACTAATGTTTCTCCTCCTCACCCCCTTTTTCTCTCCGTTTCCTCGTCTCCCTCGCTATGTACATCTCACTGTCATCTATCTCAACCTTTCCCCAAACATACTCATCAAGACATGTAGCTCCTGCAATACCTTTAAATGAAGCAGGTCAATACTAGCCACACAACATGCCTGCCATGCAGGGCACACTGCACGTGAGAGAATTCAAAATCATTTAACTGCCCCTGATGTACCACCTTACAAAGGAAGTCGATAATGCAGGCCGATACCATTCGTACACAACATGCCTGTCATGCAGGTCAGCCTACATGTTGTATCCTGGAAAACCCTTTATTACCCCTGACGTATACGCTACCCTGAAAAGCATAATGATGTTGTAGACTAATGCTGTTCTAGTGCAGCTTGCCTGTCATGTGGGGCAGCCCATATAACTGGGACTGAAAAAGAAACACATTTTTGCCCTTGTGTTTGCTCCTGTTGGAGTTAGGTGTTTATAAACCCTTTAGTGAGTGAGGCCTGCTGTTTCTGTGCCAAACTTTGGTTTAAATCTATTCAGGGGTTTGTGAGGATCTCTCAGACATGTACTCTGCTTTATATATGTAGATAAAAGATGCCCATGCATATGACTGAAACTTTAAAACTGAAAGACCGTTTTTACAGTCTCTTAATTGTAAACTACAGCTGAAGTCATTACGATATGATACTAGAAGCAGTGAATAAAGTGAAAGTGCATCCAGAAACAAGGAGCAATTCGTATATTATCTCACAAAAAATTATAAGTTATTTATTACTGTTATGAGTAAAATAATTTAAAACGCTTCACTGAGGGATACGGTTTGCTTCAAGAAATTTATCGGGGAATGTATTGCTAACATCATATCAAAATTGGTGTACAGCAAGGGCTGGTCACAATAAAATGGGAGACGATCACGGAAACCTGGTTAGTGTAATTCACTGACACAATGCCATATTCCCTTTACATCGAGAGAGATCGATAATAAATACAATTCTTGTAGGAATGCCTGCTAAGGTGGGATTCAATTATCAGAAAGGAATGATATCTTCTAAACTCAGATTGGAAGCTACTTTTGTGGTTCCACAGTCATCGAAATAACATCTCTCCCTACCTTACAAAACCTTAGTTTATTGGGAACATCAGAAGCCCTATTACACATCCCTGAGGCACATCAAATGTTACATTCGTCTCTGAAGACATTCGTCGTCCAATATCCAGCACTGAGCTCTGTTGGTCAATCGTATCTCCCAAGTACATTCTGTTTACGTTCTGATAACATAGTATGCTGTCGAACGCTCTTCAAAAATAGGGAAGACGAACTCTACCTGTTCACATGATGCATTACATGATAACGTGTAGTTATCAGAGGACCGCAAAGAAGCACATAATTGCCAATCTGACAGCTCAAAGAGCATAGATTACTAGTTACGAGAGTTACGTCAGACCCACCGAAAATCTACCAACAGGAAGAGCAAGTGCACCTAAATTAAAAAAAAAAAACGAAATACGGAATTGGCGAGCCAGAAGATAAAAATATGTTATAGGATACAGGCCGAAAACTGTTTAGAAGCCGCTCTTCACGCTAGAGTAGCCGGTTTAGATCTGTTTCCATGTGTATAGCTACTGCAACCGGGTGAATGTGTTCACTGTGTTTAAGTACTTGGCTTCAACTACAATTTCTACTATGCACACTTCTCTTCCTTATCAAATTAACCATTCCTTCATGCTTCCGATTACGTTCTCATGGACACTACATTCTGCTGGTTAACTTGGGCAAAAAAACTCTTTTCTTCCAAATTCGAATAAGTACCTTTACATTAGTTACCTGATCTATCCTCCTATTCATTATTCTTCTGTGACACTGACCTTCAGAAGCTTTTATTCTCTTGTTCACATGACTGGTTTATCGTTCATGTCTCATTTTCATATGACGCTGTACCTCAGAAAAACTCTTACAACTTAAGTTTTGTAACAATTTCACTGGAAGTATTTTTTCGCTTTTGCCAGTTCGTATATTTATTACTCTTCTTAATTCTTCTGTCGCTATTTATGTTTCCGCAATAACAGGATGACACCATTGCTGCTTTCAGCGACTGTTTTCCTACTTCAGTTTCCTCAGTATCGCTTGACATTGTTCGACTGCACGGCAGTGTGATCTCTGTATAACTTTCAAGTTGCCTCTACCATGTGCCAACTTCCAGCTTCATACTTTTCCTAGTCTGCTATCTCCCGAGCATTTTTGCTAAGATAATCTGTGTCCGTAATCGTTTGCGGTGAAGACGGCCTTTGCTCATTACAGATGGAGAGTCTGAACGTAACACCTTAGTGAGCTGTCTGTCTTGGCCAATAGGACATCAGCACGGCCTGTGCAAGGGCAGTATGTGTGGTATTCGAAATACATAGCGCTGTCCGGACGAGACCTTCTGCTGGGCTGAGATTGCAGCCGGAAGAGTCTGTGGCTGATCTGTTGTTAGGTTAGTAGACAGAGGGAATGGCTGGCAGCTACAGCTTGAGTTTCTGCTTAAAACTTGCAGTGAGATTTGCTTCCAACTTTCTCTGGTTACGAGCTACGAGTTAAGAGGTAATGAAACGCATAGCGCAGTATGGCGTATTATATTACTGCGAAGAATTCAAGTCTGTACCGTACCAGTGACAGTATTCAACACGTTGTGTGCTATGAGGGATCAAGTCTTGATTCACATAGACCAGAAGTCGTTTTCTGTATACTACGCATCTCAATCATAGGAGAAATACATAAATCCCTTCGACATACATCTAAAGATTCTTGGTATCTTCGTCGATTTCATGACTACTTTGTAGACAAATTCTGTGTTGAACAGTGGTATAGAATTTCGTGTGGTTCATGTAAAATTAACTATGATATTTTACGCGCTACCTAGCTAAGTTTATTTATTCTCCTGACCATTATAAAATTATATTTTGTAAGCCTGCGCTCATGGACATTATAAATTGTACTGAGGTGGGGATACTACTACGATAATTTGCCTTAAGCGAACGCGTTTATTCATTGAGAGTTGCCTGCACAGTTACACTCATTTATTCAGCACAAAATTCGTAAAACTGCTTTAATATGGTTCTTTCATGCAGCAGAAGGTAAATTTGCATCGAGATCTTCGGTGCAGTTAATGATATTCCAGGATCCAGTAAGTGTTCTTCTGTCATTCTTATGGACCTCGTGTGAAAAGATATTTATGACACAATTGTGAACCAGTAATGGTCATACCACATGCTTCGTGTATAAGATGGAGCATTTATACATTTCGTAAGTCAAGTGATAGCTTCACTAATAAGAAACTAAGTTACTAATCTGTGTTCACTTGTTCACTTAAGCCCACTGACTAACCGTTTGCGAAATAAGTGATACATATATTAGCCTGTTATTAGAGTAGAGGCATATAACATTAATATAAGACATTCGTGGGTTAGTATCTGTAGTTTTTAAGTACACATTTTAATCAAGACTGTTTCTTAGGACATTCTTGTATGTACTCAGAATTTTGCAACGGTTAGCGAGATTAAGAACTTCAGACATTCGCTGTGAATATTTTATATCTCATAATGTCCTAGTTCCCAGGATTGCAACGTGTTTGACATCGCCAAAATACTTCCTAGTGAACAAGTAAGGTTTTCACGCAGAGAAACAGAGGAAGAGTAGCGTCTAACATCCTATCCATGAGGAGATCACTAGACACTGAATTATCCATGCAAATCTTTTGTGTGTTAACGAATTATAAATTAGCCGCTTTCAATTTATTGTCCCTTTTCCGGATAGTGAAAAATGGAATTTTGATTTTCAGCCCAAGGTGAAGCCTCATGCAGAATTTATACAAGTTTCCTCCAACCTCCCTCGGAGCTCTGAAATGTTCGCCGTGCCCGTCACCGGTGACGGTGGAGTGAGTCTGAGCCCAGCTTTTATCACCCGATACTATCGCTTTCGTTCTCATGAAGTGAGCATTCTCCTAGGAGAATGTTGTTAAATCGGCCGCGTCCGAACAGCGGGCGTAATTACCGAACCGAGGAAGGGAACAGCTTCTGCCCGGACGAGTTCTTCAGGCGGGATGAGATTGCCGCCGGGCGCAGCTCTCACGCAGATTTTAAGCTTGTCGGTCGATCGGCGGAAATTAACTGGGGCGAAGATCTGCGAGTTTTACAGCGGCCACCGGCGATCCGATGCGCGCTCCAAACAGCCCCCGGCCGGTCGCGATGACGCCGCCCCGTTTTAAGGGGATTAAAAAAACAGAGAGAGAGAGAGAGCGAGGGAGCAAATGAAAAATAGGGAGTGGGTAAAGAAAGGGAGGGGCGGGCGCAGAACGAGGAGCGCTTATCTTGGGAGCTGCGGGGGGGGGGGGGGGGAGAGTGGGGGGGAATGGTGAGTGGGTGGGTGGGGGAGAGATTAAACGAGAGAGGAGCCAAGTGCTGGCGGGGATGAGCCGCGGCCGACATCCGTCTCTGCTACGGACGGCCCGGTCTTCACTTCCAGATCTACGAGTTCCGGACGGCCGAGTGCGCTCCACACGCCTCAGACTTCGGACCTATATTATTTTTCTCCTTTTTCTTTTCTTTAAGTGACCAGTCCCTCGACTGGTATGCTGTTCTCCGTATTTTACATCCTTGTGCTTTTCTTTTCATCACTGCCTAAATATCACATATCTCTCACAGTCTAGACTGTAGCTACCCGTACTACACAGCCTGACAAAAAAGAGTTGGTGCACCCAGATAGGGAGGAGAAAACAAATTGAAATTCCACTTATCGAGAGGGAATGTAATGTTACTTCAGTGATTACAAAATCGAGTCGAATTTACAAAAGCCTTGGCACTATGAGTGTTGTGTACAACGTGATACACAAAAGAAAGAAGTTGTGGTCTACAGAGTGGTGCAGCAACTGTTGTCATAGGGAACATGAACAGGAGCAGATATGATTAGTGGACAAGTTAACGCAGTAAACAGAGGATTGACTTAACTTACATGAGGACTCATTACAAATAACACAGCAGGAACAGAGTCCATGAGCATTCAATGAACTGTGGATGAAGCCCGACCAACAGGCATTACATTCATTGATCAAAAATGATAGTGCATTGAGAATGGCTAGTTTCTAGGAGTGAGACGGGGTTGTAGCCTCTCCTCAATGTTATTTAACCTGTATATTGAGCAAGCAGTAAAGGAAACAAAAGAAAAATTCGGAGTAGGTATTAAAATCCATGGAGAAGAAATAAAAACTTTGAGGTTCGCCGATGACATTGTAATTCTGTCAGAGACAGCAAAGGACTTGGAAGAGCAGTTGAACGGAATGGACAGTGTCTTGAAAGGAGGATATAAGATGAACATCAACAAAAGCAAAACGAAGATAATGGAATGTAGTCGAATTAAGTCGGGTGATGTTGAGGGAATTAGATTAGCAAATGAGACACTCAAAGTAGTAAAGGAGTTTTTCTATTTGGGGAGCAAAATAACTGATGATGGTCGAAGTAGAGAGGATTTAAAATGTAGACTGGCAATGGCAAGGAAACCGTTTCTGATGAGGAGAAATTTGTTAACATCGAGTATAGATTTAAGTGTCAGGAGGTCATTTCTGAAAGCACTTGTATGGAGTGTAGCCATGTATGGAAGTCAAACATGGACGATAAATAGTTTGAACAAGAAGAGAATAGCCAGCCGGAGTGGCCGTGCGGTTCTAAGCGCTACAGCCTGGAGCCAAGCGACCGCTCCGTTCGCAGGTTCGAATCCTGCCTCGGGCATGGATGTGTGTGATGTCCTTAGGTTAGTTAGGTTTAATTAGTTCTAAGTACTAGGCGACTGATGACCTCAGGAGTTAAGTCCCATAGTGCTCAGAGCCATTTGAACCATTTTTTGAAGAAGAGAATAGAAGCTTTCGAAATGTGGTGCTACAGATGAATGCTGAAGATTAGATGGGTAGATCACATAACTAATGATGAGGTATTGAATAGAATTGGGGAGAAGAGGAGTTTGTGGCACAACTACACAAGAAGAAGGGACCGGTTGGTAGGACATGTTCTGAGGCATCAAGGGATCACAAATTTAGCATTGGGGGGCAGCGTGGAGGGTAAAAATCGTAGAGGGAGACCAACAGATGAATACACTAAGCGGATTCAGAAGGATGTAGGTTGCAGTAAATACTGGGAGATAAAGCAGTTTGCACAGGATAGAGTAGCATGGAAAGCTGTATCAAACCAGTCTCAGGACTGAAGACCACAACAACAACAACAGTTTCTAGGTGAAATCTAGATTTGACAATAAAATTTAAAAAGGTCGACTGATAGCAGAAATTGTTATTTACAAGTCAATATAACAGTCGCTACGTGCAACAGCCTTTTGAATGGAAGCTGATTTACCACAATGTCAACAAGGATGAGGCTCTCTAAAGGAAGCACGAGCGATGGAGTCAAAACGAAGAGGCACCAAGTGCTAGCTGGTGATTGGCTGCCGCTGGCCCTCATGTATTGCAGTGGCTGAGGGCGCTCACAGTATCTAGCCGCTGCAGGCGTGGCTCAGCGGGCACGAATCATTTGGTCCGCTGGATCCCACACGAGCGCTGCCAATGTCGGACATGAACTTGCAATTCAGTTGGCAGCTTCGTGGCGGTTGTAACGTGGTACCAATACGTGATACCACACTGAGCCTTTCTATTAATATGATGATGCTCCCCTTCACTCCAGATGCATACACTAATTCCTTAGGGCAGAGTGACCTAAAGCAGTTGCTTACTCTCGTGAGGTAAGCTGACCCCCTATTGTTGTAATTTCTTTTCGATATCCTGAGTAATGACCCGGGGAGTTCGCTCCTTGTTTCCGGTCCCCAGGAGCAGATTTGAAGGCGTTAGGATGTGCTTGATGCACAGATGTAGATCCCCCTTGTGGTGTTCAGACGTGGTCTGCTAGAACCTAGGCGACGAGGATATCTGCTTACACATTCACATCCAAATGCCTCACAAATCTGTATCAGCACGTTTCACGCTGACTACCAAATGAGGCCCACTGCAAACTGTATCAGGTCGTGATAATGGTATCTCTGTGTGCTCCACTGTGGTCACTCAAGATCTGACGCTGTTAATGACGTTTAATAATTCACCACTAATGGTAACAACATTAGAGACGAACAACACTAACGCACTCTGATTTTGTATTAGGCTAAGGGGCTCCGGAAAGGCTCAAAATCATGAAAAGTTCAATTTTTACTTTTTTGCGTTTTCTGAATGTGCAGACTATTACCTTTTAAGAAATATATAATTTATTCAATTTCGAAGACTATAACTATTTTTAAATTTTTTTTAAATGTGTTCTACATGGGCGTGACCCACTGTGGCGCTGTTAAACTGCTGTCAAATGGTGTTATTATTAACGTCCGTGTTCATCAGGTACATTTTAGTGATGTGAGATAAAGTATGTGTTGTGGCTAACCTGTGATGGTTCAATATATATCGCTGGTGTGATTGTCGATTGTTTCATGTTTATTTACTCTGTCGTTATCTCGAAAATATTCGTAATTAATTCTGTTTCTTGAGTCTCTGTTTTGTTGAAGTATAATAATGAGTAAAAGTAAAGTTATTAGAAATCCTCTGAAGGCTTTTAAGAAAAGGAGAAATGTTGGAAAGCCAAAGGTATGTGTTATTACTGTAAACAATGAAGACGATAACCAAGTGAGTGAACCTAACCTCTCAAGTACACCTGCCCATAGCAGTCAAAGTGGGAAAGAAAATACTTCACAGAAGAAGCTTGGTTCAATGAGTGAAAACTATGAATGTTTTATGGGCGAATCGGATGTGAATGAAATATTTGATATGTCGGTTCTCAAAGGAATTTTTTCAAACTGGGTAAGATGTATTCATTGTAGTGAAGTTGGTCTGGAACTCTCCATAACAAAGCACGTAGGACTTGCTAGTGAAATACAACTGAAATGTGATAAGTGTTCATACATGACCACCTTTTGGAACAGTGTTGCAGTAACTGCAACTGAAAAAATTGGTAGCAAAACCTACGAACACAACAACGAGCGATGCTTGCTTGAGACAAGGAAGGCCTTCGGGCTGCAGACAGGGCTGTAAAGAGTCTAGAAATACAAGCAAGAGTAAACAGGAGGAGGAACAAGAGGAAGCTGGAGGAGAAGTTTGCAGAGGATGAAGATAATCCATCCTATGGACCTGGAATGCACTAAAAAGTTAATCCAATCTTTGTCGCTCGATTCCCAAAACTTTTATTTTCTCACACTAATTACATGTTTTCTAAGAATCTTCCAAACATATTTGTTTCAAACTTTCAGTAAATGTTACACAGTACCTTCTGCGTAACTTAACACAGCCTTTTTCCAAAAAACTGTATATTTTTGAATATATAAATAAAAAATTGCAAAAAAATGTTGTTAATTTTCATTACAATTGAAAAAAAATCATCTTTACTAACTGAACTAAAATTTTGTAAAATCCCTGTGTTACGTTGTAGCCCATATTCCAATAAACAATCTGTAAAAAGTTCAACTTCCTACCTCAAATACTTTGTGAGAAATGATGTAATTTATAAGCGTTATTTTAACATTGCAAGTATAGGGCGTTCCGGAGCCCCCTAAATATTTTGTTACACAGTAATTTGATTTTATTATCAAGCGGCCCTGGAATTAGCAGTTTATTTAGTATATTTAGTGTCGATTTAATCAAGTACGCTGACGAAAAATATCTCAACACCAAGAAGATGTTGTGCTACATTAACGAAAGTTTGTTGTCGTGTTCTGCATTTGAATGATGACGTCAATTCAAATTTCGCACCAGTCGCATAAGAATGGAACTAGTAGCGGCACTGTGAGAATTAAAATGAAGTTTTTATTTTTTTTAATTTTTTTATTTATTTACTTTTTTTTTACACAGGCTGCAACCGTCGTGGGCGTTAGTAACCTTTGAGATTGAACGTGGTGAGCTGATGATAATCAAGAATGCCTTTAAGGCGAGAAAGAAGCCGTTATAAACATACCACTGAATTTGAGTGAGGTCGTGTAATTAGGCTCGAGAAGATGGATGTTCCTTCAGCGATAATGCAGAGAGACGTATCAGAAATATAGCCAGTGTATTCGACTGCTAGCAGCGGTTGTCACGGGAATGTATGATCGCAAGAAGAGCGGGCTCCAGACAGCCACATAGCACTACCGATAGGAGAGATCATCGTGTTCTGCATGTGGCTGTGGCTCATTGTATTGCATCTGCAGCTGCAATTTCAGCAGTAGTTGGCACCACCGTGGCATTAAGAACTGTTACAAATTGGTTACATTAAGGGTAAGTCTGAAACAGTCGCCCTTTACTATGCATTCCACTGACCCCGAACTACAGCCAATTGCGTCTTTAGTGGTGTAAAGCGAGAGCTCATTGGACTGCAGAACGGAGGTCCGTTGTGATGTCCGGTGAAAGTCGGTTCTGCCTCAGTACCAGACATGTCTGTGCGTTGGTTAGAAGGACGCCACTTGAGAGTCTGCAACCTAACTCTCTGTGTGAGACACACTAACACTTCACCTGGACTTACTGTCTGGCGTGCGTTTCCGTATGCCAGCAGAAGCACTCTCAAGGTTATCCCACGCATTCTCACTTCAAATTTGTAGGTCAGTTTGGTGATTCGACCTGTTTAGACGTCATTCATGACCAGTATTTCATGACGGCGCTCGTCCATGTACCACTGTTGCAACCCGACGTGCTCTACAGAGCATTGACACGTCGCATTGGCCTTCTCGATCACCAGGCCTGTCTCCAATCGAACACATATGGGACATCAACAAATGAAAACTCCAATGTCATACACAAACAGCAATAACCGTCCATGTAATGATCGACCAAGTACTGCGGGGATGGAACTCTATCGAGAAAACTGGTTTCTGACATCTCTTCAACACAGTGCATGCACGTTTGCATGCTTGCATTCAACATTCCGGCAGTCCCATCGGTGTTAACGTTCCGGCATTTCACACATGCCATGGCTTATCTCGCACTTAGATTAACTCTTTAATCTTACAATGTTAGTCACTTAAATTTATTACCTAGACAAATATATTCCCGAAATTTCATTACCGTACATTAATCGTTTTTTGATGTTGCGACTTCCTTTACGTCAGTGTTTCCATTGTGCCACATCTGCACTGTTTCAGATTCCTTCTTCTTGAAATTTACAGAACCTCTCATTTGTCTTTTACACAATGTTATGTTCCAGACGCACACTTTCAAAAGATTCTTCATTGCGGTATCAAAATTTAATAGCAGTAGAGCCCCTCAATTCACGTACGACTACGTGCTACTTATATGTTCCTTTTTTTGTTCGTCTGGTAACTCAATTCATTCATTAATCTACTACTGCATCCTCCTTAGTTTTTACGTTAAGCAGGTCGTTTTTCTATTTTTTACTCACTTCATCTTCTTCACACTCGATTCCGTCCTTTTCTTTCTGAATATCTTAAACTTACCCTTTTCCCTAAAAAAAAGGACAAAAATAATCCCTTTACTTCATAGATTACTTCATCCCTTTGATATTGCGAATCAACATCATATAATGTGGCTTTGAAGCTGTGTCCAAGACCTCAAAGCGCTCCTCTGAAAGCAATAATTTAGGAAATGATAATTCTATTATATTTTAATTTAATTTTCAATGTCAGCTACTGAATGATACTATGGGTCCGATCTGTCGGTAAATACTCAGAAATTGAAGTAATTTTGGTTTCAGTTACCACTATACAGGAAGATATGTCATCGGAGGGCTCAGTTTCATAGTTTCTGTGTTCGTTTATTTTAGTAAGTACTTAATAAATGTGGTGCAACATATTGTACCCCTAGGCGCCAAGCAAAATTGTAGGGTATTAGGTGGTGACGTCCAGAACGTTATTGCAAGGAATATTTCTGCTAAAATAAAAGAACTACATTGAGAGTGTGAGATAGACCCGCTATTCAGAGAAAGGGCTCGACGAAACGAGGTAGTCCAGATGCAACCAAAAATATTTTGTGTGCCTTTGAAGTGTGTTTAAAGCTCGTTTGCGTATGTGTATCGACTTTACTGGTGCTCAACGGCGATGTTATGTGCGCCTGACGCATGTTGAAAGAAACGAATACGGATAAAATCGATCAAATTGTTGAACACAGTGATGTTGAAACCTATAAAATAACGCTTATGCATTCACAGCCACCCCATTCACACTGACCCCCTCAATCACTCTAACTCGCACGCCGTCAGATAACGCAAAAAGGGTGGAAGGTGCTATGCGAGGGATTAAAACACAAGTAAAACGGCAGAGGGGCTAAAAAAACGACACAGGCAAATGTGAACGGCTGACGACTTGCATAAAACATGTGTGAGATAGTCCTTCTGTTAAGACATTAAGACCATCTCCCTAAAATTTGGCAAAAAATTTTGAATAATAAAGCTCGTGTAGAAACCACACATGGTTGCAACTACTGTACTGTACTTTTTCCAAAGCTGTTTCGCACAGGAAGACCGCACTGCAGTTCCTTCTCTAAATCCTCACACAAACGAAAAAATGGCTGACATCCAAATAAGAGTCCAAGGAATAGAAGAGCAACTGAAATCGTTCTACAGAGGAAAGTCCACTGGACCTGACGGGATACCAATTCGACTCTACACAGAGTACGCGAAAGAACTTGTCCCCCTTCTAACAGCCGTGTACCGCAAGTCTCTAGAGGAACGGGCGGTTTCAAATGATTGGAAAAGAGCACAGGTAGTCCCAGTCTTCATGAAGGGTCGTCAAGTAGATGCGCAAAAACTATAGACCTATATCTCTGACGTCGATCTGTTGTAGAATTTTAGAACATGTTTTTGCTCGCGTACCATGTCATTTCTGGAAACCCAGAATCTACTCTGTAGGAATCAACATGGATTCCAGAAACAGCGGTAGTATGTGACCCAACTCGCTTTATTTGTTCATGAGACCCAGAAAATATTAGATACCGGCTCCCATGTAGATTCCATTTTCCTTGACTTCCGGAAGGCGTTCGATACAGTTCCGCACTGTCGCCTGATAAATAAAATAAGAGCCTACGGAATATCAGACCAGCTGTGTGGCTGGACTGAAGAGTTTCTAGCAAACAGAACACAGAATGTTGTTCTCAATGGAGAGACGTCTACAGACGTTAAAGTAACCTATTGCGTGCCACAGGGGAGTGTTATGGGACCATTGCTTTTCACAATATATATAAATGACCTAGTAGATAGTGTCGGAAGTTCCATGCGGCTTTTCGCGGATGATCCTGTAGTATACAGAGAATTTGCAGCATTAGAAAATTGTAGCGAAATGCAGGAAGATCTGCAGCGGATAGGGACCTGGTGCAGGGAGTGGAAACTGACCCTTAACATAGAAAAATGTAATGTATTGCGAATACATAGAAAGAAGGATCCTTTATTGTATGATTATATGATAGCGGAACAAACACTGGTAGCAGTTACTTCTGTAAAATATCTGGGAGTATGCATGCGGAACGATTTGAAGTGGAATGATCATATAAAATTAATTGTTGGTAAGGTGGGTACCAGGTTGAGATCCATTGGGAGAGTCCTAAGAAAATGTAGTCTATCAACAAAGGAGGTGGCTTACAAAACACTCGTTCGATCTATACTTGAGTATTGCTCATCAGTGTGGGATTCGTACCAGATCGGGTTGACGGAGGAAATAGAGAAGATAGAGAAGATCAAAAGAAGAGCGGCGCGTTTCGTCACAGGGTTATTTGGTATGCGCGATAGCGTTACGGAGATGTTTAGCAAACTCTCATCAAGAGAGGCGCTCTACATCGCGGTGTAGCTTGCTGTCCAGGTTTCGAGAGGGTTCGTTTCTGGATGAGGTATCGAATATATTGCTTGCCCCTACCCCTACTTATACCTCCCGAGGAGATCACGAATGTAAAATTAGAGAGATTCGAGCGCGCACGGAGGCTTTCCTGCAGTCGTTCTTCCCGCGAACCATACGCAACTGGAACAGGAAACGGAGGTAATGACAGTGGCACGTAAAGTGCCCTCCGCCACACACCGTTGGGTGCCTTGCGGAGTATAAATGTAGATGTTGATATAGATGTAGTTTATCCATTAGTACAGATAAAGAAAGAATTCAGAGAGAGCCAAATGAGGAGAAGAAAACTGACGGTGGTAAACAACGGACAAAGTGAAAACTTGTGCCTCCCCGGCCTCCAGTCCTGAAGAACGGATGTCAACTACCGGCGCTACTTAGATGTTTATAGAAATACAGGTACTGGCCGAGCAAACAGGAAGGAGTGGAAATTAATATTCTGATTTCCTCGACAACTGGGTCATTAGAGGCAAAGCAACTGTTCGATTTCAGCGGAGTCAGCTCGGCATCTGGCTGAAGTGACTTACAGAAGTCTAGGAAAACCTGAATCAGGACGGCAGAAGGCGTGTTTCGACCGTCGCCCTCGCGAATGCATGTTCAGTAGCTGGACACTGCGCCGCTTGGCTTGGTGTTATTCTCTCTGATACTTTATAATCTTTCCAGCTGGTATATATTTATTCCAATGTTCAAGTGGTCCATCTCTTCGTTTCCCCTTTCTCTATCCATCTCAACCACCTTCTCTCTTTGCACACCTCCTCAACCTCCACCTCCCCCTCCCCCCCCCCCCCCCCACCCCCCGCGCGACTGCTACGGTCGCAGGTTCGAATCCTGCCTCGGGCATGGATGTGTGTGATGTCCTTAGGTTAGCTAGGTTTAAGTAATTCCAAGTTCTATGGGACTGATGACCTCAGATGTTAAGTCCCATAGTTCTCAGAGCCATTTGAACCATTTTTTTCCACCTCCCCCACTCTCTGCACACCTCCTCCACCTTCCCTTCTCTCTCCATCTGCTCCTTCTCCCTCTGTCCATATCTTCCCCCTTCTATAATCCAATCTCCTTTCCACCCTCTCTCTTTCAATCTCCTCAACCACCTCTCTCTGTACATCTTCTCTTCTCCCTTCCTCTGTCCATCTCAATCTCCCCGTCTTCCCCCTTTCCCTGTTCTTCTCCTCAACTTTCCTTTCTGTGTCCATCCCTTCCTCTCCCCTCTGTCTGTCCATCTGCTCGTCTCACCTCTCTGTGTCGATTTCTCCCTCCTCTATCTCTGTTCATCTCCTCCTCTTCCTCCTCATCCTATCTGTGCCCCTCTCCTGATTCCTCTTAGCCTTCTCCCTCCCCTCTTCACGACATCACACTCACTCCAATACGAGCTGATCGTTCTTACCCCTATAGTATTTCAAATACGTGTAACAAATTTGATTAAAATCATTCCAGGGATTTAGGATGAGCTTTTACCTGTAGATTTTTCTCACATACGTAAAATATGTTTCACACATATTTGTAATGCTTCCATTTTTGTACAAACGTTTCACCCGTAGATCTGGCGAATTTTGCCCTGCAGTTTCATTTTCACCCAGCTCAGTGATTATGACTTAGTATATCCTGAACTAAGTGCTGCACAATGATATAATTTTGCAGGTACATTTAGTGATACATGCCCATACTGCCCGCAAAATGTGTTATGAATAGAGAGAGTAGTAGAGAAGAAATAAATTAAAACGTCATGCATGATGCTGAGATTTGTCTCGCATCTCAGCATTTGGAGCCATATTTCCTTCACTGCGTGTCGTAGAATGAGAAATTTTTACACGTACGTTCAGAGGCAAATGTGGATAGTCTAAAAAAATGGCTCTGTGCACTATGGGACTTAATGTCAAAGGTCATCAGTCCCCTAAAATTTAGAACTACTTAAACCTAACTAATCTAAGGACATCACACACATCCATGCTCGAGGCAGGATTCGAACCTGCGACTGTAGCGCCTATAACCGCTCGGTCACACCGGCCGGCTGTGGATAGTCTCTGGGAAAAGTGTTGCTTTAATGTTCATAGCAGGGAAGTAATAAATCGAAGTCCTGTATGGTGTAGTTTTTATGCTTACAGGTTCTAAGACGTCATTTCTCCTGAAATAATTTTCGTACAATTTTTCTGCTACATTCGGTGCATAATGCGAATACTATCTCCTAAATATTTCGCGAATACAGTTCCTAGTAAAGAAGTAATAAATTAAAACGACATGTGTCACGTCACAGTTTTATTGCGCGAACAGCGAAAATGTAGTAAGCGAGAAGCGTTTTATCCTTTTATAGTTTTGTGGGTGATCGTCAGCGAGCAAAAGTTTATAAAGGGTTCCAAAATATGTCTAGTTTGTCTCTACGTCCCTAAGTGCTCTCATTCTCAAATACTGGTTAACTAAAATACAGGTACACTCGCGTCCTGGGCTACACTGCTTTTCCACTTCCCGCCACCCCTTTGACAGGTGGGTGGTTCTTACTCTCGCAGTGATTCTTTCTAGACAGTAAATGGTGTGTGTACCAAGTTTGGTGGATATCAGCATAGTGGTTTAGGAGGAGATCTGGAACATCCAGACACGCATTTTTATAATTTGTATGGATTACCGAAATTCGTATGTCAAAAGTGTAATAAATAATTCTGCAATGCGAAGGTAGCGTTAGCTGGAAAAATTGCTTCTCATCGAACACTCATTCTTGAAATTTATGTCCATTATTAATAATTAAATCTTCGTCCTGCGTATCTATCACAAAATAATGAAGATGAAGAAAAGGAAACAGGGAACTGAAGGCTCCTGTGGATGGTTACCAACAGCCGATATTCCCATGCACCATATCCAATTAGAACATGAATTTTGGGAAATGTTAATGGTGTGTTGCGGAGTGTAGCTGTGGACCTGGGTACGCAATGAGGAATATAAAAATCAGATTTTTATATCCTTTACAAAAGCAGAAGATGTTTGATACCGCGGAAGAAATTTGGAAAAACAAACTGTTTGTTACGGATGTTCATACGTAGCATTTAGTTTCAGAAAGGCTGGCATACGTTATGGAGGACGTCACATTATAAAAACATAGCAAAAGAATCGATCTTCATTATTCAAGGGTGACGGCTGCATTTGAACTGTATTTCAAGGTAATACAAGCAAAGGGAGGACTCATGGTGCTAACTAACAACTACTAAAAATGGACAACGCTAACGTGACACCACATTTTTTCGCCGTGTAATACCGCCGTAGTGGGTGCAGAATATTAATGAATGAAAGAAACAGTACAAACGGAAAACACTGGTTCCTCAGTTCTTTAAACAGCAAGTTGTAGTCATTTTCTGAGAGGAACTCCATTCACACCGAAAACAGCGCTTTTAATTGTACGCTGACAAAGAAAGAACTCAAACGCGAGCACGGTGTTTGAACTCAAGCGCTGGAAACGGACAAAAGTAGCGCCACTGAAAAAGCGTCATGCAGCATACATGTCACACACACACACAAAAAAATTATCTGTGAACTGATAGCCGTCTATCACGATGCCTATAAATGCTGTTGGAACCGATGTGCGATAATACAATAACTGCCACATTAAGTACATCAAAATTTAAATACAGTCAGCCCCCCCGGAGACGATCGAATAATTTTTAGTTACTACGCAACCGCTAACTTTTTCTGAATTAACCCTGCAGTTTCTTTGTATAGTTCTGTAAAAAATCCTGATCCTTCAGGTAGTGTACTGAATATGTAATACAGCGATGCAGAAATAATCAGCCTGGAAGAAAATGGCGTTACTAAGGCGGCATGATACAAGCAGAATTTCCAAGAAAGGTTCGTTATGAACCTTTAGTACTACGGTTGCTTTTTACGTGTTTAGCATTGATCAATAATGACGTCGTTGTGATGTAACATTACAATTGTTAGAAAATTTATCATTTGTTACTATTAATACAATGAGCCCTAAAAATAGTTCTATTAACGTGTTTCCAGCGAGTGTTTAAAGAAACAAGTTAAGAAATTTTACATAAGGTTTTTCGCTGGATGAATTTAACGTATTTAGTAAAGGCATAAATAACAATAAGGCTTTAGAAGTCAGTCACCTTTCGAAAAAAAATGTACAAAACGGTTTTGCAAAATCTCATCGTGCTCTTGCAAAATCTGTTGCTCCGCACCCCTCCTTCCCCCAACCAATTCCCCAAAAATGATGTGTTCAGATTGAATTAGGAGATGTGCTTAGGAATATGAAAACTTCAACACATTTCTTTACGTATGGATCTATAGCAATCAACTACAAACAAATCTAGCAGCCCGCCTCTTAACTGCTTCGACGTGTTCCTCCAAACCAACCTGGTACGCATTCCAAACACTCGAGCAGTACTCAGGAATAGGTCGCACGAGCGTCCTCTATATGGTCTCTTTTACAGGTGAACCACTCTTAACTAAAATTCTTCCCATAAACCGAAGTCAAACGTTCGCCTACCCTCCCACAGTTCTCAAATACTCTCGTTCCATTTCATATCGCTTTTCAACGTTACTTCCTGGTATTTAAGCGATTTGACTGTATCAAGCAGGACACTAGTAATACTGTGTCCGAACATCACAGGTTTGTTCTTCCTACTCATCCGAATTAACTAAAATTTTTCCACATTTAGAGCTAGCTGCAATTCATGACACCAACTAGAAATTTTGTCTAAGTCGTTTTGTATCTTCCTAAAGTCACTCAACTTCGATACCTTCCGTTACACCACAGCATCATCAGCAAACAATCGCAGATATCTGCCCACCCTATCTTCTAAATCATTTACACTCCTGGAAATGGAAAAAAGAACACATTGACACCGGTGTGTCAGACCCACCATACTTGCTCCGGACACTGCGAGAGGGCTGTACAAGCAATGATCACACGCACGGCACAGCGGACACACCAGGAACCGCGGTGTTGGCCGTTGAATGGCGCTAGCTGCGCAGCATTTGGGCACCGCCGCCGTCAGTGTCAGCCAGTTTGCCGTAGCATACGGAGCTCCATCGCAGTCTTTAAAACTGGTAGCATGCCGCGACATCGTGGACGTGAACCGTATGTGCAGTTGACGGACTTTGAGCGAGGGCGTATAGTGGGCATGCGGGAGGCCGGGTGGACGTACCGCCGAATTGCTCAACACGTGGGGCGTGAGGTCTCCACAGTACATCGATGTTGTCGCCAGTGGTCGGCGGAAGGTGCACGTGCCCGTCGACCTGGGACCGGACCGCAGCGACGCACGGATGCACGCCAAGACCGTAGGATCCTACGCAGTGCCGTAGGGGACCGCACCGCCACTTCCCAGCAAATTAGGGACACTGTTGCTCCTGGGGTATCGGCGAGGACCATTCGCAACCGTCTCCATGAAGCTGGGCTACGGTCCCGCACACCGTTAGGCCGTCTTCCGCTCACGCCCCAACATCGTGCAGCCTGCCTCCAGTGGTGTCGCGACAGGCGTGAATGGAGGGACGAATGGAGACGTGTCGTCTTCAGCGATGAGAGTCGCTTCTGCCTTGGTGCCAATGATGGTCGTATGCGTGTTTGGCGCCGTGCAGGTGAGCGCCACAATCAGGACTGCATACGACCGAGGCACACAGGGCCAACACCCGGCATCATGGTGTGGGGAGCGATCTCCTACACTGGCCGTACACCACTGGTGATCGTCGAGGGGACACTGAATAGTGCACGGTACATCCAAACCGTCATCTAACCCATCGTTCTACCATTCCTAGACCGGCAAGGGAACTTGCTGTTCCAACAGGACAATGCACGTCCGCATGTATCCCGTGCCACCCAACGTGCTCTAGAAGGTGTAAGTCAACTACCCTGGCCAGCAAGATGTCCGGATCTGTCCCCCATTGAGCATGTTTGGGACTGGATGAAGCGTCGTCTCACGCGGTCTGCACGTCCAGCACGAACGCTGGTCCAACTGAGGCGCCAGGTGGAAATGGCATGGCAAGCCGTTCCACAGGACTACATCCAGGATCTCTACGATCGTCTCCATGGGAGAATAGCAGCCTGAATTGCTGCGAAAGGTGGATATACACTGTACTAGTGCCGACATTGTGCATGCTCTGTTGCCTGTGTCTATGTGCCTGTGGTTCTGTCAGTGTGATCATGTAATGTATCTGACCCCAGGAATGTGTCAATAAAGTTTCCCCTTCCTGGGACAATGAATTCACGGTGTTCTTATTTCAATTTCCAGGAGTGTATGTATGTAGAGAGCAACAGAGGTCGTATCACACTTCCGTGGGGCACACCTGACAATACCACTGTCTCTGATGAAAACTCGCCGTCGGGGCAACACACTGGCTTCTATTGTTCAAGAAGTCTTCGAGGCACTAACATATCTATGAACCTATGCTATATGCTCGTATCTTCGTTAACAGGCTTAAATGGGGCCAGAGACAAGTGCTTTCCGGAAATCTAGAAACATGAAATCTGCCTATTGCCCCTCATCTCGTATCATGTGAGAAAAGGATGACTTTCACACGAGCGATGCGTTCTAAAACCATGCTCATTCGAGGATATAAGCTTCTTATTCTCAATAAATTTCGTGATATTCGAAATGAGAGTATGTTCAAGGATTCTGCAGCAAACAAGATTTAGGGATACTGGCCTGTGATTCTGCGGTCCGTTCTTTTACCCTTCTTATATACTGGAGTCATCTGCGCTTTCTTCCAGTCGCTGTGCGGAAAATTCACGATGAATGCAAGCTAGGTAAGAGGCCAATGCCGTAGAGTACTCTTTGCAAAGTGGAATTGGGATTCCATCCGGACCTGGTGATTTATTTGCTTTCAAATCTTTCAGCTGTTTCTCTACGCCAGGGATGCTTATTACTATGTCGTCTATACAGTAGTTGTCCGATTGTCAAATGACAGTCTGTCGGTGCGATTCTCCTGTGTGAACGATTTGTTGAACGTGAAATTTAAAACTTCAACTTTCGTTTTGTTATATTCAAGTTCTACACTATTTTTCAGCAAGACAATGCACGACCTCATGTTGCTGAACGAACATATGCCTTCTCGGTGTCACAGGATGTCAGTCTTTTGCCCTGGTCCATCAGATCATCAGACCTGTAGCCAATCCAAAATGTGTGGGATACGGTGAAACGACTGGTGCAGCGGTGTGACCGATTGTCAGCCACCGTAGATGAACTTGGGAACCAGGTGATTGCAGCATTGATGCCTATACCACCGGACGCCATTCGCGCCTTACGCGCTTCGATGCCATCAGGCATGGAACAACTTTTTGGGGCCCATGGCGGACACTGTGCCTACTAGGCAACAGGACATACGCTGAAACGAGGTGTTCAAATTGGTTCAAATGGCTCTGAGCACTATGGGACTTAACTTCTAAGGTCATCAGTCCCGTAGAACTTAGAACTACTGAAACCTAACTAACCTAAGGACATCACACACATCCATGCCCGAAGCAGGATTCGAATCTGCGACCGTAGCGGTCGCGCGGTACGAGAATGTGGCGCTTAGAACCGCTCGGCCACTCCGGCCGGGGAAACGAGGTGTCTGCTAATCATTACATGTCGTTTGAATATAAACGCCCTGTCTCTAGTCATTCATGGCGTTCTGCTATTTTTGCGCATGTGTGTATTAGCAATTTGTAGCTCTCCACACTCGGACCAGGGATAAACGCTTTGCAGTATCCTCTACCCCTTCAATAACACCTTTATGTTTCTTACAATTTTAGTGTTCAGCTGTGTACGTTTGTAAATGTGTCATTTATTTCTTCCACTTTCTGTCGGCTGTTGCAGATTGTACAGGGTGTTCAATGAGTAAGTATGGACTTCATAACTTGCCGTATTAAAGTCATGGAAGTTATAAGAGATGCTGGAAGTAATCCCCTTTAACTTGAAGACACAGCTGCACATGGTTCTGCTCATTGTTGAAGACGTTGTGCAGAACATCGGGAGTGATGTTCCGAATCTGACGTGACAGTGCTGCATGGAGTTCTTCTACAGTATGCGGATTGCCTTCATAGGCATTTCCCTTCAATGCACCTCATATAAACTAATCCGTTGAAGACAAGTGTGGGGAACGTGAAGGGCAGATTCCACGAGAGGTGATGAGGTCACCGAAGATGTCATTTACAAAGGCGGACTGTGTAGTCGCCCGCTTCTGTTGGAACCAGGCATTCTCAATTCTGTCCTTATTCAGTTCACCTAGGAAGGTCTTCAGAATGCAGGTGCAGTACCGTTCTGTGCTCATGGAGTCCTGAAAGAAGATCGGCCCAATGATGCGTTTACGTGTCACGACGCACCAAACACCAACGTTTGGATCATGCAGTGGGGAAACCTTAAATTCGATAGATTCTCCGGAGTCCACACACGACTGTTCTGGCTATTCACGTAACCGGAGAGGTGAAACCGTGCCTCATCCGTAAAAATGTTGTGTCAAGAATCCGCTCACCATAGTCCTGCACCAATGAAAGAAACCAGTTACAAAAGTTCACATGCGCCGGGCGTTCGGTGTCTCTCAGTTCATGCACGACGGACATTTTGTAAGGACAAATGGACAGTGACGTCCAGAGAATCTTGTGAGTGGACTCTAAGACACGTGGGCCTGTTGAGTTGGTCTTCTAAGCATTTCTTTAGACTTAGTAGAATGATGACTCCGCCACCTTCTCTTCGGATTGGATGTGGATGTGGATGGCCTACCTCATTTTGGAGTTTTATGAACGGTTCCGGTCCATAGAAACGTGGTGATGATGTTCCATACAGAATTGTGGTTAGGCATCTTCGCTCTTGAGAACTTTGTTCCAAATCCAACTTCTAGTGCTGAGGTAAACTTGTGTTCACTGCGGATTACATGCCCCAAAAGAAACACTATTTGTTTACTCGTCAACGCCATGACCGGGGTCACAACGATGTTACACAAGACATTAGTCTTCAATCAAACAATCGAACGAATGCAAATACCTGGCCAAACACGATTAAACTGTGTTAAATAACGCAAAAAGTTATATTAGCAACTGACAGTCGTATCAGTTATTACTTAGCACAACACAAAATGATATTGCATAGTTAATCTCTGAACACCCGTTATCACCAGGAGCCAAAAAAAACTACTGAGGCAGTCATTAGACATAGTGAGAGAGCGGAATGGAACGCTGCGCGGAACTCATGGACTTCGAACGCGGTCAGGTAATTGGGTGTCACTTGAGTTATACGTTTCTACGCTAGATTTCAACACTCCTAAACATCTCTATGTCCACTGTTTCTGATGTGATAATGAAGTGGAAGCGTATAGGACACGTACAGCACAAAAGCGTAAAGGCCGACCTCGTCTGTTGACTGACAGAGACCGCCGACAATGAAGACGGTCGTAAAGTGTAATAGGCAAACATCTATCCAGACCGTCACACAGGAATTCCAGACTGTATCAGGATCCACTGCAAGTACTATGACAGTTAGGCGGGAGGCGAGATAATTTGGATTTCGTGGTCGAGCAGCTGGTCATAAACCATACATCACGTCGGTAAATACCAAACGACGCCTCACTTGATGTAAGGAACGTGAGCATTGGACAATTGGACAATGGAAAACGTTGTGTGGAGCGATGAATCACGATACACAGTGTGGCGATCCGACGGCACGGTGCGGGTATGGCAAATGCCCGGTGAACGTCGTCTGCCAACGTGTATAGTGCCAACAGTAAAATTCGGAGTTTGTGGTGTTGTGTTGTGATCGTGTTTTCCATGGAGGGGGCTTGCGCCCTTCGTTGTTTTGGGTGGAACTATTCACAGCACAGGCCTACATTGGTGTTTTACGCACCTTCTTGTTTCTCACTGTTGAAGAGCAATTCGGGGATGGCGATTGCATCTTCCAACACGATCGAGCACCTGTTCATAATGCACGGCCTGTGGCAGAGTGGTTACACAATAACAACCCTCTAATGGACTGGCCTGCACAGAGTCCTTACCTGAAACCTATAGAACACCTTTGGGACGTTTTGTTCAAAAATGGTTCAAATGGCTCTGAGCACTATGGGACTTAACATCTATGGTCATCAGTCCCCTAGAACTTAGAACTACTTAAACGTAACTAACCTAAGGTTCAAATGGTTCAAATGGCTCTGAGCACTGTGGGACTCAACTGCTAAGGTCATTAGTCCCCTAGAACTTAGAACTAGTTAAACCTAACTAACCTAAGGACATCACAAACATCCATGCCCGAGGCAAGATTCGAACCTGCGACCGTAGCGGTCTTGCGGTGCTAGACTGCAGCGCCTTTAACCACACGGCCACTTCGGCCGGCAACTAACCTAAGGACATCACACAACACCCAGTCATCACGAGGCAGAGAAAAACCCTGACCCCGCCTGGAATGGATGCCGGGAACCCGGGCGCGTGGGACGTTTTGGAAAGCCGGCTTCGTGACAGGCCTCACCGACCGACATCGATACATCTCCTCAGTGCAGCACTCCGTGAAGAATGGGATGCCATTCCCCAAGAAACCTTCCAGCACTTGATTCAACGAATGCCTACGAGAGTGGATTCTGTCATCAAGGCTAAGGATGGGCCAACACCGTATTGAATTCCAGCGTTACCTATGGAGGGCGCCACGAACTTTCAAGTCATTTGCAGCTAGATGTCCAGATACTTTTGATTACATACTGTATGTTACGGTTCTCAATCCAACCGGAATACTCCATACCTGAGCACAGTCTACACGGTTGAATGTTGTAAGCATTCCATTAGATAGGCGCTTGCAGTGTCGCCTCCGTAGCGCCTTGAGGACCTCTTGGCCCGGGAGGTCCGCCTCCAGAACAGGGTGCGCTGGTGTGTTCAGTGATGGAGTGCGGCGAGGGGGTCAGGGGGGAGGGTCGGGGGCTGCCGGACAGCGGAAGTTGGCGCTCAACTTCCGGCCGCGGGCGGCGCTGAATGCTAATATCCTGGAAGCGGCGTTGCCTGCCCTCCTCCTTGGGGCGGCGGCAGTTTGTAGTCGCCAGGCGACACCGAGGCAGAGTCAGGCAGGCAGCGCGCTGCTAACTTGGCTACGGGGCGTTCTCCGGCGGCAAGGGCGGGCAGGCCGGGCGAGCGAGAGGCAAACTGCCGCCAAGGCCGCCCGCAGCCACTTGAGGCACTCGGCTCCCTCGTCAACTGCTCACAGCACCGCCCCCGGCTTTTTCCGCCGTTCCGCTGCAGCCCCTCTCCCGCTGCCAGCTAAAACTCCAGCTGGACTTTTCTCGATATCATTCAGAAATGTTCCGTACAGTGGAGCGATACATCTTGTTCTGTACGCTTTTGGGACATATACATTACTGGCCATTAAAATTGCTTTACCAAGAAGAAATGCAGATCATAAACGGGTATTCATTGGACAAATATATTATACTAGAACTGATATGTGATTACATTTTCACGCAATTTGGGTGCATAGTTCCTGAGAAGTCAGTACCTAGATCAACCACCTCTGGCCGTAATAACGGCCTTCATACGCCTGAGCATTGAGCCAAACAGAGCTTTGATGGCGTGTACAGATACAGCTGCCCATGCAGCTTCAACACGATACCACAACTCAGCAAGATTAGTGACTGGCGTATTGTGACGAGCCAGCTGCTCCGCCAACATTGACCAGACCTTCTCAATTGGTGTGAAATCTGGAGAATGTGCTGGCCAGAGCAGTAGTCAAACATTCTCTGCATCCAGAAAGGCTCGTACAGGACCTGCAACATACGGTCGTGCATTATCCGGCTGAAATATGGGGTTTCGCAGGGATTGAATGAACGGTAGTGCCACGGGTCGTAACACATCTGAAATGTAACGTGCACTGTTCAAAGTGCCGTCAATGTGAATAAGAGGTGACCGAGATGTATAACCAATGGCACCCCATACCATCACGCCGGGTGATACGCCAGTATGGCGGTGACAAATGCACGCTTCCAATGTGGGTTCACCGCGATGTCGCCAAACACGGACGCGAACATCATGATGCTGTAAACAGAACCTGGATTCATCCGAAAAAAATGACGTTTTACCATTCGTGCACCCAGGTTCATCGTGGTGTACACCATCGCAGGCGCTCCTGCCTGTGATGCAGCGTCAAGGGTAACCGCAGCCACGTTCTCAGAGCTGATAGTCCATGCTGCTGCAAAAGTCGTCGAACTGTTCGTGCAGATGGTTGTTGTCTTGCAAACGTCCCCATCTGTTGACTCAGTGACCGAGACGTGGCTGCACGATCCGTCACAGCCATGCGCATAAGATGCCTGTTATCTCGACTGCTAGTGATAAGAAGCCGTTGGGATCCAGTACGGCGTTTCGTATTACTCTCCTAAACCCACCGATTCCATATTCTGCTAACAGCCATTGGATCTCGACCCACGCGAGCAGCAATGTCGCGATACGGTAAATCGCAATCGCGGTAGGCTACAATCCGACCTTTATCAAAGTCGGAAACATTATGGTACGCATTTCTCCTCCTTACACGGGGCATCACAACAACGTTTCACCAGGGAACGCTGGTCAAGTATTGTTTGTGTATGAGAAATCGGTTGGAAAGTTTCCTTATGTCAGCACGTTGTAGCTGTCGCCACCGGCGCCAACCTTTTGTGAATGCTCTGAAAAGTTAATCATTTGCATATCACAGTATCTTCTTCCTGTCAGTTAAATTTCGCGTCTGTAGCACGTCATCTTCATGGTGTTGCAATTTTAATGGCCAGTAGTGCAGTTTCTATTCTCCGCATCGCGCGATAAGTAATGATTCTCCAAGGTCACATTCTGCCATTATTTCCAGGAAGAAACTGTAGCATAGACTACGTGACGAAGTCCTTACAATGTTTGTTGCTTCCGGACAACATTAATATTGTTGCGGCGTAAAGTCAGCGCCTGCACGCCAGTCGGTAACAACAGAGAAGAGAGGGCTGTGAGGTTAACAAATAGCACGCTGACCGACCTCTTTCCGGGATGACAGTGCGACAGCAGCGGCCCCTAAGAGAAGGCGACACAAGCGCCACGCCCCACTGGTGGAGCCCACTTCGATAGAAGCTTGAACGTAAGCCATTTCGTTAGCCGACTCATCTTAGCCACTTCATTATAATCTCTACGCAGCACAGTTAGAGATCATCAGTCACTGCAGTTCAGATGATCTTGTATGTCGCCCTTTGCTTGCGACACATGTGTGTAATCAAAGTTAAGTATTTGGTTTTGCCTAGTTGGAATAAAACTCATTAATGTTTGTCTAGTGAACCCAGTATGCAAGGTTCTCAGACGCAACAAAGACAAAGGCTGAAGACTCTTGAGTAAACATGGTGATTCTAAAGACTATTCTCAAGCTGGAGGAGGTGATGAAGGAGTAAAGATAGAACAATTTTGAGATAAGAACTTACGGTAGGTGCAATAACTCTTAAGACCGTTAATAAGAGTGAGCTATGTGGGATACAAAGTCATATCTGACAAGTTCTTCCAGGACTCTTAGCGGCTCTACCACTTTACGTGCTTCGTCACTTGTGGATGCAAACAGACGAAGTACCTGCACTATTTTCTGTGCCTGTACGTAACGTACAGATATTCCAGTCGTTGCGCTGGACGCTGAGGTCCTGTAGCTTGATATGTAATTCTTTGTGGGGTAGGGGGGGGGGCAATCGAAAGTTTCCAAAAAAGTAACTGTTTTCGTCAGGATATTTATGTCGACTGACTAGGTTCGTACGACACATGGTGCACTTAGCAGAGTGCACTAGGAAGTAGCTACATGTTATGGTAGTATTCAGTTGGTGCCCATCATTTTGAACTCTTCTGCAATTTACAGCATTTTTGAGCAAACAGTGTATGATGTCTGTCAAAATTACATTGAGGTGACAAAAGTCGTAATATACCTTCCAAATCGTGTCGAACCTCCTTTTGTCCGGGATAGTGCAGTAACTCGACTTGGGATGGACTCCACACGGCGCTAGAAGACCCATGCAGAAATAATGAACCATGTGACTCTATAGATGTCCATAATTACCGCGAAAGTTTTGCCGGTTCAGGATTTTGTGCATGAACTGGGTTCTCGATTACGTACCACATCGGGCGATCTCGGTGAACAAATCATTCGTTTGAATTGTCCAGAATGTTCTACAAACCATTTGCGAACAATTGTGCTCAAGTGAAACCCGTAAAAATTCCACCAGCTCTGCATTTCTACAGAAGCAGTGATGTCGGCGGGAGACGCTGGGTGGGTACTGCGCGTCGCCTTGGAGCTGTGAGGTGTAGGCCGGCAGCTATTGTCGGTGTTCTGCGTCGTTTCGGCGAGGTCGCGGGAAGGACTCCGCGAGGGCTGCTCGCATTGGGTTGCAACGCCGAAGGAGAGTTACGCGGCGCCGGCTGGCGGATGTCAGGCAAGGAAATTTAATACTCAGTCGCATGATTCTCAAGCACTGATGGATAATAAGTCGTTAATTTAACATGGAACCGGAAAATAGTAAGTCACAGTGTAATGCATATGTGCATTCCCTTCGCGTGGTTAAGCCAAGTATTGTGCATATACAGGGTGTCCCAGCTGTCTTGTCCACCCAAAATATCTCTGGAACAATAACAGCTATTGGAAAACGAATTTCACCGGCATCAATGTACGGCTGGGGCCCATGAATGTGCATATTTGGAAACATTCTAAAACGAAAGCATATGTGTTTTTTAACACAAACTTACCTTTTTTTAAATGGACCTCCCATATTTTTTCTTCAGCAATCTATAGCATGACAAAGCACATACACAATGGCGTTGATTGCATCGCAATATTCCCATTACATGCCGAGATATTGAGACGCGAATTTGACGCTTGAAACACCCGACATGCGCTGCTAGCGCACGTCCTGAGGCTCAGGCGTGAACCCCATGCTGCCCGTAATAGCGATGTGATTGACATGCGTAATCACACTTCCATACTTATCAAGAGGTCCGAAACGAATAATACGGTCTGCTGCCATCCTGCAGCATGGGGTTCACGCCTGAGCCTCAGGACGTGCGCTAGCAGCGCATGTCGGTTGTTCCAAGCGTCAACTTCGCGTCTCAATATCTCGGCATGTAATGGGAATATTGCGATGCAATCAACGCCATTGTGTATGTGCTTTGTCATGCAACGAATTGCTGAATAAAAAATATAGGAGGTCCATTTAAAAAAACATAAGTTTGTGTTAAAAAGCACATATGCTTTCGTTTTAGAGTGTTCCCAAATATGTACATCCATGGGCCCCAGCCCTACATTGATACCGGTGAAAGTCGTTTTCCAATAGATGTTATTGTTCCAGAGATACTTTGGGTGGACAAGATGTTTTCCAATAGCTGTTATTGTTCCAGAGATATTTTGGGTGGACAAGATAGCTGGGACACCCTGTATACGCGATCGGGAATGCTCAGTAGCAGCCAGGCTACATGTACAATTATGCGTCAGGAAGGAGCATTAGGGATGAAATCATAGGAGGCAATGTTGTGCAACCTTAGTAGGGACACCGAGCGAGGTGGCGCAGTGGTTAGACACTGGACTCGCATTCGGAAGGACGACGGTTCAATCCCGCGTCCGGCCATACTGATTTAGGTTTTCCGTGATTTCCCTAAATCGCTCCAGGCAAATGCCGGGATGGTTCCTCTGAAAGGGCACGGCCGACCTCCTTCCCCGTCCTTCCCTGATCCGACGAGACCAATGACCTCGCAGTTTGGTCTCTTCCCACGAACAACCCAACCCTTAGTAGGGACAAGATCCAACTATTCGGGAGTAGGACCTTACAATCTGAGACAGTGTACCGAGACAAACTTGTGTCACAATGTCCTCAAACGTGACGTCAGATCCGCGTAGCAACAGTGATCTGAACGCCCATCGGCTGAAAGTTTGGATCGAGGGAAGTGTCCTTATTGGCTAAGGGAGAAATGTGGGTCTCTATTGTTCTCCTGGAAGACAGGCAGAGTTAGTCGCGAGGATCCACTCAAAACGCATGGTCGAGTAACCGGGTCGGCTCTAAAAGAACGGTCGTGAGTACATATTTCTGCTGTTAAACAAGCTAGAAAGTGAAGTTATTAGTTATCAGAACGCCACGTGTCGTGGGCTGTGTCTATCATTATGTGAAGTCAGAAAACTTTGTTAATGTGTGTAAAGGATCAAATATAACGGTGTAGTCCAGGGCCGCCATATTTCAAATACTTATTCTGTGACGTGTGTGACAAAGCAATTTCTGTATTAAAACAAGTATAGTTCAAACGTTGTTGACAATTAACAACTGGCATCCCTAAACACTCCACTTCAGCAGGATCACCACCTACATGGAACTGGCGATTGAGTGCTACTACTGTGCTACGAGGGATTTACTGAAGCAGCAAGACCCCAGGTTAGTGATACCGCTCAGAGAAGTACTTCCTTCTCGCTACAGTGCCAATGAGGGTGTTGTAACAGTGTCAAGACCAACATTGGGATGGGAGCAAGGATCATACCGAATGTCAGCAGACTTTGCAGGCGGTGGATGGACAAGCGTCCATATCCTTTCGCTTTCATGTCTCACCAACTGTCTCCTCACTCACTTCACTGACTCCATAAATTTTCCTCCTCTCGGCGTTGTCACAAGCGGACTAAATTTTTAACACCATCCAATGATTGATCACCGTTTCGTGACCACGCCTTCCACAGATGGGTGCAAGTTTTCTACAGCATCTTGCGCGGGATGCGTGTGACTCAAGAACCGGCGTTTTACTCACTTGTTCATTGTCAAGGCTGTTCGAGACGTTGGTCGCACTTCGCCGCGATGTTTTTCCGTGTTTCCTAGATGCTGTGAAAGCAGCCACACAACACATTATCAACGTTTGTTTGGCGATGTACCAGACTTCACACCAGCACGAGCGGCTGGTATTCTGAAAGGTTCGCGCTTCAGTACTGGTGAGTAAGGGTGACTTTTTCAACGTACTAGCGACTAGTGCTTGCGCGACACCACAGTAGTCACTACACAGAAGTCATCCAGAAGATTCTGATGTGAAAGGCCACAAGGATTTCGTCAACATGTGACCATGAAAGCCTAAGGTATCTCGTACTTCTCAGCATAGTCGAAATTAGCAGAAAATTAGTTATTTGTCACACCGGAAGTAGGATGATATACAATGTATGTATGAAACAAGACCAACGGCCTTGCCGCAGTGGTAACAGAGATTCCTGTCAGATCATCGAAGTTAAGCGCTGCCGGACTGGGTTAGCGCTTGGATGGGTGACCGTCCGGTCTGCCGAACGCTGAAACTTCCTGGCAGATTAAAACTGTGTGCCGGACCGAGACTGAAACTCGGGACCTTTCGCGGGCATGTGCTCTACCAACTGAACTACCCAAGCACGACTCACGCCCCGTCCTCACAGCTCTACGTCTGCCAGTGCCTCGTCTCCTACCTTCCCTAGTTCGAGTCTTGGTCCGGCACACAGTTTTAATCTGCCAGGAAGTTTCATATCAGCGCACACTCCGCTGCAGAGTGGAAATCTCATTCTGTTGGCAAGCAGGGTGCGCTCCGGGCTTGTGAGGCAAACTGAGGAGCTACTTGTTTGAGAAGTAGTGGCTTAGGTCTCGTAAACTGACATTCGACTGGGAGAGCGGTATGCTGACCGCACGCCAATCCGTATCCGCATCCAGTAACGCCTGTGGTCTGAGGATGACATGGTGGCGGGGCGGTACCGTTGGGCCTTCCAAGGCCTGTTCGTAGTTTAGTTTAGTTTAGTTTGAACCAAGAGGGAGCAACAACAGTGTAATAACAAGTTACAGCTGATGGGACTAAAGAGGTCATGCGGCACATATGTTGCCTTTTCCGTCATTTTTCAAGCACTACATCCAGGAAACACTGACGGGCATAAAAGAAAGTTTCAGGAGCGGAATTAAAATTCAGGGTAAAACGATATCAACGATGATATATTATCAGTGGAAGTTGTAAAAAATTGTAGACCCCTTTAAATGGACGATATTAATGCAGAGGAGCAGAAATGAAATCAGCGATGAAGATAATATCGAAATTGGTGTTCCACAAAGTAGACGATATAAAAGAATTCAGCAGACTGGGAATTAAATTTATTCGGGATCAAATACATGACATACAAAGTAGCTTATCACAAGTAAGGAGAGGTTTCCTAGTTAAAAGAAGTTCGCTTTTAATATGCATTGGCTTTATTTAATCTGAGGAAGACGTCTCTTGAGAATGTGCGCAGCATGAAGTGGAAGTAAACCATGGACTTCTGAATAACTGGAGAAAAAGAGAAGAGCGGCGTTATAAATGTTGTGTTACAGCAGTGTCCTGGAAATTTGGTGAAATTATACGAAATGAGAAGGTCATCACTAGAATCTACGACGAAATTAATTAAGGGACAGCAGTAAGTAAAAGAAAGTTCAGGGTGATAGAACACGTGAATAGTCATAATGGAATAACTCCTGTGATACCAGAGAGTGAAGCAAAGGGCTGTAACTGCAGAGGAAGGCAGGTATAGAAATACGTCCAATAAACAGTTTAGGATTTCGGAAGTAAACGCTATTCTACGACGAAGAGGTTGGCGCAGGAGAAGATGTTGTCTGTGACCGTTTCAGTAAGTCATAAAAATTGATAACAAAGGAAAATAGAGAAGAAACGGAAAGACGCGTTGTTTCCAGATAGTTTAGCAATTCGGTAGGTATCGAGAAGAGACATTCGTGGACGACAGTTTTATAGCTCCCCTGTCGAATTCAGATGCACTGCAAATGTTTGCGACTGTCCTTGTTGGATCCATAAAACTGAAAAATTCATTAGGGACTCAAAAGGAACAATATTTCATGACTGCCTCGTCTGGGGATTTATAGTGACGCATTTGTCGCTACATTGTATAATGCAGATGTCGTGCGTCAGGTCAGGCACAAAAAAGATTATTCTAACATCGGATATATACTGATGAGCCAAAGAAACTGCTACACCTACCTAATATCATGTAGGGTCCCGGCGAGCACGCAGAAGTGCCGCAACACGACGTGGCATGGACTCCAGTAATGTTTGAAATAGTGCTGAAGGGAACTGACACCATAAATCCTGCTGTGCTGTCTATAAATCCGTAAGAGTACGAGGGGGTGGAAGTCTCTTCTGAACAGCACGATGTAAGGCATTCCAGACACGCTCGGTAATGTTCATGTCACGGGCGTTGGGTTGCCAGCGGAGGTGTTTAAACTCGGAAGAGTGTTCCTGGTGCCACTGTGTAGCAATTCTGTACTTGGGGGGAGGGGGGGGGGTGGAGGCGTGCATTGTCCTGCTGAAATTGATAAAATATGTGAGAAAGCACAGTCGATATGAATGGCTGCAGGTTATGCAGGTTACATACGTGACATCCGTCAGAGTCGTATCTAGACATATCAGGGGTACCATATCATGCCAATTGCACACGCCTCGGGCCATTGCACAGCCTCCACGAGCTTCAACAGTCCCCTGCTGACAAGCAGGGTCCATGGTTCCATGAGGTTGTCTCCACACCCGTATACGTCTGTTAGCTAGACTCAATTTGGAAAGAGACTCGTCCGATCAGGCAATATGTTTCCAGTCATCAACTGTCCTAGGTCTGTGTTGACGGACCCAGCCAGGGTGTAAAACTTTGTTTCGAGCAGTCATCCAGGGTGCATGGGTGATCCTTAGGCTCCGAAAGCCCATATCGATGATGTTTCATTTAATTGTTCAAACGCTGACTTTGTTGATGGCCCAGCATTGAAATCTGCAGCAATTTGCAGAAGGGTTGTACTTCTGTGACGCTGAACGATTCTCTTCAGTCGTCGTTGGTCTCATTATTGCAATATCTTTTTCCGACCGCAGCGATGTCGGCGATTTGATGTTTTATCGGATTTCTGAGATTCACGGTACACTCATGAAATGGTCGTACGGGAAAATCGCTACTTCATCGCTACATCGGAGATGCCGTGTCTCATCGCTCATGCGCCGACTATAACATAACGTTCAAACTCACTTAAAACTTGATAACCTGCCATTGTAGCAGCAGTAAACGGTCTAATAACTACGGTAGACATTTGTCGTCTTATACAGGCATTGCCGTCCACTGCCCCGTATTCTGCATGTTTAAATACACTACTGGACATTAAAATTGCTACACCACGAAGATGACGTGCTACAGACGCGAAATTAAACCGACAGGAAGAAGCAGCTGTGATATGCCAATGATTAGATTTCAGAGCATTAATATAAAGTTGGCGCCGGTGGCGACACCTACAACGTGCTGACATCAGGAAAGTTTCCATCCGATTTCTCATACACAAGCAGCAGTTGACCGGCGTTGCCTGGTGAAACGTTGTTGTGATGCCTCGTGTAAGGAGGAGAAATGCGTACCATTACGTTTCCGACTTTGATAAAGGTCGGATTGTAGCCTATCGCGATTGTGGTTTATCGTATCGCGACATTGCTGCTCGCGTTGGTCGAGATCCAATGACTGTTAGCAGAATATGGAATCGGTGGGTATAGGAGGGTAATACGGAACGCCGTGCTGGATCCCAACGGACTCGTATCACTAGCAGTCGAGATGAGAAATTGGTTCAAATGGCTCTGAGCTTTAAGGGAGTTAAAATCCGAGGTCATCAGTCCCCTAGAACTTAGAATTACTTAAACCTAACCAACCTAAGGACATCAATCACATCCATGCCCGAGGCAGGATTCGAACCTGCGAACGTTGCTGTCGCGCGGTTCCAGACTGAAGCGTCTAGAACCGCACGACCACCGCGGCCGGCTTCGAGATGACAGGTATCTCATCCGAATGGCTGTAACGGATAGTGCAGCCACGTCTCGATCCCTGAGTCAACAAATGGGGATGTTTGCAAACGAACAACCACCGGCACGATCAATTCGACGACGTTTGCAGTAGCATGGACTATCAGCTCGGAGGCCATGGCTGCGGTTACCCTTGACGCTGCATCACAGACAGGAGCGCCTGCGATGGTGTTCTCAACGACGAACCTGGGTGCAAGAATGGAAAAACGTAACTTTTTCGAATGAATCCAGGTTCTGGTTAAAGAATTATGACGGTCGCATCCGTGTTTGGCGACATCGCGGTGAACGCACATTGGAAGCGTGTATTCGTCATCGCCATACTGGCGTATCACCCGGCGTGATGGTATGGTGTGCATTTGGTTAGACGTCTTGGTCACCTCTTGTTCGCATTGACGGCACTTTGAACAGTGGACGCTACATTTCAGATGTGTTACGACCCGTGGCTCTTTTCTTCATTCGATCCCTGCGAAACCCTTCATTTCAGCAGGATAATGCACGACCGCATGTTGCAGGTCCTGTAAGGGCCTTTCTGGATACAGAAAATGTTCCTCTGCTGCCCTGACCAGCACATTGTCCAGATCTCCATCAACTGAAAACGTCTGGTCAATGGTGGCCGAGCAATTGGCTCGTCACAAAACGCCAGTCACTACTCTTGATGAACTGTGGTATCGTGTTGAACCTGCAAGGGCAGCTGTACCTGCACACACCATCCACGCTCTGTTTGACTCAATGCCCAGGCGTATCAAGGTCGTTATTACGGCCAGAGGTGGTTGTTCTGGGTACATATTTCTCAGGATCTATGCACGCAAATGCGTGAAAATGTAATCACATGTCAGTTCTAGTATAATATATTTGTCCGATGAATACCCGTTTATCATCCGTATCAATTTAATGACCAGTGGTGTATCTCCTTATTTGAATACGCATGCCTATACCAGTTTGTTTGGCGCTTCAGGTTAGCTACTCAGTTTATAATCTCTAGTTATTTAGTCGGATTGTACTGAACTTTAGATCAGGCTTGCGCACTTGTTGTGTTAAATCTGCGTGCCGAAGCTCGGTGACGTTTTAAGCGAATCTTTGCGTATTCCTCCGTATGCATGACATCAGACGCACCGTTTCGGAGGGGTGGCAGAGAGAGAGAGAGATACTCGGACGACAGCCGCCGGACTGCCGTTGAACAAAGGTCTCGCCGCATCGGAAAGCGATGCCAGCCCAGCGCAGCCCAGCACACAGTGTGCGGTGCCGCGGAGCCGCGGACAAAAGCTGGCGCGATATTGCACGTCTCCGGAGGCGAGCCGGCTCTTAATGAAATAGTTGTCGGAATCCGTTTAATACAAACTTCTGTGGCCGCAAGATCCCCCGCGCGATACAGTTGGGCCGTTTATTAAAACCTGCGGGGCTCACAGAGTCTGCCCACGCAGCGGGAACTGACGGCAAAGCGAACTCGATTAATTGCTATTCTCTAGTCTGCGCGCGTCCGCAGTCGGACGCAGAAACCTGCAGAAGTCTCTCGCCCCCCATCGTGCCGCGACCTGTGCACGCTGTCGGGGATGAAAAGTGCTGCACCGTGGAGGTCAGTAAGATATTTATCAAAACGAGGAGATTTTCGCGACATGGCGAATGTTGAGAGATTAAACTGTTATCCGAAATGATAACCAGCACCAACAAGGTGTCACCCTGTGCATACTAATACACTATTACATCGTATTCGTTGTCGGATGAAAGCAAACAGCCTATGAATGTGATTTTCTTGCCATGCCAAAAACACATGTATCAATTACTCATCATTTCAGAGAGGAGGCGTGTTTGAAAGTATTAGTATTCTCATCGAATCCCGAAAATAACGGGTGGAAAATTCGGGGATCTGGCAGTACAACCAACGATAAGTACAGTCGGCTCAGTTATGAAATGCAGTGCGGTTTGATGCATTTTTCTGCCGCAATATGGATGAGACACGAAGGGCATTGATGTGTCCACCGCTGCCGGGCACAGGTAAACTGTGCAGGTACAGCGAAATCACAAATGTTCACTGAGCACAATGTTCTCAAAATAATTCTGTTCTGTGAAACTAAATGAAGGATGGTACATTAATAAGTGAAACAAAATGAATGCTACTCCCTCAGTAAATGAAACAAAGTAAATGATGGTTAGTAAATAAAAGAGCCACCACTTGCCAAATAACAGAGTAAATAAAAAAGTTCCCGGTTACATGAAAGAATTACACGTGCTTTAGTAGCCACACTGCGTTCAGACCTTTACGTTAAAAATAATAAATTGAGTTTCGTTATATTGGAACAAATAAGACCTCGGTCATAAATATTAAGTCAAAATTGACCTGGTTTCGACTCTACTATGAGCGTCGTCTTCAGAATTAGACTAACAGTTCTAAATCATATTAAGTATATAGTACATTAATAAATTTAAAGTCTGTACTAACTGGAAAAGATGCAGTACTTACAAGTCTCATCTTTTCCAGTCAGTACAAACTTTAATTTTATTAATGTACTAAATACCTAATATGTTTTAGAACAGTTAGTCTAATTCTGAAGACGACGCTCATAGTAGCGTCGAAACCAGGTCAATTTTGACTTAATATTTGTGACCGAGGTCTTATTTGTTCAAATATAATTCTGACACGGTCACTGAACCTTAGCAGCTATGTTCAAAGTTTTAATTAAGTTTCGGTTGTCAAACGCTCTTTAGTGAGCACAGTTTTGAAGCCCTTAAAACCTTAGGTTCAAACAGAAAAGTAAGTGACTCTCTTCAGGTTTAAAAGCAAAGTAGAAAAATCCAAGCTTCAGTCAAGATTAATGATCACTTAACAACTCTTATGGTGTACTTTGCTGCAGAAGTATTGAGAGCCATTAGTAATGGAATATCTAAGTCTCCCAAGTACAGAAACTTCCAGACAGACCTTACCTTGTTCAAAAAATGTTCAAAGGTGTGTAAATTCTTAAGAGACCAAACTGTTGACGAAAACCGGTCAATAGACTTACACACTACTGAAACTAACTTACGCTAAGTACAACACACGCACACATCGGTGCGCGAGGGAGGACTCGAACCTCCGGCGGGAGCGGCCGCGCAATACGTGACGTGGCGCCTGGAGCCTCGCGGCCACTCCGCGCGGCACACTAGCTTGTCAACTGGAAAAATAACAGTATAATTGTACCAAGTCCCAACGAGCAGAATGGTGATCACGTTGAGTTCCAGCTCATGAGGTGGCGTGCTGTCCAGAGCGTCGATGTCCCAGTACTTGGTGTGGCGTAGTGGAAGCCTTCAGGATCCTAACGGTGACAAAGCTGCCGTTCTGAGCTTGTGTGCCAGACTAAATAGCTGTCTTGCGGAACAATATGTGAAGGCCTATTTTTGGAACATGGCATAGATGATCTATGAAGATGTGCTACGAGGTGCATGCAAGTTCTAAGGCCTCCGATTTTTTTTTCTCCGGACTGGAAAGAGATAGAAACATGCGCATTGTTTTAAAATAAGGCCACGTTCATTGTCAATACGTCCCAGAGATGGCAGCACCGTACGGCAGATGGAATTTTACCGCCAGTGGCGAGAATGAGAACTATTTTAAATACTTAAAATGGCGACGTTTTCTTTACTTGTAATTATTCGTTTTCTGAATTTGCGTGGTGTGAAACCAATTGAAATTCATCGACAGTTGAAGGAGACATGTTGTGATGGAGTTATGGATGTGTCGAAAGTGCGTTCGTGGGTGCGACAGTTTAATGAAGGCAGAACATCGTGTTACAACAAACCGAAACAACCTCGGGCTCGCACAAGCCGGTCTGACGACATGATCGAGAAAGTGGAGAGAATTGTTTTGGGGGATCGCCGAATGACTGTTGAACAGATCGCCTCCAGAGTTGGTATTTCTGTGGGTTCTGTGCACACAATTCTGCATGACGACCTGAAAATGCGAAAAGTGTCATCCTGGTGGGTGCCACGAATGCTGACGGACAACCACATGGCTGCCCGTGTGGCATGTTGCCAAGCAATGTTGACGCGCAACGACAGCGTGAATGGGACTTTCTTTTCGTCGGTTGTGACAATGGATGAGACGTGGATGCCAGTTTTCAATCCAGAAAGAAAACGCCAGTCAGCTCAATGGAAGCACACAGATTCATCGCCACCAAAAAAATTTCGGGTAACCGCCAGTGCTGAAAAAATGATGGTGTCCATGTTGTGGGACAGCGAGGGCGTAATCCTTACCCATTGCGTTCCAAAGGGCACTACGGTAACAGGTGCATCCTACGAAAATGTTTTGAAGAACAGATTCCTTCCTGCACTGCAACAAAAACGTCCGGGAAGGGCTCCGCGTGTGCTGTTTCACCAAGACAACGCACTCGCACATCGAGCTAACGTTACGCAACAGTTTCTTCGTGATAACAATTTTGAAGCGATTCCTCATGCTCCCTACTCACCTGACCTGGCTCGTAGTGACTTTTGGCTTTTTACAAGAATGAAAAACAGTCTCCGTGGCCGCACATTCACCAGCCGTGCTGCTATTGCCTCAGCGATTTTCCTAAAGAAGCCTTCGCCGCTGCCATGGAATCATGGCGTCAGCGTTGTGAAAAATGTGTGCGTCTGTAGGGCGATTACGTCGAGAAGTAACGCCAGTTTCATCGATTTCGGGTGAGTAGTTAATTAGAAAAAAAATCGGAGGCCTTAGAACCTGAATGCACCTCGTATTTACCAGCGAACTCTACTGTCACCTAGTGCCTGACCAAAGCGCTGTTGATGCCTGCTCCTGGTCCGGCCACAGAGTTCCGGGATGGCAAAGTTACATATTGTGTGCACTGCAGGGGCTGAGGTTTCTGTAACAGATACGATGAATAAGTTGTGCGTGGTGCCATCAGTACTGATTTCTAGAGCGCTGTGACAAGTGTAACAGAAAATACAATTCCTGCCACATACTGGTGACCACACAGCCTCTCCGGAACAATTACCACGTCTGAGAACATTGCTTTTGTGTCGATATTCTAGGATAAATGTTTCATAGATCTCTTTCTCCACCAGACTTGTTGGTAAGCTCAAGCTTTCAACAGTTTGCTTTGTCATCATCGGCAGCAGTTAACGGTCGTATTAACAGTCAGTGTAGTTCTCATGGAGACACAAAAGTTCAGACGAAAAAGTGCAACAATTATTTTACCCGAGACAGCAGCTATACTCTTAGCAGCGTATGGAAATGGACGCTCAGTATCGAAAGCCTACAGGGAAATTAAGTTTCCGACATGAAATGCAACCAGCATCGCCAAATACGTTCCTCCATCATAGATATTTTAAAGCGATAAAATTCCGTGCCCCCTCCACGATGAACCATGGACCATGACGTTGGAGGGGTGGCTTGCGAGTCTCAGCAATACAGACAGCAGTACCGCAGATGCAACCACAACGGAGGGGTATCGGCTGAGAGGCCTGACAAACGCGTGGTTGTTTCTGAAGGGAGGCAGCAGCCTTTTTAATAGTTGCAGGGGCAACAGTCTGAATGATTGTCTGATCTGGCCTTGTAACACTAACCAAAACGGCCTTGCTGTGCTGGTACTGAAAACGGCTGAAACCAAGGGGAAACTACAGCCGTAATTTTTCCCAAGGCATACAGCTTTACTGTATGATTAAATGATGATGGCGTCCTCTTGGGTAAAATATTCCGGGGTAAAATAGGATCTCAGGGCGGCGACTACTCAAGAGGACGTTGTTATCATGAGAAAGAAAACTGGCGTTGTGCGGATCGGAGCGAGGAATGTCAGATCCCTTAATCGGGCTGGTAGGTTAGAAAAATTAAAAAGGGAAATGCATAGGTTAAAGTTAGATATAGTGGTAAATAATGAAGTTCGGTGGCAGAAGGAACAAGACTTTTGGTCAGGTGTATACACGGTTATAAATACAACATCAAGTAGGGGTAACTCAGGAGTTGGTTTAATAATGAATGAAAAAACAGGAGTGCGAGTAAGCTACTACAAACAACATAGTGAACGCAATATTGTGGCCAAGATAGTCACGAAGCCCACACTTACTACCGTAGTACAAGTTTACAAGTTTATATGCCCAGTAGCTCTGCAGATGAAGAATTTGATGAAATGTAAGATGAGAAAAAAGAAATTATTCAGGTAGTGAAGGGGAAAATTTAATAGTCATGGGTGACTAGAATTCGAGAGTAGGAAAAGGGAGAGAAGGAAACATAGTAGGTGAATATGGATTGGGGGAAAGAAATGGAAGAGGAAGCCGTCTGGTAGAATTTTGCACATAGCATAACTTAATCATAGCTAACACCTGGTTCAAGAATCATAAAAGAAGGTTGTACACATGGAAGAATCCTGGAGATACTAGAAGGTATCAGATAGATTACATAATGGTAAGACAGAGATTAAGGAACCAGGTACTAAATTGTAAAACGTTTCCAGGGGCCGATGTGGACTCTGTCCACCATCTATTGGTTGTGAACTGTAGATTAAAACTGAATAAACTTCAAAATGGTGGGAATTTAAGGAAATGGGACCTGGCCAAACTGATTAAACCAGAGGTTGTACAGAGTTTCAGGGAGAGCATAAGGGAACAACTGTCACAAAAGGGGGAAACAAAATACAGTAGAAGAATGTGTAGCTCTGAGGGATGAAGTAGTGAAGGCAGCAGAGGATCAAGTAGGTAAAAAGACGGGGGCTAGTAGAAATCCTTGGGTAACAGAAGATATATTGAATTTAATTGATGAAAGGAAAAACATAAAAATGCAGTAAATGAAGCAGGCAAAAAGGAATACAAACGTCTCAAAAATGAGATCGACAGAAAGTGCTAAATGGCTAAGCAGGGATGGCTTGAGGACAAATGTAAGGATGTAGAGGCTTATCTCACGAGGGGTAAGATAGATACTGCCTACAGGAAAATTAAAGAGACCTTTGGTGAAAAGAGAACCACTTGTATGAATATCAAGAGCTAGGTGGAAACACAGTTCTAAGCAAAGTAGGGAAAGCTGAAAGGTGGAAGGAGTATATAGAGGGTCTATACAAGGGCATTGTACTTGAGGGCAGTGTTATAGAAATGGAAGAGAATCTAGATGCAGACGAAATGGGAGATACGACACTGCATGAAGAGCTTGACAGAGCATTGAAAGACATGAGTCGAAACAAGGCCCCGGGAGTAGACAACATTCTGTTAGAACTACTGACGGCCTTGGGAGAGCCAGTATTGACAAAACTCTACCATCTGTTGAGCAAGATGTATGAGACAGGCGAAATACCTTCAGACTTCAAGAAGAATATAATAACTCCAATCCCAAAGAAAGCAGGTGTTGACAGATGTGACATTTACAGAACTATGTTTAATAAGTCACAGCTGCAAAATACTATCACGAATTCTTTACAGACGAAAGGAAAAACTGGTAGAAGCTGATCTCTGGGGAGATCAGTTTGGATTCCGTAGAAATACTGAAACACGTGAGGCAATACTGACCTTACGACTTATCTTAGAAGAAAGATTAAGGAAAGGCAAACCTACGTTTCTAGCATTTGTAGACTTGGAGAAAGCTTTTGACATTGTTGACTGGAATACTCTCTTTCAAATTCTAAAGGTGGCAGGTTTAAAATACAGGGAGCGACAGGGTTGTAGCCTCTCCCCGATGTTATTCAATCTGTATATGGAGCAAACAGTAAAGGAAACGAAAGAAAAATTCTGAGTAGGTATTAAAATCCGTGGAGAAGAAATAAAAACTTTGAGATTCGCCGATGACATTATAATTCTGTCAGAGACAGCAAAGGACTTGGAAGAGCAGTTGAACGGAATGGATAGTGTCTTGAACGAAGGATATAAGATGAACATCAACAAAATCAAAACGAGGATAACGGAATGTAGTTGAATTAAGTCAGGTGATGGTGATGGAATTAGATTAGAAAATGAGACACTTAAAGTAGTAAAGGAGTTTTGCAATTTGGGGAGCAAAGTAACTGATGATGGTCGATGCAGAGAGGATACAAAATGTAGACTGGCAACGGCAACGAAAGCGTTTCTGAAGAAGAGAAATTTGTTAACATCGAGTGTAGATTTAAGTGTCAGGAAATCGTTTCTGAAAGTATTTGTATGGAGTGTAGCCATGTTAGGAAGTAAAACATGGACGATAAATAGTTTGGACAAGAAGAGAATAGAAGCTTTCGTAATGTGGTGCTACAGAAGAATGCTGAAGATTAGATGGGTAGATCACATAACTAATGAGGAGGTATTCAATAGAATTGGGGAGAAGCGGAGTTTGTGGCAAAACTTGACAAGAAGGAGGGTCGATTGGTAGGACATGTTCTGAGGCATCAAGTGATCACAAATTTAGCATTGGATGTCAGCGTGGAGGGTGAAAATCGTAAAGGGAGACCAAGAGATGAATACACTAAGCAGATTCAGATGGATGTAGGTTGCAGTAAGTAGTGGGAGATGAGGAAGCTTGCATGGGATAGAGTAGCATGGAGAGCTGCATCATTCCAGTCTCAGGACTGAAGACCATAACAACAATACAACAGGTAATTAAGGAGATGGGATTTGGATAAGTTGGGAGAACCAGAGGTTACTGAGAGTTTTAGAGGGAGCATTGGGCAACGACTGACTAGAACAGGGGGAAGGAATACAGTAGAACACGAATGAGAAGCTTTAAGAGATGAAACAGTGAAGGCACCAGAGGATGAAATAGGTAACAAAACCAGGCCTACTAGAAATCGTTGGATAACACACGAGATATTGAACTTAATTGATGAAAGGGAAAATTCAGAAATGCAGCAAGTGAAGTAGGCGAAAGGGATCCCAAACGTCCTAAAAAGTAGATTGGCAGGAAGTGCAAAATGGTTCAAATGACTCTGAGCACTATGGGACTTAACGTCTAAGGTCATCAGTCCCCTAGAACTTGTAGCTAATTAAACTTAACTAACCTAAGGACATCACACACATCCATGCCCGAGGCAGGAGAAGTGAAAAATGGCTAAAGCACTAACATAAGGGTACAGAAGCACGTATCACCATGGAAAGATAGACACTGTCTACAGGATAATTAAATAGGCCCTTGGAGAGAAAGGTTGTGTGTATATCAAGATCTGAGACGGAAAACCAGTCATAAGCAAAAAAGAAGAGAAAGCTGAAACGTCGAAGGAGTATTTAGAGGGCCTGTACAAGGGAGATGAACTTGCAAGCAACATTATACAAATGAAGGACGACATCGATGAAGTGGAGACGGGATACATGACACTACGAGAAGAATTTGACGGAATAGTGAAAGACATCAGTCGAAAAAAGGACCCTGGAGTGGACGACATGCCATGAGAACTGTTGATAGCATCAGGAGAGCCAACCATAACAAAACTCTTCCATGTGGTGTGTAAGATTTATCAGGCAGGCGATATTCTCTCAGACTTCAAAAACAATATAGTAACTCTAATTTCGAAGAAAGTAGTTTCTGATAGGGCTGGATATTATTGAACTATCAGTTTATTAAGTCTTGGCTGGAAAGTACTAATACAAATTCTTTACAGAAGAATGTAAAAACTGTAGAAACAGATTTCGGGGATAAATGTGGGCACACGTGATGTGGTACTGTCACTACGAGTTATCTTCAAAAAATGTTCAAATGTGTGTGAAATCTTGTGGGACTTAACTGCTAAGGTTATCAGTCCCTAAGCTTACACACTACTTAACCTAAATTATCCTAAGGACAAACACACACCCCCATACCCGAGGGAGGACTCGAACCTCCGCCGGGAGCAGCCGCACAGTCCATGACTGTAACGCCTTAGACCGCTCGGGACTTAACTTAGAAGACAGGTTAACAAAAGGAAAACCTACATTTATTGCATTTGTAAACTTAGAGGAAGCTTTTGAGAATGTTGGGTGGAATACTTTGAAATGCGGAAGGTATCAAGAATAAAACACAGAGAGTGAAAGGCTATTTACAACTTGTGCGGAAAACAGACGGCAGTTAAAAGAGTTCAGGGGCTCGACAAGGAATCAATGATTGAGAAGGGAGTGAGACAGGGTTGTAGCTTATCTCCGACGTTATTGAATCCGCATACTGATGAAGCAATAAAGGGAAAAAAAGAAAAAAATTAGAGAAGAGAATAGAAATAAAGCTTTGAGGCTTTCCGACGACATTCGATTTCTGTCTGAGACAGCAAAGGACTTGGAACAGCAGTTGAACAGAATAGATGGTGTCTTGAAAGATGGGTATAAGATAAAGATCAACAAAAGCAAAACATGGGTAATGGCATGTGTCGAATTAAATCAGTTGATGCTGAGGGAATTAGCTCAGGAAGTAGGGCGCTTAAAGCAATAGACGAGTTTCGCTATTTGAGTCGCAAAATAACTAATAATGGCCGCAGGAAGGACATAAAGTGTAGGCTGGCAATGGAAAGAAAAGCGTTTCTGAAGAAAAGAAGTTTGTTAACGTCGAATATAGATTTAAGTGTTAGGAAACCTTTTTGAAAGTATTTGTATGGAGTGTAACCTTGTATGGAAGTCAAACAACGACAATAAACAATTTGGACTTGAAGAGAATGGAAGGTTTTGAAGTGTGGTGCTACAGAAGAATTCAGATGATTAGATGGGTAAATCACATAACTAATGAGGAGGTGCAGAATTGAACTAGGGAGAAAAGAAATTTGTGGCACAACCTGAGTAGAAGAAGAGGTAGGTTGATAGGTCACATTCTGAGACGTCACCAGTTTAGTATTGGAGGGAAGTGTGTATGTGTAGGGGGGCCGGGGGGGGGGTAAAAATTGTGGAGGGGGACTGCGTGCATCCTCTGGCAGAAAAGATGAACGTCAACAAGGAACAGAAAACGCATTGGAAGTGGTAAAGTTTTGAGCCAATTTAATATAGACATAACTGTATAATATGCATGTTCCTGATAACAGGAAATAATCAGTGACTGCCACAGAATGCCAGTCGGTGTCCGAACAGACTTTGATTCTACACCATGCTAGTCTCTATTGTCTGCGGTGTAGCGTGAACGATAAACGATGCATGGCAACTCCATATGTCAAACCACCTTCCAGTATTTTCTTCCCGGCGGTTCGTGGTCACGCTGCGCCTGTAACCACTGCTCGGATATCAGTACGTCTCTTCTGTCTATACGTCTGAACCAGTCGAACGATCCTAAATCTTCTGGTGATGTACTCTTTGTGGAGGAATACTTATCTACTCCTTCTGCGGTTTCCAACTCGTCAACGCCCTTTCTGCAGTCATTGCACTATAGCCACCTATATGTGCGATCTGTCACTACAATGCTCCCATGAACCTCATGATAGTAATCCTACCTTTCTCGGAGTCCAGCAGGAAAGTTCCAGCAATGTTAGATACAACCAAGAGCCGTCATGTAGTGCCACATTTCGGCACCTGTAGAGATCGAGCTGAGAAATGAAGCCATTGTCTGTGAATTTCAGTAGTAACCACTGAACCCGTTCCACTGAACGAGCAGACTCAGATATCATATGAAGGAGATAATCAGTCACTCTGTCGCAATGTCGTGCAAGAAGTTGATATCTGACAGAATATCTCACACCTGAAGATGTCTGAAAGTTAACGGGAAACTCCTAAGAATTACACTTTCCCGGTTGCTTGCAAACCGACGGCCCTGAATATCTCTAAATGTATGACGAGCACATGTGAGAAGACCTTGACTTCAAGGATGGATACAGGTGGGCCCACACCATTCAGCATCGCCAAGCTGCAGAAGTTCCTCTGGGAAGCCCTCGCATAATCTCTATGCGGATCCTGTCCTTCCCCATGCGAATTCCGTACTTTAGGCAACCGCAAACATTTGTCCATGAATTCTCTCACCGTTTTGTTTCACGTTGCGATAAATGAAAGCACTGACATATATGGGGATTACTTTTTGAAATAATAAACATGTCACTACTCTTTTCCCATTTGTCTCGTTTTCATTTGACTGCCCCCTACACCATGTTGCTTTCAAGCTGATTCAAAGCTGGTAACTTTTTAACATAAACCTTATTTGCGTGGACCGCGAAGGTTCTAAAATTTTTAATCTACATTAAAGTCTAAATTAATAAAAATATGACTTTTCCACATTCTTGACCATGTCAAGAGTCATGGTAACGTTTGTTTGTCATTATTATGATATGTGAACAGAGATCGAAATTCTGATTTGCATTATAATGTCTAATAATTAAAAAAATATTGTACTGGGCTTACAGTCAAGTATAAATCTTGAAAGGCAGGCTTCTTGGTTTCGACTCTTACATTTACATAACAGTCAGCTAAATATTAACATATCTATGACAGTGCATAAAAACTCTTACTTTTATTTCTTCAAATACAGGAGGAACACGTACCTTGGTAGGGTTTGATGCCATTTTCTCTTGTAATTCACGAAATTGTCAAATTTTAGCATACGTTCTCGCGTATCCCTTGCAATACCGTATAGAATGCTGCGGCGTATAGCAAATGTAATATATCAAGTACAACTGTAATTAATTATGTCAATTTTATATGTATATGCTGTCATGCATTTGTAGATGGTTCATACTTTGTGTTTTTGTAAGCAGAAGTATAAATTGAAGAGGTGCAGGGAACATAGGTAGAACAGAACTCCGTTCTGTGGTGGAATGAGAAAGGTGGTGGGGCGCGTGAGTGAGAATTGGCGCGCAAGTGGCTGATTCAGTCGGTAGCTGCCCTACAAGTGGTGAACACGCATTACGTTGGTCAAGCACTAGAGCCTCCGAGTTAACCTGCAAGACTCGGTTTTGGCCTCGGACGTGTTCTACGTGATTGGCGCAGTACGGCAATAAATTAATAGCTCACAAATTTGCCATTTTATCATCGCAACCAAGAGGAAGACAGAGCTATGTACATCAAGATCCGTACCTGCGCATTGTTACTACGCAGCACTGCCTCACGCCACTTTCGACTTCAGTAACAGGCGAAGTACTTCATTTAGAAGTGCATCACAGTGTGAACCATCCATCTTCAATCAGTGAAATATAAGTGTTAAATGTACCTTTGTGTTTAACTGTGATTTTCCTATATCATGTACCTCAGTAGGGTCCTTACCTAAACGAATTTATTCCGAGTATCCTGATGCTTATTGAAGCTTGAATAATAGTAAATTACTGGCAAGAATATTATTTTGGTAGTAAATTCTGAAAATCATTGTTAAATACTAAAGTTTGCATGTATCAGTTTAAGGGCCACCGCTTTGCGTGATCATGAGGATAAATTTTCAATAGTATTTCTGAAAGTAAAGTAACATAATTGTTTAACTGCAACAATCTTAACAGTAATTTTTCGTGTTTCTTCTCCCTGTCAAAGAAAGCCAGACAAATATTGGTGTTAGTAAAACGTTAACAAATAACAGTCCTAAAGAAATGAAATTTAGTCGTGTTAAATAATGGTTTTGTTCATACGAATGATGGCTATAAGTTTAATATTTTTTTTTGTATCCTTGTTGAAACATATGCGTGTCTACTTTAAATAATTACTAAAGTAGAGTGAATAATTAAATAAGTAACAGAAAATGGGATTAATAGTACTTACTGCCAAGTGACCGTAGTAATTGGAAGTAGTTATTTATTCAGTGTCTAAAACTGACTTCATCTTTTTGGGTAGACACTGTGCCCGATTTGGGCTGGCGGCCGATTTATTAAGCGAAACAGTTCATTGTTATAACAGGCTTTGTCTGCTAAAAGGTTTCTAAAAGTAATTATTGTCACTGCTTTTCCCCCAAACTGTATGATTCGGAGAAAAATAGTTCGATACTTTACTATTGGGTTGAACACGGTAAAATGTCTCTCTGAGAGTCGATGGTTTGGAGTGTTAGTGCTGCGTGATTTTTGTGGTGGTGTTCCTGCCGCTACTTACTGCACAGTTCTGACATTCCGAATCGCGGATGTTCCGTCTTTACAGTGGTAGAACTTAAACGTTCTGGTACCGTATTGACGAGAACCGTTGCTACTCACAATATACATAAATGACCTTGTGGATGACATCGGAAATTCACTGAGGCTTTTTGCAGATGATGCTGTGGTGTATCGAGAGGTTGTAACAATGGAAAATTGTATTGAAATGCAGGAGGATCTGCAGCGAATTAACGCATGGTGCACGGAATGGCAATTGAATCTCAATGTAGACAAGTGTAATGTGCAGCGAATACATAGAAAGATAGTTCCCTTATCATTTAGCTACAAAATAGCAGGTCAGCAACTGGAAGCAGTTAATTCCATAAATGATCTGGGAGTACGCATTAGGAGTGATTTAAAATGGAATGATCATATAAAGTTGATCGTCGGTAAAGCAGATGCCAGACAGATTCATTAGAAGAATCCTAAGGAAATGCAATCCGAAAACAAAGGAAGTAGGTTACAGTACGCTTTTTCGCCCACTGCTTTAATACTGCTCAGCAGTGTGGGATCCGTACCAGATAGGGTTGATAGAAGAGATAGAGAAGATCCAACGGAGAGCAGCGCGCTTCTTTACAGGATCATTTAGTAATCGCGAAAGCGTTACGGAGATGATAAATAAACTCCAGTGGAAGACTCTGCAGGAGAGACGCTCAGTAGCTCGGTAGGGGCTTTTGTTAAAGTTTCGAGAACATACCTTCACCGGAGAGTCAAGCAGTATATTGCTCCCTCCTACGTATATCTCGCGAAGAGACCATGAGGATAAAATCAGAGAGATTAGAGCCCACACAGAGGCATACCGACAATCCTTCTTTCCACGAACAATACGATACTGGAATAGAAGGGAGAACCGATAGAGGTACTAAGGGTACACTCCGCCACACACCGTCAGGTGGCTTGCGGAGTATAAATGTAGATGTAGAAACTAACGTTGTGCAGTGCCATCGTTGATTTGAGACATGAAATCCATGAGGGGCTGGAAATGGTCTCCAAGTATCCGAACATAACCACGTCACGTCAATGCCTGCCCACACTATTTTGGAGCAATCACCAGCTTGCTGAGTGCCTTGTTGACAATGGGTCCATGGCTTCGTTGTGGTCTGCGCAACAATCGAAGCCTACTATCATCTCTCACCAACTGAAATAGAGACTCATCTGACCAGTCCACGGTTTTTCAGTCGTCGAAGGTCCAACCGATATGGTTACGAGCTCAAGGCAGACGCTGCAGGCGATTTTGTGCTGTTAGCAAACGCAGTCGCGTCGGTAGACTGCTTGCACAGCCCTTAACACCAAATCCTGCTGCGCTGTCCAAACGGGAACGTTTTCCCTTGCGTCCCACATTGATTTCTGCGGCTATTTTTCGCAGCGTTGGTTGTCTGTTAGCGTTGACTACGTAAACGCCGCTGCTCTACGTCGTCAAGTATGAGCCGCCGACCACAGCGTGGTCCGTGGGTAGACATGATGTCTGAATTTTGGTATCATCAACACATTCCTGGCACTGTGGATCTCGTAATACAGAATCCCCTAACGATTTCCGAAACAGAATGTCCCATGCAGCCGGCCGGGGTGGCCGCGCGGTTCTAGGCGCTACAGACTGGAACCACGCGGCCGCTACGGTCACAGGTTCGAATCCTGCCTCGGGCATGGATGTGTGTGATGTCCTTAGGTTAGTTAGGGTTAAGTAGCTCTAAGTTGTAGCGGACTGATGACCTTAGAAGTTAAGTCCCATAGTGCTCAGAGCCATTTTAACCACTTTTTTGTTCCATGCATCTAGCTCCAACTACCATTCCGCTTTCAAAGTCTCATGATTCCCGTCGTGCAGCCATAATCACGCCGAAAACCTTTTCACATGAATCTCCATAGTACAAATGTCAGCTCCGTCACTGCACTGGCATTTTGTACGCTAGCGCACGATACTACAGCCACCTGTATATGTGCACACCGATGTTCCATCACTGTTGTCACCTCAGTGCGTATGTGAATGTAGTTTCGTCACTAGCGCCGGGAGCAAAGAAGCTGAATGTGGCCTTGCCCTCAAAAGAACATTCTGCCTCTTTCTTAGTAATTCTCTGAAGGCTGAAACACAGCTTCCAAACTGCAGTCACGTGAAGCTGAATTATAAACTTGCGAACGTTGCGAGACACCGGGAGATTTCTGCATAACGCCGTTGGTAAAGACTGAGAGGATGCAGCTAAGTGACGAACGCCAAGCCTGTAGACTGGCGTTAGGCGGAGCCGGCTTAGCGAGGCTCTTTCCGCGTAATTAAACTCGTCATAATGGGGCCCGTGGCCGCAGCCATGGCGCTAAACGAAACACCGGGCGCTCACGCAAACGAGTTTAATTCAACGAGGCCGGATTCTTTTGTTCGCTTTCCGCCTCCCTGGAACGCTTACAAGAAAACTCTTGCTCGCCGCTCGATTTAAATATCGCGAGCGCGTGCCTCCCTGCGTTCGCAGCGGACCAGGTGCCCGCTTATCTTGATTAAATACCGCCCCGGGAATGTCTCGAGGCCGTAAATACGCTGAGATATGTCATCTCATTATGACTGCCATTGGTGTGCGAGAGGGACACAACATAAACAGTTTGTTTCGCTATTTCAATGCTGCATAAAATTTTTCTGGTATTCTCGTTCGTCCTGTGAGCTAACCAAAGAGGAGGCAGAGGAATACTAGTTGGCTTAACGTCGGCGTACTTGATACGATGGTAGTATAAATTTCGAGCCCCAGCTGTCTCTCATACGTGAAATATAGTTTATAAAATAGAAATGCTCTCCTTAATTGACACCAGAAACCTTCAGTCAGTTACCCATGTTACGATGTCTGAATCAGAGGAAAAGAGTACGGAATGGATATCGATGCAGGAAGCACCAAAGTGATAAACAGAAAACATGAATTACCTCCCAAGATCAGATTGAATGGAAAAACACTGGAACACTTAAAATCTTTTAGGTAACAGACGTTAAGAATTATAATGTCTAAGGGGCTCTTTAAAAGGCGAAAGTATTGTTGATAGCAAAATGAATTCCAATGGAACTACGAAAGATGATAGTCCAGTGTTATTACAGGAGTGTCCGCCCCCGGTAGCTGAGAGGTCAGTGCGGCAGAAGGCCAATGCTAAGTGCCCGGGTTCGATTCCCGGCTGGATCGGAGATTTTCTCCGTTTAGAGACTGGGTGTTGTGTTGTCCTAATCATCATTTCATCCCCATCGACTCGCAAGTCGCCGAAGTGGCGTGAAATCGAAAGACTTGCACCCGGCGAACGGACTACCCTAGTCACACTACATTTTATTTTTATCGCAAGAGTTTCGTAGTGAATGATAGGGAATCATCGACAACAGAAGAGAAGCAAGAAATATACTTGAAAAATTCTAAAAGAAGAAGGAAGACCTACCGCTGAGAAAAAAAGGGGCGAGAATTCTACTGAAACTGATATGAATGAAATACTTTTATTGCAAAGAATTCACGAATGAAGAAACGAAGAATTGTCGAAGATAAGATTGCAGGGAACAGAGGGAGGGAAAGAAGATCAAGAAAGGAGCACGAAAGAGAGGAAAGTGGAAGGTGTTTGGTCGATATCTGGGGTAAGATAGAAATAGCTAGGACGAAGAAGAACGTAGAATTTGAAGATCTACTGTATTTTGTCATCTACAGGTAGAAAGGACTGCAAGACATTTTGCTTTCGGGAGCCTATGGTAGTTATTGTGGTAGGGAAAGCTGGCGAAATGTTTTATGAAAGAGACAAGGAACACACGTAACAACGCGGCAGTGTGCTGAGCTGTAGCAAAGCTCACTGAACAAAATGACCAGGCATTCAGTAACACGCACAAAGCTCAGAAGCAACTTGCAATCGATCCAGGGCACACAAGGAAGCTTTACGAACATCTAGATATATTTATCCATTATTTGAACAATAAATATAAAGTAGGAGATCTAATTTTCGTCACCTCAGTAGGTTAGGAAGTCTGTAAGCCGTGGAAGGTTAAGGAGAGGCAAAAGATTTTTGGATTTACTCTACTTGCAGGCGAGTTACCATTAAATTGCAATATTAACTAGAATCAGTTAATCAGTATTTGACATGTACATTAACACTTAAAAAAATTTAAAAAGTGTTCATAATTTGTTTCAATAGAAGTTATCAAAAGTACAATTAAGTTAAATGTATTTTTCCAGTCTGACCTTGCCAAATACCTTCACTATCTTAAATGACTGGAATGCCATGAATGAACAACGCTTCCATGTTATTTTCAGCCTTCTAAACAAGTGTCGCGCATGAATTTATATGTCTGTGTAAATGAAGAGCATGTTTCGTCATATCAAACCAAGCATTTCACGCATTTCTCTCCGTTTCCGTTTTCCCTTCTGAAAAGCAGCACAATGATCTTTATGAATAATATATTATATTCAGTTTTAATAACAGCTCCAAACTTCATTCACGGGACGAAAACAAGAACTGAAAGGTGAACGAAATTACGAACCTCCCCACGTTTACTGTAATGGCGATACTGTAACACGCGTCAAGCCATTGACTATAGTGATTACACCCTGAAAATTTCAACATGTGACTGAAACACAGCCCAACATTTGACCAAGAATTAGAGCCCACATTAGGAGTAGCAAGCTGTTAATTTGACAACGGCACTAAATCACCTCAGCGTCAAAAAGGAATTCCCTCGAACACGAAAGCTAAGCCTACTGCATACGACAGACCCTCTCAGCAAGACAACTGAATAAGTTCACGCATGTGCAAGCAGGTCAACATTAGTTACGGAATGTGGAAATCGGGAATCCGTGGGAGACGGAAATTAGGAGCAGGTGTAACACATATATCGATTAGAAGTACTTATATACTATGTAACTGTGTATCTGTGATTACGAAGTGTTTGTTCTTTGTTAGTTAAGGTCATTGATATATGACAGGAAATTTAAGGTTTGCAAATGTACATCAGGATAAAACTAAATAATGTTTAAAATAATGAAATTTTATAATATATGTATGTTTATAAAGAAAGTATTGTATTTTGGAAGCTGGTTCATGCTTAGGGCACTTGTATCGTATAACGTAAAAGATGTAGCGAAGTCCCTCCGCAACGAAAATGGCTTGGCGCATTGTGAAAAGTGGTTTTGGCGGTCGAACTGGGCTGCTCCTTGGTTGGAAAGCTACGCAGTCAGTGGCTAGCCGTTGCACGGTATACATCGAGGGTGCCAAGGGAGGCATTTGGAAGCCGTTTTGCAAGGAATTTTTCCTTGCATGTGGATTTGGCTGTTGCATGGTGCTCTAGGCGATAAGGAATGGCTCTAACACGTTAAAAATCCGTCGACAAGAGCATTCAAAACATCAAGATCAGTGATTACAGTTAGCCGCCACGTCGCTTGCCTCCACTACTTCGCCGCTGCTCCACCAACTTCATGCGTACAGACATGTATTAGAGCATGGACCAGTTACGTTGTGTGAGTTTTTTCAATAATAATACAAGTGCTATAAACCTGTGTTTAGAACCATAACTTTTATCCTAATCATGAACCCATGCAGGATCCCCTCATAAGTGTACAGAAAACCGGGTATCCTGTTTCAAACAAACTAGTGATTTATGTCTGTGTATTAATGTGCAAAAAATTCGGTGCCACACTGTGTAAATGTTACTGTCCAAAATACCCGCTTCATAGGTGATGAGAAAGGCACATAAGTTAAACTTATTTGAAACATAATTTAGCCTTAATTACTATTATGAACGATTTAATCGAGCTCAGTGTTGAATAATTTGCTTTTATAATTAAAAACATAAACTATTCCAAGTGAGGCTAAGAATCAACTTCAGTGAATTAAATTTTTTACTGACATAATTGTAGAGTTTGTCTAGTGATACATTATCAGTTTACGGGTTCCCACCCTATTCTTCTCGTAATAAAATAATAATTGGAATATTGTTGCTACTAAATAAATCTATAGCGTTCTATAAATAGGAGTATAAACAGTGTGATTCTAGCATTATTTAATTTTAGTTGTGGTATGTATATCTAAGTTAAGTCAGAAACCTTTCTATGTCCATCTTTAGTTCGGTACTTCCTGCAGTAACATCTCAATACTGAGTCAGGAAATTATAGTGATTGTAAGTGTTATTATTATGCGTTTGATACAATTTTGCTTTCTGTGATTACTGGTATGTGCATTAATGGTAACTCCTGCTCCTCGCAACTTAGATCGCCCTGAGTTCGTGTGTATCCAGAGTGCTGTTCAAGGGAGTTGTAATGAAAGTGACTACAACAACTAATATTCAATTTTCTTGAACATAATATTTCAAATTAATGTACCTAATTGGGCTGGCGACCGTTCGATTTTTCATTCGTATATGAACTTTATTACTTTCATTATCCCCAAAGCAAACGTCCGTTTAGTTTTTCTGTTAATTACAATATATTCAAAATTACCGTCCGATACCTTCATCCATTACACACACACACACACGGTCATAACTCAAAATCGTCCCAGAGGGCAACATTGGTTTATGTCACACCAAGCGAGTGTTACACAGGGACGGTGTTAGGACCTCTATCCTCATGCTACCTAACAACTTCACATGAAATTATGTGGTGCATTTCTTAGGTGTTTCGACAAAACTATGAAACAGATGAAAGAGGTCAATTAATGTATACATCTGTAGCATACTGTATTCGTCTTATTAAAGATGTACACCTCTGTCATGATACGTAGTTGATATAGGACTCCATGTCCACGTAGGTTGCTGAATAACCTGTTACATAATACCCATATGCAACCATATGTGACCTTGTGTAAAATAATTTTCCTAGCTGCAATGTAATTATGCTCAGGAATATGATTTATTCACACTACTATACTACTACTGAATATCTGAATGTAGGAAGATGGTTAATTCTTAGTTTCAGGCACAAAGTAATCGTAGCGACCAAAATTCGCTCTCCGTCAAGTTTAACGCAAGCAAAGTGTTGTCCATAAAATGATAATATATGGTCGCGAAACGTGTCTTGTTAACTAGAGTAGGCGACGGTAACAACATAAATTCAAAATAGCAAGATACTACAAAAAATTTCAGACAGGCCTCAGTTATCTCTAAATTTCCACCCACTTTTAATGTGATGCCATGGATCGATGACAATAGTAACAATGTTCCTCGTCCTAAAATACGTAGTAAGAACGTAGAAACGACGTACGATTGTCGACCTGCTTACAGATTCCTTTTTAATGGTAACGACGGCAGCAGTGGTCTTGTGGGTAGAGCACTAAACTCCGGTATTGGAGGTCACGGGTTCAATTTCGGATCTGAGCGTGGATGTTTACTCGTTTGAGTTCCACCAGAACGAACCCCAAAGTCCACTCCGTCTGATTTCAAGTTAACACTGAGGATCTTTCCCAGCAGTGAGAAATGACCGGGATGATGTGCCCACCACCCTTGCCCTCCTAGGTCCGTGGCGAAGAAGGGCTGTACTCTACCTGCAGTCGGGCCAACAGCCGGGGCGCAGGCAAGTGCAACAGATTTTTCTCCATGCAGACGCAAGATAAAAGCTTTATTGTAAAACTGAGGCTCTTACTTTAGATAGGCGCGCATCGTTTTTTCTCCCCTTTTTTTCTTTCTTGTTTTTGCTCACCGTTTGTTCACCGTTCTAACTATTATTATTATTATTATTATTATTTCGTTTCAACAGATTTTGGGGTGCCTTTCTATTAGCCCAGAATTGTTTCATTCTTTCCGATCTTGGTGTCCTCTGCTCTTCAGACATCTGGATGGTGGACTTAGTTTTCATTTTCACCTGGAACCTATCTTTCTTGTCTTTTTTTGCCGTTTCACCTATGATCATATTTCCGTGACTCGGAATTCTTTAAGTCTTACTCCATCTCCTTAAACCAATTTGGTTGGGTTTTTCGTGTTGCGGAAGTTGTCAAAATATATATTGGTTGAACTTTTTATGTTTCTTACGAGAATGGGAACATGAAAATCACTTTTCCTTTTCATCGTTGCGGCAGTGAGATTTTCGGTAGTTTGGTAAAGGGTTTCAAATGTTCTACGTGTTTGAATTTCTAAGGGAAGAAACTGCTGAAGTGATCGTTCCGTGGACTTACACACTACTGAAACTAACTTACCCTAAGGACAAACACACACACACACACACACACACACACACACACACACACACACACACACACACACACGCAGATGCACAAGGGAGGACTCGAACCTGCGTCGGGAGGGGCCTCGTAATCCGTGACATGACGCCTCAAACCACGTGGCCAATCCGCGCGGCTAAAGGGTTTGATTTCTGATGCGGATTAGGTTATTGGTGTAGAATCTGGGGCCAATGATTTTCATTACAATCTCCCTTTCTTTGATAATCAGCCTTTAACTGAGCGATGGTAGGCGACGGGCAGTGCCTCAGCTGCATACAGATCCTCCGGTATGATTACTGTGCTGTAATGTCACATTTTATCAGTAGATGAAAGAGACTTCTTTTCACATCTGTTTTGAGTGAGTGGAAGGCAAGTTCAACTATGTTCTTCTATATTCTGTTGCATTTTGCTCCAAGGTATTCCCACTGATCATTTCTCCAAGATATTAGGATTCTTTGACTTCTATTTTTTGTCCACATTGAATTTTTTGGTAGGTTTTTTATATTAGTCTTGTCTTGGTCTTTTAGAAGGTCATTTTGAAACCTATTTGCTCTGCTTGTTTCTGTACTTCGAGTGTCCGTTCTTTGGCTTTTGCTCAGGTCTTGTCTAGCATGGCCATACCATCTGCAAAGACAAGGAAATTGATATTGATGCCTTTGTTTTTTTATTCTTAGATGGAGTCAACTATGGATCTTCGTGTGCCACACTCTTGACTCCATTTTGTACCACACAGTTAAACAGCAGTAGGGAGAGTCCATCTCCTTGTCGTACACCAGTTTTTATCTTAAAGAGGTCGGAGTGTCCACACATGATTTTGACACTGCAGTACGTGTAGGTAAGGGTTTCTCTGATTAGATTTATAGATTTGTTGTCTAGGGTTAATTCTTTTAGTATAGAAACGAGGGATCCCTGGTATATTGAGTTTTAGTACTGGAATCATTCTGTTTCCTTTTATTATTATAACTATTATTATTATTATCATCATTATTTTTATTGTTTAAGTGCCCGCGTCTCGTGGTCGTGCGGTAGCGTTCTCGCTTCCCACTCCCGGGTTCCCGGGTTCGATTCCCGGCGGGGTCAGGGATTTTCTATGCCTCGTGATGGCTGGGTGTTTTGTGATGTCCTTAGGTTAGTTAGGTTTAAGTAGTTCTAAGTGCTAGGGGACTGATGACCATAGATGTTAAGTCCCATAGTGCTCAGAGCCATTTAAACCATTTTTTATTGTTTAAGTTATTTTGTTTCACAAGATCTCTGAAATTAGGTAAAATGAAATTTCAAGTTCAGGGATTATATTGGTGGTTGACAGCATTAGATGTAAGCTACGGTTTGGTTCCCACTGTACTTTTAAAAAGGCTTATGGTATTTTACAGAACTACTGTTTAATTGCCAGTGTATGTTTTAGTCATGTGCCTTAAAGTCATAATAATTATAAACGTAATTAATTTCCAGTAAATTGCACCTCCCTATAATAAGAATTGCAGTGAAATATCTGTCTAGCTACAACGTTCAAAATAAATTTCAAGGAAAACCTGTGTCGCTTATAATTACTGTTTCTTGCTATGGGAAATGCTCAACTTGTTGACACCATACAGAGTTTTTTGATGTAGTGTACCAAAAATCTTTGCAGATCAAAAATGTTTCCTTATATTCGACATTACTGACGTTATACAGTCTTCTCGTTGGAAATTTGGAAGTTAATTCAATTTTCTTCTGGTTCGAGCACATTTTACCTGCCCTTAGAGGTTTTCCGGAATCACAGTTTATCAAAAATATCTGAGCCGCCATGTTCGCTGGAAAATGGAAGTAAGTCTCTCGTCCGGAGAACGGGTTGTAGTGGTAGCCCTGGTGGCGCCACTGAACGTTGTGGATTTTTCTGCTCGCAAAGAGTTTAGTAGCTCTGGGGCCATGCAACGCTACGCCAGCAGCAAACCACGGCCACCCAATTACCATAGGGAAGCCATGCCTCAGGCGGCGCGGCTATCTCAGTTGATTTACTCGCGCGCCGGGACGCAACAGAGCACTACGTCATCGCTGGGGACAGCCAACAGGCGTGCGACACGTCACGCCGCAGGAAGCCCCGCGCTGCGCTGCGTCGCTGTCTTCATTACGACAGGGGCTTTCCCTGCGGCAGGGCTGCCACTCCATAAAACTGCAAGGACCGCCTCGGCGCGCGTAAATCATCCATGTCCGGGCGGATTCCAGACATCCGGGAAGCGCGTCTCCGTCCGCTCCTCCTACCGGCTGTATGCCGCCGCAGGCGCCTTCGCGGCTTCGTATTGAGCCGGTTTCTGTGCCATCTCACTCACACATATTTAGAGTTGTGTTCAGAGAATTGGTCCAACTGGCATAATGGGTGTGTAATACTAGATCTACAACTTTGCTCCCGCCATTGCTTCTCAGCATTGCAATACTTTATCGAGAAAAACACGAAAATTTACGAATTAAAGCTTTGATATTTTCTGCCCGCTACTTTCTCCCGTCTTCCAGTTGAAATACGAGTGCTGCGGCGTAACAATTGGTAGTCGTTTGAGGACATCCATGAATAGACCTAATTTTCCACTTACTCATATGACTGGAAGTGCTGGTCGGCCCAGACAGTGTGGCACTGACCCAAAACAGTAAGTCTTATTGAGCAATGCCTAGAGAATACGGCGTGTGGAGTACGACTTTCCACTTCATCTTTTCCAAGTATGCTTTGACGGGTTTTGTGACGTGAGATCGAGCACTGTCAAGCTGCAAAATCACTTTTCATGTCTATCAGAGTATTGTGTCAGTTTGTCTTTCTGAGCGCGATTCAAACGCATTAATTGCTTTCTGTAACGATCTGCTGAGAGTGATTTTAGGGTTTCTATAGTTTCTAAAACCTTCCTCCTCCACCGCCATGCCAGTCATCGATGACAATGTCACTGTTCTTAAAGCGTTGAAGCCATTCTCTGCACATTCTTTGACTAAGAGGTGCCTGATTTTACGAGCCTTAACCACACATTTCTTCATGTTAAACCAGGAATTTAAAGCTTGCTGCAATTGACAGAAGTGGGGCTAGTAGGGTGACATGCTTAATCGAGATTAAATTCATGATGCAACCACAAATCGACTAATATTTTCATGTAGTTTGTTTACCAATGATTAAGCTTATGGTTTGACCTGCACCGCCACTTGCCGGTACTGCCGTCTATCGCGAAACTGCAGAAAAGGAATTGTAGACCCAATAATATTGTACATGCGTTTCGAGACGAGAGTCACTGAAAAACCAAGAACAGAAATACTGTTTTGCTTCGATGTAACGTTTATGAAAACATAGACTGTACCGTAGCCTGTTCCCTCATGTTACCATTTTTCGTAAGAGCACTTGCCTCAGTTGACGTAACTGAACTGTGACCCAAAGAAAGTGTTTACAAACGACTCAGTATATAATATGTACTAATCGAGAAAGTTTACTCGAATAAAGAAAGACACAAATGGTACAACAAATGGTTCAAATGGCTCCGAGCACTATGGGACTTAACAGCGGAGGTCATCAGTCGCCTAGAACTTAGAAATACTTAAACCTAACTAACCTAAGGACGTCACACACATCCATGCCCAAGGCAGGATTCGAACCTGCGACCGTAGCGGTCGCGCGGTTCCAGACTGTAGCGCCTAGAACCACTCGGCCACTTCGGTCGGTAATGGTACAACAGAAACTTTTTACACTATCTTGGCATGTTCTGAGCTAACCTAAGCATGCTTGACCGTCAATATCCATATGTCATATGTGCATTATTAATTCAACTAATATTGTCCGTGGACATAGTTGTGACTGGGTATAAATCGGGTACAGTGTTCCCCAAGGCTCAATGCTAGGTCCACTACTGTTCCTCATATACGTAATTGATCTTCCTTCAGAGTGAAAAGTTTTCCTTGGCTACTCCTTCCATTCCGTAGAATAATTTGTGTACATTTTTAATGCGTATATACTAAAAATAAAGAAGCTTGTAAATATACATAATGTAGCCGTATTTGCACATTAATGTTCGATGTGAATGTAAAATGGTTCGTTCAATATCATAACGAGTGCGCGACATTCATCATGGTAAGATTTTGCAAACTAGAGTCTTCGTGATGTGTTCAATACCGAGGCATTTCATGTTAATTATGTCATATTTAAGCGACCTGACATTTAATCTAATGGTCGTTGTTGACGAGAGTATATTACGAAATACAAAACTGTTTAAAACATTACCATAAGTGCGTGTCAGAGTACGGGTACGCGAAACGTGTAACGTTCACACCACTGTAATCGGTTGATACGTTAATCCCCGGTAAAAAATTAAAAAAATCGGCAGATATTTAACATTTGTGTGTAAGAGTCGTAGAATGTGAACATTTCAGCTAAGATTAATACACTGTCACAATTTTCTTTCTACAGATATATGGACGAATGACGCTAAGACGGCAATCACCCACCATATTTCCACGTGCCCTATATGGAGTCCGTTCTTGCCAATTGTAATTGAGATCGTGTTGGGTAGTAGAGGAAATTCAGTTTATTGACCTTCCTATTTAAAAGAAAATCAGTTTCACCACTAGTGAAGACTGTCGAAGTTTCATTTTATACAAGAAGAAATAGCGTTACAACTGCAAAATCCTTTCGTTGTTTATATTCTGATGCTATGCGTCGTCTGGCGAGCTGCAGTGTGTGAGTATGTAGCGACGACCCAAATCATACACCGGACTGTGATGCCACTTCTATGAGTTCCCATGAAATAACGTTAATGAAACTTGGTTCTATGGAGCTGTGCAGTATTACGAATGTACCATAAAAATATCATAGATTACATGGTCTCTGAGATATGTAAGTTTTCAAAAACAAAATTTTCGGTAGCTGGATACAAATTATAGTTGGCATGTTCACACATCAAAAAAACTTTTGCAGCTAACTGGTTCCCAGAACTCCTGACGATAGACGTTGACTGTGGATACTGTATCATAGGCACAGTCCCTTTGACTATTGAGAGATGTCACTAAACCCTCCCAAAGATGTAAACAACCATGCATGAGCAGCGCTTATTAGACGGAGGGGGTCGATAGCCAATCAGTTCCAGTCATTGCACCAGGAAGGAGGTACACAGCTCGTGTTGTCTGTAGTTCAACCTGCCTATACGATCAATACCGCAGATCGATCGCGTGCGCATTGTTATTTTGTGCTTGGAAGGGATCTCAACAAGAGTAGTGTCCAGGCGTCTCAGAGTGAACCAAAGCGATGCTATTTGGGCGTGGAGGAGAGACAGGGAATGTTGGTGACATGCCTCGCTCAGGTCGCCCAAGGGCTACTACTGCAGTGGATGATCGCTACCTACGGATGATGACCCGGAGGAACCATTACAGCACGCCGCCATGTTGAATATTGCTTTTCATGCAGCAACAGGACGTCGTGTTACGACTCAAACTGTGTGCAGCAAGCTCCATGATCCGCAACTTCACTCCCGACGTCTATAGCGATGTCAACCTTTGCCACCACGATACCCTGAAGCACGGTACAGATGGGCACAGCAACACGCCGAAAGAACCGCTCAGTACTGGAATCATGTTCTCTTCACCGATGAGTGTCGCATATACCTTCAAACAGACAATCGTCGGAGACGTGTTTGGAGGCAACGCGGTCAGGCTGAACGCCTTACACACACTGTCCGGTGACAGCAGCAAGGTGAAGGTTCCCTGCTGTTTTTGGGTGGCATTATGTGGGGCCGATGTACGCAGTTAGTGGTCATGGAAGGCGCCGTAACGGCTGTATGATACGTGAATGCCCGTCTCCGACCCATACTGTAACATATTGGCGAGGCATGCGTCTTCATGGACGACAGTTCGCGTCCTCATGGGGCACATCTCGTGAATGACCTCCTTCAGGATAACGACGTCACTCGACTACAGTGGCCAGCATGTTCTCCTGACATGAACCCTGTCGAAGAAGCCTGTGATTCATTGAAAAGTGCTGTTTATGGACGACGTGACCCACCAACCACTCTGAGGTATCTACGCCGATTCGCCGTTGAGCAGCGGGAGAATCTGAAGTAACAGTGCGTTGATGAACTTGTGGATAGTATCCCACGACGAATACAGGCACGCATCAATGCAAGAGGACGTGCTACTGGGTATTAGAGGTACCGGTGTGTACAGCAATCAGGACCACCACGTCTGAAGGTCTCGCTGTATGGTGGTACAGCATGCCACATGTAGTTTTCATGAGCAATATATAGGACGGAAATGATGTTTATGTTGATCTCTGTTCTAATTTTCTGCACAGGTTTCGAAACTATCGGAACTGATGTAATGCAAAACTTTTTTAATATGTGTAGTTCAGATGTATGTGAAGTGAATGGGAAGTGTATGTGAAGAACTAATTTAGAATTTATGAGCAACTGAAAATGTACGAAGGTCATTCCGTAGTTCATAGCAACTATGGTACATCACACGGTAGTGTGACACTATGAGAATCCCACGATGTGCATTGAACCTGTACGGCAGTGTGTATCCGTATGCTAACACAAAATATGGTTCCAGTGCAAGAGGTCCTGGAAACGTTAAAATGAAACACACGCATAGGGACTTGGTCTAAAATTTTGTGCACAAGTACAAATGGAAGAAAAATGAATGAGAATTAACTACTGTGCTTCAGGATAGTCCCACAGTTTTTACACACAACGTAGCCAATGATGAGAAGGCGTTAAATACCATTGACATGGGCAGAAATGTGTGCCACCTGTCGCAGAATTGCCACGAGGACATTCACCCAGTTTGTAAAGCGCCTCTATCGCAATGGTTTTCACAGTTGTGGATTGAGGTCTAATGAGTAGGGTGGGTGGGATGGTATCCATCTTCAGCCACGATCACCTTCACACTGAATCTTTCAGAAGCTGGTACCGAGACGTCATTGATTGCGGTAATGTTTGCCGCAGGGTATCGAATGTATTTACTGAAATTACGGTGTGGCCACACGTTGGCACGACATACATTGCTGCGATTACTTATTTGATGACATCTAAACATCCCAAATAACGTTGTGTCTTTGTGCAGCGAATCACGTAGACTGAATGAAGAGAAAATGTGGAAACTGTTGGAGAAGCAAGATCTTTGCGCCGGTCTGTAAGACATGCATTTGCAGCAAAGTTTGAAATAAGTGTATCAAATTTAGAGAATAACTTTAACAGTTACGTAAGTAACAACCAGCACCTTGTAAACAACAGCAGACTGATGCTAGTTGACTTAAAATTTCCGGACTCCCAGGCCGTGATCGGTGTGCAAAACTTTCCGCCAAAGCTTCATCTCTGGTGGCGGCAGACACCCTCAGAGGTGAAGAGACGAAATGAAATCAGAACTAGAGATATCGCCGAATATGCTGGGTGAACATTGGTAAAACTTACAAACTGTAGGGACGGATTCCTGACTGGAAATTGAGGAAAAAGGCTCCTACAACATGCGTCCGGAAAAGAACCGTTGCCACGGTAGACGAATCTGACAAATGACACTTCCTCTGCCTGTGTGTAGTGTGTTTGTTGTGCGTTGCAGGATGTATGATTCACACTGCCCACTGTAAGCAGCAGAATGGTCCAGTGTTCATGGCGGGAACAAGCCAACAAGCCGAGGTGGTGTCTGTGTACGGTCAAGCAGGTGGAAACGGTCAACAGGCAGCACAGCTGTACCGAAACGAGTACCCTCACAGACACCAACCACATCAAAAAACATTTCAAGTCCTTTCTCGGCGTTTGTGTGATCATGAGTCTCGTCAGACTAGATTGAAGGGAGTTAGTGGACTGTGCATGCACCAGATTTGGAGGACCGGGATCCACAGAATATTGAGACGAATACTACTACAAGCTCCAGGGGGGTGGCCCTCCAGTATGCTGCAAGACAAAGTACGATTATGTGTATCCGGCATGACGATTGCTACTATCTCTATGACCAGCAACACACAAGTTACACACGGCGTGGAGTCAGAGGAGCTGTCATTCGTTAGCGCCATCTACCCTGGCAACGGTGCATTTCCAAACACATGTTCGTGGGACCTTTCTTTTTTGAGTCAGGAATCCGTCCCTGCAGTTCGTCGGTTTTATTAATGTTCACCCTGTATTGGCAGTATAGAAGGCCCAAAGTCCATCACGTGACGTCGCATACGACACTATAACAGGCAGTGCCACCATTCTCGATTGAAAGTAATCGATCGGCATTCTGCCGGTGCAGTGTCCTAATTCATTTTTTATCTTATTTGAAACCTTCCTCTTTTCTCTTGAAATTATTATGGTGTTCATTAAACTCAGTAACTTATCTACTCTGCGCGTGTAATTGTTCTATGTTTTGGAAATCGGACTCACCCCACTAAACTTTATTTCATGAATACGCCCTAGGTACACATATTCTGCTATGGCTACTGAGATTTATAAATAGCGTAATAATTTTAACAGAAAAGAGGAAGATTTCAAATTAGATAAAATATGGATGTCGACATTGCACAGATAGAATGACGATAGATTAGCTTCAGTCGAGAATGGTGACACTGCCAGAGATAGTATGGTAGCTGACCTCACGAGATGGACTGTCTTGCCCTCTATACAGACTATACATACGGTAGTCCCTTGAGCTGCGATTGCAGTTCGCCACTTTGCCTCTGAGGACGTCTCCCGCGGCCAGATATGAAACGTTGGGGGAAAGATTTACATATCGACCGTACGCTGTCATCCTAATAGTTTCGAGTGAAGTTAACACAGGCCGAGCAAGCCAACGTTGTTTGATCAGGCTGATGCTACCACCATCTTCCAAATCCGTGCTGATTTCTGGGTACCTGTGTGTCTTTCTGTTCCAGTTACTTACTAAAGTTTTGTTTCTTACATGAGGTCGACGGTGTACATTTAACAGAACTTGGGAAAATGAAGAAAATTGTCAAGTAAGTACCTTGATGCTACTACGAGAAGTAGGCACAATGTTTCAGCTGTGGCCCCAGAAACGAAGATACGTAGTTGAGCTCTGAAAATGGTGTTGACCCTCCTCAACAATAAGAATTAACTCTAAAACTGGGAATATTTTTCCTCGTCAGCTGCAGAATATTTCAGAACAAATGAAAATTGGTGCTGGACTTGAAGTCGAAACCGGAATTCCCGCACGTCGCGTGCTGTCACCTTAACCTCATGGACTATACGGGTACACTTCCGGGAGCAGCGCATATCTCCATTTTTTCAGGAGCTGGCGACTGCGCAGTTTCTGGGAGCGTACTCGGATAGCCCACGACGTTAGGCGACCGGTCGCGACGAGCGAGAAGTCCGGTTTCGACTTCCAGTCCCACACTAATTTTCATTTGTTTTGAAATATTGTACTGTTGACGCAGAATCATAATCGTAGTCCGTGAGTTCATGCTTAGTTGAATGTGCCTGGTGAAATTCACTGCAGTGTCTCGGGGACTTCACTGCATTTCTCTTCGATGACACACACACTTTTCTCAGCGATGGACAGTTACGCAGAAACATTTGTTGTGGAAGTTACCGTGTTCGTTGCTCAGGAAACGTTCTACCTTGAAGATCATCTCGTCGCCAACCTCGAAATGTCTGTGAAGAAACTAGTATTATTATTGTATGAGAAGAGAAAATACACTCCTGGAAATTGAAATAAGAACACCGTGAATTCATTGTCCCAGGAAGGGGAAACTTTATTGAGACATTCCTGGGGTCAGATACATCGCATGATCGCACTGACAGAACCACAGGCACATAGACACAGGCAACAGAGCATGCACAATGTCGGCACTAGTACAGTGTATATCCACCTTTCGCAGCAATGCAGGCTGCTATTCTCCCATGGAGACGATCGTAGAGATGCTGGATGTAGTCCTGTGGAACGGCTTGCCATGCCATTTCCACCTGGCGCCTCAGTTGGACCAGCGTTCGTGCTGGACGTGCAGACCGCGTGAGACGACGCTTCATCCAGTCCCAAACATGCTCAATGGGGGACAGATCCGGAGATCTTGCTGGCCAGGGTAGTTGACTTACACCTTCTAGAGCACGTTGGGTGGCACGGGATACATGCGGACGTGCACTGTCCTGTTGGAACAGCAAGTTCCCTTGCCGGTCTAGGAATGGTAGAACGATGGGTTCGATGACGGTTTGGATGTACCGTGCACTATTCAGTGTCCCCTCGACGATCACCAGTGGTGTACGGCCAGTGTAGGAGATCGCTCCCCACAACATGATGCCGGGTGTTGGCCCTGTGTGCCTCGGTCGTATGCAGTCCTGATTGTGGCGCTCACGTGCACGCATACGACCATCATTGGTACCAAGGCCGAAGCGACTCTCATCGCTGAAGACGACACGTCTCCATTCGTCCCTCCATTCACGCCTGTCGCGACACCACTGGAGGCGGGCTGCACGATGTTGGGGCGTGAGCGGAAGACGGCCTAACGGTGTGCGGGACCGTAGCCCAGCTTCATTGAGACGATTGCGAATGGTCCTCGCCGATACCCCAGGAGCAACAGTGTTCCTAATTTGCTGGGAAGTGGCGGTGCGGTCCCCTACGGCACTGCGTAGGATCCTACGGTCTTGGCGTGCATCCGTGCGTCGCTGCGGTCCGGTCCCAGGTCGACGGGCACGTGCACCTTCCGCCGACCACTGGCGACAACATCGATGTACTGTGGAGACCTCACGCCCCACGTGTTGAGCAATTCGGCGGTACGTCCACCCGGCCTCCCGCATGCCCACTATACGCCCTCGCTCAAAGTCCGTCAAGTGCACATACGGTTCACGTCCACGCTGTCGCGGCATGCTACCAGTGTTAAAGACTGCGATGGAGCTCCGTATGCCACGGCAAACTGGCTGACACTGACGGCGGCGGTGCACAAATGCTGCGCAGCTAGCGCCATTCGACGGCCAACACCGCGGTTCCTGGTGTGTCCGCTGTGCCGTGCGTGTGATCATTGCTTGTACAGCCCTCTCGCAGTGTCCGGAGCAAGTATGGTGGGTCTGACACACCGGTGTCAATGTGTTCTTTTTTCCATTTCCAGGAGTGTATATCAGTGGATGTCTGTTAGGATTATGCAGCGAGTGAGGAAAACTCGGTATCCCAAAGAATCACCATGTTTGATTGCGTCATATGCGGAATGAGCTGGAGCGTTGTCGTAGGCCAATACCCCTCTAGGACAACTTCCCGCTACACTTCGTCTTGATAGCCAATGATCTGCTTGTCGGGAGATTCCTGCAGTTTGCTCGTGTGACGGACTGCCTCTTAGGAGCATAACCTGTTAACACCCTGCCGGCCGCGGTGGTCTAGCGGGTCTAGGCGCTCAGTCCGGAACTGCGCGACTGCTACGGTCGCAGGTTCGAATCCTGCCTCGGGCATGGATGCGTGTGATGTCCTTAGGTTAGTTTGGTTTAATTAGTTCTAAGTTCTAGGGGACTGATGACCACAGATGTTTAGTCCCATAGTGCTCAGAGCCATTTGAACCATTTTTTTGTTAACACCCTACCATAACATTCCACAAAAAGTTCAGTCAGCATCACCTTCCTCGACAATCACTGCTTCTTCGCGCTTTTGGCGGCAATGAAATATCATGTTTCCAGTGTTTAATTTGCTCCTTTCTCTCAGGGTCGCTTACCCATAGAGATACATAATTTCGTTTATTCGTAACATTCAGCTCTCTTGCAACTGTCGGTATATGATGCAGAGAAGTTCTAACACTTCATTCATCATCATTCAGACTTGTTTCACCGCTCTGAAAGTTTCTGCGCCACTTAATCTCTGTCTCATACGAGTGTTGTCGTACAGTTTGATCAAGACAGGATGAATCATCGCAGCGTTGTTCCCTTTCAATTGTACATAGGAACTGCCGGACGATATACCACGTAGGCGATAGGAAGCACTCACTCCGTCTTTAGGCCACGAGTGGCCTACCGGGACCATCCGACGGCCGTGTCATCCTCAGTGGAGGATGCGGATAGGAGAGGCGTGGAGTCAGCACACCGCTCTCCCGGTCGTTATGATGGTATTATTGACCGAAGGCGCTACTATTCGGTCGAGTACCTCCTCAATTGGCATCACGAGTCTGAGTGCACCCCGAAAAATGGCAAAAGTGCATGGCGGCCTGGATGGTCACCCATCCAAGTACTGACGACGCCCGACAGCGCTTAACTTCTGCGATCTCACGGGAACCGGTGTATCCACTGCTGCAAGGCCGTTAGTCGATAGGAAGACCCTTTAATTTCTTTGATTGTTCCAGCGGATTTCCGCGACGTGGCGCAGAGATTTTAGAGTGCACGAGATCGCTAAGCAGCACACATCTGATGAAAAGTGTCCACGCAGCCATATCTAACTCGGAACTGACCACTGGAAGTCACGGGAGACGGTCGCGCCAGTTTAAAATGAGACGGCAATATTGTATGGTCAGTAGAGATGCAGTAACACACTATCTAGTCACATTAACCTGGCCACCTGCCTGATGCCTGAATAACAAAATGGTTCCAATGGCTCTGAGCACTATGGGACTTAACATGTGAGGTCATCAGTCCCCTAGAACTTAGAACTACTTAAACCTAACTAAGCTAAGAACATCACACACATCCATGCCCGAGGCAGGATTCGAGCCTGCGACCGTAGCAGCAGCGTGGTTCCGAACTGAAGCGCCTAGAAACGCTCGGCCACAGCGGCCGGCCTTGTGCTGAAGAGGACGCGAAATACTGAAGAATACGGAAACATTTTATGGCTCTGTATGTTGCGTACAATACAGGAAACTGCGGAGACGGTGTCTGTTGCTATACTCTGCTATACGACACGTCTCTCTGGAAATACACTCCTGGAAATGGAAAAAAGAACACATTGACACCGGTGTGTCAGACCCACCATACTTGCTCCGGACACTGCGAGAGGGCTGTACAAGCAATGATCACACGCACGGCACAGCGGACACACCAGGAACCGCGGTGTTGGCCGTCGAATGGCGCTAGCTGCGCAGCATTTGTGCACCGCCGCCGTCAGTGTCAGCCAGTTTGCCGTGGCATACGGAGCTCCATCGCAGTCTTTAACACTGGTAGCATGCCGCGACAGCGTAGACGTGAACCGTATGTGCAGTTGACGGACTTTGAGCGAGGGCGTATAGTGGGCATGCGGGAGGCCGGGTGGACGTACCGCCGAATTGCTCAACACGTGGGGCGTGAGGTCTCCACAGTACATCGATGTTGTCGCCAGTGGTCGGCGGAAGGTGCACGTGCCCGTCGACCTGGGACCGGACCGCAGCGACGCACGGATGCACGCCAAGACCGTAGGATCCTACGCAGTGCCGTAGGGGACCGCACCGCCACTTCCCAGCAAATTAGGGACACTGTTGCTCCTGGGGTATCGGCGAGGACCATTCGCAACCGTCTCCATGAAGCTGGGCTACGGTCCCGCACACCGTTAGGCCGTCTTCCGCTCACGCCCCAACATCGTGCAGCCCGCCTCCAGTGGTGTCGCGACAGGCGTGAATGGAGGGACGAATGGAGACGTGTCGTCTTCCGCGATGAGAGTCGCTTCTGCCTTGGTGCCAATGATGGTCGTATGCGTGTTTGGCGCCGTGCAGGTGAGCGCCACAATCAGGACTGCGTACGACCGAGGCACACAGGGCCAACACCCGGCAACATGGTGTGGGGAGCGATCTCCTACACTGGCCGTACACCACTGGTGATCGTCGAGGGGACACTGAATAGTGCACGGTACATCCAAACCGTCATCGAACCCATCGTTCTACCATTCCTAGACCGGCAAGGGAACTTGCTGTTCCAACAGGACAATGCACGTCCGCATGTATCCCATGCCACCCAACGTGCTCTAGAAGGTGTAAGTCAACTACCCTGGCCAGCAAGATCTCCGGATCTGTCCCCCATTGAGCATGTTTGGGACTGGATGAAGCGTCGTCCCACGCGGTCTGCACGTCCAGCACGAACGCTGGTCCAGCTGAGGCGCCAGGTGGAAATGGCATGGCAAGCCTTTCCACAGGACTACATCCAGCATCTCTACGATCGTCTCCATGGGAGAATAGCAGCCTGCATTGCTGCGAAAGGTGGATATACACTGTACTAGTGCCGACATTGTGCATGCTCTGTTGCCTGTGTCTATGTGCCTGTGGTTCTGTCAGTGTGATCATGTGATGTATCTGACCCCAAGAATGTGTCAATAAAGTTTCCCCTTCCTGGGACAATGAATTCACGGTGTTCTTATTTCAATTTCCAGGAGTGTAGTTTGTGCCCAACAAGTCGTGAAATGAAGTGGCCTGTGCAGAATTCCAGTCTGAAGATAACAGAACACATTTTTGGTGAATCAGAACTTCGATCCCAGCGCTGAACCTAACTGCCTCCTCTGGGTTTGGCTCTTGCAGGAAAAGGCAGCCATTTCTTCAGACATTCGGACACTTCACTGAAAATTTCCCCTGTAGAGTTCAACCGACATAAAATCTAAAGCCGGACGCATCCCACATTAAAGTCCATTAATAGTAGTCCAGATATTTTTTATGAAATAGTAAAACTGCAAGCGAACACAATGTTAGTTATCTATCTCCATTTCTCCAAATAGTAAGTAAGTTTCTATGTCGGCTCCTCGAACTGCTTTTTCAGTTCCTACAAAACTGATAAAAGGGAGGATTAGACCTGTTAGTAACAGATTTTGATTAATGTTGTGTGTGTTGTAGAGCTAGGCCACACGTGCTGGATAGTTGCTTTTCATGCGACAGCTTCTAATTTCCGACATAGTCGATGTTGAAGATTTGGCCGTTCTTCTCGTAACCGTAACATTTCTCCTTTTTCAAACAATAGAGTGTAGGTTATTGGCTAAGGCTCACAGCTACTGTGCTGGATAGGAGGGGGTGGGGAAGGGGTATAGGTTCAGATCCTGTCCATATTATTTCCTTCTTTCTTTTCTCCGAGTTCATTGTAAAGAATTTCATTAAATAGTATATAGTATAACTCATGCAAAAGTATTAAAAAAAGTCATTTTTGCAGCACTAATTTCGTTATAGATCAACCAATACAGCAACATTTCCTGCAGTATACTATACAGAATCGTCTTACTCTATATGGCTTGCATCGCTTGCTGTACAAGAACAGAACTCCGGGTGATATATGTCACAGAAGCTACCGAAACACAAATTCGTAGAGCACCTCGCATATTAAATGGAGGCTATTGCCTTGCAGGCACACGGATTTTTCCCAAGCGATATGGGAAAATACAGTTCATTTAAATTCGAAATAAGTATTCTCTCTTCGGTCAACTTCGACGTGAACCACACTTATTTCGCCATTCCTGCGAAAGCACGTGCACTACACTGATGCAGAATTAAAGAACGTTATTTATCGAACCGTCCCTCCAAGCGATATCTCTGTTGCTCAACAGCATTCTGAACTTTTTTTCGTGAAAATTTTAATCTGTATGTTAAAATAAACATCACACGCTTGGCCAAGTGAAATACAAAAGAAAATAGCTCTGAGCACTATGGGACTCAACATCTTAGGTCATAAGTCCCCTAGTTCTTAGAACTACTTAAACCTAACTAACCTAAGGACATCACACACACCCATGCCCGAGGCAGGATTCGAACCTGCGACCGTAGCAGTCCCGCGGTTCCGGACTGCAGCGCCAGAACCGCACAGCCACCGCGGCCGGAAAGTGGAATACATTTTGATGGGATAATTTTTACAATGCAGACGCATGCCTGCCTTTCTTCTACAAATATTTGATCGTAAAGGGTCTGATTAACCTGCCCTCCCCAAGAATCAAAATGTAAAGAAATTTTTACCCTTCCACGAACGGAAGAATAATAGATTTTGTAGAACTCTTCGTACAGCACTTTCTTGTACTTCCCTGATTCCGCACTGGTTGCAATTACATTTTAAAATTTTTTCGTGAACAAATCAACTCTGCTTTGAACAGTCCGATCATATTTCTGCAACGTTTCGTGCATAGATAAGAAAACATAGCAGAATAACTCTCCGACGCTGTTATAGCATACTGGAGAGTGAAAGAATGTCTAAGTGGTATTCACTGCACAATCGTGGTCAAGATTAGGATGGGTACTTTCGTTTCTACATCTGCATCTACATAAATAGTCAGGAAGCCGCAGTCCAGCGGGTGGTGGACGTCACCCTGTAATACTCGTACTACTAGCCGTTCCCATCCTGTTCACCTCGGAAATAAAGCGAGGGAAAAGCGACTATCTATTTCTCGTATCTTATTTTCGTGGTCCTTACGCGAAATGTATGTCTGCAGCTGTAGGATCGTTCTTCAGTTAACTTCAAATGCCGGATCTTTAAATTTTCTCAATGGCGTGACCCTCAAAATGGAAGTTGCCTCCCCTCCAGGGATTCCCATTTGAGTTCCATCTTCATAATTCTTGCGTTGCGTGTTGTTCCAACCTGCGTATAACAAATCTTGAATCTTCCCACAGGTGTTAATACTTTTTCCATCGTTACAAACTCTTTCGAGCTGTAACGCCGCCGCTAAATTTCGCGCGTTACCGAATTAAAGTATCTCCATTGCTGTCCTGCCGGCCGGGGTGACCGAGCGATGCTACAGTCTTGAACCCCGCGACGACTACGGTCGCAGGTTTGAATCCTGCCTCGGGCATGGATGTGTGTAATGTCTTTAGATTAGTTTGTTTTAAGTAGTTCCAAGTTCTAGGGGACTGATGACCTCAGATTTAAGTCCCATAGTGCTCAGAGCCATTTGAAATTTTATTTTTTCTACCGTGCGTGGGGCATGCAGGCAGGCACAGAGGCAAAAATATGTAATTTCACAATCTATCATATTTGTACAACGCAATGACGCCAGGTTCATCCGCGCAATCGTGGTGAAATCGTAGAAAGGCCATGCAACGATAGGCCGACCTACAGTACACTCGCGTTTCCACACTCATTGGGCACAGAGGTGTTGGTCTGCCCGTGTGCGGAAGTAGTGTAACTGCACAGTAACATGCCGCTAATCTCAATAGCACCGCGGGATTAGCCGAGTGGTCTGAGGCGCTGCAGTCATGCACTGTGGGGCTGGTCCCGGCGGAGGTTGGAGTCCTCCATCGTGCATGGGAGTGTGTCTTTGTCCTTAGGATACTTTAGGCTAAGCGGTGTGTAAGCTTAATGACTGATGACCTTAGCAGCTGAGTCCGGTAAGATTTCACACACATAATCTCTATATATACCCTCTATTTCTAGCACAGTAATGCGTAGTTCGGGGAAGCACCCTCCACGATACGGTGTCCATCTGAGTCTCCATCATGTTATTGGCCAGCTATCAGCCGACGCCGGTGTGGGCAGCCAGTTGCACTAGACCAGCTCACGATTCTAAATCCGCCTCATGGATGTGCACCTATATGTACATCTACCTCTACATAGCTGCTCTTCAATTCACAATTAAGTGCCTGGCAGAAGGTTCATCAAATCAACTTAAAGCAATGTCTCTTCCGTTCAACTCTCCAACTGCGCGCAGGAAAAGCAAACATTTAAATTTCTCTGTGCGAGCCCTGATTTTTCTTATTTTGTTTTGATAACCATTCATCATATTTTCATACTCTGAACGCAACGAAAAACGCCTTGGTTTCAATGATTGCCGCCCCACTTCAAGTATCATATCCTTGGCGCTGTCTCCCCTTTTTCGCGATAGTACAAAACGAGCGGCCTTTCCTTGAACTTCGTCGATGTCCCTTGTCGATCCTATCTGATGCAAATCCAACACCGCACAGCAATACGCCAGAAAAGAACGTAGAAGCGTAGTGTAGGCAGCCTCTTTAATAGACCGCTTGCATTATCTCAGAATTCTTTCAGTAAATCGTAGTCTTTGATTTGCTTGAACCACAACAGTATCTGTGTTATCGCTCCATCTTAAGTTATTGGTAATTGTAGTCCCTAAATATTTAGTTGAAGTCACAGCCTTTAGAATTTTGTGTTTTATCCTGTAACCGAAATTTAGCGGATACCTTTTAGTACTAATGTGGACGACTTAACACTTCTAATTATTTAGAGGCAATGGACACTTTTCGCGGCCGGCCGTTGTGGCCGAGCTATTCTAGGCAATTCTGTCTCTAACTGCGCTGCTACTACGGTCGCAGGTTCGAAACCTGCCTCGAGCATGGATGTGTGCGATGACCGTAGGTTAGTTAGGTTTAAGCAGTTCTAAGTTCTAGGGGACTGATGACCTCGGATGTTAAGTCCCATAGTGCTCAGAGCCATTTTTGGCACTTTTCGCACCATACAGGTATCTTCTATGAATCGTTTTTCAAATTGCTTTTATCATCTCATAACTTTATAAGACAAATTACAGCATCATCTCCAAACTATCTAAGACGGCTACTGAGACTGTCTCCTATGTCGTTAATATAGATCAGGAACAATAGAGGGCCTGTAACAGTTCTTTCGGGAACGCCAGATATTACTCCTCTTTTACTCGATGACTTTCCGTCAATTACTACGAACTGTGACCTTTCTGACGACAAATCACGAATCTAGTCACACAAATGAGGCGTTGGTACATAGACACGCAATTTGATTACATGTTTCTTGTGAGGAACGGTGTCAAAAGCCTTCCGTAAAACTAAAAACATGGAATTAATTTGACGTCCTCTGTCAACAACAGTAACACTTCGACAGAATGAAGATACAATTATGGTTCGTAAGAACGATATTTTCTGAATCCTTGTTGGATGCTTGTTAAAGGATCGCTTTCTTCAAGATAAGTCGTAACGTTCAAACACAATATGTGTTTCAAAATCCTACCACAAATCGACGTTAGCGACATGGGCCCGTATTCAGAGTATTACTTTTATTTCACTTCTACCTCTACATCTACATGGATACTCTGAAAATCACATTCAAGTGCCTGGCACAGGGTTAATCGAACCACCTTCACATTTCTCTATTATTCCAACTTCGTATAGCGCACGGAAAGAATGAACATCTATATCTTTCCGTACGAGCTCTGATTTCCCTTATTTTATCGTGGTGATCGTTCCTCCCTATGGAGGTCGGTATCAAAAAAATATTTTCTCATTCGGAGGAGAAAGTTGGTGATCGGAATTTCGTGAGAAGATTCCGTCGCAACGAAAAACGCCTTTCTTTAAATGATTTCCAGCTCAAATCCTGTATCACTTCTGTGACACTCTCTCCCACATTTCGCGATAATACAAAACGTGCTGCCTTTCTTTGAACTTTTTCGATGTACTCCGTCAGTCCTAACCGGTAAGGATCCGCCACCGCGCATCAGTATTCTAAAAGAGGACGGACAAGCGTAGTGTAGGCAGTCTCCTTAGTATGTCTGTTAGATTTTCTAAGTGTCCTGCCAAGAAAACGCGGCCTTTGGTTATCCTTCCCCACAACATTTTCTGTGTGTTCCTTTCAATTTAAGTTGTTCGCAATTGTAATACCTAGGTATTTAGTTGAATTTACGGCTTTTAGATTAGACTGATTTATCGTATAACCGTAGTTTAACGAGTTCTTTTTCGCACCCATGTGGATGACGTCACACTTTTCGTTATTTAGGGTCAACTGCCACTTTTCGCACCATTCAGATATCTTTTCTAAATCGTTTAGAAGTTCGTTTTGATCTTCTGATGACTTTATTAGTCGATAAACGATTTCTTGGGTATTGGCGTGACTTGTGCACCTTTCCATTCTTTAGGTACGGATCCTTCAATGAGCAAAGTGTTCTGTGTAATTGCTGTATACGGAGCTATTATACTACCGTACTCTGAGAGGAACCTAACTCTTTTACAATCAGGACGGAAGCCTTGCTTTTTTTTTAAAGTGATTTATGCCGCTTTGCTACGCTGAGAGTATCTACATTTAATTTACTAATGCTAACATTTGTTCATGGTTCGAATTCTGGAATATTAACTTCGTCTATTTTGATGAAAGAATTTCGGAAAACTATATTTAGTAACTCAGCTTTAGTGGAACTCTCACCAATAACATCACAATTGGTATTGTGCTCTGAAGGTACTGATTCTGTCTTTCCGGTGGTGCACTTTACATATGACCAAAATCAATTTGATTTTCTGGAAGATATCGAGAAAGAACTTCGTTGTGGAAAGTATTAAAAGCATGTCACATTTACGTTTGCGCTACTTTTCGCTAATATTGAGGCATCTGCGTGCTTTTAATTCTGGCATGCTTTTTTCGTTGCTTATGCTAAAACAGCAGCAGAAAATGGTATAACAGGTGTAGGATTCGTTATGAATAGGAAGGTAGGGCAGAGGGTGTGTTACTGTGAACTGTTCAGTGACCGGGTTGTTCTAATCAGAATCGACAGCAGACCAAAACCGACAACGATAGTTCAGGTATACATGCCGACGTCGCAAGCTGAAGATGAAGAGATAGAGAAAGTGAATGAAGAGATTGAAAGGGCAATACAGTATGTAAAGGGGGACGCAAATCTAATAGTCATGGGCGACTGGAATGCAGTTGTAGGGGAAGGAGTAGAAGAAAAGGTTACAGGAGAATATGGGCTTGGGACAAGGAATGAAAGAGGAGAAAGACTAATTGAGTTCTGTAACAAGTTTCAGCTAGTAATAGCGAATACCCTGTTCAAGAATCACAAGAGGAGGAGATATACTAGGAAAAGGCCGGGAGATACCGGAAGATTTCAATTAGATTACATCATGGTCAGACAGAGATTCCGAAATCAGATACTGGATTGTAAGGCGTGCCCAGGAGCAGATGTAGACTCAGATCACAATATAGTTGTGATGAAGAGTAGACTGAAGTTCGAGACATTAGTCCGGAAGAATCAATACGCAAAGAAGTGGGATACGGAAGTACTAAGAAATGACGAGATACGTTTGAAGTTCTCTAACGCTATAGGTACAGCAATAAGGAATAACGCAGTAGGCACTACAGTTGAAGAGGAATGGACATCTCTAAAAAGGGCCATCACAGAAGTTGGGAAGGAAAACATAGGTACAAAGAAGGTAGCTGCGAAGAAACCATGGGTAGCAGAAGAAATACTTCAGTTGATTGATGAAAGGAGGAAGTACAAACATGTTCCGGGAAAATCAGGAATACAGAAATACAAGTCGCTGTGGAATGAAATAAATAGGAAGTGCAGGGAAGCTAAGACGAAATGGCTGCAGGAAACATGTGAAGACATCGAAAAAGATATGACTGTCGGAAGGACAGACGCAGCATACAGGAAAGTCAAAACAACCTTTGGTGTCATTAAAAGCAACTGTGGTAATATTAAGAGTGCAACGGGAATTCCACTGTTAAATGCAAAGGAGAAAGCAGATAGGTGGGAAGAATACATTGAAAGCCTCTATGAGGGTGAAGATTTGTCTGATGTGATAGAAGAAGAAACAGGAGTCGATTTAGATGAGATAGGGGATCCAGTATTAGAATCGGAATTTAAAAGAGCTTTGGAGGACTTACGGTCAAATAAGGCAGAAAAGATAGATAACATTCCATCAGAACTTCTAAAAACGACTATTCACGTTGGTGTGTAGAATATATGAGTCTGGCGACATACCATCTGACTTTCGGAAAAGCATCATCCACACAATTCCGAAGACGGCAAGAGCTGACAAGTGCGAGAATTATCGCACAATCAGCTTAACAGCTCATGCATCGAAGCTGCTTACAAGAATAATATACAGAAGAATGGAAAAGAAAATTGAGAATGCGCTGGGTGACGATCAGTTTGGCTTTAGGAAAAGTAAAGGGACGAGAGAGGCAATTCTGACGTTACGGCTAATAATGGAAGCAAGGCTAAAGAAAAATCAAGACACTTTCATAGGATTTGTCGACCTGGAAAAAGCGTTCGACAATATAAAATGGTGCAAGCTGTTCGAGATTCTGAAAAAAGTAGGGGTAAGCTATAGGGAGAGACGGGTCATATACAATATGTACAGCAACCAAGAGGGAATAATAAGCGTGGACGATTAAGAACGAAGTGCTCGTATTAAGAAGGGTGTAAGACAAGGCAGTAGCCTTTCGCCCCTACTCTTCAATCTGTACACCGAGGAAGCAATGATGGAAATAAAAGAAAGGTTCAGAAGTGGAATTAAAATACAAGGTGAAAGGATATCAATGATACGATTCACTGATGACATTGCTATCCTGAGTGAAAGTCAAGAAGAATTAAATGATCTGCTGAACGGAATAAACAGTCTAATGAGTACACAGTATGGTTTGAGAGTAAATCGGAGAAAGACGAAGGTAATGAGAAGTGGTAGAAATGAGAACAGCGAGAAACTTAACATCAGGATTGATGGTCACGAAGTCAATGAAGTTAAGGAAATCTGCTACCTAGGCAGTAAAGTAACCAATGACGGACGGAGCAAGGAGGACATCAAAAGCAGACTCGCTATAGCAAAAAAGGCATTTCTGGCCAAGAGAAGTCTACTAATATCAAATACCGGCCTTAATTTGAGGAAGAAATTTCTGAGGATATACGTCTGGAGTACAGCATTGTATGGTAGTGAAACATGGACTGAGGGAAAACCGGAACAGAAGAGAATCGAAGCATTTGAGATGTGGTGCTATAGACGAATGTTGAAAATTAGGTGGACTGATAAGGTAAGGTATGAGGAAGTTCTACGCAGGATCGGAGAGGAACGGAATATGTGGAAAACACTGATAAGGAGAAGGAACAGGATGATAGGACATTTGCTAAGACATGAGGGAATGACTTCCATGGTACTAGAGGGAGCTGTAGAGGGCAAAAACTGTAGAGGAAGACAGAGATTGGAATACGTCAAGCAAATAATTGTGGACGTAGGTTGCAAGTGCTACTCTGAGATGAAGAGGTTAGCACAGGAAAGGAATTCGTGGCGGGCCGCATCAAACCAGTCAGTAGTCATGACCAAAAAAAGCTACAATGTTCTCGCCTGTTTTTGTGTACCATGAGGGATCGGAACCATCTCTTATTAATGAATTAGGTATATGTCTCTGTGTAGCCGTCGATACTATTTCTCTGAATTTAAACTACGTAGGCGACACGACGGGCAGCCGTTCCCAAGGCGCCACAGCAGCACAGAGCTTCTGCCTTGGGGGGGCAGCGGTTCGCAGCCGGAGCGGTTCTGCCTCCGTCTCTTCACATCCGGGCGAGCTTCTAACACATTAGCCGTCCTCGCCTGCGCAACGTCGGCGGAGGTACGCGTCGCTGGCACTGCTAACGCATAGTGCTAACTCGGGCTGACGTTGCTGAGTGAGGTAAACAGTATCAGCAGAGGAGGACACGAACGGCAAAAAGCCATCGCTCCGCGGCGGTGGAGGGCCACGAGTATGACAGGCTGTGGCGCGTACGTTACGCCACGTGACACTGCAGGTCTTGCGAGTTCCAGTAGCCGTCTCCGGCGGGGAGCGAGTAACTTCTTCAGACGAGTTCAGTAATAATTATGTACAAGTTGAAATGCATGCAAGATGTCCGAAATAAATGACAAAGATAATACCTTCAGGGTATGAAATTTCCTGGCAGATTAAAACTGTGTGCCGGACCGAGACTCGAACTCGGGACCTTTGCCTTTCGCGGGCAAGTGCTCGCAGGAGAGCTTCTGTGAAATTTGGAAGGTAGGAGGTGAGGTACTGGCGGAATTACAGCTGTGAGGACGGGGCGTGAGTCGTGCTTGGGTAGCTCAGTCGGTAGAGCACTTGCCCGCGAAAGGCAAAGGTCCCGAGTTCGAGTCTCGGTCCGGCACACAGTTTCAATCTGCCAGGAAGTTTCATATCAGCGCACACTCCGTTGCAGAGTGAAAATTTCACTCTAGAAACCTTCAGGGTACCTTATCGATTAATTGTCCGCCCCCGTTAGCTGAGTGTTCAGCGTGGCAGAATGCCTCGCCAAGGGGACCGGGTTCAATTCCCGGCAAGTCGCCCAATGTGGCGTCGAATGCAATAAGTAATTGCTGTAGTGCAACGATGTAAGTCTTGTATAAATGATTTTCTTTTGACATATGACCATGTGCAGACCTACGTCAGTTACAAAACACTTCAAAATTATTTAAATTCTTTTTAAAGTTGTCTCTGAATGGTTCTTGAACGAAACTGTAGTTAAAACATCGTCATTTGAGTCGTATGCGCAGAATTACGTCACTCAGTCCAGTTAGTTTGCGCAAACTTTTTTCAATTTAGATGTCGTTTGTTTCTTCTCAGAAATTATATTAATGCAAGTTATCTGCTTTAATAAATATTAAAGCCACATTGAATAAACTTTTAAGGCTCAAACTCGCGATGAACGTTGTCAAAAATCAATGGTCCTGTCAAATAAATCAGTAATACATCTTCCTTAATATAATTCTTCATAAATAAATTCTCAGAACACGTATTTAAACTTTTGTAGTATACACTAGTTTATTATCTTCATATATACTATATATAGACGTGAACATGAGCCTTGACAAGATAGGACTGAACATTTACAACATGATTAAACTTTCTACGACGTCATTGTTGTAGAAACCTTACAAATTCTTATTTTTTCAGTTTTTAGAAGCACGACGCAACAACTCGGTTTCAGGATCTTCTGTTGCTCTTTGGCTGTCGACCCGCGACGTATAGTGGCCAGCAATTTTCTCTCTGGTCCCGGCAGCGAAGATGCTGTCTCCGTTCGTTGCGCCGCCCTCTCCGTACATAAAAATTAATACAAAACTTTAGATAATTCACAAACATTACAAATATTACAAAATACATACACAAAACACTTAATTGAACTTATTTTCACCTGCAAACTGGGCTGACACTGATAAACGGGTGACGCTTCAATTTCGAGTCCCACTACATTGCCCTCGGATGCCGAACTTCCCCGACTGGGGGACTCCCGGTCCAGAATGCCGTACGCTCATTTTTTTCCTATTAAATATTGATTTCCCATGGACAATGCATGAACCAAGCGTCTGCGAAGTTTCGCGGACAAGCCGACTAGTGTGACGTCACAAATTTGCTGCAGGCCCGCGCTTCCTCGTGGGCCTCGACCGCGGCCTTTTGACGTCATAAGCATCACCGGTGCACGATGCGAATGAAGAGGGCGAGTCGGAGGCGTCACAGCGCTCCAGGATTGTAATGCAACAGTAATAAAACAAATGTTGTTGCTTGCAGTGGAGTTTTGCTAGTCACCGCTGGCCAGTACCACCGCCTCTACCCGTAGCAACCACAATCACCAAAAGTCGCTACAGAGGTCGTCGAAGTATTTGGAATTTGAAGTGGGAACCACAAGCGGAACACAAATTTGAAGCAACTGTGTTGCAATGAGTGGTTCACTGATGCAACTGCTACCAAAAAATTACTATTTGCGAATAATTTTGCATTAAATATACCGTTTAATATTACTATACGTAGCGTCTCTTAGCAAAACACATATTATATGTGGTAAAAAAGGAGAAAAGAATAATTGAACTGGATGATTGTAATTGCGTGGACAACGATTATGTGAACTTTATCTAATAAAGAGAAACCATTATGTGTCATGTTTTGTTCTTGTATAGAATTATGTACAGATGTTTTTAAAGATAATATCTGTGTCGGCGAGTACTGAAACCGCCACAGACGATACTTATTAAATATCAAACAAAGATGAGAATATGTGACAGGTATAAATAGTAGTGGCCGAACATTAATTTCTCTGTCGTCTTCTTGGAGTTACGTGAGTAGGAAGAGCCTGTAGCGTTATATTGTACGCTTGCGCAGCATTCTTTTGTCAAGGTTGAGAGACGTATGCCATTAGATACTCATACGGCCTAAATGTTTGGAATAGAGTTACTTAGTGAAAACTTGTATTATGATTTGTAATAAGCTTGCCTGGTATTTTATCCCATCCTTTTAAGACGTGCCGGCCGGGTTGACTGAGCGGTTCTAGGCGCTAGGGTCTGGAACCGGGTGACCGCTACGGTCGCCGGTTCGAATCCTCCCTCGGGCATGGATGTGTGTGATGTCCTTAAGTTAGTTAGATTTAAGTAGTTCTAAGTTCTATGGGACTGATGACCTCAGAAGTTAAGTCCCATAGTGCTCAGAGCCATTTGAACCATTTTTTTTAAGACGTGTTCGGCTATTTAAATATTATTCGTGGTGTGGAACTGCGCTACGAGCGAACTCGATTAAATGAAACCAATCATACTGCAAAGAAGCGGACAGGTAATAGTGAACTAAAATTATTTCTTAGAGCTTTCGGAATTGCAGGGCAAGGCAGCAGATTTAATGATTTGGGAATGGGTGTGTGTATGTGTGTTGTCCTCAGCATAAGTTTGATTAAGCAGTGTGCAATCCTAGGGACTGATGAACACAGGAGTTTGACTCCGTAGGAATTTACCACCACCACCAGATGTTCTGCACGATGAAACTGAAAAAATGAAGAACTCACCTTTCAACCAGTACCAGCAGTGATTGGTCGAAACCGGACTGACGTTACTGGTGTAGGAGGTACGCATACTACTTCAGCATCGGAAACTAGAGACCGTCATATGAAAAGGTACTTCCCAGATATTGAGAACAGCTCTGTCTAAAACATACCCTACGACTCGTCAAAATCCATCATTAACGCCCCTGATGGTCACCTTGTGAGTAGTAACTTGGTTTTAAATGCATGACGTCTGAGGTTTCAGAGGTCTGCACCCAAACTTGGTCCCGGCGATGCCCCTGCGAGCTGCCAGCGCCGTCCAACCCGTGACGTCACCGGGCGGACAGCCAGCCCGCTTTCAGGTCGGGCCCGTCCCACCACCACCGCACCCACACTCCGCCCCCGTCGCTGGTCCCTATTCACAGTCAGCCGTCCGTGGACTCTGCGAGCCCGTGGCGCGACTCCCCCGTCCGCGGCACAAAGCGGCGGCCGACTTCAAAGGGCGTGAATCCAATTATCCGACTCGCCATTCCAAGCAGCGGACGGCGTGTTTTCGCCGCCGTATCGGCCGCGGTCAGGTCGAGCAAACACTTTTAACCGCCTTTGCTTCTGCAATACCCATCCTTCAAGTTCACTTGAGGTCGCCGTGAAATAAACCGGGTGGAAGTGAGCATTCGTTTTTCCATGTGCAAACACAGAATACCATTTTCCTCCACCAATTTCACTTTAAATACAGGTCAAAAACCTTGATTACTTGCTCTAGAAACGAGTAACTACTGATAGACAGAGAAAGGACTGAAGAAAGGAAAAAAATTCACTTTTATAGTAGTGTGTGTGTGTGTGTGTGTGTGTGTCAGGAGGAGAGGTACAGACTTTTAGGGGTGATAGTATTATTGATTCCGAACAAAAAAAGTGAACACATGTCATATTCTTAACAGTTTGAACTAAATAAATAAAAGCAATGGAGAAGAGGTGACAGGAAAAGAAACATTGCGATCTAATGTTTTGTTTAACGGTGTTCTGTTAAAAGCTGCGAGGACGGGGCGTGAGTTGTGCTTCGGTAGCTCAGTTGTTAGAGCACTTGCCCGCGAAAGGCCAAGGTCCCGAGTTTCGAGTCTCGGTCCGGCACACAGTTTTAATCTCCCAGGAAGTTTCATATCAGCGCACACTCCACTGCAGAGTGAAAATCTCATTCTGGAAACATCCCCCAGACTGTGGCTAAGCCATGTCTCCGCAATACCCTTTCTTTCAGGAGTGCTACTTCTGCAAGGTTATCAGGAGAGCTTCTGTAAAGTTTGGATGATAGGAGACGACGTACTGGCAGAAGTAAAGCTGTGAGGACGGGGCGTGAGTCGTGCTTGGGTAGCTCAGTTGGTAGAGCAATTGCCCGCGAATGGCAAAGGTGGCGAGTTCGAGTCTCGGTCCGGAACACAATTTTAATCTGCCAGGAAGTTTCAGTGTTCTGTTTGTTGCTCTTGTAGGTGGCTGCTCTGTTGCTGATATGAGCACAGCCGCAACGTCCTTTACTTCAGCACACGCATGTAAAACACGAGAGAGGAGTTTGCAACGGGACATCCACCTGTAGCATTACTTCCTCTTAACAATAGTATTATTTTTTGAATTTTGGACAGGTAAATATTATCTCAGTTCCTTTTCTGAAAACTTTCATAGAATGTTTTGCACAATATGCAACATTTCAACCTAAAATTTGTGAAAATGAATTGCTGTATAAAATATTTTAGTCTGGATGTTATAATCGATAAGTACTAGTTCTGACAGTACAGTTAAAATTATTTTTTTTAGAAACATTTGAAATTACGAACTACTGGCACTCTTAAAATTTATATTATTAATCACACAATACTGTACTGGTTGTATGTTTATTTCTGCACCCATTTATGAAATAATACTCGAAAGTGATAACATGACAGAAACTAGAAGATATTCAGTTGATAAGAAAAATTGTAAGCCCTTCGGAATATGGTTATTTCCGCAGGATGAGAGCCATAAGCTTACCTTTCGGCTTCGTCAATGTGAGAAGTCAAAAGACTGCATGATACACTAAAATGCGTGGAAGCAGATTTACGTTCTCTGCAACAAGAATCTTCAAAAATTTTTAGATCATTCCAACCAAGAGGATCTAAAACTTGCTCTTTCAGCTTCAAGAATCAGACATCTACACAAGAATAACTGGAACCAACTCTACATGAAACGCTAAGTAAACTAAAATGTTTATTGTAGTCTTCGCTCCTCTCAAACCTTCATAAAAGACTAATGTGGACAATATATGCAACTAGGAAGGGGTGGGGAGATTACAGGTTTCTCCCTTGTGTCCACATTGCATTTTTACTTCGCTCTTGAGCCAAGCCAACAAACAGTAATCTAACCTTACAACGTAAGTTATTCGTAACTGTAATTATTTATTTAGTTGAATTTACAGCCTTTAGACTTGTGTGTTTGTATCCTGTTACAGAAATTTTGCGGATTCCCTTTATTACCCATGTGGGTGACTTAACAGTTCTCGTTATTTGCAGTCAATTGCCACATTTCGCAGTATACAGGTATTTTTCAAAATCCTTTTGAAAGTTGTTCGATCATCTGATGACTTCATAATACGGAAAATTACAGCATCATGGTCAAACAATGTAAGTGTGCTACTCAATCTGTCTCCTAAATACTTTATGTGGACCAGGAACAACAGAAGGCATATAAAACTTCTGTGGGGAACGGCAGATGTCACTCCTGTTTTACTCAATGACTTTCCATCAGTTACTACAATCTTCTACCCACCCGACAGTAAATCACGAATCCAGTCACACAACCGAGGCAACGGTCCATAGACAAGAAATTTGATTAGAAGTCACTTTTGAGGTACGGTGTTACTCGTAATCCAACCCAACAAACTCTAATTTAATGGATTCACATCGGTTGACCTCGGCGGCCGATAGACAGCCCGGGATAAGTTTCAGTGAGGTACTGTGACACTGCCTGTACGGAATGTACAAAAGCTCTGTCGTGCTGAAAGTACAAACGACATCGTGTGGCCATAGGAATATTCTCCAAGTATTGTGGTAACAAATTTTGAAGGACATCATGATACCGTACTCCATTAAGATAGTTATCTAAAATCACTGGATCGATGAGTTGGTCATCAGTAATACCGCACCACATGTTCACCGAGAACATCTGATTCCACAGCAGCGTGCAAATATTCTTCCGACCGCAAATGAGAGTTGCGCGTCTCACTGGTTGCCGTTGCAGGTAAATTTCCCACTGAGTTCCACAACTGGTGATAGCCACCTGCAAGGGCTTCTGTCTAGGACTACAGATGAAGAAAACCAACGATTTCCGTGGCAGACGAAGCTAACATCGTCACAGAAGACAGAACAGCCAGCCATCAGTATCGGGAGAACACAGAATACATGGTCCGTCTGTCTGGATGGTAACTGAATTTTTCCTGGGACAGTCACGACGATAAGGATGAGAGTAAAACTGCGAGATGCAAGGACACTTGATACTGCCTCATTATCTCTTAAGTACAGCCACGACGACGAAAACGGCTGCTACGAGATACCATAACGTCTGAAAGACGATTGTTATACTTCTGTATTTTATTCTAATCAGCTACTTTGCACATATAAACTGTCAAGATGATTGCATACTGGAGACCATGTAGGAAATACAATTGTATCTACACATATTTGAAAAAATGTATGTGCAAATTTATGTTCAACATCTACGAAACCACTGGACCGATTTAAACCAAATTTGGTACACATATCATTTACGGCATGGACAGAATCGTTGTTAGGCTAAGAACTGCCTACGTAATAAAGGATGGTGGCTGGAGGTGACAATGGAGTGTAATCAATTACGGACGAAAACTCAGAATTTATACATTTAGTATTGGAGAATGAGAGGACTTAGTGACTTGCAACAAACTTTACACACTATTTACAACATTTACGAAATACACAAAATTTATAACATTTACAGAACATGCAGGAGTGCTGTCTTTACCACTGGCCAAAAGGGTGTATCAGTGTTGGTAACATAAAACGATGCTTTTAGATTTGTGGAAGTAAGATCTCGGGCTTCGACCAGTGAGACTTTCCCTGTATATGGAATTGTGCATCACTTATTGAATTCTTAAGGTGGTGGGTCAAGGACAGAATAAAGAAGACAGTACACCTGAGGTTTCTGCTATTTTTGCATTATGAAATCCACTTAGTCAGGAGCATAGCCATAGTTTGATACTATTGTCTGAGGGCATTAAATTCCATTTGAAAGTCGTCTTCGCTAAGGGGGATGGTTATTAAGTGACCTATCATTGAATGAAAGGCAACATGTTTATGGGTCACTAGTTGTTGACAATTGGCCAGTATTACTATACCTGTAGTGATACGTTACCTATAAATCTTGGAAGTATTAATATGGCCACTGATGTTTATGGTCGGATCTAAATAATTTGTGCAGTTACCCCGTAACTGTTGTGCTTAAAATTAAATTGCTCGACCAATTTCTGAAGCTCTATTACCTGTCCATGAGCACAACACATTATCAAAATACATAAACCAGTATCCAACCCTCGAAGAGAGTCGATTATTTTCCAAAAACTGTGTTTCAAAATAGTCCATAAAGATTTCAGCAAGGACTGGACTATGTGGCGTTCCCATAGCTAGACCATCAAACTGTTTATATATCCTATCATTAAAACGGAAATAATTTTGTGTTAGACAAATTTCTGTAGCTAACCTTATATCATCTCTGACAACCGGGTTAACTCCTGATTCATCCAGTAAGTCTGTGAGTCTCTTACGCCTGAACAGGTATACTGGAAAATAATTTGCTAACATCAAAAGAAACCTTGTTAGCAGTAGGGGAGATATCCATACTTTTAAGCAGTTCACTAAGTCAACTACTGATCAAAGGGTCCCACGGCTAGATCTAAAGTTGGTTTTGATATTGATCATGTCATTTAACACCCTGATTATTTGTAACATGGAGCTGAGGATGGATTGGTATGGGGATATTATATTTATGGAGTTCAGGGAGGCCTTAAAGTCTGGAAGCTAGGGAAGGTGAGGAAAACTAAAGAGTCAATCAACGCAAAATCTTTTTTGTTTAGCTGGTACATGCCTTCGCATAGATTACACTACCTTGCTATAGCTGTCTGCGCCATCATTAGCAGGAGTTGAAATACTGACTGCTGCATATGGGCTTGGCTGGGCGGACTCGGTACACATAGTCATCTACATCTACATCCACATTATACTCCGCAAGCCACCTAACACTGTGTGGCGGAGAATATTTCTCGTAACATTAACTAAACTGTCCCTTCCCTGCACCATTTGTGAATGGCGTGTGGAAAGAACGATTGTCTCTAAGCCCCTGTATTCGTTAATTTCTCAATTTTTTTTTGTCGTACTCATTACACGAGAGGCATGTGGAAGGAAATAATATGTTGTCCAACTCTTCCCAGAAAGTACTGTCTCGATATTTCAATAGCGAACTATTCCGTGATACACAAAGCCTGGAAGTTGTTGAGTATCTCTGAAACGCTCTTGCACTGACTGAAGGATCTCGTGACGAAACGTGCTGCTCCTCGCTGATTCTTCTCTATCTCCTCCATTAGTCCTACATGGTAATAATCAAAGATTGATGAACAACACTCAAGAATTGGTCAAAGAAGCGCCCTGTAAGCCAGTTTCCTCGTGGATTAGTTGTATTTCCTCAAGATTCTTTCTCTGAATATCAGTCTGGCATCGCCTCCCAGTTCTGTTTCTTTTATATAGTCATTCCACTTAAGGTCGCTCCGGATAGTTACTTAGAGATATGTTGTGGTTCATACTGTTTGCAGAAATTTGTCATCAATAGTGTCGTGTAGTGCAGTAGATTTACAATTAAGGTTATGGTGGTGCAATGATGGGTTGAATATAGCAGTAAGGTTATGAGTTGGCAAAGTCAATGGAAATGGCACGATAACTCTTCTGTTATACATTGCGATTCTGTACATATACGTATATTCCACTATGATCTGGTACTTTCTGTTTTTATTAATACGTTTCAAGGCTTTAAAATTGAGCATCCCTACCCAAAATTCCCATATTCCAAACGGCATTTCGAAACTTTGTTAGTTGAAATATATAATTTTATGCTGTCATAATCACCATACTGTCATCACTGGTGAGAGCTGAAATACTGCACTGTACACTTACTATTTCCGAAAACTGTACCATACTAAATTAAGGAAGAAGTTGGACATCTTAGAAAATGAAGATCTGAATGGAACAGTTACTTTACAATTCAAATCAAGCAAACAGTGAAACATAATGCAGGTATTAAGCAAGCAAAAGAAAAGAAAATTGCAAATGAACAAGACTACAATTGAAAGGAAGACTAGATTTAAAGCAAATGATAATAGGAAATTGTTAGAAGATGATGAATTAAACAAAACTAATGTATGTAAATATTATTGTGTGAATTATTATCTGGAAAGAAATACTGTGGGTGTAAGAACCAGCAACCGCCTAATGTATACTAAATGTATTCGCAATTGCAAATGACGACAACTATCAACTTTAAAGTGGAATGACGACAATGAAGATTTGTGTCGGAACGGGACTCGAACCTGGATTTCACATTTATTGCGAGCGGTCGCCTTACCACTTTTTTTCTTGCTGTGAGATTAAAAGTGCATGTCGGAGCGGGACTCGAACTAGACACCTTTGCCTTTTGCGGCTCAGTGCTCTAACAACTTATATATATATATGTTCTCCTTACATGGCAGACGCTCTTTCTGCCTTCTTTTTGCTGAAAAAAAAGGGAGGGAGGTTTGGTTTGCTTGGTTGCAAAAATAATTAATTCAATTCTTCTATCTCCGGTATAGGGAAACGGAACAGTAAATTAAAAAAAAGCAAATAGATCACGCGGGAATCGAACCATGACCGCCTACCAAGATACTTTTTATGGTTTTTATTTTTTTAAATTTATTTATTTATATGTGGGGAGCACAGTTAGCGGCAGGCTGGAGGAGACAAGGGGTGCAGAAATCGAATTCCGAGGCCTGGCCACGATGTCTCCCCCGTCCTACCAACGAAGCGCACGAATTTTTTTTTTATTTTCATATAATAAGAAAACAAACATGGAAGTCATAAGCCAAAAGTTATGACGATAATATGAATTAAGAAGGGTCACATTGCACGCTGGGATCACCTTACCGAAGTGGGCGGCAAGTAAGAGGCGATCGTCAGTACAATGGGCATCAGAAGTCATCAACCGTCGGAGTGTCCGGAGAGGCTGCACACAGTCGGAGACTGCTTCTGTTACCGTAGGAGAATCGTTAAAATATCATCTCTGCAAGTCAACCTCATCACAAAGGGCAACACTGAACCGCCACGGACCTCTACTCCGTCGAACGCGTTGGCGGAGGACGTTGGGAGTACTAACATACGCTAGGAGGTCCGTGAACGCTGCCGACCACTGTCAATCGCAGGCCGCGTGTGACGTTAACACGATCCAAACTGCTCGCGGAATGACTAGTAAAGTAGGTGTACGCATTTCGGTCTCCGTGTTGTATGACCCGTGGTGTCTGACAAAGCCAAGTCCTTTACAAGCGTCTAAAGCGCTGGGAAAGTGGTATAGTGCGACATCTGGTCGGATGGTCTGAGCAGACAACTGAAATCTGCGCCTACGACCAAGTGGTCTGCATTGCCCTGGAAGAGTAGTGATACGCCTTCGTCGGAAAAGGTGCGGCGTTCTCTCCTTCTGTTGGAGCCGGAGGGAGCATGGAGGTTCAACAACCGAACTGTACCAACCGTGAGTGCGACCTCCCAGGCCGACGGTAAATACGATACATCAGTTGCCATAATCCTATCCCTCAACAGAATAGCCGTACATCTGAAGGCATAGCGTTGGCGTCATATCCGTAGGTATCGGTACAGAGTCAAGATCGGACTTCTTGAAGGAAACCAACATCCAGATCCTCAGGTCGCAAGGTATCTCGCAAGATACAGGGTTTGAGAGCAGAAGTAACGCCGTAGACATTGATCGTCGCGAGGTGGTATGCCTATTCCATCAAGTCGTGTGGGCTGTCCTTGGTATTTCAGGTGGAGCGTCGTCAGGACGTAGAGACAGGAAGCGAGGGGTGTGGGACATGCTGGCCGTCAACGTAGACGTTTCCAAAGGCATCGGTGTATCGTCATGGTCCTGAAATGGATCCTACATCTCCATCTCCTGCGCCCAGTCTTCCAGGGAGTCCGACATCACTGGATCTTGAGAGGCAGACGGAGTCGTGGATGCATCCCCGGCGGCGGGGCTGCAATGATCTCCCGCATCCGCACAGTGCGCGGAACAACCGGTAGCGGGAGAAGCGAACCGTGTGATACGTTAGCATCGGCCGTGTCGGATCGGTTTATCAGCTGACGCACCTCACCATCCATCATTGCTTCTTTGGGCCGTTCTACTGCGTCGGTCGTAATGCGCCGTTTCTTATGGCGCTTCGGCGATTTCTGTTTGCGCTGTATCGCCTCTGTGTCCGGTGCAGGGCAGGGGGCGAAAGCGCCGTACTGTTCTTCAACTTGCACCGCCCCGTCGGCTTGTCGTTGTAGTGATGCGCCTGGTCTCCACGAGAGGGCAACAGAGGCATCGGCGCTGGAAGACGCAGGGGGCTCCTCAAATGGTGTTGCAGGGGCCTCAAAGGCTTACACCAATGTAGAAGGGTCGTCGTGAACAGCTGACATCTCTCGTCTCGCCGCTGTAACATACGTAATCGGCATAGAGGTCGCTATCGACGGTCGAATCTGATCGGCTGAGGGCATCTGCACGAGACGTCGTCGCAGGCATTCGGTACGCACGTGTCCTGCCTGTCCAAATCCGGAGCAGGTCCTCGGCTGACCGTCGTAAATAATTATCGCCCGGCAACCACCGATCGTGAGATACGAAGGTATATGGGGGTGCAATTCAATGCGGACTTGCTGCTACACGTTAAGGACAGAGTATGTTTCGAAGGTTGAAAAGTCCCCTTAGATATATTATGAATGACTGTGCTTGTAAGCTTCTACGTTATTTGGTTTTCAAACAGAAGGGCAAAACTCAACGTACTCCAACAGTTTTCTCTTTACTTGTTCTGATCATCACTGAACTGACACACAATGTTTTTAGCGCAAAGCAATCTGACTTTCAAAAATCCCTGAAAAAGAATGGCCCTGACTAACAAGAACCTATACCTTTCATGAATCACTTACCTCACAAAAATCTTCGCTACTGGAACTATTGCAATACAGCGAGCGCCACTACTGCCAGCTAAATAATAGATTCTAACTACTGAAGGCACTAACTACTGATAGGCAGAGTTAGGAAATGAAAGATTTTGATAGAGAACAAACAATGTATTTACCTTAATATTGTTCAAAAGTCATATTGTATATATCAGTTCATGACATCCAGTCTTACAAATGTACTGTCTCTGATGGACACACGTCCATATCATCCGCTCTCAAAAATCTGCCATCCCACTTCCCCACATCCACCACTGCTGGCGGCTAACCTCCAACTGCACAACGCTACAATCTGTTCCGATCCAACTGCCCAACACTACACAAGCGAATATTTCAACAATGAGTCCAAGCAGCCACAGACTGCACACTGCGCAATCAGTGATTTTCATACAGAGCGCTACGTGGCGTTACCAACATAAAAACCTAAACAGCCTACTTACAAGGTCTTCCATTTCTCGGCTGTATGGCCGAGGATTGTGTCGCAGGGTTGAAGAGAAAGGGTTACCAAATCCGCTGAAGCTTCAAATGGTAGTTCAAATAGCGCACTTTTTGTATTCCCAGTCCAGCACGTTCGACCGTTACCACATTCACGTTTCCGTCAGAGTAGCAGAACCTACAACCTTTCCTGAGAAGGTCGTCACAGACCTCATCGTCTGCGAACTTAAGGTAGAGAAATCTGGACACGATAGGTAAGTGGGCCGGCCGGAGTGGCGGTGCGGTTCTAGGAGCTACAGTCTGGAGACGAGCGACCGCTCTGGTCGCACGTTCGAATACTGCCTCGTGCATGGATGTCCTTAGGTTAGTTAGGTTTAATTAGTTCTAAGTTCTAGGCGATTGATGACCTCAGAAGTTAAGTCGCATAGTGCTCAGAGCCATTTGAACCATTTGACCGGTAAGTGGATACTCAGCAGCTCTTTCGGATCAACATGAATCACGTCGCATATGAATCTCTCTACTTCGTGGGCCTTGAGTCTAGAGTACGTAGTGTCAAACTGCGGCTTGATCGAGGCTTTCCGATACGAAAGAGCCATCGGATGTCAGGAAAGTAACTATGACACTCAACACTTGCGTGGTGACGCGGTAAATAAAAACAAACCCGGAAACGCGACACGGTGAGGCCAGGACGTACCGCAACGCTCCACAGCCAAAGGCCGACTGTACCATTTGACTATCTGTGCTCGACTCGACGGCCAGACGTGGCCTTCCGCATGTCATCAACCATACGTCTACGACTCGTGTTCGTGCGTCCATTATGTATATTCCTGTACAGGTGGACGTTGTTTTTGAAAGTCGCTTGCCTGGTATCGGCAGATAAATGCGATAGTGCAGTCCATGTGTTATTCTGCTTACATACATTAACGACCACAGGAACTTTGCATCAAATTAACACAGGCAGTGCACTGTCATATCGTATATACTTCCTACTGTGGTAGGTGCGATGTTGGGGAGAGAGGGTGGTGGGAAGAAGAGATTGGGATAGAGAGAGAGAGAGAGAGAGAGAGAGAGAGAGAGAGAGAGAGGGAGGGAAAGGAAGGGATGATTGCAGATATCAGGAATGAGGAGGTGGTTAGAGAGGGGAGGGGGGAGGAAGTGGACAGAGGAGGGGAATGGGCAGAGATGGATAAAGTGGTGTGTGTAGTTGGAGGAAGTAGACTGCAAGATATAGGAGAAAGAAACGGATAGAGTGAGGCAGAGCAGAGGGACAGAGAGAGGGGGAAGGTGGATATGTACTAGTAGTATTGAATAAATACATAACCGGGCAATGCCGGGTAGTCAGCTACTTTCCTACATTTAGATTACGGCCATTCAGGTATTACCCCATAGTTCCCTCCCTGCGTTCACGTAGGCATAGCAAAGAGATCTCTAGGGGAAAGACCAGCATGTTTGTTGACAGTAACTTGATATAACATTGAAGCATGTCTCATTACTCGAAGATGTGAAAACATCTGGTTAGAGCAACTGGAAACAGAAAGTCCTTCTGGAGAGGGGAGGATGCGAGTGAAGTGGAGGGTCACCGCCGCCCCCGGACTGCTGGCTGGTTGCCGGAGGGCGTCGCCGTGTGTCAGGCGGTAGGGGCGGCTCTGCCTTAATGAACAGCCGCGGCGGCTCGGTGCATAATGTTGACAAATGGCGGCGGCGCGGGGCAGGTGATATACAGGGCGCTTCATTACTGCTGCCCGCTGTTTATTAATTCATACACCTGGCGCTATTAATCTCCACGCTGGAGGGGCGTCCCTCAGAGCCGCATGTCCAACGCACCGCTCTTCTTCACCCGTCTATGTGACTGTATGTCGGTGTGTGGGTGTTGGCGTGACGCCGCTACGGTGTGGGGCACCTGTCCGAGTAGACTCTTGTTAAGTCGTCACACACTTTATCAACAGAGAGGCCATTACGACGCAATGTACCGCCTCTTACCTGATCGTCATTCATGTTTACCCTCTTTCGAATTCCTTCTTGTTATAGGGTCCCCGATGGTAGGACAAACACGGTTCTGAGCCAGCAGGCTGGGATAAACGGTATTACCCCTAAAAGTTCTTTACTCAATCAGCACGTTAGCCATTTTCATTTGCCAGCCCTTGTAATCTGAAGCAAGCTTCGCTGTAATTTTGATCCATAGCGTCTGTGGTTGCTAGCTACTAGGCAATGGGGATGAATAGCTGTTATGTAAATGGAAGGTGGACGATGATAAGGGGAGAAAAGAAAGGAAAGGGAAAGGGCTCTTGGTGTCAGCTGCATTGGGACTTGATGTCGAACTAGGATAGATGAGTGGAAATGTGTGCCTGTCTGGGATTTGAATCCAGGATCTTCTGCTTTCGAGGCAATTGCTTTACCTGGACACAGTGTTTATTACAAGTACGCAGACGATCTTGGTTTGCGTTTTGGCCAACACGCATTCCCACTTAACGCCACCTATCTGCAGTCCCTATCCATGTCCTACATGTTTGCTATTTCCAGATTCACACAGGAGGTCAGACGATATTGTGCATCCACACTGAGGGTGGTGGTTTCCTTGCCCATCTCGGCGAATCAGTTTATATGAATGCGTAATTTCTGTCTAAAAGAACAGACACCATGCATTCATATACACTGAAGAGACAAAGAAACTGGTAGACCTGTCTAATATCATATACGGCTCCTAAGAGCACGCACAAGTGCCGCAATATGACGTAACATGGACTCCACTAATGTCTGGTGTGGTGCAGGAAGGGAACTGACACCACGAGTCCTGCAGGGCTGTCAATAAATCCCTAAGAGTACGAAGCGGGGGAGATCTCTTCTGGACAGCACCTCACAAAGCATCCCAGACATACTCAGCAATGTTTCTTCTGGGGAGTTCGGTGGCAAGCGGAAGCGCTTAAACTCAGAAGAGTGTTCCTGGAGCCGCTCTGAAGCAATTCTGTATGTGTCGGGTGTCGCATTGTTCTCCCGGAACTGCCCAAGTCCGTCGGAATGCACAATGGACATGAATGGGTGCAGATGATGAGACAGGATGCTTACTTACGTATCACTTGTGAGAGTCGTATTTTGACCTATCACGGGTCCCATATTACTCCAACTCCCAAACCATAATAGAGCCTCCACCAGCTTGAACAGTCCCCTTCTGACATGGATCATGAGGCTGTCTCCTTAACCGTACACGTCCATCCACTCGATACAATTTGAAACGAGAATCGTCTGACCAGGCAACATGTTTAAAGTTGACGAGCCCATGCGAGTTGTAAAGTTTTGTGTCATGCAGTTATCAAGGGTACAAGAGTGGGCTTCCTGCTCCAAACGCCCGTATAGATAATGTCTCGATGAATGGTTAACACGCTGACACATGTTTATGCAGATTCAAATCTGCAGCATTTTGCAGAGGGGTTGCACTTCTGCCACGTTAAATCATTGTCTTCTGTCGTCTTTCTTCCCGTTCTTGCAGGACCTTATCTCGACCGCAGAGATGTCAAAGATTTGATGTTTTACCGGATTCCTAATATTCACGGTACACTCTTGAAATGGTCGTACGGGAAAATCCCCACTTCATCGCTACCTAGGAAATCTTGTGTCCCATCGCACGTGTGCTAACAGGACGTTCAATCTCACTTAAATCTTGATAACGTCCCATTATGATAGCAGTAACCGACCTAACAACTGCGCCAGACACTTGTTGGCTTATATAGGTTTTGGCGATCGGGCAGTGCCGTATTCTGTCTGTTTACATATCTAGGTATTTGAATACGCATTCTTATACCAGTTTGTTTGGCGCGTCAAAGTAGATGACCAACAAACCGACGAAAGTGTGACACAGTGTAACACTTGCGACAAGTTCTTTTGTGGAGAAATGTTTGCTTCACGATCCGACTTACCAAAGGAATTTGTGATGTTAGCTATTTTGGTTTTTAACGGTGCAGAAACGGAGTATAAGGAGCAAATAAAAAGGGTGAATGCGACATAAATGGCGTGTATGTGGAGAAACATTGCAGGACATATCTTATCGATGACACATAATGCACAGAGGTTAACGTTCGAATTAAAATTTTTATAATGACGTCTTATTACAACTGGATGTTTCAGTCATTCGAACCATGGATCCACCTTGATAGCTGTATACAGTAACACACCGCAGCAGGGACTCCTTGTGGGGTGCTGGCCCCAAAGTCACATCCGCCTGGCAGTATAATGAATAGGGTTAATGTGCTCGCGATTCTCCGTGTTGGTTTTGGGCGGTTTCACAAACCCGACTGGCTGAATACCGAGATGGCACGCATATCCCGACTCATGTACACTATATAAAACTTTTTGAAAAATTTCGCACACTTTCATATTGATTATCTTTAGACTTAGTCAGTTGGTGTACACAAATTCCGTAGCGGGTGTGATACGGAGAGAGTGGGGAATTTACATAACAGATGGCAACAGAAGATGCACTTTGCCCTGCCCAAAAGTTCCATACCGAGCTCATGACTGTTCGGGAAGAAAGCCATGAGAAAAAAGTAGTGCATTTCATCCATGACAGTAATATACGACGACGTTTTAATAGGACAGACAATGGACTTCGCGATGTAGGCACATTGCATGATGATACACATAGCACTCAGAATCTTCAGTAAGGAGATTTTCTTTAATAATTTGGAGTTTCATGACATATACATTATAAGCAAAACAGCACAGCAGCCACCATCGAAAACCATGTGGAGCTCCATGTGGCCAATCAGCAGGTGACGACGCCTGCTTGGGTTGCGCCGTGTGAGTAGTTAAGTAACCTTAAAGCAAGTCTTTCTCTGCCTTAGACGGACTTAAAGTTCGACATAACCAGCTTAGTAAACGGATCGAATTTTTCCTGGCAACAGAGCACAGCATGTTGTGTGTTGAGGTTCCACTTGATGCTAAGGTTGTTTCGACTACGCTCAGAAACTTTTCTGGGAAGTCCCACAGATACTCCCGATCTCTCCGCATGTGATTTTCATATTTTTGGGGCCCCGAAGAAAGACGTTTGTGGCCATAGATTTGTTTCAGATGAGGAGGTGCACTTTGGATACAATCATGGTTCCGTAGGGTATTGCAAAAGATTTTCCATGAAGGCACTGACCATCTTGTCTCACATTCTGATAATTTTATTAACTGTTATGGCGAGTATTTTTGAAAAATAAACAGTTTACTTATTTCCTTTCCACCTGTCTGGCTTCCATTTGGCTGCTCTTACACCTTCGTCAAAACTCTTTCACAATGATGTACAGAGCGTGATTCATTGCCTTACCAATGGGTTTTATGCAACCCACAACACCTTCAAATACTACATGCAACATTTCATATTCTCTAGTTTGCCATGCACAGACTATTAGTCCAACAAAAAAATGGACAGTCCCTTTTTGTAGTAAATTTAATGTAGTTATATTTGGTATTAGAATACGTTTTCGCTAGTAGCCTTAGTTTCGAATTGTTGAGGAAAAACGTAAAAAAGTGATCTTAAAATGCGTTTTTCTTTAATAAAACGAAGTGTGGCCCGCAGTAGGAAGGTATCCTAGTGCAAAATTTAACTACATTATATTTCCTTCAAAAATGCTGTGTTCATTTTTTCTGTAGAATTAATGGTTTGTTTGTAGCGCGCGAGACCAAGACAAAATTTCATGCAATGTTTTTGAAGGCATTGTGGGTTGCGTAAAATCTATCGGTAGCGACGGCAGAATCATGACGTATGTGTGCACTGGCCTTTTATGAAATCGCCGCATAATCACCGTGGTAAATGCCTCTTCCTTCGAAGACGCTCTCTAGCCACGAGAAATTCTATTGCGGCAGCCATTGTCAACTTTATCAATGCGTCGCTAAGTAGTGGAGCGGCGAGGGCTGCGGCGCAGACCAGAGAGAATTCTGGCCGGCGTACTTCGGCCCGGCGTCCTTTCTTATTAATTAAGGAGCCGAGTCGACCGCCGGACTCTACTTCATCTGCAAGTTTGCGACTTGCGGACTGGCTGTAATTTCACTTTGCCTGCCGGCTACGTCCACACAAATCCAATAAAGTGGCGGGGCCCGCGCGCTGCGGCGGCAGGGGCCGGTTAGGCTTTCCTGAGTGACAAACTGCCATAGCGCCGCCGCCGATTTGTAACGGCAGTTCCTCTAATGGCGACCAATTAAGGATCTAATTAGGGTGCCAGAGTCACGACCTGGGCTCTCCGCTGCCTCTGAGGAGGGCCTCCGCAGAACTCGCTCTAGGCCTCGTGGCCTCTGCCGACGTACCAGCCTAGCGACCGCCACCTTTCTTCGGGGCTTCTTCCCCTGGCTTCTTTAATTACCTTGCTGCTGGCCTTAAAACTGAAATGCCGGGAAGACGACATGCAACAAACGGCAAATTGGCTTGATATTTACGGGAGACCGGGACAGGTTGTTGACGTGTTGGTTATCACAAATCTAATTTCTGAGTCGCAGTACAGTCAAAATACCTCGAGTAACTTGTTGCAGCATATGCAAGGATGACGCAAATATACTCTCTGCATGAATTACACTGACTCTCAACTTGGACATGACTGAGTACTACAGGATAGCCATTCCACCTAGAGTTTGAAAAAAGAGTGTGCAAAGCGTCATCGAACTTTTGGGAATACATGGTGGTTTTCACCAATGGATCAGTCAAGGGGACAATTTTGGGTGTTCTGTTATCTTCCTCCACTGTATCATTAAAATCCATGTCCCAAGCCACTTCTCAGTGTACTATGCCGAGAAATTGGCGATCGGGAATGCACTCGAGCACACGAAACTTGTTCCAGAGACGTTTCCTCTCTTCATGGACTCTCTTAGTGCTGTAGACGCTATTGAGAAAAATTCTCCCAGTGAACGGGATGGTTCATACGTTCCAGATCACTATCCGTCTTCGGAACAGGCAGAAGAATGAGGTGGCCTTTTACTGAGTTCGTGGACGCATGGGAAATTAATGGACTGCGGAGTTGGCGGAAAGGTGAAAGTATCCTTAACCTCTCTCCACTGGCTTTCGTGTCGTGGTTGACACAATGTTGGTTGAGTGAGAAAGACTGTGGCTCGAAATGGCCAACACAAATCTGCTGTCACTCTGACAAATCATTCAATTTTGGCTCACTTCTTTTCAAATTCCAAGAGTGGACGACGTGGCCCTCACTCATTTTCGTGTTGCACACTGCCCACAATTTCGCGTGATTATTAATCATCTTTAAATTGATATCATAATCTTTGCATTAAGGAGTATGGCCCTATGTTAAAGTTCAGACACAATAAGACAAGTATTAGTGTTTCTGAGATAGTGAAACTAACAATGTGCAAATACCTGGAAATTATTCATCCAATATTTGAAAGTGAGAGCACTTAGGTGCTTCCTATACACATCATGCATTATTGCTAACCTTTACTAGGCATTTTCTCCCTGACATCTTGCACAAATTGATGAAAGGGAAAATGTTTCCCTCTTAGCACATTTTTGCTGTTCGTGCAGTAAAACTTCAGCATCGGACTTGACCATTTAAGTTATTACTTCTTTACTAGTGCGTCTATTTCCAATCCAATTTTCAATCCGTGTTCACACATATCGCTGAATGTACCTATAATTGTCCATTGTTTCACAGGAAGACCAATTAGCCACACCCAACAAACTAAATCATAATTTCAAACATCTTCTAAAGTTCTTCTCACTTACTTCAGGTCAAATAATTAACACACTAGCTCATATGTAAAATAATCAGACGTTTGAAGCTGTTATATAGACGGGTGTTCGATTCTTTAAAGAATCGGTGGTTTACTGGTTATCAGCTAACTGATTACAATACCTTTCCCTTGCTACATTTTTTATCCCAGCCAAATGAAACTGTTAGGTTTTTAATATTCATTAGTAAATTTTCTGTCTCAAATGTTCAGTCCTATTCCGCACTTCAAGTGTCACACAGTTTCCAACACTAGTCACACTTCCTAATGGTGGAACGTCATCGTAAATGTCACCAGTCTTGCTAGCAACACTACAAGCTGATATTCCACACTAATATTAGGTTGTTTATTTGTCCAAAGTGACACATTTTTCCCACTCCACACTTCTCACACACTCATTACAGTGCCACTTATACTTAATTCCAGCAGTTTTATTTATTCCTCGGCTGGGTGATTTACGGACCACATATGGCTGACATTTCTCAGGACGCTCCAGTGTTATGGACATAAATCTATTCTCTTCCCTCAAGAAATGATTGTGTTAGGGATTTTTTACATTTACAATAATTTTTTCAGGTAGTATGACATATATGTATCAAATACAGCAGAAATTTCTCACATGTAACCGCTGGATCACTCATCTGAACTAATAGGAATGTTATCAGTATTCTCCTATAGATGCTATTACATTCTGAATGAAAGAAGCAACAGCTAAATTGCGTAGCACCGTTTACCTCTTTGTAGCTGACGAATTGTCACCTGTCATTCTTCCGTCCACTGATCATGGATACATAAGACATTTTAACTTGGTGCAAGTGTTTTTATTGAGGGAATTAATTGGATAGGGTGAATACTACGGGCCAGTAACAAACAGAAATTTTAAATAAACACAAAAATATGGTTCGTGTACAACAGAACACATGTGAAGTTAACTTGCTATACAATTGGAAAGTGGCTCTGGCTCTGAGCACTATGGGACTAAACACCTGTGGTCATCAGTCCCCTAGAACTTAGAACTACTTAAACCTAACTAACCTAAGGACATCACACACATCCACGCCCGAGGCAGGATTCGAACCTGCGACCGTAGCAGTCGCGCGGTTCCGGACTGAGCGCCTAGAACCGCTAGACCACCGCGGCCGGCACAATTGGAAAGTAATCAACCCACAATTTTGAATTACTTGCTACGCCGCCGTCTTGCTCCAGTACGAGATAGGGAGATGGAAGCAGTGTCAGGCACAAATGATAATTCGTCCAGGTCTCAGAGAGTAGTACTTGAAGAACTAAGGTGCACTATTGGCGGTAGGTAATGAGACGGAACGTGGTTAGCCTATAGAAATAGAAATAGGAAGCTAAAGACAGGGGCAGCCCTACAGTGGTTAGCAAATCAGCACTGACGATATGGCGGTACCCGCTACTCCCAATGCGAGCTCCGTAAACCCATAACAAAAGCGGTCAAAAGTGTCACGAGCTAACTATCGCAAACAGATATTCTCTGCACAAGGGTGTTTCCAAGATGTGCGAAAGAAGCCAGCTCGTGCGCAAAAAAGGCGGGAACTCCAGCCATAATACACTGAAGCCCCAAAGAGACTGGTGTAGGCATGCGTTTTTAAATACAGAAGTATGCAAACTGACAGAATACAGCGCTGAGGTCGGTAACGCCTTTATTAGACAACAAGTACATGGCGCAGCTGTTAGATGGGTTACTGCCGGTACAATGGCAAGGTTTCAAGATTTATGTGAGTTTTGGCATGGTTTTATAGTCGGCGCATGAGCGATGCGACACAGCACCTCCGAGATAGCGATAAAATGGGGATCTTGCCGTACAACCATTTCACCACGAGTGGACTGTGAATATTAAGAATCCGGTAAAACATAAAATCTCCGACATTGCTGCGACCGGAAAAGATCCTGCAGGAAAAGACGACTGAAGAGAATCGTTCAACGTGACAGAAGTGCAGGCCTTCAGCAAATTGCTATAGGTTTGAGTGCTGGCCATCAACAAGTGTCTGCGTGCGAACCATTCAACGAAACATCATGGATATGGGCTTTCGGAGCCGGAAGTCCACTCGTCTATCCTTGATGACTGCATGACACAAAGCTTTACGCCTCTCCTTGGTCCCTCAAAACCGACATTGGACTGTTGATGACTGAAGACATGTTGCCCGGTCATACGAGTCTCGTTTTAAATTATATCTAGTGGACTGACGTGTACGGGTATGGAGACCATCTCATAAATCCATGGACCCTGCATGTCAGCTGGTGACTGTTCAAGTTGGTGGAGGCTCTGTAATGATCCGAGGCGTGTGCAGTTGCAATGAGATGCGATACCTAAATCAACTTGATACGACTCTGACAGGTGGCACTCACGTAAGCATCCTGTCTGATCACCTGCATCCACTCATGTCTATTGTTCATTCCGACGGACACAGGCTATTCCAGCAGGACAATTCGACACTCCACACGTTCTGAATTGCTACAGAGTGGCTCCAGAAACACTCTTCTGAATTTGAACACTTCCACTGGCCTCCAAACTCCCCAGACATTATCATTATTGAGCACTTCTGGGATGCCTTGCACGGTGCTCTTCAGAAGTGTAGTCTGACGGAATTAAGGGCAGCGTTGCTGGATTCATGATGTCAGTTCTTTCCAGCACTACTTCAGACATTAGGCGAGACCGTGCCACATAGTGTTGTGGCACTTCTGGGTACTCGCGGAGGCCTTGCATGATATTAACCAGTTTCTTTGGCTCTTCTGTCTACTATGATCTGCAGCGAAATAGGTGACTGAGGTACGCAACGAAATGCGGTCGAAGAGCTTCTCCCTATGGTTTTTGTAAACTCGAACACAGCGCAGTACTGTGCCTCCTCCTAGCGAGAAAGGTGGCCATAATAAACTTAACTGTGCGTGGTAGAGAAGACTTTTCCTGCTAGTTCCAGCCGGTGCTGCGGCCTTACCTGCTACGGATTTAAGATGGTTGACCTGTTGTGTCTCCAGGTCAACGATCGCACGAGAGACTAGTGTCCCTGCGCCACGAAGTGTCTGGAGCCGTAACGGATCCGAACTTATTTTTTTTTTTTGGCATGTTGCGGGTTTTCTAACTTAGTTGAGTAGTGAAGTGAAAAACGTTTGGTCCCCACAATTCGATGGCCATCTTCTCAGGCAAACCTTGGTTGGCTTCCGTTGGCTGGGGAAAACTGACATTAATGACTAAATCGACCGTTTATTTTCATCGAGTGTTTTAGTAATCGATCAATAGGCCCGCGGTTGTTATCGTTGGAATCGTGATTACGTATGTAGTATGTATCTGCGAATGGAACCATGAGTATTATGTAAATAACCTCTCTATGTGAACAGGTGCCGAGACGTCTGCACGTGGGTTGTAAGTCTCAGGAAAGTCGCAGGGTTACACGACCCCAATAGTAAATATATAACATTTTATACTATAATCCGTTTAGATACCGAGTTTGGACGAAATTTGTTCAAGTGTTCCAGAGCTACGATATGATATTACGTCCACTTACCAACACATCTATCTCCTCAGGTTGTAATAACTCAATACTGTTACCGATCAGCCATACTGCCCCGAAAACTGTGGATTCCGTACAAATACCTAACGTTTCCGATCATATATACGTGCCACTTATTTTGTGTAGCACCGTACGTCTAAGAGTACTTTCAGTACAACAGTACTTTTCTCCTAGTCATGAAGTTAGACACATACACCAACTGGGTGAAACAGATCCAGGCGATTCAAGGATCTTTATCATGCCACAGATTTCCCACAGTCAAATGGCCATAAAACGGTACTGCAAAGCTCGTGCTAACTCCACACTAATAGTATCCAGCAACTAGGTTAGGTTGAAGGTGTTCTACATGTCATGTATACTCACACTTGTTTTAACATACACGACTACGTTGTCGATTAATATATTTTAAAGCTGATACTTGTCTATAATTCATGTTTACTTGCACAGAAAGCGACATAGTTTTTTTCTAAAAATATAAGCTACTCTCTACCCTAACCTGTTAGAACATGTAATGAGGAAAAATCACATACTTTCTTTGAAAACCGCAAGTCTAGGAAATAATATTTCAGAGTTTCTGTGAAATTTGGAAAGTGGAAAGAAGGAGTGTTAAGGTGGATCGTGAAACAGATCTGGATGACTAAAACGGTAATAATAGTCTTGCAATTTTCACAAACGTTTCCACGATGATGCTGTTTTACATCACATATAAATAGTTTCCTTACAATCAAATCTAATACACCTGAAAACCCATAAAAATCTCTCGTAACTCATGCAGGAAATCAAAACAACCATTCTTGTTCCGTCATTTGATCAAAGTTTCGATGCATTGGTGTGGTTTCCACCTTCATGGTCAATCAAATAAGAAATTACTAATACTGCACAAATTTCATTTCTAACTGTTAACGTAACATCCTTAATTGTTGAATAAATTTTCTTATTGCATTTCTTTTCGGCGAGTGCAAGCATATATAAAATGCACAATTTAATTTATCATATCAGTGCTAATGATTTTATAGTGTAGTGCAGTTTCCTCTACAGTACCTCGTGCTACCATTTTAGGGCCTGGAAAGGCCATTGATTCATTTTATTTTAATTTTTTACTTTTATTTTTCTTTTCTTTTGCTGTTGCACAAGATGTCTTTTTAGGAATATTATTTTTCATCGTTTTAGCTTGTTTGTCCCTACTAATAAACTCATCGTCTTCAGTACCAAAGAAAGGTAATGTTTCGCCATTCCGTCAGAAAGTAGATCATCTGTATCTCCACTGTCGTCTTCTTCTGCAAGTACTTGTAAAAGACTTCGTTGTAATTCCTCCTTTATCAAGTGCTTTTTGACATCAAAGTTAGAAACACGAGCTATTGTTAGCAGCTAATGAAGTATAATAACTGACTTCTCTAACATATGCAGCACTTTTGCACACCACTTCCTGAAGTCGTTCAAGAAATATCACTGAAAATTTTAAATAAGGCACCACCAAAAAGTTTCATTTCGAAATCCGTACGATCTGGAACCGTTAGGCTTGGTTGAGAAAATCGCCATGAGCATTGAGGTAATCATCCACCGACACATCGGGTTGAAAATACCCATTTGTTGAAACACCGCGAGATGCTGCGTGGTCAAATCCGAAACTGACTTGTGAATACCTTCGTCTGGCCGGAATCGTCTACCACTTATGGCTTTCTTTGATCGACCGAAGCGTGATAATCGCATGACGAGAAATCAGGACTATAGAGCAGGTGTTCGAGATCTTCCCACTTCAGTTGGCGTAACTTCTGTTTCGCGACGTTTGAGATATGGGGTGGTAAGTTAGGATGAAGGCGCAGCATTCCTTGTAACAGTGGTTTCCGACAGACATTCTATCCCATAGACATTCTTCATTCTTCTATGTTTAGCAGCCAGTTTATGTCCTTCGGCAGCCAAGAAAAGAATAACAATATCTTGGTCCTGTTTAGATGCATTTGGAAAAATCGTCTCCATAGTTCATGTTCCCACATTTACTGTACGCACCTTAGAAAGACACGAACGCCACACTAATCACTTGCCTAAACGTCGGTGCTTATAAACCCGCATCGGAGTCGCACTTCCTTGCAGACAGCAACGCCCTCAAAGGAAACTTTTTATCGCTCCGTGTACTTACATGATGAGACGCTTGGCGCACACATTACAGCGTTGCTGCAGTTGCAGGTAGAGCTTTTCATCGCCCTCGATATGTTGATGCTCCAGTCGCTGTTACACAACTAGACATAAGATAAACGGTGACAAGAAAGATATTAACAGTTATATGGCTATAAGATTGGTCATTTTCGGGAAGAGGGCAAAAGGTGAGTGTGGTGTATGAAATACACCAGCGCATTCTTTGTAGGCTTAATATGGAACTTTCAATTCATTCAAGGACAGCCTCTGCCACTTCAAAGAAATCTTCTACGTTTCCAGGACTATCTCGTCAGCTGGAGATCGGTACAACGGATTAGATGGTCTGAAGTTCATTGCCACAGTCGCTCTGAGAAGGCTAAGGCATTCCCCATGGGTAAAGGCTTTCAGCACAGGTGCCTTTGCCTGTACCGTGCCTATTAATTGTTTTCTATGGATGTCATGGCTCGTCTTGTATCAGTTATTATTAGGCGCTGAAATTCTTCAAGGGCAATATTATTCCACGTTTCTGATCACTTCCTGCCAAAGTTGACAATATGTGACAGCCTGTATTTTAATCGGAACCATGTAAGCGAAGCCTCGATAGAGTGGCTTTTTGATATTCGTTGAGAAAAGTCTTATGTCTTCGAAGAGCCGGCAGCTGTGGTCGAGCGGTTCTAGGCGCTTCAGTCTGGAACCAAGCGACCGCTACATTCGCAGGTTCGAATCCTACCTCGGGCATGGATGTGTGTGATGTCCTCAGATTAGTTAGCTTTAAGTAGTTAAGTAGTTCTACGTTCTAGGGGACTGATGACCTCAGATGTTAAGTCCCATAGTGCTCAGAGCCATTTGAACCATTCTACGAAGATCTGGTGGTAAAAGACGGCTTCGAGGTTGTACCCAGTGAAGATACGATGCAGCCTGCTATTGTTCTCAATGCTGCATTCAGCTGAAGGTAAATTTTTCTCACGTATGGGCTATTAAGCCACAATGGAGCACAGTATTCAAAGCAGGGCGTACGAGCGCTACTGAGGAACATAGTATTGTTGTAGAGGTTGCACCGCACGAGACTCTACTCAGCTTCTGCATGATGTTAACGTGCGGTACCGGATTTGCAGCGGTATTTTCCATGTGTTACTTGTAGTACAAGATTTCATCAAGAGTTACTCCTACATATTTTCAGACGTCTTTGTGCTGTAGGAGTTCACAATTAAAGATGACATGCAGCTTTGCATTGGCAATTATACTACACTGAAGAGCCAAAGAAACTGATACACTTACCAACTATGGTGTAAGGTCCCAGCGAGTACGCAGAAGTGCTGCAAAAAGATGTGGCATGGACTCCACTAGTGTCTGGAGTAGTGCTGGAGGGAACGGTCACCATGAATCTTGCAGGGCCGTCCATAAATCTCTAAGAGTACGAGAGGGTGGAGATCTCTTCTGAACAGCACATTGCAAGGCATTCCAGAGTTTGGGTAGTTTGGTGGCCAACGGAACTATTTAAACTCAGAAGAGTGATCCTGGAGTCACTCTGTAGCAGTCCTGGACGTGTGAGGTATTGCGTTGTCCTGCTGGAATTACCCAAATTCGTGGAAATGCACAATGGACACGAATGGATGCACGTGCTCAGATGAGCTGCTTGAGTGTTACCTGTCAGAATCGTATCTAGACGCATCAGGGTCCCATATCACACCACACACCTCACACCGTTACAGATTCTCCACCAACATTCCTTGGATTCATGACGTTGTCTCCATACCCGTACATGTCCACCAGCTGGATGGTTTTGAAGCGAGACTCATCCGACCAGGCAACATTTTTTCAGTCAGCAACTGTCCAATGACGGCGTTGATGGGCCCAGGCGTGGCGTAAAGCTTTGTGTCGAGAAGTCATCAATGGTAGACGAATGGTACCTCAGCTCCGAAAGCCCATACCGATGACGTTTCCTTGAAGATTTCCACGCTGACAATTGTTGATGGCCTAGCGTTCAAATCTGCAGCAATTTGCGGAAGGGTTGCACTTCTGTCACGCTGAACGATTCTCTTCGGTCGTCGTTGGTCATGTTCTTGCAGTATCTCTTTCCAGCGGCAGCGACGTCGTAGATTTGATATTTTAACGGATTCCTCATATTGATAGTACACTCGTGAAATGGTCGTACGGGAAAATCCCCACTTATCGCTACCTCGGTGACGCTGTGTCCCATCGCTCGTGCACCGACTATGTCACCACGTCAAACTCACTTAAATCTTGATAACCTGCCATTGTAGTAGCACTAACCGTTCTAACAACTGCGCCAGACTCTTGTTGTCTAATATATGCGTATCCGACCGCAACGCCGCATCCTGCCTGTTTACATATGTCTGTATTTGAATAGGCATGTACATAACAGTTTCTTTCGGGCTTCAGTGTACTAAAGTGAAAGCAGTTAAGGTCGGTCTTTGTTGGATTTTGTGTGAATCTCCAAATTTAGAAATATTCAGGCAATGTACTTATTTGTGGAGAGAGTATCTCACCACCAGCTTCAAGCCTTCTCAGTTGGGTAAACAAAACTTGATGGGTTGCGTAAATGTTCCTCTACTTTCTTTCAGGGAGATCAGATGCGTATTAATTCAACAGAACGGGTTCATAACTGTACCTTGGGTAGATCATTATTAAGTTTCTTCTGTCTTCTTAATCGATACCAAGGACCATTTGGAAATACCTTCCAGACAACACTCTGTCTATGAGACCAATTACGGTCTGGTATTTTATAACACGTGTGATTTCGTACAAGATTCCTTGTTTCAATATTGTATCATATTCAGCTGTAAGATCAACAAAAGACATTGATGTTTACAATCGTTAATGGAACAAAGCTTCCCTGTGTGTCGTGAAACTAAGTACTTGGTCTGTACATCTTCTGAAAGAGCCGGATTCCTGAATGGTCGATGGGAGTAACATCATGGATCTATGCAACGATTCTGTTAAGGATGAGTCTTTCTAAAAGCGTATAGTAGCATCTCGGGAGGGCGACTGGGCGATGAGTAATAACTTTCTTCACAAGTTTAACGGGCTGTAGTGGAACTGAGATTTTTGATCTTTTGAAGGCTTTTTTAATGTTGCCGTGTAGCATGGTATTGCTGAAGAAGCTCGTAAGCCATTTATGACTTTTGTTTGCACAACTGATGGGGAACTCTCGATGTATCTCACCAAATCCAGGAGCTTTACCTTTTATCATTTCTATGAATGCTGCTTTGATCCCATCTATGCTGAAGTCTCTCGAGTACTCCGATCTGTTGAGTGCCTTCTGCCTCAGGGTGCTAGGCTCTTTTTTAACCATTCTTGTTCATAGCTTATATGAAGGTGGTCTGAAAGGGGTACTTATTCTGTTTGCAGTCTGATCTGGTGTTACTTCAGGATCTTTGGGTGTAGCGGGTGGACTTCCTCCAAATTTTTCTTAAGAAACGCCATGCCTCTCTCGTTTACCTTTTAAAATCTAAACTGTCTGTTTCCCGTTCTAGGAATCCTTCACTAGCTCTATCAAGATTTACCAACAATTACTTTGCAGTTTCACAGTCGCTGGTTCTTAAATAGCACTGATGCAAATCTTTACAGTCATTACTCCAGACTGGAATAAATTCTTTCCGGATTCCTCTACCCATTTACTCTTTTACTGTTCCACCATTTACACATCTGCCGGCCAGTGTGGCCGTGCGGTTCTAGGCGCTTCAGTCTGGAACCCCGTGACCGCTATGGTCGCAGGTTCGAATCCTGCCTCGGGCATGGATGTGTGTGATGTCCTTAGGTTAGTTAGGTTTAAGTAGTTCTAAGTTCTAGGGGACTGATGACCACAGATGTTTAGTCCCATAGTGCTCAGAGCCATTTTTTTACACATCTAATAAAATTCATTGGGGTATTCCATAAACTGTTTTTAAATACGCCTACTAGCAAATTCTTAAGCCAGTTACAAATCTTGTCCAACACTCGTGCTCCTTCAGCTACTTCGATGTCTTTCCAGGTTGGGATCGTTGTAGCAATAGGCTGGAATGTCTGTGGCAGATGTCTGTCCGCAAGAGTTCCAAACAGGTGGAGGAAAAAGAAGTATTTAAATTTGGCTTTGCAGGCCGTAGTAACAGTTAACAGTTACTTGTGAAACCTCTCTAGGACTTGATTACCTCTTAAATGAATTACTTAGTTTTAATATTTTAATGCTGTGATACCGTGGGGCCGTGGCAGCAGCAGTGTAGCGGCGTTAGTTTTTGTACTCACTTGTATGTAAATATGATCAATTGTCATAGTATTGTATTTAAAATTGTTAAAGGTCAGTCAGTCAAGAAAAATGGCTCTGAGCACTATGCGACTTAACTTCTGAGGTCATCAGTCGCCTAGAACGTAGAACTAATTAAACCTAACTAACCTAAGGACATCACACACATCCATGCCCGAGGCAGGATTCGAATCTGCGACCGTGGCGGTCGCTCGGCTCCAGACTGTAGCGCCTAGAACTCCGGCCGGCAGTCAGTCAAGAGATCGACTTGTATGACCGTTAGCCCTGGAGAAATATTGTTTGTTGAAGCTGTACCTTTATATTCTAATTAACCTTTTCGCCTGATTTTTATAATAATTTCTTCCAAGATTGTAATACTGATACAAGCTTTATAGTAATTTCAATTAAAGTTTTAATAAAGGATGTTAAATTATGTTTCTTTATCTAATATAACCATAATCTTACCCCTCACCTCACCCGCTTCCTACCACATTAACTCGGCACATTTTATTCACTAAACGTTTGCGCAGAACTGCGTCAAGTATCATCAGGAAATCAGCCAGTACGACATTAGTCGGAGTGCCTATATGCTTGGCGCTTTGTCTCTATGTTTTTGGAATCCATGTTGATTCCCATAGACGGGCCCTTCCTTCTTTAAAATGCTCATAAAATGACAGAATAAAATGAGTTCCACAATGAAGCAATGGTTCTGCATCTCAATTTTTCCCTGTTCCTAATTTTCCCCATCCTTAACCAACTCTTCGTCTGGTCCCTTCTATAATGCTGCTGATTTCTCTCGTATTGTCTCTGCTTTCAGCGCAGGTAAAATTTTGTGTGCGGTTATGCTTGCGCACGTTCACTGTCGATGAGGGAGAGAAAAGCGGACAGAAATTGGCCCTGCTGCCGAATACGAAAAGGATTTTGTAGGATTATTCCGTTATTGAAGGTAATTCCGGAACAGAATACTTCTGTAAGTTCTCCAAATGAAAGGTCTTCTAATGAGAAACGCAGTTTGCTAACGGCTGTCGAAAGGGTCGCAGAAGTATAGCAATCCGATCGTTTCAGTTAGGACGAATACAGAAGATACGAGTGGTCTGTTATAACTGGGTATTTTAATGAAAGAGCATTTTAGCTGGGCCAAAAGAAAGGGAAGATAACCAGCCTTCCTCTTTACGAAAACAGAGGATAAAATATCTTTCAGAATTTTCCTTGGCTCTCGGCAAAAACGAGTTTTCCTGGAGGTGAGTCATAATCGCACTTTCCATTTATGGAATAATTTTATATTTATTAAGCTTGGCGCTTTTGACCATCTTATCGCGCAAATAAATTCTCCCTGATACTGCATAAGGTGGTTGGTGCAAATCTGGGCCGGCCAGAGTGGCCGTGCGGTTCTAGGCGCTACAGTCTGGAGCCGGGCGACCGCTACGGTCGCAGGTTCGAATCCTGCCTCGGGCATGGATGCGCGTGATGTCCTTAGGTTAGTTAGGTTTAATTAGTTCTAAGTTCTAGGCCACTGATGACCTCAGAAATTAAGTCGCATAGTGCTCAGAGCCATTTGAACCATTTTTTGAAAATGAGGGTGGAAAATGAGCTTGATTCAGTGAATTTATTTTTGGATTCTAGAACGATTCGCAGACCACAGTTAAAAATTCTCCTCTTGCTTCTAGAATGTACTGAAAATCAGAGGACCTCATTAGGTGGTTGAACATTTTAAGACAATTAATAGTAAACGATAATGCTGCCAGGAGGCCGCTGAAAATAAATATGTGAATTGTACTGATCATGTCTGTGGCCAACCCAATTAATTCCATTTATCTTTTTTCATATATATTTAAACCCAGTTTGTTTAATCATATTCAATGGCATTGTGTGTTGCACTTTGTACTTGTGGAACAATACTTCCGACTTCATCACTGTAAATATTTCCCAGTGGCACACAGAAACTGTGCACACACTTTTTCACCATCTACTTATCTTTAGCTATCTGCATACTTCATAACTGCGGAATGTAATTACATAATGTCTAAGGTTGACTAGTTTGAATACTCTATTTTTGGAAACACTACGGAAACTGAACATAAACAAACGATATAGCACTGTGAGTGTGTTTAGTGTATAGTCATGAGTAATGTCACAGTACTGAAGGTAAAAGAAGAGTTCCACCTGGAAATTCCAAGGAAGAACGTAGAAATATACAGGAACGAGCGACATGAAGGAGAAATAACACAACCGGAGGCAACAGACTCAGAATCTCGTACTAAATGCGAATTTTTCGGTACAGGACACCTCAGCTGCCTCAAAGATCCACTAAGGATCCCGGCTCTAGAAGATTCGGCCCTAACTCGCCTTTTCGAACCTCCCTACGAAAACGAGGAGCGATATAGCTCTGATTGACAGTGCCATTCATCATCCCGCTCCCGAGGACCCTCCACTCACAGAGGCTTCAAGTTACTTCCCTCCAATGTGACATCATAGAAGCGTAAATATTGATGCGAAATGGCAAAGGCGAGAGAATTATGGTATCTCGAAACCCACTTATTCCTAACAATTTACACTTCCTGCTAAGCTTATGTAATGCCATGACCATAAACAAAGTACAATTCAAGACGCTACGGGTTGCGGACATGGGCCTTAATGACATCTGCTTTTCGCATGGGCATCTCTACATGGCTCTCTCCCATGTTAGTGAAACAAATGAGCTCTTCTTTCATACACCAATCATAATACTTCAAACGTTGTATACATATAGAAACTTTATAAGTAAAAGAAAAATTCTACGGATATGTAATCTCAGGCACCGAGGAAACACCGGCTTTATCAGCTAGTTCCGCAAATACACTACTGGCCATTAAAATTGCTACACCACGAATATGACGTGCTACAGACGCCAAATATAACCGACAGGGAGAAGATGCTGTGATATACAAATGATTAGCTTTTCAGAGCATTCACAAAAGGTTGGCGCCGGTGGCGACACCTACAACGTGCTGACATGAGGAAATTTTCTGACCGATTTGCCTGGTGAAACGTTGTTCTGATGCCTCAGGTAAGGAGGACAAATGCTTACCATCACGTTTCCGACTTTGATAAAGGTCGGATTGTAGCCTATCGCGATTGCGGGTTATCGTATCGCGACATTGGTGCTCGCGTTGGTCGAGCTCCAATGACTGTTACCAGAATATGGAATCAGTGGGTTCAGGAGGGTAATACGGAACGCTGAGCTGGATCCCAACGGCCTCGTATCACCAGCAGTCGAGATGACAGGCTATTTATCCGCATGGCTGTAGCGGATCGTGCAGCCACGTCTCGATCCCAGAGTCAAGGGGTGGGGACGTTTGCAAGACAGCAACCATCTGCACGAACAGTTAGACGACGTTTGCAACAGCATGGACTATCAGCTCGGAGACCATGGCTGCGGTTACACTTGACGCTGCACCACAGACAGGAGCGCCTGCGATGGTGTACTCAACGACGAACCTCGGTGCACGAATGGCAAAACGTCATTTTTTCGGATGAATCCAGGTTCTGTTTGCTGCATCATGATGGTCACATCCGTGTTTGGCGACATCGCGTTGAACGCACATTGGAAGCGTGTATTCGTCATCGCCATACTGGCGTATCACCTGGCGTGATGGTATGGGGTGCCATTCGTTACACGGCCCGGTCACCTCTTGTTCGCATTGACGCCACTTTGAACAGTGGACGTTATATTTCAGACGTGTTACGACCCGTGGCTCTACCCTTCATTCGATCCCTGCGAAACCCGCCATTTCAGCAGGATAATGCACGACCGCATGTTGCAGGTCCTGTACGGGCCTTACTGGATACAGAAAATGTCCGACTGCTGCTCTAGCCAGCCCATTCTCCAGATTTCTCACCAATCGAAAACGTCTGGTCAATGGTGGCCGAGCATCTGGCTCGTCACAATACGGCAGTCACTACTCTTGATGAACTGTGGTATCGTGTTGAAGCTGCATGGGCAGCTGTACCTGTACACGCCATCCAAGCCCTGTTTGACTCAATGCCAAAGCGTATCAAGGCCGTTATTACGGCCAGAGGTGGTTGTTCTGCGTACTGATTTCTCAGGATCTATGCATCCAAACTGCGTGAAAATGTAATCAGACGTGAGTTCTAGTATAATATATTTATCCAATGAATACTCGTTTATCTTCTGCATTTCTTCTTGGTGTAGCAATTTTAATGGCCAGTAGTGTATAAACAATATTTACGACAGGTACACAATATGAAGCAATACAGCTGCCAAGGATTGTACTGAAGCAGAAGTTGTGGCATTCCTTCTCTATACTAAGCCCACGTCACGAACTGAACTCTTGCATAGGGGTGAAGGAGAAAACGTACTGCGCGCATGCACATCAGGGGGAGCTAAGATCAAGCACCAAACATCGGGCACCTCATTGTCAATATAATTTGGCTAACGTAGGTAGGTCAGACAGTAGCACTGACGTCCACTAATATGCGTACAAGTTACTGCGACATACTCTGGCGCGAGGATAACGTGTGTTACAGTTACTCTGCTGCTTGTTGGCACAGCTGCTATTCAGGTTGTACAAAACGTAGATGTGTGTGTGTGCCCCAGGAAGAAAAGAACAGTGGTATGTTACTAATCCGCTTCGATGTTCCTTTTTGCAGATACTACGTTAGTAATTCCTGTTAATGCATCCGAGCATGTTGATATAGAAGATGAGAGTCTAACCCACTCTGACAGAAAATAAAGATTCTCTGATTGGTTATTACTGGAATGTACTATGGGTGATAGACTACGACCCTTGGAGTTACTGCAACTCCCACAACCCAAAACATAACATGAGAGAAACGTAACTGAACAGGTGGTCTACAAATATAGACGTAATTTCATAATGATCCCTATTTGTCAGAATCACTTAAAAGCAGTTGAATTAATTACTAAGCATGGCAACTAATTGAGGGTGACAGTTATATGTATTTCATTACGTGTAAAGTTGAGAAAATAACTCCTTAGTTACAGAAGTGAGCTGGAGCAGAGCTATGACAAAATAATTCATAAATTTCAGGTTACTCTAGATCTCCTGGGAGAAGTATAGTGGAACCAACCGCTGCTTCAAGGTAGTTGGCTACTTCCCAGTTTTACCAGTTCTGAACTGACAACCAACAATTTCACGGAAACTCAGCTGTCGCTTGTTAATGATCAGAGAGGCCATTACAAAACAGACGTTTCCTATCATTATCCATGACATGGCCGAAACACCTGTACCCGAATAACCACTGATATGTGTTGTGGCAGAGATCTACATCAACGAATAAGGCATTACAGTTAGACTTTCCGTGTAGTAGTAGTAGTAGTAGTAGTAGTAGTAGTAGCGATAGTTGTATTTATCCATTATCCAAGAATGACTTTTATTAGGGTATTCGACGTGTTAAGGTGTTAGAGACAAAGATCGAAAAATATTATTCACAGATATAGGCTCTTGTATACTTGCAGATCTGATTTGACAAGGAAGCGACAGTTAGTTGACCGGGGCCATACAGTTGGAAATATCCTGGAATTTATTGAATTAATTAAAGGAAACTATGAAACAAGAAATTTACGATTTCCGGACAGTGATTAAAGACTCCAAACTTCCGAGTACATAACCATTCGTCGTGTTTTTTCTACTGAAGGATACTTTTTTGTTTATGAAGTGTTCATAACCCTGTAAGGTTAACCCTAAAGTGTTCATTCACTTGCATACATTAGCCACTGTACACATTATTTGCAGTGTAAGACTGACATCAGTAACACGTCGATAATGTTTGTTTTTAATTTGTGCAGCCCAGTTTCTCACTTATTCACACTCAAAACTAACTGACACCACTCTTCCCCCTTGCATTATGGACAAGATGGTGTTGAGCTCAAAGAGGCGATAGAATTTTAGTATCCTACCCATTACAGACGTTTAGTACACAGCCATCCAGAAAAAGCATTATATAGTGCCCACTTGTTATGGCATAGGTGTTTTATTGTTATTTACTTGTTTTTCATTCTTTACCATACCCTAGTCTATGTTATTTAAGTTGTGTTTTTGACAGGACGTAGGTGTTTTATCATTATTTACTTGTTTTACTTTTTACCACCCATAGTCTGCGCTATTTAAGTAATATTTTACAGTGTAGAATTAATTGCGTTTTGTTTTTGAATTAGTTTGTTTTACTAGTCTCCTTAATTCCTGACGGCAGTTGATTGCACAAATTAATTCTTTCGTAGAAAATGCTGTTAGTTGCTTTTGCTTATCCCTTCTTGGTAAATGTAATCTGAGTCTTGATCTAGGACCATGTTAATGGATAGCTCTGTTTGTGAAGTACCTATGAATGTTACTTGCGCATAGCTCTTTCTGTAAATATATTCACTCCGCTGAATAAAATCACGAATGTTTGACAGAGATCTTTACAGTGGATTTGATAACTATCTTTGGTTACTCTTTTAATGGATTTTGTATAATTTAAGGAATGTGTTTTTATTTTATTTGTTCCCCAAAACATAACGCTGCAAATAAACGGCAAATGCTAGTTACCGACTGATTGCTGGATTGCGTAACATGCTCGTAACAGTCTGTTTAGTAGTAAATTAGAGCAGTTATACCTCTCCAGCTGTCATAGGTCTAAATCTTCACGTTTTCTCCGCAAGCTACCTTACGGCGAGTGGTGGAAAATACTCTGGAAGCAGTATGTTCTCCCTTCCCCTGTTCCAAGCTGGAATCCTAGGTTGGAAGATAGAATGTAGATAAATCTTCGTATGAAGACTAATTTGCTTTTCTCGTCGTGGTCATATCGCGTAACATACGTGAGTGCAAGCAATAAGTTGCCCAAAACCTCTACGAACAAAGGCATGTCCAATTTCAACAGCAGTCTTTCTGTGATGAACAATCCGTTTATTGTAACGTCTGCCACTATTGATTGTTGAGCATCGCCGAAAGTAAATGATCCCATGAGGAAACACGCCACTTTTTGTTTGACCTTTCCGTCTGTCCTGTTAATTTAACCTGCTACAGGTTCCAGACTGATGGTCAGTACTCAAGAATCGGAATCACAGATGGTATGCAAGTATCTTGTTTCATCGATCATGATATTCCCTTATGATTCTTCCAATAAATCGTATCTTGGCAAGCGCCTTTAGTACAGTTGATTTTGTGTAGTCATACCACAGTAGTTCATCTCCCCCCAGACGATTCCTGCTTGATATACTACGGTTCTTAATGTTTCCAGTGGCTTATCAGCAATAGGATAATCGAACACCGATGAGTCTTTTCGCCTGTTTGTGCGCATTGCGTTTCATTTACGAGTGTGTACTGAAAAGTAATGCATCTGAGGAATCTCATAAGGCTTTTCAAGTATAACCATTGTTGTTAAGATTCTACAACGTTATTCTTCATGTGTGTATATTAATTTATCAACAAAGCCACCTCAGAGATGAAGACATTTCTCGCAGTGAGAGACCTGTTTGCTGTTACCATAGTTGTAGAATGTCTGCCAGAACCTTTCCTCTGTTTGCACTGCTTGATCACTGTAAAAGTAACGTCCTCCCAGGTGTTCTTTAATTTTGAAGGCAGATCAAAATTCGATGTTTCCAACAAGTCGAGACCGTATGGAGGATGATCGATGACAATGAAGCTAGGGTGTCGGATTGCGGCAGATTTCGCAACACTAGTGTGGCTTCACATTGTCATGAAGACGGAGATGGTGCCCCATGTGTGTGGACCAACTCTTAGAATTCGATACTCGACTACAACACGTTGTTTATCAAGCATTAACATAGCTAAGTTACACACCGCCGTGTTACATACTACAGTTAGGAGCCATATAGCGACAGAGGGCTGCAGATATAAAGTCTGAAAAAGTAAGGATGTTGACTGCTAGTAACGTTTGTTTTATTGAAGTAAGATTTAAGAGCTTTCACACAAAGAAATCTGTGGCGTTATTTTTCAGCAAGCCCTCGGACTTATTGGTAGCTTACCTAGTGCCACTCTCAATGAGGCTGAGAGGTTTTGCTATTCTTACGATCAGGCAGATGGCTGTTTAACTGCTCTCCACGCTTTGGAACTCGTTTTCAGATCAGAACTCTCCTCCTGCGGCACCTGCTCCTCGCCTGCTGCGCTCAGTGCGTCCTTCACGAGTAACACCAGACTCCTCGAAACGGCACTCAACAGGTACGATTAACTCGCTAGGCCGTCCTCGAATTCTGTTTGTTCAAAGTATCGAGAAGATTTAATGGCCAACTTGGCAACGGTGCGCCTCGACCCAGCCCGGTGCTGGCTCAGTGGTTGGGGGGGGGGGGGGGGGGCGAGGATTAGCAAGTTGGCAGCGGCCCACTTACGGCACAATGGCTGCTCTGCCCCTGCTACCCTCCCACCCACACCGCACATCCACCCCCCGGCGCGGCAGGTGCGACTGTTTGCCGAGCTGCGCCGCTCCCCAAGTTACTTGTTGACTTTTACAAAGTGCCACCTGAAACTACTCAGCTCCCAAAATTGTCTTATACCGAGATTACCGTCTCTGTTGACAAACGAACACACGGGATTGTACCGATCCCAGAGCAAACTCGTGACAACAGTAACTGGCTGGCACACAGGGTGCCCAGTCGAGGCACCGAAAATGCACAGTTTTCTTAAATATTGCAGCGCATTACTTGTCCAAATAACCGTGACTGGCTGCTTTCATGTATACAGCACTCCATAACAACATTTCATTCATTTAATGACTTCTCCAGCCTCCACGCAAATTATGCGAGGTGATTCACTCGTAGACAAAACAATGAAGATCAATCAATCAATCAATCAATCAATCATGAGAATGTAGAAATGTAAATTTAGACACGTTATAGGGCGTCAACTATATCGTTGTCACAGGTTGTTTGAAAAAGATTTATCTACTTTCAGAATATAGTACTATGTCTTCCGTGTGGGTATGGTTAGAAATCAGGAATGAAACTCCCACGTTAAGACCAAACGAATACCTTATCATAAGCTGTTCTTTTGTGAATAGGGTCTCCGTGGTACAAGCTATCTCGCTTGCTCACTAGTTGATTACCCAACAGTCGATGGGTCTACATGGCGCTAAACAGCAGCAAAGGGCGTTTTTCGTTCAGCAAGTATATTTCTCTTACAACTGTGTGGTGTGATTTTCATCGAGTGTTAGGTACTGCACCTCCTTGTAGCTTAAAGAGCGTACCGATCCCCCACTGCACAACTGGCGTTCAACGAAACCTGGTCTCACGATGTGGTACTTCCTTTTGTTATAGAGGGATTACAGTGGTCGCTACAGGACAGTTCCTAATGACACATCATATCCCAGCATAGATGGACAATCAAACGACAGCTTCCATTGAAGCACAGCATTTTTGCCATCGACCAGTATCTCTGGCTCAGGGATCAGGCGCAGCGGCGCGATCCGCACGATTAAAAAAACGAAGTTTCTGTCTGTCGGCTCACACTGAAGATGGTGGTAAGGTACACGGCCGAAACATCAGATGAAAAAGCGAAGTTTCTGTGGTTGCTTGACCGAAACCTGATGAGTAATAAGGACACCAATGCTGCTATTTCAAGCTGTGGTGTAGGCGCCATTTGGCATGCACATTAGCCGCTGCCTCTGATCCTAGTACGCTTGTAGCAGTCACCTATCATGGTCACGAGGGCCCCAAGTGAATCTCTGAAGAAGGCGATGGTCTCTTAACTTCTCCATTCACAGTGTTTACCAATTTTCCATTAATAATGTATCGCACTCGACATTCAGCGACCACGAGAATAGTAACTGAATCGTTCAGTGTTAAAGGATGCGAGAACCTATGAAGGACTGGTTGAAATCTTGAAGGGATTGCCAACATCACAAGCAAAGTACCTCCTGCGTGGCCTTACCTTAAAAAAATAGAAGTAGTTCGACATGCAGTTTCCAATATTTCTGGCGGAATGCATCTTCCTAATATTATTTCAACGCTACGGGAGAAGTACGTAACAAACCGCCCACATATCCGACTATGGCGTCTGAAATAAGTGACTCAAAGCAACTATCATGTAGCCATAATACTGTAGTCTCTGTTCGGGAATAAAATTCAAACCAGCATTTAAGTGACGTGATGGAGAGTAGAAAGTTCATAGTATTTCATTAGGCACTGTGTGAATTCGAGTCGATATTAATTTACAGTTTTTCTCGTATGTATAATTTCATTTAGAGAGGAGCAACGTATTTTCACGAGATACGCACATAAACGCTCTTATCAATCAATCCGCACTTGTGACTATATCACTTCTTAGCTTCAGCCGTAAATTCACTAGAACTCTGTAAAAATATGATGGGAACTCTTTTCTACGTTTTTGGGACATGTTTTCCTAACGAATAATAAATTACCTCCTTCAACGTATCTTTTGGTGTGACTAAATTTTTCGCAGTACTTGACTATTGAAATAAAGGGCAGTTGAGTGAAAAACTACAGCTAAGGTGAACGGTAATGCAGAAGTCTCCCGCCAATGGATGCAGTCACCAGACACCAGTAAGATGTATTTGTATGTCCATCTGTGTGAATGGAGATGTAAGGGACTTACGTAATAAAACGGAACATTTACAACCGTTCTTATGATGTCATTTATTGTATGCCTACCAGTTTCGATGCTTCAGAGCACCAGAATCAGGTCTTAGCTGATGCTGAATGGGTTAAAATCATCGGTATATATGATGCATCAGTGGCCAACATCTATAAGTGGTTTCCGCAGACTACGCGTAACCGCAATGTTGACTCTCCAAAAATGAACTAGCAGCTGTCAACCGACGAGAAACATTCGGTGAGTTGACAATTGGACGGACAACATCGCGGGTTCAGGTAGTCCGCGAAAACTAGTTCTAGATGTTGGCCACTGACACATCGTATATCCGGGCAGTGTTAACCCTCCTCAGCATCAGCTGAGCGCTGAAGATGGTGCACTAAAGCACTGAAACTGGTAGCCATACAGTAAATGACATCTTTATTACCTATCAGATGATCGAGATGTTGGTCTCAATACAATGACCTAATTCACGGTCTATATCATCTGTGGCATCAGCGGAGTAACAGTTTCGGCTGTGAGAAACAAATAAACCTCAAAGGGCGTGGTGGACGCCGGGAGCCGATCTCTGCTATAAACGGGACCAGGGCGCTTACAATACTTGACATTCTGCTTAGATCGCAGCCAGCGAGCACGCGTAACAACACGTTCTGCAGTGTCCAAAGAAGACGTCTTGATCTGCCATCGAAATGTTGTCCATAGACTTACTGAAATATATTTTGGAGTCGAGTTTTGTACATGGTTCAAATGGCTCTAAGCACCATGGGACTTAACACCTGAGGTCATCAGTCCCATAGACTTAGAACTACTTAAACGTAACTAACCTAAGGACATCACACACACCCATGCCCGAGGCATGATTCGAACCTGCGACAGTAGCATCTGCGTCGTTCCTGACTGAAGCGTCTAGAACCGCTCGACCACGGCGGCCGTCTTTTGTATGTGTACACATGGCGTGATGGAATATGTGGACACCACTATGAGCAGCGGAACTGACCACAAGATGTCACCAGTAAAAAAGAAGGCGAGAGTATTATTGCACTGTACGTAAAGAGGCAATTATAGCCGAATGGGCCACTCTCGAGAGATCACTGACCTCCAATCTGGACTAGTCATTAGGTGTCACCTGGGACATCAGGAACACTTTTACACTTCTAACGCTGCCCAGATCGACTGATGGTAATGTGACTGAAGCGGAAACGCGAAGGAGCAACAAACCAAGCAGACTTTAATGCTGATGGGCAAGGCCCGGGGGCACTGCTGAGAAACCTCGTGAAATCAGCATAAGGTATCACTTCTGAATTTGATGAGTCCTGTTACACCGGTGACACTGGGTGCGGATTTCAAACGAATGAGGTACAACGGTGGAGCATCTCCTCATAGGCCACACATTTTTATTGTCAATATAAAGCATCGTCTGAGGGGATGCAAAGAGCGACAATACCGTACCGAGCAGTAGATGACTGAAAACGACTGATACCTGCAGCAACATGACTAAAGGGTGTGCATTTGTCGAGATGCCACCGCGGGCACTGGCGACAGTGAAGTTCTTAAAGCGCGCGTCATATATCTTGGCGGCCGAGTTTAGGTTCGTTCTGCGCATCTAACGTCGCAAAACACAGTCAGCCAATGAACAGAGAACGACGTTGCCAGATGTCGACAGCAGTGCAGAGCACGGACGAGTGTCTTCAGTTTTAGAAACATTCAATCATAAATAAAGTAATAGAACAAAAGCAATGTCTTGATAGCAGACATTCTTTTACAGAAAGTTTGGAAAAAGCATTCTTTATACCAATTGCTTCATATTCTATTAATTAATTAAACCAAACAAGCAATAAGACTCCTAATTCAGGCGATAGCAAGGAAAGGTGTTTGTTTCAATCTCACGAACTGCTTTTTCGCAATAAAGAACAGCGGTAATTGTTTATTTCCTATTGTACATCGACGAAGCGTGAGTAATTCATAGTCATACTAACAGTGCTTATAAGTAGTTGCGTGAGGTGTTAGAGTCCTTATAGAGATACAATGTTCGATGAGTTGAGGTAGCGGAACGGTGAAGGTGTTGGGCTGCCAAGTGAAAGGTAATGAATTCAAACCTTGTGCGGTGCTTAATATTTTCTTTATTTAAAAACAATATTGGAGTGCCTTACTTCATGAATTTTATTCGTTTGAATGAAATTTCTAGTGCTTTGCCTCTTCATTAACTTTTTCGCTGCTGCAGACACGTGCTCCCCGCATTCCGCGCTGTGCGCGATTTTGTCATCACTGCACTTCTCGCCTGTGCAGACACATGGTGTTCCCACTGCTTTGACACACTTATCATTCGATTTCACAAAAACTATTTGGCCAAAAAATTTGATTTTTACACGTCTTCTTGCCTGATACCTTCCCCCCATAAATGACTTCATTTTGTTTTGATGTGCAGCATTAAATGTAGTAAACCATTGCACAAAATTTTGAAGAGTTTGCAGAGGTAAAAGTCCATAGCGTATACTTTCCGTATGGTCGATTTTAGTTGCCACAATGTTGAGAATGAAATGTGGACAAGATACCTAAATTTCATATAATATTTACTGTATAACAATATCTCATTTAACTTAAGTACCACATAGGTGTCGTATGTAATATTGAGAAATATTCCGTGTTTCGCGACTGTAATAAAAGTTTTATATACACACGGCGCGTTTGGCTTTATTTCAAAGCACTTCCATCGGTGAAAGGTATGGCACATACACAATGGTATTCATGTTCTATTTCTTGTTTTTGTTCCACAGTCGCCGTTTTACCAATGGTATTGAAATATATCCCTCTTCTGAACTGTAATAAGCGACTTATTTAGACCAGACGCGTTTCTCTCTTTTGAAGCATCATAAGAGGACTGTATTTTGTGTCCTCCATTGCCAAGTCACCTTTCGTAGTTTTGTGCTGCGGTAGCACAATATTCAACGTTTGTGTTGACTCATCAGTGTTTTAGCAAATAAATGCTGTTTGTGTGTGCCACAGACAAAATTATATTTGACATAGCTCTGAGCACTTCGCTGACAGACGGTATATTCAAGTCCTAATGTTTTTCTAAGTCCACAGTTTTGTTTAATGTATTTTGTCTACTTCATTTTGATTGATTGAAGTGCTTTAAAATAAAGCCAAATGTGCCCAGTGTAAGTAAAACTTTTGTTACAGTCGTGAAAGGTGGGATATTTCTCAATATTACATACGACACTTATGTGGTACTTAAATTAAATGAAATATACAGGTATCTTGTCCACATTTCATTCTCAACATTGTGGCAACTAAAATCGACCATACGGAAAGTATACTCTATGGACTTTTACCTCTGCAAACTCTTCAAAATTTCGTGCAAAGGTTTACCATATTTAATGCTGCATAATAACTGCGTTGAACATCGAAACAAAATTAAGTCATTTATGGGGGGAAGGTATCAGTCAAGAAGATAGGTAAAAATCTAATTTTTGAGCCAAATAGTTTTTGTGGAATCTAATGATAAAGAGTGTCAAAGCAGTCGGAGCACAATGTGTCTGCACAGGCGAGCAGTGCAGTGACAAAATCGCCCACAGCGCGGAATGCAGGGAGCACGTCTTTGTAACAGCGAAAGGGTTAATGCGGTCGTGGTGGCTTTACTTCATGAACTGCGCGCTCCCCCCTACACGTAAGCTTGCGAACTATGCTATACTATGGCGCTGCTTCTATTGGCACATACGTCGTGTGCAACTGGCAACGCAGCAATCTCCCGCGTCTGGGCGGACATGCGCGAGCCGCCAAGATAAAAGAATTGAACTATAGTAATTACGGTATGGGGGTGTTTTCTCGTCGTTAGTGTGTAGTCTCCTTATTGTGCTTAACATAACGTTGAATGCGTAAAGGTATCAGCACATTTTACACCAGTGTGTGCTGCACACAGCAGAGGAACAATTCTCAAACGACGACTGTATCAGGATGACAATGAAGCGTGCTGTAAAACAGCGACTTTCAGGCACAGATTTCTGGACCGTTACGTTCCTAAAATGAACATTTCTGGAAGAGGGCTGCCAGCAGCTGTTAAGTAATATACAAAATGCATATTTTAACTATCAGCCGTTTTTATTTCAAACTCAAAATGTACTGGTTTCGGGTTTGGACCGTCTACAGGCATGAAGGGTTAAAACTGTTTAAGCCACAATATTGCATTGGCCATTACTTAAAATATGTAGTGAGTGCCATGAATGTAAATATATCAGATAGAGCTTCAAAACCAAACATCCGAATTCTAAAAGTCTATAGAGCAGTACTGAGTACATTCACGGCATGCACTACACATTTTAAGTAATGACCAATGCAATATTGTGGCTAAAACCATTTTAACTGGTCATCCGTGAAGATGGTCCAAGGCCAAAACTGGTGGAATTTGGGTTTAAAATAAAAACAACTGATGGTTCAAATATGCATTTCATTCATTCCTAAAATCTACCGGACCTGAAACCACTCCAACACCTTCGGGATTTGTTGAAACGTCAACTTCACTCCAGGCCCCACAACTCCACCTTTCTTTCGAGATCCCTGTATCGGAAGTCTCCACCTCTTTTAGATGCAAATATTGATGAATAATGAACTGTTATTGCTCCACAAACATTCAGAGAGTATTTGAAAATGGCCCCAGGAGAATTCAAGTCGTCAGAAAGGTGAAGTGGGGACACACCGCATATTAATATCCACTAACAGATGTCCGGATACTTTTGCTAGCGTACATAATGAAAAGTTAATGGTTCGAATGGCTCTAACCACTATGGGACGTAACATCTGTTGTCATTAGTCCCCTAGAATTAGAACTACTTAAACCTAACTAACCTAAGGACATCACACACATCCTTGCCCGAGGCAGGATTCGAACCAGCGACCGTAGCGGTCACGCGGTTCCAGACTGAAGCGCCCAGAACCGCACGGCCACACCGGCCGGCAATGAAAAGTTAACCTTACAGTAAAATCGGTGGAAGAGAATGTAGTCTCTTGAACATAACGCCTCGTAGTTAACAAACTCATTAATAAATGGTAGTTTTGTGTTATCTAGAAGGGCGCTGCACAGTAGAGAAGAGCGAGAGACAGAAATAGCAGCTACAGGACGGGACAGTGAATGATGACGGCTGGTTGCCCATCCTGCGCGTGACGGCATGTCGACGTTCAAGCCGCAGACTGAAAGCGGTGGTTCACCTCATCTTCTAAATGCGCACGTCGCGAGAGTAGTTTACGCTTCCAAGAGCGACGGCTTTACGATCTACATTACTCTTCTAGGTGCATGAGCTACGAGTACAAAAATTCCGCCAGTGAGTTGCCTACGACGAAGTCATCCGTGTTGGTCGTTGACTACATGACACAGACGTTACCAATGAATGTCGTGGTGATAATCCTGCTCCATCCTACTCAAACCACGATTGCTGGCAGCTTCTCTTGTCACGCGATAGCTCTGGTAGATTTTTTCCTGACAAAGGTATCTTCAAGTTTTTTAGCTGTAAGTTCCACAGAAAGCTACATTTATCGGGGAAATTTCTTCTTCCTTATTACGGACACATTATAAATATGCATGGCCATTAAATGAAACATTTATATTAGAGCGAAGTATTTCGCGATCGAACTGTTGTATAATATATTGTCAGACTTACAGCAGCGTCAGTTCAGAGTAAAACCTCGAGCTTTTAACGATTACCTCCACCGTTTTTCACAGGAGCAAACGACTGTCGATACTGCTGTTCTGGTGGCCTTACATAGCACACACACGGCTTCCAATTGGTCGGTAATTACATAATGCTGTCGCAAATGGTGTCAACGTCAACGCTGGTGGGGCACCAATCCGGTCGTGTCGTGAACCTTGAGCTGAAAATCTTTGGCTCTTCCAAGTATCGAGGGCTCGGTTCCATGTAACGCTATGGCTATATCCGCTGTCATATTTGAAGATCTTCTCACACATTCTTATTTCTACAACCTTTAAAGAAGTTGCAGGAGTAAGAACGAGCGAGAAGATTTTCAGAACATTACTCTTTATTAGTCATTGCCTATTTGTCATTTGATTAGATTACGTTAGAGTTCTCTACTCTCAGTCTTATATTTTCAGATAGTTTGTGCCCTGCACCTTCCCTGTGGTTAGGCTACCCATAAATAATAAACATAACCAGCTGCGCTCCTAGGATTCTGTGCTCTGGCCGCCCAGTGTTATTTAAAGATGCAAGAAATGCAGAGGTGGTAAAGAGTGTCAAACACCCAAGTGTTTTTATTGATGCAGTAGCTGATTTGCAAGCTACAGAGACTGTACATAAAACACAGTTGGAAATTTTCAAAGGGGCATGGTGGAGCCCAATGTCCACATATAGACCACTCCTATCGAATAGCACTTAGGATTCCACAAAGTTTAACGTCCCCATACGACAGATGGATCACCGTCGACAGTGCCACGTGCCCTCGTCTCATGAGATACTGCAGGCAGGTTTGCAATTAAGTCTAGGACGTTGCTGGAAGGACTGATGATCGAGTATATTACGGTCTCCCTGCTTCCTCCTCTTACCAGGCAAATACTGACAATGAAAATTATCGTCAGCAGGTATTCAATCGGCTTATATAGGACACTGCGTGCGTTATCCACCCCAGCGGCGGATGCGTGTTAGAGAAAGTAAATACAGTTTGAAATGGGTTACATATAAACTAATCTATGGCCTTCCCTTCACTTTCTCGTGTCGAAAAATTGTAATAAACAGGTGTTTCAAGGTTCAGCTCTCATCAAATTATGATTAATACTCAAAAGAGCAAATAATGCTACAATTGTACCGAGAGTCCTTGGCCATTTAATATAATTAAAATCTTCACAAAACATAGTTGCCACACTAATAGTACGAAGCAGTTTCCTGCTTTTTTATTCCAGCTATTATGGCTGTATCACTTTAGGACATGGTGTGAAAAAGATCTGAAGATGGTCATTACAGACTGAAATCGGTCGTCGTCTAAAGAATTCATTTGTGATCAGAGACTGGAATAAAAAAGCATTTTACAGTATTAGATCACTGTTTGTACACGCGATTATGTCGCAGCTCGTGAAGCAGTTTCCCTTGCAGAGGTTTCGTCGATCCACAACGGAAACGTGATGCCCATGATGCCAACGGAAGTGAAGAGCACAAGAGAGAAGCACATGCAGTTACACACTTACAGGGACTTGGCAGCCCCATCAGCGATACTTTAGTCGAGTATCGGTTGACATCTGCCCACTCATAACAACACCAGAGTGTACCTGACTTCCGTCTCTGTCGGCCTCTTATCTCTTGGTCGGCTGCTTGCGTTTGCGCGCAGATTCGGGAGCTGCGCGCGGCAGTTGGCAGCCCTGATGGACGGGTGCTGCTCTGGCAAATTGCTGCCAAGAGGGATGGCGGCGGTGATGGCGCCGCCAGCGCCGCCAATCCATCGCCGGCGGATGTTTTATTCACGAACCCCTCCCCCCTCCCCCCTTCCAACATCTCACCCCCTCCCTACACCCGGACGTATGTTTAACGCTTCCGTTGTCACCCGAGTCGTTCGGAGCAGGGCTAAAAACCTCCACGCCGCACCGCTGGTGGATCTCCAGAGAATTGTCTTACCAAATCTGGGATTATAATGTTTGAGCGGAAACCGGAGGCGAACGGAATTCTTCTGATTGCGCTGCAGCTGATCGAGTTATGTTCGGGCAGGTCTTTTCCTGCTACTCTGATGAAGGGTCTCATTCATTTTATTATATCATACTTGGCAACGTCTAGTAATTCGCACCAACCGTTTTACATATCCAAGAAAATATGTTAGGCATTTGCGTATGTCTTCCGTACATGAAACGAATGACTGCTGTAACATACATGCGACGGGATTTTACTTTAAATGCGGCCTCCTAAAAAAAGCACAAAAGGTGTAAATATGGTAGAACGCTCCATTATGGTATCTGTGCATAGACTATAGATGACTGTGCTTAGCACTAGGAGCACCAGTGCAAGCGAACTACCTGGAAGGACCGCTATCGGTCAGTATAGCTCGTGAGGCTTACGTTTCTTTTGTTTCAGTGTAACTTGTTCAATTAATTCTATACTGTTGTGGACTGGCAAGACAGCCAATCTACAGTGACGGGTAGCCGAAAGGTACGCGTTTAAGCTCACGCAGGCTGGCGTGCGGTCTGGAACAGTTAAAGGAGCTGAGTCTAGTAAAATAAGTACGTAGCTTCGAGAATACTTAACTTTATTTAATCCATAATTGGTGAACATCGGTCTGACGGTACATGCATGACAAGATAAATAGCAAAAGATACTGGCGCCTTGCTAGGTCGTAGCAAATGACGTAGCTGAAGGCTATGCTAACTATCGTCTCGGCAATTGAGAGCGTAATTTGTCAGTGAACCATCGCTAGCAAAGTCGGCTGTGCCACTGGGCGAGTGCTAGGAAGTCTCTCTAGACCTGCCGTGTGGTGGCGCTCGGTCTGCAATCAGTGATAGTGGCGACAAGCAGGTCCGACGTATACTACCGGACCGCGGCCGATTTAAAGGCTACCACCTAGCAAGTGTGGCGGTGACACCACATATACATTGTCTTTAAATGGTGCTAGAGTATTTTGCTCACTCTACTGATACGTTATGCTGAATTTATCTACATAAACTGGAATTAACTCAAGATAAAAATCTGAGTAAAGGACACAGAGTAAAACTTACAATTCCAAATAAACGTATAATTGTGAAATACCATTTTTAACTCTATGACTTGTTCTCAATTACAGTCCCAGTTAAACATATATTTATTAGGAAATATGAAAGAAATTTCATAAAGTGCTATGGTAATTATGAGAAAATAACATTGTCTTCCTGTACGAGATGTTTGCAGTCAAAGCGACCATCTTTGTGAAGACACTTTGCACACCTGTACTGCACACTCCCCACACATGGACCACATATTAATTTCTTGCACTGCACATGCAGATTTTTAGTTTTGTTTGATCTTCTGCGTTCTCCTATCTGGAAATACTTCCGCTCTGGTACCTCACATATTTTAATAGCTGTGGAGAAATTAAGAACAGGCCTTCTCCTTGATTACATATACAAACAGAAGAATTCTTCTCGTAATCAGAAAAGAAACATTCTCCATGTAACATTTTCTTCTGTAGTGTCTCTGCAAAGGATCCGTGTGCTGATTCCGACAAGGTCTAGCACACTGAAAAAAGTGTGTAGAGGCGATCTCTGGCAGCCATACTTGACAGTGTAGAGACGACACATCTTGTCCAGAATATTATTTCAAAATTTTGTGGAATTGAAGACACTCATCTGAATGAATACACTGATGCGCCATAATAATAATGGGCGTTAAACTTGTGCACTGCACAACACATTGGCAGAGAACAGCGAATAAAGTATGTCCACTGCACTAAATAAGTACAGTACAGAAGGTAGCAGTAAGAAATCAGCATTGACACGAATAAGAATGACGTTTTCAGTCAAAGGAAATATTTACACTTAAGTCACCGGGACTTATTAAAGTCTGTTAGACATTACAAAAAGAGGTACATGGTTCTTAACAGGGTGTGTGATAACCACAGATGGTTCACATACTCTGCTACGTGCTCTCATGTTGAGTGCAAGGTTGGTAATGAGGTATTTTGGTAGGGCGTTGCATTCCTCCACACTGTGCGGTCGATAACTGCTGGATGCTCATTGATGGACGTGGACGTGCTGCAGTATTCCTCCCAAAGCATCCCATACGTCGTCCATTCGCCTCATCTCGTTTCACGAGCTCCTCCATCTGCGCTCTTCGATGCGATCTCGCAATTTCGTCCACAAAAGTGAAGTCAGGATCGTATGCACGCCTGAAAAGACGCGCCGGCCGGTGTGGCCGTGCGGTTCTAAGCGCGTCAGTTTGGAACCGCGTGACCGCTACGGTCGCAGGTTCGAATCCTGCCTCGGGCATGGATGTGTGTGATGTCCTTAGGTTAGTTAGGTTTAAGTAGTTCTAAGTTCTAGGGGACTGATGACCACAGTAGTTAAGTCCCATAGTGCTCAGAGCCATTTGAACCATTTTTTTGAAAAGACGCACATGATGCAGAAATACAGCGTAACAATGAGGGGTGGACCGCCGAGTGTGCTGTGTAGCAAAGACTTGAAGGTCATCATCACCACGCATTATTAAGCCTCCCAACACCATGACACCTGGACCACCTTGCTGCGTTCACATTGCCGGCCGGGCCGGGCCGGGCTGACGCGTACTGGCTCGGCTCGTGCCTAGCCAGCTCAGACCGACGTGTAGTGCATTCACATTGCGCGCCGCGCCGAGCCGGGACGGCGAAATGGGGGAAAATCCACTTCTCCCATTTTCATGTTTTAAAAATTCTTAGCGGTATATGAGACTTCGCCACATCGTTTTATGCATTTATTTTTTTTTCCTTAAAAGCGTTACTTACTTCGTGAAAAAAGAAAAAGTCTACTTTTCGTTTCGCGTGATTTCTTAGTTTCGTAACGTTTCCCAACCGATTTTGAAGAAAGTATGTGGCTAAAAAATCTGGTTTTTGTACACGTGGTAGTGTAACATCTTAGCTTCGTATTGAATCATTTATCTTTCCATATTTCTTAACAGTCATTGTGAAATGATGCTATTTGTCAACGTTGTGCACTTGATTTACAAATCTTGTAGTGAAACGATATGTAGCGGGTAGCTTACTGTCAGATCCGTTTTAGGCCATATATTGTCGGGAATTAAATGTAGCTAAAAGTACCAAAAAGATTTTGAAATGATAATGATACTGGTATCTGTCTCTGGTCACAAGTAATGCGAGCTACCCAGTGGCGTCAGTACCGCGTCCGCAAGCCACGGAGTTCGCGCGGTTACAGCTTGGTTTAGTGTAGTCATATAATGCAGGACAGAAAAAAAAACTAATTACTAGTGACCAGCACATACCTATTGTCGGTCCCTCGTATTATTTTAATGGTCTCATTTTCTAGATAAAGCCAAATGTGTAAGAATTTTTCCCTCGGCTACTGGGCAATCATCTGCTATGCTTTTATAATTGGCCAAACGTTGTATCACAAAAGACAAACAATTATTTGTCATCAACATCCTACAATTAGTATAATATACATTTCGTATTTCGAACTAAGATGAGATCTTGCTCCTGATACATTGTAAAACTAATCACAAAAACAAACTGGAGATTTGTGATATGTTTACTGCAGAAACTGAATCGCAATTCTGTGGTCTCGTTGTCTACTTTGACAGAAAAAATAATAGAGAGATAATGAAAATATTGTAGATCGACACAGAAGTGCGTTTCATTGTTTTTCATTGTTTTTTTTCTTCTTTGGCGGGCTACGCTGCACTGTCAAAGTAGTCCCCACTCTTTGGCTAAATGGCTGTTAGCTGCCGGAGGCCAAATAAATAAATTAAAAAAGATCCCCACCCTTCGACAGCTGACAAGCAAGTGTGTAGAAAACGTAGGTGCAGTCAACAGTTGCTCGCCTTTATCTAGTCTGTGCTGTCGTGTAGAACAATGTCTTCACCCTTTTATTGGTATTGTTTTGACTCTGCAGTAACTCGTCGAGTTTTGAAGTACAGAAGAACTAGGAGGTTATGGATTCATCCCATAAATAGCGACAGACATTTAGGAGAGTTTTTTTCTTTACATAAAGAACTTAAAAACAATCCTGAAAAATTTTATTCATATTACAGAATGAATCATAATACATTTCAGTATGTGCTGCAGAAAATTCAAGACAAAATTTCGAAACAGAACACAAATTTTCGCAGAAGTATAACAGCAGAAGAAAAATTGTGTACAACGATAAGGTAAGATTTGTTAGTACACACTTTTTAGTTTGCAGTAGAACTTTGTACGGCATTCACTACCTCCAATTAATTGTAGTCATGCTTTTGTATTTTAAATTTCACAAACGCTTACCTCTGAGGGGAAGAGAGTTAATGGAACTTCTGAGAATCATTTGGAAGTAATTAGCTTCGTCATTTTGGGTAATGTCTTGCTGTGCCTTCAACGAAGAATCACAGAAATACTCCTTCAGAATTTTCCAAGTTTTTTCTTCTTTTTTCCTTATGATACAGTGCTTGGCAGTGGTGATGGTTCATCATGTGGAGCCACTGATGACCTCTCAGATTTCTTTTCATTACCTTGTAAGATAGACAGATTGATAGGCGAAGAGTTTTGAGACAATGCCCTTTGACTCAGTGGTTCTATTTCCACTGATAAGGAACTGTGCATAGCTCTTGGAACTTACGATAATCATATGAGAGAACAAAGCCCGAGTGGAATTGCACTTTAGTATACTATTCCCTGGATCACATGACCTTATTTTGCCAAGTCATACAAGGTATTCTCTGTAACTCTCTCAGGTCTTTGCATTTCGATTTCATTATCCTAATTGAACGAATATAAAAGGGTGCAAGAAAATGTCTCTTCTAGAAATGTCTCTTTAATTATTTATTGTTGTATAAGTGTGAAATAACATGGACTAAGTAAATATCTACCGTGCAAACAAAACTGTAAAATCTTCGCCCAACACCACACTTGAATAACACATTTTACGATTTTTTCTCACGTATCTGTCCACTGGCATCTCCTTTCATGCTCTAGCATCGTCATTCCGATTAGGAGTGTCCACCGTATCAGTGGTGATGAAAGACGTTTGTATGGCCATATGGGAGTCACTTGCTCCCATTCATTTACCAACGCCAACTGTTTCTCGATTTAAAGAAATTGTCAGTGAAATGCATACGAGATGGGGACTTCCAAACTGTGTTGGATGTATAGACGGGAAGCACATACGTGTCCAATGTCCTAAACTTTCTGGCAGCATGTTTTACAATTACGAACAGTATTATTCGATTGTACTCCAAGCAGTTGCTGATGCAAATTACAAATTTATAGCTGTAGATGTTGGTGCCTACGGTAAACAGTCTGATGCAGGCGTGTTTAAAGAAATTATGTTATATAAGAAACTTTCAAATGGGGAGCTGTTATTACCGCCACCAAAAAGACTTGAAGGAATGTGTCAGGAATTATTGTCCGTCATTTTGGGAGATGAAGCTTACCACTTATTAGACAATTTGATGAGACCTTTTCCTCGCAGAAATTGGGTCAACGAGAAGGTTCTGTACAATGATATGCATTCCAGAGCAAGAAAAGTTGTTGAATGTGCATTTGGTATAATGACCAATAAATGGAGACTACTGAGGAAGGAAATTGAAACATCCATTGACGTAGCTGATCACATAGTCAAGTGCATTTGTCAACATCACAACGTTGTCACTGACAGAGAAGGATGCAATGCTGAAGCTGAAAGGTTTTGTAACAATGCTGATATGCAGACAGCTGGTGCCACATTCAACAGAAATTCCATATTACGTTCGAAAATTGTCAGGAACACTTTTGTTGAATATTTCGTTAAAAATGCAACTTATTATAATCAAAAACCTTTCAAAAATAAATTTTGGAATTGAAAGTACTTAGCTATTTACTGTATTTTTGTGTATCTCATTTCATTGTAAATAAAACAAATAAAATTATAAAGGAAAAAAAATGGCTTTGAGCACTACGGGACTTAACATCTGAGATCATCAGTCCCCTAGAACTTAGAACTACTTAAACCTAACTAACCTAAAGACATCACACACATCCATGCCCGAGGCAGGATTCGAACCAGCGGCCGTAGCGGTCGCGCGGTTCCAGGCTGAAGCGCCTAGAACCGCTCGGCCAAATTATAAAGGAAAATAATTTATATTTGTGTGTACTATCTGAAACACACTCCCTTGTTACTTCGTTCCATAATCTGGAAACTGCATAATTACTGTCATACTAGCCGAATTTCTGATACCAAATTGATGGACACAAGTTAATGTCATGTATATGTTATTCTGCATTCGTTAAAGTAAGAACATCGCAAAAAGAAGTCACAGACAACAGCTTATAGCAACGCGCCACAGCATGACTTTACAATGCATTGTCATCTGGTAGGGACACATTTCTGTCCCTCAGTGACACTCATATCTGTCTCCGTTTACAAATAAATGCGAACTATTTAGTGGCGGCAATGCTGCGATCGCTGGCACGCTATTGTTGTAAATGCATGTAAGTACGGTAGATTAAATAAATGAAATAAAAGTAATTTCGCATGTATCATTATAAAAAACGTAATTTTTCCTCACTGATTGTGAAATGTGAGGTAACATCTTAAAATAAAAGACGTGTGCAGTCGCACTTGTGATGAAAGCAGAACGGAGACATGTGATGCGTGTACTGCAGAAGCTGTAGTGCTGCTCCACAGGCTCGCGCCGGCAGTATTAAACACTCGGGATGTCGCCGGCTCGGCTTCGGGAGGCTCACGCCGTGTCGGCACGGCCCGCAATTCAAAACCATGTGTTTGATATCAAAGCGGGCGGCGGCCCGGCCAGGCTCGGCTCGGCCCGGCCGGCAGTGTGAACGCAGCCTAACGTTCGAAAGTGTTCCTGGGTGAATTACGTGTTCCTACGTCTCGCCACATGAGGGTGCGTCGTGAATGATGACTCACGCTGAATCCTCTCTCATCTGAGAACAGCACACGACACCACTAGTCGTTGGCCAGCCGATACTCTCTTGGCACTATCGCATATGGTGCCAGTGATGTACAGGTGTCTCCTCGGTAAAGTGTACTGGTCGTGAGGCAACGAGACCACCTCCATGAAGTCCCCTTGGCATTGTTGAACGTGAGATTGCGTGCCATGCAGCCCAGTTACTTGTGGTTGCAATTGCTGCCGCTGTTTTGTTGCTGCCCTTGTAACCTTTTGCACAATGTAACGGTCATCTTGTGCTGTAGTTCACAGTGCTAGCCCGCATCTCGTGGTCGTGCGGTAGCGTTCTCGCTTCCCACGCCCGGGTTCCCGGGTTCGATTCCCGGCGGGGTCAGGGATTTTCTCTGCTTCGTGATGGCTGGGTGTTGTGTGCTGTCCTTAGGTTAGTTAGGTTTAAGTAGTTCTAAGTTCTAGGGGACTGATGACCATAGATGTTAAGTCCCATAGTGCTCAGAGCTATTTGAACCATTTGAACCACAGTGCTAAACCACCTCTCCACTCCTCCGGGCGAAAGTGTCTGTAGTTAGAAGCACTCCCCATTCACTTCAAAGATGCTGTGACCAAAACAAAACTGCTGGGCAACACTCGTTACAGTTCCCAATGATTAGTCCCTGTGTGGAGTCATCCAAATGTTGTCTGAAGGCCACGGGGTAGTGAAGACCACCACCTTAGGGCACAGTAACTGCTCCCTAGTGGACACTCACGGTTTCCTTCCATTTGTCAAGTGTCTCTTGTTACGGAACCAGCCCTATTTCGTGCTATAGTGACGCTGACCGCTTGTCATCTGATGTCCAGCTTTCTGTGAATGATTAGGAGACCTCTGCCATTGTAGCGTCCAGCTTCCTGTCAGTGACTAGGAGACCTGAGCCAGCATACATCTACATTTCCTTAATTTTCACCGAACAGTTAATGTTTTGTGTTACTTTATCTACCTTGTTCTTAGGTTTTGCCGAGCAGTGTACTTTGGATAGTAGGAGAGCTTATGAAAGAGGATGTTCTGAAACCCCTGACTCGGAGCCATCGTTTGATTCAGTTTTTGTCTATTCCACTTGCGTACTTGAGACTTGTGGACAATTAACTCTTATGTAGAATGGGTGTTCTTTCTTAGGAAACGTAGTTTTGCTTACCAGCATTCTGTTGTAACGGTTGCGCAAGTAGCTAGAAGAAATGTTGGTATTACAGTACATTAAGGTGTCATGTGGCTGAAGAAAGATGCCTCGGAGAGAATATTAGAGAGAAATCAACAGAAGAGATGGTAAATGACAATTTCCAAAGGATTATAAAGTAGTTATCAAAAAACGGACCCTTCCTAAATTTTGAGAAGAAGAACAATGTATTCAGTTCTGCACAACAAATACAATCATGCAAGTGTACGATGTAACACATGAGCAGGTGTCAGTGAATAGGGTAGAATGCTCCAAATTTTGCGGTATACAATTTGATGAAATCGTGAGCTGGAAGAAACATATTTCTGAGCATCTCATACAGTTAAGTTCAGCTATTTTGCTCTACATGTACTACTAATTTTTGAAACAAACGATTTAACATATTGACATAATATTCCCTACTTCCACTCAATAATGTCTCACGGAATAATTTTCTGCTGTAAAGTATCATTTAGTAAGAAGGTATTCATTGCACAAAAGCTAGCAGTAAGAATATTATGTAGTGTTTACCCATAGACGTCGGGTAGGTACCTACAAGAAGCTAGGCATTTTAACTGCGCAGAGACAATACAAACGTTCGTCAATGAAATCCTCAAATTAATAATCCATTACAATTTGAGAATAAGAGTGATGTCCATACTTTCAATAGTAGCGGGAAAAATAATATTTATTAGCCATTATTAAAGCTGTCGAATTCCAATTTTAATTTCCTGCAGTAAAAACAGGTAGCGGAAGGAAACGAAACACGCGGATTTTAATTCTTATTGCATGAATAGTACTAAAACTGTGTTTATTAATATTAAAACTAATCACATATACATATAATGTAAACTGACTCCCTCCGCATCCATCCGACACAAGAGGCATTCAAACAATTAAATCTGTTCCTAATTGTTAAATCTTTCGCGACAAGTTGTTGACAAACTACCTGTGGGCTTCTGTCTCGGGTTCTTCAGCTGATGTGTATTTGACTATTTTTCTGACGTTTCACCAAAAGGAGTGGCTGGCATTGTAGAAGCTTCGACTTCCATTGGTCTATTACCAGCTATTGAGGGCGAAACTCGGAAAATACCAGCCACTCGTGTTGCCGAAACGTCAGGAAGAATCAAGAATCAAACGTCGGCCGAAGAACCCGAGACAGAAGCCAACAGACAGGTTGTCAACAAAATCAGTCCTGCATTTGATAGTATTCTTGTTGGTGCATAACTGAAACCCTAACACAAGCCAAAAGAGAAGATTAAAGCCTCAGTGTATAGGGTGATGAATCTCTAACGTAAGTGACATGAAGTAAATAGAATAACAAAGTCTGGTAGCAATAAGAAGGTGTGCGGACACTTCGCAGTGAGATATTGAACGTTTTTTTGTCAGTCTGCATGTGAATGAGACCTCATGGCCCTCCATGTGTTATGCTGGGTTCAGAATTTCTTAATTAACGTATGTTTGTACTGTTCACATTTGTTCTCAGCATTCACTCTGTAAATATCATTTTGTACAAACGTTATTGCTTGACTACTGAATATATTAACATGACGTCAAATCAATCGCAGTTAACTGTATCACTTCTTATTGACAATCCTGTTTATCAAACAAGGATAAAACTTATCTGTTTTAAGCATCTTAAATGATTACGTACCTTCAGTTTTCGTTTTAGTTTTTTAAAAATATAAATTGAAAATGTCGGAAATTACTTAATTTCGAGACATTCTATGCATGCTAATGGAGGATAGACCGAAAGTGTTCATTGCATGTTTGCACACAAAGACGTATATACATTACTATTCCTTGTTTCAGCTGGCAGCCGTTGGTATGTGTGAAATCAGGTGAGTCGAAATTTCAGGTGCGCTTCATTTCTCAGTCAGCTGTAACATTGATTTCCTTTGAGCTGAATAATTTTTGTGTGCAATTCTCGATGTTTAGCACATCTGTGAAAAGGTACACCTTGAGAGCTAGACTTCCTGTATTCCATTATGTAAATTTGACCACGAGAATATAATAAATCACTTCGATTTAGCAATAAGACACAAAACGTAAAATCTTACACTGGAAAAATTTGTTATTCAGGTATATAATCTCAGTGTTTTGCTGACAGGAATCTGTGATCTCCATTGTCTCGTTACAGATTAATTGTACTTTTTTTGATGGCCTACCCAGCTAATTCTTGTCTATGTATTTCCCTGAAAATATCTGTACAAACAACGCTAATGTTGAAGGTATGCTAATGTTGTCTTGCTAGGAATTAACGTGATCCAATTATGGCAGTGTAGATACGTTTTACTGATGAATTAGCCTATATGCACATTGCGTATGGGTTGACTCACAGAACATGTTGGACGTACTACGATAAAAATTTGTTTCTTTCGCCTCATGGATATTGCTTTTATTTTGGGTTATAGGTTCTGGTAATTGCGTATCATAGATTCACCTGTCCTCTTCAACCTGGCACTTGAGAAGGTAATGCGGGATTTCAACAAAGAAAACATCAAGGGCATTCAAATTGTTAATGAACACATTACATATCTGGCCTATGCAGACGACAATGCACTATTAGCATGCACACAAGAAGATTTGAAGAGAAGTATCCACACCTTGGAGTTATTGGCAGCTAGGATCGGTCTACAAATTAGCTCTGAAAAGACAGAGTATATGACCATAGGAAGAAAGATCCAGAACTCTCAAGATTTAATTGTGAACAACACCAGGTATAAACATGTGAAAGAGTTCAAATACCTTGGATCATTTTTTACAGAAGTAACATCAACTGAATCAGAGATAAAAGCACGACTGCAGGCGGGAAACAGATACTGTCACTCTCTAGACCCTATATTAAAATGTAGAAGTGTCTCGCAACAACTAAAGCTACGGTTGTATAAGACATTAATAATGCCAGTAGTACTTTATGGTTCTCAAACCTGGAGCACTCGAAAACAAGACCTTAAGCGACTGCTAACATTTGAAAGGAAAGTCCTCAGGAAAATATTTGGACCAGTCAGAGATCAGACTACTGGAGAATGGAGAAGACGCCATAACACTGAATTAGAAGAGCTGTACAAGGAGCCTAACATCTTGGGAGTGATGAGAAGCATAAGACTGCAATGGGCTGGACATGTTGTTAGAATGGAGGCAACAAGATGGCCCAAAATCACAATGGACTGGATCCCGTCAGGCAGCAGACCAGTGGGAAGACCTACAAAGAGGTGGATCGATGGAGTGAGAGAAGACCTGTTGCAACTGGGAGTCACGGAAAACTGGAGACAGATAGCAGAAGACAGAGACGGATGGAGAGCTCTAACTGTGGTGGCGCGCGGTCCTCTGGGCCTGATCGCGTGAAGAAGATGAAGAAGAAGAAGAAGAAGATTCTTCACTGCTATTGTTATAGTGTTGAGGCCGCAAGTGTCGTGGTCGTGAAAACGCTGCGAGCAGACGTTCCCTAGCACTGCAGGTTGCACGGGTCGGCGTACTCGCTAGGCGGAACGAGACCGATTGCAATTGGAACGATTGGCAACGGAGGTCGCAGGCTTGACGGAACCATACTGCACGTCGGCACTCTCTTGCACAGTTTCGTATCACTGCACAAACCAGAATACCAGACAGGTTCCGCGGTTTAATGGGCAGTTCCTTTTCCATCGAACTGAGCAGTTCTATCGTAGCCCAGCTGTCAAGGAGCATCGATTTGTTCGCAGAACGAATCGCCACTCTCTCCGAAGACAAGTCCAGCATGAAATCGGCAGAGCAGTGCTAGTGCAAGGGACATCACGGCAGCGCAGTGTCTACACCGGAAAGAATAGAGTCGTGTTCGTCATTTTGGACTTTAAGTCTCTGAATGGAATAGTGACTGGGTCTACAACAATTTTTACAGCGATCACATGAAAGTCGAATGTTTATATTACGGAATAAACCAGTTGTGGGGCGGCGGATAGAATTATTATTTACCGTTGCATAAATGTTTGCATGTTGAAACACTGCAATTCCCTGACGATGCACCATATGTGGGGCGGCAGGTGGGAAAATAATTGTTGTATAAATGTTTGAATGTAGAAACACTGCATTTCCCGGCCGATTAACCATATGTGCGGCGGCGGGTGGAATTATTGTTGTTAAAAAATGTTCCTATTATTTAGAATGTTATGGCTCTGAGCACTATGGGACTTAATATCTATGGTCATCAGTCCCCTAGAACATAGAACTACTTAAACCTAACTAACCTAAGGACAGCACACAACACCCAGCCATCACGAGGCAGAGAAAATCCCTGACCCCGCCGGGAATCGAACCCGGGAACCCGGGCGTGGGAAGCGAGAACGATACCGCACGACCACGAGATGCGGGCTTAGAATGTTATTTATGCTGTCTTTCGCCGTTCTCAACACCGGCTCTCTAACTACAATATTGGCTACCAGAAAGTGATTAGCAAAACGTGAAGCCTGTAATTAAAATTCCTAGTGCCCACTTCATCTGAGAATACACTTATAGTTACAGCTTATAGCTCTGACGAATTAGGAGATTGTCTGGGATTTATAATCAAAAACGGTCGTGAAAAAAAAACGTTCTGTATTCTGAAAGTCACAGATGAAAACAAAAGAATCCACACAATCTAACTAACAGAGCAGGTCAGAGTCTAATGCGCTGATGCCACTATAACTGTCCAAATTAAATATTTAAATGAATGCTCGCCATAATTTGATGATAATGTTCATCAAACGCCACGCTAAATAATGGTAGAATGTTTGTCCCGCGGCGGCACGTGAAAATACGACATACGCAAACTGAAGATAGATAATTAAAATCATCCCAGAATTAACACTTCACTCGAAAATGATTCCATGGTTACGCGTATCCCGAGTAACATAATACGGCATCCGAGGCTGTTTGTAGCAATGATACCGACGCGACGCGACTCCCGACACAGACGTCGTGCTATTCAGCGTCTGGAGAGAACTGGGACCTTGCTTCCTCGCGCAGCGTTCTTATATATAAAGCCGCGGTGCGGACGGCTAAGGGAACGCCTGATCAAATCGGCTCTCCCGACTAGCCGCTGGACTAGTAATGCACCACTTTAGGTTACCGAATAAATCATAGCTTCTCTTACTGATGGCCGATGCAGCTCTTAATTTAAATGTGCATTCAGCACGCAGGTAAGTATTGATAATAAAATTTTGACGTGGCTAAGTTAAATATTTTGGGCGAGAGAATTAATTTAATTACACTGCACGCAGTAGACGAGCTCTGAACTGGCCCTTTGGAGATACGCTATCGCTATAGTTTTATAGGTATTCAAATGAAACTTCCCACACCTTATCATGATAGCGGATCTCCATCCTACTTAAATATAAACATCCTAGCCTTATTTATTAGCCTACTTAATCTATCTTGCTTCCGTAAGTTTTAAGACAAAAACCAGAAAATATTGAATTTCAACTGAAATCTTAAATTGTGAGATCCAAAAGACTGTTTCTATTAAATATTTATGAAAAAGGAATCTGATTGTAAATTTTGAAGTCTAGCTCTTTTCTGTTGCGCCAATGATTTTTACAGAAAAACGTCCAAATTTCGAAAATGGCTAAAGTTATCGAACTGATATTCAACACATATTAATTTAGTATTACTCCTGACATGCTAGAAATGTTTTAGGTTATTTACTGGATTTTTAAAGTAATGCGCAACATTTATGACGTCAGAGATAGTTACAGCAGACTGGCTGGCACACAATGGAAAGACTGATGTGAAGTTACTATGGCGTGAGTAGGCTGCTTCCCTACACAGTTTTTTCGATACAGACGTTTTTAGCTACATCAGTGGCAGTGATAATTACATGTATGCATGCATGTTCGACGTAGCGCTCCTATTTGCAGAGACGTATAAGCAGTACTTAATAGGTTTTCGTCAATGTACAGAAGTTATAGCAGCCACATCGATTGTTGACGAAGTGAAGTCACAACACATGGTAAAAAAATTGGAGTACCAAAGCAAATAAATTATCATTACACTATCTATTACCAACAGCTGAACTCACCTATATGTAGTTTTGTGACGGTGGGAAGGAAGCTGTTGTATGTGGAATAACGTCAGCTGTCCTCTCGTACCTGCTGATCGGGTAAGCATATCACCCCCTCCTAGTCCAAGTGCTCGATGGCATGGCATCCGCTTCGTCACTGCAGGACGGTGCGTTCGGAGAAAGCTTCAGTACCAGCGCTCACTAACAACTCGATATGTATGCTGTTGATGTAAAAACCGAAAACGATGTTCCACTACTTACTTCACCCTCTTAGGACTCGTTTTCTTTTTTGCTTTCTGGGTTAGCCTACGTCCTTCTTCAGGTCTCAAGCTACGTCCGTACCAAATTCCATCGAAGTCATTTAAGGGGTTTAGTTAAGGAAAAGAAACATACAACATTATAACATTAGTAGCGACCCGACCCAGCTCTGCATAGGTAGCATTAAGTATCGACTGCCAGATATATGGGACCGAGTCACGTAATTTGTTTGCAGGCTACTGCGTAGAGTTTTGAACAAATTCAAAGGGCAATGTTAAGTAACTGAATAACATCACCTTAATACACTGAAGTGCAAAGAGATTGGTTTAGGCATGCGTATACAAATATACACTCCTGGGAATTGAAATAAGAACACCGTGAATTCATTGTCCCAGGAAGGGGAAACTTTATTGACACATTCCTGGGGTCAGATACATCACATGATCACACTGACAGAACCACAGGCACATGGACACAGGCAACAGAGCATGCACAATGTCGGCACTAGTACAGTGTATATCCACCTTTCGTAGCAATGCAGGCTGCTATTCTCCCATGGAGACGATCGTAGAGATTCTGGATGTAGTCCTGTGGAACGGCTTGCCATGCCATTTCCACCTGGCGCCTCAGTTGGACCAGCGTTCGTGCTGGACGTGCAGACCGCGTGAGACGACGCTTCATCCAGTCCCTAACATGCTCAATGGGGGACAGATCCGGAGATCTTGCTGGCTGGGGTAGTTGACTTACACCTTCTAGAGCACGTTGGGTGGCACGGGATACATGCGGACGTGCATTGTCCTATTGGAACAGCAAGTTCCCTTGCCGGTCTAGGAATGGTAGAACGATGGGTTCGATGACGGTTTGGATGTACCGTGCACTGTTCAGTGTCCCCTCGACGATCACCAGTGGTGTACGGCCAGTGTAGGAGATCGCTCCCCACACCATGATGCCGGGTGTTGGCCCTGTGGGCCTCGGTCGTATGCAGTCCTGATTGTGACGCTCACCTGCACGGCGCCAAACACGCATACGACCATCATTGGCACCAAGGCAGAAGCGACTCTCATCGCTGAAGACGACACGTCTCCATTCGTCCCTCCATTCACGCCTGTCGCGACACCACTGGAGGCGGGCTGCACGATGTTGGGGCGTGAGCGGAAGACGGCCTAACGGTGTGCGGGATCGTAGCCCAGCTTCATGGAGACGGTTGCGAATGGTCCTCGCCGATACCCCAGGAGCAACAGTGTCCCTAATTTGCTGGGAAGTGGCGGTGCGGTCCCCTACGGCACTGCGTAGGATCCTACGGTCTTGGCGTGCATCCGTGCGTCGCTGCGGTCCGGTCCCAGGTCGACGGGCACGTGCACCTTCCGCCGACCACTGGCGACAACATCGATATACTGTGGAGACCTCACGCCCCACGTGTTGAGCAATTCGGCGGTACGTCCACCCGGCCTCCCGCATGCCCACTATACGCCCTCGCTCAAAGGCCGTCAACTGCACATACGGTTCACGTCCACGCTGTCGCGGCATGCTACCAGTGTTAAAGACTGCGATGGAGCTCCGTATGCCACGGCAAACTGGCTGACACTGACGGCGGCGGTGCACAAATGCTGCGCAGCTAGCGCCATTCGACGGCCAACTCCGCGGTTCCTGGTGTGTCCGCTGTGCCGTGCGTGTGATCATTGCTGGTACAGCCCTCTCGCAGTGTCCGGAGCAAGTATGGTGGGTCTGACACACCGGTGTCAATGTGTTCTTTTTTCCATTTCCAGGAGTGTATATGTAAACAGGCACAACACGGCTCTGCGGTCGGAAACGCTTATATAAGACAACAAGTGTCTGGCGCAGTTTCCTATTTCGGTTACTGCTGCTATAATGGCAAGTTATCAAGATTTAAGTGAGTTTGAACGTCGTGTTATAGTCGGCGCACGGGAGACGGGACACAGCATCTCCGAGGTAGCGAAGAAGTGGTGATTTTACGAGTCTACTGTGAATATCAGCAATCCAGTAAAACATGAACTCTCCGACGTCGCTGCAGCCGGAAAAATGTGCTGCAAGAACGGAGCCAACGACGACTGAAGAGAATCGTTCAGTGTGACAGAAACGCAAACCTTCCGCAAATTGCTGCAGATTTCAGTGCTGGGGCATCAACAAGTGTTAGCGTGGGAATCACTCAACGAGACATCAACGATATGTGCTTTCGGAGCCGAAGGCCCACTCGTGTACCTTTGATGACTGCACGACACCAAGCTTTACTCCTCGTCTGGGCCCGTCAACACCAGCACTGGACTGTTGGCGACTGGGAACATGTTGGCTGGTCGGATGAGTTTCGTTTCAAACTGTATGGAGAGGATGGACGTGTACGGGTGTGGAGGCAGGCTCCTGAATCCATGGACCCTGCACGTGAGTAGGGGACTGCTGAATCTGGTGGAGGCTCCGTAATGGTGTGGATTGTGTGTAATTAGAGTGATATGGCGTGCCTGATACGTGTAGATACGACTCTCACTGCCTGGTCACTTTCATCCATCCATGTCCACTGTGCATTTCGACGGACTTGGGCAATTCCATCAGAACAATGCGGCATGTCGCAAGTCCATAATTGCTACAGAGTGCCGCGCGACTGCTACGGTCGCAGGTTCGAATCCTGCCTCGGGCATGGATGTGTGTGATGTCTTTAGGTTAGTTAGGTTTAAGTAGTTCTAAGTTCTAGGGGACTGATGACCACAGATGTTGAGTCCCATAGTGCTCAGAGCCATTTGAACCATTTGAGCTACAGAGTGGCTACATCTACATCTACATTTATACCCCGCAAGCCACCCAGGAGCACTCTTCTGATATTAAACACTTCCGCTGGCCGCCAAACTCCTTAGACATGAACGTTATTGAGCATATGTGGAATGCCTTGCAAGGTGCTGTTCACAAGAGATCTGCACAACCTCGGACTCGTACAGCTGGAGGGATCTGACACCTTGAATCCTGCAGGGCTGTCCATAAATCCGTACTTCTGAAACTAGTCGATAGATGGCACGCCGTGTTGCTGCACTTCTGCGTTCTCGCGGGGCCCTACACGATATTAGGCAGTTGTACCAGTTTCTTTGCCTCTTCCGTGTATAAGATACGCGATGTAAGCAGCATACGCGACAGAAAAATTGTCTGGAGGAATAAGTGCTGTATCTTCCATATTCAACTGACCTTTGGAGTGACACCTCATGAAAATGATACAAGCACATGGTGATGAGGGAATTATGTTTACAACCATTGTAAATACTGTGTTGGAATCATGGTTTTATGTGCGTATGAGTAACTCAGTATGTATTGGAGGCTGGTTGATGTGGCACAAAAAAAAAAAAAAGAAACATACATGATGTACATTTTTAGCTACTTTTACAGCATTCATCTTGTGAAGCTTAGGCCTAATACCCACTGTGATACACTGTTGAGAGTCATTGCCGCAATGCTTTGTCGTGGATTGTTTTAGGCGGATTTCTACGCAAAGACAATCAAAAACGTGTTCAGATCTAGGATTGACTTAAAGAAAGCACCTGAGTCACCTGCTCCGCTGCTGAAAGAGCGTCCAGTATGTAAACGAAGCAAAGATGCTGAAGCTGCTGAAGTGACTTCTCTTGAAACGTTGTACTTGACGGGTAAAAAATAAAACGTCACATGCTTTGGATTCGCATGCTTTTTGGCTATGAAATATTTCTCAAACAACTGCAGGAAATTTATTGGTTAAAATATTTGATTCTTTGAAATTGTCTCATATCATAATTAGATGATGGAGCGAAGTATCTCTCTGTTATTAGACATATTTATTGTGATACTTCAAAGTTAAGTTCCTTATTATTAAATGTTGAAGGAATCTGTAGCGAATTAAGAGGGCGAAATGCAGTTGCTTATCTGTGGGAAGCAGAAATTAATGCTCTGAAATTGTCGACATATTTTGAAATGTGTGTCTGCATATCATTGAGAAGAGAATGAGAGGTTAAAAGGCTGAGTTAAAACAAGCGACCCAGCTTGGTTTGGATGCCACAACCTTTTGTTCTCCGGCCCCATGCTCAAGTACTAGACCACCAAAGCATATACGATTCACATCCCACATGCTGCTTTCTCAAGGCACTGCTGTTAGGTTGACTTGCGGCAGCTGCTCGGTAGCTGGAAAAACACCGACCATGTTTATAATGCAACGTTACTGGTATCGAGAAATGGTATCTTTATGCCAACATATGAGAAAGGAAGTAACTGCTGAGCCCTAACGAAGCAGAAACTGTGGATATCCACAAAAGACAATGCTATGCATCTGGTAGAACAGCGGATGTGTGGTGTACTACGAATTGCTTCGCTGATGTGTAACCAGCACTGCGACATTTATTGTTATCAACTGAGGCGTCTGCCAGACGCAGTTCAACGAGGTCCAGCAATATTGCATTATATGATGCTACTCCACGATAACGCCCGCTTGCATTCTGATAGAGTGACAGGAAACACTACGCAGGATTTGGGTTGGGAAGTCATTCCACGCTCACCTTATTCATCTGATTTGGCGCCCTCAGATTTTCACCTTTTCTGCTCCCTGTAGCAAAACTTTCTTTGAAGGAACTTCCTTTCCGATAATAAATGCGCTCCGAATATGTGTCTAAGTGTCCTTCTCCTCAAAACCACGCGATTTGTACCGCAGGTTGTAAATAGTGAAGGAGACTGTGTTGTTGTTGTTGTGGTCTTCAGTCCTGAGACTGGTTTGATGCAGCTCTCCATGCTACTCTATCCTGTGCAAGCTTCTTCATCTCCCAGTACTTACTGCAGCCCATATCCTTCTGAATCTGCTTAGTGTATTATTCTCTTGGTCTCCACTTCGATTATTACCCTCCACGCTGCCCTCCAAAACAAAATTGGTGATCCCTTGATGCCTCAGAACATGTCCTACCAACCGATCACTTCCTCTGGTCAAGTTGTGCCAGAAACGCCTCTTCTCCCCATTTTTACTTAATACCTCCTCATTAGTTCAGTCATCTACCCATCGAATCTTCAGCATTCCTATGTAGCACCACATTTCGAAAGCTACTATTCTCTTCTTGTCTAAACTATTTATCGTCCATGTTTCACTTCCATACATGGCTACACTCCATACAAATACTTTCAGAAACGACATCCTGACACTTAAATCCATACTCGTTGTTAACAAATTTCTCTTCTTCAGAAACGCTTTCCTTGCCATTGCCAGTCTACATTTTATAACCTCTCTACTTCGACCATCATCAGTTATTTTGCTCCCCAAATAGCAAAACTCTTTTACTACTTTAAGTGTCTCATTTCCTTATCTAATTCCCTCAGCAACACCCGACTTAATTCGACTACATTCCATTATCCTTGTTTTGCTTTTGTTGATGTTCGTCTTATACCCTCCTTTCAAGACACTGTCCATTCCATTCAACTGCTCTTCAAAGCCGTTTGGTGTCTCTGACAGAATTACAATGTCATTGGCGAACCTCAAAGTTTTTATTTCTTCTCCATGGATTTTAATACCTACTCCAAACATTTCTTTTGTTTCCTTCACTGCTTGCTAAATATACAGATTGAATAGCATCGGGGAGAGGCTACAAACCTGTCTCACTCCCTTCCTAACCACTACTTCCCTTTCATGTCCCTCGATTCTTACAACTGCCATCTGCTTTCTCTAAAAATTGTAAACAGCCATTCGCTCCCTGTATCTTACCCCTGCCACCTTGAGAATTTGAAATAGAGTATTCCAGTCAACATTGTCAAAAGCTTTCTCTAAGTCTACAAATACTAGAAACGTAGGTTTTCCTTTCCTTAATCTATTTTCTAAGACAAGTCGTAGGGTCAGTATTGCCTCACGTGTTTCAACATTTCTACGGAATCCAAACTGATCTTCCCTGAGGTCGGCTTCTACCAGGTTTTCCATTCGCCTTTATAGAATTCGCGTTAGTATTTTGCAGCTGTAACTTACTAAACTGATAGTTCGGTAATTTTCACATCTGTCAACACCTGCTTTCTTTGGGAATGGAATTATTATATTCTTCTTGAAGTCTGAGGGGATTTCGCCTGTCTCATACATCTTGCTCACCAGATGGTAGAGTTTAGTCAGGACTGGCTCTCCTAAGGCTGCCAGTAGTTCTAATGGAGTGTTGTCTACTCCCGGGGCCTTGTTTCGACTCAGGTCTTTCAGTGCTCTGTCAAACTCTTCATGCAGTATCATATCTCCCATTTCATCTTCATCTACCTCATCTTCCATTTCCATAATACTGTCCTCAAGAACATCGCCCATGTATAGACACTCTACATACTCCTTCCACCTTTCTGCTTTACCTTCTTTGCTTAGAACTGGGTTTCCATCTGAGCTCTTGATATTCATGCAAGTGGTTCTCTTTACTCCAAGGGTTTCTTTAATTTTCCTGTCGGGAGTATCTATCTTATGCCTCGTGAGATAAGCCTCTACATCCTTACATTTGTCCTCTAGCCATCCCTGCTTAGCCATTTTGCACTTCCTGTCGATCTCATTTTTGAGATATTTGTATTCCTTTTTGCCTGCTTCACATACTGAATTTTTGTATTTTCACCTTTCATCAATTAAATTCAGTATCTCTTCTGTTACCCAAGGATTTCTACTAGCCCTCGTCTTTTTACCTACTTGATCCTCTGCTGCCTTCACTGTTTCATTCCTCAAAGCTACCCATTCATCTGCTACTGTATTTCTTTCCCCCATCCCTGTCAATTGTTCCCTTATGCTCTCCCTGAAACTATGTACAACCTCTGGTTCTTTCAGTTTATCCAGGTCGCATCTCCTTAAATTCCCACCTTTTTGCAGTTTCTTCAGTTTTAATCAACAGTTCATAAGCAATAGATTGTGGTCAGAGTCCACATCTGCCCCTGGAAATGTCTTACAATTTAAAATCTGGTTCCTAAATCTCTGTCTTACCATTATACAACCCATCTGAAACCTTCTAGTATCTCCAGGGTTCTTCCACGTATACAACCTTCTTTCATAATTCTTGAACCAAGTGTTAGCTACGTTTAAGTTATGCTCTGTGCAAAATTTAACCTGACGGCTTCCTCTTGCATCTCTTAGTCCCAATCCATATTCAGCTACTACGTTTCCATCTCTTCCTTTACCTACTGTTGAATTCCAATCTCCCATGACTATTAAATTTTCGTCTCCCTTCACTACCTGAATATTTTCTTTTATCTCATCATACATTTCATCAATTTCTTCATCGTCTACAGAGCTAGTTGGCATATAAACTTGTACTTCTGTAGTAGGCGTGGGCTTCGTGCCTATCTTGGCCACAATAATGCGTTCACTATGCAGTTTGTAGTAGCTTACCCGCACTCCTATTCTTTTATTCATTATTAAACCTACTCCTGCATCACCCCTATTTGATTTTGTATTTATAACCCTGTATTCACCTGACCAAAAGTCTTGTTCCTCCTGCCACCGAACTTCACTAATTCCCAGTATATCTAAATTTAACCTATCCATTTCCCTTTTTAAATTTTCTAACCTACCTGCCCGATTAAGGGATCTGACATTCCACGCTCCGATCCGTAGAACGCCAGTTTTCTTTCTCCTGATAACAACCTCCTCTTGAGTAGTCCCCGCCCAGAGATCCGAATGGGGGACTGTATTATTGATGAGAAAAGTCTCTGTTATGTGTATCTGCTGTGTTTATTATCTTATGGAAAAAAGCTACGAACTTATGTAAAAGTCTAAAAATAGGATCAAGATCCGTACACCAAAACCTGAGATGAAACTGCATTCACGGAAGGACGCAAGCAAGCGACTTCATCTTATATTTGTAGGGACTATAATGTAATGTGTAAGTACGCACTGAAGACGGTGACGACTGTATAAGCATTGCATTCTTTACGTTGAATCGTACTGTATTGAATGTATCGACAAATAAAAGCGTTTTCTCAAATATGAGATTGTAAAGTGAATGATTAAATAGCTGATTCAAAGAGAAGGTATATTCCAGAATTTACTAATAGTTTTCAAATTAAGAAATATCTTGTACTGAAAAGGACTTAAAGTAGCCTATATTGTTCCTCAATGTAAGTCTGCCAAATTCGGGACAGCAGTTGAGGCCTGGCCAGATGGCAAATTAACACACTTCCACATTTACAACATCTGCATGAACTGTCAATCTGTAATGAACTATTCTTAATACCATAATACTTTGACAATATCCCTGAGAACCTACGGACATTTGTGCGGTAGAGTCCGGTTTCACCCAGTAAGCATTGAGTTTCAAAGAAAGAAAAAGTTGCATGTGAAACACTGAATCGCTTAGCTGCTTGGCAGTGGTGCTCCGCTTCATAGCTGTCGAACTGCGCGTCAGGAAGGAGCGAGTGAAGAGACAACAGCCAAGCCGTTGCAGCAACCGCTTCAGAGCGGCGGGACGCTTTTTGCGCACAGTGGCGGGCTGTAGCTGCTGCTGCTGCTGCTGCTGATAAAGCCGGCGCAGCCATCGCGGCTGAGCGCCTCGTAAATTATTCCGGCAACCGCGGGGTAACGGCCCCGCCGATGCGCCTGCAGCGTTACTCACCTGCAACACAAAAAGAGCGCGCTGTTAGCGACAACCAGGAGGCAGGGGTGGCGTGGGAGGCGGGGGCGGCTATGCGTGCGCCAGAACACTAGAGCGCACCTGACGGCCTCAGATTTACATGGCGCCGGCGTGCTGTGCTGTGCCGTATAGCGGTGCCTCCCCCAGGGCCGGGGTCTTTCTGGCACCAGTTCGTGGCATACACACATCTGCGTCTATGCGTGTCACCGTCCAGTAGCACGGAGCGATTTTTATTGTAACATGCGGGGGTACTGTCCTCCTACCTTACGCAATATTTGAACATATACACAGCTTTCCGGCACTTGTGATTAGCTCGGAGGCATTTTAACTGGAGCTGGTCATCGTCGCTTGCTCGTACACGAGGCAGTCAGCGTGTGTCGGGCTCCCACGTCAGCAGCTGGACCAGTAAAAACAATAGGGTTAAACTGCATTTCTGTTATGGAACTGAATTGTTTCTAAAAGATTGATACTGTTACCTTTACTCTGTATGACTGTTAATACTGATTACGTATGTGACACCACGATCCAGGGCCTGACGTATGTTTCAGAAACATGATTTTTCGAGCTTGTAACCATTTTTGTAAATATGCATATTAATGAATTTTGTCAGTAATCATTGTTTCTGAAAATGTAATGTATATTGATATCTAAATCTACATCTACATACATACTCCGCAATCCACCACATGGTGCGTGGCGGAGGGTACCTCGTACCACAACTAGCATCTTCTCTCCCTGTTCCACTCCCAAACAGAACGAGGGAAAATGACTGCCTATATGCCCCTGCACGAGCCCTAATCTCTCTCTTCTTTGTGGTCTTTCCGCGCAATATAAGTTGGCGGCAGTAAAATTGTACTGCAGCCAGCCTCAAATGCTGGTTCTCTAAATTTCCTCAGTAGCGATTAACGAAAAGGAACGCCTCCTTTCCTCCAGAGACTCCCAACCGAGTTCCTGAAGCATTTCCGCAACATTCGCGTGATGATCAAACCTACCAGTAACAAATCTAGCAGCCTGTCTCTGAATTGCTTCTATGTCCTCCCTCAATCCGACCAGATAGGGATCCCAAACGCTCGAGCAGTCCTCAACCACACTTCCCTGGGGCACTCCAGATGATACCCTCACCTCCGATGAACACTCACCATCGAGGACAACGCACTGGGTTCTATTCCTTAAGAAGTCTTCGAGCCATTCACGTATTTGGGAACCAATCCCATACGCTCGTACCTTAGTTGGGAGTCTGCAGTGGGGCACCGAGTCAAACGCTTTCCGGAAGTCAATGCGCTGTGATAGGGTAAGTAAGAGTTATTTATGTCAAATCACTGTAGTAAACACCCTGTCGGTGGTAGGGAAGGTTTTGTTGTGTAAAGCACAGAGGATACCTTTCGTGTAACAATAACATCGTTGGTCGTAGACGTGAAGACAGGGAAGTACTTGCGAACCTTTTGAGGTGTGGAACAGGCGTATGTGTCGACGAGCAAATGCCAGAGTATTTTACGTCTGAAATGTTGTGATAATATGACCAGGCAAATTACAATCACACCTTACAATCCAATATCTGATTTCGGAATCTCTATCAGAACATAATGTAATCTAACTGGAATCTTTCCGTATGGTCTTTTCCCAGTGTACCTCCCCCTCTCGTGATTCCTCAACACAGTATTTACTATTACTAAGTGAAATTTATTGCAAAACTCAACTAGTTTATCTCCTCTTATATTTCTAGTATCAAGCACTATTTTCCCGCAACCGTTTATTCTATTGCTTCTCCTACAACCGCATTCCAGTTCACCATGACTGTTAGATTCTCATCTCCCTTTGCGTACTGATTACCTGTTCAATATCCTCATATACATTCTCTATCTCTCTGTCTTCCGTTTGCGACGTCGGCATGTATACCTGAAATATTACTGCCGGCGTTGGTTTGCTGTCTACTCTAATGAGAACAACTCTGCGTTTAACTGTTCAAGGTAACTCTCTCTCTGTCCTACCTTCCTATGTATAACGAATCCTACACCAGTCATACTATTTTCAGCTGCTGTTGATATTGCCCTTATAACGTTCTTTAAATTATATTATTTGTGTTCGTTAATAGATATACAATGCGTAATGTGTGTCTTACGGAAATGTAGTGTGTAATGTGTAGTTAAGCAAACGGTGTATTCAATCAGTTTTACTGTAATCCAAAGAAAAATTAAACAAATTAATCTGGAAAACCAGTATGTAATGCCCATAATGAAATCAATCCATCTGAAATCTGTTCAGTCTCGTTAGCACCGAGTTCTATGGCCCTGTTCAATAAACTAATAAAATTCGCTATGCAAATAACAATGAAATACATTTTCCTTATCTCTTGAGTCTCAACGGATGTAATCATGGTATTCTGTTCTCTTCACAGTAGGCATGCAAAATATTCAATCTTGGCACAGCGAAGTACATTCCGGCCGTAAAATAGCTTCGTAAAGTAATATCGGTAGATTGTTGATAAATGAATAACCTTGCAAATGTTGAGTGATAATTTTGGATATCGGCTCAACGCTGTGCAATGCTGCTCGCATTGAAACTGTTACAGACATTAATCTTTTCTGATCCTGGTACATTAATATTTTTCTGACTCTGATTGAAATATTATTTCTTTTAAAAAATGTTCGTTGTATTTAAATAAACACAACATGGAAGAGGATGAGGTACTGACAAGGGGATATGCTAAGACCGAATACTTCAGTTCGAAGATTGTATTCAAAATAAAGTTTCTCCTTCACAAAATTTGATATGAAACATTTTACCTTAACTTAGGAATCATTGAGCTTCTCGACTCTTCTACAATTCTCACTCATTGTCGTAATCTAAAATACTTGGACTGTTACATGACGAAATCTCTGAAGCCGAACGCTGTGGCCGAGTGGTTCTAGGCGCTACAGTCCGGAACCGCGCTGCTGCTACGGTCGCAGGCTCGTATCCTGCCTCGGGCATGGATGTGTGTGATGTCCTTAGGTTAGTTAGGTTTACGTAGTTCTAAGTTCTAGGGGACTGATGACCTCAGAAGTTAAGTCCCCTAGTGCTCAGAACCATTTGAACCATTTTTTTGTTCGTACTTGTAATCCCTAGGTATTTAGCTGAAGCGACAATCTTTAAGTCTGTGTGATTTGTTATGTAAAAGAAACTTAATGGAAATTTGTTGTAGTACTCTTGAGAAATAAATTACAATTTTCATTGCTTAGAGTCAGTAGCTAATTTTCTCTTCAAACAGATATCTTGTCTAAATAATTTAACACTTCGTTTCGGTCTTCTGACGACTTTACTATGTTGTAAACGACATCATCATCTACGGACATTCTAAGACAGTAGGGAAGCTACCCAATGCTTCAGGCGACAAGATACACACCCCTAGAGTGACACCAAGCAGCGACTTCTTTTTTTCTTTTTCCCTTTTTGCCACTGATTAGTAGGATACAGACCGGTGGTGAAATTCGAGAGAGAACATTGGCGTAAAACCTAAAATCATCTGAAAAAATAGTGAAATAATTAACAGTTGTGGGTCAAAATGCTGGGGGCGGAATATAGTGCTAAGTAATGAACGTAAGTTTACTGAAACCAGTTGATATTTGACGAAGTCCAACACAGTGAAAACAGGTAGTGGAGAAAGCAATAAAACTATATGGTTATAGTTGTAATAGAACGGTGGAAATAATAAGTGATAATGCAAAAGGAAAAGTTGTAGGTCGTCCTTGTTTCAATAAATCATTTGCTCACAAACTTAGTTCAAGGAAGGATGACGCAGTCCATCGCAACTCAACCTCATCTTAAAGTAACAAGGAACTAATTTTATGGCATGAGTTACAGTATAGTTTTCACATGAGACATTTTCTCAAGATAACTGGTTGGGATTGTCAATAGTATTTGCATGTCTTTGAACCTCTAAGTAACTTTCCTTGCTGTCAGATTCCACTCATGAATGCAGCCTTCTACAGGCGGAATCCTGAGTCGTACTAAAGTAGCTCCGTCGGTAGACCATTTGCAACTTACTTGCGAAATGAAAAGGTTACATATTTGAGTCCCAGTCCAGCACAAAGTTTCCATCTACCTGGACGTGTCACTACTGATATACGACTTTCCGGTATCTTACTACTTGAAACCAGTGCTGCCCATACCAAGGCAACGAATTCGGACCATTTTCATCTGTATCTACATGATTACGCTGTAAAAGACAATTACGTGCCTGGCAGAGGGTTCATCTAACCATCTTCAACCTCTACCATTGCACTCTTGAAGAGCGCGCGAGATAAACCAACACTTAAACCATCTCGTCTGAACTTTGATTTCTCATATCTTATTATGGTGATTATTTCCTCGTGTGCATGTGCACGTCAACAAATATTTTAGCATTCGGAGAAGAAAGTTGGTGAATAAAACTTCATGAAAAGATTCTGCTGCAACTAAAAACACATTTCTTTTAATGATCGTCACTATAACCCGCCCATCATATCCGTGGCACTCTCTCCCCTACTTCTCGATAGTACAAACCGAGCCGTTGTTCTTTGAACTTTTTCGATGTCCTCCGACAGAAATATCTGAGGGCGGACAAGCATAGTGTAAGCAGTCTCTTTAGCAAACGTTTCTCATTTTCAAATTTTCTGCCAGTAATTTGCAGTCCTTGATTTGCTTTCTCACAATATTATCTACGTGAGTGTTCCAATTTAAATTAATTGTAACTGTAATCCACACGTACTTAATTGACTTCTGTGGTGTCACCGCCAGACACGACACTTGCTAGGTGGTAGCCTTTAAATCGGCCGCGGTCCATTAGTATACGTCGGACCCGCGTGTCGCCACTGTCAGTGAAAGCAGACCGAGCGCCACCACACGGCAGGTCTAGAGAGACGTACTGGCACTCGCCCCAGTTGTACAGCCGACGTTCATAGCAATGGTTCACTGACAAAGACGCTCTCATTTGCCGAGACGATAGTTAGCATAGTCTTCAGCTACATTTGCTACGACCTAGCAAGGCGCCGTATTCAATTGATAATTAATATTATGAAGCATGTACCGTAACGAGAGATGTTCTACAATTGTGGATTAAAGTTAAGAATTACAGCAACTGCGTCCATTTTCTAAGTTCTCATTTCCTTTTAACTGTTCCAGACCTCACGCCAATCTGCGTGAGCTTAACGCGTACCTTTCGTCTTCCTCTCGTTGTGACTTGGCTGTCTTGCTAAGTCACAACAACTTCATTGCGTTTAGATTTGCGTAACGTACCGTGTTACCGAAATAATCCGAATTCCTTTGAGTACTGGTGTGGATAACTTCACACGTTTAGTTATTTAGAGTCAACCGCCACTTTTTGCATCATACAAACATTAGATAAATAAAATGTAATAGCATTTACTGATATCGACACCCATCAATTGCACAATGGAATGACGACAGTGAAAATTTGTGCCGGGACTCGAACCCGTATTTCTCATTTATCGCGAGCGGTCGTTTTACCTTTAGGCCACCAGCGACCAGACTCTTAACTTGCATATGTAATCAGCTACGTGCCTACAATCTGCATTCGTACTTGGCATCCTCGTTCTCAACGACACAGGCTCTGCAATATTGCATACAGAACTCTTGTCTAAATCATTTTGCAATTTTTTCTATCATCCTATAACTTTAGAAGGCGACAAATGACAGCATCATCTGCAAACAATTCAAGAGGGTGTATCATGGGGACCGGGGGCATGCCCTTTAATTGAATGTCTGCTCCGCTACATCTAGAGTACCTATGACTATGTTGTTTATGTTGGCCGTTGTTCTGAATTCGGATTCTGGGATATTTACTTCGTCTCCTTTGATGAAGGAATTTCGGCAAACTGTGTTTAGAAACTTTGCTTTAGTGGCACTGTTATCTGTAACGCTACCATTGCTATCACTCAGTGAAGGTACTGACTGCGTCCTGTCGCTGGTGTATTTCGCGTATGATTTTAAACCCTGTGGATTTTCTGGCGTATTTCGAAATAGGGTTTCACTGTGGAAACTGTTAAAAGCATCTCGTATTGACTGCGCCCGAAATTTCAACCTTGTGTGGAACTTTTCCAATCATGGCGATATTGCGTTCCTGCAACAGTATTACGAGCTCTTTCGTTTACAATGTGGGTCAGTACCATCTCTCATTAATTTAATTGGTGTATGTCTGTCAGATGCTGTCGGTGCTATTTGTCTGAGTTTAAACCGGATCTGGACCGCGCTTATAAAGATTGGAATTAGTGGAGATCGCCTCTTAGAAGGAATCAAGTGATTTTGTATATACCTTTTTAAATAAATACTTTATATTTTCCTTCATGCATTCGAGTTAGGTGGTGCAGTCGTTAGCACACTGGACTAGCATATTGGAGGATGACGGTTCAAACTCACGTCCGGCCATCCTGATTCCTTGATTTCCCTAAATCGCATCAGGCAGATGCCGGGATGTTTCCTCTGAAAGGAAACGGCCAACTTCCTTCCGAAAACCGATGGGATTGATGACCTCACTGTTTGATTCTCCCCCCCCCCCCCCCCCCCCCCCGAACCAATCAAACTTCATCAAAAAATGGCTCTGAGCGCTATGGGACTTAACATCTGTGGTCATCAGTCCCCTATAACTTAGAACTACTTAAACCTAACTAACCTAAGGGCTTCACACACATCCATGCCCGAGGCAGGATTCGAACCTGCGACCGTAGCAGTCGCGCGGTTCCGGACTGAGCGCCTAGAACCGCGAGACCACCGCGGCCGGCAACCTTCATCCATTAATGATTTTTGTACATCCCCTTACAAAAGAAGCTGATGGTTTACTGTGATATTTGGAAAACTTCCTTCCATGGGAATAACTCGCGATCTCTGAAATGCACCTGGGACATTGTACCTTAAGAGCTAATTCTAAAATGCCGCCGGCCGGGGTGGCCGAGCGGTTCTAGGCGCTACAGTCTGGAACCGCGTGACCGCAACGGTCGCAGGTTCGAATCCTGCCTCGGGCATGGATGAGCGTGATGTCTTTACGTTAGTTCGGTATAAGTAGTTCTAAGTTCTATGGGACTGATGACCTTTGAAGTTGAGTCCCACAGTGCTCAGAGCCATTTGAACCATTTCTAAAATGTCCTGCTCTTACGCATTTCTGTGACCGAGGATACTCCGCATGGCAGCCGGATTCCGTTTAGTGTATTCACATCAATGCTATTTTGTCAAAAACTGACTTTTGGAGTTCATGGCTGTGTGCAAAATACAGATTGATTCGTACAAAGAAGACAACACCCTCATCATACTATTTATTTACACAAGTAGCGCCGCCACCAGAATAAACGGAGGAAAACTTAGGTAAACTTCAAGAAATGTAGATCTAGACGCGAACAGCAGTCTGAAGATGAACCTGTTGGTTCGAAACCGGTAACGGCGCTATTTGTGTAATTAGATAGCGTTATCAATAGTGGTTTGTTGGCGTCGTCTTCTGTGTAAGAATCAGAGTATATACACATTTACTTTCAAACTTGTACTGCGGGGAAAACGTCGTAGGGGATGGCGTACCAATATTAGCGGGTCTCTGTTCTACTGCGATCATGTGTTGAGCGAGGGAACGAGCGGTCTGCCTATACGCTTACGTAAATTGTACTCAGTCACACTTAGTTCCACCGCATCAGCACCAGGAACGGCGTTTATTTTGCAAAAAGAGCGGGTAACTGAGTCACCGGCTGGAGCCGTGCCTCCGGCAGATAACTCGCTATCTGCGACCGCATCGGCCGGCCCGGGAGAGTTCCCCCCAGCCCGACGCACGCAGCCGTCCCAGGAAGTGACTTTCCGAATCGCAGATGTACGGATCTAAAAACTTTCCGGACCCTCCGTGCCGCCACTGCCGCGTTCTTCCTCCAGTTCTCGTTCGAGGAATCGATCGCTGATTTATTGCCCTCGTTCTGATTGCTTTTCCAATAGCCTTATGCGCGGAAATGGCAAAGTTTCCGCGATATTTTGCCGACTTTGCTATGCAGTCAGCCGGCAGGTATTATTGCTTTACGGCGTTTGAGAGCGGCGCCCACTTCCGCCGAGCACCGAACATTAGCCATCCTCGCGTGTATATATATCACGTATTACTATATGTACCTGTTATTCAGTTGCATTTCTGTCCGAACGACGCCTGAGAACATCCAGCTACAACTGAATGGGAGGAAAATGTACATAAAATTCTAACTACAAAAACAAAATTAATAATTGAAACAGCAACAAAAAGTTAAGATCAATAATTCTGATGGTAAGAATGACAAATAAATGCAGTTCATTTAATTGAAATGTTAAAAGTGGAACATATTCCTGACTTATTGTATGAATTGATCACGAAGCGCTAGCCATTGTCGATTAGCAACTAAATGTCGTAATTACGGATAAAAATTCGTGTAGTCTGCACATAGAGATATAATAATAGGTGTCATGTCTTCACAAATTTGAAGACATCGCCCGCCATATTAGTTGCCCCAAAGATTAGCTTCTAGTTGGAAGTGTTTTGACAAAATAATCCCAGAATGCGTTATTTAGGAGTGTACAACTAATTCTCTTTCAAATTCTAAGGGTGGCAGGGGTAAAATACAGCGAAAAGCTATTTACAATTTGTACGGAAAGCAGATGGCAGTTATAAGAGTGGAGGGGCATGAAAGGGAAGCAGCGGCTGGGAAGTGAGTGAGACAGGGTTGCAGCCTCTCCCCGATGTTATTCGATCTGTATTTTGAGCAAGCAGTAAAGAAATCATAAGAAAAGTTCGGAGTAGGTATTAAAATCCATGGAGAAAAAAATTAAAACCTTCAGGTTCGCCGATGACATTGTAATTCTGTCAGAGACAGCAAAGGACCTAGAAGAGCAGTTGAACAGAATGAACAGTGCCTTTAAGGGAGGATATAAGATGAACATCAACAAAAGCAAAACGAGGATAATGGAATGTAGTCCAATTAATTCGGGAGATGCTGAGGGAAATAGCTTAGGAAATGAGACACTTAAAGTAGTAAAGGAGTTTTGCTATTTGGGTAGCAAAATAACTGATGACGGTCGAAGTAGAGAGGATATAAAATGTAGACTGTCAATGGCAAGGAAAGCGTTTCTGAAGAAGAGAAATTTGTTAACATCGAGTAAAGATTTAAGTGTCAGGAAGTATTTTCTGAAAGTATTTGTATGGAGTGAAGCCATGTAAGGAAGTGAAATATGAACGATAAATAGTTTGGACAAGAAGAGAATAGAAGCTTAGGAAATCGTGGTGCTACAGAAGAATGCTGAAGATTAGATGGGTAGATCACATACCTAATGAGGAGGTATTGAATAGAATTGTGGCACAACTTGACAAGAAGAAGGGACTGGTTTGTAGGACATGTTCTGAGGCATCAAGGGATCGCAAATTTACCTTTATAGCGGAGCGTGGAGGGTAAAAATCGGAGAGGGAGACCAAGAGATGAATACACTAAGCAGATTCAGAAGGATGTAGGTTGCAGTAGGTACTGCGAGATGAAGAAGCTTGCACAGGATATAGTAGCATGGAGAGCTGCATCAAACCAGTCTCAGGACTGAAGACCACAACAGGAACACAACTAATTCATGTACATCTACATCAAAAACCGCAAGTAACCTAATGTTGTGTGGCGGACGATACTTTCGGTACCACTATATAATCCCTCAAAGCCTGTATCACTCGTGAACAGTGCATGGGAAGAATGATTGACGGTAATCCTCTGTATTGGCTCTAATTTCTCAGATTCTCTCCTCGTGGTCAACACGCGAGATGTATGTGGGAGGGAAGTAATATGTTGCACGACTGTTCCTGAAAAGTGCTACCCCGAAATGTGAATAGGAAATCTCTCCGTGATGCAAATCGTCTCTCTTGTAACGTCTGACAGTGGAGTTTGTTTAGCATCTCCGTAACGTTCTCTCGCCAGTTAAACGATCGCGTGACGAAACGCGCCGCTTTTCGTTGGATCTTCTCTGTCTCCTCTACCAGTCCTACCTGACAGGAATCCCAGACAGATGAACAGTACTCAAGAACCGGGCGAACAAGCGCCTTTTAAGCCACTTCTTTCGCGTATGAGTTTCATTTCCTTAAGATTCTTCCGACGAATCTGAGTTTGGTGTCAGCTTTTCCCACTATCTGTTTTATACGGTCATTCCACTTAAGATCGCGCTGGATAGTTACGCCTAGATATTTTGAGGCAGACGATGTCTCCATCTGTTTGTCATCAGTAGTGTAGCTGTACAGTAGTAGATTTCTTTTAATATGTATTACGTTCGGGCCAAACTGTCAGAGTCGGCACCATTCATCAATTCCTTGCAGGTCTTTCTGCAAAATCTTACTATCTTCTGGCGTTGTTACTTTGGTATAAACAACTGCATCATCTGCGAATGGCCCTAAAGAGCATCTGACGCTTTCTGCTACATCATCTAAATATATTCTGAACAACAACGATCCTATCACACTTCCCTTTGGTATTCCGGATATTACCTACACACCTGTCAATTTAGTTCCGTTAAGAGCGACGTGTTGCGTTCTATCTGCAAGAAAGTCTTGAAATCCAATCGCAGGTCTGCTCCGATACTTCCTAAGCTCATATTTATTTTATCATTAAACGGAAATGCGCGATGGTGTCAAATGCCTTACTGAAATCAAGGAGCACGGCATCAGCCTAAGCGCCTTTGTCCACTGCGCTATGGATATCATGGAGGAACAGAGCGAACTGAGTTTCGCGGGATCTCTGTTTGCAAAATCCATGTTGGTTTTTATAGAGGAGCTGTTCATTTTCCAAGAACGTCATAATTCTTGAGCATTAAACATGTTCCATGTATCTACAACAGACTGACGTCAACGATACAGGTCTATAATTGTGTGGATCTGTCTTACTGCTTATCTTAAAAACAGGAATGACCTGCGATTATTTCCTGTCGTTAGGTACATTTCGTTGCTCAAGCCATCTACGATAAATTACAGCTAGAAAGGGAGCAAGCTCTTTCGCATAATCTTCATAGAATCTAGGTATCTCATCTGGTCCCGAAGCCATTCCACTACTAAGCGCTTCTAGTTGCTTTTCAATTCCGCGATCGATTACCTCAATAATTCTGTTATCGTCTAAAGTGTCAAGGAATCACATTTTATTCGTAAGTGGATCCGTTCAAGCCATAATTTCTTTCATATGCGTGAATGCTGGTTGCGTTGTCTGCTTTTACTGTATTGGTTTTATTTCTGTTATTTGATTTTAGAGTTCCTGTCCATCCAACTAGAAAACCTATCTGCGTGAGAGCTGTGAGAAGGTAAGACTCGAAACTGACCAAATATGGCAAAACATGTTCACAAAATTTGCGAGTAAAAAATGGTTCAAATGGCTCTGAGCACCATGGGGCTTAACATCTTAGGTCATCAGTCCCCTAGAACTTAGAACTACTTTAACCTAACTAACCGAAGGACATCACACACATCCATGCCCGAGGCAGGATTCTAACCTGCGACCGTAGCAGCCCCGCGGTTCCGGACTGCAGCGCTAGAACCGCACGGCCACCACGGCCGGCTTTTCCGAGTAGGTTACAGAGACAGACGAACACAAGTTCATGGTTCCGCATGTCGGACAATGCCACATTAAAGCCTTTTCACCTTACATACTTCTATTCTTGGTCATTCTAAATGTGTAACAACTACAGAGCTGCATTACCAAGGCGAAATGCGTGATATTACTGCACGGAGTTGCATTGAAGCCCATAAAATCGTCTAGAGCGCCTTCCTGAAGTTACGTTATCCACGAAAGCAGTGTAACGTTTTCTAATTGAGACAACTGCTACGCGCGCACGACGGAAATTGAGAATAACAATCACTCGTAAACTCTAGTCTGTTAATGGTATGGGGTAACTGATGTGGTGGAACCTGCTTGAAAGCGACGTACAGCTCATGTCTGTAGCACCAACTAACGTTATTATACCTCTATGGATTCACGTTTAGATGGAGTATCTACGGAGCGAGTATTCAGTTGAGCGGAGGAAGAGGCGGAGGAGGAGGAATAGGATGATGAAATTAATGTTTAACGTCCTGTCGACAACGAGGTCACTAGAGACAGAGCACACATCTACATCTACGTGATTACTCTTCTATTAACAATGAAGTGCCTGGCAGAGGGATCAATGAACGATCTTCAAGTTGTGTCTCAACCGTACCATTCTCGAAAGGCGCTCGGGAAAAATGAGCACTTAAATTTTTCTTTGCGAGTGCTGATTCCTCTCAGTTTACCGTGATGATCATTTCTCCCTATGTAGGGGAGTGTCAACAGAATGTTTTCGCTATAGGGGGAGAAAACTGGTGATCGAAATTTCATTAGAAGAGCCCGTCGCTACGAGAAACGCCTTCGTTTTAATGATTGTCGCTCCAGTTCACGTATCATATCTGTGGCAGTATCTTCCATATTTCGCAATAATACAAAAGGAGCTATCTTTCTTTAAACTTTTTCGATGTCATCCGTTAATCCCAACTGATGCGGATCCCACACCGCACAGCAGTACTCCAGAATAGGGCGGACAAGCGTTGTTTGGACTCTGCTAGTCACTCCAACTGCCATCTAGTGGCAGCTTCAGACTGGCCAGGTCAGACTGTCCAGTATAGTCTGCTCCCTGTCGGAAGAATTTGCAACTTATGTGCGGAAGTTGACCTCCCAGGTCCTTTGTGTGCGCAGGTAGGATTAGCCGTTGTAACGGCCGAGCAGGTAGCTGCGAGACCCCGTAGCGGGCGGGCGTGTATGTCTTCCAGCTAAACTGAAACGAAGTAAACATTCGTTTCCTGTGAAGGGCATAAACAATGCCTTTGCTGCCTCAGTGTCTTACACTTGTGATGTTGAACTGTCGTCTAGGGTCAACGACTTTCGTGTCAGAACCACTTGTGCTGTCGTAGATCATGTCACCAGTGACCTACCAGCGAGCAAGATAGACACAAGGTCCTGGAGTGTCCCATGTAATCTTCCGCTCGCTGATCCAGAATTCAACAAACCTGCCACAGTAGATTTAATTCTTGGTGCTGAGGTTTTCTTTGACGTTGTTTGTAAGGAAAGGCTGGTGAAACCAGGTCATCCCTCACTGGTCGAAACAAAATTTGGCTGGATTTTGTCTGGTAGGATGCCTTCAGTTTCATGCAACATGCCTCGTTCTACAGTGACCTCGTGCTTTGTTAGAGGTGACAATTTAGATGCCAAACTGCAAAGATTTTGGGAGTTAGAGGAACTGTCTACGAAAACGATTAGTAAGCAGGATAAAATATGTGAGGCTCACTTTCAGCGCTACACGGCACGAGATGAAGAAGGGAGATTTGTGGTTCGACTACCAGTGAAACCTGACTGTGAATCATTAGGCGAATCACAACAACAAGCATCTCGGAGATTGGCGCATCTTGAGAGGAGGTTTAAAAGGCAACCGAATCTGCAGAAGGAATACGCTGCATTCATGCATGAATATGGTCATGAGATCGCTTTGCTGATGGACAGTTCCCCTATTCCACATAATAGCAAATTAAGGGATTTGCACCCGTTTGTTGATGCCGAAGGTATTTTACGAGTGGGAGGGAGATTAATGAATGCTAGTGTACCATATGATGAGCGCCATCCTATTATTGTACCACCTATGCATCATTTGACAAAACTCTCATAATACGTGAACATGAAAATCTGTTGCATGCTGGGTCACAAATTTTGTTGGCTATGTTGCGTAGGAGGTTTTGGATCCCCAATGGGCGTAACACAGTCAAGGGAGTTATCACAAAATGTTTAAAATGCTTTAGGCTTAAGTCCAAGACAGCAGTTCAACTCATGGGTCAGCTACCTGCAGCTAGAGTAAACCAGTCTCATCCATTCCAGCACTGTGGAGTAGATTATGCAGGCCCTATTGCTGTAAAGCATGGTGGAAGGCGGAGTAAAGTTACCACCAAGGTTTATATTGCTTTATTCATTTGCATGGCAACCAAGGCCATCCACTTAGAATTAGTTAGTGACTTGGTAACAAGTTCATTTTTGGCCGCCCTCAGGAGATTCATTGCAAGAAGAGGGAAACCTTCTCACATGTACAGTGACAATGGTACCACATTTGTAGGTGCAGACAATGAGCTTAAACGTTTTCTCTCCAACGATGTGACTGTTGAAGGTGTGGTGAATTATTCGACCTCAGAGGGAATCAGTTGGAGGTTCACTCCACCTCGTGCCCCTCACTTTGGTGGACTCTGGGAGGCAGGAAATCAAATGCATGAAGTCGCCTCTCAAACGCGTCATCGGCAATGCAGTGTTGACATTTGAAGAACTGACTACTGTGTTAATTCAGATAGAAGCATGCTTGAATTCAAGGCCATTGTGTCTTCTCTCTGATGACCTAGATTCTCCTGCTGCTCTCACTCCTGGTCATTTCCTAATCGGACAGCCCCTTTGTGCTCATCCTGAACCCTCTGTCCTTGAGGTTCCCGCCAACAGGTTGCACATATGGCAACTTGTGCAGCAGTTGCATCAGTCCTTTTGGAAGAGGTGGTCCACAGAATATATACATGATCTGCAGCAACGCAAAAAATGGACATCGGAAGGAGCATGGCAACCCCAGATCGGCGATCATGTGCTGGTCAAGGAGGATAATTTGCCTCCCTTGGTGTGGAGGCTGGGTGTCATTGACCAGCTGTTTCCCAGTCCTGATAAGTGTGTGCGTGTGGTAATGGTAAAAACTGCTGATGGACATATTAAGAGGCCTATAGCAAAATTGTGTCCCCTACCTAACCAGTGAATCAGTTAAGTGTTCCCTCAGATCTATGTAGTGATATATGATACAGAGCCACTGCCAAATTGTCAGTTACTGGAATAACCTCATAACTCATAAAATCGGCTTGGGAGGCTGTGGATGTTTCTTGTGGACTAACTGCTGTTAGTATTGATTTCATGTTTTTATGCAGTATAATATTAATACTCTATTGTTTTGTGTCCTGCATGTTAGTACCCATCGTGTTTCACATGCAGCATGACAGTGGTGTTTGGTGATGTGGGCATCCCAAATGTTAGTGTATTCATGTTTTATGTGCATTGATATTGTGTCTAGTTATATTTTTATTGTTTACTTGTTTTGGTGTTGATGTTTGTTAAAATGTTGGTTATTTGTAAAAAATGTTAGTGTATTCATGTTTTATGTGCATTGATCTTGTACCTAGCTATATTTTTTATTGTTTACTTGTTTTGGTTTTGTTGTTTGTTAAAATTTTGGTATTTGTAAAATGAGAAAACTCATTTTAGAGTGGGAGTATGTTTGGACTCTGCTACTCACTCCAACTGCCATCTAGTGGCAGCTTCAGACTGGCCAGGACAGACTGTCCAGTATAGTCTGCTCCCTGTCGGAAGAATTTGCAACCTATGTGCGGAAGTGGACCTCCCAGGTCCTTTGTGTGCGCAGGTAGGATTAGCCGTTGTAACGGCCGAGCAGGTAGCTGCGAGACCCCGTAGCGGACGGGCGTGTATGTCTTCCAGCTAAGCCAGGAGCCGCAGTTGGCGCGCTGCCTGTGCAAGTTGTAACGTTTAATGTAATAAACAATTATAACAGACAACTTGTTCCGTCTAGTTATTGTGAGTGGAAACAAGGGGAGGACAGTAAGTTCTCTCGCACTATACATTCACATTCCAATGTGCCACCGCGGGAAGAAGAGCCCGCGCGCACAAGCGTGGTGTATGTAGTCTCCTTAATAGACCTGTTGCACCTTCTACGGGTTCTGGCAGAGTGTCTGCTCAGAGAGTACGAAAGGATGGAGAACGAAATCGGCCGTACCCACTCAAAACAACCATCCCAGAATTTTCCGTAAGCGATTTAGGGAAATCACGGGAAACCTATATCATGATAGCTGGAGGCGGGTTTGAACCGTCGTCCATGAGGATTAATTCCCATGTGCTGTAAGCACTTTAAACCTACCAATGTTTCCATTATTAAAAACAATAACAGCATCACTGAGCCCCACTTTAGTGTCTTCATTCCAAAAAAAATATTTTTTGTAAGCGAGTCCTTATAAGATTACTGAACGACTCATTGTGATTTTGAGTCTGACCATGCAGACACTTATTCAGTAATTCAGAATTTGCCAGGTCTCTGTATATATATTTTATGATATCCATGACCGTTGCTGGGATGGAATGTTTATGGCTGTATGAACTGTTTGAGTACTGAACACTGCGGTAACTGCACCATGAATCACGTCCAGGAGGGCAAAGGTGGTGTACTGGTTTTTCATCAGCTGACTGTACGTGGAAAAACGTAGCCCATACTTCCTGCTTCATTTTCAACAAATTCTCAGTATTATTTCTAATGGCCATCCAATAATACTGTTGTAGTGAAAGCGTACAGTACTGCCCGACATTGAAAATAGGTACAACATTCTTCGTTATTCTTGTCAGAACAACATATTTTTTGTAATAATAACTCAATTTCACTTAATACACCGAAGCCGAATACCAGTGTAGGAAATAATCACAATTTATTTATTTAACTGATCACATGTGCACTCCCACAAAATAAATCCCTACATCCAATTTGGTGAGATCTGCGACATGAATGAATGTATGGTCGTCTGCTAACCGCAGATAGTGAATGTGCAATATATGATCATCTTTGAGACGGTTCTTTGGTCACCTTTGGTGGAACCAAAGAGATGAAGTTTACCTGAGCTTTGAGCGCCTGAAATGTGACTGGCCAATACGGTGGCATGGTGCACCCCCGCATTGAGGGAGGTGCGAGATGACCTGAAGATGGTTCAGCACTTTGGCGCTGAATGTTGTGTTGGTAAGATCTGTCTTAGGTGTGCTCCATAAAGACAAAAGTGTGGAGAAAATGGTATGCATGTGAAATACTTAAGAGTAGGTTGGAATAATTAATTCTCTATTTCAGGAACATTTTGGGGGAGAGAATTAAATGACAGGCACGTAATATTAAGGGGATCATAGTAATCTTCGGAAGTGACCAATGGTCACAGTGAAACGACGTGTAGCAATAAGTTGAAATAAAATGGTTCAAATGGCTCTGAGCACTATGGGACTTAACATCTGAGGTCATCAGTCCCCTAGAACTTAGAACTACTTAAACCTAACTAACCTAAGGACATCACACACATCCATGCCCGAGGCAGGATTCGAACCTGCGACCGTAGCAGTCGCGCGGTTCCGGACTGAAGCGCCTAGAACCGCTCGGCCACCGTGGCCGGCAATAAGTTGAAATACTTGCGAGTGCTAGTACGAAGTTGAAATACTAACCGAATGCTAAAGTTAAGCTGAATTACTGGCGTGTGTAATATAAGTTGAAAATAGTTAAGAAATGGCGTGTGAAGGACTTGAAATTAGAGACGAGTACTTCCACGTGGTGAGTACTGTGTGAGTCTCAATCTGTGTATGAGACAAAGGATAAAGAGAAGTACTCGTCCATGGTATCGGTTGAGGACTCGCGTGTGTGACGAATATGTTCTTAGCATTACCTTGCGTGTCATGTTTCCGTGTGAGGCTGGATTCAAACTCTAATACTCTGAGAAAGAAGCAAGGTGGGTCAGCCGTCTATCCAGCAACGCCACTTGGCTTGCATTGCACAGGAAGACGTGCACATATCCTCTAGAGTTCGTAGTAGGAAAGAAAAGTTACGAAGTGGGGCAGTGTCGTGTGAAACTGGGATGAATACTAATTGAAGTGGGAAAGCTGAAAGTGAAGTGATTCTAACGTTGTGGCTATTCTTTGTGATGTATGTTGCCACTGTGATGTATTTCATGTAATTCAAGTATGTGTGGTTTGCATGGGAGAGTAGCAAGATAGGTTCAGAGGCGGTGGATTATGAATGCTCCTTTTTGTACCGCTTGGTCTGCAGGAAATTTTCGTGATGATGGGCGTGAGAGTCGAAGTGTGAGATATAGCAAAAGATCCACCATCCTATCCAGAAATTGCACTGTAGCGTTAGATCATTACGAGTCCATAAGATAGTTAATCACCAATGTAAAGCCATGCCCACTGGGCGGAGTTTCTCATGTGTAATTGTAGTACAAAATGTAATGGTGTGTTTAGGTTATCTGTGAATCATAAGAGAATTTATCTGAATAAAAAAGATAGTGAAAAGAAAAAGATTGGTGGCCTTGTTCTTCGAATAGTGTGTAGTCATTATATCCAGAATTTATAACGTGTGCGCCGTTCATATTCAGTGCGATGGCCACTCGTTGATCAAAGCCGTTGGGTAAGAAGGAAAATGTGGTATTGCCAGTGCGTAGTGAACAATCAGAGTTGTGTAAATTACTAATAGTCAGAAGTGCGTTATCGGTTTCCGTTGCGTTATATTCAAACAGGAGAATAATTTGTAGCTTAATTGTGAGTACTAGAGCTCATAATCAGTCATGCATGTTGCTCGATAAATTAGAATAAAACCACTCGCTTGGCAGACCACTCACCTGGCAGCCCTGACTGCTTGATGCCACAGTATGAGCAAGGCATGTGGGTGCCTCTCAGTAGTTCATCAATCATTTTGTCTGTCAGCACCTCTTATGGTTTTACCATCAGAAAGTTTCTTGTCTCTCAGACTATGTTTCAACTTCGTCAACCTGGTGCCCATCCTCTTATGGACATGACCTTTGCAATCCACAGCCTTCTATATAAAAAATTACCGATTCCATTACATCTTGAAGTAACGCAAGTAAAAAATTTAAGTTTCAATCGGTGTAGGTTATATTTAAAAAATAAAAATAAAGTACTTCCCATGTGAGTTTGTAAGTGATTATATATATATATATTATTATTCGGAAAATCGCAAATTTTATAATGATATAAAAATCCGAAAATGTGAAAATTTTTTGTAATCTAACTCCCTTTAATATTACCGTCATGTTCTGTAAAGCACCAAAGAAAATTCTGCTAGTACTTTAGTTTACTCACTTGAATAACGTGATAACTTTGGCCCATTAATAGCGTATTTTATTTACGGAATAGGTCCTATTGTTTCCTTTGACTTAGCTCATGTAATCAACCGCAACACGTGTTAGTGAATATGTGTGTTTCGATGCTAAGGAAAAAATGTTCCATGTGTTGAATAATACCCTCGAAGACCTCCATGAACTAATACCAAGTGTGAACCAAAGGGCTATGACTTTCCGCCGGGACATATTTCGGGAACATCGCGGTGTATTACTGAAATAAATGAAAGCGTGTTCTGCAAATGCGTTTTCTGGACATCACAGATGCAGACTGTGTACAATACTCTGAACGAGAAGCTATGTCCGCGCCGGGTTTCTGCAGCAGTGAATACGGGCGCTGTGTTACAAGAAGGCAGAAGAAATCTCTGTCGCAGAGGGACAGTGTTTGCTGTTACTTGAAGATTAATTTGAAACATTGTATCTTTTCAAATATTTACGACAGACAGTCCGCTACTCAGAGCTTTATTCTAGCCACACTTATATGTAATGAGGAATTTCATTGTGACTGAAAGATAACGACAGCCGCGCAGGATTCACATTTACAATTTGTTATGACGAACCAATTTGTGGTCTGACTTTGATCTTCCGAGGCATCGTCACAAGGCGTGGACAGCATTTAACACTGAGCTCCAACATAGGGAGATATCTGGAACGTGATGACCCTGTCCGTATAAACCAGTATAGCTGCGAAACGGTCGATCCACATGAATCCATTCATGCTCGCGCTCTTCTGGCGTCACAACCTGAGAGTTGCGCATCCAGGCAGTCGGGAACGTGCAGGACTTCTTGCTTCCGGGAAGTTCCTGATTCGGGATCAAACCTACGTTTATTCTTAAAAATAGTAGTCAGCGGCATACGCTCGTACTTCTCTTGTTTTGGATGTTGGTATTCCGGTTGTTATGATTTTACTTAGGAATTTTTTGTGTAGTTTACTGTTGCTATTTGATTTTACTTATTGTCATTTTGTTATTAGTAGATAATGATTGGAGCTGTGGACGCTAGAAAATGGAGTGCCAAGTGAGAAATCGGAACATTTCTGACATATTCTTCTCTTTGAGTCCATTAGACGGGTTACAGCAGCAGACGCAGGCAGAAACATTTGCGCCGTGTATTGGGATAATGACACTGGACAGAGCACGGCAAGAACCTGGTTTTGTAGGAGTATCGTTTCGATATTAGTGAATCTCCATGTTCAGGATGACCTTCGTGATTTGATGTAGATATTTTAAACGCATTCATCCACAACGATCCTCGTCAGTATAGTTGAGATATGGCACATGTGACGAACTGCAACTATTCCACCGTCGTGTGACGTTTGTGTACGATGGTCACGGTTCAGAAATCTGGGGTGTGGGTACCACATACTCTAAGCCAGAATTACAAAAATCAGCTGGGAGCCACATGTGCGTATCTGCTTGCTCGTCATCAACTGGCTCATGAACAACACCGACCATTCCAAACCTGTATCATTATCGGCCACGCGAAATGGCATCTTTATGCTAACTTAATAAAATGGAAGAAATGGCTGAGCCCAAACAAAGCAGAAACTCCCCCCACAAAGAGGTGTACGCATCCAGGAAATGTAATGTTACGTATCTGCGGGAATAGCGACGGTGTGGTTATACTACAAATTACATCCCCGAAGAGTAACCGTCACTACTGACATTTATTGTCAACAGCTGAAACGTCTTCCAGGCGGAGTCCAAGAACAACAACCAGAAAGACGGCGTCAATTGATGCTACTTTATGATAGTCCACGCCGGCATCACGATACACAAGCCCACAACGCGTGTGTGGTGTACTTCCTTTCAGCCCCATCGACGGGACGAGGTTCTCCTCACTCGGCTTCGAATAGGCCACAGCCCTATGACGCACGGCTTCCTACTCCGGCGAGAGGACCCTCCAATGTGTGAGCTTGTGGCGTCCAGGTCACTGTGCGCCACGTTTTACTGGATTGTGTTTTATTTTCTGACCAGCGGGTGGCGGCTGACTTGCCAGCGGACCTGCCATCTCTTTTAGGCAACACTCGGACGAATGTGGTTAAAGTTTTAAAGTTCTGTGCCCTGTCAAATGTTTTTACAAAGATTTTAGGGAGAGGATTTTAATTTGCTCACTGTGTGAGAAGCTCGCCCATATTTTATGTAAGTGGCCAGCCAATAACAATTTCCTGTGACATTCTTGTTGCTATGTTTCCCCTTTCCTTAGGTTTTACTTTCTTATGTAGCATTTTCCTTCTTTTCCTGCTTTCTTTGAGTGTGTGCTTTAGTTTTCTTAGGTCTGTCCACATTCGTTCCTTTTAATGTGTGTCAGGGCGCTGATGACCTCGATGTTGAGCGCCCATAATCCCCAACACACCACCACCACCACCACCATCACATCACGATACACTGAAAACGGGGAAAAAAAACGAAAAAAAAATATACGGGAGTGTATTGGGAAGTAATTCCGCACCGAACTTATTAACCTGATCTTGCGCCCTCTGAAATTCACCTTCTCCTACCACTGTCAAAGAAACTATCACGGAACTTCCCTTTCGGACGAAAATGTGCTCCGAACATGATTCGACGGGTTCTTTGCCTCGAAATCACGTGATTTCTACAGTCTCCCCAGAGTCTCTTGTGCAAACTTATCGAAGAACCCTATGAACTTATTCACCAAATCAAAGCTACGACGAAGGGTATGAACAAAATGTATGGGTGGATAAAGGGTTCCTTGACAAACAAGATCTCACACGTCAGCTTGGATGGACAGTAATCGACAGAGTTGGACGTAACTTCTACCGTCTCAGAGGAAAGTGTACTGGCATCCTTCCTATAGTATATTAGTGACGTGGCAGATGTTAATGGTATCCTTAGACCTTGTGCAGATGATGCCGTTACTTATAACGAAATACCATACTGAAAAAAACTTTACAATTACTAAATCCGGTCTTTATCATATTCCAATGTGCTGAAAACACTGAAAACTTGCTTCGATTCTACAAAAATGTAGAACTGTGCACTTCACAAAAAGGAAAAAAAAAGTATCCTGTGTATACATTTTCCCTGAGCCGCAAATAAAATCTGTGTATCCACGCAAATATTATAACAATTTGCATGAATGATTGCGTATGCTCAGTCGTAGGTAAGGGTGGTGAGAGACTTCGATTCATTTGGAGGAAGTGGAAAAAATACAGTCGCTCTACAAAGGAAACAGCTTACAAACTGCATGTGAGTCTTTTCTTAGAAATTTGCTTAAGCGTGTGGGACTAGTATCAAACGGGAGCATCAGGGGCACAGAAAGTGTGGTGAGAAAGGCGCAGATTTGCCTGACTCACGCGAGAGGACGGGAGACTCCAATTATCCGCGGAAGCCTACTTACAAAGTTTCAAGAACCAGTATTAAGTGAAGAATTTGGGGACGTATTTCACACTCCCTCACTATAGCCCCAACCGAAGAGAAGGTTAGAGTAATTACAGTGCACAGGCAGGCAATTAACAGCTCCTCATTGAATAAGAAGAACCGCTGCGGCTGCTAAAAACCTTTATTCACGAATACGACCGGTTTCACGCACTATGTTTGCAGCATCAGTTGTTTATAGGTATACAAATGAAGAAAAAACTACGTATTACAGTTTAGAAACAGCAGGAAATGGAAAGTATGAGCGATTTCTTTTGTATCTACCTATTAGTAAGTTCGTAGAAGCGATGTATTTAAAAGCCGAAAGAAGAACATTCCCCAATATTACCATCATGACATTTAAATTTTATAACCTGAAAATGTGCGAAAGTCCATTAAAAGAAAAAAATGGGGGTAAAGCGATCCCATAACCCAGAAAAATAGTCGGTAAAACTCGAAAAGCGGGACGTAGTGGATATGAAATTAATAATTTGGAAATATATTCTACAAAAGAACCGCGTTGAAACGTTGACGGAGTAGAAACTGCCAGGATAACGTACATTCTACCTCCATTGCAGACAGCATCGTGAGAAAGTGTTGCTCTTGGTGATACGAAACTAACCATAAACTGTGGTGTGGCCTACGCGAAAAGCCGTGAATGCACAGTGCTGAGTGCTGCACACAAGGTGTAACTAGGTACGTCGACTGAAATGTCTGGGGCTGGCTGTGCATTTTTAAAAACACAGTATGTTAACCAGAAACAACAGATTATAACTTTTGTGTCACTTATATCCACATTATTTCTACAATTAATTTCGAAACGTTTTCAGAAACTACTGAAGTTCCATAAGATATTAATATCCATTGTCATACCCTTAAAATTAATAAATATTTACAAAGATACAAAACTTTTGCAAACGTTGTAAAAATAGAGCAATATCATTTATTTAAGCAATCAACATTAGCTAAGTCATTTCTGTGATGTAAACGAGTCAGCAAGTTAAGAGTATTTTCAGGGGTTATTTTGGGGTGTGAGAAATCTAAGGTTTTTCACTTTCCCGGTGAAGTATGTGGAAATTAGTGGCAATATCGGGTGCTGTGTGTCCTGTCTCCGGCAAGCGAGCGCTCAAAGCAGACTTTTCACTGGCAATAGCATCATATTCGCTAAATCTTACTTTAAAGCTCCTTCCTGTTTGGTCAATATACTTTCAAGGACACCTGTCACTAGATATACTGTACACAGTCGTGGTTTAAAATTTCTATATTTCTTTTCTACCAGATTTTAATTTTTAGGTCATTAGTTTTCTGGATAAAATAAACTGGTGTTATATTTTGTGCAGTCTTTTCTACGACATATTCCCGCACTAAGGCGTTCTTTGGTAAGTCTTATCTTTACCGACGTTATTGCGTAGTGGGATCAAAATAGTATAACCATCATATAATATCCGTGTTTCATTGTTGGGGGATTCGTTTTCACATTGTTGCTGTTGACATTATGGACGACATCAGCATTATTGCCACTCAATTGGCTATGTACTTTATCATGCGAATCCCAGTCTCTAAAGCTATGCTCCACACGCTCCTGACGCTACCGTAACTGAAAGATACCCTCATATACCGTAGAATGCCAAGTATCGTCTGCCATACACTTCGCTATGGTTATCAGAGTATGTATTTAACTGTGGGTGTATTGCAGTTAATTGCGTATTCATGTATGGTACCACATGGTTAATGTCAATACGCAAACACTAGCCAAATGTGCCAATGTGCCCTAAACAGCGTTTTCAAATCCTTAATAGCATTGCTTTCGACAAGTAGCGAACTGCTCTTTGGCAAAATTTGCCAAGTACGTTCTGGAACCAGTACCGATATGAAACATAGGTTTTTTGATAGTGTCTCTGAGCAAGGGAAGTGTGTTACTTCTGATGGTTTCCACAAGCTCCTAGGCAATCAGATAGCTGACTAATAGCTAGGCCATAATTGGGTATACGTTTGAAACACACATGGACCTGGAGTCGCGGAGCTTGTGTCCCACGGTTACTTGTCATTAATTACACACGGTTAACTAGTGATGATTTGCGAAGACCAGCGCGCGAGGTGTCACAGGAGTTCAGAGTCACACTTTCGTTACCTTCAAGCTCAGTACGATACAGTGCTCTGCTCATTAATTCCGAACCATTCAATTTCGTCATTATCTCCCACAATTTGGGTGATTCTGAATTGTGATGAAATTTATGTCCATAGATCTGAATCTGAGTGATAACTGAAATTCGCAATTTACTTTCCACACGTATCTCTGAAGCCAAGTGGTACATGCCATTGCATACTTAAGTTTACAGGCTGTACGATTTTTTTCTAAGTCACTAACTGTCATTTCTTACTCTTTTTAAACGTCAGAATGGTTTTTTGTGTCAAGCATTTATTTATAACAGGAGACAGATTCAATAAATCAGGTCTTAGAGATACTGCTGGTATCGGCAGTCCAGTTAGCTGCTCCACTTGAAAACGTTAATACAATAACAGACGCTCGACTAGTTATTAAATTATTTCTCAAATGATGGCTAGTGTTTGTCTTTGAAGAGATGAGGGCATGTGAACAAAGAGCAGTCCAGCCCTACAAATTTTAAAAATTAATATTAGGCAGTCGAAGACCTCTTACTGTCGTCAAAGAATTCATGTGATACCTGTCAGCTACATAGCTCCGTGTGCCAAGCGTAGGCGTCCGGGAGGGGGAAGGGAGAGGGGGGAGCAAGACAAGGCACATGTCTGCTTCCCTCACTGAAATGTGCGGCTCAGAGTATTCATTCATTCATTCATTCATTGAGTGGATAATCATCTCTGGGGTATGACGTACACAAAGGTGACACACGTCATGGGGTAGTCCTAACATAATGTCGGATTTATTTTGCCCGGCGTCGTGTAGCAACTCCGTATGCCATGGACTCGGCGAATCGTTGGAAATTCCCTACAGAATAGTGAACAATGCTGCCTCTAAAGCCGTCAATGATTGCGAAAGTTTTCCCGGTGCACGATTTTGTGCACGAACTGACATCTCTATTATGTCCCACTAATGGTCCATGGGATTCAAGTTGGGCGATGTGGATGTCCAAGTCATACGCTCGAACTGTCCACAATCTTCGTCAAACAAATCGTGAGCAGCTGTGGCCAGGTGACATGACGCATTCTCATCCATAAAAATTACATTGTTGTATCAGAACACGAGGTCCATAAAAGGCTGCAAATGGTCTCCAAGTAGTCGAACGTGACCATTTTCAGTCAGTCGTCGGTTCAGTTGCACCAGTGGACCAAGTCCATTCCATGTAAACACAGCCGACACAATTATGGAGCCACCAGTAGCTAGCACAGTGCCTCGTTGAGAGAATGGGTCCATAGGTTCGTGGGGTCTGCGTCACACACTAACCATTCCTACAGCTCTTACCTACTGAAATCGGGACTCATCTGAGCAGGCCACAGTTTTCAAGTCTTCTAAGAGTCCAACTGATATGTTTACAAGCCCAGGAGAGGCACTGCAGACGGTGTGGCCGCTGTGACCGAGCGGTTCTAGGCGCTTCAGTCCGGAACTGCACTGCTGCTACGGTCGCAGGTTCGAATTCTGCCGTGGGCATGGATATGTGTGATGTCCTTAGGTTAGTTAGGTTTAAGTAGCTCCAAGTCTATGGGACTGATGACCTCAGATGTTAAGTCCCATAGTGCTCAGAGCCATTTGAACCATTTGTTAGCAAAGACAGTCGCGTCAGTCAGTTGCTTCCATAGCCTACTAACACCAAATTTCGTTGCACAGTCCTAACGGATATATTCGTCACCCGTCCCACATTGATTTCCGGGGTTGTTTCACGCAGTATTGCTTCTCTGTTAGCAATGACAATTTTACGCAAACGTGGCTGCTCTCGGTCGTAAAGTGAAGGCTGTCGGCCATTGCGTTGTTCGTGGTAAGAGGTAACGCCTAAAATTTATTATACTCGGCACGCTCTTGACACTGTGGATCTCGGAATATTTAATTCCATAACGATCTACGAAGTGGAATGTCGCATGCGTCTAGCTCCAACTACCACTCTGTACTTAAAGCCAGTTAATTACGTAATCACGTCGGAAACCTTATCATGTCAATCACCTCAGTGCAAAGGACAGCTCCTCCAATGCACTGCACTTTTACATTTTGTGTACGTGTTACTACCGTAAGGTGACCATCAGTCCCGTGGTTTTTTTTTTGGGACAGTCCCGATTTTTGTGTGTCCGTCCGGAATTTTTTCAAAGGTAATTCGTGATTCGTGACACCTGTTTGTCCCGAAATTAACAACCATGACCCTATTTGTCCCGAATTAGACATTTATTTCACCTGTATCGGTATGTTTTATTATTAGTTTTAGTTATGGTGGGAAATTGTTTGACAAGAGGGTACGAAAAATTGTCGAAACCGTTACCAAAGTGTTTCTACTGTGCCAACACGTGTTGGCCGCAGTTCGAACAGCTAATGGGCAGTCTAGACACCACGGCAGCTGGGAAAAAGTCGAACTCGAACGCATTCGCGCGGTCGAAACGGTTCTAACTGTAACTCGAACAGAAGAAGGAAGAAATATGCATATTTTCTGATAGCCACGGAAGAGGCAGAGGTGGTTTTAAGGCAAACATGCAGACGAAATACAAAGTAACTCGAACAGACGAACAGTAATATACGCTCTCGTTGACTTTGGCGTCGCCAACGCAGTGCATGCTCGTCTCTAGAATATTACCATTTGTCATCTGTGTGCGCCATATTATATCAGATTGAATTTTGATAAAGACAATTCACGGCACTGATAAATACAGTTGCCCTGATCGCACTCATTCATCTTAGAAGGTACTAATAAAATGTAAATGCGCTCTTCTTTGTAACAAATTTGATATTTTGTATTTATTACATTTAATTGAAATCTTCTTCTCGTGTAATAATTAAATAAATTAATATAGCCGATTTTGCAAAATTTTTAATGTGTCCCGGATTTGGGACTAGGAAATATGTTGATGTCCAGAATTTAAGTCTAGAAAATACGGTCACCTTATACTACCGCCATCTCTATATGTGCATATCACTATCCCATGACTTTGTCACCTCAGTGTATTTAGTGTCATCTATAAAATTAAGGTTTTAACGCACGAACATTTCGAAACTGACAGTGTATTTGTATTATACAGATTTGCCTCACCTCGGGGAAAGTATCTGTGGACACCCACGCATGTGTGTAATAAAAGTGCTGTGCCGTTTGCTATATCTGCATTTTCTTTTCATTCCTCCATTTCTGAGATTCACGACGGCACACATGTCCTCGGGAACGTTCTCTGTGTGCCCAGCTCAACCAACTGTGAAGACCTCAGCAGCCAGCAGAGGTGGAATTTAAAGCCCAGGACGTCTTCAAACAGACGCGGGGTCAAAATGAGACAGCTCGTCTAGCAGAGAGGGGAGCAGAGGGGAAGGGTGAGGCAGAAGGTGGGGGTGGGGGGTCTTGCTGGAGAGGCTCGCTCTCTTCGTGGTGGCGCCTTAAATTATTGTTCGCTCCACCCCGTGTGAAGGAAACGAAAGAGCGCTGCGAAAGTAAAGGTTTTGGGACGGGCGGTGGAGAAAGGGCGTAAGGCGTGTGGCGAGAAGAGTGGGGGATGATTTGACACGGGCAGAGCGGTGTGTGACCGACTCAGAGACGGCGGAAGCGCCTGGGGCCGTCTGCAGTAATGGCCTGCTGGCCGGGGCTGTGGAGCAAAGCGCGGGTGCGGGATGGCTGCCTCCGGCTCGACGCCGATATTGGCAGCACTGCAGGCGCCGGGGAATCCCGGAACAACTGCAGCGCCGCGCTGCGCCACGCGCCTCCGATTGTTCTCTCGCCTCCTATCCGCGGGGAATTCTCCGCCTCGCGGACAATGGCGGTGCCGCCAAAGTCAAATGGGGCTGCTGGCCATCTCGCAAGCCTAGCGAATAGGATTACTGCGTGTTCTGGAGAGGTCGACGGCGCTCACGGGGACAAATGTCACGGCGTGTGTCGCTCAGGACTCCATACAAGTTGTTCACACGTGAGTCATCAGATTTCAGGAGGCTATATATTTATGAGAGTTTTACCCCTAAACGCAGCTATTATCTAGTATTCCCTCCACTCCCGTCCATCCACTACTGTCAACTGAGCTCCTGACTAAACATTAGAATAAAAAAAAACTTTTATTTGTACAATTTTATTTTTAAAATAACGAAAGATTAATCGCATTTAGGTTTTGTACATGTTTTACTAAACCAAGAAGTAATGAGCCAACGAGACAATTAGTATTGCTTGTTTCTATGTGTAGTGTCACCACCAGACACCACACTTGCTAGGTGGTAGCCTTTAAATCGGCCGCGGTCCGTTAGTATACGTCGGACCCGCGTGTCGCCACTGTCGGTGATTGCAGACCGAGCGCCACCACACGGCAGGTCTAGAGAGACTTCCTAGCACTCGCCCAGTTGTACAGCCGACTCTGCTAGCGATGGTTCACTGACAAATTACGCTCTCATTTGCCGAGACGATAGTTAGCATAGCCTTCAGCTACGTCATTTGCTACGACCTAGCAAGGCCCCATTATCATTTGCTATTTATCTTGTGATGCATGTACCGTCAGACCGATGTTTACCAATTATGGATTAAAGGTAAGTATTCTAGAAGCTCCGTACTTTTTTTACTAGACTCAACTCTAACTGTTCCAGACCTCACGCCAGCCTGCGTGAGCTTAAACGCGTGCCTTTCGGCTATCTCATAGTGGCTTGGCTGTCTTGCCAAGTCACAACACTATGCAATGATAAAACTGTTCTCGATGCACCGTGTGTGCTAACTACAGCACTGTCTTAGGAAAGACAGCTAACTGTTCGCTACGAGGGCAGACACTTGTTACATACTGTGTTTCTTCTGCAACACGCTTCTCACTAGCGATACTTGCTTCACAAAATCCTGCACCCCTATTTAAAATCAACCAAAATAAAATGTGTTCGTTATACACTCCTGGAAATGGAAAAAAGAACACATTGACACCGGTGTGTCAGACCCACCATACTTGCTCCGGACACTGCGAGAGGGCTGTACAAGCAATGATCACACGCACGGCACAGCGGACACACCAGGAACCGCGGTGTTGGCCGTCGAATGGCGCTAGCTGCGCAGCATTTGTGCACCGCCGCCGTCAGTGTCAGCCAGTTTGCCGTGGCATACGGAGCTCCATCGCAGTCTTTAACACTGGTAGCATGCCGCGACAGCGTGGACGTGAACCGTATGTGCAGTTGACGGACTTTGAGCGAGGGCGTATAGTGGGCATGCGGGAAGCCGGGTGGACGTACCACCGAATTGCTCAACACGTGGGGCGTGAGGTCTCCACAGTACATCGATGTTGTCGCCAGTGGTCGGCGGAAGGTGCACGTGCCCGTCGACCTGGGACCGGACCGCAGCGACGCACGGATGCACGCCAAGACCGTAGGATCCTACGCAGTGCCGTAGGGGACCGCACCGCCACTTCCCAGCAAATTAGGGACACTGTTGCTCCTGGGGTATCGGCGAGGACCATTCGCAACCGTCTCCATGAAGCTGGGCTACGGTCCCGCACACCGTTAGGCCGTCTTCCGCTCACGCCCCAACATCGTGCAGCCCGCCTCCAGTGGTGTCGCGACAGGCGTGAATGGAGGGACGAATGGAGACGTGTCGTCTTCAGCGATGAGAGTCGCTTCTGCCTTGGTGCCAATGATGGTCGTATGCGTGTATGGCGCCGTGCAGGTGAGCGCCACAATCAGGACTGCATACGACCGAGGCACACAGGGCCAACACCCGGCATCTCCTACACTGGTCGTACACCACTGGTGATCGTCGAGGGGACACTGAATAGTGCACGGTACATCCAAACCGTCATCGAACCCATCATTCTACCATTCCTAGACCGGCAAGGGAACTTGCTGTTCCAACAGGACAATGCACATCCGCATGTATCCCGTGCCACCCAACGTGCTCTAGAAGGTGTAAGTCAACTACCCTGGCCAGCAAGATCTCCGGATCTGTCCCCCATTGAGCATATTTGGGACTGGATGAAGCGTCGTCTCACGCGGTCTGCACGTCCAGCGGGAACGCTGGTCCAACTGAGGCGCCAGGTGGAAATGGCATGGCAAGCCGTTCCACAGGACTACATCCAGCATCTCTACGATCGTCTCCATGGGAGAATAGCAGCCTGCATTGCTGCGAAAGGTGGATATACACTGTACTAGTGCCAACATTGTGCATGCTCTGTTGCCTGTGTCTATGTGCCTGTGGTTCTGTCAGTGTGATCATGTGATGTATCTCACCCCAGGAATGTGTCAATAAAGTTTCCCCTTCCTGGGACAATGAATTCACGGTGTTCTTATTTCAATTTCTAGGAGTGTACTTACTCTACGTAAATCGCTTGATTGCCGGACTTCTACTTATGAACTGGCGGAAACTTTATCACTTTAGGCTGCCAATGTTTTGTTTCTTGCCACTTCTAATATAATAGTAATAATAGGAATGATAATACTTTGTAGGCCTAAGCAGCGTGGTAGACATTACATTGTCATTATTGTGTCGCATTCGTTTTGTTCGTTTATTGTTGTGAAGTTAATAACGGAGCAGTTTGTGGTTTATTGCGGGAACTACCTACTGCTTGGGGATGGCACTACTTTTCACACACACACACACAATATATATATGTATATATTACACACTCATGTTACAAAGTACAAAGTGTCTGCGTAGTGGGGTGCACTATGTGAGGAAGATGTTCATTCATTCGTTTCAGGCCAAGCGGTTCTAGGCGCTACAGTCTGGAACCGCGCGACCGCTACGGTCGCAAGTTCGAATCCTGCCTCGGGCATGGATGTGTGTGATGTCCATAGTTAGGTAGGTTTAAGTAGTTCTAAGTTCTAGAGGACTTACGACCTCAGAAAAAATGGTTCAAATGGCTCTGAGTACTATGGGACTTAACATCTGTGGTCATCAGTCCCCTAGAACTTCGAACTACTTAAACCTAACTAACCTAAGGACATCACACACACCCATGCCCGAGGCAGGATTCGAACCTGCGACCGTGGAGGTCGCGCGGTTCCGGACTGAGTGCCTAGAACCGCGAGACCACCGCGGCCGGCGCGACCTCAGATGCTAAGTCCCATAGTGCTCAGAGCCATTCGAACCATTCGTTTCACAAGCTGTAACCTTCGACGCAATGTATGTGTCACGCGTTAATGCTACGATATGGAAAAGTGTATGATTGATGGTAACTATCAAAACGATATTACACTATTACAGAACTGTGACAATGGCAGTGATCAGTTTGTTACTGCCTGTCCAAGTCAAACCATTTTTCTTTGCAACAGAAGAAGTATCTAGTCGATATTTGCCATATTGTAAGTTCTACGACCCATTGAGACCCACTTATTAACACGTACACGTGACTTCTCCTTGACGTATAATCACGCAATTTGGGAAGAGGAGAGGTTTCGAAGCACAAGGGAAGTACGCAATCAGAAAATTATTAGTTTGCAACTGTACCACATGAAAAAATATACCTGCTGTCGTTTATTGTACGCCTTCATACTTGAAACTGAAACATTCTAGAAAGCCATTGAATCACTGGTACCGACATCTTTCCAGCATCAACGTCAGTAACAGATCGAGATGATCGCTTCTCAGAGTGGATGTGCTGCATATACAAGTAATGAGGTTTGTGCGGGACCCTCAGCGCATGAGACACAGTCTTACCGGGCCAGTATGTTTTTGATCATTTTTAATAAACATAATCCATGCGAGCGTTTACGTTTCCTTTTAGAGCGTCACCACTGTGGAATCAAAGTAAATATTGGCTTACACTTACGTTTACAGAGTTTTTGTTTTGAAAAGAACTCTGCCCCGGGAATTCTATGAGACAGCCACAAACCGCCTTGTGTCACAGTGGGACAAATGGGACAAGTGCCTCAACAGCCAGGGTCAACACTTCTAACATACAGTTAATGTAATTATGCTTCCGGCTCATTTCTTTTCGAAAGTCCCTTATACATAGGGGGTGTTACAAAGGCACAACCTCGGTATGTAATTAAAGTTGGCAACGATAGCAATAATTCTGTAGAGGCCAAAAACTGAGTTTAAGCGATCAGAAAAGAGTCAAAGAGTGCAATGAGTTTGCGACCATATATAGCAACACTTGTAGTTTGCATGTGGATTCACAATGTAGTACGGGCCTTTCTGTAGGTGAGGCGGGGCTGGCCGGGCAGTCCTAGGCTCCGATGCAATTTTGGGATGCTGGACACACGGCAAAACTTATACAAATTTCTATCTGACATTTTATTTCACGATAAAAATGGTTCAAATGGCTCTGAGCACTATGGGACTTAACATCTGAGGTCATCAGTCCCCTAGACTTAGTACTACTCAAACCTAACTAACCTAAGGACATCACACACATCCAAGCCCGAGGCAGGATTCGAACCTGCGACCGTAGCGGTCGCGCGGTTCCAGACTGCAGGGCCTAGAACCGCTCGGCCACCCTGGCCGGCCTATTTGACTATACTATCATTTGGAACTACTATGAAACTAATCTGACAGTAACGTTAAGAAGATAAATAGTATGTACCAACAGCCCGAAACACTTAACGGATTATCGTGTAGTCATGAGTGGTGCACCACGGGAGTGATTCGCGCTGACACTGAGTAGAACTTAGGTCTTGCCGGCAGCGTGTAACGTCGAGTATTCACACTTATTGAAATATTCCATTCTATTAGGCCGCGGATGGATGAATTTATTGTTTCAGCAGGAAACTCATCTGGCTAGGGTGTCACAGAACGGAATTCATACATATTACAAAAATGCATGTGCGTATGTGGCTATGTTCCACAACCTCCCTTAAACCACTGGACCGATTTCAACTAAACCTGGTACACATATCACTTACTACCAAGCAAGAATCACTGTGACGCTAAGAACCACCTACCTACCATAGTACGACAGACATGTAGTCACAAACAATCGAATGTGCGAAAATATACCGCACCATGTATGCTAATTAAATTTATTACTTCTGTGCTAGTAACTTTATAAGCAATAAATTTCGCAGAAAGTATCCATATACACTGCTAAATGCACCTATAAAATTGTGTCATGGAACCACGTAATTAACACTGAGGTGCGATAAAAGAATGGTGCATTGTGCACGACGTTCAAATTTATTACTTATTTGCTACTTACTCTAATTGCAACATGTTTTGCAGACAGTATCCACGGATGCTGCTGAATGTACCTATACAAATACACTCCTGGAAATTGAAATAAGAACACCGTCAATTCATTGTCCCAGGAAGGGGAAACTTTATTGACACATTCCTGGGGTCAGATACATCACATGATCACACTGACAGAACCACAGGCACATAGACACAGGCAACAGAGCATGCACAATGTCGGCACTAGTACACTGTATATCCACCTTTCGCAGCTATGCAGGCTGCTATTCTCCCATGGAGACGATCGTAGAGATGCTGGATGTAGTCCTGTGGAACGGCTTGCCATGCCATTTCCACCTGGCGCCTCAGTTGGACCAGCGTTCGTGCTGGACGTGCAGACCGCGTGAGACGACGCTTCATCCAGTCCCAAACATGCTCAATGGGGGACAGATCCGGAGATCTTGCTGGCCAGGGTAGTTGACTTACACCTTCTAGAGCACGTTGGGTGGCACGGGATACATGCGGATGTGCATTGTCCTGTTGGAACAGCAAGTTCCCTTGCCGGTCTAGGAATGGTAGAACGATGGGTTCGATGACGGTTTGGATGTACCGTGCACTATTCAGTGTCCCCTCGACGATCACCAGTGGTGTACGGCCAGTGTAGGAGATCGCTCCCCACACCATGATGCCGGGTGTTGGCCGTGTGTGCCTTGGTCGTATGCAGTCCTGATTGTGGCGCTCACCTGCACGGCGCCAAACACGCATACGACCATCATTGGCACCAAGGCAGAAGCGACTCTCATCGCTGAAGACGACACGTCACCATTCGTCCCTCCATTCACGCCTGTCGCGACACCACAGGAGGCGGGCTGCACGATGTTGGGGCGTGAGCGGAAGACGGCCTAACGGTGTGCGGGACCGTAGCCCAGCTTCATGGAGACGGTTGCGAATGGTCCTCGCCGATACCCCAGGAGCAACAGTGTCCCTAATTTGCTGGGAAGTGGCGGTGCGGTCCCCTACGGCACTGCGTAGGATCCTACGGTCTTGGCGTGCATCCGTGCGTCGCTGCGGTCCGGTCCCAGGTCGACGGGCACGTGCACCTTCCGCCGACCACTGGCGACAACATCGATGTACTGTGGAGACCTCACGCCCCACGTGTTGAGCAATTCGGCGGTACGTCCACCCGGCCTCCCGCATGCCCACTATACGCCCTCGCTCAAAGTCCGTCAACTGCACATACGGTTCACGTCCACGCTGTCGCGGCATGCTACCAGTGTTAAAGACTGCGATGGAGCTCCGTATTCCACGGCAAACTGGCTGACACTGACGGCGGCGGTGCACAAATGCTGCGCAGCTAGCGCCATTCGACGGCCAACACCGCGGTTCCTGGTGTGTCCGCTGTGCCGTGCGTGTGATCATTGCTTGTACAGCCCTCTCGCAGTGTCCGGAGCAAGTATGGTGGGTCTGACACACCGGTGTCAATGTGTTCTTTTTTCCATTTCCAGGAGTGTATATCACTGTGCAACACATAGAGCATGAGATTTGACTTAGTTAACACCGAGATGAGAAAAGAATGCCACACCGTGCATAAAGTTTTAATACATTTGTCTTTTAGTACTAAGACACACCAACATTCGAGTCAACTAAATGAAATCCCTGAAATCTGACAGCGCCTTTGACAGCTTTCAACTGAGAAGCACAAACGTCTGTAGACGAAAACAATATCCGCCTACAGAGCTATGAAGGGGTGTTGCCATCGAGGCGTTTACAAAATTGAGTTGTAGGCACACGAAGCTACTGTGCCCAGCGAGCAGAATGTGTTGCGTAAGTTCATTTTCTGTTTTCGTTTTTAATATAAAATTGCAAATTGAATACCTAGGCAATATTGGGTTTGTGAGCTTGTGTTTTCACTGTGTGTGACATTTCCGACCGTGAAAGTTTGCATTTTACGAAAAGTTAAGCACTGTCGGGCTAGCTGACTAGATTAGAGATTTTTTAACCAGTCTTTAGAAATGAAGCTCGTGCAAAAAGCTTGTTATCAATAGAGACCAATTAAATCCTAGCTTTATATCTCTCGTTCGTTATGCTAAAGAAATCGTATTTTTTCTGCATCTACATATACAGCTACATACATATTCCCTAAGCCACTACAAGCTGCATGGTAGATGGTACCCTGTTCAGCTACTAATCGTTTCCCTTTCTGCACCACTCGCAGAAAGAACGAGGGTGGAATGACAGTTGGCAATCTCTGTACGTGCCCCAATTTCTCTCCTCTTATCTCCGTGGTTCTCACGCGAAATGTACATTGGCTCCAGTATAATCTTTCTGCAGTCAGCCTCAAATGCCGGTTCTCTTCATTTCACCATTAGTGCCTCGCGGAAAGGAAGTTGCCTTTCCTCGAGAGATTCCACTTTGAGTTCGCAAAGCATGAATGACGACTGAACCTACTGCTAACAGATCTAGTAACACACCACTAAACTCCTCCCATGTCATCTTTAATCCCAAACGTTTGAGCAGTACTCAGGAATGGGTCGCACTAGTGTTCTACACCCGGTCTCCTTCATGGATATGCTAAACTTTCCTAAAATTGTTTCAATAAAACGAAGGAGACCATTCGCCTTGCTCACTACCAAACTGACGTGCTCCTTCCATTTCATATCGCTTTGGAGTGTTACACCTCGATATTTAACTAATGCAGCACACTACTAATGCTATATTCGAACGTTACGTGATTGTTTCTCCTACTCATCCGCAAGAACTTACTTTTTTCCACATTGGGAGCAAGCTGCTACTCATCACACAAACTAGACATTCTGTGTAAGTAATCCCGATCCTCATAACAATTGTTCAGCAAGGTGAGCGGTATATTTTGCCCGCGGATTTATGAGTTACTTATCGATATGAGCACGTGATTGTCGTTTTACTGTTTTAAACAAAAATCATTCGCGAATAAAATGACTATAATCCCTTTTCACATCTCGAGTATGTCAGTTACTCTAAGCTCGCTTCGTTCAAACTTCCGTTAACTTCTTGGCCGTAAATTTGACATCCTTTCTACTTTGCCGTATCAGTAATTGATCACCACCAGATAATACTGGGTAGATGGCATCATGCTGGAAAGGATTTACCATAACTTCGCTTGAATGATTCCACCGTTACAATATGTAATGCGTACATATTTTACACGAGGTCAGTGACGTACTGCAGCCCTGTCTAAATCCTTTCCATATTTTAACTGCTTCGTAGTATTGGTGGTATATTCTCCGAATTAGGGATAGTTGTTGTGCTTCTAAACATATATACTTCATCGCTTCCCACAGTTTGTTGACGGTTACAGGATCATGCGCTTTTTCTAGACCCCCAAGTATTAAGCGTACTTAGGTGTACTTCCTGATCCTCAGAATACGCTTCCTCACTTACTGGTCTATATCTAAAAACACGACATGTACAAAGTCTTCCAGCGGCCAAATCTGCGACCCTATTAGTGGAAGGAGATGGAGGGACATGATGCAGCCACAAGCAACTATTGCGGCTGTACAATAGTTTAAATAGTTAGGATCAACTATACAGTTCTCGGGAGGCTGTTAAGCAGATGTGGAACGCTGGATCCAGCAGGCAAGAGAAGGAATTAACATGTTAGATGGTGTTCTGTGAAGCCGGGCTCTCTCAGAAGAAACAAATACGATTCTGCAAACAGTAGTGGAAAATATATTAACATATGGTGCAGAAGGATGGCCCCAGGTGGGGCGGCACAGAAGCAGAGTTCAGACGTGGACATGAATGGAATAATGTGAGCAGCCAAATATCCAGGTCAGAGTGGACAAGAAGTCAGTTAGGTAGATAAAGGATATGGAACGACCAGCAAAGAAATGAGAATAGAGCTCTTCGATGGTATGGACGTGTATGGCGAATGGATCAAAGACGATGACCAGAAGCAATCTAGGAATGGTCGCTGCCAGGAAGGAGAAAGCTTGGACGGCCGAAATTAACGAGGTCAGCGGGATAAATAATAAGGACGAGGAAGACAGATGGGAAAGAGGAAGACTGCCATGATCGTGAAAGCTGGCGAATGGGAATATAGAGCAGATGTTAAAGGGTGGGAAAGCCCTTAAAAGTAAAATTAAAGTTGGAGTACGTCACTTAATAGTCTGCCTGAGACTAAGGATCCCAGTCACATGAAAACTGGAAATGCAGTTCAGCCGTCAGTGCCTGATGAAGACCTGGCACCTCGCCTTCCACTGCACTGCGACAAACACTTCGAGTCTAGACAGCGTGTCAGCACAATTTAAGGAACTTTGGAAAGTTCTTTCGATGCGTTGAGATCCAGCTGAGGTCCGCACGCGGGCTGCAAAAATGGCTCTGAGCACTATGGGACTAAACATCTGAGGTCATCAGTCCCCTAGAACTTAGTACTACGTAAACCTAACTAACCTAAGGACATCACACACATCCATGCCCGAGGCAGGATTCTAATCTGCGATCGTAGCAGTCACGCAGTTCCGGACTCAAGTGCCTAGAACCGCACGGCCGGCTACGCGGGCTGCACTTTCAGTACAAATGAGACTAGCACCATGTACAGACTGGCAAAATATGTGTGGTGAGGAAAGACAGGGGGGAAGGGGGGGGGGTGACGTACCTATTTTTAACAATGAAACTGTCGTGACTTGCAACCCTGTGGTGCTTTTTGCAACAACTATTACGATGAAAATTTTATTTACCTTTCACAAAAGTTTAAACTGCCCTACACAACTTGCACAAGAATCCTCCAGAAGATAAGTCAATCTTGTCTCGTAAATTTGCGAGCAAGTGTGGAGGTACAACTATACTGCTGTTACTGCGGGAGTCACCCAAGGCTGCTGCAAGGGAAGACGCACGGAATCTATCATTCCCCCTCCCCACCCCGCCCCCACCACCACCACTATCACAACCCTCACACACACACACACACACACACACACACACACACACACACATACATCACATAGCGGGAGATACGTCGATCTTGGGGAGTAGTCGTGCAATCCAAGAACTGGACGCCACTTACTACAGCTACATAGTAGAAGCAGCTATCCAGAAACGTTCTCGGATGGAGGTGACAATACAGTGGTCCACCACTCTGTTTTTGTTCACCTAATCACGGTTTCTCCTTGTACGACAAGTACGCTTCCGCGGACTACATGCAAAAACTTTGTTGAATACTCTCTACGTCTTGAACGAACAGATGAGGCCAAGACTTTGGTTTCCTCTTACGTCTACAACCCATGTCCTGAACTACCGGTGCCATGTGATATGTGTCGGACTGGTGGTAGCTCACAGAGATTAAAGGCCACGTAAGCAACGCATACCAAGTTTATTGCGTTATTCATAAACACGCAAAAGTGCGACAGACGGCAAGTCCCTTGGACTCACCTTCCTTTCACTTTAATTATTCAGATCCTGCTGACGTACGGAATTATAGCAGTTGTATGTGGCTGGAAAGGCACTGTGACCCACACGATGCTTTTAAAAGAGGACTGACAGTGGTTGGGTACTGAGTACACCGGTATTTAATTGTTGTTGTCGTTGTTGTGGTCTTCAGTCCTGAGACTGGTTTGATGCAGCTCTCCATGCTACTCTATCCTGTGCAAGCTTCTTCATCTCCCAGTACCTACTTCAACCTACATCCTTCTGAATCTGCTTAGTGTATTCATCTCTTGGTCTCCCTCTACGATTTTTACTCTCCACGCTGCTCTCCAATACTAAATTGGTGATCCCTTGATGCCTCAGAACATGTCCTAGCAACCGATCCCTTCTTCTGGTCAAGTTGTGCCACAAACTTCTCTTCTCCCCAATCCTATTCAATACTTCCTCATTAGTTATGTGATCTACCCATCTAATCTTCAGCATTCTTCTGTAGCACCACATTTCGAAAGCTTCTATTCTCTTCTTGTCCAAACTATTTATCGTCCATGTTTCACTTCCATACATGGCTACACTCCATACGAATACTTTCAGAAATGACTTCCTGACGCTTAAATCAATACTGGATGTTAATAAATTTCTCTTCTTCAGAAACGCTTTCCTTGCCATTCCCAGCCTACATTTGATTTCCTCTCTACTTCGACCATCATCAGTTTTTTTCTACCCAAATAGCAAACCTCCTTTACTACTTTAAGTGTCTCATTTGCTAATCTAATTCCCTCAGCATCACCCGACTTAATTAGACTACATTCCATTATCCTTGTTTTGCTTTTGTTGATGTTCATCTTACATCCTCCTTTCAAGACACTGTCCATTCCATTCAACTGCTCTTCCAAGTCCTTTGCTGTCTCTGACAGAATTACAATGTCATCGGCGAACCTCAAAGTTTTTATTTCTTCTCCATGAATTTTAATACCTACTCCGAATTTTTCTTTTGTTTCCTTTACTGCTTGCTCAATATACAGATTGAATAACATCGGGGAGAGGCCACAAGCCTGTCTCACTCCCAAACAACTACTTCCCTTTTATGCCCCTCGACTCTTAAACAGCCACCTGGTTTCTGTACAAATTGTAAATAGCCTTTCGCTCTCTGTATTTTACCCCTGACACCTTTAGAATTTGAAAGAGAGTATTCCAGACAACATTGTCAAAAGCTTTCTCTAAGTCTACAAATGCTAGAAACGTAGGTTTGCCTTTCCTTAATCTTTCTTCTAAGATAAGTCGTAAAGTCAGTATTCCCTCACGTGTTCCAGTGTTTCTACGGAATTCAAACTGATCTTCTCCGAGGTTTGCTTCTACTAGTTTTTCCATTCGTCTGTAAAGAATTCGTGTTAGTATTTTGCAGCTGTGACTTATTAAACTGATAGTTCGGTAATTTTCACATCTGTCAACACCTGCTTTCTTTGGGATTGGAATTATTATATTCTTCTTGAAGTCTGAGGGTATTTCGCCTGTTTCATACATCTTGCTCACCAGATAGTAGAGTTTTGTCAGGACTGGCTCTCCCAAGGCCGTCAGTAGTTCCAATGGAATGTTGTCTACTCCGGGGGCCTTGTTTCGACTCAGGTCTTTCAGTGCTCTGTCAAACTCTTCACGCAGTATCATATCTACCATTTCATCTTCATCTACATTCTCTTCCATTTCCATAATATTGTCCTCAAGTACATCGCCCTTGTATAGACCGTCTATATACTCCATCCACCTTTCTGCTTTCCCTTCTTTGCTTAGAACTGGATTTCTTTCTGAGCTCGTGATATTCTTACAAGTCGTTCTCTTATCTCCAAAGGTCTCTTTAATTTTCCTGTAGGCAGTATCTATCTTACCCCTAGTGAGATAGGCCTCTACATCCTTACATTTGTCCTCTAGCCATCCCTGCTTAGCCATTTTGCACTTCCTGTCGATCTCATTTTTCAGGCGTTTGTATTCCTTTTTGCCTGCTTCATTTACTGCGTTTTTGTATTTTCTCCTTTCATCAATTAAATTCAATATTTCTTCTGTTACCCAAGGATTTCTACTTGCCCTCGTCTTTTTACTTACGTCATCCTCTGCTGCCTTCGCTAATTCGTCCCTCAAAGCTACCCATTCTTCTTCTACTGTATTTCTTTCCCCCATTCCTGTCAATTGTTCCCTTATGCTCTCCCTGAAACTCTGTACAACCTCTGGTTCTTTCAGTTTATCCAGGTCCCATCTCCTTAAATTCCCACCTTTTTGCAGTTTCTTCAGTTTTAATCTACAGGTCATAACCAATTGATTGTGGTCAGAGTCCACATCTGCCCCTGGAAATGTCTTACAATTTAAAACTTGGTTCCTAAATCTCTGTCTTACCATTATATAATCTATCTGATACCTTTTAGTATCTCCAGTGTTCTTCCATGTATACAACCTTCTTTCATGATTCTTAAACGAAGTCTTAGTTATGATTATGTTATGCTCTGTGCAAAATTCTACCAGGCGGCTTCCTCTTTCATTTCTTAGCCCCAATCCATATTCACCTACTATGTTTCCTTCTCTCCCTTTTCCTACAGTCGAATTCCAGTCACCCATGACTATTAAATTTTCGTCTCCCTTCACTATCTGAATAATTTCTTTTATTTCATCATACATTTCTTCAATTTCTTCGTCATCTGCAGAGCTAGTTGGCATATAAACTTGTACTACTGTAGTAGGTGTGGGCTTCGTATCTATCTTGGCCACAATAATGCGTTCACTATGCTGTTTGTAGTAGCTTACCCGCATTCCTATTTTCCTATTCATTATTAAACCTACTCCTGCATTACCCCTATTTGATTTTGTGTTTATAACCCTGTAGTCACCTGACCAGAAGTCTTGTTCCTCCTGCCACCAAACTTCACTAATTCCCACTATATCTAACTTCAACCTATCCATTTCCCTTTTTAAATTTTCCAACCTACCTGCCCGATTAAGGGATCTGACATTCCACGCTCCGATCTCTATAACACCAGTTTTCTTTCTCGTGATAACGACATCCTCTTGAGTAGTCCCCGCCCGGAGATCCGAATGGGGGACTATTTTACCTCCGGAATATTTTACCCAAGAGGACGCCATCATCATTTAATCATACAGTAAAGCTGCATGCCCTCGGTAAAAATTACGGCTGTAGTTTCCCCTTGCTTTCAGCCGTTCGCAGTACCAGTACAGCAAGGCCGTTTTGGTTATTGTTACAAGGCTAGATCAGTCAATCATCCAGACTGTTGCCCTTGCAACTACTGAAAAGGCTGCTGCCCCTCTTCAGGAACCACACGTTTGTCTGGCCTCTCAACAGATACCCCTCCGTTGTGGTTGCACCTACGGTACGGCTATCTGTATCGCTGAGGCACGCAAGCCTCCCCACCAACGGCAAGGTCCATGGTTCATGGGGGGGGGGGGGGGGGGGGGGGGCGGTATTTAATTACAGCACGTAAAATGAGGTGACGCGACTGAGTTTGTTTGTGGTCGAACGTTTTTGTTGGACGGTTTTGGCAGCAGCGGGGAAAGGGGAATCTCGCCATCCGTAGATAGCGGAGAGGCCAATTTAACGTTTTCAGTTCAGGGAGCAAGGAAGGCACTCAGACGTAGGTATGTTCTTGCGCCTTCTCAGACTCGGTTACTCCTATTGTGGACGATGCGGCAAAGTAGCGGGCGTGGCACGAACAGCAGGGGTCTCCGAGTTGCGTGCAGAGGAGTGCTATTAGCTGGCTACAGTGCAACATTTTCCAGAGGTTTACGTCAGAGTCTTTTACTACTTCTTTAGACGACTCGCGAAGTACCTTTGCGTGATAACAGATTTCTCATCCATGACGAAGAGAATGCATTCTTCAGATTCTGCAGGTACTCATGACGATGTTCCGCTTAGAGCTTCTTGTATGTGTAAAGTTTTTGGAAAAATTTTGTCTCGGCGGCTAAAATGGCCCGGTGGGGCTGAGTGCTTGACACAGCCTACCACTGGAAGTGACATTGTATGTTTCTAGAAGCCACATCGAGTGGTTTCCTACACAAACAGAGAAAGAGATTTTTGATTAAGAATCCAATGGTGACATACTGGAGGACATGTGTTCTTCATCGGAAAAAGTGACTGGAGGAACGCTTTTGACATTGCACTATACAAGCGGCTTATAGTGAAATAGCGTGCTTACGAAATATCGACGCAGTCATGTGACTCGATTTCTGATTTCCTGACAGAGAGGTCACAGTTCGTAGTATTTGAAGGAAAGTTATCGAGTAAAACACATGTGATTTCTGGCTTTCCCTAAGGTAGTGGTACAGGCCCTTTGCTGTTCCTTATCTATATAACGATTTGGGAGACAATCTGAGCACCTGTCGTAAGTTGTTTTCAGATGACGTTGTCGTTTATCGACTAATAGAGTAGTCAAAAGACCAAAAAAAAATTGCAATACGATTTAGAAAAGATATATGAATGGTGCTAAAATTGGCAGTTGACCCTAAATAACGAAAAATGAGGGTTCACCCACATGAGTGCTAAAAGGAATTCGCTAAACTTCGGTTACACGATAAATCACTCTAATCTAAAAGCAGTAAATTCAACTAAATACCTAGGTATTACAAATACGAACAACTTAAATTCGAAGGAGCACACAGAAAATGTTGTGGAAAAGGATATCCAAAGACCTCATTATATTGGCAGGATACTTAGAAAATGTAACAGATCTACTAAGGATACTGCCTACACTACGCTTGTCCGCATTCTTTTAGAATACTGCTGCGCGGTGTGGGATCCTTACCAGATAGGACTGACGGAGAACATCGAAAGTCTTCAAAGAAGGGCAGCACGTTTTGTATCATTGAGAAATATGGGAGAGACTGTTACAGAAATGATATAGGATGTGGGCTGGACATCATTATAAGAAAGCCGTTTTTCATTGCGACGGAATCTTCTCGCGAAATTCCAATCACCAACTTTCTCCTCAGAATGCGAAAATATTTTGTTGACACCGACCTACATAGGGAGAAACGATCACCAGGACAAAATAAGGGAAATCAGTGCTCGTACGGAAAGATATAGGTGTTCATTCTTTCCGCACGCTAGACGACATTGGAATAATAGAGAATTGTGAAGGTGTTTGGATGAACATTCTGCCAGGCACTTAAATTTTATTTGCAGAGTATCCATGTAGATGTCGATGAATTAAATTTGCCAATCCTGTGGAAGGAGGCTGTACTGAGGGAAGAGAATTACGTGATTTTGGTGTAAAGAAGTGATGCCACATTTCTATTGGTAGTTTCAGGTTTTCGAAAGTACTCCACGTGGAGTGTTTCTGGATATGGTAGTGAAGACACTGAGAAAGATTTTCGGGTTTCGGCCGCGAGAGGAGTCAAACTGGATAATTCAGGGTAGAGCATTGATTCGCATTAGTTCACAGAGTCGGGTTTCATCTGGAACCTTCACTCATCCTGAGATGAGAGAAGGTGATTGGTGTCTTACATTGGATTCGACGCAGAGGCGCACTGGTCAAATAATTGCTGTCTCCCGCTGCTGCATGTTGAGCATTTTGCAGGTCCAGGAGATTAGGAAACTTTGAGGTGAGTTTTCAGCATCTGTAGAATGCTCTTTCAAGCAGCAGTAGCCGTTCTTCAGTTTACGTATATAGTTCTAGCTTGCAGCTGAGTGGTTACCAATCACTGTTCAACTAAGTAGTTTAAGTCAGATCATGTTATCATTATTTAAAGTAACAGGAGTCGTGCAAATAGTTCCACCGTGTCCCTAACATTATCAACTGTACATCAGCACATACTTCACTGCATTAAACAAGTGCTGTAATTTAATTAATTTTTTAAAATTTTTGTTTATGTCTCATTTCACTCTTTTCTTAATAAGTCCGACGTTTTCTTGGATGTCATCTCTTATTATAACAAATAGCATACCTTTATCGTCGGTTAATTTTTTAATTAGTGTGGGAGATAACAGAACCTATTTTGGAGCGTAGTAAAGAATGTCTGCTTCAGGGCACTGCTAGGGCCTCGAATCAGTCCATTACCCATAGTTTCACATTGGTGTAGCTGAGGGTCGTCCTGTGCCGTAGAATATTACAGGGAAGAAGTTAATTGTATGTAAGCCCCCATTACGTTTCCACCGTAACACTTTGTAAGTGCCGTTCTCACTTTGGAAGCAATAATAAGGACTGAACCTAAAATGAAGTCCTCTGCCAGATGTTTGATTTACACAAAAATGTAGGTTCATTTGGCAGTAGAAGTCCCAACGAGAGAGGCAATAAATGATCAACTGGCAGGAGGGCGAAACTGAAATAACCGTAAGTTCAAGATTTGGATTCACTATCGATGATTTAAATTTCGTAGCCCAATTACAAATTCACTGTTCTGTCTAGGTCTCGGTAAGGCAGACAATGTATGCTTAACTGGCGTTAACCCAAGTCTGAATAACCAGAGTTGAATGGCTCTGAGCACTATGGGACTTAACATCTGAGGTCATCAGTCCCTTAGAACATAGAACTACTTAAACCTAACTAACCTAAGGACATCACACACATCCGTGCCCGAGGCAGGATTCGAACCTGCGACCGTAGCTGTCACGCAGTTCTAGACTGTAGCGCCTGGAACCGCTCGGCCACTCCGGCCGGCACCAGAGTTAAAGATACTGTCCTCGATACAGCAGGTGTTCAAATGCTACGGGCACGAAAATGCGCCAACCCAGTACTCTTGCCTGCAGGAATCCACGCTGCAAAGTTTGTCACGTCTTGGTGGGGTCCGACGACAGAACTGATGGCTGCGAGTAGCGGTGGTTTCCGGGAGGATAACGGTCGCCGAAGATCCTCCAGGTGCGATGCTTCTTAAGACAGACACTGACTTACGATGTGCTGCTGTGGTCGGAGCCTAACCCAGAGTGCACGCTTGGAATGAACTGACCTGGCACCGCTGAGCGGAAGCATAAATACAGTGGAGGCTCTAGGATCGTGTCGTAACTACACTACTAGCCATTAAAATTGCTACACCACGAAGATGACGTGATACAGACACGAAATTCAACCGACAGGAAGATGATACTGTGATATACAAATGATAAGCTTTTCAGAGCATTCACACCTACAACGCGCTGACACGAGGAAAGTTTACAATCGATTTCTCATACACTAACAGCAGTTGACCGGCGTTGCCTGGTGAAACGTTGTTGTGATGCCTCGTGTAAGGAGGAGAAATGCGTACCATCACGTTTCCGACTTTGATAAAGGTCGGATTGTAGCCTATCGCGATTGCGGGTTACCGTATCACGACATTGCGGCTCGCGTTGGTCGAGATCCAATGAGTGTTAGCAGAATGTGGAATCGGTGGGTTCAGGAGGGTAATACGGAACGCCGTGCTGGATCCCAACGGCCTCGTTTCACTAGCAGTCGAGATGACAGGCATCTTATCCCTATGGCTGTAACGGATCGTGCAGCCACGTCTCGATCCCTGAATCAAGAGATGGGGACGTTTGCAAGACAACAACCATCTGCACGAACAAATAATTTTGGGCTAGAACAGTATTGGAAAGTTCAAATAGAAGACTGATCACTGTTATTAACATACTACACTGAAGCGCAAAGAAAAAAAATAATAACTGGTGTAGGCATGCGTATTCGAATACAGAGAGATGGAAATAGGCAGATTCGGCGCTACGGTCGGCGACGCCTATATGAGACAACAGGTATCTGTCGCAGTAATTAGATCGGTTGCTGTTTTTACAAAGGCAGGGTATCAAGATTTGAGTGAGTCTGAACGTGTTGTTATAGACGGCGCACGAGCGATGGAACACAGCACTCCACGGCAGCGATGAAGTGGGGATTTTCCCGTACGACCATTTCAAGGCTGTACGTGAATATCAGGAGTCCGGTGAAACAGCAAATATCGGACATCGCTACGGCCGGAAAAAGGTCCTGCAAGAACGGGACCAATGACTACTGAAGAGAAATGTTGAACGTGACTGAGGTGCAAACCCTCCGCAAATTGCTGCAGATTTCAGTGCTGGGCCATCAACAAGTGTCACCGTTCGAACCATTCATCGAAACATCATCGATATGGGCTTTTGGAGCCGAAGGGCCACTTGTGTACCCTTGATGAGTGCGCGACACAAATCTTTACGCCTCGCCTGGGCCGTCAACACCGACATTGGACTGGTTATGACTGGAAACATGTTGCCCGGTCGGACAAGCCTCGTTTCAAATTTTATCGAGCGGATGGACGTGTGCGGGTATGGAGACAACCGCATGAATCCATAGGCCCTGCTAGTCAGCACTGTTCAATCTGGTGGAGGCTCTGTCATGATGAGGGCGTGTGCCGTTGCAGTGACACGTGACTTCTGATATGTCTAGATACAACTCTGACAGGTGACACGGACCTAAGCATCCTCTCCGATCACGTGTTTGCATTCATGTCTCCATTTCGACGGACACTGGGAGTTCCAGCAGTGCAGTGCAACGTCCAACACGTCCAGAAATGCTACAGAATGGCTCCACGAACACTCTTCGAAGTTTAAACACTTCCATGACCGCCAAACTTCCCAGGAATGAACATTATTCAGCATATCTGGGATGCCTTGCAACGTGCTGTTCAGAAGAGATCTCCACCCCCTCGTACTTTTACGGATTTAAGGAGAGTGCTGCGGGATTCATGGTGTCAATTCTCTCCAACACTGCTTCAGACATTATCCGAGTCCATGCCACGTCGTGTTGCGGCACTTGTGCGAGCTCGCAGGGGCCGTACACGTTGTTAGGTAGGTGCACCAGTTTCTTTGGCTCTTCAGTGTAAATAAACTTTTCCTACTCGAGCCAGTGTAGACAGAAAACTGTTTACCGTATGGGTACCCAAACTAATAGGAGTGATGTTCAGCTGTGGGCTACAGGGTCTCCGTTCTTAGTATACTTAGCGTCATGACTTGCCATTAGGTTCCGGTACTGGTAAGGCGACGTAGGAGGAACTCAGACCCCAAGGACCAAAGACATGAGGTTTGAACGCCACGCATTACTATGATCTGCTGCATCAGCTTGAGATCTCTGCTCTAAGAGAGAGATGGACTTTGGGCCGACTGTTTTGAGGCACCATCGAACTCCACATCACAGAATCATTGGCAGATCGTTCCAAACTTCGTGGCCACAAAGGTCGCCAGATTTCATTCCGTGTCATTTCTGCCTCAGAGATTACCTAAACGACATGGTTTGCCAGCGCGTTAGAGGTTGAAGATGAGCGTAGCTACGGTGCTAGCCAACATCTATCCTTAGACGTTTCGGGCACCAGTGGAGCAATCTCTAGTGCCGTTCCAGGCTATCATGGATGAAGATGGTCGTCACACTGAGCAAGTTTGTAACCTGCCTACGATCTCTCGTAGCGGAAGTGTAATTACAACGACCACGTACTTTCGGTAACACAAGCGACTCATTCGCGACGTCTTTAAAAACTGCTTGTATGAGTTGCAGTGCCTGTAAAGTTTTTGAAGAATAATCTGTGTTTTAAATCAGCGATCTGTATTTATCTTACAATTTAACTGCTATTAAAGTGTTCTTATTTTATTTTCAATAATTTTCCGTAGTGCACGGCTTTTAAATCACTGTAAAATGCTACGACAATCATTTGCGTCTTGGAATCATGTTATTTGTTCAGTCGTTTGGTTAGTGTCCCGAAGAGCGGCAACACATTCTTCAAGGCAGTCAGCTATTAAACTTGGGCACCAGTTGTAGTTCTTATATTGGTAACTCGTATTTTCCAGGGGATTCACATTTTAGGCACTTACTGCAGTGTTGCAAGCGAACATTATTATAATACGAACACATTCTTACGTAGAACATTATAATTCAGATTTGGAAACAAATTCTACGCACTTTTATATAAAATTAAATCTTCATTTTAAGAAAAGGAGTTGCCACGCTTCTTCCATTTATAGAACAAGGCCCTAACATTCCAACGTCGTGTCTTCTTGCGATATAGTTGCCTAGCAGAAAATTTCCAGTTACGTCTTGAGTCTAGTGCTTTTGGCGAGATATTTTACGGGAATTATTGTTAAATAGGCAAAGTCTTTGATCGCATCTAAATAATGATGTCTGCAGTCCATAGGGGTGGCAGCTAGCTTTACTACGAACATCTGTCATCACCGGAAATACTAAACGCTGGCCGCTGTGGCCGAGGGGTTCTAGGCGCTTCCGTCCGGAACCGTGCTGTTACTACGGTCGCAGGTTCGAATCCTGCCTCGGGCATGGATGTGTGTGATGTCCTTAGGTTAGTTAGATTTAAGTAGTTCTAAGTCTAGGGGACTCATGACCTCAGATGTTAAGTTCCATAGTGCTTAGAGCCATTTGAAAAATTGGAAAATACTAAACTGTCTTCTACAGTACTGCGGAATAGTGCGTATGCTTATCTGTCTCATACGATAAGTCATAGATCACTCTCATTAGTCACAAATGCCATGTTTCATCACTTTAGAAGTATACAACACATGTTATTTACGTAGTGCAACACAGCTTAAACATCCCTGAATTGATAACATAATCTGCTTTGCTCACAGATGATTAAGTCGCACTGTGCATCTCCCAAATCCACGCAGTCAAACTTAGCAGTGACTAGTTCGCACTGTCTGCTTCGTTCAGTGGTTATTCGTTTCATTACTGTGTGGACATTCGCCACGCTGCTGATAAGACACGATTCGTGTCTCTGTAATATATCAATTGTCCTTCTAGTATTAACTGTAAAATGATCTTTTAATTATTTGATGATATCATCGTCCTGAGAGGATCTCCCATGCCATTCTGGACTATACGTTCATTAATTTACTTTCTGTTAATAAATGAAAATAAGCGTCTTGGCGCGCAGACTGAGAGGATAACCCTCTCCAGCCTGCTCTGCAGCAGTCGTTCAGAACGAAAGTAGTTTCTGTTCCAGTAATTACCTACGAGGGCTCCATGAGGATGGCAGCATCGGCCGCTGTTGCGTCATCTCACCTTTTGACGTCAGACCTCTGCTATTGCAGCTCCGCTCAACCCATGTGTAATCTCTGACAATATATCTATAGCTCCAAGAGCCAGAAGTGCTACTCACACAGACCCGTTCGAAAGAGCCGACGTTTTGACTGGTATGTGACACGTGTCATAGCTCCGATCTAGGTCTGTTTCACCCAGTAGAAAAGAATGGGTAATAGTTAGTATTTATTAGAGTTTGTGATGAATCCTGCCGTTTTTCTAAATCTCTGTTTTAACAATTTATGCTGTAGTGGTACTGCAAAAAGTGCTGAAAGTCTTCGTATCTGGAGACATGGGCGGAGAAAATTAACTATGATCAAAAAAAAAATAACCTACATTTTAACGTTTTTACTTTCTGGTGAAATATTTTTAACTTTTATTCATCCTTAGGATAACTACAGTATAAATCACATAAATTATTCATCACATGTAGGAACTTAATGCTTATCGTAAAGAAAGCGCAACGATTTGGAAAAGCAGGTGAATATTGCTCCAATCGTGTATAAACTTGGCTGACTGCCTGGCAACATAGATAATGCGGAATTTACCTGCCAGTTGTCTCAAAAATATACGGCGATACAGTCGTAAAATTATCTCTACGATTTCATGCCTTCATTACATTGTGTTTCAATATGAATCAACACATAGAGCCCCTCTTAGGTATATGATGGCTTTAATTAGACGTTGTGGTATTTACCTACGAAAAGTAACTTTACCTCATTTGACGAATTACGATTGATGCACCGTAGCACTAACATTTCATCACCATTGCTGTTATTAATAAATGTGTGAAAATACAGCATAAACGTGTAAAATTCCCTCTCAGTAAACAATGTGAACATCGGCGGGATCCCATCGTCAAGTGGCTGTTTCCGTTTAATGTTTGCCACATCTGCAGTACACTATGCCCACTCCATTCACACTCGTTCTCTGCGAAAGCGTGTCAAGTGGGTGCGTGTAAATCAGACTACAACCACAGCGCGAGTGAGCCAGTGACGTCATGTGACGTTAGAGGCAGTCATGTCCCGTAGACCATTTGCACGACCTACTGTAATAATATGGAGCGAGTCATTTTGCGCTCAAAAGGCAACTTAATTTGTAAACGTGCTTATGTGCTGACCACTTCCTTTAAAATTACAGACGTGAGCTAGTAAGTCCTATATGCCACTATTTATACATTACAATAATATAGCTTCTTCTGCGGAATAAAAGCAGCTGTCAAGTAGGACCATCTTCAGTTTGTTTCTGAATTTTACGATGCTGTCTGACAGATATCTTATATCACTGAGCAAGGGACGAAAAATTTTGGATGGAATATTGTGTGCAACATTTTGTACCAAAGACCACCTTAAGATATAGCAATCAATGTTATATTTTCTTCTGCTATTCTAATTATGTATACCATTGTTGCTTTTGAACTACATCTACATCTACATTTATACTCCGCATGCCACCCAACGGTGTATGGTGGAGGGCAATTTAAGTGCAACTGTCATTACATCCCTTTCCTGTTGCAGTCGCGTATGGTCCGGGGGAAGAACGACTGCCTGAAAGCCTCCGTGCGCGCTTGAATCTCTCTAATTTTACATTCGTGATCTCCTCGGGAGGTATAAGTAGGGGGAAGTGATATATTCGATACATCATCCAGAAACGCACCCTCTCTAAACTTGGACAGCAAGCTCACCGCGATGCAGAGCGCCACTCTTGAAGAGTCTGACACCTGAGTTTGCTTAACATCTCAGCAACGCTATTACGCTTACCAAATAACCCTGTGACGAAACGTGTAGCTCTCCTTTGGATCTTCTCTACCTCCTCTGTCAACTTGACTGATGAGCAATACTCAAGTATAGGTCGAACGACTGTTTCGTAAGCCACCTCCTTTGTTGACGGACTATATTTTCTAAGGACTCTCCCAATGAATCTGAACCTGGCACACGCCTTACCAACAATTAATTTTATTTGATCATTCCACTTCAAATCGTCGTTCCGTACGCATACTCCCAGATATTTTACAGAAGTAACTGCCACCAGTGTTTGTTCCGCTACCATATAATCATACAATAAATGATCCTTCTTTCTATGTATTCGCAATACATTACATTTGTCCATGTTAAGGGTCAGTTGCAACTCCCTGCACCAAGTGCCTATCCGCTGCAGATCTTCCTGCATTTCGCTGCAACTTCCTAATGCTGCAACTTCTCTGTATACTACAGCACCATCCGCGAAAAGCCGCATGGAACTTCCGACACTATCACTAATGTGCATTATTTTCAACAAAATTAATGAGAGAATAAATATACTGTGAAACAGTAGTCAAGGTGTCCGACTCCTTAAGCAGATGGCTGGAAGATGAGCGTGGGTAGTGCACGATGTATCAGTCTTACAGCACGATTTTGAGCAATGAAGGCTTCCTTTGTTAAAAATGAGTTACCACAGAACATTTTTTGCTATGGCATTACTGAATGAAAATACGCAAAATACACGGTAAGGCAAAATTAAAGGTAACCTACGAAGCATTTATCCGAATGGAACGGAAAACTGCAGATATAATGTACATTTACAAGCAAACAAACGATTACAATTTTTTTTAAAAAATGGATGATTTATTCAGGAGAAGGAGCTTCACAAACTGAGCAAGTCTACAGCGCATTTGTTTAAATCTGGCCAAATGCAAGCAGTTATTCGGCTTGGTATTGATTAACAGAGGCGTTGGATGCCCTCCCGAGGGATATCGTGCCAAAGTCTGTCCAACTGCCGAGCTGTTTGGAAGGCCCAGCCCATCAAGGTCCAAACGATTTCAGTTGGGGTGAGATGCGGCGACCATGGTGACTATGGTAAGATTTGGTATCACGAAGACAAGCTACAGAAACTCTTGTCGTGTGCGGGCAGGCATTATCTTACTTAAGTGTACGCGGAGGATGCCTTGCTATGAAGGCAACAAACTGGCTGTACAATATCATCGACGTACCGTTGCGCTGTAACGACGCCGCGGAAGACAAAAATGTCCTGCCATGATGAGAAATTACACCCCAGACTGTCACTCCTGGTTTTTTGGTCGCATAGCGGGCGGCAGTCAGGTAGTTATCCAACCGCTGTCTGGAGCATCCCCAGATACTTCTTAGCTGAAGGCAATTCTACTCCAGTCAAAGAGGTTCCGGGTTTCCGCTGCTTAAAAGCAATAATGTGTATCCCATGTGCTAAAATAATTATTATAGAAATTTGCACTGTTGCCAGTGTGCAGGTAGTCTTCGGCTTAAAATGCAATTGTCAGTACACGTAAGTCTTCATCTTTCAAAGCACCGAGATGTTTTTTCTGTATTTAAACCAACAGCTAAATGCGTGTGAATGATTTATTGGAATGAGTCATAGCACGCAAGAAACTGGCCAAAGTATAGCGTATGGGGCAGCCCTGCGAAAAGACACTACACAGGAATACTGGTTCACGGACGACTAACAAGTGACTTTCAATGTTTCAGCAGAAATCTTACTTACGGACGATCAGTGCTAAGCAGCAGAACAAGCACTGGCAGTGTTTTCTCCTAGTAACGGAACAGCTACACGCAAAAACATTGTTTATTTTCAAGATCACTTTCGGTACAATATAAAAAGCGCGCCGAATCTTCATCAGAGTGACCTGGCTCTACAGTTACGCGCTATTAAGTCGTCTCTGAAACATGAAGTCGAAAATGCAAGAATAGCCGAACTTCGTCGCTGTGAAATTCTAAGAGCCATGACTACGGAAAGCACCAAGTTGCTTGGCCTGTGTTTAATTATCAGAGGGGTGAAGAAGATATGTGATATCATCGGTCACCACTGTTCCGACGACTCAACCACTATCACACTTCCGACGACGAAAAACGGGACAAAGAAAAGTTTTTATTTTCTTCAGAAAAGTAATCTCGTTTAAGGAGTAACAGTCACAACAGCCCGAAGTGAAATAACAATTAATTTGAACGTTATATACTGAACAGCCAAAGTAACTTGAACACCTGCCTAATATCGTGTAGGACCTCACGAGCACGCAGAAGTGCTACAACATGGCATGGACTCGACTAATGTCTGAATTAGTGCTGAAGCGAATTGATACAATGAATCCTGCAGTGCTGTCCATAACTCCGTAAGAGTACGGCGGGGTGGAGACCTCTTCTGAATAGCACGTTGCAAGGCATTCCAGATATGCTCAATAATGTTAATGTCTGGGGCGTCTGGTGGCCAGTGAAAGTGTTTAAGTTATGAAGAGTGTTCCTTCAGTCACTCTGTAGCAATTCTGGACGTGTGGGGTGTAGCATTGTCATGCTGGAATTGCCGAAGTCTGTCCGAATGCACAATGGACATGAATGGATGCAGGTGATCAGACAGGAGTCTTACGTAGATGTCACCTGACAGAGTCGTATCTAGGCGTACCAGGGGTCCCATAGATCTCCAACCCCACACGCCCTGCACGATTACAGAGCCTTCACCACTTTGAACAGTCCTCTGCTGTCATGCATTGTCCATGGATTCATGAGGTTGCCTCCACACGCGTACACGTCCATCCGCTCGCTCGATACAGTTTGAAACGAGACTCGTCTGACCAGGCAACATGTTTCCATTCATCAAAAGTTCATGTCGGTGTTGATGGACCCAGGCGAGGAATAAAGCTTTGTGTCGTGCACTTATCAAGGGTACATGAGTGGGCTTCGGCTCCGAAAGCCCATATCGATGATGTTCCGTTGAATGATTTGCACGGTTACACTTGTTGATGGCCCAGCACTGAAATCTGCAGTAATTTGCGGAAGGGTTGGACTTCTGTCACATTGAACGATTATTTGCAATCGTCATTTGTCCCGTTCTTGCAGGATCTTTTTCCGGCCGGAGAGATATGGTTTGATGTTTTACTGGATTCCTGATATAAACGGTACACTCATGAAATGTTCCTACGGCAAAATCTGCAGTTCACCGCTACCTCGGTGATGCTGTGTCCCATCGCTCGTGCGCCTACTATATCACAACGCTCTAACTCACTTAAGTCTTGATAACCTGCCATTGTTGCAGCAGTAGCCGATGTAACAACTGTGCCAGACACTTGATGTCTTATATAGGAGTTGCCGGCCGCAGCGCAGTATTGTGCCTGTTTACATATCTCTGTAATTGAATATGCTTGCCTGTACTAATTTCTTTGGTGCTTCAGTGTATAACCTCCGTGTAATTTGCTGGAGTTGTAGTAGTACACAAAAAGTGTATAAAAGTGTAACGTAACCTCAACAAGGACGCTGAGAAGCGAGAGAGAATGTATTTTCAGGCCATGACTGGTAAAAAATAAGCTGGAATTGAAAGAGCCCGGGTCACGTGGGTGGCGTAAGATGCATGGGTGTCTCGTCAAGCAAGCTTAGGTAAGCAGTGTGACCGCCACTGTTGGGGATTTCCATAGTTGCCTCAGACGCAGGACTATGCGTTAGGGACGTGGAATTGTTTCTCGTTGCACTTAACTGCACAGGATAGGTGTAGGATTGGATAGCATACTTAGTTAGTTTGTGCCTTATGCTATTCGGTAGTAGTATTTTATCCTTCATAATTCAGATTTCGAATAGAGAGCAGCTGCGAACATGAGTAACGTAGAAGTAAACATCCGCGTAGTACTGGAGCAACTTAAATCACTTAATAATAGCAAGTATTCTGGTACAGAATGTATACCAATTAGGTTCCTTTCGGAGTATGCTGATGCAGCAGCTCCATACTTAACAATCATATACAACCGTTCGCTCAACGAAAGATCCGCACCCAAAGACTGGAAAGTTGCACTGGTCACACAAATATTCAAGAAAGTTAGTAGGAGTAATCCACTAAATTACAGGCCCACATCGTTAACGTCGATGTGCAGCAAGATTTGAGAACATATGTGTTCGAACGTAATGAATTACCTCGAAGGAAACGGTCTATTGACACACAGTCAAAGTAGGTTTAGAAAACATCGTTCCTGTGAAACACAACTAGCTCTTTATTCACATGAAGTGCTAAGAGCTACTGACAAGGGATTTCAGATCGATTTCGTATTTCTCGATTTCCCGAAGGCTTCTGACACTGTACCACACAAGCGGCTCGTAGTGAAATTGCGTGTTTGTGGAATATCGTCTCAGTTATGTGACTGGATCAGTGATTTCCCGTCAGAGAGGTCACAGTTCGTTGCAATTGACTGAATGTCATCGATTAAAACGAAAGTTATTTCTGGCGTTCCCCAAGGTAGTGTTATAGGCCCTATGCTGCTCCTTATCTATATAAACGATTTGGGAGGCAATTTGAGCAGACGTCTTAGGTTGTTTGCAGATGACGCTGTCCTTTATCGACTAATAAAGTCATCAGATGATCAAAACAAACTGCAAATCGATTTAGAAGAAATATTGGAATGGTGCGAAAAGTGGCAGTTGACCTTAAATAACGAAAAGTGGGACGTCATCCACATGAGTGCTAAAAGGAACGCGTTAAACTTCGGATACACGATAAATCAGTCTAATCTAAAACCCGTAGATTGAACTAAATACCTAGGTATTTACACTTAGTAAATGTAACAGACCTACTAAGGAGACTGCCTGCACTAAGCTTGTCCGTCCTCTTTTAGAATACTCTGCGCGGTGTGGGATCCTTACCAGGTAGGACTGACGGAGTACATCGAAAAAGTTCCAAGGAAGGCAGCACGTTTTGTATTATCGCGAAAAAAGGGAGAGAGTGTCACAGAAATGATACAGGATTTGGGATGGACATCATTAAAAGAAAGGCGTTTTTCGGTGCGGTGTAATCTTCCCAAGAAATTCCAATCACCAAGTTTCTCCCCTGTATACAAAAATATTTTGTTGACACCGACTTACATAGCGTGGAACAATCACAAAGACAAAACAAGGGAAATCAGAGCTCGTACGGAAAGATATAGGTGTTCATTCTTTCCGCTCGCTATACGACATTGGAACAATAGAGAATTGTGAAAGTGGTTCGATGAACCCTTTTCCAGACAGTTAAATGTGATTTGCGTAGTATCCATGTAGATGTAGATGTAGATAATTGTTAAGTCTCAGTTACGAATCAGATTTCCTCACACTTTTCCACCGGATTTCGCGTCTGTAGCCCGTCATCTTGGTGGTGTAGCAATTTTATTGGACAGTAGTGTAGTATGGGATGGTGTGTTAGGTCCTTCGCGGGATGTTACATATGTGATAAAATCGCCAGGTGAGTCTTAACAGGTCGCCTAATATGGGAACTAACGCCTTTCGTCGCCGAACACTTTGGTAACAGACGCTGGGTTGCAGCTTGGATTCTCACGCACTCGAGATAGGAGTTGAACGCGCCCCCTTGACCGCTTTAAATTAGCGTCAGTCGTTTCTAACCTTGATTCGACAGTAGGATGCAACAAACAAATGTGAGGGCCTGGTGAAAAGTAATGCCTCAGAATCTTTTATTCTGTTATCAATATCGGTTGAGGTATCACATGTGACACGTGTTACTCGATGGTCTTTCCCACTTCGGTGATGCAAGTGGCACCCTCTGCCGCTAGAGGGCTCTGAACTGTAGCTTGTAACAGGGTGGTGTGTGACGTAACCACATCGGTGCGTGAAAAACAGTGATGTAGTACGTTGAGTTGTTAGTCATCGTAATTAAGGAAATGGTAGTGCCGATCGCAAAGTGTACACGGAGCCCTGAGTGGACGACCACTTACTACAACTGACGAGACGCATCGAGATCGGGTTGATGAACTCGTCAGACCAGATCGCCAGATAACACAGACACAGCCCTCAGATAAGTCTGCCATATCACCAGAGCGTGTACAGGCCATCATTGCAGATCTGCGATGTGCAATAATGGAAACTGTGTGCAGAGTGGTTGGCTGCAACGCACACTTCTGTCATGAAACAGCCGTGACCGGACATCTGCCAACAGTTTCTTAAGCCTTTCCAGCATGGGGATGTTGGGTTCCCTAACAACAGTTTGACAAGGGATGGAAGCTGGAATCATCATTTCGACTCCGAGAACAAGAGAGCATCAATGGAGTTCCCCCAGAAATTATCACCGAAGCCAAAAAAATTCAAGACCATGTCATCGGCAGGCATAGTAATGCTTTCGGGCTTTCAAAGTAATGATGTGTTGGTGTGGCCCTCGACTACGTACCCTCAGACACAGAGTTTAAATATTAAAAGTTTTGGCTGCTTTCGTTGTCTAGGGGCTGGGATGCGTAGATGCCGCATTACACGATAAATACTGCTGACAAGGGAACCTCCCCATCGCACCCCCTTCAGATTTAGTTATAAGTTGGCACAGTGGATAGGCCTTGAAAAACTGAATCCAGATCAATCGAGAAAACAGGAAGAAGTTGTGTGGAACTATAAAAAAATAAGCAAAATATACAAACTGAGTAGTCAATATGCAACATAGGCAACTTCAAGGACATTGTGAGCTCAAGAGCGCCGTGGTCCCGTGGTTAGCGTGAGTGGCTGCGGAATGAGAGATCCTTCGTTCAAGTCAAACATCGACTGAAAAATTTAATTTTTTATTTTCAGACAATTACTATCCGTCCGTCCGTCCGTCCGTCCGATGCGAGGTAACTGCGCCGTAGTATGGGGACGCCACACCTAAACAAACATCGAAACACACGACGTCAGTCGACTACAGCGCACGGAAGAGAGAGTATTCCTGCTAACAAGGCTCCCTGGCTGGCAGTTGACGGTTCACTACTTTGGACGAGAGTGCATTAAATACGTGAGATGTATTCCGTGGTCAATATGAATCCAGCAAATATAGCTCGCGACTTCAATAACAATCGCACGGTTTTGCGGTTCGGTCGCAAAACACAGGCGCCAAACTTATTACAGTCAACAGAGACGTCAGTGAACGAACGGACAGATCATAACTTTGTGAAAATAAAGAAAGTAAAATTTTCACTCCAGGGAAGACTTGAACCAAGGACCTCTAATTTTCCAGCGGCTCACGCTAACCACGGGACCATGGCGCTTGTAAGCTCACACAGTCTTTGATGTTGCCTATCTTGCACATGGACTACTCAGTTTGTATATTTTGCTTACTTTTTTCATAGTTGCACACAACTTCTTCTTGTTTTCTCGATTGATCTGTGTTCAGTTTTTCAAGGCCTATCGACTGTGCCAACTTATGACTAAATCTGAGGGGGGTACGATGGGGAGGTTCCCTTGTGAGTCAACAGTGTACAATATTAATAGACACATGAATCGAATGCTGGAAGTTCCTATCACTCGGCAATTGCGAATTTTGACTGTAACATATAAATTTATAGCCGCGCAGGATTAGCCGAGCGGTCTGAGGCGCTGCAGTCGTGGACTGTGCGGCTGGTCCCGGCGGAGGTTCGAGTCCTCCCTCCGGCATGGGTGTGTGTGTTTGTCTTTAGGATACTTTAGGTTAAGTAGTGTGTAAGCTTAGGGACTGATGACCTTAGCAGTTAAGTCCCATAACATTTCACACATAAATTTATGAACGATAGATTGCAGTTAAATAAAATCGGCAGGTAGTATCTTAACGACATTAAATGTTGAGTACGATAGTAGAAGTACTTTTGAGAATGCCGTATATTTCTGCAAAACATCTATTGGTGTCGATGACCCGGGAATTAAATGAAATATAAGTTGAATAATAGGGAAACAGTAGATTCCTTCAGCACGTAATAAATTATGAACAACAACACAGCTCTCGAGATCTTCACTTCTAGACGCACACTACGTCTTCACTGTAGAAGCTACGGAAATCTCACAAGTGCTCAGGTCGCACTCCGAAATATTTCTATCTGCCGCGACCAGGCGCAAACCGCTCCACACTCTCCTAGTCTCTCCTGTGGTCGTATCCAGCACTTCCCGTGTCCTGTGCTATACTGTTCAGCACTCTTCACCCGAACTCGCTTCCATCCAGCCTCCCCATTCACGAGCGCTGTGATGGGCTTGAGCGCTCGCGCCATGTCTTCATGCCAACGCACGCACACAAACATAATGAAACACATTCGAAGTTGTGGATTTATATTTAAATAACTTGAAATTAAATAAATATTCCTACGGCTGGACCATAAACACGCTGTAGCAAACATTTTTAGATACATAAACAAATTAAATAAACATATATCAAAGGAACAGAACAAAAGGTAGGCCAGTAGCCTAATGTCTCTGTGCTTTCTATAACACAGTAAATATTCAACCAGTTTCTTCGTGATTAGTATATATATAGGATATAAACAAAGACATAGATGAATAAATATATTTATAAGCATGCTGCTACCGATTTTTCGTGTAACTATGGAGTACTTATGGCCGGACGCGATCAATAGTAATTGGCCACTTTAACCTCCAATAACTCAGGTACTATTCAAGTTACATGACTGAAATTTATACCAATTTAGGTTTACACTAATAGCCTCCTAAAGACTCGTTGAGCGATGAAATCGGATGAGCGTAAAAAAAAATGGTTCAAATGGCTCTGAGCACTATGGGACTCAACTTCTGAGGTCATCAGTCGCCTAGAACTTAGAGCTAATTAAACCTAACTAAGGACATCACACACATCCATGCCCGAGGCAGGATTCGAACCAGCGACCGTAGCGGTCTCGCGGTTCCAGACTGCAGCGCCTAGAACCGCTCGGCCACTTCGGCCGGCGAAGCGTTTAAATTCTGGAACTGAGTTGCTGAATGATACTTGTATATTTTACCGTCAGATACTAAATTTTAAACTAATAAAGATATTGAAAATCTGATTACACCATCAGAATCGCCGCGCAAATAATGGTACTGTAAATGTTTCGTTTTGAGGTATCATGATTCATCTGGCTACTATTAATTTCTGTACGAACTGTGAAATGTCTGCCATTAAGGTATCACAAAGACCGCCATCTTTGGCACTCCCAGCATTTCTCTTGCGTTAACACAGCGCCACCATGGAATTCCCAGCCATGCTCTCGGTGGACCACGTCTCCGGCCGTTGTGAGGCACCACATGGATGCTAACGAGTTCGGCCCCGTTGCGCGGCCTGAGCGGTGACCGCCAAGTCTGAACTTAGAATATTTCCAGGGCGCCGCAACTCGCCCGCTAACTCACATGCTCACAGTCTTCTGGGACGTTCGAGGTGTGGTGCATTTGGGATTCTTGCCTAAAGGCACCGCCATACAGTCTGCAAGATACTGCGAGAGCCTAAGAAAGCTGGAAGTCCGAAATGGAAGAGTTCGTACACACGGAGAGCACACTCTGCTTCAGCTTGAGATTACCGGACTCTCAGGTAAGTCTGCCATCTCGCGAGAGCGCGTACGGGCCACCACTGCAGAACTGAGGTACAGAAAACTGTGTGCGTGGTGGGTGCCCCGAATGCTCATTCCTGACATCAAACATACGAGACTGGACATCTGTCAATAACTTGTATTCCGACTTGAGCGTGGTGGTGATAGGTTGGTAAGTCGTGACATGGCGGGGAGCTCAGTACACAATGATCCAGACGACCAATGAGGGACAGTCTATTTCTGATAGCTGGCCGCTTCGTAACAGAAGAGCAGAGGCCATTTAGTCAGTAACGTGGGAGTTGAGATGAAGATCAATATCTTCTGATTCGAATCAAGGTATTAACCACAACGGCAAAGAAAACGGACGAGTCACTTTCTCCCGACAGTGAAACCCAAACGGTAGTAATGGTAAATAGGACGGACCTCAGTACAGCGGATCTAGCGGAAGAGGCAACCAACGAAACAGAACAAAAATCGATGTCGCGTCTCAGCTGCAACAAGCGGCTGCGTGTTGATAGCGGCTGCAAAAATCAGCAGCGTCTTTTATCGAAGTGGTCAGCTACGAAAGGAGTCTGTTCCCATATTGGACGGCCTGTTAAGAGTCACCTGGACATTTTATCAAATACGTAACATCCCGCGAAGGACCTAACACACCTTCCTATACTACACTACTGGCCAATAAAATTACTACACCACCAACATGAAGGGGTACAGACGCGAAATTCAACCGACAGGAAGAAGATGCTGTGATATGCAGATGATTAGCTTATCAGAGTTGTTGTGATGCCTCGTGTAAAGAAGAGAAATGCGTACCATCACGTTTCCGACTGAGAAAGGTCGGATTGCGGTTTATCGTATCGCGACATTGCTACTCGCGTTGGTCGAGATCCAATCACTGTTAGCAGAATATGGAATCGGTGGATTTAGGAGGGTAATACGGAACGCCGTGCTGGATCCCAACGGCCTCGTATCACTAGCAGTCGAGATGACAGGCTGTAACGGATCGCGCAGCAACGTCTCGATCCCTGAGTCAACAGATGGAGACGTTTGCAGGACAACAACCATCTCCACCAACAGGTCGACGACGTTTGCAGCAGCATGGACTATCAGCTCGGAGACCGTGGCTGCGGTTACCCTTGACGCTGCATCACAGGCATGAGCTCCTTCGATGGTGTACTCAACGACGAAGCTGGGTGCACGAATGGCAAAACGTCATTTATTTCGGATGAATCCAGGTTCTGTTTACATCATTTTGATGGTCGAATCCTTGTTAGGCGACATGGTGGTTAACACACATTGGAAATGTTTATTCGTCATTGCCATTCTGGCGTATCACCCGCCATGATGGTATGGAGTGCCATTGGTTACACGTCTCGTTCACCTCTTGTTCGCATTGACGGCACTTTGAACAGTGGACGTTACATTTCAGATGTATTACGACCCGTGGCTCTACCCTTCATTCGATACCTGCGAAACCCTACATTTCAACAGGATAATGCACGACCGCATGTTGCAGGTGCTGTACGGGCCTTTCTGGATACAGAAAATGTTCGACTGTTGCCCCTGCCAGCACATTCTCCAGATCTCACACCAATCGAAATCGTCTGGTCAATGGTGGCCGAGCAACTGGCTCGTCACAATACGCCAGTCACTACTCTTGATGAACTGTGGTAGCGTGTTGAAGCTGCATGGGCAGCTGTACCTGTACGCGCCTTGCAAGCTCTGTTTGTCTCAATGCCCAGGCGTATCAAGGCCATTATTACGGCCAGAGGTGGTCGTTCTGGGTACTGATCTCTCAGGATCTATGCACTCAAAATGCGTGAAAATGTAATTACATGTCAGTTCTAGTATAATATATTTGTCCAATGAATACCCGTTTATTATCTGCTTTTCTTCTTGGTGCAGCAATTTTAATGGCCAGTAGTGCACTTTCAACCAAGACATCATTGTAAACCCTGAACAGAAATGTACTCCATGAGGTAAACAATCCTTCATCGCTGGAGACAGTGATGCAACTAGGCCGTCGGATTCTGGAGAGCCTAGAAAATCACGTAAGGAAGAACCGGAGGTTCCTAGAATTTCTCGCATGCAGCCTAGGAAGAAACATCTGCCAGGCACACTGAACGTTAACGCTTTACTAAAGACTGGGGAGCTTAAATAAATGACGGATGTGTTAAACAGACGCAACATACCCATACTTATACTAGCACTTCAGGAAACCAGATACTGTGATGACAGTTCATTTGAATCAGGGGGATACAGGATTTATAAAGGAAAACCGGGCATAAAGGATAAACAGAAAGTCACTGTGCTTGAATAGCTTTCATGGTCAAACGGAATCTATCAGAATCCGTAACAAATTTTGCGTTTCCATCGTAGCGAATATTACTTTCGTCGTTTAGATGACCAAATAATGGCTATACCATCATAAACGCACATGCACCTACCAACAATGTCAGCAGAAAAGAAATTCAGAGAATGTCTATCAGTTTTGCGAGACACTAGAAAATGAGACATCATAAATACCAAAGTACCACATAAAACTACTCGTAGCAGACGTAAACGCACAGTGGCACAGACGAGAAATAAAAGGCAATAGCATGAAATTTTCCTACACACAAACGCACCAATAAGACTGCAGAAAGGCTCATCAACTTCAGCAGACATTTTTAAGACTAATATGAACCTTTTTCAGGAGATTACCTAGGAGAAAGAACACCTGGTCTCATAACAGACATTCAGGCTCACATAAAGTGGATCATGTGGCAATAAACGACAAAAGCCACAGAGAAATCATGAGCGTAGGGTTAGAAGAGAATTAGGCAAAGGTTCTGACAGCTTTTTAACGGAGATCAACGCCAAATTTCAACCTAAAGAACTAAGCACCAGAAATTAAAAAGTCCATAGAATCGTCATAAAATTTGTCAGACAACAGGAACGAATTTGTTAAACAGTTTCACGCAAAGAAAATGAGTAACTGGATGAAATCAGAGAAGCAGTGATCGAAACTGTGAAAGAAGTAGAACAACAACGAAGAAGTAGCAGTCGTAGGTGGTCCAATAAGATTACGTGACGAAGCACGAGCGCGAACTAACTGCATGGAAGAAATGGAGCTACTGCAAAAAGCAAAGAAACTGGAAGACATTCAGTGACATCAGGAAATATACACATGAAAAATTATTCTAACAGAGAAACCCAAATATGACGAAAACGATTACATGAAATACATACAAATTTCAGACAGAACAACAAGAGGGACTTCTACAAAGTTTCCAAAGAAGAAATAACAGGTGACAAGCCGAGGAGCTTACACTTCAAAAATTCAACACGCAAACTTATTACCAAGACAAAGACAACGGCGAGTTACTACCAAAGTACTTAAAAATTCTTCTGAATTGCGAGGAACCACTACAAAGTCTAATTTTCATACAGTCTCAAATGGAAATCTCACATTCAGAAGCACCATTACTGCATCAAATGGAATAATACATTGTCCAGCTGAAAAACAACAGAGCGCCAGGTGAAGACTGGGTAATAGCTTAGATGTGGAAAATGGTGGTGGTGGGGGGGGGGGGAGAGGCAGCTGAAACCATTAGTGAGATTATTAAAAATTGTTGGGAGAAAGGAAAAGTACTGGATGACTGGAAACAAGCCGTAATCCATCCACTACATAAGAAAGCTGACTGGACAGACACCAACAATGACCGAGGCATACCTGTATTTCCAGTCACTTTAAAATAATATCCAAAGCTCTACTGAATAAGAAAGAAGATAAAGCAGAACACACAATTAGTGAGTACCATACAGGGTTCACAAAAAATAGATCGTGCCCAGAGCAAGTTTTTAACTTGGAAACTATCCTCCATGTCAGAACAATGCGGAACATTAACACAGTCGATACATTCATTGATTTCAAAAAATGTAGACACTGGAAGAAGCAAGTATCGCCAAAACCACCAGACAATTAGTCTAGCAGGCACTTGCAGACGCAACGTCAAAAGGTCAAATGTAAAGTTGTGGCTCCGTCAACAAAGTGAAACATCTTACAGTGACGATGTCAATAAACTGGTCTGCTATTGGAAGAAATGTTCTCGTCACCACGACGCCTATGTCGAGAAATAAATATGTAGATGTGAAGAATAAAAATGTAGAATGTGGATACAGTTTTATTAAAAAATCTTTAAAACTGTTCATATGAAAAGTTTGGAGCCTTACTTTTCAACGCGCCCTCGTATTAATGGTAACTGCAATACACTGGCACAGCTATAAATCGATGAGCCCAGAATCAAAACAGTGCAATGACTGACTATACAACGTCTTTTTGAGAAATAAAAGCCGGTTGATAATGCCGTGCCTCCTAGATCATTGCTCTGAGCCTCCACTGCAGTCACATCAACTACTGGGCTACTGCATTCCACAGGACGTGCAGCTTGGTAGCAGTGTACATTTAACAAACTGATTCGAAATTAACAAGAGGAGGAGTTTCTTAGCAACTGTGGTCCTTCTCCCATCACTTATCATCAATTTACCATTCATTAAGGTAGCTATTTTAGATTTTAAGTTGATATTTTAGCGAGGACTAAAAGCACACTTATGTTACTGGATCACATAACAGTAACGTGTTACCTGTTGGAACGGAGAGAAAAAAGCACTGTACTGATTCCATAATCAAGTGGAGAGTTGAGCTCCACTAGAACTACAGTTCGATAGTTTTGGTACATTACACAAATGACGTAATAAATGTCAGATTACCAGAAGTATTGGTAGTAGTGGTAGAGAAAGAAAGATAAATGAATTTGTTGGAGAGAAATGTGGTGTGGACGAATTTCGTTTGTTTACTTGTTTCGCATATAGCTAAAACAGCACATCATTTAGTGTTAGTCCTTTGTATAATTTACACCCTTACAGAAAATTTTTGTTATCAGATGGTTTTTTAAGTTTTACTTTTTAGTTGAGTAAATTACCTTTTCTAGCGCTATATGATAAACCTGAATTGTTTTCTTTATTTTCACTACGACATCCCTCCGTTTCACATAACAAATCAACAATTTTTGAATAAAATCTCAATTAAACAGAGACAATTTCAACTCTGCTGTCAACGCTGTTTAGTTTTAAGTAGCAGACAGGGGAATATCTGTACAGAACAAAAATGTTTCTTAAGTTACCTGATCCTTTATGTATCCTCACCAAGTTTCTAGACGGTTCCCCACTTCCAGTTTTTAGAGAAATCTGGTAAGATACTGAGCGCATACGAAAAGGAAGCTATCGATGTGAGGTAACGCCCCATATGTATGCAACATACCTAACGTACGTGTAACGTGGATGCTACCTCCACTGATAAAAGCTACTAGGAAAACTGTTGTAGTGAACGTCTACTTACGATAGTGGTGTGTACATAGTTCCGCGTAGTCAGCGTGTACACAATTTTCCCACTAGAGCGCGCCCCGCTAAGCGCAACAGCGCAGGCGCAACGCTCGTCCGTCTCTGCACTACGAGATGACGCTGCCATAGAGACGGACCAAATTGTGTTTCCGGCGATCCGCGTATTAATATGTCACGCAGCCAATGAGATTGCTGCTAACGTACAACCTTTTCTCCTCGCGGATCACACTCGCGCAGTGATACATGAACATGCGAGGTATTATAATGAGTGTACAGACCTCCGATTAGCCAGTCTGCATTTGTCTGCACCAGTCAATAGTCAAGTTTCAGTCTGCGCCTAATAAGATTAGCATATTCCTGTACATAGCCATCAAGATAAATGTATAGACACTTTTGTCTAGTATCAGAGATATATGTGAGAATAAGATTAACGTACCAGTACCAAAGGACCTTCAGATTCCCAATTGTAAATAGCACCCAGAAAAAAGTTCAGTAATTTTTATGCTTGTTATTATTTTAATAAATGTGTGTGAAAATTTATCAAGTTCTGTTTAGTCACCGTCAATCTGCTACTCTAAGCGTGCAAGTGGCATTTCTATCGTCTGACCTAACGGCAGAAGATAAACACGCAACGATAAGACCACGAGACACATTGCTGACGCTCGCCTACTTCGTTAGAGGGACAAGCCAAATAATCTGATGGTGTGTGTACTGACGGTCTTACAGTACGCACACCACAGAAAGTCTACTGGAGTCTATGGTAGTTTTACAACTCTAATCGTGAGACATTTGCGTGCCGCATATTTAATCGCAGGTGGAAAGAGGTGTGTTATGTTACTAAATAATAATTTAAGCTGTCGGGACACGGACTGTGGCGTTCAGCTTGGGAAGCGCTCACCTGATCGCCGCCATGTTGCTGAACAGTTAGAGACGACCCGTCTTCTGCATACAGTGTGTTTGTCCCAGCGTTGTACACACGACCACAGCGCGCTCCAAAGGCATTTCGCGCTTACATAGACTTGCGTAAACTAAACGGTACACACGAGTACTGGAAATGGACAAGCGTAAACTTGCTGCGATAGCTTCAGGCCGTCCTCACACTGCACGACGTGACCGCGGACGCTAAAACCAACCGTACGAGACACGCCGCCCGCGTCACACTGGATGCATTGGGTAATGTTATTTACCTGTCCACCTCGGTGATTGGCGGCTGCAGTGCCCTCCAGCGGCACTTGGCTGTATCTGGCTCCCGTATGACACAGTTCATTTAAAAAATGGACGGACAGAAAATCCCATCATTTGCTCTAGTAAATCTGACATCGTCTCTCTTCTCCTTTTGCTATTCGTGTTGTTCTGTTTGTAGTATACATAAGTAAAACATCTGTACCCATGAATACGTTATAACACAATAAGGAAGTTTCCAAAACCAGCAGGAAGCACATCAGCTTATAAAAGTTCCCTTACAAACAGTGGGAAACAAATTTACAGTGGTGTTCTACATAACATAAAAATTAGTTCGTCGTTCTGACTTTTTAGTAAAATTATAAGGTCATTGTTACTTGATCATTGTTTCTATTCAGAGGCAGAATCGGTAGGGAGTGTGGAAAACAAGAATTGAAACAAGAAAGTGCAAAATATCTTACTGGAAGTAAACTTAGTTTTCTTGCCGTCGAAGCCAGTCGCACATACTTCCTTCTGACAGGAACCGCACTTATTGTTTACACAACATCGAATATTACAAGCCAGCCGGTTTGGCCGAGCGGTTGTAGGCGCTTCAGTCCGAAACCGCACAACCGCTACGTCGCAGGTGCGAATCCTGCCTCAGGCACGGTTGTGTGTGATGTTCTTAGGTTAGTAACGTTTAAGTAGTTCTAAGTTCTAGGGGAGTGATGACCTCAAATGTTAAGTCCCATAGTGCTCAGAGCCGGTATATTTTTTTTTAATATTACAAAACACACATCTATTAAATTGACAACAGAGTCCTAGATGCTTTTATAAAATGTGAAGGTGAATAAAAAAATGTTTTAAATTTAGGGAGACGCAAAAGAGCTACACACCGCACACACCGTTTCGCAACACCCTATGTGTTTTGTTACACTATGCTGACCTTTCGTAACGTATGCCCATATCTTTTACTTTAGTATCTTTTGAAGGCTTTAATCCCTGCTTAGTTACTGACATTTCACTATAACAAATGGTATAAATTACGACGAGCCTTCGAGATATTTTCAGTGTATTGGAACATTCAAACGGCAGATATTCGTACAACAAATGTTATCGTATGAAAAGCACCAATTATGAGTTGCAAGTGAAATCCAATATGAGGTCTCGTAACTACGTACTGAATAGAGAGATGACCCTCATCTGGCGTAGATGGCGTCCTGCCTTCTCATTGGTGTACACGCGTTCACGGTACCTGGCATGCTCGATATCGCTCTGCTCGTTCCTAATGACTCTGCAGCACCCTTCTTACACTCCGTCAAGTCATAAACTCGACACGATCAATGTTCACGTTCGAATGCACGGTCCGTGTGACAATGGTATAAGGCCACTGTATAGTCAAGAGAATGTTGGTGTCGAAGCAAACTCGGCAACACGATTAAATTTTTCGAAACCCCGTAATTGTCTCAGACTGCAAAGCAGGAGTTTGAAATATGGTTCAAAGATGCCCTTAAGCATCCTCTACAATGGCGAAAAAACAGTGAGGCTCTGCGCCCTGGCCCTTATGTGCAGCAACGTTTCAAACAGCAAAATGCAGAAAAAAGGCCTAAGCTGAAAAATTCATGAGAGTTTTAAGATGGGTTCATTTTTTTTTTTTAATTCTCGAATCAGAAACATACAAATTTACAGTAGCCATACACATCAATAAATATGTACAAATGTATACACAAATTGTATTTATATTACATGTGCCCAGTACTTTGCAACCTCCAAGGCGCTTGGTGTGGCTTGCAGGAGATCAATCTTGGTGCAGGATGTAGGGCACAAAAGGCACTGGAGCACGTGGCTAGTGGTTTGTTCTTGTCCACAATCACAGGACGTATCTTCTGTTATGAAGCCCCATCTCTTCAGGTTGTCTCTGGATCGTCCAACTCCTGATCGTAATTTGTTTAAAGATTTCTACACCAGCCAGCTCTCGTTGTCCAGTTGGCAGTTCTTCAGCTTCTGGCGTCTGCAGGTGAGGCGTCGACTGCTTCCATAACTCCAGCCTTGCCTTCCCTGGTGAAATGGTGAGCTTCTCGGATGTTCTCAGGAAGCTCTTTCGCGATCTTAGCCGTTGCTGTGGTGGATTATGTCCGTGCAGTGGATGGGCACTGTCCTGTTCCACTTTCAGTCTCTCCTTGTTGGCAGCCACTGTTCTGCGTACCCATGGTGGCGCTATTCCAGCCAGGCAGTAGAGCTTATCAGTTGGGGTAGGTTTTAAGCAACCTGTGATCAACCTGCAGGTTTCGTTAAGAGCAATGTCTACTTGTCTGGCATAAGTTGACCTGTACCAGACTGGAGAAGCATATTCAGCAGTAGAATAGCACAGTGCCATTGCACAACAGCGAATAGTTTGTGGGTGTGATCCCCGCTGTGTCCCCGCTAGTTTGCGAATTTGGTTGTTTCGAGCGGAGATTTTCATTTTGATGTTCTTGCAGTGAGTTTTGAATGTCAGAGTTCTATCGAGAGTGACTCCCAAGTATTTAGGTGCGTTAATGATGTCACATTTTCACCAAATTTCACAACAAGTATGCCCAACGTCACCGAGGTCTTCTTACAGGATGGTACGGACGTCACATTCACTTTTAACCAAATTTCAGCCCTTGTTTTAGCATCTCTGCGATGGAGATCAGATCCAGGAAATCCAGAGCGGAAATTATGACGTTTTCTTAAAAGTGCCTTACGAAAGCATTTCAGGCACGTCGCTCCAGTCAGAATCGAAACAAAACGCTCTTAGGAGGTGTCATAAATAGCGTCAACGGAACCACCACTTCCCCGCACATTTCCTGGTCGAAAACGACAGTTCCCTGCGCAATGGGAAAGAGTACGACGTTTTTCTAAGGTGCTAACCACCCCCTCCCCCTCGCGCCACCCTTCCCAGACGTTTCAACCCTTCTCCAAGAAACTCTAGATCCAGAATCCATGTTGAACATGACTGCATCTCTTTGGAGCGTACAGTGCCCACAATTTTTGCTCTTTTGTACAGGGCAGAACAACTAGGGACCATTCGACGTAATTTTATCATCATTCGAAGCTGTTAAGACTGTTTATGCTTTTCAACTCCACATCTTCGGGCCCTCCTGCAGCTCTGAACGGTCCCCAGTGGTTACATCCTGTGTACCAACAATACTTGGCAGCGGGCTACTGTCCAAAGGGATTATGTTTCGTTCATTGGAGTTGCAAGCCCGACAATGTTCTTAGGGAACCGTTGGATCGTTTGGTGATTGTGAGTAGTGCCTAAGGTTGTCCTAAACGTCGTTCCGTTACAATTTTCACTGCAAACTGTAGTTTTCCTCTAAGAAATGATTGTAAATGAACGTTCCAAGGGAATGGGTTGTCTCACTCACTTTCTTTATAGCATCTGAGGCCTTTTCGTTTCGGCCCTAAGAGTTGGTGCATCTCAAATATTTTCCTCGGCCGTCCACAAGAAAACTGTGCTATTTCAAAGCCGGACGTTGCTGTTCCGACCTCCATCGCAGAGACGTCAAGAGAAGTGGTGAGATTTGGGTAAGTGGGACGAGGTCTCGTCGTGTGAGATGTGCACGGTAGCGTTGCCCATACGTAGGTGAATTTTGGTTACGATGTGACGTCATTAACCCATCTTATAATTCACGTCAAGTTATGAACTTCGGATTTTTTCAGCATCTGTTGACACCTTGTTGTTTAAAACATCGATACGCCCGAGGATGATGATGCAGGGCGCCACCCATTTGCACCACTACAGATGAAGTTTGTAGGCATCTTTGAGTAAGCTTTCAAACATTTTCGTTGCAGTGGGAGACCTGATCGCAACGCATACACAATACCCGACATTCCTGTGTTTCTTTGATTTCAATGAAACCTTTGACACTGACGGCTTCGACATTTTACTTAACAAACTTAGTAGCCGAAATGTCTGGCTAAGTGCAGTGCAATGTTTTCGCTGATACCCGTCGTCTGGCCAGGAATGCGTCTTGTCCGGCACCATAAAGTCATAATGAAGGAAGGTAATATAAGGTGTACTCCAGGGTTCGGTATTAGGTCTTACAAGTAAATGATGTGTCATCAGTTTTGTTCTACTACATCCATCCATGTGCGCTGATGTCTTCCACTTTTATCTAAGTTCAAAACCAATGAATCCGAAGACAGCTATCTAGAATCTCAAAACCTAACTGTGCGCACTATTAAAATCGGCCCAGGATACAGAGTGAAAGGTTACACCATCCAAGTGATAAAGCGGCACTGCTTGGTCACTTTGGGCTCATTCGACTGAAATATCTCGAATACTTACTATCTTTAACTCTGAGACTGGTTTGATGCAGCTCTCCATGCTACCCTATCCTATGCAAGCTTCTTCATCTCCCAGTACTTACTGCAACCTATATCCTTCTGAATCTGCTTAGTGCATTCATCTCTTGGTCTCCCTCAACGATTTTTACCCTCCATGCTGCCCTCCAGTACTAAATTGGTGATCCGTTAATGCCTCAGAATGTGTCGTACTAACCGGTCCCTTCTTTTTGTCAAGTTGTCCCACAAACGTCTCCCCGATTCTATTCAATACTTCATCATTAGTTATGTGATCTACCCATCTAATCTTCAGCATTCTTCTGTAGCACCACATTTCGAAAGCTTCTATTCTCTTCTTCTCCGAACTATTTACCGTCCACGTTTCACTTCCATACATGGCTACACTCCATACAAATACTTTCAGAAACGACTTCCTGACACTTAAATCTATACTCGATGTTAACAAATTTCTCTTCTTCAGAAACGCTTTCCTTGCCATTGCCAGTCTACATTTTATATCTTCTCTACTTCGACCATCATCAGTTATTTTACTCACCACATAGCAAAACTCATTTACTACTTTAAGTATCTCATTTCCTAATCTAATTCCCTCAGCATCACCCGACTTAATTCGGATACATTCCATTATCCTCGTTTTGCTTTTGTTGATGTTCATCTTATACCCTCCTTTCAAGACATTGCCCATTCCGCTCAACTGCTCTTCCAAGTCCTTTGCTGTCTCTGATAGAATTACAATGTCATCGGCGAACGTCAAAGTTTCTTTTTTCTTCTCCATGCTTTTAATACCTACTCCGAATTTTTCTTTTGTTTCCTTTACTGATTGCTCAGTATACAGATTGAATAACATAGGGCAGAGGCTACAACCCTGTCTCACTCCCTTCCAAACAACTACTTCCCTTTCATGCCCCTCGACTCTTATAACAGCCACCTGGTTTCTGTACAAATTGTAAATAGCCTTTCGCTCTCTGTATTTTACCCCTGCCACTTTTAGAATTTGAAAGAGAGTATTCCAGTCAACATTGTCAAAAGCTTTCTCTAAGTCTACAAATGCTAGAAACGTAGGCTTGCCTTTCCTTAATCTTTCTTCTAAGATAAGTTGTAAGGTCAGTATTGCCTCAAGTGTTCCAATATTTCTACGGAATCCAAAATGATCTTCCCCGAGGTCGGCTTCTACCAGTTTGCCATTCGTCTGTAAAGAATTCGTGTTAGTATTTTGCAGCTGTGACTTATTAAACTGATAGACCGGTAATTTTCACATCTGTCAACACCCGCAATCTTTGGGATTGGAATTATTATATTCTTCTTGAAGTCTGAGGGTATTTCGCCAGTCTCATACATCTTGCTCACCAGATGGTAGAGTTTTGTCAGGACTGGCTCTCCCTAGGCCGTCAGTAGTTCTAATGGAATATTGGCTACTCCCGGGGCCTTGTTTCGGCTCAGATCTTTCAGTGCTCTGCCAAACTCTTCACACAGTTTGGTATCTCCCATCTTCATCTACATCCTCTTCCATTTTCATAATATTGTCCTCAAGTACATTGCCCTCGTATAGACCGTCTGTAAACTCCTTCCACCTTTCCGCATTCCCTTCTTTGTTTGCCGGCCTAAGTGGCCGTGCGGTTAAAGGCGCTGCAGTCTGGAACCGCAAGACCGCTACGGTCGCAGGTTCGAATCCTGCCTCGGGCATGGATGTTTATGATGTCCTTAGGTTAGTTAGGTTTAACTAGTTCTGAGTTCTAGGGGACTAATGACCTTAGCAGTTGAGTCCCATAGTACTCAGAACCATTTGAACCTTCTTTGTTTAGAACTGGGTTTCCATCTGACCTCTCGATACTCATACAAGTGGTTCGCTTTTCTCCAAACATCTCTTTAATTTTCCTGTGGGCATTATCTATCTTACCCCTAGTGAGATAAGCCTCTACATCCTTACATTTGTCCCCTAGCCATCCCTGCTTAGCCATTTTGTAATCCTTTTTTCCTGCTTCCTTTACTGCATTTTTATATTTTTCCCTTTAATCAATTAAATTCAATATTCTTCTGTTACCCAAGGATTTATACAAGTCCCCGTCTTTTTACCTACTTGATCCTCTGCTGCCCTCACTAGTTCATCCCTCAGAGCTACCCATTCTTCTTCTGCTGTATTTTTTCCCCCATTTCTGTCAATTGTTCCCTTATGCTCTCCCTGAAACGCTGTACAGCCTCTGGTTCTTTCAGTTTATCCAGGTCCCATCTCCTTAAGTTCCCACCTTTTTGCAGTTTCTTCAGTTTTAATCCACAGTTCATAACCAATGGGTAGTGGTCAGAGTCCACATCTGCCCCTGGAAATGTCTTACAATTTAAAACCTGGTTCCTGAATCTCTGTCTTTCCATTATATAATCTATCTGATACCTTCTAGGATCTTCAGGAGTCTTCCATGTGTACAACCTTCTTTCATGATTCTTGAACCAAGAGTTAGCTATGATTAAGTTGTGCTATGTACAAAACTCCACTAATTGGCTTCCTCTTTCATTTCTTAGCCCCAATCCATATTCACCTACTATGTTTCCTTCTCTCCCTTCTCGTACTCTCGAATTCCAGTCACCCATGACTATTTAATTTTCATCTCCCTTCGCTACCTGAATAATTTCTTTTATCTCATCATACATTTCATCAATTTCATCTTCATCTGCAGAGCTAGTTGGCATATAAACTTGTACTACTGTAGTAGGCGTGGGCTTCGTGTTTATCTTGACCACAATAATACGTTCACTGTGCTGTTTGTAGTAGCTTACCTGCACTCCTGTTTTTTATTCAGTATTGAACCTACTCCTGCATTATCCCTATTTGATTTTGTATTTATAACCCTGAATTCGCCTGACCAAAAGTCTTGTTCCTCCTGTCACCGAATTTCACTAATTCCCAGTATATCTAAATTTAACCTATCCATTTCCCTTTTTAAATTTTCTAACCTACCCGCCCGATTAAGGGATTTAACATTCCACGCTCTGATCCGTAGAACACCAGTTTTCTTTTTCCTAATGATGACGTCCTCTTGAGTAGTCCCCGCCCGGAGATCTAAATGGGGGACTATTTTACCTCCGGAATATTTTACCCAAGAGGACGCCATCATGATTTAACCATACAGTAAAGCTGCAGGCCCTCGGGAAAAATTACGGCTGTAGTCTCCCCTTGGTTTCAGCCGTTCACAGTACCAGCACAGCAAGGCCCTTTTGGTTAGTGTTACAAGGCCAGATCAGTCAATCATCCAGACTGTTGCCCCTGCAACTACTGAAAAGGCTGGTGCCCCTTTTCAGGAACCACACGTTTGTCTGGCCTCTCAACAGATACCCCTCCGTTGTGGTTGCAAAGATCATCAGCATCGTTCCATTACAAAAATGGAATAAAAGCAGTTCCATAATAGAAAATTGTACAAATACTGATACTTCCAATAATTGATTATAGCAGTGTAGTCTTTCAAGACGTTTTTCATAAATGCTCACGCAGCCTTGAACTGGTTACGAAAGCCTATTGTAGGGAAGCAGCATACTCACGCTGTAGTAAATGTACATCAGTCTTTCCATTGTGTGCCAGCCAGTCCGCGGTAACTAGCTCTAACGTCATAAATGTTGCGCAATACTTTAAAAAATCAAGTAAATAACCTAAAAAGTTTCTAACATGTCAGGAGTAATACTAAATTAATATGTGTTGAATATCAGTTCAATAACTTTAACCATTTTCGAAATTTGGACGTTATTTCTGTAAAAATCACTGGCGCAACAGAAAAGAGCTAGAGATTTAAAAATTTATACTTAGATTCCTTTTCAATAATAATTTAATATAAACAGTACTTTGGATCTCACAAGTTAAGATTTTAGTTGAAATTCATAATTAACTTAGCCACGTCAAACATTTATTATGATTACTTACCTGTGTGCTGAATGCACATTTAAATTAAGAGCTTCATCGGCCATCAGCAAAAGAAGCTATGATTTATTCGGTAACTTAATGTGGTGCATTACTAGCTCAGCGGCTATTTGGGAGAGCCGATTTGATCAGGCGTTCCCTTAGCCGTCCGCACCGCGGCTTTATATATAAGAACGCTGCACGAGGAGGCAAGGCCCCCCCAGTTGTCTCCAGACGCTGCATAGCACGCCATCTGTGTCGGTAGTCGCGTCGCGTCGCGTCGGTATCATTGCTACAAACAGCCTCGGATGCCGTATAAAGTTACTCGGGATACGCGTAACCATGAAACCATTTTCGAGTGAAGTGTTAATTCTGGGATGACTTTAATTATCGATCTTCAGTTTGCGTATTGTCGTATTTTCACGTGCCGCCGCGGGACAAACATTCTACCATTATTTAGCGTGGCGTTTGATGAACCTAATCATCAAATTATGGCGAGCATTAATTTAAACATTTAATTTGGACATTTATAGTTGCATCAGCGCATTAGACTCTGAACTGCTCTGTTAGTCAGATTGTGTGGATTCTTTTGTTTTCATCTGTGACTTTCAGAATACAGAACGATTTTTCACGACCGTTTTTGATTATAAATCCCAGACAATCTCCTAATTCCTCAGAGCTATAAGCTGTAACTATAAGTGTATTCTCAGATGAAGTGGGCACTAGGAATTCTAATTACAGGCTTCACGTTTTGCTAATCACTTTCTGGTTGCCAATATTTTAGTTAGAGAGCCAGTGTTAAGAACGGCGAAAGACAGCATAAATAATATTCTAAATAATAGGAACTGGTTTTACATTGTACAAACTTAACATTTATATAAACAACATAAAATTGACATAATTCCACCCGCCGCCCCACACTGTTCGTTATAACAGCGGTGTTCGAACCTCTGATCGTAATTCACCTTCATATGTACAGCTATCCTAGCTGTGTGCAGACAAGCGCAGCGATTTCCATACTGTCTGTCTTCTCTACTGTCTTACCAATTAACACTCAGCCTCGTATCTCTCCTCGACCTTAACGCTCAGATCTGAACAACCAGGCAGAAACACCCTTTTCAATCAGAGCAAAATCATTTTTGTCGCACTTCGTCGTCCAGCCACTTACTCGAAGTCCTCCTCAGTAGCAGGAAGCCGGCTCTGGAATAACCTCTTACATTATATCAGAGAACTGAATAACATCTCCAGCTTCAGAAGACAGTTAATGACTTGAAACTTCCTGGCAGATTAAAACTGTCTGCCGGACCGAGACTCAAACTCGGGACCTTTGCCTTTCGCAGACAAGTGCTCTACCAACTGAGCCACCCAAGCACGACTCACGCCCCGTCCTCACAGCTTTACTTCTTCCAGTATCTCGTCTCCTACCTTCCAAACTCAATCCATTCAATGACTTATCTACTAAATCAACAGTAAAATTCTCATTGTAACTGTATGCTCTAGTTACCCCAGTACAGAATTCTTTCCTACCTGAGTTTCCTCATTTCCTGGTATTCTTAGCTGGTGCAGTCCCTTTAAATTTTCCTTTTGCCAGAGGTCTGCCGGAGTGGCCGAGCGGTTCTAGACGCTACAGTCTAGAACAGCGCGACCGCTACGGTCGCAGGTTCGAATCCTGTCTCGGGCATGGATGTGTGTGATGTCCTTAGGTTAGTCAGGTTTAACTGGTTCTAAGTTCTAGGGGACTGATGACCTCAGAAGTTAAGTCCCATAGTGCTCAGAGCCATTTGAAACATCCTTTTGCCAGAACTCGCTACATCAGTCAAGACCTATCGTTTACACGTATATACTCTCCTTATATCTGTTGCTATTATTATTGTTACTATTTTCGTAATTATTATTGCTATTATTATCGTCACTGGAAGTGGCAGCTGAGGCAGTAGAACAATTACTGCCAGTATTAACTTTATTAGTTCATAGTGAATATCTTTTCCACACTACACTCCTGGAAATTGAAATAAGAACACCGTGAATTCAAGGTCCCAGGAAGGGGAAACTTTATTGACACATTCCTGGGGTCAGATACATCACATGATCACACTGACAGAACCACAGGCACATAGACACAGGCAACAGAGAATGCACAATGTCGGCACTAGTACAGTGTATATCCACCTTTCGCAGCAATGCAGGTTGCTATTCTCCCATGAAGACGATCGTAGAGATGCTGGATGTAGTCCTGTGGAACGGCTTGCCATGCCATTTCCACCTGGCGCCTCAGTTGGACCAGCGTTCGTGCTGGGCGTGCAGACCGCGTGAGACGACGCTTCATCCAGTCCCAAACATGCTCAATGGGGGACAGATCCGGAGATCTTGCTGGCCAGGGTAGTTGACTTACACCTTCTAGAGCACGGTGGGTGGCACGGGATACATGCGGACGTGCATTGTCCTGTTGGAACAGCAAGTTCCCTTGCCGGTCTAGGAATGGTAGAACGATGGGTTTGATGACGGTTTGGATGTACCGTGCACTATTCAGTGTCCCCTCGACGATCACCAGTGGTGTACGGCCAGTGTAGGAGATCGCTCCCCACACCATGATGCCGGGTGTTGGCCCTGTGTGCCTCGGTCGTATGCAGTCCTGATTGTGGCGCTCACCTGCACGGCGCCAAACACGCATACGACCATCATTGGCACCAAGGCAGAAGCGACTCTCATCGCTGAAGACGACACGTCTCCATTCGTCCCTCCATTCACGCCTGTCGTGACACCACTGGAGGCGGGCTGCACGATTTTGGGGCGTGAGTGGAAGACGGCCTAACGGTGTGCGGGACCGTAGCCCAGCTTCATGGAGACGGTTGCGAATGGTCCTCGCCGATACCCCAGGAGCAACAGTGTCCCTAATTTGCTGGGAAGTGGCGGTGCGGTCCCCTACGGCACTGCGTAGGATCCTACGGTCTTGGCGTGCATCCGTGCGTCGCTGCGGTCCGGTCCCAGGTCGACGGGCACGTGCACCTTCCGCCGACCACTGGCGACAACATCGATGTACTGTGGAGACCTCACGCCCCACGTGTTGAGCAATTCGGCGGTACGTCCACCCGGCCTCCCGCATGCCCACTATACGCTCTCGCTCAAAGTCCGTCAACTGCACATACGGTTCACGTCCACGCTGTCGCGGCATGCTACCAGTGTTAAAGACTGCGATGGAGCTCCGTATGCCACGGCAAACTGGCCGACACGGCGGCGGTGCACAAATGCTGCGCAGCTAGCGCCATTCGACGGCCAACACCACGGTTCCTGGTGTGTCCGCTGTGCCGTGCGTGTGATCATTGCTTGTACAGCCCTCTCGCAGTGTCCGGAGCAAGTATGGTGGGTCTGACACACCGGTGTCAATGTGTTCTTTTTTCCATTTCCAGGAGTGTATTTGTCATATTGTTGTTGTGGTCTTCAGTCCTGAGATGGTTTGATGCAGCTCTCCATCCTACTCTATCCTGTGCAAGCTTCTTCTTCTCCCAGTACTTACTGCAACCAACATCCTTCTGAATCTGCTTAGTGTATTCATCGCTTGGTCATATTAAATTTCTCATATTAAAATTGTTAATTCTGAGGAAACTATGATTTAAGGAAGATACCGTATATGTGACAGCCTGGTCAGATGTCAGGGCATTCCTGGTGGCCAGCCGGTGTGGCCGAGCGGTTCTAGGAGCTACAGTCTGGAACCGCGCCACCGCTACGGTCGCAGGTTCGAATCCTGCCTCTGGCACGGATGTGTGTGATGTCCTTAGGTTGGTTAGGTTTAAGTAGTTCTAAGTTCTAGGGGACTGATGACCACAGCAGTTAAGTCGCATAGTGCTCAGAGCCATTTGAACCAATTCCTGGTCACTCTAATGAGAACTGGGTAAATTCATAAATATATAAATTACTGGATTTCGAGGAAGTGACCCTTTAATGGTGTCACACAGTATATGTTGACGACAAATGTTCCATCATGAGCATCAAAGTGCTCAGTGCGTAAAGGTACATATTCTGTGCGACAGAAACTGGGAGTAGTAGCTTTTGATCAGAGAGTCACCCGTGCAGAACGGAAAGACGCAGTAGAGCAGCGCAGACGAGCGAGCCACAGGTAAGCCACACACCCATTGGTGGAGTGGGGGTGAGGTGATCACGTGCGGCGCCACCGCAGAAGCACGGGTAGCGGCGTTTCCGGCGCGTCTGTTTGTGCAGGGCGGGGCAGCAGCCGAGGCGAGGCAGTGCCGCCGGCTAGGGAAGGGCAGGCCGAGAGCGGCCGGTCAATATTGGGCCAGCGAGCGGCGCCGGCCGGCAAGCCACTGGGACACCGGTGGGTGCGCACCGTGCGTTTTTAAACAGCGGGCCGCCCGACCACTGTGCGTGGGCGCCAGCGGACTCTGGCCGGTGGGGTGCAGGGCTGCGGAGTGGACGCGCCGGCGTCAGCTTTGTGCTGCGCAGCCCAGCTGACATCGTTGTGTACGGCTCACAAGGATGTAAGGAGACGCGGGCTACGGAGTAGTGTGCCAACTGTCGTGGTACATGTACATAATTGATTAGCAAACCGTTTACTTGAATTTTCTTCATAGTGGATGCTGTCGAACTCTGTTACTGTTCCATTATAGGGTGTAGGAAAATACCCGCAACCAGTCACAATAACAGGTTATTTCCTTGTCACACCTCCGGTTTTGGGCTTGCGCCTATCCTTAGGTGTTTATACATTCATGAACATGTATATACTGCTGGAGATCGGTGTATAAATACTAAAAAGTTATTTGCTGGTGACCAAACAGATACAAGTGGGACAACATTAAGTGGCAAGGCAGCATTTGACGGAAATATATCTGTACATACATAAAGATGAAGCACCGTTATTACAGTTGCGCTCTGGTGACAGGTTTGCCACTTAGTTACACTCTTACTATCATTTTTACGACCATATTTCCGTTTTACCAAGTTTAGCTGCATATTACACTAATACGATATGCACTCGTGGAATACACAATGTTTACATACAAACATGTGGGCTGTGGTCAAAGAACTTAGACATAGCAGATGTAAAGATTTTGCTCATACAGAAACATGTAGGTTGTGGTCAAAGAACTTAGCCACAGGCAGTGCAAGGGTGTTGCACAGTGAAGCTGATGTTGTTGTGCATGCCTCTAGAACATCAAGTAGATAAAGGCATCAATTTTCTTGACCTTACAATATCTAATGTAAACAAAAAACATGCCTTCCAGATTTACAGATAACCTACAACTAGTGATGTTGTCATTAACAACTCCCCATGTCATCCAGTCCAACACAAAATGGCATTCTTCAAATCCACACTTAATCATACACATAAAATCCCACTCAGTCCCCATGATGAACAAAAAGAAATTAACATTATCAAAGAAATTGCACGTAGAAATGGATACAACCAAGATGTAATTCATAAACTTGAATTTCATACCAAATTGCCAACCTCTTTCGAAAAACTGGTACTCAAATTTCTTTCAGCACTAATAACAAGTTACAACAGCACATCATCCACAGCAGTAAGACAAACAACCAATGCCACCACAAATCAGGTATTTACAAACTTTTATGGGACAATTGCCCACAGTTCTACATAGGCCAAACAGGAAGGAGTTTCCCTATAAGATACCGTGACGATATGGATGCCTTCCGGCTAAATAATTTTGATAAATCAACCTTTGCAATGCATCTAAAAGACTATGGTCAGTCAGCTACAGCCATTACAGAAAACCTACAAGTACTACACACTATGAACAAAGGAAAGAAAAGGAATCTGCTTGAAGAGCTAGAAATTTATATCCACAGCTCTAACTCACCAGAACTTATTCTCAACGAACAAGTGGAGCTTGCAGACAAATCTCATCTTTACATATTTCATGAAATATTCAAAAACAGAAACTAATTATCCTCTGATATAATAAAAAAGTAATATTCTATGGAAATTCGATGTAGCAGTCATGAAACAGTCCAAGTGCCATTATCATAATTTGTAATAGTAATATTGCAAACGCAAACTGTAACTATCATATCATAATTTGTAATAGTTTTCAAAATTTCATGTGTGTAACATCACTGTGCTTCCTACAACTAAGTTCTCTGGCAAAAAAAATGTGAATCAAAAAAATTCATAATGTGTATCAAAATAAGCCCGCGATGGCCGAGCGGTTCTAGGCGCTTCAGTCCAGAACTTCACGACTGCTACGGTCGCAGGTTCGAATACTGCCTCGAGTATGGATGTGTGTGAGGTCATCACATTAGTTAGGTTTAATTAGTTCCAAGTTCTAGGGGACTGATGACCTCAGATGTTAGCCCCACAGTGCTCAGAGCCATTTGGACCATTTGTATCAAAAAACTTCACAGCCTTTTATAGCTTTTTAAGTTTCTATATATGCGACACCCTGGCACTTCCTGTGGCTAAGTTCTTTGATCATAACCTACATGTTTCTGTATGAGCAACATCTTCAAATCTGCTGTGTCTAAGTTCTTTGACCACAGCCCACATGTTTGTATGTAAACGTTGTGTATTTCACAAGTGTGCATCGTAATAGTGAAATATGCAGCTAAACTTGGTAAAACGAAAATATGGTCGTGAAAATGATTGTAAGTGTGTAACTAAGTGGCAAAACTGACACCACAGCGTAACTATATTAATGGTGCTTCATGTTTATGTACGTACAGATATATTTTCGTCAAATGCTGCCTTGCCACTAACAATTGTCTCACTTGTATCTGTTTAGTCACCAGAAAATATTTTTTTAGTGTTTATACACTGATCTCCAGCAGTATATACATGTACATGAATGTATAAAAACCAGAGGATGAGTGCAAGCCCGAAACCGGAGGTGTGACAAATAAATAACCTTTTGAAACTTGCTGGCAGTTTGAGTCTCGGTCCGGCACACAGTTTTAATCTGCCAGGAAGTTTCATATCAGCGCACACTCCGCTGCAGAGTGAAAATCTCATTCAGAAATAACCTTTTATTGCGACTGCTAATGGATATTTTTCTGCACCCTAAAAGTTTCGTAACATATGTGTCTCGAAGTGTATAAAGACTCATTAGAGATGATGCAGCAAGTAATCGAATGCAACTAAAACAATAGCAACACGATTGAGGATCTCTTAGCTGAAGCACAAATGGTGGTGTCGGAGCGGTGACTAGCCAGAGTCTGCATAGCATCACAGAGCTAAGAGGCCCTGAGCGCGAGTGGACCATGTTGTTGCCAGGGTCCTTCGTGTATCATGGCAGCAGAAGGTGCTCGTGGTACAGAGCCACTGGAGGCGTGGCTCAGCGGGCGCGCTCCAATGGGTCCATCGGATCTGGCACTACTGCTATTGGTCTCTGATGGAAATTTGAAGTTCCGTTAACAACTTTGAGAAGCTAGTAGGGTGGCATGGATATGTCGTACCACAGACACACTGCTTTATCTGCTCGTCATTCAAACCATAGTGTCATCAAGCTTGCTTGCAATAACCATCAAAGTGGTGTCGTTGTAGTGGTCTTCAGTCCTGAGACTGGTTTGATGCAGCTCTCGATGCTACTCTATCCTGTGCAAGATTCTTCATCTCCCAGTACCTACTGCAGCCTACATCCTACTGAATCTGCTTAGTGTATTCATCTCTTGGTCTCCCTCTGCGATTTTTACCCTCCACACTGCCCTCCAATACTAAATTGGTGATCCCTCTATGTCTCAGAACATGTCCTACCAACCGATCCCTTCTTCTAGTCAAGTTGTGCCACAAGCTCCTCTTCTCCCCAATTCTATTCAATACCTCGTCATTAGTTATGTGATCTACCCATCAAATCTTCAGCATTCTTCTGTAGCACCACATTTCGAAAGCTTCTATTCTCTTCTTCTCTAAACTACTTATCGTCCACGTTTCACTTACATACATGGCTACACTCCATACAAATACTTTCAGAAACGACTTCCTGACATTTAAATCTATACTCGATGTTAACAAATTTTTCTTCTTCAGAAACGCTTTCCTCGCCATTGCCAGTCTACATTTTATATCCTCTCTACTTCGACCATTATCAGTTATTTTTCTCCTCAAATAGCAAAGCTCCTTTACTACTTTAAGTGTCTCATTTCTTAACCTAATTCCCTTAGCATCACACGACTTAATTCGACTACATTCCATTATCCGTGTTTTGCTTTTGTTGATGTTCATCTTATATCCTCCTTTCAAGACACTGTCCATTCCGTTCAACTGCTCTTCCAAGTCCTTTGCTGTCTCTGACAGAATTACAATGTCATCGGCGAACCTCAAAGTTTTTATTTCTTCTCCATGGATTTTAATACCTACTCCGAACTTTTCTTTTGTTTCCTTTACTGCTTGCTCAATGTACAGATTGAATAACTTCGGGGATAGGCTACAGCCCCGTCTCACTCCCTTACCGACGACTGATTCCCTTACATATCCCTCGACTCTTATAACTGCCATCTGCTTTCTGTACAAATTGTAAATAGCCTTTCGCTCCCTGTATTTTATGCCTACCACCTTCAGAATTTGAAAGAGAGTATTCCAATCAACACTGTAAAAAGCTTTCTCTAAGTCTACAAATGCTAGAAACGTAGGTTTGCCTTTCCTTAATCTTTCTTCATGGTTCATGGGGTGGGATAAAAGTGGTAAGAAGTGCAACACTACGTTCATATCAGCATTTCAGCGCAGTCATTAGGAGTAATGCTATCTATGTTCATTACTTAATGAATACGAAGACTGTTCGTGAATTAAGGTCTCCAATGCTTTTCCATATAGTAATTAAAATTTTATTACAAAACCAAATACAGATTCTGAAAGCTTGGACGTTTAGCTATTTTTCAACGTAATCCACTTCGCTCCAGAGACTTTCTTATAATCGCGTCACATAAACCTCCCACCGGCTGGTGAAGGAATGAATTGACAACTGCCTTCAGCTCCTCGTCGCTTGAGAATTTCATTCTTCCCATGTGTTGTTTCAGGTTGGGGAACAAATAGTAATCACTGGGAGCCAAATCAGAGCTTTATGGAGGCTGGTCAATGGTATCCTCCCCTCCTCCCTCCGAATTTGGCTATGAGATCTGTCGTGGTGCTGGCGACATAAGGGTGGGTGTTGTCATGGTGCAAACGAACTCCCTTTTTCAGTCGGCGCCTACTTTTGTTCTGTATAACCCGGCGTAGCTGTGTTACTGTCTCGCAGTGTCTTGCCGGGTTGATTGCTGTACCTCCTTCCAGGCAGTTGACCAGCAGAACGCCTTTACTAACCCAGAGTACCGAAGCCATAACATTCCCCGCTGGTGGCGTTTGCTTCAGCTTCTTGACATTTGGAGAACCGGAATGCCGCCATTTTTTTTATTGTTCCTTAGTCTGACGTGAAGCAGTGGACCCATGTCTCTCCCCGGTTACAATTAAATCCAGAAATTCCTCACCCTCTTCCCGATAACGGTGTAGAAACTTGCGGGCACTTTCGCTGCACTTTCTTTGATGCTTATCAGTGAGCATCCGCGCCACTCATCTGGCGCATACCTCGTGATACTTCAAATGTCCATCAAAATCTTGTCCACTGTAGTCTTAGAGACGTCCCCCATCAGTTCTGCAATCTTTTGCACAGGCACATGTCTATCTGCAGTCATAACGTCTGAGACGTCCTTCACTGTCTCGTGCGAAACTGATGGACGCTCGCATCTGGCTTCATCGTGCAAACCCTCTACACCACTTACGCACATTTTTTGATTCCATACACTTTTCTCCGTTCACGTCGGTCAACTTGCTATGGATTTCAGTAGAGGTTGACACCTTAAACTACAGCAATCTAATCACAGAACACAATTCACACTTGGTGGGAACGTCGATTTTCCCTTCCATCGTTAACGGCTGCTAAGCAAAGAATGGGCGTCCTAGAACGGTGGGAACTGGGATGAATAGTTGCGTGTGAAGCAAGGAACACAGCGCTGTTGTCAAATTTAGGCTAGCTCACTCCGTCCCGACGTGAGTTCGTTGGAGACCTTACTTTACGGACAACCCTCGTAATTATGGCTCAGGTTTCATATTAGATATCGAATATGTATGTTGTTTGTGAAAGGAACGTGTTTTGTCCCTCGTAAGAAGGAAAAACCTCAACCAGTAACTGTGAAGGCTTGATGCCGGAAAGGTTACGGTCTATCGAGGTACCACTTCATCGTTCCACGATACTGCAGCTCACATTGTTTAGGAACTCAAAATAGTCTTGCGAACCTGGAGTCTATGCGTTGAGGAGGAGTGCCACAAACACGCCACACAAGATTTCAACGGCCCTATAAGACTAGGGCCTGAGAGGAGAGACAGAGCGTTGTACGGCCACCACTAATTTCTGGGTGTCACCACAGAAAAAAGCTGTTCTCCCACAGCAGTTAAAGGAATTCGGAGAACGCTTATGCGTCGGTATGTCGATTGTAGTATCAGGGACTGTTTGGTGAGTGCGAGGTAGACTGGCCCACGCACAGCAACATCGCAACCCCACGACGATTAAACGGGGTCATGCAGGGGAGGCAAGCTGTTGCCACACACAGACACACACACAAAACCCACATCTGTTGTATCACGTGTGGCTGGAAGCATCGTGTTAGCACAGCAAGTAGTCTGGGCACAGGTATAAAGAATCATTCATTTGAGCACAGCGATCACCAGTCCAACTGCAAGACTGAAGATGGGATGGCCAGTTCAAATGTCCAGGCACCATGTGAGACCTCGCTGCTGCAACTAGTTCTGGCTTCCACCTCCACACCATCTGCTGGGGCCACGTCCTGCTCCTCCTTGGACATGACCCTCGTCTCCTGGTGAGCTGTTACTGAGACCACTTCCAGCAGCTGCCAAATTCCTAACATGGAGGGCAGCAGCCCGAGACCTGGACGATTCAGCCGCCCAGACTTCCATGCTGGTTCAGATGCCTAGGTGCCACAGGCCGCCACTCACTGTCGTGAATTCCGCAATAGGAGGCAGACGACATCCCGTCCAAGAAACTCGGCAGTCCTCATAGCTGTTGGCTCTGACAGCTGGCGACCATGTCAAAGTAACAAGGCCACACATCGCTGCATATGATACTGGATTCGACACTGTGAGGTGCTTGTGTCATAGCGTAGTAGCTGTCAGCTCCACACTGTCATACGCCGCCTCTCCACATGCTTGAGAGACCGTGGTCGTTGCCTCCGTGAAGACGCTAGCAGTACAGACAAGATAGATAGATGTTCAGCGATCACAGGCCCTGCAGACCACGCACTGCTTCCACAAACTGCCTTCATTCCTTCCTGTTTTGTGCCCGGTTCCTCCAGGTGTCTTCAGTTCCCAGGGCTGCTAGATCCTTCACCAGGTCGTACATCCAGTGCTGCCTTGGTCGTCCAGTGGGGCGTTTGGTGTTTGGTTTCCCCGCTAGTGCCATTTCCGCCTGTCTTCCATCTGGCATATGGGCTACATGGTCGACCCATTGTATTCTTTTGCTCTTTATCTTCTGTAGGATGGTTAGTTGTCGCATCAGAAGGTAAATTTCCTCGTTTTTCCTCGTCCTCCATTCTCCGTTATCTAAAACTGGGGTCCCCATATCTTCCTCATTACTCTCTTTTTTCAAATATTAGGAATTTTTCCCATTCACGCTTAGTCATGCTCCATGTTTCTGATTCGTACATTACTGCTGGGCATATCACTACGTTGTACATTTTCATCTTAGTGTTCACTAAGGCCGATTTAGAGCCAAGCGTCTCTCTGAGGGAATGCATGCATTTCATTCCCCTAATATCGTTTCCTTGATGACCATTTTTATGTTGTTGTCCGTGGTAAACCAAGATCTCAAGTATCTGAACTGGTCTACTCCCTTGAACCTCTTTTCACCTATCTCAAGAAATTTCCTGCCCTTGGCTACTTCCTAGTTGCATGAACTCTGTTTTGTCTCGATTCACCTTGAGCCCTACCTATTGTGCATAACTGTCCATTGTCTGGGACATTTCTTTCAAGTAGTGCTTTGATTCACTTAATACACTACTGGCCATTAAAATTGCTACACCACGAAGATGACGTGCTACAGACGCGAAATTTAACCGACAGGAAGAAGATGCTGTGATATACAAATGATTAGCTTTTCACGGGATTCACACAAGGCTGGCGCCGGTGGCGACACCTACAACGTGCTGACATGAGGAAAGTTTACAACCGATTTCTCATACACAAACAGCAGGGGACCGGCATTGCCTGGTGAAACGTTGTTGTGATGCCTCCTGTGAGGAGGAGAAATGCGTACCATCACGTTTCCGACGTTGATAAAGGTCGGATTGTAGCCCATCGCGGTAGCGGTTTATGGTATCGTGACATTGCTGCTCGCGTTGGTCGAGATACAATGACTGTTAGCAGAATATGGAATCAGTGGGTTCAGAGGGGTAATACAGAACGCTGTTCTGGATCCCAACGGCCTCGTATCACTAGCAGTCGAGATGACAGGCATCTTATCCGCATGACTGTAATGCATCGTGCAGTCACGTCTCGATCCCTGAGTCAACAGATGGGGACGTTTGCAAGACAACAACAAAGTGCACGAACATAATATATTTGTACAATGAATACCCGTTTATCATCTGCATTCCTTCATCGTGTAGCAATTTTAATGGCCAGTACTGTAGTACTACATCATCTGCATATGCGAGACAATTGAAGTTACTGTCCATCTCTACTTCAGTCCACTCCTGTTGTCGACACTCTTTTATTACTTTCTCTGAGATGACATTGAACAGAACACATGAGACAGCATCCCCATGTCTGAGGCCTGTCTCAAAATCGAATGTTTGTGATGTGGCTCCTCGGAAACGTACTGCTGCCTTCCATACATGCTTGCAGCATTCTCACTAGCTTCTCAGGGATTCTGAAGTCCCGCATTGCGTTGTATAGGCTATCCTGTGGATGCTGCCATATGCACGTTGAAAACCGACGAACAGGCTGTACAGACAAATGATTGTTAATACTGAAAGGACTTAAATGCATTAGCTCCCAGTGGGTGTTGATTCATATCAAGGGAGATAGTTGGAGACTGGTGTCACTTCAGAATTGTAACCAAGATCTCCTGATTACTAGGCAGATGCTCTGACTACTCTCCCATCCAGACACAGCTGACACTATAACCACATCGACTACCATACCACAACTCCCGTCAGGCCCGAATTCTCAATTTATACCATGCACTACTGATGCAGTTTCCCTGCTCATTAGCCTCCATACTTGTGGAATCTTGGCGATTCCCGTTGAGTCCGAGCTTTGTGAGCAGCTCCACTGAAGGGATCATTGGCCATCATCGCATTAATGATAACTCTGTGGTATCTGTTCTGACTACCCATGTATCTACGCATCTGCATAGTAAGGAGGAACCCTGGAATCAATGCCCGCCAGCAGCTAATGTCTTTAATTCCTTTGTGTCTCTAGTACAGTGGTTGCAGGATGAAATTGGTGTCAAGCGTGTCCCATGAACAGTCACCACATGTGTGTAACTGTTAACAAATAATTTTAACTTTGATGTTTGTCCGACCCAACGGCCTCTTTCTGGGACTTGCACGCACTATCAGGACACAATCCCAAACAGAAGTGGTCGTACGCTCCTGGAATCGTTCAGTGCACTTGACAAAGGCACCCGGGTTGATACTGCATTCATTGACTTTCTGAAGGCGTTTGATACAGTAAATGCAGTCCGATACTGTCATTTATTGAACAAAATACGAAATACGAGCTTACCGGTTATCGAACCAGATTTCTGACTGGTTTCAGGGTGTTTTTAAGAGATAGACCTCAGTGTGTAATTCTTACTAATATGAAACCCATAGGCTTAAGGGTAATTTCAGGAGAATCCCGAGAAAGTGTGTCATTTGAGAAGACAGAGTGAAAAGGTTAAGGGAGTAACTTAAGAAATACAGCAAGAAATGAAGCTACCATTACAATGTCAGAAGAATGGAAGACGACAGAATACTAAAATTAATGATGATTTATTTCTCATAGGGCAGAGGTTCTTTAGCAATACCGAGGAAAAGTTGGGAACATTAGTAATTTCAACGAATGGGGCGTAACTAACAAATGCCTAATAAAAGCAAAAGAAGGAAGAGGAGAAGTGACGATTTTGCAGACAGTACCGTTGTCTGCTAGATACGTTGCAAAGGAAGAAAACTGGGGGAAAATGCAGAATGACCAGCATCTATGATTGGTGAAAGGATTAGCAAATGGATTCTGAACGAAAATAAATGTACTATACTGCGCGTAACCAGACGAGGAGATCCACTACTGTTCAAGTGCCCTTTCGGCGAAAAATTGCTGGAAATTGTAAGAACCGTAAAATATGCAGGACTAACTGTCCGGAGCGACCTAAGTTGGAAGGACGGCTTCAAACAAAGAGTAGGAATAGTAGATGTTAAGCACAGATTCTCTGGAAGAATGTTCAGGAGTAGCACTATAGTTTCAGACAGAGTACTTGTTTCACTGAATTTTAGTATTGATCATCAGACTGGGAGCCTCACTGGGTAGGAGTAAAACAGAAGACAAAGAGTGAAAGAGAGAGAGAGAGAGAGAGAGGGAGGAAGGGAGAGAGAGAGAATTCAGGCAAGAGAGGCGCGTTTCCTCATTAGATCGTTTTGTGAGCCAGAGAGCGATATGGGAATAAGCAACAAACTGCACCGGAAGTGGCTGAAAGAGAGGGATCGTGTATCACAGAGGAGGTTATTGCTGAAATTTAGAAACCGTAAGTTCGAGGAAGAGTTGGTCAAATGCTTCAAATGGTTCTGAGCACTATGGGACTTAACTGCTGAGGTCATCAGTCCTCTAGAACCTAGAACTACTTGAACCTAACTATCCTAAGGACATCACACACATCCATGTCCGAGGCAGGATTCGAACCTGCGACCGTAGCGGTCTTGCGGTTCCATACTGTAGCGCCTAGAACCGCACGGCCACTCCTACCGGCAGTTGCACGAAGTCCTACCACCTTCCACACTCGTCTCAAGAAGTGACCACGATTTAAAATCCAAAGATACAGAGTTCATCCTGAAGTTCATCGACGCTCACTCTTCCCGCGGATTATTCGTGACTGGGACAGACAGAGTATTCCCAGCTCCATAACGTAAGGTGGCTTGTAGAGCACTCGTAAAGCCACGTCACCTACCTTGGGCCATGAAATGGGATCGTTTGTATTGAGACAAGTGACTATATGGACAAAGCGGCAATGTCCGGAACGCAACGAAGGACTAAGCGGTGGGACCACGTCGTTATTTCAGCTGAGTCCCTACTATGTACAGTATCATAGTGGAAGTATGCGTGTGTGGAGTCTCTCAGAGAGAACAAACGTGGTGAGATTGTCATCGTCCTATGTGCTGCTATGCTATGGACTGCACACAACAGGATCACCTCTGCTTCGCACGGCCAATAATTTGGATAGCACGTGTTGTATTTATGACGGGTTGAGGCTCGTGGCTGCCCCCCCCCCCTATCTCCGAAGTCTCAATGATGTTGTCTTTCAACAAAACAACTCTAGACAGCAAGTTGCCCGTGCTGTTCCAACTTACCTTCGATGAGATGGAGTTCAACTGTAGCCGCAGTCCCCACATCTTCACATCTTTTACCATCTGAATGTATCTCCGTCTGTCATCCAAGCTCAGTTCAACTCGATACATACGAGGTGCATTCAAGTTCTAAGGCCTCCGATTTTTTTTCTCCGGACTGGAAAGAGATAGAAACATGCGCATTGTTTTAAAATGAGGCTTCGTTCATTCTCAATAAGTCCCAGAGATGGCAGCACCGTACGGCAGATGGAATTTTACCGCCAGCGGCGAGAATGAGAACTGTTTTAAATACTTAAAATTGCGACATTTTCCTTACTTGAACAGCGTGCAATCATTCGTTTTCTGAATTTGCGTGGTGTTAAACCGATTGAAATTCATCGACAGTTGAAGGAGACATGTGGTGATGGAGTTAGGGATGTGTCGAAAGTGCGTTCGTGGGTGCGACAGTTTAATGAAGGCAGAACATCGTGTGACAACAAACCGAAACAACCTCGGGCTCGCACAAGCCGGTCTGACGACATGATCGAGAAAGTGGAGAGAATTGTTTTGGGGGATTGCCGAATGACTGTTGGACAGATCGCCTCCAGAGTTGGCATTTCTGTGGGTTCTGTGCACACAATCCTGCATGACGACCTGAAAATGCGAAAAGTGTCATCCAGGTGGGTGCCACGAACGCTGATGGACGACCACACGGCTGCCCGTGTGGCATGTTGCCGAGCAATGTTGATGCACAACGACAGCATGAATGGGACTTTCTTATCGTCGGTTGTGACAATGGATGAGACGTCGATGCCATTTTTCAATCCAAAAACAAAGCGCCAGTCAGCTCAATGGAAGCACACAGATTCACCGCCACCAAAAAAATTTCGGGTAACCGCCAGTGCTGAAAAAATGGTGGTGTCCATGTTCTGGGACAGCGAGGGCGTAATCCTTACCCATTGCGTTCCAAAGGGCACTACGGTAACAGGTGCATCCTACGAAAATGTTTTGAAGAATAATTTCCTTCCTGCACAGCAACAAAAACGTCCGGGGAGGGCTGCGCGCGTGTTGTTTCACCAAGACAACTCATCAGCACATCGAGCAAACGTTACGCGACAGTTTCTTCGTGATAACAACTTTGAAGTGATTTCTCATGCTCCCTACTCACCTGACGTGGCTCCTAGTGACTTTTGGCTTTTTCCAACAATGAAAGACACCCTCTGTGACCGCACATTCACCAGCCGTGATGCTATTGCCTCAGCGATTTTCCAGTGGTCAAAACAGACGCCTAAAGAAGCCTTCGCCGCTGCCTTGGAATCATGGCGTCAGCGTTGTGAAAAATCTGTACGTCTGCAGGGCGATTACGTCGAGAAGTAACGCCAGTTTCATCGATTTCGGGTGAGTAGTTAATTAGAAAAAAAAATCGGAGGCCTTAGAACTTGAATGCACCTCGTAATCAAGTTATTTCCAATTTTGCTGTCAGAGTTGGTACCACCACAAACTTTATTTCATACATTGCACATTCTAAAATACCTTGAAATTTGACTTTTGTATTATTACTACTACATTGTGTAAGAACACTCAGTGAAGTTTCGCTCTATGCTACCATAGCTGGAGTTTGCAATTTTGAAGGTCAGTAGTGTTTTAACGTGTCTGTATTTTGCCTCCATACATGTTACATTATACCAGTAACCATCCATTTTTTATTCGATATGAGGCCAGTGAGCTGATGCGAGACGCACTGCTGACGTTGGAAAAAATTGCAGAATACAGCCGGGTGCTGGAAGCCGGGGTGAAAGAAGTAGCATCTTACAAGAGAAGGGGGCATCGTTTCAGTACGGAGGAATGCGCGGAGGTCAGAAACGACGAATGTGAGTGTATCCTTCGCAGATCTTCCCCTAGGAGATCGCGAGCCTCGTTCCCGCCAAAACGCAGAGAAGTGAATTTGCCTGGTGGAGACCTGAGTCTTAGGAGGAGTTTCAGAGTGCTCTGGAACAGTGTTCTAAAAATGGTTCAAATGGCTCTGAGCACTATGGGACTTAACTTCTGAGGTCATCAGTCCCATACAACTTAGAACTACTTAAACCCAACTAACGTAAGGACATCACACACATCCATGTCCGAGACAGCCGACCGCGGTGGTCTAGCGGTTCAGGCGCTCAGTCCAGAACCGCGCGACTGCTACGGTCGCAGGTTCGAATCCTGCCTCGGGCATGGCTGTGTGTGATGTCCTTAGGTTAGTTAGGTTTAAGTAGTTCTAAGTTCTAGGGGACTGATGACCAGAGATGTTAAGTGCCAAAGTGCTCAGAGCCATTTGAACCATTTTTGTCCGAGACAGGGTTCGAAGCTGCGACCGTAGCGGTCGTGCGGTTCCAAACTGTAGCGCCTAGAACCGCTCGGCCACCTCGACCGGCGAACAGTGTTCTACATACAGTGTGAACAGCAGAAGATATCATGGCACCCTACTGATCAATGTAGTGCAAGACACTGGTTTTGTAACACGTGTAGGGATTCGTTGCAGGGAATACACATGTGGAAGCCACGAGCCTTCCCGGAAACAGGTGTACAATATAAAAGTGGACTCACACACACGTGCTGAAAGATGACACGTTGCGTTCTGAGCAACTCAAGGGACTTTGTTGGCAAGAGCGTCAGTAAACAGTTTCACTGTTTGAATTTCCAAAGTGCCGATTTTGCAACTAGAAGCGAGTTAACTAGTTTCTCTGTAAGCAGAGTCGCGATTATTTGCTTGTCTGTGGAGTCCGGGACTGAAATGCTTCTGTACGAAAGGATACTTGTTTCTGCCATATGAACAAAGAGAAATCTTGACTCATGTTCTATGCTGTACTGAACTAGTTTCAGATCTAGGAGTTTGTGGACACTATAGTATGTCCACTGTGTAAACGGAGATTATCAGTACGCAACGTACATCATCCGCACGGTGACCACTGGCAACGAGCTGGTAGACGCTGCAATACAGCTCCTCACAGCACTCTAATTGGTTATGTACGCACCAGTGCTCATCAGGAAGGAAAACAATCACAGTAAGTGTGCTGAGTTCCATTTGCTTGTTCACTGAACTCTTTACTATCAGTACCAGTCAGGGTGGAGGTCTATTGCTTCACAGTGCTACAAGTATCAATCAACTTAGCATGTGCTTCTAATGAATGGGGGCACGGTTTTGATGAAATTCACAGATGTTGTCTCAATCTCAAAGCTAGATCAAGAGTAGGATTTAAAATTTTCTTTATTTATACATTGTTGCATATATACACTCCTGGAAATTGAAATAAGAACACCGTGAATTCATTGTCCCAGGAAGGGGAAACTTTATTGACATATTCCTGTGGTCAGATACATCACATGATCACACTGACAGAACCACAGGCACATAGACACAGGCAACAAAGCATGCACAATGTCGGCACTAGTACAGTGTATATCCACCTTTCGCAGCAATGCAGGCTGCTATTCTCCCATGGAGACGATCGTAGAGATGCTGGATGTAGTCCTGTGGAACGGCTTGCCATGCCATTTCCACCTGGCGCCTCAGTTGGACCAGCGTTCGTGCTGGAGGTGCAGACCGCGTGAGACGACGCTTCATCCAGTCCCAAACATGCTCAATGGGTGACAGATCCGGAGATCTTGCTGGCCAGGGTAGTTGACTTACACCTTCTAGAGCACGTTGGGTGGCACGGGATACATGCGGACGTGCATTGTCCTGTTGGAACAGCAAGTTCCCTTGCCGGTCTAGGAATGGTAGAACGATGGGTTCGATGACGGTTTGGATGTACCGTGCACTATTCAGTGTCCCCTCGACGATCACCAGTGGTGTACGGCCAGTGTAGGAGATCGCTCCCCACACCATGATGCCGGGTGTTGGCCCTGTGTGCCTCGGTCGTATGCAGTCCTGATTGTGGCGCTCACCTGCACGGCGCCAAACACGCATACGACCATCATTGGCACCAAGGCAGAAGCGACACTCATCGCTGAAGACGACACGTCTCCATTCGTCCCTCCATTCACGCCTGTCGCGACACCACTGGAGGCGGGCTGCACGATGTTGGGGCGTGAGCGGAAGACGGCCTAACGGTGTGCGGGACCGTAGCCCAGCTTCATGGAGACGGTTGCGAATGGTCCTCGCCAATACCCCAGGAGCAACCGTGTCCCTAATTTGCTGGGAAGTGGCGGTGCGGTCCCCTACGGCACTGCGTAGGATCCTACGGTCTTGGCGTGCATCCGTGCGTCGCTGCGGTCCGGTCCCAGGTCGGTGGGCACGTGCACCTTCCGCCGACCACTGGCGACAACATCGATGTACTGTGGAGACCTCACACCCCACGTGTTGAGCAATTCGGCGGTACGTCCACCCGGCCTCCCGCATGCCCACTATACGCCCTCGCTCAAAGTCCGTCAACTGCACATACGGTTCACGTCCACGCTGTCGCGGCATGCTACCAGTGTTAAAGACTGCGATGGAGCTCCGTATGCCACGGCAAACTGGCTGACACTGACGGCGGCGGTGCCCAAATGCTGCGCAGCTAGCGCCATTCGACGGCCAACACCGCGGTTCCTGGTGTGTCCGCTGTGCCGTGCGTGTGATCATTGCTTGTACAGCCCTCTCGCAGTGTCCGGAGTAAGTATGGTGGGTCTGACACACCGGTGTGAATGTGTTCTTTTTTCCATTTCCAGGAGTGTATGTTATTTGAAAATAAATAATTTTATGATATACAAATGTATTCATTTTTGAAGGGTATCTATACAAAATTATCGATCATCCACTGAGCTGCAGAAGAAAGAATATCATCTAATGCATTCCTCTAGGTGGAGGTCGTCCATAGCAGGGCTGTTTTGAATTCATTTATAGGCATGGTATTTCCATTGTAGACATAACATTAGGCAATGACCATACCATAAGCGCACTACAACATCCTGGGGTTTGCAGTATCGTTTTAATAAGCCCTTCCCTGTCATGTTACACCAAGTGACGCCTCGCCCTCACCAAGCACATGGTGACTGCTGGGTGGTTCTCTTGTGAGGAAAAATGCGAAGTGGAACGGAAAGTCGTAGCGTGGGAAAATTCGTTACCAGAACACAAGGTCCAGGTAATACATTCTTGTCGGCACTGAGAATTGTCTCTCTCGCTGTTGAGGCAGCACGCTTGTTCATGCTTTTCTTCATCGGGTGGCGTTACTCTTCCTGTGTCTCGCCTTTGGGCAGCGGTCGTGTTCAAAGGCCGTAGGCTGCTACATGTATCTATTGATCTTTTATTTTGAAACTTATGGAAAGGAGATGTCACGTAAAATAATTTTACACTAGATTAATCATAATTTATGCGATATCTCATTTGTTCAGAAAGCTCTCTCGATTAAGCGTCACAGAAAATTGTATTCACAGCTGTTCGGTGCACCTGGCTAATATGTAATGTCATGTGTTACTGTACTGCTGGTAGCACAATTGGTAGAGATGAGAACGAGTCACCGGTAGTACACGCTGGTAAGAACTAGTTAAATACAAGTATCTCTTTCTGCTTCTGCATATGTTGTAAGCAAGCTACCTTATGTCTGTTGGAGGTAGTCAGGAACGACGGTCATTTACCGGCTTTCCTGTACCAAACACTACTAATGAGTTAGATGGCAACCAAGCATCATATGACCTCGAATTTCTAATATTTTCCAGTCACGGACATCTCTCGAAATTTTTAAGGGTAAACTCCTGCGTGTTGGGCGACTCCTCTCATGTAGCGTCTACCAACATTACATTCGATAATGCTCTCATGCTGAAAAACCAAACTTCCGCAGAAACCCACGGTTTTCTCTCAATTTACCATAAATCCCACAATATAATGGTGTCTTACAGATATGCAATGCTCACTAAATGATCGGAGAATGTTTTGTAAAACTTATTATTTATTAAATTTTCATGGGAATCTCACAACTAATACCAGTCTGACATCTGCGTTTCATATAAATACTTGAATGTTGTCATTCCTCTTCATGTTATCCCTTTTTGCTTTACGGCTGTTACTGTTTCCAGAATTTGACCTCTAATAGCGTCATCGAGCAGTAACTAGACTTTTCACCCATTTATACGGCACACGTTGCTTCTGCCCACATTATGGGTCAACTGTCATCAGGTGTGGCAACTATCCTGTATCCAAGAGTATCATCCTAGAAGCTTCCGATCTTATCTACTTACACGTTTGTGTGTAGCATCAGTATTGAGATACTTATGACAGTCTCATGCAAAGTTCCCGATTTTACCTTTATCAGTCACAATAGACACGAAGCTTTGGGAAACCACAGCAGTATCAGTTTACATTCCAACTAGCTCCGCATACGACGAGGAGATGGAAAAAATATATGATGATACAAAAGAAATTATTCAGATAGGTAAAGGAGAGGAAATTTAATTGTAATGAGGGACTGGAATTCGATAGTAGGAACAGTAAGAGAAGGAAAAATAGTAGGTGAATATGGAACGATGGGAAAACAATGAAAGAGGAAGCCGCCTGGTAGAGTTTTGCAGAGAGCATAATATAACCATCGCTAATAATTGGTTTCAGAATCGTTAAAGAAGGCTGTACACGTGGAAGAGGCCCGAGAGCACCAGTAGGTTTCAGATTGATAATATAATAGTCAGACAGAGATTTAGGAAGCAGATTTTAAATTTTAAGGCATTTCTAGTGGCAGACATGGACTCTGGCCACATGCTAGTGGTTATGAACTGTAGATTAAAAGTGAAGACACTGGCAAAAGGTAGAAGATTGAGGAGGTGGAACATGGATAAGTTTGAAACAGCCAGAATGTGTTGAGAGTTTCAGAGGGAGTATTGGGTAAGGGTCTACCAGAACATGGAAAGGAATAACTAGAAAACAAATAAATAACTTTAACAGATGAAATAATGAAGGTAGCAGAGGATCAAATAGATAAAAAGACAAGATCAAATAAAAACCCTTGCATTACACAAAATATACTCAATTTGACTAATAATAGAAGGAAAAATTTAAGAAGCAGAAAACGAAGCAGGCGAAAGGGAATACAAACGTTTAAAATATAATTCCAATTCCAAAGACAGCTGGTGACGGCAGACGCGAAAATTATCGAACTATCGGTTTAATAAGTCATGGTTGAAAATTGCTACAGCGAATTCTTTCCAGAAGAATTGAAAATTGTTGGAGGCCGACCTTATGGAAGATCAATTTGGATTTAGAAGAAATGTAGGAACACACGAGACAATACTGACCCTTCGACTTAACTTAGAAGATAGGTGAAGGTAAAGCAAACCTACATTTATAACATTTGTAGACTTCGAGCAAACTTTTGACAATGTTGGCTGGAATACTCTGAAATTCTGAAGGTAGCAGGTATAAAATACAAGGAGCGGAAGGCTATCTACAACTTATACAGATACCAGACAGCAGTTATTAGAGTCGGAGTAAGGGAGGCAATGGTTGAAAAGGAAGTGAGTCAGTGTTCTACCCTACTTCCTACGATCTTCAGTATGCACGATGAACAATCAATAAAGGAAACCAAAGAAAAATTTGGAATAGGAATTGAGGTCAGGAGACGAAATAAAAGCTATGTGGTTTGCAGAAGAGTAGTTCTGTCACGGAGAGCGAAGGACTAGGCAGAGCAGTTCAACGGAACGGACAGTCCTGAAAGAAGGATATAAGATGAACATCAACAAAAGCGAAACAAGGATAATGGAATGTAGTCGTATTATATCAGGTGATGCTAAGTAAATCAGATTAGAGAACGAGTCACTGAAAGCAGTAGCTGAATTTCGCGATCTGGGCAACAAAACAACTGATTATGGCCGAAGCAGAGAGGATAGAAAATGAAGCCAGACAATGGCAAGAAGAGCATTTCTGAAAAATAGAAATTTGTTAATGTCGAATACAGATTTAAGTGTTAAGAAGTATTTTCTAAAGGTATTCGGCTGGAGTGTAGCCATGAATGGAAGTGAAACATGGACGATAAACAGCTTACATGAAAAGAAAACAGAAGCTTTGGAAATGTGGTGCGACAGAATAATACTGAAGGTTAGATACGTCGATCACGCAACTAATGAAGAAGTACTGAATAGAATGGATCGATTAGCAGAACACGTTCTGAGACGTCAAAGAATCAATTTAGCATTAGAACATTAGAAGGAGGTGTGTGTGTGGGGGGGGGGGGGGGGGGGTTGGGCAGTAAAAATCGTAGACGGAGGCCAAGAGTTGCATTCAGTAAGCAGATTCAGAAATATGTATATGCAGTAGTTGCTCAGAGATGAAAAGTCCCACACGGATAGAGTAGCATAGAAAACTCCATCAAACCAGTCTTCGGACTGAAGATCACGACAGCAAAATTTCACCCTAGAGAGCCTCATTCATCCCATGTTGGCAGGAAATCCTGAATCCAGCCACAAAGCTGATCTAGTATTCGCATTTGGCCTACTAAGAGAAGGTTTGGAATTTTATCAAAAATCTACCAGAGGCTGATGTTATTTCTTTTCTGACAGGGTGTTCACTATTCAGACAGAAAGCATATTATCTTGTTGAGACAAGAGAGATGGGCGGCATATACAAGAAGCTTGTTGGGAATAGGCTGCAGGCTGCTGATAATGAGGAGGATACAGCGAATGATAGCTTAAGAACAAAATGTTATACTTCGATTACGTTTGGTTGGTTTCTCAACGTAATTTGTAAACAAAATAGTCTAGATAATTTCATATATGTATTTATTTAGTACAGCGTGTCTAAGAGGCAGTTGACACCCTGATTAGACATAGGTTCTATTGAAACAGATATTGAACTCTGTTTTACGATTTCTAAGTAGTAATCTGGTGATAGCAGACGTCTAAAAGATATTATAAATTTAGAAATATATTAAGGGCTCTAGACTACTTTCTTTGCAAGGTATCTACAATGATTGCGAAGAGACTGCTTTGTTTGCAAGATATCTACAATGATTGCGAAGTCATTCATGCCATTTATTTACCGTTATGTGTGACTGTGCTCGCAAATCAGTTGCTTCCTTATAATGGGCGATGATGAATAAGTTAGCTGTCGTTCGTGCAGTAATGTCAGCTGGCCTCACTTGTCCGCTGTCCCTGTAAGTGTGGGTAGGGATGTGTACTCCCCACCCCTCCCTCGCCCTCCACCACCCTAGCGCCAAGATGCACAACGTTACATCATGCACAGGAGCACGCCCTATGCATTGCGCCACTTAAGTGACTGCACAAGATACAACGTGGACATTATACAACAAGATTAGTAATTTTGTAACGTAGCGTACTTTACTGACGTAAAGTAAGGTGTTTCATTCTTTGTTTCACAATCTTTCGGCTTGTTTTTTTTTCCTTTCTCTGACTTCATAAAGTAATCTTCATACCAAATGTCATCGAATCGCTACATCTCTTCAGTTGTGAAAACTTAAGAGAGTTATGTTCGCACTTATTAATACACTACTGGCCATTAAAATTGCTACACCAAGAACAAATACAGATAATAAACGGGTATTCATTGGACAAATATATTATACTACAACTGACATGTGATAATATTTTCATGCAATTTGGGTGCATAGATCCTGAGAAGTCAGTACCCAGAAAAACCACCTCTGGCCGTAATAACGGCATTGATACACCTGGGCATTGAGTCAAACAGAGCTTGGATGGCGTGTACAGGTACAGCTGCACATGCAGCTTTAACACGATACCACAGTTCATCAAGAGTAGTTACTGGCGTATCATGACGAGCCAGTTGCTCGGCCACCATTGACCAGATATTTTCAGTTGGTGAGAGATCTGGAGGATGTGCTGGTCAGGGCAGCAGTCGAACACCAGAAAGGCCCGTACAGGACCTGGAACATGCGGTAGTGCATTATCCTTCTGAAATGTATGGTTTCGCAGTGATCGAATGAAGCGTATAGCCACGGGTCGTAACAAATCTGAAATGTAACGTCTACTGTTCAAAGTGCCGTAAATGCGAACAAGAGGTGACCGAGATGTGTATCCAATGGCACCCCATACCTTCAGCCGGGTGATACACCAGTATGGCGATGACGAATACACGCTTCCAATGTGCGTTCACCGCGATGTCGCCAAAGACGGATGCGACTATCATGATACTGTAAACAGAACCTGGATTAATCCGAAAAAATGACGTTTTGCCATTCGTGCACCCAAGTTCGTCGTTGAGTACACCATCGCAGGCGCTCCTGACTGTGATGTAGCGTCAAGGATAACCGCAGCCATGGTCTCCGAGCTGATAGTCCATGCTGCTGCAAACGTCGTCGAAATGTTAGTGCAGATGGTTGTTGTCTTTCAAACGTCCCCATCTGTTGACTCAAGGATTGAGACGTGGCTGCACGATCCTTTACAGCCATGGGGATGCCTATCATCTCGACTGCTAGTGATACGAGGCCGTTGGGATGCAGCACGGTGTTCCGTATTACCCTCCTGAACCCACTGATTCCATATTCTGCTACGTCATTGGATATCGACCAACGCGAGCAGCAATGTCGCGATACGATAAACCGCAATCGCGATAGCATGCAATCCGACCTTCATCAAAGTCGGAAACGTTATGGTACGCAGGCATCACAACAAGGTTTCATCAGGCAACGCCGGTTAACTGCTGTTTGTGTATGAGAAATCGGTTGGAAACTTTCCTCATTTTAGGACGTTGTAGGTGTCGCCACCGGCGCCAACCTTGTGTGAATGCTCTGAAAAGCTAATCATTTGCATATCACAGCATATTCTTCCGGTCAGTTAAATTTCGCGTCTGTACCACGTCATCTTCGTGGTGTAGCAGTTTTAATGGCCAGTAGTGTATTAATGAGGAAGGAAGTACTGGTTAAACACGTTTTGAATTGTGTAAGCGTTCTACTAATGATGTTGAATCATATTATGTAAAACATATCAATCAATAAAAGCATTTTCACAAATACGATACATATCAAACATAAAAGAACAAACAACTTTTCATTGAGTAAATATGTTCCCCTACATCGCATTATAGTCTTAAAACGAGAGAAAACTTTAAATTACGATGTCTTTCAATGATAAAATAAAGCATAAACGCTACCCCAAGCAAAGCTCAATCTACCGCTCGAAATTCAATGGAAATCCGTCTGGTAGTTTTGGAGATTAGCCTGCTTTTATCAGAGAAACAGACCGACAGACACCGTTTTACAAATTTATTATTAGTTCAGAATAGACACTGAAGATGAGAATATAGATTAACTGTAGTGAAGTTTATACAACCCGCGGTCAGTCGCTTATATTGGAACCCTTGTCAGCAAACCCTAACTCAGGATTTTCACCACATCAGTGACTCTGCAATGGTGACCCGCGCACTGGTGTGATAACGAGAATTCGGAGACGTTTCGCCGGCGTTTGGCGGGATCTCTCACAAAAGCTGGCCGTCCAGCAATGCTGAGGATGTCGAAATAGTCGGGTTTCGAATCGGTGTCCGTTTTATGTTGGTTGCCGCCTCGAGATTTCCAATGTTCCTCGTGCTGCAGGCCACTATCGCATTGGTCGAGGCTCGAACCCATGCCCTCCTAGTGACCGAGAGTCATCCAGCGACCGTCACTCACCTCAGCTGCCTGGGATACAACCGCCACGCCACCAATGACAAAATAACGTTGGGGACAGCATCTGTTGCAGCCCTGCCGAAATAGGCTGACCGTGCAAGTCCTTGGCACTACTGGAGCAACAATAGCGGCAGCCGAGACACTGCTCCTCGCTGCTGTAGACTCTCACATCGACGCCCGATCGCACCGCGGGACCAGGATCACCCGGGTCGACGTCAGAACGGGAGCGCACACCTGTAACTGCTGCAGCTTTGAGCACCAAAGAGTTAACTTGCTGATTCCACCTTCACTTCCGACGGAGTCCCGTTGCTCTTGCCAAAACCAACGAACCCACAACGGGCAGGTGGAAGAGCCTTCGCTGTTGTGACCACTAAAACTAATGCACTTCCATTTCTCCGTATCGGTCAATTCATCTCCGGTCTGCTACATACCGTATATATTCCGGATAAACGTGTTTAAACTTGCGTCTGCCCTTCACTTTTGCCGTTGATTATTCAAGCTGTTAGCAGTGTTAATTCTAAGAGGCGCAGTGCCTGTGACAGCATTACGAGGGCACTGGGTTGTTATAATCAAACTTTCGCTATTTGAGAGGGACAGCCCACGAAAAATGGATGATCGTAGGCCAAAGGTGGACACATTTGTATGCACATGCGGAAGAGAAATAACAAATAATGCACTGAAAGAAGCACAGTCTAATTTTTACATTAGAGAATAACATTTGTTAACTGATGATTTTACTTTGGAGTCGAGCCACAGTCATATAAAACGTTTTGAAAGACAGAATTACTGTTTGACTGTACAATAAGTTTCATTAAACTATCTATTTCGGGTTTATGCCATTTTCAAGTGTTATAATTTTACTATTGTTCGTTGGAAACGAATCACATCTCCATATGTCTGGCTAGTCAAAGAATTAACGATTTTATTTTGGTGTTGAGATATACGAATATAAAACTTTTTAAAGATATTAAAGCCATTTGACTGTGGCTCCGCATCAAATCAAAACCATTAATTGTTTTTATGGCCAGAAATAAGGAGATGTGATTCGTTTTCAACGAACAATAATAAAATCATAACACTAGAAAATGGGCTAAGCCCGAACTAGATAGTTTAATAAAACCTGTTGTACAGTCAAATAGCGGTTATATCTTTCATAAAGTTTTATTTGATTGTATATCGACACCAAAGTGCAATTATTAGTCGTTTGTCTACTCAAACACTTTAGAATGGACTAAGGCTGAAATCTAGCTTCAGGAGTAAAAGTCTTTGTACTGTCATGTGGCGGTTATATCTTTCAAACAGTTATTAACAGCGTACCTTTTAAGTTCGAGACTATAAACGTTGATCGATACGTCCATCTGCATTCACAAAGGATGCCGTCGATAATTTTAAGGAGCATGCTGAGGTCCCCTTTCCGCACTGAGATTGAAGAACGTCACACGGAGGTTAGAATTGACTGTCTCATGTAGCGAAATTTTATTTATAACCAACCTGTACATTAAGCTTTCAGATCAGTGATCAGTAGTTTGTTACAGAGTGATCTTATAAGAAACAGTGTTCTTCGTATTTTCAGCTAATATATGTGACGTGTAGTTACTAATCGCTGCATGAAGCTACAATGCACATTTATCCCATGCACTTATTATTCTTCCTTAACATCAGCTCTATTGTTAGCGGCGGGCCGGCCGCTGGTGGCCGAGCGGTTCTAGGCGCTTCAGTCAGCAACGCGCGACCGCTACGGCCGCAGGTTCGAATCCTGCCTCGGGTATGGATGTGTGTGATGTCCTTAGGTTAGTTAGGTTTAAGTAGTTCTAAGTTTTAGGGGACTGATGACCAGAGATATTAAGTCCCATAGTGCTCAGAGCCATTTGAACAATTTTTGTTAGCGGCGGAATATTTTTGATACAGTCAGATGCTACTCTATAACCCCAGTTATTAATTTTACACTCGTTAGGATTATTTTCACATCGTATTTATAATTAGACCACATGTTACGGTGGTTCACCCGTATGAGATTATTAAAAGAAACTTACGTTCATGCTGAACTTAGAGCTGTGGATTGTAGGCTATCAAGTAGAAGCGGCTTGGTTCACTTGGCCCAGGTGATAGTACCTTGCGAGGGTCCCTTGCCAGGGAAACGGTGAAGTCCTCAACGGCAGTGAAGGCGATGAAGATCATCAGAACGGCGGAACTGGCGTATGAGGTAGGCTTTTATATAAAAGCACAAGACAGTAACATCTGTTCCCACAGCGGGCGGCTACAAAAGGCTCCTGTCCCACATGTTACTGGCGGCCTCACTTACAATTCTAAGCAAAATGCTTGAATTTCTATCACGGAAAGGTTCAGCTACTTTTCCCCAAACTAAACTTTAACCGAAGATATGATGGTAAATTTCAAAAGGAGAACTACTCCAGGAAGTAACCAATCTTCCATTGCTATTCATGGTGGTGCAACTAGGCCTTAGGATTCTGGAGAGCCTAGAACAACATGTAAGGAAGAGCCGGAGCTTCCTAGTACTTCTTCAAAGGTAAGACCCAAGGAAAAATACCTACTGTGAACTCTGAATATCAACACCCGTATGAAAGTTGGAAAACTAAAACACCTAACGGACACTCTCAATGAACGAAATATACTTATATTAGCACTCCAGGAAACAAGGTGCCTGGATGAAAACGAATTAGAGTCAGGTGGATTCAGGATCTACAGAGGAAAATCAGCCATTAAAAATTCCCATAATACGACTATATTAGGGACAGTATTTATGGTCCAACAGCAACTTACGGAATAAATAACTAATTTTAGATCTCCATCACAAAGAATTGTATTTCTTACGTTCAAGTCAGACAGTACACGTTACACCATTATAATGCACATGCACCTATCAACCAGCATAACAGAACAAATGTTGACAAAGTGGAGTATTTTTGGGAAATGCTAGAATACGAAACATCCAGATTACCAAAAGAACATATCAAAGTTCTAGTGGGCTTCTCCAAGCACAAGTTGGCAAAGAAATAAAATTTAAATCAGTAGTGGGAGATTATCCAGCACATGAAAGAACCAGCAGAAATGGGGAAAGACACGAAGATTTTTATAAACAATTTAACCTAACACTAATGTCGATGTTTTTCAGGAAACTTTCAAGAAAGAATAAAACGGTGGCATCACCTAATTGCAATCAATATGAATATAAATTGGAGGCTGTAGCAATAACGACTCGCAACTACAAGGAAATCTTTGATGTCAGAGTGAGAATGGGCCTAAACATAGACCATTATCTTACTGATATAAAACCATGTTCCAACCGAACAAACCTAAGCAAAAACCAAGAAGATTTCCAAGAGTAAACACTAAATTTCTCGCGCAAAATCCGGACAAATTCTGTGATCTACTAAACATAAAAAAATGGAAGTAGGGAAGAAATTAAAGAAACAATGCTAGAGTCAGTTAAAGAAATGGGACAATCACAAAGAATACCAAGACACAGGTGTTGGAACGAGCTGTGTGATAAAGCAACTGACGATCGACTAAATGCATGGAAAAATGGAACACTAATAAGAAACATGAATACTGGGCAGAGTTTAAAGAAGAAAGTAAAAAGACGGCAAAAATCATCAGATCAGTGAAAAGAGAATGTGACAAAGACAGATTATAAGAAATGGGTTAATAATTTAAAAGGAACAACACTAGAGACTTCTATAAGTGTCTCAAAGAAGTTTTAACAGGATTCCAGTCACCAAGTTTAAATTTTAAAGACAAAAATGAAAAATGGTTTTGAGCTATAAAGAGAACTGCCAAACTTTAGCTGAATACTTTGAAAATCTATTCAGTTGTGAAAATCATAATGATAGATTACAATTTCAAAACCCACAACATGAAAATCCACCATCGGAACCACCTACAGTAGAAGAAATTGAAAAGATTATCAAAGAATTGAAGAATAACGAAGCACAAGGAGAGGATGGGATAGTAGCAGGAATTTGGAAACTATGGGGCATATCCGCACGGCAGAAAATTCACAATGCAATTAAAGACATTTGGACAAAGGGAATCATACCCAGTGATTTCAAACAAGCATTGAACCATCCACTCCATAAAAAAGGAGATAAAACAGACACCAACAACAACTACAATATCCTTGTTACCAGTAACATACGAAATACTGTCTAAAGCACATTTGAATAGAATAGAGGAACAAGCAGGACCTGACATAGGAGATTATCAAGCAAGATTTAGAAAAGGTAGATCGTGTACAGAACATATTCTTAATTCAAAAACAGTTTTGAGAGTGAGAGCTATACAAAATAGAAAAAAAACAGTACTTACTTTGGTAGACTTCAGGAAGGCCTACGACTTAGTTGACAGACCAACAATATTCCAGATATTTCATGAATCAGGGATAGACGAAAACACCGGAAGACTTGTTGAACAAACACTCACAGATACAACATCAAGAATTAAGATTCAAGGTGAAATTTCTGAACCATTCCAAATCAAAACTGGAGTTCTACAAGGAGATGGACTGTCCCCAATTCTCTTTAACTTGGTTTTAGATAAAAGAGTCAAAACATGGGAAAGCACATTAAAAAACAGAGGAACAAAGGGTATAAGCATGGGCTAAGGAAAGAACAAATTGAGAGAGAAATGTTTAGCCTTTGCAGTGATATGGCATTGATAGCCGAAAACCGAAAAGACGCAACAGCTATGCTCGATCTGTTGCAGGAGATCGCTGAAAAGAATTGGCTAAAATATTCTATGAAAAAAAAACGAGTTTATAGAACATAAGCATAATAGAGAAATGTCCTGAGAAAAACAAGGAAAATACGTAGATTAAAAAGGGAAATGAAGATTTATACAAAAACACAGGAAAGGTCACAGATACCATGAGGAAGAGACGGTTAAAATTTAATGGACTTTTAAAAAGAATGGAAGAAACACGGATCAGAAATAAAATTTTTAATTTCGTTAGTAAGCTGAAAAATAACTGTAGGATGGGTAGACGCAGTAAAGAAAGATGCCAACAAAATAGATGTTACAGAATAAATAATAAATGCAAGAATCACTTCAGGCTACTCACAGAAAACGTAAACTATGAAGGAGATGAGCCAAAACCTCGACCCAAGAGGGTGTGGACAGATGAGCAGAGACGAGCAATTGGAGAGAAAATGAGGAAGTACTAGGAAGGAAAAGAAACACCATAGGTCTGAAGTTGTGTGCGGTCCATAGCTGGCCAAATTCATATATATATATATATATATATATATATATATATATATATATAGTGTGTGTGTAGCAGAAAACCACTGTAGAGCTTAGAATATATTCGAAATGGTTTTTCACTCCTCATCAGGCATCGACACCTCACCTGATAGGTAATGTAAGTCTTAAACTCAGAAAACGCAGGTTAGGAACAACGGAGGACTCATTAATTATTCCTCTAGAGAAAGCCGAGACGCTCTACCGCAGTGTCTGTGTTTTACGGTGTACTATGCAACGTCCTGCAGACAAGCAGGAAGAGACGCTGCTACGGTTTACAGCTGTATGAAATAGAAGAAATGTATTCGCAATTGTGAATGAGATTAGAGTTCAGCTGCTCACTATTAGAGAGGTGCGGAAATTTGCGTCGGTCAGGGACTCTTAGCCGGATTTCCCGTCTTACTGCCCAGCACGCCCCCCCCAAACCATCACACGTCACTGAGTGTCCGCGTCGTGCATTCGCACAGTTACTGCGATTCTCGCACAAAAGACTTGTTTATTACTGTCGCGGCCTGTCTAGGCATGTAATACTATTTTCCACTGTTTGTGTTTCACTGTGTACTATGCAATGTCCTTCATACATGGATGCCTGTCCGAAGGAACAGACACATTTGTATGATGTGAGACTCTGAAACGTCATAACACAAGAATTCCTTAACAAACTTTCAGTCAGCAAGGTAGTATGTTGTAGAGTATGCGTTGCATTTCCTTCGGTGGTGGCCTCATACTGGGACTGCAGATATTTTTAAAAATATCGGTAAACCGATGTATCGATATTCCAAAGTATGTCATTGTCGGTGCTCGATACGTCGAGAGAGCATCGACACCTCGATAAATCGGACGGGAGAAATATTGAAGTAGCGGTCTATAAATATATCGGCTGTACTTTGTAAATATTCTGCTGGTTTTTGAGCTGTACATTTAAATACTGAATTATTACTTGATACCCATATTAGAGATTCTGTAAATCAACAAGATAGCAGCCTGTTTATCGCCCTTACAGTAGGAATTTAAAGAAGACGATGCACGTTCAGGCATGGCGATACCCATTTTGTTAACAATTATAAAATGCATGTAAGTGGTTCAATAAAAGGTGTCCGATGGGTCTGTCGTTTGGTTTGTCACATATCGGATCTGTCCTGAACACTTCGTATCGAGTTCCCTGTTTTCTTTTTTTTCTTCTTTTTTTTCACTTCCGCAAACGCCAGCTACCAAGCAGTTATGTCAGAATTGCGTGGTGAAATGAAACGTTGCAGATTTCGTTAGTAGCGCCGAGTGTCCATTAAGTGGGCATTTAACTTCACATGTCCGAACCACCCCAAAGACCAATCTTGTCGCTTAGATTTTTGTTCATTAACTTCAGCAATTGTCTTTGGAGAATGCCGATATGAAGAAATAGCGCACTAATAGTGTTAAAAATTGTTTTTTTTTTTTTTTTTTTAGCGCAACTTGTTTGTTATTCCAATCTCACCGCCACTTACACCCCCCGCCCCCCAAAGTGCAATCTGACTTCTTTTTTTGCCACCTATACTTGCTTCACACAATCAAAGAGAAGACTGGACGTAACGAAAGCTCAAAAAGCAGTAAGACTCCTTAACACAGCGAAAGTGAGATTATGTTCTACTAGAATAACTGTTTCAAACATTAGCGAAAATTGCCGAAAAGATATAGTATAAAATAAAAATATCGGCACTCGTTAAGGCCATTTCGATACCTATACATCAATAAGTCGAGAAAGTAAAGTAACGACAAACATCGATTTCTTTTGGAAAAAATGGTTCAAATGGTTCAAATGGCTCTGAGCACTATGGGACTCAACTGCTGTGGTCATTAGTCCCCTAGAACTTAGAACTACTTAAACCTAACTAACCTAAGGACATCACACACACCCATGCCCGAGGCAGGATTCGAACCTGCGAACGTAGCAGCAGCGCGGTTCCGGACTGGAGCGCCTAGAACCTCACGGCCACCGCGGCCGGCTTGGAAAAAATGTCGGAATGTCTACATATCGATGTTTCATCAACAGCCCTACCACGCACCCTATTGAGAATAACGTCCCACCTTTTGTAATGTCCAGGGACAGACATAAAGCACGGTGACAGAGTACTTACTGTCTTTCAACAGAAAGTCATTTCTATTCGTCTCATTGCGTATTACTTTCATGTGCCTTCTGTAGTATACAGCGGCAATTATTTCTGTGGTGTCACCGCCAGACACCACACTTGCTAGGTGGTAGCTTTTAAATCGGCCGCGGTCCGGTAGTATACGTCGTACCCGCGTGTCGCCACTGTCAGTGATCGCAGACCGAGCGCCACCACACGGCAGGTCTAGAGAGACGTCCTGGCACTCGCCCCAGTTGTACAGCCGACGTTCATAGCAATGGTTCACTGACAACTACGCTCTCATTTGCCGAGACGATAGTTAGCATAGCCTTCAGCTACAATTGCTACTGCCTAGCAAGGCGCCGTATTCAATTGATATTGAGATTCTATTAATGTATCATCAAGAGCGATGTTCTACAAATGTGGATTAAAGTTAAGTATTCCAGAAGCTACGTACTTTTCTTTATAGCATTCATTACGTATCCTGTTTCAGACCTCACGCCAGCCTGCGTGAGTTTAAGCGCGTGCCTTTCGGCTTCCTCGCATTGTGTCTAGGCTGTCTTGTCTAGACACAACAGTTTCTATGTAGTTTCATACAGCTATGTTACTTAGCAGTGATACATCATTCGAAGGTTATCTTCGTTCTTCAGTTCTACCCACCAGTGTATTTTGTGTGGACTCATCTGGTTATGCTGGTGAAGGGTGAAGCGAGCTAACGGACATTTCGAGACGCGCGACTTTAAGCCGTCACGGTGCGGGCTATACTTGTTCCTCCACTCTAGAGGTTACTGCTTTTAGGGATGGAGATGCTGTCAGGAGCCGGGAGCTCTCCGGGAAGACGTCTTAATCTGAGCGGCAGCCGCCTGGGGTGCTCGCCACCGGCGTCTCCTTGGAGTGCCACGTAAACAGCCCCGCTCGCCTCTGCTGTGCTGCGGGGTGCGGCGCAGGCAGGGGCTGAGCGGGGCAGGTGGAGGAAATGGCGCGCTCGCGCTACCAATTTCCGGAGCCATGCTACCAACATGCGGAAGCACGCCGCGTTCTATACTAGTCCTGGGCCGGGTCGTGACTGATCTCGCAGTCGCCGGAATTAAAAGCCCACGGCAATCTGGGCTGCCGGACGTGAAGAACCAGGGGGAATGGAGGGAGCCGCCCCCTGGATCGGTTGTCATTTGATTAACGAGCCAGCGCGGAAGGTGTCTGAAATTTCCGGCTCTCATGAGCGCTCGCTCCGACTTCATTCTCCCCCACCTGTAACACTTATGACTTCGCATCCATCATATTCGGCTGCAAGAAGCTCTTCATAGAGCAATTGAGAATGCAGCAGAGGCAAGATGACGTAATGTGGTGCGAGGTACCGACGACAGGTGGTTTGTTCGGCACGGGTACAGTGAGAAAGACCTTCTAAATTTTGGTACTTCCCCACGATTGGCTGCAGTGTTCGGAAGCTGCGTACCAGAATGACGATCTTCTTTTATTAAAATTAGAAAAACTAAATAGCGTATTTACTTGCCATTTAATAGCGTATTTTTGCCTATCGCTGGCGTCGAGTTGTAAGAGTGCTTTAGCAGACGGTGAAGGACGTTTGAGTGCGTCAGTCTCCGAACCGCGATCTATTCGTGAACGAATCACTGTTGAACTGCATGAGCCAGTGAGAAAACATTTTGGAAGAAGACATGTAGTCTCTTTTGGAGTTGATGATCTACAGCAGGCTGACTTAGTCGAAATGGACTCTGGCAAGTTGAAGGGAATTTCAAAGATAATCAGAGAATACAAGTATATATTGACCATCATTGACGTCTTTTAAACATTTCTGTGGGCTGCTCCAGTTAAGGATAAAACAGGCAAGAATGTGGCTGATGCCTTCGAAACATTTTTCAGCGCCAGGAGACCAAACAATTTGCACACATACAATGGGAAAGAATTATACACTCCTGGAAATGGAAAAAAGAACACATTGACACCGGTGTGTCAGACCCACCATACTTGCTCCGGACACTGCGAGAGGGCTGTACAAGCAATGATCACACGCACGGCACAGCGGACACACCAGGAACCGCGGTGTTGGCCGTCGAATGGCGCTAGCTGCGCAGCATTTGTGCACCGCCGCCGTCAGTGTCAGCCAGTTTGCCGTGGCATACGGAGCTCCATCGCAGTCTTTAACACTAGTAGCATGCCGCGACAGCGTGGACGTGAACCGTATGTGCAGTTGACGGACTTTGAGCGAGGGCGTATAGTGGGCATGCGGGAGGCCGGGTGGACGTACCGCCGAATTGCTCAACACGTGGGGCGTGAGGTCTCCACAGTACATCGATGTTGTCGCCAGTGGTCGGCGGAAGGTGCACGTGCCCGTCGACCTGGGACCGGACCGCAGTGACGCACGGATGCACGCCAAGACCGTAGGATCCTACGCAGTGCCGTAGGGGACCGCACCGCCACTTCCCAGCAAATTAGGGACACTGTTGCTCCTGGGGTATCGGCGAGGACCATTCGCAACCGTCTCCATGAAGCTGGGCTACGGTCCCGCACACCGTTAGGCCGTCTTCCGCTCACGCCCCAACATCGTGCAGCCCGCCTCCAGTGGTGTCGCGACAGGCGTGAATGGAGGGACGAATGGACACGTGTCGTCTTCAGCGATGAGAGTCGCTTCTGCCTTGGTGCCAATGATGGTCGTATGCGTGTTTGACGCCGTGCAGGTGAGCGCCACAATCAGGACTGCATACGACCGAGGCACACAGGGCCAACACCCGGCATCATGGTGTGGGGAGCGATCTCCTACACTGGCCGTACACCACTGGTGATCGTCGAGGGGACACTGAATAGTGCACGGTACATCCAAACCGTCATCGAACCCATCGTTCTACCATTCCTAGACCGGCAAGGGAACTTGCTGTTCCAACAGGACAACGCACGTCCGCATGTATCCCGTGCCACCCAACGTGCTCTAGAAGGTGTAAGTCAACTACCCTGGCCAGCAAGATCTCCGGATCTGTCCCCCATTGAGCACGTTTGGGGCTGGATGAAGCGTCGTCTCACGCGGTCTGCACGTCCAGCACGAACGCTGGTCCAACTGAGGCGCCAGGTGGAAATGGCATGGCAAGCCGTTCCACAGGACTACATCCAGCATCTCTACGATCGTCTCCATGGGAGAATAGCAGCCTGCATTGCTGCGAAAGGTGGATATACACTGTACTAGTGCCGACATTGTGCATGCTCTGTTGCCTGAGTCTATGTGCCTATGGTTCTGTCAGTGTGATCATGTGATGTATCTGACACCAGGAATGTGTCAATAAAGTTTCCCTTCCTGGGACAATGAATTCACGGTGTTCTTATTTCAATTTCCAGGAGTGTATAACAAGACTTTCAGGAGCTGATAAGGAAGTAACGCATCAACCACTATTCATCCTTCACAGAGATGAAAGCATCTGTTGTTGAACGATTCAACAGAACATTGAAAGAGATGATGTGGAAGAACTTCGCTCTTCAAGGAAACTATAGATTGGCTGACTTAGTCTCTAACTTAGTTGACGAACACAAGAACACGAGACATTCAACTATAAAGATGGCTCCAAGAGACGTAAATGAAGAGCCTGAAAAAATCTTGTTGAAGAGTGTTTATGTGACAAATTTGCAGGATGTTGAGCCCAAATTTGATATAGGTGACAAAGTGTTGTTGTTGTTGTGGTCTTCAGTCCTGAGACTGGTTTGATGCAGCTCTCCATGCTACTCTATCCTGTGCAAGCCTCTTCATCTCCCAGTACCTACTGCAACCTACATCCTTCTGAATATGCTTAGTGTATTCCTCTCTTGGTCTCCCTCTACGATTTTTGCCCTCCACGTTGCCCTCCAATACTAAATTGGTGATCCCTTGATGCCTCAGAACATGTCCTACCAACCGATCCCTTCTTCTGGTCAAGGTGACAAAGTGAGAATAAGTAAATTGAAGGGAATTTTTGAGAAGTGCTACAAGGCCAACTGGTCTATATAAATTTTTGAAGTTGCGTCTGTTGTCCATTCTAGCCCAGTCACATACAAATTGATGACTCCAGATGGTGAAGAAGTGAAAGGAAATTTTTATGAGCATGCAGAAGACAAAATATCCAGATGTGTATGTCGTTGAGAAAGTTTTAATAACGAAGGTGGATAGAGCATACGTTAAATGGCTTGGCTTCGATAATTTACACAACAGTTGGGTAAGTAAAGATAATGTAGTTTTGTAAAGGTCACTCCTTGCTCGTCTTGCTTGATCTCCACGTAGAGGATATCGTTCATGATGAGAAAATTCTTCTCAATTTTCCAGGGTCCAGGAGTGTGGAATCTGAAATTCCATAATGAATAAAGCATAAAATGTCGTTGAAACAAAAGTGAAATGATTTTGTTATTGCGCCGAATTTATTTTTAAGATGTTGGCTATCTCTTTTCATATCTTTATGTCCCCTTTAATTTTATAACCCTTTGATTCTAGAAGCTCTCTGAATGTTTCTTTATTTACATTATTTTTGCCTATCGCTGGGCATACTTCAAAGGATCCAGAAACAATATTAGCTAGTTTATATTTAGGCAAATTGTCTTACACAACAGGTTTTGTTTTGTGTATCTTGCTTCCAATCTGCAGCTGGATGACTATGTCTTGGTTGATGACGACTGGATCGACCTCTCTAGGTTATTTCTTTCTGGGATTTTCACAAATTTCGCATCGGTGAGAGTTGATTAAGTCTACATACGTGTTCGAGTCCGCGCAAAACAAACCAACAAATGTTTCAGATCGTAGTAGTGAATTTGAAACATTAGTTTTTCTTTCTTGTCTTTGCGAACGCCAAAAAATTTTTCAACAATGTTCTCCATCATTTCACAGTTGTGGCATTCGTGGATGGAGACATAAAACAATTTATCACCATCGAAACGACTGCTGTTGTAAGTAGAAAATCTTCCAGAAAGATGATGTTTAGACTGTACACCTCCTAGTTAGAAGTAATTCTTTTTTCATAGTGTTTGGTTGTCACAGTGTACACAATTTATTCATTCTTCATTTTTACGACATTTCAGATGGCATCTTATAAGTGACGACGTTCTTTTTCTTTCTCTTCAAGTTCACGGTTTGTGATCTTCAATTGATTTTGGAAGTCGATGGTAAGTTTCTGTGTTTGGTGTTGTTCAAATTCTCTTGCATGCTTTAGATAGTGTACGAAGGTTTTCTCTATTGTCAAGTAGTATTTGCTTACCTGCTTGAATTGTTTCATGTTGAAGGTCATGGTAGATTGTTTGAAGTCGTCGAGAGTCAAGAGAGTCATCTTTTTTTCTGGACACGATTGTTTGGTTTCAAGAACTGTTTCACTTTTTCAATGTATTCGTAGTTTCAAGGGAGTGGATCATCACGTTTGATCTCAATGAAACGGATGTCATTTTCTTTGAGGAATTGAACATAATTAATCTTTCCTTGTTTAAGGTTTGCAGGGATTAAATTTTTAATCCCTGGAATTCAATACAAAACCGCAAGAATGTCGTTTGAGATTAACACATTCTTCTCTTCAAAAATGGTATCCAAATATCATTGAACCATGAACCTAAGTCCACATGGTACTTCCATTCTTTAATGAAATTTAAAATGTTCGGCATAGATGATACTGAACTTGCAACAACTGCGTTATAAGCTGCCATTTCGTAGAAATGTAGTATGTAGTATGGAAGGATGAAAAGCTTATAGTATAAAGTGATATGAATGTGATAGGGGAAGAGTGAAAAAGCAACTGGAAATTGTGTAGTGGGTCAGAAGTCTAAGCTGTTTATAAACGAAGTATGTGTTATGGTGTAAAGTGAAGCGCCAGCACGGCTGTCGGGAACGATGGGGAAGAGAAGGCTGCGAGAAGTCAGTCAATTACACGTCGAACCGACCTCCCTTCCAGGACGACAACGTGACAGCAACGGCCTGTAGGTGAAGAGGACATAAGTGCCACTCCCGAATCGTGGCGGCCAAATTGGATACGAGTATCAACGTTAGCGACATCCCTATTTACTCTCTACGTAGCATAGACTTTATTAAATCGGCATGGTTATTTCCTAAGATAATAAATATTTTGAAAGTTACACTGCAAAAATTAGAAAAATTTACTTTTTCACAAATGTAATGAACTTTTCTCTATCTAAATGATTCAGGTTCAACATCAACTAGAGCAGTCTTCGGTGAAATGGAAAATTTTGAAAATACCTTAATATTGAGAAGTCACTTAAAATTTTACCTTCGGAAAATACACAAAAGATGGTGTAGACCATGTGTAAATAAATGTCATGTAAAAATCTACAACGAAAATCGAATTCCTTGCGTATACGAAAAAAGTATTGCTAAATATTATTACAAAGAACATTTACAGCCGATTCCGAGTGAAGAACATTGTAAAATATTATAATCGATGAATAACGAGGAACCTGTCACTGATCAAGCAACTGCTGAAGCAGCCGCAGGACTGGCCCCAAGCCAAAGCCTGCTTCAGCTGGCGCTACGCCGATGTACAAAAAAATTGCAGAGGTTGTCAAGACATAGAGGATTTAAGTTGGTTTTAAACAAAACCTTCATATAAAGGTAAACTTAATAATAAATGTAAGAAGTTTACTTTAGAATATATGAAGAATAAGAAATTAGAACAACCAAAGCAGTCTTAGACTGGCTACTGCTGAAGTAGTCATCCGACGGCATCTATGCCTGCATCTAAAACATCTCGAACCATCGATTTTTGGAAAACTAATTTTTACAAATCTAATGAATTTTATTTCCTTTAAATAGAAAGTCCAAATGGAGAGATTCGCACTTTGTCCACTTCGTGACTACTGTGCAGGCCAAATGGAGAGATTCACAGTTGCTCGTCTTCGTAATTATTGCAAAAGGAATATTTGCTAGGATATAGTACTCTAAGGAAAGCTGATTTCATTGCATTCATTCTTAGACATCAGTGACAGCTGAAGCAGGTTCACTCTGACGACTGCTTTGACGGTCGACAGTCTCAGTGACAGCTGAAGCTGTCTCAGAGCTGCGTTCGCACACCTAACGTGAGTTCTGCCCACAAGAGTGACCTTTGGAAAAAATTACCTAGATTTGATGAAGAAATTTTCCAAACTAAAGAGGAAAACCGCTGTAGCAAATATTTCCATTTTCTATCGAGGTGTTTTCGAAACAGAAAACTGAAGATAAACCATTGAAACAAATATTTCCATTTCCTACTGATGTTTTTTTAAAAACAGAAGGCCAGAACAAATAAGGAAATATTATTTTCCTTTTACACTAATATATTTGAGAAACGAAGAAACAGGGAAACAGATATTATATACGTTATAAAACATTTGCGAACAGATTACAGACTATAAATTTTGAAAACAGTATAAACTCAGTTGAACCTAATCATTTCTCAACTACAGTAAAAACGGGAATTATGAAAACTGTAAAAGATAACGTAAGAATACATCATGGTTTCAAGATAAATTTAAATTTATTTTGTGAATACAAATCGCAGACGAATCATAAAGTTCAGGAATTTGGACGACAAACACAAAACTATACAATTATGACAGAGAAGGATTTGATTAAAAAATTCGAGCATGGGAAGCGAGATATTTTACCGAAAATATCTAATTTTCAAGGGCAAGGATCAGAATGGACATTAAATAGAATTAACGGTTTACAGCTAGGAATTAATAAATATATTCCACTGAGGGGATCATCTTACATTGAATTACCAGATAAAATAAAAAATAAAAAGGCATGTATTAATGTAAAAAATGAAGATCAAAAGTGTTTTCTGTGGTCTATAAAATCTGCATTGTATCCAGTAGATGACGAAAGAGTAACCTAATGAAAACAATGTTGGTCTTGATGTTGATCAGAAACTTCAAAACATTGAGTTTCATGTAGCGGTTGATCATATTCGAAAAATAGACGTCTGATCGTTTGATAAAAAATATCAACTGTATCCATTAAAAATTACGAAAAGTATGAGAGAGAAACATATAAACCTCCTTTATTTCAGGACTGAAGATAACTAGCATTATTGTTGACTAAACACTTATCTCGTCTTGTTTATGCTCGGATAACAAAACATAAAGAAGGGAAATTTATTTGTGATTTATGTTTACTCCATTTCGCTAGTAAAGAAAAATTGGATAATCACACATCAAACTATTTAACTAACAAACCTTTAAAGGTAGAAATGCCAGAGAAAGGATCATATGTACATTTCAAAAAGTATCAACACACACAGAAGGTTCCATTCGTTATCTATGCTGATTTTGGAAGTTTACTGTTGAAGATGGATAGTTGTAAGCAAAATCCGGAAAGCTGGTATACGATGAGATATCAAAGATGTGAAACAAGTGCATTCTTCTACTACATCAAACACATGAATGGGCACTGTAAAGATCCCTTCGTGTACAGAGGGCCAAACTGCCATAAAAAAATTATGGAATGCATGAATCAAGAGGTCGAAGAGATTGGAAGAATTTATTCTGAAGCTGAAGAAATGATTCCGAAGAAGTCACGACAAATGTGAAGTTTGTACACTGTGCGCTTGCCGCTATACGAGAAAAAATAAAAATGTCCGTCATTATGATAATCTGAATGGAAAATACGTCGCTCCATTGTGCAATAGTTGCAATCGTGAGCTGATACGTCCAAAGTTTGTACAGATTTACTTGCATAACTTGACCGGGTGCGATTCGCATCTGTTTGTGAAAGAACTTGGGTACGATAAGAAAGAGATGATTTAATACCTATCAATGAGGACAGATACATTAGTTTTGGTAAAGGGGGAGAAAATCTGAAGATGAGGTTTAGTCACACATTTAAATTTGTGGCTTCGTCACTCGCGATACTTTCATCGAATTTGACTAGACATCAGCTGAAAAATATCAGAAAATTCTTCCCAAATGAACTGTTCAACTTGGCGATCAGAAAAAGTGTCTATCCATATGACTACATGGACTCTTGGAAGAAATTTGAAGAGACACAATTACTACCAAACAAAGAATTTTGGTACAAATTGAATTACTGTGTAATAAGTGATGAAGATTACAAGCATGCAAAAATGGTCAGCGAAAAATTTGGGATGAAAAATCATGGGGAATATCATGATCTGTATCTGAAAACTGATGTGCTGCTACTGGCTGATGTCTTCGAGAATTTCACAAATACTTGTATGAAAGCCTATGATTTAGATCCATGTTGGTATTTTACAGCTCCTTGTCTGTCATGGGATCCTATGTTGAAAATGACCAAGCAACTGCTTGACTTGCTGCATGACTGTGACATGATTTTGATGATCGAAAAGGGCATATGAGGAGGAATATCACAGTGTTACGAGAGGTATGTCATGGTGAACTACAAGTATATGAAGGACTTTGATGCTAACAGGAAGTCAATTAATTTGACATATTTGGATACAAACTATCTCTATGATCTAGCTATGAGCCAATATTTGCCTTATGGTGGATTCAAGTGGGATGATCCAGAAAGCTTTGATTCTAAAATAATAAGCGAGATGACAAACACCTCTCAAGACGGATACATATTCGAGGTAAATCTCGAATATCCGAAGGAACTGCACAATTTACATAGAGATTTGGCACTTGCATCTGAAAATAGTATTGTACCAGGGCGCAGCCCTAAGGCTGTTTCTGCTGCCGCAGGAACTAATGAGAGCAAGGTGTTGACTACGCTGAATGACAGACAGAAGCATGTGGTGAAGCTCACAAAAATACACAGAGTCTTAAAATTTAAGCAATCTGATTGGATTAAGAAATGTATAGATTTGAATACTCAAATGAGGCGCAATCGAAAAATGATTCTGAAAAGGATTTCTACAAGGTTATGAATAATTCTGTGTTTGGCAAGACAATGGAAAATGCAAGAAACAGAGTGGATATAAAATTAGTATCATATGGAGAAAAGTGTGATAAATTAATAGCTAAGCCAAACTCTAAGCAAACAGCTACATTTAATGAAAATCTTGTGGCTGCTTATATGAATAAGACAAAAATCACATTTCATAAGCCTATATATGTTGGAATAAGTATACTCGATGTGTCTAATGACCTGATGTATGATTTTCGCTCAAGGGCAATGAAGCTAACGTATGGGGAAAATATTGAGCTATGTTACCAAGACACGGAAAGCTATGTGTACAACATTCGGACTGAAGATTTCTACGAAGACCTGAAATCGATGATACAAATTATTATCCAGCAGATAATATTTTTCCACAAGTAAACAAGAAAGTTTTAGGAAAAATGAAATCTGAATGCAAAGGAGGAATTATGGAAGAGTTCTGTAGCCTAAGGGCGAAGACGCAAGCCTACAAGATTGGCGACAAGGAGAGAAGAAATCGAAAGGAGTTAAGAAATGCGTGGTCAGAAATAGAAACGGCTTGGAAGATTACAAAGACTGCCTCTTCAAAGATAGGGAACAGTACAGAAGGATTAATACGATTCGAAATGAAAGACACGAAATCTACACAGTTGAAACAAACAAGGAAGCTCTGACGCCTCACGTTGTCAAATGATATGTTCTGGACAATAAAGTAGATCATTACCATATGGTAATTACAAATTGTAAAGAAAACTAATAAAAAATTATACATATAGATGGAGACTCTAATGAAAAAGCTCAACAATCTAAACATCTTCAAACAGATTAAAAATCTAATTGAACTAGACGTAAACATTTTACATAATGCCACTGGATGCGAATATGTAAATACTAGATATGGAGAAAAAACTTGCATAGAACTTAATAATGATTTTAAAATTTTTTTACCAGATAGATATCCTAAATTAATTACTGACTGGGATGTTCAATTTTTTGAAAATGGGCAGATGTAATTGAGATATAAGGGGACGAAGAAACTGAAAAATAAAAATAATGAACTTTACGATATAGAATTTTTGTTGTGAATAAGCAGTTTAAATTTATTTATTTTCTTACGTTCACCTTTTACGAAAATGGGATTAAATTTATTTTCTTAAGTTCACTTACGGAAATGAGTCATTCACTTTAATTCACCTTTTGTATACAATAATTATTTTAGAGTGAGTTAGACTAGAAATATGTGTATGAGATTAGAGTATTTTTGGAGGTTTTGGATAACTGGCTCAGTTTTTGGTGAATCCCGAGGGGACCCGAGGGGTGAGGCAGAAAGTGAGCCAGTGAGCCAGAAACCCCAGACATATTCTACTTGAACTACAGCTTCAATCTAGATCTGCAATGAAATACGACTTAATCTTGACTGAAAGCTGACTGACTGAATTACGTCAATGTCTCTGTGCTCTACAGTTCCACTGAAATCCAACATGATCCATTACAGTTATTCTACACTCTCCTTTAAAGTGGTACAAAAATCTTTTAGCTCTTCCTGTTCCATTTGCAGATGGTGCGCAGGATGAACGTATGAAGTTCTGAAAAGCTGGAACCATGTTTCAAGCTCCTTGGCTTTGAAAGACGCACCCTCTAGACAACTCTCTGACCAAATCCAGCCTACGCCACTGACTTAATTTCCCACTACATTCATCATTCAATCTTCTCTAAACACTTGTCTCCATACGCACAGTGGGGCTTAGAACTAGTGTCATGAAAAATTAATGACACAAGGGTAGTACCAAAGGTCAACTAATATTACAGGTCACTCACGGAAGAAGTGAAACACGTAAGTGAAAGCGATCGCTAGAGATACGGTCTAATGATGACACACGGCAGAAGAACGAGGCACATTACCTCAGCGGCGGCGTAGAAACGACGGTGGTCCGGCTGCAACCGTAATTGCGAGCCCCATCAAAGTTTCAGACGGTCACGATGTCGCAACTGGCGGACAGAGCGACTGTGTATTGATTCTTCGACTAACCGGTAGTATTAGATCGACATCCTGGTTGTTGTAACATTCAGTAAGACCAGCAGTATTAAACCTGATCCCTATCACACGCTAGTGTGGATTACTGCAACCGTGGTGCGCGGTTTAAAAACATTTTCATTAGGTTTTCGTAAAATTCTGACATGAATTATTTGGCAAGTAATTGTTATTATATTATTTAACTTTCTGTAACTCTGGTTTATAAATTTTATATATTAAGGTATTTCCCTACGTTATAAATCAGCATTACTGTCAAACTGGTACCAGTAGGGAAATATTACTAGTATCAGACATGCAAAAGTGGGAGGTAGGTGAAAGACATTGACTACGCTTGAGTTAAGGTATCTGCGCATGACACGTATTGGGTACTAGGGAGATGTGTCGAGACTGCAAAGCAGGCCGGTTGTAATGGGATGGTGCTCATGCTGCGTTGGGTTATTTAACACCTCTAGTTTCGAAGGAAACCGACCACTGCGTGGAAGACTGTACTTTTCTCAGCAAACCTAACTGCTCATTTGCGCAGTTTACCACGAACTTCAAAATTTCTGGACAATACTTACACACTGTGCCATTAACATTGTGTATTTGATGATGGTATCTTTCGGTCAGCACAACTCTCTCCACTTCGGCAGCATCGTAGGGACGGCGTTGTTTACCCATTTGCAATCTTTTGTGGTCCGAAAGACATTTACATGTCCAATTTATGTTTGTATAAAAAGAGGCAGTCTAGCGATCTATCATCATATGCTTCTAAAATGGATGGGAATTACAGAGGAAAAGGATAACTGTTCTCAATACCTGTTATGCAATATAAAGTGGCATAACCGACAGGAACAACAAATTTGTTATGAAACGACATTACAACACAAAAAAAATTTACAGATTTAGTTGAGAACGAAAGAGCAACAAATTACGACAGTCAAGACGCAGGACTCATTGTTCGGTGCATCAAGAAGCGCTTTGTGCTAAATTTGCAAGAATGGACCAAGTGATGAAACTCGTGGTACGTACAGTAAATGTCCTGAAGTCATACATTATTGCACTGTCAGTCCGCAGCTCGTGGTCGTGCGGTAGCGTTCTCGCTTCGCGCGCCCGGGTTCCCGGGTTCGATTCCCGGCGGGGTCAGGGATTTTCTCTGCCTCGTGATGACTGGGTGTTGTGTGCTGTCCTTAGGTTAGTTAGTTTTAAGTAGTTCCAAGTTCTAGGGGACTGATGACCATAGATATTAAGTCCCATAGTGCTCAGAGCCATTTGAACCATTTAGTACACGGTCAGCTGCAGCAGTGTTCGATGGAAATGAACGAAGAGTACCTTGGTGACGATGACGGGCATGTTTGGAACAATGTTACGATATAAAGACCGGATATTCTTGTATTTATGAAGGAAGAAAGTAAAGCAGGAACGAAAACCAGGACATGCTGCCCTTCGCATTTTAGTTGGACTTCACTGCACACTGACCACAGAAAGACATTTCAGTGTGAGAAACAATTTATTTATGGTTTGACGGGGATGCATTTAAAAAGGAAATAACTTTGTGCTAGGGAAAAATTCTGACAAAAACAGTCCACTTACCGAAACCCACTGGCATTAGAGAAAAGATGAGGATTGAAGAATTGATTCTCACTTTGAAAGAATTAAAAGGATAGTTTCCTAAACGTTTTGAATAGGCTGGCAATATTTTTTTTTTTTTTTTTTTTTCGAACTGACTTCGAGATCGTTTGCAGTTTCAGCTGAAAGTGCCCCTGCTTAGGTGCAGAAAGAAGTGACTGATCTGCTACGCAATTTCCATTTTAAAGACAAATCCTTTTACTTGAAAACCGTCCATGATGTCTACATTGTTTTCCTCAGGAATATTTTTTATGTCACCATAATGAGGTAGCAAACATGCTACATTCTTTTCATCAACATACGTCTGTGCAAGGCCGTTTCTCGATTATCAAATTAATTGAATCATGATTACGTGGTAACGTGAGAGTGAAAATCAGTGAAATTGTCTGTGTCCGTTCGTACGCCGACTATTTCTACCAGGAGGAAATTACGTTGTGCAGCCAGAGCGCCAAAAACACTTAAATAATACGGTATATTTGTTTCGTTTTAGATATATGTAGTTGCGAAGTATGAAACACGGAACCAAGTCTACAAACAGCAACCGCACTTACATCGAAATAGAGTCCGTTCGCAGTTTCTCCCTGCCCCCCTTCCTATGCTCAGACAGTATGATGTTGTGGTGGGCAAATGTGCAGACATGCTAAGCACTATGGCATATGAGCCAGTGCACAGCTAATGAGCCGAATTCGTTGCCACTGATGCTATACACATAATTATGTTTAATAGCCCCAGATAAATGCAGTAAGTCTAATCCAGGTGCGGTAGCAAGAGATTCCCACCTTAGAAGTGCGTGGTGTCACAAGCTGTAATTTCTTTGTTTTTCTCCTTGTGATCAGTTTTTAGAAGGATCATAGAGGAAGCAACAAATGGCCTATCTTTTTGGAGCGTACAAATGTGAGTGCATTTTATCATTCAGTATTGCCTAGATACACACTGCCTCTCTTGTAGAGCTTGCCTCTGGAACTCGATAAGCATCAACCGCTTTTGCTGTGTTTGAGCAAACTTAGTCAGCATGTAAGTATCATGTTGTACATGGTATCTCTTTTTATGTAAGACATGCCGATTTCTAGTGTATTTCACGACGCTGACATATATGGACGTGGCGTAACACCAGTTACAGTACTGATGAAATATATGATGTGATGTTATAAAGCATAAGTTTCAGAGATGGAAACATAGCCTTGCTCAAACTCGTTATCTAAATCTAATAAATACTTTACGAGCGACTTTGACGTTTGAAAACTGATTCAGACTATCATCCATTTACTCTTTGTTAGATTTGTGGTTACGTGTTTTAAGGTAATATGTATACTGAATTACATATATTTTCGATTGGAAATAAATTTCAATCAAAAATCGCAAGTTCAGCAGGGATCATCAGTGTTGACGATACAATACTGCTGGTAAGGATTGGCTATTATGTTAGTGGTTCTTGTAAAACAGCTTAATATTTCATTGTGGAGTCTGATTAACTTTCGTGTGAACCTTGCGCTATCATCTTGTATCTTCTTCTGGTACGAAATTTCCATATATTCTTTTCCTCTCAGCAATTATATGGATGGCCTCGTTATGGCTTATGCTTTAACTTTCAGCACAGTTCTAAATACTACATCCCAACCGCCACTGCTGTCTTCTCCCCAGGTTTCCCTCAGCCCGTTGTGCACCCTGTCCACATTCTCAACAAATTTCTACCTCAAATTATACCCCCGCTGGCGAAACATTGCACTTGACAGTTCGCTTTTTGTCTATTTAGGTTGGCTACACTGTAATAGCGATGAGGCAACAGCAGCCTCTATACACGCAGCAGACGATACAGTTTTCCGTCCCGTCTCGTAAATGCAAGCGATTGAGCAATTACAGTGTATATAAAAACTCGTTTTTAGTTGTACTACAATGACAGGAAGTAAACAACCGTATAACAATACATGTAAAAGCATAACAATGCGCACCCTTTCGATAACAGAGCAAAGAAATACAAAAAACAAGCATCTGACGACTGGTACTTTCAAATCAATAATGTACGTAGTTTACAAAATAAATAATAACCGAGATTGCAATAAATAACCAATATTAGTAATTTTTCACTCACCAATTTACAGCGATATTGGCGCAATTCCACCCAGCTCGCCATCGTCACTGTTGTCCGACTCATCGCCAAAACCGTCTTCATCGTCGTCATCAGCAAGACAAATCATTAATTGCTCATGGCCACTGATAATTCCTTCTATTGTCTGTGCTGCTCGTATAAGCTTCTCGACGTGCTCTACTTTTTTTCTCCATGAGGCTGCATCCACAGTCACAAGAGCTTCACGCAACAGCTTTTCCACCTCTGTTATTGTAAAGGACTTGTTGTTGTTCCTTACATACATTTTTACATCACTCCATATTAACTCAATAGGGTTGAAATGGCAGTGATATGGTGGCAGCCTTATTACAGTATGACCCTGCTCCTTGGCAATTTCGTCTACTACATATGTAGGTGTCGTAGGCTTATTTTCTTTAACAAGAGAATACAACAGAACCTTTGTCATACTCATATCCGCTGCAACATTTCGAGCCTGTAACCACTGCACCATAACTTCTTTCCGATCATTTGTGGTTGGGGCTTTGTTCTGTATCACCGAATGATATGGAGCATTGTCCATTACAATTGTTGTAGGGACAGCAAATTGTTTTAAAAGGTTCCAGAACCACTCAACAAATCGTGTGTGATCCATATCTTCATGGTAATCACCAGTCTTTTTCGATCTAAAAACTAAAAGTGCGTCAGGGACAAAACCACTGGAGGAGCCTGCATGAACCACAATTAATCTAGCTCCTCTTCCCGTCGGCTGATGGCCGCTACTGCTGGGTGTGTTATCCGTCCAACATTTACTGACAGCTTCCCCGGCATTAACCCACGTTTCGTCTAGCCAAATTATGGAATGAATGTCTCTGCCCACAAGTTTGTGCAAGAAAATACTACGAGCGGTAACAATATGTGCCCTCTCTAACAGTACTTTGCGTCCGTCTAGCGTTTTGTAACGGAAACCCATATTTTTTAGCACAATTTTTAGTGATGTTTTACCACCCCTGAAGAGTTTATTTTCTTTTAAAGAGATTAATATCTTAGCTACAGTCGGATACTCTTTTCTGCTGTAGTGAGCATAAACATGCCTACGAATTGCATCAGTCTGGAAAGAATCTGAATCTGTGATAGGACTAGGCCGCTTTTTCTTCTTTCCCGGGGTTGATAAAAATGTATTATTTGATCCAGACAGCTTGGAATCATTTCGGCTCACTTCAGTATCTTCTAAGTTTTGTAGTAATACTCCCTTACTTACTACGGTTCTTGCACTAATACCAAGAGTTTTCGACGTACGTTCCACCACTTTGTCGGCAGGAATTGATGGCTGTCCATGAATGCTTACGTAGTTTTTCTCCTGCTCGTAAAACTCACGAGTTCTGCGTAATAACTCCAGTGCCTGGCTGTTTAGTGGCACCCCTCGACGCAAAGGATTGTCACTAAGTGAACGAAGTCTTTTCGGTGGCATTTTCCGAGTATGTACACTCACAACGTAACAAAAGTCACAACGATATAGCACACAGTAGAACGAAAACACGCGGTAAACAACATACAATTCACGTTGTATACACATTCACTAAACAAAGCCGGCAACGCGGGAACTTTGACGTCACAGCACGCGAGTAACAGCTGTGCTCACTGCGCTGTGATTGGCTGGCGCCCCACGCTGAACGCATAGCGCCTATCGTTCTTCACTTGTTACTCTGTTACGCTGCCAACTTCATGCGCAAACGTCAAGTGCAATGTTTCAGCGGCCCTGGTATAAGTAGGTTTCTTTTAACGATGAATCCTCTGTATCTTTCTGCAAGTCAACCTCCTAGCTTTGTCTGTGATTAACACTGCGAAACAATATGTATAGATGGCGTGGGGTAGCTTTTCTTTCCTTGAATACGCTGCGATACTCATTCCCTGCTCATTGATCCCCTCGCTTCTGTACTATATTTCACAGTAAGTCTGACTCTCTATTTCACTGCATGTAGGCATCACAGTTTTACTGTCTCTTACTTTCATCATTACACAGAGGGTTTCGTAACAAGCCACTGTTCTACTGTACGATAGGGACACTTTAATGTGAAAACCGCCAATGTTCGACATCAACGTGCAGTAAACACTCATAGACAGCAGCTGGCAGCACTATCAGCGGAGGGTATATGTTGTTGCTGTTGTGGTCTTCAGTCCTGAGACTGGTTTGATGCAGCTCTCCATGCTACTCTACCCTGTGCAAGCTTCTTCATCTCCCAGTACCTACTGCAACCTGCATCCTTCTGAAACTGTTTAGTGTATTCATCTCTTGGTCTCCCTCTACGATTTACACCCTCCACGATGCTCTCCAATACTAAATTGGTTATCCCTTGATGCCTCAGAACATGTCCCACCAACCGATCCCTTCTTCTAGTCAAATTGTGCCACAAACTTCTCTTCTCACCAATCCTATTCAATACCTCCTCATTAGTTACATGATCTACCCATCTAATCTTCAGCATTCTTCTGTAGCACCACATTTCGAAAGCTTCTATTCTCTTCTTGTCCAAACTAGTTATCGTCCATGTTTCACTTTCATACATGGCTACGCTCCATACAAATACTTTCGGAAACGACTTCCCGACACTTAAATCTATACTTGATGGTAACAAATTTCTCTTCTTTAGAAACGCTACAATTGATATCCTTTCTACTTCGACCATCATCTGTTATTTTACAAAACTCCTTTACTACTTTAAGTGTCTCATTTCCTAATCTAATTCCCTCAGCATCGCCCAACTTATTTCGACTACATTCCATTATCCTCGTTTTGCATTTGTTGATGTTCATCTTATACCCTCCTTTCAAGACACTGGCCATTCCGTTCAACTGCTCTTCCAAGTCCTTTGCTGTCTCTGATAGAATTAAAATGTCATCAGCGAACCTCAAAGTTTTTATTTCTTCTCCATGGATTTTAATACCTACTCCGCTGCAGAGTGAAAATCTAATTCTGGAAACGTCCCCCAGGCCGTGGCTAAGCCATGTCTCCACAATATCCTTTCTTTCAGGAGTGCTAGTTCTGCAAGGTTCGCAGGAGAGCTTCTGTAAAGTTTGGAAGGTAGGAGACGAGGTACTGGCAGAAGTAAAGCGGTGAGTACCGGGCGTGAGTCGTGCTTCGGTAACTCAGTTGGTAGAGCACTTGCCCGCGAAAGGCAAAGGTCCCGAGTTCGATTTTCGGTCGGGCACACAGTTTTAATCTGCCAGGAAGTTTCATATCAGCGCACACTCCGCTGCAGAGTGAAAATCTCATTCTGGAAACATCCCCCAGGCCGTGGCTAAGCCATGTCTCCGCAATATCCTTTCTTTCAGGAGTGCTAGTTCTGCAAGGTTCGCAGGAGAGCTTCTGTAAAGTTTGGAAGGCAGGAGACGAGATACTGGCAGAAGTACAGCTGCGAGTACCGGGCGTGAGTCGTGCTTCGGTAGCTCAGTTGGTAGAGCACTTGCCCGCGAAAGGCAAAGGTCCCGAGTTCGAGTCTCGGTCGGGCACACAGTTTTAATCTGCCAGGAAGTTTCATATCAGCGCACACTCCGCTGCAGAGTGAAAATCTCATTCTGGAGTTAATATCTTCTTCGTAGACGATGTGTTGAAGAACCAGATCTGGACTGGCATAACTTCGGTGACGATGGACATGCTTACCCGAGTACGGGAGAAGTTCGAATAGCGACGTGATACTGCTCGTATGCGAACCGAGGCAAGGCGCCTCGCACCTCTCGGCTACCCCGAGCGGCAAATTATGCCGTGTTAATGAGTTTGGATACGGCATACCTCTTGACAATACGTTTTACCTTGTAACTCCACTGCATTCAAACGCTACAATGTCAGCTGTGCCCTCTTTAGATAACGCACGGATTCCTTTCTGATAAACCGGAATCGGAATACAAATACCTTCGGTTTTAGTAGCAATTGACCGCTGGGTTGTTGGTAAAGAGAGACTGTTGCTTTATACGACCATATATCAGAAATTCGTGTTATGTTAAAGAAACGATACATCTAATGAACTGGATGGAAGGAAACTCTCATGTACTGATATTTCATTGCTGTATTCCCTGCATACCAGCCATACCGAAATATCTGCAGCAAAATTCCGTCCTATGCAAATTTGCGGTAGAAAATACATTTTGGAGAATAGCAGTTTTTTGATAGTGTGCGCATACATATTTCGGGATGTATGAGTAGCAGGTTTTAAATTTTTGGAATATTAAATCGTGTGCAATATCAGCACATTGATTAGTACGTTGTTATATGAGATTTACGGCAGTTAATTTCTGTTTAGAATACGATTAGCATTACTGAATGTTTCTCACACGTCTGCTGATTCTCTGTTGCACAGCTAAAAGTGATGGTACTATTGAGTTTTAGTATGTGAGTATACTATTATGTCGGTACATAAGTTCGTAGCGCTTTTCCATAAGTTTAACTAACACTACAGATAAACATAACAGAGAGTTTAGTCATTAATAGTTTATACTCTTCACTGTTTACAACAGTCTACCCACACTGGGGTAACTTTTAGATCCCGCAGTCATAGAAATCACGTGGTTTTGAGGCGAAGCCATTTTCGGCGCGCATTTTCATTCGGAAAAGACTCTTGAAGGTTGTTCGATAGAGAGTGGAAAATGTGAAACTTTGAGGGATCAAGATTAGGTGAATAAAGCGGCTGTGGAGTGGCTTCCCAAACAAATTCCTGTATAGTGTTTTCTGTCCTTGTACCAGAATTCGGGCGGGCTTTATCGTGGGGTACCATCACTTCACGCAATCTTCCTGGACCTTGTTCTAAGATTGCGTCTGCAAGACATCTCAGTTGTTGACAGTAAATGTCAATAGATATAATTACACCTCCGAGAAGCAATTCGTTGTACACCGCACCTTCGTTGTTCCACTAGATCCATAACATTTTCTTTTGTGGGCGCGTGCAGGTCTTTGTACGAGGAGATGCTGATTCGTCTCGGCTCAACCATTCCTTTCTTCTCCATATATTAGTTCAAAATGGCTCTGAGCACTATGGGACTTAACTTCTGAGGTCATCAGTCCCCTAGAACTTAGAACTACTTAGACCTAACTAACTTAAGGAGATCACACACATCAATGCCCGAGGCAGGTTTCGAACCTGTGACCGTAGCGGTCGCGCGGTTCCAGACTGTAGCGCCTAGAACCGCTCGTCCACCGGCAGGGTAGAAGTCGTCGGTGTTTTCCACGAGCCAATTGACGATGAGCAAGCAGATATTCGTATATGTTCACAAACAAATTTTTGTCATTTTTGCCTTGGAGCGTGTTGAACCCATACACCCGATTCTGGAACCTTCATCACTGCATGCAAATGTTTCATGACGGTGGGATGATCTCAGTTCATCGCATTTGCCAGTTGTCGAACACTTTGACGTGGATCATTTTGTATTAATGCGTGTAAACGATCTTGAACAAACACTGAAATTCTTCCTGAACGAGAAGAATCACTAACTTCAGAACTACCGTTCTTCAAACGAGGAAACCGTTTTCTGACCATACTCTGGCCGCTGACACTATCCCCACACATGGTGCAAATGTTTCTGGTTGCTTCCACTGCTGTTACCCTTCTACTGAACTCAAAAGAATATGACGGAAACGTTCCTATTTTCCCTCTTTCCACTCCATTCCCTAACGTCCACAGCTCCACTCATTATCTGAAAATGACTAAATGACAAGGTATAAACCCAGATAACAACGGTCAACTACAAATAAAGAACGACTATCGATTAATAAACCCGTAGCAACCGAAATACCAAATGCTAAACAAAAGCTCTACGAAATTGTGTTCCAGCAAGGTGCACCTGAATATTCGATAATGGTAACAGAGAATAAACGAAACAAGACTTACAATCACAATACCTTTACTGGCCTTGAAGGTAGACGCCATTAGCTAGAGCACGCTCATAACGCAGGTTGTAAAGCTGTTGGAATCCGATCCGGATAGCCGTGCGTTCGAAAACGCCGCTTCCAGGAGGGTAAAATGCGTCGGCTCCACATCGACTTCGCCCTGCATATTAATGGCGTGGATCGGTGTGCCGGAAGGCCTGGATGTGATTTTTAGGCGGTTTTCCACATTCCACTAGGTGAATACGGGGCTGGTACCCAAGTCCCGCCTCTCTTATACAATCCGCAAATAGTTAAAAAAGATTCCCATATGTTCATGTCACTAACGCTACACGCAGACAGTCTACAGGCTACAGGAAGGGCTTCTGGCCACGACATAAACTAACCGTGCCAAACGTGTAAATAACCACGTCGACCCTGCGCTGATGCTGGACAAAAGTCCCAGAAAAAGTGAAAAAAAAGAAGATGGAAATCTGTTGGAAACTGTCACCGAACGGTTCTTATCGAATCGTTAAAGTACCGTGGTCACGTGAAGTTGGATACCTGCATCATTACAGGAGATGAGACCTGGTGCTGGCAATACGATCCAGAGTCCAGGGGAATGGTGTTAATCGTCTACAAGGGCCTACCAAGAAAAAGGTACCCATCAGAGGCTGCTAACACGATGAACACCACGCCATTGTCAGTTGCTTGGTCTTCAGGTAGTTCTGGTTGCACCAGGTATCGTTTCCTGTACTTGATACGAATGTCCAACGATACGTGGCCACATCTATTGTCATTTTATTCTATGCACCTCTTTCCTGCTCTCGTCGGCCTCTTTAAACTCAGCGCAAGATCCTTACGTAGTTATTACAAGAAGTACTTTGCGCATTAACATCGGTTTCAGGGACAGTTACTAAATTGTTTCGAGTCGACAAGAAGCTTTCCTGGTTTCGAAGGCACGTCCACTCAGGAAAATGAAATACTTTCCAACTGACGCCGTTATATTACCTGCACACTTATCTAGTTTATATGTCTCTTTTACTGGCTAACCTTAATATCATATTTTTAGTAAGAGAATGAACCATTTGCAAGTTTCGTGGTAGGGAATACACCAGCAGACACGATTTATGAACGCGTTCTTCTCAATGTACAGAGATACTAACTCTGTGTCGCGTGCGGATCTAACAACGTTCGCGTCATTTAGAACCATATAATGATTCACTGGTATTCACGAATTCAGAATTTGAACAGATGCGGAAAAGTGCTTCGAAATCCAGAGGGAGACGCCGGCAATTAAGAGAAACGTCATGCGATGAGGTTCCATACAGCTTTTGTACAATAGATCCATAGTTGCGAGCGCCTCAAGTATTACTAGTATTTCGTAAAACAAGATTCCAAAATACGTAATTACACGGAAAGAGATGTGCTAATGTGCCATCTACAAATCATAAGAATAATTCGTCTTAATGTAATATTGCCATACCTGTATTCTTAGATAATTCATCTGTTAGGTGGAAATAATGTCTAAAATTGTAAAACTTTGTTTTTTTTAAATTTGATATATCTTCGAATTACTGTAATGAAACATATGTCTAAATCAACATCTGTGCTCCACAAGCCACTTCCGGTGTATAAAGGAGGTTACTTTGCGAACTACGGCCACTTCCCCCTTTCCTTGTTAAAAAACGCGAATAGATCGATGGTGGAAACATTGCCGATAAGCGTCCGTGTGGATTCGAAACTCTCTGATTTTATCTTCATGGTCCCTCCGCGAGATATAACTAGGATGAATATAGATGTTGTGTCTTACAGGAACGTACGCCTTCGGGACAGTACCAATAAAGGACATCGTGATGCAGAAAGCTTCTGTTCCAGCGTCTGCCATTGGAGTCTGTTGATACTTCCGGGACGGTTATTTGCTTACTAAGTGGAAGTGTACCGATACGAGCTGACCATCTTTGGATCTACTCCATTTCCTCTGTCAATCCTAAGTGGTTGGCATACCAAACCAACAAGCAGTATTCAATTAATAGTGCAACAAGTGTTCGGTAAGCTACTTCCTTTGCTGATGGACTACATTTGCTGAAGTTTCTTTCAATGAACCTTAGCCTGGGGTCTGCTTTATTTTCGGTTAATTTTCATGTGATAAATGTAGCTCAAATTGCTCAGTACGTGTACTCCTAGATATTTTATGGAATAAACTGTTTCCACTGATTGTGGTGAAATTACGTAATCACAAACTAAAGGTTTTCCTGTCTATGTATTCACAATACGTCACGTTTGATTATGTTGAGGGTCAGTTGCCTCTCCCTATACCAAGTGCGAAACTTGCCATGTCTTGTAGCATTTCGCCGGCCGCGGTGGTCTAGCGGTTCAGGCGCTCAGTCCGGAACCGCGCGACTGCTATGGCCGCAGGTTCGAATCCTGCCTCGGGCATGGATGTGTGTGATGTCCTTAGGTTAGTTAGGTTTAAGTAGTTCTAAGTTCTAGGGGACTGATGACCACAGATGTTAAGTCCCATAGCGCTCAGAACCATTTGAACCATTTTTTTCTTGTAGCATTTCAACACAAATTTCTAGCGTCGCGAACCACATCATCGTCAGCAAAAGTCTTCATGGAATGGCGACGTCATCTCCCAGGTCATTTACATATACTGTGAAAAGCAATGGTCCTATAGCACTGATTCTAGGGCACGTCCGAGGTTATTTTTACATCTGGTGACTCCCTTCCGTTCATGTTGAGTTCTGTTTCCTGGAAACTCTTCAGTCATATCACACACTTGGTCTGATATTCCGTGCTCTCGTGTTTTGTTTATTAGGCAACAGTTGGGAACTGTATCGAATGCTTTGCAGAAGTAAATGAACACGGCATCTGGCGAGGTGCTTGTACCTACTGCTTTCTATGTCTCGACTACGAACAGAACGACCTGGTTTCACACTCATTTGGTTCCCACAGAGATCTTCGTCCTCTCGAAATGTCATAATACGTGAGCATAAAACGTGTTCCGAAATTAAACAGCTGACCGACGTCAGAGAGATGATCTCGTATAGTTTTGTGCGCCTGTTCGACGACCTTTCATGAAACCGGGAATTATCTGTGCTTTTTTCTACTCCTTAGAAACACTTCTCTCCTCCAAGACCTACGGTGGGTTTTTGCTAGAAGAGAGGAATAGTTTTTCGCATATTCTAGTAGAACTGTATTGCTATCCCGTCAAGTCTAGTAGCTTTCAACCTGTTGACCATCCCATGACGCTTACTTCGATATCAGTCATTTTGTCGTTCCTTCGAATAAGTACGGTAGACAGCAGGGTGCGATCTTTCTCTGTCAGCCAGCTTTGGAAAAATACGTTTAGTAGAAGTTTACTATTTCCGCCCTTTCTATGTCACCCTTCTTTTCCGTGCCAGTACGAGTACAGAGTATCGGTAAAGATGGCTCGATCCATTTATTGATTTACCCTAAGAGAAAACTTCTTATGACTTTCTGTCAAGTCGTTAGACTTGCTTTGCTTTCGAATTCGTGTAACTCTTCGTGCATTGCCCTCCGTACGCTGATTTTGTTTCGTTTAATACGTTCATTTCATTTTATCAGGAGTGGGGTTCGCTTTCATCTCAGTTTACATCAGAACCCAACAATTTTTTTTTTTACTTTATTTAAAAAGCAAATAAAGACCAGACTGTTGCGAGTAGGACTCTCGCTCTCACGGTTTCGTACTAACTTAATTATGTGTGTAGGTGATACTTACTAGATAATTTCAGTTATTTCGCTTGGCTAAACAGCCATCTTTCTATTGGGCTTGACTTCGACGACTTGTGTGTCTCTATCCTACCCTAGTTAACCAACAGACGAGAGGGGAGCTACAGTACAACGTGGAATCACGTGTTAAAAATGTTCAAATGTGTGTGAAATCTTATGGGACTTAACTGCTAAGGTCATCAGTCCCTAAGCTTAGACACTACTTAACCTAAATTATCCTTAGGACAAACACACACACTCATTCCCGAGGGAGGACTGGAACCTCCGCCGGATCAGCCGCACAATCCATGACTGCAGCGCCTTAGGCCGCTCTGCTAATCCCTCGCGGCAATCACGTGTTATTTCTGCTGACTCCTCACACAGTTAAGAATTGAAAGCAATGTTAAGTAGAACTGTGTACAATCCGTGGTGCTGTCGAGTTACAATATGTGATAACTCCGATTCGAGGCATGCGTTTTACCACTAAACTACCAGTTTCGACTAGTATCTAAAGAGTTCATCTATATGATTTGATGAGTGAGATTGCGAGTATCGAAGTATGCGACATAAGTGGCCGTATCGTTTGATTTCATTGACTTGGAAGCTTAAAATTTAAAGATGGCCAAGGTACCGTAGACCTCAGTGACATAAATTCCAGCTTGGTACCTCTACCTGCTTCTGAGGAAAAGGGGCCTTAACTGTCTGACTGATAGCAGACGGACGGCAACAAGTGGTCCTGTAGGGTTTCCGATTTCACCGATTGAGATTCGGAACCCCAAAAATAAAAATAATTATTATTTCATAGTCTTTTTTTATATTTAACTTCCTCACATGTAAGCCAAACATACTTACACGTTCTCTGAAAGCTCGACAAATCTATTTTTAAAACAAGACGCATGGGTAAGCGTGGCAGTTCATTTAAAATGGTCACCCAGAATGCTTGGTAATCACTTTAAGTGTTTGTTTCGTAACAACGTACTAGGTATACTTCAGTTTCTCTCTCTTGCTCGCAGTTTTTAATGTTCGTATGACTTCATATTTAAAAGTAATTTTACGTTTTTGTCTTTTGTAGGTTTTAGTTCTGACAATGTCACATCGGAGTCGACACCGGTTAACTGCAATACTTTTACCAAATGTGGTACAAATCTTTGTAAATACGAGAGTTTCGTGGAACTTTGTAATTTTGGAAAATGTAACATCTGTTTCATTATAGACTGCAAGAAGTAGGAAAAAAAACTGCCGTAAGCACCCTAGCAGTGCGTATGAAGAGAAATTTTGTGCGACTGAGACAGAGATGCAATAAAATTTTTCGGTACAACACAGAGTCCCCCGCACGAAGCAAGCATTACAGAGATTTAAAAAAAAGGAAAAGAAAAAAAGACCTGTCTCCCGCAGCGAAACCTCTGGGGCGTAAATAGCGGTTTCTGCCGCTCGTTGCCACATCACATTCCCGTCTCGCACACGTCATTCGGCTCTATATCTGGTTCCCATAACTTTAATATTCATCACGTTCGGTCTCATACCATTGTGCTTCACGAACGTGGGTTTTCCGGTGCGAAATCAAGTGAAGAAAACGGAAAATAGAGAGAAAGAAGAAAAAAATATTCAAAATCGCCGCTGTAGCAATACTTCAATCGACGGACAGACAGTTCCAATGAATACAGCACAGCGCGTACTCCTCCTTTACCCACCCCCACCCCACACCCATCTAACTCTCTCTTTCCTTTTACTATTGCCACTGTGTGTGTGTGTGTGTGTGTGTGTGTGTGAAAAGAAGAGAGGTGATGAAAGCGAAAGAGCGCTGAAAACGCGTATCGATAATCCGTTTTCCCGTCTCCCCTTCTCGTTTTTGCGGGGCGTAGCCAGTAGTAAGCGGTAAACCTGATGCGGATACGCCCCGCCTCCCGGTCAGTGGTACCGAGGGCCCGATAAAAGAGCACAATAATCGTAATGTTGTAAAAGAAGGGGAAAGGGAACAGTCGCCGCCTGCGCAGCACTCCGCTACCCTACACTACTCTCTTCTTCTCCAATGCTTTTCCGCCGGACTGGCTGGCACAAAAGCACAGACCGACGGCCGGCGCACTGGCCCGGGCTGTACTTGAGTCTGTCTCTTCCTGTAATCCTCCCTTTCACCGATACAAAGCGGCAACCTGGCTGTAATCACGGGAGAAATACTCCGCTCGGATCCCACACGCGTCCTTCAAATGGTTCCGCGCAAAGTAGTGAGATATGACAAATGTAAGTATAGAGCTAGCTATGAAGAAACGTATTGCACCTGGCAGGTGGAAAGAACGGACTCGAGGAAGAATGTAACAAATCCCGTTCCAAAGAAGATGCTACCAGATGTGAACATGACCGGTTATAAGCTATAGTAAAAAAGGATTGAAACGAATTACTTACAGAAGGATGGAGACACTGGTAGCGGCAGACATCTCAGAGGATCAGTGTGGATGCTAGAGAAATTTAGGAGCATGCGAGGCAGTACTGTCCCTAAGATTTATATTAAGAGGCAGCTCGAATAATGGCAAACGTACGTTTATACTATTTGCAGATTTAGGGAAAGACCTTAGCACCACTGATTGGAACATATTCTTGGGATAATACAGGGTGATTCAAAAAGAATACCACAACTTTAAAAATGTGTATTTAATGAAAGCAACATAGTATAACCTTCTGTTATACATCATTACAAAGAGTATTTAAAAAGGTTTTTTTTCACTCAAAAACAAGTTCAGAGATGTTCAATATGGCCCCCTCCAGACACAAGAGCAATATCAACCCAATACTCCAACTCGTTCCACTCTCTCTGTAGCATATCAGGCGTAACAGTTTGGATATCTGCTGTTATTTATCGTTTCAAATCATCAATGGTGGCTGGCAGAGGTGGCCGAAACACCATGTCCTTAACATACCCCCATAAGAAAAAATCGCAGGGGGTAAGATCAGGGCTTCTTGGAGGCCAGTGATGAAGTGCTCTGTCACGGGCTGCCTGGCGGCCGATCCATCGCCTCGGTTAGTTGACGTTCAGCTAGTTACGGACAGATAAGTGCCAACGTGGTGGCCCTCCATCCTGCTGAAATATAAATTGTTGTGCTTCTTGTTCGAGCTGAGGGAACAGCCAATTCTCTAACGTCTCCAGATACTGTAGTCCAGTTACAGTAGCACCTTCGAAGAAAAAGGGACCAAAAACTTTATTGGCTGAAATGGCACAGAAAACTTTCACCTTAGGCGAGTCACGTTCATACTGGGTTGTTTCCCGCGGATTCTCAGTGCACGCTGAACAACTGTCGTCGATTCACTTCTGCCGTACTCAATAACACAAAAAGCTTTCTGTTGAGCGGTCGCCATCTTAGCATCAACTGACGCTGACGCCTAGTCAACAGCGCCTCAAGCGAACAAATGTACAACTAAATGAAACTTTATAGCTCCCTTAATTCGCCGACAGATAGTGCTTAGCTCTGCCTTTTGTCGTTGCAGAGTTTTAAATTCCTAAAGTTGTGGTATTCATTTTGAATCACCCTGTATACAGGGAATGAACAGTTGCCTATGACTTGAATAGAAAACAGAAAGCAGAGTGGAGGTAAGAGTCAAACGACTTGGAAGATAAGTATTAGATGAGAAGGGAATGAGACACAGTTGTGGCCAACTCCCGATTTTAGTCGATGTGTACATTGGGGAGCCGGCCGGAGTGGCCGTGCGGTTCTAGAAGCTACAGTCCGGAGCCGAGCAACCGCTACGGTCGCAGGTTCGAATCCTGCCTCGGGCATGGATGTGTGTGATGTCCTTAGGTGAGTTAGGTTTAATTAGTTCTAAGTTCTAGGCGACTGATGACCTCAGAAGTTAAGTCGGATAGCGCTCAGAGCCATTTTTACATTGGAGAGACTGTGAAGGAAACTAAGGAAAAAACGTAGAAAGGCATGTAAAGCTGAAACAGAGAAAGATAATAAAAATTGAGGTTTTCCGATGGCACTGTAATTATGTCAGATACGGCAAATTACTTGGAAGGTCACTCGAATGAAGTGACTAGTGTTCTGAAAAGAGGTTACAAGCTAAATGTTAATAGAAGTAAAACAAAAATATAATTTAATGAACCTTAATTAAATCAACCAATGCTGAGAGAATTACATTAAGAAACGAGATCTTAAAAACACGAGACGTAATCTGCTATTTGTATGACACAATAAGTGGCGTGGAAGAAGCAGAGAGCATGTAAAATATATACTGATAACAGCCAAAAAACCTTTCCGTAAAACCCAGTTTTTGATAAAATCCAATAACAATTTAAGTGCCAGGAATTCTTTTCTGAATGTATTTGTACGGAGGTAGCGTTGTACAGAAGTGAAATGGGGACGATATCGAGTTACGGCAAAAAGATAAGACTGGCTCTGGTAACGCGATGCTAGAGAAGAATACGGGTCGAATATCTAATGAGGAGGTACTGATTTCAGTCGGGGTAAAAAGATATACAACGAAGGAGAGCCACAGAGCAGTCAGTGGCAATCCAGAGCAGTCAGTGGCAATCCCATTAACTTTTATTATTCTTGGAAATCTATATTTGGGCTCAGTGTCCCACTGCCAATACAGCTGTTATAAAAAAATGGAATGTTAGTTCCTGTGGGACCAAACTGCTGAGGTAATCGGTCCTTAAGGTTACACACTACTTAATCGAACTTACGCTAATTTACGCACGCTAAGGACAAAATACACGGAGCGAAAGGCTATTTACAATTTGTACAGAAACCAGATGGCAGTTGTAAGAGTCGAGGGGCATGAAAGGGAAGCAGTGGTTGGGAAAGGAGTGAGACAGGGTTGTAGCCTCTCCCCGATGTTATTCAATCTGTATATTAAGCAAGCAGTAAAGGAAACAACAGAAAAATCGGAGTAGGTATTAAAATTCATGGAGAAGAAGTAAAAACTTTGAGGTTCGCCGATGACATTGTAATTCTGTCAGAGACAGCAAAGGACTTGGAAGAGCAGTTGAACGGAATGGACAGTGTCTTGAAAGGAGGATATAAGATGAACATCAACAAAAGCAAAACGAGGATAATGGAATGTAGTCAAATTAAATTGGGCGATGCTGAGAGGATTAGATTAGGAAATGAGACACTTAAAGTAGTAAAGGAGTTTTGCTATTTAGGGAGTAAAACAACTGATGATGGTCGAAGTAGAGAGGATATAAAATGTAGGCTGGCAATGGCAAGGAAATCGTTTCTGAAGAAGAGAAATTTGTTAACATCGAGTATAGATTTAAGTGTCAGGAAGTCGTTTCTGAAAGTATTTCTATGGAGTGTAGCCATGTATGGAAGTGAAACATGGACGATAACCAGTTTGGACAAGAAGAGAATAGTTGTTGTTGTGTTGTTGTGGTCTTCAGTCCTGAGACTGGTTTGATGCAGCTCTCCATGCTACTCTATCCTGTGCAAGCTTTTTCATCTCCCAGTACCTACTGCAACCTACATCCTTATGAATCTGCTTAGTGTATTCATCTCTTGGTCTCCCTCTACGATTTTTACCCTCCACGCTGCCCTCCAATACTAAATTGGTGATCCCTTGATGCCTCAGAACATGTCCTACCAATCGATCCCTTCTTCTGGTCAAGTAGTGCCACAAACTTCTCTTCTCCCCAATCCTATTCAATACTTCCTCATTAGTTACGTGATCTACCCATCTAATCTTCAGCATTCTTCTGTAGCACCACATTTCGAAAGCTTCTATTCTCTTCTTGTCCAAACTATTTATCGTCCATGTTTCACTTCTATACATGGCTACACTCCATACGAATACTTTCAGAAATGACTTCCTGACACTTAAATCAATACTGGATGTTAACAAATTTCTCTTCTTCAGAAACGCTTTCCTTGCCATTGCCAGCCTACATTTTATATCCTCTCTACTTCGACCATCATCAGTTATTTTGCTCCCCAAATAGCAAAACTCCTTTACTACTTTAAGTGCCTCATTTCCTAATCTAATTCCCTCAGCATCACCCGACTTAATTAGACTACATTCCATTATCCTTGTTTTGCTTTTGTTGATGTTCATCTTATATCCTCCTTTCAAGACACTGTCCATTCCATTCAACTGCTCTTCCAAGTCCTTTGCTGTCTCTGACAGAATTACAATGTCATCAGCGAACCTCAAAGTTTTTATTTCTTCTCCATGAATCTTAATACCTACTCCGAATTTTTCTTTTGTTTCCTTTACTGCTTGCTCAATATACAGCTTGAACAACATCGGGGAGAGGCTACAACCCTGTCTTACTCCCTTCCCAACCACTGCTTCCCTTTCATGTCCCTCGACTCTTATAACTGCCATCTGGTTTCTGTACAAATTGTAAATAGCCTTTCGCTCCCTGTATTCTACCCCTGCCACCTTTAGAATTTGAAAGAGAGTATTCCAGTCAACATTGTCAAAAGCTTTCTCTAAGTCTACAAATGCTAGAAACATGGGTTTGCCTTTCCTTAATCTTTCTTCTAAGATAAGTCGTAAGGTCAGTATTGCCTCACGTGTTCCAGTGTTTCTACGGAATCCAAACTGATCTTCCCCGAGGTTGGCCTCTACCAGTTTTTCCATTCGTCTGTAAAGAATTCGTGTTAGTATTTTGCAGCTGTGACTTATTAAGCTGATAGTTCGGTAATTTTCACATCTGTCAACACCTGCTTTCTTTGGGATTGGAATCATTATATTCTTCTTGAAGTCTGAGGGTATTTCACCTGTTTCATACATCTTGCTCACCAGATGGTAGAGTTTTGTCAGGACTGGCTCTCCCACGGCCGTCAGTAGTTCCAATGGAATGTTATCTACTCCGGGGGCCTTGTTTCGACTCAGGTCTTTCAGTGCTCTGTCAAACTCTTCACGCAGTATCATATCTCCCATTTCATCTTCATCTACATCCTCTTCCATTTCCATAATAGTGTCCTCAAGTACATCGCCCTTGTATAGGCCCTCTATATACTCCTTCCACCTTTCTGCTTTCCCTTCTTTGCTTAGAACTGGGTTTCCATCTGAGCTCTTGATATTCATACAAGTCGTTCTCTTATCTCCAAAGGTCTCTTTAATTTTCCTGTAGGCGGTATCTATCTTACCCCTAGTGAGATAGGCCTCTACATCCTTACATTTGTCCTCTAGCCATCCCTGCTTAGCCATTTTGCACTTCCTGTCGATCTCATTTTTGAGACGTTTGTATTCCTTTTTGCCTGTTTCACTTACTGCATTTTTATATTTCCTCCTTTCATCAATTAAATTCAATATTTCTTCTGTTACCCAAGGATTTCTACTAGCCCTCGTCTTTTTACCTACTTGATCCTCTGCTGCCTTCACTACTTCATCCCTCAAAGTTACCCATTCTTCTTCTACTGTATTTATTTCCCCCATTCCTGTCAATTGCTCCCTTATGCTCTCCCTGAATCTCTGTACAACCTCCGGTTCTTTTAGTTTATCCAGGTCCCATCTCCTTAAATTCCCACCTTTTTGCAGCTTCTTCAGCTTTAATCTACAGGTCATAACCAATAGATTGTGGTCAGAGTCCACATCTGCCCCTGGAAATGTCTTACAATTTAAAACCTGGTTCCTAAATCTCTGTCTTACCATTACATAATCTATCTGATACCTTGTAGTATCTCCAGGGTTCTTCCATGTATACAACCTTCTTTCATGATTCTTAAACCAAGTGTTAGTTATGATTATGTTGTGCTCTTTGCAAAATTCTACCAGGTGGCTTCCTCTTTCATTTCTGTCCCCCAATCCATATTCACCTACTATGTTTCCTTCTCTCCCTTTTCCTACACTCGAATTCCAGTCACCCATGACTATTAAATTTTCGTCTCCCTTCACAATCTGAATAATTTCTTTTCTTTCATCATACATTTCTTCAATTTCTTCGTCATCTGCAGAGCTAGTTGGCATATAAACTTGTACTACTGTAGTGGGTGTGGGCTTCGTATCTATCTTGGCCACAATAATGCGTTCACTATGCTGTTTGTAGTAGCTTACCCGCATTCCTATTTTCCTATTCATTATTAAAACTACTCCTGCATTACCCCTATTTGATTTTGTGTTTATAACCCTGCAGTCACCTGACCAGAAGTCTTGTTCCTCCTGCCACCGAACTTCACTAATTCCCACTATATCTAACTTTAACCTATCCATTTCCCTTTTTAAATTTTCTAACCTACCTACCCGATTAAGGCATCTGACATTCCACGCTCCGATCCGTGGAACGCCAGTTTTCTTTCTCCTGATAACGACATCCATTTGAGTAGTCCCCGCCCGGAGATCCGAATGGGGGACTATTTTACCTCCGGAATATTTTACCCAAGAGGACGCCATCATCATGTAATCATACAGTAAAGCTGCATGCCCTCGGGAAAAATTACGGCTGTAGTTTCCCCTTGCTTTCAGCCGTTCGCAGTACCAGCACAGCAAGGCCGTTTTGGTTATTGTTACAAGGCCAGATCAGTCAATCATCCAGACTGTTGCCCTTGCAACTACTGAAAAGGCTGCTGCCCCTCTTCAGGAACCACACGTTTGTCTGGCCTCTCAACAGATACCCCTCCGTTGCGGTTGCACCTACGGTACGGCTATCTGTATCGCTGAGGCACGCAAGCCTCCCCACCAACGGCAAGGTCCATGGTTCATGGGGGGAGAATAGAAGCTTTCGAAATGTGGTGCTACAGAAGAATGCTGAAGATAAGGTGGGTAGATCACGTAACTAATGAGGAGGTATTGAATAGGATTGGGGAGAAGAGAAGTTTGTGGCACAACTTCACTAGAAGAAGGGATCGGTTGGTAGGACATGTTTTGAGGCATCAAGGGATCACAAATTTAGCATTGGAGGGCAGCGTGGAGGGTAAAAATCGTAGAGGGAGACCAAGAGATCAATACACTAAGCAGATTCAGAACGATGCAGGTTGCAGTAGGTACTGGGAGATGAAGAAGCTTGCACAGGATAGAGTAGCATGGAGAGCTGCATCAAACCAGTCTCAGGACTGAAGACCACAACAACAACAACAAGGACAACACACACACCCATGCCGGAGGGATGACTCGAACCTCACCTCGATGGCGTGAGAAGGAGGGGGGGGGCAGCCTCTTGAACAATTCGAACCTCACCTCGCGGGCGGGAGAGGGGGGGGGCAGCCTCTTGAACAATGAGTAGTCGCCTGAGACGGAGCGGCTATCCCGGGCGACTCAGCTGTCGTAACATGCGGTGACATGAACTGACGCGATTCTGTTGAAATATAACGAAAATGTATTGAATATAGCTATGCATAACCGAAATCTAGATTTGCAAGAATAATAAAAGCTAAAGGGATTGCTACTGACTGTTATGTGCCCCTTCTTCCTTAAAGACTACGATGCCTGTGAACAACGTTTCCTGAGGCAATCAAAGTTGGTTGAAAGAAATTTGTGGCACAAGCGGATCAAAATAAGGGGTCTTTTGATAGGATACATCCTGAGTCTCCAAGAAATTGTCAGTTTGGGAACTGTCAGAAGTAGGCGATTAAAATTGTACAGGGAGAATAATACTTGCCTAGAATAGAATAAGTGGGTTCAAATGGATCTAGGCTGAGGTAGGTCTGCAGAGGTGAAGAAACTTGCACAGGACTGACAAACGGGGACAGCCGAATCAGGCAGTACACGGACTGAAGACCTCAGCAACCATACCTGATACCGGTTGCCGTTTATTCAAGGTATAATCATCGTTATCTGGTAGGTATAACATGTCTCGTGTTTGTCTATGAAAATTTAGAAGAAAATTAATTGTGTGATTTTCAGTCATATCAGTGATGAATTGTTTTTGAAATACCGCGATTACTTTAATGCAATTATACGCATTTTCTTGCATAACAGCTCATCACAGTGGTCAGTTTGATACCCAATTGTCCAATTTCCACACATCGTTTCTTCGTTTGGCTACGGTAATACGTTACTTACGAAAGCCCAGTGTGTAATGTAGAGGAACTCTTGCATTCGCTGTACTTAAATGTTTGACTAAAAATACAAGGGCCGATAGAAGGTTTTGCTTTCGAAAGCTGCACAGTGCATAATCGGTACGCCAGTTAGGCAAAATCGCATTATGAACTGGGGCAAGCGTCCCACTGAAGCACTAAGTGGAAGATACAGGTTTGGCAAAATACCGTGTCGTGCCGGGTGAAGAAGTTCATAACTGGCTGCTGCTCATCCTCGTCCGACAGATATCGTCGACCCTGCAGGGCTTTTTTAAAGACCAGAAGGCGTGGTACTCGCATTGGGAGAGATCAGGGCTACAGGACGGGTCCTCGAGTGTCTCCCGCGTGGGGTGGTGTAACTTCTGCATTATGACATCTGCTATACGGGGACGTACGTTATCATGAGCTTGTCGCACAATTCCACGACTATGGTACCCGGCAGGCATGCTGCCCCATACGCATTATTCCTTTTCCGATGGATCTCTACCACTGTTTGTCCTTCGACAACCAAGAAAAGAATAACAACGCGTTGGTTCTTATTTGGACGCATTTGGTAACAATGTCGACGCAGTTCACGTTTCCGCATTTGCCGCATGCACGTCGCAAAGACGCGAATGCCAAAAGAATGGTTCAAATGGCTCTGAGCACTATGGGACTTAACATCTGTGGTCATCAGTCCCATAGGACTTACAACTACTTAAACCTAACTAAGGACATCACACACATCCACGCCCGAGGCAGGATTCGAACCTGCGACCGTAGCAATCGCGCGGTTCCGGGCTAAGCGCCTAGAACCGCAAGGCCACCGCGGCCGTCCGCGAATGCCACACTAATCCCTTGGCTACATGTCGGTGCTTATACAACGTCACTGGAGTCACGGTACGTTGCATAAACGCTGCAACGGTGGTCTCAAAACGAAATTATTTTGACCGCCCTTAAATAATGTGAGGTGTAGTCGTGAAGTTATAACGATCACGTAGGAATGATAATGTTACATCATTCTTCTTTTGTTGTTTACAGGTGCACATCTATGGTACTGGTTAGAGTCAAGCTCTACCAAAACTACACTTAGGTACTATATAAATGACGTTGTAAATGGTGGATTTACCCGTAGTATTGGTAGCACTGGTAGGGAAAGAAACGTAACTGAATGTGGAAGGGAGACAATGGGAGCCCACGAGTTCTCTTCGTTTGTTGGTTTGTTTTGCGCATAATTAGTCCAATGTGCAGTTTATACCCTTGACTGCTTTTTTCTGCACTCACCAGGACGAAAGCTTTCGAAGAAAGCTGGTCTGGTAGTGTCACAATGAAATTAATCACTTGGTGTCCGCACTCATCCGTCCATCAATCAGCGACAGAATTAGAAAGTTTGAAGGTATCTGTGACAACAACTTCAACACGTTGATGTTGAGTGTTCAGCAACGTGGTAACCACTGCATTGTGGTTAGGTGGCTCGTAGCAAGGACGAATTAAATGAAAACCTTTCCTCCAGTATTGGCTCTCTTAATAGCGATAACGAGGCATCTGATGCATAAACAGCTATAGCGACACCTTTATCTACGTCAGTCAGAAATTCTAGAAGGTCTGCCCGATGGTAATGACGTGGCGTTCGGCATACTAGATTGCTCATCAGGTGAGGTCGCATAGATAGTAGACATCGACGTTTCATTAGCTGTTTCTGATGTGGTCCAAGAAAATTTTCCTTCATCTCTGTAAAAGTTCCTCAGCCACGCGTTTGAAATAAACTGTGGAGAGAGTCCACACGTCTGGAGGCTATCTCGTAGACGTGTTGCCACGGTATTAGGACATACGTATGTTCCACAGTACTCACACGTGGCTTGCGTCTTGTTTTCGGTGGTCCTTGAATTGTACAGTTCCCACATTTCCCAACGATCACGACTGCTGAAGAACGTTGGCCGCTTTCTAATGCCCTGTAGATTACTCAGCCATTTATGTACCCTCACTCAGTTTCTAGACGGTTGAACGCTACCGGTTTCGAGGCAATGTTCGCATACGTAAACAATGCGATCGAGACGAAGTTACGTACGGTTGCCATGAAATACAGGGTGTTACAAAAAGGTACGGCCAAACTTTCAGGAAACATTCCTCACACACAAACAAAGAAAAGATGTTATGTGGACATGTGTCCGGAAACGCTTAATTTCCATGTTAGAGCTCATTTTAGTTTCATGAGTATGTTCTGTACTTCCTCGATTCACCGCCATGATTTCATACGATATACTCTACCTGTGCTGCTGGAACATGTGCCTTTACAAGTACGACACAACATGTGGTTCATGCACAATGGAGCTTCTGCACATTTCAGTCGAAGTGTTCGTACGCCTTTCGACAACAGATTCGGTGACCTATGGATTGGTAGAGGCGGACCAATTCCATGGCCTCCACGCTCTCCTGACCTCAGCCCTCTTGACTTACATTTATGGGGGCATTTGAAAGCTCTTGTCTACGCAACCCCGGTACCAAATGTAGAGACTCTTCGTGCTCGTATTGTGGACTGCTGTGATACAATACGCCATTCTCCAGGGCTGCATCAGCGCATCAGGGATTCCATGCAACGGAGGGTGGATGCATGTATCCTCGCTAACGGAGGACATTTTGAACATTTCCTGTAACAAAGTGTTTGAAGTCACGCTGGTACGTTCTGTTGCTGTGTGTTTCCATTCCATGATTAATGTGATTTGAAGAGAAGTAATAAAATGAGCTCTAACATGGAAAGTAAGCGTTTCCGGACACATGTCCTCATAACATATTTTCTTTCTTTGTGTGTGAGGAATGTTTCCTGAAAGTTTGGCCGTACCTTTTTGTAACACCCTGTTTACGTAACGGGTACCGCTGGAGGGATTTTAACTAACCAAGTCTACTGTGAAGACCGTCGTCGACATTTACTTAAGTTAGTCTACGGTAATGGTATAACACCTGTCCCGGTAAACACCGAATTATCGCGCCATAGTACCGTATAGCGCCGCCGCAACAGCTAAAACATAATGGCGCAGCCCTTTGGGATTGTGGCGCATCGTGCGGTAATTCGTGATTCATGATTTCTTCAGTCGACTGGATCGGCTTGACACTGCTCCGACATTTCCGCTGCTGAAGAGAACGAATTTTCGCATGATGCTCCACTTTTTCTATGTGCTACGCTATTTTCTTTTGACTTCCCTAGTGGAGTACTATGGTACTGTTGGGTCAGGATTCGGTATGTACGAGGACTGTAGATATGCTTCCGGACACACACAAGACATAGATTCTGTAGATAGGCCTCTCACAAGGTACGAAAGTACATTACTAAAAGTTGGTATGTTTCCTTTGTTTTTAGGTGTTGCGTTTCTATAGCTAGAGTAGTCAATTTTTTTTTTCTTTTTTCTTATCGTCCATTTCTGAGTCAGTTAGTAATAAACGTTTCTAAGTAATTTCTATTTAACAATAATAGAGATTTATAAAGTTAGGAAGTAAGTTCACTTTGAAAATTTATCAAGCAGATGCACAGAAAGGGAAAGCATATAAAAATATTGACTTACCAAACACTTTATGTCCAAGTTTCAGGAATACATTATGAAAATGTCTGTAATACCCCTACCGACGAATGACCAGCAGGAAAACAGGTATGGTCCCTGGTGCCCAGTAGCGACCACGCTGACTACAGCTGATCTATAATAAACAGTGCACTGTAGATAGTAAATATTGAGCGCTAACTTCTCTCGCGACAACTGTTTCATTTGATCTCTTTTACAATACGACCTGTATCGAAATATGAAATTTCATTTTAAACTGTGCGTCTATACATCATTGCTGACGTGACTCGGCAATATATTAATCATGTCCCGGCTGTAAACAGACGCAGTCGAAGCAAAAAAGCTGCGGAACCTTTCCCACAGCATTTTGTCTCTGAATAGCATTCAGACAGCAGAATGAAATCAATGCGAAACCGGTTAATTACTTCAACGTTCGCTTTGGCCGGTTTTATTTCCAATTTGGTTATTATGGACACACTGCGATCTACAAAGGAGACAGAACTTCATTTACATCAGTTGTAGATTTATAGATAGCTCTTCACAATGCTGGCTGGAGTAGGATTTATGAAATTCTTAAGGAGGCCGAAAACGAAAGACAGCGAGCGAAATGTAACTTACAATTCCCTTTCCAAACTCCACCTTGGCTTTCTTCACTGCTTGAATGAGTAGCATCTGTTACTGCCACTCTTTCATTGCCGTCGACTCTTAGAACTAGAATTGTTTCTGTAAGCCTTGTGCGGAAAAAGGTAAAGGTCAACTTCAAATTTCCGAGCTTGATTAATTGTATTGTTTTTATTAATAACTTCTTTCGTCGGAGCTACATTCGGTTACCAACAGAACATGAAACATGGATACATATTCCGAGTCAAGTATATTCATACAGCTGATGTATTATTCCTTCATCTTCTGATTAGAAACTACTTCACTGTTTTAGTGTCTGAAGACGACTGTACGCAGTACAGGTAAGTAATAAAAGCGATCCATTCGAACGAAAGTGAAAATATTTACAGAAGTGTAGCATGTTTTCAGACTAATATCTCAAACTCGATTTCTTCATCAACGTTCGATCTCTGTTTTCTATCCCTGATCTATTGAGGGTTCCATAAAGTTATTGTCTTATTAGGCGTATACAGTAAAGTTCTCTGTACATGTTGTGGTTTACAACCACGTGGAAAAGTATGCATGAACAAGTACGCTGTTGGGCAAATATTTAGGACGAAAGGAGATTTCGTGTGACGTGTCACTTACAAGTAAGAAAGCTTGATCGAACATGGACCAGTCACACTGCCACGGAATAATACAGTACAATATTTCACCGTACAGAAGGTAACTGAAAGAAATACGCAGCGCGAGTTAGCCGCGTGGTCAAGGCCGTCTTGTCACTGTTCGCGCGGCTCCTCCCGTCGGAGGTTCGAGTCCTCCCTCGGGCATGAGTGGGTGTATTATCCTTAGCGTAAGTTAGCTTAAGTTACATTAATTAGTGTGTACGCCTAGGGACCGACGACCTCAGCAGTTTGGTCCCACAAAACCTTACCAGAAATTTCCAAAAAGAAATACGCAAAGACACAAACATGAGTGTTACTTCTACTCAAGGAAAATATTTACACTAAACTCACCGCGATGATGGTCCCTGAACATTACGAAAGGCGGTACTTGGTCGTTAATATGGTATATAGTCACTATGGACAGCAGTGCACGGTCTGCAACGTGCTCCCATGCTGATCCGAGCTTGGTAATGAGGTTATTGTCGCAGGGCGTTCCATTTCCCCACCACCGTGAATGACAATTGATGGATAGTTGTTGGCTCGTCTCGACGTACTGCAGTACGTCTTCCCAATGCACGCGGGCTAAATTCGTCGAATGTCCTCTCGTTCCAAGAGGTCTTCGCCCTGCGATCGCACATCTTTGTTCATAAAAATTATCTCAGAAATGAATTAACAAGGATGGGGAAGGAGTAATGCGTCACAATAATGTTCATCGGTTTATGTACCGCGTTCAAAGATTTGGGGGGCAGTACGTCCATGCAGCGTTATGCCTCGTCAAACCATAGCGCCCGAACGACGAAAACTATCATGTTTGACAATGCCTGGAGTGCCGTCACATGGGGAGGATTGGGAAAATTTAAGGCACCCACGGACACAAAGGAGGATCGTACAAACGTACCGTCATTTGCCTATCGGACAGACTCCTGTATGTAATAAGCATTCCTGGAGTAGAGAAACAACTAAAAGATTTTGAAGTCAATACATCACCGCATCTGGATGAAATCCCAGTTAGATTTTACAAAGCGTTCAAATGGCTCTGAGGACCATCGGACTAAACAGCCGAGGTCATCAGTCCCCTAGAACTTAGAACTACTTAAGCCTAACCAACCTAAGGACATTACAAAGAGTGCTCTACGGCAGTGGCTCCTTTCCTAGCTTGATTTTATCGTGAATCTCTCCCACAGTCCTATGCGACTGGTAAAAGGTGCATGTGACTCCAGAATATAAGAAACGTAAAAAACGGATCCGCAAAATTACAGGCCAATATCCCTATCTTGTGCTTGCTGCAGAGTCCTTGAACACATTCTCAGTTCGAATGTAATAAACTTTCTTGAGACTGAGAAACTTACGTCCACGAATCAGCATGGTTTTAGAAAGCACCGGTCGTGCGAAAATCAGCTTGCCCTTTTCTCACATGGTACACTGCGAACTATGGATGAAGGGCAACAGGCAGATTGCGTATTTCTAGTTTTCCGGAAAGCGTTTGACACGTTGCCCCAATGCATGCGCCGGCCGCGGTGGTCTCGCGGTTCTAGGCGCGCAGTCCGGAACCGTGCGACTGCTGCGATCGCAGGTTCGAATCCTGCCTCGGGCATGGATGTGTGTGATGTCCTTAGGTTGGTTAGGTTTAAGTAGTTCTAAGTTCTAGGGGACTGATGACCACAGCTGTTATGTCCCATAGTGCTCAGAGCCATTTGAACCCAATGCATGCTGTTTCCAAAGGTACGGGCATATGGAATACGTTCATAGATATGTGTGTGTGGCTCGAAGCCTTCGTAAGTAATAGAACGGAGAATGTTGTCCTTGCCGGCGAATGTTCATCTGAGACAAAGGTATCGTCAGGGTTGATCCAGGGAAGCGTGGCAGGGGCACTGCTCGCTATACACATGAATGATTTTGCGTGCAAGGTGGGTAGCGTTCTGTGGTTCTTTCCTGATGATGCCCTGGTACACGCTGAGATGTTGAAGACGAATGACTGTTGGAGGATGCAAGACGACTTACACAAGATTTACAGCGGGTGTGATGAATGGCAGCTGGCTATAAAAGTGGAAAAATGTAAGTTAATACGGATTGGTAGGAACATCAAACCTGTAATGTTCGCATACAGTATTACTAGTCTCTTGCTTGACACAGTCAAGACGTTTAATATCTGGGAGTACTGTTGCAAAGCGGTATGAGATGCAAGAGGATGTGAGAACTGTGCTAGGGAAGGGGAATGGTCCACTCCGGTTCATTGGGACAATGTTTAGGAAAATGCGGTTCATCGGTAAAGGAGCTCGCATGTAGGACGCTGGTGCGACATATTCTTGGGAAAGGTTCGAGGCTTTGCGAAACGTAACAGTTCGGATTGGAGGAAGACGTCGAAGGAAGTCAGAAGCCGGCCGGGGTGGCCGAGCTGTTCTAGGCGCTACAGTCTGGAACCGCAAGACCGCTACTTCCGCAGGTTCGAATCCTGCCTCGGGCATGGATGTGTGTGATGTCCTTAGGTTAGTTAGGTTTAAGTAGTTCTAAGTTCTAGGGGACTGAAGACCTCAGAAGGTAAGTTCCATAGTGCTCGGAGCCATTTGAACCATTTCTGAAGTCAGAGGGGGACTGCTAGATTTGTTACCCGTTGGTTCGTACAACACCTAAATGCTACGGAGATGCTTCGGGAAATCAAATTGGATACCTGGAGGGAGGGTGGCGTTGTTTTCGAGAAACACTATTGAGTAAATTTAGAGAACTGGCACTTGCAGCAGAATAATTCTACTGCCGCAAGCATACATTGCACGTAATGTCCATGAAGGTAAGATACAAGGGATTGAGGCTGACACGGAGGCATACAGACCGTCGTTTCTCCCTCGCTCTATTTGCGAGTGGAACAGGTAAGGAAATGACTAGTACTACAAAAGTTTACCCTCCGCAACGCACCGCACAGTGGCTTTCGGAGTATCTACGTAGATTTCGATGCACACTATGTCATCAAAACTATCGGAACACCCACAAAAACATACGTTTTTCATATTAGGTGCATTGTGCTGCCACCTACTGCCATGTAATCCATACCAGCGACCTTAGTAGTCATTAGACATCGTCAGAGAGCAGAATGTGGCGGTACGCGGAACTCGCGGACCTCGAACGTTGTCAGGTGATAGGGTGCCACTTGCGTCATACGTATGTATGCGAGATTTCCACACTCCTACACATCCCTAGGTACACTGTTTCCGATGTAGTAGTGAAGTGGAAACCTGAAGGGACACGTACAGCACAAAAGCGTACAGGCCGATCTCGTCTGTGACTGTCAGAGACCGCCGACACTTGAAGAGAGTGGTAATGTGTAACAGCCACACATCTATTCAGACCATAATACAGGAATTCCAAACTGCATCAGGATCTACTGCAAGTACTATGACAGTTAGGCGGGAGGTGAGAAAACTTGGATGCCATGGTCAGCGGCTGCTCGTAAGTCATACATCACGGCGGTAAATACCAAACGACGCCTCGCTTGGTGTAAGGAGGATAAACATTGGACGATTGAACAGTGGAAAAAAGTTGAGTGGAGTGACGAATCACGGTACACAATACGGCAGGGGATGGGTATGACGAATGCCCGGTGAACGTCATCTGCCAGCATGTGTAGTGCCAACAGCATAATTCGGAGACGGTAGTGATATGGTGTGGCCGTGTTTCTCAAATGGCTGAAATGGCTCTGAGCACTACGCTTTACTATACCTGGCTGGTCGATGGTTTGTACAGAAACCAGATGGCAGTTATAAGAGTTGAGGGACATGAAAGGGAAGCAGTGGTTGGGAAGGGAGTAAGACAGTGTTGTAGCCTCTCCCCGATGTTATTCAATCTCTATATTGAGCAAGCAGTAAAGGAAACAAAAGGAAAATTGGGAGTAGGTATTAAAATCCATGGAGAAGAAATAACAACTTTGAGGTTCGCCGATGACATTGTAATTCTGGCAGAGACAGCAAAGGACTTGGAAGAGCAGTTGAACGGAATGGATGGTGTCTTGAAGGGAGGATATAAGATGAACATCAACAAAAGCAAAACGAGGATAATGGAATGTAGTCGAGTTAAGTCGGGTGATGCTGAGGGTATTAGATTAGGAAATGAGACACTTAAAGTAGTAAAGGAGGTTTGCTATTTGGGGAGCAAAATAACTGATGATGGACGAAGTAGAGAGGATATAAAATGTAGACTGGCAATGGCAAGGAAAACGTTTCTGAAGAAGAGAAATTTGTTAACATCGAGTATAGATTTAAGTGTCAGGAAGTTATTTCTGAAAGTATTTGTACGGAGTGTAGCCATGTATGGAAGTGAAACATGGACGGTAAATAGTTTGGACAAGAAGAGAATAGAAGCATTCGAAATGTGGTGATACAAAAGAATGCTGAAGATTAGGTGGGTAGATCACATAACTAATGAGGAAGTATTGAAAAGGATTGGGGAGAAGAGAAGTTTGTGGCACAACTTGACCAGAAGAAGGGATCGGTTGGTAGGACATGTTCTGAGGCATCGAGGTATCACCAATTTAGTATTGGAGGGCAGCGTGGAGGGTAAAAATCATAGGGGGAGACCAAGAGATGAATACACTAAGCAGATTCAGAAGGATGTAGGTTGCAGTAGGTACTGGGAGATGAAGAAGCTTGCACAGGATAGAGTAGCATGGAGAGCTGCATCAAACCAGTCTCAGGACTGAAGACCACAACAACAACAACACTATGCGACTTATATTCTGAGGTTATCAGTCGGCTAGAACTTATAACTTATTGAACCTAACCAACCTAAGGACATCCCACACATCCATGTCAGAGGCAGGATTCGAACCTGCGACCGGAGCGGTCGCTCGGCTCCAGACTGTAGCGCCTATAACCGCCCGGCCACTCCGACCGGCTCGTGTTTCTCATGGTGGGGGCTTGCACCCCTTGTTGTTTTGCATAGCTCTATCACAACACAGGTCTACATTGATGCCATAACCATCTTATTGCTTCCCACTATTGAAGAGCAATTCGGGGATGGCGATTGAATCTTTCAACACGATTAGGCACCTGTCCATAATGCACGGCCTGTGGCGGGGTGGTTACGCAATAATAATATCCCTGTAATGGACTGGTCTGCACAGAGTCCTGAGCTGAACCCTATAGAACACCTTTGATATGTTTTGGAACACCGACTTCGTGGCATAGCTCACCGACCGACATCGATACATTTCCTCAGTATAGCACTCAGTGATGAATGGGCTGCCATTCCCCAAGAAACCTTCCGGCACCTGGGTAAACGTATGCCTCCGATGGTGGAAGCTTTCATCAAGGCTATGGGTGTGCCAACACCATATTGAATTACAGAATTACCGATGGAGGGCCCCACGGACGTGTAAGTAATTTTCAGCCAGGTGTTTCCATACTTTTGATCACATAGTGTACAGGATGGTCCACTGATAGTGACCGGGCCAAATATCTCACGAAATAACCATCAAATGAAAAAAACTACAAAGAACGAAAATCGTCTAGCCTGTAGAGGGAAACCAGATGGTGCTATGGTTGGCCCACTAAATGGAGCTGCCATAGGTAAAACAGTTAACAACTGCGTTTCTTTAAACAGAAACTCCCATTTTTATTACATACTCGTGTAGTACGTAAAGAAATATGAATGTTTTAGTTGGACCACTTTTTTCGCTTTGTGATAGATGGCGCTGTAATAGTCACAAACGTATAAGTACGTGGTATCACGTAACATTCCGTCAGTGCGGACGATATTTGCTTCGTGATACATTACGCGTGTTAAAAAGGACGGATTCCCAATTGCGGAAAAGCTCGATATCGAGGTTGACTATTGTGAACAATATGTCCAATGGGCGTGTGCTGTGTATGCTGCTCGGTATCCTGGACGACATCATCCAAGTGTCCGGACCGTTCGCCGGATAGTTATGATATTTAAGGAAACAGGAATTGTTCAGCCACATGTGAAACGTCAACCACTACGTGCAAGAAATGATTATGCCCAAGTAGGTGTTTTAGCTGCTGTCGCGGCTAATCCGCAAATCAGTGACAGATAAATTGCGGGAGACTCGGGAATCTCAAAAACTTCGGTGTTGAGAATGCTACATCAACATCGATTGCACCCGTACCATATTTGAATGCACCATAACTGCATGGCGACGACTTTGAACGTCATGTACAGTACTGCAACTGGGCACAAGAGATATTAAGGGACGATGACTGTATTTTTTGCACGCGTTCTGTTTAGTGACGAAGCTTTATTCACCAGCAGCGGTAACGTAAACCGGCATAACATGCACTACTGGGCAACGGAAAGTCAACGATGTCTGCGACAAGTGGAACATCAACGACCTTGGCCGGTTTATGCATGGTGCGGCATTATGGGAGGAAGGATAATTGGCCCCCATTTCATCGATGTCAATCTAAATGGTGCAATGTATGCTGATTTCCTACGTAATGTTCTACCGATGTTACTGCAAGATGTTTCACTGCATGGCAGAATGGCGATGTACTTCCAACATGATGGATGTCCGGTACATAGCTCGCGTGCGGGGGAATCGGCATTGAATAGCATATTTCATGACAGGTGGATTGGTCGTCGAAGCACCATACCATGGCCAGCACGTTCACCGGATCTGACGTCCCCGGATATCTTTCTGTGGGGAAAGTTGAAGGATAGTTGCTATCGTGTTCCACCGACAACGCCTGACAACATGCGTCAGCGAATTGTCAATGCACGTGCGAACATTACGGAAGGTGAACTACTCGCTGTTGAGAGGAATGTCGTTACACGTATTGCCAAATGCATTGAGGTTGGCGGACATCATTTTGAGCATTTATTGCATTAATGTGGTATTTACAGGTAATGACGCTGTAACAGCTTGCGTTCTCAAAAATGATAAGTTCACAAAGGTATATGTATCACGTTGGAACAACCGAAATAAAATGTTCAAACGTTCCTACATTCTGTATTTTAATTTAAGAAACCTACCTGTTACCAACTGTTCGTCTAAAATTGTGAGCTATATGTTCGTGACCATTACAGCGCCATCCATCACAAAGCGAAAAAAGTGGTCCAACTAAAACATTCGTATTTCTTTACGTACTACACGAATATGTAATAAAAATTTGGTTCCTATTAAAAAAAACGCAGTTCATATCCGTTTGACCTATGGCAGCGCCATCTAGCGGGCGCAACATAGCGACATCTGGTTTCCCCCTTCAAGCTAGACAAGTTTCGTTCTTTGTAGTTTTTTCGTTTGACGCTTAATTCGTGAGATATTTGGGCCGGTCATGATCAATGGACCACCCTGAATATGTATATGTATGCACTGTAGGGTCATGATCTTCTTGGTGGTCCAGATGTTATACTGTGAGCAGGCATATTGTTTTATTGCCGCGCTGACATGCCAATCAATGAACACCATATAATTCATCTACATCTACATCTACATCTATACTCCGCAAGCCACCCAACGGTGCGTTGCGGAGGGCACTTTACGTGCCACTGTCATTACCTCCCTTTCCTGTTCCAGTCGCGTATGGTTCGCGGGAAGAACGACTGTCTGAAAGCCTCCGTGCGCGCTCTAATCTCTCTAATTTTACATTCGTGATCTCTTCGGGAGGTATAAGTAGGGGGAAGCAATATATTCGATACCTCATCCACAAACGCACCCTCTCGAAACCTGGCGAGCAAGCTACACCGCGATGCAGAGCGCCTCTCTTGCAGAGTCTGCCAGTTGAGTTTATTAAACATCTCCGTAACGCTATCACGGTTACCAAATAACCCTGTGACGAAACGTGCCGCTCTTCTTTGGATCTTCTCTATCTACTCCGCCAAACTGATCTGGTACGGATCCCACACTGATGAGCAATACTCAAGTATAGGTCGAACGAGTGTTTTGTAAGCCACCTCCTTTGTTGATGGACTACATTTTCTAAGCACTCTCCCAATGAATCTCAACCTGGTACCCGCCTTACTAACAATTAATTTTATATGATCATTCCACTTCAAATCGTTCCGCACGCATACTCCCAGATGTTTTACAGAAGTAACTGCTACCAGTGTTTGTTCCGCTATCATATAATCATACAATAAAGGATCCTTCTTTCTATGTATTCGCAATAATTACCGCTCAAAGCTAATGTGACACTGTACTCGTTGCCTGTTCCAGGAGTGCATTCGCCCTGACATCAGTTTTTGTATGACAATGTGCAACCACATCTAGCTGCACTCGTGGAGTAGCTCCTGGACACGAGGATACTCGTCGAATAGACTGTCCCGGCAATTCCCCCGACTTAAATCCCATTAAAAGTGTCATGCTGTGTGAAGACGTATCGCAGCACGGCCGCACGCACCATCGACCAGCCAGCAATAGTAAAGCGTACTGGTGGAAGGATGGCCACCCTACCACAAGAGCTTCTTACGAACCTTGCGATCGGCGTAGCAGCCCGTTTCAGAGCGTGAATTTGTGTCCGTGGTGATGACACACATTTTTAAAAGTCACGTACCGCCATTTGGATTGTGCCGGGGCCATCATGAATCGTGATCACTTTGGTGTAACTGTAAGCTTTCCAAAATGTCACTCCTGTCCGCATCATTGTGCATCCCTGTCAGTTACCTTCCCGACCAAACTGTAGCAGTTCTCTGTATCGCTAGTCCAGTCGCCATCGAACTGTTTCACTTGGCAATGACACGCGATGCAAAAGTTACGTTCGCCCTTAACTTTCGCACACCAGTGTAGTTAATAAAAATGGTTCAAATGGCTCTGAGCACTAGGGGACTTAACATCTGAGGTAATCAGACCCCTAGCGCTTAGAACTACTCAAACCTAACTAACCTAAGGACATTACACACATCCATGCCCGAGGCAGGATTCGAACCTGCGACCGTAGTGGTCGCGCGATGACAGACTGTAGCGCCTAGAACCGCTCGGCCACTCCGGCCGGCACTAGTTAAGAAGTAGCCTCTTCACGTACTTCGCAGTTCGACAAAGGAACTAAATGAGTTGCAGCTGAAGTTGGGGAGTGTGCCTGGTGGGCAGTGTGAAAGCGCCTGGCACCGCAATGCCACCTACCCCCTCTCCCTCCCCTTTACCCCACTTCCCGTGTTGACTAAAAGGCTGGCATCGACCCCGGCGAGCGCTGTCAGGCTAATCGCCGGCAATATCCGGCCGTGCCGGGACCGAACACGCCGCTCACTTCAGCTCTCAATCTCACGCGCCACGGACAATGTTAATTGCGTTCCGTGAAACCCCAACCAAAAAAAAAAAAAATAGTGATCTACCGGCTGGCGTTTTACATGGCAATAGGCAGAAAACTATCCCCGTCTTATTCGAGCAATCATGACATCGCGTGTACATATGGGTGTCACGCGGACTCCATTATCGCCCGAGCAACAAATAAGCTCTGTGGAGAACCGCACTTGCTGACGTGTGAGCCACACTCAACGCTGCTATACGAAATATCGACAGGTATTCGTAGGTTGAGATCCAGCGCTTTCACGATGTTTTGTTTTACAGGTTACCTGGGTTTCGCTCCAAAAAAGTATGTTATCGATTACTCAGAGACGATTCACTCATAACCATTGCTATATTACCATTGCTAGGTTCATGGAGGTCATTCTTGATTTTGAGGGAAATACCAGACTTGAAAGCTCCCTCCAAGATATTCATAACTTGTACTGCCTCTGTCCCACTAACTGGTGTCCTGCTATTTGGCTGTAAACCCCTGACTTCTTGTCAGTCATACTCAGAACGGCTAGGTCGACATAGAGAGTGAAACTGGCATAAAAGTCTCTCTTTCGATTATGGATGGTGGCGTCGGATGCTGCATAACAGCTCTCCTCGAGCTGTAAGTGTGGTGTCACCGCTAGGTGGTAGCCTTTACATCGGCCGCGGTCCATTAGTATACGTCGGACCCGCGTGTCGCCACTGTCAGTGATAGCAGACCGAGCGCCACCACACGGCAGGTCTAGAGAGACGTCCTGGCACTCGCCCAGTTGTACAGCCGACTTTTCTAGAGATGGATCACTGACAACTACGCTCTCATTTGCCGAGACGATAGTTAGCATAGCCTTCAGCTACGTCAACTGCTACGACCTAGCAAGGCGCCATAGCATTTGATATTTTATATTGTGGTTATAACATGTACCGTAATGAGAGATGTTCTACAATTGTGGATTAAAGTTAAGTATTACATCAACTACGTACTTTATTTGCTACTATTAATTTCTTTAACTGTTCCAGACCTCACGCCAATCTGCGTGAGCTTAACGCGTGCCTTTCGGCTTCCTCTCATTGTGACTTGGCTGTCTTGCCTAGTCACAACAGTAAGTCCCCTTTCTACAAGGACAGAATCGAAGTTTCTACTCTTATTGGTGGGGCCTTCTACTGGAGACTTGCTTGTCACGAACTTCCTACTGTTCACACGGTCTCACGAAAACTTACTGCGAAAGTAATCACGGAGCAGTCAACCATTGTCGTCAATTCTGAGTGTAAGGTGTGATAACGTGAAACGGTAAAAGTTGCATTTTTAAAACAGTTCTCTACAGAGAGAGTTATTCCAAAAGCGACGCACCCTTATGGATGGTACGAAATATTTTGTTATAAACTGAAGCGCCAAAGAAACTGATGTAGCTTCGCGTATGCAATTACAGATATATGGAAACCCAGCATAAAACGGCGCTGCAGTTGTCAACGCCTATATGATATAACAAGACCGGTTACTGCTGCTACAACGGCAGGTTATTAGGATTTAAGTGAGTCTGAACGTGGTGTTACAGTCGGTGCACGAGCAATGGGACACAGCATCTCCAAGGCAGCTATGAAGTGGGGATTTTCTCGTAAGACTATTTCACGAGGATACCGTGAATATCAGGAATCCCATCAAATCTCCGACATTGCTGCGGTCTGGAAAACATCCTGCAAGAACGGGTCCAACGACAACTGAAGAGAATCGTTCAACGTGACAAAAGTGCTACCGTTCTTCAAATTTCTGCAGATTTCAATGCTGGGCCATAAACAAATGACAGCGTGCGAACCATTCAAAGGAACTTCATCGATATGGTCTTTCTGAGCCGAAGGCTCACTCGTGTACCGTTGATGACTGCACGACACAAAGCTTTACACCTCACCTGGGCCCGCCAACACCGACATTGAATTGTTGATGACTGGAAACGTGTTGGCTGGTGGGACGAGCGTCGTTTCAAATTGTATCGAGCGGATTTGTGCGTGGGTATGGAGACAACTCCATGAAGCTATGAACCCTGCACGTTTGCGGCGTGTGCAGTTGGAATGATACCTTTAAATACGACTCTGATAGGTGACACGTAGTAAGCATCCCGCCTTTCTTTTTTAAAAAAAAGTTATGAGATTTAACTCCTAAGGTCATCAGTCCCTAAGCTTACACACTACTTAACCTAAATTATCCTGAGGACAAACACAAACACCTATGCCCGAGGGAGGATCGAACCTCCTCCGGGACCAGTGGCACAGTCCATGACTGCAGCGCCCTAGACCGCTAGGCTAACCCCGCGCGGCAAGTATCCCGTCTGATCACCTACATCCATTCGTGTCCATTGTGCATTCCGGCTGGCTTGAACGATTCCAGCAGGACAATGCGACAGCCCACACATTCAGAATTGCCACAGAGTTGCTCCAGGAATACTCTTCTGAGTTTAAACACTTTCGCTGCCCACCAGACTCCACAGACATGAACATTATTGAGCGTCCAGAATGAGATTTTCACTCTGCAGCGGAGTGTGCGCTGATATGAAACTTCCTGGCAGATTAAAACTGTGTGCCCGACCCGAGTTTGAGTCTCGGTCGGGCTCCGCTGCAGAGTGAAAATCTCATTCTGGAAACATCCCCCAGGCTGTGGCTAAGCGATGTCTCCGCAATATCCTTTCTTTCAGGAGTGCTAGTTCTGCAAGGTTCGCAGGAGAGCTTCTGTAAAGTTTGGAAGGTAGGAGACGAGGTACTGGCAGAAGTAAAGCTGTGAGTACCGGGCGTGAGTCGTGCTTCGGTAGCTCAGTTGGTAGAGCACTTGCCCGCGAAAGGCGATGGTCCCGAGTTCGAGTCTCGGTCGGGCACACAGTTTTAATCTGCCAGGAAGTTTCATTATTGAGCGTGTCTGGGAAGCCTTTCAACGTGCTGTTCAGAAGAGTAAGGAGCTGTTCAGAAAAGTACCCCTCGTACTCTTACGGATTTATGGACAGCCCCGCAGGATTCATGGTGTCAGTTCCCTCCAGCACTACTGCAGATATAATCCGAGTCCATGCAACGTCGTGTTGAGGGACTTATGGATGCTCGCTGGGGTCCTACATGATATTAGGCAGGAGAACTAGTTCTTGGGTTCTTCAGCGTACATTTCCTGACAAAAATCGTGAAGAAACCAGAAGAGAAGAAGGAAACGAAATGAAACTTTATGGCTTAGGAGGTATGCGATATTATTTCAGTGATTAAAAAATCGAGCCAAATTTACAATCAACTTCGAATATTTATTTCCACACTCTCTGGCCTGGATACATGCAATGATTCGATTGCCAATGGTGTCATAAAACCTTTCTATCCTCTCCTGACACAAGCTCGAGCACAACTGTTCTAACTGGTCCTTGACATTCTGAATACTAGCATTGAGACAGAGTTGGCCCCCTGGATGGTCACACTCATGCTACTGGGGATAGATGTGAGGTTTTTGCTGGCGACGGAAGTACCACAACATTACACAAACAGTCACTGAGACATGTTCCATGTGTAGACAGGTGTTATCCAGCTGAAAAAATGGTACCGCGATACTGTCGCATGGGTGGAAACACATGAGAACGCAGGATGTCTCTGACGTACCATTGTGCCATCAGAGTTCCTTCAACCAGCACCAGCTGTGACATGAAATAGCAACTGGTGGTACCACCATGGCGCCCTGGGTAATACTACAGCACCTCTGAAAAACGTTAGAGCAATGGGACCTCTTATGCGGTCGCCGCCATACGCGCCCATGATGATTGTCCGAGAAAGTGCAGAACCTCGATTCATCTCTGAACACAAGTGTTTGTCCAACATCTGGAGTCCGTGTTACCCAGTCACGGAACTAATCGATACGGAGCAAATTCAGCTGTGTTGTTATCGGCAGCATATTCCAGGGACGGTGATTCCCTAGTCCGTCTGTTGATAGTTTTCGATCGACGGTGCTGGATGACACAGAGCGTTGCTAGGATACCATTTCTTGTATGGGATGATGGACACGGATCTGAAAGGGTTGAGGTGTGTGTGATGCGTAATATGACGAGCCTCCTTTGTGGCTGTCACAGGAGGCCGATGGGAGCATTGGCGACTACCAAGCTGTCCTCATCTCACCGTCACTGACGAGCGCTCAATAACTCTGAAGTCTGGTGAAGACTGGTCGATTCGGTGGGGGTGGGGGTGGGGGGGGCCATGGGGGAGCACGAATAGCGCTGTCTCGCACGCGTGCGTGGCAATTCCGCGATCTTCAGAGTAGCCACTCAACATCTGACGCCCTTCACGCTTCTGACATATTCTACCAGGCCTGGTAACAATAGTGATCACGAACAACACTAATGCACTCTGGTGGCCATTGTACGTACAAGAGAGAAGTGCAGATCTACTCACATACAGTGTATACCCGCCGACTGTATACGTGTACTTTGTTACGTTCACCTCCGACCATGTCTACCTGAAGCTTCCCTTTTTCTGTCAGGTAATTTACATTTGAAATCGAGGTCAAACAAGTGGTATAAACAATGTCGACTTTTTCGCGTCTCAACAAGAGATGGTTGTTTGAAAAGAAAGGTGAAGTCGAATGGTAAAACACTAGCGACTGAACTAGGAAATGAAACCCGTACACACAAACACACTCGTCTAACAAGAGGAGGCCACGGTGTTGGGGTCACGGATTTACTTTAAACTTGGCACTCCATTAGTAGGCTATTAAAAAAATAATGTGCAAGCAGTAAAGTGCAGTACCCTGGCAACTGATGTACCCGTGCGAAGATGCGAGCCATGAGAAGGCGTTGTGTGAACTGGTTGGCGTTTGCGCTTGGCAGGAGCGTCGTAACGGAAGAGGCGGCTCGAATCACGCTATAATTTGTTTTTTTAATATATATATATATATTTTTTTCTTCACTGGTCACATTATTTAATTTATATGACATCTGAGAGAAAATTTAGTGCAAAAAATTCCGACGTGCATTTTCTTGAAGTTGTAGTAAATTCCATACGTTATTTGTCTATTTATTATTTTTAATTAAATTTTCAAGGACGAGGCACAGGCTTGGAAATCCCAAGTCAAACCTCGATAAATAGTGTTGCGAATGACGTTATTCAGCAATACAGTGAGCCACAATGTGCCAGACCACAAGAGGAATGAACAATTACTCGTCGGACTTGGTCTCAACATCAAAAGTTCCAGCAGGGTATTTCTCGTACAGACATGGGAAACAAAATTAAAACAGCATCTACTACGTCGAATGAATACAAAGACTGTTCAGAGTTTCTAAAGGAAAACGCATCTCGTTGACATTCTGAAAAATGTCGCTTTCCTCCGATAGTATAGATAAAAAAATTAAGTTTCAGCTGGACTCAAACGATCGCCTCAGACACCTTCGTCTTACGTAGCTCGAGCGCAAACTTTTTTTTTATCTCATTTTGTTCTGCGTTGTTCGTTGAATTTGTTAATGGCGGACGTCCGCTGACAGCCGTTCAGATGGTCGTTGATCCGTTGATTCAGTTTTCTATTACAGAGGGTAACTAAACCCTCTGACCGAACACGCTGAGCTACCATACCGGCAGCCACTTGACCACCATAAACTGTAGTGATTGGTGCCTACTCACAGATTACGTACGGCACATAACAGACGCGTGAAACTTCTCCCGTGTTTTTCTCGGAATTGGAAAAGTAGAGCACCTCACTACTTGCACATTACGTTTTCCTAATGGCCTACTAAAGGCGTACGCAGTCTGCAGTAAATCTGAGATCCCAACGTCGGGGCCTTCCACCGCAGCTACAACTGAAGTGGCCAGGAGCGGTATTCCCAAGGTAATCATGTCATCACGCAGATTGTTCGAACAGATGTCTACAGTTCATTACGTCAATTGTGTTATCAACTTTGAATTTACGGTATTGACGGAAGCTGAAGAACGGAATTAAAATTTCTGCCGTGGCTGGGACTCCAACCGGGATTTTCTTGTCTACTCATCCGAAATGTTGGCCATTGCACCAACGCAGCACTATGGTAAAAAAAAAAAAAAAAAAAAAAAAAAAACACACTCACACGCAATTTTATTTTTTGTCTTCAACCAAAAATTAAGTGCAACTGTCCAAATCCACCGGTTCCTATCAATGTTTTCGGGATGTTTCCTTCGTTTGTCAGGTGAACGCACGAACAGTAAAATCCCCTGCTTGACTTTCCCAATTTGACAATGGAGAAAAATACAGCAATCATTCGCACTATCTGTCGTTTATAACAACAGACGCCGATAGCAATTATTATATAGTCATCTTCAGTGCATATAGTAAGAATGACATTGGTCCAAAGCAACACACTGTAAATATTATTGGTGGTGTTGAGCATACGAGAGTCCAACACAAACTCATGCTGGGCACTCGTACGCTGAACACCACCTATAATGTTTACTATGTGATACTTCTGAATAATGCCACTTGCTGTTATATGCACTTCAAATGACTTTTTAATAGTTTAAATCTCGATCTGCTGCAATAAAACAACTATTTTCCCCATAGATTGCTGTCCTTTTCACCACTGTCTATATTCTACATCGTTACACGCAACATTATCCCATGAATTCGTGTCTCATTCGTATCTGGGTGGATTTGCTCCGGCCCGCTCCCCGCCTGGTGGGGCATTTGGCTGAAAATAAGTGCAGTCCTTCGAGGAGGCGAATATCAAACATCTTACCCGTCCTCTTGGAGCAGAGAACTGGAAGTGAAAAAAAGAGAAAAAGATTCCTAGTACTTCGCTTGTCCCTTCTCTTTCTTTTCAAATGACATAATAAAATATATTATGGAGTGTGTGTGTGTTTTCACTTGTAGAAAGTAGATACTTCGAAAAATACGGATAATACGAAAACATTGTCCAGGTGAGAATGTAATATTTTCGAGGCTGTCATCTATTTGTGCTAAAAGTGGTCACTTCCTAATACACCCCATATTTCCGCCCCCCCCCCCCAACCCTATTTTCAATTCTGAACCCACATTTTTATTGCAGAATCGGATTCAATGCCAAGAAACGTAGGGTTTATCAGAAAAAAATTTCATTCATTTGTGGCAGGTTACATTTTTCTAAGCGACAAAACTAACATTTTTCGTTTCTTGCAATTAATAATCGACTCATTTGATCGTAGTTTACATTTGTGATAGAAATATAAACGTTTTTTCTTCCAAACAACTGAAATATCTGTTAGAATACTTAACTTACTTGTTTAAGTTTGATTGTACAACAAAATTTTTATATTTTGACATTTACAAGTATGAGAAATAATCTACATTTAACTTGCAGCGGTTTCCTGTTCCCTTCAGCGTCATTTCTGGTGAGTCCCCTCCCAATTTCGATGCTTGACTTCGATAAGATCCTCTACTCCTAACATCGGTGCGACTCATTTCAGCGCAGTCTTCCTCCTAACCGCAGTTCAAAAATGGTTCAAATGACTCTGAGCACTATGGGACTTAACGTCTGAGATCATCAGACCCCTAGAACTTAGAACTACTTAAACCTAACTAACCTAAGGACATCAAACACATCCATGCCCGAGGCAGGATTCGAACCTGAGACCGTAGCGGTCGCGCGGTTGCAGACGGTAGCGCCTAGAACCGCTCGGCCACACCGGCCAGCGACCCGCAGTTACTCGTTTGTCCATTACAGCGCCATTACCAAGTATGGAAAAAAATATTTGAGATAAAACGCTAGGAACTTAGGCACTTTTTGGCGTGCAATACGAATCTCTATTATAAAGGGGGAGTTTCCGATTTAAAACTGGAAAGTTGACCCTCCATGGCGAGCGGGAGGCATGCGTAAGGTGGCTGTCAGCCTTAGGACAGACAGGTGTCCCGTTTGAACCCTATTAACGCTTCATTCGGAACATATTTTTCACACCTATGGTATTTTGCGGGATATTTAGTTGTTACAAAATAAAACAAACGCCCTATGTAATGAAGCAGAATAAAATATGTAGTAAAAAATTCATTTACGAGACTCGTTGTGTTCCCTTAATCAAAATTCTTAATCAACGGAAATTAAGGATGGAACTTCCTTTCTTATTGCAGATGTAACCCTTGCTTAACTGAGGAATAAATGAGATAAAAATTGTAAGAGAAGTATGTAATACAGTTTATTAGATGTGGAAATTCTGTGGTCGAGCGGTCCAGTCCGGTACCGCGCGACTGCTACGGTCGCAGGTTCGAATCCTGCCTCGGGCCTGGATGTGTATAATGTCCTTAGGTTAGTTAGGTTTAAGTAGTTCTAAGTTCTAGGGGGCTGATGAGCTCAGATGTTAAGTCCCATAGTGCTCAGAGCCATTTGAAACACTTTTTTTTTTTTTTTGCAAATTCTGCCCAGACCCAGAATGTCATCAGAAGGAGAGTGTGGTGACTGGTAGTGAAGAGGACAACTTCCACAAGACAGCAAGGGTGAGGAAAACCGCCAGAACCGATCGACCGAAACTATGGACTACAGAAATTTGGTAAACGTGAAATCTGCTTATTTTTCGAGTGTCACAAAGACTGTGTAGTGACTATGGCGACACTCTTTTTCTCTTATTGGTAGGACCCACTGGGCACTGCGCAAGCACTTAATGACAGATGTGAATATGAAATACTACTTGGAGACCGTGAAAAGATTGGCATATTTCTGTCTGTAATAGAACATGACAATACGATTTGTAAGTCTGGTTTCCCCCCGAAGAACCAACGTACCGCATTGACAGATATTATATTAATTGCGTAAGTCATTTAGGCTTCAGAAAATCTATTACCCTCATGATTCCACTGTGGAAGCACAACAAGTAGATATTCGATGTGCAGATGTCACGGAGGGGAAGTCTCGTCATGTTCTTTCGCTTCAGAATGAACACTTTAGCGCTACATACAGGTAAGTTACAGTGCATGTGATCAGAATGAGATTTTCAGTCTGCAGCGGAGTGTGCGCTGATATGAAACTCCCTGGTAGATTAAAACTGTGTGCCGAACCGAGACTCGAACTCGGGACCTTTGACTTACGCGGGCAAGTGCTCTACCAACTGAGCTAACCAAGCACGACTCACGGCCCGTCCTCACAGCTTTACTTCCGCCAGTACCTTGCCTCCTACCTTCCAAACTTTACAGAAGCTCTCCTGCGAACCTTGCAGAACTAGCACTCCTGAAAGAAAGGATATTGCGGGGACATGGCTTAGCCACAGCTTGGGGGATGTTTCCAGAATGAGATTTTCACTCTGCAGCGGAGTGTCCACTGATGTGGAACTTCCTGGCAGATTAAAACTGTGTGCCGGACCGAGACTCGAACTCGGGACCTTTGCCTTTCACGGGCAAGTGCTCTACAGTGCATGTGGTTAGAATAGGCTAACGCTGTGGCTCATAGAGACACAATACTATAACTTTTCTGGATGATGAAGTGATGTGAAAAGTGGTTGTGTGCGTGTGTGTGTGTGTGTGTGTGTGTGTGTGTGTGTGTGTGTGTGCAGGGTTCATTTCGGGATCGTAAGTATAAAACTTGCCAACGGCCTTGCCGCAGTGGTAGCACCGGTTAGCCGGCTAGTGTGGGCGAGCGGTTGTAAGCGCTACAGTCTGGAACCGCGCGACCGCTAAGGTCGCAGGTTCCAATCCTGCCTCGGGCATGGATGTGTGTGATGTCCTTAGGTTAGTTAGGTTTCAGTGGTTCTAAGTCCTAGGGGCTGATGACCTCAGCAGTTAAGTCCCATAGTGCTCAGAGCTATTGGAACCATTAACACCGGTTCCCGTCAGATTACCGAAGATAATCGCTGCGGGCTGGGCTGGGTCATGGATGGGTCACCATCTCGTCTGCCTAGCACTGTTGGCAAGCGCGGTGCACTCAATCGCTGTGAGACAAACTGAGGAGCTACTTAATTAGGAAGCAGCGGCTCCGATCTCGTAAACTGACGTACTGTAGGGAAAGCGGAGTGCTGACAAAATGCCCCTCCTTATACGTATCCAGTGGCGACTGTGGGCTGAGGATGACACGGCGGCCGGTCGGTACCGTTGGGCCTTGATGGCCTGTTCAGGCGGAGTTTAGTAAATATAAAAGCTAACACATGCAATATTTACTAGCTGCAGATTGAAAATGAAAGTAGTGCAGTTACAAAACCTCAAAACATCTTACAACCTGTGTTGAAGAACATAAACCGTCATACTGAATTACGGAGGCCACTTTCAACAATTTTGGAAATTTATTCTTTTTTCCCCATAACATTGGGTTAAATTTTGGGGGTCCTTTATCTATACAAAATAACCCTGAGAAACTCTGCTGATGAAAGTAATTTAATAGCGCAACAATGCTCCTAAATTTATATTTTCGAGAACGTTCTTATACCTTGTGTACTATTAAGCATTGTGTGGCCTTAAATATAGTGAAGGATTTCCCAAAGTTATCGTTTGGCAAAACTGTCAACGTTTTATTACCCTCCACAAGTTGAGATCTGTAAAACTGAGTATCAGTTTTGTATGTAAAGAATGCAAAGTTTCTTTGGTAAACAACTAGGCCAGAGTTCCGTACCAATGATAAGTACGCGTATCTTCTATGAAACAGATGAGAGTTGTTTTAACCGGTAGAGCATCCGTGGGTTTCCATGTTGGAGGTTGAGGTTTTCGTTTATTGAGAATGCTAAAACAGGTTGAAACGGAAGAACAGCATATAGTTGTTAGGTTATGGAGAACACACAATAACGTAATTACAAATCTCAGAGCAAGTTATTAACATATAAGGATTAGATCTTAAAGTACCACATCGGACCAAATGAAGAAATGTCTATAGATAATCGTTATTTAACACAAATACATGGTAGAGATTTTTAACATGGCAGTTATTTATTATAAAAAAACAGCTGGACAGTCTAATACCATCGTTACTTATCGCAGTACGTTTCAGAGCCTCAGATAGTTAGAGATAGCACAGATGAATTTTTTGGGCCATCGTCTTTGTTCATGAGACAATTATATTTTACAGTGAAATGAACACCATTAGCTGCTTACAGGCGTTGACATACGTCAACGGGAACAGATGAAAACGTGTGCCCGACCGGGACTCGAACCAGGGATCTCCTACTTACATGGCAGACCCTCTATCCATCTGAGTCAACGAGGACACAGAGGATAGCGCGACTGCAGGGATTTCTCTCTGACACGCCTCCCGCGAAACCCACATTCTCAACGTATTGTCCAGCACTACGGACATGTCCGAAAGAACAGATACCATCTTAGTATATATACAATTACATTTTCTATTTGACATTGACTTCGATACCATCTGAAGACTCTTAACACTGTCGATCATATGTTGTGTGGCTCTGTGGTAAGTTGGAAGGTACAGAATAATTTTTGGAGTAATTTAAATAAACACAAGGAATTCGCAAAATCTTGTATTCTGAAATATACACATCGCAGAGGATCTTTGGAGTTAGCATAACCCGTCGGATGCAGTAAGAGAATTAAACCACTTAAATTAATAAGGGATTGTACTGATCAGCCTTAGTAATTAGAACAGGCCAGAACAATGTTGCAGAAGCAACAAAAAATACGTGTCATATTTTCAAGAGCGAAAATACTGGTGAAGTCTTACAGAAGCCCGAAATTTAGTGCGGACATCAATGGTAGATACTTTTAATAGTTGCAACATCGAAACTCGTCTCGAAATTTGACAGAAAATCCAAAGGGATTCAGATGGCATTCAAAGTGCACCAGCGGCTACCTACTGTCAATGCCTTCACTGTGCCATTGCCATGGTAATCTTACGGATGACAGTGCCACTAAAGCGGAGTTAATACAGAAGGTTTTGCGAAATTCTTTCACCAAAGAAGATTCCAGATTCAAATCAAGAACTGCTACCAACTTGAGATTACTTAGAAGCACGTATTCTCGGTATAGCGAATCAACTCAACTTACTTAATAAAAGCGGTCTTCTGCTCCAGATTGCATATCAGTTTTATTTCTTTCGTACTTACGTTAACAATAACACACAACAGCTCAATCGACGAATGATCCGTACCTGAAGACTGGAAAGATGCATAGGTCGCATCATTAGTCAAGAAAGCAAATAGGAGCAGTCAGCTGAATTACACACCCTTATCATTGACGTCGATCTGCAGTAGGATTTTGGAACATATACTGTGTTCAAACATTGTGGATGACCTCGAGGGAAACGATCTATTGACACACAGCACTGAAACGGAAAATTTTGTTCCCGTGCAACACTTTTAGATCTTTACTCTCCCGAAGTAATGAGTGCTACCGCCAAGGGACCTCAAATTCATTCCACAGGTATAAATTTTCAGAAAGGCTTCATATCCCGTTCCTCATCATAGTAACTGACGCAGTCACCTATAAAAACAAAAGTTACATCTGGCGTTCCCGAATGAAGTGTTGTAGGTCATCTGCTGTTCATAATGCATATATAAATTATTTCGTAGACTACCTGAGCACCCTTCTTAGCTTTATTGCAATTTATGCTGTAATTTACGTCCACAAAAGTCATCTGGCGATCGAAACCAATTGCAAAATGGTTTAGAAAAGATAACAACATTTTATTAAAGGTGTAAATTATCGCTAAATAATGAAAAGCGTAAAGCCATCGATATCTTCTTGAAAAAAGGATGTGTTACTGTTCTGCTATACGATAAATCACACAAGCATACAAGACTGTCGATTCAACTAAATACCTAGGAATAACGATTACGAAGTACTTAAAATCGAACGATCACACGGATAATGTTTTGTGGAAGACGAATCAAAAACTGCCTTTTTTGGCAGAGTATTTACAGGATGCCACAAATCCAGTGTCAGGAAGTCGTTTCTGAAAGTATTTGTGTGGAGTGTAGCCATGTATGGAAGTGAAACATGGACGATAAATAGTTTAGACAAGAAGAGAATAGAAGCTTTCGAAATGTGGAGATACAGAAGAATGCTGAAGATTAGATGGGTAGATCACGTAACTAATGAGGAGGTACTGAAGAGAATTGGGGAGAAGAAGAGTTTGTGGCACAATTTGACTAGAAGAAGGGATCGGTTGGTAGGACATGTTCTGAGGCATCAAGGGATCACCAATTTAGTACTAGAGGACAGCGTGGAGGGTAAAAATCGTAGACGGAGACCAAGAGATGAATACGCTAAGCAGATTCAGAAGGATGTAGGCTGCAGTAGGTACAGGGAGATGAAGAAGCTTACACAGGATAGAGTAGCATGGAGAGCTGCATCAAACCAGTCTCAGGACTGAAGACCACAACAACAACAACACAATTCCACTGAAAGGACTGCCTACACGACGGTTGTTTGTTCTCTGGTCGAGTATTGTGATGCAGTTTGGAACCCTTGTCTGATAGCACTGACGGAGTGCATAGAAAAAGTTCAAATAAAGAAACAGCAGGTCATTTTGTGTTATTCCGAAGTAAGTGAAAGAGCGTCACGCACATGATAAGCGAATTCTGGTGGTTATCACTGAAACGAAGGTGTTTTTAACTGTGGCAAGATCTTTTCATGAAATTACAATCACCTATTTTCTCCTCCCAAAGCGAAAATATTTTACTGACGGTAACCTACAAAGGAAGAAATGATTATAGCAATAAATTAAGGGAAATCAGAGCCCGCACGGGAGGATTTCATTCTTCCCTCTTTCTGAGCACTTTTCGAACGTGCAACGGCAGAGAAATAGAGCGAGAGTGTTTCGGTGAACCCTCTGCAGGCACTTACGTGTGAATTGCAGAGGAGTCCTTTAGATGTAGATGCGTACTAACTCAAGGTATGAACTATAAGCTTTGCCACGAAATTTCAACGCCTAGCGAATTTGTTATTTAACTGGTAGTCAGTGTTCCAACATATTACATTTTTAATGTTTCATTACTATCAGTGAAGGCAAGTCATACATTGTCTTACAAATTAATTTAAAAAAGGTTTATTCTCTCGGTTACTATCGAGGTTCTGTATAGTTTGTCTTGGTCATCAGGCGAATGCCGGAGCTGCAAATGCATTCCCTAATCTTCCCAACGGTGGCTCCCTCTGCCCAGTATTTGTCTGAAGAGACACTGACTGAAGACGCTTCAGTGCGTGATAACTGAAAAAGTCCATTCTACCTCTACTGGTTGACGCTGCTGGCGGCCTAGTAACTAGCTTCGCTGTCTCTGTATCACGGAGTCCTGGATCCGATTCCCGGCCGGGCCGGAGATTTTCTCCGCCAGGAGACTGAGTGCGTGTGTTGTCCTCAACATTTCACCACCATTCGGGAAAGTGACGAAATTGGACGGTGGAAAGGTTAGAAATTTGTACGGGAGCTGATAACCAGGCAGGTGACTTCCATTCAAACCAAACATCATCAGCATTTAGTTTAAAAGCAGAAGGAAGTATGTCTCTAACGAGATGATAATAGCAGAATCTATACAATCTGGCACATTTTAACTTAAACATGCATTAAGTGTTCATCTTATTATCTGTAGCCTATTGTCTAAGATAAAGTTAAATAATGATGTTTGCTGAATTGAACTCTGGAATGGGTCGGATCTCAAACAGTCCACTTTAGCAATTGGGTTAGAGAATGAAACGCATACAAAGCTAAGCTCGACATTCGGATTTTTGGTGACACATATGACGGTGCAGTTTCAATTAAATTGAGAGGAGAAAGTAAAAACTGTATCAGACTAGGGAAAGGAGTAAGACAAGGATGCTGTTTATCACCTACTCTTTTCAACCTGTACTTGGAAAATATGATTGACCAATGCTCATTAGATGACAAAGGAGTAGAAATTGGAGGAAGAAGAGTAGGGTGCTTGAGATTTGCTGATGACATGGTCCTTCTAGCCACAGGGGAAAAACAATTACAGGATTTGGTGGACACCATTGCAACTAACGGAAAAAAATATGGAATTAAAATTAACACAAGTAAAACAAAAGTATTGGCAATAGGAGGAAATAAGGAAATAAAAATTGTGCTGAGTGGAGAAACACTAGAACAGGTGCAAAATTTTAAGTATCTTGGAAGTAGGATAGACACCGACGGGAAGTGCACCACAGAAATTAAAACAAGGATAGCAATGGCAAAAGAGGCGTCTTATAAGAAAAGGAGAATCTTCTGCAGCGGTCTGGACAGAGAACTCAGAAAGAGACTCATAAAATGTCTTGTATGGAGTGTTCTTCTATATGGCGCTGAAACATGGACTATGAGGAAAAAAGACAGAGAAAGGCTGGAGGCTTTTGAGATCTGGACATGGCGGAAGATGGAAAGAATAAGTTGGATGGACAGAGTAAAAAATGAAGAAGTACTGAGAAGAGTGAGAAAGAAAAGGCAGTTACTAGATGTAATAAAGAGAAGAAAAAGAAATTGGATTGGGCATATATTAAGAAAGAATGACTGACTGATAAAAACAGTTTTAGAAGGTTATGTAGAAGGGAAAAGGAAGCGAGGAAGGAAGAGATTCCAGATACTGGATGACATGATGGACGGTACAACATACAGCAGCCTTAAGAAGGAAGCAATGGATCGCAGATAAAGGAGAGGCAAAGGACCTGCTAATATAGCAGATGACTGATGATGATGATATGACGGTGCAATTGGAAAGGATGTGAGATGTCTTCCAAATCTATTCCCTAAAATGTTTCAATAAAAGTGGCCAGAATGAAGCCTGTAAGGGTTCCAGATTTGTTTTTGGGAGTGGCGCAGCAGAGGATGTGGACCGATGGAAATTTAGAAAGTGTAAACTGCATATCGAGATTTGATAACCGCTCTGTGGTGTATGGTTGATTAAAAAATCTCGAGCTACTTCTCTGAATGACTGCAGGCTTTGGTCGTACGATAGGGAAAAATGAACATTGTAAATTACTAACGAATTCACGACAATGGCGGAATGGTGCCACGTCGATGCGTTGCGCATTCCCCGAGAGAGACGCTGAAAGATACTACTTTTAACACGATAAACATTGTCGTAAGCATGTTACCTGGTTGATGAATGAAGGCATAACGCGTTAGGGACTCAAAATCAATTCCTTGTATTAAAAATCATTTGTAGCTACAGCCCACAGTGTTTACATTCTGATGGCTAGAAGATGAAAGACAAATCTGAACAGTTAGGCTTCTCCTAGCTGCTCCCAAAAAAATTGGAAAACAGCTCTTCATTTATTACACAAGTATTTACACGGGAAATATCTTGTATCTGCATGGCTACATATTAATATTTACACACAGTCATATATATTTACAAGGAGTAAGCAAGAGGGCAACTCTCAGTCATCAAAGTAAGCATTAAAGGTACTTTGAAAAGCATACGTAGTAATTGACTAACAGCGCTAGTGCTGAATCAAATGACTGGTGTTTAACGGATGACGAGTGCAGATTCTTGCAGATAAGCTGACAAAGAAGTAAAAAGCAGACTGAGAGATTTTATGTATTTGTCTGTCGGTTGAACGGATAGAGATTCTCCACTTGCGTTTTATTCGATTTGATATACGCTCTCGCATTGTCGGCAGTGTTGTTGGGAACTACTGAAGTCCTGTATTTATGTTTTGTCATATACTGAAGAGCAGTAGATATAGTCTACAGAACAAAAGGTATGCACGTAAACGAGTTACGATTATTGATCTCTTGGTAGTACATAGTTTTCTTAGGTTTAGGTCAGTTGATTGTGAAAATAAAAATTGGGTCTGATATAAGAGCATTTCCATCCGTAGCTGTTGGTGATCGTAATCGACTTTTATCGACAAATTAGTTCCTTTTGTCACCATAAAGGGCACGTTACTAGTCGGTTATTTCCTTAAAATTATGCTCAATAAGTGACGATGTCACTTGTATTCCACACTACAATGTGAGTTTCATGTGACTGGATTATTCTGTTGCTTCACTGTGTGACAATGTGTAACAACCAAATCTTGGACATTTTTCTTGTGCTCAATTTCATTTGTCTACAAGTTAATCATCTGGTTACACGAAGACATCGTTTATAATGATATTATATAAGTACGATAAAGTTGTCCTCAAACTTAAGGGGATACGGAATCACCTATCCCCGCAATGTTAATATATGCCTACTATAGGGAACATTTTCTCACAAACTACTGGAGACAGAGAGGTAAAAATTTTACTGTATGTGCATTCATATGTTACAACAATACTGAAACAACAGTTTATTGTCAAAGTATTTTCTTACAGAGATATTGTACATTTATTTTTAAGTAAATTTTTTCCATCGCTTTTTACTAGACTATCACCCCTAAGTCTTTTGTAAATCAAGTAATTAAAAAACCGTTGTTTCAGTATGTAATAGGGACCTATGTCACTACGTCATAAAAATTTCAGACTTCTAGGTTGACCAGTACCTGAGATAATGTTCCTAGATGAAGTAAAAAGTAAACTTACGGGAAACGGAGAAAGAAGATTAAAACATTCCTGATCCGTAGCTAATACCCCCTTCACAGTCTTCATAATCATCTTCAAGTCTTCTTTTGGCACCCCTCTGCACCTGTCTTGCTTTTTTCACTAATGTCTTGATTATATTATCAGCATGCCTTAGTCTGTGCTGATCTAAAAAGAACATAGCACGTACCGTACGGGAACCAACACACATACCCAACTTTTGAAGGACCTGGCATTTAGTTATATTTCCAAGATTGAAGGTTGCCACAGCATCATACACACCAAAATGTAGTGTATTAATTCCGACAAACACTGTTTTTGGGAGACGATGCCATATCACACTATTCAAGCACTCGTTGGGGTTCTGCGTTTTTCCGTGAAGACATTTCATCAGAAGACTTCTGTCAGCCAGATCTCTGAAAATGGGCTTTATTTCTGCCATGATGGCTGATGGTAGACTGTGGTGGTGAATGTATTTCTCTCCTGTTGTTAGTCCCCTATTGTATTTACACCAGCTGTTTTCACCTTTGGGGCACAAACCATGTTGTGGATGCTCATCCGTGGATGCGGTGTGGAAATATAAAGCCCATATAGCTCTCCTCATTTCTTCAAGATTGCCTGTATTTTGCCTGATTGCAAGGCCATAGCAGTTCTGAATGTGGTCTATTATGGAATCAGTCAATCTTCCTCTGCCATCCAAGGTTTTCCCATCATCTAGTTTTTTCCCTTTCATAACTGATTTTAACCTTCTCAGCCTGGCACCCATTCTCTTCTGCACATGTCCTATACATTCAAGTTTGCTTATATTTACGCTGTTCCCATATGGTTTGCTTCCCAAAACTTCTTTGAATGCTTTAGAGTCACCATCTCCCAGATATTTGACATAGCGAACATTATACCACTGTGAAGAGCGATGAAAAATTTTCTTCACCCCAGCAACCTCCATGCCACCACTACTACCATAATAATTAGCAATACAGTCATCACTGTGTTCATTTTTCAGCCTGCCTGTGCACCTACAGTATTTAGACATTATTGCAACATCAATAACCTTGCCAGTATCAACACTAGTTGCTGTTACAACACCATTGTTGGAGGTGTGGCCCCTTTTCTGCCACGTGCCATCAAACGCCACTGTGAGGTCACGACTGCCGTCATTTTCTTCCACTGCTTCTTCCACAGCAACCTGCATTGACTTCTGTGCTACATCTTCAACTGCAGATCCTAGTACATAATTGTAAGCTTCAAACTTTGAAGGTGCACTTGGAAGATTTAGAACACCACATAGCATATCACCAGCTGCTTTGCCCTTACCAATTGCTCGCAATCCATAAACTAACCTAATATTTACACTATAAAGTTCAGTTTTCTTGTATCCATTATTTACAGTTACTGAAACCGAACTTGGAAACTTACAGCTGTATTTACAAACACTGCATATTAAATTAAACTGGGCAGCCAGGCCAACATGGGATTCTACTTTCAGAGAAACGTTTCCATGACATTTTTTGCAGCACAAACTGTTTTCAAGAGCTTCACACAATATATTCGTATCAATGAGTTCAAAAACTTCATTCCCTCTATCAAGTAAATTATATTTCTCTTCCAAATCTCTTAGTTTTTTATGAGAAGCACTGTTTTCATTTGGTGTAAGTTCGTTCGGCAAATCAGTAATAAGTGGATTCACATTTTCCAACAGTGATGATGATGAACTGCTTTGCTTTGCTAATGAATCATTATTTCTTTTCTTTTGCCAGTTCACACGCTTTTTAAATACTTTTGCTTTAGCTCTAGGCATTTTCACTGCGAAAAATGAAGCACTAAATACGAAATAACTCAACAACAACTACTTTCTTATATCACACTGTTTACAAAACAGTCCCGCCACAAAGTCAAAGAGTAACTTGAGGAAACCAGAGAGAAACATTTTCGGGCAACTAGTGTATAAATAGTTGCTGGAAACCGGGATATTTGAATTCATGTCACTTTAAAGGTACTGCCAAAAAGTTCATGGTCAGCCACGAGAGACGTGTATAACTAAAGCGCAATACCCGATCTCACAAATATATAAAAATAAAATAGTTATAATTGTAGTAGAGCTATGTATGATACGTCATTTTAAAGAGGAAACATGGCAGAATATAATACGCCAATAAAAAAAAAATTCGATTTTTTAACCCAAAATCCGATTCCGTATCCCCTTAAGACAGGTCTGCAACACGGCAATGTCTCCCAGAGCGTGATTATGTTGCTGATACTACGATATTACCTTCTCCGACCTCTGAAGTTAGTTCCCCAGCCTGTTATAAGTCGATCTGCAGTATCAGGGACTTACAATAGCGATTCAACTTCCCATTTTTCAATTTCAGATGGCATTGCCTGAGATGGAAGAATGTAAGCGGCAGAAAGAATCTTAAGATCGACTGCGGATCGGAAGGGATATTTTTAAATCTGTCGTATAGCAATCACCCAGTTTGCCACATAGCCTTATAGTGTTACTTTCCTCTCAGAAAGATAGTTTCATGCAGCTCTCCTGAACTTCCGTTTCCTAATTTCCCTATCACTTAATGTGTGTAGCCCTGCTTTACATCCTTATTTACCTCCACCTCACTTTCCGTTCTTAGATTCTACGAACTGCAGTTTGATTTCTGTACACGTGGTATATAATTTTCACTCTGTTTATTATTATTACTATTATTATTATTCCTGGTTTTACTATGTATTTATCTTTCTCGTGCTCTCTCTCGTTTCTACTTGCCTGGTGGTTTCCATTATTTGATGAGTCATGGCAATCTCTTCTCTGAAATCCTTTTCGTATGTCCATACTGCATAAGTTGTTTTCCTGTCTCAAAATAAATAATCGAACATATAACTTCATTTTTCTTCCTGGTGGCTTCATTCTGACTTTGTCATGTCTTGTTGTTCCTGCAGACCGTCTGCAACAGTTCTTTCATTTTCATCGGTCTTTTCATTATCTGGAATTTAACCATACGTCATAACGCTTTATTTGTCTTGAAGTCAATTTTACTTTGTTTCCTTTATATTCTATAGAGCACATAAAACACCGCTTAATGTTCCAATAGTGACCTTTTCAACATTTATACTTCAATTAAGTTCCTTGCCTTGTACACTGTCTCCTGTAAGTTTTATTCCTAGATGTTTACTTACTTACCCTCGATAAATTAATAATTTCAAGTAGTGTACTGCAGTCAAAATAAAAAAAACTTTATCTAAATCTGCAAATATTAAAAATGTGGATATGACTTGTCCAAGTTTTTTTTCTAGGACATGTCTAGGATCAGTATTAGTTCACAAGTTACTGCTTTTCACCAAGTCTCCCAGGTAGACTTTTACCAATCGCTCCATCCTTCCGTACGTGATTGGTGTTGGTATTTGACTACCTTGGTTTATTAAATTTGGTATTGGCAGTATTACACTCGTCTTGAAATCAGAGGATACTTAGCCTACATCAAATTTCGCGCATACTAGGCAAACAATTTTGCCATTATCGGGCATTACAAGGATCTTAACTAATTTGAAAGAATTTGGTCAACTGCTGTTGTCTTACATCGACTCAGGTTTTTCGGTGCTCTGTCATATTCTTTTCTCAGTGTCCGACCAATAACCTGACCTCCATTCAATGTGTCATTTCTCTTTCCATAATATTGTTTTCGAATTTCTGTCCTTTGTATTCCAATCAAATATGTCTGTACCACTTCTCAGTCATGCACTCTTTGGCTGGTACTGAAACGTTACAAGAGCTCTTTACATTCACACAGCCTTTTTTTTTCCTCTCCAAGGGCTTCTATAATACATCATTGCTGGAGAGCATGTCCGGTTAACCCACTGTCTTCACAATATGATGTCGTTCAGACATACATGCATAATGGTTGTGACTACAATGCATCTGGAAGTTAGGTTTGTTCCTGGTTGGTTAAGTGGCTCTGAGCACTATGGGACTTACCTTCTGAGGTCGTCAGTCGCCTAGAACTTAGAACTACTTAAACCTAACTAACCTAAGGACATCACACCCATCCAGGCCCGAGGTAGGATTCGAAACTGCGACCGTAACGGTCGCGCGGTTCCACACTGTAGCGCCTAGAACAACTCGGCCACCCTGGCCGGCGTTTCTTCCTGGATGCGCGTTCAAACAGCCGAAGTGATTAAGGTGACAGATCGCGACAATTGCGAAATTCAGGTTTGAGTCTCGGTCCAGAACAAATTTTCATGACTAAAGAACAGCTAACATCAGTGCATGTTCGCAATATGCGAACTGATTTCGTAAAACTTCTACAACATTCCTCTACACACAATCTAATATTTCCATAGTCATGTGCGGCTCCACAGCTACGTATTTCTTTTACCCATTCCTGCTTTGCAGTGCTGAATTTTCCGCCATCCTCCTCTTTTAGATGCCTACATTTCTTTTCTCCTGTTCAAATAGTTGCATTTTTATTTTTATGGTCTTTATAATATTATTATATTATATCGTTGTATTTGTGTTTTGTTATATTTATTTGTGTATTATTCTGTATTTACTTGTGTATGATTTATCGTTTTATTTTCTACAACTGTGAATTAACTTTTTGCGTATTACAGTATCCAAGGAATTATACAATCCATGAGCATTCAAAGAAAGACATTAACAGAAACTGCGGACCTTACAATAGTTAATCGATGATCATATTAGAGATAAATTCCACAAGAAAATTCCATATTTTAAATAATTTCAGTGAAAGAGATTTTACTGCAAGTTACAGGCATGGCTAGGTATAAATTTCTGTGTTTCGGAGCAATTTGTCAATGAATAAAATACAGAGGTGAGCCAGCGGAGTGAGGAAGGGGGGGGGGGGGAGGCGAAGCTACTAATCCCACTAAACGGAGGTGGGTTTAGCCCCTCCTCCTCACCCCCTTACCCTTTTCCTCGTTGCACAGAGGACCGCCTCGTCAAGAAGCCATTTAGTTAATGTGTTTACCAGTCCGTCCTGAATAATGTTGGTCTCTCGGCCGTAAACTGCGTCTCGCTTAAGGATTAATGAGCGCCGAGAGGCCGTTCCGTTAACGAATCCAGCCGTCGGTGGGCTGTGTTTTCTTTATGTCCGCGTAGTCCAGGTTACAACAAGGACGCAGCGAAAGGCAATCAACGTTTCCTTCTGTACGTCCTTCACTTTTGTATTTGAAATGCGTCACATCGGTACGAAAAGGGAAGTATCGACGAAATTCATAATGAAGGCGAGAGTCGGACAAGTTTGTAGCCTATCCGCCGTGGTATCAGTATTGTACTTTTAGCAAACAGTGAAGAAATCTATGGATTATTTAGAAATGTATTAAAGTTCAAGGCGAAGAAAGAAAAGGAATAGGTTTTCTGGTGACACTTTTCTGTAGTGCTGTCGGAAGTAGGAATGCGTAAATCATATGAATGTATTGGATTATTTCTTGCAAAAAATACGTGAGGTGAACATCAGTAAAAGTTGATCGACGTAAAGGAATTCAGTCTAAGTAAATCTGACAATGCTGAGGGTGTTGAGGGACTTAGATCAGGAAGTAACATGCTGAAAATGTTAGAGGTGATTCAGAATGGTTCTAATTGCTCTGAGCACTATGGGACTAAACTTCTGAGGTCATCAGTCCCCTAGAACTTAGAACTACTCAAACCTAACTAACCTAAGGACATCACATACATCCATGCCCGAGGCAAGATTGGAACCGGCGACCGTAGCGGTCGCGCGGTTCCACACTGAAGCGCCTAGAACCGCTCGACCACAACGGCCGGCCAGATGTGATTCACTATCTGAAGAAATACTCAGTGGAACTGCAGCAAAAATAGCGTTCTTGGCACAGGTTGAGTAAAAGTAGAGAAATGTTGACATTAGACATCCTGAAGCAGCAATGAATAGTTAATCCCCCATGATAAAGGCATATGTAAGAAATATACGGAAGTATATTTGCTGTTTTGTAAGAAATGGTTTCGTGAGAATATTTAGTATCAATAAAAGTGCTAGGATGGCGTTGTATTAAAATGCTTGTGTGTAGCCCTATACGGAAGCTATACCTCTACAGTTAACAGTATAGGTGTTTTTGAAACGTAGTGTACCAGAAGTGTGCTGAAGACTGCTTGTGTAGATCAAGTATCTATCGAAGTATCTTCCATTCTCCATTCTGACGTTACAGAATGTTAATCTGGGTGTTTTAAAATGAGAAACATATGCTTGCAGATAAATGTTCCCGGCAGCACAATCTCTTGATTGGTCAATATTGTATTTTACTTACGTTTCAGAATCAGCGTAGGAGGAAATACCACAAAAAACAAATCACAATCGTCAATGATATGATCATGGCAGTCTGTTTCCCATATACTTAAATAAAGTTGCCTGTCTATAAAATACCAATATAAACTGTAGAGGAATTACTTGGTGGGGCGTTAGCTGCCTGTCCGACCTACCTCCACATAAATTCTTTGAAAATCAGTTGGAGGCGTATTGCAGAGGGCACTTCCCGTTGTACGAATTATTAAAGCTTCTTCCCGTACATTGGGGTACGGAATGGGGGAATTACGAACATTTAAACGTCCGTCTGCGTTCTGTAATTAGGCTAATCTTGTCTTCATGATCCCTACTAGAGCAATACGCAGTGTATTACTAGATTCATCACTCAAAGTTTGTTATTGTAAAATTTGTAGGCAGGCTTTCCAGACATAGATATTTCATCAAACGTCGCACAGTTCAGTTCGTTCATCATTTTCCGTGACATACTTCCGTGATTGAAACCAGCTTGCGACTATTAGTGCTGCCCTTGTCTGTATACGTTCGAAATTCCCTCTCAGTCCTTTCTGGTACTGCTCCTACACATTTGACCTGTATTCTAGGATCAATCGCATGAGTGTCTTATAAGCAATCACCCTGGAAGGCAATGTATTTTTCTAGCATGCTTCTTACGAACCGAAGTCTACCACCCGCTTTACCTACGACCGACCTTATGTGATCGTTCTATTTCATGTCTCTACAAATACTTATACTGACGTATGTGTATTAGTTGACCGATTCCAGTCCTAACTCGCTGATACTCCAGTCATGGGATACTAAGACTTTCCGTTAAAAATGGATTACGAACAGTCTCGGCCGCAAAAATATCTATTTCGATGGTAGCCGTTTTCTGTCAGTATTACCATTCTCAGATCCTCATACAAAGATGGCAGCTGGTGGTGGTGAATGGAGTTGAGCAGTTGAAGTCTGTGGAGTCATATCACCTGTTCCACTCACTACTACCGCCTACCATTGTTGAATGAATGTCTGAGGATGGTCAAATACTGAAACTGGTTACCAACGAAATAGTTTTTTTTTCTTTTTGCGGTAGAGACTACTCGTAGTCCATTTTAATGTTCTTTTAGCCACACCGCAGTTTCTCAAGGACAAATATTCTCAAAAATTATTCAGTGTTTTCGTTCTGAGATGTGCAAAGTTTTACATTTCTGAATACTTGAAAGAAGTTGCTAATCTTTACACAACTTTGAAATCTTATCAGGTTCTGAATCAATACTTGTGCAGATTTTTTCACGCAGTACTTTATAATAAATTATCCCATCATCTACGAAAAGTCTGAGGTTGCCATTAATACTGCCTGCAAGATCAGTAATATAAAATGTGAACAGCAACATACTTTTCTATGAAACAACTGAAGGTACTTCTACTCATCACCCCAGTAAAATGATGCGACCACACTACGAATCATCAGTCCAGTCACTGGTTTCCTTTTAGAAATCGTTTGACTACAGCTTCGATAGCAAATGTAGGTCTTGCATTTAAACACTTTTCGTAAGTAAAAAAAAAAAAAAAGAAAAAAAACTACATCTACCTGACTGCATTGATCGATGGCTTTTAGGCTGTTGTGCAAGGAAAGTGCAAATTGGGTTGCACATGACAAATGTTTCCGGAATATTTGGTGGATGTTGTAGCCTGATATTCGTCATTCTCAACAGGTCATCAGCTGAACTTATTACTAAAACGTGTAAAAATCTAGTTACTCGTTTTCCACTCTTACTTTCTTACCTCCACGTAATCACTTGAGTAACCCCAACATTTGTACAAATTTGACGCTAACGATTTGAGAAATCTTGTGTAAGTAAATACAAACTCCAAGGAAAGTTCTTTTCCTCGTGAAGCTCGTTAAAAAAAAAAAAATACTTACTCAACCGTGATCCCATTTCAGATGCTAGAACAAACAAGTGGCCATATTTTAGCAGCCTAGGCATCTTAGAAAACGGAAAGCATTGATATTTAGAAAGACACAGGGTAATGCATGTAGCAGCTTTACTCACATATCATACGTTGAATCATAAGTGGAAAAACTACGGTCTGCACATAACTTTTTACAGGGGTAAGTTCTTCCCCTCTCTGACAGCAACCGCATCATGTGGATTGAGATTCGTAAGAACGTACTTCAAATACTGAAAGTAATACGGCTAAAGATACAAAATCAGGGTTAAAAATAGCTTACACTCTTCTGTTGTAAAACATTGCAAAGTATTAGGTTTTGTGTGACTACCGGTCAACTCTTACTTTTACTGGCAGCAAATGTTATAGTCAAGATAACACGTATTAAAATGAAGTTATCATTACCATTTCCAACCAAACACATCAAACCTGGTCCCAAGCACTCACCTGAGGAATATAACGACATCGTCATATAGAAACTCACATCATCAACATCTCATTTTCTATGAAAGTTATCTGCAGAGATACACAAGTCAATACCGAAGTTCTTGCCGAGGTAAATATCGACGAAACTGTATTAGAGTTCACAAAAACAAGCCGTTGCTCTGATTCAAACTTATTTAGTTTTAGCGTTGTTTGCAAATTATTTCTGTTCACACGACTGTTCGCTCAACTACAGGATATTTATATTCCCATGAGATGTCTTGTTAACTGATTTAGCAAACTGTCGTCTTAGTTAAGCAGTGAGAAGGAAATAAACTACAATCGATTAGTAATGGAGAAGCATGAGGACCAGCCCATAACACACCCGGTGGTACAACTGGTGGGGGACCCTTAAACTGTTCGCGCTTTGACCGTACGCCCTGTCCACGCCGCGTACTTGATACTCCCACGGCGGTCGTATTATTTCTGCTCCACACTGCTGCTGGCTCACCTTTAATTATGTATATAAATATGCAAGCAGGTTTGGGTGAACCACTCAACACAAACACAACACTATCCTACGTCTGGTATAAACAATTATATTCTGAGACGACAAAAAATCGCTGGTTGCACTGTTTGCACGGTAAGTCGTAAGTACTAATTCCAGTTAACATTCTTACTAATTTGATGAGAGATCATAATATTCATTCCCTTATTATTGCACAGTATTCTTGACGCTGATAATGTCAGTCGCTATTGTACTTCACCCCGTCACACGTATTTCACAATCTTACTCTGGCCGAACCTTCGGTCATAGATACACAGGCAATGATGATGATTATCTGTCCACAATTATCACTTGGACGAGCTTAAGCGTAACCGTCGCGACGCGGCTGACTGTTCACGATGCGCAAACGCGATGGCCGAACGTATGTTCTCACGCTCGCTACAAGACACTGGCACTTGCTTGCCCTCCTTTGTGGTAACTATTTTGGTGATTCACGTTAGTTTTACTCTGGGAGGCCGAACACGACACACATGATGGATGTTGTACGGTACGACACGCAAACAGGCGGATACTCAACTACGTTATCAGCGCCACCACTCATACTTAAAAATACCTCTCTACGCACTTTTCACTGAATGCACTTCCATATCTCATTGCTTCACAATAACAGTACTTGTAGCCACACATGCCGCTCCCAAAGATACTCCGCAACCAAGCTAGCGGTATCACAACAGCTTACAAGCTGAGATACCTGTAAGATTCTACAAAGATTTTACCCAAGAACGTGCTCACTTTCTAGTAGTAGTTTATGGTAGTTAGCTAAACAACGAAGGTTGCCTATCGAGTGGAAAAAACGCAGATCATTCCGTTTTCAAGAAGGGTCGTGCGACAGATGCACATAACTTTAGTCCTATATCACTGACTTCAATCTGTCGTAAAATTATGGAACATGTTTTTTGCTCAAGAATTATGACGTTTTTGGAAAACGAAAATCTCTTCTACAAACATCAACACGGATACCACAAGCAGAGGATCTTGAGAAACTCAGCTCCATCTTTTTCATGAGATTCACAGGGCGGTAGAAAACAGCGCTCTGGCTGATGCCGCGTTCTTTGACTTCAGGAATACATTTGAAACCCTCCCGCATTGCTCCCTAGTGAATAAAATACGAGCTCGCCGAGAACCGGACCACTTTTGCGACTGGATTGAAGACTCCCCTCCAGATATAATTCAACACGTCGCTCTTAACGGAACAAAATCTACAGATGGGAAGATAATTTCCGGAGAGACCAAAGGGAGTGTGACACGAACGAAAGCAAGTAATAGGGCGAAAGCGTCGGAAACTTTTGAAGACTGTTCGCGGACAGTATGAATATGTATAAGAAAATATCATCGCCAGAAGACAGTGTCGATCTGAAAAATGATCTACGAAAGATTGATGAACGGTGCAGTCCCTGACAGTTAACCCTAAACGTCAGTAAACGTAACATATTCCGAGTACATAGAGAAACAAGATCCACTGCTGTCCCACTACACTACTGATATCGAATTACTGGAAAGAGTATCTACTGCCAAATATCTATGGGTAATTATCCAAGCATATGACCACATAAAGCAAGCAGTAGGATAAACGGCTACAAGACTAAAATTCACATGAAGACTCTTAAGGAAATATAACTCATCCACGGAAGAAGTGACTTACATCAATATGGGACTCTCACCATGTAGGACTGTTAGTTAAGATAGAGACGATCCAACGAAGAGCGGCGTGTTTGGTTACGAGATCGTTTAGTTGGCGCCAGACCCTTTATCAAGATGCTTAGAAAACTGCAGTGGCAGGTACTACAAGACCAGAATTGTTCATCACAGAGAAGTTTGCTGTCATATATTGAGAAAGTACTGATGTAGGAGGATGTAGAAGGAAAAATGTAAATTCTAGGGAATCTAGGATCGAAAATGACGTATAATTATAGATTTAGGCAAATCAAAAGATCCTGAACGAAGCCTTGAAAGACAACACCGTATGATGTTTGATTAAATAAATTTCTAGAGTACCGTAGAGATCAGAAAGTGAAACAGCTACTGTAACTGCGATAAAGGCTATAATCGTAGTGGCACATGGGATCGGGCTTTCGACATTTAGAGATTATCGTAGAAACCAGAATTCTAAGATGATGTTGCAAGATTTTCGAGGATATTTGACAGAAAGATGCCGCCGCGAGGTGCTTCGCTCGGTACTAACGGCTATAGGCGTCTGGGCACGTATATTTACGGACTTTTGTGGCTAGACGCTCTCTCTCTCTCTCTCTCTCTCTCTCTCTCTCTCTCTCTCCTCCCCATCCTTTTTCTCGCGCCCATTGCTGCCATGGGTCACATACTACATCCACCTTCCGCAAAATATTTTAAGCCGCCTTATTCGAACAAAATGAAAACTGTGTAAACTTCTGCGATTACTTTCTTTTTTTTTTTTGCTGTTGTACAGGAGCGGAACGCATTACTGACGAACAACAATTTTAACTTCAGTTGCTGAGTGTAAACTTAGAAACAGCGTGAGTCCTGGTGCAAAACTGTTAAGAACCGTGCGGGTAGGTGCACGCCGACAAACGATTTGAAAAGTCAGAATAGCTCTTTGCACGTGGCCCAGTTAGATGCTGCCCAAAGGGAAGCTGAACGGCCTTTCGCGCCTAAAACACAACAGAGTTCGCCAACAACTAAGTCAACAAGCCACAGTCGTGCAGTCGGTCTAGTAGTTGCATCTCCGAAAGATGGGATGAGTCTGGTAGCTTTTGAGCTTTTAATTTATTGAATTTAAAGTAGTGAGAAGTTCAAACAACCCTAGTGAGGGAGAAACAGGCTGGTGATCAGCGTTTACACTGCTTTTCCGGGTGTAATAGGGCAAAGAAATAAACTGGGAACGGCCATAAAAGTAATTTGTCTCACGCACAGTCTATGAGGATTCCAATGCGAGTCGTATTTTGCTAGACGCCACAGGAATTCCGAGAACGGGCAAAAGGATCCTTTCAGTTAGATGAATGGCTTAATGTAACATGTTTTATAATGTAAAATTCGAAGAATGCTTGATTATAAGAAGATATATAAATACTTTTGCCGACTATTTTTAGGTACTTTCAGAAGACCTGACGGAACCACTTACTGACCGTCTGGTAAAAGTAACGACATAATCTCGTACCAGAATTTCAGCCGAAAAGAGCATAATTTAATGACAAATATGAAAAATAGGCCTACACCTACAAACGTGGAAATAAAAGTAAGTAAAATAAACTGAATTGAAACAATTTGAACAGACCGTACAGCAGAATGGGCTAGAATTATTAGCAATAGCTAGTCTATTAGAGTTTATAATACAGAGAGAGCATATGGTTTGAAATAAATATATATACAATAAGAATTCCATGTCTAGGGAAAGAAAATTAAAAAAATAATGGTTGGCCCGGAAAAAAAAGAAATTTTTTGTTTTGCATGTTGGTATTCCCGTTGCTATGGGTTTATTAATCGATTGTTGTTCTTCATTCGCAGTTCACTGTTGTTATCTGAGTTAACATCCTATCGCTTCGTCGTTGGAGATAACAAGCGGAGTTGTGGACGTTAGCAAATGGAGTGCGAAGTGGAGATATCAGAAAATTTCCGACATAATCTCTTGTCTGAGTACAACACAGGGTTAACAGCAGTGGGGGCAGCCAGAAACATTTGCGTCCTGTATGGGGATAGTGTCAATAATCATTCCACCATCCTACAACATTTGCATGTAGTGGGGAGCGTTCAAAAATCGGGCGCATGGGTAACGCATGCTCTAATCCAAAATCACAAAAGTCAGCAGGTGGCCATGTGTATCTCTGATTGCTCGTGATCAATTGGATCGTCAACATTACCGACCATTCCTATTGCGTATCGTTACTGGTTACGAGAATTGGTGTCTTTGAGCTAACATATGGAAAAGAATGGAATGGCTGACCTCAAACAAAGCAGTAGTAACTCCCCGTACGAAGACCACCCACAAAAAATAATGTAATGCATCTGGTCGAACAGCAATGATATGGTATGCTACGAATTGCTTCCCCGAGGTGTTAACATCACTGCTGACATTAGTGGCCGGCCGGTGTGGCCGTGCGGTTAAAGGCGCTTCAGTCCGGAACCGCGCGACTGCTACGGTCGCAGGTTCGAATCCTGCCTCGTGCATGGATGTGTGTGATGTCCTTAGGTTAGTTAGGTTTAAGTAGTTCTAAGTTCTAGGGGACTGATGACCACAGATGTTGAGTCCCATAGTGCTCAGAGCCATTTGAACCATTGACATATAGTGTCAACAGCTGAGATGCACTGCTGACGCAATCCAGGAACAATGGCCTGGAAGACAGAGTGAAGTGAAGCTACTGCACGGTAACGTCCGCTCGCATTCTGCCCGGCTGACAAAACACACTGCAAAGGAATTGCGTTGGGAAGTCATTCCACACCCACTTGATTTATCTGAACATGCGTCCTCAGATTTCCGACTTTTTCACTGTCTATCGAACAAAAAAATTTAGCATTGGAGGGCAGTGAGGAGGGTAAAAATCGTAGAGGGAGACCAAGAGATGAATACACTAAGCAGATTCAGAAGGATGTAGGTTGCAGTAGGTACTGGGAGATGAAGAAGCTTGCACAGGATAGAGTAGCATGGAGAGCTGCATCAAACCAGTCTCAGGACTGAAGACCACAAGAAGATCGAACAAAGTTCAAGGAAGTTCCTTACCGGATGACAATGCGCTCCGAACATGCCTCGACGATTTCTTCGCCTGAAAGTCACCTGATTTCTATAGTCAAGAAGTCGTAAAGTTACTCCAGCATTGGCAGACTGTCGTATATTATCGAGGAAAACATATTATTGACAACTAAAGTCCATTTTATGTGTTTTTGTTGTGTTTTTGTTGTGTTTATTGCACGTATGGGAAAACGCTGTGAACTTACGAATCAACCTACTACATGTGAATGCTTAACGTTGAACTATAAGTTAGACAGAATAGAAAGACATGAAACACAGATTATTAGAAAAGTAATGCCTACCGTAGAAACTACAGGTGATTGGAAAACGAGAAGCAATCAGGCCTACGGTAACACACAGAAAAATGAGAAATATTTGAAAAGCAAATACTAACTTTTTCTGGGAAGATCCACCGAAAGAGTGATAACAAATTGGCAAAACAAAGTTTCTTTGATATCCATGAGTGTCTGGAAAAGAACTCGGCACTAATATGAATTACAGAAATAAGAAAGAAACTAGAAAGAAACAACATCAAAGAATAGGAAGTAACAGAAAGAAAGCTTTGTTTTAAAAAAAATGTAATACTAAATTCAGAAGTCTTTCAAGACAGAAAAGATATGAAGTTGGGGACAACATGGATCGAAGAGTGGAAATGGCAACATGGTAAGAAGACGAAGGAGTACTGGAAAACTTGGGAACAACAAAGAATGAATATAAAATGAAGATATTAAACGGGTCAAAAATGAAGATATATAATTATCTTAGAGAGCATAGTAAAGCTGACTTGTCACACGTATTGTTACATTAGTAAGCAAATACATTTATCGATTCAGGAAAGGACGACAAACAAACATTTAATTTTCTTTACCTTTAATTTATTTTTGCTTCACAATTAATTAAACAGAAAAGACATCAAAATTTTCAATATAACTTAGTGTTAGCGTAATGATTTGGTTGGTACGGAATTTCCAAAGTCGAAATATTTGGCAACCTAGTACTTTCTACAACTACTACACTGGTCAATGTGCAGAGTCTGAACAGAAAATAGACTAAACTTCTGACACTTACTATCTTCGTTCCTTCTCATAGAACATAGTAATCCAAGAATGTGAACTGATTCTAGCATTTGAGTAGTCTCGAATGTTACTGCAAACCTGTTATCGTATGAATATAAATTTCTCTCAGTTTTAATTGGATGTGTCCTTTGCACGTTTTTGAATGATTTTGATTGATAATTAATTCGGAGCACCATTTACACTTCGCGAGCGGAACAGGTCATCGCACGATGCTCATGCAAGCCGGACTCTCTGCTCCTCGCAGGTGTAATCAACATCGCCAAAGGCCCACTGTAGCTACTAATGAGCCAATTAGCGAATTTGAGCTGGGCGTTGGGCCGGTTGCGTTTCTGTTGACACTCTCGTAGCCCAGACACAGCCTGCCACTGCTGTATCTGTCTACCTCTTCCTGACGAACACGTTTAATGGGTGTTGTACTATTGATCACATATTGACAGGCCTTGATAATACATTGATTTTGTTAGGGATCTCTCACCTGTTTTACACACACACACACAGACAGTCACACGCACACAGAAGCACCAAAGAAACTGGTATAGACATGCATATTCGAATACAGAGATATGTAAACAGATAGAATGCTTCGCTACTGTCGGCAACGCCTTTGTAAGATAACAAGTGTCCGGCGCATTTGTTAGATCGGTTACTGCGGCTACAATGGCAGGTTGTCAAGATTTAAGTGAGTTTGAACGTGGTGTTATAGTCGGCACACGAGCGACCGGACAAAGCATCTCTGAAGTAGCGATGAAGTAGGTATTTTACACAACGACCATTTCACCAGTATACCGTGAACATCAGGAATCCGGTATAACATGAAATCTCCACATCGCTTCGGCCGGATAAGCTCCTGCACGAAGGGGACCAACAACGACTGAAGAGAGTCGTTCAACGGGACAGAAGTGGAACCCTTCAGCAACTTGAAGCAAATTTCAATGCTGGGCCATCAGCAAGTGTTAGCATACGAACCATTCAACGAAACATCATCGACTGGGCTTTTGGAGCCAAAGGTACAGTCGTGTTCCTTTGATGACTGCACGACACAAAGCCTTTCGCTATGCCTATGTCCATCAAATAAGACAATGGACTGTTGATGACTGGAAACACGTTGCGTGGGCGGTCGACTCTCGTTTCAAATTGTATCGAGCGGATGGACGTGTAGGGGTATGGAGAAAACCTCACGAATCCCTGGGCGCTGCATGTCGGTATGGGACTCATCACGGTGGTGGAGGCTCTGTGATGGTGTGGGGCACGTGCAGTTGGAGTGATATGGGACCCTTAATATCATCCCGTCTGATCAGCTGCACCCATTCATGTTTATTGTGCATTCCTTCGGACATGGGCAATTCCGGCAGGACAATGCGACACCCCACACACAGAATTGTTACAGAGTAGCTCCAGGAACTCCCCTCATGAGAGGGGACAGAATATGAACATTACTGAGCATATCTTGGATGCTGTTCAGAAGGGATGTCCACCCCCTCATACTCTTACGGATTTATGGACAGCTGTGCAGTACTCATGTTGTCAGCTCCCTCCATCACATTTCAAACATTAGTCAAGTCCATGCCACGTCGTGCTGCGGCACCTGCGTGCTCGCAGTGGTCCTGCATGGTATTAGGCGGGAGTACCAGTTTCTGTAGCTCTGCAGTGTATATCAAGCAGGGTGTATGCGTCTATGGCCATCCAAAACCCTTGGATCGATTTGAACCAAAGTTGACAGAGAAACCACAGAGCTCACCAGTGCCTGCACTGTAGGAATTATAAACTCTGATAGGAGCAGACGTATGGTCAAAAAAATGTGTCTTCAAGTGTGATGCGCTAGTATTAGTCTTAGTCGTAGGAAAGAGGAAATTTGATCAAAAGTCAATGAACGCGTGGTTGGACGATGTAAGCTGAGGCAGCTGGTAGAGTGTTGTAACAGTCAACAGCTAGTAGGCCAGGAAATTCAAACATGGTACTCGTGAGCACGTTGCGGGGCGGCAGTTTTGGGCGAACAATTTGCTTTGTGGGAAGTAACAACGAGGCAGAAAACCACAACGTTGCTTGAAATTATTGCGATATGAGGTGAGGTAGTATGCCAGAGCCAAGTGGCGACGTACGGTTGACGTGTGGGAATTTATCCCTGCCATAGTCTCTCCCTCTCTCTCTCTCTCTGACACTACGTCAGAAGCGAGGAAAAAGTAGTTTAAATAGTCAGGTACTTTTACCCTGAGCAAGGGTGTGCAAGGTCAGTCGAGCGTCGGGACGGACCTGTACTGGTCTATCTATATTTATAGGGGCCAGTTTGGCAGTGATTTTCTATGTAAATCTGTACTTTATTTCTATGTACTTGTTCAGGCTGTATTTCGCCTCCAGGGACGCAACACCGGGCCGGGACGGAACGGCAGCCACGATACTCTGAGATTGCATGGTATGCCTGAAGGAGAGCAGTGGTCTGGAGTCGGTCCAGGATGGGCCACGTTCGCTTTCCCCCTTTCGTACTGGGTTCCAGGCAAGGTGTACGCTGTGGGAGGTGCAGCAGCGCTGAACAGCGTTGGAGATGGTGGCGAGTGTTGCCATCGGGAAAGCACCACTAGTGGCAAGGTGCAGCACTGCAACCAGGAGGGTGCAGGTTCCAGTCCAGTCCTGTCCTGGGAGCAGCGGCGGCCCAAGGGCCATGGGTGACCGGTATATACACCTTTGTCCCACTGTCGGACAGAGGAGGCCAAATGGGGCGAGGGGCAGTGAGGACCGAGGACTGTAGCAGTCTCCGAAATCGCGGGCACCGTCGTGGGGCGAGGCGCAACGCTCACCGGGTGGCGACTGGACAGACCGTGGCCGACTTACAGCTGAGTGACCTTGTTGGCACCAGTAGTGGTGTCAGCATACCAGGAGTTGCTGAGCCTGCTGAACTCGCGGAACAGCACGATGGTGGCACACCATTGATCTGTTGCACTCATCGAAGCACTGTAAATTCGGTGAATACAGAAATGATACCTTTGTCACTCTGCACTGCCCCTTGACGCTATTGTACTTGCTCAGCCCCCTGACAAGGAGCGGCGCAGTGGGTCCCGGCTTCAGCTTGGCCATCTGGAGTCCCGGGTTCGACCCCCAACCCCGCAACAAGTGGCTGGCATACAGGCTATCCTACATGACACATATGCTGTGTGCAAATGGTATCAGCCAGCTAAATCAATCTCCTCTGCAAGACAACCTACTGTGGCAAAAAAAGGTTTCCTAACCCTCAAATGCGGGCTGCTGTGGATGCCTCAAGTGATGTGTTAGGGTAGGATTGGTCTGTTTCATCTACATACCTTCACTTTGGGGGCAAATAAATGATTTCCTAGCCCCTGATGTGTAGGGTGCCCTGGATGACAGGCATGCTGTGGGAGTAATGAAAGGCTGCGTTGCTGAACTCTACAACAGGGGCTACATGCGCTCATAAGTATGGATAGGTTTCATGTTAGGATGGAAAGAGGAGGTGATGGACAGAGTGAAGTAGAGGAGGGGATGGACAGAGAGAGAGAGATGATGATGATGGCTTGTCGGGCGCACAGCTGCGCGGTTATTAGCGCCCATACAAATTCCCAACTTTTGCTATGCCCAATCTCGCCACTTTCATGAATGACAACTGAGAGAGGGGGAGGGGGAGGGGGAGATGCATGAGGCTGAGTGATGCTATAGTGGGATAATGGGTAAGTGGAAAAGGAAGAGAGATAGGCAAAGTAGGAAACAGTGTGAGGGTGCAGGCTGTGGTGAGAGACCGAGGGAGGAGGTGGAGAAAATAGACAAATATACGGGTACGAGGAGATGAAGAGAGAGAGAGAGAGAGAGAGAGAGACAGATAGACAGACAGACAGAGAGAGAGAGAGAGAGAGAGAAAGGAAGAGGAGGTAGACATGTAGAGATGGGAGGATGAGTTGGACAGACAGAGGGAGGAAGAGGTGAACACAGAATGTGGAAGGAGTCTGTATGTTCAACATATGTGTTGATCACATATGTGGGCAATGCTGAGGGTTAAGGCTACTTCATTTACTAATTCAAATAATGAAGCATTAATCCCAATTTTGTATTTGCTCCCAAGACAAGAGTAAAAAGAAAATTACACATTTGATTTCCACTTTACAACAGTCACTTTGGGCCAGGTCAGTTTTAATGTACCACTTTTGAAACTGTTGATAATTTTGGTGTTCACCAATTTGTTGGTGAAGGTTAGAAAGGGTCCTAGGTTTCAAGCAGAATACAACGAGGGCAGGGATCCTTTCATGGGAGATAGCTCGCCGTAAGGACCTGCTAGGGAAAGGCAGCATAACAGATCTGGAGAGTTGTCTCCCCAGTGTCCTCTGTTATTGACGTACGTTTTTCTAAGAACAGCCATCTAGAATGGCAATAGAAAATTTCGCCCACTCTGATAGTCTGTTGTGTTTTTGGAGGGAACGATCTTTTAATCGGACAAGGCACATTCACTCAGCTCCACCTCTGTCAGTCTCTGGAGCAGCCAACACATAGTCTGTCCATACCTCCTGGTAGGCGTGATGTTCGTGGCAGTCTGGCTCTATGGTCTCATGCAGTTATTGGAGTAATGAGAGCTTCTGAAAATCGAATACAACGTTTAATATTCGCGAGACACAAATGAACAAGGAGCGAGGAATAGAATGTCTTTACGAGAAGTGTGGATATTGGGTAGAGATCATTTCACACCATTAATGTAGATACACATTCCAGTAATGTGACTACCGCCCTTGTTCGATGTCAGTGAGCAGTAACCACTTGTAGACAGCAGGTGGTATTCTTGGCAGTAGAGGCAATACAATGGCATTGCGGGACTTGGAGAACAGTGCAGTCGTTGTCGTAACACAGAAATTGAGAGATTTATATGACATCCAAAGGGGCATGATGGTTGGCTTTCAGGCCAAGGGTGAAAACCTCTCAAAATGGCTATGTTTGTAAACTGTGTGCATGCCGCCGAGGCTGAAGTATACTATGCATGCCAGACTGCTGCTATCCAAATCTGGCACCAAGGCAGTTGTGATACACTGCAGGCCATAGGTGACAGGGTGAATGACAGCTGCAGGGATGTGTACAGACAAAGAGACGTGCATCTGTTGAGCAACTGACAGCCAAGATGAACAAAAAAACTGAGAGCAGTGTCTCTTCAACGACCGCTCAGCGAATGTTGCAGCACCTGGCCTTCCACAGTCACCCATGCTGACTGCTGTTTATCAGCGATGAAAGCTGGAACTTGCATGCCAATGCAGCAAATTAATATCCACTGAATTGGGAGAGGCCGCCTTTTCAGATGGTTCAAATGGCTCTGAGCACTATGGGACCTAACATCTGAGGTCATCAGTCCCCTAGAACTTAGAACTAATTAAACCTAACCAACCTAAGGACGTCACACACATCCATGCCCGAGGCAGGATTCGAACCTGCGACCGTAGCGGTCGCGCGGTTCCAGACAGAAGCGCCTAGATCCGCTTGCCTTTTCAGATGAATCACGTTTTATACCCTATCAGACGGACGGCCTTTGGCGTGTATGAGCGTGCCCCACTAGTGAGATGTGTCGAGACTGGAGAACGGAGCATTATTGTATGTGTATTGTTTGCATGGATGCCCTGAGTTATCACGCCATTTTGGAAGGCACGACGTATCAACAGAATTATCCAACTTCCCCAAAATGCTGTTTGTGTTCTCAACGGGACAATGGCATCTACCAGCTGGACATTGAAATGTATGACACAACATGTAGCGTATGTCCATGGTTCAAAGAGCCCAAGGATGAGTTTACCTTTCTCCTCTGGCCACCAATCTCTCTGGATTCAAACGCAATCGAGACTCTCTGGGACCACCTCGATCTGGCTGTTGTGGCCACAATGCTCAACCGTGAAACATAGTGAAGGTGGTCACGAGACAGGAGTTGGCATGGCTCCCCATTCCCTGTTGGTACCTTTGGCAACCACACTTACACTGTACCTGTGCGTCCACCCTACAAAAGGTGATTATTCATTCTTTTGACAGGTGGTCAAATTAATGAGATTGAACTGTGTATAAGACTCTTAGAAAATGGACTCTCTCTAAATTAAAAAAAAAACTCCGTAGTTAGGACCCTAGAACAAATATTCATACCAACAACTGATGAGGCATATGAGCAGGAGTCTGTAAATAGGGTGAAATGCTACAATTTTTTGGGTGCCCATATTGATGAACTACGAGAAGCATATTACTGACTTCCTCAAACAATTAAGCTTCTTTTGCCCTTCGTGTAAGTGATAATCTTGGAAATAAACGAATTAGCCTTCTAACACATTTGGCTGGTTGGCAATCATTAATGTTTTATAGAAAAATTTCTCGGGGCAACTCAGCATTTAGAATAAAAGTACTGATTCAACAAAAGCGAGCATGAAGACTGACAAGTGGTATTCACCCATGGACTGATGTAGGTACCTCTTAAACGAGCTAGGCATTTTGACTGCGCGTTCACAACAGATATTACATTCGTCATAAAGAATCCATCACAATTTGTGAAGAACACTGAGGTTCATATCTACAATACTAGAGGGCTCAAAGACGCCGGTTGGAGTAAATGCCGAATCGCGCGATATTTCAACTGGAGTAATGCCACTATTCGACGATGTTGGCAGGAATGGGTGAACCATTGCAGAATATAGCGTCCAGGAGGAAGCTGGCGACATAGAAAGACGACAGAACCTGAGGACCGAGCAATCGTCAGAAAGGCATTCAGAGCCTCAGGTTCACCGCTACCACTGATCCGATGAGAAGATGGTGCATCAGTGACCACAAGACCATTAGTAGGCGGCTCATAGAATTGTGTCTGAGCTCACGGCGCCCCTTGCGCCGATTACTATTTACCTTTGAGCACCAGCAAAGCCGTCTGCAGTGGTGTCTGACACGTCCGGCCTGGAACCTCACTGAGTCGATTAGAATTCTTTTCAGTACTATGTCCCGTTTCGAAATGAGCCCCGATGACCAGCAAAGACGTGTTTGGAGACGCCCCAGAGTGCGGTGTGGTAACGACCTGACTGTCGCCACCCATACGGCCAGACAACAAGGCTTGCTGTTCTACGGTGCCATTTCGTTTCATAGCGGGACCGCTTTGGTTGTCTTTCGTGGCACTCTTACAGCACAGTGGTACTTCGACGATATTCTACGTCTCGTTTTGTTGCCCATCCGGGTTTACATCGCAGCAAGCTAATGCCTGCCCTCAAATGCAACAGTTTCTACCGCTTGTCTGCGTGTGTGTCAAGTGCTACCATGGCGAGGAATGTCGGTGAATCTCTCTTCAACTGAGAACGCCTGGAGATTTGTGAGCAGGGCTCTCCAACCAGCAATGGATTCTGACGATCTAGCGCTGCAGTTGGACAGAATTTGGCACGATATCCCTCAGGAGAACGTCCAACATCTCTATAACTGAATGCTAAGCCTAATCACTCCTGCCAAAGGAGCAGAGGTGGACCAACGCTTTACTGACTTGCTCATTTGCTGAAGACCTTTCTCTTGAATAAGTCGTTCAGTTTTCCTGAAACTGTAATCATTTGTTTGTCTGTACAGTACATCACATTTATTGACTTCCATCCCATTCGGGTAACTCCTCATGGTGCGTGTTTTTTTTTACCTTAGAGTGTATTCCTCATTCTTGCGTCTAATTATGTGAAAAATTCTGCCGCCCACAATGTGTGCCTGGATCACTGCCCAGAGAAGCATAAATCTTGCCTGTCCAGTTCCGCGCCAAACAGTGCGAAACAGAAATGCGACTACTTTGCTATCGGCTCCCCCCTCAATGGAAATTCCATGCAGAAGGGCTGTGTCACACTTTATTCCGAATGAAGCAGTTTCCCCACCCATAAATTTTAAACAACTACGTATTGTAGCAGCAGTCGTCAAAATATTAGTAGTTGACGGCCAACACTGATTGCAATACAAATGTTTTTGGACCCCTTTCTTATAGGAAATTTTCTGTTTTTTCCGAATTTCTTTCAGAATTCACTTACCTCCAATCGTTTTCAAATTACTGGTAAACTATACAAATTAATAAAAACTTAATTGAAAGTGACAAAAATACAGATCTTACTAGCTAATTTTTGTAGGTGGCGTGAATCACGTGTGTGAACACGTACTATTTTGCTGTTTGGATAGGTGTCTTGGATAAAATTATTTTAATCGAATGTTCGATTAAAAAGTGTCTTACCTGTTAATTAATTATATTACGAAACATATAAAGAGCTCAGTCGATGAGCACCAATGATTACTAGAAACGGTCAGCTAGATCTCTTTTTTTGTATAGTAAAAACTGTACAAGTTATCATTTATTGTATTTCAGTCCGCCCCCGGTAGCTGAGTGGTCAGCGCGACAGACTGTCAGTCCTAAGGTTCGATTCCCGGCTGGGTCGGAGATTTTCTCTGTTCAGGGACTGGGTGTTGTGTTGTCCTAATCATCATCATCATTTCATCCCTATCGACACGCAAGTCGCCGAAGTGGCGTCAAATCGAAAGGCTTGCACCAGGCGAGTGGTCTACCCGACGGGAGGCCCTCGTCACACGACATTCCATTCCATTCCATTGTATTTCAGTTAACACAATTACTCGGAGCTGTATCTTCCCATACACATTATCTCCAGAGCACATCTGCAAATCGGCAGAATCGTCTTAATCTCCACTTTAGTAACATGGTGACGTCGTACTTCTCTGTTTCTACATTGATAGCCTGTGCTGCATCTGCGCATACGTAAACGATACAAACCTTTCCTTTTTGCGCGCTGCATGGCGGATCGAACGGGACGTCTGGAGGGTTCAAAGTCTGACAGAGGTACGAGGTGGCTGGCCATGCACCTCTCTACCAAGCCACGTCTACAGCTACCCGTTAGCGGTGTGTTCCACTGGACTCCACGCCACAGTCCGCGAAAATCAGACGCGGCGTCTGATTGAAAGCAGTCACCAATACTCAGACATAGTAAGGCGTGTCACAGGTTTGGTTGAGCACTCAACTTTGCTCCATCCTCTGCAAGTCTCCTCATTATTGTACATTCCACTGACGCAAAGTACTTTATTCAACTTTTTATATTTCTCTACAACTCTCTTCTTTCCATTACCCAGTGAATTATTGCTTCATTCCTCAGGATTAACGTACACTCTTTCACCGAAGGTGTACCAACACCTATTAATGGACATTCTGATGAGGTGTGTCCACCCTTTGCCTTTACGATGACTAGAGCTTTACTGTGACACTGTGACTGAGATGTCTGAATATCTGTGGAAGAATGGCAAACTAACCTTACTCAAGAGCCGAAACTAGAGAAGGTATGACCGTTGGACGTTAGGCCATCGGACGTTAGGGTCTGGAGAGAAATCCGCGTTCCATTTCACCCGAAAGGTGTTCACTTTGTTTAAGGTCGGGAACCTGGGTAGGTTAGTCCATTTTTTTCAGCACAAATGCCTTATGACAGGGTACACTGTCATTCTCACAAAAGCAGTCATTATCTCCAAACTCCTCCTCTGCTCTACACAGTACACAATACTGTAAGATGTGTTGATAGCCATATGTATTCACAATTATCTTAAGCTCAATAAAAATTCTGCACAAAAACTACAAGAAATAGCCCTGTACCAAACCACAACACTACCCCCTCCAAAAGTCACTGTTCATAATACACACGATGGCAGGTATCATCCACCAGGCTTTGACCAAAAATAAAGCCCTCTACCGGACTGCCGTATGACACATAACCTACCATCGCTCGTTTCCAGCTATTTGTTGTTCAATGACAACACTCGTTACACAACCTCAAGTGTCACATAGCACTCACTACAGCAACATGTGGCTTCAAGTGTTGCTTAGCGTTGACTACAGCAAAGCTTCAACTCAGGCCACATTCAGAATTGCCTACAGCAAGGTTTCACCTCAAGCCTCCTTCAGCAATGACTACAGAAAGGTGTCACCTCAAGCATCGCTTAGCATTGAATGCAGCAAAGCCTTATCTGAAGCCTCGCTTAGCACTAACTAACAGCAAGGCCTCACCTTAAGCGTTGTTAAGCATTGGCTACAGAAAGGCCTCAACTCAAGCCTCACTTGACATTGGCTACAGCAAGGTGTAACCTCAAGCCTCGCTTAGCATTCGCTACAGCAACACCTCATCTCAAACCTCATTTACATAAACTAACAGGACAGCCTCACCTCAAGCCACACTTACCACTGGCTACAGAAAGACCTCAAGCCTCCCTTAGCATTGGTTACAGCTAGGCCTCAACTCAAGTCTCACTTAACATTGGCTACAGCAAGGTGTAACCTCAAGTCTCGCTTAGCATTGGCTACAGCAAGACCTCACTTCAATCCTCACTTAGCACTGGCTACAGAAAGGCCTCAACTCAAGCCTCATTTAGCACTGACTAACAGCAAAACCTCACCTCAAGCCTCGCTTAGCGTTGGCTATGGCAAGGCCTCACCTCAAGCCTCGCTTAGCACTGGCTATAGCAAGGCCACATCTCAAGCCACACTCAGCACTGCCTACAGCAAGGTCTCACCTCAAGCCTCCCATAGCAATTGCTACAGAAATGTGTCACCTCTAGCATCACTTAGCATCGGCTACAGCAAGGCCGCATCTCAAGCCTCGCTTAGCACTGACTAACAGCAAGGGTCACCTCAAGCATCGCATAGCATTGGCTACAGAGAGGCCTTAACTCATGCGTCACTTGACATTGGCTACAGCAAGGTGTAACCTCAAGTCTCGCTTAGCATTGGCTACAGCAAGGCCTCACATAAATGCCCACTTAGCATTTGCTACAACAAGGCCTCATCTCAAGCCTCCCTTAGCATTGGCTACACCAAGGCTTCACCTCAAACCTCCCTTAGCACTGACTAACACCAAGGCCTCACCTCAAGCCTCCCATAGCTTTGGCTACAGCAAGGCCTCACCTCACGCCTCACTTAGCATTTGCTGCAGCAAGGCCTCACCTTAAGCCTCACTTAGCATTAGCTACACCAAAGCCTTACCTCAGTCGTCACTTAGCAGTGGCTACAGAAAGGCCTCATCTCAAGCCTTGCTTAGCATTGACTAGCAAGAAGGCCTCACCTCAAGCATTGCATAGCACTGGCTACAGAAAGGCCCCAACTCAAGTGTCACTTGACATTGGCTACAGCAAGGTGTAACCTCATGTCTCGCTTAGCATTGGCTACACCAAGGCCTCACCTCATTCCTCACTTAGTATTGCCTATAGAAAGGCCTCAACTCAAGCCTCCCTTAGCACTGACTAACAGCAATGCCTCACCTCAAGCCTCGCTTAGCATTGGCTACGGCAAGGCCTCACCTGAAGCCTCACTCAGCATTGCCTACAGCAAGGTCTCAAGCCTCCCTTAGCAATAGCTACAGAAAGGTGTCACCTCAATCCTCGCTTAGCATTGGCTACACCAAGGCCTCACCTCATTCCTCACTTAGTATTGCCTATAGAAAGGCCTCAACTCAAGCCTCCCTTAGCACTGACTAACAGCAATGCCTCACCTCAAGCCTCGCTTAGCATTGGCTACGGCAAGGCCTCACCTGAAGCCTCACTCAGCATTGCCTACAGCAAGGTCTCAAGCCTCCCTTAGCAATAGCTACAGAAAGGTGTCACCTCAATCCTCGCTTAGCATTGGCTACACCAAGGCCTCACCTCATTCCTCACTTAGTATTGCCTATAGAAACGCCTCAACTCAAGCCTCACTTAGCACTGACTAACAGCAATGCCTCACCTCAAGCCTCGCTTAGCATTGGCTACGGCAAGGCCTCACCTGAAGCCTCACTCAGCATTGCCTACAGCAAGGTCTCAAGCCTCCCTTAGCAATAGCTACAGAAAGGTGTCACCTCAATCCTCGCTTAGCATTGGCTACACAAAGGCCTCACCTCATTCTTCACTTAGTATTGCCTATAGAAACGCCTCAACTCAAGCCTCCCTTAGCACTGACTAACAGCAATGCCTCACCTCAAGCCTCGCTTAGCATTGGCTACGGCAAGGCCTCACCTGAAGCCTCACTCAGCATTGCCTACAGCAAGGTCTCAAGCCTCCCTTAGCAATAGCAACAGAAAGGTGTCACCTCAATCCTCGCTTAGCATTGGCTACACCAAGGCTTCACCTCATTCCTCACTTAGTATTGCCTATAGAAACGCCTCAACTCAAGCCTCGCTTAGCGTTGGCTAGAGAAAGGTGTCACGTCAAGCGTCACTTAGAATTGACTACATCAGTGGCACATCACTTATGTGGAGGTGCTTGACCATCCTACGCCACTTTTTCTTAACTCCCTTTGCACAGTCGCAGTGCCAGCTGGACAGCTCACAGCACTCTCAATCTAATGGGTGATTTCTTCTGCAGATTTCATCCGATTTGTTGCAACCACCGTTTTCACTCCTCGCTGGTCCTTGTCTACCAGGTCATGAGGCCTACATCAGCATTTGATACTCTGTGTTTTAATTATTCACATCAGCAACCCTTAACTAGAGCAGATTTAGATGGATGAGAATGTCGTGGTGCATTTGCTTAGTCATGTGGCATCGTGTGACTAGTACAAGTCACAGACCTCTCCTGGCTGACACATTCTGCTGTTACAGCTTTTCTAGTAACAATACAGCGCAACGCACCTTGGGCAATATTGGCAGGTACGTCTCTTGTGACGTCTAGTCATCAATTCCGCTTTTCAAATAGGTGCCTGGATTCCTTGCATCTGACAGTGTGTGGTCTTATACAGTACTTAATGCTATGCGATCAATTTACTTTCCATATTTTGCGTTTAGTACCTTTTCTTGAGTTTCCCAGTTAAACTATGCCAAAGTCTGTCACTCTTCTGTAACATCGCGTTTCCAAAGCTTCGATTCATTGCCTGTAGTGTGTACAGTCCATGTTTCATTTCGTGGAACATTTATATTCGATGCGAACATCACTTCTCTTAATTTAGCTAGACTAGATGAGTCATGTTTCATTTTTTTTATATTGTTGTATAATCAGTTTTCACATGTCGGCCAACTAATATTCTTAGTCCTTTGTTCATCCTGAAAGAATTACAATGTCTTCAGCTAATTGTAAACCCTTCGCGTCCTGTCATTGCGCTTGAATTTCTTTTCCAAACTAATCTTCCTTTGCTACTGGTGTTATTACATTATAAACGAAAAATTCGAAACATGGAAGATACACAAGCTAAAGAAGTTCGTATTTGGATCACAGTGCTTGACACTAGAGCACATAGTAGTTGAGTATTTAACATCAATGTAAAAGTTACACACAATATATTTAATGGCATGTATCAGTCGAAGTTTGTGCCTCTTCGTTATTTATGGATCCTTCACGCCTGGGCTGCTTTCAGCACTCTACATAAATTCAGAGTCATTAATGGGTAGTATTATACTGCAAACAATTTACTGGCGAAATTTCTGTCAACATTTTCTCCGCATCTGTATTCATCGAGATGATACGCACAAAAGCGAAAGTACTCTGAGAAAGCAGACTACAGCTGAGACTGCGTCTGAAAACAAAAGAACCGCGAGCCGGTATTCGCGGTAATGCACGATACGTGTAGGTTTGTGGTGATGGAGGTATTCCGTTCGTAATGAAATTGGTATTAATTCCGGAAGGGGTATTTGTTCGCCGAAGTTGGGTGAGCAGATGGGGAATAAAAGAAGAGGCAGAGACGGAGGGAGAGGCGGCAGATCCGACGGCCAGAGCGCGGAGTGCGGCGGGAGATGAAAACAGCATTAGACAATGAGCCAGGCGATACGCCAGTCGCGGCCCGGCCGCGTGTTTAATCTGAAAACAGCAGCGCGGCGCCTCACAAAAGCGGCGCCTGCGGCTTCATCACGGCGCCAGGTACCCAGCCCACCGCCTGTCTGGCTGGCTGTGGCTGTGGTCGAGCCTCTCGCTGGTCGATAGTCAACGCCGCAAATCTGCGAGAGGGCCCAGCAGCGTACCATGTATCTGAGTACCGCCCCGTATACATCCCCCGTCTGATGACGCAACTCGCTTGCATTTTTACCTGTTCCAATTCGATGTACACTCCTGGAAATTGAAATAAGAACACCGTGAATTCATTGTCCCAGGAAGGGGAAACTTTATTGACACATTCCTGGGGTCAGATACATCACATGATCACACTGACTGAACCACAGGCACATAGACACAGGCAACAGAGCATGCACAATGTCGGCACTAGTACAGTGTATATCCACCTTTCGCAGCAATGCAGGCTGCTATTCTCCCATGGAGACGATCGTAGAGATGCTGGATGTAGTCCTGTGGAACGGCTTGCCATGCCATTTCCACCTGGCGCCTCAGTTGGACCAGCGTTCGTGCTGGACGTGCAGACCGCGTGAGACGACGCTTCATCCAGTCCCAAACATGCTCAATGGGGGACAGATCCGGATATCTTGCTGGCCAGGATAGTTGACTTACACCTTCTAGAGCACGTTGGGTGGCACGGGATACATGCGGACGTGCATTGTCCTGTTGGAACAGCAAGTTCCCTTGCCGGTCTAGGAATGGTAGAACGATGGGTTCGATGACGGTTTGGATGTACCGTGCACTATTCAGTGTCCCCTCGACGATCACCAGTGGTGTACGGCCAGTGTAGGAGATCGCTCCCCACATCATGATGCCGGGTGTTGGCCCTGTGTGCCTCGGTCGTATGCAGTCCTGATTGTGGCGCTCACCTGCACAGCGCCAAACACGCATACGACCATCATTGGCACCAAGGCAGAAGCGACTCTCATCGCTGAAGACGACACGTCTCCATTCGTCCCTCCATTCACGCCTGTCGCGACACCACTGGAGGCGGGCTGCACGATGTTGGAGCGTGAGCGGAAGACGGCCTAACGGTGTGCGGGACCGTAGCCCAGATTCATGGAGACGGTTGCGAATGGTCCTCGCCGATACCCCAGGAGCAACAGTGTCCCTAATTTGCTGGGAAGTGGCGGTGCGGTCCCCTACGGCACTGCGTAGGATCCTACGGTCTTGGCGTGCATCCGTGCGTCGCTGCGGTCCGGTCCCAGGTCGACGGGCACGTGCACCTTCCGCCGGCCACTGGCGACAACATCGATGTACTGTGGAGACCTCACGCCCCACGTGTTGAGCAATTCGGCGGTACGTCCACCCGGCCTCCCGCATGCCCACTATACGCCCTCGCTCAAAGTCCGTCAACTGCACATACGGTTCACGTCCACGCTGTCGCTGCATGCTACCAGTGTTAAAGACTGCGATGGAGCTCCGTATGCCACGGCAAACTGGCTGAGACTGACGGCGGCGGTGCACAAATGCTGCGCAGCTAGCGCCATTCGACGGCCAACACCGCGGTTCCTGGTGTGTCCGCTGTGCCGTGCGTGTGATCATTGCTTGTACAGCCCTCTCGCAGTGTCCGGAGCAAGTATGGTGGGTCTGACACACCGGTGTCAATGTGTTCTTTTTTCCATTTCCAGGAGTGTAGATTTTCCAGCAGAATTCCTGGTTATTTCATCATACTAACCTTTCATTATACAGCCCGACCTCCTAATGTGCGGGAACGTGTACAGATAATTTGCAGGTGAACATTTCTATTTCAGTGATTTGGGTGGTAACTTGCAAGGGAACCTCCCTATCGCACCCCACTCAGATTTAGTCATAAGTTGGCACAGTGGATAGGCCTTGGAAAACTGAACACTGATCAATTGAGAAAACTGGAAGAAGTTGTGTGGAACTATGAAAAAAATAAGCAAAATATACAAACTGAGTAGTCCATGTGGAAGATATGCAACATCAAGGAGAGTGTGACCTCGTGGTCCCGTGGTTAGCGAGAGCAGCTGAGGACAGAGAGGTTCTCGGTTCAAATCTTCCTTCGAGTGAAAAGTTTTATTTTTTATTTTCAGACAATTATTATCTGTCCGTCCGTCCGTTCGATGCGACTGTGAAACTGTTGCATTCATTTGTTGCAGTTTATGTGACAAACTCTTACGTTTTCATCACTTTTTTGGGAGTTATTATCACGTTTACAAGAAAACCTAAATCGGGCAAGGGAGAAGAATCTTTTTACCCTTTCGCCAAGTGTACAAGTTAGGTGGGTCGAAAACATATTCCTGTCATGTGACTAACATGCCGTCACCTGTGTCGTATAGAATATATGACACGTGTTATCCTGTGGAGGAATCGGTTGACCTATGACCTTGCGATCAAATGTTTTCGGTTCCCATTGGAGAGGCACGTCCTTTCGTCTACTAATCGCACGGTTTTGCGGTGCGCTCGCAAAACACAGACACTAAACTTATTACAGTGAATAGAGACGTCAATGATAGAACGGACAGATCATAACTTTGCGAAAAAAAAAGAAAGTAAACTTTTCACTCAAGGGAAGACTTGAACCAAGCATCTCTCGTTCCGCAGCCGCTAACGCTAACCACGGGACCACGGCGCTCCCGAGCTCACACTATCCTTGATGTTGCCTATCTTGCACATGGACTACTCAGTCTGTATAATTTACTTGTTTTTTTTCATAGTTCCACTCAACTTCTTTCTGTTTTCTCGATTGACCTGTGTTCAGTTTTTCAAGGTCTATCCACTGTGCCAACTAATAACTAAATCTGAGGGAGGTGAGATGGGGAGGTTCCCTTGTTAGTAATAACCGTCAGTGAAATGACAGCTGATAACCTGTGGCCAGAACAAGGTACTGTATGCAGATGGCAGATCCAGTCGGCACTCAGGAGGCTTACTCGACATCCCGACAGTATGCGGAGATAATCACCCACGGCTTAGGCTCTTCTCTGTGGCTCGGTGGGAATGTACCAGGCTCAAAACTCAAAGGTCGCGCGATCGGTGTGCACTCAATCCCAGGATTTTTCTCTGTTACTTATCACTTCTATCGCCTCTGGAAATGTTTGTTGATGTGAAAAGTGCTAGCTGCGTCGCGGTTCAGCATCCACGTTCAATTGTATTTCTCACTGTAACTGGCTGAGAAGGGCAGTTCAAAGGCAATGGCATACTAACTCTATCAGGACCCTACATAGTAAAGCACTGCAGTGTTCATAACCATCTTTGGACTAGTGACTGCTTCTGTTTACCAAATTGCAACGGCCTTGCCACGGTGGTAACACCTGTTCCTCTCAGATCACAGAAATTAAGCGTTGTCGGTCTTAGGTAGCACTTGGATGGGTGACTTTCCGGGTCTACAGAGCGCTGCTGACAAGTGGGGTGCTCTTGGCACTTGTCCGGCCAATTGAGAACTTACTTGACTGAGAAGTAATGACTCTAGTCACGAAAACTGACAATGGTCAGAAAAGCGGCTTGCTGACAACATCTCCCTCCATACCCGCATCTAGTGACGCCTAACGACTGACGATGACACGGCTGTCGGTCGGAACCACTGGGTCTTTCGAAGATTACCGGAATTTCGGAGCTTCTTTAAGAAATTCTACGTGATAGGCGAAATGAAACGAGCCCAGATAATATTTCATGCTCCATAAGACAGGGAATCCGACGTACTTCACCTGCTCCAGTTGCAGATGATGCAACTTCTGTTGCCTATGTAATGGTGCACGAAATATGTATCAGGGCCTGTTTCATTTCGGGTTATAAAGGAAGGTCGTTCTGACACTAAAAAGTAAGTCTATAAGGGGTCGATAATATCTCGAACAAGACACTAAAAGTTGTATGCAACATACGAGGGCAGTTCAATAAGTAATGCAACACATTTTTTTTTCTGAAACAGGGGTTGTTTTATTCAGCATTGAAATACACCAGGTTATTCCCCAATCTTTTAGCTACACAACACTATTTTTCAACGTAATCTCCATTCAATGCTACGGCCTTACGCCACCTTGAACTGAGGGCCTGTATGCCTGCACGGTCCCATTCCACTGGTCGATGTCGGAGCCAACGTCGTACTGCATCAATAACTTCTTCACCATCCGCGTAGTGCCTCCCACGGATTGCGTCCTTCATTGGGCCAAACATATGGAAATCCGACGGTGCGAGATCGGGGCTGTAGGGTGCATGAGGAAGAACAGTCCACTGAAGTTTTGTGAGCTCCTCTCGGGTGCGAAGACTTGTGTGAGGTCTTGGGTTGTCATGAAGAAGGAGAAGTTCGTTCAGATTTTTGTGCCTACGAACACGCTGAAGTCGTTTCTTCAATTTCTGAAGAGTAGGACAATACACTTCAGAGTTGATCGTTTCACCATGGGGAAGGACATCGAACAGAATAACCCCTTCAGCGTCCCAGAAGACTGTAACCATGACTTTACCGGCTGAGGGTATGGCTTTAAACGTTTTCTTGGTTGGGGAGTGGGTGTGGCGCCACTCCATTGCTTGCCGTTTTGTTTCAGGTTCGAAGTGATGAACCCATGTTTCATCGCCTGTAACAATCTTCGACAAGAAATTGTCACCCTCAGCCACATGACGAGCAAGCAATTCCGCACAAATGGTTCTCCTTTGCTCTTTATGGTGTTCGGTTAGACAACGAGGGACCCAGCGGGAACAAACCTTTGGACATCCCAACTGGTGAACAATTGTGACAGCACTACCAACAGAGATGTCAAGTTGAGCACTGAGTTGTATGATGGTGATCTGTCGATCATCACGCACGAGTGTGTTCGCACGCTCCGCCATTGCAGGAGTCACAGCTGTGCACGGCCGGCCCGCACGCGGGAGATCAGACAGTCTTGCTTGACCTTGCGGCGATGATGACACACGCTTTGCCCAACGACCGTGCTTTTGTCCACTGCCAGATCACCGTAGACATTCTGCAAGCGCCTATGAATATCTGAGATGCCCTGGTTTTCCGCCAAAAGAAACTCGATCACTGCCCGTTGTTTGCAACGCACATCCGTTACAGACGCCATTTTAACAGTTCCGTACAGCGCTGCCACCTGTCGGAAGTCATTGAAACTATACGAGACGAAGTGGGAATGTTTGAAAACATTCCGCAAGAAATTTCCGGTTTTCTCAACCAAAATTGGCCGAGAAAAAAATGTGTTGCATTACTTATTGAACTGCCCTCATAATAATTAAATTCTTAGTCTCTTATGTAATTCATAGTAAATTCAATGAGTATTCATAGCCAGATTGAAAGATACAGGAAATGTATTGTCAATACCGAATACAGGTAACACACAATTGTTGACTGGAATGACGACATTGAAAATTAGAGTCCGAACGGGATTCTAGTCAGGATTTCCTACTTGTCACGAGCGGTGGCCTTAACAAGTTCGGCTATCCGTGCACTCTTCACCAGCAGATCCAGTCGTCGGCCATCTATCATCAACGAGCACTCATAGACTTACTATAATTACCATACAGGGAAGCATTTCATCGAAAGTGTCTGCATCAGAAGTTCCCCCACAAATAGGGTACCCTATCTACATAAACTCTTAGGGAGACAATCTGACCAGCCATCGTAGGTTGTTTGCAGATGCCACAGCCCTTTATGGACTAGTAAAGTCGTCAGAAGATCAAAACCAATTGTAAAACGATTTAGAAAAAATATATGCAAGTTGCGGAAATTGGCAATTGCTCCTAAAGAACGAAAAGTGTGAGGACATCCACATGAGTGCTAAAAGGAATCCGTTAAACTTCGGTTACACGATAAATTAATCAAATCAAAAGGCTGTAAATTCAACTAAATATCTAGGAATTACAATTGGAGACAACTTAAATGTTGCGGGAAGGTTAGCCAAAGATTGCATTTTATTGGCAGGACACTTAGGAAATGTGACACATCTACCAAGTAGACTGCCTATACTACACTTTGTAACGACAACAACGCTGTATTATTGTACACATAATAATTTTTTCTTCTGATTTTCGATAAATTAGTGTAGTCGATGTTCTGAATTCATTTCTTTTCTTTTCATGTCATTATGTTAAAGAAACTATAAACAATTTTTGATGTAAATATTAATGTTTATGTCAAATTGCAAGCAATATTACAACAAAATGGAAATGTAAGAAATGTTGAAACTGTTGTAAGATGTTAAAGTTGTAATTGTTCGCCTGGTCCATACGTAGGCAGTGTATTGGGATATGTAGAATGCAAAACCTCGGGTGAATACCCTGTCTGTAGGGGAGCGGTAAAAGGTGGATGGTAGGCGAGCGCGGGAAAATGCACACGGCATAACGGGCTCAGCAGTAGTAGTCGGAGTTGGGCATTGATCTGAGCAACACGTTCTGGATCGAGGAGGCTCTCCTGGAAGACGTAGTTTTATTGAGCCTCGGATGTGCCGTTTCCGACGACTATACAGCATGGCAAAATTACATAGGCACTAAATGGAAAAATATTGCGACGCTATGAAGAAGTAAAGTGCCGATACATCAAGAGCCATAGCTGTGATTGTATTTGTGCTCTGCGCCTCGCCATCTCGCCGCCCGCCAACCGCCGCATCGATACGAACAGGTTGAATCTTTTAGTACTGTATTCGTGTGGACCAGTGTTACTTTTGTTCCTTACGGTTCAATAACAACTTAACTTTTACCAGAACTGTCCTATCATTTAATTATACTCATCACTAACCTAGACAGGATCCTCACCACATGTTGTGCAATCCGAGTGTCCCGAGGTGAAGATTTAAAGTTTATGTTAATAATAATTACCTGCAGACCTATTTATGTTACAATGATGTTTAAAGAACTTTGTTGTCAATGAATATATAGGTAAATAATATAGGTCTGACAAAGTTGGAAGATAATGTTGAAATTGGTTTAGTAATGAAGGCTAATTAATTTTAGACAAAAATAATGATAGATAAATGAGCAAGAAATAAGACAAAAAGAGTAGTAACTCATATATTGGAAATCTTGAGTGCTTCACGATTTCAATACTCAAAAATTTCAGTACAGTGATCATAACAGTTTCAGGGTCCCCCCCCCCCCCCCCATTTTCTTTTCTATTCATGTAAATTCTGAAACGTACTGAACTGATTTGACCAGCAAAGTTAAAGTCAAGATAAAACCAAAAGTTATTAGTGTTTTACCTTTTTCAAAATTGACATTGTATGTGTGTTTCGAAAGTGCTATTTCTAGGGTAACCTATGCCCGATTTTAATCAGATCAATAGACTGTACGAAGTTTGTAGTAAACATTATAGTGTATTGTTGTGTATTTATGGCTTGTTCATATTAGTACAGAAAGTGAAATTATCAGTTCAGTAGATTTTCTGGTTCTAAAATTTACCATATTATGCAGTGTTATTACGTGTTGTTTTGCATACACGTACTTCAACTTGTACAGGGAAGAAACTCAATTAATGCCTAATTAGGCTGGCGACCGTTTTATTAACAAATTGGTAGCATCTGCTGTGTTGTTTCTTGTCCGTCCTAACGTGTAGTTGCACTTCAGACTTGCTTGACGTATCATTGTTGTTACTGAGTGGGTGAAAGTCTGATTTTGCCTCAATTCTCGTACACGCGGTCAACATATATACCAAAATCCTTTCTTATAAGGTGAAGCCCGTCAACTTATCATAGTACAGGCTTTAATAAGAATCGTGCGCAGTAGCGTAGGGTTACAAGTGGCTTCCGGTGACAGGACATCCAGTTGTTGTCGGTCGCAAATTAATGTGAATACCGAACAGTGGATGTTCAGTGGCACGAAGTGTAATAATATTCAGTAAAGTAAATAGCAGTGAACGTCAAGTACAGTGGTGAGGTGTAATTGGCATTCAGTATGGACAAGAACGTAGAAACAGTAGATGTGCCGAGCGAAATGGAAAATGCGGCTGGCAATGACAGGAGTGTACGCAACCAGATAACAGATGGCGTTAGTGGTAGGCAATTGGCGTACATACAATACCACGAACATGTTAACGAACAGATTGAAATGTCGAGATTGCCTAGAACACAGCAAGGAATAAATTAAGAAGTAGAGGGTGACGTTGTAGATGATAGTGGGTATGTGAATGAATCCACTGACATGTTTGATTCACCAAAGATAAAGAAAGAACTGAAAGAAACTTTTGAAGTAGGATGGGAACACACCGATTCCGTAGAACAAAACAGTGTGAAAATTTTAAGCATGAACGATTTATTTGAACAACTAACCAAACATATTGCAGGCCAGAATAATCAGCTTCAAAAACAAGTCGGTAATCAGGTTAGTCAACTTAAAAGACACGTTGATGAGCAGCTTAAAGCTCAAAGTAATCACCTCAAATCTCAGAATGATCAGTGTAAACACACGTTGACGAGCAGCTTAAAACACAAGTTGGTCAGATTAAAGCACAGGTCGAAGAACAAGGAATTAAAATCAGTAAACAAATAGAACAGGTAGAACAAAAAGTGGGTAATTTAAGTTCTGTGGTAAATACTATGAAGTTTGAAATTAACACAATTAATAAAATTATGGATACTATGCAGGAGGAAATTAAAAACATTAACAGTAGGTTTGATGTTGAAATTCTCAACATCCAAGAGAAAGTAGAGCCCCTAGTCGAAACAAAAGTAGACGAAAAAGTTTTCGGTCTTAAAACTGAGATCGTAAACGAATGTCAACATGGAATATCACAGTTGAAAAAGGCAGTATCAGACACTGAAAGAAATTTAGGCGAAAAAGTGACCGGATGTGTGCAAAAATGTGAACAAAATACTTCAAAAATTTAAAGCAAAATTTTCGATCTTCAGAGTAAAATTAAAGATAGGCCTGGTGTTGTCTATAATGGCACACCACTTACGAAGCTATTGGAAGGTGAGGAATGCTTCGATCCCGCCAAGAAACATAACGGATGGCATCCGTTAGATTTCATCAAAAATTGCGAGAGGATATTTCCTGAACACTTGTCTGATCAGGAAAAGATAAACGTAGTAATTAGCGCCTTAGCAGCTGACGCTAAGCGCTGGGGAATTAATGTGAATACCGAACGAATGACGTTCGAAGAATTTAAGCTAAAGTTTACGGAAGAATATTGGTCCGAACAAAAACAGGAACATTTGTGGCGCGAGTTTATCATGGCCATGCTTCATGATAACAGGGGCAGAAATTCTTTGAAAGATTTCTGCGAATATTGGTACCGAAAATTGACCCATTTAAGAGGGAGAAGATCCAATTCAGATATCATATGGGAGCTATATAAAAAGCTTCCAGAAGATTCGAAGAGATACGTGGGAAGCAATCATCGCAGCTTACAAGCGTTTCTCGAAAGGGTCGAAGACGAAGACCATTGGAGCGAAAGTCGTGCCAATGATCAAAATTTTAGTAACAGGAATAACCGTAATAATGACGAGAGAAATGACGGCGATGGGTTTCGCGTCAATACGATACAGAGAGGTAGAGGTAGAGGAAGAGGAAGAGGAAGAGGAAGTTATCCAGGTCGCGGTAGAGGGTACACCGCGCTAAATAATAACGCCGCGGGAAACTGATTTCCGCGAACGTTGCGGGCCAAACGGAAGCGGACAGTACATACCAGCCCCGATTTAAGAAGTGTTACCGGACTGACAGTAAAATTATGAGACAGGTTAGAGACAGGTGTGGAACGACGCAGCGTGTCGTTGCGGAACAAGCTCAGGTGCGCGCATAGATGACTCATCTTCGCTGCGCAGAGTGCTACATATTAACAGGCGAGTGGAGCATCAGGGGGCAACGGCCCAGCCTAGCAGAACAGCTGTTCAGAGAGAAGCCGCTAGCAATGCGGCAGCATTAGGTACGAACATAGCCGTAAGAACTGGTGAATACATTAAGAGTGGTAATTCCGTGGCAAAGGAAATAATAGACGAAACTGTGGATACACTGAGAGGTGCGGTTAGCAGTGTTAGCAATAAAGTAAAAGGCGAGAATGAATTAGCGGAAGTAAGTAATTGGCGTGTGCAGATCGACGATCTGTACAAGGGCCTCAAGCAATGTGAGTTGGAGGATTTTAAGAAGCAGTATGAGGCAAGGAGGTTAATTAGTGAAAAAGGAGACAGTAGGGACGTCGATAAGGTGACGTGGCCCGAATTTAAAGAGGAGAGAATAAATAGCGCCGCGCAAAGTACGCGTGCTGCCGATAAGACGAAGGTTAAAGATACGAAGGAATTGGAGGATGAAATCCTTAGCATTAACGAGGAAGTAACTTCCGTTAACAATACGCCAACAGTACAAGCTGCTACCGAAAGGCACCGTGGGGAAGAGGCAGGTGATTACCTAAAAGTAATTGAAGTCCACGAGGATTACACTAAATATGAAGTAACAGTGGATGTGAGTAAAGCTGATGATGAGGTCGTTTTCTCAAAAGAGGATATTGAATTAAAATTAAAGAATGACGAAAATTCAGAGGGAGAACTTGGTGCCTATCTCAGAAAAGCTTTTATGTTAGAACCTGAAAGCGATCCAGAATGGTCGGATTCTGACGATAGTTCAGATGACGAATATTTCGGTAATAATGAAAATAATGGGAATACAGCTAATTACGATATTGTACCTAATGATGACGAAGTTTCAAAACAAAATCCAGATGTTGAGACTGAACAAAGAAAGAAAGAGCCACCTGACGACTCAGGATCTATTTTACAAAGAGTTCAAGTAATTAATGACTTTGAACTCCCGGAACCAAAGAAACTGACAGATATAGGTGAGGTGAATGTTAAAAGCATATCTTGGGACGATGTTACCGTCGACCCGGATTTGCTTAGGGAATACCACAACACTGAAAAACATTCGACGGTTAAACAAACTGTAAAACCAGTTGAAATTTATAATGTGAAATTGCAAGTACTTCTTGATACTGGATCTCAGATAAGCGCAATCTCCCGGTCGTTTTTCGAATACATTTGTGTTAAGCCTGGACTAGTAATTATGTCAGTGATGGGTGTATAAATTGTTGGTGCTACTGGCAAGATCAGCAAGCCGGTAAAGAACCAGATTTTTGTTGAAGTTAGTATAAAAGGACAAAAATTTGAACACGATTTTTTGGTTGTGCCAGACTTGAGTACTGAAATAATTTTGGGAATAGATTGGTTAGATAAAGAAAAGGTTATTATTGATTGTAGCCAGGAAGTGACCAAAATTAATAATGCATCTAGAAATTTGGAATTAAAATTTGAGGAAAATGGGAAGGTGTTCGATTCAGAAATTGATTCTTTATTGTTGGAGATCGACCAAGGGAATGATGGTTTGACAAATATGTATGAGGTGTACCATGTCCAGAGGTTAATAGATGAGAGTGACAAGCAGGGGCATAATTTTAAAGAAATTGTCGAAAATTTGAATGAGATATCTCCTGATCAGAAAACAGAATTGCTTGATATTTTATAAAGTAATAGCACCGTATTTTCGGACAAACCTGGCCTAGTTAAGAACTTCGAATACTAGATTGAGACAATAGATCATAAACCTTTCTTTGTAAGACCGTTTTCGGTACTCATATCAAAGAAGCAGGCTGTTCAAGTGGAAATAGATAAAATGATAGAATGGGGTGTAATCGAACGGAGTAGCAGCGAATATAGTAGTCCCCTTATCATCGTGAATAAAAGAGATGGGGGAGTAAGAGTAGTTATTGACGCCAGGACTTGAACAAAATTGTAAAGAAGGAAATAGACAGACCTGAAAATCTGGACGAAATGCTCCAAAAGTTTTATAATGTGAAGTATTTAACTAGTCTGGACATAGCCGCTGGATACTGGCAAATCCCATTGAGAAAAGAATCCCGTAAATATACCGCTTTTCTATTCGCCGGGAAATGCTATCAGTATAAAGTAGTGCCATTTGGGCTTAGCACTTCTGTGGCAGTATTTATTAGGGTACTGGACTTTGTGTTAGGGAGAGAACTGAGTTCCCGGCTAACCATTTATGTAGACGATTTACTGATTGCTACAGAAGCATGGCAAGAGCATAGTGAATTATTGCAGAAAGTTTTTGTTGCTCTACAAGCAGGGGGCATGACACTTAAGTGGAAGAAATGTGAATTTGTGAAGTCGGAAATAAAGTTTCTGGGGCACATTATTACTACGACCGGTATTGACAAGAACCCGGAAAAGTTAAGTGCAATAGCAGGATGTCCAGCTCCTAGAAATAGAAAACAGTTGAAAGCCTTTTTAGGTTTATGTGGGTTCTATAGAAAATTCGTCAAGGGGCAAGTTTTTAAAAGTCCTCATTTGAATAATCTCCTTAAGAAAAATAGTGCTTTTGTGTGGACTGAAGGGTGCATGAGAGATTTTGAAAATTTAAAAAGTGAACTTTTGAATGACAATATTTTGCATCACCCCATACTGTCAAAACCTTTCCACGTGAGTACTGACAGTAGTGCTTATGGAATTGGTATAGAAGTTTTCCAAGAAATCTGTGATGGGAAAGACATCGAACACAGGACTATCGCGTTTGCAAGTAGAACTCTAACAAAATACGAGAGAAACTACACTATATCGGAAAAGGAAGCTTTAGCCAGAAATTATCTGTGGGGCCATAAGCTCATCATACATACTGACCACAAAGCTTTAACTTTTCTTAAAGATTGTCGTTTACTTAATGGCAGGCTAATTCGTTGGGCTTTGTACCTGCAACAATTTGATTACGAGATTTGCTATGTTAAGCGTACTGAGAATTATGTGGCAGATGCTTTATCTCGATTGCCTAATGGTACGAGTGAAGTGCCCGATGAAAATGGTGAAGAGGGTACTTTTCAGATAAGGTATATGAAAGAGGTTTCAGGAAAAAGGAAAATTGAGCAAATATGTAAAAATATGAGATACCATCAGAATGAGGATCCGACATGGAAATCTGTGAAGGTAAATTTTGACAGTGTGCAGTATCCTCAAACTAAGAAATATTACAAAATTTTTAAAGGCATTTTATATAGGAGGAAAGATTTAGTCACTGAGGAACGGAGAGTATGTTGGCCACAGCAGTTTGATACTGATGTCACAGATTATTTTCATTTAGCATTGGGGCATAGTGGGCCAAAGAAATGTTTGGATAAATAGAATAATGTAGTAGTGATTGCTGGTAGTGTCAGTAAGAAGGTAAATGAACGAATTAAGTTGTGTGATGTCTGTCAAAAGGCCAAAGTACCGAACAGAACTAGTAGAGGTCCAATGCAAAGCACATTACCTGAAGACACCCTAGAATTATTATCTGTAGATTTGTATGGTCCCCTCCCAAAGACTTCGGGAAATTGTGCATATATTTTAGTAATTTTGGAAGTATTCTCAAAGTTTGTGAAATTATACCCATTGAAAAAAGCAACAGCAAAGGCTGTATTTAGTAGGGTGGTCGAATACTTCAGAACCATCGGGAAACCCAAGCAGTACTATCTGACAATGGTCCCCAGTTCATATCCAAATTTTGTAAAGAAGCAATGGATCAAAATGGTGTGGAGGTTAAATATATGGCAGCCTACCATCCTGCTAGTAACCCGGTTGAAAGATACATGCGAGAAATCGGGAGATGGTGTAGAACGTACTGCAGTCATAACCATAGAGCCTGGGGTAGATTTATATCGGGTTTTGAGAATGTCATGAACACCTTACATCATGAATCTACTGGATTCCCACCGGAAGAAATTTTGTTAGGCAGCAGAAGTAAAAGTTTAATTGAGGAAAAACTAGAGTTTCCACCTTGCACAAGTTTGGGGTTGAGTCAAAAGAAAGAATTAGTCAGAAAAAGGGCAAAGCAAAAAGCTGAATCTAGATCTAAAAGACATAATAAAAATCTGAAAGTTTCAAAATCTAAAATTGGGGATGATGTTCTTTTAAAAACCCACGAAAAGTCTAGTGAACTGAACCACGAAATTTTCAAATTTAAATATATTTATAATGGACCGTATATAATACAGAACATTCCACACGATAATGCTTACTACCTGATTTACCCAAAATCCAAAAGACCTTTAGGCGTAAGAAATGTTGTGGACCTGAAACTGTATGTTCCTAGGAGTGAGTGACCTAAGTACTCTCAGAAAGCAATTTGCAGTAAATGTGCTGTATCTTATGCAGAAACTAATTTATTCAAAATGTAACTAATCTTTGTAAATATATGTATACCAATATCAGTGTGCTAATGTACTTATGTGAGTTTCAGATTACCAAATGTACCGTAAATGTAAAGATGTATGGAGAAAAGGGCTGAAAAGAAATAGCAAATGCTGTAAGCCAGATAAAAGATGGGACTGTCAAAAACCAAAGTAGGCAGTATATGAGTCATAATATAAGGGACTGCCATACACCAATGAGGGCAGATGAATAGTCAATGGAGAATTGTAAGTGTGGTACAGGTGATGTGGTAAAATGATGCGAAATGGACTGCCCAAATCTGAATAATAGGCAGCAAATATATGTAGTGATTTTTCTAAATATTATTGTGTGTTTCTTTTTTTTAGTAAGTAAGGAAATGGACTGCCATTCAAGCAAGCAGCAACAAATTGACTTATAGTGTATATAGATATTTGCATTTTCTTTTGTAGTTAAATGTTTGTGTCCCAGATTATGAAATTATTTCTTTGAGAAATATAGTAAAAATGAGTAATTTGCTATTTAAATAATGTTGTGATAGGAGGTTGGACTGTGCCAAAAGCACTTAAGCAAACGATAGGTAAATGTTCTAGATATGTTAAAAAGTATAGACCTGGATAATGTGAGTGAAAGGAAGTTTGTGGTATAAAATTTTTTGATGGGACATTCACACAAAGTTTCAGAACCATTGTACAAATATAAAATTTAGTGTTCCCATCAAATTTGCACTTAGTGAAATTTACTGAAAACAGGGGCATGCGTAACAACAACAACGCTGTACTATTGTACATATAATAATTTTTTCTTCTGATTTTCGATAAATTAGTGTAGTCATTGTTCTGAATTCATTTCTTTTCTTTTCATGTCATTATGATAAAGAAACTATAAACAATTTTTGATGTAAATATTAATGTTTATGTCAAATTGCAAGCAATATTATAACAAAATTGAAATGTAAGAAATGTTGAAACTGTTGTAAGATGTTAAAGTTGTAATTGTGCGCCTGGTCCATACGTAGGCAGTGTATTAGGATATGTAGAATGCAAAATCTCGGGTGAATACCCTGTCTGTAGGGGAGCGGTAAAAGGTGGATGGTAGGCGAGCGCGGGAAAATGCACACGGGCACTGTACGGCATAACGGGCTCAGCAGTAGTAGTCGGAGTTGGGCATTGATCTGAGCAACACGTTCTGGATCGAGGAGGCTCTCCTGGAAGACGTAGTTTCATTGAGCCTCGGATGTGCCGTTTCCGACGACTATACAGCATGGCAAAATTACATAGGCACTAAATGGAAAAATATTGCGACGCTATGAAGAAGTAAAGTGCCGATACATCAAGAGCCATAGCTGTGATTGTATGTGTGCTCTGCGCCTCGCCATCTCGCCGCCCGCCAACCGCCGCATCGATACGAACAGGTTGAATCTTTTAGTACTGTATTCGTGTGGACCAGTGTTACTTTTGTTCCTTACGGTTCAATAACAACTTAACTTTTACCAGAACTGTCCTATCATTTAATTATCCTCATCACTAACCTAGACAGGATCCTCTCCACATGTTGTGCAATCCGTGTGTCCCGAGATGAAGATTTAAAGTTTATGTTAATAATAATTACCTGCAGACCTATTTATGTTAGAATGATGTTTAAAGAACTTTGTTGTTAATGAATATATAGGTAAATAATATAGGTCTGACAAAGTTGGAAGATAATGTTGAAATTGGTTTAGTAATGAAGGCTAATTAATTTGAGACAAAAATAATGGTAGATTTATTTTTATTTATCGTATGATGTGTACATTGATTTACATTTATATACAATATTTTCAGGACTAAAATGTACAATCACAAGTTCGTACAATTTTACAGCTCTATGTCTAGTTCTTCAATCCACTTGACTGCTTCATCCGATGTACGATGAATGTCCATTAAAGTTCCTCTGAAAGTACGATGAGGGCAGTCAGCAACAATGTGATGAATCGTCTGTGAGGGGGCACCACAGTCACAATTTGCAGAGCCAACCCATCCCCATTTGTGCAGTAGATAGCCACATCTGCCTTGTCCAGTTCGAATGCGGTTAATGATCCTCCACTGACGCCTTGGAAGATCAAATCCTTGCGTCTGCTTGGAAGGGTCCTCGACTAGATGTTTATTGGCTACTGAAGACTGATCCCACTGGAGTTTCCATGAACTGTTAATGTTGAAAGCAGATCCTTCAAGGTCGAGTGCTGTGCGCCATGGTGGTTTCCTCGATTTCAAGCGTTGGTGTGTTCCTTGTACAATATCTTGATGGATGGGGAGCTGGGGGTTCTGCTGAATGTTTTTCCACGTCTTTAGGAGAGCTTCTGATCTTCTTAGGGCTGGAGGTGGGATATTGCTTAGAACCGGCAGCCACAGCGTGTTTGTGCTCCGAATACATCCTGTGATTAATCGCATTGCCTGATTGAGTTGCACGTCTATCTTCTTAGTGTGAACACTGTTGATCCAGGTTGGGCAGCAATATTCAGCAACAGAATATGACAGAGCTAATGCTGTAGATCTCAGGACGTTAGTATTGGCTCCCCATGATGTACCAACAAGTTTCTGAAGAATATTATTTCTAGTTTTAACTTTAGCAGCCACATTTGATAAATGCTGCTTGAAAGACAGAGTTCTATCTAGTGTTAGTCCCAGGTACTTTGGTGTACTACAGTATGGCAACACTTGGTCTCTGAATACAACTTCTGGTTTGTAATTTGACTGTCTGTTACGTAGGTGAAATGCAGATATAACTGTTTTCTGAGGATTTAGGTGGAGGCACCATTTCTTGAAATATTTGTCTAAGGCTTCCAGATCAGTGGATAGAATAGTTTCAGCATCAGCAAAGTTGGAGCACTGAGTCACCAGACAAATATCATCAGTATATATGAATTTCCTTGAAGATGTTTCTGGTAAGTCGTGTGTATACAAATTGAAAAGGAGGGGAGCCAGAACAGACCCTTGAGGTAAGCCGTCATTTAGTTTAAACATTCTGCTCCTATCATTATCTGAGTAGATCTGAAAGTACCTATTGCTTAGCATATTGTTGAGTAAGGCCGTGAGTTTACGACATGGGGGTCTGCGTTGCTTCACGTCCATAGGTATAACCTTTAAATACCCTACACGTGACCCCTGGGTGGTGCTAAGAAAGCAACAACGATAAGATGAGACCGAACTGTCTGAAAAGACCTCTCGGTCAAAGAATGACGAAGGACACGTGCGGTCCTATTCAGGACCCACAAGCTCGTAGAATTGGACCATCTCTGCGCATCTGTCAACTGAATATCGAAGGGATAATGGTAGATAAATGAGCAAGAAATAAGACAAAAAGAGTAGTAACTCATATATTGGAAATCTTGAGTGCTTAACGATTTCGATAATCAAAAATTTCAGTACAGTCATCATAACAGTTTCAGGGTCCCCCCCCCCTTTTCTTTTCTATTCATGTAAATTCTGAAATGTACTGAACTGATTTGACCAGCAAAATTAAAGTCAAGATAAAACCAAAAGTTATTAGTGTTTTACTTTTTTCAAAATTGACATTGTATGTGTGTTTCGAAAGTGCTATTTCTAGGGTAACCTATGCCCGATTTTAATCAGATCAATAGACTGTACGAAGTTTGTAGTAAACATTATAGTGTATTGTTGTGTATTTATGGCTTGTTCATATTAGTACAGAAAGTGAAATTATTAGTTCAGTAGATTTTCTGGTTCTAAAATTTACCATATTATGCAGTGTTATTACGTGTTGTTTTGCATACACGTACTTCAACTTGTACAGGGAAGAAACTCAATTAATGCCTAATTAGGCTCGCGACCGTTTTATTAACAAATTGGTAGCATCTGCTGTGTTGTTTCTTGTCCGTCCTAACGTGTAGTTGCACTTCAGACTTGCTTGACGTATCATTGTTGTTACTGAGTGGGTGAAAGTCTGATTTTGCCTCCATTCTGGTACACGCGGTCAACATATATACCAAAATCCTTTCTTATAAGGTGAAGCCTGTCAACTTATCATAGTACAGGCTTTAATAAGTATCGTGCGCCGTAGCGTAGGGTTACAACTTGTCCGTGCTCATTTAGTATATCGCTGCACGGTGTTGGATCCTTACCAGATAGGATTGACGGAGTTCAACGAAAAAGATCAAAGAAGGGCAGCGCATTTTCTATTGTCGGGAAATAGGGGAGAGAGTGTCACTGAAATGATACAGGATTTCGGATGGATATCACGAAAACAAAGGCGTTTTTTGTTGCTGGGGAATCTTCTCACGAAATTTCTATCACAAACTATCTCCTCCGAATGCGAAAATATTTTGTTGATACCGACCAACATATGGAGGAACGATCAATATGATAAAATAAGGGAAATCAGAGCCCACACGGAAAGATACAAGTGTTCGTTCTTTCCGTGCGCTATACGAGATTGGAATAATAGAGAATTGTGGAGGTGGTTCGATGAACCCTCTGCCAGGCACTTGAACGTAATTTGCAGAGTACCCATGTAGATATAGTTCTAGGGTGTCTTATTCTTGTGGTATTCTCGTAGATCGTAAGACATGTGTTTAACTGTGATCGAGTGAGAAATTACCATAGCGTTAAAGGTACCAATTAGATCTCAATCGTATTCTTTAATTTCGCTCATATCCAGAGCGTCATATTCAATAGCTGATCACTTTGAGAGCGTCATATTCACTCAACAACAGACTATCATCCAAAATGTTACTAAGAGGAAATTTGGACTAAATTATGAGGGAGGAGAATGACGAAGAAGGAAAAAGGATAACTCGGGGAGGTGTATAATGAAATCATTTTGCGGAGACCAAGACAAACAGACTGAAATGGGCCGAGCATGTCTGTAGAAGAGAGGAGAGATCAATATTGAGGGAAGTGTTGGAGAAGAAGTCTTAAGGGCGATGAACTTTAGAAGACCAAAAATAGCAGTACGCTGTGAAGGAGGTGGTTCGACGGGACATCCGCGATTCTTACATCTCCACCCCCAAAACACATACATACACACACACAACACAGCACACACATACCCACACACACACACACACACACACACACACACACATATATATATATATATATATATATATATATATATATATATTTCCCGCCAATACCTAACTGACGACTTCCTGATGTCACAGAATGTGTCCTATCAACAGATTTTTTCTTTTAGTGAAGTTACGCCACAAATTTTTTTCTCCTCAGTTCTTTTCACTGCCCCCTCATTAGCAGTGCGATCTATGCATCTAATCTTCAGCATTTTTCTGTAACTTGTTAAAAAAAGGCAGCGAATGTGAAATACATGGACGGCATTGAATCAAAGGGCACTTTGGTTAGTCTGACACGACACATGGCGTTCTTTCGTAGGACCATGTGGCCTCTCTGATGAGCTAGTTAAACCACGTTTTGCGTTGCCTGTTGACTACGAAGTAGTGGCGGTCTGCGGGTGCTGTTGCACAGCGGAGCCTGTGATGGGCTACCTCGGTTACATCTAGTCATTGGACGGTATGTGATGAGTGATTGATAGTGGTCAGTTGTTGGATCGTTCTGTTACTTGAGTGAGAACAGCAGATTAAGAACACAACCGTCTGAAACGCCCAGCCTAACCCGCAGGACAGGACAGGTAGTTTACACTGTGGAAAGGGGCGAAAATACGGGGCTGTCAGTTACACTTGAATATGCAACTTTATTATTTGATCAAATATTATAAGAGCAAAAAAAAATTTTTTTAACACACAGCCTTAATGCTTGGGACTTAATTACCAGCTGAAAGCCACTTTCATTTAAAAACGGCTGAAGGCCAATAACTTAAAATGAAAGCATAATCAGAAATTTAGAAGGCAAGCCTTATCTTACAACAGTTCTTTATTTAGGCTAAAGGCCCAAAGAATCTGAGATTTTTAGAACAAACAATTTGAATTCAAAATCGGCTGAAAGCCCAACACTTAAGACTAAACAATATTAGATTTACAAAAAAAAAAAAAAAAAAAAAAAAAGAAAACAATGCCTCATGTAAAACAGTTATTAATTAGGCAAAATTCAACCAAAACAGAAATTTAAAAGGCAAGGCCTTATCTTCTTTAGTTAGGTTGAAGGCCCAAAGAATCAGACACTTCAAGAGCAAACAAGTTAAATTCATATCAGCTGAAGGCCTAACACTTAACGCTCCATAACATTAACTTATTTTAAATACCAAATGCCTTACGTGAAACAGTTCTTTAATTTAGTCTGAAGTCCTTAAGAGCAAAACAACTCAGACTCAAAATCGGCTGACGGACCAACACTTAAAATTCAACAACATTAAAACCTTTAAAATGCCAAAGGTCTTACGTTAACAAGTTCTTTAAATTAGGCTGAACGCCTAAAGAATCTTACGCCTTAAGGGCAAAAGAACATTAATTTTTTTTTAAATCGGCTAGAAGACACACAAGTACAAACAACAAGAACATTAAGAAAAGGCAGTACACCGAAGGGCGCTCAGATGTTCGAGGGTCGGCGCGGAATACAAACAGTAACGCTCGCTTAGGTGAGACAGGCAGTCGGCCCAACTGTTCACGATCTGACGACAGCCCAAGCAACCGACAGTCAACGGACCCACCGACAAAGTAACTTCCACTTCACCCGACCAGGGCACAACAGGGAGTTCAATGGTTGGCACCCACATCCAATCATACATGGAGCTATCTAACTACACACCGTACTGGACGGCAACAACACGATGAGGAAAATACACTGCCTGAAATTTACGTCGATGGCCAGGGCAGGTAACCGGAAAGTTAACGACCATAAGGCAGAAGATTCCGCTGGTGCACTTCAGTTCAAATAACCAAATACAGTGAAGCTCCACCAGAGAGTGGCTAGAATTTTCCAACTTGAAAACTACGTTGTTACTCGCGGTAACATCCCAACAGCCGACAACGAACTCCAGACGACACTATGTGAACAGTCGTGACTTGCTGGTTGATCAAATAAAAACTCAACTTTCGTGTCCAGGGTCGGTGAGCCACGGACCTCGTAGCAATGGGAACAGCCCCACACACTCCGACACGCGTAGAGACCACCAGCGGCCCCGGCCAAACTACGCCCCGCGGATAATTCCTCGCTGCTCCATGCCAAGCGACCGACTGCTCAGGACCGGTAACGGTGAGAGGACCAAATATACGTCGGTCGATGAGACGACCAACCGAACGACCAACCAACGGTCGTCCCGCTCCAATCTCCCTCCGTCGGACAGTTCGTGTGTGTGGCCAGCGGTCGGCGAGCACTGGCTGCCGGCGCCTCACCGGCGCTCCGTCCCCGACTTCACTGCTGCTGCGTACCGACCGCACAGCTGGTCCATCCCGAACTGACTGCCAGACACACGACGACCCGGAAATACTACCTGTTGTTCCTGAGATGATACGACAGTGTACGTATCGATACGCGCTGCTGCTGCCGGTCACGGGCAAGTCAGGCAGGAAGTTAGTGACGCCAGCAAATGGAATACGAAAACGAGGCGGCAGTACCGTAATAGAAGATGACTAATAATAAATGGGATAAACGCGAACCTTACACGGCTCGCCGTCGAACGAGGCATCAGGCAGTTGGGTGCTAGGCGTCAGCGCAAAAGTACGTCGACATCAAGATGGAGCTTGAAAAAAGAGTTACAACGTCGTCTCCGAAACAGAAGTGGGACAAGAAAGTAATTGAAAATAGTACACGACGAAATAGAGTAGAATTACGCGGGGTGCGAAACTGAATAAACAGTACGAATGGAATAGTAATTGGAGAGTTTGAGGGTTTGAAACCAGCGTCTAAAGTCGTCTTAGTATAATAATCAAATTACAAAATCAGTGTCGTAATCAGTGTAGAAAGAAAGACGTCTGAAAGAGTTATGATGCTGAATGGTCGTGAAAATGAGCATCATATAGGAATAAAATACACAGCGTAGACTGGAATGTGGATGCATCAAAGCATGACTGAAATAAGCAAGCGATCGGGTCTGCACAAAGTGAAATTAGGATTGGTTTTGATCAGAACGAAGAGCGAGTGTACATAAAGTTGTCAAAAAAACTCTCCAAACCCAATACGGATACAAATGCCTGCCTCTACTCCATGCTGTGCCGTTGTGATCCTGCCTTCGCCCTCTTTTGCTACAACAGTCATGAACATTCATCGTCTCATCATCGGCTTTCAATATATCTTTGCCAGCCAAAAGACGATTTTCCCTCTTCTTCATCCCTTGTACCAGGATAACATCGTTTACCTGGATTGCCTCAAAAACCCCTGACATGTAGTATTGACGCCAATTGCACGCCTTCCCACCAGTTTTTGTCAACTCTGGCAACCTGAAATCTCGTAAAAGTTTGTACAGTTACTGATTCGCTGAAGGGTTCCGTTTGGGTACCAAGTTTCAGACTCGCGGTTGTTTCTAACAAGCTTGCACGCTTTAGTGTTCCACAGAGCCACAGGGTCGTTTGGACAGTTGTACGAAATCAGCGGGAACTTTTATGTTTCTGCATTAGCAAAGGGATGTTCTATCCTAGTACAAATAGATGAAGCTATCTCGGGGATCACTGCTTTTGTCTTACAAAGATTTCTGTGCGTTCTTTTTTTTTTTTAATTACGGGCTAAAAGCAGAGGGAAATAGTAATCTGTCTGCACATCTGCTGTGTCCATTAGTAGTCCTTCGAGGAAAGGTATCTCGACAACAAGAGCAACAACGAGAAATGAAGCTATCCCCTTAGCATGTCCCAGTACTTGAGTCTTCTATAGTCAGTACAAACCTCAACGGATCTTCCTCTCTAGAAATCATAGAGATGCTGAGAGACTCAGTTGATTCAGTCTTCCAGTAAGCTGTATTTCTACCTGGGTACTTAGTGTCCACTTTCCGATGCCACTGTCATACTAACTTTACCATAAGAATTAGTAGGAAGTGTATTGTTAATGGGTACTTGCCGTCCTCTTCCAGATGTTTCTTCTTTACTTACGTCAAAATAAGAAAGACTACACGGCCTAGCAACACTAATCTGATCACCGCCTATGTCCGATATCGACGTGGTATGACCACTCTCATATGGCAGGACGCAGCACTAGTATTGGAGGGCGTATAAAACATGTTGGGGGCGGGAAGGAGAGGGAACGCCGAAACACAGATCACTCGTAGTCGTAATGGGGAAACATACCGCTTTATCTGACGTGCTAGACATAGACTCATTGACTTTCGGACCGAAGTCGGAAGTATTCCCCGGACGGCTAACTTCGTAAAATGTTCGCGCAGCGCCTCGGTTAAAGTATACCGTGCACGGAAACACCTTGGTGGACTAGTCTACGTTTCAGCAAGGTATGCAGGAGTTTGTGTCTACTTAGGAAAGTATGAGAAAGGTACTGTCAGAAAGTAAAGCTGTGATGAGAGCTGTGTGTTTGTGTGAGGGAGAAAGAGGGATGGCGGGGGGGGGGGGGGGAGGGAGGGAGAGAGAGAGAGTGAGCGGGGGGGGGGGGGGGGAGAAGTTGTAGAAGTTGACTGGAGTGTCACATGGATAGTTCAATAGGTAAGAACAGTGTCCGGGACAGACAAAAAGTTCCAAGTTGAACAAAGACTCTACGTCACACTAGCGAACACAGCAATTGATTCTCAATTGCTAAATAAATATGGGAACTGGATATACTTCCTAATCTCCTTCCAACCTCCTACTCCTGCTTCTCGTCCTCTTTGTTGACCACCTCCTCCTTCTCCACATTCTCTCCGTCGATCAACTCCTACCATAAATCTCTGTGTGTCTTCACCTCCCTGCCCCTCTCTCACCATCACCTCTCCCCACCTCTCCCTGATGCTGAGCCTTGTTTATTGTTATTGCAAACGAAATCTTGAACGGGAACTGAATTGACTTAAAGTCATTGGGTAAATCGGTTGGGATAATTTGTATTTGGGGTATGAGAGAGACCTCTCCAGCTGATGGATCTGCTAAAATACTGCCTTCAATAATTTAATTCGCATTGTTTTAATCCAATAATGTGGAGAATTACAAAGATTCGTGCGATTCGGATTCTCTAGTGGTATTCTACACCGAAATCGATAAGCCATAAACACAATTTTCCCAAAACTAATTTTTCTCTTACAAACGGCTGCGAGGGAAATTTATATATAAAATTCTTCCATATATATATATAGGACGGTCCATTGGTCGGGACTGGGCCAAATATCTCACGAAATAAGAGTCAAACGAAAAACCTGCAACGAACGAAACTTGTCTAGCTTGAAGGGGGAAACCAGATAGCGCTATGGTTTGTCCGCTAGATGGCGCTGCGATAAGTCAAACGGATATCAACTGCGTTTTTTTAAAAATAGGAACCCCCATTTTTATTACATATTCGTGTAGTACGAAAATAAATATGAAGATTTTAGTTGGACCACTTTTTTCGCTTTGTGATGGATGGCATTGTAATAGTCACAAACGTATAAGTACGTGGTATCACGTAACATTCCACCAGTGCGGACGGTATGTGTTTCGTGAAACATAGCCCGTGTTAAAATGGACCGTTTACCAATTGCGGAAAAGGTCGACATCGTGTTGATGCATGGCTGTTGTGATCAAAATGCCCAAAGGGCGTGTGCTATGTATGCTGCTCGGTATCCTGGACGACATCATCCAAGTGTCCGGACCGTTCGCCGGATAGTTACGTTATTTAAGGAAACTGAAAGTCTTCAGCCACATGCGAAACGTCAACCACAACCTGCAACAAATGATGATGCCCAAGTAGGTGTTTTAGCTGCTGTCGCGGCTAATCCGCACATCAGTAGCAGAAAAATTTCGCGAGAATCGGGAATCTAAGAAACGTCAGTGTTGAGAATGCTACATCAACATCGATTGCATCCGTACCATATTTCTATGCACCAGGAATTGCAAGGCGACGACTTTGAACGTCGTGTACAGTTCTGCCAGTGGGCACAATAGAAATTACGGGATGATGACAGATTTTTTACACGCGCTGTATTTAGCGACGAAGCGTCATTCACCAACAGCGGTAACGTAAACCGGCATAATGTGCACTATTGGGAAACGGAAAATCCATGATGGCTGCGACAAGTGGAACATCAGCGACCTTGGCGGGATAATGTATGGTGCTGCATTATGGGAGGAAGGATAATTGGGCCCCCTTTTATCGATGGCATTCTGAATGGTACAGTGTATGCTGATTTCCTACGTAATGTTCTACCGATGTTACTACAAGATGTTTCACTGCATGACAGAATTTCGATGTACTTCCAACATGATGGATGTGCGGCACGTAGTTCGCGTGCGGTTGAAGCGGTATTGAATAGCGTTTTTCATGACAGGTGGACTGGTCGTCGAGCACCACACCGTGGCCCGCACATTCACTGGATCTGACGTCCGCAGATTTCTTCCTGTGGAGAAAGCTGAAAAATATTTGCCATCGTGATCCACCGACAACGCCTGACAGCAAGCGTCAGCGCATTGTCAATGCATGTGTGAACATTACGGAAGGCGAACTACTCGCTGTTGAGAGGAATGTCGTTACACGTAGTGCCAAATGCATTGAGGTTGACGGACATCATTTTGAGCATTTATTGCATTAATCTGTTATTTACAGGTAATCATGATACTAGATCACGCGTTCTCGGAAGTGATAAGTTCGAAAAGGTACATGTATCACATTGGAACAACCGAAATAAATGTTCAAACGTACCTTCGTTCTGTATTTTAATTTTAAAAAACCTACCTGTCTGCAACTGTTCGTCTAAAATGGTTCAAATGGTTCACATGGCTCTGAGGACTATGCGACGTAACTTCTGAGGTCATCAGTCGCCTAGAACTTAGAACTAATTAAACCTAACTAACCTAAGGACATCACACACATCCATGCCCGAGGCAGGATTCGAACCTGCGACCGTAGCGGGCGCTCGGTTCCAGACTGTAGCGCCTAGAACCGCACGGCCACTCCGGCCGGCTAAAATAGTTAGCGATATGTTTTTGACTTCTACAGCGCCATCTATCACAAAGAGAAAAATGTGGACCAACTAAAACATTCATATTTCTTTACGTGCTGCACGAATATGTAACAAGAAATGGGGATTCCTATTTAAAAAACGCAGTCGATATCCGTTTGACCTATGGCAGCGCCATCTAGCGGGCCGACTATAGCGCCATGTGGTTTCCCCCCTTCAAGCTAGACAACTTCCGTTCTTTGTAGCTTTTTTCGTTTGACGCTGATGTCGTGAGATATTTGGCCCAGTCACGATCAATGGACCACCCTGTATATGTGGGAGAAACAATGTGACTTACGACGTAAATTCTCTGCTATCTTTGTTAAAGCCGACTACTACTAGAAAGAAAATGACACCGGAAATTTTCAGAGCACAGCGCAACATTTTCAATCCTGCTGTCGGCCTTAAAAGGAAACCTGTCCATTGGTGTTTAAAAAATATACAGCGTATGCGCTTTTATATGTTTATTACAGTATCGCGTGAAAATTTGTAGTATATAGGTGAAGCAATTTTACACATTTTTCCTAATAACGTTCGTCATTTATATGTATTACATTTATGTCTGATATATATTTAAAAACATACCCTATGTCTATCCACGTGTTTAGAGCATAGTCTAAAAATGTGCAGTAAACCGGTTGAGAAACTTTCGATATTTTTATAAGCAACGTTAAAGAACGCCTAGCCTTCATTAAGTAGCGTAAACGAAGTTTCCCGGAATATCTTACTGAAATCCATGTCGGGAGTTTTTCTTCGCAGTTTATATGGGAAGAAGTAATGGTTCTACGCTGACAAAAGAAACGAGAAACAGCTACAAGGCACCCACGGGAAACTCGTGGTAGAAGGCAGACATCGCAAAAAAAGAGCCTTATTTTGTTAAAATGTACAAGAATACCTTCATTCTGAGAGCGGAACCATTCAGCTTCCTGAGAAGCTCGCCTAATGTCTTTAAATATACCGCGCCGCTCTCCATATACGTTCCGGCGCTCTGGAGGCAACATATAACAGTGGAAGGGGTTGCGTTCCTTTTCATCAATTATTGTGTAGCAGCGGAGAAACAGCCTTACAAGTTCTTAAGGAGGGGCTTTTAAGTTGTGCGCTTAGCGGCCAGTAATATTCATACCTCGTTAACTCGGAAGGCGCTCTCGGGTCCGGGAGCGCACGCGGCGCGCCAGAGGGATTATGGGAGTTGGATGTAATGAATCCGACGGAGCGGGCTCCGCCTTATTAAGCACAGCGAAAGCTACCGCCAGGACACGGAAGGAAGGCTGGCCCAGCACTCGGGCCGGTTACTGACAAGTGCCGAGGGAGATTAGGTCGCTAGGGCCGGCCACATACCATGGAGAGGGACACAGAGCTCCCGCACACCTCAGTTACCTCAGGCGGCATGCTCGACAGTCATCAAGTAGCAGTTTTCTCAACCCGAACGTTGGTATAAACATCACTGAGCTACACTAGACATTGCTCTACTAAAAGTTTTATGGTTAGACAAAGCTTTGAAAAGGTTGAGCCATGATGTTACCTGTACACAATAAAAGATCTTTGTTATTTTATCCATATATCCTGAATTACTCGCCTGTTACTGATTCTTGAGGACTAACCAAGCCCCTACCACGCCGTAACGGAGAAGCGAGGCAATTGTCCCCCAATTGAAGCAGCTGATAGCCCCCATTTGCAGGGATGAATCCTAGTACTGGGCTTGTGATTTGAAGTATATGAGACGCAACAAGAGCAAATTGAAGCACAAATTAGACACATGTTTGTTTAAAAAAATACTGAGTATTCGAGTCTATTTTAAAAGTATACTTACGTGAATGAAGTTTCCTAATTTCCGAAATACGTCTGCATAGAGACCAGGTGCAGCGAGTTTACATCGACTTATTTGCATTAGATAATTACAGGAAACTTTTAAAGTAGCAGGCAGTACGATTATTATTTAATTCACCTGTCAGGTCCTGATTGCTTTTTGCCGACTACTGTGTACATTTTGAACGCTTACTTTTGTTTAGCACAGTATTGTCTACACTCGAATTTTGGTGTAATTAATTGTAATAACCCATATCACTTTAAATGCCGTAGGAAGTTGATTCGCATATTAGTTTTTAACACTGATAGCACCTCCGAAAGTGGCTGAGTTTGCAACATTTGATCAAATATCTTACCATTTACAAAGTAAAATCACCACCTGACAACATATGTTAAGTATCTAAACGCAATTATTCGACCTACCTCTGATTCCTACTTAATATACAGGGTGATTCAAAAAGAATACCACAACTTTAGGAATTTAAAACTCTGCAACGACAAAAGGCAGAGCTAAGCACTATCTATCGGCGAATTAAGGGAGCTATAAAGTTTCATTTAGTTGTACATTTGTTCGCTTGAGGCGCTGTTGACTAGGCGTCAGCGTCAGTTGATGCTAAGATGGCGACCGCTCAACAGAAAGCTTTTTGTGTTATTGAGTACGGCAGAAGTGCATCGACGACAGCTGTTCAGCGTGCATTTCGAACGAAGTATGGTGTTAAACCTCCTGATAGGTGGTGTATTAAACGTTGGTATAAACAGTTTACAGAGAATGGGTGTTTGTGCAAAGGGGAAAGTTCTGGACGGCCGAGAAGAAGCCCTGATCTTACCCCCTGCGATTTTTTCTTATGGGGGTATGTTAAGGATATGGTGTTTCGGCCACCTCTCCCAAACCATTGATGATTTGAAACGAGAAATAACAGCAGCTATCCAAACTGTTACGCCTGATATACTACAGATAGTGTGGAACGAGTTGGAGTATCGGGTTGATATTGCTCGTGTGTCTGGAGGGGGCCATATTGAACATCTCTGAACTTGTTTTTGAGTGAAAAAAAAACCTTTTTAAATACTCTTTGTAATGATGTATAACAGGTTATATTATGTTTCTTTCATTAAATACACATTTTTAAAGTTGTGGTATTCTTTTTGAATCACCCTGTATATTTGATTGCCTTGGTAACCTGGAAAAGGAACGTTCAAAATTATACACACTGACAGTATGTCCACACTACTTAACCTAGGCCTATATTGCACGATTTCCAGGACACTATACCTTTTTCAAATGAGTTGGAAATCCAAATACTGTCGGTATAGCATCGTCCTTCAGTTGACGTCTATTTACATAATTTTCCATGTAACAATTCTCTCCAAAATGAAGAGAACACAGTAAATGATTTGCCGTCAGTTGGAAGTTCTCTCTCCGAGTAGCAACTATACATTTCCGATATAGAAAATCAAAACAAAAACAAACGCTCATGATGTATTAAATATCCATGAAAATACTGTATACAAGTAATATAAAGTAACAAACACCCAGAAATGACTGACCTAAGAAATGTAACATTGTTTCCGGCTTCGTCTTTGCTTCCATTATACTGTTACAATTAAAAGCAGCACACGAACGAACCATGTTTACGCACTGTTTCCCTGCAAATGGCGGCATCTATTACATTCAGTGTGGGAACGCGACACTAGCGCCAATGCGCGGTCTAGCTTTTATTTAGTAAGTCTATGGGACTAACGCAAGCAACCGAGCTTTTATTTCAGATCCACAATCGGTTTCGGGCTTTCATACCGATCTTTGGTTGGATAAGGTTTTGAATTGCATTAATGGCTTCAGCTGCGGCGGGCCTTCAGCTGCGGCAATTTGTTCCAGGGGCTTGTTTTTGATTTCCCAGGACAATATTCACTGAGATGACAAAAGCCATGGGATGGCGATATGCAAATATAGAGATGGCGGTCGTATCGCGAGCACAAGGTAGAAAATGGCAGTGCAGTGGCGGGGATGTCATTTGTACTCAGGTGAGGCATGTGGAAAGGTTTTCGACGTGACTATGGCCGCACAACGGGAATTCAACAGACTGTGGATGTGGAATGGTACTTGTAGCTAGACTCATGTGACATTCCATTTCGACAATCTATGTTGTTGTTGTGGTCCTCAGTCCTGAGACTGGTTTGATGCAGCTCTCCATGCTACTCTATCCTGTGCAAGCTTCTTCATCTCCCAGTACCTATTGCAGCCTATATCCTTCTGAATCTGCTTAGTGTATTCATCTCTTGGTCTCTTTCTTCGATTCTTACCCTCCACGCTGCCCTCCAATACGAAATTGGTGACCCATCGATGCCTCAGAACATGTCCTACCAACCGATCCCTTCTTCTAGTCAAGTTGTGCCACAAGCTCCTCTTCTCCCCAATTCTGTTCAATACCTCCTCATTACTTATGTGACCTACCCATCTAATCTTCAGCATTCTTCTGTAGCGCCACATTTCGAAAGCTTCTATTCTCTTCTTGTCTACACTATTTATCGTCCATGTCTATAATGAATTCAATATTCCGAGACTCACAGTGTCAAAAGTGTGTCGAGAACCCCAAATTTTAGGCAGTACCTCCCACCACCTTTAACACTGTGGCCGACGGACTTCACTTAATGACCGAGAGCAACGGCGGCTGCGAAGAGTTGTCAGTGCTAACAGACAAGGAATGCTGAATTAAATAAGCGCAGAAATGAATGTGGGACGTACGACGAACGTATCCATTCGGACAGTGTGGTGAAATTTGACGTTAATGCTCCGTGGCAGTAGATGACCGACAAGAGAACCTTTGCTAACAGCAGGACATTTCCTGCAGGGACTCTCCTGGGCTCGTGACCATATCAGTTGGACCTTAGACGACCGTAAAACCGTGGGCAGGTCAGAGCAGTCCCGATTTCAGTTGGTAAGAGCTGACGTTTGAATTCGAGTGTGGCGCAGAACCCACGAAGCCATGAACTCAAGATGTCAAAGAAAAGTCTCTGTGCAAGCTGTTGTATACATTGAATGGACTGGCCGTTGACTGGAAATGGTTATGTTCGCCTAATTGGAGTTTTTTTGTAGCCATTCGTGGGCTGTATGCTCCCAAACAACGATGGATTTTTTATGGATGACAGTGCGCCATGTCAATGGCCATAACTGTTCGCGACAGGTTCGAAGTACTTTTTGAACAATTGGAGCGAATGATTTGGCCACCCAGATCGCTCGACATGAGTCGCATCCAACATTTATGGGACGTAACCGAGATGCCAGTTCATGCACAAAATCCAGCACCAACAACACTTCTGCAATCACTGAAGGCTACAGAAGCAGCATGAGTCAGTATTTCTGCAGGGGACTTCCACCGACATGTTCAGTTCATGCCTCGTCGAGTTGCTGCGATACGGCAGGCAAAAATATGTCCGATACGATATTAGAAGATATGTTATCATTTTAGTCATGGAAGTATACAATCCGTTGAAATATAAACAGCATTAATAAACAAAATAAACAACTCTGGCACGTAAAACATACTTGATAACATTTTTTATGTCAGTCTGAGCTTCATAGTCATGCTTCACACTCGATGTTTTGTTTAATGAGCAAAGAGCATCCATTAAGAAAACATATCGTTCATTAACTCGTTCGTTAACTCACCAGGAAAGTACTTGGGCTCGAACAAACACAAATACACCAAAATCGTGTGAGAAATAATGTAAAGGTCTCTTATTGCACTAGTGATACTCCCGCATCTGCAAAACTCTGCAGTCATCCGTTAGAGGCCTCTGCGTATGCCATGCCGCATTGCACACTGACCGGCCGGTACGCCAGTCGGGACCAGTAGGGACGGTGCAGTTTGCCTCTGAAGTTGCGTTTTGTGACATTATTTGTGTATTGAAGCGTCAGATGGCTCGGCGATTGGTAACCAATCCTTCTAATGTGTTGCGATTGGTTGAGATGAAGTTACGAAGAACCCTTCTTCTTGAAAATGGTATTCGTGTAGAAGACGAATCATTCGCATGTTTTCTGGTATCTATTATAGTGCAGAAATATGAGCATATGTTAGAAAAAGATACTGTCGTAACACTAACACATAATGATGATGATAGGGATGATAATGACGAACAACTCACTGCAAACGGTAGTGCTACGGCAAGTGCGGGAAGAGGCGATGGAAGCAGTGACAATGAATACCAACCGTCTCCCAAGAAGAAGGTTAAAGTTGCAAGTATCATCACGGCGTTTGATGGCAACACATTGGAGAACATGTACGATGATTATTATGTAAGAGGTTTCGACACATACGAGAAGCTTCTGATAAGATACCCTAAACTAAAGTCTAAAAGCAATGTTAAAACATACTGGATTACGTGGCAAAGAAAAGAGAAGGGTATACAGTTTTCAAAGGAAATCGTACACCGCTGTTCAAGACCATCAAGGAGAGTGTAATGGCGAAATTCCATGAAGCGCGAGAATGAGGTTCCGCCGTTCTTACAACATTGGGCATTGGACGTAGCCAGAAATCACGAGTGTACAAACTTTACAGCTTCACTAGGATTTATCACTAATTTGAAAAAGGAGTTTAGGATAACATCACGCCTTATCGCTATGCTCCAAGCACGAAAAGATAAGGATGACGAAGAAGAGCTGATTGAAAGAGCTCCAACGTTTGTTCAAAAATGGTTCAAATGGCTCTGAGCACTATGGGACTCAACTGCTGAGGTCATTAGTCCCCTAGAACTTAGAACTAGTTAAACCTAACTAACCTAAGGACATCACAAACATCCATGCCCGAGGCAGGATTCGAACCTGCGACCGTAGCGGTCTTGTGGTTCCAGACTGCAGCGCCTTTAACCGCACGGCCACTTCGGCCGGCCAAACGTTTGTTGCTCACGTCAATGAGCATATCACGACAGAAAACATCGATATTAGTTCTGTATGGAACTGTGATCAGAGTCAGTTCAACTATGAACTTTCTTGTGACAGAACACTATCTATGAAAGGGGAGAGAAACACTGTCGCGATGTTGCAATCAGTTAACTGTGCAACATATAGTTACACGATCGATGTTGCTATATCAATGGACGGACGATTGGCAGACAAACTCTATATTTGCATCCAAGAATCGAGTGGAAAGTTTGGACCCCGCGTGTCGAGGGAAATCGAAACGCGGTGCCCTCCAAATGTCGTCGTCGATGCAAGTGTGAGTGGGAAGATGACGATACAACATCTGAAGACGTTTTTTCTGTCAGTTTTGAATCCACATTTGTCGAGAAAGACATTACTACTTTGTCACTCCTGGTCTGGACATAAGGAAGAACGAGTACTACTGGTAGCATCTGGCGGAAAACATGCAGATTTAAAAATCATTCCGCCTAAAACTACAAAATATGCACAACCTCTGGATGTGTATTTCTTCAGGCAATATAAAATATATGCCAAGAGAATAGCAGACTTCATTAAACTACGTTCCAGTAATGTGCAGCCGAAATTTCACGACAGATTCTTTATCATGAATATGCATTCTGTCATTTACAGTCAGTTATCTGCGGGAGTATACAGACCAATGCTTCGTTAGGCGTGGCAGAACGCAGGCTACGATATTGGTGAACCAGTGAACAACTTCAAAACTGTCATTGACGTGGCGTTCAACACTGATATTATAGAATGTGCAAATACGCCATGCGATCAACTTGCATTTCTTCACTGTGCGTTTTGCAGTCATTCGTATTGCTCGGAGCATTTTATTGACATTCCGCATTTACATTTATAGTTAAGATTGCTGCATTTGCGTATGGCATCTACAATTACATCTACAGTGATATCTAGAGCATGACTGCAGAGTTTTGCAGAAAAACGACACCCACCAACACATTCAGAGGTACGTAATGGTCCTGTAACCAAACGTTCATACAGATCAGTTCGTTCGAGCCCAAGCACTTTCCTGGTCAGCCAAAATCTAAAGTGAGCAAAGAAAATATGTGGAACGTACAGCATATTAATAACACAGAAAAAGGCTTTACGGGAAGAATGAAAGTATTTAAGTAATACAGGACAAGTTCTTTTCAGGATTTTTTTAAAAGTAAGAACGGGGAACGTAAATTTTAGGAAACACTGTAGAATCATGAGACTGCACCCTATAAATCAAGGCGACATAGCTATATATACCCTAAGAATTTTTTAATTTTTTGCTTCCCTAACTAACTTATGAACTAAAAAAGGATCGTCAGACAATCTGTACATATAAATAGATGAGTCCGTATGTAATATATAGTAAACCTTTTCAGTCTGAAGGATTTAGAGCTTTTCTTTAAAATTTCTGCTGCCTACTGTTACATAAAAAATAATGAAAACAACTTGTCCTCTAGCTAGTAAATAATTATTTCATTCTTGGAGTACTACCATTTTTGTGTTATTAACGTGTTGCACCTTCCGCATATTTTCGTTGCGTATTTTGGAATTTTGCTCAACAAGAAATGAACGAGATATTTGCTTAGTACATGCCCTTTGTTCTGTAAATAAAAAAATAGAAAGTGAAGCACTGATAGGAAGCCCAAACTGGCATGAAGAATATTATGATGTATGTCTTACATGCCACACTGATTTGCTTAGAATATATATGGTGTTTACAATGTAATAGATAACACGTCCTGGAAAAGCGTAAGTACCACACAAGACAAAGCACAGTCCACTGGAACGTATTACCGTACGTGTCGACATGCTGTTGATCAACATATGCGACTGGAAACGTTAACCATCTGAAGATGGGCATGAATGCCAGCAACTTGTCCTCTGGGATGAAAGCATTTTAAATTTATTTGTGGTTGGTTGCATTATTCACTAACGAACTAGATCAGGCAACATTTATCCATATAAATTTCTAATTCCATGTTTCGGCAGACTGTCGTAATTGTATTCAGGACGTACAAATTTCAACTTCAATTGCCATTTGGCAATTATAATGGTACGATCCTTTTCTAAATTGAGCGATGTATTCTGTAAGGCCACTTGTTTTGTTCGTGAATCTAATAACGGCAGTCGGGCGAAACGCCTAAGTTATTTTTTAATGGGGAAAATTAAAGTCCGATCTCGATAGATTCCTCATTTTGAAATGAGCTGATTTACCCAGCCGTAAGGTGCAAGTTACAAGGAAAGACGGTAATATTTGAACGGAAAAGATAACTAACAGAGAAATATTTGATCGGAACGTCGAACTTCAAAGGACTTGTGTTAGGATACTTATAGAAAACAGATCGGTGTCACTGTGTAGGACAGGAGGCCCGTTTATGGGCGTACATAATACCTTAGTGGATGGATCCAAGCTTGCTGAAATCCATGGGGGGCACGAATATAGTACTGACTGTCATTTAAAAAATACCTACGTTTTCACAAATTTTTTGAATAGATTTGTAAGTTACATTTTAGTTTTTTAAATACCTTACTAGTTTCATAAAGTTTAATCCGTTACTGACTGGACACTTTAAATGTTAACCCACACACGTTCGCATTTACGAAAGTGGTGCAAACCATTTTCTTCCTTAGTTATATGTCCCACAGTTCATTTGAACGACTGTTTTATCCAAATGATGTGGAACGAATTATTTTACTGGATATGTAAACATTATTATTGCTAACATTAGTGAAGAAATTATTTTGTATTTCTGGTCATGTAACTACACTTAAAAACTAGGCATTCTTTTTTGATAATTTTACGGGCTACCAGATTTCAAATAAAAATTCATCCGTGGAATGGGAGTTATCTAGAAGAAATGATCATAGGTTACATTTAAGGTTAGATAATGAAATGGAGGAGTTCATGTTATATGCAATTATTCGTAGGCGTTACATTGCGTAGAATGTGTTACTCTACTAGTTTTATGGAATTAATGGCCTTACACAGAACTGGTTTGAACCACACATAACATATAGAATCCAAAATGTTGTGCTGAACAATTCCAACAGTGCTAAAAGGAAGAAAATTTTAGTGACTACGAAGATGTCACAAAAAGAGTGCCGCAAATTTTACTTCTGAGTCCACTCCTATTCATTATTAATGTGAATGACGTTCCATCTACCATTTATGAAGTTGAATTTTTACTGTTTGGTAATTACGCTAGTGTTATAATAAATGCTGTCAGAAAGAAGTCAATGGAAGTGTTATTAGTGATGTCTTTCAAAGAATTATGAAGTGGTTCTCTGAAAAGGAACCTCCCTTAATTTTGCGAAAACACCCTATACATTCAGTTTGGCAGAACAAACACTGGCATACCACATGTTGATGTACCTGATGACAAGAGTTGCAAATATGGTGGAATGGTCGAAGTATTTTGGTGTACACATTAATAAAAACCGGAAATGTAAGATACATACTACTGAGTTGCGGAAACAGTTAAGCTCAGCTATTTTTCGACTTCGTACTATTGCTAGTTCTGGGAAGACGTGACTCTCGTGGCGTATTTTGCATATTTCCATTCAGTAATGTCTAATAGAATAATTTTATTCGGTAAATGACCACATAGAAATGAAATACTGTTCGCAAAATAACTAACAGTAAGAATGAAATGTGGTGTACACCGTCGGTGGTTCAAATGGTTCAAATGGCTCTGAGCACTTGGGACTTAACATCTGTGGTCATCAGACCCATAGAACTTAGAACTACTTAAACCTAACAAACCTAAGAAAATCACACACATCCATGCCCGAGGCAGGATTCGAACTTGCGACCGTAGCGGTCACGCGGTTCCAGACTGTAGCGCCTAGAGCCGCACAGCCACACCGGCCGGCCACCGTCGGTGGTCATGGAGGTACTTCCTAAAGGAGTTTTGCTTTTTAACTGCAAATTCGCAGTAAATTTATTCGCTAGTGAAGTTCTTGAGCAATAACCCGTCACAATTTGTGAAGTACTGCGCCGACCATTCCTGCAACAGTAGAGGAAAAATGACTTAATTTATACGTTATCCAAGGTGTCAGTGACTCAGAAAGGACCAAGTACTATAGCTAGATTCTGACGAAAGAAAAAGAAATGTATGCGTGCATGTAGTACAAAACTGAGTTATTGATGAACCAAAATTTGAAGGAAGGTCACATAAGTGTAAGTGATATCGTTCGCAAACAATAAAGCCAATATGTAATAAACGTTTGTGAAGGTGGAAGGGGTAAAATACAGGGTGCGGGAGGCTATTTACAAGTTGTACAGAAACTAGATGTTGTAAGAGTCGAGAGGCACAAAAGGTAAGTACAAGCTGAGAAGAGAGTGAGGCAGGGTTGTAGCATATCCGCGATATTATTCAATCTGTATATAGAGCAAGCAGTAAAGGAAACAACAGAAAAATTTGGAGTAGGAATTAATGGCCAGGGAGAAGAACTAAAACCTTTGTGGTTTGTCGACGGCATTGTAATTCTGTCAGAGACAGCACAGAACTTGGAAGTACATTGCAGAAGAATGGACACTGTCTTGAAAGAGGATATAAGATGAACATCAACAAAAGCAAAATAAGGATGATGGTATGTAATTGAATTAAAACAAGTGATGCTGAGGGAATTAGATCAGGAAATGAGACACTTAAAGCAGTTTATGGGTTTTGCTATTTGGGAAGACTTTAACTAATGATGGTCGAAGTAGGGAGGATATAAACAGTAGACTGGCAACGGCAAGAAAAGCGTTTCTGAAAGAAAGAAACTTGTTAACATCGAGTACATATTTAAAAGTCATGAAGTCTTTTCTGGAAGTATTGTATGGATTGTACGCGTGTATGGAAGTGAAACATGAACGGTAAAAAGTTTATAGAAGATGAGAATAGCAGCTTTTGAAGTGTGGCGCTACTGAAGAATGCTGAAGAGTAGATAGGTAGATCATATAACTGATTAGGAGGTACTGAACAGAATTGAGGAGAAGAGAAATTTGTGGTACAACATGACTAAAAGAAGGGCTCTTTTGAGTGGGACACATTCTGTAGGCATCAACGGACCACAAATTTAGTAGTGGAGGGAATCGTGGGTGGTAAAAATCGTATAGGAAGACCAAGAGATAACTATAGTAAGCAGATTCAGAGGGATGTAGGTTGCAGTAGTTACGCGGAGATGAAGAGGCTTGCACAGGGTAGAGTAGCATGGAGAGTTGCATCAAACCAGTCTTTGGACTGACGACCATAACAACAACAACATGACAAACGTCTGAATGAAATAATTTCAACCCCTGCGAGAAAGTCCACGTTCGAGTTACCTTTCATTTTTGTACGTCACACCCATCCACGAAGGAAGCACCCATCTACGTTAATGCACCGCGTGGCTATAGCACGCCATACGCGCGCAGTATAACGGGATTCAGCCCCCCCTCCCGGCCCATCTGTTGTCTCCGGCCCTTCAGTTACTGTGGAGAGCCGGGGAGCGCGCCATACCACGTCACATACAGCTGACGCTGGCCGCACTCGCTACACAAGCGGCGAGGCTAAAGCCACGCTCAGAGGACTAGCGGGTCATTCAGCAAATCAGCGAGCTGTCGATTCCGGAAACACCGGAGCGCGTTCTCTGCACGTGTCGGCGGTAACATGAACTACACCTGTGGTGTCAGCATTCACTGTGGGATGACGCAAGTGGTTTCGTTATATACGAGAACTGAAATCCATATTGCGTCGTGATTTGATGCCGCACCGACAGAGTTGCTGAATTCCTTCGGAATACGTATCAGCAGAAGGCCATCCAATTTAAAGTTGAATTCATATTCCAGTACACGCTGTAATGTAGCCCATTGAAACAGAATGGATGAAATGAAATGCTTGTACTTATTCTTCCGAAAGCTAGTTATTAGGAAGTGGAATTCATCATAGTGTCCTTAGCACGTCTATAGCAGAGGACTTTCACCATGATATTATCAAAGATCATTAATTTTAACCATCCTGTCGGGCCAAATTGGCTCTCTTACCTGCTAGTATAAGTTTAGTTTCAAAAAGGAACATATATCCTTGAATAAATGTTTCCTTTGTAGTCAGGTACAGACCCGTCATTGGGTAGCAGAGAAGCTACTAGACGGAAAATTTTAATAATCAGACATGGTAAATAAAATTTAGTTCACAAGTTTCGACGTACGAAAAATGCAAATGTGCATGCTGTGGCACGCGGATGGAGCGCAATAAATACTTCACCAGACCACTCTCTTCCCAGTGTTATTAAAAACGGAAATAGGGAACGAGGCTTTACATGTTACTAGAAATAATAGTGGTGCATTTTTTGAAAAATGAAAACATGGCTCAGAATAATTACTTCTATAGTTACTGACAAAATTAAAGGGAGTATGGAAAATGGCCTTGCTTACATTCTGCAAGATCAAACACAAGGGATTAACAAGGAGGACGGTATACGTCTCACTTTGTTTTAAAACAGAGGATAATCAATAATCTAAAATCAATCGCAGTTACATTGAGTACAACGACATGAGTTAGGTACAGCCTCAAAAAGATCAAATCACTGATCTTACGAGATAGATTAATTTATTACAACAGACAAGATTTCCAAGCAACGGCTTGTGGGCAGAGAATTCAACGCAGTACTTCGCTCGGGAGGAGAATTAAGGGGATACACTTCACACAGTAAGTAGGACCAGTACCAACGCTGTGGACTCTACGACAAAACACGTGTGTCAGCTAGTATGAAAACATTATAGTCAGGAATACTCAATGGAGCTATTTTCAGAAATAGCCCTGTTACGAGAAAAGAAAACTGCTAATACATAACTCCGTAGTCCACCCAGTTATCACATACGGGTCAGAGGTATGCATGTTGAAAGAACATGCCAAAAAATGCGCTAAGAACCTTTGAGCGGAAAATACTACGCAAAATCAATGGTCCAATAAGGTAGGAAGAAGGCTGGAGGATACGCTACGAGGACGAATTACAAGTGTTCACACAAGGCAGGGACACAGTAAAATTTGTGAAATCACAGCGAATACGATAGCTAGGACACGTGGAGAGAATAGCAGAGGACAGAATTCCAAAGAAAATTATGAAAGGTGTCATCCACTCAGCTATGCGAAAAGGGAGACCTAGAAGAAGATGGATAGGCGACTTAATAGTGGATTTCACCAGTATGGGAGTCCGGGGATAGAAACGAGCTGCAAGCAGCCGAGAAGTTTGGAGGAAGATCGTTGACTAAGCCAAGGATCACGAAGGGCTGCAGCACTACCGAAGAAGTATAAGACTGAAAGAAGAATTTATGGTTTCATTCAACTTCCGGCATCGTCTCAGTAACAGGAAACGAATCTTCATGTCGATAGGAGCCCTAAAGACCTCCTACAAAACCATTTTAAAAGAAAACAATAGCGCAAAGTGGTCGGTGTGGATAAATCAGGACTGAGTGAGTGTTAAGCTACGGGTCCTAATCACTCCCATACAAACTTGGTCTGATCAGATCGACGAAAAACGATGTTGAAATCTCAAATTTAGTTATCTTAACCTGTTCGGCAGACGGTAAGCAAGTTGACTACGTACGTACATAAACTTTTTATGTCACCTGTCACTCTCATGTAAGACGATACTCACTCATCTTAACTACTCAGATCACTGAATATGGTGCTTCCACCACGAAATTTCCTCACCATGCCCAAATCTATTTCAGACGTGCGACTAAGCAAACCCTTAACAAGTTTCATATGTGGCGTTCCGCAAGGTAGTGTCATGGGCCCTCTGCTTTTCCTGATTTACATAAATGATCTAGGTGATAATCTGAGCAGCCCCCTTAGATTGTTTGCAGATGACGCTGTAATTTACCGTGGACTGAAGTCTTCAGACGATCAATTCCAATTACAAAATTATCTAGAGATAATTTCTGTATGGTGCCAAAAAGGGCAGTTGGCACTAAACAAAGAAAAGTGCGAGGTCATCCACATGGGTACTAAAAGAAATCCGATAAATTTCGAGTATACGATAAATCGCACAAATCTAAGGGCTCTCAGTTCGACTAAATACCTAGGAATTACAATTACGAGCAACTTAAATATGGAAAGACCACATAGATAATACTGCGAGGAAGGCGAAACAAAGACTGCGCTTTGTTGGCAGAACACTTAGAAGGTGCGACAAACCCACGCAAGAGACAGCCTACATTACACTTGTCCGTTCTCTGCTGGAATATTGCTGCGCGGTGTGGGATCCTTACCAGGTAGGATTGACAGAGGACATCGAAAAAGTGCAAAGAAGGGCAGCTAGTTTCGTGTTATCACGCAATAGGGGTGAAAGTGTTACTGATACGATACGAGAGTTGGTGTGGCAGTCACTGAAACAACGGCGGTTTTCCTTGCAGAAAGATCTATTTACGAAATTTCAATCACCATATTTCTCTTCCGGACATGAAAATATTTTGTTGACACCCAGCTATGTAGGGAGAAATCATCATAATAATCAAATAAGAGAAATCAGAGCTCGAACGGAAAGATTTAGGTGTTCCTTTTTCCCACACGCCACTCGAGAGTGGAATAGTAGAGAAGTAGTATGAAAATAGATGAACCCTCTGCGAGGCACTTAAGTTTGAATTGCATAGTAACCATGTAGATGTAGAACTGGTAAGCAACACCGCGAACGCACTGTCAATGTCACTTTCATATTCAAAATGAGAAACGTGTGTGGATTCCTAAGGGACCAAACTGCTGAGGTCATCGGTCCCTAAACTTACACACTGCTTAAGCTAACTTATGCTAAGAACAACACTCACACCCATGCCCAAGGGAAGACTCGAACCTCCCACGGGAGGGGATGCCCAATCCGTGACATGGCGCCTCAAACTGCGCTGCCACACCGCGAGGCTTAATATTCAGGACAGGATATATGAAGCACTGTCAACAGCCCTCACACACACACACACACACACACACACACACACACACACACAGAACGTGGCAGGTTGTTCGATTTCGCTTATGACAGTGTACAGGAGGTCTAGCCATCAGGACTTGTGAGTGAGCAACGAGAGCTCCCCTTTAAATGACAGAACAGAAACTTAAATCAAATAAAGAAAATAAATATATTTCAATGCGCGGAATACAAGAGGCGCGGCTGGGGTGTAAGTTACCTGGTGTAGGTCAGTCTAGGACGACGAACAACTAAATAAATGGACATATGAAGGGGAGGCGGTTCATGCTAACCTATGTTGGTGGCTGGTCAATGGCGCAGAGGCAGAGGATCTGCCTCGCAGAAATTGGATTACAAGAGAGACAGGCAACTGCGTTCGACACTGCAGAATCCTCCAGTGTCCACACACTTAATCTGTATCCCACACACGCTATCGGCTAAAACCGATGGCGTGAATTCGCTTGCAGTTTCGGCAGATAGCTCAAGGCGTCTCTTGTGAGTAGCTTTAACTGGACGGAATAGCCTCGTTTCTGAAAGGCAGGCAACTTGTGTCACGTAGGCGCAGCCGACGTTGCTCTGGGAGGAGACTTGTAGAGATTTGACAAAGTCTCCGAAATGAATTATGTAAAGCAATTACCTAAAATTTTCCTTAAATTGCTGCCATGTTTTACAGACAGCTTTTGAACAATATGCTGGCAGTAGTATGTACTCGTTCGGATGCTCTTCAGTGTCATTCTCCGGAACTTGGAACCAACTATCAGTGCCTCTTTTTCATTTGTTCAAGTATCGATAAACGGTAGGTTATCTTTAAAATCTACATATACTCATACGATCTTTATCATGTTCTAACTATGTAATGATTAATTAGAAGGAGTAATGCATATCTGGTTACTCATATGTACTACTGTGGTGGGAGGTGTATGATTATACTTACGTCCAAGGTATGTAAAACATGTACGCTACTGTACAGGTGTAAAAGACTGTGTAATGTCTTATGTTACGTTCAACTTCTATGTATAATCCTGGATATGTATTTTAACTTTGCTTTTGTTAGCACCATAAAATCTTGTACAAACCATGGTTTGAAAGTGGATGTGTGATTGACCGAAACTAATCATCACAAAGAAATGACAGCTATCGCAACTATGATGGGTATTGATGGAAAACACAGTTTTTAATAACCGAGATTGGTGGTCCTGGCTACGATAGTAACCTATGGCCTTTATATGGCCTTATAAGCCTCCGAGCTGTAAACCACCTAAACAAATATTTGGTAACAGCCTTATTTCGTGCTTGACCTCATAAATACATCCCTCAATCATAATTAACTCCATTAAAACTGTGCGAAATTCATAATTCCTGAAAATCAGCAAGTCACTTTATTTATAATGATAGTTGCTATAAAAAACATCAACAGAGACAGGCAAATGTCTTAAAATATATGTTTCTTAATAAAATTATTTTTTTTCTTCAATAACCAAGGTAATGAACAACAAGTATCGTAACCACGTTACAAGCATCTTTTAGTCTGCGTCAGTGTGGCAAGAAGTGTCAGCTATGCTGACAGACTGAAACTGTAGATATCACATTTAGTATCATACGGCAGTTTCTGAGCACCGTTATCAACACTTGAATAATAGTTCTGAAAGTCTTGTGTGTTTTCAAAAAGTCATAGTTTTACCAATAAAGTATGTTACGTATTTTAAAACGTGAATAATCCACGTATCTGATCTGATCCATACTTCACTCAGTAAAGTGTACAGCGCAATTTGTAGTCCGTCAAAATAAATAAAACCTTAAACTTCGACGATTCAACTTAAAGCATGTTTACTTTTTCTTTCCGTTACATTCTGTGTTTGTCATTCGATCGTGACCTACACAATCTACAGATTATGGAAACTACTTTCACAAACATCGAAAGACGAGAAAGTAGATAAAAACAAACAAGGTTAAATAAGTAAGCAGCCATCGGAATCCGCAAGTTTAGTCTACAAGGCCGTTTCACTCTGGTGTCAATAAGAATATCAACGCTAGCCACCACGTTTGGAGTGATTTTTGTTTCAGATACTTTCCAAATGGAGATATCACTAGTGAACCATGGGTAGCTCGTTCAATAATTAAGGACAGCGAAAAAAGTATGAAGTTAAAAACTGTTTAAATAGCCTAAGTTTAAGCAAAATTAAGCACACTATGTGGTATGTTTATAGGGCACACATTTTTTATAGCTTGGCCAAGTGCCACGTACAAGTGTGATCGAGGGCTTGAACTCAGTTAATGTGTGACAAAGCCAATCACACACGATAAGCATGGTGGTCAGAAACAGTCTGAGAAGCTTGTAAGGATTTTGCAGGGTAGGCTGGGCTGAGAAATAATTCCTCAGAAACAAATTCGACACGTTTCACCGTATCCGATTTAATTAGCGTCGAATGCTAGCCGATTATGTCGTTTCGAATGTAGATTCAAGCACTTCCACGCGCTAAAATGAACACAGATGTTTGCGATCCGAGGTTATCACTTGTTCAAATTCTCACTCAAAGTTAAAGTGTTGTTTTTTAGGAAGTGATAAATTTAAGCTAGGTGAGCAGAAATAAAGTTTGTTCGGTTTGAGGAAACCAAACGGACAGGTTTGGCGGCAATGTCTCTGGCCGGCTGTTTGTATGTACGCGAGCAACCACCATGGTGGCTAACTTAAACGCTAATTAAATCGGAAATGGCGCAACGTACTCAATTTTTTTTTTTGTTTCGCAATTTCTTCTCAGCACAATGCATCCTGCAAAAAGGTTAAAAGATTTTCAGACTGTTTGCGACTACCCCGTATACAGGGTGTTACAAAAAGGTACGGCAAAACTTTCAGGAAACATTCCTCACACACAAGGAAAGAAAATATGTTATGTGGACATGTGTCCGGAAACGCTTACTTTCCATGTTAGAGCTCATTTTATTACTTCTCTTCAAATCACATTAATCATGGAATAGAAACACACAGCAACAGAACGTACCAGCGTGACTTCAAACACTTTGTTACAGGAAATGTTCAAAATGTCCTCCGTTACCGAGGATTCATGCATCCACCCTCCGTTGCATGCAATCCCTGATGCGCTGATGCACCCCTGGAGAATGGCGTATTGTATCACAGCCGTCCACAATACGAGCACGAAGGGTCTCTAGATTTGGTACCGGGGCTGCGTAGACAAGAGCTTTCAAAGGCCCCCATAAATGAAAGTCAAGAGGGTTGAGGCCAGGAGAGCGTGGAGGCCATGGAATTGGTCCGCTTCTACCAATCCATCGGTCACCGAATCTGTTGTTGAGAAGCGTACGAACACTTCGATCGAAATGTGCAGGAGCTCCATCGTGAATGAACCACATATTGCGTCGTACTTGTAATGGAACATGTTCTAGCAGCACAGGTAAAGTATCCCGTAAGAAATCATGATAACGTATTCCATTGAGCGTAGGTGGAAGAACATGGGGCCCAATCAAGACATCACCAACAATGCCTGGCCAAACGTTCACAGAAAATCTGTATTTATGACGTTATTGCACAATTGCGTGCGGATTCTCGTCAGCCCACACATGTTGATAGTGAAAATTTACAATTTGATCACGTTGGAATGAAGCTTTATCCTTAAAGAGAACATCTGCACTGAAATGAGGATTGACACATTGTTGGATGAACCATTCGCAGAAGTGTATCCGTGGAGGCCAATCAGCTGCTGATAGTGCCTGCACACGTTGTACATGGTACGGAAACAACTGGTTCTCCCGTAGCACTCTCCATACAGTGACGTGGTCAACGTTACCTTGTACAGCAGCAACTTCCCTGGCGCTGACATTAGGGTTATCGTCAACTGCACGAAGAATTGCCTCGTCCATTGCAGGTGTCCTCGTCGTTCTAGGTTTTCCCCAGTCGCGAGTCATAGGCTGGAATGTTCCGTGCTACCTAAGACGCCGATCAATTGCTTCGAACTCTTCCTGCTGGGACACCTTCGTTCTGGATATCTGTCTCGATACCAACGTACCGCGCCACGGCTATTGCCCCGTACTAATCCATACATGAAATGGACATCTGCCAACTCCGCATTTGTAAACATTGCACTGACTGCAAAACCACGTTCGTGATGAACACTAACCTGTTGACGCTACGTGCTGATGTGCTTGATGCTAGTACTGTAGAGCAATGAGTCGCATGGCAACACAAGCACCGAAGTCAACATTACATTCCTTCAATTGGGCCAACTGGCTGTGAATCGAGGAAGTACAGTACATACTGACGAAACTAAAATGAGCTCTAACATGGAAATTAAGCGTTTCCGTACACATGTCAACATAACATCTTTTCTTTATTTGTGTGTGAGGAATGTTTCCTGAAAGTTTGGCCGTACCTTTTTGTAACACCCTGTATAGACCTGTACACCAGAACCGCTCTGACATCCTCGTGAAGCTAAATTTCGCCGCCAGTAGCCTGTGTAAAGTTTTAATATTTTTTCTGCCATTGTAAATAATTCACCTTTACTGTACTGGGACAAATACGAATGAGCGCGCTGCACGAGTAGTGGAGAATATCCCTGACTCCGAGTTTCGTGTAATCTGTGTGCGGTTGCTTACCAGTCCGTTATGGAGTGCTGGGTCATTCTTATTAGAGGTACAACAGCGAGAAGTTGCATATTGAGAGAAGGAGATCTGATATTTCTGAATTTGTCAGAAATTAGCCTGAATACTTCATTATGGAGATGACAATTTATTTGTAAAGCAACGTAATTGACTGTCCGGATGAGAAGATTTTTGGACGAATATTTCAAGGTAACCCCGGCCAGCGGGAGATTGAAACGTTTGTATGCCAAAACTATTAACAAAAGGAAATGTTCATCCCTTAAATAACTAATAATATTCACTGTTTGATATTCGATCTCCTTTTTTTCATTATGTCACAAATTACACAATAGGTCGGAATGTCTGTAAGTTTTGTACTAAGAGACTTTCGTAATTGTTGGTCTCTTTATGTTGTACAGTCGTTTTTGACAATAATCAAGATTTATCACTAGAAGGAACGTGTCGGCCAATCTGACCGGTATCGTTGTTGAACATTTAACAAATAGCTTAGTTTTTAATTTACGGGCTATATTTTTCACGAATTTTAATGTTGCTTGTCGGTTTGTAATTTATGTTAAATATGAAGGAAATGAACAATACGTGTGTGCAAAGACTTTTGACAAAAATGGTGGCTTTTTCTGTGATAACGGAAGGCTTCATGGAAGTCTGGGCACCCGAGAGGAGCTCACGAAACATCATTGGACACTTCCTTAACCACCCTTCAGCCCCGATCTCTCACCTTCCAACTTGCATCTGTTTGGCCCAATGAATAATGCACTTTGCGGGAAGCAGTATGGGGACGATGATAAGATCACTGCTGCAACAAGATGTTGGTTCTGACTAAAGTTCAAATGGTTCAAATGGCTCTGAGCACTATGGGACTTAACTGCTAAGGTAATCAGTCCTCTAGAACTTAAAACCACTTAAACCTAACTAACCTAAGGACATCACACACATCCATGCCTGAGGCAGGATTCGAACCTGCTACCGTAGCGGTCGCGCGGTTCCAGACTGAAGCGTCTGGAACCGCACGGCCCCTCGGGCCGGCTCTGACTAAAGTGGCTGAAGCTGGAATATCCCATGATATCCCTCAACAAATTTCCCCTTTATTCAACCGAAATTCGCCGAGAAAGAGATGTGTCAAGCGAGAGCTCATTGAGGGCCGGGTGGAGGTCTGTTGTGTTTTCTGATGTCGCCAGTAGAGAGGTACCAAGCGAACACACGGGCCCTCCCAGTGAAGAGGCGTAAGGCCGTTGCCTTGAACGAAGATTGTGTTGGAAAATGGGGTTTTGTAGCCAAACGTGTGGGGATCCGTGTGATGTATTGGGATCCTTAAAAAACCAACCTGCTTTCAGAAGACAAATGTGTTGCAATACTTGTAGAATGCGCATCGTAGAAGTTCTGTACTACATCTACATCTACATCCATACTCTGTAAGCCACCTCACGGTGTGTGGCTGAGGGCACCTTGAGTACCTCTATCGGTTCTCCCTTCTATTCCAGTCTCGCACTGTTCTTGGAAAGAAGGATTGTCGGTACGCTTCTGTGTGGGCTCCAATCTCTCTGATTTTATCCTCATGGTCTCTTCGCGAGATATACGTAGGAGGGAGCAATATACTGCTTGACTCCTCGGTGAAGGTATGTTCCCGAAACTTCAACAAAAGCCCGTACCGAGCTACTGAGCGTCTCAGCTGCAGAGTCTTCCACATGAGATTATCTATCATCGCCGTAACGCTTTCGCGATTACTAAATGTGTAACGAAGCGCGCTGCTCTCCGTTGGATCTTCTCTATCTCTTCTATCAACCCTATCTGGTACGGATCCCACACTGCTGAGCAGTGTTCAAGCAGTGGGCGTTCAAGCGTACTGTAACCTACTTCGTTTGATTTCGGATTGCATTTCCTTAGGACTCTTCCAATGAATCTCAGTCTGGCATCTGCTTTACCGACGATCAACTTTATATGATCATTCCATTTTAAATCACCCCTAATGCGTACTCCCAGATAATTTATGGAATTAACTGCTTCTAGTTGCTGCACAGCTATATTGTAGCTAAATGATACGGAATTTCTCTTTCTATGTATTAGCAGCACATTACACTTGTCTACATTGAGATTCAATTGCCATTCCCTGCACCATGCGTCAATTCGCTGCAGATCCTCCTGCATTTCAGTACAATTTTCCATTGTTACAACCTCTCGATGTACCACAAAATCATCCGCAAAAAGCCTCAGTGAACTTCCGATGTCATCCACAAGATTATTTATGTATATTGTGAACAGCAACGGTCCTACGACACTCCCCTGCGGCACACCTGAAATCACTCTTACTTCTGAAGACTGCTCTCCATTTAGAATGACATGCTGCGTCCTGTTATCTAGGAATTCTTCAATCCAAACACACAGTTGGTCTGATAGTCCATATGCTCTTAGTTTGTTCATTAAACGACTGTGGGGAACTGTATCGAACGCCTTGCGGAAGTCAAGAAACACGGAATCTACCTGTGAACCCGTGTCTGTGGTCCTCTGAGTCTCGTGGACGAACAGCGCGAGCTGCGTTTCACACGATCGTCTTTTTCGAAATCCATGCTGATTCCTACAGTGTAGATTTCTAGTCTCCAGAAAAGTCATTATACTCTAACATAATACGTGTTGCAAAATTCTACACTGATCGACGTTAGAGATATAGATCTATAGTTCTGCACATCTGTTCGACGTCCCTTCTTGAAAACGGGAATGACCTATGCCCTTTTCCAATCCTTTGGAACGCTACGCTCTGCTAGAGACCTACGGTACACCGCTGCAAGAAGGGGGGCAAGTTCCTTCGCGTGCTCTGTGTAAGGCACACAGTAACACGGTAAATCACGCAAGGGTAACAGAACATCGTGGCAGCACGTGTCTTCCTTCGCCGCACCATTAGCGCTACAAAAGCAGTGCTGGGCCGCGATGAGCGCGCACACTCCCTCCCTCTCGGACCGGACGCCCTCCCCCTGCTCAGTGAATCACAGTATCGCTCGCGTCCACGGCCTATCGGCAGGATCGCCGACACTTGTCAGGGACCGTGGGAGCGCCACTCGGCTAACGAGGCCTTCCTGGGCAGCGCCCGGCGTAATGGCCACACGCGCCGCTACGGAACCCCTCCCCACTCTTCCGGCACGAGCAGTTGGAGTCCCCGCTGGGACAACTGGGGGGACTCCCCGGCGCCGCCTTCTGACGCTGCAGCACGAGTTGCTGATGGACGTCCATTCAGCTCAATCGCCTCGAAAGTGATTCTGCTGACGGCTGCTACATCGCCGGAACAGGGGCCCACGTCGACACAACACCATCCCTTATTACTATTGGCACCCCTCACTCGGTTCCCTTCGTTGTGACAGAAAAGGAAAACTGAGAATGGTTCCAGCGCCTAATTAAGCCAACACGGGGCCCTTAGTAAGTGCTGTGAAGAACTTTCTGGTTTCCTTTATGCCTCGAAGTTAAGGATTCTTTATTGTTAATCAACAGAACGTAGCTATAATTCTTCAAATAATTACGACTAGCTCAGACAGCATTGGGGAAATCCTCTTAATGTTTTGCGTTGGGTCAACTTATGACACATAATGCATGGTGTGTCAGTGTAGAACATCATTCATATCCAAACTGATAGATTTATTTACACCCAGGACTTCTTCCTAACGCCCCCCCCCCCCCCCCCCCCACCCGCCCTCCCAGCACCCAAGTGGATGGGTTCGTAGCATTTAGAGCTCTTGCTATGTGGCTAGTACAGTCCTGGATGGAGAACATTTTCTCACATCTAGTAACTGAAAGATATAATTCCAAAAATTTTACTGTAGACAATTAAGGGCAGAATAGAAAAAGAAGTTAAGAACTAAAATCTTACAGATAAGCTGCTCAAAATAAAGTTCTGCAGCTCATTTGCATTTATGAATGTGTATAGGCATAGATGCAAGGGACATCTGCGTTCTCAGAATGAAACAATTAGCTTTACGAAACAGAACACAAACAATTTTCCAAATAAATAATGAAGGAAATTGAGGACATCTGGGAAATCAAAATCTTCGAATTACTAGCGTTCAGTAACATTTTGCTTGAACCAGTGCCTTACAAACAAGCAAGTAAACATGTCCTCTGAAGTGCATAGATTAAGAGCAGTGAGCACTTGCTCATCTACACCGCAGTGGAACACACATCTTCTACTGAGCAACTGCTGACAGCCCCTAAGGTATGCATTTGAGAGTCCGTGTTTGCTAAACATTTTTCTTTCGAATGATCGTCACAGTGATATCCCTCTATACTGACCACTCCTCCTGGGACATCGTGTGCATTTTCTGCTCATCTTTTCTCGCTATTTAATTTTAGAGCCCTTAGGATGACGTACAGAAAGACGCAACTTCTTATGAACAGCTAATACAATATTTTCAGACGTTAAGACACGTGATCTTTTTTAAAGACCAGTCATCAGAATAAAAGTTTAGTGGTCTGCACTACACCAGTCACAAAGAGAATATGTTGCAATGTAATCGTTTCCAAATATAGTATAGTGGAAGATAGACCATTAATATATTACCAACATTAGTTTCATAACTGTGTTAATGAATTTCTTGCATGAATTGTCTACGAGGTCCAACTGTGACAAACTCAGGAGCGACGATATTTTTCTGTAAACAGGCAAAATTTTATTTCATGTTTTACAGTATTTCATTCTTCATCTTTAAAGAACTTTATATTGTGTGATAAAGATTGATTGTAAGCATCTGTAAACCTTAAATATGATCCAATTTTTCTTAGACAAAATTTGGGAGTGTTCTGGCTGTCTCCATAGATTGAAATAAGAAAATCGAATTATCCTTCCGAATTAGTTGTGAAATCAATTTTAATTTTTCATATCATGTAGCCAAGAATTTCCTTTTGTTAAGTGGTCTGTCCTATTCTGAACAGAATAGTGTATCTGATACTTCGTTTAGAATTTTTACTAGTACCTAACATTATTACAGTTCCAAACCAGTGAACAGACAGTGGTACAGCTACAGCATGGAAACCAGGGCATGAGCCATCAGCACCGACTCCTGGGGCACTGTTTTGTGACAATAAGAAAATAAAAATTTTAAAAATAGAAGGAACAAAAAGGAACAGACAATGGAAGAGGGAGGAGAAAGTAAAGGGAGAAGAGTAAGAGGATGAAGTAGTTGTAGATGAAGAGGGGAAAGATTAGAGGCCACTATAGTTGAAAGGAACAAAGGGGAATAAAACAGAATTATGAGAAGATTCTGATTGGAATATTTTTATCCAACAGTTACATGAGAAAACGAGCGCCCCAAAACATGACAAGGAGACCTAACTTCCTTGGTACAGAGACGCCTGTCTATGTTTTCGGTTACTGGAGGTGCTCACTTTCGTTGTGTCAAGAGAGCTGAGGAAAATGCTAAGAATATATTTTGTGTATATTTGTTACAGCTTCGCAATGATCAACAATGAGATTGTGAAATATTGTGGTAAAAAATGCGATGTTGGACTGTATGCTGTTTCATGTTTCGGTCTGCATTATACAAAAATAACTATTCAAATGTGAATCTCTTACTTCATTGTAAAGCCTTGTGGATCTCAATAAACTATTTAATAGACTGAGAAATCAATGCGCAAAGGGCAGGATCTGCAAAGAAATTGAGGGTGACGGAGGAAGCATGTAGTCTAAGCGTACCTTGCTTGTCACTTCCACAACAAAAAAAAAAGGTTCAAATGGCTCTGAGCACTATGGGACTTACCTAATGAGGTCATCAGTCCCCTAGAACTTAGAACTACTTAAACCTAACTAACCTAAGGACATCACACACATGCGTGCCCTAGGCGGGATTCGAATCTGCGACCGTAGCGGTCACGCGGTTCCAGACTGTAGCGCCTAGAACCGCTCGGCCGCACAGGCCGCTTAAACGACTGCAAATCGGCGCTGTAGTCTTGGGACGCTTTCTTTGTTGACGTGCAGTATAGTCACGTCAGCCTATAGAACAGAACTCCTCTCGCTGTAGCAGAGAGTGGCGTCCACTCCGCCGCGTGTTTGGAGAGTTTGTCCGGCAGGTACAATGATTCTCCCCCTCCCCCACTGCTCCCCCTGTTTACCCCCCGCCTCTCCCGCGGCAGGTGCTTTCGCAGCCAGAACTCCCACCTCTGGGGCCGTTCCGTGGCCCCGCGGCCCTCGTGTTTACACTGCGTCTTTTCAGTGCCGGCAATTTATAACTGCCGTGTAAACTCCATTAGGGCTATTGTATTTACCGTCTCTCGGAGCGCTCCCCTGGTGCGCTGGCAGTGGAGCTCAAGGGGCGCAACTCTCGCATCCCTGCCGGCAGCCCCGCCTCTCGTAATACACTCCTGCTAGCTCAACCTACTGCAGTACTCTGCGTGTTGTGCACTCAAAAACTGAAAGAAATCTGCGAGCTAAAGACTGAGGCTAGACCTCGCCCCCCATCTTTTGCAACAACAATAATACGACACAGAAGAATGAGCGATTCTGGGAGGGAGAATTATCTGCCGAAAATGAAGTAGTATCTGGTATATCCTACTTTAGGGAGTTTCATAGCATAGTTCATGTTCACCTTACAGGACGACAAAAAAAAAAAAAAAAAAAAAAAAAAAAAAAAAAAAAAAAAAAAGAGGAAATTTCTTAAAAAAGGATTTTTCATGAGAAGTAAAGATTGCGAGTAAAGTCATTTCTCGTCTAAAGCTGCATCAGCAGCTCTCTTACACCGTTCACATCCACTCCTCATAACCAACTTATTCACCCGTCGAAATATTGGATTAATGAAGGTGATTCTTCATCGGAGCCGGCACCTGTGGCCGATCGGTTCTAGGCGCTTCAGTCTGGAACCGCGCGACCGCTACGGTCGCAGATTCGAATCCCGCCTAGGGCACGCATGTGTGTGATGTCCTTAGGTTAGTTAGGTTTAAGTAGTTCTAAGTTCTAGGGCCTGATGACCTCGGATGTTGAGTCCCTTAGTGCTCAGAGCCATTTTTTTTTCTTCATCGGACCAAAAACGAGAAAACCAATTGGGGCTAAGTGATGACTGTATGGTGAGTGCTGCAGCAGATCAGAGCCAAGATGTTGCTTGGTGTCAGGCACTATACTGAATCAACAGCAAAGTCTTGAAGAGTTTCTCTATCCTGTTCAGATGTCCCAGTAACTCACAGCAGCTATCGCTGGTCATTGATTGACCTTCTTGACCTTTAAGAGTGCACTGAATCAGTATCAGTCCTTCTGTAGCCAAAAACACTACCACAATCAACTTTTCGGCAGAAGTATGGCTTTTCAACTTCTATTTCACTGGACAAAGATGGATGTTCAGTCCTCTTAATTTTTGACGTGCAAGTGTACCCAGAATGTGTTCGTCACACATTGTTACAAGCTCACAATTCAACCGATTTATTCACTCGTTAATTTTTAGTAGGCTACACAGCTATCTCTGTATTGCAGATGCAGTATACGATTAATATCTGCAACTGTAGAATCCACAGTATAGAAAAACTTATCACTCCCTACGTTTTCTCCTCTGTGCATGCGGAACAAGAAGCACTTATAATAAATTGCTCTGAATTCACTCTGAACATACTTATTCGTTGAACCAAAACAGATAACGAACAAAAATAAGAATCAGCTTACAGAAGGTCGTTGTTCATCAAATTTTGTCAACCTTCGGAGATGAACAAAAATTAACTTCACTTTTAGGGTTGCCCTTGTAGAATCACGGGTTACTGGATAATAATAGTTCCAATTATGGCTCATTTCAGATACTGCAGCTTCATGGGAGAATATTCTTTCACATTAAATTTTCAGTAACATCCAGTTCTATGTCACATGTCTGGTGAAAACACTGGCTACTTGGTTTTAATATGGAGAAGTGAAAAGTTCTGCATTTTACGAAAAGATACAGCGATGTATCCATTGACCAGCAGATTAATGAGAGACAGCTAGAATTTGCCACATCATACAAATATTTGGGTGCAACAAAGTACAGAGATGCGGTCCGGAACGTTCATATGAGCTAAACTGTAATGCGAAGAGAATGGTGGGCTATAATTCAATAGTAGAATATTAGGTAACTGTAGTGTCTGTTCAAAAGGTTTCGCTCAAGTTATGGTACCCACGCGAAGTGGACTAGTAGGGGAGATGGAATATACACAAACAATGGTCGTGCGAATGGTCACTGGCTTCTTGCACTGTCGAGAAATAGAAGTGCTGAAAACCTCTTACTGGCAGACACCGGAAGCAAGTGCCTGAGTAACTCTGGGGCACCTGCTTAAAGACTTCAGGAACCCAACTTCACGACAGGAAATAGTAATATTCTTCAGCCCCTTGTGTATCTATCCCAAATACATCTGGCACGTAAAATGATGCCATCGAAAGGTCACAAAAATTTGTAGGAGCAGTTATTCTGCCTGAACTCCATTTGTGAATGGGACGGAAATATAAACTGACGTGGCATAATAAGCATCCCTCCCTGCCACGTAATTTACGATGATTCGTACGTAGATCCTTGGAAGCTGACATGTTGACATTTACAGAACACACTGACTGCAGTACATGCAAATGTGGTCACAACCAATAAGAAGGTTTGGCAGAGACTTGCCCACCCACCTAGCGTCAGACACTAAAAGTTTCTTGTTTCTCATTTAAAATTTAAAAGCAAATTCGAATATCTCACTAAAACCTCCAAACCAAGAGTCCAGGATGGAGTCTCGACATTTTCCCCAAAGTTGTAAACCCTTGCCATCCTCATCTCTGATATGGACGCACACTCCGACTGACCACTGTGTCATCTTTCACTAATGGCGTAATTAAATGCACGATGAAGGGCGGTGGGGTTAGCACACCACTTTCTCCCCGTTGCCATTTTTCGTGACCCATATACGCTACCACTCGGCCTATTAGCAGCTAGACTGGAACACGAGGCCGAGTGCACCCCATCGAAGTCGTCTCACTAACGAAAAATCCTTGGTAGTACCGGGATTTGAACCTGGATCATCCACGTGGCAAGTAGCGGTGATGACCACACAGGTTTGGAGGCGGACACACACTTGGCTCACACAGTAAAAATAGAGAGCAGTTTACGCGAAATTTAATGCTGTCCTCTCATCAAAACATTAAACACAGGAAGTTAAGATATGTACTCAGTATTGAAATGCATATGACAAGCTCCGAAAACTAGGTCTCGATGGGGGTCCTCTAGCCAGAGTAGAAAACAATTCGTCAGAGGAAAATCCACACATATTATAAAAATGGATGAGTATGTGTTCTACATCTCCTCCTAAACCACTGAATCGATATCAACCCAGCTTCGTACACTTCTCCCCTACTGTCTGACAACAATCGCTATTAGGGTAAGGGCCAGTTCAGGAGACATGATGCCATAAACAATGAGGTGCGACAAAAACTGCCGCATGCCATACATCATTCAAATTTATTAATTATGTGCTACGAAATCTATTCCCAATTAATTTCGCAGACAGTATCCGAAAATGCATCTAAATGCACATACAAAACTATATACGATATTATACGATTATAGTTGGTGATGACTTTAATTTACCCTTGGTATGTTGGCGAAAATACATGTTTAAACACGGAGGTTAGCGTAGAACATCATCCGAAATTGTATTTAACATATTCTCTGAAAATTACTTCGAGCAGTTAGTTCATGAGCCCCCGCGAATAGTAAACGGTTGTGAAAACACACTTGACCTCTTAGCAACAAATAATCCTGAGTTAATAACGAGCATCAAAACGAAAACTTGACGCTCTCCCGAGAGACAATCTCCACTCCTTCCAAATTACTAATATAGGTGTAGAGCACATGTGGCTTGAATTCAAAGAAGTAGTATTTGCAGCAGTTGAGAGATTTATACCAAATAAATTAACAAACGACGCAGTTGGTGCTCCTTGGTACATAAAACGGGTCAGAACACTGTTGCAGAAACAACGAAATAAACATGCCAAATTTAGACAGACGCAAAATCCCCAGGATTGGCGATCATTCACAGAAGCTCGAAATTTAGCGCGGCCTTCAATGCGATATGCTTATTATAGTTTCCACAACGAAACTTTGTCTCGAAACCTGGCAGAAAATCCAAAGAGATTCTGGTCGTAAGTGAAGTATGTTAGCGGCAAGACACAATCAATGCTTTCTCTGCGCAATTGCAATGGAAATACTATCGAATATAGTGCTGCCAAAGCAGAGTTACTAAACACAGCCTTCCGAAATATCTTTACAAAAGAACACGAGTAAATATTCCAGAATTCAAATTAAGAACAGCTGCCAACATGAGTAACGTAGAAGTAAATATCCCCGGAGTGGTGAAGCAACTTAAATCACTTAATAAAAGCAAGTCTTTTGGTCCAGACTGTATACCAGTTAGGTTCCTTTCAGAGTATGCTGAAGTATTAGCATACTTAACAATCATATCCACACACCAAAAAACGTTTTGCATCACCCCGATTCCCTGAACTCCTGAAGATAGAGGTTGGGTGTGGATATTGTATCACAGACACAGTCCCTGTCACTGTTCAGAGATGTCGCCAAACAAGCCGAAAGATGTAGACAACCATGCATGAGCAGCGCCTGTCAGACGGAGGGGGTCCAACAGCCGATCACTTCCAGTCATTCCACCAGGATCGACATTCACTACAGCGGCTCGATCGCTTCCGGATAGTTACTTTGTGCCAGGAAGGGCTCTCAACAAAGGAAGTGTTGTTCGGACATGGAGGAGATACAGAGGAACTGTTGATGACATGCCTCGCTCAAGCCGCCCAAGGGGCACTGCTGGAGTAAATGGTCGCTACCTACGGATTATGGCTCGGAGAAATCCTGACAGCAACGCCACCATGTCGAATAATGCTTTTCGCGGGCAGCCACAAGACGTCGTGTTACGACTCAAACTATGCGCGATAGGCTGCATGATGCACTCCCGACGTCCATGGCGAGGTCCATCTTTGCAACCACGACACCATGCAGCGCGGTAGAGATGGGCCCAACAACATGTCGAATAGGCCGCTCGGGATAGGCATCACGTTCTCTTCACCGATGAGTGTCGCATATGCATTCAACCAGACAATCGTCGGAGATGTGTTTGGAGGCAACTCGGTCACGCTGAACACCTTAGACACACTGTCCAGCGAGTGCAGCAAGGTGGAGGTTCCCTGATGTTTTGGGTTGGCATTATGTGGGGCCAACGTACGCCACTGGTGGTCATGGAAGGCGCCGTAACAGCTGTACGATACGTGAATGCCATCCTCCGACCGAGAGTGCAACCGTATCGGCAGCATATTGGCGAGGCATTCGTCTTCATGGACGACAATTCGCATCCCCATCGTGCACATCCTGTGAATGACTTCCTTCAGGATGACGACATCGCTTGACTAGAGTGGCCAGCATGTTCTCCAGACATGCATCCTATCGAACATATCTGGGAAAGATTAAAAAAACTGTTTATGGACGACGCGGCCGGCCAACCACTCTGTGGGATCTGCGCCGTATCGCCGTTGAGGAGTGGGACAATCTGGAGCAACAGTGCCTTAATGAACTTGTGGACAATATGCCACGACGAATACAGACATGCAAGATGACATGCTACTGGGTATTAGGGGTACCGGAATGTACAGCAATCTGGACCGCCACCTCTGAAAGACCAGCTGTATGGTGGTACAACATGCAACGTGTGGTTTCATGAGCAATAAAAAGGGCGGAAATGATGTTTGTGTTGATCTCTACTCCACTTTTTAGTACAGGTTCCGGAGCTCTCGGAACCGAGGTGATGCAAAAGTTTTTTTATGTGTATACAATCGTTCGCTCGACAAAAGATCCGTACCTAAAGAATGGAAAGTTGCACAAGTTATACCAATATTCAAGAAATGTAGTGAGAGTAATCCACTAAATTACAGGCCCATGTCATTAACGTCGATATGCAGGAGCATTTTGGAACATATATCGTCTTCGAACATCATGAATTACCTCGAAGAAATCTGTCTATTGACACACAGTGAACATGGATTTAAAAAACATATTTCTTGTGAAACACAACTAGCTGTATATTCGCATGAATTATTCAGTGTTATTGACAAGGGATTTCAGATTGATTCCGTATTTCTGGATTTCCGGAAGGCTTTTGACACTGTACCACTCAAGTATCTTCGTCAGCTAGTAGTCTATACAGGGAGTAGGATTCATTGGCCGCAGGCTCATTTGAGTCCTTCCCTACGTAACCTCACCCTTCCTAATCAACTTACTGGATTGTGATATAACTGACCGTGATCGCATATGCCTAATGAAATTTACAGTGAGTAAGGCTACCGTTATCGAAGGGAAATAAAGCCCGTTAGTCGGAGGAATGTGTACAACAGTCCCATCTGAAGGAATAATCTATTCTAAACTTAATCTAAATAGTGATGATACTCTTAAAAAGGGTTAAATATGCGGCCAATCGCTCAAGAGCCACACAGGGAAGGAAATATGTACCACAAAAATTACTGATAATTAAATAAAATGTCGTGTGACTAGGGGCTCCCGTCGGGTAGACCGTTCGCCGGGTACAAGTCTTTCGAGTTGACGCCACTGCGGCGAATTGCGCGTCGATGGGGATGAAATAATGATGAGTAGGACAACACAACTCCCAGTCCCTGAGCGGAGAAAACCTCCGACCCAGCCGGGAATCGAACCAGGGACCTTAGGATTGATATTCTGTCGCGCTGACTACTCAGGTACCGGCGGCGGACATTACTGATGATAGAAAGAAAACACAGATTAGCTATAAGGGGAATAATTAAACGGTCGTCAGCCCGCTGGGCATTGAGTCTGCAGAATCTTAAGAAGGGAATTGGAAAAGAAATTTAAGCAAATAATCACAGGCGTGGCAACAGATAGTTGTCAGCTTTTCTATAGCACAACAATTCAGGGAAAATAAATGAATCAGAAAACAATGAGTTGTCCGTTATTTCTTTTGCAACACTAATGGTGTTATCGGTTAAATAAATGTAACTTAAAGATTGTTATTCAAAAAAAAAAAAAAAAAGAAAAAAAAGAAAAAATTAATTGCGTAACCTCAGTGTAACGCAAGATTTAGGAGGTAAGCAATACTTTTTAAATTGTTTCAAGACTGAATTGAATTTACTTTGAGCAAATAGGTAACTTAATTTCAATACAACAACAACAAAATACCTGGCCGAGCGGTGCTAGGCGCTACAGTCTGGAACCGCGCGACCGCTACGGTCCTAGGTTCGAATCCTGCCTCGGGCATGGATGTGTGTGATGTTCTTAAGTTAGTTAGGTTTAAGTAGTTCTAAGTTCTAGGGGACTGATGACCTCAGGTGTTAAGTCCCATAGCGCTCAGAGCCATTTGAACCATTTTTTGGACAAAACCCTTACCAGGCCAGCAGAAGTCACTCACTGAGCTAAATACAGAATGAATGAAATTGCGCACTCCTAATTTGTATTTTATCTTTAGTTTTACGTCACTTTAAGTGAACGAAGTCAATGCTTGAAACTGCAAACTAAGTAGAATGAACAGTTACTGAGGCAGAAAATTTAGACTGAAACTGGTCATTAGCAAACACTCAAAACTGGCAGTAAATAGTTAATCAATTTTCATATTCTTATGACACTGGTTGACTACATGGAAAGGACAGGAGCTCTGCCAGGTAATAATGTGTGAGAACCATGACAAGTTTTAACGATTTCAGATTACTATTCAGCTCAGCCATACCTTGTGAAGGAAATGTTTCTGTGTTAACGTTTATAATTTTTCACTTAACAGTCGTACGATGATGTAGGTGTGCGGACGAGGGAGAATGTAGCCGACGACAATGCTGAGCCGATGTTTTTGCTGCTGTCGGAGAGCCCCGAGTCGTCTCTAGACCCACGGGTAGTTATGGGACACGTAATAGTTGCAATTGCAGCTTCCTCCACCTGTCCACTTCTATCGCGCTCTCAATACTCGCTTGCAAACATATTTGGTGCGCATACACTGGCGGGAGCATAGGTGGTCACCACGTCTGAGGGAGCGCCCGAAAAACAGTTCCGCCCTTTTTCGTGACTGAAGCTGCTCTGCCTCCTCCCTGCTCGCAAAGCGACAGAGACCCTCCATGCCCAAAGACAAACAACGGCACACTACTGCCATTTCGTCTTTGCTATCGATAAATTTAAATAAAGTTCCCTTGGAAATTTACAATATTTTCATTATAATTACAATCAATTATATAGAACCAGAAATATATACACTATTACACTGATTACGTATTACATACAGTTTCTGTAACAAAGCTTACAGATCGAGAATCAGGAGTATAGAACAAGTTATCGACAGTTGTTAAACGGCGAAAACTTTGCATGGTGCAGGAGGTATTTTATCTCCATTTTCGGTGTTACACCTGTCACTTTTGTTTCTGCTGCACCAGTAAGAAAATAACCTGTAGGGGGACAGCATTAGTTTCTGCAGTGTGTCCCTCACAAAAGTTTTGTCCGCTATTGAATCTTATTCATTTCCCTGGATCACCAGAGAGGCTGCTAAGGCGCTGGATCACCGTGGCAAAGCCTTATAAGCTGATATCGCACCCAACCATTCGCGTACCACGTGACGCAGTGCACTCGGTTAGGACTCCCCTCACTTGCTTTCACACGGGCGAACTGCCGCCGGGATAGACCCAAGAGGCGCGTGGCCCTGCTACTTGTTTGACGAAAGTGCAGAAGTGGGAGTGGTCAAGAGTAAGGATAGCGTATCTCGCCTGCGCACTTCGTGGCTCAGGGACCAATCTGCAAGAAAGAGCTCGCGGGTGGCCTTTCACTCGGAGCAAGTGACTGTGTCGTTAGGTGGGGTAGAACCACTCACCCGAGGCAACTTCCGCCAAGCGATGCGAAATTTATTCGCCAGAGCCAAGTTGAGACACAAGCAGATCAGCCTTTGGTGTGCAGTGCTTTGTAGGCCATCAGAATTCTATTTACATCTCCTGGATAGGAGATGGAACAAGACTATTCTGCATTTCCATATCGTATCTGTTGAGTAAATTGTGACGATTCGTATTTATGTGTCACTTTATAGCTGAGACAGACTATTACCCTGAGTTTTATGAGTTGTCATGTGGCAAACTGACACTAGTCATAGTTTTGTTTCCAGTATGTACCGTGTTGTTTCACCAGGAGACACAAGACAAGCATCTGAAGTTGCTTCGATAAGGTCACCGACACTTGTTTGTTTGTTTATGTGTGTGTGTGTGTGTTTGTGTGTCTGCAGTGGCCAGAGAGCTGACGGGATTCTGAAGAAATTCTCTACAGAGAAACAAAGTGCGTCATAGGTGGACCTAAGTCCATGTCGTGCGTTTCAAATGAATTTCATGTTGCAATTGTTAAGTGTACTTGATGATCATTTCTCTATATGTCACATTTTCAGTGAATAAATGGAACATACTATTTCGTCGGATTGAAGAATATCAACATGTTGTGCAAGGATTAATTTACTGATAATTAATTAAAGCCTCAGCAGCAGACCTCGATGGGGACACCTGAAAATGTGTGCCACGACTGTTCTTTCGAGGACAGTTACTATATTCATATATAGTTAAAAGTTACTCGGCCATTAACCTTCGTCTGAGCGAATGTGCATAGGTTGCCCGAATTCTTTCGGGAATCGTCACCTTAGTTGGCGCGAGTAATGAGTGGCTGGGCAAATATCGAATAGGAACATTACGTATGTAGATTGTGGACAGTGGGGAATGTGGCTCTCACGGGAAGCGTGCAAGGGATAAGTCCTTGCAATGTCGCTATTAATTTGGGTCCTTGGTGGCTGAGATGGATAGAGCGTATGCCTTGTAAACAGGAGATCCCGGGTTCGTGTCCCGGTCGGGGCACACATTTTCAGCTGTCACCTTCGAGGTATGTCAAAAACACCTGTCAGCAGCTGAGGGTTTAATTAATTATCAATAAATCTAGAGAAGTTGCACGGTCATCAGTGGTATCTGTTCTTCCGAGAACAGTTACTATCTACATATATAATTAACTTACCAGTTGATAAGTTGAAGATCAATTTTTTACTTGGTATTGTGGAGATACATGACCCGTCAGCTCTGTGATTTTGACCCTGAGAATTTGTGATGATAGATGCATGGTTAAATATCAAACAGATACGCACAGTATAGTCGTATTGCAGGCGTCTGTGAATGTTGAAACACTCTTAAAACTATTTTGTTGTGCGGAAAAATAATATAAAAGTTTCACAAGAAATTATTTGTTTCGATCGTTCTTAATGGCCATCATAAAAGGAAACTCTAAATGTGTGGATACATGCATAAATCAATAAAGTTTTCGTTTGTTCTTAAACTATAATACCAAAAAATTCCCAACGTTCAACACTGAGAATGCTATCGTCTCAGAGTGACTGTGAGTGAACAACTGCTTCCTCTTACGATCTAAAGATAGTCAGTGACGAATGAATCCGGTAACTTATTAAGATTTCTAGTGATCATGCTGGGGCAAGGCTGTTCAATAACGTAAGAATCGCAATTGACTCGGTTTATTGCACTGAAGTGACCAATAAATCATCTGACAAGCAATAGCTTTTGCATATCTGATTAAAGGATTCTGGGGTAAGACTCTAGCAGTCGCCTGTCGGAAAGAAACGATTATATTAGCAAAGTCGATTCGTGACTGTCGTGATGCTATAATGAAAGACTGATGGCACTGGAGATGGAAATTTCGACGGGGTTGAAAGCAAATTGGTAGGAAAAATCTGAAAGCAAGTCTTCAGAGTGAAGCTTGAAGTTATTGAAATCCTCTAAAAATCACTTTTCTGTTCCTACGGATGATCTGGTTGTCGTGGATTGATCTCACCACATTAATTTTCAGGTGGAGGCTGAAGCGGTAGCAAAATCAATCACTGATGGCACACTAGCGACAGTCGTCTGCGGCTATTTTCAGGTCAGCCCGAAATCCTTCCGTGTCGCTCATTTCGTCTGCTTGGAGGTGGACCCTGATCCCGAAGGAGACTCGCTGTCGTGAAGTCTGCTGGAGAAGGCTTCCAGCAAAAAAAGCTCGCGGTGGTGAAGTAATTTTGTACCGTACTTGTGTTTCTGCGTTTTGCGTCCTTTTCTTTGTTCAGATTGGTTGTGTTGAGGACACATCGAATGCCGAAAAGCAAATAAATTCCTTAAAAGATGTTCGTCCCATTCCCTGACTTTTTCTTCATGTTGTTAACCAGTAACTGCTTCGTTCAATTTAATGCTGAAAAAACGCACCTGTCTCTCTCTCTTCATTGAGGAGTGAAGTTGTACCTCTTCAGCACAGTCGAATTTCTCTAACTTCTATCTTATTTACGTCAGACAATCCTTGCAGTGCACCTGCCTCTGTGACCGAGAGGTTCTAGGCGCTTCAGTCAGGAACCGCGCTGCTGCTGCGGTCGCAGGTTCGAATCCTGCCTCGGGCATAGATGTGTGTGATGTCCTTAGTTATTTAGGTTTAAGTAGTTCTAAGTCTCCCCAAAATAACTGATGATGGTCGAAGTAGCGAGGATATAAAATTTAGACTGGCAATGGCAAGGAAAGCGTTTCTGAGGAAGGAATTTATTAACATCGAGTATAGATTTAAGTGTCAGGAAGTTGTTTCTGAAACTATTTGTATGGAGTGTAGCCATGTATGGAAGTGACAGATGGACGACAAATACTTTGGACAAGAAGAGAATAGAAGCTTTCGAAATGTGGTGCTGCAGAAGAATGCTGAAGATTAGATGGGTAGATCACATAACTAATATGGAGGTATTGAATAGGATTGGGGAGAAGAGAAGATTGTGGGACAACTTGACTAGAAGAAGGGATCGGTTGGTAGGACATGTTTTGAGGCATCAAGGGATCACCAATTTAGTATTGGAGGGCAGCGTGGAGGGTAAAAATCGTAGAGGGAGACCAAGAGACGAATACACTAAGCACATTCAGAAGGATGTAGGTTGCAGTAGTTACTGGGAGATGTAGAAGCTTGCACAGGATAGAGTAGCATGGAGAGCTGCATCAAACAAGTCTCAGGACTGAAGACCATAACAACAACTAAGTCTAGGGGACTGATGACTTCAGATGTTAAGTCCCATAGTGCTTAGAGCCATTTGAACCATTAGAATCTTGCAGTCCTTAGTTTGCGTGAATATTTAGTTTGCAAAACGTCGATGGTTCAAATGGTTCAAATGGCTCTGTGCACTATGGGACTTAACATCTGAGGTCATCAGTCCCCTAGAACTTCGAACTACTTAAACCTAACTAACCTAAGGACATCACACACATCCATGCCCAAGGCAGGATTCGAACCTGCGACCGTAGCAGTCGCGGTGTTTCGGACTGAGCGCCTAGAACCGCGAGACCACCGCGGCCGGCAAACGTCGATGTTCGGCGGAGCTCCACACTTACAAACGGGACCGAAACTGTGAGCTCTCACTCCTTTAATTCTCTTTAGCGTCTGGTGTGGTCTAAAGAAACACAGTTTTCTACATTCTGACAATTATTCCAGTCCATCTCGGCGTGGTGCTTCTCTTGCTACGTATTACAAAATTTCGTAGGTTGTAGAATGTTATGTATGAACTTAACAACGACGCGTTTCGCCCGGATATGACATCATCAGGTTATGTTAAAAGATCAGAAATTTTCTGCCAAAAATCATCCGTCAAGAAGGCATGCCATCCATAAAACATACTAAAAGGCAACGTCATGGAGGCAGCGAAAAGAGTAACAGCGCCGAACAGTACCTCGCGTGCAAACTGTAAACAGCCATACACTTCAACAGCCCCAGAGGTCCGTCCGTATTCGTATAGAACATTAATATGAATGTAAATTGTCTTTTAAAACTTCCTACGCGATATCACGGCTTCTTGACGGATGCTTCTTGCACAACATTTCTGATCTTTAAACATAACCTGATGATGCCCTATCGGGGCGAATCGTGTCGTTCTGAAGTTGATAAAGAATATTCTGCAACCTACGACTGTTTTGAAATAGTACTCTACCTTCTGGTCACAATAGAATAATTCAGGAACATGCTAAAAGAACAGATCTCAACTATTCACCTGCGTATCGCAAAAATAGTAACTGCCGCACGGCTTTACTCCACAGGAGATTGTATTAATGGTGTCTTTGTGGCGTCTGGCTTCCAGCTGCGGCATCTCTCAGGACGTCCAGTGACTGAACGGCATTGACCATTCGGTACAAAATTACTTCATCACCGGAATCCTCCTCTGTGAGACTTCACCATCGCCAGCCTCCGTTGGCGTCAGGGTTCACGTCGGAGCAGGTCATCTGAGAGACTTGGAAATAATTTCAGCTGACCAGAATTTAGCGGACAGCTGAGGGTCGTTGGTGTGCCGCCAAAACGTTTTGGCTTCCACTTAATGGCGAGAAAAAAATGGTTCAAATGGCTCTGAGCACTATGGGACTCAACATCTGAGGTCATTACTCCCCTAGAACTTAGAACTACCTAAACCTAACTAACCTAAGGACATCACACACATCCACGCACGAGGAAGGTTTCGAAACTGCGACCGTAGCTGTCGCGTAGTTCCCGACTGAAGCGCCTAGAACTATTCGGTCACACGGGCCAGCGAACATAGCGAGATCGCGTCTAGACAGCGAAATGATCCATAGCGACAGTGAAGTCATTTTTAGAGACACACACTTGTCCATGGTCAGTACTTGACAGTGTGTTTAACGTTCTGTGCTATGTTCCTTCGGACGTGAGTGAATTTCTGAAGAAACAGACACTGCTGACGATTTATAGTCGAATTAAATCATGAAACGTGTTTGTAAACTGTCAGTATGGTACCACCACAACTGTACAGTTTACTGATAAGAACTTAAATTTTGTGCCGGAATGGGACCCGAACCCGGATTTTCCACGATACGCAAGCGGTCACCTTAACCACTTCGGCTACCCAAGGACGCTTCACAGACAAACCCAAATTTCCAGGGAACGACTTCTTTAGTTTTCTTGTCAGATTGCATTGACTTTGGCATCAGTGCAGTGTCTGTATTGGACAGTGTCTTCAAAGTTTGATGCAATGTCCCTTCTCACAGGCATGCATATGTCTGTCTGGTATAGACACTACACTATTGTGCATCATTCCAAAGCCAAGGAAAACTGACGAGAAAATTAAATAAGATCCTCCATGTGCGGGAATCACATAATTGAGTGATTACTGTAATATGAAATCACTGGGACAGATGAAAGTTTGTGTGTTTCCTTTGAAGCATGCTGAAGTAATAAACGCGACCGCTCACGTAAAGCGGGAAGTCTAGGCTTGGTTCCCTGTCCAGCATTGGTTTCCATTCGTTTCCAGCACATTGTGTAGCTGTGGTGGTTCCGCATTCCCAGATTGCGAATGCATTTCATTTCATCTAGAGAATATCAATAACCTCAAGCCCCACTTTGAGGACATGCTTTCAGACTGGTGTTGCGAATTTGCTTTCAACTCCTGCGACAGATAACACGCATTTCCTTCTACAGCACCGTCTGTGTTTTATTCTAACACTGCGAAAATCATGGTACAACTTTGAAAATGTAATTGTTTCATTTTACAACGTGATTGTTACAATTTAGATCATGGTAGAACTTGGAAAATGTAATTGTTTCATTTGTATATATGATTATTAATTTTATTTTGTTTTTGACTTCTGTATATCTGTTCTAAACTCTGACCTTTGCTGTCTCGCAATGTAATTTTACTGTTTCTCAAAATTTCATTCTGCTGAAGACACCTTTGGAGATGTCGAAAACCTAGCTCAGTGTACCAACAGTTATTTGGAACCGGTTGGCTGTGTAATTCCTATGTTTGAAGATTTTTAACAATCCTTCCCCACGCGCTTTCACTCAGATGTGCCAATGTTTTACTTTAGAATCGATAAAGCTTGTCAGATGATTTGTGAGTCACTTCAATGCAATGAACCGAATTAACTGTCATTTTTCATTCGTTTAGTTTACACTAAGCTCCTGATTCTTTATTTTAGAGAGTGTATAATTGATCTATGTCAGATGATAGGGCTATTTAGCATGTATTTTAACTGACCAAAGAAGTATTCGCAAGCAATACACTGTACATACAAAAGAAAGTGATCGCACAAACTCTCCATAAAACTGGAGCATATGCTATCTTTAAACTTCCAATGTCTCGTGACATTTTTCTCTTTAAACCAATAGTTTTCATGTATTCGTGTAGTCCACGAAGAGCAACTACTCTTGGTACCTTGTGCGAGGATGTAGAAAACGTTTAATGCATGTTCTGCACTGCAGCTACGCACAAGACACACTCCGCACTCGTTACAAATTAAGACAATACCTTTGTCTATATTTCTGTGACTACAACGTCGTAAAACGGTCAGTCATTTGAGTCAGATTTTCTGCCGAAAATTAGCACGGGACTAAATGTAGATATTTGGATGCTGTTTGTATTCAAGGAATTTCACTCTGCAGTGTGGTTGAGCCACATTTTCTATATATTTAGTGCGCAGTTCCTCCACCGCACCATAATGATTAGTATAGATGGCTGCTTAGCAGAGGATCTGGGTTCGATTCCCGGTACCAACAAAAAGTTTTCGTTGGTGGGAGAACTGGCACGGGTGCAGTCAGACTCATGATGCCAACTGAGGAGCCACTCGAATGAGAAGTAGCTTCTCCCTGGTCCGGAATGTCGACAACATGACGTGCTGACCGCACATCGCATACCGTATACCGCATATCGCATCCACGTGAAACATCAAGACAAGAGATGACTCAGTGGCCGGTCGGCATCCCTTGAGCTGTCAAGGCCTGATAGAGGAGTTCTTTTGTACGCGTAGGCACCGAAGAAACGGTCCCCAAGACATCCAGTGCCCTCTGGTGGAGGCAGCTATGTTGCTGTTGCGAAATGCACATGTGCTACAGCAGTCAGGGATAATAATATTCTACGCCCAGCGCATGAGGTATCTCGACATGGTGTGAGCTGGTGAAACTGGTAACCAAAGACTGTGCTTCTGTAAGACACTGTACTCCTATTCCGGAGGAGGATGGTTGAAATCCCACTCTACCCATCCAGGATTAATATTCCTGAGATTTAAAAAGGCTCGATCAATTTCGTGTCCTTTCATTCTCTTGTGTTCCATCACTATTGATCCTACTGTCGACGCAGAGTTGTATGCTAATCTTTCTCCATCCTAAACAAGAACTATACAAGAACTATCCTGATTATCCAGCGAATCCATATAACAGAACTATGGTTGTTTCGTAGGTGGTTAATGAAGAGCATCTCATATTGATTCCACATTTTTCGATTTCAGCACGGCTTCCGAAAGCGTTTCTCTAAGTGGTTTCTAATCAACGTGCGTGCTCATTGAATGTCGTCTCGGTTATCTGAATAGAAAGGTAATTTTCTGTCAGAAATATCACAGTTCGTAGCAACTGATGGGAACGCATCCAGTGAAATCTATGCTGGCATTGCAAAAGAACACGTTGCAGACCATTCTTGTCCTTGATTTACATAAATAGCTCAGAAGACCAGCTGCGCAGGTCTCTAGAGCCAAAAATGAATTAGAAGGTGTGTGAATCTATGTAAGAAGTGGAAATTAATCATGGGAAATATTTCTATGAAGTTATCCGCTCGAGATACTTCCACTGAATTTATGTTCCGTGATAAGTAACACCAATTCCGAAACAATCAAGTCAAAGAAAGATGTAGAATGTAGCTATGAAGTTGAACAGCAGTCTGCATTTGTGTGCAGAACACTTAGAAGGAGGCTCATATGCACTAACAATTGCTTCCCTCTTAAGAGATTTTTTTTAGAAGTATAATACTCTTACTAGATATGATTGACGGTAGACAGCGGAAAAGTTCAAAGAATGGAGGCAGGTTTCATGTGATGACGAAATGTGGAAGAGTGTCGCAGATGAGATAAGTGCGCTAGGATCAGACTCATTAAAACGAAAGTATATTTTTTTCCGCAACATCCAAAAAGCAGAAGTAGATTCAAAACGCTAAAAATTTTATAACTTAAATAAGAACGAATGACGAACGTGACTAATATAAGAGAAATCTTATTTGCTCAAAAGATTTTATGTGTTCTGTTTTCCCATGTGCTATTCGATTGTGAAAGGATAGAATATCGATTGAAAGTGACATCATGGAACCTCCTCCAAGCACAAGTGTGAACTGAAGATTGATCATGTAGATGTACATTTGTTGCACGTGGCTAAAGTGGAGTGCAGGTCCGTTTGTATAAGTGAAGAGCGAAACCGCAGCCACAAATCCACGCTCGAGGCAGGAAGTATCGTACCTCTGTGAAGAAACAAGTCACCGCTATCAGCGGTGCACACCGGCTTGCCCGCTTTTAACGTCACGCCATGACCGAAAACGACAGGAGCAGATAATTGCAGATATGGAATCGGTATCGGCTGTGCTTGGTTTTTTATTCGCCGTCACTAACGTATCAGAATTGTTCCCGATCGTTACGCTATGTTACCGTGCGGGATGGATCCGGACACTTATCACATTGTCGTAATTGCTTTTGTGGTGTCACCGCCAGACACCACACTTGCTAGGTGGTAGCCTTTAAATCGGCCGCGGTCCGTTAGTATACGTCGGACCCGCGTGTCGCCACTGTCAGTGATTGCAGACCGAGCGCCGCCACACGGCAGGTCTAGAGAGACGTTCTAGCACTCGCCCCAGTTGTACAGTCGACTTTGCTAGCGATGTTCTCCAATTATGGATTAAAGTTAAGTATTCCAGCCGCTACGTTCTTTTCTTCATAGTATAACTCCTTTAACTGCTCCAGACCTCACGCCAGTCTGCGTAAGCTTAACGCGTGCATTTCGGCCTCCTCTAGCAACACTACAGCTTTAGTATTTGGGGGCAGTATTACAGCAACCGCTGGGCCTTGGTAGTTAACATGGACTCAGCTGCCTTGGACTAACAGACTCAGTTTTCCGTTAAAAGCCGATAATGAACATGTTACTCACAGACAGCAATGAGATAGTGAGTTCAGTTTCTTACTGCCTCACCCCAGGGAACGATAGGACATTACAAAACTTTACATATCAGCTGCATGGATGCGAACACCTGTCACAACTTTCGCAAATGCTTTCGTATATTTGGGAACATTATCCTACCAGCCTACGAATAAAAATGGTGGGGTACTCCGCCAACCTTAATAATAACAAAGAAAGCTTTAAAAACAGGAAAACAGGGACTGAATTTGAGCTGGATATCTGATTCCTGTAGTCAGGAAAGTGACCAGAAACGCATGGAAGATGCGATCGGAGACTAAGAGCTATCCAAGAACTGCTGTTAAGAGAAATTACACCGATATACATCCAAGCCACAACCGTGGGCTGATAAGTGCAATTTGTTTGGCTAGTCCCAATTGTGTATGCAGCATCACAATCGAAGCAACCGCCATACTGCGGTTGCTGCATTTTTCATGTGCTTCAATGACTACCTTCGAGGTTCCTATGAAGTTATGGTTCAAGAAGATAACGCAAGGCCAGCTTGTGTCATTTCTAGTGTACCTACGTGAGAGGATGTTGCAATGTTGTCCTGGTCAGCACGTTTCCCAGATCTCTTATCCGTTTAAAATGTTTTGTCGTAGGTTGTGGAGAGCCTGGCATGCCAGGAACATACCAGCCACCACGATTGATGAACCGTGCTGTAAAGTTGTTTCAGCGTGGAATGAGCGACCTGTAACAGTAATCCTAGCCTGCGTCACTCCGTGCACAGCCTGGTTATAGTAGAGTTGGTGGAAGACTTTCCCTGGCCCTTGCCGTGGGCCTGACACGGTTGCTTCACATGTCTACATCAGGTAGCCACATAATGCAACTTTTTCTACGTCTCTTCGGCAACGACTCATTGATCTTGCAGCTCTGTATACCCGGGCCGCTGAAACATTGCACTTGACGTTTGCGCATGAAGTTGGCAGCGTAACAGAGTAACAAGTGAAGAACGATAGGCGCTAGGCGTTGAGCGTGGGGCGCCAGCCAATCACAGCGCAGTGAGCACAGCTGTTACTCGCGTGCTGTGACGTCAAAGTTCCCGCGTTGCCGGCTTTGTTTAGTGAATGTGTATACAACGTGAATTGTATGTTGTTTACCGCGTGTTTTCGTTGCACTGTGTGCTATATCGTTGTGACTTTTGTTACGTTGTGAGTGTACATACTTGGAAAATGCCACCGAAAAGACTTCGTTCACTTAGTGACAATCCTTTGCGTCGAGGGGTGCCGCTAAACAGCCAGGCACTAGAGTTATTACGCAGAACTCGTGAGTTTTACGAGCAGGAGAAAAACTACGTAAGCATTCATGGACAGCCATCAATTCCTGCCGACAAAGAGGTGGAACGTACGTCGAAAACTCTTGGTATTAGTGCAAGAACCGTAGTAAGTAAGGGAGTATTACTACAAAACTTAGAAGATACTGAAGTGAGCCGTAATGATTCCGAGCTGTCTGGATCAAATAATAAATTTTTATCAACCACGGGAAAGAAGAAAAAGCGGCCTAGTCCTATCACAGATTCAGATTCTTTCCAGACTGATGCAATTCGTAGGCATGTTTATGCTTACTACAGCAGAAAAGAGTATCCGACTGTAGCTAAGTTATTAATCTCTTTAAAAGAAAGTAAACTCTTCAGGGGTGGTAAAACATCACTAAAAATTGTGCTAAAAATATGGGTTTCCGTTACAAAACGCTAGACGGACGCAAAGTACTGTTAGAGAGGGCACATATTGTTACCGCTCGTAGTATTTTCTTGCACAAACTTGTGGGCAGAGACATTCATTCCATAATTTGGCTACACGAAACGTGGGTTAATGCCGGGGAAGCTGTCAGTAAATGTTGGACGGATAACACACCCAGCAGTAGCGGCCATCAGCCGACGGGAAGAGGAGCTAGATTAATTGTGGTTCATGCAGGCTCCTCCAGTGGTTTTGTCCCTGACGCACTTTTAGTTTTTAGATCGAAAAAGACTGGTGATTACCATGAAGATATGGATCACACACGATTTGTTGAGTGGTTCAGGAACCTTTTAAAACAATTTCCTGTCCCTACAACAATTGTAATGGACAATGCTCCATATCATTCGGTGATACAGAACAAAGCCCCAACCACAAATGATCGGAAAGAAGTTATGGTGCAGTGGTTACAGGCTCGAAATGTTGCAGCGGATATGAGTATGACAAAGGTTCTGTTGTATTCTCTTGTTAAAGAAAATAAGCCTACGACACCTACATATGTAGTAGACGAAATTGCCAAGGAGCAGGGTCATACTGTAATAAGGCTGCCACCATATCACTGCCATTTCAACCCTATTGAGTTAATATGGAGTGATGTAAAAATGTATGTAAGGAACAACAACAAGTCCTTTACAATAACAGAGGTGGAAAAGCTGTTGCGTGAAGCTCTTGTGACTGTGGATGCAGCCTCATGAAGAAAAAAAGTAGAGCACGTCGAGAAGCTTATACGAGCAGCACAGACAATAGAAGGAATTATCAGTGGCCATGAACAATTAATGATTTGTCTTGCTGATGACGACGATGAAGACGGTTTTGGCGATGAATCGGACAACAGTGACGATGGCGAGCTGGATGGAATTGCGCCAATATCGCTGTAAATTGGTGAGTGAAAAATTACTAATATTGGTTATTTATTGCATTCTCGGTTATTATTTATTTTGTAAACTACGTACATTATTGATTTGAAAGTACCAGTCGTCAGATGCTTGTTTTTTGTATTTCTTTGCTCAGTTATCGAAAGGGTGCGCATTGTTATGCTTTTACATGTATTGTTATACGGTTGTTTACTTCCTGTCATTGTAGTACAACTAAAAACGAGATTTTATATACACTGTAATTGCTCAATCGCTTGCATTTACGAGACGGGACGGAAAACTGTATCGTCTGCTGCGTGTATAGAGGCTGCTGTTGCAACATCGCTATTACAGTGTAGCCAACCTAAATAGACAAAAAGCGAACTGTCAAGTGCAATGTTTCGCCGGCGGGGGTATAGACGACTATTGTTCCTGCAGGCAGTCGTTTGCGGTTCGCAGTCGAAAGCTGGCGACAGTGCAGTCGAAACCTGGCAACAGCGCTGCAAGCTGTCAGGGGTTTTTGCCGACTCTGCTACAGAGCTCTTATCACTGCCAATGGGGGAAACATACATACTTCAGTTCGCATCCTGTGTACCGCTAACCAAGTATATGATCATAAATTCTTACTACTATAATGCATACATACAGTAAATAAGACATCGTTATCTGCTGTTCTTCCTGTTGTTGCGTTTTAATGGCCAGCAACATATGCTGGGATAGCCAAAGGGTAACTGTAAACTATCTGATAAAAACTATGTGGACAACTACACTACTGGCCATTAAAATTGCTACACAAAGAAGAAATGCAGATGATAAACAGGTATTCATTGGACAAATATATTATACGAGAACTGACATGTGATTACATTTTCACGCACTTTGGGTGCATAGACCCTGAGAGATCAGTACCCAGAACAACCACCTATGGCCGTAATAACGGCCTTCATACGCCTGAGCATTGGGTCAAACAGAGCTTGGATGGTGTGTACAGGTACAGCTGCCCATGCAGCTTCAACACGATACCACAGTTCATCAAGAGTAGTGACTGGCGTATTGTGACGAGCCAGTTGCTCGCCCACCATTGACCAGACATTTACAGTTGGAGAGATATCTGGAGAACGTGCTGGCCAGGGCAGCAGCCAAACATTTTCTGTATCCAGAAGGGCCCGTACATGACCTGCAACATGCGGTCGTGCATTATCCTGTTGAAATGTAGGTTTTCGCAAGGATCGAATGATGGGTAGAGCCACGGGTCGTAACACATCTGAAATGTAACGTCCACTGTTGAAACTGCCGTCAGTGCGAACAATAGGTGACCGAGACGTGTAACCAATGGCACACCATACCAACAACCCGGAAGATACGCCAGTATGGCGATGACGAATACACGATTCCAATGTGCGTTCAGTGCAATGTCGCCAAACACAGATGCGACCATCATGATGGTGTAAACAGAACCTGAATTCATCCGAATAATGGCGGTTTGCCATTCGTGTACCCAGGTTCGTCATTAAGTACACCATCGTAGGCGCTTTGATGCAGCGTCAAGGGTAACCTCAGACATGGTCTGCAAGCTGATAGTCCACGCTGCTGCTAACGTCGTCGAACTGTTCGTGCAGATGGTTGTTGTGGTGTCACCGCCAGACATCACACTTGCTAGGTGGTAGCCTTTATATCGGCCACGGTCCGTTAGGCTGCGTTCACACTGCCGGCCGGGCCGGGCCGGGCTGACGCGTACTGGCTCGGCTCGTGCCTAGCCAGCTCAGGCCGACGAGTAGTGCATTCACATTGCGCGCCGCGCCGAGCCGGGACGGCGAAATGGGGGAAAATCCACTTCTCCGATTTTCATGTTTTAAAAATTCTTAGCGGTACATAAGACTTCGCCACATCGTTTTATGAACTTATTTTTTCCTTAAAAGCGTTACTTACGTCGTGAAAAAAGACAAAGTCTACTTTTCGTTTCGCGTGATTTCTTAGTTTCGTAACGCTTCCCAACCGATTTTGAAGAAAGTATGCGGCTAAAGAATCTGATTTTTGTACATGTGGTAGTGCAACATCTTAGCTTCGTATTGAATCATTTATCTTTCCATGTTTCTTAACAGTCATTGTGAAATGATGCTATTTGTCAACGTTCTGCACTTGATTTACAAATCTTGTAGTGAAAAAGTTATGTAGTGGGTAGCTTACTGTTAGATCAGTTTTAGACCATACATTGTTGGGAATGAAATGTAGCTAAAAGTACCAAAAAGTTTTTGAAATGATAATGATACTGATATCTGTCTCTGGTCTCAAGTAATGCGAGCTATTCAGTGGCGTCAGTGCCGCGTCCGCAAGCCACGGAGTTCGCGCGGTTACAGCTTGGTTTAGTGTAGTCATATAATGCAGGACAGAAAAAAACTAATTACTAGTGATCAGCGCAGACCTAGTGCCGGTCCCTCTTATATTTTTAATGGTCTCATTCTCTAGATAAATCCAAATGTATAAGAAATTTTCCCTCGGCTACTGGACGATCATCTGCTATGCTTTTATAATTGCCCACACGTTGCATCACAAAAGACAAACAATTATTTGTCATCAACATGCATGATGTATATTTCGTATTTCGAACTAAAAGATAACTGAAGCCCAATTCTGTAGTCTCGTTGTCTACTTTGACAGAAAAAAATAATGGAGAGTTAATGAAACTACTGTAGATCGGCACAGATGTGCGTTTCATTGTTCTTCGTTGTTTTTTTTTTCTTCCTTGGCGGGCTGCGCTGCACTGTCAAGGTAATCCCCACTCTTTGGCTAAATGGCTGGCGGGAGGCCAAATAAATAAATTTAAAAAGATCTCCACCCTTCGACAGCTGACAAGCAAGTCAGTAGAAAACGCAGCTGCAGTCAACAGTTGCTCGCCTTTAGCTGGTCTGTGCTGTCGTGTAGAACAATGTCTTCACTCTTTTATTGGTATTGTTTTGACTCTGCAGTAACTCGTCAAGTTTTGAAGTACAGAAGAACTAGGAGGTTATGGATTCATCCCATGAATAGCGACAGACATTTAGGAGAGTTTTTTTCTTTATATGAAGAACTTAAAAACTATCCTTAAAAAGTTTTATTCAAATTACAGAACGAATCATAATACATTTCAGTATGTGCTGCAGAACATTCAAGACAAAATTTCTAAACAGAACACAAATTTTCGCAGAAGTATAACAGCAGAAGAAAAATTGTGTATAACGATAAGGTAAGATTCGTTAGTACACACTTTTTGGCTCGCAGTAGAACTTTGTACAGCATTCACTACCTCCAGTTAATTGTAGTCATGCTTTTGTATTTTAAATTTCACAAACGCTTACCCTTACCTCTGAGGGGAAGAGAGTTTATGGGACTCCTGAGAATCATTAGGAAGTAATTAGCTTCGTCATTTTGGGTAGTGTCTTGCTGTGCCTTCAACGAAGAATCGCAGAAATACTCCTTCAGAATTTTGTAACTTTTTTCTTCTTTTTTCTTCATGATGCAGCGCTTGGCAGTGGTGATGGTTCATCATGTGGAGCCACTGATGACCTCACAGAATTCTTTTCGTTACCTTGTAAGATAGACAGATTGATAGGCGAAGAGTTTTGCGATAATGCCCGTAACGCTTCCCAACCGATTTTGAAGAAAGTATGCGGCTAAAAAATCTGATTTTTGTACACGTGCTAGTGTAACATCTTAGCTTCGTATTGAATCATTTATCTTTTCATATTTCTTAACAGTCATTGTGAAATGATGCTATTTGTCAACGTTGTGCACTTGATTTACAAATCTTGTAGTGAAAAAGTTATGTAGCGGGTAGCTTACTGTTAGATCCGTTTTAGACCATACATTGTTGCGAATGAAATGTAGCTAAAAGTACCAAAAAGTTTTTGAAATGATAATGACACTGATATCTGTCTCTGGTCACAAGTAATGCGAGATATTCAGTGGCGTCAGTGCCGTGTCCGCAAGCCACGGAGTTCGAGCGGTTACAGCTTGGTGTAATGTAGTCATATAATGCAGGACAGAAAAAAACTAATTACTAGTGATCAGTGGTGTAAAACTAATCACAAAAACAAACTGGAGATTTGTGATACGTTTACTGGAGATACTGAAGCGCAATTCTGTAGTCTCGTTGTCTACTTTGACAGAAAAAATAATGGAGAGTTAATGAAACTACTGTACATCGACACAGATGTGCGTTTCATTGTTCTTCATTGTTTTTTTTTCCTTCCTTGGCGGGCTGCGCTGCACTGTCAAGGTAATACCCACTCTTTGGCTAAATGGATGTCAGCTGCCGGAGGCCAAATAAATAAATTTTAAAAAATCCCCACCCTTCGACAGCTGACAAGCAAGTCAGTAGAAAACGCAGCTGCAGCCAACAGCTGCTCGCCTTTAGCTAGTCTGTGCTGTCCTGTAGAACAATGTCTTCACTCTTTTATTCGTATTGTTTTGAATCTGCTGTAACTCGTCGAGTTTTGAAGTACAGAAGAACTAGGAGGTTATGGATTCATCCCATAAATAGCGACAGACATTTAGGAGAGTTTTTTTCTTTACATGAAGAACTTAAAAACTATCCTGAAAAATTTTGTTCATATTACAGAATGAATCATTATACATTTTAGTATGTGCTGCAGAATATTCAAGACAAAATTTCGAAACAGAACACAAATTTAAATGTAAATACGGTAGAGTAAATAAAGGAAATAAAAGTAATTTCGCATGTATCATCATAATAAACGTAATTTTTCCTCACTGATTGTGAAATGTGAGGTAACATCTTAAAATAAAAGACGTGTGCAGTCACACTTGTGATGCCAGCAGAAGGGAGACGTGTGACGCGTGTACTGCAGAAGCTGTAGTGCTGCTCCACAGGCTCGCGCCTGCGGTCGGCTCGCGCCGGCAATATTAAACACTCGGAATGTCGTCGGCTCGGCTCCGGGAGGCTCACGCCGTGTCGGCGCGGCCCGGCCGCCAGTGTGAACACCGCAATTCAAAACCATGTGTTTGATATCGAAGCGGGCGGCGGCCCGGCCAGGCTCGGCTCGGCCCGGCCGGCAGTGTGAACGCAGCCTTAGTATACGTCGGACCTGCGTGTCGCCACTATCAGTGATTGCAGACCGAGCGCCGCCACACGGCAGGTCTAGAGAGACTTCATAGCACTCGCCCCAGTTGTACAACCGACTGTGCTAGAGAAGGTTCACTGACAAAATACGCTCTCATTTTCCGAGACGATAGTTAGCATAGCCTTCAGCTACGTCATTTGCTACGACCTAGCAAGGCGCCAGTACCAGTTACTATTGATAATATGAGTAATGTACCGTCAAGAGCGACGTTCACCAGTTATGGATTAAAGTTAAGTATTCCACCAGCTACGTCCGTTTTTCTAAAGTCTAATTTACTTGTCCTGTTCCAGACCTCACGCCAGCCTGCGTGAGCTAAAACGCGTGCCTTTCGGCTTCCTCTAATAACCCGGTGTTGGCTCTCCTGCCAACCCACAACAGTTGTTGTCTTGCAAACGTCCCCATCTGTTGACTCAAGGATCGAGACGTGGCTGCACGATACGTTACAGCCATGCGGATAAGATGCCTGTCATCTCGACTGCTACTGATACGAGGCCGTTAGGATCCAGCACGGGGTTCCGTATTACCCTCCTGAACTCACCGATTTCATATTCAGCTAACAGTCATTGGATCTTGACTAACGCGAGCAGCAATGTCACGATACGATAAACCTCAATCACGATAGGGTACAATCCGACCTTTATTAAAGTCGGAAACGCGATGGTACGCAATTCTCCTGCTTACACGAGACATCCCAATAACGTTTCACCAGGCAACGCCGGTCAACTGCTGTTTGTGTATGAGAAATCGGTTGGAAACTTTCCTCATGTCAGCATGTTGTAGGTGTCACCAACGGCGCCAACCTTGTGTGAATGCTCTGAATAGCTAATTATTTGCATATCACATCTACTTACTGTCGGTTACATCTCGTGTCTGTAGCACGTCATCTTTGTGGTGTACCAATTTTAATGGCCAGTAGTGTATTAGTGAATATTAATACAGGATATGTCCACCATTCCCCTTGATAACGGCTTCAAGTCTGCTGGCAGCCCATTCCTCCTCAGGAGTCAAAAACATACAAGGAGTGAAGTTGGATGCTGGCGTGTGGTGCGAGGTGGTCGTTCTAAGTCGTCCCAAATGTATTACATTGCGTTCAGGCCGCGACTCTGTGCAGGCCAGTCCATTTCACGAATATTATTGTCCACAAACCATTGTCTCACGAATGCTGCAGTATGGCATGCTCCATTGTCATGCAGATACATCATATTCTCCGCATTGTTCCTCTACTGTGGTCAGTAGGCAATGCTATAACAAGTGGTCATATCTTTCGCATTTATAGATTTCTTAACTTTTATAAAGGAAACATGGAAAACACTCCCTTACCGTAACAATATGTCCTCTCTCTCTCTTACTGTCCTCACTAAACGTGAACCGTCCAGTCGGAATGCCACAGGGTACAGCGTGATTGCTAACTCCAAATCATTCGATCCTACTTACACACTGTCCAGTGTCGCCATCTTTACCCAATCACAATAAGGAAAAGTGTACGGTCATTCTCACGAGTAAGAAAATAATTCCGTTACATTTCAGTTACACGATAAATCACATAAATTTGAAGGCTGTCAATTTGACTATATACACAGGAATTACATTTACGAACGATTTAAATTGGAATGATTACGTAGATAATATTGTGGGGAAGAAAACCCAAATATTATGTTTTGTTGGGAGGACGATTAGAACACGCAGCTGCTAGGTCTACTGAAGAGACAGTCTACACTACGCTGCTTCGTCCTTTACTACAGTACTGCCACGATGTATGAGAAACTCAGAAGATGGTATTGACGAAGAACATTGAAAAATTTCAAAGAAAAGCTCGTTTTGTTTTATAGCAAAATAGAGGTGAGAGTGCAACGAATATGATAAGCTAGTTGAGATGGCAGTCAATAAAACTAAGGAATTTTTCTTTACAGCGAGAACTTGTCACAAAATTACAGTTACCAACCTAATCCTATGAATGTGGATTTCAGCAACTGAAGACCTTTCTGCCATCTAAAATCTAAACACACCACGCACTTCAGAAATGGCAGGATCTGCGATTGTTTCGACCACTGCGGTTTGCTCTCACCAACTGACAAACGACCACTTAATGAAACCAACACTGGAGTAGTTTCCTAAAGCGTCGGTAGAAATGGCTGCATCCGTGAAACTTCATTCTGACCTACCATCAGTTTAACGCTGTTCACCAGACCTTATAGCTCTTCTCAGGTGTATTGGTGGGTGGCTAACAGTGCACTGTTGCCAGACCGTGAGTCACAAGCAGTTGATAGTCAAATTTACCTCTGTTGTTCATTGTAAAAAATTATGCTATTGTGAAAACTATTACAATCACATTATTGATTTAGGCTATGGCAGTCACATCGTTATGGAAGCAATGTATGTGTATATTATTTGAATTAAAGTAATAAATAATGATCTTACCATTCAATTCGTTATTTGCTGTCTACAGCGTGTAAAATTATTATTACGCATGATATGTTTACATTAATTGTAAAAGTATGGTATATAAATCATTGACTAAAACGCATATCGTGGTAAAAAATACTGTAACTACTGGACGTTCAAGCAAATTAACACTCTGCATAACTGCTCAAACTTAGATGTGTTCAATTTTGAATGATAAATTCCTGACTTGTTCGTTTTGCTATATCTGTAAACTAATTCACTTCCTTCCACAAAAACAGTCATCGCTGACCCCACAAGCATCAACAATCAGCCTAGTGAGTCCCACATTCGTTCGAATTCTGCATATGTACCTTACATCTACATCTACATCCATACTCCGCAAGCCACCTGACGGTGTGTGGCGGAGGGTACCTTGAGTACCTCTATCGGTTCTCCCTTCTGTTCCAGTCTCGTATTGTTCGTGGAAAGAAGGATTGTCGGTATGCCTCTGTGTACGCTCTAATCTCTCTGATTTTATCCTCATGGTCTCTTCGCGAGATATACGTAGGAGGGAGCAATATACTGCTTGACTCTTCGGTGAAGGTATGTTCTCGAAACTTTGACAAAAGCCCGTACCGAGCTACTGAGCGTCTCTCCTGCAGAGTCTTCCACTGGAGTTTATCTATTATCTCCGTAACTCTTTCGCGATTACTAAATGATCCTGTAACGAAGCGCGCTGCTCTCCGTTGGATCTTCTCTATCCCTTCTGTCAACCCTATCTGGTACGGATCCCACACTGCTGAGCAGTATTCAAGCAGTGGGCGAACAAGCGTACTGTAACCTACTTCCTTTGTTTTCGAATTGCATTTCGTTAGGATTCTTCCAATGAATCTCAGTCTGGCATCTGCTTTACCGACGATCAAATTTATATGATCATTCCATTTTAAATCACCCCTAATGCGTACTCCCAGATAATTTATGGAATTTACTGCTTCTAGCTGCTGCACAGCTATATTGTAGCTAAATGATAAGGAATCTTTCTTTCTATGTATTCGCAGCACATTACACTTTTCTACATTGAGATTCAATTGCCATTCCCTGCACCATGCGTCAATTCGCTGCAGATCCTCCTGCATTTCAGTACAATTTTCCATTGTTACAACCTCTCGATACACTACAGCATCATCTGGAAAAAGCCTCAGTGAACTTCCGATGTCATCCACAAGGTCATTTATGTATATTGTGAATAGCAACGGTCCTATGACACTCCCCTGCGGCACACCTGAAATCACTCTTACTTCGGAAGACTTCTCTCCATTGAGAATGACATGCTGCGTTCTGTTATCTAGGAACTCCTCAATCCGATCACACAATTGGGCTGATAGTCCATATGCTCTTACTTTGTTCATTAAACGACGGTGGGGAACTGTATCGAACGCCTTGCGGAAGTCAAGAAACACGGCATCTACCTGTGAACCCGTGTCTATGGCCCTCTGAGTCTCGTGGACGAATAGCGCGAGCTGGGTTTCACATGACCGTCTTTTTCGAAACCCATGCTGTTTCCTACAGAGTAGATTTCTAGTCTCCAGAAAAGTCATTATACTCGAACACAATACGTGTTCCAAAATTCTACAACTGATCGACGTTAGAGATGTAGGTCTATAGTTCTGCACATCTGCTCGACGTCCCTTCTTGAAAACGGGGATGACCTGTGCCCTTTTCCAATCCTTTGGAACGCTACGCTCTTCTAGAGACCTACGATACACCGCTGCAAGAACGGGGGCAAGTTCCTTCGCGTACTCTGTTTAAAATTGAACTGGTATCCCATCAGGTCCAGAGGCCTTTCCTCTTTTGAGCGATTTTAATTGTTTCTCTATCCCTCTGTCGTCTATTTCGATGTCTACCATTTTGTCATGTGTGCGACAGTCTAGAGAAGGAACTACAGTGCAATCTTCCTCTGTGAAACAACTTTGGAAAAAGACATGTAGTATTTCGGCCTTTAGTCTGTCATCCTCTGTTTCAGTACCAATTTGGTCACAGAGTGCCTGGACATTTTGTTTTGATCCACCTACCACTTTGACATAAGACCAAAATTTCTTAGGATTTTCTACCAAGTCAGTACATAGAACTTTACTTTCGAATTCATTGAACGCCTCTCGCATAGCCCTCCTCACACTACATTTCGCTTCGCGTAATTTTTGTTGGTATGCAAGGCTTTGGCTATGTTTATGTTTGCTGTGAAGTTCCCTTTGCTTCCGCAGCAGTTTTCTTACTCGGTTGTTGTACCACGGTGGCTCTTTTCCATCTCTTACGATCTTGCTTGGCACATACTCATCTAACGCATTATGTACGACGGTTTTGAACTTGGTCCACTGATCTTCAACACTATCTGTACATGAGACAAAACTTTTGTGTTGAGCCAACAGGTACTCTGAAATCTGATTTTTGTCACTTTTTCTAAACAGAAAAATCTTCCTACCCTTTTTAATATTCCTATTTACGGCTGAAATCATCGATGCCGTAACCGATTTATGATCGCTGATTCCCTGTTCTGCGTTAACTTTTTCAAATAGTTCGGGTCTGTTTGTCACCAGAAGGTCTAATATGTTATCGCCACGAGTCAGTTCTCTGTTTAACTGCTCAAGGTAGTTTTCAGATAAAGCACTTAAAAAAATTTCACTGGATTCTTTGTCCCTGCCACCCGTTATGAACGTCTGAGTCTCCCAGTCTATATCCGGCAAATTAAAATCTCCACCCAGAACTATAACATGGTGGGGAAATCTACTCGAAATATTTTCCAAATTATCCTTCAGGTGCTCAGCCACAACAGCTGCTGAGCCAGGGGGCCTATAGAGACATCCAATTACCATGTCTGAGCCTGCTTTAACCGTGACCTTCACCCAAATCATTTCACATTTCGGATCTCCGTCAATTTCCTTCGATACTATTGCACTTCTTAACGCTATAAACACGCCTCCACCTTCACTGTCCAGCCTGTCTCTGCGGTATACATTCCAATCTGAGTTTAGGATTTCAGTACTATTTACGTCTGGTTTCAGCCAACTTTCTGTCCCTAGTACTATTTGAGCGTTGTGACCGTTTATTAATGAGAGCAGTTCTGGGACCTTTCTGTAGACGCTCCTGCAGTTTACTATTAGCACATTAATATTGTTATTCCCTGTTGCATTTTGCCTACTCCTACCTTGCTGCGTCTCAGGAGGCGTCTTGTCGGGCCTAGGGAGGGGATTCTCTAACCTTAAAAACCCCCATGTGCACTCCACACGTACTCCGCTACCCTTGTAGCCGCTTCTGGCGTGTAGTGCACGCCTGACCTATTCAGGGGGACGCTACATTTCTCCACCCGATAGCGGAGGTCGAGAAATTTGCACCCCAGATCTCCGCAGAATCGTCTGAGCCTCTGGTTTAAGCCTTCCACTCGGCTCCAAACCAGAGGACCGCGATCGGTTCTGGGAACGATACTACAAATAGTTGGCTCTGATTTCACCCCGCGAGCGAGGCTTTCCGCCTTCACCAATTCCGCCAACCGCCTGTACGAACTGTGGATGACCTCTGAACCCGAACGGCAGGAGTCATTGGTGCCGACATGAGCAACAATTTGCAGTCGGGTGCACCCAGTGCTCTCTATCGCCGCCGGCAGGGCCTCCTCCACATCTCGGATGAGACCCCCCGGCAAGCAGACAGAGTGAACACTGGCCTTCTTCCCCGACCTTCCCGCTATTTCCCTAAGGGGCTCCATCACCCGCCTAACGTTGGAGCTCCCAATAACTAACAAGCCCCTCCCCCCGTGTGCCTGCTCGGACCTTGCTGAAGGGGCAGCCACATGTCCGCTCACAGGCAGAGCGGGCGATGCCACAGGGCCAGCCTCCACATTGACGCCGCTGAACCCGCCACTCCCCTTGGGGAGAGGGTGGCCCAACCGCGCCCAGTACACGCGAAGATGTCTCGACAGCAGGGACAGTGGGTGAAGCATGTAACACCTGTGGTGTACCGTGCGACGCACCAGACTCCCCACTGCCGCTACACTCCGAGGCAGCAGCCTGAAGACGGCTGACCGCGGCCATCAACACGCTCAGCTGTTCGCGAACAGTGGCCAGCTCCTTCTGCGTCCGTACACAGCAGTCACACATCCTATCCATCCTAAGGAATCAATTTACTGAAGAGAGTTAATCAACCTTTAACTAGACTGCTAATTCACTAAAGGCGGCTGTTTATTCACTAAACTGTGGTTGCTAGGCACTTCTTGTAGAAAACAATGAAAATAGCACTACCTGTCTCTGGAATGTATTGCAAACAAACACTAGCACTACTGGCACTATGGCTGACTAAAGGGACTCTCTCTGACTGTATTCAAAACAAACACGAAATCTATGGAACACTATTAATAGCACCCGACAATTAAAGCTTCCTAAAAGCAAATACACACGGAAGAAGAAGTGAGAAGTAAGAAAAATACAGTTAATACTTAAATTAAGGTAGCTCGCTGCACAGCAGACGTGAAGCAGACGGCAGAACCTTAGTGAATGGTTTAGAGTCACTCAAGTTTCATCCAAGTAGAATATAGGTCAGTTGTCACCTCAAGTACGCAACGAATTCATCATCCGGAAACATTTAATTCTGGTCATACAGACGCTTGTATTTAAATCCTACACCGTTTAATATGCGTCTCAAAGATATAACAGACGCGGTAAAATTTATTTTTTGAATTTACATTTTTCATCAATAATTCTAGTGATGGGCACCCGCCATTCTCCTAAAATTCGTATATTGTCCGCCTGAGAACGTCTATTGGTAAGTCGTTTAGTTTCGTTAAAGAGCTGTGTTGCTTAACAATTTTCCACGGAGAACTGAAAGTTGGCGATTTGCCTCTCAGGACACGCGGGTAGGATAGTTCTTAAACCAACGCCAAGAACTGCAGCAGAAATATCCTGTATTGATATCAATGCTGTTGATTCTGTCTACCTTCCGCACATCTCTCCTAATGAGCGCACATGTACACTCATGTTCAGAAGAAGCAGAAGATCTTGAAGGACCTACATTAGTAAGTTCTGCAGAAATGATTATCACTTGAACCATGTCAGACCGCGGGTTCAAGGTCAACATCGATACGGCAGTGCAACGCCACCTTCCGATAAAATGTGCCTGTGGATCTTGTTCTCGCTATAAACTGAAGCGGATGGAGACTGTGACTTGAGCAAAGGTGCGGGATTCCTCGCAGATGTATGCGCGAACCGTACCGTCAAATCAGTGAGTACGCAAGGGTTCATTATCGGCATGAGAGAGTGCGATGCATCCATCCGGGAAGCTGCTACTCGTATGGGACAAAGTGTTTTGGCAATGCAACTGGTGTATGCAGAATATCTCACGGAAGGTCGTAGAACACGGCGAGATAGCTCAGGTAGCACCACCCAGATAGCCCTCACACACCCTCCCCCTACCCCCGAAAAGATCGACACCTCATCCGAATGGTATTTCAGAATGGATCTGCGTCCTCCTTAGATCTGGCGCAATAGCGAAACAGTGTAACACTTCATACAATATCATGGGTGATAGCCCATCGCTCATTATTTCGGCATGGCTTACATGCGCGTCGTCTACACTCCTGGAAATTGAAATAAGAACACCGTGAATTCATTGTCCCAGGAAGGGGAAACTTTATTGACACATTCCTGGGGTCAGATACATCACATGATCACACTGGCAGAACCACAGGCACATAGACACAGGCAACAGAGCATGCACAATGTCGGCACTAGTACAGTGTATATCCACCTTTCGCAGCAATGCAGGCTGCTATTCTCCCATGGAGACGATCGTAGAGATGCTGGATGTAGTCCTGTGGAACGGCTTGCCATGCCATTTCCACCTGGCGCCTCACTTGGACCAGCGTTCGTGCTGGACGTGCAGACCGCGTGAGACGACGCTTCATCCAGTCCCAAACATGCTCAATGGGCGACAGATCCGGAGATCTTGCTGGCCAGGGTAGTTGACTTACACCTTCTAGAGCACGTTGGGTGGCACGGGATACATGCGGACGTGCATTGTCCTGTTGGAACAGCAAGTTCCCTTGCCGGTCTAGGAATGGTAGAACGATGGGTTCGATGACGGTTTGGATGTACCGTGCACTATTCAGTGTCCCCTCGACGATCACCAGTGGTGTACGGCCAGTGTAGGAGATCGCTCCCCACACCATGATGCCGGGTGTTGGCCCTGTGTGCCTCGGTCGTATGCAGTCCTGATTGTGGCGCTCACCTGCACGGCGCCAAACACGCATACGACCATCATTGGCACCAAGGCAGAAGCGACTCTCATCGCTGAAGACGACACGTCTCCATTCGTCCCTCCATTCACGCCTGTCGCGACACCACTCGAGGCGGGCTGCACGATGTTGGGGCGTGAGCGGAAGACGGCCTAACGGTGTGCGGGACCGTAGCCCAGCTTCATGGAGACGGTTGCGAATGGTCCTCGCCGATACCCCAGGAGCAACAGTGTCCCTAATTTGCTGGGAAGTGGCGGTGCGGTCCCCTACGGCACTGCGTAGGATCCTACGGTCTTGGCGTGCATCCGTGCCTCGCTGCGGTCCGGTCCCTGGTCGACGGGCACGTGCACCTTCCGCCGACCACTGGCGACAACATCGATGTACTGTGGAGACCTCACGCCCCACGTGTTGAGCAATTCGGCGGTACGTCCACCCGGCCTCCCGCATGCCCACTATACGCCCTCGCTCAAAGTCCGTCAACTGCACATACGGTTCACGTCTACGCTGTCGCGGCATGCTACCAGTGTTAAAGACTGCGATGGAGCTCCGTATGCCACGGCAAACTGGCTGACACTGACGGCGGCGGTGCACAAATGCTGCGCAGCTAGCGCCATTCGACGGCCAACACCGCGGTTCCTGGTGTGTCCGCTGTGCCGTGCGTGTGATCATTGCTTGTACAGCCCTCTCGCAGTGTCCGGAGCAAGTATGGTGGGTCTGACACACCGGTGTCAATGTGTTCTTTTTTCCATTTCCAGGAGTGTATTTATTCACCTACCTTTGACGAATGTGCAGAAACATGCTAGATGGCAGTGATGTATGGAACGACGTCACTGGGGACAGGAATGGCATCAGATTTGTCGAACGAATCCAGGTTCTGATGGTTTGCAAATGGTGGGCGCATTTTGGTTCGCCACAGACAAGGGATGCGCGGCTTCACTGTGACTGCATTCGCACAAGACATAGAGTGCCAACTCAAAGTCTTACGATGTGGGGTCCTATTGCGTACCAGCACAAATGACAGCAGTGCGTATCCAGTGTACTGTGAGCAGTGTGACCTACGTGAATGGCATCCCGCGACCAGTAGCCATACATCTTCTTCACAACACCCCAGACGCAATTTTTCAGCAAGACAATGCACGACCGCATGTTTCGGCACGAACACATGGCTTCTTGGTGTCACAGGATGTCAGCTTTTATGCAGACCTCCCTGAGTATACAAAGAATGCATATACATTTTTTATATAGCTTTTTCATGATGTACTCGACAAGTCGCAGAGGTTGTGCGTGCGCAGTACCGTCCTCGGCGTCGTGCCACCATGTTTGTTTTAAAATTCCAATTCGATCTTGAGTGTTCTGTGGAGTGAGTTGTTGTGTTCGCTACGGTTTGTCGGTTTTTCTTTCTTCATCCAGAAGGGCCAGCGGACCAGCACATAAAAACGTACGAGGGGGCGCCAAAATAAACCCGGAATAACAGTGCCGTAGGCGGAGCTTGTGTAGTACGCGTTTCTGCCGCTAGGCGTGTGTAGCGCTACTCATCGCCAGTTTAGAGCCGCATGTGTTGTCGAGATGGCTTGTTCTATTCATCCGAAATGACTGTTTTTGCTAGCGCTGTTTTGTTCCTGTTCTGTTCTTTTACTATGGCAAGTTTAAGTGAAACACGTGCAGCTGTGAATTTCTGTTTCCTGCTCTGTAAAAATGCTGCTGAAACCATTCTGATGTTGAAAACAACTTATCAACATGACTCTATGGGAATAACTCATGCGTACGAGTGGTTTACTCGATTTAGAAATGGTGATATGTCGATTGATGAAAAACCTCATTCTAGACGTCCATCAACTGCCCGAATCAATGAAAATATTGAAAAAATTCGAAAGCTTTTGGTCACAGGCTGGCGATAGACAATTGATCAACTGTCGGAGATTAGTGGGTTATCTTAGAGCTCGGTTCAGAGAATTTTAACGGAAGATTTGAGGACATAAGGGTTGGTGCCAAGTTTGTTCCTCTGGTTCTGACTGACAATCAAACAGAACGTGGAGTTGAGATATCTCACGCTTTAAAACAACAGCTTGAAACTCATCCAGATTTTCTGCCGGAGTCTGGTAATGATTAATTGTACGATGGTTTCGACCCAGAAACAAAGCAACAGTGAAGGCAATGGAAGTTGTCAATGTCAGCTCGTCCAAGAAAATAACGTCAGGTGAAATCAAACATCAAAACAAAGTTGGTTTGATTTTTTTATGCCGAGGGCATAGTTCATTCAGAGTTTCGTTTCCCCTGGTCAGCTCGTACATCAGACCTCTTATTTCTAAGTTGTAAGAAGGGTGGGTAACAATATTTGTCAAAAAACATCCGATTTCTGGCAGATACGAGAGTAGTTCTTCCACAATGATAATGTAACTGCGCATACAGCCGTTTCTGTTACACAATTCTGGGCTAAAAATAGCACGGTTCCGCTGCCCCACGCAACTTACCCGCCTGACCTGGTTCTGTGCGGCATTTTTTTTTTTATTTCCAAGGGGCATGAAAGGACGCCGATATGACGACACTGAAGAAGTCAAGAAAATAAAACGAGGGAGGAGCTCCCAGGCATTTCCAAAGATGACTACAAGAAGGTTTCGAACAGTGGAAGCACAGGTGGGACGAATGTGTTAGCTGTATTTGAGAGTATTTTGAAAGGGGCAAGGCTGTTTTGTAAACAATTTGAAAATGCACTGAAGCGTCAAAGAAACTGGTATAGACTTGCGAATTCAAATACAGAGGAATATAAACAGGCAAAATACGGCGCTGCGGTCGGCAGACCCTACGAAAGTCAACAAGTGCCTGGCGCAGTTGTCAGATCGGTAATTACTGCTACAACGGCAGGTTATCATGACTTAAGTGGCTTTGAACGTGATGTTATAGCCCGCGCATGAGAGGTGCGACACGGGATCTCCGAGGTAGACATGAAGTGTTGACTTTCGGGTACGACCATTTCACGAGTGTAGCGCGAATATCAGGAATCCGATAGGATATTAAATCTGCAACATCGCGGCTGCCGGAAAGAGATCAGGCAAGAATTGGACCAACGACAAGTGAAGAGAATCGTTCAACGTGACAGAATTGCAACCTTCCGCAAATTCAACGAAACATCACTGATATGGGCTTTCGTAGGAGGAAGCCCACTCGTGTGCCGTTGATGACTACACGACACAAGGCTTGACGCTTCACGTGGACCTGTCAACACCGACATTGGACTGTTGTTGAATGGAAACATGTTACCTGGTCGGACGGGTCTCGATTCAAATTGTACCGAGCGGATGAAAGTCTATGGGTATGGTGACAACCTCACGAATCCACGGACCCTGCATGTCATCGGAGGACTGTTCAGGCCGGTGGAGCCACTGTTACGGTGTGGGGGGGTTTGCAGTTCGTGTGACATGGGTCCCCTGATAAGTCTAGATACGTCTCTGACAGGTGACACGTTCGTAAACATCCGATCTGTTCACCTGCTTCCATTCATGGTCATTGCGCTTTCTGACAGACTTGGGCATTTCCAGCAGGACAATGCGAGACCCCACACGTCCAGAATTGCTACAGAATGGCTGCAGGAACTCTCTTCTGAGTCTACTTGCACAAAACTCCCCACACATGAACAGTAGTAAACATAACTGGGGTGCCTTGTAACGTGCTGTTTAGAAGAGATCCCCACCTCCTCGTACTCTTACGGATTTATGGACAGACCTGCAGGATTCGTGTTGTGAATTCCCTCCAGCACACTTCAGACATCAGTCTAGTCCATGCTACGTCGTCTCGCTGCACTTTTGCGTGCTCGCGAGGCCCTACACGCTATTAGGCAGGTGTACCAGTTGTTTGGCTCTTCAGTGTATGTATGGGTTTGATGCTGTTGTGGTCTTCAGCCCTGAGACTGGTTTGCTGCAGCTCTCCATGCTACTCTATCCTGTGTAAGCTTCTTCATCTCCCAGTACCTACTGCAACCTATATCCTTCTGAATCTGCTTGGTGTATCCATCTCTTGGTCTCCCTCTACGAATTTTACCCTCCACCCTGCCCTCCAATGCTAAATTGTTAATCCCTTGATGCCTCAGAACATGGCCTACCAACCGATCCCTTCTTCTAGTCAAGTTGTGCCACAAACTTCTCTTCTCCCCAATGATATTCAATACTTCCTCATGACCTATCCATATAATCTTCAGCATTCTTACGTAGCACCACATTTGGAAAGCTTCTATTCTCTTCTTGTCCAAAGTGCTTATCGTCCATGTTTCACATCTATACATGGCTACACTCCATACCAATACTTTCAGAAACGACTTCCTGACACTGAAATATATACTCGATGTTAACAAATTCTCTTATTCAGAAATGCTTTCCTTGCCATTGGCAGTCTACATTTTATGTCCTCTATACTTCGACCATCATCAGTTATTATGCTCCACAAATAGCAAAACTCCTTTACCACTTTAAGTGTCTCATTTCCTAATCTAATTCCCTCAGCATCACCCGACTTAATTCCACTACATTGCATGATCCTCGTTTTGCTTTTGTCGATGTCAGCAGCTTTAATCAGTGTATATAGCTTTTAAGAAATAATTCCGATTTTTCTTGGGTACCTGCCGTACTGTCTTGGGAAGCCATCGCGAAATCCTAGCAGCTTTGCACCATTGGACGCACTGTTAAAAATCACCATAGGTATTATCTAAAAGTGCGATTATAGATGTCTGTCTTTGAAGTCGTGATTCATGTCGCGGAGATGAGTACATACGCCTCACATGCTTGTAACGATACAAATCCCAGGTGTAAACGTACCTTTAGAGACAGAACAGGCTGCGTGACACTAGGCACAAGTGCGGCATAGACTGGCTTCCAGGCAACTGCCACTGCGGCTGATCATGGCTGTAGTTTAGGAATATGTCTCGTATACTGTATTCAAACATTATCAATCACCTCGAAGGGAACGATCTAATGATACGTAATCAGCATGGTTTGAGAAAACATCGCTCTTGTGCAACGCAGCTAGCTCTTTATTCGCACGAAGTAATGGCCGCTATCGACAGGGGATCTCTAGTTGATTCCGTATTTCTAGATTTCCAGAAAGCTTTTGACACCGTTCCTCACAAGCGACTTCTAATCAAGCTGCGGGCCTATGGGGTATCGTCTCAGTTGTGCGACTGGATTCGTGATTTCCTGTCAGGAAGGTCGCAGTTCGTAGTAATAGACGGCAGATCATCGAGTAAAACTGAAGTGATATCAGGTGTTCCACAGGGAAGCGTCCTGGGACCTCTGCTGTTACTGATCTATATAAATGACCTGGGTGACAATCAGCAGTTCTCTTAGGATGTTCGTAAATGATGCTGTAATTTACCGTCTAGTAAGGTCATCCGAAGACCAGTATCAGTTGCAAAGTGATTTAGAAAAGATTGCTGTATGGTGTGGCAGGTGGCAGTTGACGCTAAATAACGAAAAGCGTGAGGTGATCCACATGAGTTCCAAAAGAAATCCGTTGGAATTCGATTACTCGATAAATAGTACAATTCCCAAGGCTGTCAATTCAACTAAGTAGCCTACCTGCGTGTCAAAATTACGAACAACTAAGTTAGAAAGACCACACAGATAATATTGTGGGGAAGGCGAGCCAAAGGTTGCGTTTCATTGGCAGGACACTTAGAAGATGCAACAAGTCCACTAAAGAGACAGCTTACACTACACTCGTTCGTCCTCTGTTAGAGTATTTCTACGCAGTGTGGGATCCTTACCAGGTTGTTAAGTCCCATAGTGCTCAGAGCCAGCCTTACCAGGTGGGATTGACGGAGGACATCGAAAGGGTGCAAAAAAGGACAGCTCGTTTTGTATTATCACGTAATAGGGGAGAGAGTGTGGCAGATATGATACGAGAGTTGGGATGGAAGTCATTAAAGCAAAGACGTTTTTCGTCGCGGCGGGATCTATTTACGAAATATGAGTCACCAACTTTCTCTTCCGAATGCGAAAATATTTTGTTGAGCCCAACCTACATAGGTATGAATGATCATCAAAATAAAATAAGAGAAATCAGAGCTCGAACAGAAAGGTTTGGATGTTCGTTTTTCCCGCGCGCTGTTCGGGAGTGCAATGGTAGGGAGATAGTATGATTGTGGTTCGATGAACCCTCTGCCAAGCACTTAAATGTGAATTGGAGAGTAATCATGTAGATGTAGATGTAGATATTTGATGGATGATAACACGCAGACGCGGCAGCTGGACAGTAGCCTGTGACTGGTAGCTGGTAGCTGAGCAGCGGGTTAGGAGGATGACACCGTGTCGTGTGTCACAGCGTCTGCGGCGACCGGCAAGAAGCGGGCAGAGGGCGGCCGAGGCGGCCGTGGAGGAGCGCCGCGCCTTCATTAGGGAGGTTCTCGTGCGCCCGCTTTAATTAACAGCGCCCACTGCGTGCTCAGGCGGCAGGGCAGCGCAGGAAGGGCAGCAGGGCAGGGAGCCGGGGTATCGTTACACAGCGCAGACAGTCTACACGGCTGATCTACACGGCAGTCGACGACAAACGTTGAGCTGGTCGCTTGGGCGAGGTGGCTGGTGGTCCAAATGTCGACTAGATGTACACTCTGGCGTGGTGATCGGTTCTGTCACTAAGACTGGCCCAGCACCCCAAACGCAGCTCCAGTTTTCATGTCACCCGTTTTGCACCTGAAATAAACTTACAGTGAGGTGGCAAAAGTCATCACACACCTCCTATCATCGTGTCGGGCTTCCTATTACCTAGTGAAAAGCAGCAACTCGGCGAGGCATGGACTTCACAAGTCGTTGGAAGTACCCTGCAGAAATATTGGGCCACGCTGCTTAATTTCAAGGCGCTACATCTACATCTACATCTACATCTACATGATTACTCTCCAATTCACGTTTAAGTGCTTGGCAGAGGGTTCATCGAACCACAATCATACTGTCTCTCTACCATTCCACTCCCAAACAGCGCGCGGGAAAAACGTGCACCTAAACCTTTCTGTTCGAGCTACGGTTTCTCTTATTTTATTTTGATTATCATTCCTACCTATGTAGGTTGGGCTCAACAAAATATTTTCGCATTCGGAAGAGAATGTTGGTGGCTGAAATTTCGTGAATAGATCTCGCCGCGACGAAAAACTTCTTTGCTTTAATGACTTCCATCCCAACTCGCGTATCATATCTGCCACACTGTCTCCCCTATTACTTGATAATACAAAACGAGCTGCCCTTTTTTGCACCCTTTCTATGTCCTCCGTCAATCCCACCTGGTAAGGATCCCACGCCGCGCAGAAATACTCTAACAGAGGACGAACGAGTGTAGTGTAAGCTGTCTCTTTAGTAGACTTGCTGCATCTTCTAAGTGTCCTGCCAATGAAACGCAACGTTTGGCTCGCCCTCCCCACAATATTATCTATGTGGTCTTTCTAACTTAGTTGTTCATAATTTTGACACCCAGGTAGGCTACTTAGTTGAATTGACAGCCTTGGGAATTGCACTATTTGTCGAGTAATCGAATTCCAACGGATTTATTTTGCAACTCATGTGGATCACCTCACACTTTTTGTTATTTAGCGTCAATTGCCACCTGCCACACCATACAGCAATCTTTTCTAAATCGCTTTGCAACTGATACTGGTCTTCGGATGACCTTTCTAGACGGTAAATTACAGCATCATCTGCTAACAACCTAAGAGAACTGCTCAGATTGTCACCCAGGTGATTTATATAGATCAGGAACAGCGGAGGTCCCAGAACGCTTCCCTGGGGAACACCTGATATCACTTCAGTTTTACTCGATGATCTGCCGTCTATTACTACGAACTGCGACCTTCCTGACAGGAATTTGCTAGATGTACACTTTGACGTAGTGATTGGTTCTGTCACTGAGGCTGGCCCAGCATCCCAAGCGCAGCATTCTCCTCTGCTCCAGTTTTCCTATCACCCGTTTCGTACCTGCAATGAACTTACAGCGAGGTGACGAAAGTCATGACACAACTCGTAACGTCGTGTTGAACTTCCTTCTGCCTGGTGTAATGAGGCAACTCGGCGTGTCATGGACTTCACAAGTCGTTGGATGCACCCTGCAGAAATATTGAGCCACGCTGCCTCTATAGCCGTTCATAATTTCAACGCGCTGCTGGGCGCAGAATTTTGTGCACAAACGTCCCTCTCGACTATGTCGCATAAACGTTCGCTAGGACTAATGTCAGGCGATCTTGGTGGTCATATCATTCGCTCGAAGTGTGGAAAATGTTCTTCAAAGTAGTTGCTGACAACTGTGGCCGGATGAGACGGAAAATTGTCATCCATAGCAATTCCATCGTTGTTTGGGAACCTGACGTTCTTGAATGGGCGCAATTGGTCTCCATGTAACGGAACATAACAATTTAAAGTCAATTGTAAGGTAGCAGATTTTGCACCTTACATGATGCTAAATCAGTACTAATACACCGAATAATAATTGATAATAGGCCCACCGGTAGGAGAGAATGGACACAGGAAAGTGAGTTGTATGTGTCATGTCAGACTAACGAGATGGGCCCAGAGGCTGGAACACGGGCGGAACCCCTAAGGAAGCTGTTTATGGCATGTCAAACTAACGGGATGGCCGCCCCCGGACCCCTTTGTCGGCTGGCACTTCAGACCACCAAAGACGTTCGGAGAGGCTGGGCCATCACAACAAGAAGCGAGAAGGAGCTATATGCGAAAGAGAGAAGATTTTGCGCCACAGTGGAAAATTTGCGAAAGACTGTGACGCAGAGATACGTGTTAAAAGTTTGGCGGCAACAGTAACCGCGGGAGAATTCTGTGTCGTGGTTGGGTACAAACGTGCACGGATACATGGAAGTCTGTGTCGTGATTGGCTACCAACGCGCACGGATACATGCGGCGAAGAACGGCCAGGTTTGCAAAAACTCTCAAGGAGGACTCTGGGGTCGGCTGTGGACAACAGCAGTCGCGGTGTCTAGCTGCCCTGCTTCTAGAGCGTGGAGAGGAGTAGGTTGGAGATGTTATTGGCACTGAGTCCAGTTGTTAGTCTTCAAGTCTGAATACTTTAGAGCATACGACTCCACACACGTAGCATTATCAGTTCCTCTGAGGAGACAAACAGATTTGTACTAACTTGTGGTGTTCATATACAATCTGAAGTGTACCTTTGCTGCCGCGCACTTGAGTCGACCAACTACTCTTGGCATATGTGCAAATAGCTTGAGTAATGACTAGTGACGGACTCCGCAACTGAACACATACGTACAGGAGTTTACGGGCGCAAACCATGTCCACGTTGGAGATTAAAGCCAAGCTCGCTCACGGGAAAGACGGCATCACGACGTTGGCTGGGCCGACCGTCGTAATCATTACGGAGAATTTACGGTGACATTAGCAATCATCAGCCAATGTAGGGTACTGTAATTCTAAATGAGTTCGTACTCCGCTAGCTCTTTGACTGGCGCTCTCTGAGTCTGTGTCCGTTCAGGCAGAACTGCAATAGAGTCACTTGCGGGTTCAGTGTTGACTTAAGTAGTTGGGAAAAGAGGATACATTGTGTCAGTGATAGGCTAGTTACGTTAGCGAGTGTATTTTATTGTCATGTTATGCTAGAAATATTGCTCATCATGTTCTGAATAAATCTTAATATGGTATCATATGCTAACCATCGCATTATTGATTTCGTAGCTAGCAATCACCATATTTTTGTTTAATAATTAGAGTGTAATGATAATTTCGATGCAAATGATACTGGGGGCATAACCGCGCGTTTAAACAGAGCCAACTTAAGTCAGATAGCAACTCAAGGTCCACGAAGACTACCCATAGATATTTTTCAATACATCGATAATTGTACAATAAACCCCCGTACGTTGCACAATTATCAGTTCAGATGTACCAGAGGACCCAACCCATTCCATATAAACACAGCCCACACTATTATGGAGCCACCACCATCAGCTTGCAAAGTGCCTGGTTGACAGTTTGGGACCATGGCTTCGTGGGGCTTGCGCCGCACTCGAACCCTACCATCAGCCCTTGCCAACTGAAATCAAGAGTCATATAACCATACACCGATTTTCCAGTCGTCTACGGTCTAACTAATATGGTCACTTGCCCAAGAGACGCGCTGCAGGCGATGTCGCTGTTTTAGCAAAGGCACTCGCCTCGGCTACCTGCTGCCATAGCCAGTTAACGCCGTAATTCGCTGTATCATCGTAACGGATACGTTCATCCTAAATCTTCACAGATTTTTGCCGTTATTTCGTGAAGTGTTAGTTCTCTGTTAGCACGGACTATTACACGCGAACGCCGCTGCTCTTGATCGCTAAGTGAAGCTCATCCGGCACTGCGTTTTCTGTGGTGAGAGGTAATGCTTGAAATTTGGTAGTCTCTGCAGAGTCTCGGCGCTGTGGGTCTCGGAAGAATGAGTCCCCTAACGTTTTCCGGACTGGAATGGCACATGCCACTGGCTGCAACTACCACTCAGCGTTCATACACTGTTAAATCAGGTCCTGCTTCAGAAATCCGGTCGGACATGTTTTCACAAGCATCACGTGATTAAAATAACATCTCCGACAACGTACTGCCCTATTATAGACTGTGTACGCGATACTACCGCCATCTGTATATGTGTATGTCGCTGTCTAATGACGTCACCTCGGTGTACTGAGGATGGACCCAAGAAAGAAAACACCATAAAAACGATAGATAGGGATGCAACAGCATACGCTACCTTATATATTCCGAAACGCACATAAAAACGGGATTTATCGAGGTTTCGTACATCGGATGATATTGGTGATAGAAACGTATGGTCAAGTGCTTTGGATAGCCCTTTGGCTAGGGACCATTTGTACACCTAACAGAAAGATTGTTTTGCTGTAATTATCCTACAGTACAATGTAAAAGTCTGAATATTACGCACTACGTCCAGCTTACGCAAATGGAACAAACTGGTTGGTTTCTTTAGCATTATGTGTGACCTATGGTGCACCTTTAGGTGTTTATCAAGGCACCATTTAGTTCATGTATGTTACCCGGGAAAACCCGGAGAACGTGGTATTTGGGGGCCGAAACCGAACCGCGGATTCCAAATAGCAAATAGTTGTAATTCTTACGATATATTCCTAATACCCCCATTTCAAACAATATTCAAAATTTTCTTCATATATTTGTTCCTTTTCAAAGATACAGAAGTTCAAAGTTAGCATACTTGTACGCGTAAAATACCAACGTAAAAACCGGTGTGAGATGGAAACATAGTTTTTAAAGTGACGTAAAACGGAGAAATATACTGTAAAGGGCCTTCGTTTCCATCAGAACGACTATGGAAACACCATGTTAGAATACTGACGCAAATGGAAAATTTTTGTGCACGTAAACCACGGTCTCAGCTGTAAAATTATTTTGTTGTTGTTGTTTGTGTTTCAGATATGTAAACTATCAAAATTTTACTGACATTATATATATATATATATATATATATATATATATATATATAGAGAGAGAGAGAGAGAGAGAGAGAGAGATAGAGAGATAGAGAGAGAGGAAAGAAGAAAACCAGCGGGAAAGAAAGTACTCCTGTCAAAGTAGCCTACTAAAATGGCGAATGTGCCCCTGTTACAAAATCTGACTGGGAAGTGGGGTTCCAGCTGCCTCATTCTATCTTACTTAGCACCTATAAAACTGCATTCGTATTCGTATTCGTGCTTTTTTTATCCTGAGAGAGAGAAGGAGATGGCATTAGTGGAAAAGATACGGATAGATCATAAGTACTGGGAGACAGTAGTGGTTGTGCTATAGAATGAGCATACGAGACAATGGGAGAGTGAAAGAGAGAGAAAAACGAAGTGGTAATAGAACATAGATGGCAGTGACAGCACAGTGCTAGAATAGGAACGAAGGAGACAGTGCCATTGGGAGAAGAATAAAGAGAAGCAGGAAGTGGAATTGGGATGAAAGCCAGTGGTGATGACGGGCAACGACAACGAGAAAGAGGGAGATAGTGCGAATGAGAAGACACAGTAGCGGTGGGAATGAGTGACTGAGATAGTCGCAGTGAGAGAGAAAGCTGGAGGGAGAGAGTGAAAGTGAGAGAGGACAACAGTAAAAGGACAGAACTAAGGAGACTGTGGCTGTGAGACAGGAGACAGTGATAGAGAGACGCAAAGAGATAGTGACAATGACTTGGACTGAACGAGTAAGTTAGAATGCGCAAGTGGGAGTGGATGGGTATTAGCGACTTGAAGCGATGGACTAGTAGGCGCGTGCGAATTACAGTTAGGAGAGTTTGTGGAAGAAGGATGTGAGTTGCATGCTAAAAAGAACACAAGTATGCTCACATTCAAAAGTTTTTGGAACATTTTTAAAAGGTCTGTGGAAAATCGAGTAACGCAGTTGGTACCCCACTTTTCTGTTAGAATCTTTTAAAACAGGAGCATCTTAGAACTTTTTGTGCTCTGGTAGGAGCATTTTTCACTGGTATATGCTTCAACATAAATTAAGATGCTACCCAAGCCTGCAGGTTGCGCTGTTTTATTTGACCACCAACGGTACCTGTACTAGTGCGCGTGTAGTATGTTGGAGCTGTATGACTTCAAACGTGGTCGAATTGTTGCTGCACGTATGGCTGGTGGTCTCGTAAGCAAGGGAGCCGACATATTTCAGTTTCGAGAGGAAACAGGTCGAATATTTGCACCATATACAGTGAAAGCGGAAAAGCACCACCCGCTAAGTCACAACGCGAACGAAAGTGTGTGTTGACCAATCGTGGCAGATGGTGAATCAAGAGGACTGCGACGAAAAATAAGAGGAAGGCAGCTGTAGAAATCTTAGCAGAACTGAGTATCCCAATTGCGTATCTATCAGAAGCAGAACACGAAGGAATCTCCTTAAGCAGAGCATTGCACGGCGGGCTTAAATTGCAAAAGCATTCATCAGTGATGTGTGTACCCATAACAGGAAAACGTGGTTCCGAAGGCAACATAGGCTATGAACCAATGTCATTTGGTCTGATGAGTCTTGGTGAGCGCTGTTGCCAACGTCTGACTGAGTTTACGTCCCAAAAGTGAAACATGGCGGTGATCGGGTGAGGATATGGTTATCGATATCGTATTATTCCACCGGCCATATGGTTACTCTTCAAGGTCGTGTGACTGCAACAACTATTCGTTTTCGCTAATCAGGTGCATTCCATGGTACAATTTATTTTCCAAATGTGGTACTGCGTTTCAAGACTATAGGGGCTCTGCCCACATATCCCGCATCGTCCACGACCGTATTTTTATCTCTAGCATGAACTATGGCAACTCCCCAGACAATACAGTTACGGGATCTCAATATTATTGGGCCTTTGCGGTCTGCTTAGAATAGAAGGGTGTAGGAACGTCGTTCATTCAGTATGAACGATATAGTATTCCCTTGAAAAACATACCGGAGCTCTATGTGTTCTCTCCGAGACGACTAGGAACTGTTTTAAACGCGAACGGTTTTCCTACGTGGTATTAGACATCGTAATCTGCTGTGTTTTTCGTGTTTCCATATTTTTGTCCACCTACAGCATGACGTACTGTTGAAGAAAGACTGACGCGTACGTACATACGTGAGGTTCTTATAAGGTGCTTCTCTCTGTCACTTAGGAAATAATAAGTGAAATATAACACTGTTGAATTTTTTTCCAGTGAGGTACAGCAACCGGTTAAATTTCTTGTAAATACAACATTATTCTCCATCGAGTAGCTGATGTATTTAAACCGTGTTGCAAATCAATTTCAGTCAAGTTTCCATCATTCCTAGTTAGGGCGGTAGCATCCTGTGCGTAATTGGCTGTGATCAGACGGATGACCTTTTGGCACAATGTTCATTTAAGAGAGGCGTTTCCGCACTGTACATCCCGATGCGCCTTCTAAACGAGCTGCACATCGACGAAGTTTATCGCTCCGTGACACCAGCGAATTTGCGTCTCGTTCGCAGCTTCGTTTAGAAGGCGTACTTAGTTGCGCAATCAGGAAAATGGGCACTCGTTTGAACACTTCACTTAAATGTATTACGTATATTACCAGATTTTAAATTTATGATGTGTTCTCACATTAATGCTGTTAGTTGTACGGGTTTTTGCTACAGCAAAAATATTATTTTTCTCTCACGACTGCAATGGAAGTTCTGATCGTCACCGTCATCTTACAATGAAAAATCGATTTGCTAATTCTGAAGTAAGTTTGGGTGTCTGGTCACAATTTTACAGAACTTCACACTAAGTAAGTGACAGTATGCAGACAGAGGTAGCAACGCTACAATTTGAATAAACGGTTCCATAGCACTCATCTTCTATTGGTCTTCGTTGTTAGGCTCGTAGTCGATTCTGAAATGTAACTTTATTCACAAGTTGAGAGGACAATCGGTTTCATTTTAATAAATAGTATGAACACTGGTGGAGTTTCTGTTGTTAGATAGATCTATTTTAGTCATTTCCCTTCACAATAGAAACTAATATCAACCACCATACCAACACAACGTACACATAACTTGAACTGCCTACTCATACTCTAAGTTCATACCCCGAACTCGTACAGAACCAGAACAAAGAGTTATCTGTAACTACATGTAGCAAAGAAAATACTATTGTTGTGTACATAGTTCCGCGCTCGTCCGTCTCCGCACTACGAGATGGCGCTGTCTTAGAGACGGTCCAAATTCTGCTTCTGCTGATCCGCGTATTAATATGTTACACAGCCAATGAGATTGCTGCTAACGTAGAACCTTTTCTCCTCACGGATCACACTCGTGCAGTGATACGTGAACGCGCGAGGTATTATAACGAGTGTACAGAACTCCGATTAGTCAGTCTCCATTAGTCTGCATTTACCTGCACCTCTCTGTACCAGTCTACATTAGTCTGTACCAGTCTGTAGTCAAGTTTCAATCTGCGCCTAATAAGATTACCACATTCCTGTTCATAGCCATGAAGAGAAATGTATAGACATATCGGAGATATGAGAGAATAAGATTCACATACCAAGACCAAGGGAACTTCAGATTGCCAATTGTAAACAAGGCTCTAAGCACTATGTGACATAACTTCTGAGGTCATCAGCCGCCTAGAACTTAGAACTAATTAAACCTAACTGACCTAAGTACCTCACACACTTCCATGCCCGAGGCAGGATTCGAACCTGCGACCGTAGCGCTCACGCGGTTCCAGACTGAAGCGCCTAGAACCGCACGGCCTAACCGGCTGGCAATTGTAAACAGCATCCAGAATCAAGTTAAGTAATTTCTATGCTTTTTATTATTTTAATAAATGTGTGTGAAAATTAATCAAGTTCTGTTTAAAGTTGGTCACCGTCAATCTGCTACTCTAAGCGTGCAAGTGGCATTTCTATCATCTGACGTAACGGCAGAAGATAAACACGCCATGATAAGACCACGAGACATATTGCTGACACTCGCTACTTCGGTAGAGCGACAAGTCAAATAATCTGATGGTGTGTGTACCGAAGGTCTTACAGTACGCACACCACAACTATCATATATCAATCTATTGGCGCAAAAACATCTTTGCAACATACATTACAAAGATAAAGTACAAATAATTGTTTATCACTGCTTATAGGCATCATCGTAATTACATGAAGTGTTTATATGTTGTTGTCGTGGTCTTCAGTCTTGAGACTGGTTTAATCCAGCTCTCCATGCTACTCTGTGCTGTGAAAGCTTCTTCATCTACAAGTAATTACGGCAGCGTACATCCTTGTGAATGTGCTTAGTTTAACCATCTCTTGGTCTCCCTCTATGATTTTACCCTCCTTGCTTCCCTCCAATACTAAATTGGTGATCCCTTGATGCCTCAACACATGTCCTACCAACCGATCCTTTCTTCTAGTCAAGTTGAGCCACAAACGTCTCTTCTCCCCAATCCTATTCAGTACCTCCTTATTACTTATGTGATCTACCCATCTAATCTTCAGCATTCTTCTGTAGCACCACATTTCGAAAGCTTCTATTCTCGTCTTGTCCAAACTAGTTATCGTCCATGTATCACTTCCAAACATGGCTACACTCCATACATATACTTTCAGAATCGACATCCTGACGCATCTATACTCGATGTTAACAAATTTCTCTTCTTCAGAAACGCTTTCCTTGCCATTGCCAGTCTACATTTTATATCCTCTCTACTTCGACCACCATCAGTTATTTTGCTCCCCAAATAGCAAAACTGCTTTACTACTTTAAGTGTTTCATTACCTAATCTAATTCCCTCAGCGTCACCCCACTTAATTCGACTACATTCCATTATCCTCGTTTTGCTTTTGTTGATGTTCATCTTATATCCTCCTTTCAAGACACTGTCCATTCCGTTCAACTGCACTTCCTAGTCCTTTACTGTCTCTGACAGAATTAAAATGTCATCGGCAAACCTCAAAGTTTTTATTTCTTCTCCATGGATTTTAATACCTACTCCGAATTTTTCTTTTGTTTCATTTTACTGCTTGCTGAATATACAGATTGAACAACATCGTGGAGAGGCTACATCCCTGTCTCACTCCCTTCTCAACCATTACTTCCCTTTCATGCACCGCGACTTTTGTAACTACCATATGGCTGCTGTACAAATTATAAATAGACTTTCGCCACCTGTATTTTACGCCTGCCACCTTCAGAATTTAAGAGTATTCCAGTCAACATTATCAAAAGCTTTCTCTAAGTCTACAAATGCTACAAACATAGGTTTGACCTTCCTTAATCTACCTTATAAGATAAGTCGTAAGGTCATTATTGTCTCGCGTGTTCCTACATTGTGTTTATATATGTTGACGTTTATACATTTTCGTGTAGCTTTATAGTAGTGGATTTCTGGGCTTTGTGTCTTCAACTTGGGACTCGGTCATTTCGTATGTTCCAAGATCAGATAGTTCATTTATCTCAACGTAACCAGTTTTATTACATACTGAACAGATAAAATCAACATTCACAAGAGAATAGTATTATTTAAGGACTGTAACTCCTCTCCTTATTGGGTGGTGCAGCCTGGACTACTCTCAGGTTAGTCTGGAGTCGCGAAAAGCTTCCACGCGGTCGATGTGTTCCTCGTTGTCACCATCGGCCTGTGTCACCGCTGTATTCGTCGTCAAAGCTGTCATCTCGGGCCATCGCTGTAAACGTCTCCATCGTCTACGCCGCCGTCGTCTGCCGTCGCTCACTTTATCGTCATCGCGCAAGGCCTTCACCAGTGACGTCACGCTAACCCCTGCCGTCGGTTGGGTAGCCACCTCTACAGCCGATCTTCCTTCCCTTCTTGTGTGTTGTCGCCTTCTATGCTCTACGAGTCTGCCGTCATATTCTGTTTTTGTTTTATTTATTGATGCCCCTATTTGAAAAAGACCTGAGCAGAATCGAAGTTTAAAAGGAGGGGCAACTATGTTCCTATTTGAGCTGGGAACCTGAGGTTCAAGATTATTGGTTCAGCCCGAACCATTGGCCATTCGTATATCCAATCGAATATCTGTCTTATTGTAGCTATGTTACCGTATATTAAGCAAGCTATGAACGACGAACCGGAGCTGGCACCCAGGCAAATCGCACGACCGATTAATTTGTTTTGCAAAAGATGTTAATTGCTGTGAAATTAATGGTAAGCTAATGGCACCACTTGTATTTGCACCGTTCAGATTTCACCTGCAAAAATATTCAAAAGCGATTTCTTTCTGGTAGGCTTATTAAGCGTGACCTTTCTTTACTTCAAGCTTGTACAGATCGGTTCAAGCTTCGGACAGATGTAAAGAAATGGATAAGGTCAAAACCAATTTTTTTTATTCAATAATTTTTTCCGTTGTCGAGATAAGATGGTTTAACGCCGAAGTGAATGTAGCACGTAAAATTCTTCCTTACATGAACTGAGTGCACGGAATCGATTTACAGTGAATCAAATAAATAAATAATGCTTTCTTACGAAAAATTTGGAGATCAGCTTTCATAAATCTTATTGTCTTCGCATTTTACGTGCAAGTTTACATGTTAGTTTTCTTAAACACGCCACTTCTGTGCTCCAGACTTGTGCAAATCACTTTAGATTTTGTAAGAAGTTGGACAAATATTTGTAATTAATGGTCGTCCTGTTGTTTTGTGAAAGATTTATCCATTGCCACGATATAAGCAACATGGCTCGAAAGACAGTTAAAAAAATATATGTTTACCGGATCAGTTATCGCTCGTGTAAACAAAAACAGAGTAAACATTGGGAACCGGAGTGAAAAATGCTCCAATCATAGTGCAAGAATGGCAGATAGGTCCTACGCAGATTTAGGGATGTAAAAGAAAGCAATCAGCTTTGCGACTTAACTGCCAGCCACAGAACATCTTGACGTATTTGCGCTTTTTTCACGCGTTAACCCTATTTCTCCAGCGCAGTCACCTCTCTTAGCTACAAGGTGCTGCCACACTTACAAATTCAAATTTCTAAACTGAAATCCCTGCTCCTGCGCCAAACTATTTATTATTGCCCAGTCACAATAAACAACATTATCCATTTTTCACTCACTCGTCGGTTTAGAACCCCTTTACTCAGGAACACGAAAAGGTATCAAGTTCAAGTATCTGTCAAATGGTAAGGTCTACAGTGGAAATAATTCATCCTTCTAAGTCAATGAAATTGTGAGATACGGCCTTATACGTCACAAGTTACGATAATCGCAAGCTTCCTCATCAAAATCTATAAACTTATTATATATCTGTCTCCATCTATATCGTACACCGCATGCTAGTTGAATGTATGTGGCAGAGGATACTTCTGATATCAGTAACTGATCCCTCCTTCGCTGTTACACTTCCGAATGGCATTTTGGAAGATGATGGTCGCTAAGCCTCTGAATTAGTTCTAACTCCTCGAATTTTCTCGACGTGGTCATTTCGCGAGGTTTACGTGAGAGGAAATAATATGCTGTCTGACTCTTCACAGACATCGCTACCGAGCGAGGTAGCGCAGTATTCAGCACACTGGAGTCGCATTCGGTAGGGCGACGGTTCATATCTCCGTGCAGCCATCTGGATTTAGGTTTCCCGTGATTTCAGTAACTCTCTCCAGGCAAATTCCGGGCCGGTTCCCTCTCCAATCCTACCGTAATCCGAGCTTCTACTCCGTCTCTAGTGACGTCGCTGTCTACGCCCTACGGGATACTGAATTCTAACCTTCCTCCGTTCCGGAAATTACTCTCTCCAAATTTCAGTAGTAAAGATCTCCGTAAGGCAAAAAATGCCTTTCCTATACCGTTTGCGCTGGAGTTTGTTAAGGCACTTTTCAATGATCTCCCGCGGTGTGAACGACCTTGTGACGAACCGAGGCGCTCTTCGTTGGATCTTCTCCATCTCTTCCATCACTCGTACCTTGAAAGGATCCTAGGTTTGCGAACAGTGCCAAAGAATCAGTCGAACAAGGGCGTTTTAAGCCACCTCCTTCGTGGATGAGCTACATTTCAATGTACATGGGTGTCTTGTTGGTCTAGCGGTAAAGCGTGTGAGTGGAAACTAAGAGATCGCAGAATAGGATCTCAAGAAAACCATGGGACCTTCAGCCATCGATGCAACTTAGCATTCACAACACTGTGAGTAGTCTCTAGAAACAGCATGTGGTTCAGATTCCACTTTCAGCTCTAGGTCCCCGTTAACCTGGTCGCGTAACTCTGGTAGGTTGGGACACGCAAATCACCGAAGTGGCGTTCAGTAGCAAAACTTACATTACACCACTGAGCTGCACGAAATTATTATTATTGTCTGTATAGATAATTAATTTGGTAAGGAACTCTCAGAGAGCGAGTCGTAGTCGAGTTGTGCGTATTTCTGACATCCTATCCTTAGTCCAGTAAGCCTGCATGAGAAATGGAGCCAAGTCTCCGCTAGCACAGAACTTTCCCTCGTGATCACTGGAAACTCAGAGAGATACTACGTTAGATGGAAGGTCCTGCTAGGCAAGCGTCACCCAATCTCCCACACTGTCTCTAGTTGCTATTACTTCTTTGCGTTTGCTTCTATTAACTTCCTTTTTCCTTGCGTCAAATCAATCTCACCTCGATCATAAACGAATTTTTCCCTTATAAAGTTCAATAGTTGGACTATTCATCTAACTGTCGTGTTGTCTCCTTTTCAGTGACAGTATTTCTCGCGCACTCTTCGCCAGCGACTTCCAGGTGGTCGGTTCGGTGCTCTTCCAGACCGAAAAAACATCCCTGCACCAATGTTCTGGCCTTCTGTACCTTCACTCCCGAGACTCCGCACTGTGTTTGCTCTGGAAATAGTCTCCCACTTTGTAAGGCACAGAGAAATCAACGAAAAGAATCGTAGTGGTTAGTGTCTTTATGCATAAGAGTCGCACGCTAAGAATTAACAGTTACTTAGAATAAAATACAATTATTTTTATGTGTTCAGTTAACTGGTGCAACCTTCTTCTTCCTCTGGTGCTCTCCTGAGTCATCAATCTTCCCACTGCATCGTTCACGACAGGGTCTCTTCTCATCCTCTGTCGGCGCCACTTTCTTCTCCTCCTCTTAATTTCCATCCAGTACTCGTGTGTTCACATTCAACCATTGTAACACTTCCTAACTGCTTGTTTTATGTATTCCCTTCCGTCCACTTTTCTCCAAATCCACAAATTGGAAACCTCAATATATCTACTTTCTTCGTCTTATTATCCACGTTGTAGTGCCATAAGTTCAACTTACCTTACAAAACACTTCATTAATATTTTTCCTATTTTTTTTCCTTTCGAACTGAGTCTATCATTACTAAGAGTTTTTGAATGATTACATGCTGCCTGCAACTATCACGTTTTTTCCCCAAACTATTACATGATTTCCACGTTTGGCTATCTTCTGGTACGATAAAAACAACATTAGTTCCTTAGCGGACCATTTGTAACTAAACTTAAGGACAGTGACTAAGCTGAACATACATAGCGGTTGATGAAATAACTTGCTAGATACATTGCTAGCCGTCTCATCGAAAATATCTGAAATTGAGTCTGTTTTCACAATGGTCTCGTTTATGTGTTGAGCCCTTAGCTGAGTATTTCTGATTGCACATGTCAGATGTATAATTAAGCTTTACAACAGTTGCTGTTGTCGTAGTGCCTCACGCGGTTCGAATCCCATGTATTGCTAGAACATAATTGCACTCGAGATACAGAGTAAGACAAAACAGCAGTTCATGTGAGTAGGGTTCAGCGCAAGATGCTATTACAAAGAATAACGTGATATAAATGTCAAATGCTGAAGGGGCGAAGGAATCAATCACACAATTCTCCTTAATTGTTTGTTTAAAGGATCACAGAATATTTTCCTTTCACGTAGCATTCTTGTTGCAACAACTGTAGTTGTTTTCATTTTATTACGTGTCATCTTACTGTTTACTGATAAAGATTTTGAGTGGGGCGAATGTATGACTTTCTGTAAACTACACAATGGGTTTTTGTCCAAATTTCCATAGCCAAAGTAAGAATGGGAAACGGCCAAATGGGGCATCAAAAGAACCAAAATAATAACTGGTGTTGCAAACTGGGGTTTATTTACTTTAAAGTAATTAACGTAATTAAGAAAAACTTTGCGGCTTGAGGAAAAAAAAATTATCCGAATTTTCACTGCCAAACGGTCAGTGGCAAATGGACAAACATCAAATTGACCAGGGTGAGGTATAGTTTTAAAAACAAGTGTTTAAATGAGTGAAAGTAATAAGGGTGATTAAGGAACATGAAATAGTTATTTCAACTAGAGTCGAACTGCTCTTTCACGATAACAAAAGTGAGCATGGAGGTCGACCGGCTCAAGAGCTGAAGAAGTTATCAGAATTCCTTTTCTCATGACAGTGGAAGTTCTGGATTTCTTTCTTTCATGTTAAAAAATATAATAAATATTAAAATACAGGATGAATTTGAACCTCTCTGCTCTCTTATGATCCATTTACTCTTAATATTAACAGAATACAGATCTTTCTTCAAATATAGTTTATCTGATGCTTCCCGAATAAAACTTGAAAATAAAAAATAATATTCGAGAAAACGGTCAAATAATTTGCGAAATCATTTGTCTAAAAGCGACAAATAAGACTGATAAACATGAATACACAAGCACCTGACTTACAATTGATGATGTTCGAAATCATGTACAACAATTAAGGAGTGAAATATGAATTTAAAATTCTATGTTTAACTTATAATCACTTAATTTTAAGGAGTACCGGAGGAGATTTGTCTGGTGGATCATGTAGATTACGCAGTCTGCTTGACATATTTTTGTCATGTATGCCCGAAGGCGTAAAAAGTTTCAACAGTTTTTCACCCTCAACAATGTTTCACTGGAGATTTCTTAAACTACCAGGAAAGAAATTGCGTGCAGCGCAAGAAGTACTGTCCCCCTTACAGGTGCTGTCGTCATAGTTGTTCTTGCTTACTGACTTTTCCTGATAAAGAAAAGTACATCATTTCAAGCATCATTCAGTGTCGTGTCAAATGTCTCTCTACTCTGTCTTATTTCTTACTTTTATACAAAAGAATCCACAAAACATTTGATCGTTCTTGTTTCATTTTTTTTCTTTCTTGCTACCGACATACCTGAAGATATCCACTCTTCTACTAATGCACAACATATTGTCGTTTTAAATCTCCTTCCTTGCCTCGTTAAAATCATTGCCTTGGTCTCTTTGATATTTATCTTCGTTCCACACTCCTGAAAGCTGCTGAACAGTTCTTTAACATATTGCTAATCGGTTTTCCATTTTTAACTTATTTCTACTAGGTCAAATGAATAAGAAACATCCGACAGAGCTACAGGTTATATTTACCGCTCGCAATATTTAGACGTCTTTGCCATTGTATATGAACAGTTTGCATTACGGGCGTAGCAAAGGAAACTGTTCCGTTGTCCTCAAAAGATGTCATCATTTGCCCTTATGTACACGTTTAATTAGCCTATTGTGATAAAAAGAAAACTTTTGGTGGAGGTAATTCTATGGACATTATCATACGCGCTTCAATTAGACTGAATGAATGACATTCGTAACTACATTCAGAAATTCCGAGTAGATAGAACTCAGCATGTTTTTCTGTACTGAACAAAATCGACAGACGTAAAAGTAGCTTCGGGAGTTCCTCCAGAGAGTTTTACAACAGATTTACTAACGATAGCCTATAAAAATTATCTAGTCAATATCGTCGTTTTGCGGACGATAGGTTTGTGTACAGGGAACTCGTATACACTGAAGAATGGAGTCAAACGCAGAAAGACCTGCAGGCGGTCGACGGTTGGCGAAAGGACTGCCAGGAAGGCTATGAAAGCAAATAAATGTAAGGTTTCGAACATAAAAAGGTGACGAGTTTAACGACCGTTGGATTACACAACTGACGATACACTGCTTGAAAGAGGAACATTCCTGAAGTATGTAGCATTGCGTTTTCAATCACAAATATATTTGTGATAATTTTTTTTGTATACGCGGTATGTGATATAAAAAGAATACATACATGTAATCACTGGATGTATAAAAAGTAATTACTCGTGTTAGAAGCAACATTAAAGTTTCATGTACTGCCTTTTTAAGGAATAATAAGTTAAACATTAATTATCAATCTGTGTTTAATTTTATAGTGGCAGATATAATCCCTTATACGATTAAGCAGTTTTTAGTACAGGGTTTTCTATGGTTTTCAGAAGTCGTCTTCAAAGTGTTAAAGCCGAATTGTTCAATGAGCAAAAGATTCGAGCTTCATTTGTGCTCTTTCATTAATTATTTTATTAATAGAGAAAGAAACTACCTTCGTCATTTAAGAATTATACTAAACTTTTACAATCGAGATTCACCGGATAATGATGGTAGTCATCCAAAAGGCTTTGGCCTGAGATACCATATTATTTTTATTAGCGATGGGAATAACCATTGCTGAAATTTTTCGTCTTTCCAGATCACAAAACGTTCCTTATGAAAAGTATTAATACAGTGCATCAGACACAAAGACAATATCTTCGCCGTTTTAATAATGTACAGTCTTGATATGGCAATGTATGCGTGAGAAACTTCTGAATCATTCGCATTTTTCAATGAAGTTTAACTGGAGGAGTGTTCCTTTGTGAAACTTTCTCTGTTGATGGAGCACGTTTCGAGTAACTAGGAGTAATCGTCCGGGGCTACCAAAAATTGTATGACGATATTAAACGAATACGGAAAGCAGATAACAGAAAGATTCGTGGGCGAATTTTAAGGAAATGTTATTTACCAACGAAGGAAGTGCCATTCATAACAGCCGGGTAATGATCATTATATATTGTTGGTGAATCCTTTCTAGGTTGATTTAACAAAATAGGTAACCAAGATTCAGTAAAATACGACACGTTTCCACACGGGTTCCTTTAGTAAGCACAACAGCATTACGAAGACGCTGAAAAAATCCAGTGGCTCACACTACGAGTCTGCCTGTGGGCATCACGTAGAGGTTTGGTGACAACATTCTTACAGAATCTTCAGAGAAGCGTGGAATAACACTTTAATTGCTCGAAGGCCGGCCGGTGTGGCCGTGCGGTTAAAGGCGCTTCAGTCTGGAACCGCGTGACCGCTACGGTCGCAGGTTCAAATCTTGCCTCGGGCATGGATGTGTGTGATGTCCTTAGGTTAGTTAGGTTTAAGTAGTTCTAAGTTCTAGGCGACTGATGACTTCAGAAGTTAAGTCGCATAGTGCTCAGAGCCATTTGAACCATTTTTTAATTGCTCGAAAACACGTCTCGCGAAATCACAACAAGAAAATCTGAGAAATTACAGCTCAAACGATGGTTTAGCGACAGTCAGTCGTTCCACGCACCACAGGGGCGTAATGATAATGTTGACCCTAGTATCGTATGTTAGATACCACAAGGTGGCTTGTGGAGTGTAGAAGTACATTTAAGCAACGGTATCTTTCAAGTGATGGCATTTACGAGTAGACAGAAATTTTAATAACTCAGTTCACAAGTGAGTGATTGAGAACTGGCCGCCCGCGTTATTTCCCAGTGGTATCGCGTCAGAGGCCAAAACCCACGTCACATGTTGGTGGTGTATTCCCTACAAGGGCGTAAACTCGATTGCTACACAACCAGATCCTCTCTGACGAAGCGCCTGTATCGATACTTTGACTTCCCCCGGTGTAATCAAAAGGGGAAACACAGCTCTTTCGATATCGGTAACTCAGGCGTGAAGGTTTTCACATTAAAGACTAAACCTAAACAGCAAATAGGAAGTTGCCTCATGTGGAGGTACGTTACTGTACGAGCAAGTTCGCTTTCCACCTCCTCTAGGGGCTATCTTCTCCGCCACTTCGCTCCGGCAACTCTTCAGGCGATATTCAATAACGACCCTGCAGGCCCGTGTCATTTGGTGCAGGTGTCTCCGCTTCACGGCGAAGCTGCCTGGCAGAGATCGTTAAGGTCCCAATTAAAACTTTCCCCTCAGTCTCCGACTTGTGTGGCCGTCAGCGGCCGTAGGTAACGCCGCAGAATGCCGAACAGCCTGAGTCAGTATCAGCCTCTTTTCATGTAGTTCTTGTTTCCAGACAGACAAGATGCCACTGGCAGAGACGCCGCTCTTAGCCTCTGATATCCTGTTAAAAAGGATTATATGGAAACAAGTTTTATGACAGCGATGATGTACACGCAGTGATGTTAGGTACGTGCCATTTTCTCAGCTACAATGGCAGCGCTAGAGGTAAAGGCTGAACACAGTTTCAGTTAAGGAGTATCTGCGTGGGAGGTCGCAACTAATATTATCGAAATTAAAAACGTAGTGTCAACATTGAGCGTTAAAATTAATTTCACTTTTAAACCCCTATGAAGGAACGTATAGAAAAAAAGATTACATTGAAGGCCTTTGCGAAATGGAGAAATTGATTTTTTGATATCATAGAAGAAGAAGTAAGTATCAGATTTAGAGAGAGTTTTGGAAGAGTTGTGACGATTTAAAGCGAAAGGCATAGGTAACATTCCTTCGCAACTTCTAAAATCAGTGGACAAAGTGGCAACAAAACTGCTATTGAAGTTGGTATCTACGAGTCTGCAAATATACCTTCAGACACTCGGAAGAGTATCATCAAGATCACCTCGAAGATATTACACGCAGATAAATGCGACAACTATCACGCAATTCGCTCAACAGATCATGCGTACAAACTGATGACAGGGAACTGTCTAAAGAAGAATGGAAAAGGAAAGTGAGGCTCTGTTACATGGCCATCAGTCCGACTTAAGGAAAGATAAAGGAACCAGAGGGGCAACCCTGACCCAACGCTTGATAGTGCAGCCTATATCTAAGGTAGATCAAGACACATTTAAAGCATTTCACAATATAAAATCTCGTTTGATATTCTAGATTATGACAAAAATCGATATAAGTTACAAGAAACGACAGTAAAATTAAATAAGGACAACGGCCAACGTTAGATAGCAACAACGGAAAGCCAACAGAAATGTGTACATAACTGCCCATCTTGATCAAATGGTTCAAATGGCTCTGAGAACTATGGGACTTAACATCTGAGGTCATCAGTCCCCTAGAACTTAGAACTACTTAAACCTAACTAACCTAAGGACATCACACACACCCATGCCCGGGGCAGGATTCGAACCTGCGACCGTAGCGGTCGCGCGGCTCCAGACTGAAGCGCCTAGAACCGCACGGCCACACCGGCCGGCCCATCTTGATCGCTATATATATTTTTATTATTTAAGAAATATACACTCCTTTGCGTTTCGGCCACAGGCATCACCAGAATCTTTCAGATTAACAGAACAAATAAAAAGTAACATTTCTACCACAAATATTGTAAGTAGGCTGTTTAGGTTTTTTTATTGGTAACGTAGCGCTCAATATGAAAATCACTGGCTGTGCTGTGTGCAGTCTGTGGCTAGTTTACATTGTTGTCTGCCATTGTAGTGTTGGGCAGCGGCAGCTGGATGTGAACAGCGCGTAGCGTTGGGCAGTTGGAGGTGAGCCGCCAGCAGTGGTGGATGTGGGGAGAGAGATGGCGGAGATTTGTAATTTGCCATGAACTGCTATATTTATATATGATGATATCAAGGTAAATACATTGTTTGTTCTCTATTAATATCTTTCATTTGCTAACTATCCCTATCAGTAGTTAGTGCTTTCCATAGTTTGAATCTTTTATTTAGCTGGCAATAGTGGCGCTCGCTGTATTGCAGTAGCTTGAGCAGCGAAGATTTTTGTGAGGTAAGTGATTTGTGAAAGGTATAGTTTAATGTTAGTCAGGGCCATTCTTTTGTAGGGAATTTTGAAAGTCAGATTGCGTTGCGCTAACAAAATATTGTGTGTCAGGTTAAAGACAGTCTTGTATAATTGTTCAAAGGGGACGTTTCATAATATGATACTGTATTGTACAAAAAAAACCGAAGACATGTCACCTATTGGCCACTGTTAATTATTTTATGTAGGTTGCCTCACCAAACAACACTTGTTATGGTACAAGCGTAGAGGTGAATTGATGAGATGCAGTGTATCCAGATTTTAAGAATGGTATGTTATAGTTTTCTTCTATATGGTGTATTATCGTATTTCTTGTACAAAAATTATTTCTCATTTTTTCTGTTTACCTGACAGGTTCTGATTATGACTGTGGTTGAAACGCGTTAAGGTGTATATTCTTGAAAAAACGATATCACTAGCGCTCAAGACGTAGGCCCTACTGTTATTTTGACTAGTTAAAAATATGGTTCAAATGGCTCTGAGCACTATGGGACTCAACTGCTGAGGTCATTAGTCCCCTAGAACTTAGAACTAGTTAAACCTAACTAACCTAAGGACATCACAAACATCCATGCCCGAGGCAGGATTCGAACCTGCGACCGTAGCGGTCCTGCGGTTCCAGACTGCAGCGCCTTTAGCCGAGGAGGAGGAGATTAGTGTTTAACGTCCCGTCGACAACGAGGTCATTAGAGACGGAGCGCAAGCTCTGGTGAGGGAAGGATGGGGAAGGAAATCGGCCGTGCCCTTTCGAAGGAACCATCCCGGCATTTGCCTGAAGCGATTTAGGGAAAGCCTTTAACCGCACGGCCACTTCGGCCGGCTTGACTAGTTAGAATGATCGCGTTCCCGTACAATGAATTTATGTCATTTATAGAAAAGTCAGTTGAGAAGTGCTACAGTTAACAAGGGTGTAAAGCGAGTCTTTGTTCCCTACTTGTCATCCTGTACATCGAATCAACATTAAAGAAAATAGAAGTTTGATTGCAAACCGAAACAGAAATTCACGGTGTAAGGATATCTGTGATTAAGATTCGCTGACGAGTTTCTTATCCTTAGAGAATCTCACGAAAAATTACTAGACTAGTTGAACGGAAGGAACTCTCTATTGACAACTGGAAAAATTCACTCCTGGAAATGGAAAAAAGAACACATTGACACCGGTGTGTCAGACCCACCATACTTGCTCCGGACACTGCGAGAGGGCTGTACAAGCAATGATCACACGCACGGCACAGCGAACACACCAGGAACCGCGGTGTTGGCCGTCGAATGGCGCTAGCTGCGCAGCATTTGCGCACCGCCGCCGTCAGTGTCAGCCAGTTTGCCGTGGCATACGGAGCTCCATCGCAGTCTTTAACACTGGTAGCATGCCGCGACAGCGTGGACGTGAACCGTATGTGCAGTTGACGGCCTTTGAGCGGGGGCGTATAGTGGGCATGCGGGAGGCCGGGTGGACGTACCGCCGAATTGCTCAACACGTGGGGCGTGAGGTCTCCACAGTACATCGATGTTGTCGCCAGTGGTCGGCGGAAGGTGCACGTGCCCGTCGACCTGGGACCGGACCGCAGCGACGCACGGATGCACGCCAAGACCGTAGGATCCTACGCAGTGCCGTAGGGGACCGCACCACCACTTCCCAGCAAATTAGGGACACTGTTGCTCCTGGGGTATCGGCGAGGACCATTCGCAACCGTCTCCATGAAGCTGGGCTACGGTCCCGCACACCGTTAGGCCGTCTTCCGCTCACGCCCCAACATCTTGCAGCCCGCCTCCAGTGGTGTCGCGACAGGCGTGAATGGAGGGACGAATGGAGACGTGTCGTCTTCAGCGATGAGAGTCGCTTCTGCCTTGGTGCCAATGATGGTCGTATGCGTGTTTGGCGCCGTGCAGGTGAGCGCCACAATCAGGACTGCATACGACCGAGGCACACAGGGCCAACACCCGGCATCATGGTGTGGGGAGCGATCTCCTACACTGGCCGTACACCACTGGTGATCGTCGAGGGGACACTGAATAGTGCACGGTACATCCAAACCGTCATCGAACCCATCGTTCTACCATTCCTAGACCGGCAAGGAAACTTGCTGTTCCAACAGGACAATGCACGTCCGCATGTATCCCGTGCCACCCAACGTGCTCTAGAAGGTGTAAGTCAACTACCCTGGCCAACAAGATCTCCGGATCTGTCCCCCACTGAGCATGTTTGGGACTGGATGAAGCGTCGTCTCACGCGGTCTGCACGTCCAGCACGAACGCTGGTCCAACTGAGGCGCCAGGTGGAAATGGCATGGCAAGCCGTTCCACAGGACTACATCCAGCATCTCTACGATCGTCTCCATGGGAGAATAGCAGCCTGCATTGCTGCGAAAGGTGGATATACACTGTACTAGTGCCGACATTGTGCATGCTCTGTTGCCTGTGTCTATGTGCCTGTGGTTCTGTCAGTGTGATCATGTGATGTATCTGACCCCAGGAATGTGTCAATAAAGTTTCCCCTTCCTGGGACAATGAATTCACGGTGTTCTTATTTCAATTTCCAGGAGTGTATGTCATTTATAGGAAAGTCAGTTGAGAAGTGCTACAGTTAACAAGGATGTAACGCGAGTCTTTGTTCCCTACTTGTCATCCTGTACATCGAATCAACATTAAAGAAAATAAAAGTTTGATTGCAAACCGAAACAGAAATTCACGGTGTAAGGATATCTCTGATTTAGATTCGCTGACGAGTTTCTTATCCTTAGAGAATCTCACGAAAAATTACTAGACTAGTTGAAGGGAAGGAACTCTCTATTGACAACTGGAAAAATATTTCAAATGTTTCAAACGTGTGCGAATTTCTAAGAGACCGAACTGCTGAGGTCATCGGTCCCTAGACTTACACACTACTTCAACTAACTTATGCTAAAAACAACACACACAGCCATGCCCGAGGGAGGACTCGAACCTCCGGAGGGAGGGGAGGCGCAGTCAGTGACATGGCGCCTCTAACCGCGCGACCACTGCGCGCGGCGGAAAAAGTATTTACAGTAACGCTAAGGGATGAGAAAGCTATGGGGTGTAGAAGGATCGAGTTCGGCGATATACTTATTAAAATTAGGGATCACACAGTACAGAAAGTGAAGGAACTCTGCTACCTTTGGAGCAAAATAGCACACAACAGATGCAGCAAGGAATGTACCGTCGAATGAAGATGATGAGCACATGAAAGGCATTCCTCACCAAATCAAGTCAAGTGTACCAACTAGAAAAGGTCGATATATGAAATGTGAAGAATCTCCGCAAAGGCGGTTAAGAAAGGAATATATGGACAACACTGACTAGAAGAAGGACAGGGTGGTGGAAGATGCGTTGAAACATCAAAGAGGATCTCTCATGGTACTAGAGGGAGATGTAGAAGGCAAATACTGTAGGAATAGGGAGATTAAATTATAATCGAAACGCTGACAGTAAATGTTCCGCTGATACGAAGAGGTTGGCACAGGAGAGTCAATCGTGGTGAGCCGCACCAAAGCAGTTACGAACCACAGGAGACCCTGGAGGAAAATTAAGGTGAAGCTGTTGGGTAGAATTCTCTGTGAAGCAGGAAGTGGAATGTGTGTTGAGGGAAGAGCTGGTTTATAAAATGCGTGTGAACTAGGAAGTGGTTCAAATGGCTCTGAGCACTATGGGACTTAATATCTGTGGTCATCACTCCCCTAGAACTTAGAACTACTTAAACCTAACTAACCTAAGGACATCACATACATACATGCCCGAGGCAGGATTCGAACCTGCGACCGTAGCGGTCACGCGGTTACAGATTGAAGCGCCTAGAACCGCACGGCCACACCGGCCGGCGTGAACTAGTAGATTACGCAACAGGACAGTGCTACTGAGAACTCAAGTGAGTTGAGATTAGAGCGGAATTCTGTAGTTGATTTTATGGACAATACAGGTAACCTATTCATGGTCTGAAGGTCGAAGGTAGTAGAAATTGCTCGTCAGTTACTCAAACAACTAAGGTCAGGAACAGAGATGACTTATCACCTCGTACGTTTCTGAAACTTGTTCTCCTTACGGAAGTAAACCAAGCATAAGTCGGTACAGTGATTACGCAAGGTTAATCATGGGGATTTAGATGTGTAGGACGGGCTATATCACAGTCTAACCACCATAAGAACCGAAATTTGACTACATTTCAAATATATTGTCTACCAAAAAGTTACATTTACTGAAATAGAAGAGAAAGAGTGTGCTAGTATTAGTCATCGTATTATCTTGGTTACAAAAATAAATAAATAAATAAAAATGTGTTAGAAACGATGCTTTTAGAATTTCTACAGGACGGATTCGAGCCTGAGAAAGAGATGCTTGCGCGAGAAACGACAGTGGCACATGACGGCGTGTTTTCCACCTCGCAGGCGGCAGCACATCTACCTGTAGCTGCAGACTACGGACCAGCATGCATCGTTCGATCGCATATATCACGAAAATAATTTACGACTCACGAATGGTAAGCGTCACGATGTGCGTTAGGGGATCACACTCGCCTCCAAGTGCGTGAGAGCTCTCACAAGGGAACCGCCCCTAATCGTCCTCTTCGATATCGGTAGATTTATGGTATATCCAGGTCTCGGCGAGAAACGAAACTGGCAGAAAGGCAAAGCGTTTAAAAAAATAAATAAATAAATAAAAATATTAAAAAAATAAACAGCATTTTTTACGGCAGTCGGACGCGGCATGAGCCGCTTATGTTATCTTAGTTTCCAGGCGGCAGATGGCACAGAGAAAAAGAGTACAGGAAAGTTATCCGGCAGTCGTGGGTTCGAGCCCCAATGTGTAATCCTTTTTTAATGTTAACTCTTACGCTACTTGCAAATCAAATAAAACGAGATAATGCTCTCGTATTGTTATTGTGATTGAACCCTTATGTGCAGGAGTACAAATTTGTTATATTTATTAACTCATGCTGGAGCAAAAGCAGATCCACAATTATATGACGAGATGAAGAAGCATTCCCAACCTACAGTTGTAAAATACGAAGACACACACTGCCAGTGCAATCCTGTGATGTCTGTTTTTTATCGTCAGCTAAAGAATTTGATCAGAAAACTTCAAAATTGCTCTTCTCTCGTCGGGAGGGAAAAGGAAATCACATCCCAAGAAGACGGCATCAAAAGGTGTTCCATCGTATACCACCAGCTATCTTCAACAATATTTGGCAAAATGATGAGTTACGCGAAGGAATATCTTACGAACGTAAAGCAAATTGTTTTCTTATTACAAACTTTGAAATAACCATGGCTTATAAAAATGTGGCGTCTGTAACGTGTGCAAAATGCCGAGAAAATTACTACTTCCCCTATTTCTACGATGAATATGGCCCCAGCACGTATAAATAATCAACGTAAAAGAATAAATGTATCTAATTTTACATTTACAGAGTTCTCGTATACATCTTACAATCCGGTCTTCGAAAGTTACTTGCAACCCCAAATTTTCCTTCGCCTTTTCTTATCAAGCATTTTCTGAAAATATTAATAAATACGATGTACTTGGCTTATCTCTGTTTATTTGCTTTCCAAGTAACAAAAAAATAAAAAATAAAAAAGAGATTGCACGTAAGGTCTAGATCCGCCGGCCCTCGGATTACCGTTACACACTCCTTCCATGGCGCCAACCGCTGCTTGGAAAATTCGCTAACATAAATGGTTAACATTGTTCTCTCCCGCTCTCCCACGCCATCCTTAGGGCTTTGTCTGTAGTGGTCACCTTTCCAAGTAGTTTGTAGCTTTCTTAGCTGCCTCAATTGTACGCCCATTCATCATGAATAAAACCTTCGGGAATTTTTAAAAATGCTTCTTGTGGCTATTTCAAAATACCGTGCTGATCCACCCGCTCCTCCCTAAACCCGCTCTCGTCGACCTGCAGACTCCCTTGTGATGAACGGACGTGTCGCCCTCACCCCTAATGCTGCTTATGCCCGTCCTCACATTCCGATGGAGTACAGTATCTGGCCACTATCACCGTCGAATGTCGCACAAATCTGTAAAGGACAATACACGAATCCGCAATATGGCTAATTTAAGACCAGCAATGAGGCCCCTTTACAAATTCCGTCAGGTGCTGCTAAAGCTGCGTACACGAGTGCACACCATCTCGATGTCACCCACAGTGATCACCATCATCTGTTGCTGTTCGTGCAGAGTATGCCCTACGATGCATGGTACCAACACTAAGGTAATGCACTCCGGAGGAGCTTCTAGCAGTGGCAGAGAACTGCACCTCTTAATCATTTACACACTCGGCCATGATGTGAAGGTGTCTTGTGGGTGCTTAACGTTTGTCTCTGGCAATGTACACTCCCACATAAAACTGGATCGCTTTTACAGTCTCTAGCCGCCGTTGCCTGTATGCAGAGACACCATAAATTATTTTTATACCTCATGATAATATCACCTGACATCCGTCGCTATCTCATCTGATGAACTCGCTAGTGCATTTCAGAGCCCATGTTTACTGGAGAATTTTTTTCGTATTGTGGACCATACTATCTTCTCCCAAAATAGTGGAAGAAAAGAGCTTACAGTACAAGACGTCGGCTAAAAGAGGCATCACACCAGTTTTCGCTTGTAACTTTCGACCACGTTGTTTCCGAGCCAGGGTTCCTTCCTTAAAATTGATACATTTAGCCTTCCCATCATTCCTAAAAGTTCGTAACATTATCACTGAATCACCCTCTTTCGCTGGTAAGTGTGTTGTTTAAGCCAAGGGGCATGCCCAGAACGACTCTTCGATTGGAAGCCCGCTAGCGGTGAATTAATGAAGGAAAGAGGAGAGCAGACAGGAAAATTAGACCATCCGGTGTGGATCTTAGACCTCGAATTATGAGTGGACTTGAGTCCCAACTGCCCCCATTAAGACAGCGAAAGATGCAAAAGAACTACGAGGGTGAGTCAAATGAAAACCTTAAATTTGTAATAACAAATCGAAATTTCGCGCCGTTATTCTGTTAGTTAGTAAGCGTGCTACAAAAAGCGTGCAGAATAGCCTGTAGGTGGCTGCATAGCGCAGATGCACACATACCGTCGCAATATCAATATAAAGATGGCCGCCCTACTTGCGACTTGCACCAGGAGAGAACAGCGTTCCGTTATTCGGTTTTCGCGTAGTGAATGTGTGAATCCTATTGAAATTCATCGACAAATGAAGGTTCAGTAAGGTGATGCATGTTTGTCGCAGCAGCAAATCAACGAATGGAGTAGGAAGTTCGCAAACGGTGTGACTTCAGTGGAAGATGCTCCTCGCCCAGGTCGGGCACAACGAGTTGTGGCTCCACAGAACATTGCGGCAGTTGAAGCCATAGTGAAGGAAAACCGCCGAGTAACACTGAATGACACTACAGCATGTTTACAGATTAGTCATGGGCCAGCACATCACATTGCGCATGATGTGCTCCAGTTTCACAAAGTATGTGCAGGATAGATGCCACGGCAACTGACTCCTGAAATGGGAGAACGCGTGTTGATGCTTGTGAAGAACTTTTTCGGCGCTTTGAACGAGAAGGTGATGGCTTCCTTGCCGGAATCATTACTGGGGACGAAACCTGGGTTCACTTCCACCAACCGGAAAAGAAGAGAGCGGGCAAGGAATGGCGCCATTCCTCATCACCAAAACCAAAGAAGTTTCGAGCAGAACCATCAGCAGGGAAGGTTGTGCTGACTCCCTTTTGGGACGAAAAAGGCATCACTTTGGAGCATTACATGCCTAGAGGGACCACTGTCACCAGTGCATCATACAGAGATCCCCTAAAAGATCATCTGCGGCCTGCAATCAAATCAAATTGACGTGGATTGCTGTCAGCAGGTGTCCTTTTGCAGCATGACAATGTAAGGCCCCACACTGCCTGTACAACAGTTGCTACAATCACAAACTTTCATTTTGAGTGTCTTCCTCATCCATCATACTCAGCAGACCTTGCCCGAAGTGATTTCCACATGTTTGTACCCCTCAAAGACGCAATGGGAGGAAAGAAGTTCCGTTCTGATGAAGAGGTACGCCACGCGGTGCATTAGTGGTTGCGCGGCGTACCAAAAAAAATTTTTTGTAAAGGAATTTATGAACTTTGTAAGCGCTGAAGAACTTGCATTGAGCGTGAGGGAGATTATGTTGAAAGTGGTACAGCTTTGTACCACTTCTGCACAATAAATAATATTTTAAAAAATATTTAAGGTTTTCATTTGACTCACCCACGTAATCTCTGATTATATAGGAATTCATTTAGAAAGAAAGCCGTATTGTAGAAGAGACAAATTCTGACAAAAAATACCATCCATTTCCCTCTCCTCCCAGGCGTTAAAGAGAGCGCAAGGTTTGATGAATTCATTGCGGCCTTGAAAGGATTACAAAGATGTTTGTGAACGGTTCGAGGACACTGCTGATGTTGCGTTAAAACTGGAATTAAAATTGTAGAGCACCCACAAGTCTTATGTAACTTTCTTTTTATTTCTACATCTCTCACTCGATCAATACATGCACGTTCAGAAATTACATAGCCGAGGGCGAAACTTTACAAGTATCGGGCAGTGTACAGACCCGTCATCATACATAAAATATGCTCAAATAACTTACGGGTTTGCTGCCGGGTGACGTAATCGGACGCCGCCGATATTTCGACAGGAGCATACCCTGCCATTCTCAAGGCACAAATGCACTGGCAAACCCGTAAGTTATTTGAACATTCGATTCGCCGGGAAAAAGTTAAGGTCTCACACAAAATATGCTGCTTTCCCGTTTCCTGCTGCTTTCGCAGTTCCACCCTCTTGGTCCTCCCCACGCTTGAAAGCGTGCGGTGGCAGAGGGAGCAATGTACAACAAGGCCAGCCATCTATGGCACGCGAACGAGAATTTTCTCCCGTGTCGAGTTCTTGGCTGTCTCTGTTTCCTGTATGAATAAGGTCACAATCAAATTGAATGTTCGGCGTCATGATCCCATTTCTACGATTTGTGGGGCGCTTATGATTGCAAAACCAAATTGTTTTATGCTCAGTATTTCCACGACCAGCCCAGTTGTGCACGTGCTGCGGAACTGTGTTATTTTGCCCGATTAAAACTATGCTTGGTATGTAGCTGTCACGAAGCATTTCCCCCAACGTAATTTTGAAACGATATACGACGTAAACAGCTTTCTGGTACGAACGCCACGTTCGCGAGAGACGGTAATTATGGACTCTGTCGATATAAATATGTAGTGTAATCTAATAAACCGTTTCAGTTTAAACAGTAGCTGTGGCCGGACACTTCGTTTCTTTAAGATTTTGCCGGTCGCCTCATCGACCAGACCAGGCCAGGCCAGCGTTGAACGTGGTCTCTGATAGGCAACTGAGCATCAGAAGGCTTAGACATCGCCGGAACTCGAATTCGGCAGTAAACAGCGGCTCTCCACCAGAAGTACTTCACACTCTGCTCGAAGTCCAAGCAGAGAGTGAGAAAAATAACACAGCCCGCAGCAGCTGAAGAAGACGACTCGGTCGAGCGTCGAAATGTTGTGTACGAAATGGAAATGGGCTTGAAACGCTGGAACCAGAACCTTAGTAACAGTAACATTTCGTTACATTCTACATGAAGTCCTTCAATATGACCGAGTTTGGCTCAAAATATTTTTCTCTTGTCTTATTCGCCAAAATTTTTTCACTCGTAACGCGCTTCGTTATACAGCATCTTGACATTGGATGGATGAACAGTAAGCAGTCAACACTAAAAATCCTCGCTTAAGTTAGTTTGGCCGCTAGTGTTAAATAAGGATGATCAGCGCTGACAGGTACTGTGCATTCGTCAAGATCTGAATCTGCTGTACAGGAAAATGCACCAGTAATTACGAGGGTCACTCCAAAAGAACTACACACTATTTTTTTTAAACCCACATTTTATTTTAGATGTTTGAAAGTTTGACAGTGTGTAGATACATCCTTTAGGAGCAATATCTTTATTTCTCCACATAATTTCCATCCATCTCAACTGCCTTACACCATCTTGGAACCAGCGAATGTATACCCGCTCGGTAAAATTCTGGACCAACCTGATGGAGCCACTGTTTGGCAGCATGCACAAGGGAGTCATCATCTTCAAACCTTGTTCCACGAAGAGAGACTTTCAGTTTCCCAAAGAGATGATAGTCACATAGAGCCAGGTCAGGGCCGTAGGGCAGGTGTTTCATTGTTGTACATCCGAGGTTTGTGATCACTTCCATGGTTCTTTGACAGACATGTGGCCGTGCATTGTCGTGCAACAGCAAAACATCCTGCTTTTGCCGATGTGATCGAACACGATTCAGTCTAACCTGAAGTTTCTTCAGTGGCGTCACATATGCATCAGAATGTATGGTGGCTGATTATGCCATGATGTCCACAAGCAAGATTCCTTCGGAATCGAAAAACTCCGTAGCCATAACTTTTCCAGCAGAAGGAGTGGTTTTGAACTCTTTTTCGTGGGTGAATTTGCATGATGCCACTCCATTGATTGCCTCTTCCTGTGGTGAAAAATGATTGAGCCATGTTTCATCACTTGTCACAATTATTCCAAGAAATTCACCTCCACCATTCTCGTACTGTTCCAAAAGTTCGCACCAGACCGTTTATCTTGTTTCTTTGTGAGCCACTGTCAACATCCTGGGAACCCACTTGGCATAAACCTTTTTTAATGCCAACACATTCAGTATTCAGCAAACACTTCCTTCCCCTATCCGAACATAGCGTGACAGTTCGTTCACTGTGATGCATCTGTCAGCAGTCACCAATTTGTGAACTCTCTGCACATTATCTGGAGAGTGTGCAGTACGATGCCTGCCGCTGTGAGGACAATCCTCAATATTGCCAACCCCGCTTTCATCACGTAACCTGCTTGCCCACCGACTAACGGTACTGCAATCGACAGCAGCATCTCAATGTTGTTGTTGTGGTCTTCAGCCCTGATACTGGTTTGATGCAGCTCCCCATCTACTCTATCCTGTGCAAGCCTCTTCATCTCCCAGTACCTGCTGCAGCCTACATCCTTCTGAATCTGCTTTGCGTACTCATCTCTTGGTCTCCCTCTACGATTTTTACCCTCCATGCTGCCCTCCAGTACTAAACTGGTGATCCCTTGATGCCTCAGAACATGTACTACCAACCGATACCTTCTTCTAGTCAAGTTGTGCCACAAACAAATTTCTCTTCTTCAGAAACGCTTTCCTTGCCATCTTCGACCATCATCAGTTATTTTGCTCCCCAAATAGCAGAACTCATCTACTACTTTAAGTGTGTCATTTCCTAGTCTAATTCCCTCAGCATCACCCGACTTAATTCGGCTACATTCCAATATCCTCGTTTTGCTTTTGTTGATATTCATCTTAAACCCTCTTTTCAAGGCACTGTCCATTCCGTTCAACTGCTCTTCCAAGTCCTTTGCTGTCTCTGACAGAATTACAATGTCATCAGCGAACCTCAAAGTTTTTATTTCTTCTCCGTGGATTTTAATAACTACTCCGAACTTTTCTTTCGTTTCCTTTACTGCTTGCTCAATGTACAGATTGAATAGCATCGGGGAGAGGCTACAACCCTGTCTCGCTCCCTTCCCAACCAACGCTTCCCTTTCATGCCCCTCGACTCTTATAACTGCCATCTGGTTTCTGTACAAATTGTAAATAGCCTTTCGCTCCCTGTATTTTACCCCTGCCACCTTCAGAATTTGAAAGGGAGTATTCCAGTCAACATCGTCTAAAGCTTTCTCTAAGTCTACAAATGCTAGAAACATAGGTTTGCCTTTCCGTAATCTTTCTTCTAAGATAAGTCGTAGGGTCAGTATTACCTCACGTGTTCCAACATTTCTACGGAATCCAAACTGATCTTCCCCGAGGTCGGCTTCTACCAGTTTTTCCATTCGTCTGTAAAGAATTCGCGTTAGTATTTTGCAGCTGTGAGATATTAAACTGATAGTTCGGTAATTTTCACATCAGTCAACACCTGCTTTCTTTGGGATTGGATTTATTATATTCTTCTTAAAGTCTGAGGGAATTTCGCCTGTCTCAGGCATCTTGCTCACCAGATGGTAGAGTTTTGTCATAACTGGCTCTCCGAAGGCCGTCAATAGTTCTAATAGAATGTTGTCTACTCCCGGGGCCTTGTTTCAACCTCTGGTGGATGTTTCCCACTGTCTCGTTTTCACAGAACAGGAACTCTATGACAGCGAGTTGCTTCTGACGAACGTCAAGTGTGGCAGCCATCTTTAAGACAAGCTGCACGGCGCCAGTCACAGGAACAAGTTGAACTAAGTTTGAAAACCATCGGGAAGTGTGTATCTACACACTGTAAAACTTTCACAGATGCAGAATGAAAACTGTATTTTTACAAAAATAGTGTGCATTTCTTTTGGAGTTACCCTCGTACAATAAAACGACAACAGTAGATTATTGTAAGGTCATTTCGGCCCAAATTTCCTAGATACAGCGTGTTTAGACGGACTCGGGAAATATAACAAAAGTAAGCCCCGTGTAACGTGCGCGATTCTATTGAAGTGGGCGTCATTCATGACGGCGGCCGAGTTTAGGTTCGTTCTGTGCATCTGACGTCACAAAACACAGTCAGCCAATGAACAGAGAACGACGTTGCAGTGCTCGACTGGAGTGCAGAGCATGGACGAGTGTCTTCAGTTTTAGAAAAGTTCAGTCATAAATAAAGTAATTGAACAAAAGCAATGTCTTGATAGCAGACTTTCTTTTATAGAAAGTTGAAAAAAGCATTCTTTATACCAATTGCTTGATATATTAATTAAACCAAACAAGCAATAAGCCTCCTAATTCAGGCGATAGCAGGGAAAGGTGTTTGTATCATTCTCACTAACCCCATTTTCGCAATAAAGAACAGCGGTAATTGTTTATTTCCTATTATATTTCGACGAAACGTGAGTAATTTCATAGTCATACCAACAGTGTTTGTCGATATTTTGCGTGTTGTTCTAAAGTCCTCCGGGGGAAACATTGACCGGTGAGCTGCGTTAGCATAATGGTTTAAGAGTTGCCGGCACGGTAGCTCAGCGTGTTCGGTCAGAGGGTTAGCTGCCCTCTGTAATAAAAAAAAAAAATGAGTTAATAGATCAACAAAGATCTTAAAAGGGTGTCGTACGACGTTCGCCCCGGTCAGATGAAACGAAAAAAATGAAATAAAAAAATTAAAAAAAAGAGTTTGGCTGCAAAGTGGAAGGTTCTGAGTTCAAACCTTGTTTGGTGTTTAATATTTTCTTGATTTAAAAACTAAATCGAAGTGTCATACTTCATGAATTTTATTCGTTTGAATGTAATTTTTTGAAATTTCTAGTGGCAACTAAAATCGACCATACGGAATGTATGCGCTATGGACTTTTACCTCTGCAAACTCTTCAAAATTTCGTGCAGTGGTTTACTACATCTAATGCTCCACAATAACTGCGTTGAACATCGAAACAAAATTAAGTCATTTATGGGGGGAAGGTATCAGTCACGAAGATGCGTAAAAATCAAATTTTTGGACCAAATAGTTTTTGTGAAATCAAATGACAGAATATGTCAAAGCAGTCGAAACACCATGTGTCTGCACAGGCGAGCAGTGCAATGACGACAAAATGGTGCACATCGCGGAATGCGGGGAGCACGTCTCTGTAGCAGCGAAAGGGTCAATGCGGCCGTGGTGGCTTTACTTCACAAAATGCGCGCTCCCCCCTAAACGTAAGTTTGCGAACTATACTGTGGCGCTGCTTCTCTTGGCGCGTCCAACTGGCAACGCAGCAATCTCTCGCATCTGGGCGGGCATGCGCGAACCCCCAAGATAAAAGAATTGAACTATAGTCAAAAATATTCTGTAGCCATTCGCCCACGTTGCACTCCCTCATATTTCTAGCCTCCGCTTCGTCCCCGCTGGTACGTCCCGCTTCTCGTTCCACGGCTTACGCCAGACCAGAGTTGTCGCGATTTTCGCTCGCGCAGCACAGCGCGGCGGGTAGCAGCAGCGAGTCGCCATTTGTCAGAGCGCCGGACACCGGCCTCTGCTGCTGACGGCTGCCAGCAGCCACTTGCTGTGCTCTGCCCAACCCGCTACGCTCTGCTGCGTTCCCAGCCACTGGCCGCTCCCCAGCCTTGCTACTTGTTCCCGAGCTCCCCACTAGCAGCACCGTAGCGAATGCTGGCAGTAGCCGTAGCTAAATCGTTCTGACGAAGTGTCATACAACCACAGAGGAACACACTACTTCCCTACGGTTAAATTTTTTTTAATTTTTTTTATCGCGAAATTTTTCATACACAGGGTGTTACAAAAAGGTACGGCCAAACTTTCAGGAAACATTCCTCACACACACAAAAAAAAAAAAATGTTATGTGGACATGTGTCCGGAAACGATTACTTTCCATGTTAGAGCTCATTTTATTACTTCTCTACAAATCACATTAATCATGGATTGGAAACACATAGCAACAGAACGTGCCAGCGTGACTTCAAACACTTTGTTACAGGAAGTGTTCAAAATGTCCTCCGTTAGCGAGGATACGTGCATCCATCCTCCGTCGCATGGAATCCCTGATGCGCTGATGCAGCCCTGGAGAATGGCGTGTTGTATGACAGCCGTCCACAATACAAGCACGAAGAGTCTCTACATTTGGTACCGGGGTTGCGTAGACAGGAGCTTTCAAATGCCCCCATAAATGAAAGCCAAGAGGATTGAGGTCAGGAGAGCGTGGAGGCCATGTAATTGGTCCACCTATATCAATCCATCGGTCACCGAATCTGTTGTTGAGAAGCGTACGAACACTTCGACTGATATGTGCAGGACCTCCATCGTGCATGAACCACATGTTGTGTGGTACTTGTAAAGGCACATGTTCTATCAGTACAGGTAGTATCCCATATGAAATCGTGATAACGTGCTCCATTGAGCGTAGGTGGAAGAACATGGGGCCCAATCAAGACATCAACAACAATGCCTGCCCAAACGTTCACAGCAAATCTGTGTTGATGACGTGATTGCACAACTGCGTGCGGATTCTCGTCAGCCCACACATGTTGATTGTGAAAATTTACAATTTGATCACGTTGGAATGAAGCCTCATCCGTAAAGAGAACATTTGCACTGAAATGAGGGTTGACACATTCTTGCATGAACCATTCGCAGAAGTGTACCCGTGGAGGCCAATCAGCTGCTGATAGTGCCAGCAAACGCTGTACATGGTACGGAAACAACTGGTTCTCCCGTAGCACTCTCCATACAGTGACGTGGTCAACGTTACCTCGTACAGCAGCAACTTCTTTGACGCTGACATTAGGGTTATCGTCAACTGCACGAAGAACTGCCTCGTCCATTGCAGGTGTCCTCGTCGTTCTAGGTCTCCCCCAGTAGCGAGTCATAGGCTGGAATATTCCGTGGTTGCTAAGACGCCGATCAATTGCTTCGAACGTCTTCCTGTCGGGACACCTTCGTTCTGGAAATCTGTCTCGATACAAACGTACCGCGCCACGGCTATTGCCCGTGCTAATCTATACATCAAATGTGCATCTGCCAACTCCGCATTTGTAAACATTGCACTGATTGCAAAACCACGTTCGTGATGAACGCTAACCTGTTGATGCTACGTACTGATGTGCTTGATGCTAGTACTATAGAGCAATGAGTCGCATGTCAACACAAGCACCGAAGTCAACATTACCTTCCTTCAGTTGGGCCAACTGTTGTGAATCGAGGAAGCACAGTACATAATGACGAAACTAAAATGAGCTCTAACATGGAAATTAAGCGTTTCCGGACACATGCCCACATAACATCTTTTCTTTGTTTGTGTGTGAGGAATGTTTCCTGAAAGTTTGGCCGTACCTTTTAGTAACACCCTGTATATTCCGATCTACCAGGTGTAGAATATGAAACGGGATGGTGCTAGTCGTCAGTGTAGGGCCCGTGAGACCGCGTCTGCTGCGCCATCTGCTTCCTGTAACGGCTGACGACGAATGTCAACACACAGTAACCCTAGTTCCATAAATGGGATCTGTTTCAAACCCGTAAACTTGTCGAGTTTTGTGCCCACGAACTACGATTTGAGGACAGCATTGGTTTTCTGTTATCATTTGAAGAAAACAGCTACAGAATCGCATCGAATGCTTTTCGAATCTTTCGGCGAACGTGCTCTTGAGAAAACGCAGTATTTCGAGTGGTTCAGAAAATTCAAAAGTGGTAATTTTGACGTGGAAAACGACGAGCGCAGGAAACCACCGAAAAAGTGGGAAGACAACGAACTGCAGCCCTTGTTCTATGAAGATGATTCTCAGACTCAACAGGACCTCGCGGCACAATTGTATGTGACGCAGAAAGCCGTTTCTCCTCGGTTGAAAGGTATGGGAAAGGTGCAGAAAGTGGGATAACGGGTTCATTATGAACTGAATGAAAGAGCAAGCAAATCGTAACACCACTTGTGAAATGCTGCTCGACATATACAAAAGAAAGTCGGTTCTCCACTGAATAGTGACAGATGATGGTAAATGGATATATGTTGAGAATCCTAAGCCTCGTAGATCATGGGTGAATCTAGGCAAACCACCGACATCCAAGACCAACTAGCTTTGGAAAGAAGACAGTGCTCTGTGTTTGGTGGGATCACAAGGGTGTCATCTATTACGACCTGCTGGAACCTGGTGAAACCGCTAACACTGATTACTACAAATAGCAAATTATCGTTTTAAATTGAGCATTACGTGAAAAACGACCGGAATATGGAGAAAGGTAACATTAGTCTACATTTTAGTAAAAGGTAACACAGTCATATTGCTCCATAACAACGCCTCATCACACACAGCATACGCGTCATGGAAACAATCAAGGCGTTCAGTTGGGAAATATAAGTGCTTGCGGATTATTCTCCAGACTTGGCTCCGTGCGATTGTAATCTATTTGCATCACTGGGACACGCTCTCGCTGAACAACGCTTCAATTCGTATGAAAATCTACGAAAATGGCTCGGTGATTGGTTCGCTTCAAAGGAAGAACTGTCTGTATCGCGTGGCATTCATAGCCTGCCGGAGATATGTGAGAAACCTACAAATAGCCATGGAGAGTATTTTTAATAAAATATTGTTTATCAGTTTCAAACAACAGGCGTGTAATTATTGCAACCAAATTCCGGTTTCATACTTCTACACACAGTATGAGTTCATCGTCATATTCGTCTATCATTTTCCCAAACGGCATCAAAAGATGTAAAAACACTACAAAACCATAATAAACACAAATGATGCGTATTACAAGGAAATACAGGGAGTGGAAAAATACGGATACAAAGAAAACACAATACATTTACATGCTTAATATTGTGTAGTAAGCCCGTTCGCTTTCAAAACAGCTTTCAGTCGTTTGGAAATGGGTAGATACAGCCCCCTGTATGGAATTATAGGTAATCTCATACCATTCTTCCTGCCAAATAGCGGGTAGTTCAGGAAGCAATAATGGACGGGGGTAACACACTATTCTCCGAAATGGACGCAAAGGCTCAATAGCACTGAGATCTGATGACTGTGGTGGCTAGGGGAGACGCGAATATTCATCCCCATGTTCAAAAAACCAGACTTGGACTTTGAGAGCTGTGTGAAGATGGGCCGTGTCGTCTTCAAATACAGCGTCACTGTTAGGGAACAAACACCGTACCATAGGACTTAGCTGCTGAACCAAAATGGTCATATAATTCTTGGCAGCCATGGAACTGGAGAGTGACCATGGTGACCAAAGAATATCACGATATAGCAGCCAAAATCATCGCCTAATCTTCCGCAGTGTTTCATTCTTGGGATCTAAACTCAGCAAGAGCTAGGAAACTGTGTGAAAAAAGACTCATCCGACACTTGGTGACGTGCTTCCACTGCTTCATCCTCCAGGTTTTATGGCTTCGGCGCAACTGTTTCCTGTTGAGTGAATTTACGCCACTGATGAATGGCTTTGGAATTCCATCTCTTCCTGTAATACCCTTCTTATGCAGCACCCTTCCTGTTGTTTTGATAGTGACAGAGTTCGCGAATGTGACCTTTAGTTCTTCTGTGTCTATTGAAGCCGTTATCCTATTATTTTTCGTCACGATCCTCTTCAATGACGGGTTTTTACGATCAGTCACACTTCCGTACGCGTTGTGATTCAGCGGATGATTTTTCTCCGCTTTTCCGGTATGTGGTATCAATAGTCGATAGGGTACCTCTTGAAACACAAAATACTTGGGCTCCCTTATGTATGGGAGCACCCACCACAGAAGCATCAATAATTTCCCCATTTTCGAATTCGCTTAGCTGCATCACAATGCATCCGCAACTGCGTAACTACACAGGACACTTTAGTAACCATGGCAGACAATTTTTACGAATTGAGAACATTGCACAAGTCCCGTTCGTGGCCAAATACAACAGCTCAGTTTGCGGGGTTGGTATATGTTCAAACGTGCGATCCTAGCGAGGTTTCCATATTTCTGACCAACCACTGTACAGTGCACTTTTCTCTGGCAGGTCGGCTGCACAACCGTTCACAGAAAAGTGCCGAGCTGCCTACGACTCAGCCACAACTGAGTTAAGGCTAGCAGCATCCACATTTGGCTAGGGGTATTTCATACATCCACCTTACGCGACGGAAACTGTTCCTCAATGGACATCCATCTACAAAACGCAAGTCTAAAAGGACACACAGCACGCCCGGGTTCCCGGGTTCGATTCCCGGCGGGGTCAGGGATTTTCTCTGTCTCGTGATGACTGGGTGTTGTGTGATGTCCTTACGTTAGTTAGGTTTAAGTAGTTCTAAGTTCTAGGGGACTGATGACCATAGATGTTAAGTCCCATAGTGCTCAGAGCCACTTGAACCATTTGGACACACAGCTCCACTCAGGTACGGTACCTCAGCACCGTGCGTCAACACCGTATCAGGACTCAACTACAGCCTTCGCCACCAAGAACCCAACTCGACGTTATACAAATGATGTCAGTCGTCATTTAATTGTTGTAGGAATATAGTAGTGTCAATAACAGAGAGGAGTTAGTGAAGGCTGCACTACACTGCCTCGCCCAATAATTATGCTTCTGTTGAGTAATGTAAAAATTCTATTACTAAATTAGTGCAAACTGTTTGATAATCTTTGTTACTATCATATTTGTCATAGATGATTATCCCTATTAGCTATTGTTAGGGATCTATACTTGTGTATACCTCCTAATATCGTATCGTACATAGTGCGGCAACTCGGCATGGCATGGACGTAGCAAGTTGGACGTCTCTTGGAGAAATATTGAGCCATTTTCCCTCTATGCACGTCGATAAATGAGAAAGTGTTGTCGGTGCACGATTTTGTGAACGAACTGATCTCTCTATGGTGTTCCATAAATCTTTGATTGGATTCAGGTCGAGCGATCTGGGTGACCTAATTATTAGCTGAAACTGTTCAGAATGTTCTTCAAACCAATCGCGAACAGTTGTGGCTCGATGGCATGGCACATTGTCAACCATAATAATTCCACGGTTATTTGGGAACTTGAAGTCAGTGAACGGCTGCAAATGGTCTGCAAGTAGCCGAGCATAACCATTTTCAGTCGATGACTGGTTCAGTTTGATCAGAGGACACGGTCCCTTCAATGTAAACACAGCCCACACCACTATGACCGAGCGAGGTGGCGCAGTGGTTAGACACTGGACTCGCATTCGGGAGGACGACGGTTCAATCCCGCGTCCGGCCATCCTGATTTAGGTTTTCCGTGATTTCCCTAAATCACTCCAGGCAAATGCCGGGATGGTTCCTCTGAAAGGGCACGGCCGACTTCCTTCCCCATCCTTCCCTAATCCGATGAGACCGATGACCACGCTGTCTGGTCTCCTTCCCCAAGCCAACCAACCAACCACACCACTATGGAGACACCACGAGCTTGCACAGTGTCTTACTGACCACTTGGGACCATGACCTCGTGGGGTCTGCGCCGCACTCCAACCCTGCCATCAACTCTTACCAACAGAAATCAGGACTCGTGACCAGGCCACTGCTTTCCAGTCGTCTAGGATTCAACCGCTATTTTAACGAGGCCTGGAGACGCGCTGCAGTCTATGTCGTGTTGTTAGTGACGGCGCTTGTGTCTGTCATCTGCCGCCATAGGCCATTAACGCCAGATTTCTTCAAATTGCCCTAAGTGTCTGGTTCATCATAAGTCCGATACTGATTCCGGAAGTTATTTGAAGCAGTGTTGCTTGTCTGTTAGCACTGGAAACTCTGTGTAGACGACGCTGCTCTCAGTTGTCAACTGAAGGCCGTCGGCTACTGCGTTGACCGTGGTGAGAGGTAACGCCTGATACTTGATATTCTCGGTAGATTCTTGACACTGTGGGTCTCACAATACTGAATTCCCTAACAACTGCCGAAACGGAATGTGCCATGACTCAAGCTCCAACTACGATGCGGAGTATTCCCGCCGTGAGGCCCTAATATGCGGGAAACAGTTTCACGTGGATCTCCTGAGAACAAATGACAGCTCCGCCAATCCGGTCCCTTTTATCCTATGTGTACGCGACACTATCGGCATCGTTATATGTGCACATTGCTGTTCCATGACGTTTGTCACCTCAGTGCAGATACTCCATGCAAGAAAACGATACATTACAGCAACTGCTTATGGTGGTAAGGGTTGGTCTTCCTGACAACTTTATCTGTTCGACGCCAGGTGCCTGCGAAAGTGCATATTCACATATTAGAAACCCTTACCCAACTCCCTTGGCGATTGCTCGTAACTCTTTGGTTTCTTTGGATCATTCACCATACGGTACGACGTATTGGATTCTATTCCAAAAGTATCTCGAAGGAAGCTCATCAGATGGATTCTTGGTTATTAGAGGTGACGTTTCTGAAGAAGAGAAATTTGTTAACATCGAGTATAGATTTAAGTGTCAGGAAGTCGTTTCTGAAAGTATTTGTATGGAGTGTAGCCATGTATGGAAGTGAAACATGGACGATAAATAGTTTAGACAAGAAGAGAATAGAAACTTTCGAAATGTGGTGCTACAGAAGAATGCTGAAGATTAGATGGGTAGATCACATAACTAATGAGGAGGTATTGAATAGAATTGGGGAGAAGAGGAGTTTGTGGCACAACTTGACTAGAAGAAGAGCTCGGTTGGTAGGACATGTTCAGAGGCATCAAGAGATCACCAATTTAGTACTGGAGGGCAGCGTGGAGGGTAAAAGTCGTAGAGGGAGACCAAGAGATGAATACATTAAGCAAATTCAGAAGGATGTAGGCTGCAGTAGGTGCTGGGAGATGAAGAAGCTTGCACAAGGTAGAGTATCATGGATAGCTGTATCAAACCAGTCTCAGGACTGAAGACCACTACGACAGAAGTGACGTGAAGCAGTGCCTAAGGTTTTTCCGAAGTCTACAAAGACTGACTTAATCTGTTCACCGACTTTGTCTCACGAATGTGGCGAATATATTCCGCAAAAGTTTGTAAAATCCTTGTTGATTTTTCTAGACAAGTTTCTTTGCCCCCCCCCTCCCCCCAGTAATATCAGTAGGTCTTAGCTTGGGATGTGTACAAGGACCTAGTAACAAAATTACGTTAGCGATATTGCTCTGCAACTGTCCACATCAATTTTTTAAACCAATTAGCTTATAGGTTTCGTGGAGAACAACTTGTGCACGTCACACTGTATAAGTACTTAGGATAATACTAAGAAGGAAAATGAAGCAGGACTCAGATGTAATATCTCTTTCAGGAGAAGTGGATGGGGACTAAGGTTTGCAGCAAGGGTTCTGGGAAAAATAATACACCTCTATAGGAAGTCTTATAAATGTCGCTAGCGGCGTCAATTCTGAAGCATTGTTCCAGTGTTAAGAATCAATTGCACACGATGACACGCATTGAAGGAATTATCAGATCAACTACTATGACATTAACACGTCGGCATAGCCTGTACGGGAGTTTAACAAGAACTCTTGGGAAACTGAAACGTAAATCTTGGCAAGAATGTCGATGCATTTCTCGAAAAATCTCATTCTGGAAATTTTAGGGAAACTTTCTTCGAAGTACAGAGTAAGAGTACAGTGTTGACACCATCGTGCTTTTCGACTTGTGGTCACGAATGTGAGAAATGAGAGATCACGGTGCATACGGAGGCCTATAGATACTATGTTTTCCTTCTCTCGATATGCAAATGGTACACTGTAGAGAATCTGCAACAGTGGTACGACGTTCCTTCGGCCACGCACTTCACAGTGCCTACTGGAGCGAATATGTGGATGTTCCAGAGGACTGACACAGCAATCAGAGGTCCCCTGCACAGGCTCGTATACCAAGAGTTCTTACATATTCCTGAATTATTCTCAGTAACTGCAGATGCTTATACACTCCTGGAAATTGAAATAAGAACACCGTGAATTCATTGTCCCAGGAAGGGGAAACTTTATTGACACATTCCTGGGGTCAGGTACATCACATGATCACACTGACAGAACCACAGGCACATAGACACAGGCAACAGAGCATGCACAATGTCAGCACTAGTACAGTGTATATCCACCTTTCGCAGCAATGCAACCTGCTATTCTCCCATGGAGACGATCGTAGAGATGCTGGATGTAGTCCTGTGGAACGGCTTGCCATGCCATTTCCACCTGGCGCCTCAGTTGGACCAGCGTTCGTGCTGGACGTGCAGACCACGTGAGACGACGCTTCATCCAGTCCCAAACATGCTCAATGGGGGACAGATCCGGAGATCTTGCTGGCCAGGGTAGTTGACTTACACCTTCTAGAGCACGTTGGGTGGCACGGGATATATGCGGACGTGCATTGTCCTGTTGGAACAGCAAGTTCCCTTGCCCGTCTAGGAATGGTAGAACGATGGGTTCGATGACGGTTTGCATGTACTGTGCACTATTCAGTGTCCCCTCGACGATCACCAGTGGTGTACGGCCAGTGTAGGAGATCGCTCCCCACACCATGATGCCGGGTGTTGGCCCTGTGTGCCTCGGTCGTATGCAGTCCTGATTGTGGCGCTCACCTGCACGGCGCCAAACACGCATACGACCATCATTGGCACCAAGGCAGAAGCGACTCTCATCGCTGAAGACGACACGTCTCCATTTGTCCCTCCATTCACGCCTGTCGCGACACCACTGGAGGCGGGCTGCACGATGTTGGGGCGTGAGCGGAAGACGGCCTAACGGTGTGCGGGACCGTAGCCCAGCTTCATGGAGACGGTTGCGAATGGTCCTCGCCGATACCCCAGGAGCAACAGTGTCCCTAATTTGCTGGGAAGTGGCGGTGCGGTCCCCTACGGCACTGCGTAGGATCCTACGGTCTTGGCGTGCATCCGTGCGTCGCTGCGGTCCGGTCCCAGGTCGACGGGCACGTGCACCTTCCGCCGACCACTGGCGACAACATCGATGTACTGTGGAGACCTCACGCCCCACGTGTTGAGCAATTCGGCGGTACGTCCACCCGGCCTCCCGCATGCCCACTATACGCCCTCGCTCAAAGTCCGTCAACTGCACATACGGTTCACGTCCACGCTGTCGCGGCATGCTACCAGTGTTAAAGACTGCGATGGAGCTCCGTATGCCACGGCAAACTGGCTGACACTGACGGCGGCGGTGCACAAATGCTGCGCAGCTAGCGCCATTCGACGACCAACACCGCGGTTCCTGGTGTGTCCGCTGTGCCGTGCTTGTGATCATTGCTTGTACAGCCCTCTCGCAGTGTCCGGAGCAAGTATGGTGGGTCTGACACACCGGTGTCAATGTGTTCTTTTTTCCATTTCCAGGAGTGTATATTTCATTTCGCTTGATAGAGGTAAAAGTAATAAAAAAGCTTGGAGTACTTTTTAGAATGACGAGACGTTAGAGCTGAACGTTGAATCAATGTCTAGGTCAACAGGGACGTAGGACAAGCTGAATCAAGAAGGAACGGAGAATGAAGTGGGTGATGTCTCAACATCAAATTAATTTCGACTTTCTCTAAGACTCCAGCAATCGGTAGGCTGTACTCTTAACATGTAGTAAGGAAACCAGTGTTTCTAATTTGCCTGTATTATTGATCGTTCTATACGGAAGCCATTTCGGGTGAAGATTTTATGAGCAATAGGAGAGTGATCTTTAAAATGTAGAGAACGTGCAGTAGTACTTTCGTAATAAGGCTAATTTAGCCTAAGTTAAGATACACGAAATTTTGAAAAGCAAGTTTACGTGCATAAATATGCTTCCCGATGGCTACTTGTGAGAGAAGTTATCATTTTCGTTTGCCACATTTTCTGCGTCAAGGGTTAGGTGGGCGTCTGTCGCTCTTAAACACAAATTATTGGTAATTTAACTAACTCCCATGTAGATTTCTTCTTATAATACATTATCACGCCAGTCTTTTTAACTTTCCTCCAAGAAGTATGTTCTTAAATGAACACGGTTAGAAGACACTTGAAAACACTTACCTTCATCCTTACAGCCCACATCGTTGAACTTACATCTGATCCTACGTGCCGAGTAGTGTATGTGACACAAATATCGTAATAAATGCAGCAAACATCTTCGCTGAGTGTATCTCTTCAACCTTTAAATTTCGTGTAACTAGATGGCCAGTTCAACGTCTCTGAATTGGTCACCACTTGGGCGACTTCTGTGTCTCTAACGTACCCCCGTTATCGAATTGGGGGAAGGGGACCAACAGTTGAATGTGGAATCCGAACCACTTATTCATATCCAATTCTGATATCGTTCAGATGTGAGTGCGAGATTAAAGGCAAAAATTTCCGTGGACTGAGTGGGAAATTTTGTGCACAGATATGCTAAGGTGTATGTGTCGATGGCTATAGTAGATTTTATCCTTTTCTTGTTTGGTTAGTTTCGATGGTCAATAAACGGAAACTGATGCTGCTAGAATTTTACCGGTTGTAGCGTGACCACTATCGTATGGCGGAGCCCAATAAACTAACGACGCTGTCACAACTATTGGCATAGACCATAACCAGTGTTGACAATACAGTTACATCAGCGATGCCCCACTGATACTATAAGAACTGCCGCTACGAGTTGGGTAAATACCACATCACGTGACAGGCGGGGGACTAGTGTCATAATAACGGGGACACAACAGAAAGACAGAACTAGGATGGCGTTGTGACCAGATTACTTCGCGCTTACACTGCAGACTCTCTTGGGGCTACGTGATGCGAATCAATGCTTTGAGACAACAAGTACGCACCAGGACATTAGACCCCTCAGTTTTAAATTTATGCGTGCAGTGTGGCAACAGCAAGCTACGGGTTCACATGGCTCCACAGGGCAACACCACAAAACTTGACCTCCACTAAATGCATGTCTACGGCTGGCTCTGAGTTCAGTGTCACGTATTAACGGCTTCCTCAGCAGTGGCCACTTGCGGGCCAGAGTCAAACTAGAGGGCGTGCACACAGGCCTCTCGAATGCCATCACACTGCCAATGACTGTGACAAATGAACCACAAAAACTACAGCCCCTCACAATGCATATACACTGATGGAAAAAAGTCGCAACATCAACAACGAGTTGTGGGGTACAATGTAAAGTTGGTAGGCGTGTTCCTACACTACTGGCCATTAAAATTGTTACACCAAGAAGAAATGCAGGTGATAAACGGGTATTCATTGGACAAATATATTAAACTACAACTGACATGTGATTACGTTTTCACGCAATTTGGGTGCATAGATCATGAGAACAACCACCTCTGGCCGTAATAACGGCCTTGATACGCCTGGGCATTGAGTCAAACAGAACTTGGATGGAGTGTACAGGTACAGCTGCCCATGCAGCTTCAACACGATACCACAGTTCATCAAGAGTAGTGACTGGCGTATTGTGACGAGCCAGTTGCTCGCCCACAATTGACTAGATGTTAGCAATTGGTGAGAGATCTTGGGAATGTGCTGGCCACGGCAGCAGTCGAACATTTTCTGTATCCAAAAAGGCCCGTACGGGACCTCCAACATGCGGTCGTACATTGTCCAGCTGAAATGTAGGTTTTCGCAGGGATCGAATGAAGGGTAGAGCCATGGGTCGTAACACATCTGAAACGTAACGGTCCACTGTCAAAAGTGCCGCGAATACGAACAAGAGGTGGCCGAGACGTGTAACAGATCGCATCCCATACCATCACGCCGGGTGATACGCCAGCATGGCGATGACGAATACACGCTTGCAATGTGCGTTCACCGTAATGTCACCAAACACGGATGCGACCATCATGATGCTGTAAACAGAAAAAATAACGTTTTGCCATTCGTGCTCCCAGATTCGTCGTTGAGTACACCTTCGCAGGCGCTCCTGTCTGTGATGCAGCCTCAAGGGCAACCGCAGCCATGGTCTCCGAGCTGATAGTCCATGCTGCTGTAAACGTCGTCGAACTGTTGGTGCAGATGGTTGTTGTCTTGCAAACGTCCCAATCTGTTGACTCAGGGATCGAGGCGTGGCTGCACGATCCGTTACAGCCATGCGGATAACATGCCTGTCATCTGGCCTGCTAGTGATTAGAGGCCTTTGGGATCCAGCACGGCGTTCCGTATTACCCTCCTGAACCCACTGATTCCATATTCTGCTAACAGTCATTGGATCTCGACCAACGCGAGCAGCAGTGTCGCGATACGATAAACCGCAATCGCGATAGGCTACAATCCGAACTTTTTCAAAGTCGGAAACGTGATGGTACGCATTTCTCCTCCTTACACGAGGCATCACAACAACGTGTCACCAGGCAACGCCGGTCAACTGCTGTTTGTGTATGAGAAATCGGTTGGAAACTTTCCTCATGTCAGCACGTTGTAGATGTCGCTACCGGCGCCAACCTTGTGTGAATGCTCTGAAAAGCTACTCATTTGCGTATCACAGCATCTTCTTCCTGTCGGTTAAATTTCGTATCTGTAGCACGTCATCTTCGTGGTGTAGGAATTTTAATGGCCAGTAGTGTACATCTGAGTGATTATTCAGATTGCACGCCTGTCACGTATTATTGGCGCTAGTAGCTTGACAATCTAGTGCAGATTTGGTTGGCGTTAAATACAAACTGTAACGCTCGTGAGCGTTTGGTACGTTTGGGACTGGCTGTGGTGAGTTGAAGTTCGTCAAGAATGCCTTTAGGGCATAAACATGGCCACTATCAGCACATCACTGAGTTTGACCGACGTCGTGTAATAGGGCTACAAGAAGCTGGAGATCCCTTCAGTGACACTGAAGAGAGACGTGGAAAGAGTTGGCAGCAATGTAGCCACTGTAGATGGTTCTTGGTTGCGGTTGCCACTGTAGAGTCGCAAGAAGATCGATCTCCGAACGGTCATGTGGCAGTACTGAGGGGGAAGACCATCGTGTTCGGCATACGTCTCTGGCGCATCGTACTGCATTCGCAGGACCAATTTGTGCAGCAATTGGCAACACAAAGAAAGAACAGACTTTTACAAGTAGGTTACTTCAAAGACAGCTCCGAGCCAGACTCCCTGCAGACCACCGCATGTTTGCGACTTCAGTGGTGCTAAGAGAGAGCTCACTGATTGCACGGTGGAGGTCTGTTTTGTTTTCTGATGAAAGCTGGTTCTGCCCTGGTGCCAGTGACAGCCGTGTGTTGGTTAGGAGGAGGCCAGCTGAGAGCCTACAACCAACTGGTCTGCATGCTAGAGACATTCGTGGTACACCTGGAGGTATGGTTATGACCTGCAGTGCGATTTCGTAAGGCAGCAAGGGCACTGTAGTGCTAATCACACATTCGATGTGTTCAAATGTGTATGTCAATCTGGTGCTTCGACCTGTTGTGCAGGCATTCATGAACAGCGATCCAGGGGGTGTCTTCCAGCAGGATAACACTCGCACGCAGGATATTCTACAGAGTATGGACAAGTTGCCTTGACCTGATCCATCAACAGATCTGTCTCTAATCGAGCACAAACAGTAAATCATTTGACGACAACTCCAGCGCCATCCACAGATAGAAATTACCTCTCTATATTGGCCGACCAAGTGTAACAAGAATGGAACTTCTTACCACAGACTGACATCCGGCAACTGTACAACACAATGCATGCACCTTTTGCAAGTTTCATTAAATATTCTGGCGGCTACACCAGCCATGCATCGCGGTGTAGCTTGTTGTCCAGCTTTCGAGAGGGTGCGTTTCTGGATGAGGTATCGAATATATTGCTTCCCCCTACTATACCTCCCGAGGAGATCACGAATGTAAAATTAGAGAGATTCGAGCGCGCACGGAGGCTTTCCGGCTGTCGTTTTTCCCGCGAACCATACGCGACTGGAACAGGAAAGGGAGCTAATGACAGTGTCACGTAAAGTCCCCTACGCCACACGCCGTTGGGTGGCTTGCGGAGTATAAATGTAGATGTAGATGTATTAATGTACCAGCATTTCACTTTTCCAGTGGTGTATCTCGCGTTTGCGTTAAACAGTGATCTTGCAATATTAAGCGCTAAAATATGTTACGTAGACAATTTATTGGCGAAGTTTTATTGCCCTACATTAATTATTGTTTGGTGTTGTGATTTTTTACTGTCAGCGTCTGTGAGACTTTCATTTGTCACCCTAATTCATTACGACTGCATTCGTACTTGCGATCGACAATGGAATAACACGGCTGGCAGGGTTGTCACTGTTAGCCCTCACTTCCTGTCCAACCGGGCAGCACGTGGCCAACTAGCCGCTCCGCTGACCAGCGATCTGAAAAAGCGGAAGGCGCCGCGGCACGTGCTGGCTAACGAGGCCGCTGCTCGCGTGACGTCACTCCACTTCCCCCTCCAGGCGCCAGCACAGTGCACGGACTGACCCCACCACGCTTCTCGTTACTCGCGTAGCAGACCCTCCAATAACTGACTGGCAAGATCGAATGAAAGGGACACAAAGGGTCACTGCTACTTGTTGAAGAATTCCGCGCTTTCTCCTTTCTTATACGGTTAGCACTTACAATTTAGAAATGGTTCAAATGGCTCTAAGCACTATGGGACAACATCTGAGGTCATCAGTCCCCTAGACGTAGAACTACTTAAACCTAACTAACCTAAGGACATCACACACATTCATGCCCGAGGCAGGATTCGAACCAGCGACTGTAGTAGCAGCGCGGTTGCGGACTGAAGCGCCTAGAACCGCTCGACCACAGCGGCCGGCTCCAGTTTAAAGACTTCATAAGACCCTAAAGCGCGAAATCTTGGTCTGTGATAACGAACACGACGGAATTCGACACTCTGTTTCGCAAAGTGATGTTCTCAGCAACCCATTTTACCAGAAATATGCTGTAGGAAGTGTGCTGGCGGAAGCTGTCACCGGCACACCGTTCGGCAAAGATGTAGCGCGAAGACCGAGAGTAGGAGCTCGGGCAAGAGCGCCTATCACGAGATAGGCGAGAAACAGACTCGCAAGCAATATGCCGCCAACGTCTTCTGGACAACAAGTATTTAGGCAGCCGCCGCTGACCGGAGGGCTCAGTCACTCAGTCACTAGCTCAGTAATTCAGTCTCTGATGTATTTACTCACTGTCACTCGCATTCTAATTTGGCGTCTGTCACTCATTTGCAGAGCGGGCTTAGGTTACGACAAAACATGGCGGGATCAGATTAGTTGTAATATCAAGATAACGACATTGTCAGCAAAAGGACTATAGTTGAAGAACTTCTACCACAATGTGTAGACCTTGTTAAATTTAGGCAGTAGCTATATTTTCGTGTGCCGGCCACGGTGGTCTCGCGGTTCTAGGCGCTCAGTCCGGAACCGCGCGTCTGCTACGGCCGCAGGTTCGAATCCGGACTCGGGCATGGATGTGTGTGATGTCCTTAGGTTGGTTAGTTTTAAGTAGTTCTAAGTTCTAGGGGACTGATGACCACAGATGTTAAGTCCCATAGTGCTCAGAGCCATTTGAACCATTTTTATATTTTCGTGTAAATAAAGAACCTTATTAATCTACTTGTGCATTAGTGTTGTAGAAAGTGGTTGCCAGCCACCCTTAACTCCCTTGTTTCCTACGCTACAAGACACTACAGTGGCGACAAGAATCCTACATTCAGAGACATAAACGAATATTTTAGTATTGGCTCCATGTAAACACAACAGCAACATACGTTACTTCACTATACGCGTCTTTTCCAGAGCGTTCGAATGATGGTAAGAAAAGTATACCGTCCCATTAAAAAAACATGTACACTTGCCTCATTATCTCGGTCAATATAAACGTTGTGATTATTGTGCATGTACCAACGTATGTGCCCCATAGTCGTCTATGATTCGCCGAAAACCGCATGCCTATACGTGGAATCGCCCGGGGAATAAAGAGGGTATTACGTCTTACGGGACTCACCCTGTATACTGTCATATTTTGTAAACAAATTTACAAATTATATTTGTCTATTAAATATGACAGTATACACGTGGCATGTTACGACAGTGAAAGGAGCCTCTGACAACTGGAGACAGTGCCACAAATACCTCAAAAAAATTGTAACACAGCGCAAACACACGCAAGTCATACTAACATATGTAAATTCACCTGATGATGGAGGTTTAAACCTATGAAACGCGTTGTGGAGATAAATAAACAGTGACGTGTGACAGTAAACTCGTTGTTTCATTTGATGTCGATAACAGATGCGGAAGAGCCTAACCTAAAATGTTCGCATTTAAAGCATGCTTTTACTGACATCTGTGAGCAAGTGATTGTTTCGTTTACAGACGGCTTCCGAAGACCACTCCTATAAACAATAAACGCTGATGTTATCATAGCCTAAACCATCGGCCAAACACAGATATGGAAACAATGAAAATTCCAGTCGATTCAAAAAGAAAAAAAAAACTGGTTCAAATGGCTCTGAGCACTATGGGACTTAACTTCTGTGGTCATAAGTCCCCTAGAACTTCGAACTACTTAAACCTAACTAACCTAAGGACATCACACACATAAATGCCGGAGGCAGGATTCGAACCTGCGACCGTAGTGGTCGCGAGGTTCCAGACTGTAGCGCCTAGAACCGCTCGGCCACTCCGGCCGGCCAGTCGATTCCAGATAGCATTGGATGCTTGATGTTGTCTGCATTCACAGTTAGGATACATGCGACTGTATAGGTGATATGATTTTAACAATTTTTTAGTCACAGGCGTACACAGTTCCCCTTCTTATATATCAAATACCTACTATGATTCCATATGTGCAGTGCCAGATTTAAAACACCCAGGGTCCTGGTTATAGCTTTATATGTGGGGCGTTCAATAAATAATGCGTCATTTATTTCTGAAAGCAGTTTGGTTTTATTCAGGATTCCAAGACATCATATTATTCTCCACTCTTCTGGCTGCAAAATCCATTTTTCAACACAATCTCCGTTCAATGTGACGGCCTGACATCACCTTAATGGGAGCGTCTGAATGCCACATGGTATCAGCCCACTGGTCGACGACGGAGCCAAGGTCTTGCACCATGAATAAACTCACCATCATCCACGTACTCCTTCCCGTGGAGCGCATCCTTCACGGGGCCAAAGAGATGGAAGTCGGTAAGGTACGGGATCCGGGCTGCAAGGTGTATGAGGAAGAACAATCCAATGAAGTTTTGTGAGCTGCTCTCCGGTGCACACACTGTCAGCACTGCCAACGTCCAGTAGGCAGCTTGATGTTTGATTATAGTCTAACGATCACCTCGAATGAGAGTGTCCGCACGTTCCGACCTTGCATGAGTCACAGTTGTATACTATTGGCCCGGGCGAGAGAGATTGGACAGGTTTGCGCGACGTTGTTGGGATGACGACAGACGCCTCGCCCTACGAGTCACCGTGCTTTCTTTCACTGCCAGGTCTCCGTACACGTTCTGAAGCGCCTATGGATATCTGCGACGCTCTGGGTTTCCGCCATAAGAAACCCAATGACAGCGCTCTGCTTCGTACGTATCTCCGTTACAGAGGCCATTTTGAAGGCTATGGACAGTGCCGTCAGCTACAACAACTTCATGGAACTATAGTAAGTGAAGCGGCAATGAACGACGATGCCCCACCATTAATTTCGCATTTTTTCAACCGAAACTGGACGGGAAAAAAATGTGATGCATTACTTATCAAACGCCCCTCGGATAGGAACTAACGTTCCTGTCTCAAGTTTTATAGTTCGGCTATACTACTGGCAACAAAGCACACTCTAACATGAGTCTAATTTAAAACAATTGCGTGTTCTAAAGGAAATTAAACCTTTATCTGCTATCATGGACTTATCAGCACCCTCGATACAGCCCAGATATCCTTCGGGTCGCTTACACGGAATCTTTATTTTTGTCCAACTGTAAACTGGCCATAGTTTCCTCATCCCTGTATACGTCTAATGTCTTGCTTCCATCTCATACGCTAACGTTGCTCTTCTTTGCTCGCTATTCCTCTGACCGGTGAACTTTTTCTCCACACAGATCGCTTCTCCTGCTATACGTTTCTGTTAGTTGCTATTACTCACATTTTACAAGAACGTAAGGAGAAAATTGATTAACATAAAGTTAGTAAGAAAGACATGGCTTGTATTGGAATAATTATTGTCATTATTATCGTAATCGCTATGGTTACTAGTGTTATTATCAATATCACCATTATTATCGTTACACATTGAAGGACCAAAGAAACTGGTTTAGCCATGCGTATTCAAATACACAAATACGAGGGTTGGAACTTGCAATTATTTGTTCCCAAACGATACAAAATAAATACATGTATGCACCTACTATTGTTCAAAGTAGTCACCTTCGTTGTGTACACCCCGTTGCCAGCGATGTGGAAGGCGTAGTATACCGTTAGCAGAGGCTGTTCTGCTGATGGTGCGAATGGAGCGGTCTACTACCTGTCGAATCTCTGGAACAGTTCTGAAGTGAATGCCACGAAGCGGTGCCTTCATCTTAGGAATGAAATCAAAGTCACAAGGACTAAGTCCGGGGAGTATGGTGGATGGTAGAGTTCGTCCCAGTCCCACCGACCGAACAGAACAGCCACAGCTTGCTCTGTATGCGCCCGCGTTTTGTCTTGCAAAATGCTGGTTGCAGGTGACGCTCCAAAAACGAACAGTAATACTGTGCACTGACGGTCTGCCGTGGAGGAACGTAATGGGTTAGGGTAACACCATCACAGTCGTACACGAGAATCACCATAACCTTCATCATACTGGGGCTGTGGAGCATCACCAGCGACCAGATTTGTTAAACAAGCTGCGACACTTTCTGCGCAACCCACCCATCGTTTTTCACGACAATGGGCGGACGCATGCAGCGCAAGCTGTGGCTGCTCTGTTCGGTCTATGAGGCCTGTGACGTACTGCACCAGCCACCATACTCCCCGTATTTAAGTCTTTGTGACTTTGATTTGATTCCTAAGATGGAGGAAGCACTTCGTGGCATTCGCTTCAGAACTATTCCAGAGATTAGACAGGCAGTTGACCGCTCCATTCGTACCATCAACAGAACAGGCTCTCCTAACAGTGTACTACGCCTTCCACATTGCTGGCTACGGGCTCTACACAACGAAGGTGACTACTTTGAAGGACAGTAACATGTGCAAACATGTAACTCTTCTGTATCGGTTGTGAAGAAATAGTTGCTACTATTAAAGTTACAGCCATCGTATGTAAAAGGTAAAACAAGGCGCTGCCGTCAGCAACGCATATATGAGACGGAACGTGTATGGGGCAGCTGTTTGTTTGGCTACTGCTGCTACAATGGAGGATATCCAGATTTAAGTGAGTTTCAAAGTGGTGTTATAGTCTGTGCACAAGCGATGGGTCAAGCATCTCCGAGGCAGCGATGAAGTGCGATATTTCCTGTACGACCATTTCACGAGTGTCCCGTGAATATCAGGAATACGGTAAAACGTCAAATTTCCGTAATCGCTGCGACCGGAAAAATATCCTGGAAGAACGGGACCAACGACGACTCAAGAGAATCCTTCAAATTTATAGAAGTACAACCCGTCTACAAATTGCTTCAGATATCAATGCTGGGTCATCAGCAAATGTCATCATGCGAACCATTCATCGAAACATTATCGATGTGGGCTTTGGGAGCCCAAGGCCCACTTGTGTACCCTCGATGAATGCACGACACAAAGCTTTACGCCTCGCTTGGACCCGTCAACACCTATATTGGACTATTGATTGCTGGACACATGTTGCCAGGTCGGACGAGTCTCGTTTCAAATTGTATCGAGTGGATGGACGTGTAAGGGAATGGAGACAACCTCATGAATCTATGGACCCTGCATGTCAGCAGGCGACTGTTGAAGCTGTTGCAGCCTCTGTAATGATGTGGCGCGTGTACAGTTTTACTGATAAGGGACTCTTGATACGTCTAGATACGAATCTGACAGCTGGCACGTACGTAGGCGTCCCGTCTGATCACATGCATACATTCATTTTTCTTTCTTGATGCAATAATTTACCAATAGCCATATGATTTGTAGAATATTTTATTTCATGAACTTGTATGTGCTGCTACCAGTTTCGGCATTACACTGATGCCATCTTCAGGCCCCATTCGTCATAGTTGTAAAATCGCTATACACGGAATGAGCAATATAACTAGATCAGTGAATCAATAGTCCTGCAACAGCTCTTGGTGGCCAGGCGTGTGACGAGTGGGGCCTGAAGATGGCATCAATGTAATGCCGAAACTGGTAGCAGCACATAGAAGTTCATAAAATAAAATAAACTTCTACAAATCATACGGCTCTTGGTAAAGTATTACATCAAGAAGTTCATGCGAGCCGTCGTCCCACGATCCATAATGGATCAATGAAGATTGCATCCATTCATGTCCATTCTGCGTTCCGACGGACTACGGAAATTCCAACAGGCCAATGTGACACACCACGCGTCCAGAATTTCTACAGAGTGGTTCTAGGAACACTCTTACGTGTTTGAACCCCTCCTCTGGCTTCCGAACTCCACAGATATGAACATTATTGAGCATATCTGGGATGTCTTGCAAGTGCTGTTCAGAAGAGATCTACTTCCCCTGGTTGTCTTACGGATTTATGGACAGCCCTGCAGTGAATTTTAAAATTTTCCCGGCGAATTGACTGTTCAAACAAATTTCGGGCTTGCAGCCGGTCGTCGTTCAATACTCCGTACGCTATTTCGACTGGGCTCCTGCCAGTCATCTTCAGGTGAGCCGTCGCAGACTGGCGAAAACGTCCTCTGTTCCGCAATATACAGGGTGTTACAAAAAGGTACGGCCAAACTTTCAGGAAACATTCCTCAAACACAACTAAAGAAAAGATGTTATGTGGACATGTGTCCGGAAACGCATAATTTCCATGTTAGATCTCATTTTAGTTTCGTTCTTCCACCTACGCTCAATGGAGCACGTTATCATGATTTCATACGGGATACTCTACCTTTGCTGCTAGAACATGTGCCTTTACAAGTACGACACAACATGTGGTTCATGCACGATCGAGCTCCTGCACATTTGAGTCGAAGTTTTCGTACGCTTCTCAACAACAGATTCGGTGACCGATGGATTGGTAGAGGCGAACCAATTCCATGGCCTCCACGCTCTCCTGACCTCAACCCTCTTGACTTTCATTTATGGAGGCATTTGAAAGCTCTTGTTTACGCAACCCCGGTACCAAATGTAGAGACTCTTCGTGCTCGTATTGTGGACGGCTGTGATACAATACGCCATTCTGCAGGGCTGCATCAGCGCAGTAGCGATTCCATGCGACGGAGGGTGGATGCATGTATTCTCGCTAACGGAGGACATTTTGAACATTTCCTGTAACAAAGTGTTTGAAGTCACGCTGGTACGTTCTGTTGCTGTGTGTTTACATTCCATGATTAATGTGATTTGAAGGGAAGTAATAAAACGAGCTCTAACATGGAAAGTAAGCGTTGCCAGACACATGTCCACATAACATAATTTCTTTCTTTGTGTGTGAGGAATGTTTCCTGAAAGTTTGGCCGTACCTTTTTGTAACGCCCTGTATAGGGTACTGTAACTATTCTGCGCATGCGTCATCTATCAAGTTTTCGACGCATGCGCAGAATAGTTACAGTACGCTATATATTGCGGAACGGGGGATGTTTTCGCCAGTCTGCGACGGCTCACCTGAAGATGACTAGCAGGTGCCCAGTTGAAATATCGTGCGAAGTATTGAACGACGACCGGCTGCAAGCCCGAAATTTGTTTGAACAACGCTGCAGTAATCATTGTGCCAATTCCATCCAGCAGTACTTCAGACATTAGTCGAGGAAATGCCACGTCGTGTCGCGGCACTTATGTGTTCCCACGGGGTCCCTTCACGATATTAGGCAGGTGCACCACTTTATTTGACTCTTCAGTGTACATTGATCATGTACTAGAGAAATTTTAATGGCGCGTCAATACGAATTTCTGGTCAGATGTAAGAGGGTGCCTGAAGGCTTACCTGCAGGAATGGCTGAATAAATTTGTTTCTGCAAATGGTCTGTGCTTTCTGGGGGGAATGTTTCCGAAAATGTCTCAAAGCCGCTCCTTACACTGCTCCTCTCTGTGATATTCTTATAGTCGCCGTGCTGATTTATCTAACAACACTTCAGTGGAACGACAGGTTTCACGACCCAGTTTGTATTTCGCACGTGACATAGTGTCGCTCTCTGGCGCGGCAGCTGCAGATACGGCAACACGCAGCAGGAGTGCCGGTGTAGGGTGTCGGGCCGCGGTGGTACGGGTCCGCGCCGCCCCCGCTTCCGAGGGGCATATATCAGGGCCACAGCGCAACGCAGCGCAGCCCAGTCCGTGCCATTCCCAGGCGCCGTCAAGGTAATCCCGCCAGCTCCGGCGCCGCGAGATAAATGGCGCGGCAACTCCTATTACATTCCAGATATGACGCAGCTGGCGCCAGTGGAATGCGCCGCGCTCGAGCCAGTACGAGACGAGGTGCGGGGCGGCCGCCGCACTCGCTTCTGGGATAGGGCCCGGGGCCCTACACTGACCTGCATAGTTCCCAGCTGGCTCGCCGGCACTTTGGATTCCACGGTCGTCCAGTTTCCTTGTGGTGCGCTACGTAACTATCGTCTTGTAGCCAACCACCTCCACATAGTACTTGGGTTAACATGAGACGTCCCTGTAGGCGTCCAGATCAGTCGCAAGCTATCCCTTGTCCACTATCAGGTCGTTTTAGGAAGGCAGGCGTGTTACGCCACCTACAACCACAGAAATATCACCTGGTGAACGTCTATCATTTTCAAGGCACAAACGATACGAGAGATAGCCGATCATTGGCATTTGAACCATCGGTTTATAAAGCTGCACAAAGAAGAAATGGTGTACATTGCCATTTCTAGGTCAGGTATCACAGATTGTAGCCAAAGCACTGAAATCCTGCAAGTATATGGTTTCCTACTATGTCAGGAACACGACAGCCCAGTGTGTTTTTAATAGCAAAGACAAGATCCAGTTATTAGCCAACAGTGGGGTATACAAAATCACCTGTTCTGATTGTGACAGATTTTACATTGGTCAGTCAGACAGACACATACCAACTAGGCTGGCTGAACATGAACGCAGCTGGAGGTTGCAGAATTCAGACCCTGAATTTGCTGAGCATGTACTGAGAGAGGGTCACAACTACCAGCCAGTGTCCCATGTACTTCACTTAGCAAACAAAGGCCATAAAGTCAACCTGCTCGAAGCCCTGGAAATTAACAAACATCTTGCTCACAGTCCAGATCTCATCCTAAATGACCAGACACAGCTCAACAGTTCCCCTCTCCTAAACTTCATATAACCATCTTTGTTGTTCATTACTTACCACACTCTCTCTTCCTACATATTCCCATTTTCCTGTATTCATTACGTTGTTTTGTTTTGTTGAAGTTGTCTTTGTATTCCACATAGACTGTAGTTTCAATAGTTAAGGCTTTCTTTTAATTTGTACTTGTATTACTGTCCATGTTTAACACCCCTTGTAGTTGTCTCATCAAATACTGTTCATACTTTATTTTGCTTACTTACTTAATGAAAACTGTTTCACAGCCACTGCTTTGATTATAATGTTAATGTTAAAATGCAGTACCACCACACACTTAGACTGTAGGTTCCCTCAAACGCCTCCATTTTCCTGCATTTATTTATTTCTGTTTATCTTACTGATATTGCTTAAGTTCCTTATGTATTCTGTATTTACATTGATAACTGTCTCTTCTTTTAATTTGTTGTGTATCACTCTCTATGTTTCACACCTCCTGATGAAGCCTTGTCTAGTACTAATTTTATTTTATTTTATTACTTTTAGTTATTAATAGAAACTGTTATGTAGGCATACTATTCCTATTCTGTGCTAAAGGTTTTCCTATCTACTCCATTGTTATTCATGTACAGTTCAGTTTTTACTTTTTCGTTGCAAAGATGTTACTTACTGTATGTTTCTACATCTGTCTAGATGTGTTGCTTCTCTTCCAATGTTGTCTGCTAACATTTAACTTCTTTGGTGATAATACTCAGTAAATTTCTGAAGATGGCCTTCTAAGCCGAAAACCGGTTTACAATAAAAGTAATATTGTAGAACAAAAGCAAACTGGTGCTTTTCATTTATTAAAACCATGCCAAATTTAAAGGACCGCAAAATCTCCAAGTCCGGCGGTCTTTTACAAAAGCTTGAAGTTTAGCGTGAACATCAATGCGACATGCTAATAATAGTTTCCCCAACGAAACGTTGTCTCGAAACCTCGCAGTAAATCCAAAGAAATTCTGGTCGTATATAAAGTAGCTGGAGGCAAGACACGATCAATACCTTCTCTGCGCGATAGCCATGCAAATACTATCGATGGCAGTGCTGCAAATGCAGAGTTACTAAAGACAGCCTTTCGATATTCCTTCACCAAAGATGACGAGGTAAATATTACAGAGTTCGGACCAAGAACAGCTGCCAACGTCAGTAGAAGCAGATAAGCTCGTAGTAGTGAAACAACTTAAATCACTTGACAAAAGGAAGTCTCCTGATCGAGTCTGGATACCAGGTACATTCCTCTCAGAGTATGCTGATGCGATAGCTCAGTACTAAACCGTCATATACAACCGCTCATTCGAGGTTCAAAAATGGTTCAAATGGCTCTGAGCACTATGGGGCTGAACATCTGAGGTCATCAGTCCCCTAGAACTTAGAACTACTGAAACCTAACTAACCTAAGGACATCACACACATCCATTCCCAAGGCAGGATTCGAACCTGAGACCGTAGCGGTCGCGCGGTTGCAGACTGAAGCGCCTAGAACCGCTCGGCCACACCGGCCAGCCTCACTCGAGGAAAGATCCCACCCAAAGACTGGAGAGCTGCACAGGTCACACCAATATTCAAGAAAGGTAGTAGGAGTAATCCACTACTGGCCTATATCATTAACGTCGATATGCAGCAGAATTTTGGAATTTATATTGTGTTCAAACATTACAAATAACCTCGAAGAGAAAAGTCTACTGACACGCAGTCAACACGGATTTAGAAAGCACTGTTGCTGTGAAACAGAACTAGCTCTTTACTCGCATGAAGTGTTGAGTGCTACTGACAAGGGATTTCAAATTGACTCCATATTTCTAGATTTCCTAAAGGCTTTTGACACCGTACCACACAAGCGGCTTGTTGTGAAATTGCGTCCTTGTGAATTATCGTCTCAATTATGTGACTGCATTCGTGATTTCCTGTGAGAGAGGTCACATTTCGTAGTAATTGATGGAAAGTCATCTAGTTAAAACAGTAGTGATTTCTGGCGTTAGCCAAGGAAGTATGAGAGGCACTCTGCTCTTCCTTACGTATATCAACAATTTAGGGAACAATTTGAGCAGCCGTCCTAGGTTATTTGCATATGATGCTGTCGTTAATCGTCATATAAATCCATCAGAAGATCAAAACAAATTGCAAAACGTTTCAAGGAAAGATATCTGTACGGCGCGAAAATTATCGGTTGATTCTACAAAATGAAAAGAGTGAGGTCATCCACATGAGTGCTAAAAGCAATCCCTAGAACTTCGGTTACACGGTAAATCAGTCAAATTTAAACGGTGTAAAATCATCTAAATACCTTGGAATTACAGTTACGAACCATTTAAATTGGAAGGAACACGTAGAAAATGCTGTGAGGAAAGCAAACCAAAAATTGTGTTTCATTGTCATGACACAAAGAATATGTAACACATCTACTAAAATAACTGCCTACACTACGCTTGTTCGTCCTCTTCTAGAATATTGCTGCTGGGTGTGGGATCCTTACCAGATTGGACTGACGAAGTACATTGAGAAAGTTCAAGGAAGGACAGCACGTTATGTATTATCGTGAAATAGGGAAGAGAGTGTGACGCCATTAAAGCAAATTCGTTTTCCGTTGCGGTGGAATCTTCTCACGAAATTTCAATCACCAACTTTCTCCTCTGAATGAGAAAATATTTTGTTGACGCCGACCTACATAGAAAGAAACGATCATCGTAATGAAATAAGGGAAATCAGACCTCCCACGGAAGGCTATAGGTCCTCATTTTTTAAGTGCGCTATTCGGGAGTGGAATAATAGAAAATTATTGTGACGGTGGTTCAATGAACTGCCGGCCAGACCGTTAAGTGTAACTTGCAAGGTATCCTTGTAGCTGTAGATCAAGGTAAGAAATGGCGTACGTAAAAAAATTTTTCAAATGGCTCTGAGCACTATGGGACTTAACTACTTTGGTCATCAGAACTTAGAACTACTTAAACCTAACTAATCTAAGGACATCACACACATCCATGCCCGAGGCAGGATTCGAACCTGCGACCGTAGCGGTCGCGCGGTTCCAGACTGTAGCGCCTAGAACCGCTCAGCCACACCGGCCGGCTGGCTTACGTAGAAAGACAACACACACTCAAACCAACCAACGGCACCACACAGCCAAATATTAATATTTCAGCGAAACTCGTGTTATGAAAGAACAAGAAATGCACATCTACCTAGTCTTCGATGGAAACACTGATCAATAATGAGACCGTACCAGCATAACATCACGTTCTACGAGACGCACGCTCTTCATTGTACTCAAAAAATTCTGCCCATGGTATTGTTCTCTTACGCGTCATGTCACTGTATCCACACGAAAAAACATAAAATAAAATCTATTTTTCACAGTCATATGTTGGTCACTCGCTGCTTGCAAAACGGTAAATTACGTCCAATTTCTTCGAAGAGTTTTCTCGACACTTTCACTTGCCAACTTGTAACACTTACATCGATTAAAAGTAGGTTTGTGTTATGTAACTGTGCATCTGACATTTATGAAATATGTATTCTGTGTTGTTTAAACTCCTCGATGTATGGCAAGAAAATTAGAGTTTTGTAATGTATATATGAAAAAAAGCAAAAGAATATGTTAAATGGTAGCCTATTATAATATATTTATGTTAAGGAAATGTTTGTTAAAAGCTGGTTCATGCTTAGGGCATTTGTATATGTAACATGTAAACGCTGTAGGGAAGTCGCTCCGCAACGGAAGTGGCATGGCGCGATGTGAAAGGTGGGTTTCACGGTCAAACTGAGCGGCTCCTTTCTGTGAACGGCAGGCAGTATGTGGCTAGCCTTAGCACAGTAGACTTCGACGGCGCTAAGAGAGGCAATTGGAAGGTACATTATAAAGCATATGCTTTGGATGTGGATCTGGTTATTATTTGGTACTCGCAGTATAACGGAATGACTCAAATGTGTTGAAAATTAGACGCCATGAAGAAATTTTATAGAGCATTCTTACATCAAGAGCCCTGAATACAGTTAGCCTCCATGTCGCCAGCCACCAATCTTCACAAACCTCATACATTCATTTGTAAGCTTTCGATCACAGAACAACCACTGCGTTAGCTGTAAACATTTTTTGGTTTAATTTTGCAATCTTATCGCAGAATTAAACGCATTTACACGGTTTACAATGTGACAATGTTACGACAGTTGTCAAACGAATGTATCTCGTCCTCAGAAAGTGAAATAATCCTAAACACAACAGTGGTAAATTTTAGCTAGAAGTTTCTTCACGAAATTATTCTTACTACTACATCATGATGTTGGCCAGTACTACGATAAATCATCAGATTCCGGTTCAAAGTTCGGTACTATTTAGGATGACAATCAAGTCTATGGAGAATGGTTAGTTTTGTAACAAGTTAAGCAAAATATTACCAAAGGTGCTCGAGTTTACAGTGGACAGAAGCTGGTCAACCAACAAGTTTACGCCTCTATTTGCGGTATTTACCTTAACTGTGATGAGCTGTCATCTACACGGCTGCTCTCGTCCTCTATAAAAACTATGTATCCTTTGCTGATTTTTTCAGCAGAAACTTTCCCTATGTTTCTCGTTATGTCAGAAAACATATACTCATCCCTGGTCTTGGAATATGGCGATATGCATGCCCATGGTTAGAGCAGTGTGCATATTAAAATTCCCTCTCAGTCCTCGCAAGAACAATTAGCTAACTGGCAGATTCGTTTCTCCACAGTTGGAGCTCAACGACGCTACTGCTAATATCTAGCTGAATGTCAGCCGCAATGAACTCAGTGTTCACACAAATTTCTCCTCTGCGTCGTACAGAGCGTTATGTGCCCTGTTCTGCACTTGACGCCAGTTCAGAGGTAAGAGTCCCCTAAAATTTCGCTCTGTCTCCCCACCTGGGTTCTTTCATTCTCCACGTCACAGCTTTTTTCGACCAATAGGAGCATTCCTCTTATTTTATGGAAACTCACTCTGCCAATCGCAAGGGCTCTACCATTAAATTGCATCGAAATCTCGGCACTTTACTCCTTTCTAGTTCGTTTCCACCAATCGGACGTTTTATGCCCGCTCCAGAGGCCTGAAAGTTACATGCGTACATCACATGTGTACCACTCACTGTTCACGTGATCAACTGCGTCACTGCGTTTTCTTCGAATCCATTTGGAATTCCGAAACGCATTGTTCTAAAGCTTCTTTCTGTTCTAATTTTGGTGGCCCGTTATTTGCTCTTCAGTATGCGTCACCTGTCCGGTCGCTGGCTCGTGCTGCAGGATGCCCCCTGAGAGGTTTTCGTGGTGCCTCCCATGGTGCCGCCTCTGCTTCTGTCCACGCCTGCTTCCACACAAAACGTTTTCCTTCACTTCTTGTTTCATCTTCTGCTCATTGACATGCATTATGTAGGAGCGGTCTATTAATACCGTTGATTGAGTGTCATCCCTTTTGCATTACATACTTATAGGCAAATCTGCTCATTACCGCCGAAGTAAGTTAGGTGTCAATTTACCTTCCTGTTACGATGTATAAAACTCCTACGTAAGGTGCGAAATTGACCTTCATTTATTCTGCCACCTTACACAGTTAAGTAATATATATGGGCATGGAACACTTAATTTGTGTGTTGTTTCAATAATAACCATGTAAAACCTGAATTCCTGTCCAGATTCTGATCATGAACGTATGCAGCTCCCTCACCTAAGTTCTACTAAAACCAAGCATCCTGATTTAAATGAACAGTTCTTGCATTCATTTGTTTAAAAGCGATTTTTTGTCTAAAATAAAAGGAGTAGTAAAAGTTAATGCTAAAACCACGTAAGTGAAGTTGGATAGGCTTCTGCTGAAGTACCTTTAGTTTATTATAAAATATACTTTTGTAGAATTACAGTGCAAAATTGGGTAAATATTACTGTCTAGAATACCTGATTCACAGCTGATTAAAAGGAAACACACACAAATCTTTAATTGACAGATTTACGACAGTAATGTTAGAAGTGAAGTTATGCTCGTTTTCGAAAACAGTGTGGTTTTGGTTTCTATCATGAATGTTTCCTTTTATATGTTAATTAGGACAGAGTTGTATTTTATTGTCTTGCAAAGTAATTTATGAACTACTCCAAGTGAAGTGACTGATTACCTTTTAGAGATAGTCTTTACTATTGTAATAATCGTAGAGTTTTGACTAGTGAAACTATACAAGTTTATGGATTCCCATCATGTCATCCACCTATCAAGAAAAAATTGAACCGTTACTGTTACTGAGGAAAACTGATATATGTGGAGGAGCTTAAACAGTGTAATGATGATGTTATTCATCTTTGTGTTTTTCATATCACTCAGGATAGAAGCCCCTCATGTGCAAATTTAGTTCTGCGCTTCATGCAGTGACATTTCAGTATTTGTTTAAGTAATGCTCTTGAGCGTGGCTGTTATTACTACGAGCTTGGTGCAAAGTTGCTCACCATAATTTGCTGGTGTGTATGTTATCGGTAACTGCTGCTACACACAGTATAGGATGCACTGTGCCACTTTATATCCTCTTTGCTATTTAAAGTAATTTGAGTAACTAATATTCAGGCCAGCCCGATTGGCCGTGCGGTCCAACGCACGACTATCCGGGAGGGAAGGAGCGCCTGGTCCCCGGCACGAATCCGCCCGGCGGATTTGTGTCGAAGTCCAGTGAACCGGCCAGTCTGTGAATGGTTTTTAGGCGGTTTTCCATCTGCCTCGGCGAATGCGGCTTGGTTCCCCTTATTCCGCCTCAGTTACACTATGCCGGCGATTGCCGCGCAGACCAGTTTTCCACGTACGCGTACACCACCATTACTCTACCACGCAAACATAGGGGTTACACTCGTCTGGTGTGAGACGTTCCCTGGGGGGTCCACCGGGGGCCGAACCCCACTATATCCCTGGGTTCGGTGTGGGGCGGCGGAGGGGCTAAATGGACTGCGGTAGTCGTCGTAGTGTTGTGGACCACTGCGGCTGCGGCGGGGACTGAGCTTCTCTGTCGTTTCGAGGTCTCCGGTTAACATACAATACAATACAATGCAATACAATACAACTAATCTTGAATGTTCTGAAACATATATTTCCAACTTAATGTGCCGAACTTTGCTGGCGACCGCACATTTTTTAATTCATTTGTGATTGAAAGACTTTCAGCAATTTCCAAGGCTAAAGTCCGTTTGGTTTTCCTTTTAATGTCACCAATTTCGAAATTATACTCCGATACCTTTGTCCATTAGGCACACGTGCGGTCAATCTTCGAAATCCTATCAGAGGGTAACATTAGCGTGTTTCACGGTACGTTAGAGTGAAATAAATTACTTTCCAGTGACAGGACGAAAGGTTCGGTTGTTAGGGGAGAGTGACATATACGTTAGGTGTTATAAACTGTTATCGATAAATTGTGGAAAAACATACCAACGACAACAAAGATCTAGAAATTAATATGTCCTTTTATTTCGATCCTGGTCTTTCTTCAAGATGCAGTTCCTTTCTCGAAGTTTCTCTTCTTGATGCTGTGATACTGTGCATGATAAGCAAAATGAAGCACTCAGATAGGTGGGATAAAACAAAACTGCTCGGGTTCAGACGGTATGCAAAGTTATTTAAGTGATTACTGTGCCGAATCACAAAGGAGAAGTAACACAGTCAATCGGTTGCAAGTAACTGTTTAGTACACTGACCCAGGTTTCGACACCTCTCAGAATGTCTTCGTCACAACGAAATTTTAAAAGTCTGCTGTTGTTTTTTGCAATGTATACATACCATAGGCTGGAACGGTTTTAATTTTTGACTTCAACGTGTCTGTTCTAAACTCTGACAACTGCCTTCTCACAATGTAAGTTTACACCTTTCGATATTTCATTCTGATGAAGACATCTTTGGATACGTCTAAACCTAGATCAATGAACTAAACAATAATATGCAACCAGTTGACTGTGTTATTCCTCTGTTGAAAGTTATATACGGTTGCTGCAAAACAGCCATGTTAAAAATTCCAATATCGAGTCACGTTTAGAAAGCATGTATCAGAATGGACCCACTTGTCAATATCATTTTGCAGTCCTTCTGACCTGGATCAATGCACTATCTGGTACTGAAGGGTCTGACAAAGCCCTCGCCTCCTCTCCTGAGGGAAGCTGTCCCACATCTTTGTTCCTGCTCCTTGATATCGTGAGTACTGGCAGTGGGACAGAGTTGACGACCGGGCAGGTCCCACACGTGTTTCGTACATGAGAGATGTACGGCTCTTGCTGGCTACGGAAATACCTCAGCATCACGCATACACTTCACAGGCACACGACTGGTTTGTATATGAGCGTCGACTGGCTGAAACGTCGCATTAAGATACTGTCGCGTGGGAGGTAACACGTCACGCCACAGAATGTCCGTAATGTCCCGTCGTGCTGTCAGAGTCCCTTCAATGACTACCGCCGTTCGCGATGGGGAAGTAACACCGCTGTGCGTCTCCTAAAAGTTGGTAATATTGAACCTATCACCAGGTCGCCATCATACGCTCCGATGGTGGGCATCGGGAACAGTACAGAACCACTAAATATTGTTACAGGCAGTGTGACCTTATTCATCAGCAGTCCGAGCCTCCCGGTCACGATATCACTCCAGAAGCAGCCGATTCTTTTGTGTTGTTAACGGTAGCCAATGCATGGGACAGTAATTCCATAGTCCGGCTGCTGCTTTTCCTCGGGATAACACAGACGTTGCAGGGCACCCAACAGTTGTTCTCGGAGGGTAGTAACAGATGAGAAGAAGTTACGATGTGCTTGGTACACAGTAGTTCGATCCTCACTTGTGGTGGACAGACTTGGTCTATCTGAACCTTCACTAGGGGTGTCCCTGCACTCACGTTCCAGTGCAGTCCTGCATGAGGAGTCTCTCACATTCGAATGTCCCAGAAATATGGATATGGTACTATTGTACAGGCCGACCAAATGGCGACCTATGAGGAGGACACTTTCGAAGTCTGTCAATTGCTGATAATGTTGCCTCACACGCGTACGCGGCAACCACGTGTCCTTCATGAGGATCACACATTATCTGAAGCTGATCATGCCCCATACATAGCCTACAGGGGCTGGCTACAATACTAAACACAAACAGCTGTAATTCACTGTAGTGGCTATTTTACCTGTCAGAGAGAACTGCAACTCTTAATCGTTTACATACTCGCCAATGGTTCCTACTTGTATGTAGTTACTTTGACATCCGACCATATCTTCTGGGTGCTTCACACGTTTATTGTCGGACAGTATATTCTGTTAAAAACTCATTACCTATTATCTGAGATAAACAGTCACCTTACCTGAAACCTTTCCAAAGAAGATAATTTTTCAGAAATGCCGGTGAATTCCCGTTCAGTATCTCAGAGCTGACGAATATTAAAGCATTTGTTAAACAGGGATGGATACAAATTTTCTGTTTTTTATACTACTTTACTGATTGCTCGTTGCATTGCTCTTGGCTGTCCATCTAGACTTTAACGTGTAGCTGTGTTGTGAAGTGTGAGCTGTCATTGCCGCCAGGGCTCACATAACCTCTTTCTACGCTACGCACTGACTTCAAGTTGTCAAATAACGGAAAGAAAGATAATAATAAATGAAAATAATAATTTGTGATTTAAGATTCTTTATTTGCCGCCATATTCTCATCCTATTGTTTCCATGTTCATTGAAAGTCCCCTCATTCGTGGCTGCGGGGGTGTTAAAGGGGGAAGGGGGAAGTGAGATCGCAACCAAGAACAAGGTTTATAACTCTTCGCTTTTACACCTGACATGGCAGAAAACCAAACAAGGGCAACCGATCTCCTGATTAATACTTACCAGCAAAAAACGTTCGCGACCGTTACGGTCGTAGGTTCGAATCCTGCCTCGGGCATGGATGTGTGTGATGTCCTTAGGTTAGTTAGGTTTAAGTAGTTCTAAGTTCTAGGGGACTCATGACCTCAGATGTTAAGTCCCATAGTGCTCAGAGCCATTTTAGCCAAAAAAACGTTTATTTTCTTTAAGGAGTGTATCTTTAGTGACTCTTCCTCCTATCGTCAAGCGACAATAATATATGAAAGGAGGTCGCAAAATTGAACGGAGGATGTTACATGTTTCAGGGTGTTTATCTGTTAAGAACTGTTTTATAACCTGTTTTTGTTGTTGTTTTCAGTGCTAAACCTGGGATAAGACACCTCTTCACGTTTATCTGTCTTCTGCAAATCTCTTGATCACTGCATGACAACTACTGCCTGCATACAGCAAGATCCTTCGACTGAAGTCAAACTTTTGTCTCGTTCTACACTGTCCCCGCCCCACTACCACCACACACCTCCCTCTATTGCCGAATTAATTACCCCCTACTGCCTAAAGATGGACCACATCAATTTATTCCTTATTTTATTGAAGTTGCGCCATGAATTTATTTCTCCCCGATTCAGTTCGCATTTCTTCATTAGTTCTCTCGTCTGCCTACCTAAAACTAAGCATTCTTTTGTAACGTCACATTTGCAAGTTCTTTTCCTCTCTGGAATGTTTAGCATCCACGCTTCACTTATGTACAAGGCTACAATCCAGACCAAATACTGCCAAAGAAACTTCTTAGACACATTCCTTGACATTCTCGTTGTGACTTATCTTCTCTTTACGTGTCAGTTACCACTTACTCTTACTGCAGAACAGCGAGTAATTTTATAATAATTTTTTTAAAAAATTCCCTAGTGTTAGTTGAATAGTTTTACTCTTAATTGATATTAATGTTATAAATCTTTTCCCGGACATGGCCTCTTCTTTTAACGAGATATTCCAAGATACACCAAGTCCTTTACCGACTGACAGACTATGATGTCATCAGAAAATCTTAAGCTTTCTTATTTCTCGTACCTCAGATTAAATGGCTTTCATTAAGTTTCCGTAATTTCCTTCACTGCTCGCTCTTAATACAGATTTAACAAAATGAGGGATTGGCTTCAACGTCGTCTCACTCCCTTCTTAACTATTGATTGCTAGTCGTGTCCTTCGGTTCTTACGACAGGTTTCTGGACAGGTTGTTAATAATCTTACGCTCCTTATATTTTATCCCAGGTAAATTTAAAATTTCTGAGTATATTCCTTTATCAAAATTATTCATAAAGCTCTGATGCTTAGAGCCACTAAAAAACACCAAATAAAGATTTATTCACTGACATTACAGTCATAAATATTTTCTCTGTCCAGAATTTCCATATTCTAAAAAGATGTTAAGATCTGCACTTTTGTGTGAGTATATATTTCATGTTTTTCGCTGATACGAACTTGTTCTCTGGTGTCTGTTATTTACATTTGCATTCCTTCTGGCAAATGAATTGCTTATTCATCTCTGGAAGCTACTAGAGACCGAATGTGGATGCTTGCCAGCCACTACTGGTCTAAGTCCTGTGGCAAAATTCCAACGACATGCTCCTCACATTCTCTCTCTCCAGTTTACAGCACTCCTTTGGCAGACATTGTTGAATGTCATCCAGTTTATTTATTCCATCAGTCTGCCACAACAGGAAGCCTAACATGCGTTAAGGATATCATATTAACCAACGACATCCCACTACAAGCATGTATTGTTTTCTTTCGAGACTAGCTTCGATCAAAATATCAGCTTCCGTCGACATACGATTTAACATTTCCTCAGTAGCACCACTAATATGTTTCGGGTGCGTAAGATCGTTGCCAGTTTCTCTCTTAGTGACCATTAAATTCTTACCCTGAAGTTGGCTTGGCTTGGTCTACACTAGGTAATAGGAATCGATATATGACTCTCTTTCAGCGTACCAGTATTGTCAGTCGATGTAATATACAACTTGAGATGTTTGAGAATATGTGGGGATGAAAACTTCAATGAGATAGTTGTTGGGAACGCTTGATTGGAAGAGAAAAGATAACTAGTTTATTTGATTTCAGACGTTGTAGAAGTTTTGAGTTTATCAGTGAGTTTAGACAATTACTACAGATTTCAGTTTTGTAGGATCACAAATAAATACGAACACGAGATTGCAGTGTCTGTATTATGCTGAACACGACCAAAGTTCCTTTGGACATGCATGCAGTACAGGTTGTGCAGGCTGTAGACGCATGGTTGAAGGCAAATGCAAGTTTATGCGTGGCCGTGAGTCGTGCACAGATAGCCAAATGTTATGCCGGCACGGTAGCTCAGCATGTTCGGTCAGAGCTTTAGCTGCCCTCTGTAATAAATAATAAAAAATAAAAAATAAAAATCTGCGTTAATAGGTCACCGATGAACTTGAACGGGGGTCATGGGACAACAGTCCCGAACAGATGCAACGAACAAAATGAGACCTAAAACAAAAAACGAAAAATAATTAGAAAATCAGGATTCTAGCCCCGTCCGGCACAAATTTTAGCGGTCGTCATTCCATTCCAGAGCTGATGGTTGTCCATATTCTCAATTTCGAATACATTTAACGTAATAAATACAAACTGCGAATGTGATATTAAATATAGGGGTGATACCTAGAGGAAAACGCCAGTAGGAAGAAATGTATATTAAAATAAGAATTTCGGTACTACTTTAAAACACGTAGAAAAATCCATCTGAAACGACAAATAGTGCCTTTCGAAAAGACAGCCAGTGCGTTTCGGACGGGGGAATTCGTGGTCTTCAGCCGTTTAATATTGTCGTGTAGTCAACGTTTGCCTCGAAAGACTTGACTGCCCTTATGCGACTAATAGTGGCACATATCTGAAGCACAAGAAATATACATTGACAACTATATTCCTTGCATTACTTTCATATTATTACACTGGTTAACTCTTCCTGTCGTCAGAGTGACTAATTCAAAATATGCTGTCGACCTACGTTCGGTGGTGATTAGGACTTGAAGCTTTACCCAGCGAGTGAAAAACCTGTGCGGCTACGCTCGACTCGGACGTAGCCGCTTCAGCTCGTCATGTTGGAAACAAGTTTCCAGTCAATATTTAGCTGGCAAAGAGACGAATAGTGCTCGCTCAAATTTCCTGCTCACTAGATTTCTAGCAAATATATTAAATCCAAATGACATTTTTGATGATGATGATGATGATGATACGTCCGTGGGATGGGGACGTTCAGTTCGGTGGTCCCTTTGGTGTTATATAAGAGGAGTGTGCGATGTGGCTGTACTGGATTTCAGCCGCACCAGCCTTACACCATCATGAAACCATCAGGTGTTCTGAAGCGGCGCCAGGTGGGGGAACTTACCCCTTCTAGAATTTGAATAGCTACAGGCGTTTTATTTGTTGTACTGTTTTCACAAATTTCTCTTAATGATCCTTTGCTGCTCCGTTAAACTGCAGATTACAGAATCGTTGTCTTCTCTCCATGAGACCTTCTTAAACGCAGTTTGGTTTAATTCAGCGCCACATGCAGTCCGACGAATTCTGCAGTGCAATTGGCATGGTTTCACAAGAACGTGATAAACTTCACACGAGGATCCCATTGGTTCAACTGTTGAAGATCAATTCTACCGGCTAGTTTGATGGTTATTTTAGAAGATTTCCCAAGTTCATCTGGTAGAATGCAGCGACCAGTCCATAAAATACAGCTTTCAAATTATATTGTGCTGATGGTTCAAATAGTTCAAATGGCTCTGAGCACTATGGGACTCAACTGCTGAGGTCATAAGTCCCCTAGAACTTAGAACTACTTAAACCTAACTAACCTAAGGACAACACACCCATCCATGCCCGAGGCAGGATTCGAACCTGCGACCGTAGCGGTCGCGCGGTTCCAGACTGTAGCGCCAGAACCGCTCGGCCACCAGCGGCCGGCTATATTGTGCTGAACCGAAAATACGAAACATAACATAAAAAAATTGAAGGCGTGAGAGTAATGAAATAAATCCCCATTAACGTGATGAGGAATAAAGTTCTGTATGCAAACAAAGTGTTATAGGTGCTATCAAAGCTGAACAATCCTTTCATAAAGTTTATTCCCCTTTCCTCTAAATTTGTTTTTGTTATTTTGTTGATATTCAACAGGATTTAAAATGGCTCTGAGCACTATGGGACTTAACATCTGAGGTTATCAGTGCCCTATAAGTTAGAACTACTTAAACCTAACTAACCTAAGGATATCACACACATCCATGACCGAGGCAGGATTCGAACCTGCGACCATGGCGTCCAGAACGCTCGGTCACAGCGCCCGGTGAACATGATTTATTGAGTCTTTCTAACTTTTATTTTCTGTGGCAGATTTTTAATTTTCAGTTACCGCCTTATACTATAGGAATTTTAACAATGTTTTTGTGAATATTTGGTAGCTCTTTTTCATAAGACTTTCGGTACCGTGGATCGATGGATCAAATACATCAATATTGATATTAGTAATATTAAAAAATGTACTTTGCATTCCGACCTACTATTTAAATCTGCTTACAGTTTAGGTATTAAAGCCATTTGTATTATACTACTAGTTCTATAATTTTTCTTCATTTGAAGTTTTAAGTACGTCTAGTCATTTAGTTATTCGTGCGTTTTCACTTACACCAAAATGAGCTATTTTAGAACTTCTCCCCTTCTTGGAAAAATTTCTGTGGACACCCATGTATACAACCTAGTGACACTGAACCAAACATCCTTCTGTTACAGTTACCTACACTTAACTATAAAGGCACAACTCTCAAATACTGAAAGGTAAGAAGTCGTCATTCAAATAGGCAGAAAATTATTCCCTGTTAGGCAACCGGAGTGATCTTTCTGGTACACACAGTCATAAATGCCGGACGACTCTTGATGTTTCAGTCATGACTGTAAGCCCAAGCACTAGGAGCACCTGCTGTAAATTATTTTTTTGCACGAAAAGATCAAAGCACAATACGCGCTCTGCAACTGGTGGCAGCCACATTTTTATGAACCATTGTTGTTTGCTTCCACCCACAGCCAAACGACTATCGAATTGTAACACTGACTTTTGTGGCTTCTTGAACAATAAAAAGGTCGTGGCCCAGTTGGTGGGGTCGTTTTATCAGGATCACAGCATCCATGATTCGATTACCAGCCGGGTCCGTAATTTTCTTCGCTGGAGGACTCGGTGTTTGTGTTGCCCTAATCATTTGATCTCATCTTTATGTGATGAAGAAGTGATGTCACACAGAAACACTTCGAGGAGTCGACTGGGCAACCGCAGACGGGGTCTCCCGTCCAATAACAGACAAGCTCTTTATTCAACAGGAAACTAATCTCCGAGATCATATGTGAGTATGATCAAACTCGTAGCAACCTCGAGGCACGCCTAATAACATAGAGATCTACCGAACACCTTTCATGCTTCTGCTGTCCTCTTCCGGTCTTCAACCTTCTCGTAGACACACTTGTGAAGTCACTGTAAGTGTATGGAAGAAAGCAGTGGCGCCCTCTGGCTGTGGAGGCGGCTGAAGACCCCTGACGGCCGCTGCTGCTGAGTGGACAGGGAGGGGATGTCCGCGCTTGGGGTGGGGGAGGGGGGAGGGGACGACTGAGTCCCAGACGTGCCGCGGTCAGCGCCTGGTCACCCGCAGCAGTTATTGCATTTGCGGCGAATTTAGCGTCTGGGATCCCAGTCAGTCGGGCGTAGAAGGACACGACCTGGCGCACTGGAAGCCACTGACCCCGCGAACTGTGCCCGAGACCGTGCGAGCGAGGCGTGTGCCAGTTGGTGACATTACAGACAGAAGCACTCGTACGTATTATAAAAAAAAAAAAATATGTGCTTAATCAGAGAACTTAGTGACTTCCATCGAACTTTATACATAATTCCAGTTTTACGAAACTTTTCCTCTCTGATAGCCTGTACAAAGTGGTGAAAGGAAAAAATGTTTATCACTACACAATTTCGGTGTTCATGTAGTAACATTGTCACATCAGTTTTTATCTGTTACATTTTTGAAACTTCCTGGCAGTTTGTGTTCCGGACCAAGACTCAAACTAGGGACCTTTGCCTTTCGCGGGAAAGAGCTGGTAGAGTACTTGCCCCCGAAACGTAAATGTCACGAGTTCGAGTCTCCGTTCGGCATCAGTTTTAATGTGACAGGTAGTTTCATATCAGTGCACAGTCCTCTTCTTTCTTTCTTTCGCTACTGCCTTTATCCCGCATTGTGCGCAGGGTCGGCAGGGTTAAGTACGGATGTGGCATGGTTAAGTTAAGGGGTGGCCGGATGCCGTTCCTGCCGCCACCCCATACCCCCGGAACGGAATTAGTGTACCCCAGCTGTCTGCGTCTAGTGTAAATCGTGAAATAGTGTGAATGTGCTTCAAATGTCTGCGAGTCGTGTAACTGAGGAGGGACGTGGGAACCAGCCCGGTATTCACCTAGTAGGATGTGGAAAACCGCCTAAAAACACATCCAGGCTGCCCAGCACACCTGCCGCCGTGGTTAATCTGCGGGCAGATTCGATCCGGGGATGGCGCGCCTACCTGAATCCAGGAAGCAACGCGTTAGCGCTCTCGGCTATCCCCTAGGGTCCAGTGCACACTACACAACAGAGTGAAAATTTCACTATGGGAACATCCGCCAGGCTGTGGCAAAACAACGTCTCCGCATTATCCTTTTTTTCCAGGAGTGGTAGTTGCGCAAGATTCGCAGGAGAGCTTCTGTGAAGTTTGGAAGCTAGGAGACGAGGTACTCGCGGAATTGAAGTTGTGGGGACTGGTCGTGAGTTGTGATGCAAACGAAACTGCAGGGCAAAACCCACGAGACGTACAGACGAAAAATGTATGCAAATATGAGTGAAATACGAGATCTCGAACATTGATACACTTCGGCAATCGTCCATGCAAGAACTACAATGGTTTGGAAATAACAGTGAACCAGTCGCAAAACACAGGTTTCTTAAACCTTGACCATGGTTCCGACAGCTTTGAAACTCTCTTCAGTAGGTATTGTCCGTAGAACGACATACACTACTGGCCATTACAATTGCTACACCAAGAAGAAATGCAGATGAAAAACGGGTATCAATTGGACAAATACATTATACTAGAACTGACATGTGATTACATTTTCAGGCAATTTGCGTGCATAGATCCTAAGAAATCAGTACCCAGAACAACTACCTCTGACCGTAATATCGGCCGTGATACGCCGGGGCATAGAGTCAAATAGAGCTTGGATGGCGTGTACAGGTACAGCTGCCCATGCAGCTTCAACACGATACCACAGTTCATCAAGAGTAGTGACTGGCGTATTCTGACGAGCCAGTTGCTAGGTCACGATTAACCAGACGTTTTCAATTGGTGAGAGATCTGAAGAATGTGCTGGCTAGGGCAGCAGTCGAACATTTTCTGTATCCAGAAAGGCCCGTACAGGACCTGCAACATGCCGTCGTGCATTATCCAGCTGAAATGTCGGGTTTCGTAGGGCTTGAATGAAGGGTAGAGCCATGGGTCGTAACACATCTGAACTGTAACGTCCACTGTTCAAAGTGCCGTCAATGCGAATAAGAGCTGACCAATGGCACTTCATACCGTCACGCCGGGTGATACGCCAGTATGGCGATGACGAATAGACGCTTCCAATGTGCGTTCACCGCGATGTCGCCAAACACGGATGCGACCATCATGATGCTGTAAACTGAACCTGGATTCAACCGAAAACATAACTTTTGCCATTCGTGCACCAGGTCAGTCGTTGAGTACACCATCGCAGGCGTCCCTGTCTGTGATGCAGTGTGAAGGGTAACTACAGCTATATTCTCCGAGCTGATAGTCCATGCTGCTGCAAACGTCGTGGAACTGTTCGTGCAGATGGTTGTCATCTTGCAAACGTCCCCATCTGTTGACTCAGGGATCGAGACGTGGCTGCACGATCCGTTACAGACATAAGGATAAGATGCCTGTCATCTCGACTGCTAGTGATACGATGCCGTTGGGATCCAGCATGGCGTTCAGTATAGCCCTCCTGAACCCACCGATTCCATATTCTGCTAACAGTCATTGGATCTCAACCAACGCGAGCAGCAATGTCGCGATACGATAAATCGCAATCGCGATAGGCTACATTGCGACCTCTATCAAAGTCGGAAGCGTGATGGTATGCATTTCTCCTCCATACACGAGGCATCACAACAACGTTTCACCAGGAAACGCCGTTCAACTGCTGTTTGTGTATGAGAAATCTGTTGGAAACTTTCCTCATGTCAGCACGTTGTAGGTGTCGCCACCGGCGACAACCATGTGTGAATGCGCTGAAAAGATAATCATTTGCATATCACAGCATCTTCTTCATGTCGATTAAATTTCGCGTCTGTAGCACGTCATCTTCGTGGTGTAGTAATTGTAATGGCCAGTAGTGTATTAGCCGTGGCCTGAAGTCGTACGCAGTGAGTTCCTGCACAGTGCCGTCAGGAGTAACACCCCTACGCTTCTCCGAAACAGCTTCTCCGAAACACAGAAGAAAATGGCGTCTCTCCCAAGGTGTTGACAATAACCGCCGACAGTAGCAATCCTGGGCAGTGGAGAGTGGAGGACCCCGATTCATCGCTGAGCGCTATGCGGCACCATTGAGCAACAGCCTACACTACCCCGTTACGGCAATACTCCCATTTCAGCCGTCTGTGCCGCACTGGTAACGACAGCCTACACACTTGACAGTAATTCCCTAGTGACGTTGCGGATTCTCTCTGATAAATATTGCTGGATAAGACAGGAAGTTGCAAGGAGTCCTTTACTTATCCATGGATGACAGTGCACATGTAAAGGGCCTACGACGTGCTTGGTGCATAATGCGGCGGACCTTCCTTGTGGTTGTCAGACGTAGTAGAGCGAAATCTTGGTGACGAATATTGGTGCTGTCGTGTACCCAATTAGTTCGACATCGTGCCCCTGTCACGTCCTAATGATCGAAAACTGTGGATATTGCACGATACGACCAGCGGGAAAAGTGTAGAGCCACAATGAGGACCCACTGCAATTTAGTCAGGTGCTGATAACGCTGTATCACACGAGTACGCGTCACTTCCATGATCTTTACATGCACCACTCAGTATCTGACGCCATTCCACCCTGAATACATCCTACAAAGCATGGAAACAACTGTAACCCACTGGTGGCCGTTCTTCCTGTCAACAACAAAAAAAAAAAAAATTACAGCTGTAACCGCTGTGTGTGAGTACGAAGTTACCTCGACATTTCACCATGTCATCCGGGAACTCACATTCTACGTCAGGCAGTGTATTTTGCCCGATACCACGCCCTCACACACGTGGCGACTCACATGAAGCGGAACACCCCATTTTACAGAGTGATTACAACTACACTTTCGCTACTAGAGGTGGCCCCCATGAAAAACGAGTGAGCGCAGGGCAAAGAATATTTGCGGAAACATTTGCAAGGACATGCGGGATAACGAATGAACCATTTAGAGGAACACACTTAAATTTCCACATGAAAGGGTAAGACTTCTTTATTTTGTGCCATATTTACCAGTATCTGTACCCTCTGCACCCATGACAGCCTGGAGCCGCACTGGGGATACCGTTACACAACTATTTCCAGGAATTTTCGAACCGTGGAACATAGGGTGTTCAGCTTTTGTGACACAACTCGTTCACTACTTGAAAATCGCACACTGGGTCCGGTGTTCTGAATCATTCCGACAGTAACTTCTTTAACAATTTATGGCGTAATTGGCCATCGATGTCTCCCAGGACCAAACCCCAAATCGCCAAATAATTCCAGCTACCGAAACATGTTCTTCAACCACAGTGTGCAAAGTAGACGCCCCCTTATTTCTTTTCTTCGCACAGAAGCACATAGTTTTGTTTCGTGATTAATACCCTGAATATTTCTTTCAACCGAAATATTGAAGCAAGTAAGTCTTTCTATCGAACACTGTTCTTCTTAACGTCATTTGAAAGACGTTGTAGGGACTCGTACGCTGATGTAATGCCTGTTAATGTTATGGTTGAATCATTTTGCAAAAGTACAATTCTGCTGAAAATAGTAGGGAAAGTGGCCTCCGTTTCCTGTTGCTTTGTAATCACGTCTCTCCGTCTGACTGCGTTGAACGACTGAATCAGGCATCAGAGGCCTGCTTGCCTGAGCTTACAGCACAACAGACGATTCCTCCCCCTTTGTAACGTAATTTGTGCACATTTCTCAGCCTACCACGGGGAAAGTCTCAGTGCCATGAGTAATGAGCGCCGTAACACAGAGTCGTTAGGGGAACTTTCGAGTATCCTTCAAACAACTATACCGCTCCATTTAGGAAACGTCGGGCAACGCATCACTTTCGATAAGAAACGTTCAGAGGTTTACAAATTCTCTGTCCAGCCTGCCTGCCCCTATCTCCACCGCAGCCAATAAAGCAGCTCAGCCTGCCGCAACGGAGAAACCAGAGCACGGTGGTTAAAGCAGGCCAATTTGGGTTCCCACAAGCCTGGAAAGCTACACAGGACCCGCTCAGCCGGCTGCATCTGAGAACAGGTTTTGCTAATCAGTATATGTCTGCGTAGATAGTTTTACTGCGGATAATTTATCATAATGGTGGGGGCACCAAAATGAATAAACCAAACTTCAGACAATTCTTAGGAGAAATTAAAAATTGCGGAATGTATACCAGTCACGAAACAGAGGCCAGGTCCAGCAGCGTAAAAGTTTTCGTGCGTTTATGAGGCAGCTTAAAATAAATCCATAGATGAAACTTCCTGGCAGATTAAAACTGTGTGCCCAACCGAGACTCGAACTCGGGACCCTTGCCTTTCGCGGGCAAGTGCTCTACCATCTGAGCTACAGACGCACAACTCACGCCCGGTACTCACAGCTTTACTTCTGCCACTATCTTGTCTCTTACCTTCCAAACTTTACAGAAGCTCTCCTGCGAACCATGCAGAACTAGCACTCCTGAAAGAAAGGATATTGCGGAGACACGGCTTAGCCACAGCCTGGGGGATGTTTCCAGCTTGAGATTTTCACTCTGCAGCGGTAGATGGTAGAGCACTTGCCCGCGAAAGGCAAAGGTCCGGAGTTCGAGTCTCGGTCGGCACACAGTTTTAATCTGCCAGGAAGTTTCATATCAGCGCATACTCCATGCAGAGTGAAAATCTCATTCTGGAAACATCCCCCAGGCTGTGGCTAAGCCATGTCTCCGCAATATCCTTTCTTTCAGGAGTGCTAGTTATGCATTGTTCGCAGGAGAGCTTCTGTAAAGTTTGGAAGGGAGCAGACAAGATACTGGCAGAAGTAAAGCTGTGAGTACCGGGCGTGAGTCGTGTTTCTGTAGCTCAGATGGTAGAGCACTTGCCCGCGAAAGGCAAAGGTCCCGAGTTTGAGTCTCGGTCGGGCACAAAGTTTTACTCTGCCAGGAAGTTTCATATCAGCACATACTCCGCTGCAGAGTGAAAATCTCATTCTGGAAACATCGGCCGGCCAGGGTGGCCGAGCGGTTCTAGGCGCTACAGTCCGGAACCGCGTGACCGCTACGGTCGCAAGTTCGAACCCTGCCTCTGGCATGGATAAGTGAAATGTACTTAGGTTAGTTAGGTTTAAGTAGTTCTAGGTTCTAGGGGACTGATGACCTAAGAAGTTAAGTCCCATAGTGCTCAGAGACAATTGAACCATTTGAACCATCTGGTATCATCCCCCAGGCTGTGGCTAAGCCATGTCTCCGCAATATCCTTTCTTTCAGGAGTGCTAGTTATGCATTGTTCGCAGGAGAGCTTCTGTAAAGTTTGGAAGGTGGGAGACAAGATACTGGCAGAAGTAAAGCTGTGAGTACTGGGCGTGAGTCGTGCTTCGGTAGCTCAGATGGTAGAGCACTTGCCCGCGAAAGGCAAAGGTCTCGAGTTCGAGTCTCGGTCGGGCACACAGTTTTAATCTTCCAGGAAGGTTCATATCAGCGCACTCTCTGCTGCAGAGTGAAAATCTCATTCTGGAAATCCGTAGATGTCTCGCAATGCAGATTCTGTAAAAAGTTACTTAACACTCATTCGGGAACCTCGAATGTATTATAACGCACGTTAATTTGACCAGCAGTTCCCTCACTTCACAAATATTTTTAAAGAAGACAAAGACTTAGTTAATGACAAGCATGTGTAAATGTGTGGTAAGGAGTTGAGGTCATTCTGCACAATCTAGGCACTCTAAATGTAGGGAAACATTGAAGTAGGAAAAAAAAGGTGTCTCAGTGGATATTAAAAACAAAATTCTAACGGTATGTAACTAGTGCGAAAACAGTTCAGTATGAAAGAAAAGCTTCTTCTTTCAGACCTGTAGTTTTTAGGTTAGCATAGTATGAAAAACGACTTTCTTACTTGTTACAATCTATTTGGGAAATTTAAAATGAACTATTTTGCCCACATTGAATTAATTCAGCGACCCCGCAATACACATCGTGGGGAATGGAATCGAAATTAGTATAACTATGGTCTTATTTGGCGGCCGGTCGGGGTGGTCTAGCGGTCCTAGGCGCTCAGTCCGGAACCGCGCGACTGCTACGGTCGCAGGTTCGAATCCTGCCTCGGGCATGGATGTGTGTGATGTCCTTAGGTTAGTTAGGTTTAAGTAGTTCTAAGTTCTAGGGGACTGATGACCACAGATGTAGAGTCCCATAGTGCTCAGAGCCATTTGAACCATCTTATTTGGCTGAAATACACTAAGGTTATAGAGACCAGACTCCTAAAACGTGACTTTAATTAATGTTGCAGTATCAGACATCTTGAGTTTCTTAGGTGCAAAGGATCTCGACATCCAGAGGTGGTTCTGCTTACTGCAGGAAAAATGTATCAGAGGTGACCTGATGAGGTTTCGTACTGAGAATAGCCAGTACAAGTCGAAAGAGGGTGAAGCTGCAGAGAAAGCTGATCATATCGAAATAAATAAATGAGCTCGGAATACACCGATAAGAGGACAAATAAAATCCATCGTAAATCCGTAAGAGCACGAGGGAGTGGAGATCTCTTCTGAACAGCACGTTCATGTGTGGGGGGGTTTGGTGGCCAGCGAAAGTGTTTAAACTGAGAAGAGTGTTTCTAGAGCGTCTCTGTAGCAATTCTGGACGTTTGGGGTGTTGCTGTTGCCTGGTCTTGCTGGAATTACCAAAGTCAGTAGGAATTCACAATGGACATGAATGGATGCAGGTGACCAGACAGGATGCTTAAGTACGTGCCACCTATCAGAGTCGTACTTAGAATTATCAGGTGTCACATATCACTCCAACTACACCAGCTCCACACCATTACAGACCCTCCACCAGCTTGAACAGTGCCCTTTTGACATGCACGGTCCATGGATTGACGAGTATGTCTCCATACCCGTACACGTCCATACACTCGATGCAATTTGGAGCGAGATTTGTCCGACGAGGCAACATGTTTCCAGCCATCAACAGTGCAATGTCGGTGTTGACTGACCCAGGCAGGGTGTACAGGTTTGTGTCGTGCAGTCAGCAAGGATGCACTGGCGATCCTTCGGCTCCGAAAAGCCATATATATGATGTTTCGTTAAATGGTTCGCACTCTGACACTCATTGATGACCCAGCATTGAAATCAGCAACAGTTTGCGAATGGGTTGAACTTCCGTCACGTTGATCGATTTTCTTCAGTCATCGTTGGTCCTGTTCCTGCAGGATTGCAGCCATATCGGAGATTTAATGTTTTACTGGATTCCTGATATTCACGGCACACTCGTGACATGGTCGCATAGGAAAATTCACACTTAATCGGTACCTTGGAGACGCTGTGTTCCATCGCTTGTGCGCCGACTATAACACCACGTTCAAATTCACTCAAATCTTGAAAACCTGCAACTGTAGCAGCAGTAACCGATCTAACAACTGCATCAGACCTTTATTGTCTTATATAGGCGTTGCCGACCGCAACGCCATAGCCCGATCTCGTGGTCGTGCGGTAGCGTTCTCGCTTCCCACGCCCGGGTTCCCGGGTTCGATTCCCGGCGGGGTCAGGGATTTTCTCTGCCTCGTGATGGCTGGGTGTTGTCTGATGTCCTTAGGTTAGTTAGGTTGAAGTAGTTCTAAGTTCTAGGGGACTGATGACCATAGATCTTAAGTCCCATAGTGCTCAGATCCATTTGAACCATTTTTTTGCAACGCCATATTCTTCCTGTTTCCATATCTCTGTACAGGGTTATTACAAATGATTGAAGCGCTTTCACAGCTCTACAATAACTATATTATTTGAGATATTTTCACAATGCTTTGCACACACATACAAAAACTCAAAAAGTTTTTTAGGCATTCACAAATGTTCGATATGTGCCCCTTTAGTGATTCGGCAGACATCAAGCCGATAATCAAGTTCCTCCCACACTCGGCGCAGCATGTCCCCATCAATGAGTTCGAAAGCATCGTTAATGCGAGCTCGCAGTTCTGGCACGTTTCTTGGTAGAGGAGATTTAAACACTGAATCTTTCACATAACCCCACAGAAAGAAATCGCATGGGGTTAAGTCGGGAGAGCGTGGAGGCCATGACATGAATTGCTGATCATGATCTCCACCGCGCCGAAAATTCAAAGCGTTTGACTTTGTCATAGGGTGTCAGGGCTTGTAGCAATTGTAAACGGTAAGGCTTCTGCTTTAGCCTTTTCCGTAAGATTTTCCAAACCGTCGGCTGTGGTACGTTTAGCTCCCTGCTTGCTTTATTCGTCGACTTCCGCGGGCTACGCGTGAAACTTGCCCGCACGCGTTCAACCGTTTCTTCGCTCACTGCAGGCCGACCCGTTGATTTCCCCTTACAGAGGCATCCAGAAGCTTTAAACTGCACATACCATCGCCGAATGGAGTTAGCAGTTGGTGGATCTTTGTTGAACTTCGTCCTGAAGCGTCGTTGCACTGTTATGACTGACTGATGTGAGTGCATTTCAAGCACGACATACGCTTTCTCGGCTCCTGTCGCCATTTTGTCTCACTGCGCTCTCGAGCGCTCTGGTGGCAGAAACCTGAAGTGCGGCTTCAGCCGAACAAAACTTTATGAGTTTTTCTACGTATCTGTAGTGTGTCGTGACCATATGTCAATGATTGGAGCTACAGTGAATTTATGAAATCGCTTCAATCATTTGTAATAGCCCTGTATTTGAATACGCATACCTGTGTCAGTTTCTTTAGCGCTTCAGTGTGTTATATTAGGCCACGTCTTGTGATACTGGAGTAAAATGACTTTTCATCAACTTCCGAATCCTACTCATAACAGTAGAATGAAAGCCTACAAAATAAATTGCCACGTAACATAGCACAGCGGGAAGGAAGGCAGGTAACCAAGACTCCTGGAGTCTGCTTGGGTCTGGCATAGCTTGGCTTCGATGGAAAGAAAGTAGCTCACCCGTTCTGCTGATAACGTGAGGGAGATTGCCTGTCTGGCTAACAAGTAAGCGTAGGCAGGTTAAAAGCAGAATGTGTACACCTCTGGTCACGACGTACCGGAATTGGTGCGTCACCCGATATTTAACTGTCCCTGTTCTGGGCCTTCTATCCTACTCCCGTTTGTGTAGAAAGTCATAGCTTTCCTGAATATTTCACCGTCCATGAATTACTTCCGTGAAATACCGTGCTCCAGACATCTGCCTTCTCAAATTTATTTCTCAAACTCCATTTATAGAATGTTATAGTTGAGTTTTACATTGTTCAAATTGTTCAAATAGCTCTGAGCACTATGCGACTTAACTTCTGAGGTCATCAGTCGCCTAGAACTTAGAACTAATTAAACCTAACTGACCTAAGGGCATCACACACATCCATGCCCGAGACAAGATTCGAACCTGGGACTGGAACGGTCTCTCAGTTCCAGACTGTAGCGCCTAGAACCGCACGGCCACTCCGGCCGGCAGTTTTACATGATAACTTCTTTCCTTTTCTTTCAATTTTTTAATTCGTGCTGCCTGCTTTGTCATACCCTGTGCAGCCGCGCACTGCCCTCTTGAATTTCAGAAAGCTTAAGAAAATAATGTCTTTTTCTCTTCTTTAGAGTAGATGTTTCAGAAAAGCTTAGTGCAGTCGGTTCTTCATGAAACACTCGTTAACTCTCTTGACCGATGGAAATTTTAATTTGTATACTCGAGAAACAAAAGTGCCCCCTCTGAATATGTATTAGCGCGAGTTTTTCCAGTGCCGGCGATACATCTCGTCAGCTTTAATTAACGCAGGCCGCCCAACCTGGAGCGACGTCGCTCATTACAGCGCGGGGCGGCTGATGAAATATTACGTGCAATTTCAGGGGCCTTTCTCTCATTACTGAAGTTGCGTGAAAATTGCCCCCTCCTGAAGCGGCCGTCCCTTCGATGGCTTAGAACTTGGAAGATGCATGAATTAAGAAAGAAGTACCGCCATCCAAAGTTTCCGTCGTTCTTTTGCCAGCCGGGCCATAAAACTTTCCGAGTCGATGCCCACGCAAAGGCAGTTTGCAGGAGGGATAAGTGTTATATCAGAAACAGCCTAGGGCTGCCAGACAGAAAGGTCAACATTCCGGGAGACGACGGAAAGGGTCATTACAGCATGAAAAGGAGCAAATCGGCACATCATATAATATATGACTAACAGTGCCCGTGATCGAATACACCTCACACTTACTGCTTTTTTCGTACAAGGTGATGTTCTCCAACAAAGCAGGTGCTTTTATCCTCCAGGATTTGACAACACCTGTAAATGCGTCCAGTAGAGCGAATGGACTTATGGGTCTGTCACCAATAGTCCTAGCATAGATTCTGATGTTCCGCAAACCTTGCCCCTTGCTCCGATAGACATTTAAGGATTTTGCTGTTATAGTGATTCTACAAATTTACGGAGAGGTTTCAACAACTTCAATTACTTTAAATACATTTGATAAATTTGAATACTGACAATGTATTTACCTCATTCCTAAATCTGCACAATGATTTCTTGTATGTCCTCTAAAACTTTAAGGCTATGTATGTCCTCTATGTCTATGTATGTCCTCTATGTCTATGTATGTCCTCTAAAGACTCTATGTCCTCTAAAGACACTACGATATTCGATGTGTATGAAAGTACATTTGGAGGTGTTTAGCCATCTACATGTGACGGGACGTTTTAGTTTGTGTATTCAGCTAACTCAGGTATGAGCATCTAAAGTCAAGAACAGTGAAATTTTCGTTAAGTACAAAGACACGAATCTACCACCTATCATGGAAGCAGTCAGTAGAATGTACAGTTTTCTGGGACATCGCAACGTTTTAGCAAACGATTGGTGGATTTTAATACATGGTACCAGCGGGAACTTTTTTTTTTCTTTATTGAGTTTCGATGCCCCCTGAAAGGGGCGGGCTGGCAGCAGCTTAGTACGCCGCTCTTCAGCCTACAGAATTTGTTTTAAAAAGATGAAGATCATAAATAATAAAAGTTGATGATAAAAGAGGTGACTTAAAGGTAAAATGGTGAAAAATTGTGGAACTTAAAACATTAAACAAATGGTTGATGATGCTAATAAAATACACAGGAAGCAGAAAAATAATAGACAGACAATTAAAAAACACAGCGACAGTCTGGTTTCTGTTCGCAAGAGATATAAAATTCACACCCAGCGACAGCATGATTTCTGTTCGCAACACTTTGGAAAGACGCACAACACTGAACACTCAGTTAAACACTGTACTAAAAAGTTGGCACAAATATGACATACCACAGCGGGGAGCAAGTTGGGGGAAACTGGACAGATGATGAGAAAATAAAAAATGGGGGACAGAGAGGAAATGAGAAGGGGGGGGGGGAGGGGAGAAAGAATCTAATGGAGGATGAGAACACATAAGAGGGGTGGGGGGTGCTGAGCAGACGCAACAGGGAGTTGGGAAGGCAGAGGAGTGGAATACAAAAGGACTCGGGGGGGGGGGGGGAGAAGGGAGGTAGGGAGAGGTTAGGCGGGGCGAAAACACAGGATGGAAGGGGGGGGGGGAGAGGGAGCCCAGGGAAAGGACGGAGGAAAGGAGGGAGAGTGAGGATCAGAGTTGATAGGAGGGATAAATGGAGGGAGAGAGGGCATCATCCGGGAGGGGGGGTTGATGGAAGCCACCTTTGGAAAAGGCGGGAACCACTGAACTACGTATTTATATCGCAACATAGTCACCCTGGAAACGAGCACATTTCCCCTAACGAAAGACCAGTTTTTTGATATCGTCACTGCAGAATGTTTGATATTTTTGACGGAGACACAACCTCAAATCTCCTTGCACCACTTTACCACTACCAAAGCGAAGTCCTCGCAGGTATTCTGAAAGTTTTGGAAATGGGTGTAAATCGGATATGGCCAACTCAGTACTGTATGGAGGACAATCGACGACAGCGATTCCTAGGCGTCGGAATGTTGCAGTTGTCACAACGCTCGTATGCGATCTGATATTGTCAGGCCGAAGGAGAGGTTGCTGTATGTGTGGGAGAATTCTTCAAATTCTTGGTTTCAGGAACTCGATTACAACACGCTGTTTGTCTCACTGACACAAGAGAGCTATTCAGAAAGTAAGGTATGACTGCTCGCTTAAAGGAAGCTCTCGTGTACTATCTCACACACAGCGGCAAGAGAAGGAGGCCTACAGGGTGGTGTGGAAAGCTGGACAGGAGCAGAAATGATCAGCGAACAAGTTAACACTACTAGTAAGCACTAGATTTACTTGACTCGTATTTCTCCAAGTGTACGCAGACTCGCTACAAATAATGCAGCAAGACATAGAGTCAAGCAGTTTCATGTCAACGAGGATGAGGCTTTCTGAACTAAAGCACGAAAGGAAGCCGTGACTAGGCAGCGCCTGAAAAGCTTCACCTAGTGTAGCGGCTCCAAATGCAAGTGGTCTCTGTGGCTGCCGCTGGCCCTCCTACATCGGGCCACCAGAGGGCATTTGTGGTATGGAGCCGCGGGAGCTGTGGCCCAGCAGGCCTGCTTCATTGGATCCGCTGGATCCTGTACGAGCGCTGTCAGTGTCTGACGGAAACTAGCAGTTCCCTCGCCACCTTAGATACACATGGGATGGTGTCGATAAGTGATACCACAGAAACCGCTGTGACATTCAAAACCGTTTTATCTACAACACTTAGCTACACTTCCCAACTACCTCTATGCATTTTAACAATCAAATTAGCCAAACGGTTGTGCAACTGAGGAGTTATTTTATTTTATTTTCGTTACCAGTTTCGGCAATTCATTATACCATCTTCAGGCCCCACATGCACTTGTAAATGCATTCGATATTCGCATGTTGGTGCCGTAGGTTTCTAAATGTCGTGAATTCGTACTTCAAGTGCTTCCTCCGAAGACTTGATATGTGCATCTGGGGCTTAAAGATGGTATGATGAATTGCTGAAAATGATAGCGAAAGTAAAATAAAATAACTTCTGAATTGCTCTTTTATCTGGCGAATTTCAGTGTTAAACATTTGACCTGCCGCTGTCAAATGTTCACAATAGATCAACTGAGACTTCTCTCCATAGTCGCTGCTCCGACTTCAACATACACTAATGGCCATTATAATTGCTACACCACGAAGATGACGTGCTACAGACGCGAAATTTAACCGACAGGAAGAAGATGCTGTGATATTTAAACGATTAACTTTTCCGACCATTCGCACAAGGTTGGCGCCGGTGGCGACACCTACAACGTGCTGACATGAAGGAAGTTTCAAACCGATACATAAAGAAACAGCAGTTCACCGGCTTCGCCGGGTGAAACGTTCTTATGATGCCTCGTGTAAGGAGGAGAAATGCGTACCAACATGTTTCCGACTTTAATAAAGGTCGGACTGTAGCCTATCGCGATTGCGGTTTATCGTATAGCGACAATGCTGTTCGCGTTGGTCGAGATCCAATGACCGTTAGCAGAATATGGAACCGGTGGGTTCAGGAGGGTAATTCGGAACGCCGTGATGGATCCCAACGCCTCGTATCACTAGCAGTTGAGATGACAGGCATCTTATCGGCATGGCTGTAAAGGATCGTCCATCCACGTCTCGATCCCTGAGTCAACAGATGGGGAGGTTTCCAAGACAAAAACCATCTGCACGAACAGTTCGACGACGTTTGCAGCAGCATGGACTATCAGCTCGGAGACCATGGCTGCGGTTACCCTTGACGCTGCATCACAGACAGGAACGCCTGCGATGGTGTACTCAACGACGAACCTGGGTGCACGAATGGCAAAACGTCATTATTTCGGATGAATCCAGGTTCTGTTTACATCATGATGGTCGCATTCGTGTTTGGCGACATCGCGATGAATGCACATTGTAAGCGTGTATTCGTCATCGCCATACTGCCGTATCACCCGGGGTGATGGTATGGGGTTCCATTGGTTACTCGTCTCGGTCACATCATGTTCGCATTGACGGCACTTGGAACAGTGGACGTTACATTTCAGATGTGTTACGACCCGTGGCTCTACCCTTCATTCGATCCCTGCGAAACGCTACATTTAAGCAGGATAATTCACGGCGCATGTTTCATGTCCTGTACGGGCCTTTGTGGATACAGAAAATGTTCGACTGCTGCCCTGGCCAGCACATTCTCCAGATCTCTCACCAATTGAAAACGTCTGGTCAATGGTGGCCGAGCAACTGGCTCGTCACAATACACCAGTCACTGCTCTTGCTGAATTGTGGTATTGTGTTGAAGCTGCATGGGCAGCTGTACCTGTACACTCCATCAAAGCTCTGTTTGACTCAATGAGCAGACGTATCAAGGCCGTTATGACGGCCAGAGGTGGTTGTTCTGGGTACTGATTTCTCACGATCTATGAACCCAAATTGCGTGAAAATGTAATCACATGTGATTTCTATTATAACATATTTGTCCAATGAATACCCGTTTATCATCCGCATTTCTTCTTGGTGTTGCAGTTTTGATGGCCAGTAGTGTATGTCTTAGCTGTGCACCAACTTTCCATTAACCTCATCACAGAAGGCGGCCCCTGTGCTTTCCGCCAATTCTCTACTCTGTATACTGCTCGTTGTCTGTGCCAAAATAGCAACGGCTCTTGTGAACAGTGATGGAACTCAGGGACAACCAATTGAAGGCTGTATTGCTGCTGATCAAACGCGTCCCATCGGAAGCGCTTGAGGGGCATCTTCATTGTCGCTGCAGAGTGCGGCCGAGAATTGTCATGAAGAAGGAAATTCACGACAATTGCGTAGTGTGGGGGACATTACATCAGGCGAAATGTGTCCCCACGTCTCATACTTAGCAGTAGACCCTGTTTACCTATGCATTTTTACGTACTCGCTGTGCGCTCAGAACTGAAAAGAGCGACGTGACATAATAGACAGGCACACTAGGGGCAACACTACCCAACACATGGGAACAAAGCTTCACCGGATTTTCACTGTGGCGTCCATTTTGCCCCCGATACATCGTACTTTCCAAAGAGCCCTCGTAGTTACTTGGCACACCACCGTGTTAGACGCTACAATTCGAAGCTCTCTAGTGGAAGACTGTTGCAACTTGGGTCAGCAGTACTGTCTACCGTCGGGTTCCCCTACATGGCAGGCAGCACCGCATAACAGCCACGCTATGACGGAAACAAATCAACAGCCAAACAGGCGGAGACATCAGGTACACACGCCGAAGATTCAAGTCGATTAATAGGAACCTTTCCTTGCAGAGGTCGCCACGACATATCCGGCCATGGATTCCTACGCCGGGTTTATATTGGCTCCAGCTCACTACATAGGCCCGGCCGGTCGAAGGGAGACCAGTCTTTGTCCGCTGCTAATGGCAACCGCTATAGCAGAGTCTCCGACAAGATATCACTGAAGCCGCTGAACTGCACCGTCGATCGAAGTACTAGCCGACCGAGAGGAATCACATCGCCGGCTAGATCGACGGACGGCTACGTCTATTGTACAGCCGACCATTGTATTGTAGAAGAAGATACGTTCAATAAACTGTTGGAGAACACAACATCAGCGAAGCGCGAAAGTCTACCGAGTAATATAAATGACATTTAATACCTCAACCGATGTTGAGAATACACTAAAAAGTTCGGAGACGATACTTTTCAGCAAGTTCTTGTACTATTTTTGACCAGCACAGATATGGCATGCATCTTAAAAGTTAGTGTGTTCGTATGTGTAGGAGAGTTTGCAGTTACGTTGTAGCTCATACCTATACTTGTTGTTGTTGTTGTCGTCATTGTTGCGATATTCAGTCCAAAGACAGGTCTCGTGTAGCTCTTAGCTGAATTTTATCCCGCGCAAGCCTTTCCATTTCTTCGTAACTACAACAATCTAAATTGAATTGAACCTGCTTACTGTAGACATGTCTCCTTCTCCTCTACAACTTTACCCCTTCCACCTCGCAGTAATACCTGCCACTACTAAATTGAGGCTGTGCTTATGTCTCAGGATGTGTCCTACCAACCGAGCACATCTTGTACTCAAGGTTTGTAATGAATGCGTTTACTACTCAGTTAGATTCAGCTTCTCTTCACTCGTTAGTGGCGGTAGCGATGCTCACGGCCCAATTGGGCCACATTACAGAGATAAAGGAGAAGCAACTGAATTCGTTTTGACCATTCAAAGATATCTCTTCCTGTGTGTCGTTAGTTAAGAAAATCTCAGTTAAAAATGATAAAGCCGGCCGAAGTGGCCGTGCGGTTAAAGGCGCTGCAGTCTGGAACCGCAAGGCCGCTACGGTCGCAGGTTCGAATCCTGCCTCGGGCATGGATGTTTGTGATGTCCTTAGGTTAGTTAGGTTTAACTAGTTCTAAGTTCTTGGGGACTAATGACCTCAGCAGTTGAGTCCCATAGTGCTCAGAGCCAAAAATGATAACCTCAGCTGAGCCGCGTCGAGCAGTATCGCCACTCACATTTCCCAGAGACTGGAATGAAGAATTTCTACCAAACGAATATCGGTACTTGGATCTTTAAAGGGAGACAAAGACAGAAACGAAGCTATCAAGCATTCTATTTGGTTTAACTGCACGATTGCTGGTCAGTGATTGGACACAGTCGCGATCATCAAGTATTCAGGAAATAATATTAATATTAAAATTAATAATAATAATAATAATACTAATAATAATAAATAACAAAACTGGGAACTTGCTTAGCAAGAATTGCTGATGTCGATACTTCCCAACGAGTAACACACGTTAGTTTTAAAACTGCTGTCCAATATCTGCTTTACTTGCACTGATACTGACGCCAATCGATGTATGTATAACAGAGGCATTTTGCTTGTGGAACGCCAGAAATCCCTTCTGCTTTACTCGACAATTTTCCGTCTGTTACTACGAACTGTGACCTCTCTGACAGGAAAGCACGAATCCAGTGGCATAACTGAGACGACATTTCATAAGCACGAAACTTCAGTACAAGTCACTTCTGTCGTGTAGTGTCGAAAGCCATCTGGAAACGTTATTGATATCATTTTGCCGGTCAATGTCTCACTTAATATGCACTGAAGCGCCAAAGGAAGTGGTACAGGAACGCGTATTCAAATACAGAGTTATGTAAACAGGGAAAGTACAGCGCTGCGGTCGGCAACGCCTGCATGAGACAAAAAATGTCTGGCACAGTTGTCAGATCAGTTACTGTTGCTACAGTGGCAGGTTGCCAACATTTAAGTGAGTTGGAACGTGGTGTTATAGTCATGGCACGAGCGATGGACACAGCATCTCCGAGCCAGCGATGAAGTGCGAACTTACCCTGCGACCATTTCCCGAGTGTACCGTAAATATCAGGAATCCGAAAAAACATCACATCTCCGACTTCCCTGCGGCCGGAAAAAGATGGGGCCAGCGTATGGCTAAGACAGACATATCATGAAAATAAATTACCTATACATATGTACATATTGACACACAAGAAACTTAAGTTTGTCTTTACAACTGAATATCCAGTCCTTCAATCCAGCCCACTGCATTTGGAGTTCCTAGCGGGAAGTCCTCTTTGGCCCCGTGATAGGCTCGAATCCTGCATTCACTGACAATGTAGTGAACAGTCTGGTATGGAGCCCCGCAGTCACAGGCTGGATAAGGCAGCTTCTTCCACTTAAAGAGAGCATCCCTGCATCGGTCATGGCCGGTACAGATTCTGTTGACAGTAGTCCAGGTCTTGCGTTGTAGGTCGAATCCACTTGGAAATTTAGCACCTGAGAAAATGTTATGCAGGTGCACATCTGTCACTGCTTCCCACCGACCTTTCCATTCTTCAAGAGGTTTGAAATTCTTAGCAACCATGTCAGCAGCGTCGCACAGAGTTCGATGGCGTGATTTCAGTCTCTTGCGGTTTAAAAGTGGCAGGTCGCTATCCACTGGTAGGTTAGAATTCCTGGAGATCTTGTAGAATTCTCTCATAAGGGCAGTATATCTGCGTAAATCAGGAGCCATTATACCGGTTAACAGTGGAAGCCAATAAACTGGAGTAGATCTGACTGCGCCAGATATTATGCGCATTGTCGTATTCAGCTGGATATCAATAAGCCTTGTACGATGACTGTTCATCCAAAGAGGCGCAAAATACTCAGCACTTGAGTACACCAAGCCCAGAGCTGATGATGGCAGGGTGGTTGCTGAAGATCCCCAGGTAGTTCCGAATAGTTCATGGAGGATGTTGTTTCGAGTCCTCAGCTTTTGAGCTAAGTTAAGAAGGTGTTGTTTGAAGCATGGTGTACGATCCAGGATGACACCAAGATATTTTGGGTTCGAATTATGACGAAGAATTCTGCCTCTGAAACTTAATTCCAGTTTTACGTTCGCCAACCGTTTATTTAGATGGAAGCAACACACTTCTGTTTTACTCACACTGGGTTGGAGTCTCCAGATTTTGAAGTAATTATCTGATGCAGACAGGTCATTGGCTAGAATCTTTTCTGTTGTCTTCATGTATGCTATTAATCAGTCGAGCCATTGTTCTGCAGGGTATGATGGGGAGAGATTTGTAGATAAGGCCTTCCCTCCACACAGTGTCGAAGGCGGCAGTTAGATCAACAAATGCCACAGATGTTTTCTGCTTCATTTGGTATCCTGACTCTATGAAGGATGTGAGAGACAATACTTGGCCGCAGCAGCTGGTCTGAAGCCTGCCTGATCAAGTGGAACGTTATCTAAGATAGCGCTACTTATTCTGTTATATATTAGCCTTTCAAAAAGCTTGTAGCAGCAGCTGAATAGGGAAAGGGGGCGATAGTTTTCTACCTTGTTGCTGGGTTTGCCAGGTTTCAGAACAGATATTATGTTCGCCTTTTTAAACTCTGATGGAAGTTGACCAGTCAGCAGGATGTCAGTTCAGTGAAGTATTCTGCCAGCCATTTCTTAGCCTTTCCTCCCATATGGGTTGTTTTGAGGAAGGAGACCAGACAGCGAGGTCATCGGTCTCATCGGATTAGGGAAGGACGGGGAAAGAAGTCGGCCGTGCCCTTTGAAAGGAACCATCCCGGCATTTGCCTGGAGTGATTTAGGGAAATCACGGAAAACCTAAATCAGGATGGCCGGACGCGGGATTGAACCGTCGTCCTCCCGAATGCGAGTCCAGTGTTTAATCACTGCGCCACCTCACTGGATCAGGAATTATGGATGGATACCATCGAATCCTGGTACCTTAAGTGGTTTGAGGTCCTTCAGTCCAGAGCCAACGTCTGAAACTGTGAAGGGATGGATATACTCAGATGAGGGAGATGCCTTCTTCTTCAGGTCACGTAGCTGTCGTCTGATATATCTTGTATGTTTCTTGTCAGGAGGTACTCTTGAGGTAGTAATGATGTGGGAAGCAATTTGGTCTGGTGTTACTTCGGAATTTTTTCTGCATGCTGGCGCACTTCCTCCCAGTTTTCTCAAGAGACTCCATGCTTTCCTGGTCGAGTGGGTAAAGTCCATATTTTCGACTGTTTCTGCCAATTTCTGCCTCCGAGACATGTCTAAGCTGGACGTTAGTTCCGTAACTATCTCTGGGTCATCACTTTGCTGGAGGTGTTGGTACAGTGTTTCATTTTCATCATTCCATCCTGAAACATATTCTTTTCGGTATTCTCTTGGCATACACTTTTTAGCTGTTGCTGTTACTGCATCAATGAAGCGTTGATAGTTATTATGTGATGGAGGTATCCATCAAATGGTCTTATCCAGTTCCGTTGAAAACTTCATCCAGTCAGCTTTCTGGAAATTCCATCGAGCATACGGAGTTGATCGTCTGACAGGAACAGTGCAGCCAATTTGTATTATTACAGGTCTGTGTTGGCTGTGAGGAAAGGCATCTATCACTTTACTTGTGTTGTTGGTGGGAAAGCAAGTTTCGTTGCAGCTAACAAAGCATAAGTCTGGATTTGAATCCTTGTCCCAAGCAGCTGACCTAAAAGTGCCTTGATCTTTGGCATCAAACACTAGATGAATATTATTCTCTTCGACCCATTCTGCAAGCATGGTCCCATTTTCATCATTTTGAGAGTACTGCCAAAGTTCGTGGTGACTATTGAAGTCTCCTATGTAAATTGCAGGATGTTCTGCTGTGTGCAGGAAAAAATCGTTCAACGTAACAAAAGTGCAACCCTTCCGCAAACTGCTGCAGATTTCAATGCTGGGCCATCAGCAAGTGTCAGCGGAGAACCATTCAACGATACATCATAGATACGGACTTTATGGGCTTTCGGAGCCGAGGGCCCTCTTCGTGTACCCTTGATGACATCACGACACACAGTTTTACGTCTCGCCTGGGCCCGTAAACGCCGTCACTGGACTGCTGATGAATGGAAACATGTTGCCTGGTCAGACTAGTCTCGTTTCAAATTGTATGGAGTGGATGGACGTGTACGAGTATGGAGGGAACCTCATGAATACATGGACCCTGCATGTCAGCAGGGGATAAAAATGGAGTGAATAGCCTTTACTGTTCGTAAACCTTTGGCTCATAAAGCGTCCATACCTACTCATCACCGATTTATATTATATGCGGCACTTTGCCAGGAATGGTAGCGACGGAAGTGCGAGCTCCAGATGGCTAAGCATTTAGAAACAAAAAATAAAAGAAAAAACAACATCTTTCATGCGGGTTGGGCAAGGTACAAGCCATTTACGTTAGGATAGCAACCAAGCAACGGGTGGCGCATCAGAAAAGATACAGAACGGAAATCCAAGGGTCGTGGAATACAGTCACTGCACAGAAACGTTTTCTATTTTCAACTTTTACGTTACTTACGCTGCAAATAAACCGGTGTATCGCTAAACGGATTATACTTATTAATATTTTCATAAAAGGCATGAAGATGAAAAGCAAATGAAAATCGGAAAATTGCATGTAAATTTTCTGAAATGGATTGTAATCCGTGCATAAGAACTTTCTGTATAAAATTAGATACTTTTATTATTTTAAAGCCGCGCGGGATTAGCCGAGCGGTCTGAGGCGCTGCAGTCACAGACTATGTGACTGGTCCCGGCGGAGGTTCGAGTCCTCCCTCGGGCATGGGTGTGTGTGTTTGTCCTTAGGATAGTTTGGCTAAGTAGTGTGTAAGCTTAGGGACTGATTACCTTAGCAGTTAAGTCCCATAAGATTTCACACACACATTATTTGAAAGTTGATGATTCACACGTGTGGATGACATTTATATTAAAAACAGGAGAAGGGTTATTTTCTCGGCAACTAGAACGCGTTACAACCCATATTTTTACCATTACATAGTTGGTTTAAGGTTCCAAAGAAAACTGGTTTTTATCCATTAAATGTTCTCTCTCATTTGCACAGTTTGCCAGCAAACCATGCACAACGCAACATTTCGCCAAATATTGGCGAGTACAGCTGGTGGTGTACAAGGGAATTTATTTTGATGCAGTCTTTATCAATATCAAAATGAAACTAACGGAACACGAAGTCTTGTATGCTTTAATTACAGTCATTTCTTCAAATGTTGTTTGGAGAATCCTTTATTGGCAGTTTATTTGCAGCGCCTAGACTCTATGTCTTTTTAAAAATTTCAATAAATGCACTCGTTTATTGAGCGTTATTTTGATTTATATGCAGTGTAAGTAATGTAAAAAGGGCAAGTATAAATAATGAAATATATCTCACATGCGACCTCGATCCCATGACCTTCGGCTTATCGTTCTGGTGACTTTCCGCTGCCTACAATCATCGTTAATATAAATGGCTCATGCCTTGTAAAGCCGGGATATACCATATACCTAGTTACTGGTATAGGCCTTTATTTCTAAAGCTTTCCGTGCCTTTTAATTTGGGTGATAGGACCATAATTTGTGGTAAAAGAACCGCGTTTTACGAAGAGGCATACGGTCCGACAAATGTGCCGGTGGTGCGATGGCACATGACAGAATTATCGTACTAATTTGAAGAGAACTAATTTGTCCTCAAAGGAGGATAATGGAAGAGAGAGGGTGGGCGGTGGAAGAGAGAGAGAAGGTGGCCGACTACGATTCACTACTCCCGTATCTGAGGAAGTACCGTCAAACTACAAAGGATATTTCGTACAAGAAGCTCGTAAGTCCCATCCTAGAATTTTGCCCAAATGTGTGAGTTGCATACCAAATCGGGGTTAACAGAGGACATGAACACATACAAAGCAGTGCAGCACGTATAGTCAGTGGTCTGCTTGACCCAACCAAGGTACAGACGTCACGGAAATTCTGAAGAAACTGTTCTACCAGAAGCTGTAAGACAACCACCAACTAACCTGCGGAAGTCAACTGACTGTTTCAAAAATTACTGTTAATGAATCTATGAGCACAACTACAGTGCAAAAGGAGTCACTACTGTAGGGATCTGGAAGATAAGTTTAGACTAATTAACACGCATATACATGCTTTCAAATGATCATTCTTTCAGCACTAGATACGCGAATGGCTTGGCTGGTGGGACGTCAGCCAGAAATCCGATGGAAAAATGATGTATGGGAATAAAAACGGTCCAATACCACCTGTCTGCTTCAAACCATGACGTCGTATTTCGAGTAAGGGGGGGTAACTTACCCAAGTTACTAAAACAACTGAAGATAATAATGAATAACGGACCGACTACATTCTTCAATATGGCGGCCAGAAAATAGACGATTACGCACGAAAACAGACATAAAAATGCGTGGAATATACCAATTAGATAAAAAAGAAATTAACAGGACAGCAGCATGAATGAGTGGGTTTCTCATGGGGACATTCCAAAGCAACCAAAACCTCGAGAAACCACGATGGCATGGCAAGCCGTTCCACAGAACTACATCCAGCATCTCTACGATCGTCTCCATGGGAGAATAGCAGCCTTCATTGCTGCAAAAGGTGGATATACACTGTACTAGTGCCGACATTGTGCATGCTCTGTTGCCTGTGTCTATGTACCTGTGGTTCTGTCAGTGTGATCATGTGATATATCTGACCCCAGGAATGTGTCAATAAAGTTTCCCCTTCCTGTTCTTATTTCAATTTCCAGGAGTGTACTTTAAAAACCTACACAAGTGGAATAGCAGCGTACGATGGACCTACATAGCTCAAACGAAGACTCAGATACAAGGCAACCTGCATAAAACCAGACCGTAAGCGAGAAACTTCACAGACCAACGGCTATAAAATGAGTGATCACCTTGGCCACATCTCTGGCAAGAGGAAACCCTCCCGTATCCGACTCCTAGCTTACCAACTTAAGGGTGATGACAATCACAGAGTAAAGAATACCTTTATCCATGATGTTCATAAAATGTGGAATCTAAAACCATAAGTTACACCCACAGTAATGAAACATTTATATTCTCTAAGAATGCAACATTTCATACAAAAACTCTGTTTCACGTCGTTTCTAATTACAGCACTACGAAACCCAACCCATTCATCTTAAAGTCTAGGACACACAGTAAGGCGGCCGGAGTGGCCGAGCGGTTGTAGGCACTACAGTCTGGAACCGCGCGACCGCTACGGTCCCATAGTGCTCAGAGCAATTTGAACCATTGAACACACAGTAACTTACATATAAAATACATACCTATACATTCTAGAGTTGGCAGTACAGCCTTCCACGTAGGTCGTTCGCCAGAAAACCTCCAAACACGAATACATCCATAGAAGGTATCCTGGAGTACCGCGATTGTTTGTGGCGGAAAGGATACCAGCACAACCACGTGTCGCTCCTGGCCTCTGGATAAACTGCGTGGTGAGGCGTTTAGTATTCCTAAGTATGACGGACGATCTGGTAATAGCCACTCTTGCGCAGTACTGCTTTTCCAAGTTGCGACTCTTGTAACTGCTGTCTGCTTGTATAGAAGTTGTGGATAACCTCTCACTTAGCGAATTACCCCTGAACCCTAGCTTCCACGAATTAAACTGTGTCAGCCTCCTGTGCATCCAAGCACGTAAGCGTATCATACATTTGTCTGTCAACCTTCCTCATGTGGGGAAACTAGATAAAGCGGTTCTTAACTGACATAGTCGTATCACAGATACTGTTTCTGCTACCGACTGATCGATTCACATTGCGAGAACGTTCGTGGGCAAGTAGAAAAATTGGTTTGCTTGCACATCAACTATGTTATCCAGCAATTTGCGGGAGTACCTCTAGTAAATATTTTTCAATAATAGACGTTTGTGTGCCTATCAAAAGAATAAATGAATTGTAGACATATAGGGACATCCTACTCAAAAGTAACCGCTGCTTCAATTGGCAGTGAGTGTAGTTCTACCCTAACTGTTCCCTGTTACTGTCAAAATGGATTACGCCGTGTTTCACACGAATGAGCGTGCCGACCCGAGTACAACCAAAAAATTTAATTATGCTCTCAACAACCGGAGGATATTAAAATTTTAATTTCATCAAATAGCAGAAATTTAATTAAATATCTTTTGAAGAGGACCTGTGCACCGTTCGTCCGCCCGAGGGCCCAGCGTGGAGCAACGACTCCTAACTGTCCGCTTTATACCGGAAGACGTGATTTCGAACAGCTGCTCGTCTAACGCCATTGTTTCCGTGCCTTTGACGAGCTTCGCTGACAGACGGGAGAAACCTTTTCAGTTGCTAGGGAAGATGAGTTTCTCTTGTGGCTAATGATTTCGAGTATATAGGATTACGGGCAGAACATTGTATTCAGCAGAAGCTGTGGGGTCTCCACTAGACACTTGATACCGACTGCTCCTTCTCTCTAACAGAATACAACCTAAGGTTTCTAACAGAAACGCGACACAAAAGACACAGAGTAGCTTTACACAAACTCACTGTCCTTAGGTACAGTATTACAGAAATTTAGCAACTCATTTCGTTGTACATATATAATATCACTCACAGCAGAAAGCAAACTCTGTCACACCTGCCTCTCACAGTATTCACAAACGCCCATGTAAGAGAATGTGTTAGAGTATACAAATTAAAAATGTAACATTTGACTTGCCTTCTGCGTTACAAATAGAAGACTGGTGCTTTCATTGTAAAAAAACCTGCGAAAATTTAACAGATGATAATTACACCTAGCACGACATATACTGAATGACACCCTGGGCAGTATCACTGTATCTCAAACACAAACTAAATGCAAGAATCTACAGCTGTTACTGTTAGAACAAAGGGAAACACTTTTCGAAGCAAAGGAAACCTACATTCTTTTTATTTTCCCGGAACACGCTGCCCTACTGTCTTGTGTAAATGTTCAGAAGGTATAATAGTACACAATTCGTAATTCCACGTGGGAGCTACTGAAGAGGCTGTTCTCGTCACAATAAAATTAGCGAACTGCTGATCGGGCGATGGAATATCAGGTCCTTTTGTCGAGTTCTTGGGTTAGAGAAGTGAAACAGAAAGGTGAAAAAATTGAAAATAAATGCAGTTGTTACTTATTTTCTGTGGTGTCTGGCGAAACAAGAAACCTGGTGAGATGAATACAGGGATACCATTACAAAATCAAGCCGGCGTCCCACGAGAGTACTTACGGTATTCTACTAGAGAAAAGCTCTTCCTTCTATTCCCAGTTTGCATTTGATGTAGGTTTTACTTTTCCCGTTAATGGTTCTTTTGCTGCACAAATGTCTTATCTGGTCTATTACTTTCAGCGATTCATTTACTAACTTTGTCATACCTGACCTTATCCTGAATGTTTACAGGTAACACTGTTTTACTTTCACTTACATTCATCTTTTGAGTTGTTTTCAGTAGAATATTCATTCTGTTCGGAAGTTCTTATTTCTCCTCCCTGATCGTTAATACATTGCCTACATCGCTCCTCATGTTCCTTTACTGCTTGTCCTCTGCACAGATTAAGCAAAAAGAAGTATAACTACTTTCATAAATTGTTTTACGTTCTTCAACTCCAAACTGCGACCTGATTTCTGAACTACTTATAGATAACCTCGGGTTCCCTGTATTTTAGCCAGGGCAAAGCCAGAATTTAAAAAAAAATATGTAGATTCCAGGATCTTACTGAGGAAGTGGCAGTTAATGTGGTTGCATACTACCATCCTTGAAGATATCCAATAACTAAATATCTCTAGAGAGTATAAATATCAAATTTCCCCTTGTTCTATCAGTGTTTGAAAACTTCGAAATTGATTCATTACTAAGCTATCAATCTTTATTTCTCCTAAAATATTACAGAACGTTTTAGTTTGTCTTTAAACTCCACATATTTCCCACTTTCTATTCGTTAAAAGTTGTAATACTTTGGAAACACAGACGATTTCTATTCAAATCTCTTACGTGTTTGATTCATCATTAATTGCCAGTTTTAGTCAAATGCTCATTGAAAATTCTACAGGTTTATGTGGTGATACATATGTTATTAAGGAATCATACAGGAAGGCAAAAACATCGAGAAAGTGCTAAGATATGTTTCAAATACATCGTTGATACAACTGAGTGTAAATCAAATTATTTAAGGTAATGTAATCACCACCGTCTCTAAACGAACTACCCTGCAAATACCTTATCAACCATACTTCTGGTTAAAAAGCAGCTCTTCTGAAAGCACGCCATGATACGTAGGGGTGTTACAGCAAATCAGTCATATTTTCATGCCAAGACCAAGGAAGCATGGTTGTTCAAGTAATCAGGTAGTTTTAAATGACGTAAGTCTAACGACTACCATATTGTGTGCAAATAAAAAACACTTTCACCTTTTAGTTGGAGAAGTCTATTTAATTTCGACGTCATTATCGCTTGAGAGGTACGAAGCTTAACTGTGTACAATCTGGTGGACTTTTTCATTTTCCTGTGCTTACTTCCCGCCTCTGATAAGACAGCATATTTTCCTTCGCTGCTTATGTACGAAATTTTGCGAACTGACATGCTACAATGAATATTAACTTACATTTGTAATTAAGTTAAAAGTGGGATAGATTCACTGCAGTAACAGGCAGTGCTTTTAACAAGCAATATACACTGATGCTTTACAAACGCTCACAGTGTCAGATGTAATTAAAATGGTCAGCTTGACTGCATTTTGTGCACGGATAAATTTAAGCAGTTTCGTAGATCACATATGGTAGCACACATTGAGGACTAATGGTATTGTCACAAAACAACGTGGTCAACATGCCGTTAATTGCATCGACATTTACACAGCTGCGTGTCGTTGTGGCACTTGCTACTAAGTTTATATGAGCAGAGCATTAATCATGTTTGCTTGAACACAGTAACAAATTACGCAGCTTAGAAAACCAAAGAACAAAACACTGTAACTGGGCTATACTATATGACCAATTTAACTAACGGTATCGAGGCATAAACGATTCGTGTTAAACAGCATTCTATAAATTACGAGTGCTGCAAGCTTTACTGGGAATGTTGGTGCTCTCGAAGATATGTAGCTCCTTTGATAGGGATATTTTTACCATTAATAGACTCTCATAAATCAGAATATGTTATTTTTTCTTTTTAAATCCCAAACTGCTTTTCAAGGATTGTTCAGAATGTACTGAACCTCGAATTTGCAAAATTTTTATCATCTAGCAAAATCAGCAGCTGCATGTCTCATAAGAGGACTCTTCAGGTTTCCTCGCATTTACATGGTTGGAAGTTCAGTGCCAGGAAATAAATTTTTTTAAAGTAATATTTATCTAAAAGAAAAGAAAACACCGGCCGGGGTGGCCGAGCGCTTCTCGGCGCGACAGTCTGGAACCGCGCGGCCGCTACGGTCGCAGGTTCGAATTCTGCCTCATACATGGATGTGTGTGATGTCCTTAGGTTTAAGTAGTTCTAAGTTCTAGGGGACTGCTGACCTCAGAAGTTAAGTCCCATAGTGCTCAGAGCCATTTGAACCATTTGAAACGAAAACGCGGAGCTTGAAAACTTGTTAAGTTCATTTAAGTATGAAGTACTTGAAACTTTAAAGAGGTCTGTGTGTAGCTGCATGTGTAGCTTTGTAATCTTGTAATTGCTAGGTTAGTGGTTCCCATGTCTCTGGACATAACTACTTCCCTCTTAACAGGATTCTGTATTTGTTTTAAATTGAAATGTTAATTAACAAATATCGAATCATTACTATTTTATATCATCACACCTTTAATTTTTAGTTACTAAATCAATGTAACTGAAAGTGTCCATGATTAATTAAAATTTTGTTAGAAATACTGAAATTGTTTTCGCGAAGCGAATAAAATTGCATACACAAAGTAATGGTTTTATATTGTGTTTCTATATGTTTAAAATCTCTTGATATATAAAAAATTATTTTATTTCCTATTTGGTGTCTCGAATATTTCTACCATGTTTTAATTTGTCACTGAATATTCGTCTCCGGAGTTTGTGATAAACTTCCGCACGTCATGTTACTCTTCAAAGGATTTAACATGTCTATTACTATACAACATAGCACAAATGAGACAATTTAAATTGTTAATGAATGACGTAGTAAAATAGCAAGCACGATATTGTTTTGGTTTACGTAAATGGATGCAGTAACATGATAATTGGTCAGGGATGTGCTGAATTAAAATAAAGTTTACATTCTTACACAACTTACGGGAAATTTTGCATGTTTATCATCATACTAGGAGACTCAGACTACTCATCGGTATTTGTTCTTTCGTTGATAAATACGACGGTCGTTCAATGAGTAATGTCCCACATTTTTCAAAAAGCCATTAATACACATTGACAAACTTCGTTGTTCGTGCTTCACATTTGATGTTTGTTCTGTGAGCTGGTGAAGCTTCCAACCGTTATGGCAGATTGCAGAGCCGTAATACAGCGTCAAAATCGCGTCTATATACGACTCTCGTTACTTAATTCCTCTGTGCAGTAAAAGAAACCGTGGTGAACATCCATAAATGTTTATGTGCAGTGTATGGCAATCCTGCAGTTGATAGGAGTACAGTTGGGTGACAGGTAAAGAAAATTACAGCCTCAGGAAATGCAGAAACAGAGCTCCATGATCAGCTACGCGCGGGACGTCCTGTCCCAGCCACTGCTCCAGACGTGCTGAATCGTGCAGCTACCATTATTCGCGCCAGCCGGCGCATCACAACTCGACAACTGGCCCTACAGTTGTCGGTCAGCACTGGAAGTCTGCAGTGAGTGAGACTCTTGGATATTCAAAGAGGTGCTCACGATGAGTTCCACGAATGCTCACAGCGGACTACATGATCCGAAGAACGACCATTTCATCTGAACTGTTGGAGCGTTTTGAGACCGACGGGGACGCCTTTGTGTCACGGATCGTTACGTGCAACGAGAGCTAGGTGCACTACTTTGCTCCGGAAGGAAAAAAGCAGTCCATGGAGCAGAATCGTCCTCATTCACCATGAAAGAAGAAATCCAAGACAACGCCCTGGAAAAGTCAAGGTGACAGTCTTGTTCGATTGTGATGCCGTCATTCTCGTGGATGTGATGCCAAGAGGGTCAACCATCAATTCAGAGGCCTAAGTGAAGACTCTAAATAAACTCAAGAACTGTTTCCGACGTGTTCTGTCGGACAAGAATCCATCAGAAATCTCGATCCAGCACGATAATGCACCCCCACGCACACGTCTGAGAACCCGCGAACATCTCGCCAAACTGAGTTGGCCATCACTGCCTCATCCACCCTATAGTACAAACCTGGTACCGTTGGACTTCTATCTCTGGGTCCCTTTAAGATTCTCTACGGGGAATGCATTTTGACGACGACGGGAATGTGGTCAGGTAGTGAAAATATGGCTACGCCTACAGGACAACTGCTTTTACCGACAGGAAAGACACGCTCTTCCACAATCTTGGCGTACGGCCATAGAACATGATGGAGACTACGTAGAAAAATGGGACATGGACAAGACATGTTGATGTATACTGTCGCCAATTTCTGATTCTTAACAATAAATATTTTGACTAAAGTTCAGTCTTGATCACGTCATGTATGTTTTAATGATACAGGTAACCGGTTTCGGTTCTTTCTACAAAACCATCATCAGACCCATGGCTCCCTTAGGATGGTAGGCGGAGCTCTCCTCGCTGCTGATCAGTTGACTGCGTAGCAGCGAGGAGAGCTCCGCCTACCATCCTAAGGGAGCCATGGGTCTGATGATGGTTTTGTAGAAAGAACCGAAACCGGTTACCTGTATCATTAAAACATACATGACGTGATCAAGACTGAACTTTAGTCAAAATATAACAATTAATTGATCACTGCTTTCCAGAAATGTTTACCAAAATTAACAATAAATATTTTCTGAGAAAGAATTGTGGGGCATTACTTATTGAACGACCCTTGTATGTGACTGATAGTACTACAGTTCAGTGAAACATGTAATATATTTTAAAACGGCGAAGTGAGTGTGGGTATGTTTAGTGAGGATGCAGCACGATAGGAGCGAAGTGTCACATGGAGCCAATTGATCGATATGTTGAACTCAAAAACATGTTAATTCGTTACAAGTTAATTCACAATTGGGAATATGGACAACCATCACCCTGTATAATGGAATGACGACTCGGTATCTCGGCCCAACGATCTTGACAGTCTACCAGAGGGATGGACCTAGACGGCCGCCTCCATGTGGCGTTCGTAATACTTGCGAACGCTACTGTAGCCGACTCAGCGCAAGGTGCGGGCCACGGGCTGAGCTATGACGCCAGTCGTGTTCCCACGGCGACCTCGCACTGTTTGTTGTGCTCATAGTTGTTTCGTCTCTAATATTGCTAGGTCTAGACCCTCGACTTGATCACTCTCTGGACCTGTCATATTGCTGTGTTGCCTTTGTTGTCCGTCCGTTGCTGTTGTCTTTCCGTGGTTAAGGGTGACTCGCTGTCTCCGCCCACAGCCAGTAGGTCACTGCCTGATTGCCATCTCCGATTCCGCTTAAAATGACGACAGTGAAAATTTGTGGTGCACCAGGACTCGTACCCAGATTTCACGATTATTGCGAGCAGTTTCATTACTCTTATACTATCCGAGCAAGACTCATGGCCAGACCAAAATTTCCTTATGCCGTCAACCATGTCCGAAGGAAAACTGAATCGGACCAAAGCTTCCATACGTTGTCAACCGTGCCCGAGGGAACGTTCAGTATAATACAGACACTTCTGTTTCGTATCGTGTTAACTCGTTTGATGTGTAAGTTCAAGTGAATAATTTCGCCAGTGCAGAGGATGAAGATCGTTTGGCTAAACTGAGATTAAAAACCAATAATAGTTTGCTTTTAATCTGTGTTGCTATGCTCGCAAAATGACTGTGACCTTCTTCATTCTCTAGGTGCTATACAGGAGTAGATCTTACTCCAAAGAGTATTATATTCTCTCTGTATACGGAATTAGGACTCCGAAATGCTTTGGTCCTAAAGAGAAGAATATCATATTGGGACAGAGGATGGCGTTTTAATACCAGAATTATGGGGAGCCTCGTACCGTGTGTTCATATATGACTTCGGTCAATACGGAAATCTCTCTGTCCGGAGTAACGAATTACTTTGACTCTGCTCGAAAACGTTGCTAAGTGTTGGTATATAAGTAAGATGCAACAGATTTCAAAAATAAATTTTCTATGTTGATTCATGTGTATAAGTGCATTCTGTAACTCGACAATTTGAACTTTTAATAGAACCCCTGAAAGAAAATAGACTTATGTACTTCCTCGTTAGGGAGTACCGCTTCCTGAAATGCAGCTTCACAGCTGGTTGTGGTGAGAATTCTGGGAGTTTCTGTACACAAGTATGAGGGATTTCCATAGCATCCCTTTAACGTAAATCTACTTGGAGATGCTTACACACATGCTGCATTAAAAGCGTAGGGTAATTCTGTACATTACCAAACAAGTTCCCACTCTGTACGATTTCTTGCGAGTCGTTTCATTTACCTGCAACAAAAGGAACAAATTTAACTATGATGACGATGATTGTTATTGATATTATTTCGGATCGCTTATACTAAGGCGTGATTCTCCCTGTATATAAGACAGTTTTCAACGTTTATTTTATTGTTGTTCTGGGGAAAACGTTTCCCACGTGTGGCCCTCTTTGCATCCCTAACCCATATTTGAGGGGCAAGATTCATCTGGCCTCGTCAGTAGATTTTTCCTTATAAAATATCATATACATGTAGACTCTGGTTGAAACTGCACGATGCATCACAAAGGTGTGATGAAACGTGTGTGTGTGTGTGTGTGTGTGTGTGTGTGTGTGTGTGTGTGTGTTTTTCATCATAAAACTAGAGCGCTAGGTGTAATGTAAACCAGGGTTGGTATACACAGGGTGTTACAAAAAGGTACGGCCAAACATTCAGGAAACATTCCTCACACACAAATAAAGAAAAGATGTTATGTGGACATGTGTCCGGAAACGCTTAATTTCCATGTTAGAGTTCATTTTAGTTTCATCAGTATGTACTGTACTTCTTCGATTCACCGCCAGTTGACGCAATTGAAGGAAGGTAACGTTGACTTCGGTGCTTGTGTTGACATGCGACTCATTGCTCTACAGTACTAGCATCAAGCTTATCAGTACGTAGCATCAACAGGTTAGTGTTCATCTCGAACATGGTTTTGCAGCCAGTGCAATGTTTACAAATGCGGAGTTGGCAGATGCCCATTTGATGTATGGATTAGCACGGGGCAATAGCCGTGGCGCGGTACGTTTGTATCGAGACAGATTTCCAGAACGAAGGTATCCCGACAGGAAGACGTTCGAAGCAATTGATCGGCATCTTAGGGAGCACGGAACATTCCAGCCTATGACTCGCGACAGGGGAAGACCTAGAACGACGAGGACACCTGCAATGGACGAGGCAATTCTTCGTGCAGTTGACGATAACCCTAATGTCAGCGTCAGAGAAGTTGCTGCTGTACAAGGTAACGTTGACCACGTCACTGTATGGAGAGTGCTACGGGAGGACCAGTTGTTTCCGTACCATGTACAGCGTGTGAAGGAACTATCAGCAGCTGAGTGGCCTCCACGGGTACACTTCTGCGAATGGTTCATCCAACTATGTGTCAATCCTCATTTCAGTGCAATGTTCTCTTTACGGATGAGGCTTCATTCCAACGTGATCAAATTGTAAATTTTCACAATCAACATGTGTGGGCTGACGATAATCCGGACGCAATTGTGCCATCACGTCATCAACACAGATTTTCTGTGAACGTTTGGACAGGCATTGTTGGTGATGTCTTGATTGGGCCCCATGTTCTTCCACCTACGCTCAATGGAGCACGTTATCATGATTTCATACGGGATACTCTACCTGTGCTGCTAGAACATGTGCCTTTACAAGTACGACACAACATGTGGTTCATGCACGATGAAGCTCCTGCACATATCAGTCGAAATGTTCGTACGCTCCTCAAAAACAGATTCGGTGACCGATGGATTGGTAGAAGCGGACCAATTCCATGGCCTCCACGCTCTCCTGACCTCAACCCCCTTGACTTTCATTTATGGGGTCATTTGAAAGCTCTTGTCTACGCAACCCCGGTACCAAATGTAGAGACTCTTGGTGCTCGTATTGTGGACGGCTGTGATACAATACGCTATTCTCCAGGGCTGCATCAGCGCATCAGGGATGTATGTATCCTCGCTAACGGAGGACATCTTGAACATTTTCTGTAACAAAGTGTTTCAAGTCACGCTGGTACGTTCTGTTGCTGTGTGTTTCCAATCCATGATTAATGTGATTTGAAGAGAAGTAATAAAATGAGCTCTAACATGGAAAGTAAGCGTTTCCGGACACATGTCCACATAAAATATTTTCTTTCTTTGTGTGTGAGGAATGTTTCCTGAAAGTTTAACCGTACCTTTTTGTAACACCCTGTATAGTATAAGGGGTGACCAATTATTTTCCGTTTGATGGTGTTGCTGCAATGTATATGCAACACAGTACGACTGCAATACGGGTATATAACCCCGACGAGGTCCGATGTGCCAGCCTGCCTGCATGTGGTTTTTAGGCGGTTTTCCACATCCCACTAGGTGAATACTGGAGCGGTTCTCACATCCTGCCTCAGTTACACTCCTCGCAGACATCTGAACACGTTCGCACTATTCCATAGATTACACTAGATGCAGACAGCAGGGGTACACAAATTCCGTCCTGGGGCAAGGGGGGGGGGGGGGGAGTTCTGGGGTGGCGGCAGGAAGAGCATCCTGCCACCCTTTAACATTAACCTTGCCAAATCCGTTCCTAAAAATGGCTCTGAGCACTATGGGACTCAACTGCTGTGGTCATAAGTCCCCTAGAACTTAGAACTACTTAAACCTAACTAACCTAAGGACAGCACACAACACCCAGCCATCACGAGGCAGAGAAAATCCCTGACCCCGCCGGGAATCGAACCCGGGAACCCGGGCGTGGGAAGCGAGAACGCTACCGCACGACCACGAGATGCGGGCAAATCCGTTCCTAACCATACCGATCCTGCGAAAACGCGGGATACAGGCACAAGCGAAAGAATGTTGGCAAGGCATTAGTGTGACATCAGTGTCTTTCCGGCTATTGTACATTAAGTGCTGAGACCTGCGTTATGGCGACGTTTTTACCAAATTCGGCCGAACAACACCAATGTGCTGTTATTTTCTTTTTGGTTGTTGGAGGAAAAACATCGGTATACATCCATCAGAGAGTGACGAATGCGTATGGAGCAGAATGCCTGTCGAAAATAACCGTTGTGGAATGGCGCGCCAAGTTCTGTGCTGGAGGTCAAATGGGAACCAATCAACCACACGCCCTACATTCCCGATCCCTCCCCATGCGATCATCACGCCTTCGGTCCTTTTAAACAGGCATTGAATGGTCGACGATTCCTGTCGGAGGAGAACGTGCAGCAGGCAGTTAAGGACTTCTTAACTCAGCAGGACACAGTGTTTTATCAAGTGGGTATCTTCGGACTGGTGCATTGGTGGGATGATTGCCTCAATGCTCACGGAGATTTTGCGTCATTGGCACCACGAATTTGGGCGTTAAGGCCTTCCAAATGAAATTTTTCCGCCCCTTATGTGTCTTATAACGAAAGAATATTTAGTTGGGCCAAGATTTCTGTAGCTCTTAGAAACTGGGTGGTGATTAGGTGGGAGAGACAGATTAAAAGAAGCTACATTGATTTCTTCTTACTATCATCCCAGAACCCTAGGTGTTAAGTTTCATCAAGACTGTCAGCAAGTTTGTGGGACACGTTTCAACAGAAAACACAGAAAGAAATCTGAAAATAAAGACGGAAACACAAAGTAGCGTGCCTTGCAAGAGGACAAGTGTTGAAATTCTGTACAATGTCTTCTGTGTAACGATTAAGAAAATAAATTCAACCCCTAGACCAGCGCAAGTCGTCGCTAGACCGTGTATCCTTTTATCTGGTATTTTTGTTGTGTACGGCTGAGAGAGTCAGTAGTAATGAAGTTTACATTTGCCCTTCAATAACTGTGGGAGGCTAAGGAGCATATTTGCATAAAACTCTCGAGTTGTTACTAAGATAATATAGTTACGTTGCTGGTAGTCAATAACATGAATTTTCTGTGCGAAGTTGCCTGTTATTTTATTATAATGTTGCATCTACGTTACGTCAAACTTAAAGATTTCATTCTGAAGTGCAAGCCCGATAATGCTTCCCCTTGCATCAAGTAACAGATTTTTTCCTGTTCCATTAATCAACGTAGGTCGCAAAATGGTAATTTAAACGTGCCTGTACGCAATACTGTTAATCTAATATTGTCCTGGTGATGCCCATGTGAATGATTCCTAGGGGGTTCCAGTATATTGCTAAATTCATCATTTAAAGTTGTTTCTCGAAATTTTGTGAATAGGCTTTCTCGAGGTGGTCTGCGTCGTTTTTCATGTATCTTCCAAGTTATTTTCTTCAGCATTTTTGTGACACTCTTACATGTCAAACAAACCTCTTGAATATTGCTGGCTTTGCAGCTATCATACTCGGCTTCAAGAAGCTGTTTTTAGAGCAGTTGAGAATGCAGCTGTGGCAAGACGACGTAATGTGATGTGAGGTACCAATGACAGATGGTTTGCTAAGTGATGGTATCGTGATAAAGATCACCTAAATTGCCGTCCATCTCCGCGATTGGTTGCTGCATTCGGAAGTTGCGCGCCATAATGACAATCTTCTATTATTAATATCAGGCAAACGAAACAGCGTATTTATTTGGATTTCATAATTAAATCATCTCTCAAAAGCGTGCTGTCATTCCATTATTTCGGAAGTATTAATAACCAACGGAATAATAAACAATTGCGAAACGAAATGTCAGACGAAGCACTTCGGTGATCTTCGGATCACGCCTAACTTGGATGGTGTGCGAAGTGGTTCCGCTGTGAAAGCACAGGTGGTTCGGCAGTGCCGAAGGACACCCATGTTGTCTGCCGTGGTATCAGCTAAGATTTAATCTGTTAGTAATCTATGGTTTGTTAATAGAGCTTGTTGCGAAGCTTCGGAGGTCAGACATGTTGTCTGGCGCGGTCGGTGTTGGCTGAATTGGTTAATTAATGTTTGTTCATAAATACGAATTATTACTTGGAACTAGAGAATAAATTTTACAGATAGGGAGTGACATATTAAGTTGAATCCTTCATGTCTTTTGTTACTGACGTTTTTCATTTATGAGTCTTAAAAGATAACAATTAGTTAACACAGACATTATTTATACATAAAATTCCCTTACTCTGGAGATTAATATGTTTCATTACGTATCACAGACGAATACAATATTTGTAATTTTCTTGGTGTTTCTTTTCACAGTGCCAAGGCAACAACAACTGGCAGATACGGGATGGAAATCGAATAGGATGTTCGGTTGTTTTGAGGAACACCATCATTAGGAATGTAAAACTAAAATTAGTAATGAATGCTTTGTGATTTAGTGTTATCAGCAGTCTACCACCATCTCCAAAGCGCATTACGTAGACTCAATTACCGTACATGTGACATTGTGTCATAGGAGCAGGGCAAACAGCGCATCTCAAGTGGTTATTATGTAATCGAGGTACACACACTTAATTGGATGGACATCTGATGCTTTGTTTAACAAATATCATATTGATTATTTCAGCAAACGTATGTGTAACGGTTTTGTGTGTATTTACGAATCGAGAGAAAGAAGAAAATAAACATTAATCGTAAGTTTAATGTTAATGCAGCTCATTTCGATCTGAAGTTATAAGTATTGGTCAAGATGCTGGTGACATTGATGAATGTCACTTTGTATGGATAAGGAAGTCTCAAGCGCGAAGATACACACAGGCAGTAGATGATCATGAGTAGCTAGTTAATGAGAATCTAAAATGTCAGCAGCATTCCCTCAGAAGTCGCTATTAGATAGTCGTACGCGCGTCCTTTTATAGCTGCAATCGATTATAGCACTCACCATGACACTATAGACATCTGACGTCCGCCTCGTGTACTCTGTCTTCACCACAATGGACCTCATTTATGCACTTCGTTGGTGACCACCCACTCAGATAAATAATAAGTAATACCCCCTCGTAACGTTTACCGTTGATGATGAATGAAATAATTTCGCGATTTGAAAAGCCTGCCCACAGTCTGCAGCTGCAAATCATAATTATATGACGTAGAGGCACTGTAACATGCCATCATATTCCATTGACACATGTCATTTGTCGTCTTTTCTCTGTGTATTTCTTCTGATTTTTTTTTCAACTCTAAGGTTTATTCCTACATATGAGAAGTTGTTTTATTGTGATCTAGCGATAACGTCTTTGACTAACAAACCCATGTTGCGCGCCCCGCGATCAGTTCCATATTTTTTAATATAAATCATTAACTCTGGCGGTCGAAGACTTTATATGTAAATAGTCACCATCATTCTACAATGGCTGTGTAAAAAGATGGAGGAACGGATAAAGATTAAGTGCACCATTCCGAATGGAATCCTGTCCATAAAACAGGGAGAATCAGGCAATTTCAGCGGCATGACGACGTAGAATAGAATGGACAGAGGTCCATTTAAGAGACAATGTTATCCTCAGAATATGTGATGTGGAACTGAATAAGTGTTATGATGATATTTCCATTGACAAAAGATTCCGGATTAGGTTTTCATTCGTATTTCTGAGAGTAGACTACCGAAGGCGATACGGCAAAGACTAAATACTGAAAAGCCAAAGTAAGGTTAACATGTTACGAGACAGAGTGTGAAATGTCGGAAGTCGCAGTGTCGTAGGGAGTCAAAAAATTTTAAAAGATGCAGATGCTGAAACAAGATGTAGTAGAGGCCAGTGAAGCCAAATGGTTATAAGGCAGTTATCTGTGGTCAGACAATTATATTGCAATATGAACTGGTGGATTATGATTGATTGTGAATACGAAGGCTGTGCCAAATATGATTTAATACAAATTTTTCAGATAATGAATTCATCTTATTACTATCGAAACGAAACCAAGGTCATCAATTACATACATGGTACGCATGGAGGTGCCACAAAAAGATGACGAGGTCGATTATGTTAGGGAACAGATCGGGTAGGTCAGTATGTAAAGAGAGATCAAAAGTTAAGAAGCAGAAGGAGCAAGAAGGTATTATGCTGTGTAGTAGGCTGAGTTGCGGTAGAATACGATCTCGGCCACAGTAATGCGCAAGTAGTAACACTACTTCACTTGTGCCAATACCGAAAATTATAAGATAACACCTCCTCATCTTGTGATTTTTTATGTTCGTGGAAAAGGCTTAGAAAGACAGACACATTCTATTGGGTTTACAGTGTAGTCAGGCAGAGGTTGCAAATATCGCAGAAAAAGCTTAGAATGGTAGGTAGATTCTAGCGAGATTACTTCGTAATGAGAGAAAGATTGCAGAAATATATGGGATCGTAAGGCAAACCCAAGAGCACATACGGACTCAAAAGGGAAGTACTAACACTTAAAATAGCTAAACCAGTATGAAAATGTTTTTCAAGTAAGGAAATGTGCGTTTTTACAAGTTATCAATGTTATTTATCTGTAAACCTCTTCATCTATATAGAATTAATGTCTGTAGGTGAACGAATCTGAAGAACACAGAACAGCACGTCGTTACCGAGCGAGGTGGTTACCACACTAGACTCGCATTCGGGACGACGACGGTTCAAATCCCTGTCCGACCACCCTGGTTTAGGTTTCCGTGATTTTCCTCACATCGCTTCAGATATACGCCAGGACGGTTCCTTTGAAAGCGGAACGGCCGATTCGCTTCCCCATCCTCCCTTAATTTCAGCCGACGTTCAGTCGTTAATGCTCTCGTTGTCGACGTGAACCACACATTAATCATTCTTATTCCTTTCCACCATGAGGAATAAACACATTTTTACGAGGGTTATTCAGAAAGTAAGTTCGAATCGAACGCGAAATGGAAAGAACTGTGAAAATCCGATGAAGTACGGCACAGATGTGTTGGGCAGTGTCTCTAGTGTGCGCATCGATGGCGACACATTGCCCTTCTCACTTCTGAGTGCGCAATAAGCACGAAAAAATGCCTAGAAAATAGTGTCTCCCGCGAAGTGCGGGGACCTGCTGAGAGAGAAATTTAGCCTGATGTCGTACACTCAACGTAACTCTCATGCGTTTCGTTCTTCATGACAATTCTCGGCCGCACTAGGCTGGGGGCTATGAAGATGCTCCTACAGACTTTTCGATGGGAAGTTTTTAATCATCGACAACACAGCCCGTAACTGGCTCGTCCTGAGTTTCTTCTCTGCTCACATGAACCGTTGGCAGTGAAGACAACATTTTGTCACAGACAACGAGCTGTATAGGAGCGTAGAGAATTGCCTTGACTGACGAGGATTTTGGAAAGTTGTTACAAAGCCACGAGAAACGTCCAAGTCGGAGCAGCTGTTATGTAGACAGGTTTAAGCTGTAGCTAAATATTGCAATATTATTTTTTATTTTTTATTATCACAGTGGTTTCTATTTCGTGACCGATCGAAACTTTCTTTCCGAATATGTCTCGGATAACCAGTAAGTTTACAACAATGACGAACGAGATACTATGTAGAAGAAAAATGTAAATACAGGGTAGGGCAAATAAAAGTGGTCCTCAGAGCATAGTTTCTGTGTACAAAGGAACACATCATTGGAAAGGAAATGCTGTACTAACCAGACTATAGCAGATGCTGAAAGTGAGCAACATTCATCTCTTGACACTTTTGGGTCCTGGTAAGCAAGCTGGTGAAAGCAGATCGAAGCTTGACCGATAGAGCCAGCCTGAGTGGCCGAGCGGTTCTCGGCGCTACAGTCTGGAGCCGCACGACCGCGACGGTCGCAGGTTCGAATCCTGCCCCAGGCATAGATGTGTGTAATGTCTTTAGGTTACTTAGGTTTAAGTAGTTCTAAGTTCTAGGGGACTGATGACCTCAGAAGTTAAGTCCCATAGCGCTCAGTGCCATTTGAACCAACCATTTGACCACTGGAATTGCTGCAGACTCATCCGAAATGTTCTGCTGCATTTCTTGAAGACTACGAGGGTCGTTCCGATTCACCTTAGACTTGAGGGCTCCCCACCCACAGTAATAGCACACTGACGGATCAGGTGACCTGGATGGCCAGCTGGGGCCGCGATGAGACTGAACTCTGTTAGCAACTCTGTCAGGTGCGAGGATTGTGTAAATGTGCTCCAAGGTTCGGCTGGCTGTATAGGCGGTAGCTCCATCTACATCGACATCTACATTTATAGTCCGCAAGCCACCAAACGATGTGTGGCGGAGGGCACTTAACGTGATACTGTCATTACCTCCATTTTCTTTTCCAGTCACGTATTGTTCGCGGGAAGAACGACTGTCTGAAAGCCTCCGTGCGCGCTCGAATCTCTCTAATTTTACAATCGTGATCTCCTCGGGAGGTATAAGTAGGGGGAAGCAATATACTCGATACCTCATCCAGGAGCGCCCCCTCTCGAAACCTGGACAGCAAGCTACACCGCGATGCAGAGCGCCTCTCTTGCAGAGTCCGCCACTTGAGTTTGCTAAACATCTCCGTAACGCTATCACGGTTACCAAATAACCCTGTGACGAAACGCGCCGCCCTTCTTTGGACCTTCTCTATCTCCTCCGTCAACCCGATCTGGTACGGATCCCACACTGATGAGCAATTCTCAAGTATAGGTCGAACGAGTGTTTTGTAAGCCACCTCCTTTGTTGATGGACTAGATTTTCAAAGGACTCTCCCAATGAATCTCAACCTGGTACCCGCCTTACCAACAATTAATTTTATATGATCACTCCACTTCAAATCGTTCCGCACGCATACTCCCAGATATTTTACAGAACTAACTGCTACCAGTGTTTGTTCCGCTATCATATAATCATACATTAAAGGATCCTTCTTTCTATGTATTCGCAATACATTGCATTTGTCTATGTTAAGGGTCAGTTGCCACTCCCTGCACCAAGTGCCTATCCGCTGCAGATCTTCCTGCATTTCGCTGCAATTTTCTAATGCTGCAACTTCTCTGTATACTACAGCATCATCCGCGAAAAGCCGCATGGAACTTCCTACACTATCTACTATGTCATTTATATACATTGTGAAAAGAAATGGTCCCATAACACTCCCCTGTGGCACGCCAGAGGTTACTTTAACGTATGTAGACGTCTCTCCATTGATAACAACATGCTGTGTGTGGTGTCACTGCCACACACCACACTTGCTAGGTGGTAGCCTTTAAATCGGCCGCGGTCCGCTAGTATACGCCGGACCCGCGTGTCGCCACTGTCAGGAATTGCAGACCGAGCGCCACCACACGGCAGGTCTAGAGAGACGTCCTGGCACTCGCCCCAGTTGTACAGCCGACTTTGCTTGGAAAGGTTCACTGACAATTACGCTCTCATTTGCCGAGACGATAGTTAGCATAGCCTTCAGCTACGTCATTTGCTACGACCTAGCAAGGCGCCATAGCATTTGATAATTAATATTGTGAAACATGTACCGTAACGAGAGATGTTCTACAATTGTGGATTAAAGTTAAGTATTATATCAACTACGTACTTTATTTGCTACTATTAAATCCCTTAACTGTTCCAGACCTCACGCCAGTCAGCGTGTAATTAAACGCGTGCATTTCGGCCTCCTCTAGCAACACAGTGTTGAATCTTCTGCCAACACTTCACTGTGTTCTGTTTGTTAAAAACTCTTCAATCCAGCCGCACAGCTGGTCTGATATTCCGTAGGCTCTTACTTGCATCATGTTGGAAGTAAGTGTAGGTCTTTTCCCCTCCGTTGATGTTGCCACAGACGGTTTGAAAATGTTGCCAATGTACGCCCCGAAGTCAGCGCCGAATGAAAGATAGGATCAATAACACCGCGTACCGACACTGCACAACCAACCTTAACCTTCGGTTCATGCAGTGGGGTGTCGTAGAAGTTATGCGGAATCCCCGCTATACAAATTCTGTAATTCTTTAGGTTGACATAACCACTCATGCGAAACCAGGCCTCATTAGAAATAAAGAAGAGATCCCCGTTCATGCCATTCATTATCATCTCTGTGAACAGCCACCTATAAAACAGCAGTCGCTGAGAAGCATCTGCTGGTTTTAATGCATGAACAACAGACACTTGGTAGGGATGTATGTACAGGTCGAGGTGTAGTTTTCGTCCGGATAATCGACGTGATATGCCCTTCTCTTGCGGCAGGTGTCGGATTGTTTTGTTAAGACTGTGAAGCAGTTTTTGGTGAACTGCAGCCACATTTTCTCGGGTGCGGAATGTTTCTTGACTTGCTCAAAACAGATCCAGTCTGACGCCATTTTCGAACTAAGTGTTGCATGGTGCTCTTCGCTGGCACGTTTGACACCATAAACTTGTCAGCAAACAAGTAACCACACCGTTTCCGGGACTTTGTTGTCACGTTACTTTCCACAGCGAACCCAAGCTGCTTCACTATGCGTACCATTGTCCCATTTGCGCTGCTCCACTCACACTCATACATCCCGGACTACGCTCCGAACCGGTTCGAATCACGTTGCGGGCGTACTCGTGGTGTTCGCGTCACGGGCTGTGGTAATAGGCACACATTCACGTCCAATGGTATCCACTCGTCCGGACCATTTTTATTTTCCCCACCCTATATTTGCTCGAAGTACAAAAGTACATATGGTAGTTACTTACTTACATTTCCCAAAATACAAGGCGCTTTTTGATTGGACATTCCTCGCTTCACCATGTGTGGACTTTCGGTGAAGTGTTTCAGTGGACTGGAACAGTGCCTATGTGAGATAAGGACGATGTGACCGCTGTATTCTGATATTGGGATACTGCCGTGCGAGTATATTGAAATTAAGTAGTGTGTCCACATATCGCTCTTGTGAAGCGTCAATATAATTCTGTCTTTTTAACAGATCTTCGTCTTGCAACTTGTTTACTCAACTAATTTTTAACCTTTTTCGACGACACTAGTTTTAAAATGAAACTACTATATCTATATTTCCGATAGAGCGTGTTTAGCTCTCATATAAATATTTTGCTCGCGCGCATCTACATAGGGAGCAGTGACCATAATAATAAAATAAAAATAATCGGAGCTTGAATTTAAGTGTTCGTTTTCCCTGAATTCTATTTGAGAGTGGAACGGTAGAGAAATGCTTTGAAGGTGGTTCCATGAACTCTCTACCAGGACTTAATGGAGAACTGCAGAGTAGAGACGTAGATGTAGATGCTGATGCTGATGTTGGAAACGATCACCAACTACTACTCATCTCTCAGCAGTCACAAGAATAAGGTTCGCATATTTTAATAAAACGTCAATAAAGTTATCGATCCTTCGATTTATAGTCTATACGTATCGTAATAAATTCATTTTTGTACATAAGGAACTAAGTGGGTAAGTATTGGATGGATCACCACTGAGAGTAAATTGACCAGCTGCATGCGGCGAGGGTGATGAAAAAACATAAATGAGTACAAGACGTCTTCGCCATCATATCAAGAGGTTAAAATACGAAATAATTATGAAGATTCAATGACTTACTATATTGTAAATATCCGAAATAGTTTTGCTGTAATTGAACCAAGCGGAGAGGTTTGCTTTAAAAATGGTTCAAATGGCTCTGAGCACTATGTGACTTAACTGTTGAGGTAATCAGTCGTGCGGTTCCAGACTGTAGCGCCTAGAACCGCTCGGCCACCCCGGCCTGCGATTTGCTTTATTCCGTAAATTGCTTGAGTACCGAGACCTTAATCTAGTGATCCCATCATACCTCCAAAAAACAGACAGCATTCGGTCTGTCTGTAATAATACCTCTGACCTCAAAATTTGTTGTAAAGCATCAGATTAAATTAACTCCGATGAACTATTCCACACAAACACGTATGTGGGATATGATGCATATGGACTGTGTCGAGACTGAGTTCTTGTAAGGTAAAACTAATCTGACAGTGATTTCTAAGTAAACAAGCTGCAACCCCATAACCTCTCTCATGCAACCTCACGAACATCAGTCGCAGCTAGAAGCGCGTGTGTCACAGGCTACCCCCGGGGAAAAAAGGTCGATATCACTGCCGTAATGAATGTACTTCATGGAATCATTAATGAAATCTTACTCGAAATTTCTGTCTCAAGTTTTTTGTATTGTTTCCGCAGTATAATGTCATATTGAAAAGCTCAGAAAATATCCTGAATTCCAAATTTAAGGTATGACATTAAAACTACGGCAGAAGTTGAGAAGTGAGCATGATCAAAGAATCTGTCAAAATTTTGTGGAGGAACATTCCTGTTCCTCATGAAGTGTCTCATTTAAAACTTCATTTTCTGAAATACTGCGCAGTGATCGTAGTAGCGTTGCTGATTTAATCGATACATCCCGCATGCAACTGATGTTGAAGATCCATTGCGCTAAATTGCACATTGTGTGAAATGCAGTGCATATTAATTCGTGCAACAAAAAATGAGAAATGGGAGTGACTTTGATATATGGCAGCAACAAAGGGTGGAGAACTGACATGATTAATTGCAGAAGAGAATTACTCATAATTCTGAGGGTGTTAAATTTGTTTGTCACACGACTTTATCAGTATCTCAAACCGGAAAATAGGTGCAAACGAATGGAGCAAATGACGTTTAACTGAAACCTCGACGTGCCGCTGTAAATGCGGCAGGAAAACGTATCAACTCACTATTTAGAAGCACATAGAGATAAATGTGGTCAGTATTTGTCGATATGGGCAGCAGTAATGAAATGTGACTGGTGGTTCAAAATACCTGACACGTTGCTGAAAAAATTAGAGCAACAAGCAAATCTCAATTCCCAGCTAGTATTTCATAATTCTCCCTTATTTATCGAATCAGTGAATGCAAGAGCAGTTCTAAATGAATGATAACATGTTACAGGTTACAGAAACAAAAATCAGTCAAAGATCATATGGCTACATTTGTGAAGTCCTTTGTCATCCAGATGGATAATAAACTCAGATGCACCAGCACGCATATACGCTACAAAAAAAATTTATTTTTTAAGCTTCGAACATCGAACACCATCTACGTTTGATACCCTGCGAAAGATACCTTTAGCATAAATTGTAAATATTCACTCATACTCTCGTCCGTGATACGAATAAGGGTCAAAATAGAGTTTATTAAACAGAAACTTACAAGGAGAAATTTGTATAAAGTTTATAATCGAAAATCTTCCACAAGCATTCTCAGGGACCTTGACATTAATGCACTTATACGAGGTGCATTCAAGTTCTAAGGCCTCCGATTTTTTTTCTCCGGACTGGAAATAGATAGAAACATGCGCATTGTTTTAAAATGAGGCCGCGTTCATTGTCAATACGTCCCAGAGATGGCAGCACCGTACGGCAGATGGAATTTTACCGCCAGCGGCGAGAATGAGAACTGTTTTAAATACTTAAAATGGTGACGTTTTCCTTATTTGAACAGCGTGCAATCATTTGTTTTCTGAATTTGCGTTGTGTGAAAGCAATTGAAATTCATCGACAGTTGAAGGAGACATGTGGTGATGGAGTTATGGATGTGTCAAAAGTGCGTTCGTGGGTGCGGCAGTTTAATGAAGGCAGAACATCGTGTGACAACAAACCGAAACAACCTCGGGCTCGCACAAGTCGGTTTGACGACATGATCGAGAAAGTGGTGAGAATTGTTTTGGGGGATCGGCGAGTGACTGTTGAACAGATCGCTTCCAGAGTTGGCATTTCTGTGGGTTCTGTGCACACAATCCTGCATGACGACCTGAAAATGCGAAAAGTGTCATCCAGGTGGGTGCCACAAATGCTGACGGACAACCACATGGCTGCCCATGTGGCATGCTGCCAAGCAATGTTGACGCGCAGCAACAGCATGAATGGGACTTTCTTTTCGTCGGTTGTGACAATGGATGACACGTGGATGCCATTTTTCAATCCAGAAACAAAGCGCTAGTCAGCTCAATGGAAGCACACAGATTCACCGCCACCAAAAACATTTCGGGTAACTGCCAGTGCCGAAAAAATGATGGTGTCCATGTTATGGGACAGCGAGGGCGTAATCCTTACCCATTGCGTTCCGAAGGGCACTACGGTAACAGGTGCATCCTACGAAAATGTTTTGAAGAACAAATTCCTTCCTGCACTGCAACAAAAACGTCTGGGAAGGACTGCGCGTGTGCTATTTCACAAAGATAACGTACCCGCACATCGAGCTAACGTTACGCATCAATTTCTTCGTTATAACAACTTTGAAGTAATTCCTCATGCTCGCTACTCACCTGACCTGTCTCTTAGTGACCTTTGGCTATTTCCAACAATGAAAGACACTCTCCGTGGCCGCACATTCACCAGCCGTGCTGGTATTGACTCAGCGATTTTCCAGTGGTCAAACAGACTTCTAAAGAAGCCTTCGCCGCTGCCATGGAATCATGGCGTCAGCGTTGTGAAAAATGTGTACGTCTGCAGGGCGATTACGTCGAGAAGTAACGACAGTTTCATCGATTTCGTGTGGGTAGTTAATTAGAAAAAAATATCGGAGGCCTTAAAACTTGAATGCACCTCGTAGTTTGAAAATTACGAAATGGTTCAAATGTCTCTGAACACTATGGGAGTTAGCATCTGAGCTCATCAGTCCCCTAGAACTTAGAACTACTCAAACCTAACTAACCTAAGGACATCACACACATCCATGCCCGAGGCAGGATTGGAACCTGCGACAGTAGCAGGTTCCGGACTGAAGCGCCTAGAACCGCTCGGCCACCGCACCCGGCTGAAAATTACCGCCAGTTTTGTCATAAAGAGAAAGAAGTACATCGACGTGTAATTAACTGACTTACTGCCAGCAGAAATGAAGTGCAAAGTATGCACAATGTTCCCGCAAGCGATGCAAGACACAACTGGCATAAATTAATTAACCGATATGGAAGAGGTTTTGTATTGTGCACCAACTACTGCTGCTGCTACAAAAGCCTGTGGGTGTTTGACACACGCTTCAATCTCTGCATCTTATATCTTTGAAAATACTCTTTGGCCACTGTACACAAAGGAAACTTGTCACAACGAAGCGAACATCCTAGAAATGTAGCTGCTTATATTCCTCTTTTAGCCTGACCATAGACAAACAGTAAGACATTAGGGATCTCAAAATATAAGTCAGATACACAATACAAAACTTTTATGTACTATAATTAAGTGAACAACTGACAGTGAACAATACAGAGCAATGTTCTTAACGTTGTAATAAATTAAAATGAAATGAGTCTAATCTTCTCGGGACTCGCATTTAATTTGAAGATTGCAGAAAGTATAAATGTAAGACTCCCACATTTGGATAGCTCGAATAACTAAGAAAAAAGAAATAAACACTTAACAAAGGTAACTGAGCATACAATATGCGTTAGCATGGGAGAGTTATGGCGTCTTGCGACATCCTCTCGTGCAAGTGGTTAGTGGATTAGACATTGAGAATTTCGAAAATGAGGACTACATCCAGGAAAGCCGGTTGCCTCCGTGCTATTGTGACACCTTGAAAAGTCTCCTGCTGCCATCACGGGATTATCGAGTCCTCCAGACCCACTCCTTTCGAATAATCGCCAGTCCTAGTACAACATACGAATTTCACACAGATAATTATTGCAGAATCGTGACAGAGATTAAAAAAAGTTGCAAAGAATTATGTGACAGTTCTGTGAGAGTTCATTCCACAATTGTGTTTTAGAGTTATAGTAAGGATAATCAAATGTGAAAGTCACAAGCACAACGCTGTAAGGAAAAATAATTTTCTCAGTCATTATATCCCCATTCCAGATTCAGTATGGAGTTTCATATTTTGGAGTTGCTACAATTATATCAATGCTTGGGTACTAGCACTGGCCAAGAAAAGCTGTTAACGTCCGCTACAGCAGCTGTCTACATTGGCTGCTTCTTCCTGACAATGAGTCATTTGACTCATTCTTCAAAATTGAAGTTTGGTGAATGACAGCATTTACAAAACACTGAGGTTTCAATGAACGATGAATTAATGACTGAATCAAAGTAGTTAAATCGTGCTAACGTGTTGAGGAGTCAGTGAGCCTCAAATAAGTGCTAGGTGACCTGGATGACATTCTTGGTAGAAAAAAAAGGATTCTGCATAATTTATTTTTTGCAAATTCGTGATTACAGAGGTACAAAGATGAAATCAGATCGCCACCGAGTTAGACGTTCTTTGAGGGTACATTTAAGAAAGGACCTAAAAGTCGGCAGAAGGGACACTAGGACGAGATAACAAATTTCGTTCACACTGCAGCAAGCAGCTGTTGCCTCAAGAAAGATTAGCGCTGGAAATTACGAAACGCGGACTGATAGACCGGTAACAGCGGTGTCAGTTTAATATAAGGAAGAGGAAATATCAGCCAGAATACTCATTTCGAAAAAAAGTAGCAATGGCGCAGAGATATTCTGCTGCAAAAACTGAAACACACCCTGGGCTTGGACGCATATTGAAGCGGTTCAAAATGCACTGAAATCTATTTATTTTATTGCTATCTCCACATTCAGACTTCTGAAAAAGTTCGTTTATTAAATATTTGTTATGGTAAAATTTGCATGTGAAAACGGACCCTGTAGCTTCACTTCATTACCCTTGTTCTAGACCTGATAACCTCTTTCTTGACCATTCCATTCCGTTCAACTAATCTTGCAAGTACTTTATCATGTCTGGCAAAATTACAAAGTCATTGGAAATAACATACAGTTTTGTTTATTATTCTCCCTAAGAATCATTCCCTTTCCAAATTTCTCACTGGTTCTCTCTCATCATTTGCTCCACACACAAACTCAATGACATATGGGGACGGTACAGCTCTGCCCCTCTCTTTTCTCGGATACTGCTTTTTATCGCAAGTGACCTATAATCGTTCCTCTTATTCTTCTGAATCAGTGTTGCAGCACACAAATATGAACTTTTCTTTCAATTATCTATTTATTTATCGCTCCCCTCGCTTGATTATCTCGTTTTCTTTATACGTTTATCTTAAGTCGCTTCATTTTACTTAAATGTAACATCTCGATATTATGAAAGCCAGAGCTAAACACATAAAGGTCGGCATTGATGAGCGATGTCAAAGAACTTCCAAGAATCTGAACGAGAGAATGTAAGGAAGAGCATAGCCACTGGTTTAGTGATTAGATCGGTAGTGGCCGGCCGAAGTGGCCGTGCGGTTAAAGGCGCTGCAGTCTGGAACCGCAAGGCCGCTACGGTCGCAGGTTCGAATCCTGCCTCGGGCATGGATGTTTGTGATGTCCTTAGGTTAGTTAGATTTAACTAGTTCTAAGTTCTAGGGGACTAATGACCTCAGCAGTTGAGTCCCATAGTGCTCAGAGCCATTTGAACCATTTGAACCAAGATCGGTAGTCACTGGTTGGTTGGTGCGCTGAGAAGTAACCATAACATTAAATCTATGGCAAGATTTTTAAAAGATACGTTCAAACGTTTTAATTCACCTCATGCGGCGTTACCATTCTGTTGGTTGAGTGACCTGAAATGAAAAACTAATTTATTTTGAACAGTGATTGCCAACGCAGCGTCACATTGTAGCTGTCTTTCATCAACACTAATACTAAGAGTAATTAAGAAGAGCTTGGTAATGTGAAGAGCTATCTACTGTTGGTGAAACATACCGCAGCAATTGGTAGAAATGATAATGCTTGATCATGCTATGTGACCGATGTTTCGTTCATGTGAGACGTCGAAGATTAAAAGTCACATTTAAGTGACTAGAGGTGAGAAACTCTCTCTCCAATTAATGTCAAATTTTTTATAATAGTAAAAGTGATATTTAAGTGCGATTGGCAGTAATAATTAGAAACATTTTTTTGCCTCACTACATATTAAAATCCTTCACGAGTGTATTCTCTTTAGAGTACACGATTATTGTACTCATTTGTTCCTGTTTAATTACGTTGTGTGGAAAATTGTTTCTTCTTTGTATTCATGAAGTCGCAAGTTGGAGAGACCGTTGCATCTTGGAGCAATTTTGCGATTTTTGCCTCTAATCAGCCATGTAAGAGAAATTTAATATACTTTCTTATACATTTTTAAAATGATAGCATTCACTTTATGTCTGCTGCAGTCATTTTCTTAAATTACAAAAAACACCCCGCAAATGTAAGATTTTTCCAAAGATGAAATACTGCTCCTACGTACAACATTGATATGTGCCGAGGAACAAGTATATTATTAAAATTTAAATACACTCCTGGAAATTGAAATAAGAACACCGTGAATTCATTGTCCCAGGAAGGGGAAACTTTATTGACACATTCCTGGGGTCAGATACATCACATGATCACACTGACAGAACCACAGGCACATAGACACAGGCAACAGAGCATGCACAATGTCGGCACTAGTACAGTGTATATCCACCTTTCGCAGCAATGCAGGCTGCTATTCTCCCATGGAGACGATCGTAGAGATGCTGGATGTAGTCCTGTGGAACGGCTTGCCATGCCATTTCCACCTGGCGCCTCAGTTGGACCAGCGTTCGTGCTGGACGCGCAGACCGCGTGAGACGACGCTTCATCCAGTCCCAAACATGCTCAATGGGGGACAGATCCGGAGATCTTGCTGGCCAGGATAGTTGACTTACACCTTCTAGAGCACGTTGGGTGGCACGGGATACATGCGGACGTGCATTGTCCTGTTGGAACAGCAAGTTCCCTTGCCGGTCTAGGAATAGTAGAACGATGGGTTCGATGACGGTTTGGATGTACCGTGCACTATTCAGTGTCCCCTCGACGATCACCAGTGGTGTATGGCCAGTGTAGGAGATCGCTCCCCACACCATGATGCCGGGTGTTGGCCCTGTGTGCCTCGGTCGTATGCAGTCCTGATTGTGGCGCTCACCTGCACGGCGCCAAACACGCATACGACCATCATTGGCACCAAGGCAGAAGCGACTCTCATCGCTGGAGACGACGCGTCTCCATTCGTCCCTCCATTCACGCCTGTCGCGACACCACTGGAGGCGGGCTGCACGATGTTGGGGCGTGAGCGGAAGACGGCCTAACGGTGTGCGGGACCGTAGCCCAGCTTCATGGAGACGGTTGCGAATGGTCCTCGCCGATACCCCAGGAGCAACAGTGTCCCTAATTTGCTGGGAAGTGGCGGTGCGGTCCCCTACGGCACTGTGTAGGATCCTACGGTCTTGGCGTGCATCCGTGCGTCGCTGCGGTCCGGTCCCAGGTCGACGGGCACGTGCACCTTCCGCTGACCACTGGCGACAACATCGATGTGCTGTGGAGACCTCACGCCCCACGTGTTGAGCAATTCGGCGGTACGTCCACCCGGCCTCCCGCATGCCCACTATACGCCCTCGCTCAAAGTCCGTCAACTGCACATACGGTTCACGTCCACGCTGTCGCGGCATGCTACCAGTGTTAAAGACTGCGATGGAGCTCCGTATGCCACGGCAAACTGGCTGACACTGACGGCGGCGGTGCACAAATGCTGCGCAGCTAGCGCCATTCGACGGCCAACACCGCGGTTCCTGGTGTGTCCGCTGTGCCGGGCGTGTGATCATTGCTTGTACAGCCCTCTCGCAGTGTCCGGAGCAAGTATGGTGGGTCTGACACACCGGTGTCAATGTGTTCTTTTTTCCATTTCCAGGAGTGTATATTGATTACTACAAAATCTTGTCAATACCATAATTAACAGTATCTGTGTTACGTCTTTACCTTACTACACACCAACAGACACTAAGTGAAATCACATTAAGAACAAGTATTATCAACAGCCAGTTAAGTGTTAAAGACATTTTTAATTGTAGGTTACTGACCAGTAGAACACATTTCCATTTTCGAGGTAGGTAAAATTGTCAAGACATTAAAAAAACTCAGTTCATACCACGTGTTTTGTGGTAGTGGACTTTCATCCGTTTCACGGTAAGAGATGGTGCACGACCCATGAAGTCCGTTTTAATTGTCCTCATCTTATATACCGTGATTCAGCTGCCCCTGCGGATGACACTTTATGCAACCCGCTGTTGTGGTCCTGGCCTTGAAGAAGCAAGTGTGACATTTTCATATTCTTTCACTCGCTACATGCAAACTAGTAGTCCTACAGTTAAAATGAACTGGACGTTTAGCAGGAAATTAAATGTGGTTAAATTTTATACTGGGATAGGCTTTCGCTGCATGCCTTAGCTTTCGTGTTATCCAAGAAGTAACGCATAGAAGTAAACTTTAAACGCACCTGGACTACCAGACTCATCTCTCACCATTCAGAACGTCTTGCATCTCGTTCGTAGCACACCCTCATACCACTGCACAAATATTTCCGACTTGACAAACTATTCTGCGCATTTAACCTTTCTTGCTCTCTGTTGACAGGGGTATTACTTCACCAGCATAGACTGATATTTCGTAAACATTATTAATTAAACGTTCCCTTGAGGGTGCGATTGGATGCCGCTTTTGTGCGTTATTCTAGGAAAAACTCGGAAACTACGGTCTCTATCGAAAACGCATTCCAGTACAAAATTTAATTACTTTAGATTACCTACAAAAAGAAGGGCTTGTTCATTTTTTTTCTCTAGGACTAACGGATTGTGCGTAGAGAGAGAGAGAGAGAGAGAGAGAGAATGATAACCTCGAGCATAGCCTTTGAGGGCCATATTTAATTGCGGGTTGCATAAGACGACATTGGTAGGGGCCACAGAATCACCTGTATGACTACTTCTGCCATATTGATTTGCACTCACCATAAAACTCTGGAACTGAAGAACTAACAATATCGCCAAAAACTAACTCGTAATATTTACGAACGCTACACAAACCACAAACTCATGTATTACAACAACAAGTATTAGAAAATGTCGGTAATTCCTTATAGGGAATTCTAGTGCGTATTACTTCATGTGGTGCTAAAATCATTCACTATGCTTTAACACCGACCATCAAGTGTACCAAGGTACACTACTCCCCAGGTATATTCACACGTTCGCTATAAGCCTATAGTACCGCGATTTTTCGGTGTATGTTCTTTCCACCTCCTTCAGTTCTTGTTTCGCCTTTTCATGTTTCTAACATATAAACTGCTGAATTTTGGTAAAAGTTAATCTACGATTAACGTTATATCTTCCCGTAAAATAGCAGGTGTCAAAGTTGGAATACAACAAATTATTAGCGGTACCTAGAGTTGCTCTGGATTCAACTGAAGTTCTTATCTACTAGTGCACAGCTGTAGAGCGATTGTTGAACTTAGTTAAAACATTGACTATAAAGTTTTGATCGCAAATGATAGAGGTTGCAAAGCGAACGAAGCTTAAACTAACTTTGACAGGGCTAATAATCTGATACCTCCTCTAATGGAATATGCTAGCAGAAACGCAGACTTCTGATGTAGAGACGGGAGGGATACGAAGTCGAAGGGACAGGTATAAACGACTGCTTGAAAATTCAATATTAATTGGCTCTCAGTTTGATTTTTCCTTTCATATATAATTAAAAGCAGGAAGGTTACCAGTGATCCATTTGTTAAGGGTCACGGTCATTGCAGGCAACAAATGCCACCTCTGAACGTAAGCCGTCTATGCGTCAGTCTGTCCGAAAAACTATATAGCATATAATTTTTAGTGAGCCTATAAAGTAGTATCGTTTCAGTACGAGTTTGTCCAGTATGATCATGACTTTAAAAAAAATACCGTGAAAATGTAACAATTTCTTTCAGTGGTTTGTCAAATTCTGCTCACAATATCGTATCACCCATTTAATCTTTATCCACTTCCTTTTCCATAGCCACATTACTGTCTTCTGCATATGTAGTAAGCCGGTATTTTTCTTCAACATTTCGCCGCACACTATTACTGGCTCGTCATCCATATTCTTGGTGTTGATACTACCGATTAACTTTTCTCGAAGCTGGTGATAGCTGGCAGTATCTGTATATCAATTCATGTGTTGTCACTGGAGAATCCATGTGCTCTTGTAACTGAGACCTGAAGCCCATTTTTCAGTCTTTTTTCTCAACGTATATTTGGAGATCGTTCTTTCCCTTATGCCTGCCGTCCACGTTTAAATATATTTTATAATTCTTACTCCTTAATTTTCAAAAGAAATTGCTCCAGCGATTTCATTATGGGCATTTATTTGACAGTAGCAAATTTCTTTGAAAGATTCCTGTTCATCAAGCACCGTCTATTCAAATTTTTGTCGTCAGTTTTAAGACTGTTTTAATACGGACCTGGCACGTATTCGACACCTGTCCCAAACACTTCATATCGAACTATCGCTTACAAGGACCTACCTCGATTGTTTCTCGGATATATTCGAATCCCTGCTTCCTCGACAGCTTTCCAATACGATTGCAGTTATTCGCGTGTGTAGTAATACATGAGAAATCATCTGGTCCCTTCTTATTGTCAGTGTTTTCCATACGTTCCTCCCTTCACTGATTCTGCGGAAAACCTCTGTATCTATTATCCTAGCAGTCCACTCAAATTTCTTTAAAGGTTTTCCTAAAGTCCATAGTTCAGTTTGATAAACTGTCGTGCTACTGACAAACATTATTTGAAAGTTTGTCTCCAAATTCTTCCTTCAGCTAGGAATGCCTTCATCGACTGTGCAGTTACAATACTTATTTCTTCGTTGCGTAGTCCATCATACGCTATATTGCTCCCAATGTAGCACCTCCTCTAGTACCTGGTCCCCAGTTTTAACGTTGAGTTTACTGCTGTTCCCCATTTTCCGGAACACCTCATTACTTCTGGTTTCCTGTGGCTGGCTCTCAGACCATAGTCTGTGATCAGCTGCCTGTTCTTTCCACTCAACAGCTCCTGAAATTTTTCGTTACATTCCAAGGCGTGGGTTGGCGGGAGGCGGGTGGGGGACTGAGCGCTGCTCACGATACAACTTTCGTTAAATTGACGTTTATTAAACTTTGCTCGTTTACTGCGTCTGACTCTCGCTTCCATGCCGCACAGCTACTGAAAGTCCCGTGTATGGCAGCCTTGGTAATACGGAACCGTGGTACGGCCGCAAAATCCAATTTCAGCACAATAAGGTCGACGGTGTTTCACTGGAATTATGGCATTCAGTTTAAACCCGCATGAGCTGCATCACGTTAATTAAAAACACTTTCTGTATTTTGGCTGTGGATACTGGCGGTCGCCGGCACGAACCGATTTTTTTTTGCGATGGATATGAGAGTCCCTGTAATATGAAAACGTTTTAGTACAATGCAACATTCTACAATAGGAAAGGAATGGAAAGAGGCGATAATCTTTGTCTATAGGTCGGCAGATGACGTATTGTCTGAGGACAAAAAACATGCTGAACTCGTCACCTGGATTAACTTATTCATACGTTGAGTCAGTTTTAACAGGGCTTGTAGTTCGACTCTAAGAAATTTTGTACAGTGTCTTGTTTGACATCTCTCGACATTTCCTAGGCATTTAATGTAACTGAATGACTCAAAAATACACTGTTTCAATGGCGCCCTTCATATCAGGTAATCATTGTGGGTTGAGAGCAGAAGGAAGCAAAAAACGTCTACAATATGTTGAATGGTAGTGGAAATAGCCAGCTAGAGTAATCATTGAAGAATCAGATAGACTCCCTGAATCTGAATTATTAGTTCAATAGTTCGTCCGAAAATGTTACGTATATACGTTCCAGGTGAGTTTATAGACGTTTGTCGTGAATATTTCTTCTTGTTGCGCAGAGAACATGACATTTGGAAAATTAGCTCCGTTTAAAAATGAAGTGCACGAAATTGCGTAACAGATGACGTACGGTATTTACCTTGAAAGCTAAATGGGTAATGACAGTCTTCTGACAACAGATAGTAAAATAATCCAAAAAATGTAAGAAATACTGAATACCTCTACAGCTCAAATGGAGAGAGTGACCTGGCTGCAAAGTCAGATGTTCTTCTGTAGCAAATGAGTGCACCTTTAATGAGAAAGCAGTCAGGCTTATACACCTGTATTTCAAAAGGGAAATGGAGCCCATCATTTAGAAAGTGGATTGTGTAACTTGCTTGTAGGTCGTACAATAAGCAATTAACCTCAGATATAAATGTTTCTTAGGGAGAGAGAATTACGGCGAGGAGATGTTCTTTTCGCGGTTCTGGAAGTGAATCCGGAGAACAAAAGACGAAATCGTGAAACGTGTGTTAACGTGCTTCGTACGGGATGGGGATAGATGGTACACGACATGGGACAAAAATCCCGATAGCTTAATGGTCAGCGCGACGGAAAGTCGTGCAAAAGGGTCCCGGGTTCGATTCCCGCGTTGGTCGGAGATTTTCTCCGCTCAGGGGCTGGGTGTTGTGGTGTCATCATCATCATCATCATCATCATCATCATCTCCTCCCCATCGACGCGCATGTCGCCGCAATGGCGTCAACTAGAAAGACATGCACAAAGCGACCGGCCTGCCCGACGGGAGGCCCTAGCCACACGACATTTCCATGGGAGAAAAAGCGTGTGAAGAGGGAAGAACGGGCTACTTATTCTTCACACTAGCCCGTAAACGTTGCTGGGTTGAACAGCAACACGTAAGAGACACTCCATCGCCATACGAAGTATAGTTGAGTTGAATCTCGCAAGTACGGAAGTTTCCCACATTATCGTACATTTAGCTACAGTAAACGGTGCGGAGGTTTTTCAGAGATGCTTTTACTCAGCCGTGCTGTACATTCACAAGGCCAGTGCCACGGTAGTGTTAACACCAGTCATGCCTCTCCGAGAGTGTCTCACGCAGATAATCTTATTGGTACATACGCTTTTAGCCAAAATCGACGTAATAAGCACATGTAACAAGCAGTCATCTTCAGGAATCACCAAGCTCGTTCAGCTGTCGTAAAAGCCTGAATTAGGCGTGCAAGTAACTGCACGACATCCCTCGGGTATTCCCTGTCCATCCGAAGCCATCCATTGATGACTGGATCTCTTACAGCAACCAGATTGTGGCAATATAGACTAACACGGTATTTTATCCATAGTCGACTGTTAGACTGACACAATGGAAGAGGCAAATACCTTCCGTTAAAGCAGTGATGACACATCACACTGCGTTGTAGTGTATTCGTTGGTATTGTTGCTGCCAGGTCTATTCGCAGCAGAACCTAAGTGACTTCCGACGACTGAACGAACGTATACGTCTTTCATCTTATTCCCTTGGTACAGACGTGTGTGATCGTATTTGAAGCCAGCCTCGTCGTATCTTCCAGACTTTGATACGATCACAGCTGTAAACTTCGAACTTTTAAAAGATTCAGTCATCACGATTCGAGTAATCGGAGTACCAAAACTATGTCAAGTGAATACCTCACTTGATACAGCTCGAGGAGTACGCGTGAGACACGGAAATTGTTTCTGGCACAGTCCAAATTAGTGCTATAGGACCGTTGCTGTCCACAATGCTTAGGAAAGACGTTGTGGATAATACGTGAAGGTCCAGGAGGCTTTTGTGTTTTAAGAAACAACATCGCTAAACGGTTCAAGCAGAAATACCTGCACAGAAGCAGCACTTACTGCGGGAAATGGAAATTTACCTTGATCATAATCGATAGTCAAGTGTTACGAGTAAGTTTGCTTACTCGATTTGTAATCGATCACACTCATACAAAGGGCCTAGAGTCACACGTATTTTGAAGGTCCACCTAAACCTAATTGTGATGAACCATTATGGCATCCATAAGTTTATTGGAAGAATCGCAAGAGGTCCTTAGAGGGCGTAGCTTACAAAATACTCTTTCAATCAATAATCGTCCATTTCTCATGTTTCAGGGGCATCTATTGTATACGATAAATTAAAAAAGTTTTAAAGAAAAATTTGCAGCTCTTTCACGAGTAATGTTAATCATGTTTGAGCGTGGCTAAGACGGTCAACCAAATCCAGTAGCACACGTTACTGTCGAAGCATCATCGATCAATGAGATAATTAGTTGATTTGGTAGGTGGTTACATTTTCCGGACATAATTTGTACAATTTTTATCAAAATTATGTTGGATATACTAAGTTTATAGTTACTTTATATAACACATTTTGTGAGTGAGGCTACCTGTTAATAATGTACTTCGCTGAATAGCGCACTGGCTTCCATATAATAAGCATGACAACAGGTTGGGATACTACACACGTAATTATTGACGCATTACAATTTAGTTTTTTTAATCTACGCGTGATACCAGTTCTGAATTAAAACTTTTCGTATTCAACACAGAGTTGTCCTCTCTACTGGACATTTTTGTGAGCTACTGTAAGATTCAGCAAGCTCTACGTAAGCGAGAGCTTAATATACTGGTTTATATATCAGACGTATCTGAAGTTACTGGAGAAAAGAATAACGAGAATAATCCTTGGTACAGTAAGTATCACACAGGCCTGGAAATTAGGAAGAAATTATAAAATACATCATTATAGTGAAGAAAATGGGCAGAAACAAAAAAATTGATAATTTGGGGACATATGTTGAGAATGAAAGACAATCTATAAATATTAAAATTACGTCTCCTCGCAGTAATTTTTTTTTTTTTTGCCTGAATAAGCAGTTTAATGTTAAGAACGTCAGTTGGGATTGTAATTCGTTTTTCAATAACATATACACTGATTTAAGAGAGAGGTTTGTGTATATCACGAGGGTTGCCCAGAAAGTAACGCACCGGTTTTTTTTTTCTTCGACATTTCTTTATTGAACATGATGAGAATCACACACACGAAATAATGGTGTCTTATCTACACGCTCTATTTTTCCACGTAATCTGCATCCAGTTCTAAGGCCTTCCTCCAGCGCGAAACAAGAGGGTGCATCCCCTGTAGGTACCAATCCTCGTGCTGGTAGCGGAGCCAGCGCTTCACTGTGTGAATCACCTCCTCACAGTCCTCAAAATATCTTCCATGAATGGCATCCTTTAATGACCCAAACAAGTGGAAGTCCGGGAGGCTAGGTCAGGTGTGACAGCCGTGGATGGTCTCCCCTACCGCTGCAAATTATGGAGCTCCGCCGAACCGTCTTCTGATGACCTCATCCTCCTTTCCCAGCGACTAACTTTACTGCTGTCGACAGCAGAAGCTCCATAGACTTCGCACAAGAGTTTGTGAATATTGCCCACAGTTTCTTTCTCTGCAGTATGAAATTAAATGACACCACGTTGCAGGTGGCAGGGGTAAAATACAGGGAGCGAAAGGCTATTTACAATTTGTACAGAAACCAGATGGCAGTTATTAGAGTCGAGGGGCATGAAAGGGAAGCAGTGGTTGGGAAGGGAGTGAGACAGGGTTGTAGCCTCTCCCCGATGTTATTCAATCTGTATATTGAGCAAGCAGCGAAGGAAACAAAAGAAATAAAAACGTTGAGGTTCGCCGATGACATTGTAATTCTGTCAGAGACAGCAAAGGACTTGGAAGAGCAGTTGAACGGAATGGACAGTGTCTTGAAACGAGGATATAAGATGAACATCAACAAATGCAAAACGAGGATAATCGAATGTAGTCAAATGAAGTCGGGTGATGCTGAGGGAATTAGATTAGGAAATGAGACACTTAAAGTAGTAAAGGAGTTTTGCTACTTGGGGAGCAAAATAACTGACGATGGTCGAAGTAGAGAGGATATAAAATGTAGACTGGCAATTGCAAGGAAAGTGTTTCTGAAGAAGAGAAATTTGTTAACATTGAGTATAGATTTAAGTGTCAGGAAGTCGCTTCTGAAAGTATTTGTATGGAGTGTAGCCATGTATGGAAGTGAAACATGGACGATAAATAGTTTGGACAAGAACAGAGTAGAAGCTTTCGAAATGTGGTGCTACAGAAGAATGCTGAAGATTAGATGGGTAGATCACATAACTAATGAGGAGGTATTGAATAGAATTTGGGAGAAGAGGAGTTTGTGGCACAACTTGACAAGAAGAAGGGACCGGTTGGTAGGACATGTTCTGAGGCATCAAGGGGTCACACATTTAGCATTGGAGGGCAGCGTGGAGGGTTAAAATCGTAGAGGGAGACCAAGAGATGAATACACTAAGCAGATTCAGAAGAATTTAGGTTGCAGTAAGTACTGGGAGATGAAGCAGCTTGTACAGGATAGAGTAGCATGGAGAGCTGCATCAAACCAGGACTGAAGACAACAACAACAACAACGTTGCTTTAACGTACGTCACCTACAGACGGCATTTTGAAACCTTCTTGCAGCTACGTCTTCTGTCGGAAGTGAAGGAAACTTGGCGCGCTCACTGAGTAGACTTCAAATAAGACATGCGTAACGTGTCGCAATTCGTAGCATAGTTTTCGGTTGAGAAAAAAATGCGATGCATTACGTTTTGGGCAACTCTCGTATTTACAATTACAATAATGGCCTGCATATTTTACTGGCGGTCGGTGTGACGTCTCCTGGCAATGATGGGGGCTGCGAATTGATCAGCTACAGGTCAGGCGGTACCTGCCGGGGAAAGTAGTAGAGCAAACAGCCATCGCAACTCCAGACAGCGGCGAAGCTTGACCAGGATCAATACAATCTGTCTATACGTTCAGAGTCTGTGATTGAAGTTCCAGTTTCAAAACTCTGTAGAAATATAATCATGCTCAGAGTGACGTCAAATTTGATCATCATGTTATTGGCACAGTACTAAACGTCACTGAACAAAAAAAAAATTAACCAAAATTGTACCAATAGATGGTTCTGTAAGCGTCTTAACACAAATGAGGTCGGTCATATGACAGATTAATTGCATTACGACGGCTGTGGTTTGATTCGCACACTACACCTTCCGTACTCTTCAACGTACAAGAGTGCATAAGTTAGGTATTTAACAGTTGTGGAACTGTTAGTTAGGTACGTCCATTCACCACGTCAAGGTCGTAGCACATAGGATGGGAAAAATCGGTTTTTAAGTGCCACGAGGGCAAAAACGGCATAAAAATCAAAATGATACTGCTTTTTAGTTGTTAATGGATCCATAAAATGCAGAATAACATCAGTTTCTAATTATCGTGAGACTGATGTGAGACATAATTATGCTGTCCACTGTTTTCTGCCACAAGTTGAATTCGTGAAGCAACATTCTCCACTACAGATCGAAGTGTCTCGGGAGTCAATTTCAGGACGTGTTGCGCACTGCGTGCCTTTAGTTCAATTACGTTCGCAATTGGAGCACTGAAAGCGATATCTTTCTGATAACGCCACAGCGAGGAGTCACATGGATTAAGATCAGATGATCTGAACGGTCGGGCTGTAGGGAAATTCTAGCACTTCCGTAATGCCTCTGCAGCAGCCCCTTCACTTGCTGTACGATGTCTACCCAGACCTCCATATTATGAGTTGGAATGACGTTGGTGCGCGAAAGACTCTCTTAGCTTTTACCACTGATGGCAGAGGTAACAGGAGCCTCGGGACTGATCTCCTCCAAAACATACGGTCCTACGTTAAACGATGCCGTAAACCTGCGCCACACAGTTACCTTTGCAGAGTTAAGTGGCACTGGTTGATGGGCGTGCGGATTTTCGATTGCCTATATTGTGCAATTCTCAGTATTGAGATGTCCGTGAAGGTGGAAATGGATTTTGCCTGTCCGCATAGTGTTCCATGGCCATTTCATTGTCCACTTCCACGCGAGCAAGAAAATCTAGATCAAACGTTAGTCTTGCTGGTAGGGCAGGAGAAAAGCAACACATGAAAATGAGTGATTTCGTATGGATAGCAATGCAGGAGGTCTCGTAGGATTTTATGCACTGAGTCCGCAGGCACGTGAAACGTTCGCGCACTTCCCCGCTCACGGTATGCGTGCACACCGCCGCTCGACACTTCCTGCAGTGCTGTGACCACTTCTTCGGCCGACGTCGGATCAACTGTTTTGCTCCCTCTGACACATTGCACTTCAGAAGAACCTGTCTTTTCGAATTTTGTAATCTTCTTCTTCAAACCCTTAGCAGACATCGGACAAATGCATTTTTCTCGCACCTTTGAGTGCCCGGAGCTTCTGTAGGGCTAGTCGTGCTCAGTCACCGTTCTTGTAAAGGAGCCCACCAGCAGAGCGCGATCCTTTGTCGGCACAGTTATGTTGGGCGTCTCGCAAACTGAAGATCAGCGGTGTTCCGCGCGTCTATTGGTGTGTATATTCTGACGCTTACGGCACCATCTATCGATGAAATTTTCGTTAATTTATTTTGTTCCACGATGTTTCCCAATGTGCCAAAAATAAGCTGTTCAAATTTGACGCCATTCTGACCGATGGTTCTCTTTCTACAATTAAAACTGCATTGGTTGGATGATTTAAAGGGGGGGTGCGACCAAACTGCTTGGTCATAGGTCCCTTGTTTCTATGAAACAAGTCCATGACAGAAAAAAAATAAAGCAAACGATACGCACTGCACAAAACCGGATGAAAAGGAAAACCAATAGAACTACAGAAGGATAACAAACACTACAGTGGACAAATCAGGACGAGAAAACCACAGAGAGACGCAAGAAACAGGTAGAAGGTATTAGAACTAGATAGCAGATGACCGTGGGTGGCTGATCGCGAGATTAAATAAGGATGAACCACTCACTCTGCAACACACTGAAACCACCTAAAAGCACTACGGTAGAGAACACAGAGTGACAAAGGACATGGACTAATACTTAGAGAGAACAATAAAACCCTCCTTACGTATAAAGCGTATAACTAAACCAGCCGATGAGGCTACCATTCTATACGCAATGCCGAAAAACCTCGCTGCGTAAACACGAATGCAGGTCTGTTTCAAAGATTCCGATCTCCGGAAGCTGATTCTGCGTAGCCTGTTTTGCCAGCCTGTCAACTAGTTCATTGCCTGCAATATCGGACGTGTCCCAGGGTTAAGACAAACACCACTGAACGACCGGACCGATCCAGGGCAAAGACGGACTCCTGAATCGTCGCTACCGATGGACGGCGAGGGTAGCATTGGTCGAGAGCTCGTAGGCTGCAGAAGGACTCACTACACACAAGGAAAGACTCGACAGAGCATGAACGGAGATGCCCAGGACCACGAGATATGGCCACCAGCTCTGCAGCCATCCGGCAAGGAGCGCTGTTCAGTATGTTCTCTGTGAGCATAGTCAAATCCAACGTGACCGTCAGCCATCGAGCCGTTGGTGTAAACTACTTCAGAGCCCCGGGGCACTTCAAGAATCAATTGGAAGCGACAGCGGAGAGCCTCGGGGGAATTGAGTCCTAAGGGCCATGCCAAAGATCGAGACGAAGCTGCGGCCTAGGTATACACCATATTAAATCTGGAGCTTTAGTTATGCACACCATATATCACAAAGTCTCCTCTGCGTCCGTCGGTACGTGAAGGGTAATCTCAAAGGCTGTTGTGGGCGTTACAATACGTATGTTACTAAAAGGCGGACAGATTCTCGAGGGAGGGTTACTACAGCTACTCCGGATAAATCGTCCGGCCGTAGCTACTTGGTTCTACCTGTACAAAGCTGGAACGGGTCACTAGTGAGCTAATAAGACAGGTCTTCACGTATTCTCATACTAAAAAGTCAACAATTTGAGTAGGAGACATTATAAAAGATTTAGGAAGAAACGTCAAAGAAGAGAACATGAAATGTTATGCTGGAAACAGTAAGGGTACGTGTTAAGTGTATTTGAGTAAAAAAAATAGAAAATAAAAAAAAGTAAAAAGAGAGAGAGATAGTGAAAAGAATATTAACAATATTGGAGGAACTGTAATAGGCACGGTACCGTTAGTTGGCCATAACGGAATGAAAGAAATTTTGACTGAGAAGATGTTTAAAGAACACTTTTTTTTTTATAATTAGCAGGTAAAGGAAATCTCGACCTTTCTAATCGTAGTCGAAGTTACCATAGTTGCGTAGTGGACATATGCAAGACAGAGGCATCTAGTGGTATATGGAGGTTCTTCTACGAATGCAGTCCATTGTAGCAGTCACTTATATCGTTCAAAGCAACAGCTGACGCGGAGATCGCGCTTCGTAATTGAAGGAGATTCTGACATGAGGGCCATTTTATGATGCCCATATTCAGAAGATAATTGACAACAAAAGATAGTATATCTGAAGTCATTGTAAGGGAAATTTTGGCGAAATTTGAGTTCGTAGTACTGCTTTTATGAGTCGTGTCGGAATCACAACACTGAAGAACTACATGGTTACGATACAAAATTTAATACATTTTAGACCTATATTTGCTCGTTATTTGGGGCTATAACTTGTTTTAGGCATTATCAGTACATAGAAGTTTCGACATGTGGGACTGAGTCTAGGAGAAAATGATAATTTTCTTTCACACACGGTCTAAGAAAGAAAAGAAGTAAATAAAGGACCCACCACGAAAGAGTTATCCGAACGGGACGGAAATCGGTATATGTGAATTATATGAAGAAGACTAAACAATGACTACAATTTTAGAACGGTTAAATGATTTATCCAGACCGGCCGCTGTGACCGAGCGGTTCTAGACCTTCAGTCCGGAACCGCACTGCTGCTGTGGTCCCAAGTTCGAATCCTGCCTCGCTCATGGATGTGTATGATGTCCTTAGTTAGGTTTAAGCAGTTCTAAGTTTAGGGGACTGATGACCTCAGATGTTAAGTCCCATAGTGCTTAGAGCCAGTTGAACCATTTGATTTATCCAAAAGAAAGAGCTTCACACATCGAGGATGTCAACAAAGCGTAGCACCTCCTCTGGCATTGTGCAAGCAGTTACAGTTGTTGGATGTCCTTGCCGAGGGATATTGGGCCGAGCTCTTCACAATTGTCGCGTTGGAGGTCAAAATCATGAGCTGGTGGAGGGTCCTGCCGATAATGCACCAAACGATCTCCTGTTTTGCTCTACGCTACAAGATATTCAAAGATATTTTTTAAATATATGTTTCAATAGTATTAATCCAGAAATTCTATTTGTCTTCTGTTTTGCTCTACGCTACAAGATATTCAAAGATATTTTTTAAATATATGTTTCAATAGTATTAATCCAGAAATTCTATTTGTCTTCTGTTTTGCTCTACGCTACAAGATATTCAAAGCCGATCAAAGTAGAGGTTTATCAGTTGGGAGGTTTCCTCGTCAGTAGCATGGTTCAAATGGCTCTGTGCACGAAGGGACTTATCATCCGAGGTCATCAGTCCCCTAGATTTAGAACTACTTAAACGTAACTAAACTAAGGACAGCACACACATCCATGCCCGAGGCTGGATTCGAACTTGCGACCGTAGCAGCAGCGCGATTCCGGACTGAAGCGCCTAGAACCGCTCGGTCACAACGGCCGACTTTGTCAGTAGTAACATGAAGAAATTAAATAAAATAAATTGTGCATTAAAAACCCTCCGCCAGGTGCGACACGGGTCAGAACACGGTGGATTGCATAAAGACTAAATATAAACCCGCAACAGCTCAAAAATGAAATTATGAAGGATAAACGTTTGCATCATCCACATTGTGAAATGTGCATGCAAGTAATGTCCACATAACAATGATTCACAGAATTAACGTCTACCGTTTACACTCCACAGCAGAATACTTCAGAGAGGGTAGTGGTGGTGGTGGTAGATGGGCAGCAGAAGATACGGCCCTATATCAGGCTCGGGTTTGTCCGTGGGATGGCAGACACAGTGGAGACGTGGCCCGCAGATGGCATCGGCTGCGATTTACGGCGGTTTCGGTATCGCCGGCTGTCCCATTAATGAGGCCACTCGCCAATACGAAGATAGAGGGCCGAGGTTCGCGGCCCGTCTGCGCAAGACAAACACGCCGCCAGCACGCGAACGCCCAACGTAGCGTAACATCTCAGCAGCGACAACATACGAAAGTTCTGTTTCCGCCGCTCCCATAGATCGCTGACTTGTTAACCGTTTGGTTCCCACTAATAATAAAAATGTACAACTTTAAAATCTTTCACATAGTTAAGCTTTATTATCACAAACGATAGACCTCTGTTGAGAGCAAATATCACCATAGTAAGCAACGAATACAAGAAGAAAGGATAAAAAAATCTATTGTTTTAAGGATCTTGTTTCACTTTCGAGCCACGTGGACATAAAGTTATCAATCGTCCATCATTTCATACTACACTCCTGGAAATTGAAATAAGAACACCGTGAATTCATTGTCCGAGGAAGGGGAATCTTTATTGACACATTCCTGGGGTCAGATACATCACATGATCACACTGACAGAACCACAGGCACATAGACACAGGCAACAGAGCATGCACAATGTCGGCACTAGTACAGTGTATATCCACCTTTCGCAGCAATGCAGGCTGCTATTCTCCCATGGAGACGATCGTAGAGATGCTGGATGTAGTCCTGTGGAACGGCTTGCCATGCCATTTCCACCTGGCGCCTCAGTTGGACCAGCGTTCGTGCTGGACGTGCAGACCGCGTGAGACGACGCTTCATCCAGTCCCAAACATGCTCAATGGGGGACAGATCCGGAGATCTTGCTGGCCAGGGTAGTTGACTTACACCTTCTAGAGCACGTTGGGTGGCACGGGATACATGCGGACGTGCATTGTCCTGTTGGAACAGCAAGTTCCCTTGCCGGTCTAGGAATGGTAGAACGATGGGTTCGATGACGGTTTGGATGTACCGTGCACTATTCAGTGTCCCCTCGACGATCACCAGTGGTGTACGGCCAGTGTAGGAGATCGCTCCCCACACCATGATGCCGGGTGTTGGCCCTGTGTGCCTCGGTCGTATGCAGTCCTGATTGTGGCGCTCACCTGCACGGCGCCAAACACGCATACGACCATCATTGGCACCAAGGCAGAAGCGACTCTCATCGCTGAAGACGACACGTCTCCATTCGTCCCTCCATTCACGCCTGTCGCGACACCACTGGAGGCGGGCTGCACGATGTTGGGGCGTGAGCGGAAGACGGCCTAACGGTGTGCGGGACCGTAGCCCAGCTTCATGGAGACGGTTGCGAATGGTCCTCGCCGATACCCCAGGAGCAACAGTGTCCCTAATTTGCCGGGAAGTGGCGGTGCGGTCCCCTACGGCACTGCGTAGGATCCTACGGTCTTGGCGTGCATCCGTGCGTCGCTGCGGTCCGGTCCCAGGTCGACGGGCACGTGCACCTTCCGCCGACCACTGGCGACAACATCGATGTACTATGGAGACCTCACGCCCCACGTGTTGAGCAATTCGGCGGTACGTCCACCCGGCCTCCCGCATGCCCACTATACGCCCTCGCTCAAAGTCCGTCAACTGCACATACGGTTCACGTCCACGCTGTCGCGGCATGCTACCAGTGTTAAAGACTGCGATGGAGCTCCGTATGCCACGGCAAACTGGCTGACACTGACGGCGGCGGTGCACAAATGCTGCGCAGCTAGCGCCATTCGACGGCCAACACCGCGGTTCCTGGTGTGTCCGCTGTGCCGTGCGTGTGATCATTGCTTGTACAGCCCTCTCGCAGTGTCCGGAGCAAGTATGGTGGGTCTGACACACCGGTGTCAATGTGTTCTTTTTTCCATTTCCAGGAGTGTATATACACTTAAAGACAGGGAAACGGTTACACAGTTTCAGCAAGTGAATAACGCGTTGGTCCACCTCTCGACCTTACGCAAGCAGTTACTCCACTTGGTATTGCTTGATAGAGTTCTTGGATGTCCTTCTGAGAGATACTGTGCCATATTCTGTCAAATTGACTCGTTACATCCTCAGAATCACCAGGTGGTTTCAGGGCCCTGCCCATATTGTTCCAAACGTTCTCAGTTGGGGAGAGATCCGGCGAACTTGCTGGCTAGGTAGGTTTTGGCGAGCACAAAGGCAATCTCGCCGTGTAGGGACGGGCATTACCTTGCTGAAACTTAAGCACAAATGGCTCTGAGCACTATGGGACTTAACATCTGAGGTCATCGGTACCCTAGAACTTAGAACTACTTAAAACTAACTAACCTAAGGACATCACACATTTCCATGCCCGAGGCCGGATTCGGACCTGCGACCGTAGCAGTCGCGCGGTTCCGGACAGAAGCTCCTACAATCGCTCAGCCACAGCGGCCGGCGAAACGTAAGCGCAGGATGGCTTACCACGAAGGGTAACAAAACGGGGCGTAGCATGTAGGCAACGAATTGCTGTGTTGTAAGGGTGTCGCAGATGGCAAACTAAAGGCGTCCTGTTATGAAAAGAAATGGCACGCAGGACCACCACTCCCGACTGTCGGGCTGTAATGGCTGGCAACAATCAGGTCGATATCCCATCGTTGTCTTGAGTTCCTCAAGACACGTCATCCCGGACCATAGCGGCTCAGTCCAAGATGGCACTCATCACTGGAAACAGTTCTACTACAGTTACTGAAGCCGGCTGCGGTGGTCTCGCCGTTCTAGGCGCGCAGTCCGGAACCGCGCGACTGCTACGGTCGCAGGTTCGAATCCTGCCTCGGGCATGGATGTGTGTGATGTCCTTAGGTTAGTTAGGTTTAAGTAGTTCTAAGTTCTGGGGGACTGATGACCACAGCTGTTAAGTCCCATAGTGCTCAGAGCCATTTGAACCATTTTTGAACAGTTACTGAGATTTGCAGGCCGAAGACGATTGTGGAGACACCCCAGATAGCGATGGGGTACCAACAGACTGTCGCGCTGCATACTGCCCTACGATCAGGAGTAACGGTCTCGTATGCCCTTCATTACATAGCAAAAGCCCTTTGATTGTCATCCGCGGTATCCTTACAACACAGCAGTACGTCGTCTATGTTCTCCGCTCCGTTTTTTTTACCCTTCGTGGCAAGCCATCCTGCTCTTACGTTTCAGGAAGGTAATGACCGTCCCTACACTGCGATAGCTTTTACTCCTTGCCTTTGTGGTCGCCAAAATCTAACTTGGCAGCAAGGTCGCCGAATGTCTCACCAATTGAGAACGTTTGGAGCATTATGGGCAGGGTCCTCCAACCACCTGGCGGTTTTGACGATCTAACGCGCCAGTTGGACAGAATATGGCACTATATCTTCCATAATGACATCCAGCAACCCTATGAACCTATACCAAGCCGAGTAACTGCTTGCATAAGGTCAATAGGTGGACCAAAGCTTTATTCATTTGGTGTACAACAGCGATACGTCTACTATATTCTACGCCCCGTATTTTGCCTTTCATGGCAAGCCATTGGGCTTCCATTTCAGCAACATAAGGCCCGTCCGCAAGTGGCGACAGTCTCTACTCCTTTGTCTTCGTGCGTGCCAAACCCTACCTTGTTCACCAAAGTCCTGTAATTCCTCCTCCGTTTCAAAAGGGATAACAATGTTATCATATAAACTTATCACTTATATTCCTTGACCCTCAATCTTAATTCCACTTCTGTACCTATCATTTATTTCCGACACTGCGTTTTTGATGTTCAAACTGAACAGTAGAAGAGGAAGACAGCATTCCTCTCTTTAAACCATTTTCAACCCGAGCACTTAGTTCTTGGTCCTATATTCTTATTCTTCCTCCTTTGTTCTTATATGCTCTTATACATATTATATATTATCCGTTTTCCCCTATAGTTTCCACATAATTTTCTGATCATTTCGAACATCTTGTAGCACTTTTCACTGTCGAATGATTTTTCTAGATCGTATCAACGATCATGTGTGTTGTTTCATCTGATTCCCTTACCAATCTTAACGACAGAACTGCCTCCCTGATACTTTTTCCTATCATAAAGACAAATTAATGGTCATCCAACAGATCTTTTGCACATTAAAAAAGTGTGCATATTAGGAACTCGAACGTGGGACCCTGCCATTCACGAGCAACGCTTTTGCAGCTTGAGTTACGACGACGGACCGTGACACCAACTTGGATAGCGCAGTCAGAAAAGTCGCTGCAGTAGAAGGCAAGACTCCATACGAGTCGCTATGTACCGTCATATGTCCAAGGAGACGAGCGCGATAATTTCATTTTTCAGGGGCCATATGTCACGTTGTATTTACCACAGAAGTAAAGGATCAAGTCTTTTGGATGTCTCTTGGCGTGGTGACCATTTGTATGCTCATAGAAAGAACGGGCATCCTGTAGCTATCCTACAGTGCAGGGTAAAAATTTGAACATCACGCACTTCCTCTAGCTCATGCAAAGTGAGACATTCGATTGGTTGTTTTCTATTAGGTGTGCTCTAGGGTGGATCTTAGGCGGCTTAGCAAATACACCATTTGCTCATGGGCTATTTTAGAAAAATCCCAAAGGAAACCGGACTTTAGTGTACCAAAAGTAACAGTTGTGGGGATGGCCGGTTCTATAACAACATCTATTCACCGCACATCGTAAAAATTTTTACCATATGTTCGGAGATCTTCTAAATTTCATATGATATTATGATCTGTTACGGAGTTATAGAGGTTGTAAGTTTTGCACGTACTTATGAATATACATGCAACCTTCGGTCTGAAGCGTATATATAATTTAAAATGACGCATTGAACACTTAACTAGTGTTCTAGTGTCACCTCAAGGGCTGTTAGGTCGCCAAGCAATATTTTAGTGAGCATTATTTCACCTATGAAACATGACGCGCAATCTGTGTATCTGGGCACGTCACGCCTACACAAGCACTCCCAGACTCGTAAAGAGTGACATAAAATTGGGCTATTAAGGGTCCTGACATGCCTAGAAAAAACTTAAAACAACTCCCAAAAGTTTACGTAAAGGTGGTAAGGTTGTAAATGTAGTAAAATACTTCAGAGGAAATATTAATTTTTATAAGACACAAATCATAAGGCGGAATTTGTCGATGAATTGCGATGGATGAGCAAAGTATCCAGAAAAATATATAAAGCTCACTATTTTCTGTGAACCTGATGTTATGCACACATTTGCTGTTTATATGGGCCAAAGTATAAAAATGTGTCGTAGAATATAACTTCACTATTCTATACAATTCGTTTTATGTAAGCAGCATACTTTACTGTATCAAGGAAGAGAAGGCAACCAGTTGAAAAATGCTCCTGTAAGAGCATAAAAATGTTGAATATGTTCCCAATATAAATACTCTGAGAGGATAGTTGTGAACCAGTTGCCTCGATCCTCATTTCGCCTTCCTATCCGAAAATTTTGGCATACAAAGATATTCGCGTTTTTTGCGCTGAAAGAGAATAGCAGAGAGATAATGATGATGGAACAGAGAGGAGACCGTTCCAGTGGGAGAGAAAGAGAGAAGAGACAGTGAGTATAGGTGACTGGAGATCACACATAGGCCTGGGGGGATCTGGACCGCACCGGACCGGGAAACTTTAACATGTGGGTACATACTGGATCGAAATTTTGAGCACGTGGTTACAGGAGTTAGACAAGTTGGAATCTCTACAAATTTTAGGTGCTGGGGTTTGGTGGAGACAGTGGCAGTGAAAAATAAAGAAAATAGTAGACAGAAGTGAGAGAGGAGACAGTGGCAGGGTGACATACTGCAAATGTGTGGGAGAAAAAGGGAACAATGCGAGAGAAACATACGCAGAGAGTGGTAGTGGAAGGAAGATGCTAAGAATGAACGCTTAACTAAACTGAGCAAGAATTAAAGGTTTACTTTTTCGGAACCCCGTAATTACTTCCCACTGTGACGTAACCACAGAGGGGTGCAACACTAACAAATGCGCGAATAAAACGGTGAAGGGTCCAACACCCCACAGTTCAGCAACGCCCTCATTGTCACCAATTCATGTTTGGTGAGCACTTTAAAAATAGACCTACACAGAGAAAATCCATCACAAGAGCTATAGGCACTTGCATATAGGCAACCATTTGGCACCTCTCTGCTGCAGCATGCCTACTAGCAGGCTGCTAATACTCGTGCAGGGGTTTCGTCCGTGCAGGTACATTTTTACACCTCCCAACAAATGTGCGCGGGTGGCCTTGACAGTATTATCGAATTCGGGGATCTTAGAGGGACCCTTCTTCATTTTATTCGCGCGATAGTCTATGTCGCATCCCTTCATGATCAAGCCACAGGATGGCGCAAATCAGAAGAGCTGAAAAAGCACAAGCACGCTTTTCTGCTTCACACTGTATTTCAATTTTGTCCAATGGTTACAAACGGTCGTTTGTGGTTCCACACTGTACATCGCAGCAAAAATTGCGATCGAACGCACTAGAAAGGAGTGTGAAAACATTCAGTAAGGATTGCTAGCCTTCAGTGCCATTCGAGGCAGATTGAAGAGTCCGTGGAGTATTAGCAGAGTCAAAGATTGTCAAGAACGTCGTCCTGTTGGTCATTGCACTGCGAAATGTCGTTTTCGACGGCAAAATTTGTGGGAATCATCGCCTCAGAGGAAGGAAAAGTTTCATTGATGACTTCCCATGTTGATTCTGAACGGCGTTGTGTTTGAAATTTACCTCAGCCACACGTAAGAAACCCGCTCGATTTCAATACTGGGCGTTGCGGTTCTGAACTCTTTCACAGAGGCATTAAAAGGAGAGGTGAAATGTTGGTACGAGGAAGGGGGTGGGGGAGATGTTCAAAAATGGTTCAAATGGCTCTGAGCACTATACGACTTAACTTCTGAGGTCATCAGTCACCTAGAACTTAGAGCTAATTAAACTTAACTAACCTAAGGACATCACACACATCCATGCCCGAGGCAGGATTCGAACCTGCGACCGTAGTGGTCGCTCGGCTCCAGACTGTAGCGCCTAGAACCGCAGTGCCACTCCAGCCGGCGGGGGGAGATGAGTGACGACCTTTCCGTAGTGTGGCATCTCCAAGGTGGCATAAGGCAGAATTGTGGAGAAATTTGGGTCTGTGTGACATTTCTGATTCTACCTTATACCTTACCTGAGCTAATTCCTTTTTCTCGCGTGTCTCGACATCTAGAAGTCTGAAGCCTCGTCGTGCCGGAGAGAGACCTCGCAAGTCACCCGCGTTTGGATCCTTACGCAGGAAGGTGCTAGGCACCTTCGGAACAAACTACAAAGCTAAACGTCCTGAAGAGAAATAATTACTGGATTTTGAAAAAGTGATCCTTTTATTGTGTTGCGCAGTGTGTAAAGAGAAGTGGGTAATGGGACATAGAATTTTCGGTGGCAAATGGGTTCGAATAGGCTCGAATGACAAGAGATTTAGTAAATGATAATTAATTGAAATGCTCAACTGCCGACAGGTGGTGTTGATATACCTCGATGGGCACAGCTGAAAATGTGTGCCGCAACCGGGACTCGAATCCGCGATCTCCTGCTTACGTGGCAGACGCTCTATCCATCTCTTTTTCTTTCTTAATTTTCTTCGGTATTGTTCGTTGCGTTTGGTCAGGGGGGACGTCAAAAGACATCCGTTCAAGAAGGTGATCGTTGATTCCATTACTCAGTTTTTTATTACAGAGTGCGAGCAGATCTCTGACCTAGCACGCTTAGCTACCGTGCAGGCGATCCATCTGAGCCACCGAGGACACACATGAATTGCGCGACTGCAGGGACTTATTCCTTGCACGCTTCGCGTGGGACCCACATTCCCAACTGTCCACAATCTACATACGTAATGTCCCTACCAGATATTTGCCCATCCACTCATTACTCGCGCCCACTATGGTGACGATTCCCGTAACAGTTCGGGCAACCTGTGAGCATTCGCACAGACGAAGGTTAATGGCAGAGTAGCCTTTCAACTATATATGAAGATAGTAACTGTTCCCGAAAGAACAGATACCACTCATGACCAGGCAGCATCTCTAGAATAAATCATAATTAATGGAAACCCACAGCTGCCGACAGGTGTTGTTGATATACCTCGATGGGGACAGCTGAAAATGTGTGCACCGACCGGGCGCGAGTAATGAGTGGATGTGCAAATATCTATTTGGAACATTACATATGTAGATTTTGGACTGCTGGGAATGTGGGACTCACGGGAAGCGTGCAAGGGATAAGTCCCTGCAGTCGCGCTATTCATCTGCGTCCTCGGTGGCTCAGATGAATGCCGGCACGGTAGCTAAGCGTATTCGGTCAGATGGGTAACAGCCCTCTGTAATAAAAAGCTGAGTTAATGGATCAACGACGAAACGGGTGACTTGCAACGTCCTCCCCTAGCAGATGCACCGAACGAATACGAACTAATGAGATAAAAAAAAAAATGAGTAGAGCGTCTGCCATGTAAGCAGGAGATACCGGGTTCGAGTCCTAGTCGGAGCACACATTTTCAGCTGCCCCATCGAGGTATATCAACAACACATGTCGACAGCTGAGGGTTTCAATTAATTATCATTTATTCTAGAGAAGATGCATGGTCATCAATGGTATCTGTTCTTTCGGGAACAGTTACTATCTTCATATAAAATTTTTGGTGATGAAGGTTTCTGTCAGAGTCTTTAAAGAGGAACACATTCACCTTTTCTGTGCTGCGAAGGACCACTTATCCGCTGGTTATTAGTTCTACATCCACGTGTACGTGATTACTCTTCTATTCACAGTAAAGCGCCTGGCAGAGGGTTCAATGAACCACCTTCAAGCTGCATCTCTACCGTTCCACTCTCGAACAGCGAGCGGGAAAAGCGAGCACTTAAATTTTTCTGTGCGAGACCTGATTTCTATTATTTTATCGTGGTGATCATTTCTCCCTGTGTAGGTGGGTGCCAACAGAATGTTTTCGCAATCAGAGGAGGAAACTGTTAATTGAAATTTCATGAGAAGATCCCGTCGCAACGAATAACGCCTTTGTTTTAGTGATTGCCATTCCAAATCAAGTATCATGTCTTTGGCACTATCTCCCCTATATCGCAATAATACAAACTTTTCGATTTCATTCGTCAGTCCCACCAGATGCAGAATCCACACCGCACAGCAATACTCCAGAATAGGGCGGACAAGCGTGGTGTAAGCAGTCTCTTTAGTAGACCAGTTGCACCTTCTAAGTGTTCTGCTAATGAATCGCAATCTTTCATTTGCGCTACCCACAACATTATCTGTGTGATCGTTCCTATTTAGGTTATTTGTAATTGTAATCCTTAAGTATTTAGTTGAATTTACAGCCTTGAGATTTGTGTGCCTCATCGAGTAATCGAAATTTAGCAGTTTTGTTTTAATACTCATGTTAAGAATTTAACACTTTTCTTTATTCAGGGTCAATTGCCACTTTTCGCACCATACAGATACCATATGTAAATCATTTTGCGAGTCGTTTTGGTCATCTGATGACTTTAGAAGACGGTAAATGACAGCATCATCTGCAAACAATCTAAGACGGCTACTGAGATTGTCTCCTATGTCGTTAATATAGCTCAGAAACAATAGAGGACTATAACACTTCCTTGGGAAACGCCGGATATTACTTCTGTTTTACTCGATGACTTTCCGTCTATTATTACGAACTGTGACCTTTCTGACAAGAAATTACGAACCCAGTCGCACAACTGACGTGATGTTCCATAGGTGCGCAGTTTGATTAGAAGACTGTTGTGAGGAATTGTGTCGAATGCCGTCTAGAAATCTAAAGATATGGAATCAATTTGAAATGCCCCGTCCATAGCACTTATTACTTCATGAGCATAAAGAGCTAGTTTTCTTTCACAAGAACGATATTTTCTGAATCCGTGCTGACTGTATGTCAATAAATCGTTTTCTTCGAGGTAATTCATAATATCGAACACAGTATATGTTCCAAAACCTTACTGGAAATCGACGTTAGTGATACGGGCCTGTAATTCAGCGGATTACTCCTTATTTTCCTTTTGGGTATTGGTGTGACTTGAGCAATTTTCCAGTCTTTAGGCAGATGGATTCCGTATTTCTGGATTTCCGGAAGGCTTTTGACACTGTAGCACACTAGAGGCTCGTATTGAAATTGCGTGCTTATGGAATATCGTCTCAGTTATGTGACTGGATTCGTGATATCCTGTCAGAGAGGTCACAGTTCGTAGTAATTGACGGAAAGTCATCGTGTAAAACAGAAGTGATATCTGGCGTTCCCCAAGGTAGTGTTATAGGCCCTTTGCTGTTCCTTATCTATATAAACGGCTTGGGAGGCAATTTGAGCAGCCGTCTTCGGTTATTTGCAGATGACGCTGTCGTTTATCGACTAATAAAGCCTCAAGAAGATCAAAATAAACTGAAAAATGATTTTAAAAAAATATCTGAATGGTGTTATAACTGGCAGTTGACCCTGAATAACGAAAAGTGTGAGGTCATTCACAAAAGTGCTAAAAGGAACTGATTAAACTTCGGTTACAAGATAAATCAAAGCCCTAAATTCAACAAAATGCCTAGGTATTACAATTACGAACAACTTACATTGGAACGAACACATAGAACATGTTGTGGGGAAGGCTAACCAAAGACTGTGTATTACTGGCTGGACACTTAGAAAATGTAACAGACCTACTAAGGAGACTGCCTACGCTGCGACTGTCCGTCCTGTTTTAGAGTACTGCTGCGCGGAGTGGGATTCTTACCAGATAGGACTGACGGAGTATATCGAAAAAGTTCAAAGAAAGGCAGCACGTTTTGTATTATCGCGAAATATGGGAGAGAGTGTCACAGAAATGATACAGGGTTCGAACTGGAAATCGTTAAAAGAAAGGCGTTTTTCGTTGCGACCGAATCTTCTCACGAAATTCCAATCACCGACTTCCTCCTCCGAGTGCGAAAGTATTTTGTTGACACCGACCTACATAGGGAGGAACGATCAGCACGATAAAATAAGGGAAATAATAGCCTGTACGGAAAGATATAGGTGTTCATTCTTTCCGCGCATTATACGAGATTGGAATAATAGAGAATTGTGAAGGTAGTTCGATGAACCCTTTACCAGGCACTAGAATGAGATTTGCAGAGTATAAGTGTAAATGTGGATGTAGATGTATGGATCTTTCTGCGAGCGAGCGGTTGTATATAATTGCTGAAAATGACCGTAGAGTTAGATTTCGGCGACGAATCTCCCAAACAAGTGGCATTAAATTCGATAGCCCCGTTCTGATTTTCCGGTGGCAGGCATCAGCAAGCACGTCCTCTGGCACAACAGATCGCTCCCGCCACCACCGCCGTCCCCGTAACCCGAAGCGAACCCACCGCAAACCCGACCCCCGTTCACCGTATCTTTGGCTCGCCGGTCGCCGTAAGATTAATGGACTGCGCGTCCACACGTAGCGGCGGAATAAAGGAAGGAGTTCCTGCCCGCTTTTTTCCCTCGCTGCCTGCCGGCTAGCGGCACAGCAGCCTCGCGGATAGCGGAGCACACACTGCATGCACGGCGGCGCACCGCCGCCTGACAAAGCCATTTTTATACCTCGCTGTCTCTGCTGCTAGATACATCTGCGTCAGGTCCGCTTTCACTTTGTCTCGTTTTTCAGCAAGTAGCTGACGATCTCTCCACAGCGCGCTCTCGGGGCTGTGCTCAGCAAGAAGTGGGTCCTGCGTGCGACGACCGTGGGAGTGACTGCACGGAAATAAAGTGCGGTGACCGATTATCCGTAGCGAAGGGTAGTCCATACAAGAGCATTTACAGGGTGAGGCAGTGAAACGGCACGATTTCGATAGTGGTTGCCGGGCGCGGAGGGGGGTTGCGAGAGTGGGGGAAGTGACCTTGGGCGTCTAGAGTGGTGGAAGTTTCAGTAGCCATGGAGCGTTGGTCGAGTGCGCAACGTGCATATGCCGTAAAGGCATATTACAAAAACGCGGATAGTGTGGTTGGTGCTCAACGCGCCTTTCGTCGTGAATTCAACCTGCCGCCACGGGCTCCCGTGCCATCAAGGAAAGCCATTCTCCTTTGGGTTAAAACCTTTGAAGCTACTGCTAGCACAACAAAGAAAAGAGGCGGCACCACAAAAACAATCCGGACACCCGATAACATTAATCGTGTGCGCGAAGCGTTGGGACGAAGTCCGCGAAAATCCGCGAGACGGCACAGCGCAGAACTTGGTCTCAGCAATCGATCAGTAAGACGGATTTTGAAGAGTGACCTTCACTATCATCCATACAAAATTCAGGTAGTGCAAGCCCTTAAACCTAATGACTGCAATAACCGTATACGCTTTTGCCAGTCAATGCTTAACGTTATGGAACGAAATGAAGAAAGAGTGCATAACTTATGGATGAGTGATGCAGCCCACTTTCATCTTAGTGGGTACGTAAATAAGCAAAACTTCAGATATTGGTCCTCAGATAACCCGCACGAACTTCATGAAAAACCTCTCCATTCTGAAAAAGTAACAGTCTGGTGCGCAATGTCATCTCGTGGAATCGTGGGGCCCTATTTTTTTGAAGATGAAGATGGCAACACAGTGACGGTAACCTCTGGACGTTATGCTGACATGTTGACCATTTTTGGTCTGCCTGGAATTGATCGACATGATCCAGATGCTGAAACACTCTTCCAGCAAGATGGTGCAACAAGCCATACTGCTAATGTCTCAATGGAATTGCTCAGACTTGCATTTCCACGACGTCTAATCAGCAGGAATGGCGATTTCCCCTGGCCTGCCCGTTCACCAGATCTGACGGCACCAGACTTTTTTCTTTGGAGCTACCTCAAGTGCAAAGTCTTCCAGGAAAATCCACCAAGAACAAAAGAAGACCTGAAGGAGCGAATTCGACAGGAAATTAACAACATTCCAGTACAGATGCTACGAAACGTCATGAGACAATTTCATCTCAGGCTTAGACAATGTGTGCAAAACCAAGGACGACACCTCACTGACACCATATTTAAAAAATGATTGTTTTTAAGTTAAATCTTTAATTTCCACTCTTGTACTTGAGATCCATGTTCAACTATTATGATTTTACTTGTAAATAAATCTTTGGTGGTTTTACAAAATCGTGCCGTTTCACTGCCTCACCCTGTATTATCATCAGTTTAAAGGTGCAACGAAACTATTCCTGAACTACGTTAAAGGCAGCTGCGTACTGGTATTAGTAACCAGCATATTACACTACTACCCAATAAAACTGCTACACCACGAAGATGACGTGCTACAGACGCGAAATTTAACCGACAGGAAGAAGATGCTGTGATATGCAAATCACTAGCTATTCAGAGTATTCACACAAGGTTGGCGACGGTGGCGACACCTACAACGTGCTGACATGAGGAATGCTTCCAACCGATTTCTCATACACAAACAGCAGTTGACCGGCGTTGCCTGGAGAAACGTTGTTGTGATGCCTCGTGTAACGAGGAGAAATGCGTACCATCAGGTTTCCGACTTTGATAAAGGTCGGATTGTAGCCTACCGCGATTGTGGTTTATCGTATTGCAACGTTGCTGCTTGCGTTGGTCGAGATCCAATGACTATTAGCAGAATATGGAATCGGTGGGTTCAGTAGGATAATACGGAACGCCGTGCTGAATCCCAACGGCCTCTTATCACTAGCAGTCGAGATGACAGGCATCCTATCGGCATGGCTGTAACGGATCGTGCAGCCACGTCTAGATCCATGAGTCAACAGATGGGGACGTTTGCAAGACAACAACCATATGCACGAACAGATCGACGACGTTTCCCGCAACATCGACTATCAGCACGGAGAGCACGGCTGCGGTTACCCTTGACACTGCATCACAGAGACGATCGCCTGCGATGGTGTACTCAACGACGAACCTGATTGCACGAATGGCAAAACATCATTTTTTTCGGATGAATCCAGGTCCTGCTTACAGCATCATGATGGTCGCATTTATGTTTCGCGACATCGCGGTGAACGCACTTTGGAAGTGTGTATTCGTCATCGCCATACTGGCGTACCACCCGGCGTGATGGTATGGGGTGCCACTGGTTACACGTCTCGGTCACCTCTTGTTCGCATTGACGGCACTTTCAACAGTGGACGTTACGTTTCAGATGTGTTACGACCCGTGCCACAACCCTTCATTCGATCCCTGCGAGACCCTACATTTCAGCAGGATAATACACGACCGCATGTCGCAGGTCCTGTATGCACCTTTCTGGATACTGAAAATGTTCAACTGCTGCCCTGGCCAGCACATTCTGCAGATCTCTCATCAATTGAAAACGTGTGGTCAACAGTGGCCGAGCAACTGGCTCGTCACAATAAACCGGTTACTACTCTTGATGAACTGTGGTATCGTGTTGAAGCTTCATGGGCAGCTGTACCTGTACACGCCATCCAATCTCTGTTTGACTCAATGTCCAGGCGTATCAAGGCCGTTATTACGGTCTGTGGTGGTTGTTCTCGGTACTGATTTCTCAGGATCTATGCACCCAAACTGCGTGAAAATGTTGTCACATGTCAGTTCTAGTATAATATATTTGTCCAATGAAAACCCGTTTATCATCTGCATTTCTTCCTGGTGTAACAAATTTAATGGCCAGTAATGTAATTTCTGATGTTACGCTGTTGTGGAAAAATAGGAGAGATAGTGTGATTATAAACTAGTGAGGGATCATGCCTGATACTGCTAGCACGATGAGATACCTACAATGATGGGTAACAGAAAATTTGAATAGCGAGGAACAAACAAAAACTGGAAGTGGAACTGCACGGGCCGCAGTTCGAGAAACACCGGAAATGTAGATGCAGTGTTCCATTCACATGACGTGTTTCATGTTACAGGTACTCCTGTTTGTAGCAGAATATAAGACAGTTTCTGCCCTCGGAGTTGAATCGCTTTCCGGCCAAATGTTCTTTTAACCTTGGGAACAGGTGATAGTCACTGGGCACCAAGTCAGGATTACAGGATGAGTGGGTGATAATGTTCCACTGAAACCGTTGCAGGAGAGCCACAGTTTGCCGAGCGATGTGTGGGCGGGCGTTGTCATGGAGAATGTGTACGCCCTTGCTCAACATTTCTCTTCTCCGGTTCTGATTTGCCCGTTTGAGTTTTTTCAGAGTCACACAGTACCTGTCTGCGTTAATTGTGGTCCCAGCGATTCATCTCAGACGATGAGGTGAAAGAAGATGTTTATAGTTTCCTGAAAAACATGGCGGCGAGCTGGTATGACATGGGCATAAGAAAACTGCCACAGCGTCTACAAAAATGCGTCGACAGAAATGGTGATTATGTTGAAAAACAACTAAATGTTCGAGCTGTAAACTGATGTAAACCATTGTAGAAATAAACAGGTCTATGGAATTATAAAAGAAGTAGGAGACTTTACTTTGTGATTATCCTTGTACATACAACTGCTGCACACTAAAGTGGCAAAGGTCATGGGACAGCTATGTACACATATACAGATGGCGGTAGTATCGCCTACACAAGACATAAAAGGGCAGTGTATCGGTGGAGTTGTCATTTGTAGTAAGTTGAGTCATGTGAAAAGGTTTCCGACGTAGCTATGTCCTCACGACGGAAATTAACCGACGTTGAACACGGATGATAGATGGGGGCTAGAGGTATGGGACATTCCATTTCGGAAATCTTTAGTAAATTCAATATTTCGAGGGCAACAGTGTCAAGACTGTGCCGGAAATGTCAAAAATCAGGCATTGCCACTCACCACGGACATCGTAGTGACCGACGGCCTTCGCTTAACGATGTTAGCGTAGAGTTGTCAGTGCTAGAAGACAAGCAACACTGCGTGAAATAGAAGTACAAATCAGTGTAAATTTGGTGTTAATGAGGCATGGCAGGAGCCAACCGACTCGAGTACCTTTCCTAACGGCACGACTTCGCCTGCAGTGCCTCTCGTGGGCTCATGACCATATTTGTTGGATCCTGGACGACTGGTAAAAACTGTGCGCTGGTCAGATGAGTCCAGATTTCAGTTGGTACGAACTGATGGTAGGGCTTGAGTGTGGCGCATACACCACGAAGCCATGGACCTACGTTGTCGCAAGGCACTGTGCAAGCTCCGTGATGGTGTGGGCTATGTTTACATAGGATGGACTGGATCCTCTGGCCCAGCCAGCCGATCATTGGCGGAAAATGGTTATGTTCGGCTACCTGGAGCCCATTTGCAGCCATTCATGGACTAAATGTTCTCAAACAAAGATGAAGCTTTTACGGATCACTATGCTCCATGTCACTGGACCACAACTGTTCGCGTATGGTTTGAAGAAACTTAACGTCAATTCGAGCGAATGATTTGGCCACCCACACCGCCCAACATGAGTCTCATCGCACATTTATGTGACGTAATTGAGAGGCCAATTCGTGTGCAACATACTGCGCCGTCAACACTTTGGCAATTATGGGGGATATAGAAGCAGCAATGGCTCAATATTTCTGCAAGCGAGTTCCAACGACTTGTTGAGTCCATGCCACATCGAGCTAATGAACTACATCCAGCAAAAAGAGGTCCGACACGATATTAGGAGCTATTCCATGACTTTTGTCGCTTCAGTTTATAAGAGACACAGATTTGAATGCAGTATTATAGAAACAGAAGAGTAAGTAAATGAAGATGGCAGGGAGGAGTGGTACTGTGAGAAATATTTGACGAAGCACTAAGATATCTAAGTTACAAAATCGAGGTTAAAAAAGGGTTCAAAATGGTTCAAATGGCTCTGAGCACTATGGGACTCAGCTGCTGAGGTCATTAGTCCCCTATAACTTAGAACTAGTTAAACCTAACTAACCTAAGGACATCACAAACATCCATGCCCAAGGCAGGATTCGAACCTGCGACCGGAGCCGTCTTGCGGTTCCAGACTGCAGCGCCTTTAACCGCACGGCCACTTCGGCCGGCTGGTTAAAAAAAGGGGGGAAAACCCACGTTTTTAACGTATGTATATTTAGAGAAAGCTCCTTTCATATTCTGAAGGTTACAGAAGTAAAATACAGGGAGTTATCTACAGATTGTATAGAGGCCAGACTACCATTATCAGAGTCAAAGGGGATGGGAGGCCAACTGTAGTTGAGAAGGGAGTGAGGTAGTGCCTCAAACTCGCCCAGTGTTGTTATATCTGTATGTAGGGCAACCAGTAAAGGAAACCAAGCAGAAATTTAGAAAGACGATTAAAGCTGAGGGAGAAAAATAAAAAATATATTGCGGTTTTCTGACGAGATTAAAATTCTACCACAGATGCGGAGGACTCGCAAGAGCAGCTGAATGTAATGGGTACCACCTTGCAACAGGTTATACGAAAATCAGTAGCAGTGAGACAAGGATAATGAAATAAGCTGATGCTGACAGAATTGGGATACTGAAAGCAGTAGATGAACTTTACTGTTTGGGCAGCAAAACAACAGACGATTACAGAAGCAAACAACATATAAAAAAGAGACCTGTAATAGGAATAAAAGCGACTCTGAAGAAAGAGAATGTTTTTAACATTTAATATAAATCTAATAATTAGAAAGTATTTTGTGAAGGTATTCGAATGGAGAGTTGCCTTGTACGGTTCAAAAATGGCTCTGAGTACTATGGGACTCAACTGCTGAGGTCGTTAGTCCCGTAGAACTTAGAACTAGTTAAACCTAACTAACCTAAGGACATCACAAACATCCATGCCCGAGGCAGGATTCGAACCTGCGACCGTAGCGGTCTTGCGGTTCCAGACTGCAGCGCCTTTAACCGCACGGCCACTTCGGCCGGCGCCTTGTACGGGAGAAAAGCGTGGGCAATAAGCTGTTCACACAAGAAGAGACTAGAGGATTTCAAATATAGTGTTACAGAACAATGCTGATGATTAGAAGGGTAGATGGAGTAACTTATGTGGAGATACTGAATCCAATTGGTGAAAATATGAATTTATCGTGCAATGGTATCGGTTGACATAACACATCCTGAGGCATCAAGCAAAAGAGGGAACTGTATGTAGGTGATAAAAATTATAGAAAAACAGCAGGGCTTCAGTACAGTAAGCACGTTCAAATGGAGATAGTGTGGTTGAGGTTGCAGTAGTTATGCGAAAGAGACTAGCGCTGAGGGTGCATTAGTCCAGTTCTTGGACTGCAAACACCAACATTACCGTCATCATCATTGACAACAACATGAAAATCAAAGACAAGTTGAGGTTGGGGCCCTGATTTGGAAGGGGAAGTGTTGATAGTGCGTCTAGTCCTTGAAAATACGGTGACAATGAAAAAATTTCACAAAACTTTACTTTTTTATGAAGCACGCGAACTTGCCTGTTTCTACTGAGAACAACGATACTATACATGTTCGAGGAAAAATCACATCCCTATGGAAAACGTGGAGTTAAAGCTTACAAATCGGCACGCGTTCGCTGCATTGTAACTGCTGATGAAATTTTGTCGGAGAGTCAACGGGGAGGATTGGAAAGGACTCTGCGTTCACTGTGATCAACGGTGTAACAACATTTCTTTTTGATTGCATACTGGCCAGTAATTGCAGATTGAATTGCCTTCTGATATTAGGTACGAAAGTGAAAATACAATGCCGAATGAGTGTTGTACGTTATGCATACAGAGTCTAAATTTCATTTCGTTTAAACTAAGAGACGTTTCCGTAACATTACAGTATGTTAAAAAAATATAAAGAAATGGCCAGGTGCTTGCAATACTCACTCACAGAGGGTTCCGTACAAACTTAATTACTTATATAAACAGTCCACTCATTCTGAGGATTCGAAACTCGACGATTTTTGCCTGTTATCGACATTGGTATTGGGAAGATACCAGTCCTAGGCATTTCAAGGCTTCAGAGAATGTTTTAATTTTATGTTTGGAGTCGGAAAGAAATGAAGAAAAGGAATAGTTTTTCGTGTAGTTTAGTTACAAATTAACAATTTTCCGATATTTTCCTTTAGTTGTACTGTCAAACCTTGCTTCTTTGAGAATTTCAGGCACTCGGGGTAGCCGTGCGGCCTAGAGCGCTTTGTCATGGTTCGCGCGGTTTGCCCCTGTCGGAGGTTCGAATTCTCCCTCGGGCATGGGTGTGTGTGCGTTGTCCTTAGCGTAAGTTAGTTTAAGTTAGATTAAGTAGTATGTAAGCTCAGGGACCGATGACCTCAGCAGCTTGGTCCCTTAGGACTTACCACAAATTTCCGATTTTGCAAATTTCATTATTCTAGGTCAAAGGGAAGTGCCGTGATCGTTTTGATGAGTGATTTCGCAAGTATCCAAATATGTGACATAGACAGCCGTAACGTTAGCATTGACTTAGAAACTTCCCATTTTCACGTCACCAAGGGATCGCAGGCCTTAATTAGTGACATAAATGTCAACTTGATATGTCCACCCGTTCCTGAGAAAAAGGGTCTTGAACAGTCGGACATACAGATGAACAACAGACTAATCCAATAAGGGTTCCCTTCCTACCGATTTAAGTACGGAAGCCTAAAAGGGAAAAGAAAATGTCTACGCTACATCTGAGTCATCACCTCTCCAGCTGGTTACAAAATTGTTTGGATTTTGCTGCTGGTCGTATTCATCGGTCATCATCAGTTCACCTGTAGGACATGACAGAGACGTAAATCTACATACTATGAGTTAAAACGTTTGAGAATATTTCTTCACATTCGAATACTCACAAATCACTGCGGTCTCGTGGAATGAGTCGGCAGATATCACAACAGTTCTATTACCACATGGCTCTTCAGTAGCCTCATGACGTAACACCATCTTGTGCGAACAGGGTTGAAAAGGAGCAAGGAAAACCCAGACTGTAGTAAGGCGATAACTAGTAGCTGTTCTACTACCAACTTACAAACTGTGTCTCATACGTAGTTACTTTTTCAACACAGCGGAAAAGTGAATTTCCATCACAGTTCCACTGAACAGCAGAAGCAAACAGTTCAAAAATACGCAAATATTACTATCTACTTCTATTTTTATGAAAATGAGGTTCCTCAGCGTGTTTTCCTGGAGCACACCATTGTATGGAACGGATCAGTGGACGCCCTGAAGTCAAGGACAGAGCAAATCATTGATGCGAAATATACTGTTATGGAAATATGTTAGAAATTAAATGAGCATATATACTACAAAATGAAGAAGTTCCGTAAATAACTGGTAAGGAAGGAAATGTACAGAAAACCCTTACCAGAAGGAAGTACAGGTTGTTAGGACATATGGTAGGACATCAAGAAATAGTGAAGTTGGTGCTGGAAAGAATATGGGAAGTTGCTAGACGCAGACAAGGAGCACAAAATGAAATAATGTTGGGGGGATCTGAGAAGCGAATTGCTGTTAATTGCTGATGACACTCTGAAGCATCGGAAGAGGTTGCCCATTGAATGAGTCTAGGAGGGCAACAGATGACAGACAAAATTTTTCCTTGTGTGATGAATTACGGCTCGCTCTAAATGTAGAAAATTTAAGTTAACGTAGATGAGTAGGATGAACAGTTTTTTAATATTTAAATACAGCATTCGCTGTAGGCTGTTTGACACAATCACTTCTATTAATTATCTAGGCATAACGTGGGAAAGAGCTCTGCAGAGTAAGGAACACCTTGAAAGGGAGAATTTTAGGAAAGGATACCACGTACAGAACGCTAGTGCGACCATTCTTGAGTGCTGCTCGGGTGTTGGGGATCCCCACAAAGTGGTATTAAAGGAAGACATCGAATCAAATCAGAGAGGAGCCGCTAGATTCCTTCCTAGCAGGTTAGCTGAACACTAGGGTATTACGGAGATTCTTCATAAACTCAAATGGGAGTTCCTGGATGGAAAGCAACGTTCTTTACACCAAAGACTATTGAGTAATTTTAGAGTAGAGGCATCTCAAGCTGATTGCAGAGCTGTTCTGCTGCCGCCAATAAATATTTCACGCAATATCGTGAAGATAAGAAGAGCCAGGGCTTGTAAGAAAGTATACAGACTGTCGTATTTGCCTGACTCTCTTTGCAAATGGAACATGAAAGGAAATGACTTGTAGTGGTACAAGGTACTCACACACCGTACACCATATCCCGTACACCATACAGTGGCTTCCGGAGTATTTATGGCGATGTAGATACAGATGTAGATGCAGTACTTACGTAGAGATGAAAAAATAAGAATGGTATAAAAATGCATCAGACCAGAAAAAGGACAGCAGACATAAAAATTCGTAAATATTGCACAGTTTGCAAGCGCAAATCGCTGTCTAATTCACGAACTTTCATTGCAGCTATAGTTCGATCACTAACGATGGCGGATGCATATGTTCTGCAAATTATGTTTCTCGCTTACATATGCAGAATTTATCACTTACAACCACAATCAGCGACGACAACTCACAACAAATATAATCTAATTCACTAAACAACTCTCTACGATCATCTTTAATGCTCGAATTACCTACGTCATTCACAGCAGAGCGCTCAGAACATACTGAGTGCTCATTAGCTGATGGAGCACATGTTACGTAGGTGTGCAGAACAAGCCTAAATTCGACTGCCATCGTTCGTGACCAACTATAGTGGAGCATCGTAGTAGTAGTAATACAGAACGTAAAATAACACCTTAGCTGCACTAATGATCTGTACACCCTTTAGTATAATATCGCGAGGAAAAAAGGTGGGTAGTGGCAACAGGATGAATAAATGTAGATAATTATTAAATGTTGAATAGTAAATGAAGTAGGATCCTAAATATAACAGTAATAGTGTTGGAAAAGCAGAAACGTCAAGTAACGCCACTTATAAAAGAATGATACCATACACAGGCTCCACTTTATGACAACTGACTGTAAGTAAAGAATTAAAATCGCCGATAGAATTTCTAAGTTAATTTCATACACTGCGCCCAAAGATAGAAATAGCATCAATAAGTAATTTGTCTGTCATTTCAGTACAGTTCCTATTTTCCCGAGTTGCGTAAATCTTTTTGCATTTAAAATGAATCTTAAACGCCAACCGTCAACTGTTATGTGGTTTTAAAAAGGTATTCCACACAATCAGTTCAGAATTATCTCCCTAAGTTGTAGAAACATCTCGGCCACATGTCAGATTTTGCCTTCTATCAGTGCATCACTAAATCTAAAAGTGTTTATGCTACACATATAAAAGCGAAAAATAAAGGATCTGCTAGTTATAGTATAAAATGCAGATGCAGAGTTCAAAATTCAGTGACCAAGAACGTAGTGTTTATGAAGATGCAAGTCATATGAATGTAAATTTTTAGAATTATATGAATGAAAATATAAATTATATGAATGAAGATACAAATTATGTGAATTATATGAATCTGTTCTTTCGGGCATGTCGGAAACAACAGTTACCACGTAGAGTCGGCGACTGTGATTCATATTGTGTATAATGCTGTTAGCTGCATCAAGTCTGTGTGCCATCAGCCGCGACGAGAGAAAATATGTGCCGGATCGGGACACGAACCCGGGATCTCGTGCCTACTAGGCAGTTCGTTAGCCACTGTGCCATCCGGACAGTTTCACTCGTCGCTGCCGATTTCGCATAAATTCTCAATTCAGCTGATATCACTAGTTCCTTCCTTTTCCTTTCCTTTCTTCCCGCCTTCCGTTTACACAAAATGATGTAAATGTATTACACCAAACGGAGATGGGTAAGAACCCCAAACACTTTGTTGGATAAAGAGAGATATAAAACAAGCGTCTGTCTGCTGTGTTGCTTGACTCTAACTTACACGTTGTGCCTGAACAGAATAAACATTTCGCTACGGGCATTGCAAAAGCCTCATAGTAGTGTGTCAGAGAGGGGCCGGCAGGCGGTTACATAAGGCGCTACCTGTTGCTACATGAAATATACTACAGTGGCGAGCAGTTATCACACAGCGCAGCTCCGCTGAGAGAGCACATTTGTTGTAATGGCTTGAGTGACCTGATTGCTTCACGTCCAAGCGTATCACCGGCCGCGGTGGCCGAGCGGTTCTAGGCTGTACAGTCCGGAACCGCGCGAGTACTAGGTCGCAGAATCGAATCCTGCCTCGGGCATGGATGTGTGTGATGTCCTTAGGTTGGTTAGGTTTAAGTAGTTCTAAGATCTAGAGGACTGATGACCTCAGATGTTAAGTTCCATAGTGCTCAGAGAAATTTGAACCATTTTTAACCAAGCCAATATATCGCTTGATTTTTTCCACTGTCAACAAACTCTAGGGACTGATCGATGAGAGAAACGGGAACAAGAAACGTCTAATGAACTTATGTCCGGAAACGCATTGTTTCCGTGCTGGAGATCATTTATTTAATCATACTCTGATACAGAAACTGCAGCTTTTAACGCTCTCTACCATGCAGCCGTCGTTACAACACGCATTGTTTCCTCCTAGCGGGCAGGAGGGAGTACTGTTCTTCATAAGTCGTACCCTAGCGCCCTCTTCTGCCATAGTAACTGGTAATGGTGTGTGCGATACACTTCTCTTGCTGACTCATCTCGTAGTGTATGTGATACAGTGTTGTGTCCGCCTGCTTAGCTGGGTGGCAACGTGCTTGCCTCCCATGCACTGGGCCTGGGTTCGATTCCGGCCGGGTCGGAGATTTTCTCAGCGCAGGGACTGGGTGTTGTGTTGTCCTCATCATCATTTCATCCTCCTCATCGGCGGCAGGTCTCCCAATGTGGTGCCGACTGAAATAAGACTTGCACTTGGAGGCCGAATCCGAATGAGACATCCCAGCCAACAGTGCCATACGATCATTTCATTTCATTTACAGCGTTGCGCACAATGGTTCCGTGTTCGCATCAACAGCTTGCCCTCATCGCGTTTACTTACGGAAAAGCAAATGACAAAGGGCGGTGGGCAGAAAAGTCGTATCAGGAGACCGACCAAGCCAACAACCACAGCATTCAATGCTTGCAATAAAGTTTCGCTGTTTCTCTGAAGCAGGGTCGTTTCAGGAAGGAGGAAACCATAAAATATGTACCGGATGTGTTCGAAAACCAGACTTGGAGGAAAATGTGATCAACAATGTGGAAGCCGACCGCCGTGTCAGTACCAGCCAGTTGGCCTGCCAGTAGAGGGTAAGCCATGCGACCGTGTGGAACATTGGCCATGATAACTGTTACTCTCTTTATCAGTTACAGAATGTGCAAGGGTTACTAACGACAGGCTTTCCACATCGGGAGCAGTTTTCTTCACTAGGAAATCATGATTCCCAGATTTTTGTTAACCATCCTACTTACAGATGGGGCCATCTATATACTGAGTAGTATTTTCAACTTTCACAACAGTCATCTGTGGGTGAGTATTTATAGCCCCATGATATGGTGACAGCGAATCATTAGCATTGGTGCAGCCGGAATGTATAAGTCTGGATAATTGGCGACCGTATTTTGCGACCAGTCTTCCTTCCACGTCGTCTAACAGGCCGGAACTATCGGCATAACTTGCGGGAGACTTTGCCTCCCCTGCTGGAGGAAGTGCCACTGACGATTCGAAGGATTATGTGGCTGCTATATGATGGTGCTCCAGCCCACTTCGCCAATGGTGTCCTGACGCATCTCAGTCGTGTCTTGCCTGGTCGATGGATCGGACGAGGGGGTCCAGTTGCATGGTCTATTCGTTCACTGGATCTCAACGCGTGCAATTTCTCATGTGGCCATCTCTAAAGTAATGTGTATGCAGAACCCTTCCAGATGTGGAGACATTGGAGCAGCGTATTCCTGCTGCCTTTGACATTGTTCGCAAACAACCTGGCCGATGTGAAAGTGTGAGGCAGAACATTTTACGGTGCGTACATGCATGCGTTGAGGCACATGGAAACCATTTTAAACACACATTCTAACTGAGGCTGTATACTACAGAGCGTATGAGACTGCAGTCTCGGTAACAATGTGTTGTTGAATAAATTGAGTCTGGCATGGAAACCATTTCCGGACATAAATCCATTTGACCTTTTTTGTTCCTTATTCTGTCATCGATGAATCCCTACAGTTTGTACTCTGTGCAAATTTCACCCTGTATGTACGTCTGTTTTCTAGACAGAACTATGCTATTGTGACACAAAATAATGTAACTTACCTGACGCCTTCCCTGGTAACGTAGGAATCCATGGAATGCTTTTGGGACACAGCACCGTGACGGAATTTCACAGGGAAATGACAGCAGATGCAACAAATGTTACAGCCGTACTGTAAAGGAGGATGCTTTACACTGCCGCCAGTCTGAGTGGCCAGAGATGCAAAAGTACTGACAGCTGAAGGATGCAACGTCCATGGAGTGTTATGGCCCAGTTACCTCACGCACAGCCGACGTTCTGTTATGCGTTGAGGGAAGATAGAACTGCAGTAGCAAAACAAACAGAAAGGTGCTCGACTGTATAGATACACTACCGGCCATTAAAATCGCTACCGCCCACTAAAATTGCTACACCAAGAAGAAATGCAGATGATAAACGGGTATTCATTGGACAAATATATTATACTACAACTGACATGTGATTACATTGTCACGCAATATGGGCGCATAGATCCTGAGAAATCAGTACCCAGAACAACCACCTCTGGCCATAATAACGGCCTTGATGCGTCTGGGCATTGAGTCAAACAGAGCTTGGATGGTGTGTACAGGTACAGCTTCAACACGATACCACAGTCCATCAAGAGTAGTGACAGGCGTATTTTGAGGAGCCAGTTGCTCGGCCACCATTGACCAGACGTTTTCAATTGGTGGCAGATGTGGAGAATGTGCTGGCCAGGGCAGCAGTCAAACATTTTCTGTATCCAGAAAGGCCCGTACAGGACCTGCAACATGCGGTCGTGCTTTATCCTGCTGAAGTGGAGGCTTTCGCAGGGATCGAATGAAGGGTAGAGCCACGGGTCGTAACACATCTGAAATGTAACGTCCACTGTTCAAAGTGCCGTCAATGCGAACAAGAGGTGGCCGTGACGTGTAACCTATGGTACTCCATACCATCACGCCGGGTGATACGCCAGTATGGCGATGACGAATACACGCTTCCAATGTGCGTTCACCGCAATTTCACAAAACACGTACGCGACCATTATGATGCTGTAAACAGAACCTGGATTCATCCGAAAATATGACGTTTTGCCATTCGTGCACCCAGATTCTTCGTTGAGTACACCCTCGCAGTCGCTCCTCTCTGTGATGCAGCGTCAAGGGTAACCGCAGCCATGGTCTCCGAGCTGATAGTCCATGCTGCTGCAAACATCGTCGAACTGTTCGTGCAGATGGTTGTTGTCTTGTAAACGTCCCCATGTGTTGACTCAAGGATCCAAACGTGGCTGGACGATCCGTTACAGCCATGCGGATAAGATGCCTGTCATCTCGACTGCTAGTGATACGAGGCCGTTGGGATGCAGCACGGCGTTCCGTATTACCCTCCTGAATCCACCGATTCCATGTTCTGCTAACAGTTATTGGATCTCGACCAACGAGAGCAGCAATGCCGGAATACGATAAACCGCAATCGCGATAGGCTATAATCCGACCTTTATCAAAGACGGAAAGGTGATGGTACATATATCTCCTCGTTACACGAGGCATTACAACAACGTATCACCAGGCAACGCCGGTCAACTGCTGTTTGTGTATGAGAAATCGGTGGGAAACTTTCCTCATGTCAGCACGTTGTAGGTGTCGCCACCGGCGCCAACCTTGTGCGAATGCTCTGAAAAGCTAATCATTTGCATATCACAGTATCTTCTTCCTGTCGGTTAAATTTCGCATCTGTAGCAGGTAATCTTCGAGTTGTAGCAATTTTAATGGTCAGTAGTGTAGGCTTGGGTTGGGGTATCTCAGTTTGCCACCATCTAGCTACATGGTAAAATCTATGACGGTCCACAATCTTTGCGTTCTGTGGATCTACACGTCTTATCCTCTCGACTTAGAACGTCGCAAACCGTGCCGCTGTGCTCATGCAGCGACGGCTGCTGGGCACTTGACGCTCTGCAACCGCAGGGCAGCGTGGTGGCCTCTAGTTCATGACTGGCTGTGCGATGCTCGTAGTCTGCTCCCAGCTGCGTGGGCAAGCTACTTGCTGCCCGCACTACTGACGTTGGCAAACTCCATCGCAGGTGGCAGATCGTTCTGAGCGCAGTCTACGCCGTGGTCATGCTCGCTCTGGTCCCCTATTCCAGAGGCTGCTTGAAGGCTTGTGAGTGACGCAGGGAGTCGACTGAGTGAGTCGGCAGCCTTGGGGTGACAGCAGTGCCGAGGTAACTACTTCTTTCGACGCCGCCCACTTACACCTATGAACCACGTGCTAACCTAAGCGGACGTGCACTAACAATGTCCTGCCAGCTCTTGGCGCATGGAGCGAGGATTCGACTGCTGTTGTTCTCTGAAAAACACATGCTTATGTATATGTGGTACCTGTTCTCTTTTGGACATGTCTGAAGGAACAGACACCATTTTGATCCAGTAACCAGTGTGAATTAAGACACAAAGGAATTTTAGAGGCTGGATTTGAATGGAAGTTCTTCTAAAGCAATAGAACAATTGTGTCTCTTCTTTCGGACATCCCATCCCACCATTGCAGATGCATACCAGGCTCGAACTCTTTTGAGTATCGGCGAAATTCCCCGAGTAATGTGGATAATTCTGTAATTCTGTCAGAGACAGCAAAGGACTTGGAAGAGCAGTTGAATGGAATGGACAGTGTCTTGAAAGGAGGATATAAGATGAACATCAACAAAAGCAAAACAAGGATAATGGAATGTAGTCGAATTAAGTCGGGTGTGGATGAGGGAATTAGATTAAGAAATGAGGCACTTAAAGTAGTAAAGGAGTTTTGCCATTTGGGGAGCAAAATAACTGATGATGGTCGAAGTACAGAGGATATAAAATGTAGGCTGGCAATAGCAAGGAAAGCGTTTCTGAAGAAGAGAAATTTGTTAACATCCAGTATTGATTTAAGTGTCAGGAAGTCATTTCTGAAAGTATTCGTATGGAGTGTAGCCTTGTATGGAAGTGAAACATGGACGATAAATAGTTTGGACAAGAAGAGAATAGAAGCTTTCTAAATGTGGTGCTACAGAAGAATGCTGAAGATTAGATGGGTAGATCACATAACAAATGAGGAAGTATTGAATAGGATTGGGGAGAAGAGAAGTTTGTGGCACAACTTGACCAGAAGAAGGGATCGGTTGGTAGGACATGTTCTGAGGCATCAAGGGATCACCAATTTAGTATTGGAGGGCAGCGTGGAGGGTAAAAATCGTAGAGGAAGACCAAGAGATGAATACACTAAGCAGATTCAGAAGGATGTAGGTTGCAGTAGGCACTGGGAGATGAAAAAGCTTGCACAGGATAGAGTAGCATGGAGTGCTGCATCAAACCAGTCTCAGGACTGAAGACCACAACAATGAGGATAATGGTTCTAATTGCTCTTAGCACTATGGGACGTAATATCTGAGGTCATCTGTCCCATAGACTTAAAACTACACAAACCTAACTAACCTAAGGATATCAGACACATATCCACTGCCTGAGGCCGGATACGAACCTGCGCCAGTGCGGTGGCGCGGTTCCGGACTGAAGCGCGTAGAACGGCTTTGCCACAGCGGCCGGGAGTAATGAGGAGAAAAATGGGCAGGGAGCGCGGGATTAGTAATGTGGGGATAATTTGGTTCCACGGGAGATGTGCTATGATAGTCCATGCAGTTACGATGACCACTGTGTCCGGATGGCGCAGTGGGCAGCGCATCTGCCTAGTACGCAGCAGACCCAGTTCTAATCCCAGACCGGCGCAAAATTTTCAACTCTCCCCATTGATTAAATCAAAGCACACTCGCAGCCAATGTCTGTAATTTCTCTGCGAACACATGTTTATGTTTCTCGATACTGTTTCACTGACGCCTCACTTCGTGAACGTTTATAAGAAGTAGATTTTACCTACCGTTAATAAACTGTACGATAGATCTATGGGGGAGATATGGCACAAGAAAATTATGCATTAAAAATAAACTGTACGATAGATCTATGGGGGGGATATGGCACAAGAAAATTATGCATTACAGTATACTAGTTTTTACAAAGGGTGTTGCACTTTATATTGCTACAGCTGCCGATTTACTAAAAGCATCATACAGTAGAATTGTGATTATGACCTGATTGGCTGACACCTTACGTAGAGTTCGAGAAGAGATTACTAGTAGATTCAGTGGTGTTGACAAATAGATTCAGTGCATCAAGAAACGTGCTTAAAAAGTCCTTCACGAGTTGCACAACTAATGTTGTTAGCTACAGACAATTCCTTAGCAACAACTCCAATTCTGACAACACAAGTTTCATGGAGTCATACTTACAACTATTACTGCCAGATCTTCAAAGATGTATGTGTGTGTCGATTCATCCGATCGCAGAGAATCCGCTTCAGCTAGACTAGCCCAAGAGTTAGCGTCTAATGGCAAAATCTCAGGAAAAATTTTGTACATAAAACCAAAATTTGGATTTATTATTCCTACCAGAATGCCTTGGAGTAATCAGAAATATCACTAACGAGGTAGATAGAGAACATAACTTTTTGAATCAATTAGAAACTGATTATGATAAAGTAAAAAAGAAGTGTCTAGAAATGGAAGAAAAGGGAATTTATCATACACCATGTTCCATGTACAATGATTTTGTAATGTGACTAATTATCTCTGAATCATTTAGATTTAGTTTCAAATGATCGTCTGCATTTCAGATATGTTCCTCTTGTATCATATGAAGTAGATGTAGACGTTATTTGAAGTACATGTTTTGTTTGCTGACAACAAGAAATACTTATTATTTGAAAATACTAATAAGGTCTTTGATGCATATTGCAAAGCAGAACTTTTAAATTGAAGTATAAATGAGGATACACAGAAATTACATTATAGTTTAATTATGTTGTGATTAATTCAATAAAAAGAATACGAGAACATCACATTCCATAGCCTAACTTACTTCTTGTGTGCATTTTATTCTTACATAAATGGTTCATTACCATTAAGTGACTTATTGTTTATTTTTAACAGAAATTGTACCTCATTTTAATATCTTTAGGTCATATTTTTGTGTTACTTTGCATGTCATTGTAAATTCTTCGTCATAACAAGATACTCTTTGTGTCTATTATGATGATTTTAGGCAATAAAAATACTAGATATAACAACAAATAATAACAGTAGGCTAATTTATTAGAAGACGAGTCACTAGAGTAGTTCAGAGTAACCTAGACATTACGAAATGGCCTAAAACAGTCCAATTTCAAAACAAACTGACCTGTAAATAAATTATGAAACACTTACGAGCTGCCGAATTCCAAAGAGGTGATGCGATGTAGAAGGTACTCACCTGGAACGAAGAGAAACGAACAGTCAGTGCAAATTCTCTCAGGAGCGTCTCAGAACAACAGTACAGTATGTGGCTTGAGATTCACAACGACCAAATAATTGCCAAATCTGACTATACTTGCTGAGAAATTACATGTATGTACGACATTCATGGTGCAGAATAAATGGAAACACAAATAGTAAAATCGAAAACCAACTGTATTTGTCCACACTAAATTAGTCGCCTTGTGAAGCCTATTTGAATCGTAAGAAAATGGGGAAAAAGCAATGAAATGACTACATAAGACGGACGGAACTATAGACACGCAACTGAATAGAAGAATATAGTGTGTGCAGTCGCGTTACAGTACGCCTCCCCTATGCACGCCACACCTGATCAATGAGATTTAAGTCGGGGGAAAGACTAGGCCTGTCCCCTCGTGAGTATATCCTCTCGGTCCAAGAGTCCTCCACCAGCGCTCTTCGATGCGATAACTCGTAATCCATAAAAGAAAAAACGTCAGAGCCGAATGTTCCCCTGAAAAGACACACTTGTGAAAGGAGAAAAGTGTCACAACAACGTTGACAGTTAAGTGTACTGTGTTCAAAGATCTGTTAGTCAAAACGCTCATGCAACATTATGACTTCCCACACCATTACAACTGAATAACCAAAACGACCATGTTCGGCAGTGCAGAACGTCCTCTATATGGCAAGGGATGCACCCAAGAACATGCTCGAACATAATTGGTTTGGTGTACCAAAGGTTGTGCTGTGGGTTGGCAAAATATTGCATAGTCATCCCGACCTGAAAACCTTTGAAACGGTACACTCAACGCTCAACGTTATTGTGACACTGTACACCATCACCAAGTGCATCTCTCCAGGGCTGCATTCCGCTCTGACTTCATTTTTAAGGGTGACACACCTCAGGTACATGAAATCTTGAAATGACAGGATATTCATTGAATGGACTGGTCTGCCCATTTCCCTGACGTAAATCCCATCCAGCAAGTGCAGAAGAGATGTATTACAACACGTCCACGTGGACCAAAGACGATCCAGTAGTTGTGAACCCCGCTAGTAGGAGAACAGAAAGCTCAACCATAATACCTCTTTATTAACGTTATGGCCAGTTCGGGAGCACGTTGAAAATCATGAATTGCCATCCATGGGGATCACACGTTATTAAGATCCATGTCCCGTCTTTACAGTGTACAATCAATGAGCATAAACAGTGATAGTTTCTCTGCAATTATTTTTTCGGAGGAAGTGTCATTTCTATTCGTCTCACAGCGTATTTCTTTCAGCTGGTTCCTGTACTAGACTGTAGCAGTTGTTTCTACGTGTGGTCCAAGTTTCATCAAAATAAATTACCTGGCAGTAAAACATCATAAGAAAGTTGCTTTCGTCTTAGAGTTAGCATACCAGTGTACATGGCGATATTCACTTGCAATTATAATGTCTGTTAAATTCAATGGCAATCACACTCATTCTCTCAAAGCAAATTAGGAAGAATGATTTCATTCTGTTATTTTTTCCTCATGTTAACAGTCATTACTAATAAGTATTGCGTGGCATTTCAAACAACGTGTAACAATGCACATGGGTTTGTCTATCTCCGATATAATATCTTTGACAATTAGAGTATCTTCCTACAATAATTCATGTTGATCTTTTCAGTGCACTGAAAGATTCCCTTTTTTTGAACTTGCAGCCACGTGCCGTTACATATTTTCACTACTAATAGATTTCCTCATAGTGCCTAACCTTTTACTTGTTTGCTTCACTAAGAAATGCTCTTGCTTTGCTCAGCCACTGGTACTTTAGTAAAATTTACTGCTGTCTCATAAGCCGATCGATTTCAGTTTCGTGATGCACGCAGTTCAGAGCAAGGACATCGACCAATCAGTCTCTTCGACAAAAATTTCGGCATTACTTAGGATATCAAATCTCGTCTTTTGAGTGCTTAATTTACAGTGTACATATAGCTAATACTTTATATTTCACGCGAATTGTTCGTGAGATGAATCTAACAACACAACTGAGTATTAATGAAAATGCTTTCCATGTCGAAAGTTATTAATTGATTATGTCAGAAAATTTTCAAACGAAATTCTCATTGTGCTTGTGAAAGCACCACTGATGTCCTTAGAATATTCGAGTCCAATTTTGTTAGCATAGGATCATGCCTGAAAATTAGTACAAATTCATAGCAAAACTGTTTCAACATTATAATGGAACATTCACTATACGTTTTCAACAAGATACACTGAAATCATAACTGTACCGTAACAAACAGTGACACAGGTATTTTACGTCGATATGATGCTGCAAGTCGTCCACAAAGTATGTGCACCATTCTTTAGTATATTCCTTATGTGATCTTATTTAGTGACACTGTAGACACAAGTGCGTTTATTTCTACATACAATTTTTTTTTAAATTTATTTTCATATTAATGATGCTATAGAAGCATTCCAAGAAATATACCATCAGATTCTTGATTTTTTTTAACTTAGTACTTTGTGATGTGTATACAACTTGGGTGTTTCAACAGACCCATTTTGTGATCTATACTTTGTGGACTATTTGCACTTTATTAATTATGGACTTTTAGTATTATTGTACCATTTATTGTATAATTATATCGAAACTTTGGTAATAACTAGTTGTTATAAATTGAAGTCCTCCGCCACCCACCTCTTTATTTCTGTAGGCAAGGATCTGCTGTGGAGATTTTGATACAGCATTCATTAACAGGTGGACAGAATCACAAGGAAGATTTGTATATTTAATTATATTTCGTGGACTTTGGCTGATGTATGATGTCTTAAATCCCCCCAACCGCGTATTTCTGTGTTTATGGTAATATCAATGCTGTGTTATAAGACTGATATATGGCGATTTATATGAAGGATATTAATAGTGATAGCAGTTCACATAATATACATAGTTTGGCGATGTACACAGCTTTGCCCTCGTTTAATATTACCGTATTTCTATAGCGAAATGTTCAGTCATGACGATGACATGTATAAAAGTCTGAGGATTTTAAAACCTGACTTCTCCTGACGCAAAATCTTTTACAGTACCGCTTGATAGCAGCCGAAGGGCTGAGATTGATGTTGTTAAAGAAATAAATTATTTCCACAGTTAATGTCAAATATGATGTCCTTAGAGAAATTCTACTTGAGGGTTTGTCCCGGCGGTGATACGTTATCTAATAAATTAGAATCTAATATCACTGGTGAAGAATGACATTTACGGTGAAACTTGACTAAAAGAATGGATCGGTTGACAAGAGAATTTCTGATGAACAAGAAATTGTAGATTTGGTCGTAGAGAGGAGCGTGGGGAGTAAGATGTGTAAAGGTTGGAATGGATGTCGCTTGCGATAGTTATGCAGAGATGTGGAATGCTGCGTTTGGTTCACCTGTGTGGGGATCTGCGTGGTAGCAGGCCTGAGACAGTAGACCGCAACAGCAGTTGCAAATGGAAAGAGAGGAGCCCAGTAGCGGTAGGACACAAGCCGGCTGGCAGAGTGGAAACGGACGCACAGTGGCGTTGCCAGGCGTCGGACGGACGGCCGCCCGCGCAGCAGGTCTTCGCCTGCAGTGCACGAGGTAGGCAGCCTGCGCAGCACAGTGTTTGCCGCCGCCGTCGCCGTGTTTGGCCTCGGCTCTCGGCTCTCGGCCGCTGCCACCGCCGCAGGCGCAGAGATTAATGGCCGGCCCGGCTAATGGATGCGTGTCCCCTCTGCTCCCACTCGTCTTCTCGCGCGCTCACCCTCCGAGCGGCAAGGACCGCTTCCAGCGGGCGGCTTTCGCATCCGTGCCAACAGCTGCCAGGGACGCCGTCGAGGGAAGATTCCTATTTCATAATCGGATACGCTTTTTCAGATTATGAAGGAAGTATGGACGAAACTTAGAAGAAGCATGAAATTCTGGAATCGAATTTATATTACCGAAAGCCTAACACGGGCCGCAGACCCAGTTACAGGTGCCGTATCCGTCAGTTTAGAGATACAGCGAAAATTTGATTTTCATTATTTCTTATAACAATTGACTGAATTTAAAAATTCAAACTGATTTCATAACCTACTCCCTAAGACACGTTAAAGGATTAACACAAAAACTCAACTAATATCATTTATATCACTTGAGGCACCGTAACTCAGAGCAAGCAGAATACTCACACTACAGGATGATTCCGTGACAATTCTACAAACTTTGAGGAAGATAGTGAAAGGTGTATGTATGCATTTGCGATAAGGCACCATGGTCTGCAACAGATAGGCGAAAATTATAACCGATAATTGTTCTAAGCCCAGTACCGCAGTTCGAAATGTTGTAGGGTAAGCAACTTTCAGAGGTGGTAGTATCGCCCAAATAAAAAAAAAATCATTTAAATGTGGGCTCTAAAATGCAAACCTTAAGAGCTATAAGCACTAGTTTACTAGAAGAGGTGCGTTTCATAGTAGTTAAGATGAACAAGTCCTCTAAACTCTCAGGGTATACATTTAAGAGCCCATATTCACTGGACATTTCCTTTCCTTTGTTATCGTCCATACAAATTTCTACTAACATATGGAAACAGGTGAGCTTGCAGTGGAAGGGATGCGTTTCACGGTTTCAAAGGTGAACAAGTGCTAATAGCTCTTACGGTGTACATTTTAGAGTCCATGTTCACTAGATATTTCTGTCTTATTTTGGTCCAGACTACAGCCGCTGAAGTTGCCTAGCCCAGAATCTTAGCAACAATAGTACCGGCGTATATATTCTGCTACCAGAGATGTTGGAATGATTTTCATTTATAACTTTAAACTCGGGCGTGTCCAGAACAGGGTCCCTTACATCAAATTCATACGTTTATTCCTCTACGTCATCCTTGAAATTTTGTAACATAATCACAGTATTGCCCTGCTTATTCATGTAGTATTTTAGAATGACAGCACTTTACTTCCAGAGGTCTTAACTTTCTAAGTGAAGCAGTGATGAAGCAGTGTAAATGGTTCAAATTGCTCTGAGCACTATGGGACTTAACTTCTGAGGTCATCAGTAACCTAGAACGTAGAACTACTTAAACCTAACTAATCAAAGGACATCACACAAATCCATGCCCGAGGCAGGATTCTAACCTGCGACCGTAGCGGTCGCGCGGTTCCAGACTGTAACGCCTAGAACCGCCCGGCCACCCCGGCCGGCTGAAGCAGTGTAGCCAGAGGTGGTGCTGTTGCTCCAACAACAAAGTAAAGCATTCTACACTGACGACATTAAGAAACTTATCTCCCGTAGGAGAGAGGTGTTGTTTGCGAGAATGACTATGTTGAGGAATACATCCGTAGGAATGAAGTTGTAAAATGTCCATAATGTCTGCTTTATTTAAAAAGCTTTAAGAGTTTTAGCGTAGTAAACTCTGGGCATTACTTTTCAGCACGTCCTCGAAGTAATCAGATTCAAGTATATGTCTTTTACAGTAATTTGGCAGAGAAGAATTGTCTTTCACAGGATACACCAGGGTGGAGAGCTGCATCAAATCAGTCTTCTTATCGAAGATCACAACAACGACAAAAAGAAGCCGCACCAGCTCTTCATCGCATGAAGATCCTTATGTCTCATACAGATAACAGGAAGTGTCAGAAGTAATTCGTCTAAGCCATATGCCTTTGCAATGGGAAAATGTGATTCCTTCCCGTCCTTCCTAAATCAGAGCACCTGCTTAGGTTTCAGTAATCTCCTCCACAACAGGTCATCAACTCTAACCTCTTTCCTTGCTTCAGATTATGAGGTGATGTTTTCCGTGATATGTATAATTTAAGCAAAGCAGCCTTCAGCTCCTTCCCCATTAATCCTTTGGCATGACAGCCTTAAAATAAGTGTCGTGGAGTATTCCTTCACAGACACATGTTGTATTCCACGATTCTCTGAAGACAAGGAGAGTCGGAAACATTTGCTACATTCTTCAATCATTCCAGCAGCCTGATGTTCAATAATGTATCAGATCGTAGGGCACTGGAGAGTACAACTAAATTAAGACAGCTGCAAACAGTACTGAGATCGCCGGCCGGAGTGGCCGAGTGGTTCTAGGCGCTATAGTCTGGAGCCGCGCGACCGCTAAGGTCGCAGGTTCGAATCCTGCCTCGGGCATGGATGTGTGTGATGTCCTTAGGTTAGTTAGGTTTAAGTAGTTCTAAGTTCTAGGGGACTGATGACCATAGATGTTAAGTCCCATAGTGCTCAGAGCCATTTGAACCATTTGAACCAGTAGTGATATCAGACCATGATGACTGAACGAGAATATACATGATGCGTGTTAACAAAGTACCCAATTATTATACACTCAAGTCAATTTCAACGAATTGTGAGGGAGAGAAAAATAATGAGTGTATCAGAATTTTACGTTCCGTGGACGTGGAATTGTTCATTAGGTACGGAGCACACACACGGCGCACACATTCAGCGTGAAGGGGCTCACGTGATCTCAGCCCTTGACAATTTTGCAACTGAGTTAACCCATATTGAAGTCACATTTCCTCAGAATGGTTGTACGAAAGATAGATCTGACGTGCGTTGCGCTACCGAACAACCATACACCGGGTGACTGATGACAATACCGAGGTGGCACCGAAGTCTACAGTCTTTTTGCCTTTCGCTGGTAGCATTTCGAACACTATTGTTCGTATTTTGCGGAAATATGTGTATTTGGACAACTACCTTTTAGGTTCTATAAAGAATTATATTGGTTCCTCTAAGGCGGGTGTCTATCATATTCATTGCAATAATTTCGTGTCATATTTGTCAGACTATCTGCACAGTGGATGTCCTGTGTACCGACCATAAGCGTCATACATGCATACAACATGCGAGCAAAGTTGCTACTGGAGAACATTATCTTGGCACCAGTCATCCAATTGGAAGTAACAATGCAGGGATTACGGCATGCGCTTCCTGCTATTGTGATAGTCTTATGAAGGAAACAGTTGAAATTAAATTATCAAGTAACCTGATCAATAGAGATAGAGCATTTAGCTTAAATTACGCGTGTAATCTTGCTCTCTCCCTTGTGGAAAGCCGTGCGAGCGAGCGCACGCGCTTGTGTGTGTGTGTGTGTGTGTGTGTGTGTGTGTGTGTGTGTGTGTGTGTTTCATTTGCAGAATTGCACTGGAAACCGAGGTTTTAAATTCTGTTGCATAGCGCTTACTTGCTGAATTTTGCTTCGAAAATGGTAGGGTGCATTTGTCGCATTATCAGCCATTGGTGACGAAGTCATCCAGATGCATACCAGTAAGTTACCTGAAAAATAAAGCATTTGCGTGCTTCAGTGTGTAACGTTTCGCGTTACCAAACTTGTCTTCATGCAATCTGCTCCAAACCACATACAGGATGCACCAGAATTCCACTGCCAAACGGTCAGTAGTTCTTCAGGGGAACCATCCCAGTATTTTGGTATAAGAGACACACGGGCTCCGGAGGCACGTTTCATAGTAATAGTGTAGTGGTGATTCATTGGGTTTGTTGCTTTAATTGCCTTCACAAAAGATATGCAGGCACCAAAACGGACAATCCGAAACACAACTTAATGCAACGACCCTCAAGCTGACGTACAAGCACTGTAATGCGTCTGCCGATGCTGCCAAAACAGCTTAGCACGCCATCGTCGTACCGCACTTCAAACGAGACGCATATCTGCCATCTTTTCATCAGTAAACCTATCTACAACACTGCTATGTATCACTGTCGACGTACAAATAACACTGCCGGGAAAACAACGCGAGACAGAATCGATCAATACTGAATGAAAGCCTGAGGACTACGAGTAAAGTGGGAATTATTGTTGTCAAGAACAAGCATCAGGAGTGAAGGCAGCAAGATGGTTTAGAGACAACACTCTGCGTGTATGTCAAAGGCATTTTTAATGCTGTGCACCGATTTTAATGCAATGCAGTTAGAAAGCTAACAGATGGCAAGAAACAACACAAAACTCTGTTGACCAGGGGCCCTCATACCAAAATATTCACAAGTTGTCCCCGAACAACCCCTGAAAGCTTGTTGGTGGAACCTCAGGGTCACCCTGCATGTATTTGTCGTTGACAGATTTTAAGCGGTCTGATGTTGCTAGAGGCTAATAAAAATTTTGTTACTATTTGTTAAATTCCTATCATTTTACTGATTTACAAAAGTATTGTCGCAACGAAAAGGATACAAGAGTCAACGAATCGAAGTGGTTATATAATGAATGTTGCAGAAAAAAATATTCCGAGGGATAATGTTTTATTTTAGTAATATGTGTCCAGTGATAAAACGTATGTATGTTTGAATTTCTTTCAAGCAAAATTTGTTTCAGTCAGTGCCTCTAAGATTGTTTCCTCACTAGTCGGAGTTTTTCTTACGAGTCGGACTTTTACCAAGAAAGGAATCTCAGCTGTACACGCTCACGAGAGTCATAAAAAGAACTGGAAGTGCATTCACCCAAATTTCGTCCTCCCCTCAGAAAATGGCCGTTACATCACAAAAGCACAAGAGATTTCGCAACGGTTGTGCAGGCTCGTAAGAGCCTGTCTCTTAGGAGGAAGTGAAGCGGATGTTTGGAAGCATTTTCATGTTGGTTGTCGCTCATTTTAACTTGTTAATATCAGTCTCCGTAAGCTTAAGTGCTTAGGCCTTTGCTACAAAGATTTGAAAGACTGTTCCCATAAACTCATGGCGACCTCCGGTATGGATATTTTTGGGCCTTTATCGTGTAACGTACTTATACTCTACGATATATGTAAGGTTTTATTGCGATACATTTCGCTGTTAGTGGAAACAACGGACCGAATCTGAAGATCTATGCTTACCGATGCAGTATAGATAGCTACAACATGATAGCTATCGCACGGATGTTTGTCACTACATAAAACAACGATCTAAATGTCAAAAAATGGAAATAAATTAAAATCACACTCTAATTAGATGTAATTTTAAATCTCTTTCAAGTCGAACTGATTGCAGTAGTAGGCCAGTACTACACTGATCAGTCAGAACATTATGACAACCTGCCAAATAGCCGGTATGCCCACCTTTTGCACGGGTAACAGCGGTACCACAATCTGTCGTCAGTCGAAGTCAGATAGATCGCGCGCCTTTCCCACTCTACACACGGACAACACGCTCGCTAATTCTAAATGCACCGTGCGTCTGTCTAACTACCAGTCATTCCTCTCCAGGTGACGATGCTATCGCGTGGATGGGTTTATGTCGGTTGTAGGTCGGGGTCATAATATGCTGGCTGATCAGTGCATAATCATTCAGTTGAAAAATGAACTGGAAATTTAGTTACATTTGTCTTCTTATGACTTCTTTCACTTGCGACATTTGCGGAATTTATTGTGTTGAAGGATAGGACCCCAGTGATGTTGTTCTAGGTACGTTTGTTCTTTGAATAACACTACAACATTCCAAACAGTTACTTAGACGCTGCCGTGCCTATTACACAGCTACAAAATACCTGCTGGATCTTCCTTTGAGATGGGGTACTTCTAGTACGAATCAATGCTTATTATGAGCTCCATTACTGGAAACAGGCTCTTCTTAATCAACGAGAAGCTTGAATAAATTTGTGCCTCACGGTATTCTTTATTATATTGAAAATCTTCTTGCTATCATATGCCGTCCCCATATACATGCTACCGAGAGGGGTAGCACAGTGGTTAGTAAACTGGCCTCACATTCGGGATTTGGGTTTTTCCTGATTTCCCTACATCGATTGAGGCAAATGGTGAGGTACTTCCTCAGATTGGGCACAGCCGCTTTCCTTCTTCTTCGTCCTCTAATCCGAGCTTTTGCTCAGTGTTTAATGGCCTCGTTGTCGGCAGGACGTTAAACAATAATCTCCACCTCCTCCTCTTCCACATACTTGTTTGCCCATTTATAATTTTCTTGGCCACTTATTAAAAGAACATTTTCGACGCGAAACACTAGGGCATTTGCAAGCCAACATGTATGTCTGTTACACACGACAGATGCTTCGCATTCCACCTCTGTCTTTACCTCTCAGACTGCGCGCAAAAGTTCCAACGATGTTTTTGTTGTTGTTGTTCTTGTTACACGAAATATATTTTCTGTGCCTTACAAAATAAAATCTTCCCTGAAATAGACAGCGTGTTTACTACAATAGTTTGAACTAAATAATTCGTACGTATCGTGTCAACATACATTACTATTTCATAAACACTAACTATTTACTAAATTCAGTAACACACAACTTATAAATAAAGCAGCTGAAAAATACGTGAGGGCTTGGATTTTAGTGCTAAAACAAAGCATTGTAATTCTTGAAGAGACCTGCAGTGCCACTGGGAACCATTACAGAGACGTATAAACCAAACACGGAATAACATTTTAGAAGTATATAGCTGAAAGCAGAAGAAAAAATAGGCCAAAAACACCATAGCGAAAGGCGATAGAGTCTGAGGAATGTGTATGTTGACATTTCTAGTGCAAGAAGAAAACAGACGACAATGTAACCACTCACGGCAATTTAAATCAATAAGGTAAAACGCATCTTGTACAGTAAATAAGCATTTTAAGTAAAAGCACAAACGAAGCTGAAACAATATAAATAAAGTGACTTATATGTTTATGTGTACGATACGTTTGATTCTCTTGCACTTAACTGTGTTTCTGTGCTTTATCCTTGTAGAGTCTGAGAATTGTGTGTTGAAAAGCAAATTTCTTAAGCTCTATATTACGTGAGTTGGAGCAGGGAATCACGTCGTTGCTGATTTTATAACTGAAAGATGCTGACGTTTCAGAAGTTGCCCCAGGAAAGGGAGACACAAATCCCCAGTCAAAATGTATCAGGTTGGCCAGTGCTTTCCTGAAGTAATCGCAAGCCTCGGAAGATCCGAATGTAATGCAAAAGTCAAAGGAGAAAAGTCCTGCATACGAGGTAATAAGGCAGTAGCGAAACGAGCAAGGGAAAAAGCTCAGGCGATGACTACACTGTGTTTGCTGCTCGCCCCATTGAGCGGCATAACGCTTTAACAGCACATTATTTTGCAGCCTGTACTTGGAGTAAAGAGCGGGGCTTGACATTTAAATACTTTCCGACTCAAAGAGCGAGCCTTATCTGATGGTGTAACGCCATCCAGTGAAAACGATACTGAGGCTCTGCACCCCTCAGCTGTTTTGTCCGGTACTCTGGTCTAAAGCGGCCACATCCCCAATTATGAGCCATTTTCTACAGCTGAAAGATGCGCTCGTCTGCCCGTGTCGCCCGATGCTCTGCTACCACATTCACGTTACACCCAGGAAATTGCAGTAGCACAACACAGTAAGTTAATGGTGGATGACGATCGTAATTATGAGATACTAAGAAGGGCGTCAATGAAAGTAGCGAAACAAAATACAACAGGAATTGAAATATAAAAATCTGTCAACAACGACACACACACACACACACACACACACACACACACGCACACACACACACACACACACACACACACACGCACCAAACCACGCCACACATGAAAAGTTACATGTAGTGTTGGTTACAAAATTTGTATTTCAAGTAGATACTAAATAAATTAGTAGTTATCGTTATAACTAACGAAAGTAATTTATATCTTCATGCGTCGTGAAAGTAATTTAATTTAGATAAACATTTATTTTACACCTCCCACACTATGCTTTTACACTGACTACACGATTGGTGACCTACAGATGTATATATGTGTGACGAAATTTTTGAACTGGGTGGACTGTGTATTAGTAATGATTAACGACGTTTTATTGTTATTATTATTATTATTATTATTATTATTGATAGTGTTATTATTCTTGTTGTTATTCACGTATGTGTCTTACTCTACAACACGATATACACGATAGACAAAATAAAATGGTCCGAAAAATATTTAGTGCCCATTAAGGTAGGCAACCCAACTTACACCACCCACACCTGGGGCAGGTGATGTATGTTGGGTTTCCTATCTCAGCGAGTATGAAGTATACTTTAAAATTAAAAAAAGATGCACCAAGAAGCAAATATCCGAATGGAACGGAAATCGGTAGATGTGACGCACATTTGCATACAAAAAAAATGATTACAAAATCAGAAAAATTGGATGATGTATTGATAAGTAAGAGCAAGTCAGGAGCATGTTAGTACACCTCTGGTCCGTATGCAAGCGGTTATTTAGTTTGTAATTGACTGACAGAGTTGTTGGGTGTCTTTCTGTGGTATATCGTGCCAAATTCTGTCCATCTGCTGCGTTAGGTCGCCAAAATCTCTAGATGATTGGACGGCGTTGTCCATGATTCTCCAAATGTTCTCCAGTGTGGGAGAGATCCGGCGACCTTACAGGCCGATGTAGGTTTCGGCAAGCATGAAACAAACAGTAGAAACTCTCCCTGTATGCAGGTAGACATTGTGTTGCTGAAATATAAACTCACGATAGTTTGGCTTGAGGAGTAGCAAAACAGAACATAGAATATTGTCGACGTACCGCTGTGCTGCAAGGATGCCGTGCACGACAACCAAAAGGCTCCTGCGATGAAATGGGATAGCACCTCAGACCAACACTCCTGGCTGCAGGGCCATATAGCAGGCGACGTCTACCAATATCCGTCCCATTCGGATACCTCCTTCGTGGTTCGTCGTTTTTATACCTTAGAGAGTATTTTCCACGTTAGGTTTACGATGGCTATTCGTTTATTAAGGTATGATAGGTCACGAAATGGAAATCATAGTGAAAACCTAAAACTTTTTATTTGCAACATTTAGCTACCCCTTCCATCTACCTGTACTTCTCTACGTAGTCGCTGCTCTAAGACATCTGTCATAGTGTTATATCAGTATCGAATACCCCCACCATGTGGGCAGCGAACTATGCTTTCCGCGGACCGAGCGAGGTGGTGCAGTGGTTAGACACTGGACTCGCATTCGGAAGGACGACGGTTCAATCCCGCGTCCGGCCATCCTGATTTAGGTTTTCTGTGATTTCCCTAAATCGCTCCAGGCAAATGCCGGGATGGTTCCTTTCAAAGGGCACGGCCGACTTCCTCCCCCGTCCTTCCCTAAACCGATGAGACCGATGACCTCGCTGTCTGGTCTCCTTCCCCGACCAACCAACCAACCAACCAACCTATGCTTTCCGCTAGTTTTCTACATTGATCTGCAGCTTGCTGTAGGTGCCAATATATTATCTTCACAGCCAGCAGTTCATGTGATCAGAGGTGAAAGTCAGGAAGACCTACATCAGGGCTGTACGTGGTGGTCAGATGCCTTGCATCTAAAACTCTTGAGGAGCATCTTCATTGCCCCCCTATTGCGCGACCGAGAAATGTCATGAAGAAGGAAATTGTTACTGCACAGTTGTTGAGAACAGTCACGTAACATTTACAAACTCCCATAAATTCACAGAGACACTTTTCCTAGTCCTCAGTAATTAATTCCAATCAGAGAAATTATTTGCTATTAAATATGCGAGTAATTGTCAGTTTCTGTAGTGATGTACACAGCTTTGCATGCTGGTCTAAAATGAGGGCATGTTTTGGAATGGTTCAAATGGCTCTGGGCACTATAGGACTTATCTGCTGAGGTCATCAGTCCCCTAGAACTTAGAACTACTTAAACCTAACTAACCCAAGGACATCACACACATCCATGCCCGAGGCATGATTCGAACCTGCGACCGTATCGGTCGTGCGGTTCCAGACTTAAGCGCCTAGAACCACTCGGCCACTCCGGCCGGCGCATGTTTTGGAAGCACACTGAGTGACGCGGGCACAAAGTTAAGTGCCACGACAGTCAGTGTTCCAGCCAAGTCCTTCGTAGAAGGCCAGCAAATGGAGCGCTCATTGCCACAGCTGGACCCAGAGCACACGTTTGTGACAACCCACAGCACTTTCATGTTATTGGACGACAGTTTGGACTGCCTGTAGCGAACTGTTTTTACGAGTTGGAGTAAGGATGAGATTTTAGCAAAATGTGCTGTTGGCAGCCAAACTTAGAAAGTCAACTTTTGGGATTGACTTTGGAGGGCACTGTGTTGCAGGTGAAAAGAGAAAAATAAGCTAGGCTTTCAAATCAATGAGACGCCTCCGAACACACAGCTCTCACAAAAACCTTTGGTCAAGGATTTACGATTTATAGACTGTTTCATTTAAACTTCTTCCAGAGTGACAGAAGCACGACAGTACCGGAGGCGAGCTGACCCATTGGGTGATGTGAGAAAGAGGAATAGCGATAAATGATTTTTTTTGGGAGGAAGAGTACAAACTAAATCATTGGTTAACCAAGTAAAACGTTGCCCAGAGAAGTGGACTTCCACTCTCTGCTGAGAAACTAATCAAATTGAGCCTGTATTGAAAAACACGGCAAAGTGAGGTTTCCTTGTTGGAGACACACACACACACACACACACACACGCACACACACACACACACACACACACACACACAGGAATAACTTCACTTCTTCTTCTTCTCCTTCACCTTCTTGCTTCTTGCTTCTTATTCAACCTCAGATCTTGTCGTCTCATCTCTCAAGCATTGCTGCCACCCTGCCTTCTTCGAAAGCCTCAGCCATCAGCTAATCTGACGCATCTGCGGGAGTTGCAAAGTTTTTAAGCCATCCAACATACAGCGGCTGGAGAGTGCCGCTGGCGCTGCTACTGAGGTCGTAGTTCTTCAGTTGCCGACAGTTTACAATCTCAGAGCCTCACTGTGAAGATTTACCTTGAAAGGTCACGAAGAGTTTCCTTTCAAAAATCATAGCAGGTGTGACTTACTACTTTCAATAATTTTACATATTACATCAAATAGTTTTACTTATTAGCTTCATTGTTCTTTTCCATGCTAGCCAGTTTCATGGCAGTCACCCTTTACTTGCGCGATTTACCATCAGCGCATCCTCCCATTCGACCTTCATGGTAGATTCATTACATCTGCTTTCGCACAGGTTGCCATTATTAAATTTTTACTAAGAAGTTGCCACTGGTTCCCATTCTTGTGTTTGAAGCATTACTTATCAATGAGAGTATCTGAATATCATTTTATCATTTTACCTTAATTGTTGACTGTTTAACTTTTGATATTCAAATAAATCAAAGTAACTATAATAGCTGTATCAATTAAAATTTTATCGAAACTCCCCATCAAGGTGGCATACAAATGAATGGCGTCTGTGTTACGGAGTAAAAGTCAAGCGCCTGCAGACCAGTCTGGAACGAGAGAGCAGAGACGGCTGTGAAAAAGACAACAGCCAACTGCACACTGACCGAATCCTCTCCAGGACGACAACGCAACAGCAGAGGCCTCTATGCGAAGAGAACATAAGCGACGCGCCCTTCTGGCCGCGGCTCGGTTCTAGAGGGGCCTCAAGACTAGCGACCTGAAGAGAAGTGTGAAAAGTATTACAGCACTTGAATTAGAATTGTTATACTGAAGAAGCTTGACTATTTCGGATGTCACTCTTTGCTTGCGAAACAACTGTGTAGTTCTCAAAGTTGATTACTGTCATTTAATATTCGTAATACGCTCCTGGAAATGGAAAAAAGAACACATTGACACCGGTGTGTCAGACCCACCAACTTGCTCCGGACACTGCGAGAGGGCTGTACAAGCAATGATCACACGCACGGCACAGCGGACACACCAGGAACCGCGGTGTTGGCCTTCGAATGGCGCTAGCTGCGCAGCATTTGTGCACCGCCGCCGTCAGTGTCAGCCAGTTTGCCGTGGCATACGGAGCTCCATCGCAGTCTTTAACACTGGTAGCATGCCGCGACAGCGTGGACGTGAACCGTATGTGCAGTTGACGGACTTTGAGCGAGGGCGTATAGTGGGCATGCGGGAGGCCGGGTGGACGTACCGCCGAATTTCTCAACACGTGGGGCGTGAGGTCTCCACAGTACATCGATGTTGTCGCCAGTGGTCGGCGGAAGGTGCACGTGCCCGTCGACCTGGGACCGGACCGCAGCGACGCACGGATGCACGCCAAGACCGTAGGATCCTACGCAGTGCCGTAGGGGACCGCACCGCCACTTCCCAGCAAATTAGGGACACTGTTGCTCCTGGGGTATCGGCGAGGACCATTCGCAACCGTCTCCATGAAGTTGGGCTACGGTCCCGCACACCGTTAGGCCGTCTTCCGCTCACGCCCCAACATCGTGCAGCCCGCCTCGTGGTGTCGCGACAGGCGTGAATGGAGGGACGAATGGAGACGTGTCGTCTTCAGCGATGAGAGTCGCTTCTGCCTTGGTGCCAATGATGGTCGTATGCGTGTTTGGCGCCGTGCAGGTGAGCGCCACAATCAGGACTGCATACGACCGAGGCACACAGGGCCAACACCCGGCATCATGGTGTGGGGAGCGATCTCCTACACTGGCCGTACACCACTGGTGATCGTCGAGGGGACACTGAATAGTGCACGGTACATCCAAACCGTCATCGAACCCATCGTTCTACCATTCCTAGACCGGCAAGGGAACTTGCTGTTCCAACAGGACAATGCACGTCCGCATGTATCCCGTGCCACCCAACGTGCTCTAGAAGGTGTAAGTCAACTACCCTGGCCAGCAAGATCTCCGGATCTGTCCCCCATTGAGCATGTTTGGGACTGGATGAAGCGTCGTCTCACGCGGTCTGCACGTCCAGCACGAACGCTGGTCCAACTGAGGCGCCAGGTGGAAATGGCATGGCAAGCCGTTCCACAGGACTACATCCAGCATCTCTACGCTCGTCTCCATGGGAGAATAGCAGCCTGCACTGCTGCGAAAGGTGGATATACACTGTACTAGTGTCGACATTGTGCATGCTCTGTTGCCTGTGTCTATGTGCCTGTGGTTCTGTCAGTGTGATCATGTGATGTATCTGACCCCAGGAATGTGTCAATAAAGTTTCCCCTTCCTGGGACAATGAATTCACGGTGTTCTTATTTCAATTTCCAGGAGTGTAGAACTCATTTAATGCGATTTGTCTGAATGTTGGCTATCGATTTGAGAAAGCAGGTTTCCTATACACCTCATATTCGAACGACTAGGCAGGATTCAATAATATGTGCGTGGGTTGTATGAAATGAGGCGAAATTTCTCAGCAGGCACTTCGCACTTGGCGGGACAGTATTTTCTATGTATCTTCACCTGCTCAAGGTGCACTCCGACAAGAAAATAGCGTTGTGACGCGATCGACTGGCGTACTAGAGACAGTGGTAACATATCTATGCAAGGCTTCGTCGAATTTTCACTCTTATTTCCATTTAGTGACTGGTCGAAAAAAATGGTTTAAATGGTTCTGAGCACTATGGGACTTAACTGCTGTGGTCAGCAGCCCCCTACAACTTAGAACTACTTAAACCTAACTAACCTAAGGACATCACACACATCCATGCCCGAGGCAGGATTTCGAACCTGCGACCGTAGCGGTCACGCGGTTCCAGACTGTAGCGGCTAGAAACGCACGGCCACTTCGGCCGCCAGTGACTGGTGGAGTCTTAATGGAAGAATAGCCATTGAATTTTGCCCGCCCTGTGCAACAAAGGGCATTTTCACAGTTTCCCTTTCGTTCTTAGTTGTACTCACACTGAATTCAGTCGCTCACAAAAGTCGCATTTTATCTGTTGAGTTCATGTTGTTCTTGGATTTTTTTGTCATGGTCGCTGCCTGAAATTATTTTCTGTCCGGTATGCCAAGTTGTGTTTGTCCTGCTATCTTTAGTGTTTGTAGTGGGCTGGGCCCTTTTATTTTATTAGTTATATTTTATAAATTAACGAGCAAAATATCGTGAAACGAATCAGCTCTTTGCTGAGGCACTGTATCAACAGGGAAGATCACCACCGATGAGGATTTCCACATTCTACCCCTGAAGCGGATTGTCTGGAAGGCCTAAATGCTTGAACAATTCCAGGTGTTATTTGAAGTTAACGAAGTGTAGGAGTCGATGAGCAGATGAGCAACCTTCCTAGTTGTAGGATTCGTGGGACGTATGTGTGTGAGTGTGTGTGAATATATATATATATATATCTATATATATATATATATTTATATATATATGTGTGTGTGTGTGTGTGTGTGTGTGTGTGCGTTCCTGTTCGAATAGATTTACTAATTTCCCACTTGGGACATTCGTGATCAAGTGTGACACGAAAAGCTTTTCTTTAGCACGGGAAATACACAATCATCTAACAATCTAACATGTCCGGAATGTGCGGACATGTCTGCGACTTGCAGAGTGCGCGTGTATTTTGTGGACAGGGGCCTGTACCAGTTCGTGGACACCATAGCTGGAGGTGGTGTTTGATAGGAGGGACAGAATTAGAAAGAGTTGATTGAAGCTAAAATAATTTGATATGTTCCTGCGGAGAGCTTAGAATGTTCTGTGAGGCTATTTGGTCTTACATTACATGCAAAAAGTACAGTGTTTTATTTTTGTGAAGATTATCCACAGGACAGGCTACCATGTACAGTTTTGGCGTCATTGGTGAACATTGGGTTCATTATGAAAGTACTTACGAATCAGTGAAAGAGTTTTCTTTTCCACTGACTGACGACGGAGTCAACAGGAGACGTTGCAAAAAAATGGTTCAAATGGCTCTGAGCACTATGGTACTTAACGTCTATGGTCATCAGTCCCCTCGAACTTAGAACTACTTAAACCTAACTAACCTAAGGACATCACACAACACCCAGTCATCACGAGGCTGAGAAAATCCCTGACCCCGCCGGGAATCGAACCCGGGAACCCGGGCGTGGGAAGCGAGAACGCTACAGCACGACCACGAGCTGCGGACAAGTGAGACGTTGCAAAAACTCGGTTTGGGGAATAACGATAATCGATACTAGACGTGTCTTTACATAAGGAAGAAACCCTCAAATTCACCGTAATTGCAAATTAAGTTGCTAAGTCGTTTCCACATAATAATTAAGGAATCTTCAACCGAAATCATCTTTTGCACGAGTCCCTAGTCATACCTACAGCCCCACCGCGCTTTTTAAGGGGTGCAGGTTAATACAGGTCACATATTGTAGGTAATGGATGAGTGCCAAGCTAAGCTATCCTTGCGATTCATAGCGAGTCTAGTGCCCCGTATTAAGGTTATTTTTGAGTGTATCACGGACGATCATCGACCCAGAGCGGACAGTAAACGTTCCCTTGCGAGCCACTGGGGTAACATATCGCACAGTTAGCAGTGCACGCAAGAAATCTCAAAATGTTCATGGATTATGGTCCCAGAGATCCAGGCGATGCCGCGGCACTTGTGAGACGACTCGAAGGAACGTAACTATTTATAATTACATAAAGGAATTAGACACACTAGCTGCTGGTGGGCACTGAATTTTATCAATGGGGCATGCTTAAAATTTATGCCGAACCGGCTTTGGAACCTGGGTCTTCTGCTTACTAGACAGACGTGCTGATCACTATGCCGTACGGACACTGCACAGACTAACTCAGCATGCCTCCCGAAGACTCGAATTCTCAACTTATTCCTCACACTACAGGAGTAGTGCCCCTACTCATTAGCCTCATTTCTCACGGATTCTCGCCGATTCCCGTAAGATTTCAAACGGTTTGCATCTGTACTGAAGATGTTACTGGCCGTCATTGCCTTAGCTATATGTTTGGTGTCTTTTCTTTCAGAAACGTCCGAAAGAATAGACATCACATTATTAATTTTTTCTGTGTCTCTAGACTGCTTGTGCTACGATTGACGCCGATTGAGAACCTGTTCTAAGGAAAATACTTTATAGAGGAATACCCAATCAAGTTTGCGTGTCTAACGATAATTTCCCGCGAGGCCACACGCACTACGTTAATCAAGGACGAAGTGTAATCTGAGAATACTATCGCAGAATGTCGTGTACTCCTGGGACGGAAATAAGAATGTCCTAGTTGATTTTATATAATAATGAGTTCAAATATTTTGTTAATTGCAACGCCATAGTTCTCGCCGATGAAGTGGTAATCTATGAGGAAATGACCATGAAAATTCTAGTAACAGAAACATCTCTACAAAATATTGGCGTGGTGAATACGAGGGTCATTCATTCTCCTTTATTTACCATTAGAACAGTATGTGAAATAAGTGAGAGTTCAACACGAAAAGTAGTCTACTTCGCATACTTTCATAGGCTTATGTCGTATGGTATTATTTCTTGGGGTAATTCTTCTGATTCAAAAAGGCTATTTTTGGCTCAAAAACGGGCTGTTCGAGCTATATGTGGTGTAAGTTCGAGAACCTCTTGTCGGTCCCTATTCAATAGTCTGGGAATTCTGACATTGCCCTCACAGTATATATTTTCTTTAATGTCGTTTGTTGTTACCAATATTAGCCCATTCCCAAGAGTTAGCAGCTTTCACTCAGTTAATAATAGGCAGAAATGAAATCTGTATGTGGAATGCAGTTCCTTGACTCTTGTGCAGAAAGGAGTGCAGTATTCTGTTGCATCCATTTTCAATAAGCTACCACAAGAACTCAAAAAAAATCTTAGGTGTAGCCCAAAGTGTTTTAAGTCCAAACTCAAGAGCCTCCTCATGGCTCACTCCTATTCTGTCGAGGAGCTCCTGGAAGAGCTAAAAAATTAAGCAAATTCCAGTGTTACTTCGTTGATTTTCTTTATTTAAACTTACGAATTGTCGCCTGAAGAGGTTTTTTATATTTCATTTTATCTGTTATAATTTCATGTATTGACTCGTTCCATGACCATGGAGATTTCTCCTTAATTTGGTCCCACGGGACAATATATAAATAAATGAATAAATAAATAAATAATTCCCCACATTATTTAAAGAAGCTATTAATACACACAGACAAACGCTCTTGTCGGTTATCACATTTGACGTTTGTTCTGTGCGTCGGTGAAGTTTCGAATCGTTCTGGCAGATGGCAGAGCCGTAGTACAGCGTCACAACGGCGTCTACATACGACTCATGTTACAGGTAGCCTTCTGTTATTGAATTCTTGTATGCAGAAAAAAACGTCGAAAACATGCATAAACGTTTTCGTGCAGTGTGTGGTGATGCTGCAGCTGATAGGAGTACAGTAGGGCAGTGGGTAAGGAAAGTTACAGCCTCAGGAAACGCAGAAACAGAGCTCCACGATCAGCCACGCTCGGGACGTCCTGTCACAGCCACTGCTCCAGACGTGATGAATCGTGTGGCTACCATTATTCGCACCGACCGGCGCATCACAACTCGAAAACTGGCTCTACAGTTGTTGGTCAGCATTGGAAGTCTGCAGTGAGTGAGACTCTTGGATATTCAAAGAGGTGCTCACGATGAGTTCCACTAATGCTCACAGCGGACTACAAGATCCGAAGAACGACCATTTCATCTGAACTGTTGGAGCGTTTTGAGACCGACGGGGACGCCTTTGTGTCACGGATCGTTACGTGGGACGAGAGCTGGGTACACTACTTTGCTCCAGAATCAAAAAGGCAGTCCATAGAGTGGCATGATCCTAATGTACCAGAAAAGAAGACCTTCAAGGCAACCCCCTATGCCGGAAAAGTTATGGAGGCAGTCTTCTGGGATTGTGATGGCGTCATTCTCGTGGATGTGATCAAAGAGGGTCAACCATCAACTCAAAGGAATACGTCAGAACCCTGAATAAACTGAAGAACCTTTTTCGAAGTGTTCTATCGGACAAGAATCCAGCAGAAATCATGCTCCGACACGATAATGTACCCCCACACACAAGTCTGAGAACCCGGGAACACATCGCGAAATTTTGTTGGACATCATTGCCTGATCCACTCTACAGTCCAGACCTGGCACCCTCGGACTTCCATCTCTTTAGGCCGCCTAAAGGTTCTCTACGGGGAACGCACTTTGAAGATCACGAGAGTATCAGTCATGCAGTGGAAACATTTCGACGCCTACAGGACAAGAACTTCTTCAACAAGGAATACATGCTCTTCCACAACGTTGCCGTATGGCCACAGAACGTGACTGAGGCTAGGTAGAAAAATAGCACATGGATAAGACATGTTAATGTGTACTGTAACCAAATTCTGACTCGTAGCTACAAATATGTTCTGAGAAAAAAAATGGCGGTATTACTTATTGAAAGACTCTCGTAAATAGATGGATAGCTCTTAATGTGGGGAAATGTAATGCTATGAAGCGAAGAAAACTTAGAAGCATGTTATTGGTTGACTATCAAGTACACGAGTAAGCACTGGAGTCAGTCGTATGATACACACAATTTTTGGAGTAACAATGAAGTGGAACGCATTATAGATCCAGTTGTCGGCAAAATAATTGCAGATTACAATGCATTAGTAAGGTAATGGTAACGCAAAGTTTGTGTACACTCACTATTACATACCAAGTACTTACATGGACCATAATTTAACGCTACTGTATTGTATGGGACCCGAATCGGATCAGAGTAACAGAGATCATCGAGAGTATTGAAAGAGCAATGGTGCCCATGGACACATACTCCTTCGACAGGCGACAGAGTGCAGCACATATGTGAGAAACCCTTAACCGACCGACACTACAAATAATATACAGGGTGAAGCGAAATTCACGCACTCCGGTTTCGCGGCGCGACTGCTCACATGATAGCGATAAAAAAGTGTCTGTCGCAAAATTTCGTCCGGCGAGTGCATGCGACACACGTTAATGAGTGGCAATCTGGCAACACTGTAAACACATGTATGGTAACTACCTTCGTCAGGAGACGTTATTTGTGCTGCACAGCTGGTGCAGTGGATAGAGTTTTGGATCTGCAAGCAGTAGGTCGTGGGTTCGATCCTGGGTTAGGGCGCATTTTTTATTCATTCTGACATTTCATACTGTAATATACGTTGTTTCTTAGGTCACATGTATCCTAAATTTACGAAATTTTGTTACTCTGAACGTAACAAATACGTGGTTAGACAAATAAGAAATATAAAGTTGAGCACATGTGTTCTCATAGTACAGAATAACTACAAAAACCATTTCAATTTCGAGATTGTAAAGTTGCGCCTGTTCCATGTAATGCGCATTATGCCTCTGACAGATATTGTTGTGCATGATTCATACCACCATCGCTAATTGTGAAACGTTCTGTTTCGAATTACTCTGTGTCCCAAACGATAATAGACGTGATGGTTCCACAATCCCATCGACAGACTAATAATAATAATTATTATTATAATAATGCATTGAAATACGTACTAAACGGCGAGCGGTTACCTGACCCCGTGTTGAAAGGCATGGTACAATGGTGCTAACACATACAAATAGTAACCGAGTTTGGACATTATTCGCAAAGCACATTGGCAGTCCTATTAATAACGTAAGGCCCTAACGATATGTATGTACCTGAACGAGTCAAGAATAATAGTTGCTACTAATCTCTGGGATCATTTGAGGGGGGTACAAAGAAAACAGGTTTCGCATCTCGTGGATAAGGCAACTGTGAAATTCCATGACATGAAAAGGGCTTCTTTCAAAGCTGACCAGTCTTCCACTTCTACGATTGTAGTATGTAAGTGCAAGTGTTTTATAGAGGAACCGCTGCAATCACTGTTGACGGTGAAGATGCCAGGTACCCTGCACTACATTTACCAAATAAAAATCCTAGGCCTCAACCCACGATCGAACCAGCGACCTGCTACATGTTAACTCAAAGCTTTATCCACTGCACCAACTGCACAGCGCAAGGGACTGTCAGCTGGCAAAAGTAGTTACCATACATGTGGTTACAGTGGTGTCAGACTGCCACTCTTTAACGTCCATTTTCTGACGGATGTACCTGCCGGACGATATTTTCTGAGAGACCTGTTTTTTCTTTATCGCTGGCATGTGAGAAGCTGCGCTGCGGAGCCCGAGTGCGCGAATCACGCTTCACCCTGTATAACGAGAGTTTGCTACACTACTGGCCATTAAAATTGCTACACCAAGAAGAAATGCACGTGATAAACGGGGATTCATTGCACAAATATATTATACTAGAACTGACATGTGATTACATTTTCACGCAATTTGGGTGCATAGATCCTGAGAAATCAGTACCCAGAACAACCACCTCTGGCCGTAATAACGGCCTTGATACGCTTGGGGATTGAGTCAAAGACAGCTTGGATGGCGTGTACAGGCACAGTTGCCCATGCAGCTTCAACACGATGCCACATATCATCAAGAGTAGTGACTTGCGTATTGTGACGAGCCAGTTGCTCGGCCACCATTGATCAGACGATTTCAGTTGGTGAGAGATCTGGTAGCCGTCGAACATTTTCTGTATCCGGAAAGGCGCGTACAGGACCTGCAACATGCGGTCGTGCATTATCATGCTGAAATGTAGGGTTTCGCACGGATCTAATAATGGGTACAGCCTCGGGTCGTAACACATCTGAAATGTAACGTCCACTGTTCAAAGTGGCGTCAGTGCGAACAAGAGGTGACCGAGACGTGTAACCAATAGCACCCCATACCATCACGCCGAGTGATACGCCGGTATGGCGATGACGAATACACGCTTCAAATGTGCGTTCACCGCGATGTCGCCAACCACGGATGCGACCATCATGATGCTGTAAACAGAATCTGGATTCATCCGAAAAATATGACGTTTTGCCATTCGTGCACCGAGGCTCGTCAATGAGTACACCATCGCAGGCTCTCCTGTCTGTGATATAACGTCAAGGTTGGCCGCAGCCATAGTCTCCGAGGTGATAGTCCATGCTGCTGCAAACGTCGTCGAACTATTCGTGCTTATGGCTGTCGTCTTGCAAACGTCCCCATCAGTTTACTCAGGGATAGAGACGTGGCTGCAAGATCCGTTACAGCCATGCGTATAAGATGCATGTGATCTCGACTGCTAGTGATAAGAGGCCGTTGGGATCCAGCACGGCGTTCCGTATTACCCTCCTGAACCCACCGATTCCATATTCTGCTAACAGTCATTGGATCTCGACCAACGCGAGCGGCAATGTCCTCATAGGATAAACCGCAATCGTGATAGGCTACAATCCGACCTTTATCAAAGTCGGAAACGTGATGGTACGCATTTCTCCTCGTTACACGAGGCATCACAACAACGTTTCACCAGGTTCAAAAATGGCTCTGAGCACTATGGGACTCAACTGCTGTGGTCATAAGTCCCCTAGAACTTAGAACTACTTAAACCTAACTAACCTAAGGACATCACACACATCCATGCCCGAGGCAGGATTCGAACCTGCGACCGTAGCGGTCGTGCGGTTCCAGACTGTAGCGCCGTTAACCGCTCGGCCACTTCGGCCGGTGTTTCACCAGGCAACGTCTGTCAACTGCTGTTTGTGTATGAGAAATCGGTTGGAAACTTTCCTCATGTCAGCACGTTGTAGGTGTTGCCACCGACGCCAACCTTGTGAGAATGCTCTGAAAAGCTAATCATTTGCATTTCACAGCATCTTCTTCTCGTCGGTTAAATTTCGCGTCTGTAGCAGGTCATCTCCGTGGTATAGCAATTTTAATGACCAGTAGTGTAAAAATATTTCACGAAATGTGATGTAGTTCACAGAAATTACGAAAGTGGCACAAACATATACGTAGAAGTGGCACAAACAAAATGTGAGGAACAGTAGCTCGCGTAGTAGTTTACAAACAAATCGTTCTTTTCGTGTCTCAACAGTAAATGAGAAAGCGCAATTCACGGTACTACAAACGCACTCTCTGCCACGTACTTGACAATAGCGCAGAGTGTAGGGATGTGGATGTACTGATGCCCCGTTGCCAACGTGAATGTATGGTATCGATTTTCCGAACAGCAGTCCAACACGGAACTATTTCCGATTATTTGGGGATGTGCCATTTGGACTGGTCCTTTCGCTGTTTTCTTTTTTATTCGGGCGAGGGACCGCAAGTGTTTGCTGCCATCCGGCCCTGCGGATTACGAGCTGTTTGTGCTGCCGGCGCTGGCGGGTTAATTTCGCGGACGGCGCGGCGCAGCTAATACCGCGGCGGGTCCCGCCTGCTTTAGCAGCCGGCCGCGGACCGGCGCGGTGCGCTGCGGCTGGCGTTTAGAGCCACGCGACAGCTTCGGACGCGCCGGTTAGAGGCGCTCTGAAAAAGCTCATACCAAATTCCATCACGCGCCGGCGCCGAGTCGCGCCATAACCGCCACATGTGTGCGCGATCGCGCGCCTTAACGGGCGACGGACCGGCGTGGACACTCTGCCCGCCTCTGGCGTCACACCCTCGCTACCCCGCATGTGGCTTCTGTCCCCGAGACAAATGGTGCGTCACGTGCTTTCAGCGCACGGCGTGGCAGTAAAGTGGCGCCGTTTCGCATTTGTCCATAACTGCTAGAGCGTAGAGGAGAGAGTTACCTTGGGGAACTTGTCGGACTTCCGCCTCTGTCCAGCCAAGTTTAATATACGACGGTATTCCCAAATTCTAAAGGTGGCAGGGGAAAATACAGGAAGCGAAAGGCTATTTACAATTTGTACAGGAACCAGATGGCAATTATAAGAGTCGAGGGGTATGAAACGGAAGCAGTGGTTGGGAAGGGAGTGAGGCAGGGTTGTAGCCTCTCCCCAATGTCATTCAATCTGTATATTGAGCAAGCAGTAAAGGAAACAAAAGAAAAATTCGGAGTAGGTATTAAAGTCCATGGAGAAGAAATAAAAACGTTGAGGTTCCCCGATGACATTGTAATTCTGTCAGAGACAACAAAGGACTTGGAAGAGTAGTTGGACGGAATGGACAGTGTATTGAAAGAAGGATATAAGATGAACATCAACAAAAGCAAAACGAGGATAATGGAATGTAGTCGAATTAAGTCGGGTGATCCTGAGGGAATTAGATTAGGAGATGAGACACTTAAAGTAGTAAAGGAGTATTGCTATTTGGGGAGCGAAATAACTGATGATGGTCGATGTAGAGAGGATAGTAAATGTAGACTGGCAATGGCAAGGAAAGCGTTTCTGAAGAAGAGAAATTTGTTAACATAGAGTATTGATTTAAGTGTCTGGAAGTCGTTTCTGAAAGTACGAGGTGCATTCAAGTTCTAAGGCCTCCGATTTTTTTTTCTAATTAACTACTCACCCGAAATCGATGACACTAGCGTTACTTCTCGACGTAATCGCCCTGCAGACGTACACATTTTTCACAACGCTGACGCCATGATTCCATGGCAGCGGCGAAGGCTTCTTTAGGAGTCTGTTTAGACCACTGGAAAATCGCTGAGGCAATAGCAACATGGCTGGTGAATGTGCGGCCACGGAGAGTGTCTTTCATTGTTGGAAAAAGCCAAAAGTCACTAGGAGCCAGGTCAGGTGAGTAGGGAGCATGAGGAATCACTTCAAAGTTGTTAACACGAAGAAACTGTTGCGTAACGTTAGCTCGATGTGCGGGTGCGTTGTCTTGGTGAAACACCATTGTCACAACCGACGAAAAGAAAGTCCCATACATGCTGCCGTTGCGCGTCAACATTGCTTGGCAACATGCCACACGGGCAGCCATGTGGTCGTCCGTCAGCATTCGTGGCACCCATCTGGATGACACTTTTCGCATTTTCAGGTCGTCATGCAGGATTGTGTGCACAGAACCCACAGAAATACCAACTCTGGAGGTGATCTGTTCAACAGTCATTCGGCGATCCCCCAAAACAATTCTCTCCACTTTCTCGATCATGTCGTCAGACTGGCTTGTGCGAGCCTGAGGTTGTTTCGGTTTGTTGTCACACGATGTTCTGCCTTCATTAAACTGTCGCACCCACGAACGCACTTTCGACACATCCATAACTCCATCACCACATGTCTCCTTCAACTGTCGATGAATTTCAAATTCAGAAAACGAATGATTGCACGCTGTTCAAGTAAAGAAAACGTCGCCTTTTTAAGTATTTAAAACAGTTCTCATTCTCGCCGCTGGCGGTAAAATTCCATCTGCAGTACGGTGCCGCCATCTCTGGGACGTATTGACAATGAACGCGGCTTCATTCTAAAACAATGCGCATGTTTCTATCTCTTTCCAGTCCGGAGAAAAAAAATCGGAGGCCTTAGAACTTGAATGCACCTCGTATTTGGATGGAGTGTAGCCATGTATGGAAGTGAAACATGGACCATAATTAGCTTGGACCAGCAGAGAATAGAAGCTTTCGAAATGTGCTGCTACAGAAGCATGCCGAAGATTAGATGGGTAGATCACATAACTAATGAGGAGGTATTGAATAGAATTGGGGAGAAGAGAAGTTTGTGGCACAACTTGACAAGAAGAAGGGACCGGTTGGTAGGACATGTTCTGAGGCATCAAGGGATCACAAATTTAGCATTGGAGGGCAGCGTGGAGGGTAATAATCGTAGAGGGAGACCAAGAGATGAATACACTAAGCAGATTCAGAATGATTTAGGTTGCAGTAAGTACTGGGAGATGAAAAAGCTTGCACAGGATAGAGTAGCATGGAGAGCTGCATCAAACCAGTCTCAGGACTGAAGACAACAACAACAACTTTCCCGAAAGTAAGTACATAGACCTATTTATTTCTACAATGGTTTACATCAGTTTACAGCTTGAACATTTACCTATTTTCTGACATAATCACCATTTCTGACGATCTACATCTACATCTACATCCATACTCCGCAAGCCACCTGGCGGTGTGTCGCGGAGAGTACTTTGAGTACCTCTATCGGTTCTGTTTTCTATTCCAGTCTCGTATTGTTCGTGGAAAGAAGGATTGTCGTTATGCCTCTGTGTGGGCCCTAATCTCTCTGATTTTATCCTCATGGTCTCTTCGCGAGAGATACGTAGGAGGGATCATTATACTGCTTGACTCCTCGGTGAAGGTATGTTCTCGAAGCTTCAACAAAAGCCCGTACTGAGCTACTGAGCGTCTCTCCTGCAGAGTCTTCCACTGGAGTTTATCTATCATCTCCGTAATGCTTTCACGAATACTAAATGATCCTGCAAGGAAGCGCGCTGCTCTCCGTTGGATCTTCTCTATCTCTTCTATCAACCCTATCCGGTACGGATCCCACACTGCTGAGCAGTATTCAAGCAGTGAGCGAACAAGCGTACTGTAATCTACTTCGTTTGTTTTCGGGTTGCATTTTCTTTAGGATTCTTCCAATGAATCCCAGTCTGGCATCTGCTTTATCGACGATCAACTTTATGTGATCATTCCATTTTAAATCACTCCTAATGTGTACTCCCAAATAATTTATGGAATTAACTGCTTTCAGTTGCTGACCTGCTATATTGTAGCTAAACGATAAGGGATCTTTCTTTCTATGTATTCGCAGGACATTACACTTGTCTACATTGAGATTCAATTGCCATTCCCTGCACCATGCGTCAATTCGCTGCAAATCCTCCTGCATTTCAGTAAAATTTTCCATTGTTACAACTTCTCGATATACCACAGCATCATCCGCAAAAAGCCTCAGTGAACTTCTGATGTTATCCACATGGTAATTTATGTATATTGTGAGTAGCAACGGTCCTAGGACACTCCCCTGCGGTACACCTGAAATCACTCTTACTTCTGAAGACTTCTCTCCATTGAGAATGACTTGCTGCGTTCTGTTATCTAGGAACTCTTCAATCCAAACACGGAATTGGTCTGATAGTCCATATGCTCTTACTTTGTTCATTAAACGACTGTGGGGAACTGTATCGAACGCCTCGCTCAAGTCAAGACACACGGCATCTACCTGGGAACCCGTGTATATGGCCCTATGAGTCTCGTGGACGAATAGCGCGAGCTGGGTTTCACACGATCGTCCTTTTCGAAACCCATACTGATTCCTACAGAGTAGATGCAGTTTTGTAGACGCTGTGGCAGTTTTTGTATGCCCATGTCATACCAGCTCGTCGCAAAGCTGTTCAGAAAGTTATGAACCTCTTCTTTCACCTCATCGTCGGAGCTGAATCGCTTTCCGGCTAAATGTTCTTTTAACCTAGGGAACAGGTGATAGTCACTGGGCGCCAAGTCAGGACTATAGGGTGGGTGGGTGATTATGTTTCAGTGAAACTGTTGCAGGGGAGCAACAGTTTGCCGAGCGATGTATCGGCGAGCGTTGTCATGGAGAATGTGTACTCCTTTGCCCAACATTCCTATTCTCCGGTTCTCCATTGCCCGTTTGAGTTGTTCAGAGTCGCACAGTACCTGTCAGCGTTAATAGTGATCCCAGCGTTTCATCTCCACGACGAGGTGAGAGAAGAGGCATGGCGGCGAGCTGGTATGACATGGGCATACAAAAATTCATCGACAGAAATGGTGATTATGTCGAAAAATAGCTAAATGTTCAAGCTGTAAACTGATGTAAACCATTGTGGAAATAAACAGGTCTATGTACTTACAAAAAAGTACCCTCGTACTTCCTTCTTCCATTCATTGCTTTTTACGTACTGCAGTATTTTTCTGTAATTACAAAACGTAGCCTGGAAAATTAAGGTTTTTCCAGATGTGAAAATATGTCCAGGCTACAGTGGGGTCATGCATATAGGAACAAATCCGCAGCTAGTGGTCTAGTGGCTAGCGTTTCTGTCTCCGGACCACAGTGTCCCCGGTTCGATTCCTGGCCGGGTTGGGGATTTTCTCTGCCCGGGGACGGGGTGTTTGTGGCTTCATCACTAAACAAGATACGTGATACATCTGGAGTATTCTGTCTCAATGTCCATGTACAGAAGTTTACACGATTCATATAATCGTTTCCATGCAATTCTTGACGGACAGAGATGTGATACGGCTGCAACCTATGTCGGTGGAGAATGCATAGGACACTTGCCTGCCTCCACCCACATCCTCTTGCAATTCTCCGGGAGCTAACGTGCGATTCAACTGCAACAGCAGCAATATCATTAACTTCATTCTCTTCTGTCGTCACATGTTTCCTTCTGTCACGCTGTCTAGGTGTCATACCCCCACTTATATTAAACTTATGTAATAGGTTGACAAATAACTGCCGAGGTGATTGACGACTATTGGTTATCTTGCCACATACATCGTACAGAAACGAACTGCATCCTTCGTACACTCTCCATACACCATGGACACGTCGGTTTCTTCTGCATTGTTAAATCGTGACGCCAGCTCAAGACCTACTGCAAGAACTTCGACACACTAACAGAGAAGACAACTACAGTGCAGTCAAGGAAACACAAGCACATTGTAAGCAAACATAACAACATCCGTTACGGCTTAAACTCAAGCGCCGGCACGGCAGTCGGGAACGATAGAGAGGAGATGGCTGTTTGAAGACATCAACCAGTTGCACGCTGACAGAACCCTCTCCAGGCTTACAACGCGACAGCAGCGGCCCCTATGTGAAGAGAACATAAGCGCCGCGACCGACTGGTGACGGCCAGTTCAATAGCAGCTTCAAGATTAGCGGTGTCTATGGAAGTGTCAACACTAGGTACTTCGCTTGTACTCTCTATGTATCACAGATTTGGGAATGGTCTATACTGAAGAAGATTGCTTATTTTGTACGTCCCCCTTTGTTACCGACTCATCAGTGTAATTACAAAAGTTAAGTACTGTATCTTCTCTTTTTGTAATATAACTAATTACAACGATTTGTTCGAATGTTTGTCTAGCGAACCGAGTAGGCATGCTTCCTAGATACCACAACATCATACCTAGCAACTGCGCATGTTGATGGGAACAAAGTGTCGGTGTGGAAACTTTTCAAAATACGGTAACTCCTAAACGACTCTTGTTAGAATCGGGACTTGAACACTATAGACTTTCTAATTAACTCCAGTTTTAGTTTGCTGATGTTAATAGGCATTGTTCGATTTTAAAGGATGTAAGTTTGCACAAAAATACAATTTCTAGGGATTACTACAATCTCTTCATTAGCTAACAATACCAACCTCTGACTACAAATCCATTTTCTGAAAACTTGTACATCAATAGGACATTCCATTTCCACAATATTTTGGGTGTAAGTTTCAGTTGATTCACCATATATAGGAACAAACATTCTATCCAAATTTAAAAGCGTTGCAGTCGAGAAAATCTTGCCAGAACTGTGTTCAGTCGTCTCTCTCTTTCATTAGTACTCTAATACAAATCATTAATCGATAAGTTAGGTCAAATTAAGCAGGAGTATTAGAAAAACTGAATTAAAGGGAAAATAAATTTTAAGGTTCGAACTGTTGGAAACTAACAAAAATTTCCATTTTAAGGACACGTAAATGTGTTAAGGTATTGACGATACTCCATTAGCTGGTTTTGGATAACGCCATATTCCCATGCTCCGTATACTTTAATCACTGCGGCACTCATACAGTTTACAAACATAAACATTACGGAAATGTGTCCACTCTTAGTCGGAAAGCAAATGATAGTGCTCTTTTGGAAGTCAGTTAAATCACTCCGTTTCAATATTGCGACAACGACTGTATTCTTTCCGCATTCCTCAGACACGATTTATTAAACTCCACACTGTTACTGCTGCCATCTGCTGTCTATGAGTTGTTATTGCATGTTGGCGTCGAACACAGGCGGTAGTTACGTTAATGTGGCTGTTCCGTATACAACTAGTTTTAAATATATAGAAGATTACTTTGCCATATAAGATTACTTTGCCATAACATTCTGTAAGTGAATAAAAATATACTCAAAGTAGCTATAGTACATGATGAAGCATTTAAATTTTTAGAGCTCGATGTATTTACAGATCCTGCACAGAAAGCCCAACGTAGCGCCTCACAACAACAAAAACTGTACAAAATGGCGGAAACTGCTTCTGGCTGTCTCTAGTGCGCATTCCTCACGTGGTTCCAGAATCACTCCCTTGAACGAAACACTGACCAAATCCATTATGTGTTCCTAGGTATCCTATCTTATAGGTACAACACTCTCCCACACTTATAGTACAGTAACAGCTCGAAAAAGCTGCAGCTGATCGATTTGCGACTAGAGGCACGTTCTAACTAGAAGGTGGTTCCCAGTCATTCTGAGACTAGCATCTCTGAACAGAATCGTAAACCAACGAATACTTCCAACAAAGTTTAGCACCTCAAGTTGTAAGTAGGCTGTTTAGGTTTTTTTATTGGTAACGCCACCTCCGTATGAAAATCACTGGCTGTGCTGTGTGCAGTCTGTGGTTGCTTTGCATTGTTGTAATACTCGCCATTGTAGTGTTGGGCAGCTGGATGTGAACAGCGCGTAGCGTTGCGCAGTTGGAGGTGAGCCGCCAGCAGTGGTGGATGTGGGGAGAGAGATGGCGGAGATTTGTAATTTGTCATGAACTGCTATATTTATATATGATGATATCAAGGTAAATACATTGTTTGTTCTCTACTAATATCTTTCATTTGCTAACTATCCCTATCAGTAGTTAGTGCCTTCCATAGTTTGAATCTTTTATTTAGCTGGCAGTAGTGGCGCTCGCTGTATTGCAGTCGCTTGAGCAGCGAAGATTTTTGTGAGGTAAGTGATTTGTGAAAGGTATAGTTTAATGTTCGTCAGGGCCATTCTTTTGTAGGGATTTTTGAAAGTCAGATTGCGTTGCGCTAACAAAAAATATTGTGTATCAGTTTAAGCACAGTCATGTATAAATTTTTCTAAAGGGGACGTTTCATATGTCGACCCTTAGCCTAGGATACCTCACTGGAATCTTCTGATTTTTTCTTGTAGTTTGTGTAATTAGTGTAGCTATTGTTTATTACTAGCGCGTAATTGTAGAGAAAATCTCCTTTGTAGTTGCAGACTTTCATTGTTGTACAGTAAAACAGTTGTGGCATGCATGTAGATTTGCACCAAGTATTTCGCAGCTGCAATTAACTAGATATTATTTTCAGTGCTATGTTAATGTGTTCTCTTATTTTTGATCTTCAAATTGTGTTTTTCTGTGTCGTCGTGTGAAATACTGTGACAATAATGGCGTGTGAAAAACGTAATACTAGGCTCCAAAGTAAACTGAGAAATGACAGTGAAAATGAAAGCAGTGTGTTAGCGCCACCGAGTAATGAATTAACTGATGTTCAAAGTAGTAATTTGGTAATTGTGCATATGGAAATGGAGCGGGCTGCAAACAATGGTGTAGACAGTGAAACAGGTAGTGAACAGTGAAGTATTATCGATCGATCGGTCGGCAACAGCTCGCCTCAGGAATCGGGAATGACAGGACACAATTTTGCAAATACTGTAGACTCAGGTTTTGGGTTCTCACCGTTTTCTCAAATGAGTCAAGACACATTTTCTGCTTGTCAAAATGTCAATGTTGCCGGTGCAAATTCACTGCCGAAAAGCACTGAGGAACATGTTTCATACACCAGTGCACTGTTATTACAGTTAATGCAACAAATGGGACAAAAGCTACAAAAGTTAGACACAACACTTGAACAAAATCAGAAAGAAATGGGACAAAATCTTAAAAAGTTAGACACAGTGGAACAAAATCTTAAAAAGTTAGACACAATGGAACAACACCAGAGACAAACACAGCAACAGTTAGACACAATGGAACAAAATCTTCAAAAGTTAGACACCACGCTTGAACAAACACGTGAAGATTTAACTACTGAGTTACATAACATTGAATCGAAATGTCAAAAAGTCTGTAACGACGTAAAAACACAAATTTGTGAGCATTTTCAACCTATTTTTTCGCGGCATGAAAATGCATTACAGAATCACGAAGCAGCCATAAAAGAACTGCAAACCAATGTTCATGAAAATCATGAGACCTTGTGGGCTAAAATTGACTCAGTTGCATCTACCGATTCGGTTACGCAACTTGCAAAAACTCAGGAAAACTTAAAGGACACAGTAGATTCGATTTCAACACAAATGGACACTCTGAAACTTGGTTCAGAAAAACACACTGAGGAAATGTGTTCACTATCGGAGAAAGTAGCCGAACTTTCGGATCAGGTCACTAACTTATCTACAAAGGTAGATGATGATCTGAATGACACAAGACCTGTAGCCTTCACTGACACAGAAGAGTATGAACAAATTAGAAAATTCAAACAGAATCAAAATCAAATCAATACACAGTACAAAAGAGAAATCCGGGAAGTACAAGATCAGCTGACACAGGTAATACAAGAATTACGTATTTCAGAGGATACTCGCGCCCCAATACAGGAAGAGGGACACAGAAATACGGAACAGCCACAAAATAATAACACAGGGCATTTCGGAAGTTATGAAAGAAATTGGCAATGTGCACCGAATTTTGAGATGGAACGGCCGACACGACCTAACAATGACCGATATGCGACTCGCCAACATGATGATTTTGACTATAAGCTGTTCATTACTACACGTAAATTCAAAACATTTAAGAATTCTGGCAACGACATTCATCCACAAGCATGGCTCCATCAATTCTCGCATTGTTTTCCACCCAACTGGTCGTTAGAACACAGATTAGAATTTATGTGTGGCTACTTGGAGAATGAACCAGCTGTAAGAATGCGATCGGTAATTCACGATTGCCACAGTGAAGGAGAGTTTTACCATGCCTTCCTCTCAGCATATTGGTCTCAAGCCACACAAGACCGAGTAAAACATAGCATCATAATGATGAAACGTTTCGAACAATCTGAATTTTCCAGTCTTATGAAATATTTTGAAGACATGTTGCATAAGAATCAATATCTTTCAAACCCATACAGCCCCTCAGAACTCATCCGCATTTGCTTAATCAAACTGCCTGAACATTTACGACATATTATTTTGGCAGGACGTTGCAAAGACGACATTGAAGCATTTCAGGGACTCTTACAAGAATTAGAAATTGACACTGACAATCGCGGAACGCGAAACCAGGAACACAACAATTACAGGTCACATCCGTCGCAATTCCGCGATGAAAGAAGTAATAACTTGACACGACAAGGCTATTCTCACAACACAAATCGTGACCAAAACAGACACCACCCGTATGACAACCGTTGGCAGAGTAGTAATAACTACAGGGAAAGATCACCTCTCCGTGGTAATGACTATCACAGAGACAATAAGAGAAACAGACAATATGGGAACCAAAATAAATACTATCAAGGGAGACAGAATAACTTTAGACGCAACGGACCAGCGCGCAGTTACGATTCAGGGAGAAATTCTCCACCATGTGACCGACAAGAAAGAAACTATGGAATCTACCGACATGACGACAGACGATATGATCGTAAAGACAGACCTGAATTGCATCAGAACTGGCGGGATTCAAACAGAGCAGGGCCCTCTCGTCACGGTGAATTTGTAGAAGTTAGGTCTCCAAATCCCAATAACGACGTGCGCCAACAAAGACACAATAGGCAATGACTCATACCGCTGGCAGCCACAAAACGTACTTATGAAACTGACGACGCAGCTGCCGTAGCTAGTAATTACGTAAAAATGGAAGACATTAGGGACATCTTACTCCAGGAACACGACGTAAAACTTAACAACATTGCATATCCTGTGATTCACAGTACTGTAAATGATGTAAAATTTACGGCAGTACTTGACTCTGGCAGTCCCATTTCAGTAATCAGTGAAACAGCCTTTAGCAAATGCAACAAATCGAACGATTGCCCCACACTTCCGTTACGTAAGATTAAATTACAAGGTGCAATCTTTGGAAAAAGTGTAGATGTACACCAACAAACCAACTTAGAATTCTATTGTCAAAGCCACAGCTTCTCCATGAGCTTTCTCATTGTTCCATTATTGTCGACGGAAATTATATTGGGAGTAGACTTTTTGAATGAATACAAAGCAATCTTAAACTTTCACGATGCTGAAATAGGTTTAGAGAAAGAAGGTAAGTCAATAGCTTTGAAATTTGAAGATTGGCTCTCAAACCATGACGAGGAAATTAATCGGCTTTACCTTCTGTTAGACAACAGTTCGGACTTTTCTACGGAACTAGACACTAACAATCACTCTGCAAGTACTGACAGGGATGATATCGACGGCGCATTTGACACTAATAAGTTAATTCAGAATAAAATTCAAACAATTGAGAATTGTAATGACACTGATAGGCAGGACCTTTTTGAGATTTTACAAGCACATTCCACAGTTTTTACTCATAAAACAGGAACAATCAAGGGATTTCAATACCAATTTCGTGTTCGTGATCATACTAAATTTTGTGTTAGACCATATGTAATTCCAGCACATTATAGGGACCGTGTTAGAACAGAAATACAATCTATGCTCGACGAGGGCATTATTGAGCCTGCGGTAAGCTCATACAACAATCCATTACATGTTGTTGAGAAGAAAATGGATCGATCAGGCTTGTCTTAGATTCGAGACAAATCAATACGATCATTATTCCTGAAACAGACAGGCCGCAAACGTTGGAAGAACTTCTTCAAAATTTTAATGGTGTAAAAGTGTTGTCTTCCATTGATCTCCGATCCAGCTTTCATCAGATCGAACTTCATCCAGAATGTAGAAAATACACAGCTTTCCTTTGTTTCGGCGTTTGTTATCAGTTTCGGAAACTTCCCTTTGGTTTGAACATTTCTTCAGCAGCATTCATTCGCGGGCTAAATTCCATATTACCTGAGTTCTTAAAACGTCACATCACCTTATATGTGGACGATATTCTAATAGCAGAAGCTTCATGGGAACTACATAATCGCATCCTCAACAGTTTGTTGCGTATTTTTGCATAATCTGGAATTACAGTTAACTTGGAAAAGTCTGAATTCGGTAGGACAAAGGTGAAGTTTTTGGGACATATTATTTCTTCTGAAGGCATTCAGCCGGATCCTGAAAAGTTAGAAGCAATCAGAGCCATTCCAGTTCCATCCACAAAAAGACAAGTCCGCAGTTTTCTAGGTCTCGTAAATTTTTACCGTCGTTTTCTGAATATGCAAATTCTTGTTACACCAAAACTTTGTTCTCTCACTGGAAAAAATACTATTTGGAACTGGGACGACAAGCACAATTGGAATTCAATTCTTTGAAAGTAGCGTTACTTCACGTGCCAATCTTAGCTCATCCAGATCTGTCACAAGATTTCTGCCTTAGCACGGATTCTTCTAAAGTCGGTCTTGGTGCCCATTTATTTCAAGAAGCCATAGAAAATGACACTACCATTCATAAAACCATTGCTTTTACTAGCCGAGTGATAACAAAATCTGAAAAAAATTATTCCGTTACTGAATTAGAAGCTTTAGCTATCGTTTGGGCATTTAACAAATTCCGTTTCTTTCTTTCCGGTAAGCACGTAAAAGTATACAGTGATCATCGTGCATTACAATTTCTTATGTCTTCAAAATTAAATCATAACAGGTTAAAACGTTGGGAATTGTTTCTGCAAGAATTCCGCTTCACAATAGTCTACATTCCCGGCAAGGAGAACATTGTTGCGGACGCACTGTCACGCGCACCGGCTGGGCTTGAGAAAAGTACCACAGAAGGCAACCTCGAGAAAAATTTCAGTATTCTTTACATTCAGAAAGTCGCCTTTGAAAACTTCATCACCACATCTTTAAACGACATTGCTCATGAACAAGATAAAAATCCGATTTGGAAAGACATCAAGAGCAAATGGTATGAAAAGACACACACACAGATTCGGCATTATTATCTGGTTAGAAACAACATACTGTTCAAACGCTGCGCTGTTGATGACAAGCTATGGGTACTTTGCATTCCTGACGATTTTGTTAATAAGCTCATTTGGTACATTCATTTCAGCTACGCACATTTTGGTCCACGAAAATGTTATCATATTCTTCGAACGACTTGTTATTTTAACAATATGGAAAAAAGAATTCGAAGAGTCTTGTCTATTTGTAAACTTTGTCAAAAGGCGAAACCATCTACTGTCTCACATCGTGCTCCGTTGTTTCCTATTATTCCTTCTAAATTGAAAGAATTTGCTGCTGTTGATCTCTTGGGACCGCTTGTCACAACATCTAATGGATTTTCGTACGTTCTAGTCGCTGTTGAGCTTACTTCAAAATTTGTTTCTTTCACTCCGTTACGTAAAGCCACTGGACGATCTGTATCCAACGCCTTTGTTAAAAATTTCTTACGTGAAGTTGGCCACGTTGCTAAAGTCATTTCAGATAACGGACCGCAATTTAGATCTGCTGTTTGGTCACGCACGCTTCGGAATCATAAAATCAAACCTGTTTTTATTTCATTGTACTCACCACACTGCAACCCGTCTGAACGGATTATGAAAGAAATCAATAAGCTATGCAGACTTTATTGTCACAGAAAGCATCAGCATTGGGACAGATATCTACAATTATTTCAAAATGTGCTGAATGAAATGCCTCATGATTCCACTGCTTTACCACCTACTCTTGTACTGAAGAATGAAGAACCACCGAACAGAATCAGAGAGCTTGTACCTTTACCGAATACACGTAAACTTCGACACAAAGACATAATTGATTTGGCTCTTAAAAATATAAAATCTGCAGCAGACAAAAGGAGAGAACTACACGGTAAAGCAAATGCAAAGAAATTATATATTGGTCAGAAAGTTCTCATTAAAGCTCATTCATTGTCACATAAGGAGAAACACTTGAGTCACAAATTCTTTCTAGTTTACAATGGACCTTACAGAATCCGACGTATACCACATGATAATTGCGTTGAAGTTGAAACTCTGCGTACTAGGAAGAGTAAAGGTTTACACCACATTTCACATGTAAAACCGTTTATTGAAAGATAATCTTTATTTTAACTTTGTCTTTGCCATTAAACTTTTCACTTCACATTTCTAGTATGCTTTGTCAGACTTAGAATCTGTTAATATGCAACAATGTTTGAAGTTAAATATCCAGTCAAGAACCAAGAGAACTTATTTAAACAGAAATTACGAATGCATTGTTATTGTGAACAGACGACACAGTGTTATTGTATTTGTACATTCTTGCTTGTTAGTTGCACGTTTATGTAACGACTATAAGGCTCACACACTTAGAACATTTACCAGTACTGCTAATGAGATTTTAATGCAACATTTTGGTTTACTTGAAAATACATTCTGGATTTAAAGTACTTTCTGTGAGATACCAGACGACACAGTGGTTAGTTTATGCGACAACTACACGATTTTATCACGACGCTACTAATGAGTGACAATTTACAATGTTGCTTTTGCAGTGTTTCTGTTTTATATGTGCACAGTTTTCTGTTTTATTCTGGAAAGTAAAACATGTTTTAGTAGTAACTTTTGTGGTATAGCTACAATGAGACTGCCTTTTCCGTAGCACAACAATACGTTACAGCACAGTACTTTCTTCATCATGGCAATAAGCGTAATAACTAAGATATCTGTACATAAAGCATTTCACTTTTGTTTATCATGAGGTAAGTACATTGACTTCTGCAGAACTTAGCTTTCGGAGGACGATAACTACGACACTTCCACAGAGATTATCTTACAACAAGACGCACATTTAGCGCTACAGGACACGCATTTCAGTGATTAATGTTGTACTTAAAACATTTATTTTTAAAGATTTTTGAATTACAAAGAAAGTTTTCCGTGATACATTTCATTCCATTGCTGTAATCTGTAACACCTGAGGGTATAATTACATTAATCCTCAGGGGGGTACACGCCTACTTTGTGTACCATGTGTTTGGCAAGCACAAGGAACCCTAGCTAATATGGTATTTGCTTATACAACTTTACACATCGGTACCATATTTCTCTAACACACAAATTACACAGCTATCTGATCATTTAACTGAGAGAGACAAACATTTATTTTACTATATCAGTGACAGATGTTTACGTAATTACACAGTTGGATAACTTCACACTTATGAAACTGTATTTTGTCTGTACTTTGTAAACTGTTCATATTTTTTCGGAATCATTGTGATACTATGAGAGCTTTGAATGATATATTTGGTATGGATTCATGATTTTTAAAGTACGTTTGAGGTAGATGACACTATTGAAATGAGCAGAGAATTTTTTTTAGGTTTTGAAATTATTACAGAAAGCTACGACGTTTTTGAGATTTGACTGAGGTGTTATGATGTTATTATTACGACGACGATGTGTACTATGCTGTTGAGATATGTTTATGATCAATAAGATGATGCTACCGTATATGAGGAATAAGAAGTATGTTGGAAACCAAGAATCGTACTTTAAGAGTTATGAAATGTGCGTAAATGCGTGACTGTATTACAATGCTGACGAATATTTTATTTGGAGACTTATATTTATAGGATTTTCTTTCTACAGATTTGCAACGCTAATTCTTGACCTGTGAAATATTTTTATATGAGACTGCCACTGTAGCGGAAACTGCTGTCGTAAATATTTCCGTAAGAAAATTAAGTGACCACCTGCACGTAATGCGTCGTGGGCACCCAGCTGTGTCAGACGCCTGGAGAAAAAGCCATTAGCGCGTGCCTTTCAGAGCACAGGAAAAAAAAAGGGAGGCCATTATCCTGGCCATTGTCATTCCTTTAGAGAAAGCATCGCAAATCCAACACGCTGATTACTTGGAAACATATCATACTTTCTGATATTTACTGAAATGCCTAATGAAATGACAAGAAATAGTTTGTCTACACACCTGACTATGACCACTGTCTTTCTATATGAGAGATTTTTTTACTACTTATGAAATGCCACATGACTATTGAACGATGTTCTTATGCTTTGCTTTGTACATAGTTGCTTATTTCATTTGATATTTAGTTTCTAGCTGCACTGCAGCATTGGTTAAAATAAAATTTTATAGATATACTAATATAAATATTTTCTGTCTACAGATCGAGTAAATAATAATTTTTTTAAAAAAATGAGGGAGCACAAAATGACATTTACCTTCACAGGAACTGCATTCATAATTTTCTTTTCAAGTAATTGGTAACTTTTTGGTAGAATAACTTCTTGTGGTGCACCACTTTCATTACTTAGACATTAAGATGTGATTATACATTTCCCTTATCTGCATTGTTATCTTTAGTGTACTATTTTTTCTGCTTGAGCTATGTCATGTTTAGATATAAGCTGCTGTTTGCCAGGCATAGTGCTACTGAACTTTAATTTGTGTTACTCTGCTAAGCCAGATTTATTTTTTTGTTGCTGCACATTGGCTCATATTAGTTGTAATGTTTCATTGCTTGGTAATTTAGATTTACTGTAGCTTGCTTTGCAATTTTCCAATTTTTTGGTCATTGCTGTTTGTGTTACTTATTTTGTGCTGCTGCATTGCCTCGTCCCTTAGTTTAGCATCTGAGCTCAGTAGATTTAAGTTAGCTTAAGAGGCGGTAGCCTCTAAGAGAATGAGTTGCGATGAACTGGAAGAAATGCATTGAGAAAACAGGTTTAGGTAGGATTTTCTTGGAAATAAATGTTGAGGTAAGAAATGTGTGAACATATAAATACAGAAAGCATGCTTAGATAGAATTTTTCTGGTGGAAACAAAGGATGAAATAAGAGGAAAGATATATGAAGTTTTGGGTTGGACTGCAGTACCAAATGTTACACTGAAAACGAACCCTGTCCTTTCCTATTGGTGTTATCCCACTATGTGTTTGTGTACCCTTGTGTATTTGTTTTCTTCCTGTCTCTGTGTAGTTTCATAGAATTTTTTCTTCTTTTAATATTAAGCTACATTCACTATGATGAGGAATACTGTTATCCTAGAATATAATTGGCATTAATAATATGTTATTTACTTTGTAAAGATGTTTAGACATTATTTATTCTGTTTTGTGTTAATGCTCATGTGTGAAGTTGGTGTTTCTAAAGTTATTCTGATCTTTTATGTATGTACTCATGTCATAATTCCTGGAACACTGACGTATATGTTATTTCGATTCTTTTGTAAAGCCTGTACTACAAATGTTATCTGTATTATTATGTTCTTTAATGATGTATTTTGTACCTTTGTTATTGTATTTTTATGTTACCAAATTGTAATTGTTACCAGTTCTTCAAATTAAGTAACATTTCACTGCACACGTTTCTGTTGGTCATAGTACATGGACAATATGTGAGAAGTAGGGACTGATAGTGTTTGCACGTGTATTAATAATTCAGCAAGGGACTGGATAACAGCATTGCTGGTTCTAAGGACAATTCCAAACACTTTGTGAGTGCACAAGTGGTGGTTTATGGACTTGCTATATTCTCTGCAAGACTCTTCGATGGTGATTGTGCACCTGCACAGTCGCAACAGATGGCTGCTGGCCATTTCTACAAGGACTACAGTGGGTCTACACCTTTGCTGACTCACCAGTACCATTATTTCTACAAGGCCTGCAGTGGGTCTGCACCTCTGGTGGCCCACCAATACCGTAATCTCTACCAGGACTACAGTGGGTCTGTTCTGTGATGACCTACCTACCAATATTCTTCAAAACGTCGAATGACTCTGCTGTGGGTTTGCTATGTTGTGGCCCATTACCTGTCTGCATGTCAAGAGTCAGCACTGTCTTTCCGTTGGAAGGACAACACTACTTCTTCAAGACTGCATGGAAATCCACTACTTCTATGTGCATTTTCTTTTACTGCTCAGACTTTGAGAAAAACTCTGCATTTTTACTGTGATGAACAATGTGGACTGTCTTTATGGACTGTGAGAAATTTTTAGCTTTTGACCAACATTGTATCAATAAGTGTGTGCATTTGATTTCTTTGTTATTGTAATTATGAAAAATTTTTTTCAAATCTGTATTGGCCACTGCCCAATCCGATTTGTAAAAATTTTTGTGGGGAGCATGGGGGCTATGTAAGTAGGCTGTTTAGGTTTTTTTATTGGTAACGCCACCTCTGTATGAAAATCACTGGCTGTGCTGTGTGCAGTCTGTGGTTGCTTTGCATTGTTGTAATACTCGCCATTGTAGTGTTAGGCAGCTGGATGTGAACAGCGCGTAGCGTTGCGCAGTTGGAGGTGAGCCGCCAGCAGTGGTGGATGTGGGGAGAGAGATGGCGGAGATTTGTAATTTGTCATGAACTGCTATATTTATATATGATGATATCAAGGTAAATACATTGTTTGTTCTCTACTAATATCTTTCATTTGCTAACTATCCCTATCAGTAGTTAGTGCCTTCCATAGTTTGAATCTTTTATTTAGCTGGCAGTAGTGGCGCTCGCTGTATTGCAGTCGCTTGAGCAGCGAAGATTTTTGTGAGGTAAGTGATTTGTGAAAGGTATAGTTTAATGTTAGTCAGGGCCATTCTTTTGTAGGGATTTTTGAAAGTCAGATTGCGTTGCGCTAACAAAACATATTGTGTATCAGTTTAAGCACAGTCATGTATAAATTTTTCTAAAGGGGACGTTTCAAAGTTTGGCACAAACACTTTGCTACTGTTTAAAAAACCAGTGTCTTATAGGTGACAATTCTCGCACAGAAATATTTTTCAGGGACAGTATACACTGTAAAAACGCGTAACAGAAATGGTGTTTCAGTTCTACATTTACATCACCATCTACATGAGAACTCATCGATCCACACATAAGCACTTGGTTGAGGGTTCATAGAATAATTTTCAGACAATTTTTGACAGTTCCACAGGAAGTAATGAACAGCTAACTTTATCTTTGGGAGCTCTTATGTTTCGTACTTCATCACGATTGATATTTTTCCCGATGTGGGCAGGACTAAACAAAATATTTTAGCATTCGAAGCCGTAAGTTAGGATAGAAATTTCGAGAAAGATCTCACAGTAAGGAAAACCACTTTCATTTAGTGTCTTACTTATCAAATCCGTGACACTGTCTCCCTTGTTTGGTCTTTTCCAATGCTCTTCATGAAACCCACGTGATAAGGGTTCAATACTGCGTAGCAGTCCTCTAGAAGAGCACGCCAAGCAATGTATACAAAACCTTTTCATTTTGTTGCTGGCATCTCTAAGTGTTCTTCCAATAAAACGCAGTCTTTGGTTCGGCTTCTCCTCACCAATATTCATGCGATAGTTGCAATTAAGGTGGAACTGCCATCTGCAGGTATTTACTTGAATCTATAGCCTTTAAACTTGTATGATTTGTCGTCTAACGGAACTTTAAAGGAAGCTTAAATTCTTATCGGTCTTGTGACAACATTACTTGCCAGTTAACAATTTAAAAGTGGTGCTATGATAGCCCCTTCAATTGTATATATAGATTAACAAAAGCATAAGCCTGTAACAAAGACGGCCGGTGTGGCCGTGCGGTTCTAGGCGCTTCAGTCTGGAACCGCAACGGTCGTAGGTTCGAATCCTGCCTCCGGCATGGATGTGTGTGATGTCCTTAGGTTGGTTAGGTTTAGGTAGTTCTAAGTTCTATGGGACTGATTACCACAGATGTTAAGTCCCATAGTGCTCAGAGCCATTTGAACCATTTTTGAACCTGTAACAAATTCTCCCGGCACCCCCAGATAGCAATAGAGATTCACTCACTCACTTCCGTTCACTTACTACGAACTGCGGTCTTCCTGACAGGAAATTCGGAATCCAGTCCCACAACTGAGGTGATACTCCACAGACACGCAATTAGATTAGACGACACTTGTAAGGAACGGTGTCGAAAGCCTTCTGCAAATCTAGAAATATGGAATCAGGTTGAGGTCCTCTGTCGACAGCACTCATTACCTTTCCTGAATAAAGAGCCAGACGTGCTTCTCAAGAACAATACTTTCTGAATCCGTACTGGCATGACGCGGATATACGTCGATTGTAGTCAAACTAAATCGAACTGAACACCATGCTAACGGCAGGTTCACGGAATTATTGTTCTGCTGCTGCAGCAGCTGTAACCATGCGATCTGTAAATGGTAAACATGCTAGTATAAGATGCCACCCACACATACGGCAGATAGTGGAACATGTCATGATGATGTCTACGCGTGAACTGGAGGAAACTTTCCGGCTACTATTGTCTGCCATGGTGTTAGGTTCGACTGACTAACATCGGTGTTTAAGGACGGTAGAGAACCTCAAGAAGCTTTCCTAAGGAAAATATTGCCACCCATAAAACAAACCTAAATTGAAGAGGTGGTCAATTGGTATTTTACCAGTTCTCAGTTACCGGCCACGTTTCTAGGCGCTGCATTCTGGAACCGCGCGACCGCTACTGTCGCAGGTTCGAATCCTGCCTCGGGCATGGATATGTTAGATGTCCTTAGGTTAGTTAGGTTTAAGTAGTTCTATGTTCTAGGGGACTGATGACCACAGAAGTTCAGTCCCATAGTGCTCAGAGCCAGTTCTCAATTAAAACGTATTCTGTTGCGTATACTGTGCGCTGCTGTATTTTTTTTTTTTTTTTTTTTTTTTTGTCATGAAGTTCTTTCTTCAACTTCTTTGGACTAAAGTTTGAAGCGCCCTTCGTCACTATTTGTGAGTGTGGCACTACTGCCCAGCCTCACCAGTATGTCTGGAACATTCAACCGTTCTCGTGAGACACAGAATATTCAAAGTCTGCCTCGCATCGATCGCTCGCGATTAACGTCAACTTATCCCCGCTACAAAGATATTATGGCTCTTACGTGTCTCCCCCGAGAACTCAAGAGAAGTGCGCTCTATCGTTTTAGAAGATACTGGAAGCGCGGTGTGGAGGAGGTGAGCACGCAAACTACTCCACACGATCGATTTGGCCTCTAGGGAACCGTTATGAATAAAATTTGTCAGTGCATCGAACATATACGTATTTTGTCACATGTCTGCTATTGCCTTTCAAGTGAAAAAATATTTAAGATTCTTTTGACCTATTCCACATCCACGAAGACCATTAGACATGCATTCTGTCGAAGGTACATCCGCTTATTCGATTTTCTTTGTGAATATTTATTGCACATTCTTGCTTTTCTGTCATTTTTTATATCCTGGAGTATCTTCCCACCATCGCAACAAAAAGTACATCAGATCTAACATAATCCACCTAAAATTTATTTCAAAATTTCGTTGCATTTCATATCAGTAGTTAGTATTATCCATGAACATTTGAACTACATGACACACACAAGATGTAATCCGCTAGGCATTTAACTGAATGCTCTTCCGCGGGACTGCTACGGTCACAGGTTCGAATCCTGCTTCGGGCATGGGTGTGTGTGATGTCCTTAGGTTAGTGATGTTTAAGTAGTTCTAAGTTCTAGGGGACTTATGACCTAAGATGTTGAGTCCCATAGTGCTCAGAGCCATTTTTTTTTTTTTTTTTTTTTTGAATGCTCTCAGGTCGTTTTTGTTAGACATTTGTTGTGACCGTAGAAAATTTCAATTTTTATTCTTGCTTTTGTGACCATAATAAAAGTCCAGGCTCCATAGACAAACAGCCAGCCGACATTAAGAAATAGTACAACAGGAAGTAGGGACAAGATAAGCAGCGCAGGCTGCCAAGTATGGCTTGCTGATCAAATAACTCAGTGTTTGACTTCCTGCCAGAGGAATCAGCATGAAGCAAACCTGCGCAATGGAAGACGCAAACACAAGGGCGATAATACAGCAAGAGAGAGCGTCAGTCACGTGCGGAAGACTTGTGTGGAACCAAATTACGTTGTGTGCAGCTAGAAACGAAAGTGTCGTGTGTAACCGAAGGCATTCTTGCGCAAGCCGACCAATTTGAAACGAGAGTGTCGTGTGGAAACACAGGCATTCCTGTGCAATCCGATCACTTAGAAATAAAAGGGTCGTGTGAAACAAATTAACTCGTGTGCACCCAAATACATGAGAAACAAAATAAAAGGCCAGGCAGCGGAATAGCTAGAGGCAGAGAGTCTGATGCAGATTCAGAGCCAGTGCCGGCAGTTTGGAGATTCCGCAGCGAGACGCCAGCGGGGCCGAGTAGGCAGGCCCATAGCAAAAAAAATGGTTCAAATGGCTCTGAGCACTACGGGACTCAACTGCTGAGGTCATTAGTCCCCTAGAACTTAGAACTAGTTAAACCTCACTAACCTAAGGACATCACAAACATCTATGCCTGAGGCAGGATTCGAACCTGCGACCGTAGCGGTCTTGCGGTTCCAGACTACAGTGCCTTTAACCGCACGGCCACTTCGGCCGGCAGTCCCATAGCAGCCGATACAGCTGATAAAGACTTCAACTACGAGAAGACGGTGATAGACTTTGGTGGACACTCAGGAACTGCAGGTCAAGTGGGATTTTTCGAGTTTCATTGGAATAGTGTTGAACAGAGGCTTTCAGTCTCTGTCTAAGTTACTTAGAGAGATTTCAGTGCTAACCAAGAACAAGTGATTGCTGTGTACTTGTTTCTTATATGTACCGGCAGTTAACTTTGAAGTAGCAAGTCCGAATAAATAGACTGAATCTTACTAAGGGGTTTATGGCCCAACACCTCACATAAGTATATGTGAGAATAAACTTGATAGAAAATAACCAGTCTTTTCTGCCTATTGCAATTCTGTAACCTATTTTCAGGAAACTTATTTGCTTCAAACCTCTCAAACCTCTCAACCCTCTCATCTCCGATATAAAGGTTGAAAGCAATTTATAACTAACCCATTGTCGTTACCGTCCCGATTGTGCTATGCAGTTCGCACTTACTTCATTCTGGTATAGTGAGGCTGTGCCGGGACGCAACACATTGTGTTACATTTATCTGCATTTCCAGAGAGATAGTTCCCATTACACCAACATATAACCTTCGACAGAGCTTTCCATATTTCCTCACTATTGCCAAACGATGATATTATCTTATAGACAACAACTTTGTCAATTAACAATCGTAATAGCGCTGGTAATCCTCTCAGATAAAGAATGTATTTATAGTCACAGAATTAAAGGTCTTATTTCGCTTCTCTGTGGCATGATCAACGTTACATTTGTTTGTCTTGTGCTGTCGTCTTTCTGTATATTGCAATGCGTGAAACATTCATCCGACCTATCACCTATTCGCGAAAATACTCCGTGTGATCGTGTTTTCAGAATTAGGCGATGACGCGGTAGAGAATAGGATGGCTTTCTGAAATTTAGGAAAAAGTTATCTATCTGTTCACCTGTATCTACATTCTGCAAGGTACCGTGTATGAAAGCGTGCAAGTTATACCGATCAGCCAGAACATTATTACCACCGACCTACTATCGATATAAACCCGTCCAGGCGATAGCAGCGTCACCCGGCGACGAATGACTGCTAGTCAGACACACGCACGGTGCGTGTAGTATCTGTGAGAGTGCTGTCCGCGCGCCAAATGGCGAAAGTGCGCGATGTATCTGAATTTCACCGACGGCAGACTGCGATGGCCCGGAGACTCTGCCATTAGCTTTTCGGAAACTGCTAGACTTGTCGGTTTTTCGAGGGATGCTGTGCTGAGTGTCTTCAACACGTGGCGACACCAAAGTGAAACCACGTACAGATGTCGTGGTGTTGGGCGGCCACACCTCTGTAAAGATGTCGGACGTCATAGGATGGGCAGACTGGAAAAACAGGGTAGGGTGGTGGAACTAGCATCAGATTTGAATGCTGGGCAGTGTACAAGTGTCTGAACACACAGTGCACCCAAAACCCCTAAGGAAGGGCGTCCACAGTTGACGACCCATGCATGTGCCAATGTTTACATCACGATATCGGCAACTGCGACTGAAATATGCACATGGCCATCGGTATTGGACATTGGAGCAATGGCAGAGTGTTTGCATGATCTGATGAATCTCGATACCTTCTACATCATGCCGAAGGGAGGGCGCGAATCCATCGTCCTCCAGAGGAAGAGGTCCTTGACAGCCATACTCTGGGACGGAGAGAAGCTGGCGGCGGCTCCATTATACTCTGGGCCATATTCACGTTGGCATCCATCGGTCCAGTGGAGCTCGTTCAAGGCACCGTAACGGCCAGGGGGTATAGTGCACTAGTTGTAGACCACATACACCCCCTCATGACGACCATGTTTCCCGACGGCAGTGGCATTTTTCAACAAGATAATGCGCCTTGTCACAATGCCAGGAGTGTGAAGGAGAAGTTCGAGGAACATAGTAGCGACCCCCAATTGTTGTGCTGACCCACTAACTCGCGAGATATGAACCCGATCGAACACAGCTAGGATGAGATTGAACGTGGCATCATTGCTCGTCGATCCCTTACCCGTAATTTGTGGGAATTAAGTGACAGAGACCTATCAAGTCATCGTGAGACTTTTAGGTAGGTAGTAATAATGCTCTGGCTGATATGTGTATGTTTCATGCTCCCTTTCAGTTTCTCCCTCGTATAATATATACTGCATGTGAAACACTACTTAAAAAAATTAGTCATGTTGAGTGGATAGTGTTGTATGTAACTGACAGTGCTTCACAGATAACATGTGGCAAACTTGACAAATTTCCTTGAGGTTGTGGTTGAAGATAGCCTGACGTCGATGGAAGACAATCCTGTCCGTTCAATCAGAGTCAAAAGCTAAAATCTAATGTTTTTGTATCTTCACTTCAGCTATTAGTAAGCGAAGGAAGGTTGAAGAAAGGTCAGGAATTGTTTCTAGAATTTGTGCACTCAGATAAAAGTCGTTACCGACGTAAGATGAAAGAAGATCAGAGATAAACAACTGATTTGCATTAGCGTAAGAGGAAGGCTACGAACGATAAGTTCCTGTTACCGAAGGTTAAAATCCGTCGTTGTTCAGCGCGTTCTCCGAAGAAACTGTAATAGAAGTGAAAGTGAATTTAAAATTATTGATTAGAAAATGTAAATAGGGAACAATATCAAGGCCATCATAGCTCTAGGAGGACTTAAGTGTGGCTTAGAAATAGTAATGGGATGTACACAGTATGAGTTAAGGATAAAGGTAAAGACGTTTGTCTTCTTCGTGATGAAGAGCAGCAGTAAGGAAAATAAGAACTTGCTAATCATCAAAACTAAGTACGGTGCCGTAGTCAAATAGATGAGCGAATTTCCCTGTCTGGGAAACTCGATTTCACAACATGACAGAAACAAGGAACACTGTTACATTGACACACACCCAGAACGCTGCTGGTACGAAATGGGACAAAGTTGCAACTTGAAGTTTCATGAGAAGATCTTGCCGCAACGGAAAGCGCCCTTTGTTAATAATTGCCACACCAATTCGTGTAAATATCCATGACACACTCTCTCTCCTATTTCGTGATAGTACAAAACAAGTTGCACTTCTTTGCACTTTCGCGATGTCCTCCGTCAGTCCTATCAGACACCGCACAGCAGTACTCCAGAAGAGGGTGGACAAGGCTGATGTACCCAGTCTCTTTAGTATATCTGTTGCATTTTCCAGGTGTTCTGCCAGTAAATTGCAGTCTTTAGTTTGCTTTGGCCGCGACAATATCTATGTGAGCGTTGAAATTTACCTTATTTGTAACTGTAAAGTTTACTGTATTTCACTGGCTTTAGATTTGCGTGTTTTATCCCCTAACAGAAATGTAGCGAACCTCATACTTTTCATTGTTTAAAGTCAACTGCCACTTTTTACACCACACGGACGTCTGGTCTAAGTCTTATTGCAGTTTATTTTGACCGTATGACGACTTTATAAGAAAGAAAATGACTGCACTATCTGCAAACTATCTAAGAAGATGATCAGAGTCTCTCTAAGTCATTAATGTAGATCGCGAACATCAGAGGGCCCATAGCACTTCCTTGGGGGACACCACATATTAATTTTGTTTTATTCAATGGCTTTCCTTTAATTACTACGATTTGTGATCTTTGTGACAGAAAGTCGCACATTTGAGACGATACTTCAGTGGCACGCAATTTGATAATGGAAATGCCGTGTGACTAGGGCCTCCCGTCGGGTAGACCGTTCGCCTGGTGCAAGTCTTTCGAGTTGACGCCACTTTTGCGTCTTCCTTGTCGCTGGGGATGAAATGATGATAATGGGGACAACACAGCACCCCTTCTCTCAGCGGAGAAAATCTCCGGGCCGTTAGGTATGACATTCCGTCGCGCTGACCACTCAGCAACCAGGGGCGGATATACAATGATTAAAAGCCGCTTATGAGGAAGGAGTTCAAAAGGCTTCTGAAAATCTAAAAATATGGACTCAGTTTGACATCCCTTGTCAATACCACTCAAGTACTGACATGTTCAAAATATCAAAGTGAATGCTTTACCAATATCAATCAAAGTGATATTAAGGTCAAATAAAAACGACAAATTATTTACTCGCCAGCGTAGCTGGGTGTTAACGCGCTGCTTCCTCGACTCGGGTACGCGCGCCGGTCCCGGATCGAATCCGCCTAGTGGAATAATTACGAGGGCCTGGGTGTGGTTTTTCAGCGGTTTTCCACATCCCACTAGGGCAATACTGGGCTGGTCCCCACTTTCCACCTCAGTTACACGGCTCGCAGGCATCTGAACACATTCGCACTATTCCATGGATTTCACTAGACACAGAATGTTGGGGTACGCTATTTCCTTCCTGGGAGAGGGGGGGGGTGGTCAGGGTGGCGATAGGAAGGGCATCCGGCCGCCCCTTCCAATTAACATACTACGTCCGGTTAGCCAGCAGGAGACCCCGCCAGTCGGAATTACATGCTAGGAAAGAGAGGAAAACGTCAAATTATTTCAGACAGGGTGTCCAGATCGAGTGTACGATTACGTCGTACAAAAACGTTGGTAGCGTAGTTTTGACACAAGATGCACTGCTTACAAAAACATATTTACGAACAGCTAGATACAGCTACATATTTATTGCATTGCTTGTTGAGCGCCTTTTCTTTGTAGTTTTTCAGGAGGACATAAATTACTATTTCTTCATTTATGTCCATAAAATATACCTTCTTCATTGTCCGCGGCACGTGGTCTTGCGGTAGCGTTCTCGCGTCCCGCGCACGGGGTCCCGGGTTCGATTCCCGGCGGGGTCTTCCTCGAGATGACTGGGTGTTGTGTGTCTTTCATCATCATTTCATCATCATTCACTCGCAAGTGGTGTAAAAGAACTTGTGGAGCTGTGGTCGAACCGCACCGCCAGGGGTCTCCGGGCCACCAATGCCATACGCTCGTCATTATTATTATTACCTTCTTCATTTTATGAAGAATTAATTAGACAAACGGGAAAGAATTTTAGAACACATTACAAGACACACACAGAATTAAAGAGAAAAGCATAGGAGGTTAATCCACGTTTGCAGCTCACCTCATACAAGATAGTCGCACGATGCACAGTATCGGAAACAACCTCGTGATCCTAAACGTAAAGTGAAAGTGTGGTCTCACCGCCAGACACCACACTTGCTAGGTGGTAGTTTTAAATCGGCCGCGGTCCATTAGTACATGTCGGACCCGCGTGTCGCCACTGTGTGATCGCAGACCGAGCGCCACCACAAGGGAGGTCTCGAGATACGGACTAGCACTCGCCCCAGTTGTACGGACGACGTAGCTAGCGACTACACTGACGAAGCCTCGCTCCTTTGCCGAGCAGATAGTTAGAATAGCCTTCAGCTAAGTCCATGGCTACGACCTAGCAAGGCGCCATTAGCCTTACATAGCTTGTATCTAAAGAGTCTCACTTGTATCGTCAAGAGCGATGTATACAACAAGGATGGATTAAAGTTAAGTATTCCAGAAGCTACGTACTTTTCTTTATAGCATTCATTACGTATCCTGTTACAGACCTATCTCTTGCCTGCGTGAACTAAACGCGTGCCTTTCGGCTACTTCCGTGGCGTGACTGTCTTGCTACGCTACAACAAAAAGCATGCGAGTACTTTTAAAGTGTCAATCATGACGATCACATTTTTCTGACGATGTCAAAGGCGCTTCAGTCTGGAACCGCGCAACCGCTACGGTCGCAGGTTCGAATCCTGCTTCGGGCATGGATGTGCGTGATGTCCTTAGGTTAGTTAGGTTTAAGTAGTTCTAAGTTCTAGGGGACTGATGACCTTAGATGTTACGTCCCATAGTGCTCAGAGCCATTAGAACCATTTTTGAAAAGTGGGGAACTAACTGCGTCAATCCTCATTCCCGTTCCTCAACAAAAATTTTAGCCTGCGAATGTTATCGCGCTTTTCTGTGCTGAAAGAGAGAAGCAGAGAGACAGTGACTGTGGAAGAGAGAGAACACAGTGCCAGTGGGAGAGAAAGAGGGACGAAACCTTGAAATAGGCAGTGAGACAGAAAAAGATGTACAAAATGGCACTGGGAGCCAAAGAGAGAGAGGTATTCGAGGTCAATTAGAGACAGTCGTAATAAAAAGTGAAAGAGAGGTGGATGGAGACAGTGGCAGTTGGAGCAAAAGAAAGAAGAGAGTTTAAACGAAGCTCATAGATATAGATAACCTGGGGGGGTGGGAGGCGTCTATTCGCCCCTCCCTTCTTCTCCCCCCCCCCCCCCCCCCCCCCCCCCGCCTAGACAGACGAAGTTCAACACGAACAAATTTACCTGCTATCCCCCTACCTCCGAAATCCACGGGTTAAAGTTTCCTAGTCTATGGGTCGAAACCTCGAGAAAACTATTCCCATGGAAATGTGTGGAGAGGAATAACTATGTTTGAAGAGAAAGAGAGTAGAGTTTAAGGTAGAAAGATAAAGACAGAGGAAGTGGGAACGAGAAAGAATGGGACAAAAATAACGGCAGTGGGACAGAGAGCCAGTGAAAGGGCAGGAAAGGAAAGTGTCACATGCAGAGTATCAAGGCTTAACTACAAAAAGAAACGGGATAGATGGATTTTGGAAGTTCTGTGTTAAAATATCGAGAATATAATGGCTTGTCTAAGTTTTTGGTGATGAAAGCGTAATGATGATTGACGCAGCAGGCTCCCCACTTTTCTATCAGAATATTTCGATAAAGGAGCACATTCTTCTCTTCTGTGCTAAGACAGGAGCATTTTTCAACTGGTGTTTTAATTACTGCAACCCACATAAATTTTGATCCACTTGCCGTAAGCATTCCTTTGTCTCTCAGTACAATGTGTACCCTTCTACACTGCCTTAATTTACTATGTTAAATATTCTTTAATATTTCAAGAGGTGTCCTGAACACCTATCTCACGTCACGCCCCACCTAATAGCTCATTTCTGTCATGTTTGACATAGTGCTATTAGTTTATTACACGTATGCTGATTGCGGTATGAGTAGCTACTTATACGAGAAATGAAATTTAAGAAAAAGTTTCGCATCCATTAGGGAGCTGTTAGTTTATGTGTGCGCGTTGAGTAGACTATGACGTGAGGAAAACTGTGTATGTGGTTTTCCAGAAACAAGTGGGACAACGCTGAGAAAGATTGTAGGAAGAGGAACGAATGCAGCAGGATTTCCGTCAGTGCGCCCCTTGTCTGTGCGGAGCGATGGCGACGTCGCCGCTGAAAGGTGTTGTCGTCTTATTGGGTGCCGGAAGAGAAAGAGCTCAGGGTGGCGGGCTGCTGATCCATATTTGTGCCTTGCAGAACGGCAACCCTGAGGCAAACCTCTCTCTCTGGCAGAGGATCGCGGCGGGCTATGACGATAAATAGCCCACGGCGATCGGAGAGCGGCCCACCTCAGATAGATGGAAGGAAGGAGCGAGGGAGGGAGGGTGAGAAAGAGTGAGGGACTGGTCCACAGGGGGCGGAAACCGAGCCACCGCTCTGTCGCCTCCGGATAGCGGCCAATCGTTGAGAGATTGCCCCACCACATGTATACACACCAGGCGGCGTGTGGGTATGGGGGGTAGTGGAGGTTACCCGCCACGACTGGCTCGGTAGCCAGCAGATTGCCTTCTCCGAGGCAGTCACTGCATAGCCGAAACACAGTGAGTTGGCTCAGGGCCAATACACAAATTTTCAAAGCATTTGCGATATAGCCTTTCTTAATATGGTGCTATAAGAGAATGCTAAAGATAAGATGATCAAATAAATAACGAGGTACACAAACTGGGGTAAAAAGAAACGAGTCGATATACTTGACCAAATGAAGCGAATCCGTTGGTAGAGCACAGCCTGAGTCATCAAGGAGTTGTCACTTTAGTAGTGGAGGGAAGAGAGAGAGAGAGAGAGAGAGAGAGAGAGAGAGGGAGTTCGTGTGTGTGTGTGTGTGTGTGTGTGTGTGTGTGTGTGTGTGTGTGTGTGTCGATGTAGGTATGTCCGCAGCTCGTGGTCGTGCGGTAGCGTTCTCGCTTCCCACGCCTGGGTTCCCGGGTTCGATTCCCGGCGGGGTCAGGGATTTTCTCTGCCTTGTGATGACTGGGTGTTGTGTGCTGTCCTTAGGTTAGTTAGGTATAAGTAGTTCTACGTTCTAGGGGACTGATGGCCATAGATGTTAAGTCGCATAGTGCTCAGAGCCATTTGATGTAGGTATGTTTGCGTATAGGTGGAGAGGTTTATACAGAATCGATTAGTGTGGACAGCTCCATCAAATCGTTTTTTGGATTGAAGACAAAAAAAAAACAGAAATATATACTCTGCATTTAAATAATGTAAAATATACTCACTCATCTTTGATCATGATTTATTACGTGCTTTGATTTGTCTGCCGCTATCTCTTTAGAAGTTGAACCGAAGATGAGCTCCAGACATGGCTGAAAAAAATACCTGTGGCTAAAGAATACGACTGCTAGATATTTATTACAGACATAAAGTTAGTGACATTTCATATCGTAGAGTCAGATCTGGCAAATGGAGAATGAAATCGTAGCAAAATGTCACGTATTAACTTAAGTTGCGACTATCGCTTATTATCGAAACAGGTACATAAAGAAAATCGTCGAAACGCATGTACATGTTTACGCAAGAGTCACTAGAATTTTTAAATAAAAAGTTAACACGAGAAATTTACAAAATTACACATAACTGTTGTCGTAGGCATTTTAAATTTGAATAGCAGTTTCATGTTAGTTAGAAACTTTAACTATTCTCAGTCACCGTTTATGTGCACTTCGTGGCCATAGTTGTAAGTAAAATAAGACAAAGAATAACTTAGTGCTAAGCAGTGTTTACATACAGCTCAAATGTCGGATTAACACGTACCATGGCGCGGAATGCAAATGAAATCTAAGGGGTCGGTATATCAATTCCATCTGGTACATCGTCTTCGAATTAACTGAAGTATTCTGCGTGAGCGCGCACAGAGAGAAACTGATGATGAAAGAGGAATAACGGCTCTCTCTTAGTGTCACAGCACTTAAAAATTGCCCCAATTCTTCTAAGGAATCTGCTTACAGAAGGCTTGTTCATTCCAGTTTAGGATATTTCTGACATGTTGGATCCTTACCAGATAGGGTAGGAAGAACATTTCAGAAACGTTTAGAAAGCGGATAGTTTTTCGTTATCAAGGTATGAAAGATAGAATTTCGCCAATTAGAGAAGCAAACTAGGACATGGAACTGACTTTTTTTTAATCGTGTCGATATATTTTCACTTATTTTCAGTCAACTACTTTTCCCTGCAGATGTTAAATATTTTGTAGACTCCTATGTGCACCGGAAGGAAAGCTCATCGTCAGAAAATAACATAGATGAAAGATCGTGAGGAAAGATTTAGGATATCATTTTTTTCTGCGTTCTGTTCTAGAATGCCGAGGAAGAGATTCCGTTTGAAATATGCCTCACAACCTCTTCAAAGCAGTTAATTGTGAAGTGCGGAATAATCTTGTAGTTCAGATACAGAGAGTGCATCGCACCATTTTTAATTTTTTTCTAAGCACGAATATAAAGCTAAATATATACATTCCCATATGACAACGAGAAAAAGGTGTCTTCTCGTATTTGTCGAACGTACCGGGATAACAGACTGAAGTGTTGAGAAATTAATCTGTTTCTGATTTGCTGAAGACGAAGAGAAAGGATTGTTTTCTCCTTCATTTCTTGTTAGGACACACTGGAAGCATAGCAAAAATCACTGAGATGAATGACTTGCCGCCTGCCACGTTTCGTTGCGCCAGCGTGGCAACTGAATACCGAGGGCGGAATTCCCGCTGCCTGAGTCAACCCATCGTGTAACGATTACGCCGGAGCAGTTTCCGCATAAAGCGCCTGGAATGTCCTTTACATTTTATGGCAGGTGAGCGAAATTTTACTGCCGTGTCGCTGTCCAAGTGGGTTACGTAAGCGCCAGAGGTCGTAAATTATTCGCCCCTGCACAATAACGGGAGGTTAGCTACCAGCCGAAAGACCCAGAGCGCTGCAAATTGTAGATAATCTTACAATCAGGGAGCGACCATAAAGTCACTGCGACTCTTACCGCGCCCCCTCCGTCTAACTCTACAAATCCTGTATCTACAGTCTGCAAGACACTGTGCAGTGCGTGGAGGAGCGTAGTCTCATTTTCCCATTTTTTTATTCCACTCTCGGAGGGCACATGGGAACAAAGACTGTCGGCATGCCTCTGTCAGGAACACAATTTTTCTGTTTTTAGCGCCATGATCATTACGCGAAACTACGAGGGGCTTAAGAGAAGTATGGGAACGATAAAAACACTTTACCGTTCCTAGTTAGGTGCTGGAAACCAGATGGCATTTAAAAGAGCTTCAGTCGCCTCTGAATGGATAAATACAGGTCCTGTAAGATTTCCAAGCGATTTTAAATATTCTTCCTGCAAAACTCCAAGTGCAAAAGTATGAAGCAGGAATTTCCCTATATATGGTGCTAGCCGTCAGTGTAGGACCTGTCAGAGCTCGTCTGCAGTGCCATCAGCTTCTTGTAACGGCTCCTGACGAATGTCAGCAGTGACCGAAGTTCCAATCATCGGTGTTTGTTTCAAAGTCGTAAACATGTTGAATTTTGTGCCTACGAACTACGATTCGCGGACATCATTGGTTTTCTGGTATCATTTGAAGAAAGCTGCTGCTGAATCGCCTCGAATTCTTGAAGTTTTCGGCGAAGATGCTCTTTGGAAAAGACAGTATTTGGAGTGGTTCCAAAATTCAAAAGCGGTAATTTTGAAGTTAAAAATGACGAGGGAGGGAAACCACCGGAAAGTTCGAAGACGACGAACTGAAGGCCTTATTGGAGGAAGATGATACTCAAACTCAACAGGAGCTCGCAGAACAATTTAATGTGACGCGCAAGGCCGTTTCTCTTCGGTTGAAAGTTGTGAGAAAGGTGCAGAAAGAGGGAAAATGGGTTCCGCATGAACTGAATTGAAGACAGCAAGTCAAATCGAAAGCCCACTTGTGAAATGCTGCTCGCCAGGTACAAAAGAAAGTCGTTTCTCCATTGAATATTGACTGGTAATAAAAATCGATATTTTTTCTTTAGAATTTCAAGCGTCGTAAATCATGGGTGAATCCAGGCAAACTATCGACATCCACTGTAAGACCAAATCGCTTTGGAAAGAAGAAAATTTTATATTTTTCGTGGGATGAGAAGGGGTTCATTTTTTATGAGCTGCTAGAACATGATGAAACCGTAAACACTGATCGCTACCAACACCAAATGATCCATTTATATCGGGTAATACGTGAAAAAAGGACGGAATACGGAAAAAGCCAACACAAAGTCATATTGCTACATGATAACGCCAGATCACCCACAGCGAAACGGGCCAGGCAAATGAACGAGGCATTCAGTTGGGAAATAATGGGGCTGCGCCTTATTCTCCATATTTGGCCTCCGACTGCCACCTATTTGCATCACTGGGACACGCTCTCGCTGAACAACGCTTCAATCCGTATGACTATGTACCAAAATGGCTCGGTGACTGGTTCGCTTCAAAAGAAGAACTGATTCTTTTCGTTTTTTGGCGTGGCATTCATGGCCTGCCGGAGAGGTGGGAGAAATGTGTGAACAGCAATGGAGATTATTCTGAATAAAATATTGTTTATCAGTTTCAAACAACAGACGTGTAATTACTGCAACAGAATTGCGGTTTCATGCTTCTGCTCCTGGTAGTAGGAAGTTCAGGAAACGATGATGGATGTCGATCACGTACTCCTATCTCCAAACGAGATCACAAAGACACGTTAACACTCAGATCTTGTGACAGTGGTGGCCACGAGAGATGCAGCGATTCATCCTCGTGCGCACAGAACCAGTCCTGGGCGATGGGAGCCATATGAACAGTAGCCCTGTCCTCATGGTACACATGGGGTGCCACGGGATGCACTTTATCAGCAAAACGTGGTCCCGGGTATTAGCTGGTACATCCCCCGCCCCCTAAGCCTGGTGTGATCCCTGCGTGTGCACTCTGGAATCGGCAGGTCACCAACTCTACGCCATGTACGCGTACGCCTCCTACAGGCACAACCTACTCGCATCTTTGTAGACAACAGGGTGCCATTCCACTCTGCAGTCTGTAATACAACAATGTCACATTGGAGTAACTGTCAAATGGTTCAAATGGCTCTGAGCACTATGGGACTTAACATCTGTGGTCATCAGTCCCCTAGAACTTAGAACTACTTAAACCTAACTAACCGAAGGACATCACATACATCCATGCCCGAGGCAGGATTCGAACCTGCGACCGGAGCGGTCACGCGGTTCCAGACTGAAGCGCCTTTAACCGCACGGCCGCACATGCCGGCTAACTGTCACGAGGAAGAGCAAGTAAAGTTTGGAGACGTGGCGACTCGGGCGCAGGGAGGGGAGACTTGTATGCTCCTGACATCCACATGTGTGAAACATGAGTCACATTAGAGTAAGCTACCACCGTCTGGCGGCTGCTGGGGGTACGCAAAGCGCCTGATAACTGATGCCAACTAGTGGCTGAATGCTGAAAACTAATAAATTATCTCATATGTTAGTTTTGTATAAGCAAATACTTGTAATAATATTTAAATATGTGGAAAGAGTATCACTGATACTAAATTAACAAAAAAAAAATGGTTCAAATGGCTCTGAGCACTATGGGACTTAACATCTGAGGTCATCAGTCCCCTAGAACGTAGAACTAATTAAACCTAACTAACCTAAGGACATCACACACATCCACGCCCGAGGCAGAATTCGAACCTGCGACAGTATCGGTCGCGCGGTTCCAGACTGAAGCGCCTAGAACCGCATGGCCACTGCGGTCGGCACTAAATTAACAGTATCATTAAATGTATTTAGAGAAGTAAGCTTAAAATAGAGATAGTGTATCTACAAGAGAACTTGGAGGCCTTGGAGCGCGGTATTCTTGGGTAAAGTATAGGACTATAACGCGAGTTTATCAGAGAAGTTGTAGGGCAAGGTGCTGCGAGTCCGTGCTGCTGTCAAGTGACGTTCTGTGAGCTACAACTGCTGTGCCTCGGGAAATGTGTTTATCATTGTTACCGATAGTGGACTACAACACAGGAAAGCTGTATCTCGACGATAACTAATATTGGGTCATATTCAACCAATGGCGCGGTTTCCGCGCAGTCGTAGAACTCAGACAACTCATGGCTTCTTTGTAAGCTCTGCTGTTGCAGGTCGATCAACTTATTGCTATACAGCAAGTAACATACGTGGGCTCGAACAGTATCATAGGTTGGGAAGAGTGTAACAATCTGCAGCGGGGTGCAAACAAAGCTCAATATGAAACCAACGTACTTCAGTATTCTTTTCATGTGTGATTGTGCCAGTCACGGATCCTCATAAGCTGACTTTACGTGCAATATTACTTGTCCTGGTATTTCGTAACATCGAGCAGCCAATTTTCTGCAGTTTTCGCGTTGTATGTATTGTTGTTTTTGTGATGTTCAGTGCAGAGACTGGTTTCATGCAGCCCTATATGCTACTCCATCTTGTGGATGATTCTTCATTTCAGACTAACTACTGCAGCTTACATCCTTCCGAATCTGTGTAGTGTATGTGTGCCTTGGTCTCCCTCTACGGTTTTACGTTCCGCAATTCCCTCCAGTACTAAACTGATGATCCCTCATAAAGTGTCCTACCAAACGATCCCTTCTTCTAGTCAAGCTGTGCCACAAATTCCTCTACTCCCCAATTCCATTCAGTTCATCCTCATTACTTATGTGATCAATCCATCTAATTTTCAGCATTCTACTGAAACACCACATTTCGAAAGCTTCTACTCTCTTCTTGTCCTAACTATTTATCGTCCATGTTTCACTCCCATACATGGCTACACACCAAACAAACACGTTCAGAAAAGACTTTCGGACACTTAAATCTATACTCTTGGTTAACAAATTTCTCTTCTTTAGAAACGCTTTCCTTGCCATTGCCAGTCTACATTTTATACCCTTTCTACCTCGACAATCATCAGTTATTTCGCTTCTCAGGTGGTAAAACTCATCTGCCACTTTAAATGTCTTATTTCCTAATCTAATATCCTCAGCATCACCTGAATTAATTCGATTACATTTCATTATCCTCGTTTTGCTTTCGTTGATGTTCACCTTATATCCTCCTTTCAAGACACTGTCCATTCCGTTCATCTGCTCTTCCATGTCCTTTGTTGTCTCTGGCAGAATTACAGTGTCGTCGGTAGACCTAAAAGTTTTTATTTCTTCTCGATGGATGTTTATTCCCACTCCCAATTTTTCTTTTGTTTCCTTTACTGCTTACTCAATATACAGATTGAATAACATCGGAGATAGGCTACAACCCCGTCTCACTCCCTTCTCAACCACTCCTTCCCTTTTATGCCCCTCCAGTCATATAAATGCCATATGGTTTTCATACAAACTGTAAACAGCCTTTCGCTCCCTGTATTTGATCCCTGCTACCTTCAATATTTGGAAAGAGTAGTCCAGTCAACATTGTCACTAGCTTTCTCCAAGTCTACAAATGCTAGAAACTTGGCTTCTTTGGTATCGGAATTGTTATATTCTTCTTGAAGTCTGACGGTATTTCGCCTGTCTCATACATGTTGCTCACCAGATGGTAGAGTTTCATCAGGGTAGGCTCTCCCAAGGCTATCAGTACTTCTAATGCAATGTTGTCTAATCCTGGGGCCGTCTTTCGACTTAGGTCTTTCAGAGCTCTGTCCAACTCTTCACGCAGTATAATGTCTTACATTTATGTATATTACTGAATAATAATTTATTTATAAAAGTCGAACTGACGCCTTGTGCTCTCATTCAAGAGAAGTAATTCAATACAGTATCTATGTTTTATGGTATGCTAAACCATTCCCAATATGTAGTGGTTCCTATGTCGCTGTATTCTATGGCAGGTAGCAACACACCCTGAATACGACGGATACACAAATTCCGAGTTTCGTATTTAGCTTTGTGTTCGAGATCATCTTTGAGCCGATATTATTGCAATCGATTGAAGACTGCAGACATTGTGCCACAACTTGTACTATTTACAATTGCCACAGTAGCTTCGCAGTTAATTCCAAAAGTAAAACAGCCTGTGATAACAGTGCAACGCGTATTTGGTGGTCGTAATTGCAGCAGTGGGAATCGGTTCTACAAGCAGGCTAAATGTTGTTTGCTAAGAAGAATATTTGCAGCCACCACACTGCACATTGTGTTTTCTACACAATCCAGGCTAAGTACTATATTCTTAATCAATCTGTTAATTACATTAAGAGCCTTCAGCACATGCAGAATCCCTTTTTTTTATTTTTTTGAAGTCCATTAAACAGCAAGGAAGTCGTGCCTTCAGCACACTTCTAACCAAAGAGTATTGTAATCTTATGAACCTTACTACAATGAATCGCACTTCCTGCAACATCATTCTACGTATTATGGAATGTCATATTTTGAGGGGTATCGTGAGAACTGAATTATTACATCCATCTGAGTGTAAAAAAAAAAAAAAAAAAAAAAAAACTGCTGAGGTTTCTCCAGTTGTCCAATTATCTCTAAGTGATTAGTTGATCGTGTTATAATCCGCGCTTCTATCAATCAAATTATTAACTCTCTTCCCAATTCTGCCGTGTGATAACTGAGCGGTAGTAGTAAAACTATTTGGCTGTTACACGTGTATGCCCTGCCCTGAAGTCTGCTACCACATGGTGAAGTTTAATAGCAGTTACTTCAGGGTGGGGCATCGCAAGTCAACTCTTTCACGGCAGAAGAGTAGCAGTGCTTGGCTGTGTTGTCACGTCACTGGTAGTCTAGATGGAGAGGTATAGGTGATAGTAGTCCAACTGTGAGCAGAAAGTTCCCAAAGCCCCTTGGAGGCACATCAGCTGAACGCAGCTTCCGACCATCGGTACATTCTGCCCAACTTGTTCAGTAAGCCATCGATACATGAATGCAGCTTGCTGGAGGCTCCCAATGAGTCCCCGTTCAAATGGTAGAAACCCTTCATCAGGATTACATACCCACTGATGGGGCATGTTGATCCCTTGAATGAATATTGCAAACACTCTTCATCCTTAAATGTGACCCAGTAAATGGCTACAGAGTCAAAACAGAGGGCCCACAGACAAACCACTTTAACGTCACACAATCGCCCATGATCGTACCAAATGACTCACTAACACTACAACTCTTTACAGTTTGAGGGTGTTATATTTTTTACACCAGTGTATATCCGCTCTGCATATACAGCTGCATCATATAGTTGCGTCCAGGAAAGAAACAGAGGTGTATGTATCCCACTATTTTCGTCACAAGGAAAGCTTCGCACTAGGACATCACTCAAACTTTAAGTGCGATCTAATTACAATCTGTGTGGGGTTGCCATTTCTGGTTTTGCTACTTACCCTGTGGCGAGAGCAAACGAACTTACTGGATTATACTGGGATTGCTTTTTAATACCAGAGAGAGGAAATGTATAACATTAAATCCAACAACTTAATTCCGAAAAGTATAGAATGCAAACGGAGGCTTCTCATTCCAATCAGAATGTGACCGTTGTGTTCACAACTAGTAATTTAATGGCTTCCTCAAAACCGACATTGCTTATGAATGCTCCAGGTAGAAGTGTGAACCACACACCGACACTCATATAACGTCACCCGAACGTCATTTACTTTAAATACAACAAATTTTTTCTTGTCTATTTCAGAGAAAACTATAAAGTTGACGTTATTTACTATGTATCACTTCCACACTATGGGCTATTTACGATAAAGGGAATATTTAACGGTTATAGACATTACAGTAGAGAGGAAAATTGAAAAGTGAATAAAACAGTAAACCGCCGATTTTTTAAAGAGTCGAACTCAGATGCATAAAAAGCTTCAAACGACTGATTGCTTGGCTGGCTCTGAGCACTATGCGACTCAAATGCTGAGGTCATCAGTCGCCTAGAACTTAGAACTAATTAAACCTAACTAACCTAAGGACAGCACACAACACCCAGCCATCAAGAGGCAGAGAAAATCCCTAACCCCGCCGGGAATCGAACCCGGGAACGACTGATTGCTTAATAAATGAGTTAATGTGTTCGATATTTGATGTTAAGCATGTAACCAATAAAAAGTTTGGAAAAAGTTTGAAATTACGCTTGAATTTTATTGGAAGTCGCTAAGTGTTCTCATTATATTCACTGAATGAAGATAGTCTGCGTAATTTGTGCTCAGTTTCAAATAAAAGGTAGATTTTTACGCATCTCAATGATTATGACCTCATATCGTACAATGACATAATTTTCCACATTCAGTGTTGTATGTGTATACTGTCTGCATACTACGCTGTGAAGAGAGACGTCAGTAAAGAAGAAATAAATGAAAACGTCATGCCTCATGCAGGTGTTTTACTGTGTGAACAGTGAAAATGTAGTAAGCAGTCAACCTTTTTCTTTTCATCATTCTGTGGAAGGTGTTAGACAGAAAATGCTTTGTAAATCGTTTAGTTTATGTGTGAAGTTTGTATGAAGATGCTAGTGTTCCCATGCTCAAATACTGAACGAATATAATCAGCACAGCTGTACATCGTCAGGTACACGCCTCCAGACAATCACACAGCTTCTAACTGCAATATTTGTGTCACTGTGTTAAACTGTTAACATAAGAGTTTACCTCTTAATATGTAGGATACGACAGCACCTTAACGTTGTTTAATTCGCTCAATAACTACTCGAAATATTGAAAATCTAATTTTTGTTAGGTGGGCAACTTGCAACTGCTGCTGGGTTCCGGGATAGCGGTATAGTAATTGAGATATGGAAGAGTGAATACATACACGTCCAAGACAGCATCAAATAGCCACAAGGGCAAGGGAAGTTATCTTTACCTAAAGCTTGTGCACATACACTACTGGCTATTAAAATTGCTACACCACGAAGATGACGTGTTACAGACGCGAAATTTAACCGATAGGAAGAAGATGCTGTGATATGCAAATGATTAGCTTTTCACAGCATTCACACAACGTTGGCGCCGGGCAAACAGCAGTCGACCGGCGTTGCCTGGTGAAACGTTGTTGTGATGCCTCGTGTAAGGAGGAGAAATGCGTACCATCACGTTTCCGACTTTGATTGCGGTTTATCGTATCGCGACATTGCTGCTCGCGTTGGTCGAGACCCAATGTCTGTTAGCAGAATATGGAATCGGTGCGTTCAGGAGGGTAATACGGAACGCCGTGCTGGATCCCAACTGCCTCGTATCACTACAGTCGAGATGACAGGCATCTTATCCACATGGCTGTAACGAATCGTGCAGCCACGTCTCTATCTCTGAGTCAACAGATGGGGACGTTTCCAAAATAAAAACCATCTGCAGGAACAGTTCGACGACGTTTGCGGCAGCATGGATTATCAGCACAGAGGCCATGGCTGCGGTCACCCTTGACGCTGCATCACAGACAGGAGCGCCTGCGATGGTGTACTCAACGACAAACCTGGGTGCACGAATGGCAAAACGTCATTTATTCGGATGAATCCAATTACTGTTTACAGCATCATGATGGTCGCATCCGTGTTTTGCGACATCGCGGTGAACGCACTGTGGGGCTGCTGTTAGAAGATGTACTGTTGTATAAATGTTTGAATTTTGAAACACTTCCCGGCCGATTAAGCATTTGTGGGGCGGCTGGTTGGAATTAATTGTTATAGAAGTGTTCCTATTATTTATGCTGCTGTTTTGCTGTTCTCAACACTGGCTCTCTAATTACAATATTGGCAACCAGAAAGTGATTAGCAAAACGTGAAGCCTGTAATTAGAATTCCTAGTGCCGACTTCATCTGAGAAACACACTTATAGCTGCAGCTTATAGCTCCGAGGAATTAGGAGATTATCTGGGATTCATAATCAAAAACGATTTTCTAAAAATAGTTCAGTATATTCTGAAAGTCAAAGATAAAAAAAGAGAATCCACTCAATCTAACTAACAGAGCAGTTCAGAGTCTAACGCGCTGATGCAACTATAACTGTCCAAATTAAATGTTTAAGTGAATGCTCGCCATAATTTGATGATTAGGTTCATAAAACGCCACGCTAAATAATGGTGGAATGTCTGTCCCGCGGCGGCACGTGAAAATACGACATACGCAAACTGAAGATAGATAATTAAAATCATCCCAGAATTAACACTTCACTCGAAAATGATTTCATGGTTACGCGTACCCCGAGTAACTTATTACGGCATTCGAGGCTGTTTGTAGCAATGATACCGACGCGACGCGACTCCCGGCACAGGTGGTGTGCTATTCAGCGTCTGCAGAGAACTGGGGCCTTGCTCCCTCGCGCAGCGTTCATATATACACTCCTGGAAATGGAAAAAAGAACACATTGACACCGGTGTGTCAGACCCACCATACTTGCTCCGGACACTGCGAGAGGGCTGTACAAGCAATGATCACACGCACGGCACAGCGGACACACCAGGAACCGCGGTGTTGGCCGTCGAATGGCGCTAGGTGCGCAGCATTTGTGCACCGCCGCCCTCAGTGTCAGCCAGTTTGCCGTGGCATACGGAGCTCCATCGCAGTCTTAAACACTGGTAGCATGCCGCGACAGCGTGGACGTGAACCGTATGTGCAGTTGACGGACTTTGAGCGAGGGCGTATAGTGGGCATGCGGGAGGCCGGGTGGACGTACCGCCGAATTGCTCAACACGTGGGGCGTGAGGTCTCCACAGTACATCGATGTTGTCGCCAGTAGTCGGCGGAAGGTGCGCGTGCCCGTCGACCTGGGACCGGACCGCAGCGACGCCCGGATGCACGCCAAGACTGTAGAATCCTACGCAGTGCTGTAGGGGACCGCACCGCCACTTCCCAGCAAATTAGGGACACTGTTGCTACTGGGGTATCGGCGAGGACCATTCGCAACCGTCTCCATGAAGCTGGGCTACGGTCCCGCACACCGTTAGGCCGTCTTCCGCTCACGCCCCAACATCGTGCAGCCCGCCTCCAGTGGTGTCGCGACAGGCGTGAATGGAGGGACGAATGGAGACGTGTCGTCTTCAGCGATGAGAGTCGCTTCTGCCTTGGTGCCAATGATGGTCGTATGCGTGTTTGGCGCCGTGCAGGTGAGCGCCACAATCAGGACTGCATACGACCGAGGCACACAGGGCCAACACCCGGCATCATGGTGTGGGGAGCGATCTCCTACACTGGCCGTACACCACTGGTGATCATCGAGGGGACACTGAATAGTGCATGGTACATCCAAACCGTCATCGAACCGATCATTCTACCATTCCTAGACCGGCAAGGGAACTTGCTGTTCCAACAGGACAATGCACGTCCGCATGTATCCTGTGCCACCCAACGTGTGTACGTCAACTACCCCGGCCAGCAAGATCTCCGGATCTGTCCCCCATTGAGCATGTTTGGGACTGGATGAAGCGTCGTCTCACGCGGTCAGCACGTCCAGCACGAACGCTGGTCCAACTGAGGCGCCAGGTGGAAATGGCATGGCAAGCCGTTCCACAGGACTACATCCAGCATCTCTACGATCGTCTCCATGGGAGAATAGCAGCCTGCATTGCTGCGAAAGGTGGATATACACTGTACTAGTGCCGACATTGTGCATGCTCTGTTGCCTGTGTCTATGTGCCTGTGGTTCTGTCAGTGTGATCATGTGATGTATCTGACCCCAGGAATGTGTCAATAAAGTTTCCCCTTCCTGGGACAATGAATTCACGGTGTTCTTATTTCAATTTCCAGGAGTGTATAAAGCCGCGGTGCGGACGGCTAGGGGAACGCCTGATCAAATCGGCTCTCCCGACTAGCCGCTGGGCTAGTAATGCACCACATTAAGTTATTGAATAAATCATAGCTTCTTTTGCTGATGGCCGATGACGCTCTCAATTGAAATGTGCATTCAACATACAGGTAAGTAATCATAATAAAAGTTTGATGTTGCTAAGTTAAATATTTTTGTCGAGAGAATTAATTTAATGACACTACACGCAGTAGACGAGCTCTGAACTTGCCCTTTGGAGATACGCTATCGCTATAGTTTTATAGTTATTCAAATGAAACTAATCACATCTCTATGGTTATAGCGGATCTCCATTGTACTTAAATATAAACATCCTAGCCTTATTTATTAACCTACTTAATCTATCTTGCTTTGCTTAATTTTTAAGACAAACAGAAAATTATGAATTTCAACTAAAATCTTAATTTGTGAGATCCAAAGTACTGTTTCTATTAAATTATTATGGAAAAGGAATCTAAATATAAATTTTTAAATCTCTAGCTCTTTTCTGTTGCGCCAATGATTTTTACAGAAAAACGTTCAAATTTCGAAAATGGTTAAAGTTATCGAACTGATATTCAACACATATTAATTTAGTATGACTCCTAACATGATAGAACCGTTTCAGGTTATTCACTTGATTTTTAAAGTATTGCGCATCATTTATGACATCAGAGCTAGTTACAACGGAGTATGCTGGCACACAATGGAAAGACTGATGTGAATTTACTACGGCGTGAGTAGGCTGCTTCTCTACAGCACATTGGAAGCATGTATTCATCATCACCATACTGGCGTATCACCCGGCGTGATGGTATGGGGTGGCATTGGTTACACGTCTCGGTCACCTCTCGTTCGCATTAACGGCACTTTGAACAGTGTACGTTACATTTCAGATGTGTTAAGACTCGTGGCTCTACCCTTCTTTCGACCCCTGCGAAACCCTACATTTCATCAGGATAATGCACGACCACATGTTGCAGGTCCTGTACGGGCCATTCTGCATACAGAAAATGTTCGACTGTCGCCCTGGCCAGCACATTCTCCAGATCTCTCACCAATTGAAAATGTCTGGTCTATGGTGGCTGAGCAACTGGCTCGTCACAATACGCCAGTCACTACTCTTGATGAACTGTGTAATCGTGTTGAAGGTGCATGGGCAGTTGTACCTGTACATGCCATCCAAGCTCTGTTTGACTCAATATCCAGGCGTATCAAGGCCGTTATTACGACCAGAGGTGGTTGTTCTGGGTACTGATTTCTCAGGATTTATGCACCCAAATTTAGTGAAAATGTGATCGCATGTCAGTTGTAGTATAATATATTTGTCCAATTAATACCTGTTTATCATCTACATTTCTTCTTGGTGTAGCAACTTTAATGACCAGTATTGTAAATTTCAAGGGAAAGGGAACGGGTCCCGAACGATTGTGGTGAAACGTTTCTTTCGTCCTTCGTTCAGAGCTTCCGTGACTTATCGTCAAGTCAGCCTCTTGGCCACGCCCACTATCCGCACTCTCTTGACGTCTGCGTTGCATGAGGCTAATTACGCTGCATAGGGCTCCGCAATTCGATTTTAATTGGAAACGTTTATTGGGAGGAGCTTGTTAACTGTCTGCATGTTGCAATTTTGCAATTACCAAATTTAAATCAATAATGGTCGCCATCCTCTCTTTGATAGCGAGACAGGGTTAACCTTCTCACTACCCTAGTGTCAGTAATCAAAGCCCCCGTAACAAATGGCTCTGCGAACGACTCAGAGATCCGACCGCTGGATGGAATATACAGGGTGATTCAGTTGCCCCTGCCAATGAGTTTTAAGCAATCTGTAATGCGGTCAAAAACGTCACGTGGCAGATTCATATTCTCATAGTCACTATGCGTAAACTCTTAGTCCTTTCGCTGGAGGCTAGTTATTCAAGAAATCCACGTTTGAAAGTCACTTTAGTATATTTTTATTGAATGATTTGAATATTACAGCCTCTGAACACCATGTGACCACTGGTATAGGAACTAGGCCTAAGCACAATGAGAAACTCAGACAGGAGAGTACTGCAAATGTTAGAATAAGGAAAGGTTCTCATAAAAGTATAATTAAAAATAATGTAAGTATATTTCATCAAAATATTGGGAGTTTAAAGAATAAAGTAGATGAGCTTCTGGTTTGTTTAGAAGATTTAGAAGCTGAGAATGAAATAGATGTACTATGCCTGTGTGAGCATCACATTGTTACTGATATGGATAAGGTAAATGTAAGTGGTTATAAGCTCTCTGCACATGTAATGAGAGAAAATATGGAGAAAGGAGGAGTTGCCATATATGTCAAAAGTTATCATTGTGCAAAAAGTATAGAAACAAAAAAGTTTTGTGTAGAGAAACATATAGAAGCATGTGCCTGTGAACTTAAATTAAATAAAGGCACATTTATAATTGTAACTGTATATAGGTCCCCATCAGGAAATTTTCATCTATTTCTGAAAAATTTGGACTCCTTGTTGTGCTATCTGTCAGACAGGGGGAAGCAAATTATTATTTGTGGGGACTTCAATGTAGATTCTCTGAAAGAGGGTAATAGGAAAAATGACCTTGAAGTATTACTTGGTTCTTTCAATTTGACACCCGTTATTGATTTTCCTACTCGGGTGGTAAAGGATAGCAGCTCACTGATAGATAACTTCTTTATAGACCAAGATAAGTTTAACCAGATAAATGCTCAGCCTGTTGAGAATGGTCTTTCTGATCATGGTGCACAGCTGGTTACAATATATGACATAGCTCCATTCAGCAATACTAAATAGTCCTCCTAAGTAGTACGTTCAGTCAACGATTTAACAATTGCAAATTTCAGGGAAAGCCTACAGCAGTTAGACTGGGATGAGGCGTACCGTGAACCTGATGCCAATTTAAAATATAATTTATTTCATGACATTTTTGTAAATGCATTGGAAAACTGCTTCCCCAAGAAAATAGTTAAATATACTCGTAAGAAACCTTGTAACAAACCATGGCTTACTAAGGGTATAAAAATATCTTGTAACCGGAAAAGGGAAATGTATCTGACAGCAAGAAAGAGTAGTGACCCAGAAACTATCAAAAATTATAAAAACTACTGTGTTATACTAAGAAAAGTTATTAAAAAATCCAGGAGTATGTGTATCATGTCTGAAATCAGCAACTCTGATAATAAAATTAAAACAATTTGGAATATTATTAAAAGAGAAACAGGTCAACCAAGAGCAGAGGAAGACAGTACTACCATCAAATTGAATGAAAACTTTACGAACAAAAAGTCAGAAGTTGAAAATATTTTTAATAATCATTTTCTAAATGTTGTGGATATAGTAGGATCCAGGTGTTCATTAGAAGATGCTAGGCTGTTAATGGAAGAGGCCATACCTATGCAATTTGATACAATTGAAATCTCACCCACTTCTCCCTCTGAAATTAGGAAAATAATAAACTTGCTTAAAAGCAAAAACTCACATGGAATTGATGGCATTTCCAGCAAAATACTAAAAGCTTGTTCTCAACAGATAAGTAAGATTCTCAGCCACCTGTGTAATAGCTCTCTGGAACAGGGCATTTTCCCTGATAGACTGAAATATGCTATTGTTATACCTTTGCATAAAAAGGGGGATAGATCTGATGTCAACAATTACCGTCCAATCTCCCTTCTAACAGCTTTATCCAAAATTTTTGAGAAAGTAATGTATTCAAGAGTAGCTTCACATATCTGTAAAAATGAAATACTAACAAAATGTCAGTTTGGTTTCCAGAAAGGTTTTTCAACAGAAATGCCATATATGCTTTCACCAGTCAAATTTTGAATGATCTGAATAACCGAACACCTCCCATTGGGATTTTTTGTGATCTCTCAAAGGCTTTTGATTGTGTAAATCATGAAATTCTGCTAGACAAGCTCAAGTATTGTGGCATGACTGGGACAGTGCACAAATTGTTTAATTCGTACCTAACTGGAAGAGTGCAGAAAGTTGAAATAAGTAGTTCTCGTAACATGCAAAGATCAGCACATTTCTCAAACTGGGGAACTATCAAGAATGGGGTTCCACAAGGGTCAGTCTTGGGTCCTTTGTTGTTCTTATTATACATTAATGAATTGCCATTCTATATTCATGAAGAGGCAAAGTTAGTTCTCTTTGCTGATGATACAAGTATAGTAATCACACCTGAGAAACAAGAATTAACTGATGAAATTGTCAATACTGTCTTTCAGAAAATTACTAACTGGTTCCTTGTAAACGGACTCTCACTGAATTTTGATAAGACACAGTACATACAGTTCCGTACAGTGAATGGTATGACACCATTAATAAATATAGACCTTAATCAGAAGCATATAGCTAAGGTAGAATATTCCAAATTTTTAGGTGTGTCCATTGATGAGAGATTAAATTGGAAGAAACACATTGATGATCTGCTGAAACGTTTGAGTTCAGCTACTTATGCAATAAGGGTCATTGCAAATTTTGGTGATAAACATCTTAGTAAATTAGCTTACTATGCATATTTTCACTCATTGCTTTCATATGGCATCATATTTTGGGGTAATTCATCACTGAGGAATAAAGTATTTATTGCACAGAAGCGTGTAATCAGAATAATAGCTGGAGTCCACCCAAGATCATCCTGCAGACATTTATTTAAGGATCTAGGGATATTCACAGTAGCTTCTCAGTATATATACTCTCTTATGAAATTTGTTATTAACAACCAAACCCAATTCAAAAGTAATAGCAGTGTGCATAACTACAATACTAGGAGAAAGGACGATCTTCACTATTCAAGATTAAATCTAACTTTGGCACAGAAAGGGGTGAATTATACTGGCACTAAAGTCTTTGGTCACTTACCAAATAGTATCAAATGTCTGACAGATAACCAACAAGTATTTAAGAAGAAATTAAAAGAATTTCTGAATGACAACTCCTTCTACTCCATAGAGGAATTTTTAGATATAAATTAAGAAAAAAAAATATTAAAAAAAATAAAAAAAATAAAAAATAAAAAATAAAAAAATAAAAAAAAATAAAAACAAAAAAAAGTAGTTATATTAACTTAAGTATGTTGTTAAATTAACCTAATTATGTCATGTATTGGAAAATTCGACTCGTTCCACATCATTACGAAATATCGTATTCATGATCCATGGAACTAGTATTAATCTAATCTAATCTAATCTAATCTATGGTGAAGAGTTATCCCAGTACAAAATTGAATCATATTGAATTACCTACAAAAAGGCCTTGTTCATTTTTTCTGCAGGACTAATACAATTATCGTGGCATAAGTTTCACAAGCACTATTACCAGATTGTATGGGAGCATTTTAAAATCAGGAATGGAGAACTTCGTAACAGAAGTGAAAGAACGCAGTGGCTTTAGAAGAGGCAAATAATGTGTAAATGACATATTTACCCTAAGAGAGATCATGGAGAGGAGATTAGAAAATAATCTAAGCAGACATTTGGTTCTCATATATCTTGAGAAAGCATATGACAGAGTGTCATTAAAGCTATTATTCGATGTGCTGTGGTCAGAGGAACTGCCAAAACTTTATTTAAGAAGAATCTTAAACCTTGACAAGTCATTAGAATGTGTCATTCCACTATGGAAAGAAATTTATAGAGAGACGTACAGAATAACTAAAGGAGTGGAGCGGAAATGCTGTCTGTCTCCCACGCTCTTTAAGGTGTATGTGAAAAAGGTACTGAATCCTTGGTGTAGAAAGTGCATGGGCATGGGGATTGTAGTAAGGGAACAGCATATGTACACACTTTTCTATGCTGATTATCAGCAAACGATGGAGAGAATACGTCTTGCATGCTCAGGAAGTTCTTGAAAGGGTTTTATGGGGTTTGAAAGTTAATTTTGGGAAGTCGGAATACCTATGCTGTGGACATCAGGAAAGTAACCTAGACGTTGACGAATATCATATTAAACGGTGTAAAGAGTTTAACTACCTGGGTAGTATCCAATCATACGATGGAATATGTGACAGAGATATTGAATAACGTATCAGGCAAGGAACGGCGGCTGTTTAAAAATTAGACCGTGTACTTTGGTCCTCTAAAATGAGTTTAAAGGTTAAAATTCAGTTATTCAAATCCATCGTGAAGCCAACAACAATATATCCGAGTGGGTGCTAGGAACTCACAGGAGGACATAGAAAAAGACGTAGAGCTTTAGGAAGTGACCACTTGAGAAGATCCTGTAGAATTCCTTGATTTGGCAACGTAATAAATGTCGAAATAAAAGAAATGACACAGACTGATTATAATATTACAAATAAAATAGAAGAAACACAGCTAGGATGGTTTGGGCATGTCAAAACAATGGATGATGACAGATGACCCAAGAGAGTAACTTAATGGCAAACCCCGGAAGGAGAAGTAACGGAAATCCATGGATAGTGTGGGTAAGTGGAATCCAAAAAGGGCTGGATAGAGGATGAACGTAAAAGGATGTAGAAGAATGGCGAGATCGAGGTATTTGGAGACAGAGATGCGGCGTGTGGCGACGGCTGTATGCTCCCCCCCCCCCCCCCCCTTCCCCAACAAGGAAGGACTAACACTCTCCGCGTAGCGAGCGAGAGAATGAAGTACGAAAATCTTGCTTCGTTATACTATTTTTATACAGACACTATAAAGTACATGACCATGGCACCTGACTGTATGCCTCTTATTACTGCCACTCGAAAATAATGCGGCGACAGGTGTAACCTTCTGAGGAAGGGCACTAAGTGCAGAAAACTGGCACAGAAACTAAATTTCTTTTATGCAACTGGTTGTTTATCGTTTCATTGCATAAACTACATCTGTTGAGAGTGGAGAAAGCACTAAAACCTTGCGAGCAGTATTTGAAGGCGTAGCAAGTTTCATACAAGTCATCGATCGGGGCAGCTGAGTCACCCTAAATACACACCTAACGACTCATACAACATCTGCAACTCGTCGCTAGCTACTGTCGTCAACGTTCGTAATAAAAACGAAACGGAATTACAGATCATTGTCAATAGGGAATGTGTCACACACAAAAAAGACTCATATCTTCGTAGATCAAAAAATAAGACGTGACATATTTCTACCCAAGTCCGTCACTTTTACTTTCATCTGCTCCAGATAAATAGTAGCACAACGTTCTCTTCGCAGTACCGGCTCCATGATACAAATCATTCACCAAGAAAAGCAGAAGAGAACTAACAACAATTCCATATCCATACTTGCGCCTGGGAATGCACTTTGGATTCTCTCTGTGCCATAGTCCAAATGTCAGTTCGTTGTTCACAAGGGTCACGTACTACCGACTTCTGGTATACACAATGAAAACACCGCCTCCGCCCCAGCAGCAAACAACTTCATGACCCAATAGTGGAAGCCAGCCGAGGCCTCGATTTCGTGAGCCACCAAAACTCTCCATGGAGTTATTTAACCCCTACGCATTCCAGCCAATCACAATCAGCAGCAGAATGTAGGCATTGTCATTGGCGGTTTCTGGCTCGTGCTCACAGAATGTAAGCGACGTGCTGTCTGCTCGTAGGAGTCTTAGAAACCTTTGAAATGGATGTTGGGAAGACCATCCTTAAAATCAGCCTAGTAGACTCAAAGCAGCATCCTTTTATGAGGATTGGGGAAGCCCAGCCAACACATTGGTCTCCAGGGAATGCTATAAACATCTGCAGATACATGACTACTCTACAGTTCACAATTAAGTGTCTGGCTGAGTGCTCATCGAACCAACCTCAAACCATTTCTGTATCGTTCCACCCTTGAAATGCACCTGGAAGACACTTGAATATTTCCGTGCTAACTTTGTTTTCTTTTATTTTATTACAATGATCATTTCTCCATTTCTAGGTGAGCACCAATAGAATATTTTCACATTCAGAGGACATAGTTGCTGCTGAAATTTCGGAAAAGATCCTACCGCACCGATAAACGCCTTTGTTATCATGATGGTCATCTTTAGATTAAAGTTCAGTCTTGATCACGTTATGTCTGTTTTAATGGGTAACCGGTTTCGGTTTTTTCTATAAAACCATCATCAGACCCATTGGCTCCCTTGGGTTGGTAGGTGGAGCTCTCCTTGCTGCTGTGCAGTCAACTGATGCACAGCAGCAAGGAGAGCTCCACCTACCAACCCAAGGGAGCCAATGGGTCTGATGATGGTTTTATAGAAAAAACCGAAACCGGTTACCCATTAAAACAGACATAACGTGATCAAGACTGAACTTCAATCTAAATATAACAATTGATCACTGTATTCCAAAAATGTTTACCAAAATTATGATGGTCATCCCTAATTGCTTGTCATATATGTGGCACTCTGTTACCTAAGTCACAATAATACAAAACGAGCTGCCCTCCTTTGATCTTTTAAGATGGCCTACGTCGATCCAATCTGATGCATATCGCACAACACTCGGCTATACTGCAGAAGAGGACGTGGAAGACTAGTAGACTTGTTTCTAAGTGTTCTGCCAGTAAGTCGCAGTGTTCTGTTTGCTTCCCCCATAACATTAGCTATGTGATCATTCCAATTTAAGTTACTGATAGTTGTAGTCCCTAAATATTTACTTGAATTCACAGCCTTTAGATTTGTACAATTTATCGTGGAACCGAAATTTAGTGGATTACTTTTAGTACTCATATGGATGACTTGATACTCTTCATTATGTAGAGTTAATGGCAAAATTTCGTACCACACAGGTTTCTTGTCTAAATCGTTTTCCACGTTTTTTCATAATGTGATGAATTGATAATACGGTAAAAGGTAGTGTTATCTGCAAACAAAGTAAGCCGGCTACTCAGATTGTCTCCTAAGTCGTCTCTATAGATCAGCAACAATAGAGAGCCTGCAACACTTCCTTGGAGAACGCCAGATATCACTTTCGTTTTACTCGCTGACTTTCCGTTTATTGTTACGAACTGCGACCTTTCTGACAAGAAATTACAAATCCACTCTGTGAACTAAATCAATACTCCATAGGCACGCAACTGGATTAGAAGTAGCTTGTGAGGAACGATGTCAAAAGCCGTCAGATAATGTAGATATAGGAATAAATTTGACAACCCCCGCCTGTAGCTGGCATTACTTCATCCGAACGAAAAGCTATTTGTGTTTTACAGGAACTATATTGTCTAAGTCCCTGCTGACTATTTGTCAACAAATCGTTTTCTTCGGCGTGATGTGTAGAATTCGAACACAGTATATGTTCCAAAATCCTACTTCAAAACGACGTCAGTGATATGGTTCTGTAATTCAGTGGAATAGGCCTCTTCCCTTTCCTTACTATTCATGTGAACTGTGCAACTTTCCAGTCGTTAGGTACGGATCTTTCGTCTAGGTAGTAGCTGTAAATATTATTGGTAAGTGTGGATCTATTTTATTAGCATAGTCTGAAAGGAACCTAACTGGCATACAGTTTGCGCCAGAGGAGTTGCTTTCCTTAAGTGATTTAAGCAGCTTGATGCACTGATAATATCGAATCCTAAATGACATGTTGGCAGCTGCTCTTGATTCGAATTCTGGTATATTTACTTCGTCTTCTTCGGTGAAGGAATTTCGGAATACTGTGCTTAGTAACCTCATATTAGTTGCAGTGTCATTGGTAATATTACCAATCCTACAACGCAGCGTACGTGTTGATTTTGTTATTCTGCTGCTGTGCTTGTCATACGACCAGAATCTCTTTGCATTTTCTGCTAGATTTCGAGTCAGAGTTCGAGACACGTTGCAATATTGCCTTATGTAGATTCTCACCTGGTGGTCAGAACCTCGTATGCTCACTCCGGACCATGGCCTACCTGGGCATACCCTTGGTGAATCAGAACGACAAGTTAAGGGCCGCAATCGCATCGAAACACGCCTGGCATTCCGGAACTATAGGGGCTGGTGTCGAATACTGTGCAATCATGAAATCTCGTCGGCGGAACGTATGCGTTCTGTACCGCGAGAGATGCGTGAGAAATTTGAACTACATGACAGCTAATCAAATTATTAGATCCGTCTTTGTATTACACGTAAGTCCTGAAGTAGTAGCATTAACAATCCTCCTCTTAATCGGGTGCCGATTCAACGAAACTACCGAACAGCGTGAGATTTGACTTGCAAGGGGAGGCGAATTCACTTTCGAAAGTTGGTAGATAAAAACAAACAAAAAAAGGAGTCGACCGTAGAGGCATATTGGTTGAACGACACTCACGCAACTTCTTTTTACAGATACCTGACAGGAGATCCTTCCGTGCAATCGTTGTTTCCGTGTGTTCTGGCCTGTCCAAGAAAGACAAAAAATTTATAATAAACTGTCCATCATCTGAGTTAATCATTTAAACATATTTACTTGATAGTGAGGTGATAACTGTAAGAAATGTATGAGATAGTTGCCCAAATTCTGAGAACTATGGCTAGTCCAATTTTAATCCTTTCAGTTACCGCGACATTAGCCTTCCAACTTAAGTAAACTACTAATTAAACGCTAATTAAAATTTAGGATCGAATATTCTCTTGTGCATCTATTCCACTTACTCCTTGAACTGTTAGTTTCTATTCTGGTTTCGTTCACTGCATTTCTCAGAAAAATAGAACTTCGCTGTCCCTTACTCGGTATTATTTCCATAAGATTTAGATTAAAAATTTCGTACTTTCATACGTTATCCAGCCTTGCCTCCATCTCAAGTAACTGTTATTGTGCTATAATTAACAATTGTGATTCATTCCAATTACAGTTAATTTCTATCACATCTATGATCTGCTGTGAACTTCTTTCCTTTTTCCCCCAGTTGTTAGGACGATGTACACAGAACTTCGACCATTTTGTGGTGATCATATCTTTGTTGTCACCAGCTGTTTAGCCTGCTGGTGTTCCAGTCGTATACAGCCAGTGAACTTTGCAGTCCTCATCTGTCATTTGGAAAATCAGACACCGCAGCATGCAAACTGAAGAGGATACCACCCAGAAAACAGATCTTTGTACCTTTTATTTATTTATAGTACTTTAAGTTCAGAATTCAACTATCGATCCACCAAAGCACTTTGATGCAATTCACAAAAATTCTCAAAAATATCGACTCTGATTACTTCCAAAAAACTTTAATTCACGAGCTGCGTGGCTCATTCGGTTGCGTCAGAGAATGGTAACGGGGTAATCTCTGTGTCACTATTTCGATTTACTCTGTGGTCTTTTTTCCCTTTTGTCCTTTACGTTCAGTTCGAATGTCTACACCATTTAAATATAAAATGCATCAAATTGAAAGGATAACGTATTGTTGCTTTGAACTATATCGAGTAATACGAATGCGAAGTGTGCATTCTTTCGTAAATGTCCGAAAGAGAAGGCACCCCGCGGAATCCGCAGCTGTGATGCATGTTACGTTTACTGATGGGGCGGGGCGGGAGAGGAGAGAGAAAGGAAAGTAATTCATGATGTCAGCTGCATCGGGACTGTATGTGGAGTCATCGACAATTTCAAGTAACGTAATATTCACTTGGCACCGAGTCATACTTGTAATGACACCTCAAGTACTCTTGGGCCCACCCTAAGCATTGGCAGAAGAGATGGATGTTTGTGTTTGATTTTTTATTCTTATGTATGCGTGAACCTAATAACATTTTCCTTGCTGTGTCTTCATTTAATAATTTATTTTTTTTTCATTTTGTGTATGTTTGGGTCTGTGTGAGTGAGTTTTCTGCTACCGAGATGCGGTCCGGCAGAAATAGTACAGGTGTAGTCGGAAGATTACCAGGTCGATACTCTGCAGCTTGATAAAATAAACCGAAGACGGGGACGGCGAGATTCGATCAGCGGCAGTTCGCCCATATTGTTTTGGCGTACCCCCCACCACTGTCCGGAAATGGAAGTAACTGGCTGTTAGCGCCACTGCGGATGTGGGACTGCTGGAGAGAAGACGCTGGCAGTAGAATGGGGCAGTTATTCTTAGTTTAGTGCTACTGTATGAGAAGCCATCCCCAACACTGTAATAGCTGTAAGCATGTGAAACATTCAGCCTCCAATACTAATTAAAACGCTTCTTTTGGAGACAATATTCTATGTTAATTGATACGGGGACATTTCAGTTTGATAGGACGTTAATTTAATAACTAAAGCTGTGCGATACTCAGATCCTTAGCCCAAGTCATGACACACTTCTTTCTTCAGATTTCACGAATTAGTTTTAGGACAGCGTGTGTTAGCGATAACTGAAATGATTACGTGCATGTGTTAACCTTAGGGTTGCTACAGATACAGTACATTAATACAAGAATCCTTTCGTTATCGAGTGTGACGTTTTATCTAAAGGCCAAGCACGTGTTGAGTTGTAATAGCGCCTAAGTCTCCACGGGGTACGTACCGCATTTGTACTGACATGGCAACACAAAAAATACAATGTGCTTGATACGCTTCAGAAGTTGAGCAAATGCGATTGTAGAAATGAAGTTGGAATTAGTAAACAAGTGGTAATCGCCACTATGCCATTCATTGCTGGAATTGCACGACAATAAACGTGGTATGTGATCGTGTTCTTTGTAGGCAGTGACGTGTATCAGCATTACTCAATGGACACCACACAATGGAAAAAGTTTGTGGCTGCAGATTTCAAAGTGTACTTTGGGTCGGTCCACGGTGAGAGCAACTACCAACTGTCAACGGTCCGTTTAACGTATCATGGTCCGTTGAAAGAGGTGCTTTACTGATAACATAAAGTTCATTTAAATGTTAGCAATTTGGGTGCGCAGACTTTTTGTAAGTAACAGAATCGTTTCATGTGACTTTGACACTATTATTTCCCATATGCCCGGAGGAATCCGTTTCATAGTCAGCTGAACAGTTGCTAATTTTATGACTATAATTTTATTGCCCAGAAATAGGTTGGATTATTGAATGATTGTAAATGATTCGATTTGTGGGGTTGTAGAAAGTGGCTAAATTCTGATCAGCCATACTTTATCCCACATGCACCCTGATTTCAGAATAAAGAAGAGAGATAATAGTTAGGTCTCAATAAATGACCATAATAAAGTTAAACACATGTTTTTGATACATCACGGATGCTTCACGTCGTGCGATATCTCAGTGAATCATATTTGAACACGTGCGCCTCATGAAGTGCAAGATGAAGTCAGATAATGTTAAATTATAAGCCAGTAACAACACATCAGTAGTTAGGTAGGAGATTTAAAGTTTGGATAATTTTGACCTCGAGAATTTTTCAGTATTAATAATCCAGTAGCGTTCCCCATTTTTTCGGCGTGTCAATTTGCCATGAGCAGAAGCTTAAGTCAACGAACGATAGATCCGTTATTGAATATCACTGACAGTGGCGTTGGCATGGTTAAAGTAAATAAAGAGTGGCTGAAGAAACATTTCTGATTCCGGTTGCTGGATATAAAAAAATAGCGTTTATTTGTTGCGCGACAGACAAGAAGAAACAAAATGATAGTTGTTGATAAAACATTAACTTCAGAATTAACACGTAGCGGGGCCCATATTTGGACTTGTGGCAATTTAAAAACTTGTCGTGCCTAAACAGGGGATGTTGCATGAAAGAATCTCTAAGAACTTGATATTATGGAGTGGGATACGTTAGTAACAAAACCTAGGTCACATATCTAAGGTGTCCCCTTCAGACACACGTGAGTAGGCTTACCTAAATGTGGCAAATGCCGGATTGTTCCTTTGCATAGGCACGGCCGATTTCCTTCCCCACCCACTGAACATCTAGTCCAAATTTCAGAGCAATTTTCTGGCCATGCTCTGCCCATTGGCACTTTCCCCATACACGGCCCAAATGTTTCTGGCTGCCTCCACTCCTTTCACCCCTCTACTGAACTCAAACAGAAGTGTATGTCGGAAATGTTCCCGTTTCTCCACTTGGCATTCCGTTTTCTAGCGTCCACATCCCCACTCACTATTTCCCAATAGCAAACTGACAATATGTAAACTCGAATAGCAATAGTGAACTACAAGGAAACGCACAAGGGAGAAATGACAATCGATACCTATACCCACAGCAACCGGAATGTCATAATGCAAAACACAAAGACTGCGATGTTACGCACCAACCCAATAATTTCCTCATTTGTAGACGCGTTATCACATGCCAAGACGTCTGCTCTTACCCTCGGCAAGCACCGACCAGAGTTCCCGCGTGTGCTGGACTGAGCTCGCTTTCGGCTGTCCCGGGTTTCAGTTAGCTGGCTCCATCTTTAGTGCTGTCAGGCTGTTGCCGCCAGTCCGGCGGCGAACGCGCGTCATCCGCAACTTTTAATGGCGGTGTCGCCGGTATGACACCGCCCTAATTACCGAGTCGGAGTGGAAAATGGAAAGCTGGACCTCTCAGCCTGAGCGTCCGATGACGACACAGACGCTGGCCGCATTGCCACTGTACACCCGGCATCTCGGCCGACCTGGCCCCGGCTGCGTGTTTTGCATTTTAACAGCTTTCCGTCGATTCGTTTCTTATTCTCGAAACTTACTTCATTTTCCAACTGTCGTCACTTCTTAAGTGCAAGTAGAAACAAGGCACTCACGCCTCCGTGGCAAATTTATAAAAATATGACGCTAGACTGTTGAAAACAGCATTAGGAAGCGTAGTGACATTCTCTTGCTTCCAAACAGCTCACCTCCAACACTTGCTTCTAACAGTATCACTGTTTTAAACAATGACATTTCTACCACACTATTAGCTACATGAATGCCATAAAAAGCACTACGAAATAGACTGCAGATCGTGTTCGGTCTCAAATGCACTAATGAATGGGGGCACATTATCCTCTCACGTCGGTTTCGCCAGTGGACACGACTGCGGAAGACTTGACTGTTAAACAATGACATTTCTACCACACTATTAGCCACATGAATGCCATAAAAAGCACTACGAAATAGACTGCAGATCGTGTTCGGTCTCAAATGCACTAATGAATGGGGGCACATTCTCCTCGCCAGTGGACACGACTGCGGAAGACTTGACTGTTAACAGACACCCATTTCAAATTCAGCCTCATGTGTCACGATATAGTATACGCAAAAGAGTAATCTATCTCGTCAGAAGCATTGAAACGCATCTATCAAAGGATACTTCCAGAGATCCCTGTAGTGACTATAACAATACAAACGAATGATTTCAATACTTGTCTATAACTCTTCTTTTCACATTTAAATTATCGCTCACAGTAGAGTTATCATAAGACTCTGAAAACTTTGAAATGCGTGATATTAAAAATATATAACCCATGCAACAAAAAATGGTTCAAATGGCTCTGAGCACTACGGGACTTAACTGCTGAGGTCATCAGTCCCCTAGAAAATAGAACTACTTAAACCTAACTAACCTAAGGACATCACACACATCCATGCCCGAGACAGGATTCGAGCCTACGACCGTAGCGGTCACGCGGTTCCAGGCTGTAGCGCCTAGAACCGGTCGGCCACCCCGGCCGGCAATCATCAACAATTCGGTTCGTTGACGACATAAACATATTTAAACTATGGTAATAGCCTCCACACCTGATTGAGATGTTGGGCAGCTATATGTTAAACGCTTACAAGCAGATGTACACTGAAAGACCAAAGAAACTGGTATAGGCATGCGTATTCAAATACAGAGAAATGTAAACAGGTAGAATACGACTCTGCGGTCGGCAAAGCCTATATAATACGTAAGGTGTCTGGAGCCATAGTTAGATTGGTAACTGCTGCTACAACGGCAAGTTATCAAGATTTAATTGAGTCTGAACCTGGTGTTTCTGTCGGCGCACGAGCGAGGGTACACAGCATATGCGAGACAGCGATGACGTGGGGATCTTCCCCTACGACTTTTTACAAGTGTGTGGATATGAGGAATACGGCACAACATCAAATCTCCGACATCGATGCGGCCGGAAAAAGATCCTGCAAGAACGGGACCAACGACGACTGAAGAGAATCGTTCAGCGTGACAAAAGAGGAACCTATCCGCATACTGCTGCAGATTTCAATATTGGGCTATTAACAAGCGTCAGCGTGCGAACCATCTAACGAAACATCATCGATGTGGGCTATCCGAGCCGAAGACCCACTCGTGCTCCCTTGATGACTGCACGACACAGAGCTTTACGCCTCGCCTGGGCCCGTCAGCACCGACATTGGACTGTTGATGACTGGAAACATGTTGCCTGGTCAGACGAGTTTCGTTTCAAATTGTATCGAGCGAATGGACGTGTGCGGGTATAGAGGCAACCTCATGAATTCATGGACCCTGTATGTTAGCAGGCTGTTCAAGCTGGTGGAGCCTCTGTAATGGTGGGCGACGTGTGTAGTTGGAGTGAAATGGGGCCGATGATACGTCTATATACGACTGACAGGTGACACATACGCAGGCATCCTGTCTGATCATCTGCATTCATTAATGTCCACTGTGCATTCCGACGGAATTGGGCAGTTTCAGTATGACAATGCTACACCCCACACGTCCAGAATTGCTACAGTGTGTCTCCAGGAACGATCTTCTGAATTTAAACTCTTCCGCTGGTCACCAGACTCCCAAAACGTGAACATTATAGAGGATGTCTGGGATATCTCGCAACTCATTAGTTATGTGATCTACCCATCTAATCTTCAGCCTTCTTTTGTAGCACCACATTTCGAAAGCTTCTATTCTCTTCTTGTCCAAACTATTTATCGTCCATCTTTCACTTCCATGCAAGGCTACACTCCATACGAATACTTTCAGTAACGACTTCCTGGCACTTAAATCTATACTTTATGTTAACAAATTTCTCTTCTTCAGAAACACTTTCCTTGCCATTGCCAGTCTACATATTATACCCATTCTACTTCGACAATCATCAGTTATTTCGCTTCCCAGATGGCAAAACTCATCTGCCACTTTAAGTGTCTCATTTACTAATCCAATATCCTCAGCGTCACCTGATTTAATTCGACTACATTTCATTATCCTCATTTTGTTTTCGTTGAAGTTCATCTTATATCCTCCTTTCAAGACACTGTCCATTCCGTTCAACTGGTTTTCCAAGTCCTTTGCTGTCTCTGATAGAATTACAATGTCATCGATGAACCTCAAAGCTTTTATTTCTTCTCCATGGATTTTAATACCTACTCCGAATTTTTCTTTTGTTTCCTTTACTGCTTGCTCAGTATACAGACTGAATAATACACGTATCATTAGATACACAATATTCCCGGTACAGCACTGTCCCATATACATCAGTGACTGGGTATGCTTACGTACTAAGGTATCGCAGTTGACACAAGTAAGCGTGGGAACAGGTACCCCCGTACAGGATCTATAAAGCCACTCGGAACCTCTTAAAGAGTAATGACAGTATGTTAGTTAATGACTTAATGCTCTCGCACCAAGTCATTTCCCACCACACTCATGAAAGCACGACCCTGTGAAAAGAACTGAGGAATGGGGCGAGAAGTCCCTTTACGGGGCAAACGGCAAAAAAGCTGTAAACAGCAGCTGCAGCAGTAGCCTCGGGTCCTGTGGGCCTCGTCTGTTGCGCTAAAACTTTGCCACGATCGGCGCTGGCGCGCGGCCGCGAAGTGTGCGCGCGGTCGGCTGGAAATTAACCGGCAACACCCTGCGGCGGACTTTTAATTGCAGCGCGGCGCGCGGCCTTTGCTTTAGCTGCGTGGTTCCAGGCCGGGTGGGGCCGTGCGGGCCCGGCTAAGCTGTATCAAGGGCTTAGCGCGCGTCCGCCGGCGGCCGGCGGTAACGAGCGCGGGTCGTGCCGCCGCCGCGGCGCTAATGAAAACGTAAACTCGCGGGCACGGGCGGCGGCGGAGGGAGGGCGGCGCCAGCAGTTTATACGGCGCGCTGTTAATAAGTGTTTCATGTAGCGCCGCGGGCCGGGGGCGGGCTGCGAGTGCGGAGGAGCGGCCGCGGCCTGCACCGCCAGACCGAGACAGCTTACGAGTGGGACACCTTGCTTGACGTCACGGTGTAGTTCATGGCCTCTCTCTGAGTGGCGCCTGCCTTGCCGGACGTCTACTCTAATTGCTTGACGTCTACATAAACTCAATACCCAAAGAAACTGGTACACCTGCCTAATACCGTGAGCCCCTCCTCCCCCCTCCCACCAATGCACGCACAAGTTTTGCAGCATTATGAGGCATGGACTCCAGGGCCGTCCATAAATACGTAAGAGAGTACGATGGAGTGGAGATCTCTCCTGAACAACAGTTTGGAAGGCATCCCAGATATACTCAATAATGTTCATGTCTGGGGAGTTCGGTGGCCAGTGGGAGTGTTTCAACTCAGAAGAGTGTTCCTGAAGCCAATCTGTAGCAATCTGGACGAGTGGGGTGCAGCATTGTCCTGCTGGAGTTGCTCACGTCCGTCGGAATGCACAATGGGCATGAACGGATGCAGCGAATGCACATGAACCGATAGAATGTTTACGTACATGTCACCTGTCAGAGTCATATCGCGGCGAACGCCAGGTCTGTTGCAGGCAGAGAGGCCTGGTCGTGATTATCACTATAAATTATATTTGGACAAAATGTTTGATATTGTTTTGGATTCTGCAGCTTTATTTAGATGAAGGATTTTCGTACTATCGTGAAGCTTCAAATGAAGATCATAGTTCTGTGTTACTGAATCCTGTCGAAAAAAACGTAGATCAATATGAGAAGATGCTTTGCTCCATTGCAAGCTTCGGAAATTTTACATTGAAGTAACTGTATTTACTTGATCCATTTCGTTATCGAAACTTACAATTAACTCGTTTCTTTGATTTATTTTTTATTTTCGTTTGAGATCGTCACTGGAAATGTGAACTAATTTACATGTGTAAATGTCCAACTGTTGCCAGTCATTAGATTACAGTCGTTTTCAACGAAAGGAATTCTAAACAGGAAACAAAATAGCTTCATACATCGAAAATACTGCTGAGCTTAAACTTTTTTAAACATGCACATCAGAAAAGTAAATATTCCCCTCTTGCAACTGAAAGGAGAAACCTTGTAAGATAAAAAAACTTTATTTGGTAAAACCAGTATCTCTCTTTTGCCTCTTCTTCTGTCCCCCACCCCCTCCCCCATTGTGTACAATCGCAAGATATTTCATTAACATTCAGTGCTCCTCACCCCACAGTCAACCAAGATACCTAAAGAAGAGCACCAATATGTTCACAGTTTGTTGTAGAAGCAACCCAGTACAAACGTAACTTCCTTAGATTTACAAATAAGGTAAAGAAGCACGAATTCTGTTGCTGCTGGGCCACTAAGTTGTTTTTGTATGTCAATCCTTAAAACAGGTGGAAATTTAAGTTCAGGAGTACACTATTTGTTAAGAAGTGTAATGAATTGCACAAATAATTGGTTGCAGAAATTTCTGAGAACAATGTGTGTTGGTCAACTACCGCCAATAGTTTCACATTTTCCTGTGTCAGGGAGGGAGACACCACCATTATGAGAATGCCTGCAACTGAGCTGGCGTTCGCCGTGCCTAGTTGACGTGACGTCACGAACAAGCGCCGAGGCCTTCCATTGAGTCGGTGTTGATCAGGGGTCCCATATCACTTCAACTTCACACTCCCCACACCGTTACAGAGCCTCCACCAGCTTCAACATTCCCCTGCTGACATGCAGGGTCCTTGGATTCATGAGGTTGTCTCCATACCCGCACACGTCCATCCGCTCGATACAATGGTGCACCGCTTTGCAGTTCTGCCACCTCCAGGTTACACTGTAACATACGGGGGCTATTCGGAAAGAAAGGTTCTGATCGGTCGCGAAATGTAAATAACTGTGAAAATCAAAGGTATTTTATTTCCAGTAGTTAGTTATATCTTTCAGCTGCTTCTCTACACTGTCGCTGTTCTGACTTAGACATCTGTCTTAGCCGTGCACCAACTTTCCAATAACCTCGTCATAGAAAGCAGCCGCCTGTGCTTTCCACCCTTTTTATACGCTGTCTACAGCTCGTTGTCTGTGCCAAAATACCAGCGAATCATGTGAACACAGATGAAACTCAGAGGGAGCCAATTACGTGTTGTATTGCAGGTGGACGAACACTTCCCATCGATCACTCTCCAGGAGCATCTTCATTGCCCCTGCACAGTCCCGACGAGTATTGTCACGGAGAATGAAATACATGACAGTTGCCGGCCGGGGTGGTCGAGCGGTTCTAGGCGCTACAGTCTGGAACCGTACAACCGCTACCGGCTCAGGTTCGAATCCTGTCTCGGGCATGGATGTGTATGATGTCCTTAGGTTAGTTAGATTTAAGCAGTTCTAACAAGGGAACCTCCCCATCGCACCCCCCTCAGATTTAGTTATAAGTTGGCACACTGGATAGGCCTTGATAAACTGAACACAGATCAATTGAGAAAACAGGAAGATGTTGTGTGGAACTGTGAAAAAATAAGCAAAATATACAAACTGAGTAGTCCACGGGTCGCATAGGCAACATCATGGACAAAGTGAGATCAAGAGCGTCGTGGTCCCGTGGTAGCGTGAGCAGCTGGTGCACGAGAGGTCCTTGGTTCAGAGCTTCCCTGGAGTGAAAATTTTATTTTCTTTATTTTTGCATAGTTATTATCTGTCCGTTCGTTCATTGACGTCTTTGTTCACTGTAATAAGTTTAGTGTCTGTGTTTTGCGACCGCATCGCAAAACCATGCGATTAGTAGACGAAAGGACGTGCCTCTCCAATTGGAACCGAAAACATTTGATCGCAAGGTCATAGGTCAACCGATTCCTCCACAGGAAAACACATCTGATATATTCTATACGACGCTGGTGACGGCATGTGCGTCACATGACAGGAATATGTTGTCGACTCACCTAACTTGTACACTTGACGAAGGGGTAAAAAGATTCTTCTACCTTGCCCGATTTAGGTTTTCTTGTGGATGTGATAATCACTAACAAAAAAGTGATGAAAACATAAGAGTTTGTCACATAAACTGAAAATAAAAAACTAAACTCTTCACTCGATGGAAGATTTGAACCAAGGACCTTTCGTTCCGCAGCTGCTCACGTTACCACGAGACCACGGCGCTCCTGCGTTCCTACTGTCCATGACGTTGCCTATCTTCCCATGAACTACTCAGTTTGTATATTTTGCTTATTTTTTCACAGTTCCACACAACTTCTTCCTGTTTTCTCAGTTGATCTGTTTTCAGTTTTTCAAGGCCTATCCACTGTGCCAACTTACAACTAAATCTGAGGGGGGTGCGATGGGGAGGTTCCCTTGTAAGTTCTAGGGGACTGAAGACCTCAGAAGTTAAGTCCCATGGTGCTCAGAGCCATTTCTTTTAACATGACAATTAAATTATGCGGGTCGCATGGCATCAAGGGAATTCTCTCACCATACTCTCGTACTTGACGAGAGACGCTATTTTCAAGGCATCTTTACACGCTCATCGTGTATTCTGAACAGAAAAGTGTGACGTGATGTGATCGACAGGCATACTAGAGACACTGACCAATACATGCGGTTACCATTTCGTGCACGATCGGACGTTACTTCCCGAATAGCCCTTGTATATTCTGTTATTTACTTTTTATACACGTTAATGAGTTTTTTACACTAATAGTAGTTTTATGTAACAAGCTATGACCGATTCTTTTTCTTCTTTACTTCATGAGAGGTCAGGCATCGAGTGAAAGCTGAAGACTGTTCTTGGCACTACAGCGTGTTTTCACGCCACTGGTTAAAACCTTTACTTGTTCGACGGTCGTCTGTCACAAAAATTATCGCGAGAACACGCAATGTTTGTGCCGTTTTATTAATGAAAAAAATGAATATGAAAAATGTAATGTAAATGTTGACACTGAGGTCTGTACTGATTTATAGTCGAGCTCGCTTTCAGATAACTATATTGGTTAAAGTCTACTTTTTTCTTTTCTTTAACGTAGCAAATGATGTAATCTGCGGTAAAAATATATCAAGTTGAATCTGTTATTAGAAAACAGAAATGCATGTTTATTATGATTTATCCTGAAAACATCTAAACGGAATTAATTTAAAATTCTCTATTAGAGCGATTTTCCAACGAACTGATAATACTGAATTGAAACGAAAAGTAAATTCAACACCAGTCGAATGAAACATATGAAGCCACCACAGAAAAAGTAGGCAATGGAACCAAAATCCATGAACATAACAGGAAATATCACTTGAGCGGTTCCAATTACGAATGAAATATCGTTCCTTTAAACTTAGGCTACAATCAGAATGGTTAGCACGACTGTACATTTCGCAAGATGGCATTTACTGACCGAAACGCTTCCACCAGATGTTATTGTTTGGGGCAACTAAAATGACGGCCGGTGACTTCAACTCTGAGACACTATGACAACTTCCGTTACTAAACCTCTATATGTGCGGCAGTACCTGTCATATCTCTGGTTCCTATACCAATAGAGAAGTGCAGACATTACGAAAATCTGCAACTGGAAGTTATTGCTAGGTGAAAATGAAATAATTTTGTGCCCGTATTCCATTTAACTAACATATATGTAAACGTGCACGCCTAACAATACGTTTGTAATAAATTGAAACACCTATAGCCCTTCTTATGATGTCATTTACTGAATGGCTGCCAGTTTCGGTGTTTCAGTGCACGATCTTCAGGTCTCAGCCGATGCCGAGAGGGTTACCACCACCGGTGTACAAGATGTATCAGTGGCCGATCTATAACTGGTTTTCGAAGACTACGTGTTACTGCAATGTTCTCTCTCCAACCATCAATTATCAACTCATAGTCGGCTAAAGACGTTGGCCACTGGAACATCGCGTACACGGGTGGTGCTATGACTATCAGCATCGGCTAACGCCTGAATATGGTGAACTGAAGCAGCGAAAATGGTAGTCATACAATAAATGACATCACAAGAACAGCTTTAGGGGCTTAATTTTATTTCATTAGTGACCCGCCAAAGTCCCCCAGACCACCAGTAACTAGGATGGACATACAAAAACTTTACAATATTTCGAAAGAACTTGATTTGCAATACGTAAGCGGTGAAGATTCACTACTGCCCATTAAAATTGCTCCACCACGAAGACGACGTGCTACAGACGCGAAATTTAACCGACAGGAAGAAGATGCTGTGATATGCAAATGATTAGCTTTTCAGAGCATTCATACAAGGTTGGCGCCGGTGGCGACACCTACAACGTGCTGACATGAGGAAAGTTTCTAACCGATTTCTCATACACAAACAGCACTTGACCGGCGTTGCCTGGTGAAACGTTGTTGTGATGTCTCGTGTAAGGAGAAGAAATACCTACCATCACGTTTCCGACTTTGATAAAGGTCGGATTGTCGCCTATCGCGATTGCGGTTTACTGTGTCGCGACATTGCTGCTCGCGTTGGTCGAGATCCAATGACTGTTAGCAGAATATGGAATCGGTGGGTTCAGGAGGGTAATACGGAATGCCGTACTGGATCCCAACGACCTCGTATCGCTAGCAGTCGAGATGACAGGCATCTTATGCGCATGGCTCTAACGGATCGTGCAGCCACGTCTCGATCCCTGAGTCAACAGATGGGGACGTTTGCAAGACAACAACCATCTGCACGAACAGTTCGACGACGTTTGCAGCTGCATGGACTATCAGCTCGGAGACCACGGCTGCGGTTACCCTTGACGCTGCATCACAGACCGGAGCGCCTGCGATGGTGTACTCAACGACAAACCTGGGTGCACGAAAGGCAAAACGTCATTTTTTCGAATGAATCCAGGTTCTGTTTACAGCATCATGATGGTCGCATCAGTGTTTGGCGACATCGCGGTGAACGTGCATTGGAAACGTTTATTCGTCATCGCCATACTGCCGTATCACCCGGCGTGATAGTGTGGGGTGCCATTGGTTTCACGTCTCGGTCACCCCTTGTTCGCATTGAACAGTGGACGTTACATTTCAGATGAGTTACGATCCGTGGCTCTACCCTTCATTCGATCTATGCGAAATCCTATATTTCAGCAGGATAATGCACGGCCGCATGTTGCAGGTCCTGTACGGGCTTCTTTGGGTACAGAAAACGTTCGACTGCTGCCCTGGCCAGCACATTCTCCAGATCTCTCACCAATAGAAAACGGCTGGTCAATGATGGCCGAGCATCTGGCTCGTCACAATACGCCAGTCACTACCCTTGATGAACTGTGGTATCGTGTTGAAGCTGCATGGGCAGCTGTACCTGTACACGCCATCCAAGCTCTGTTTGACTCAGTGCCCAGGAGTATCAAGGCCGTTATTACGGCCAGAGGTGGTTGTTCTGGGTACAGATTTCTCAGGATCTATGCACCCAAATTGCGTGAAAATGTAATCACATGTCAGTTCTAGTATAATATATTTGTCCAATTAATACCCATTTATCTTGTGCATTTCTTCTTGGTGTAGCAATTATAATGGCCAGTAACTAGGAACGACTAGAACTGACGCTGTTATTTCGCACAACGGTGCTTACGCTACTTGCATGGCACGTAGCTATTTAACGCGTGTTCTCTGAGGACGGCCGCCAAGTTAGTTTCGCGGAAGGTTTGATAACGACTCGATGAAAGATTTCAATTTTACGCCTTGGATATTCACAACTCCTGGGTTTTCAGAGTGGCTCATGAACATTCTGCCATTAACAATGCTCCACAAAAAAGCGTCAGTTCGCATCCAGTGTGAGTGAACTGTGTGGTGGGCACGCGAAATCCATTATAGAACACTGTTCCCTTCACAGCCGTCGGCCAGAGCGCGCAGAAAGTGCGTTGTGACCGTTTCGGCAGTCCGACCGCTGCTGTCCGGGTGTCCACACTGCCACAGGCTGACATTCGTAGCTGCAGCACCACGTCAAGCGGCGCAAAATAGCAAGTGCACCGTACTCCGCTGTAAATAACTCTGTGATTGACGCCTCAGCGAGTGGAGTGACAGGGGCAACAGCCAGCCAATTGTAGTCCCTCTCGAGAGCCACTCGCTCGCTGTGTTGCCAGTTTTACACACAGAAAACTGGGAAGCATGGCTGGTTGCACGCCAGAAACACTGATCTGTTCTTCCCTCTCCAGCCGCAGCAATCTGTCAGTCCCCTAGGTTTTTGCAGATGGTGCCCCGCAGCTAATGAACATTTGAAGAGGATTACATTAATTTTTGAACTGCAAAGAGCACCTGATATAGCGAACTTTTGCTCGTTACCAGTAACGATTATTTAATAGCATTATTGCGTTTTAGTGTTGAAGTCTGCTGCTGTTGCCCAATGCAGTTTTGTATTTTATTTTACAAAAACGGTTCAAATGGTTCTGAGAACTATGGGACTTAACATCTGACGTCATCAGTCCCCTAGAACTTAAAACTACTTAAACCTAGCTAACCTAAGGACATCACACACAGCCATGCCCGAGGCAGGATTCGAACCTGAGGCAGTAGTGGTCGCGTGGTTCCAGACTGAAGTGCCTAGAACCGCTCGGCCACACAGGCCGGCTGTTATTTTTCGACGGTACAGCATGAACGATGTCAATAACCGATGTAAATAATTTTATGCACCATGATTATGATGTATTGATAGGATCTGGTACTGAACAAACGTTCGACAGCTCTTTCTAGTATTACGTTGTTGCACATGTTCGTAGTGTTTTTACTTTGTATTTTGGTATTCCGGTTGCCACGGGTTTGTATCGATTGTCACCTATTTGAGCATCACAGTCGCTATTTGAGTTTCCATATTGTCATTTGTATATAGTGAGTGGAGCTGTGGACGCTACGAACGGAATGCCAAGTGGAGAAATCGGAACATTTACGACCTGTATTCTGTTTGCTTTCTATGGAGGGTTGACAGCGGCGAAGGCAGCCAGAAACATTTGCGCCCAATATGGAGATAAAGCCATTGAACAGAGCACGGCAAGAAATGCTTTTCTCGTAATAAGGAAGACCGTTTCGACATTAGTGACTCTCGACGTTAAGGAAGAGCTTCGTAGTCTTATGTACCGACTTGACAGAAAATCCTAAGAAGTTCTGGTCTTACGTTAAATCAGTAAGTGGCTCGAAACAGCACATACAGACACTCCGGGATGATGATGGCATTGAAACAGAGGATGAAACGCGGAAAGCTGAAATACTAAACACCTTTTTCCAAAGCTGTTTCACAGAGGAAGACCGCACTACAGTTCCTTTTCTAAATCCTCGCACAAACGAAAAAATGGCTGACATCGAAATAAGTGTCCAAGGAATAGAAAAGCAACTGGAATCACTCAACTGAGGAAAGTCCACTGGACCTGACGGGATACCAATTCGATTCTACACAGAGCACGCGAAAGAACTTGCCCCCCTTCTAACAGCCGTGTACCGCAAGTCTCTAGAGGGACGGAAGGTTCCACATGATTGGAAAAGAGCACAGGTACTCCCAGTCTTCAAGAAGGGTCGTCGAGCAGATGCGCAAAACTTTACACCTATATCTCTGACGTCGATCTGTTGTAGAACTTTACAACATGTCTTTTGCTCGTCTATCATGTCGTTTTTGCAAACCCAGAATCTACTCTGTAGGAAGCAACATGGATTCCGGAAACAGCGATCGTGTGAGACCCAACTCGCTTTATTTGTTCATGAGACCCAGAAAATATTAGATACAGGCTCCCAGGTAGATGCTATTTTTCTTGACTTCCGGAAGGCGTTCGATACAGTTCCGCACTGTCGCCTGATAAACAAAGTAAGAGCCTACGGAATATCAGACCAGATGTGTGGCTGGATTGAAGAGTTTTTAGCAAACGGAACACAGCATGTTGTTATCAATGGAGAGACGTCTACAGACGTTGAAGTAACCTCTGGCGTGCCACAGGGGAGTGTTATGGGACCATTGCTTTTCACAATATATATAAATGACCTAGTAGATAGTGTCGGAAGTTCCATGCGGCTTTTCGCGGATTATGCTGTAGTATACAGAGAGAAGTTGCAGCATTAGGAAATTGTAGCGAAATGCAGGAAGATCTGCAGCGGATAGGCACTTGGTGCAGGGAGTGGCAACTGACCCTTAACATAGACAAATGTAATGTACACTCCTGGAAATTGAAATAAGAACACCGTGAATTCATTGTCCCAGGAAGGGGAAACTTTATTGACACATTCCTGGGGTCAGATACATCACATGATCACACTGACAGAACCACAGGCACATAGACACAGGCAACAGAGCATGCACAATGTCGGCACTAGTACAGTGTATATACACCTTTCGCAGCAATGCAGGCTGCTATTCTCCCATGGAGACGATCGTAGAGATGCTGGATGTAGTCCTGTGGAACGGCTTGCCATGCCATTTCCACCTGGCGCCTCAGTTGGACCAGCGTTCGTGCTGGACGTGCAGACCGCGTGAGTCGACGCTTCATCCAGTCCCAAACATGCTCAATGGGGGACAGATCCGGAGATCTTGCTGGCCAGGGTAGTTGACTTACACCTTCTAGAGCACGTTGGGTGGCACGGGATACATGCGGACGTGCATTGTCCTGTTGGAACAGCTAGTTCCCTTGCCGGTCTAGGAATGGTAGAACGATGGGTTCGATGACGGTTTGGATGGACCGTGCACTATTCAGTGTCCCCTCGACGATCACCAGTGGTGTACGGCCAGTGTAGGAGATCGCTCCCCACACCATGATGCCGGGTGTTGGCCCTGTGTGCCTCGGTCGTATGCAGTCCTGATTGTGGCGCTCACCTGCACGGCGCCAAACACGCATACGACCATCATTGGCACCAAGGCAGAAGCGACTCTCATCGCTGAAGACGACACGTCTCCATTCGTCCCTCCATTAACGCCTGTCGCGACACCACTGGAGGCGGGCTGCACGATGTTGGGGCGTGAGCGGAAGACCCCCTAACGGTGTGCGGGACCGTAGCCCAGCTTCATGGAGACGGTTGCGAATGGTCCTCGCTGATACCCCAGGAGCAACAGTGTCCCTAATTTGTTGGGAAGTGGCGGTGCGGTCCCCTACGGCACTGCGTAGGATCCTACGGTCTTGGCGTGCAACCGTGCGTCCCTGCGGTCCGGTCCCAGGTCGACGGGCACGTGCACCTTCCGCCGACCACTGGCGACAACATCGATGTACTGTGGAGACCTCACGTCTCACGTGTTGAGCAATTCGGCGGTACGTCCACCCGGCCTCCCGCATGCCCACTATACGCCCTCGCTCAAAGTCCGTCAACTGCACATACGGTTCACGTCCACGCTGTCGCGGCATGCTACCAGTGTTAAAGACTGCGATGGAGCTCCGTATGCCACGGCAAACTGACTGACAATGACGGCGGCGGTGCACAAATGCTGCGCAGCTAGCGCCATTCGACGGCCAACACCGCGGTTCCTGGTGTGTCCGCTGTGCCGTGCGTGTGATCATTGCTTGTACACCCCTCTCGCACTGTCCGGAGCAAGTATGGTGGGCCTGACACACCGGTGTCAATGTGTTCTTTTTTCCATTTCCAGGAGTGTATTTCGAATACATAGAAAGAAGGATCCTTTATTGTATGATTATATGATAGCGGAACAATCACTGGTAGCAGTTACTTCTGTAAAATATCTGGGAGTATGCGTGCGGAACGATTTGAAGTGGAATGATCATATAAAATTAATTGTTGGTAAGGTGGGTACCTGGTTGAGATTCATTGGAAGTGTCCTTAGAAAATTTAGTCCATCATCAAAGGAGGTGGCTTACAAAACACTCGTTCGACCTATACTTGAGTACTGCTCATCAGTGTGGGATCCGTACCAGATCGGGTTGACGGAGGAGATAGAGAAGATCCAAAGAAGAGCGGTGCGTTTCGTCACAGGGTTATTTGGTAACCGTGATAGCGTTACGGAGATGTTTAACAAACACAAGTGGCAGACTCTGCAAGAGAGGCGCTCTGCATCGCGGTGTAGCTTGATCGCCTGGTTTCGAGAGGGTGCGTTTCTGAAAGAAGTATCGAATATATTGATTCCCCCTACTTATACCTCCCGAGGAGATCACGAATGTAAAATTAGAGAGATTCGAGCGTGCATGGAGTCTTTCAGACAGTCGTTCGTCCCGCGAACGATACGCGACTGGAACAGAAAATGGAGGTAATGACAGTGGCACGTAAAGTGGCCTCCGCCACACACCGTTGGGTGGCTTGTGGAGTACAAATGTAGATGTAGATGTAGATGAAGATCATTTAAAGACATAAATCCACAATGATCCAGTTCAGTGTACTCGAGAATCGGCAAATGTGATGGGCTATTATCATTCCAGAATCATGCGACATTTACATGCAATGTGGCATGTTCAACAGTCGTTTGTATTGCTACCGCATGCTCTATGTCAAAATAATAATAATCTATGGGCGGCCATAAGTGCTTCTTTGTCATCATCAACTGGATCGTGAACAACGCCAGTCGTTCCCGCCCTGTATCGTTACTGGTGATACGAAACAGTGTCTTTATACTAACGGAGGGAAAGGAAAGGAATGTTTGAGCCCAAACAAAGGAGCAACTCCACATACAAAAATCGGCGCTCATGCTCAAAAGATAATGGTGTGCATCTGGAGGAACAGTGAGGGCGTGGCGTGCTACGAATTACATCCCCGAGGTTTACCTCTGATTGTTGACATTTATTGCAGGTGCAGTCCAAGAACAACGACCACGAATACTGCATGAAATGATGCTTTTCCACGATAACGTTCTCCAGCATTGTGATAGTGTGGTATCGATAGCTACGATGCCACGGGGTAGGTTGGCACTACGACAGATACCGACGACCGCGCAGTCTAGCCGGAGCGGGAGAGATCTGCGAGCACCTCTTCTGATTCGGCCCATTTGATCAACAGCAGACGATCGGGACACTTCGCTTCAGCATCCCACCTCAGGGCAAAGTTATGTATTACTCTTGATGCTAAAGTAAAGGTGATTTTAATTCGCAATTCAGTACTGAGACATGTTCACCTTTTCCTGCGCCGCCTTCCAGGCGGGATACAAAAGGTAGATTGACAAAAAAACGCTGTACAGGGTTGGATTGGGAAGTGATTCCACACCCACCTTATTTACCTGATCTTGTGCCCTCAGATTTTCACCTCCTCCGTTCTCTCTCGAACAACCTTCAACTAACTTCTTTTCTAGATGGAAATGCACTCCTAACACATGACTCGGTGAGAATGTTCTGAATGTTCTGAAGACACCGCCAATCCTACATCTGTTTTCGAGACTATTCACCATTTCAAATAAAAGCACGGTCGTCTGTATGCGGATGTAACTGACTGACCTGCAACGTAATCCCCATTTTAAATACAAATCCTTTTACTTTAAAACTATCCAGGATGTCTGTATTTCTTCCTAAGTAAATCTTTCACGACTCCTTAATGAGGTTGAAAAAGTGCTACAATACTTCTATCAGCAAATGTGTGTGAAACATATTTTTCTGATAATGAAACAAAGTAAATCAAAATTATGTGACAACGTGAGTGTGAATATGCGTGAAATTATCTACGACTGCCGTTACGCCGACAGTTTGTACCAGATACAAATTATATCATACCTTCAGTACGCCAAAAATAATGGAAGGATATTGAAAATACGTTTTGTGTATGAAGTATGTTGCTGAGAAATGTGAATTATAAAACGAAGTCGTATGCAGTGCGACTGTATTGCCATTGAAATGTGACGCTTTTGCATTTTCCCATCTCCTCCCTCCTTGCACACAGTGTGGGGTAATCGTGTGGGAAGTGTGCACCGATCCTGAGCGCTACAGCACTCGTGCCAGGACATGGCCTACGAGCTGAATTCCTGGGTGCCCCTGTTTTAGGGAAAATGGATGCACACATTGCGGAAATCTGTGAACGAGATGACGACCATGTGAATTACGAATTTCAGCGAGATAGTGCAGTGGTGATTGTGTGGCATGGGGCCAAGTGTAATCTCATCGTTGGTACGCTTTTCTTGGGTCAGACATCAACAACTGTAATTGTTTGCCTATGGCGCCCCTTTTTGATGGTACATGTGCCACTATAGCTGTGTAGCATGACCTTCAAGCGGCAAAATGGTGTGCTGTTACAGTGGGCACGACATACAGTTAACGGAACATTTCCAGGTGAGTGGGCTGTAATGGTCAGCGCTGTTTTCTCTCCAACCCATTCACCACATACCCGTCCCTTCGAATTATGGGATGTAACTAATCTCAAGCACAGGATTTCCTATGCATTTGCCTCCAACAATGATCTACTGAAGTGCACTTGGCAAGGATCGATTACCATTTGGCTACACTACTTTTACTTATTGGTGCTCATGTAAAGTTGCATTAAGTGAAGGAGTGTTTCTCATTTTATAATAACTTACGACGCACCTGTTTCTTGGTCAAGTGTTTGAGCGCAGTGAAACAAGACTCCCAATAAATTACGCAATGGAGATCTCCCTGAAATTTCATAGCCAAACGAAAAGTTTTCAAATGGGCAAATGGGATACCAAATTGACAGAAGTGAGGTCTACTTTTACAAAAATAGAAGAGTTTAATTGCTTGAAAGTAATCAGAATAGTCAATAAAAGATTAATAAGTAATTTGAGGGAATGCTGAAATATTTTCCGAACAGCTGCTGCTAGCTATGTAAATGAAGCGTTGAAAGATACATCTCTTCAATGCCTACCCACTTTCGGAATAAAATGTTATATTGAAATGATAGTAAACGGTGCAAATGGTTTCCTTCGAATCAAATACGAGTCAAAGATGTACTTTCTCAGACTTTCACCTCTACCATCCCTGTAATAAAACGTTAGTACAGTTCATTATTCCATTATGAAGTAATGTGTTTCACATTTCCGCTGCAGTTTTTTTTCCGAAATTACAAAAATTGCTCCGTAAAAATTTGTTTTCTTCTTCAAAAGCTGGAAACATATTGCAAAGTATAACACGATCATGTACGAAAGACCAAATGGTTGCAGTCGAGAAAGTCTTCTCAGTACTTGTCTTTAGTCGTTTGCGTTACTCTACTACATACCAAAATACTTTTGAAATCGAAGCTATTCGAAACAAACACAAGCTTTAGTTTTCAAGACATAAATTTCTTAAGTCAATAACGAAACTCAGTTAATTTTCATACATCACATGTTCCATGGTAAAACACGTTCTTCTGATTCAAGTTTCAAGATGCTGTGGGACCGTCGAAGTAAGGCTCAACTGTCCACATGTTATACAATCAGTTTTAAAAGTATATGAAAGTTTACTTGGGATAAGGCCGGCCGTGGTGGCCGAGCGGTTCTAGGCGCTACAGTCTGGAACCACGTGACCGTTACGGTCGCCGGTTCGAATTCTGCCTGGGGCATGGATGTGTGTGATATCCTTAGGTTAGTTAGGTATAATTAGTTCTAAGTTCTAGGGGACTGATGACCTTAGAAGTTAAGTCCCATAGTGCTGAGAGCCATTTAAACCATTTTACTTGGCATAAAACTGTGTATGTACTTCTATATAGCTTTAACAGGTTATAAGGCACTCAAATACGTAGACCTCTAAATATTTAAAAAACTTTGCACAAAACATAAACTCACATTTAGCAAGAATAAAACCTGTAATAAATGTCTGAAACTTCTTACTGTTGTGTCTTGTGCTCTCTCCTTCACGTGATACAAAATTCAGTCACTAGACTGAAGTCCCGAGCAAAAAATATCACGTGGTCCTTGTTACATTATCCTCTAGGTACAACACTAGTTGGTCAAGCATAAAACGCACATTATAAGTCCATCTCTCTGATCAGCCACCATCACAAAATAAGAGAGAGTAATAAAACTAATCCTTTAATTCTAATCACAGATTCGAACTCCAAACAAAATTACAAGTAAACTGATTCCTCCTTTAGCTCAGTTCACGAATTAAGCAGCAATTCATCAAATACAATTACTGACCTGATATCAGTAAATTAATTTTTACGAGTTCACAGACACTACCGAGGTACTGTCTGCATAGAGGAGCACCGGTTGTAGGGGCTAAGACAAATTTAACATTCACCGTTTGATTAATATAGATAACGCCCAAGATGGCGAATTACAGCTTGGTTTCCTGCCCTTTGTTTCGAGTCATCTTTTAAGCCACGCGGTGGTGGAGGCACACACACTTATCCCGCGTTCTGAGGAAGCTGCGCCAGTTCAGGTATTAAAATCCAGGGAGAAGAAATAAAAACTTTGAGGTTCGCCGATGACATTGTAATTCTGTCAGAGACAGCACAGGACTTGGAAGAGCAGTTGAACGGAATGGACAGTGTCTTGAAAAGAGGGTATAAGATGAACATCAACAAAAGCAAAACGAGGATAATGGAATGTAGACGAATTAAGTCGGTTGATGCTGAGGGAATTAGATTAGGAAATGAGACGCTTAAAGTAGTAAAGGAGTTTTGCTATTTGGGGAGCAAAATAACTGATGATGGTCGAAGTAGAGAGGATATAAAATGTAGACTGGCAATGGCAAGGAAATCGTTTCTGAAGAAGAGAAATTTGTTAACATCGAGTATAGATTTAAGTGTCAGGAAGTCGTTTCTGAAAGTATTTGTATGGAGTGTAGCCATGTATGGAAGTGAGATATGGGCAATAAATAGTTTGGACAAGAAGAGAATAGAAGCTTTTTAAATGTGGTGCTGCAGAAGAATGTTGAAGATTAGGTGGGTAGATCACGTAACTAATGAGGAGGTATTGAATAGGATTGGGGAGAAGAGATGTTTGTGGCACAACTTGACCAGACGAAGGGATCGGTTGGTAGGACATGTCCTGAGGCATCAAGGAATCACAAATTTAGCATTGGAGGGCAGTGAGGAGGGTAAAAATCGTATAGGGAGACCAAGAGATGAATACACTAAGCAGATTCAGTAGGATGTAGGTTGCAGTAGGTACTGGGAGATGAAGGAGCTTGCACAGGATAAATTAGCACGGAGAGCTGCATCAAACCAGTCTCAGGACTGAAGACCACAACAACAACAGGTTCCCTATCACCCCTTTTGTAAGTCAGTTCCTTATTAGGCTATGAAACACATGCGGTAAGAAACGAAGTGTGACGCCTGGGGCAGAAGGCGAGTGATCCGTTAGGGAACAACGTTAGTCGGTGCTTCTTTGCTATAGTTGGAGTCGGTCGACTTGAGGCTTGTTCTGCGCACCTACGTTACGTATGCTCCGACAGCCAATGAGTGTTTAGTATCTTCCAAGCGCGCAGCTATGAGTGCCGCAGCTAAATTCGAGCATTAAACATGATTGTAGCGAGTTGTCTAGTGAATTTCGATTTGGTTTGTTGCAAGCTGTCGTCGTTGATTGTGGTTGTAAGTGATAAATTTAGCTTAAGTAAGCGAGAGACATAATTTGCAGGATATACGCTTTCTTCAAGTGGAAAGCACGCGCATGCGCGTAGCGCAATTGTCGCTTAGAGTCGTCAACAATGCAATCCCCGTCCGCGCCTCGACATGCGCGAACCGCCATTGTTCGCGGATCGGACTATAGTGTGCCAGTTACATCCACCACCACCACCCAGAGGCTATACGCTCTCCCCTACGAAATTTAGAACATTTCAAGAACTTTGTGAAATGAGCTGCCCAAAAGTAGGAGATAAAATTGAAAAGACATTTGATGCGCCTCTCAAAGACGCTCAAAAGCATGTACAGCAAATGAGGTGCGCAAAATGCTCCTCTAATCTGTTTTATATCTCACTTTGCGACAAATAATTTCACAAAACATTCGAACGATATTGAGCCGTAGTTGTGTCCGGCGTCTCGAAAAGCGCGCCAGGCGGTGTGTTTTCGCCTCGTGTCTAGTGTTTGCGGTGGCGCTTTCCATTTGGCGCGCTGTTTCGATCGCTACCTTCCTCTGGCGGGAGGTGGAGAAAGTGTACGGTCGCGAGACGATCTAGGAGCACGTACTGGGCGGTGACCGAGACAGGTGGTGGCGCGAGCGGGGCATTGATGTTGGGGGTCGTCAATTGCTCGCCACCTGCTTTGCCCGACCTCTTGGCTGTCAGGGGCTGAGTCTTCCTTACCCACATGTGGCTTATGAAGCTTAGAAGCCGTGGTGCAGCAGATCAGCGTATGGGACCGTACGTCTACTTATCGGCCGTTGAAACCACTGGCAGCGGTTGGCTCTGACGAGCATTTGGAAGTGCAACGTATTCCCGGCGCTGTGGTGGAGTGTGAGAAGTTGAGTAATGTTTTTATGTAACAAAGTACATATACAGGGTTATTACAAATGATTGAAGCTATTTCACAGCTCTACAATAACTTTATTATTTGAGATATTTTCACAATGCTTTGCACACACATACAAAAACTCAAAAAGGTTTTTTAGGCATTCACAAATGTTCGATATGTGTCCCTTTAGTGATTCGGCAGACATCAAGCCGATAATCAAGTTCCTCCCACACTCGACGCAGCATATCCCCATCAATGAGTTCGAAAGCATCGTTGATGCGAGCTCGCAGTTCTGGCACGTTTCTTGGTAGAGGAGGTTTAAACACTGAATCTTTCACATAACCCGACAGAAGCAAATCGCATGGGGTTAAGTGGGGAGAGTGTGGAGGCTATGACATGAATTGCTGATCGTGATCTCCACCACGACCGATCCATCGGTTTTCCAATCTCCTGTTTAAGAAATGCCGAACATCATGATGGAAGTGCGGTGGAGCACCATCCTGTTGAAAGATGAAGTCGACGCTGTCAGTCTCCAGTTGTGGCATGAGCCAATTTTCCATCATGTCCAGATACACGTGTCCCGTAACGTTTTTTTCGCAGAAGAAAAAGGGGCTGTAAACTTTAAACCGTGAGATTGCACAAAACATGTTAACTTTTGGTGAATTGCGAATTAGCTGCACGAATGCGTGAGGATTCTCTACCACCCAGATTCGCACATTGTGTCTGTTCACTTCACCATTAAGAAAAAATGTTGCTTCATCACTCAAAACAAGTTTCGCACTGAACGCATCCTCTTCCATGAGCTGTTGCAACCGCACCGAAAATTCAAAGCGTTTGACTTTGTCATCGGGTGTCAGGGCTTGTAGCAATTGTAAATGGTAAGGCTTCTGCTTTAGCCTTTTCCGTAAGATTTTCCAAACCGTCGGCTGTGGTACGTTTAGCTCCCTGCTTGCTTTATTCGTCGACTTCCGTGGGCTACGAGTGAAACTTGCCCGCACGCGTTCAACCGTTTCTTCGCTCACTGCAGGCCGACCCGTTGATTTCCCCTTACAGAGGCATCCAGAAGCTTTAAACTGCGCATACCATCGCCGAATGGAGTTAGCAGTTGGTGGATCTTTGTTGAACTTTGTCCTGAAGTGTCGTTGCACTGTTATGACTGACTAATTTGAGTGCATTTCAAGCACGACATACGCTTTCTCGGCTCCTGTCGCCATTTTGTCTCACTGCGCTCTCGAGCGCTCTGGCGGCAGAAACCTGAAGTGCGGCTTCAGCCGAACAAATCTTTATGAGTTTTTCTACGTATCTGTGGTGTGTCGTGACCATATGTCAATGAATGGAGCTACAGTGAATTTATGAAATCGCTTCAATCATTTGTAATAGCCCTGTATATACACTCTGTTACTGTGGGCACTATATATATATATATACACTCCTGGAAATTGAAATAAGAACACCGTGAATTCATTGTCCCAGGAAGGGGAAACTTTATTGACACATTCCTTGGGTCAGATACATCACATGATCACACTGACAGAACCACAGGCACATAGACACAGGCAACAGAGCATGCACAATGTCGGCACTAGTACAGTGTATATACACCTTTCGCAGCAATGCAGGCTGCTATTCTCCCATGGAGACGATCGTAGAGATGCTGGATGTAGTCCTGTGGAACGGCTTGCCATGCCATTTCCACCTGGCGCCTCAGTTGGACCAGCGTTCGTGCTGGACGTGCAGACCGCGTGAGACGACGCTTCATCCAGTCCCAAACATGCTCCATGGGGTACAGATCCGGAGATCTTGCTGGCCAGGGTAGTTGACTTACACTCTCTAGAGCACGTTGGGTGGCACGGGATACATGCGGACGTGCATTGTCCTGTTGGAACAGCAAGTTCCCTTGCCGGTCTAGGAATGGTAGAACGATGGGTTCCATGACGGTTTGGATGTACCGTGCACTATTCAGTGTCCCCTCGACGATCACCAGTGGTGTACGGCCAGTGTAGGAGATCGCTCCCCACACCATGATGCCGGGTGTTGGCCCTGTGTGCCTCGGTCGTATGCAGTCCTGATTGTGGCGCTCACCTGCACGGCGCCAAACACGCATACGACCATCATTGGCACCAAGGCAGAAGCGACTCTCATCGCTGAAGACGACACGTCTCCATTCGTCCCTCCATTAACGCCTGTCGCGACACCACTGGAGGCGGGCTGCACGATGTTGGGGCGTGAGCGGAAGACGGCCTAACGGTGTGCGGGACCGTAGCCCAGCTTCATGGAGACGGTTGCGAATGGTCCTCGCCGATACCCCAGGAGCAACAGTGTCCCTAATTTGCTGGGAAGTGGCAGCGCGGTTCCCTACGGCACTGCATAGGATCTTACGGTCTTGGCGTGCATCCGTGCGTCGCTGCGGTCCGGTCCCAGGTCGACGGGCACGTGCACCTTCCGCCGACCACTGGCGACAACATCGATGTACTGTGGAGACCTCACGCCCCACGTGTTGAGCAATTCGGCGGTACGTCCACCCGGCCTCCCGCATGCCCACTATACGCCCTCGCTCAAAGTCCGTCAACTGCACATACGGTTCACGTCCACGCTGTCGCGGCATGCTACCAGTGTTAATGACTGCGATGGAGCTCCGTATGCCACGGCAAACTGGCTGACACTGACGGCGGCGGTGCACAAATGCTGCACAGCTAGCGCCATTCGACGGCCAACACCGCGGTTCCTGGTGTGTCAGCTGTGCCGTGCGTGTGATCATTGCTTGTACAGCCCTCTCGCAGTGTCCGGAGCAAGTATGGTGGGTCTGACACACCGGTGTCAATGTGTTCTTTTTTCCATTTCCAGGAGTATATATATATATATATATATATATATATATATATATATATATATATATATATATATATATATATATATAAAGGGGGTTTTCAAGTTCTAGTGAAGTGTATGAGTTTCTTCACCAGTTGTTTTGTTGGGGTCTTGCCACCGCAGTTTTCGTTTGCCTGTCCGCGGGAATGTGGTAATTGCTTCTTGGTCGGGCCGTTTCATTCACACCTTGATTGGGTGATTTAGGCGTCGGTGTCACGTGTCTCTTTGGTTAGGAGTCTGTGCAGGCACCGCCCTTGCTGCATCTTCTGGTTTTGGGTAACTAGGGGAGGTGGTGGCTTGTAATGAAAGTTTTGAGGCTGATCTGCTGTGGCCCTCTAGACCACCAATAACTATTCCGCCTGTTGCGATTCGGGCCCCTTTACAAGTGTCACTCCCTCACCGAGCTAAGGAAATTTTTTTTGGGAACTGCCTATAATATGAAGGTTTGTGTGGTGGCTTATTTACGTTTATCTTGTAACAACTGACAGGTGTAATATAAGTTATTGTACTGGCAAGAGACAACTATTTTTTGTACAAACTAGCAACTTAAAGGAGTTTTTTTAAGGAATTGTTCTCTAGTATACATATGATAAGCTTAAAATCTTATTATTGGGAAGCTGTTAACTTCATACCTGCCGGCCGCGGTGGTCTCGCGGTTCTAGGCGCTCAGTCCGGAACCGCGCGACTGCTACGGTCGCAGGTTCGAATCCTGCCTCGGGCATTGATGTGTGTGATGCCGTTAGGTTAGTTAGGTTTAAGTAGTTCTAAGTTCTAGGGGATTGATGACCACAGATGTTAAGTCCCATAGTGCTAAAAACAAAAAAAACAAGAAAAAAAAAACAAAAAAAAAAGAACTTCATACCTTGCAATAACCTCCAATATCCTTTACCTTGAGAAAATTTGCCAGCTATTTAAAAGAGATTTTTAATTGTTATGTATGTCAAGTTAAAATCTTACAATTGGGAAGTTGTTAAGGTCATACCTGGCAATCTCCTTTTCACAAAGAAAATTTGTCAGCTATTCGATCTCGTTTTGAAATTCTTTTTAATGCCAGAGTAAAAAATTTATTATTGAGAAAGCCTTTTATAATAAAAAGATAGCCTTATCAATGTGTGTTTCTTCGCCAGCACCTCCTGGCCACTACTTCCACGTTAACGTTTCTGGAATAACATGTGTACTTAAGTTGTTGTTTGTGAATCGCCCTAATTGACGGTTCAGATATTTTCCGTAACATTTATATTAGTCTGCTATGTAATAAGTGTTGTATATGTCAAGAGACGGTATGGGCACTACGTAGTTTTTGCAGGTGACAAGGGACTGTCAAAATTTAATGGAAGCCCACAGGAATAAGTCAATGGACAACAGTGAACTGGTGTCGAAAGCTCCAGTAGGCTGAAATGTACCACCCCACGTATACCTGCCGTGCACTGACTGTGCGTATGTTGTATCGGATAGCGGGACGAGTAGGAGGGGTAGAGGGGTTGGGGTGCGCTGGTCAACCACTGTGCGATCGCACCTGGCGACGGCAGCGGAAACACCCCAGGCAAGCCGCGACCACCCGTCACTGTCGCCTTTACCCGGCGCGGGGCGATGTTCACCTGCCCGCGGCATTTCCGGACGTCGGGCATACGCAGGCGCGTATAAAGCAGGAAACAATACCCCTCTCTGCAAACACACCCGTCCGGTCTCGTTCTCCTTCCTTTTATTGCGGCTTTCCATCGCGCAGACAGCTACCGGTTATTGATCGAGCCCACACTGGTTCCGTCTGTTGGTTTCCAGCTAAGAGCGCACAATGTATACGTCTGACGGTGGAGAATTCATGTGGCATTGCGACATGGTATCCAAAACTTACTGAAATATATTAATGAAAAGCATTACGTCTAACGTAGATTTTATTCTGCACCATCACCCTGAAAGTACTAGAATGACGTACTGGAGCAAGTAGAGCTGTGAGCACGGGGCCTTGAGTCGTGCTTGAGCAGCCCCATGCAGCACTTACTCTCGAAAGCAAAAGGTTCGAAGTTCGACTGTTCGCCCGGCACACAGTTTCAATCTGCCAGGAAGTTTCACTTTGAAAGTACTCTACTTGTGATACCGACACCTACGATGCCACTGCTTAGGTTGGCACTACGACGGACACCAACGACAGCGCCCTCTAGCCGGCGTTAGAGAGCTCTACGAGCATCTCTACACATTCTGCCCATTTCATCAGGTCCAGTCAGCCAGGACACTTCGCTTCAACTTCGCACCACCTTGCAAGTTATGTAATATGTTTGCATACGTTTATCCACTAGTAAAGGTGGTTAAACCGTATTTGCGGTACCGACAGATTAGCACCTTTTCCTGTTCCTGTTCCTGTTCCTTGCTCACGCGCCATCTCCCGGGCGGGATAAAAAACTACCGGCCATTAAAATTGCTACACCACGAAGATTACGTGCTACAGGAGGGAAATTTAACCGACAGGAAGAAGATGCTGTGATATGCAAATGATTAGCTTTTCACAGCATTCACACAACGTTGGCGCCGGGCAAACAGCAGTTGACCGGCGTTGCCTGGTGAAACGTTGTTGTGATGCCTCGTGTAAGGAGGAGAAATGCGTACCATCACGTTTCCGACTTTGATATAGGTCCGATTGTAGCCTATCGAGATTGAGGTTTATCGTAGCGCGACATTGCTGCTCGCGTTGGTCCAGTTCCAATGACTGTTAGCTGATTATGGAATAGGTGGGTTCAGGAGGGTATTATGGAACGCCGTGCTGGATCCCAACGGCCTCGTATCACTAGCAGTCGAGATGACAGGCGTCTTATGCGCACGGCTGTAACGGATCGTGCAGCCACGTTTCGATCCCTGAGTCAACAGATGGGGAGGTTTGCAAGACAATAACCGTGTGTACGAACAGTTCGACGACGTTTGCAGCAGCATGGACTATCAGCTCGGAGACCATTGCTGCGGTTACCGTTGACGCTGCATCACAGACAGGAGCGCCTGTGATGGTGTACTCAACGACGAACCTGGGTGCACGAATGGCAAACCGTCATTTTTTCGGATGAATCCAAGTTCCGTTTACAACATCATGATGGTCGCATCCGTGTTTGGCGTCATCGTGGTGAACGCACATTGGTAGCGTGAATTCGTCATCGCCATACTGGCGTATCACGCAACGTGATGGTATGGGGTGCCATTGGTTATACGTCTCGGTCACCTCTTGTTCGCATTGACGCCACTTTGAACAGTGGAATTTACATTTCAGATGTGTTACGACCCGTGGCTCTACCCGTTATTAGATCCGTGCGAAACCCTACATTTCAGCAGGATAATGCACGACCGCATGTTGCAGGTCCTGTATGGGCCTCTGTGGATACAGAAAATGTTCGACTGTTGCCCAGGCCAGCACATTCTTCAGATCTCTCACTAATTGAAATCGTCTGGTCAATGGTGGCCGAGCAACTGGCTCGTCACAATACGCCAGTCACTACTCTTGATGAACTGTGGTATCGTCTTGAAGCTGTATGGGTAGCTATACCTGCATACGCCATCCAAGCTCTGTTTGGCTCAATGCCCAGGTGTATCAAGGCTGTTATTTCGGCCAGAAGTGGTTGTTCTGGGTACTGATTTCTTAGGATCTATGCACCCAAATTGCGTGAAAGTGTAATCACATGTCAGTTCTAGTATAGTATATTTGTCTAATGAATACCATTTTATCATCTGCATTTCTTCTTGGTATAGCAATTTTAATGGCAAGTAGTGTAGTTCTCTTGGCAGGTAGTACGCCGATCCCATCTCTGAATTAAATTCTGAAAGTCTTTCATTGTAAATAGTTGATTCTCATTGAATGTCGCGTATAATACTAAATCTTCGCCCATTAAAAGTGATTTTCAAATCGAGCGAGCGGGAGAAATCCCATGAAGGTAAGTCTCGTGGGTGCCAAAGGCACGGCACAGTTATCGTTTTATTTATTGAATGACACAACCACTAAGTACCATTAACGGCCGCAGAGTTCACAAAAATCCAGCATGGACAAAATAGCAGTTATCATTCTACTTTTAGTAAAATATTCGTGAATAATGCAGTATGCGATCGTGAATTTTCGTAATTGGGTGCCCTGCTCTTCATATCCCATATCTATGGATCTTCACTTATTGCAATTTCCACAGCATGTCTTAGAACAGCAAATTAAAATTATTTATTATCCGTCGGAGGAGAAGGGACGAACTCCTTGTAAACAATTTCAGCATCAGAAGAACAAATCAGCACGGACTTTGTTAAAGTCTTGTTTTGTCGAGCTTTCATGTCCGAGGTGAAGAAGGACTCCATTACGGAGATAGCTGCAGGGTCGCGGCCACCACCGAAAGAAAGTTTGGGTCTTCCTGAAGCACTTGCAGACCTACAAGCGATTTACGACTTGAAGCTGTCGTGGCATAAACTTCACCACATAGCTTCTCAGGTTGAATTCTTCCGACAGAGCCCTTTCACATGTATTTTAAATTCTTCCAAATGTTTTACAGAATTTTCTGGTGGTCTGTCTCCTACTGTGGAAGCAGATTTCTTACTCTATCAATATTTTGTGGTTCGATGTCGCCTGACAGTAGACCATATTGCTGTTTTTAGTCGATCTTCACCCGTTTTGAAATACTTACACATGCGCACATGTGAGTGACGTAAAGCAATATGTTCAAGAGCCTGCTTCAGCATTTGGCCTGTTCCTGAAGCGGCGTTTTCAAGTTTAAAGCTACACAGATACTCTGCTCTTTCAGCATCTCATCCGTCACAAAAAAGCAAATCCATAGACACACGACAATTAGAATATTCCTACCAACATGTAACCAAAATATTCATCATATAGCAAGTTGCCACACTGGTTCAGGATGTACCTAGCGGTATCTCAGGGTAGCCGTAAATATACGTGGCAAATTCAAATTTCAGAAACTTTCAATTATCATCTCTTACATCCGGTGCTTCACCAGTATGTTTCGGCATTTGCTCACAATTTTCTGAAGGAGACTCTATCCAAATACTAGATCATTACGGTGCAGTGTTATTATTAGGGATAAATAATAAAATAAAGACAGAAAGAGTTGCCCAGTACATGTACAGAAATCCGACTCCAATTACAAGATTTCAGGAAAATGAAACAGTGTTGTAGCATGACCTTCACGTTTAAAATCTGCTCACTGGGGAAGTAACTGTTCTGTATCAGAACTTTTTTCTGCGTACAGAATGAAGTGATACAACTGGGTCCTATGATCGTTACGTCTGAGAAGTTGTCCTAAATTTTTTTCTGCTCGTTTCCACCTTTGCTCCATTACTAAATGAGATTCACAATGAGGGTATTAACTCCATCGCTTTCGGTTCCCTTACAGCTATGTATCAGCTGTGCTATAGATTCCTTAATTCGACAATTATATTATTTTGAAGATTTTGAGATACGTATAACAACAGAGGGGGGTATGGCAACACAGTGCAAGAACCGAGAACTCTGTTACCAGTCATCAGTCCCTTCCACTTTTATGAGCAGCCGTTACATTGAATCGGTTCTCAAGTACAAGTCTGCAATAGCTGTTGTTGCTAAACGAGTTTTGAGAGCTTTGGAGGTAAAGTTGCGTTAGTAAAGTGCATTACTAATATGGGTCAGCAAATAATGAGTATCGCTGGCGTTTAATATTTTGTCTGAACCTTGATTAAACCGCTACTCTGACTTGCAGAAAGTTAAAAAAGCTTTGTGTACTAACATTCCCTGTCCTGGTCAGGTGGATCTAGTCCAGCTTAGCAAACTGAGAGGAATTGGAAAAAGAAATTCTTGTGGGGAGACCTTCTACCTCAAGAATGGATGACAATGAGGAGAAACCTATTGTCTTTTATAGTAGGTTCGTTGACTGACGGTTTGAATGGGTAAATAGTTTAGCAAACATCAAATTTTAACGCAGGACATGGACATGTGAAAATTATGTGAAAGACAGTGCCACAGAACCTCACTGAGCGGGAGAACAATCGGTAGGATTGGCAATATCCATGAAAAAGATTTTGCACCGCATCCCACTATGCTCCCACCGCCACCCCTCCCCCCCTCCCCCCAACCACCCCTTCCTTAACTTACTTTCTCCACTTCGCCTTTTCTCAGCGCCATAAGCGTGTTTTTATTTCCCAACCCCAAAACCAATTTGAAACGACGTCACTTTGGAGACGTATCAAGGAGTGCGTAATACAGAAGCTGAAAGGAAGAGTCTTCCAGAACTGTGATGAAGACTGTAAACATCATCCCTGTCGTTGTGTACCTGCTGAAGGAAACTATCTGGAGCGATAGAACCCAAATGTGTAATCCTAATAAAAGTTTTCACTCAAAATCATTCTGTTTACTTTTTCTGACATAGGTATTCCCTAGCGTTGATGTTATGTCTCAGAAACAGGACACTCGCAGTTGGTCGCTAGGTGCCCCTCCGCGCCTCGGAGCACCCCTGAGGGAGCGACACTGGGCGTCAACTGTTTGCGTAACTACTTGTCGCCGGGCTATCTCCGCCGTGCAGGCGGACGGACAACCACGCAGCGCAGTAAATCTTCCAGACGGACGACGGCTTTTATTGCCTGTCGACACCTATAAATCGTCCACCGCTTGTCGAATTGGCTGAGAGATGGTCAACAGACCCGTTTGTTTTACACGCTGTGAAAGGATAGGGCGCGATCTCTCGCACTTCTTGCTTCCCCAGAATAATAAGACCTCTAGTGATGCAGTGGTTTGTGATGGCGCTGCTGGTTGACGTGGTCAGGATTCTGTGTCATACCAACCCGAGGTATGGTCTTGTACGATGGTTATTTTTAGATGATTTTATTCGATGTGTTAATACCTGTAAAGGAAAATGATATGTTTAAAGAACTGTGGTGATGAAAAAAGTTTTTAGGCAACTGTATCTGTGCGTGCGATGGCAGCACTGCGGAGTCACAAAATCTTTGAACGTCAGCCGTGGGAAGCTGTGGTGTGAAGCACGCGGGGTTCTTGGAGTGTACAGTGTAATGCATGGAGGCAGTTTTCGAACTGTGTGAGTTGCAGATTCATTACGAGGAGGAATGGTCACTCAGAATAATGGTTGGATAGCATATGTCCATAAGAAAAGGGTTTGAAATGAAGAACAAGTTATTATTTGATGAGGTAGAAAGTTTATTTTTATTTTTGTTGACTTGCATTATTGGTCAACTTCACCTTCGTCACAGTCGAGTTTTTGATAATTAATTACTTTTTAATACATTATGGGAGTGACAGTGATCAATTTGCTACAAATATTTACTATTAAAAACAGTCTTCATCACAATTTATTTATTACGGTGACCGGTTTCGACCACTACTGTGGTCACCTTCAGTCCAATGAGTAAGAACCTCCTTCTGCTGGAGAATCACTACGAATTTTTTCTAATTCTCCAGCAGAAGGAGGTTCTTAGCCATTGGTCTGAAGATGACCACAGTAGTGGTCGAAACCGCTCACCGTAATAAATAAATTGTGATCAAGACTGTTTTTAATAGTAAATAAATTTTTGATAATTATTCTACTGACTGATCATCTGAGTTAATTTACTGTAGCATGGAAGCTATTAGATTAACTGAATTTTCGTATTAGAGAGTATAATTGCTTTTTTATAAGTTCCTTCGTAACTGAAAGTTCAGAACTTAAAGGTTTTGTCATGTGTTTCATTGGCATTCTGGGCTAAGATTATGGACCTAATTTCCCTGGACCAACTGCAGTTAGTTTCTTTAGCAGTATTGTTCGAGCTGTTGCGGAGTCTTGTTGTGTTGCTGTTTCTCATGGTACCTCATTTTACAGGTGAGATTCACGTGATTGTTTAGTTTCCTTCGCGCAATGTAGGTTCTGGCTGTTTTGTTTTACCAGGGCCCTATGTCAGTACAGAAATTTTCGTGTGTTATGCAGGTCGACATTACAGTTTTTTGTAGTTATGTTTTTTTCCTTCCTTTTTCAAACAGTTCGCACTGACCAAGTCTACTGAGCGAGAAATTATTGGTTTGCTTATTTATTTGCTTATGAATGCGATCCGTTTTCACACTCTCAGGATTCTTTTTATTTTCACCTAAGTGATATGGCTTTGAGCTTAGAAGCACATTCCGGTTGTCAGGTAACATTCCCACGTTCGTATTCAAGGTAACCCACACTACAGTAAAGGCTAATCACTTACAACCTTTTCGACGCTCGAGCACTTATTTGTGAGGGATGTAAAGAACGAAAGGCTGTAAGGTAGTCAGTAGTATCGAATTTGATCTTTATCACAGTTTTGGGTGACAAATACCAACACTATCGACATGTCAATATGTTGTGTAAATCGATAAGTTTTGCCAGACCAGGAGTTTTGACTGGATATGGAATTTTTAGGGAGCAGCCTCCGGACGCATTAAACGATCTGAAAACGTGTCAAGGCGGGTTTTAATGTTTAACTGTCGCTGTCTTATAATTTGTAACACAGCACTGGAACTGCGGTGGCCCAAGATTGATGGCCTCTTCGGTGGCGGGGATGGGCAGCGCAGGTGGGACGTTAGCGCGGAATTGATAAAGAAAGAGCACAGAGGGAGCCTTCTTGCATTTCTCGCAGTTCTCCGCCTGCTGCGATGGATAGTACTGCAAGCAACGCTGGATAAAGCGCGCAAACAAAATCTATGGACATAGAGGCCGCCACCTCCATACGCGCCGTTTTCACCGTGACGTCATCCAGCCAATGAGAAGACGTTCACTGCTTATAAAAGCGGAAGCCTCACCGGTCCACGAGAATCGGTTTTACCCCTGACGAAGATGACGGAGGTAGTCATCGAAAGCTTGGGATTTTATCCAAATTTGACGCGGCAAGTAAACCGATAACGTTTTGTGCAAGGACTCCGTCGCGAAAGACTTCGCAGTCAATACCTCTTAGTAGCCGTGACTCCGTAACTAAACATTTGCGGACCTATGTTTATATGAACTTGTTTCTTTAGTTTTACTTGTAGAAAAACATATTAAAATATATGCATATCTTCTTGAATCGCCCTGTATAATCGCGCGGCACTAATTATCCTGAGGATAACAAAAACCAGTGTTTATGATAATTTTTCCCGTGATCAGGTGTCTTCAGAATAATTGGGTTTCACAAGAAGTACTGCACATAGGTTTCTTCCTTGCCTTGTGTGAATGATTATTTACGGCGATCTAATATTTTCTTCTTTTCATTAATTTCAAAACATGATACCCCCTGTCTTCCCAAGAGATGATCCTTTCTGATTTACTTACAAGGGGCGGTCACGACGTTAGGATCACAGATTCACTTCAAGCTTCGTGCCATTAGTCGGCCATTAAAACAACGTAATATGCAAGTAGTAAGGGCCATTACTCTTGAAACTCTGAGAAAATCGGAAGAGAATTTTTACGTGTGTGTTACGTAACTGATGTATCTGAGCATTGGTGTGACGCTCAAGTGGCTAGCATTCGAGCTATGTAAGACGAACGTCCCGTTCAAACTTAATTTTTAATCCATATATCTTTCATCACTGGTCATATTATTTAATTTATATGATATTTATGAGGTAATATAATTTTAAATAAACACGTATATTTGGGTGAAGTTTTACTGAATTTCATGTTATATGACTACTTAATAATTTTAATTAAATTTGATTATTAGAACAAACGTATTTGTAACTATCGACAAGTGAATGAAGGAGAGGCATAGAGTTTTCTTAAAAATGTATGCCTGCCGTGATTTGCGAAATCCCTTGTACATACAATCTGGTAAGGCACCCGCAAATACTTCTCACTTCGACGCTTCGAGCTGCAGACACAGAGGCAAGCCGCATTTGACAGTCAATCTGCCTAGCGATGAGACGTTGATAATGTAGTAAGAACGAAGAGCGTTGGTGCATTTGTTTGTTTTTAATGTCACAGCATTTAGACTTGTACTACAAAATTGAACGTTTGAGCGGGAGTGGAACCGTCGCCTCATTCACTTTCGTCTGTAGAAGCTCGAATGCTGACCAAGTGATTACCATAAACTCTAACGTCCTGCACCTGTGCACAGGTACATCAGTTATGTAATAGACACGGAAAATTTCTCTTGCGATTTTGTCGGAATTTGCAGAGTATTGCACCCAACTACTTGCACATTATGTTATTTTAAAGGCCTACTAAAGGTGTACACAGTTTGATGTAAATCCGTGGTCCCAATGCCGTGGCCTGCCCTTCTTAGTCAGTTAGATCAGTTTTCCTTATGCGTAGGGGACGGTTGTGAACTGGTGTTTGTTCCTAATGTGACGACTATTCTTTATGGAAGGGGAGATGTACGTAATAAATTTCGGTTTTGTTGGCACTGACTTCCAGCGGATGCCCTCCATTTCAGCACTTCGTATCATGAGGGCTCATCCCCCAATCTCTCGGAAGGAGCATATAAAATGTGATTTCTATAGTAAGAGGATTCGAGAGGTGTTTTGAGTGTCCTTTAAGTAAAGTTTCTATCAGCACAGTTTTAAAGAATCCAAAGCGTTCTTCCCCGCCGCATGCACTAACTTTTTGACTATCAGTTCAACTCGTGCTTAATCTATCATTTCAATGTTAGTTCAATACGGCTCTGCACTTATAGTGAGCATCAATACTACATTGTCAACCAGCGTTAACGTGAACATCCGTCAAAAGACTGAGTAACCACCTTTTGCAGCATGGTTCACTGCGGGACGTGAAAGAACTATGTCAGTGAGTTTCTTGAAATCCGTCAGGGATGTGGAACCATGCCCGCTGCATTGCCTTAGCCAGCTGTGCTGTATTTCCTCGTTGAGTATCTACAGCAGCAACAGCCTGTCGAGGTGGTCCCACAGACTCTAGACTGGGTTTAAATCCGGAGTGTTTTGTGGCCAGGGCAGCCTGGTGAACTCTTGCTCGTGTTCTTCTACCCAAGCACGTACACTGCTAACTGTCTGAAGCGTTGCATTATTCTGTTTGTACATACCATCGTGCCGAGGACAAACAAAGTGCATATAGGGGTGGACATGATCCGAAAGAATACATATATACTTGTACTGATACATTGTGCCTTCTAAATTATGAGATCGTCAAGGAAGCGCCACGAAAAGATTCCGCAGACCATAACGCTCCCTCCTCTGGCCTGCACCCGTCCACCGATTGTTGCATTGTGTTTTCTTCCTGGCGGAAGGAGCATATAAAGCCGGCCGCAGTGGCCGAGCGGTTCTAGGCGATACAGTCTGGAGCCGCGCGACCACTACGGTCGCAGGTTCGAATCCTGCCTCGGGCATGGATGTGTGTGATGTCCTTAGGTTGGTTAGGTTTCAGTATTTCTAAGTTCTAGGGGACTGATGACCTCAAAAGTTAAGTTCCATAGTGCTCAGAGCCATTTTTGAGCATATAAAACGTGACTTGTCTGGATAGACCACCTGTCCCGACTCGGCAGACGTACTACTACGGTACTGGCATGTTTGTCGCTGTTAGTAGTTGTTTATCCTGTAGTGAAGTAGAAGTGGATAGTTCCTGTGAATTATGATGGGTGGAGGTTACACTCAACAACCGAGCTAGGTTAATAATTGGCTCATTTTAACGACCTCCCGACTCAGCAGCATTAGTGGCAGAACAACTGAGAGAGAATCTGGAATAAATTTCACATAAATTTCCTCAGCATATTATAGTCTTAGGTAGTGATTTCAATTTACCACACATAGACTGGGACACTCAGATATTTAGGACGGGTGGTAGGGAAAGAGCATCGAGTGACATTATACTGAGTGCACATCCGAATATTACGTCGAGCAATTAAACAGAAACCGACTCGTGGAGATAAAATCTTGGACCTACTGATAACAAACAGACCCGAACTTTTCGACTCTGTAAGCGCAGAACAGGGAATCAGTGATCATAAGGCCCTTGCAGCATCCCTGAATATGGAAGTAAATAGGAATATCAAAAAAGGGAGGAAGGTTTATCTGTTTAGCAAGAGTAATAGAAGGCAGATTTCAGACTACATAACCGATCAAAGCGAAAATTTCTGTTCCGACACTGACAATGTTGAGTGTCTATGGAAAAAGTTCAAGGCAATCGCAAAATGAGTTTTAAACAGGTACGTGCCGAGTAAAACTGTGAGGGACGGGAAAAACCCACCGTGGTACAACAATAAAGTTAGGAAACTACTGCGAAAGCAAAGAGAGCTTCACTCCAAGTTTAAACGCAGCCAAAACCTCTCAGACAAAGAGAAGCTAAATGTCAAAGTTAGCGTAAGGAGGGCTATGCGTGAGGCGTTCAGTGAATTCGAAAGTAAAATCTATGTACCGACTTGACAGAAAACCCTAGGATGTTCTGGTCTTACGTTAAATCAGTAAGTGGCTCAAAACAGCATATCCAGACACTCCGGGATGATGATGGCATTGAAACAGAGGATGACACGCGTAAAGCTGAAATACTAAACAGCTTTTTCTAAAGCTGTTTCACAGAGGAAGACCGCACTGCAGTTCCTTCTCTAAATCCTCGCACAAACGAAAAAATGGCTGACACGAAATAAGTTGTCCAACGAATAGAAAAGCAACTGGAATCACTCAACAGAGGAAAGTCCACTGGACCTGACGGGATACCAATTCGATTCTACACAGAGTACGCGAAAGAACCTGCCCCTTCTAACAGCCGTGTACAGCAAGTCTCTAGAGGAACGGAAGGTTCCAAATGATTGGGAAAGAGCACAGGTAGTCCCAGTCTCCAAGAAGGGTCGTCGAGCAGATGCTATAGACCAATATCTCTGACATCGATCTGTTGTAGAATTTTAGAACATGTTTTTTGCTCGCGTGTCATGTCATTTCTGGAAACCCAGAATCTACTATGCAGGAATCAACATGGATTCCGGAAACAGCGATCGTGTGAGACCCAACTCGCTTTATTTGTTCATGAGACCCAGAAAATATTAGATACCCGCTCCCAGGTAGATGCTATTTTCCTTGACTTCCGGAAGGCGTAGCATACAGTCCGCACTGTCGCCTGATAAACAAAGCAAGAGCCTACGGAATATCAGGCCAGCTGTGTGGTTGGATTGAAGAGTTTTTAGCAAACAGAACACAGCATGTTGTTCTCAATGGAGAGACGTCTACAGACGTTAAAGTAACCTCTGGCGTGACACAGGGGAGTGTTATGGACCATTGCTTTTCACAATATATAGAAATGACCTAGTAGATAGTGTCGGAAGTTCCATGCGGCCTTTCGCGGATGATGCTGTAGTATACAGCATTAGAAAATTGCAGCCAGATGCCGGAAGATCTGCAGCGGATAGGCACTTGGTGCAGGGAGTGACAACTGACGCTTAACGTAAACAAATGTAATGTATTGCGAATACATAGAAAGAAGGATCCTTTATTGTATGATTATATGATAGCGGAACAAACACTGGTAGCAGTTACTTCTGTAAAATATGTGGGAGTATGCGTGCGGAACGATTTGAAGTGGAAAGATCATATAAAATTAATTGTTTGTAAGGCGGATGCTAGGTTGAGATTCATTGGGAGAGTCCTTAGAAAATGTAGTCCATCAACAAAGGAGGTGGCTTACAAAACACTCGTTCGATCTATACTTGAGTACTGCTCATCAGTGTGGGATCCGTACCAGGTCGGGTTGACAGAGGAGATAGAGAAGATCCAAAGAAGAGCGGCGCTTTTCGTCTCAGGGTTATTTGGTAAGCGTGATAGCGTTCCGGAGATGTGTAATAAACTCAAGTGGCAGACTCTGCAAGAGAGGCGCTCTGCATCGCGGTCCAGGTTTCGAGTGTGTGCGTTTCTGGATAAGGTACCGAATATATTGCTTCCCCCTACTTATACCTCCCGAGGAGATCAAGAATGTAAAATTAGAGAGGTTCTAGCGCGCACGGAGGCTTTCCGGCAGTCGTTCTTTCCGCGAACCATACGCGACTGGGAACAGGAAAGGGAGGTAATGACAGTGGCTCGTAAAGTGCCCTCCGCCACACACCATTGGGTGGCTTGCGGAGTATAAATGTAGATGTAGATGTAGATGTAGATGTAGATGTAGATGTACTGGCGTACAAATTCCAGCCTTCGTCGGCCATGAACAGCAGTCAGCATGGGTGCATGAATCGGCGCCTGCTGCGGAGGCCCATACGCACCAATGTCCGCTGAATAGTTGTTTAGTAGTAACTGTTGGTAGCCCCTTGGTTCATCTGGGCGGTCAGCTTGTAACACCTGTTAACGATTTATAATTTTTTTTAATTGTATGTAAATACACTCCTGGAAATGGAAAAAAGAACACATTGACACCGGTGTGTCAGACCCACCATACTTGCTCCGGGCACTGCGAGAGGGCTGTACAAGCAATGATCACACGCACGGCACAGCGGACACACCAGGAACCGCGGTGTTGGCCGTCGAATGGCGCTAGCTGCGCAGCATTTGTGCACCGCCGCCGTCAGTGTCAGCCAGTTTGCCGTGGCATACGGAGCTCCATCGCAGTCTTTAACACTGGTAGCATGCCGCGACAGCGTGGACGTGAACCGTATGTGCAGTTGACGGACTTTGAGCGAGGGCGTATAGTGGGCATACGGGAGGCCGGGTGGACGTACCGCCGAATTGCTCAACACGTGGGGCGTGAGGTCTCCACAGTAAATCGATGTTGTCGCCAGTGGTCGGCGGAAGGTGCACGTGCCCGTCGACCTGGGACCGGACCGCAGCGACGCACGGATGCACGCCAAGACCGTAGGATCCTACGCAGTGCCGTAGGGGACCGCACCGCCACTTCCCACCAAATTAGGGACACTGTTGCTCCTGGGGTATCGGCGAGGACCATTCGCAACCGTCTCCATGAAGCTGGGCTACGGTCCCGCACACCGTTAGGCCGTCTTCCGCTCACGCCCCAACATCGTGCAGCCCGCCTCCAGTGGTGTCGCGACAGGCGTGAATGGAGGGACGAATGGAGACGTGTCGTCTTCAGCGATGAGAGTCGCTTCTGCCTTGGTGCCAATGATGGTCGTATGCGTGTTTGGCGCCGTGCAGGTGAGCGCCACAATCAGGACTGCATACGAACGAGGCACACAGGGCCAACACCCGGCATCATGGTGTGGGGAGCGATCTCCTACACTGGCCGTACACCACTGGTGATCGTCGAGGGGACACTGAATAGGGCACGGCACATCCAAACCGCCATCGAACCCATCGTTCTACCATTCCTAGACCGGCAAGGGAACTTGCTGTTCCAACAGGACAATGCACGTCCGCATGTATCCCGTGCCACCCAATGTGCTCTAGAAGGTGTAAGTCAACTACCCTGGCCAGCAAGATCTCCGGATCTGTCCCCCATTGAGCATGTTTGGGACTGGATGAAGCGTCGTCTCACGCGGTCTGCACGTCCAGCACGAACGCTGGTCCAACTGAGGCGCCAGGTGGAAATGGCATGGCAAGCCGTTCCATTGGACTACATCCAGCATCTCTACGATCGTCTCCATGGGAGAATAGCAGCCTGTATTGCTGCGAAAGGTGGATATACACTGTACTAGTGCCGACATTGTGCATGCTCTGTTGCCTGTGTCTATGTGCCTGTGGTTCTGTCAGTGTGATCATGTGATGTATCTGACCCCAGGAATGTGTCAATAAAGTTTCCCCTTCCTGGGACAATGAATTCACGGTGTTCTTATTTCAATTTCCAGGAGTGTATTTGTAATTTAATGTCTTCTTCTAATAAGTGAGGACATTACTTCACTGTATGTGTACATTTAGGCAGAAGTCTGTTGACGTTTCGTTGTATTTATCTGTGAAACTTATAAGCTCTGGGAAAAAGCCAAAAGAATTGTTATTTGCATCTACTAGCAACGATAATAGCAGTGCTCGTGCGTTGTAAAATCTTTGGGTAGGGGTTGTTGCACAGAGCGCGCGGCGAGAGCGGGAGACGGGTTTCAGCGTTTGTAGTGTCCGGAAGTGAGGTGTTGACGCTCTCGCAGTAGAGAGTACCATTTCGGCGGCATCATGACTAGTAGCAGGAGGAAGGACAGTTGACGGGTGGAAGAGGCTGTATTAATTACGATTGCCCGTTCCTGTAATTAGCCGTGGCCCCACAAGGTGCTACCGTTTTCAACAACAGCAGCAGTTACAGCAACACAGATTCGTCGTCGGCTCCTAGTTTCGTCGCACGCACAGCACTGAAGTAAGACTGTTCACTGGTAGAAAGTATTAATGGCTAACCCAGCACCACAACTGAATGTGGTTTGATTAATGAAATTTATTTAAATAATAATGAGTTAAATTCAGGGCGATTGTGACCTCATTGCCCCAGACATTGTTAGCAAGCAGGGTCCTTGTTCTCTTTTTTTCCTTATATGCTAACCGAAGTTTGAGAATCTATCACTGGAAAAAATCCAAATCTAAAGAAAATGCACAAATTAAGAGTGCGGAAGTCTTATTTATTTTACATATAGCTTGGAGCACATGGCTGTTTGGTTTGCTACGTATTCTAGTATTTAATTCTGTTCAAGTCAATAAAAAGGGCTCAGTTGTTCAGACAGTAATATGAAATCCAATCTGAAAATTAAGAAACTGCAAAGTAAGAAGTACTTGCCTTTCTCTAAATTTCTTTGATGACGTTATGTTGAGGTCTCTGAAAGTCATTGTTCACGTAACGAAGTTCAATACTAATATAGAGTTTCAATGGATATTTTCAAATAATTACTCGATTGCCTTTTTCAAAATTTAATGACAAACTTAACGTAAAAGTAACTTCTCAGTTTTCTTTATCATTAGATACTCACTAAAAATTAGTGTCAAAAAACGTTAAAACCTTCAGTTGCCACGTCAGTGTTTAGTAATAAATGTTTTTCTTTCCCATCATCTTCTACAGGATTTTGGGCTGACGACAATAATTATTTCCTTTTCGTTCATTAGCGTATTTTTTGAATTCGTGATCAGTGGTACCCCTTTCCTGTCCAGTGTTGTTCGTGAGTCAATGCACAGAATAACTTTCATTTTCCCAAATTGTAGCTCTGTTCGGCTTAAGTACTTCTCTAATTTTAGTAGACTTTCCATCAGAAAGATTGGTTGTACACTGTCCCCCTACGTATCGGTATTACTTCTTCGGAAAAGATAGCCTTATCCAATTAGAGAAATTCCATCAGGAATACACGCGATCCGCGGTCATGTTTTATATCGCAAGCAGGATAGGCCGATTAGTAAGGGGGAGGTTACAGGCTACTCAACAGTTGAACGTCTACGCGGCCGCTCACATATCTGCAGCCGGCGTTCACCCCTGTTGTCTGTGCAGCACAGGACATCAGGTTGCGTCGGCGCCGGTTTCGTGTAGTGACATTTTACCACGCACGGCACATTTTAACCACACCAGGACTCGAACAGTTTACGAAGTTATTCGTTTCAAAAATCTCCTCCTCTTGGTACGAAAGCCTCTTGGACACAAGATAAATCGCTCTATTTCCACATAACAACGAGTAACCGCACAGTTCTGCGTGGCCCTCCGCCCCCCCCCCCCCCCCCCTCACCCACCGGCCTGTGGCAACCTGCTGTCTGGTACAGGTTGTTGTTGCACTGTGACGTTACATAGGTGGGGTTCATGTTAATTGAGCTGAATGTGGTTTAAAAAAAGGGAAACAGATCTAAGACACTTCAGTACGATTGCCAGAGAAATACACTACTGGCCATTAAAATTGCTACACCAAGAAGAAATGCACATGATAAACGGGTATTCATTGGACAAATATATTATACTAGAACTGACATGTGATTACATTTTCACGCGATTTGGGTGCATAGACCCTGAGAAATCAGTACCCAGAAAAACCACCTCTGGCCGTAATAACGGCCTTGATACACCTGGGCATTGAGTCAAAAAGAGCTTGGATGCCATATACAGGTACAGCTGCCCATGCAGCTTCAACACGATAGCACAGTTCATCAAGATTAGTGACTGGCGTATTGTGACGAGCCAGTTGCTCGGCCACCATTCACCAGACATTTTCAATTGGTGAGAGATCTGGAAAATGATCTGGCCAGGGCAGCAATCGAACGTTTTCTGTGTCCAGAAAGGCCCATACAGGACCTGCAACATGCGTTCGTGCATTATCCTGCTGAAATGTAGGGTTTCGCAGCGATCGAATGAAGGGTAGAGCCACGGGTCGTAACACGTCTCAAATGTAACGCCCACTGTCCAAAGAGCCGTTAATGTGAACAAGAGGTGACCGAGACGTGTAACGAATAGCACCCCATACCAACACGCCGGGTGATACGCCAGTATGCCAGTATGCCAAACGCAGATGTGACCATCATGATGCTGTAAACAGAACCTGGATCCATCCGAAAAAATGACGTTTTGCCATTGGTGCACACCATCGCAGGCGCTCCTGTCTGTGATGCAGCGTCAAGGGTAACCGCAGCCATAGTCTCCGAACTGATAGTCCCTGTTGCTGCAAACGTCGTCGAACTGTTCGTCCAGATGGTTGTTGTTTTGCAAACGTCCCGATCAGTTGACTCAGGGATCGAGACGTGGCTGCACGATCCGTTACAGCCACGCGGATAGGATGCCTGTAGTCTCGACTGCTAGTGATACGAGGTCGTTTGGATCCAGCACGGCGTTCCTTATTACCCTCCTGAACCCTCCGATTCCATATTCTGCTAACAGTCATTGGCTCTCGACCAACGCGAGCAGCAATGTCGCGTTACGATAAACCTCAATCGCGATAGTCTACAATCCGACCTTTATCAAAGTCGGAAACGTGGTGGTACGCATTTCTCCTCCTTACACGAGGCATCACAACAACGTTTCACCAGGCAACGCCGGTCAACTGCTGTTTGTGTATGAGAAATCGGTTGGAAAATTTCCTCTTGTCAGTACGTTGTAGGTGTCGCCACCGGCGCCAACGTTTTGTGAATGCTCTGAAAAGCCAATCATTTGCATATTACAGCATCTTCTTGCTGTCGGTTAAATTTCGCGTCTGTAGCACGTCATCTTCGTTGTGTAGCAATTTTAATGGCCAGTAGTGCATCAAATAAACACTTTGATGAGTTGACACAGCTGTCAGGAATCTGAAGAATTGCATTCTTGCTACCAGCTGCAAAATGCATTGTTTATTTGCTAGTAGTTTTGATCGCAGCAGTCTTCTTATCAGGGCGGCTGTAAACTCGCCACATCGCCACAGCTACTCCTTTCTGTGGTTCACTTGCTGTTGCCTTTATGGTGGACGACTAATTTATTTGGCGAATACAAGTAGTGCACCACATCTCGATTCCACTTCGCCTTGCGCGGGATATCGCGACTGGGATACCCCGCCACTCAGTCGGCAGCGGCGGCGCTACGGACGCGCCGGGGGCCCTGGGGCGACACAGCCGGAGCGGCAGAGCGCGGGCCATTGATTACGGGCGCACAGCTGTCGGCCGTTAGAGCAAACGAAAGTTGAGGGCGAGCAGGCCGATCCGCGCCGGGGCAGAGCAGAGCAGCAGGCCATCGGCACCGCGGCGCTCGAGAGCTCCTGGAATTCCAATTCAATTTCGCAGCGAGCGTCTGAATTAGCGGGCCCGGACTGCTTCAGAGGGAATTGTAAAACAAGCGGGCGGCTATATCCAGCGGCTGTCTGCGAGACGCGACCGGCAATACATTATTTGCCGCGCGGCGCACACCTCGCAGTTCCCAGGGCAAACGCCGGCCGCGCCATGAATATTCAGGGCGGGGCGCGGCTCCGGCGGGATTTCGTTTCCCTTCCGTGCCCTTGCCCCCCCCCCCCCGCCCCCCTTGCCAGCCCAGCCCGCAGGGCTGCTGCGCTGGGCAGCGGCCGCCGGGGGCACTTTCTCCCGGTGCCGACAAAGTGAGCGCCGACGCGGCCTTATCGCCAGTCGAATAATAACACCAAACACATAGCTCTCCTCATTGGGACGGAGCGTCCGCCGTTTATACACGACTGGCTCTCAAAACTGGCGCACTAGGAAGCATCGCGAATAACCACGTTTTACCTTCTGTGCGCATAGAGTACAGTAGGAAAAGTGCATGAGTAAATTTGTAGGTAGTTTGGGACTGAACGAGGTACGGAATTTAGAACACAGGGCTGCCACATCTGGAAGCAACAATGGCTCTGGGCACCGCACCTAAAGGACCGTCGATGATACACTACTGGACCCTAAAATTGCTACACCAACAAGAAATACAGATGGTAAACGGGTATTCATTGGACAAATACATTATACTAGGTCTGAGATGTGCTTACATTTTCACGGCATGTGGGTGCATACATCCTGAGATCTCAGTACCCAGAACAACCAGCTCTTGCCGTAATAACGGCCTTGATACGCCTGGGCATTGAGACAAACAGAGCTTAGATGGCGTGTACAGGTACAGCTGCCCATGCAGCTTAAACACGATACCACAGTTCATCAAGCGTAGTGACTGGCGTATTGTGACGAGCCCGTTTCTCGACCACCATTGACCAGGCGTTTTCAGTTGGTGAGAGATCTGGAGAATGTGCTGGCCAGGGCAGGAGTCGAACATTTTTTGTATCCAGAAAGGCCCGTACAGGACCTGGAACATGCAGTCGTGCATTATCCTGCTGAATTGTGGGATTTCGCAGGAATCTAACGAAAGTTGGAGCCACTGGTCGTAACACATCTGAAATGTAACGTCCACTGTTCAAAGTGCCGTCAATGCGAATAAGAGGTGACCGAGACATGTAACCAATGGCACCCCATACCATCACGCCGGGTTCAAATGGCTCTGAGCACCATGGGACTTAACTTCTGAGGTCATCAGTCCCGTAGAACTTAGAACTACTTAAACCTAACTAACCTAACGACATCACACACACCCATGCCCAAGGCAGGATTCCAACCTGCGACCGTAGAGGTCACGCGGCTCCAGACTGTAGTGCCTAGAACCGTTGGGCCACCCCGACCGGCTCACGCCGGGTTATACGCCAGTACGCGGATGACGAATACACGCTTCCAATGTGCTTTCACCGCGATGTCGCCAAACACGGATGCGACCATCATGATGCTGTAAACAGAACCTGGATTCATCCGAAAAAATGACAATTTGTTATTCCTGCACCCAGGTTCGTCGCTGAGTACACCATCGCTGGCGCTCTTGTCTGTGATGCAGCGTCAAGAGTAACCGCAGCCATGGTCTCCGAGCTGACATTCCATGCTCCTGCAAACGTCGTCGAACTGTTCGTGCAGATGATTGTTGTCTTGAAAACGTCTCCATCTGTTGACTCAGGGATCGAGACGTGGCTGCACGATCCGTTACAGCCATGCGGATAAGATGCCTGTCATCTCGACTGCTAGTGATAAGAGGCCGTTGGGATGCAGCACGGCGTTCCGTATTACACTCCTGGACCCACTGAGTCCATTTTCTGCTAACAGTCATTGGATCTCGACCAACGCGAGCATCAATTTCACGATACGATAAACCGCAATCGCTATAGGCTACAATCCGACTTTTATCAACGTCGGAAACTCCTTACACGAGGCATCACAACAACGTTTCGCCAGGCAACGCCGGTGAACTGCTGCTTATGGATGAGAAATCGGTAGGAAACTTTCCTCATTTCAGCACGTTGTAGGTGTTGCCACCGGCGCCAACCTTGTGTCAATTCTCTGAAAAGGTAATCAAATTCTTATCAGACCATGTTCTTCCTGTCGGCTAAATATCGCGTCTGTAGCACGTCGTCTTCGTGGTGTGGCAATTTTAATGGCCAGTAGTGTAGATACGTGTACGTTGTTGTATGTTGCTTCAACACTGGCTGGCGAGAGGTAGCCTGACAGCATTTCAACAACTCAAGAGCAGATGTTTTCACGGAACAAAATCGACAGATGTAAAAGTAATATCCGGAGTACCACAGGGCAGTGTAATAGGACCGTTGCTGTTTACAATATACGTAAGTGATCTAGCAGAAAGCGTCGGATGCCCTTTAAGCCCATTCCCAGACGATGCAGTTGTCTATACCAAAGTAGCAACGCCAAGTGATGGTAAGAATTTGCAGAAAGCCCTGCAGAGAACTGATAAATGGTGCAGGCTGTGCCAGTTGACCCTGAAGGTAAACAAATGTAACATATTGCGTATATATAGGAAAAGAAATCCACTACTGTACAGCTACACTATTGATGACAAACCCCTGGAGACAGCGTCTGCCGTTAAATATCCATGCGTAAATATCCAGAGCGACCTTAAGTGGAATGCCCTTATAAAAGACATAGTGGGAAAAGCAGACAGCAGACTCAGATTCATCGGAAGAATCTTAAGGAAATTTAGCTCATCCACGAAAGAAATAGTTTATAAGGCGCTTGTTCGCTCGATTCTTCAGTATTGTTGATGTATCTGTGATACCTATCAGATACGACTGATAGAGGACATAGAGAAGATCAAACTAAAAGCGCCGCGTTTCGTCACGGGATCGTTTAGCTGGCGAGAGAGCGTTACGGAGATGTTAAACAAACACCACTGGCAGACCTTACAAGAGAGGCGTTGTGAATTACACTGAAATTCACTATTGAGATTTCGGGACAGCACTTTGCAGGAGGAGTCGGACAACATATTACTTCCTACCAAATACATCTCTCGTATTGACCGCGGGGAGAAAATTCGCGAAATTAGAGCCAATACAGAGGCTTATCGACAATCATTCTTCCCATGCACTATTTGCGAGTGGAACAGGGTTGGAGGGATTAGATAGTTGTACCGAACGTACCATCTGCCACACACCATTACATGGCTTGCGGAATATGATTTAGATGTAGATGACAGAGTGGCAAACGTGAAAGTCAAATGCAGTGTGGGGACACATCACAAAGAGTGTCCCACAGCATTCCATTTTGGATGTATACCTATTCCTTAAATATTTGAATGACCTACGTCTTAACAGTCATCTATCATTTAACCAACGAGCTTCGAAGAAAGATACATCTAATTCATCGCATGTTGCTTCAACGGTAAGCCAGTGGCTGGCGAGAGGTGACATGACAGGTTCTCGTCAAATCACTACGGGATAGTCCCATTGCCTGAGAGGTAAGGAGAACGCATGAGCCTTACCGCTTTTACGTGGAATGTGTGAAATACCCGGTCTACCTAAGAGTGCATGCGTTTTCGGAGCTAGACGGGAAACACATTTAATGTTACGTCGTGCCAGGATTCTACCGACTGTATTCAATACTTCTCCGGCGTGCAGCAGATACGCCATTGTCTTATCGTCCCTGTCGTGTTCTACTTGTTGGGACTGTACCTTCCGTCTGCAGGCAGGACGGATTTGTATTCCACCGTATCGGTTCTTCTTAAATACGTCCTTAAAGTGGCTCAGCTTCCTTGGCAGGCTGTCTTCACACAATATTGCACTGGCTCTGTGCACTGGTGTACGTAGCACACCCTCAAGCTCTGAGGGATGACAGACTGAAGGGGAACAGGCAGAATCCATATTCCTAGATTTCCGAAAAGCGTTTGACATGGTTCTCCACCGCAGAATGTTGTTGAAGGTACGAACATAGGGAATAGGTTACCACATAAGCTTGTGGCTCGAAAACTTCTTAAGTAATGAGACATATTACGATCAGCTCCACGGCGAGGGTTCATCAGAAAGCGGGTATCGTCAGTACTCCTCCTAGGAAGTGTGATGTGCTCTATATAAATATATACGCTCTATATAAATAAATGACTTGACAGACAAGGTGAGCAACAATCTGTGGCTATATGCTGATGATTCTGTCGTGTACGAGGAAGTGTCATCTTTGCGTGACAGTAAGAGGGAAGAAAATCACTTAGACAAAACTTTCAGTTGGTGTGACCAATTGCAACGACCTCTAGATGTAGAAAAATGTACGTTAATGCAGATGAGTAGGGAAAACAATCCCTTAATCGGCAAATACAGCGGTAGTAGTGCGCTATTTAATGCAGTCAGCTCTATTAAATGCCTAAGCGTACCGTTGCAAAGCGGTATGAAATGGAACGAGCACGTAAGGATTTTAGTGAAGAGGCGAATGATCGACTTCGGTTTATGGGAAATGTTTTGTGAAACTGTCAGACATCTGTAAAGGATACCGCATGTGCAGCATTAGTGAGACCCATTCTCGAGTACTGCTAGAGTGTTTGGGATCCCCAGTAGATTAAATTACAAGAAGACATCGAAGCAATTCAATGGCGGGCAGGTAGATCAGTTACCTATGGTTTCGAACCGCTCGCAAGTATTACGGTGGTGGTTCGGGATTTAATATGGGAACCCGTCGAAGGAAGCTGACGTTCTCTTCGAGGAAAGCTACTAAATTTGGAGAACCTGAGAACCTGGAGAAGCTGACTGCAAAGCAAACCTATTGCAGTCAACGTACATTTAGCGTAAGGATCACCAACATAAGATAAACTAAGGCTTTGCATATAGACAGTGGTATTTTCTTGGTCTATTTGGGTTTGAATAGGAAGGGAAATTAACTAAACAAACACTGTTTTTGGCCTTGTTTCAAAATTTTATTACTAATGTTACTGCACAACTTAGGTTTCGAGTTATACGCCCATTTTCAAGTACATTACTGTACTGATGATAAGGCACAGATAAACATGGACGAGGCAAAGATAATCATCTCACCTTCTTAAGATATCGATTAGTATCTTAATGTACAATTACGTCAATGACCATTTTAACAAATTACATATATTATTACACATTCAGCAATTACACTACAATGGCCGGACTAAAGTTATTCATCAGGGAAGAACTTTTTAACTGCGATGGACTGGGGCCACAAGATTTGCTTCTATCCTGGGTTCGTGGTCTCATCTAAAAGAGGTGAATAATTGAATTGGGTTTGCTCGTTTAATAATACGTGTGGGGATATACACATCTGTCTTCACTTCTAAAATTTCAAATTGGTTGAGTTTGGCCCCCTTTTCCTCTGTGTGTAACACGTGTACATCCTTTGTGTATTTGTGATTATTGTTCAGGCAGTGTTCTGGAAAGGCTGAATCAGGCTTATTCTATCTCCGACTTCTGTGGTGTTCTTTAAGCCTGGTACAAATTGACCCCCCCCCCCCCCCCCCCGTCTGCCTGACACTCATGGCATGTGATTTTATAAAAAGTGGGGTTTTCGAGGGACTTTACATGCCTTTTAGCGGGTACTATCATCAGACGAACGCTGCAACAATGGTTACGGCTGAGGCTTTTTCATTTTGTACCTGTCTTTGAAACTGCATTTTACTTTTATTTTTGTTTTTCATTTAAATTACTACACGAATATTTTCCATTGTATGGTGGTACAACGTCGTGCTTATTCGTCTACTTACTGTATGTTAGATGAATGAATTTAAGAAAAAAATAAGAAAATTGTTTGAATATATTTTCGGTGAAATTCCTATTGTGTATCCTGCTTCATAATCAATTTCGGACTCCAGTTTTAGGAAAAGTACTTAGTTATCCATGATTTGCCGCGAAATTATTGCCAACCGGCGGAATCTTCTCCAGTGTTAACCGCGTTCCTTTCCCAAGTGAGATTCATGAGAAGAAATGTCACTGTGGCAAAACTGCTTTCGTGCGATGGTCGTGGGGTTCGGAATATCTGTTTATCGAATGTTTCTGCTATCGGTATCATCCAAGGGAATGCACCAAATCTTAATGAAGAAGAGAGACACATATAAAATATAAGGATTAATACTAGAATTGATACAATTATGAAATATTAGAAAATAAGAATGTAAAAATGTACCAGACTCTCACACATACTATACAACAAATGTATGCACTTATTATGAAATCCGGTTGGAATTTTACAGTTAATATAACGCCCTTGTATAACCTAATTTCATAAGAAACATTCATCTAGTGATCTTCTACGGAACTGGGTAGATAAGCGAAAAGAAAAGAAATAAAATAAATGAAAACAATAACGCGGCTTCGAGCACGGGGCTGGATATTAAGAAACCGCGACGGTAACCACTTTTTTAGTCATTTTCATTTTTTTCTTTTTTTAGTGGATCAGGTCGTGGAGCCGCGAAGGCAAGGTGGGCAGTGGTCGCAACCCGTGGGCTGACCACAATGTCTCCTCCTTCCCATTCCTGGGCATGTGGTACAAGGGAAGCAATGGTTTTATCGTTTCTTTTAATTTCTTTTTATTTATTTTAAGCAGTAAAGAACTGAAACGAATAACTACACTCATTGCGTCGAATTGCGGACGCACATAACTGAAAACATATTTGCAGCAAGGGGCAAAACGAAAGAGAGCAAAGTGTGAGACTAAGGAAGCCATTAAGTAAAACCTGAGGGTGGAATCCATACCACCATTAATCGGTACTACATCTTGCACCGGATGGGAAACAAAAACTGCGAAGAGCCTTTTGCACTGGGGACAAAAAGAGGAAAGGAAGCAAATACTGCTACAAACAACATTTCGGCGAAGGAAGTCGAGCAGTAAAAGGGACATATAGAACCTCGAAAATATCTCGAAAACTTTGACCGTCGTTTTTCAGAAACGCTCGATTATTTAAGGATAAGCCGAGACACGTGTTCGCTTATTTTGACTGCTCTTCCACTGAGCGAAGTTCCTGGGAAATCTGATGTTGGAACTTACCTGTCCTTCTCGTCGGTAGCGCAAAAATATAGTGGCGACGCTATGATACGTTCTACAATTCATTCACTTAGCGGCGTAACTCCCCTCCAAAGCTGTTGCCGTAAGAAGCATTCCTACTATGATCTCTGTCAACAACCGTATCGTTCGAAGCATCCAAAAGATCTTGGTTTAAAAAGATATTCTTTCATCCAGATTTAATCTTCCATGGTTCCACTAAGTTACTGTGAAATATAGAGTAGCTGCTTTGGAAAGTTCACCGAAATTTCCTATCTTGTTCTTGTTAAACGTAAAGCTGCCCTGCCTCAATGGAAATGTAGCCTCCAATGGAGAATGAATCTTTCTTCATTCCCGTATTTCGTAGAACCGATTATCATCGAAACCAGAAAGGCGACAAAAATAAAACAAGACACAGTCAACAGATTACGCGTATGGTCAAATGTGTAATATAATCATAAATTTATTTTCACGTTAAGTGTCTGTAGTTGACCATTCCTCCAGTTGTAAAATTAATTTTTCAGTGATGATGTATGTTAACTGTAACTCATCGAGAAATAATCACTTATTTTATAAGGTTTCAGAAGAGGATTATATCTTCGAAATGTACGCTGGCTAGTAAAAAAACTTGATAAATGTCGCATGTTGATGAAGCGTTTTCGCTCTTTCATTTCGCCAGTCAGTTTAGAATTCGTATACATCTCTTTTAAATGGCATGCCCATGAGCAGCAGCTACAACGCTTCCTTCCGCTCTCCAGGCATTAATGACTTTGCATATCAATAACGTTTACATTGGATTGTTTTAATAACAGTGTAGCTGATACCAAGATTAGTAATCTCGATCGGAGAAATTAATCCGCGACGTCGGTGCGCATCTGGAATTGACACATAATTAGCCACATCGACTATAGAAGAGGGGGATACCAATATCCGGACAAAGGGTTATCGCTTACACAATTCGGTCCAGCATGATTGACTACCGATACAGTAGCAGAGAATCATATCTCGCAGTTCGCTGTCGTTACTGTTCTCTGTATCCTAAATTAATACCGGGAAGAGAGCTCAACTTTCTTCTGGGGCGCTTAGAATACTCTCGCATTGCCGACTCATAAGAAGAGTTCCACTGACGCAATTTGCATCCTAAAAGTTCCGCTTCATCTTGATGTCTTACGAGATCATACAACCCACACAGTGTAATGTTGGTGAGCAGTCTCCTCCTGAGTAAAGCTATCGTTTTTCGAAACTGGTAATATCCTCCACAAATATCTTGGATATTAACAGGTAATTTTAATAGTCGGTTTTGCGATCAGTGTTGCCTGTATAATGCGAAAAAGCGGTTTCCTTCAACCCATATTTTTACGGTTTGGCAGTGTAATACAGGGCAGTACATAGGAGGAATGGTCCCCTGGGCTCTGGTGTGGTTACAGAGGGGAAAATTTATGATAATTGATTCACAAAAACAGAAATGTAAATGAATTAATTTGGGGTTATTAAATTCTTTAAAAATGTTAACACATAATAGTTATTTAATGAACTGACGAGACTGTTTTTATATTGTCGTCCGCATACACTGATGGGTAGATCCTCAACGGACTGTCTGGGTCTTGCGCTACAATATCTGGAACGGTGGTCATAATTATGTGATACTGACTTTGAAAAATTTTGTTGGTTCTTATTAATGATAGTACAAATACAATGACAAGTAATATTATTATAAAAATACATTTGTATTTAAAGTAAAAGCACTGTAGTACATCACTGTTGAATCTCAAGCTAAAACGCTCGCAGTGGTTGCACGAACCTGGTATTTCGTCACGAGTTATCTGTCGGGCGCCATGGTTCTTAATACATGTTGTAATTTTCTCTCAGTATCTCGTTAACGAATAAAGTCATAAGATGGTTTGCACCATAGTATTAAAATTATATTTTTTGCTGTTAAATTTTTGTAGTGCGGGACCGTAGGCCTAGATAGCTAGCGCATAAACACGATACGCGAATAAATACCGAGATGTCTACGGTCTATTGTCAGAAATCAGACGCTCACAGACTGAAAATTTGGAGTGAAAAGAGTAATCATTCTTCGGCAGAAGCTGTGCTCGCCTCATTCTTTCCGTCCGTGTTATTGTAGGGCACACATAGGGGCTGGACGTTTACCAGACTCTCTCGCAGTGGTACTACACGCGATGATAATGTCCACGGGTGTACACTCTCAATAAAATGTTACTTTTGGCCAGTTACAAGTACCACCAGCGATGTCGAATAACACATCAGCACCAACATTTACCACGATCAGGGTGTGCGCGTCTACAACCTTTTGTGGCGCATTAATGTGGCTAAATAAGTGCCTGTTCAAGTATGTAAGAGTGTCTTTTGGAGATATGATTTCGACCCCAACAAATATCCCGTTAGTGCACACTAGAGAGATATAACTATATTTGAGCCATAGTCAGAACAATGTATTCGAACGCGTCAAAGAAAGTGATTGACATTTTGTGTAGGTAGGATCAAATGCGATGGTATGAAACCATAAACAAACTGAATGAGGACACGCTATCATGGCCGCAGTGCATAGTGCTATCTTGGTAGATGATATGTATTCCAACTTATTAACACGTAGCAATTTAAATCTGCAACTGTCTTCAGTGAAACATTGAAGAAGATTCACTCACATCACCCAACGGTGCATTACCCAGTAGCCAATATGTGTCAGCCGAGTACAAACGCCCATAACACAGCAGTATGTTGGATAAAGGCGTATCTTATGAGTAAATGACGCTCTTGCGAAGAAAGCCATTGTCACTGGCAGAGAAGCACAAAAACTAGTCCTTCATCCGCAAAATTAACCATCTCGCCAGAAACGAATGAAAAAGTGTGAACGTGTCGCAAGGACAAGCAAGTCATGATAAACACCGATGATACCAACCAGACCTAGCAGCTTCTGAACATATAAGAAAACTGTAATTTCCGTCGTACAGAACATTCAAGTCGGGTACATGGCAAATGATGCTAAGCATCAGTGGATCAGGAAAGATGAAAGTGTTTATTCTATTCATAAGAATTCAGAACAAGAAGCTCCAGGCTACAGCATAAAAGTAAGCGGATCTACGTATTAATTAAACATAAACACATTATGACTGAAGGACACACGACGCTGGTGTAATATTCTACAATAATCGTTATTTTAAAAACCGTTTCTGTGTTGTTCCTCCATCGTCAGGTACTCAGATAAATATTTGCGGCTGTTAAATTTTTGTCGGATCAAAGATTTCAGAACAGTGCTACTAGAGACTGACCTGGTTTTCAGAGACGACAGTAATTGGTAATGTTTGACTTTGGACTAAAACGGGAGATATTATCTCAGTAAAAATGAGATCTGCAAATATACGGGGTGATCAGAAACAGGCCGAAAAGCTTGTAAGGGTGTTGCAGGTTGGGTTGTATTGACAAAAAGTTGTTAAGAAAAAAAACTAGATTCGTTGTGCCATTTCCGAGTTAACTAGCATTGAAGTTAGCCATTCAGGCCATTGCGCCTTCAAATTGAAGTGGCCCGCCAGATACAATTACCGTCCGTTGTTCTCGCAGCTCGGATGATAGCGCACGAGACTTCTCAGACTTCGGCTCGATTTCGATCCGTACAACCGTCTCATGTCCAATATTTGTATCGCTCTCTTGTTTGGGTATAAGAACAGGGTCGGCGACACCGTTCCTGGCGGCCCACATGAATATGCACGTGCAAACGTTCTAACTGGCTAATTTCAATGCTAATTCACTCTGAAACCTCACAGCGCATTGTATTTTTTTCTGAACAATTATTTCTCGAACAGCCTGCCCTGCAACTTCGTTGCAAGTTCTTCAGACAGTTTCTGACCACCCTGTACAGATGAGATCAAATATGTGAGACAGTAAATGATGAATTATGTAACAAATTACAAAGCATTGGCGGGTAAGAAGCGTACAGCTTAGAACATGGCTGACCTTATACACAAATTTGAAAAATATGTAAAAATCCGCCAACCAGTTGCACAGGTTTTCTATCTACCTTGACCAGGTTTCGGCACCTCTAAGGGTGAGTTCATCAGAAGGTAAGGTAATTACATGAAGAACATATCGTCAAAGATGCACAGTGATTTACGAGCTGAGTTGTTCAAGTCATACATAAAAATATAAAACATAATGTTCTTCAAAAGGTCACCTATACCACTGGACGGCTGATTTTTACATATTTTTCAAAATTACAAAACTCTTTCCGATAGGAATAAACAGGTTGAACAATGTATAGCAAAATTTGGTGTCATTTTCGAGGGGAGTGACCGAACAAGATAAACTTGTGCCACACATTTTATTTAACTTACATATTTTTACATCGCATTTTGCTTAAATAATCCCCCTCGCTTTAGTCCTGAATCAAACATTTAATTTTTTCATTGTTGGAAACCAACTGAAATATACTGCAGTTGCAGTATTTTAAAACCTTTGGTCGCACAAAAACTTCATATCCACTTATATTTATCTTTGTACCGGACAATGGCATTACAGCCCGAAAACCGGTTTACAGTACTACAGCAGTGTGTTGTCGTTTTCCATTCATAATGAAGAAAATATTCTACTACGAACCGACAGAACAGTCAGTTCATACAAGCAAACGTAAATATACTGCCAGAAAAAAGGCAACACCCCCCAATGGCAGTGCTCAACGACACCAGGGTATAATAGGAGAACACTGAATGTTTGTAGTGGTAGTGATTAATTTGTCACGGTCATCGATGACCAAAGGCGCTCAGAAGGCGTGTCCGGGTGCCCTCAGTTTTTGCTCTGCTTAGAATAACTGTGCTGAGCTAAGAGGTGAACAGTGTTTGCTGTGCTGGCGTGAGCTGTCGCCAGCACACCGGTCGGCAAAGATGAAGCGCGAAGTTCGATAGTAGGCGCTGGATCTAGGGCTACAGTCACGAGAGAGGCCAGAGACACACTGACAAGCACCAAGCCGCCAACGCCCTCTCGACAGCATCTATGTAGGCCGCCACCGCTGATCGGAGGGCCTCACTGACTCACTCTTCCAGTTTGGCGTCTGTCTGTACAATTGGAGAATGAGCTCAGTTCACGGCACAAGGTATGAAAGTTCATAGCGATCAGATTAGTGACTATAGCGAGACTAAAGTTTGTATTAGCAAGGCTACCGATGTTGTCTGCAAGAGGAGTGTTACTGATGTGCTTGTACCACAACACATGGACTTTGTTCAAGTTAAGGAAAAATCATATAAACAAAGAACTGTATTAACCCACGTGTGCATTTGTCTTGAGGAAAGAGGATACTGCCCATCTGTAATAGCATCATCTTCCTTGCTTCCCTGCGCTATACAACTCTACAGAGGAGATGAGTATATGATACAACAGTGGCGATGCCAATACTATATTTGCAACATCCATTCTACTCTACAGTCATGCGCCACCGATGAGTAAGTACTTCTGTTAACAGCTTCCGTCACTTGAACGGGATCGCATTGTGGGTCTGCGGGAAGGGTGATGCATGTACCGACGTACTGCTGCACATCCTGAGTACGCTGTATCGGTGGTGTGTAGCTGATTCCGACAGCGGTCTGAGGGACATTCCCACACCTGTAGATCAGGTTCTGGACGACCGCGTATCACCGACACACATCAAGATCAACGCGATGTGCGAGCAGCGGTGTTCGTCAGAACGTTGTCAAGGGAAGAAACCTGGACACATGTGGCAGCTGTTGAGATGTCAGATAACATTGGGGAGCAGCTGTTTGTAGCGAGACTAATATCATATCACAACTACAGCTCTCTTTTTTCTTTGGCTTTTCCCCCTGTGTTTCTATTGTACATCCGTCCCACTCTCTAGAGGCACATAAATTCGTGTCTGTTTGATCTCACAGTCCTCACCACACATGTAAGAGGAGGTGGGTGTAAGAGAGCTCACTGCTCTGGAAAGTAATGTTAACTCGTAAAAACGTGTGCAAATGTCACGATTATTTTTGATTTAAACATTTTGGGTGCCGGTAGATTACGCGAAAGGCTAGTTTCCTGATTTTACATCCTTAACTTGGCCTAGTTCACATGCACTTTTTTTCTGCTACAATAGGGGCATTTTACATTTAGGTTCCCAACTTTTACTCCGCCATAATTTTGACACTGGTCAGCCATAGCTTGGCAACCGATGTAGATGTTTGTTGACTCAAGCGACGATTCAGCTACTGTAGGCTTCTTTTTTTTCTTTATTACTGTCTTTCGAAACATGTCGGCTATATCACGGCAAACCTACAAGACGACTGTTAAATATATGTATTTGCCTACTTTCTTACAAAATTTGAACCGATTCGAACACGTTTGAAGCGTAAAATCAACGCGCATAAATAAACTCGCAGAAAACTTTTTTCCACGTAAAATCCGAACGAGGGTGCTTATTTTTGCACGTAAAATACGAACTGTACACATGCAGATTCAACAATTAGCTGAGCGTTAATTTCAACCCAGTAAAAATCTTTCGTAAACTCAGTTAATGGATCCGTACAATTTTCCTGCGTGCCAGCTCTGGTTTGTCGTTCAAACCTTGCCTAATATATTGTATCACAAGTACAGTAAGACATTTATTGCAATGGTTACACAATTGGCCGTTGGTCCGCGCTAAAACAGAAATATTTCACCCCATGTTTTTAGCTCGAATAGGAGCCAAGCACCAAAACCCCTAAACGGCAATCCTGCGCGCTGCGCTGTAACTATAACAATGAAGACAGCCGACTAGCTGAGACCGAGATATGATGAAATTTGAGTACAAGCGGTAATATTACCCCATTTTGTGTACTAGTACCGATAATTTGTAATTAAAATGAAACGAAGCAACTGTGACAAATACAAGGTCGACATGGAGAAGAGGACGAAGTGTAATTGCATCACTGGATCGTCTAAAATTCCAGTAACGTAACAACTACTTTAATCATTCACACCATCATGCCCGTACGTTAAAACATTATACATGGACTTATCAATTCCTCACATAATATAGTGCAGTTATTAAAATGAATAATTTACTGCAATAGCAGAATCATTATGCTCATAACGATTCTTTATACTTTAGTAGCATAAAAATTTTGAAAGTAGATAGTAAAAAAAGAAATCACTGTATTGAAAACACATCATTAAAATACGTCCGTTATTACTAGATTGTTGAACCTCTTAAATTATATACAAACTATTTAAACGCAGCCCCTATTTCAGATAGTAAAATCTGCAACGTAAATATTTCGATTTGCACACAGTACAAAAGCAAAAATACGTAAGATGTTTCTAGTTATGTTTGTGTTGAAACATGTTCCTTTGTTTCTATCTTAAGACTGTTGTACGAAAAAATTACAGCCAAACACGACGCATGTATCGACCGTTACGTCAAAACTCTATAAAGGTAATGTAGCTACATCAGTTTATCCCTATTTCTTACCGCTGTGTGGTCAGTAAGTAAACCACTATCGGCACGTCCTTTTCAGTCGCCGCCACATTGCTATTATAAAGTGCTGGCATCAGAGACACCAATGATACCTTGTACCAAGGAGGTATATAAAATACACAGAGTGGCTATCTGTGAGGTAACAGCGCTCCCAGCGGCAGCAAAAAGCAACACCGGCCGCCATTTTTTGAAACGTCTACATGTCAGTATATTTACATTTGGTGTATGGTACTGGCGTTAGAAAATCACTGTTTTCCGGTTGTAATTTGTTTTAGAAGTCATACTGACCGATCGTGAATCATGCCCAGTGTATGTGCAGCGTACAATTGCGCTAATAGAAGTGATAAAACAACTGGAATATCATATTTCAGGTGAGTATCTAAATCCGTGTTGTACTTAGCGTTTTGTGCATCATTTTCGTGTTTAAGCTGTATACAAAATGTAAATAAGCTACTGTATACACGTCTCTTTATTTTTAGATTTCCTCTGAAAAAGAAAGAGCTGTTAAGTCGGTGGGTAGCCAATACGAGACGAGATAGTGGCAGCCAACTCAATATAGCTACATATGCTCGTTTCACTTTGAACATAGATACACGTATAGTACAAACGAGAAAAGGCGACTTCTGGCAAACGCAGTACCGACAATATTTACGTTTCCTGACCATCTGCAGAAAACAACTATAGTATAGATACAACCAAGCAAACGGCCTGTCAGTGAAGAATTAGCTTCCTTATCAAATGAACTAGGTAAAATAGTTTTCCTGTTATTTATTTGCTATATGTGTGAATTTTACTATTAATAAATGTATGTTTAAAGAAAAATAAAGATTAATGATAATACTTCATTTTTGTAGGTGAAAGAGTGAATCAGAATAATCATATAGATCATTCTTATTGTTTGCCCCAAAAAATTGAAACAGAATTATGAGGCACTACGGAAAAGGACCGAGAAACTGAGGAAGCAAGCGAAACATGCAAGGCAAAGTGTTTCAAGAAAGAAGAAACAAATTGTGACATATAAAACAGTGGTTGTTGGCCTAAATAAGGGGCTTCAAGACTGTGCTTCTGAAGTGATAGGATGTGACAAAAATAGTGATATTCTGAAGCACTTTTTGCAATGCAAAACAAATGTTCAATTCCTGAATATCCTAAAGAAATAAGACAGTTTGCCCTTACACTCAGTTTTTACTCCTTCAAAGCTTATAATTATTTGAGGAAGTCTGTTAAATTACCCCATCCTCGAACACTCCGCAGGTGGGCAATGCAGTAAATGGCAGTCCTGGATCTACAGAAGAAAGCTTAAAAAAATTAGCAGATGAGGTTCAGCGTAGTTCTGGATTTATTTTAGCTGCACTTATGTTCGATGAGGTGGCTCTTAAAAAAGACTTAATATGGGATGGTGATAAGGTCTGGGGTGTGAGGAAAGTGATGATAGCCAAATAGCAAAAGAGGCACTAGTGTTTATGGTCACTGGAATTAATAAGAGTTGGAAAATTCCTATTGGCTATTGTTTTCTTAATGGTTTAACAGCAAGTGTGAAACTTAATTTCCTGCAGCAGTACCTCCGTAAATTGGATGAAACTGATGGAAAACAGGTTTCATTGCAATAAAATGCATCAAAAATAGTTTTTATACTGTTCCAAAGGGTGTATTCAAATTGTTATCGGTGGCAGAAAGGGTTTTCAGGGACTGTCAAACCTTAATATGGAAGAAGAACTTCCTTCTGTAGTTGTGTGTGGAATTGTTCACAATGGTGGGTGACAGGCCGAATTTACTCGATTTTGACCATCTAATGGTGCCAGCTGAATTCGGAGAAGAGTCACATTACTCTTTTCTAGTCAGGATGCTGTTAAAATAGTATTTTAATTGTAGGTTACACCATTTGTGCAAAAACCAGGCCAATGGAAGAAAGAGGGAAACACATTCGGCAAATATATACAAACTTATATTGTTTAAGGAAAGATGAAAGGTTCTGCGCTGTCAATTGATCGTTTTTGGACCTACTGAACTATTTAAAATTGTTTTTGACCTAATCTATATGGCATTGGAGCGAAATGAACTGCAACATTTCGTAATAAACTTTTCAATTAATCGATGTCAGAAGTGTTTCATTTCTTTTAGCCTTCATCATTATATGTTTTACAGTAGAGAAATCAGATTGTCAGTGCAGATTGGCTTTTATTTTTACGCCATGCGTAGTAAACAATAACAACATTCAGTATTAGCAGACGACGTGTAGGCTGCACCTTGACGTTACAAGACATGGCGGCTCAGTTTTCAAGTTGTTTCAAAGATGGCGGTGCCATAGCCAGTCTATGTTGTTTATATAGGTCGTTGCTTTGTACGGCACTGCTAGTCTAGTCATGTTATGTCTGTGGTCATAGTGAGCAGACTGCCAGAGACCGCTACTGTCACAGCTGTTACGAAAAAGAACGTCTCTGCCTAACTGGTGCAGTTCCTCTTACAAGGATAATAGATGTGTTACATGCTTTGTTTCTTTTTAACCCGAATTCCACTTTTCCTCAGAAAACTTTTGAAATAATTAATTACACAAATAATATTATTCGCCAATACTAAAGCGCTCAGGCAGAAAAATCATATTTACGCAAACAGTTCCTTGCGCTGCCAACAGATGGTGTTACTGGTTACAGTCTCAGAACAGCAGCAGATACTTTGAAATATTCCAGGTCGTTCTACGGATTGAAATTAATAAACTCACAAATGAACTTGGCGCTGTGCATCTACGTTTCGCTACTGAGTGATTTTAAATGTTAGTTACTGCCTTGACATAGCTGTGCCGTTACAAACTGCTACAAAACGCGCAAGATGCTTGGGCAATTCGTCGCAGCATACCATTCGGCACCTTTATGGTCGTTTGCATTAGGGCTGTTGATAAAATATCGATATAAATCGGCCATGTCTTCTCCTCCGATTTATCGGTATATCGATTGCGAAATGGCAATATTGACAACCGATATTTTTCACAGTTTACAATACATATGTGAAATTCTCCTTTTGAAATTGAAATAGAACGTAATTTTACTTTCAGTGTGTGAAGATGTGTGAAGAACTCTTACCACTCTTTAAGATTTCAGCACGTCCAATCTTTTTCTTTGACTGTGTGAAGCAAGTATATGTAGCACAAAAGAAGAAGTCAAATTGCACTGGGAGTTGACGGAGTGAATGGAAAAACAAGTTTTCCGATATGAAGAAATAGCACACCAGTTGCATTAAAAAAAACAATTTCTAAAGCAACTAGTGTGATATTTCGTCACACGCGTATTCTTTACTAACAATTGCTGAAAGTGAACAAAAATATCTAAATGACAAGATTGGTCTGTGCGGCTGGTGCAGACGTGTGAGGAAAAATGCTGATGGAATCGGCGCTCAGCGCTACCAACAGAAACTACCACTGAATTTTGACACTACAACTGCCAGATCACTGGGGTTCGGCAGAAATGAAAAAAAAAATGATAATAATAAAGAACAGGAAAGTCGATATGAAGAGATTTGGACAAATCCGATATGTGACGAAACCGAGTGACGGACCCATCACACACCTTTTACTGGGCCAATTATGTGTAGTTAACATTGTCAGCAAAGTGGTTACGCCAAGAGCGAACGTGCATCGTTTTCCTTTCCATTCTTTCTCAAAGGGGTATGAGCAGGCCGCTGGTTTGCCGGTATATAGAATATCTAATAATTAATAAATACTTAAATACCAGCCCTGAAACTAAAGGACTAGGGACATACATGTTATGACAAAAAAATGTGGGACTGGTCCCTCAGAAACAAGAAAAAGAGGAGTTGCAAACACGATGAAAATGGACTAGTGTGCTGGAATGTCGATTTCTTTCCGTCGATGCATGGAAACTTTTTCTCAATAAAGCGGGAACCGACAATGGCATTTTTAAGTACTGATATATCTGATTCCCGATAGTATTAAAATCCTAACATTTATAGTTTGCATGTGGGAATATACACCTTTGTTGCCGACGGATGGTGTAGTTTGTGTAACGATGTGACTGTTTGAGCACCCTTTAGTGGGGCAAATGAGTTCGTTTGGTCTGAATTTTTTGTCACATGCTCTTACAACGATGAACTATCTACCTGTCACATCACTTGTCTATAAAATGACCTTGTCATTTAGGGTGTGACGTGTTTTTCTTTCCAACATATCAGTATAAGTCGGGAAATTTCGTAGTTGATGGAATTTTTATTTAGCAAAGGACAGCTGTAGCGTTAAAGATACAGTCAACAAAAGAGTCGTACTGATAAAAGTGTAAATGTGTTAGACGAACTGAAGATGAGTGAATATTCGAAAGGTATCTCAGCACAAATAAATCTCTGTAGTAGTTTCTGGTTGCTGACTGTCCTCCAGTAATTTGCCGTAACGCTTTAACTGAACACTGTGACTAAACCTACACATTTTCATCGTGTTTGCAACTCCTCTTTTACTTGTTTCTGAGGGACCAGTCCTAAATTTTTTGCCGTAACATGTATGTCACCTATATTTCTGACGTTATTCAAATACATCATAACTGTCTAAAGAGGACAATGTTTAAGAGTTTTTCGTCACGAAATATGAAACGATGTTCGCCAGGCATCGCCCGAAATAAAATTTCAGGCTATTGTGGCTGTGCATCCGTCAGACCGAACTGAATTTCATCCCAGTTCTTCTCCAAAAAAGCTACTTCCGTCTCCTGTCCCTTTGCCTCTCCTCTTTTCTTTTTTTTTATCCTCCTTCCATTCCCTCTTTTTTTCCGTTATTGAACGAGGCTGCCGCAAGTTCGCCGCAGTGGGAAGCGGCGCTGCAAACGTCATTCTCTTCATTAAAACATATAAGCTTTTCACAGAACTTTCCGTCTTGGCACGCGTCACCGTGGCGCTGGAGCTCTGCAGCCGGCGTTCTGAAAAGCGCACAGTGCCTACTGGCTGCGCTGCCGGAACACTCGAGAATAACCGCGAGTGTCGCCTAATGAACGCGCCACGTTCTCCTCCCCCGGGCCGCGGCTTCGCGCTTTGCGGACTTGCGTGCGTATTCCCAGCTGTGCTTACATCGGAACTGAAATCCGAGGGAAAATATCCAGCTAGTTGTATGCAAGACCTGCACGCTGCGCCACAAGCAGAAGCCAGCGCTCCAGTTATGAGAGACCGAGCGCGTCCTGGTTCCTCGTGTCAGTTTCCAAAATCTTCGACAGAGGGAACTGCTAGCGGAGCGGCAACTGAAGGGGTTGACGTAAATATCGCTACGCAAGAAACACAACACATTACCGTGTCTATTGTTGTTGTTTTGGTCTTCAGTCCTGAAACTTATTTGATGCAGCTCTCCACGCTACTCCATCCTGTGCAAGCTTCTTCATCACCCAGTACGTACTGCAACCTACATTAACAAATTCCTCTTCTTCAGAAACGTTTTCCTTGCCATTGCCACTCTAAATTTTATATCCTCTCTACGTCGACCATCATCAGTTATTTTGCTCACCAAATAGCAAAACTCATTCACTACTTTAAGCGTCTCATTTCCCAATCTAATTCCCTCAGCATCACCCGAATTAATTCGACTACATTCCATTATCCACGTTTTGCTTTTGTTGATGTTTATCTTATATCCTCCTTTCAAGACACTGTCCATTCCGTTCAACTGCTCTTCCAAGTCCTTTGCTGTCTCTGACAGAATCACAATGTCATCGGCGAACCTCAAAGTTTTTATTTCTTCTCCATGGATTTTAATACCTACTCCAAATTTTTCTTTTGCTTCCTTTAGTGCTTGCTCAATATACAGATTGAATAACATCGGGGATAGGTTACAACCCTGTCTCACTCACTTCCCAACCACTGCTTCCCTTTCATGTCCCTCGACTCTTGTAAATAGCATTTCGCTCCCTGTATTTTAGCCCTGCCACCCTCAGAATTTGAAAGAGAGTATTCCACTCAACATTGTCAAAAGCTTTCTCTAAGTCTACAAATGCTAGAAACGTAGGTTTGTCTTTCATTAATCTATATTCTAAGATAAGTCGTAGGGTCAGTATTGCCTCACGTGTTCCAACAGTTCTCCTTAATCCAAACTGATCTTCGCCGAGGTGGGCTTGTACCAGTTTTTCCATTCGTCTGTAAAGAATTCGCGTTAGTATTTTGCAGTTGTGACTTATTAAACTGATAGTTCGATAATTTTCACATCTGTCAACACCTGCATTCTTTGGGATTGGAATTATTATATTCTCCTTGAAGTCTGAGGGTATTTCGCTTGTCTCATACGTCTTGCTCACCAGATGGTAGAATTTTGTCATAACTGGCTCTCCGAAGGCCGTCAATAGTTCTAATAGAATGTTGTCTACTCCCGAGGCCTTGTTTCGACTTAGGTCTTTCAGTGCTCTGTCAAACTCTTCACGCAGCAACGCCGGAAATGCATATCCTCCTATTTCCATCTATTGTACTATAATTTCTTTCCTTGTTTTGTTACTTCAAGATATGGCATTTCTGTGTCTTTATATATTATAATTGTTTTACTATTTGTATATATATATATTTATGCATTTATGTCGATGTATAATTGGTTTCTTTGTAAATATTATTTGTGTTTTTACAGTGGGTCTTGGCTAGGGAAAACTATGCTATCGAACGAATACATCGATAGGTCGTGTGGAGAATCAAAGTGTTTAGGATCTTTGGTAGTGTTAACTCTGCCGCGTGGAGCGCAGGCAGAGAGAGTCTGGTTGGGGAGAAGGGCAGTGGAGCAGGTGTGTTGTGTGACGCTCCCGCGAGTTGCCGCGCTTTCGGGGTTTGGCAGCATATAATTGCGCTCGACTTGCTATGATAGTTTCTGACACGGTGTCGCGGACGGGAAGCATTACCTGGCGCACATCAAGAGCCCGTTTCGCCTGGTGACCGTGTCGAGAAGGAGGCGCGCCAACATCCAGCTTCAGCAACAGCGACGGCCGACAATGAGTGAGTGTCGCCACCTCCTCGATCGACAGCTTCAAACCTTCAATCAACAAACAAGGAAGACTGGAAGCACGTGAAGATTTAGAACTGTATGGCAGACCTCAGCTTTTAAAACGGTTGCATCACAAAAATACAGCAACTTAGCATGAACCTTTTTTGCTCATTGTCCCAATTGCATTACCAAGCAGGGTCCCTTCCTTTTCCGGAATGAACCCGACTGTCGTTGAAATTCAAACGCCAGCATTAAAGTAATATCATTCCATTTCACTGCTTTAATTTCAAAGTTCAGTTAAGGTATTCATAGCTGGCTACAATATTTAGATTACACAAGCACAAATTAAGAGTGCGAGTTTTGTTACCATATTTTAGCTTACCTGTGACTGCAGCTCAGCTTGGTACGTACTAAAGTTTACTATTGTTAATTGTTCAGAATCATTTAATTCAAGTTCAAAGTCAAATCTCTTATTTCTAAACTGCGTAGATTCAAGTAGCTTTTGGAATGATTGTTGAGGTAGCGCAAGACTAACAGTATTTTACTGAATTTCGATGTGCTTCAGAAACAAAGCTCACTATTAATTTCAGTCACTAAATTAACTTTCAATCTTCCGGTTTTATTAATTCTTTTGCTAAATTAAGTCTGAGTGTGGCGAAATTTTTTACTTCTGACAAACATTCAGTTTTCACACAACACGTGTCAACCTTCAGTTGCCACGCTTTTGGTGCTAATTATATGTGCAATAACCTTTCATTTTCAGTTACAATAGTAATTGCCCATAGGACTGGCGACCGTAATTTTCCCCAAATCTCAAGTATCTAATTAACGCCAATTAATTGTTGACGTAACGGCCGCACATTTACTTTCTGTATTAATTTGACCCTTTTCTCAAAATTAATTTTCACCAAATTCATTTGTATTTTTCCTTTCATTTAGATGCAACCCTTTACTCCTTCTTTACCGACAAATTAACTTCGGTGCGCGCGGTTTAATTTTTCACTGTCATTAAGGTCGATAAGTGAGGAGGAGGTTACAGTATCTCCCATTTCATCTTTATCTACATCCTCTTCCATTTCCATAATATTGTCCTCAAGTACATCGCTCTTGTATAGACCCTCTATATACTCCTTCCACCTTTCTGCTTTCCCTTCTTTGGTTAGAACTGGGTTTCCATCTGAGCTCTTGATATTCATACAAGTGGTTCTCTTTTCTCCGAGGGTCTCTTTAATTTTCCTGTAGGCACTATCTATCTTACCCCTAGTGAGATAAGCCTCTACATCCTTACATTTGTCCTCTAGCCATCCCTGCTTAGGAGTTTTGCACCTCCTGTCGATCTCATTTTTGAGACGTTTGTATTCCTCTTTGCCTGCTTCATTTACTGCATTTTTATATTTTCTCCTTTAATCAATTAAATTAAATATTTCTTCTGTTACCCAAGGATTTCTACCAGCCCTCGTCTTTTTACCTACTTGATCGTCTGCTGCCTTCACTACTTCATCCCTCAGAGTTACCCATTCTCCTTCTACTGTATTTCTTTCCCCATTCCTGTCAATTGTTCCCTTATGCTCTCCCTGAAACTCTGTACAACCTCTGGTTCTTTCAGTTTATCCAGGACTCATCTGCTTAAATTTCCACCTTTTTGTCTATTACTGTGTAGGAAGCCCGCTGGCATCCAAAATAGCTCTTGGTCTTCTCGGACTGGATGAATACTGACCCTGCACGGTTTTCAAGACAGTCTTATACAGTTCTTCCCGCAATGTAGCGGCAAATTCAGGTCACGATAATGGAGGGGTACAGCGATCACGCACGCTTTTCTCCAGATTAGAGCACAAGCCCTGAATAATATTGAGATCTGTTGACGTTGGTGGCCAGGGGAGACGCTACAATTCATCCTCATATTCAAAAAAGCAGTCCCGGATGATGCCACTTTTGTGAAGAGCAGCCATGTCCGTTTGGAACACAGCATCACCACTTGGGAATCATCAGTGCCCCATGCTACGTATCTGATCAGGCAAACTGGTCACATAATCCTTGGCGGGAGTGAGGTCTATGGAATAGGACGATTTTTCTTTTTTGGTCATCAGTCTTCTGACTGTTTTGATGCGGCCCACCACGAATTCCTCCCCTGTGCTAACCTCTTCATCTCAGAGTAGCACTTAGAACCTACGTCGTCAATTATTTGCTGGATGTATTCCAATCTCTGTCTTCCTCTACAGTTTTTGCCCTCTACAGCTCCCTCTAGTGCTGTGGAAGTAATTCCCTCATGTCTTAACAGATGCCCTATGTGGTGTGCGTACTGTAAGACTTTCGGCACACAAACCATCAGATTATTTGACTTGTCGCTCTAACGAAGTAGGCTAGTGTCAGCAAAATGTCTCGTGGTCTTATCGTGGCATGTTTATCTTCTGCCGTTCGGTCAGATGATAGAAATACCACTTGCACACTTAGAGTGGCAGATTGACGGTGACCAAGTTTAAACAGAACTTGATTAATTTTCATGCACATTTATTAAAATAATAAAAAGCATAGGCATTACGTAACTTGATTCTGGAATTTCAGTTTACAATTGACAATCTGAATTTCCTTTGGTCTTGGTACATCAATCTTATTCTCACATATCTCTGATACTTGACAAAGTGTCTATACATTTCTCTTCATGGCTATGTACAGGAATATGATAATCTTATTAGGCGCAGACAAACTTGACTATAGACTGGTGCAGACTAATGTAGACTGATACAGACAGGTGCAGATAAATGCAGACTAATGCATACTGACTAATCGGAGGTCTGTACACTCATTATAATACATCGCGCATTCAGGTATCACTGCACGAGTGTGATCTGCAAGGAGAAAAGGTTCAACGTTAGCACCAATCTCATTGGCTGCATTACATATTAATACGTGGATCAGCAGAAGCAGAATTTGGTCCGTCTCTAAGGCAGCGCCATCTCATAGTGCGGAGATGGACGAGCTTTGCACCTGCACTGTTGTGCTTAGAGGGGCGTGCTCTAGTGGGAAAGTTGTGTACGTGCTGACTACGCTGAACTATGTACACAACACCCTATCATCCTGCCCCTTTTCCTTATCGGTGGTTTCCACATATTTCTTTCCTCCCCAATTCTGCTTAGAACCTCCTCATTCCTTACCTTAGTGGTCCACCTAATTTTCAACATTCGTCTGTAGCACCACGTCTCAAATGCTTCGATTCTCTTCTGTTCCGGTTTTCGTACAGTCCATGTTTCAGTACTCCAGACGTACATTCTCAGAAATTCTTCCTCAAATTAAGGGAGATATTTAATATTGGTAGACTCTTCTTGTCCAGGAATGCCTTTTTGCCATTGCTAGTCTGCTTTTGATGCCCGCCTTGCTCCGTCCGTTTTTAGTTATTTTACCGCATAGGTAGCAGAATTCCTTAACTTATTCTACCTCGTGACCATCAATGCTGGTGTTAAGTTTCTCGCTATTCTCATTTCTACTATCTCTCATTACCTTCATCTTACTTCGATTTACTCTCAGTCCATACTCTGTACTCATTAGGCTGTACATTCCGTTCAGCAGATCATATAATTCTTCTTCACTTTCACTCAGGAAAGCAATGTCATAAGCGAATCGTATCATTGACATCCTTTCACCTTGAATTTTAATTCCACGCCTGAACCTTTCTTTTATTTCCATCATTGCTTCCTCGATGTACAGATTGAACAGTAAAGGCGAAAGGCTACATCCTTGTCTTACACCCTTTTTAATACGTGCATTTCGCTCATGGTCGTCCACCCTTATTATTCCTTCTTTGGCTCTTATACATACTGTATACGACCTGTCTCTCCTTGTAGCGTACCCCTAATTTTCTCAGAATTTCTAACATCTTGCACAATTTTACATTGCAGAACGCTTTTTCCAGGTTGTCTAATCCTATGAAAGTGTCTTGATTTTTATTTATTCTTGCTTCCGTTATGAACTGCAACTTCAGAATTGCCTCTCTCGTGCCTAAAGCCAAACTGATCCTCATCTAACACATTCTCAATTTTCATTTCCATACTTCTGTACATTATTCTTGTATGCGACTTGGATGGATGAGCTGTTAAGCTGATTGTATGGTAATTCTCGCACTTGTTAGCTCTTGCTATCTTCGGTATTGTGTGGATGATGCTTTTCCGAAAGTCAAATGGTATGTCGCCAGACTCATACATTCTACACACCAACGTGAATAATCGTTCTGTTGCCACTTCCCTCAAATATTTTAGAAATTCTAATGGAATTTTATCTATCCCTTCTGCATTATTTGATCTTAAGTCCTTCAATGCTCTTTTAAATACTGATTCTAATACTGGGTCTCCTTTCTCTTCTAAATCGACTCCTGTTTCTTCTTCTTCTATCACATCTCCCCTCTCATACAGGATTTCAATGTATTCTTTCCACCTATCCACCCTCTTCTCCACATTTAACAGTGGAATTCCCATTGTACTCGCCTTTAGTGGCACCGAAGGTTGTTTTTACTTTCCTGTATGCTGATTCTGTCCTAAGTTCTAAGGAATAACGAGATACGGCTGAAGTTCTCTAAGGCTATAAATACAGCAGTAAGGAATAGCTCAGTAGCCAGTACATGTGAAGAGGAATAGACATCTCTAAAAAGGGGCATCACAGAAGTTGCGAAGGAAAACGTAGGTAGAAAGAAGTTAACTGCGAAGAAATCATGGGTAACAGAAGAAATACTTCAATTGATCGTTGAAGGAAATACCAAAATGTTCCGGGAAACTCAGGAATAGAGAAATACAAGTCGCTGAGGAGTGAAATAAACAGGAAGTGCGTGGAAGCTAACATGAAATGGCTGCAGGAAAAATGTTAAGACGTCGAAAAAGAATGTCGGAATAGGACGATATGGCAGCCCAGTCAATGACGAACCACCGCATGTTTCTCTTTTGGGACGTAAACTCGGCCTGAGGTGGGAAACAGAGTGAAACAAGACTCCTCCGACCAGATGACCACCTTCTATTGCTCCATAGTCCAGGTTTCACGGCTTCAGCACCACTGCTTCCTATTACGGGCATTTGCGTCACTGATGACTGGATTTCCAATTCCAGCTCGCCTAGCAGTTTCTACGTATGAAGGTCCCTTAGCGTTATATCGGTGCTGACATGGTTGGCAAGTGCGACATTCAGCCCGCTGTTACTTTTTCATCAGCCATCCTCTAATTTTTCGTCATAAACCTCTTCCACAGCCGTCTGCCACGATCACTGAACACAGACAACCGACCGTGTTGTGACGTGCGGATGATAAACTTCCTTCTTCGATTGGTGCCTCCTGAAATATCGGGTACTTCATCTCGCTTCGTTGCCGAAGCACACACCACACGAGCACCAACAATTTGCCAAAGTTCGGTTCCACTCAGCTCCGGTATGACACACTCGAAGCTACACAGAACGCTGTCTTTAGGGCGACTGACACTTGCCACGTGTAGAGGACATTGCACAGGTGCTGTTGGAAATCAGACAAAACAGCGCAACTTGCAGGCTTGTCTTGCATCTGCGTTTATGTTCAAGCATACATTTCTCGCGGTTGTTTTCATTTTTTTTCCGATCCGCTGCAGTAGAAGTGATGGATGTCGTATATACGTGTCACCGAGTGGCGAATAGCCACAAAACGTTTCCTTTCCTTTTCCTTCGATAGCAGTTAGTGTGCGCCTCGGTACTCGTCATTCTTCTCATTCCTCCAATTTCTTATTCCCAGCAGGCCATGCTGGTAGTGAAACGGAGGACCCCATACATTTTGTTAAGCTCCATGTATTCCTTCCCGCATGGAGTCCGTGCCAAGCTCGAGCAAGGTCGTCCGTAGTGGTAAGGCTGGAATTTCTTACTACGAAGTACGTTTCGCCAGAAGTGTGAATTCAAACGCCGTGCGCGAGAACTAGATGGCCTGAGTAAACTGTGCGGGAATTGTACGTCTCTGACATCAATTAATTAGACCCACTTACGTTTCGTAAAACGTATACGCTTGTAAAAGTGAATTGTTATCCGAACTGAACGGAGAGATCTAGTGTACAACAACTCTTTACACTATTCATGTAATTTTGTGGTGCTATACCTAGCCGGGCCACTGCTTAATGCTAACATATACGAGTAGAAACCACTGCAGGTGATGCTATACCGTTCGATGTGGTAGCGTGATTCGATGCTACTTGAATGTGTGAACATCGTCTGCTCGAAGCTAATCATAGGTACGAGAGGGGCACTACCAAAGTCAAATTAGACTCCTTAAACCAAAATTTTTGCGATATATTATGAACACGAAACGAACACTAATCATTGATATCCGGAAGAAAGATGACACTATAGTTCAATTCTTTTATCTTGGCGGCTCGCGCATGCCCGCCCAGACGCTGGAGATTGCTGCGTTGCCAGTTGCACACGACGCACACGCCAATAGAAGCAGCGCCATAGTATAGTATAGTTCGCAAACTTACGTGTAGGGGGGAGCGCGCAGTTCATGAAGTAAAGCCACCACGGCCGCATTAACCCGTTCGCTGCTACAAAGACGTGCTCCCTGCATTCCGCGCTGTGGGCGATTTTGTCACTGCACTGCTCGCCTGTGCAGACAAATTGTGTTCCAACTGCTTTGACACTCTTTATCATTCGATTCCACAAAAACTATTTGGCTCAAAAATTAGATTTTTACCTATCTAGTTGACTGATACCTTCCACCCATAAATGGCTTAATTTTGTTTCGATGTTCAACGCAGTTATTATGCAGCATTAAATATAGTAAACCTTTGCACGAAATTTTGAAGAGTTTACAGTCGCGAAAGGTGGAATATTTCTCAATATTACATACGACACTTATGTGGTACTTAAATTAAATGAAATATATAGGTATCTTGTCCACATTTCATTCTCAACATTGTGGCAACTAAAATCGACCATACGGAAAGTATACGCTATGGACTTTTACCTCTGCAAACTCTTCAAAATTTCGTGCAATGGTTTACTACATTTAATGCTGCACATCAAAACAAAATTAAGTCATTTATGGGGGGAAGGTATCAGGCAAGAAGACGTGTAAAAATCAAATTTTTCGGCCAAATAGTTTTTGTGAAATCGAATGATAAGTGTGTCAAAGCAGTGGGAACACCATGTGTCTGCACAGGCGAGCAGTGCAGTGATGACAAAATCGCGCACAGGGCGGAATGCGAGGAGCACGTGTCAGCAGCAGCGAAAAAGTTAATGAAGAGGCAAAGAACTAGAAATTTCATTCAAACGAATAAAATTCGTGAAGTAAGGCACTCCAATATTGTTTTTAAATAAAGAAAATGTTAAGCACCGCACAAGGTTTGAACTCATAACCTTTCAGTTGGCAGCCCAACATCTTAACCGTTCCGCTACCTCAGCTCATGGAACAGTGTACCTCCATAATGACTCTAACACCTCACGCAACTACTTATAAACACTGTTGGCATGACTATGAATTACTCACGCTTCGTCGAAGTACAATAGGAAATAAACAATTACCGCTGTTCTTTATTGCGAAAAAGCAGTTCGTGAGATTGAAACAAACACCTTTCCTTGCTATCGCCTGAATTACGAGTCATATTGCTTGTTTGGTTTAATTAATTAATAGAATATGATGCAATTGGTATAAAGAATGCTTTTTCCAAACTTTCTGTAAAAGAAAGTCTGCTATCAAGACATTGCTTTTGTTCTATTACCTTATTTATGACTGAACGTTTCTAAAACTGAAGACACTCGTCCGTGCTCTGCACTGCCGTCGAGATGTGGCAACGTCGTTCTCTGTTCATTGGCTGACTGTGTTTTGTGACGTCAGATGCGCAGAACGAACCTAAACTCGGCCGCCAAGATATATGACGCGCACTTTAGTTTTCGATACCAGGTTCACATGTTCTCAAGTATCGTTTAAAATAAAAGTTGCAGAAATGCAGATAATGAAGCTCGAATATGATTGAGACTAGAGATGCAGAGAGAAGCTGGGAAAGAGGAACAAGAGTGAATCATGATCGCGCATTACCTAGCCTGTAGCTGAAGGATGCACAGACTGCAGCCCGCCCCTCACCTCCGTTCTTGCCATTTTTTTTAACCTTATGTTTCAATCCCTCCAGAGAAGGAGAGAGCTGTCTTTTGTGCAACTTAGTTCTTTCGAGCCCAATCTATTTATCATCAGGGCAAGGGGATACCAACTCTACATAAGGACTTCTCTCAGACACGTTATTCTTAGAACTTACGACATTTACGTAGTCAGAGTGAGGTGTTTACGGCCTGCAGCACTACCAGGTCTGTACACCCCTGCTCTGGCTCGTACCAGCACCCCGTTGCTGGCTGCTGTCACGAGGGCCTCCGTTACGGAGTCGACGCTAAGTGTTGACTGCTCCGGGGCACCCCAGACGGAGGCGATACTTAAGGACCCTGCAGGGTCCAGTTTAAGAACTCGATCCCAACAACAAAACAGCAGACTATCAAGGTAAACATTATTTTCTCTTTGCAACGTAAACTGCCGTACGAACGTAAAGCTATGAGTGTTATCTACGAGCTCTCCCCATCTGTTAGATTTCCAGTACCTGGCTGGTATTGTTTGGAAGGCGTTGCATTACAATTAACCATCACGAAATTTAATCCCATAGAGAAGGTGTTATGTTGCAAAGTCAAAGTCAAGGGCCAGCACCCCAGTCGGTAACGACAGGGAGGAGAAGGCTGTGGGAAGACGTCAGCCAATCGAACGCTGAACAGACCTCCCTCCAGGACAACAACGCGACAGCAGCGGCCCCTATGTGGAGAGGACATAAGGGCCGAAAGCGACTGGTGACGACGCCCAGTTCAATAGCAGCTTCAAGATTAGCGACTAGGATAGCAGTGTCAACGCAAGACATTTCGCTTGTACTGTCTATGTCGCACAGACTTGGGAATGTCTATACTGAAGAAGATTGATTACTTTGTATACCACCCTTTGCTTACGACACGTCTGTGTTATTGCCAGAGTAAAGTATTCTGTCTATTCTTACTGTAATAAAACTCACTAATTCGACTTCTTTGATTACTTGTCTAGCGAACCAAGTATGCAGGCTTCCTAGACACTGTAAGATTGACGACGGAGTCTGGTTCAAAAGAGAAGGTATAATGGAAATAAATTTTCGGTTCGATCTTGTCTCGGGGACATACAGAAAATGGGAAGGCAGGTTTTTTTATTTTCATTTATAGCTCAGTTCCCTAATAAAGTTAATGCAGTACGGCATATTGGCACAATATCATCTCATTATGTATTGCAATCATCACAGTGCGGAATGGAAGCAAATTTTGTGATCTTTTCTGCGAAGATCTAGGAAACAACGGAATCTAGGACTTTCAACACAATCTCACTCTCTCACGATACATATCAAATTTCAAATTTGTGTCTAATGAGACTCAAAAGCGAAACTAAAGTAACAAGAAACGTATATTTTGCAACAGGTATGGGTCTCCGACATTTGGAACATATTGGGAATGTTGAGAGAACAGTTTGGCACACCTTTAGCTGCTCTAGGGAAAGAGTTTTCTCAAAACAGCAGAATGGCCATTAATTACATGTACTCTTCAAAACTGGAACCAATTCGCAAACGTTTGAAACGTAGAATTCTCGCGCTTACACAACGTCAAAAAAAAAACTTTTTTTTGCGATTATGTTCCAAATGAAGCTACGTTTCTGCAAGCGAGTTTTCAATTTTGTCGTAAGAATAGATTTTTTATTTATCTGATTCACCTTAAACCATTTACGCATATTCAGTTGACGTAATATCGAAATTTACATGCCATATTTAGCTCGATTTCGAACCTTTTACCTCGACAACGATTGAATACAGATTACTGTTTAAAAAGAATTTGGTTTTGACGTTACCAAGTTATGTACCTCCTCGTAAAGTTTGAACCGGTTCGCATACGTTTAAAGTAAAGACGGTGCGCCCTTCAGAAACCACCCAGAAAAACGTTTAACTATAGCAACTCGACAACGGATAAAGTTACTGGCTAAACAAAATTTCGTCTTGTCTTGATCCATTTATCTACCCTCCTGCAAAGTTTGAATCGACTCGTACAAGTCTGAAGCATAGGGGTTGCACGCTTCAAAAACATCCTGAAAACATGTTTTTTGCATGTGAAATCCAAACGAAGCTAGTATTTTTCTGTTAAAACCTATGTGAGACCAACGCTCGATACACCTGTGGTCCAAATTTGAACAATCGTGTTCGCTCAAGTTTGGAGTTATGTAAGAGTGACTGTTTTTGCACAAAATATCTGAACAGTGTATAAAAATGGTGCCAATAAAGGAGCATTAATTTCAGCTGGATTAAAATCCAAGAATTAATAGGTCCACACAATTTGCCTGGGTGTCAGCTCTGGTTCGTATTTCTAATCTTGCTTAATATACTGACAACATGTTACAGACGTTCGACTGGCTATACTTTGGCCCCTGGTACGGGCTCAACCCAAATCTTACTACTCCAGGTTCCCAATCGAATAGGAATTGTGCACCAACTCCCCCGCCCCACCCCATACCATCCAACCCAAATCCGCAATTGCACGCACGGCATTTTCAGGCATACTGCGCGTCCGCGCTCTAAAGATTATTCATTTTCAATGTTTACAGCGTACGACAATAATGTAGAGAAAGTTGAGACAAACAATTTCATACAAGACACTTGTGGTCTATCAACTTGGGATACTACCTCAAATTATCCTACAAAAATAGCTAAACTACAACGCATGCGCGTCTTGCGAGATTTTGAATATTCTCGCGCTGCCTTCTCGCGAGCTATTTGTACTGGAGAAAACAGTACTAGGACATTTTTTAGGATATTTACTGTGCTTTAATTTTGTACTGCGTCTCGTTTTCGCTGGCGGCTGAGGTTTTGGAGCTTTTAAAACAAGATTTACAAGAGTGATATAAATCTGTTCTATATCGGAAACGAATCAGGATAGTAAATACACTCCTGGAAATTGAAATAAGAACACCGTGAATTCATTGTCCCAGGAAGGGGAAACTTTATTGACACATTCCTGGGGTCAGATACATCACATGATCACACTGACAGAACCACAGGCACATAGACACAGGCAACAGAGCATGCACAATGTCGGCACTAGTACAGTGTATATCCACCTTTCGCAGCAATGCAGGCTGCTATTCTCCCATGGAGACGATCGTAGAGATGCTGGATGTAATCCCGTGGAACGGCTTGCCATGCCATTTCCACCTGGCGCCTCAGTTGGACCAGCGTTCGTGCTGGACGTGCAGACCGCGTGAGACGACGCTTCATCCAGTCCCAAACATGCTCAATGGGGGACAGATCCGGAGATCTTGCTGGCCAGGGTAGTTGACTTACACCTTCTAGAGCACGTTGCGTGGCACGGGATACATGCGGACGTGCATTGTCCTGTTGGAACAGCAAGTTCCCTTGCCGGTCTAGGAATGGTAGAACGATGGGTTCGATGACGGTTTGGATGTACCGTGCACTATTCAGTGTCCCCTCGACGATCACCAGTGGTGTACGGCCAGTGTAGGAGATCGCTCCCCACACCATGATGCCGGGTGTTGGCCCTGTGTGCCTCGGTCGAATGCAGTCCTGATTGTGGCGCTCACCTGCACGGCGCCAAACACGCATACGACCATCATTGGCACCAAGGCAGAAGCGACTCTCATCGCTGAAGACGACACGTCTCCATTCGTCCCTCCATTCACGCCTGTCGCGACACCACTGGAGGCGGGCTGCACGATGTTGGGGCGTGAGCGGAAGACGGCCTAACGGTGTGCGGGACCGTAGCCCAGCTTCATGGAGACGGTTGCGAATGGTCCTCGCCGATACCCAAGGAGCAACAGTGTCCCTAATTTGCTGGGAAGTGGCGGTGCGGTCCCCTACGGCACTGCGTAGTATCCTACGGTCTTGGCGTGCATCCGTGCGTCGCTGCGGTCCGGTCCCAGGTCGACGGGCACGTGCACCTTCCGCCGACCACTGGCGACAACATCGATGTACTGTGGAGACCTCACGCCCCACGTGTTGAGCAATTCGGCGGTACGTCCACCCGGCCTCCCGCATGCCCACTATACGCCCTCGCTCAAAGTCCGTCAACTGCACATACGGTTCACGTCCACGCTGTCGCGGCATGCTACCAGTGTTAAAGACTGCGATGGAGCTCCGTATGCCACGGGAAACTGGCTGACACTGACGGCGGCGGTGCACAAATGCTACGCAGCTAGCGCCATTCGACGGCCAACACCGCGATTCCTGGTGTGTCCGCTGTGCCGTGCGTGTGATCATTGCTTGTACAGCCCTCTCGCAGTGTCCGGAGCAAGTATGGTGGGTCTGACACACCGGTGTCAATGTGTTCTTTTTTCCATTTCCAGGAGTGTATATCTGTAGGAAGCTTTTTATTCAGAATCACCAATACTGTCGCTCCTCTAAGCATGTGCCTTTCCTCATTACTGTCCTTGTATATTAGGTGCCGTCATCATGGGATCCTCCGAGATTGCAGTTCCTCTACCGGCCGGGGTGGCCGAGCAGTTCTAGGAGCTACAGTCTGGAACCGCGCGACCGCCTCGGGCATGGACGTGTGTGATGCCCTTAGGTTAGTTGGGTTTAAGTAGTTCTAAGTTCTAGGGGACTGATGACCTCAGAAGTTAAGTCCGATAGTGCTCAGATCCATTTGAACCATTTTTGCAGTTCCTCTCTGCCATTCCATGACGTGTCCTGGTCGACCCAGCTTGCTGCAGAAATTCCATACGTACTACTTCAGCGATGGAGGGCAACAAGGCGCCGTCGTACCACTTGTACACTATCTACAGGCGTCAGCAACGACCAGTGTGTTCTTTTAATGGATTACTAATATTTTGTCGGGTTGTGTGTGATTTATATCACAGGTGCCCCATAAGCTCATTTGTGGTTGAATACCTGACCTGTTCTTTCCGGCACGATTATCAAGCGACAGTGAGTGCTGAATCTTTATTATTATTATTATTCTTTATTTCGAAACCGATCACGCTCTAAGAGCGGAGTTAATAGTGTAGCTGTTGCAGGAAAATAGTTCCATATTCAATCACGGATCATGGTAAACAATCTGTGACACCGATCTCCCCAGATTCACGCCCGTAGTTCAGGCGTGGTAGTTCCACCAGGTAGCACACTGTGTCTCCGCCTCGGGAGAGACGGCCCCCTCACTCTCTGGCACGCAGGGAGGGGCAGACCTTTTAGCGGCTGCCGGCGCCCGCCTTTATCTCTGCTGAGGGATGGTGAGGGGAGGGGCGAGGGACCAGAGGCAGCAGGGAGATGGATTCTAAGCGCTCCGGGTGTAGCGCGAGCCCCAGAGGCGTCGCGCCGCACACACACACACACACACACACACACACACACACACACACAAGTCGCCCTCCCACCCCCCCACCCCCCACCCCCACCCCGCCCACTCGACCGCGACACTCTTCCAGATCAATTGCACCCCCCACACTCGTTACCCATCTCATCAGCTGACACTGGTTCCAGATTTATATTGTAACTGCTGCAAGTCTGTAGGTCCACATCGTCACGCGTATGTATTTCACAATCCCTTTGTATCTGCGTCTTCCTTCCATTAAGGACACACAACAACACCTACCTGTCCAGGCAACAGCCTCCGTCTAATTGGTATTGTTATTATTAATATTGACGTTTATTCCCCTTTGAGGAGAGCGCTAAAACACGATCAACTTTTATGGTATTTTTTTCTGTCTCTCTCTCTTTCTTCCAAAAAATCACTGATATATTCAGCACGTTTTTTCTCTTCTCTTTCGTCCATGTCTTTCCAACTTTTCTCAATGGGCGTTTGCTGAAATTCCTGTTTCCTGATTTTTTCTCTGTAGTTTTCCCTGTTTATCAGGTCTTCTGTGGAGATGTTCAGTTTCTTGAGGCCTTACTCGGTTTCCTTTATCCAGTTGGTTTTCACTGTATTAGTTGCCACTATGTTAAAAATTTTCTTGGTCAATCTATTTTTGTTTATGGTATATACAGGTTGTTACCAAAAGCTACGGCCAAACTCTCAGGAAACATTCCTCACACACTAATCAAGAAAAGATTTTATGTGGACATGTGTCCGGAAACGCTTAATTTCCATCTTAGAGCTCATTTTAGTTTCGTCAGTATGTACTGTACTTCCGCGATTCACCGTCAGTTGGCCCAATTGAAGGAAGGTAATGCTGACCTCGTTGCTTGTGTTGACATGCGACTCATTGCTCTACAGTACTAGCATCAAGCACATCAGTACGTTGCATCAACAGGTTAGTGTTCATCACGAACGTGGTTTTGCAGTCAGTGCAATGTTTACAAATGCGGAGTTGGCAGATGCCCATTTGATGTATAGATTAGCACGGGGCAATAGCCGTGGCGCGGTACATTTGTATCTAGACAGATTTCCAGAACGAAGGTGTCCCGACAGGAAGACGTTCGAAGCAATTGATCGGCGTCTTAGGGAGCACGGAACATTCCAGCCTATGACTCGCGACTGGGGAAGACCTAGAACGACGAGGACACCTGCAATGGACGAGGCAATTCTTCGTGCAGTTGACGATAACCCTACTGTCAGCGTCAGAGAAGTAAGGTAACGTTGAAGTAAGGTAACGTTGACCACGTCACTGTATGGAGAGTGCTACGGGACAACCAGTTGTTTCCGTACCATGTACAGCGTGTGCAGGCACTATCAAGAGCTGATTGGCCTCCACGGGTACACTTTTGCGAATGGTTCATCCTACAATATGTCAATCCTCATTTCAGTGCAAATGTTCTCTTTACGGATGAGGCTTCATTCCAACGTGATCAAATTGTAAATTTTCACAATCGACATGTGTGGGCTGATGAGAATCCGCACGCAATTGTGCAATCACGTCATCAACACAGATTTTTTGTGAACGTTTGGGCAGGTATTGTTGGTGATATCTTGATTCGGCCCCATGTTCTTCCACCTACGCTCAATGGAGTACGTTATCGTGATTTCCTACGGGATACTTTACCTGTGCTGCTAGAACATGTGCCTTTACAAGTACGACACAACATGTAGTTCATGCACGATGGAGATCCTGCACATTTCAGTCGAAGTGTTCGTACGCTGCTCAACAACAGATTCGGTGACCGATGGATTGGTAGAGGCGGACCAATTCCATGGCCTCCACGCTCTCCTGACCTCAACCCTCTTGACTTTCATTTATGGGGGCATTCCATGATTAATAGGATTTGAAGATAAGAAAAAAAATTAGCTCTAACACGGAAAGTAAGCGTTTCCAGACACATGTCCACATTAAATATTTTCTTTCTTTGTGTGTGAGGAATGCTTCCTGAAAGTTTGGCCGTACCTTTTCGTAACACCCTGTATTTTTGACTGCTGCCAGTGTGTAGGTACACACTGTCACGTGTATGTAGTTCACAATCCTTTTGTATCTGTGTCTCCCTTCCATTAAGGACATAAAACGATACCTACCTGTCCAGGCAACAGCCAACGTCTAATTGGTATTGGTATTATTCATATTAACGTTTATTCCTCGTTGAGAAGAGCGGTAAAACACCACCAATTTTCATGGCACTTCTTTCTGTCTCTTTCTTTTTAAAAATCACTCATATATTTAGCACGTTTTTACTCTTCTCTTTCGCCCATGTCTTTCCTATGTCCTTCTCTATGGGCGTTTGCTGAAATTCCTGTTTTCTGTTTTTTTTTCTTTGTCTGTCAGATCTTCTGTGGAGATGTTCAGTTTCTTGAGGCCTTCCACGTTTCCTTTACCTAATTGGTTTTGACCGTATTAGGTGTCAATATGTTAAAAATTTTCTTGGTCAGTCTATTTTCGTTTATCGTATCTGCGTGTCCATAAACTTTGCTCTTCTTTTCCTGATGTTTGTAATTGTCTCTGTCCGTTCGTACAGTTCTGTTGTCTATCTTTTAATCCAGATCCCTCTTTCTAGACTGACCTGTAGACCTTTCTCAGTATTTTCCTCTCTTGTTTTTCATCTCCTTAATTTTCGTTCTTTCCTTGACAATTGTTGTTTCTGGGTCATACAAGGTCTCTGGTAAAGTTACCGTACTGCAGAGTTTTAACTGGCCATTAATAGAAATGCTTCTTTTGTTGTAAACCTTTCTTCTCCTGATGTTGTTTGTGATCTTCTCTGTCTGTTAGTGCAGTTCCTTTTGTCGACTTCAACATCCATATCCAGTCATTCTGAACTGGTCTGTAGGCCTTTCCCAGTATTTTCATCTCTTATTTTTTCATCTCCTGAATTTTCGTTCTCCCCTTGACTACTATTGTTTCTGGGGCATACAAGGCCTCTGGTAAGACTACCGTATTGGAGTGTCTTAATTTGACATTAATAGAAATACTTCTTTTCTTATAATGGTTCCATGTAAGTTAGTATGATTTTTGTAGCTTTCTGATCCATTTTTTATTAGATGATGTGTTCAGTCTTGTTTTGTGAGTAATCTCTCCCAGGTATTTGAAACTATCTACTTGTGTTATTTTCCAAACTCAGTTACCAGTGGCTACTGTAGATTTAGCGTTTTTTTTTAATGAGATTTGTAGTCCTGTTTTGGCTGAGATTTCATGTAGTGTCTCTAGAGCTGCTGTGTCTTCCATTATGTTGTTTGTTATGATGGCAATATCATCGGCAAAGGCCAGACATTTTCTTCTTGACAGTATTGTTCTCAGGCGCCAGATCCGTCCACTGAATAATCATCGCTTTCTAAACCCTCCATGGTATTGTCTTTTATATGGATCTATTTCAGACTCTAGTCGATTTAACAACGTTTTTGACATATTTTCGTACGTCACAGGCAGTAGTGAAATTCCTCTGTAATTATTAGGGTTTATCTTGTCTTCTTTCTTGTGGAGGGGGTGTATTATCTGCGTCAAACTAATTTCAAAATGCAATTTTCTTTGTATCTTTCTTATGGTATTTCTTTGTCGTTAAAACATTTTTTGCAGTGTTTTCATTCGATATCTCACTCGAAAGCTCAGCAGTACAAGTAATGTGCCGCTCAACCTAGAAAAAGATCTCAAGTTCCATTTTCTGTAATTATTAGGACTTTTTCTCTGGTTACTTATCACTTCATTCACTTCTGTGCTAAATGCTAAGCTGCTGCACGGTTAAGTGTCCACGTTGAAATACATGTTCCCCGACAGCTGGCGTGGTAAGTCACACGTCCGGAGAAAGCAACGACGAGCCTATGTAGAACAGGACCTTGCTCTGTAAAACACTTTGTTAATAAAACTACACATTAACCTCTTGGCAGCAATACCCTTGATGATCTACAACACCGTCAGACTCCTTGAAAAAGAAAAGAAACCCCATTTTTGGTTTGATTCCTGTGGATGCTATCGATAGGTGGGACTACACTAGGCATGGCCGTCACCTCAGTAGGAAAGAGAAGGGAAAACTGTCTGGGTTGATTGCAGAAAACTTAAGGGGGGACATTGGGACAAGTGGTAAAATACCAGTGGTCACAGGTGTCAGAAGGATGCCTTTTTTAGGATAGGGAAGGGGGAAAGAAAACGAGTTTTATGAGAGATTGGCAGACACACTCAGTTTGAGAAAACAGATGAACAGGAGTCAGATTTTATCATACAGCCTCCATTTAAACAGTGTTTAACAGAAAGTAATCAGAAACTGCCAGTTCATCTTCGCCAAACCAGTTACAATCCCATTAGTATGCAGTGTCAGTTATCTTTATTACACCAGAACATTCCGGGACTTAGAAATAAAGTTGATGAACTACTCATATGTATCGATGAAATGAATTCATCTAACCAAATTGACATAATCTGCCTCTCTGAACATCAAGTGACCACTTATATAGATATGTTAGACATTTCGCCGGCCGCAGTGGTCTAGCGGTTCTAGGCGCTCAGTCCGGAACCGCGCGGCTGCTACGGTCGCAGATTCGAATGCTGCCTCGGGCATGGATGTGTGTGATGTCCTTAGGTTAGTTAGGTTTAAGTAGTTCTAAGTTCTGGGGGACTGATGACCACAGATGTTATGTCCCATAGTGCTAAGAGCCATTTTTTGTTAGACATTTCAGGATTTAAGCTAGCTTCCTACTTCTGCAGAGTAGATATGGATGGAGGATGAGTTGCCACATTTATCAAAAACTGCCATCAATTCAAGAACATTGACATTAATGAATTCTGTTTAGAGCAGCATCTAGAAGCATGTGCAACAGAAGTAGAGTTCCGTAACAGATCCTATATAATAATAACTATTTTCCGAGCACCTGCAGGAAATTATAATCTATTCTTAGATCATCTAGAAGCTCTTTTGGGTTATATAACAGGAAGAAACAAAGAAATCTTGATTGCTGGTGACTTTAATACAGATTTTCTAATGCAATCTTCCAGTAAACATTCACTGCAGTTAGTAATGTTGTCTTCCAATCTAACTCACACTGTAAACTTTCCAACTAGAATCACTAAATCCTCAAGGACAGCCATTGATAGCATTTTTATAGACAAATCAAAGGAACAAAATCATATCATAAAACCTGTTATAAATGGACTATCAGATCATGACATGCAGCTCCTTGTTTTAGATGTAAATTCTAAGCAAATTATCAAGACTTCTAAATCTGAGTACAGGAGAGTAGTCAATCAACCAAAAATTGAGTGTTTTAGAAAACTGCTCAAAGATATGAACTGGTAAGATGTTTATAGTGCTCATTACATGAATGAAAAATATAACACATTCATGAACAATGTCAGTACCATGTTTGAAAACTGTTTTCCTCTAAAAGTTACTCAAATTAAACAGAATTCTATAATAAAACCATGGATTACACAAGGAATAATGATTACCTGTAAGACAAAAAGGAAAATGTATCTGTCGACCAAGAATAGTTCCAATGCTGATGATTTAGCTAAATACAGGGAATACTGTAAAACTTTAAGAAAAGTAATTCAGACGTCTAAACAATTGCACTACGAGAAGAAGATAGCAATGTCAGGGAACAAAATAAAAACAATATGGGATATAGTGAAAGAGCAGACTGGTAGAACCAGAAAGGAACAGGAGCAAATAGCACTAAGGGTAGATGACACATTAGCAACTGATGGGCATAGTGTGGCAAATCTATTTAACAAGTACTTTATATCCGTTACTAATAGAATGGGACTTTCAGGATCAGTAAATAATGCCCTTGAATATCTGAAACTAGCCTTCACAAATAGCTTCAAGTACATGAATATATCACTCACTTCACCAAAAGAAATAACGTCCATAATAAAATCTTTAAAAACAAAGCATTCTAGGGGTTACGATGAAATATCAACAAAGTTAATTAAGGCATGTTCTTGTGAGTTTAGTACAATTCTAAGTTACTTGTGTAACCAGTCAATTATAACTGGGACATTTCCTGACTGGCTAAAATACGCAGATGTTAAGCCTCTATTCAAGAAAGGGGATAAAGAGATACCATCAAACTACAGACCGATTTCACTTTTGCCAGCATTCTCAAAAATTTTAGGAAAAGTAATGTACAGGCAGCTGTTCAACCATCTGACCACAAATAACATATTATTAAGAACACAGTTTGGATTTCTGAAGGGTTCTGATATCGAGATGGCTATTTACACCTACAGTGAAAATGTACTTAATTCATTAAATAACAGATTACAAGCAGCAGGTATTTTCCGTGATTTGTCAAAGGCATTTGATTCTGTGAACCACAACATCCTTTTAAGTAAATTAGAATTCTATGGTGTCACGGGCAGTGCTGCAAAATGGTTCAAGTCATACCTCACTAACAGGAAACAAAGGGTGTCAGTGCAAGGGACTAGTGAATTAAGTCATCAGAATAGGAAGAAATTACATGTGGTGTCCTACAAGGATCCATTTTAGGGCCATTGCTTTTTCTTGTGTACATTAATAATCTCTCATCAGTTACACTGCCAGAAGCAGAGTTCCTTTTGTTTGCAGATGACACAAGTATTGCAAAAATAGTATGTCAAGTGTAGTTCTAGAAAGATCTGCTAATGATATTTTCATGGATGTTAATAAATGGATTAAAGCCAAATCACTGACATTAAACTTCGAAAAGACTCACTATATGCAATTCAGTACCCGTAAGAGGTTTCCACCCAGCATATACATAAAATACGAAGAAGAGCAGATAGAAGAGGTTGACAGTCCTAAATTCCTGGGATTATAACTTGATAATAAATTCAGTTGGGAAGAGCACACCACGGAACCGCAGGAACGCCTTAACAAATCTGTATTTGCAATTCGAGTGTTTGCAGACATAGGCGACATAAAAATGAAAAAGCTTGCATCTTTGCCTTTTTTCATTCCATAATCTCATGTTGTTGTTGTTGTGGTCTTCAGTCCTGAGACTGGTTTGATGCAGCTCTCCATACTACTCTATCCTGTGCAAGTTTCTTCATCTCCCAGTACCTACTGCAACCTACATCCTTCTGAATCTGCTTAGTGTATTCATCTCTTGGTCTCCCTCTACGATTTTTACCCTCCACGCTGCCCTCCAATGCTAAACTTGTGATCCCTTGATGCCTCAAAACATGTCCTACCAACCGATCCCTTCTTCTGGTCAAGTTGTGCCACAAACTTCTCTTCTCCCCAATCCTATTCAATACCTCCTTATTAGTTACGTGATCTACCCACCTTATCTTCAGCATTCTTCTGTAGCACCACATTTCGAAAGCTTCTATTCTCTTCTTGTCCAAACTAGTTATTGTCCATGTTTCACTTCCATACATGGCTACACTCCATACAAATACTTTGAGAAACGACTTCCTGACACTTAAATCTATACTCGAAGTTAACAAATTTCTCTTCTTCAGAAACGCTTTCCTTGCCATTGCCAGTCTACATTTTATATCCTCTCTACTTCGACCATCGTCATTTATTTTACTCCCTAAATAGCAAAACTCCTTTACTACTTTAAGTGTCTCATTTCCTAATCTAATTTCCTCAGCATCACCCGATTTAATTTGACTACATTCCATTATCCTCGTTTTGCTTTTGTTTATGTTCATCTTATATCCTCCTTTCAAGACACTGTCCATTCCGTTCAACTGCTCTTCCAAGTCCTTTGCTGTCTCTGACAGAATTACAATGTCATCGGTGAACCTCAAAGTTTTTACTTCTTCTCCATGAATTTTAATACCTACTCCGAATTTTTCTTTTGTTTCCTTTACTGCTTGCTCAATATACAAATTGAATAACATTGGGGATAGGCTACAACCCTGTCTCACTCCCTTCCCTACCACTGCTTCCCTTTCATGTCCCTCGACACTTATAATTGCCATCTGGTTTCTGTACAAATTGGAAATAGCCTTTCGCTCCCTGTATTTTACACCTGCCACCTTCAGGATTTGAAAGAGAGTACTCCAGTCAACATTGTCAAAAGCTTTCTCTAAGTCTACAAATGCTAGAAACGTAGGTTTGCCTTTTCTTAATCTTTCTTCTAAGATAAGTCGTAAGGTTAGTATTGCCTCACGTGTTCCAATATTTCTACGGAATTCAAACTGATCTTCCCCGAGGTCCACTTCTACCAGTTTTTCCATTCGTCTGTAAAGAATTCGCGTTAGTATTTTGCAGCTGTGACTTATTAAACTCATAGTTCGGTAATTTTCACATCTGTCAACACCTGCTTTCTTTGGGATTGGAATTATTATATTCTTCTTGAAGTCTGAGGGTATTTCGCCTGTCTCATACATCTTGCTGACCAGATGGTAGAGTTTTGTCAGGACTGGCTCTCCCAAGGCCATCAGTAGTTCTAATGGAATGTTGTCTGCTCCCGGGGTCTTGTTTCGACTCAGGTCTTTCAGTGCTCTGTCAAGCTCTTCACGCAGTATCTTATCTCCCATTTCGTCTTCATCTACATCCTCTTCCATATCCATAATATTGTCCTCAAGCACATCGCCCTTGTATAAACCCACTATATACTCCTTCCACCTTCCTGCCTTCCCTTCTTTGCTTAGAAGTGGGTTGCCATCTGAGTTCTTGATATTCATACAAGTGGTTCTCTTTTCTCCAAGGGTCTGTTTAATTTTCGTGTAGGCAGTATCTATCTTACCCCTAGTGAGACAAGCCTCTACATCCTTACATTTGTCCTCTAGCTATCCCTGCTTAGCCATTTTGCACATCCTGTCGACCTCGTTTTTGAGACGTTTGTATTCCTCTTTGCCTGCTTCATTTACTGCATTTTTATATTTTCTCCTTTCATCAATTAAATTCAATATTTCTTCTGTTACCCAAGGATTTCTATTAGCCCTCGTCTTTTTACCTACTTGATCGTCTGCTGACTTCACTACTTCATCCCTCAGAGCTACCCATTCTTCTTCTACTGTATTTCTTTCCCTCAGTCCTATCAATTGTTCCCTTATGCTCTCCCTGAAACTCTCTACAACCTCTGGTTCTTCAGTTTATCCAGGTCGCATCTCCTTAAATCCCCACCTTTTTTCAGTTTCTTCAGTTTCAATCTGCAGTTCATAACCAATAGATTGTGGTCAGAATCCACATCTGCCCCTGGAAATGTCTTACTATTTGAAACCTGGTTCCTAAATCTCTGTCTTACCATTATATGATCTATCTGATACCTTTTAGTATCTCCAGGATTCTTCCAGGTATACAACCTTCTTTTATGATTCTTGAACGAAGTGTTAGCTATGATTATGTTGTGCTCTGTGCAAAATTCTACAAGGCGGCTTCCTCTTTCATTTCTTCACCCCAATCCATATTCACCTACTATGTTTCCTTCTCTCCCTTTTCCTACTGACGAATTCCAGTCACCCATGACTATTAAATTTTCGTCTCCCTTCACTACCTGAATAATTTCTTTCATCTCGTCATACATTTCATCTATTTCTTCATCATCTGCAGATCTAGTTGGCATATAAACTTGTACTACTGTAGTAGGCATGGGCTTTGTGTCTATCTTGGCCACAATAGCGCGTTCACTATGCTGTTTGTAGTAGCTAACCCGCACTCCTATTTTTTTATTCATTATTAAACCTACTCCTGCATTACCCCTATTTGATTTTGTATTTATAGCCCTGTAATCACCTGACCAAAAGTCTTGTTTCTCCTGCCACCGAACTTCACTAATTCCCACTATATCTAACTTTAACCTATCCATTTCCCTTTTTAAATTTTCTAACCTACCTGCCCGATTAAGGGATCTGACATTCCACGCTCCGATCCGTAGAACGCTAGTTTTCTTTCTCCTGATAACGACGTCCTCTTGAGTAGTCCCCGCCAGGAGATCCGAATGGGGGACTATTTTACCTCCGGAATATTTTACCCAAGGGACGCCATCATCATTTAATCATACAGTAAAGCTGCATTTCCTCGGGAAAAATTACGGCTGTAGTTTCCCCTTGCTTTCAGCCGTTCGCAGTACCAGCACAGCAAGGCCGTTTTGGTTAATGTTGCAAGGCCAGATCAGTCAATCATCCAGACTGTTGCCCCTGCAACTACTGAAAAGGCTGCTGCCCTCTTCAGGAACCACATGTTTGTCTGGCCTCTCAACAGATACCCCTCCGTTGTGGTTGCACCTACGGTACGGCCATCTGTATCGCTGAGGCACGCAAGCCTCCCCACCAACGGCAAGGTCCATGGTTCATGGGGGGCATAATTTCATATGGTATAATATTTTGGGGTAACTCTTCAAGTCAAACAAAAGTTTTCGGAGTCCAAAAGCGTGTAATACGTATTATTTGTGGAGTAATTTGACGGACGTCCTGTAGAAAGCTCTTCAAAGAACTGGGTATACTAACTACTGCCGCTCAGTATATTTACTCATTAATGAAATTTGTCCTAAATAATATATCTCTTTTTCCAACAAACAGCTCAGTTCATACACACAATTCCAGGAAAAAAAATGATCTGCACAAGGACTTAAAAGCACTTCCTTTAGTTCAAAAAGGGATCCACTTCTCAGGAACACTCATCTTCAATAATTTGCCAGTAATCATAAAAAATTTAGTTACAAATAAAGATCAGTTTAAAAGGAGCCTGAAAGACTTACTATTGGCCAACTCCTTCTACTCCATCGACGAATTTTTTAATAGAAACGAATGATGTATTGCATATATTCATACTATTAGTATTGTTATTTCAGCTTAAAAAAAATTGACATGTTCCACATCCACGAGGATCTCCTCGGCACGGATCTATGGAACGAAAACTAATCAAATCGAATTCAGTCAGAAGTTGTGATTTTTTATTTCAATACTACTTCCTCACACACTAAACATGAACCCTTCCATAGCACAACACACTATAATATATAAATTACATTCTACATGTTGCTCTGTATTCTACATAGGAAAGAAAAAAACAATATTACATACATACCACACTGAAGCGCCAAAGAAACTGGTATAGGTACGCGTATTCAAATACATAGGTATGTAAACAGGCAGAATTCGGCTCTTCGGTCAGCAACGCATTTATAAGACAATAAATGTGTGGCGCAGTTGTTAGATCAGTTACTGCTGCAACAGTGGCAGGTTATTAAGATTTCAATGAGTTTGATCGTGGTGTTACAGTCGTCGCGCGAGTGGTGGGGCTCAGTATCTCCGAGGTAGCGATGAAGTGGGTATTTTCCCGTACAACTATTTCACGAGTGTACCGTGAATATCAGGAATCTTGCAAAGCATCAAACCTCCGACATCGCTGCGGTCGGAAAAAGAGCTTGCAAGAACGGGACCAACGGTGACTGATGAGTACCCCTGACGACTTCACGACACAAAGCCTTACGCCTCGCCTGCGCCCGTCAGCACAACACTGGGCTGTTGAAGACTGGAAGCATGTTGCCTGGTCGGACGAGTCTCGTTTCACATTGTATCGAGCGGATGGACGTGTGCGGCTATGGAGAAAGCCTCATGAACCCACAGACCCTGCATGTCACCAGGAGACTGTTCAAGCTGGCGGAGGCTTTCTAATGGTGCGGGGCGTGTGCATTTGGAGTGATATGTGACCTCTGACACGTCTAGGTACGACTCTCATAGGTGACACGTACGTAAGCATCCTGTCTGATCACCTGGATACATTCATATCCATTGTGGATTCCGTCAGTCTTAGGCAATTCCAGCAGGAAAATGCGACGCCCCACAAGTACACAATTGTTACAGAGTGGCTCCAAGAACAATCTTCTGAGTTTAAACACTTCCACTGGCCACCAAACTGCACAGATATGAACATTATTGGACATACCTGAGATGCCTTGCTGTTCAGAAGAGATCTCCACCCCCTCATGCTCTTACGGGTCTATGGACAGCCATGCAGGATTCATGGTGTCATTTCCCTCCAGCACTACTTCAGACATTAGTCGAGTTTATGCCACGTCGTGTTTCGGCGATTCTGCGCGCTCGCAGGGCCCTACACGATATTGGGCAGGTGGTCCAGTTTCGTTGGCTCTTTAGTGTATAATAAGCGCAATGTCGCTTTCAGGCTCAACTACTCTGGTGAAACCTCAGCAGTCAACAATATGTACCTGATCAGACACGTTTTACATTACATCCACAACTCACTAACTGCGTTCCCACAGAAAATAATGATAGCAAACTTGAAACGCTAGAACAATTTGAAATACCGTTACACAGAAAAAACGTTCTGAAAACATGTTAAACGAACAAACCGAGATTAACAGCTATAATTCTGTTTCAGGAATTTAAAAAGTTTACTTACTTCCTGTAGAAACAAGTATTTTATAGAAATTCAGCTTTCAACGCCGAGTCACATCTGATTTCTCTACAAATGGTCGTTTTTCTAATGATACATGTGTGTAAATCATAATGTAATATCTTTAAATCATCTTATAAAAAGCAACTGCTGTTTATTTTTGGAAACGTTACATTTTTACGCTCAGGCATTTTTTCCCTTGTCTGAATCTCCTTTACAAATCTGCTGTGACACTAAAGGTGTTTACATGTATTTAAATGTGTCTACTCATACGTTGCTACAAATACGTAATGTCTGCTCGAAACAGTAAATAACTCTTCGGTCCTGTCCCAGTTTTGTGAAGACTGCAGTGACAATCTGCCACCTTGTAATATACCCATATGCTCTTACCAGGAGTAGTATTAAGCAAGTTCGTACATGACTCGGCAATTTTTCACGCATCGCATTGCTTACTACGTCAGATCACCTAACTATGTGCCGCACAATCCTTTCTTCTTTTGAGGGGATAAGTTTTTCACCTGGGTTCTTCTTTCACCGTCTATATCCACCCAGACAGTTACAACTACCATCACTCCTCGTAGTACTTTCTAGCAGTTTGTGTCGTGACAGTCTATCCGTGACACAGCAATCACCTTTGGAGGTATGAAAAGGTACATCACAGGACAGTTTATTTACGGATCCCCCGTAACCTATACAATTTTACTGAAGAATGACGTTTTCCTTAAAGAATAAAAAACATCCAGAAAACAGTACAAGACCAGAACTTTTGCAGAAAGACTTCGCTTATCTACTTAACCATGTAAAATTTTCTTCACCACGCTTCCACTCAAATCACTAAATGCGGAACGTAGGAACCTCGTATGTCAACATTATTTAACGTACTAAATAAGCCGCCACAACTGTAGCTAAAGGGAAAAATCTCACACACGGCATAATAAAACGTAAAAGGCAGTAAAACTATTTCACAACGTAGAAAAAACCAGTTGCCACGATTGTTTCTACATCTGAGACACGAAACACAAGAATCTTCAACACATTCCCTTTTGAAGCAAGACTAATTACATTTACAAAAATATTTGTGAATTAAATGCTGAGTAAAGTGGAAGAATGTACCAATTACATACGACACATAAAACTGTTCGGTGTCAAACAAAATTGCGCCTATTATATCAAAGAACGGACAATAACAGAAATATATACTTCACACACATGTAACAAGTGTTTATATTCTCTTGGTTTTAGCGAAGTAATCTGTAACTGTACGCACATTCCAAAGTATTTCTTAATAAATAAGTTGTAGCTTATGTCATTCAATCAGTGAGATACGGTTGTTCTTACACTTATTTCACCATTACTTTTGTCTCTCGGGAATGTAGTAATGGATGCAATGTCAAAAAAGTGGATAATTATTTCGATAATTAGATAGAACAGTAATTTAAAACCAACATTAACCTTATGGCTGACTTTCTCGCCACTACGGTGAGGAATGTTGTTCCCAGTCACAGACTATAAATATTTCCACAGAAGTGAGTATCACGACTGTCCGTATGCCACGCTGCAACTTGATATTATGTCCCTAAACTTAAAAAAGAGTTTACAAAATTGCCGACTGACTGTTTAGGCCAGTGAATACATTCGCCAAGGTATGATCTTTCGTGTAAGAGCTGTAGGTTTATACAGGGCTATTACAAATGATTGAAGCGATTTCATAAATTCACTGTAGCTCCATTCATTGACATATGGTCACGACACACTACAGATACGTAGAAAAACTCATAAAGTTTTGTTCGGCTGAAGCCGCACTTCAGGTTTCTGCCGCCAGAGCGCTCGAGAGCGTAGTGAGACAAAATGGCGACAAGAGCCGAGAAAGCGTATGTCGTGCTTGAAATGCACTCACATCAGTGGGTCATAACAATGCAACGACACTTCAGGACGAAGTTCAGCAAAGATCCACCAACTGCTAACTCCATTCGGCGATGGTATGCGCAGTTTAAAGCTTCTGGATGCCTCTGTAAGGGGATGTCAACGGGTCGGCCTGCAGTGAGCGAAGAAACGGTTGAACGCGTGCAGGCAAGTTTCACGCGTAGCCCGCGGAAGTCGACGAATAAAGCAAGCAGGGAGCTTAACGTACAACAGCCGACGGTTTGGAAAATCTTACGGAAAAGGCTAAAGCAGAAGCACTTCTTAAACAGGAGATTGGAAAACCGATGGATCGGTCGTGGTGGAGATCACGATCAGCGATTCATGTCATGGCCTCCACGCTCTCTCGACTTAACCCCATGCGATTTCTTTTTGTGGGGTTATGTGAAAGATTCAGTGTTTAAACCTCCTCTACCAAGAAACGTGCCAGAACTGCGAGCTCGCATCAACGATGCTTTCGAACTCATTGATGGGGACATGCTGCGCCGAGTGTGGGAGGAACTTGATTATCGGCTTGATGTCTGCCGAATCACTAAAGGGGCACATCTCGAACATTTGTGAATGCCTAAAAAAACTTTTTGAGTTTTTGTATGTGTGTGCAAAGCATTGTGAAAATATCTCAAATATTAAAGTTATGGTAGAGCTGTGAAATCGCTTCAATCATTTGTAATAACCCCGTATTTGTATAAATGCTTGGTCGCAGTGCAACCTAAAGTAAATCTACGAGGTTTTCTTGATTTTCTGGTGACTTCTGCGACTTAAATGTAGCTCAGCTAACGCGTCGAGTGTGTGACTAGCTACATAGTGTCCCATAACACTTTCAACTTCAACTAAACGTTATGTACATAATTATACTTGATTGCAGACACTATCAGATTTTAAAATCATGTCCCAATGTTAGGGCTGGTTCGCAATCGACCCTAAACGCCCTACTGAGACAAGGCAGCTTTTATCATAAATCACAGTTTTCGCTCCTGCATTGAAGTTCTTCAAGGAGAACATAGATCTCGGTCATCACATGTTTGACTGTGAGAAATGGAGATCAATGGAGGGAGTTCACGTTATTCATTCACTTGTAATAAAATGGACATTTTTATAATTCCACATTGTGGAATCGGGAAAGAACTTGTGGGAACGATAGTGTTCGCCCGCACAGGATGGGGCAACCTGATGAGTGCATTCTATAAATATATACGAGCCTTAGACTGTGGATACCTGCCACCATGTTCACGATTCATGCTGATTGGCCTCTCGACGACCTCCATCACTTTCGTATCCACCTTTTCTGCGTACGCTGCTGTCTCCCCGAGATAAATATTCTCAACACATTCACTTTGGTGTTCTGGTACCGCCGATATACACTGAAGCGCCAAAGAAACTGGTACGGGCATGCATATTCAAATGCAGAGATGTGCAATAGGCAGAATACGGCGCTGCGATCTGCAGCACCTATATAAGACAGCAAGTGCCTGACGCAGTTGCTAGATCGTTTACTGTTGCTACAATCGGAAGTTATCAAGATTTAAGTGAGTTTGAACGTGGTGTTACAGTCGGCGCACGAGCGATGGGACAGAGAATCGCCGAGGTAGCAATGAAGTGGGGATTTTCCTGATCGATCATTTCACGAGTGTACCCTGAATAACAGGAATCCGGTAAAACATGAAATCTCCTCCGTCGCTGCGGTCGGGAGAAGAGCCTGCAAGAACGGGACTAACGACGACTGAAGAGAACCGTTCAACGTGACAGAAGTGCAACCCTCCTGGAAACTGTAGCAGATTTCAATGCTGGCCCATTAACAAGTTTCATCGTGTAAACCATCCAACGAAATATCATCGATATGGGCTTTCAGAGCAGAAATCGCACCCTTGATGACTCGGCCCGTCAACACCGACATTGGACTGTTGATGACTGGAAGCATGTTTCCTTGTTAGACGAGTTTCGTTTCAAATTGTATCGAGCGGATGGAGGTGTCGGGTATGGAGACGGCCTTATGAATCCATTGACACTGCATATGAGCAGGGGACTGTTCAAGCTGCTGGAGGCTGTGTAATTGTGTGGGGCGTACGCAGTTGGAGTGATATGGGACCCCTGATACCTCTAGATACGACTCTGACAGCTGACAGGTACGTAAACGTCGTGTCTGATCACCTGCATCCCTTCATGGCCATTTTGCATTCCGACAGACGTGGGCAATTCCAGCAGGACGATGCGGCACCCCACTAGTCCAGAATGACCACAGAGTGGCTCCAGGAAGCAAATCCTGAGTTTAAACACTTCAGCTGGCTACCAACCCCTGAACATTATTGAGCATATCTGGGATGCCTTGCAACGTGTTGTTCAGAAGAGATCTCCGCCCCCTCGTACTCTTACGGATTAATGGAGAGCCCTGCACGATTCATGATGTCAATTCCCACCAGCACTACATCAGACATTAGTCGAGCCCTTGCCACGTCCTTTTGCGGCACTTCTGCGTGCTCGCGGCGGCCCTACACGATATTAGGCCGATGTTACAGTTTCTTAGCCGGCTGCGGTGGCCGAGCGGTTCTAGGCGCTTCAATCCAGAACCGCGCGACCACTACGGTCGCAGGTTCTAATCCTGCCTCGGGAATGGATGTGTGTGATGTCCTTAGGTTAGTTAGGTTTAAGGGGCTCTTGAACGCCCTATACTTGCAATGTTAAAATAACGCTTATAAATTACATCTTTCCCCACAAAGTATTTGAGGTAGGAAGTTGAACTTATTACAGATTATTTATTGGAATATGGGCTACAACTTAACACAGGGATTTTACAAAATTTTAGTTCAGTTATTAAAGATGATTTTTTTTCAATTGTAATGAAAATTCACAACATTTTTTTGCAATTTTTTATTTATATATTCAAAAATATACAGTTTTTTGGAAAAAGGCTGTGTTAAATTATGCAGAAGGTACTGTGTAACATTTACTGAAAGTTTGAAACAAATATGTTTGGAAGATCCTCAGAAAACATGTAATTAGTATGAGAAAATAAAAGTTTTGGGAATCGAGCGACAAAGATTGGATTAACTTTTTAGTGCATTCCATGTCAATAGGATGGATTATCTTCATCCTCTGCAAACTCCTCCTCCAGCTTCCTCTTGTTCCTCCTCCTGTTTACTATTGCTTGTATTTCTAGACTCTTTACGGCCCTGTCTGCAGCCCGAAGGCGTTCCTTGTCTAAAGCAAGCATCGCTCGTTGTTGTGTTCATAGATTTTGCTACCATTTTCTTCAGTTGCAGTTACTGCAACACTGTTCCAAAAGGTGCTCATGTATGAACACTTATCACATTTCAGTTGTATTTCACTAGCAAGTCCTACGTGCTTTATTATGGAGAGTTCCAGACCAACTTCACTACAATGAATACATCTTACACAGTTTGAAAAAATTCCTTTGAGAACCGACATACCAAATATTTCATTCACATCCGATTCGCCCATAAAACATTCATAGTTTTCACTCATTGAACCAAGCTTCTTCTGTGAAGTATTTTCTTTCCCACTTTGACTGCTATGGGCGGGTGTACTTGAGAGGTTAGGTTCACTCACTTGGTTATCGTCTTTATTGTTTACAGTAATAACACATACCTTTGGCTTTCCAACATTTCTCCTTTTCTTAAAAGCCTTCAGAGGATTTCTAATAACTTTACTTTTACTCATTATTATACTTCAACAAAACAGAGACTCAAGAAACAGAATTAATTACGAATATTTTCGAGATAACGACAGAGTAAATAAACATGAAACAATCGACAATCACACCAGCGATATATATTGAACCATCACAGGTTAGCCACAACACATACTTTATCTCACATCACTAAAGTGTACCTGATGAACACGGACGTTAATAACAACACCATTTGACAGCACTTTAACAGCGCCACAGTGGGTCACGCCCATGTAGAACACATTTAAAAAAAAATTTAAAAATAGTTGTAGTCTTCGGAATTGAATAAATTATATATCTATTAAAAGGTAATAGTCTGCAGATTCAGAAAACGCAAAAAAGTAAAAATTGAACTTTTCATGATTTTGAGCCTTTCCGGAGCCCCTTACGTAGTTCTAAGTTCTAGGGGATTGATGACCTCAGAAGTTGAGTCCCATAGTGCTCTGAGGCATTTGAATCATTTTTGACAGTTAGGCGGGAGGTGAGAAAGCTTTGATTTCGTGGTCGAGCAGCTGCTCATAAGGCACACATCACGTCGGCAAATGCCTAAAGACTCCTCGCTTGGTGTAAGGAGCGTAAACATTGAACGACTGCACAGTGGAAAAACGTTGTGTGGAGTGAAGAATCATGATACAAAATGTGACGTTCCGATGGCAGGGTGTGGATATGGCGAATTTCCGGTGAACGTCACCTGCCAGCGTGTGTGGTGGCAACAGTAAAATTCGGAGGCGGTGATGTTATGGTGTGGGTTTGCACCCATTGTTCTTTTGCGTGGCACTATCACAGCAGAAGCTTAAATTGATGTTATAAGCACCTTCTTGCTTCCCACTGTTGAAGAGTAAATCGGGGATGACAATTGCATCTCTGAACACGATCGAGCACCTGTTCATAATGTACGGCCTTTGGCGGAGTTGGTTACACGACAATAACATCCCTGTAATGGCCTGGCCTGCACAGAGTCCTCACTTGAATCCTAATTTTGCGATGCCAACTTCGTTCCAGGTCTCACCGACCGACATCGATATCTCTCCTTAGTGCAGCACTCCGTGAAGAATGGGCTGCCATTCATCAAGAAACCTTCCAGCACCTGATTGAATGTATGCCTGCGAGAGTGGAAGCTGTTATCGAGGCTAAGGGAGTGCCAACACCATGCTGAATTCCAGCATTACCGATAGAGGCCGCCACGAACTTGTAAATCATTTTCAGGCAGGTGTCCGGATACTTTCGGTCACATAGTGTAGATATCCTCGGTGTAGTGAAGCAGCTTAAATTACTTAACAAAGACATGGCCTCAGGTCCAGACTGTATACTAGCCTTGTTCTTTTCAGATAATACTGGTACAATAGCTCCATACTTAGCAGCTGTATACAACCGGCCACTCATCGAAAGGCACATACCTAGAAACTGGAAACTTGCACAAGTCACACCGATACCCAAGAAAGGAAACAGGAGTAATCCGCTGAATTACAGACCCATTTGGCTAACGTAGATTTGCAGTAGTTCAAAATGTTCAAATGTTTGTGAAATCTTATGGGACTTAACTGCTAAGGTCATCAGTCCCTAAGCGTACACACTACTTAACCTGAATTATTCTAAGGACAAACACACACACCCATGCCCGAGGGAGGACTCGAACCTCCGCCGGGGCCAGCCGCACAGTCCATGAGTGCAGCGCCTAAGACCGCTCGGCTAATCCCGCGCGGCGAGACAGGTCAGACACCCAACATAAATGTCGATATCGGACCCTTAGTAAGGAATATACCTCATTGGATACTAATACACATTTTATGCTTATTATTCACACTGTCTACCAAACTGTTGAGAAGTCCTTGGGAGATATCGCTCAATTACTCTCTCAAGTAATGTTCTAATGTCAGACACAGCTCAGACACCCAAGATAACTGTCGACATCGGACCCTCAGTAGGGAATGTGCCCTCCTCGGGATCTAATGCATATATTACACCTGCTATACACGGTGGCTACCAAACTGTTGGTTAGTCCTTGCGAAGTATCGTCCCACTCCCTTCACATGGCGGCTTTCAGTTCTTGGACGATTCGTGGAGACGGTTATCGTTGAAAAACACGTCTTCCAAGAGCATTACAGGCGTGCTGTACTGGCAGTAAGCAGGCCATACCGTACGTTCCGTACCAGGCATTAACAGAAAATCGGGACCCACGGAACCCGAAACCAGACGGAAATGGGCCAGAATAATCACCTTGCAGCACTGCCGTGTTGTAACAGTACCTCGTGCTAAAATATGCAGCGGTGTTCAGCCACTGTGCGTAATGCCTGCCCACACCATACTGAATACGTCCGTGAACATTCTGTGCTGTGTAAATCGTTCCCCTCTCTCTCTCTCTCTCTCTCCCCTCACTAATTGGTGGTCAGAATCACTTCCCACAGTGAAGCGGAATTCATCGGAGAACTTCACTCTATTAATGGTTACCCCAACCAACACGCTGCCTAGACAAACGAACTCCGTTTCGACGATGGCGTGGTTGGAGTGGCACGCATTTAACAAGCCAGCCTGATTTAATCGTCTCGAAATGGTTCTGGCAGAGACACGTGTAGCAGTAGCTATCGGAAGGTCTGCACTGATCTGCCTAGGTGTGACATGTCTGTCCCTTTACGCCACTAGTGCTACGTATAAATCCTCTTGCGATGTCTTGGTCCGTCTACGATCATCGTGTTGATATCGCACAACCCCTCCTTTTTTTATTTTTAATTTTTTTAACGCGAAGTGAGACTTCTCAGACACACACATTACTGTGGTAGCGTAGTGACAGGTTGAATTGCTTCGTGCCGTCCAACTCCTCGTCCACGATCGTTAGCACTCAAAAGATGTCTTGTAGAAATGTTTCAGCACAACGCGGAATGTTGCACTAATTGATTCCACAACAACTTTCGTCAAACACCGTACTGCATGAACTGCCGAACGTATATAGCGCTTTTGTGTGCAGGATTCGCTGCAGTTAACATGTCTCTCCCTCTACACTTCCTTTCACTGTCATTGAATAGGTGTTCCGTAGCAACTGTCGGTTGTTCGGTTGTTCCTTACCAATCGGCAGTTGTTCCTCAGCAATTTTCAAGCAGTGCAGAACATATTCCAAATCCTACTGCGAATCGATGTCAGTGACATGGGTCTTTAATTTATCGGACCGCTCTTATCACTGCCTTCCTTCACCTTAATCCAGGAGGCTTTTTTCCTTTAGGGAGCAGCAAAACCTCTAGCGTATCGCAATCGCCGACGCACGCTTTATAACTTAAAAACTAAAATAACTGCATACGTCAGAAACATATCAAAAGCTGACCTGTAGAAAGTGTTGTCCAATAAAATTAAGCGGGTGGACGTAATTTCGAACGTATGCTGTAACTGCACAGGAACTTTCCGAGCCGGCTTCAGTCTGGAACCGCGTGACCGCTACGGTCGCAGGTTCGAATCCTGCCTCGGGCATGGATGTGTGTGATGTCCTTAGGTTAGTTAGGTTTAAGTAGTTCTAAGATCTAGGGGACTGATGACCACAGATGTTAAGTCCCATAGTGCTCAGAGCCATTTGAACCACTTGAACTTTCCGAGCACTCCATATATCCATCAGTTTAAAAGGAATACAGTACAATGCAATAAAATAATATACAACGACTGACTATTGCAACGTTCAATTTTGTCTTGCATTTCACAAACAACTGCTCTGAACCTGCACAGCATTCACATTAATTTTCCTGGAGTGTTGTGCTGGGAGTCAGCGCAGACATTCTTAACACTGAATTATGTTGAACATTGTATTTTATTAATTATTAATAAAATATTTTTCCCACTTGTTGCACTTCCGTCATTGCACAGGAACAGTTTAATATCCTTTATACAAGATTTATATTTGAAATTGCTATTTTCGTGGGGAAAAAACGTGTATAACTGGACTGCTACAAACGTCACGCAAACCGAAAAATTAGCAGTCTTGTCTTTATGCGTTAGAATGTCTCACTCCCAAAGTAAGTCAGATGCCAAACTGATTGTATCGTGCTGCAAAGAGCGTCGGAGTTTTTGGAACAACAGACGATTTAGATCGATCCTCATTAAATTTCTTCCCAACAGAACCGTGACCACGACAGAAATCAGCACATGATTCGTAGAAGTCGTATACGTGTGTGAATGATTACAATAACTTAAACGAAGATATTCGAGGATTTGTAAAACTTCTTTGAACGAATACGTCCACTTAGAGCTTCCATGTCTGGACAGTACTGCATCTTCAAAAGCACACTTTATGCTATGTGCTAAGACAATTTCTGAGCGGGCATTGTCTTGACAATATCAAATGACACATTTTAAAACAACATTAACGTCACGTCTCTGTATCTCCGTCTAGATGTCGACTGGAGACGCTCAAAAGGTGACACTCGCCTGCCTTGCAGTTTTCTGACTAACCCTGTTTTATTGATTACCACAGAGTGGTTTGCCTTTTCTAATGACTGATACAGATGTCTAAGTTCTTCCATAATTCTGCAGTGGCTTAAGTTTCCTCCTTCGATGAAGTTGCTGTTGGCAGCCCACCATGTGTCAGAACCCTCCAAGTCTATTTCCCTACGTTCTCCATAACAGTTCTTGGCAGATATCGTAACAAGGACGCCATAGATTAAACAGCATCTTCTTTCGGAAAGTTTGTATGTGTCAAAACGAAGTTGAATCGCTTGGACAAAATTTCTAAAGCTCCATCACTGAGCTTGTGACTGGAAATGTTGACTATTGTCCGTGAGAGGTAATTTTTGTTTCATTTCTTTCCGGTTTCTAATGAGGATCGTCGAATTTCTTGTTTTTTGCAGAAATCAGATATACAACAGCCGTTAATCTATGGAAACATTCTTTCGCAACTAGTTTCGGTGCCTCATTGGCACCATCTTCTGGCTCCTACACATGAAACAAGGTAAGCCATCCAGTCAGTTGCGTTACTAAGGAAACCAGTGCATCAAACTGGTTTCCGTTGATACCTTCGCAGTAGACGTGGACGGTTCACACATCTGACGACAAACATATAACATGGAATTACAGAAATATATCCTTTATCGACTGGAGATACTCGTGATCATTCTGGTTGTTTGCTGATCAGTAAGCGTCTCGAATTTCCCTCAGTCCGCCACTTCCAGATTTTCAACAACAAAACATGCAATCACAAAAGCATTTTTTTTTTGTTAAAGTGAGGCTTACTGTCTACGTCTCCAATCCCCTTCAATACCACAAGCTTCCTCTGTTGCGGTTAACTTCCCTCTTTTGGAACTTGAGTGCATTGATAGTTGATGCATTATTTTGCTACATACATGTCCGTTTATCTATTTACTAATGCGAGATCATTAGTTAAGTTCGTTTTATTGATTCTTAACGGTTGTCATACGACATTATGTTATACCTGGCCAATCACTTTTAAGGAGATGTGGGGGCAGGAGTGAAAACAATATATCATAGTAACGTTGCCACAGTAGTGCCACCTACTGCAACAATACAATAATTTCGTGTAGTTGTCAACAACGAATTCTAGATCCTACTGCCTCTAACTTATAGCGGACACTTGATAGTACTTACGTCAAGCGGAGATGTGGTAAAGATTACTTCCCATGTGGGTATGAAAGGTTTCGGTGCTACTGGATAGTTGGTGGGATGCAGAGGAGATAAATACGTGGAGTAGTGTGCTGCATTCGTAACTGATAGTGGTTTTAGGACTAGTTTCTACCGATATAGCTTAAACATCATTTCTGTGTTAGGTATATGAGAGAGATGTTTGACAATCTGACATATGTGTTGTTGCCAGTAACGTGTTAACCTGGCTGAATTTTAAAATACCGTGACTAAAAGCGTTAATAACGTTGGTCTAAAAACGTAAATGTATGTAATTACGTTTTCATTGGTGTGTCAAAACTCTTTATCGCCAAAATGCAAGATTATTAATACGGTATAATGAGATTTACATCCTCCTCTATCTCAGTACGTGCTTAGTGTTTGTGTACAGTGGCCAACTAAGATACTCATCTACCTGTGTACTCAGATAGCACATTTTACAACCAGAGTAACGAATATTGGTAACACCTTGATGAAAATCATGTGCTACAATGGCCGAAATGTTGCCGTCTACAGCCCAGAAGACTTTTACTGAAATAGACACCGTTCACGACAGCCTACAAGTTTCCAATGAAATAACTCTTCGTCTAAAACTGAGTTTAGGCGGCTGACCCAAACGTCTCTCACGCCAAAATATTGACGCGGAGTGTTTACTGCCCACCGGCATATTGTCACACCACGCAAAGCACCATAGCAGAATATTGCCTGCCGTCCGAAGCCTTCAACGAGAACCAGCCCGGCGGCTGATACGCATCTCAGCGACAACAATAAAGAGCGCCGAGGTGGAGGCAAACAGGTAAATCCCGGCCGCCGGTGTTGTCACACCTGCAGACTCGCAATCAAGTGGCACAGTCATGCATAAAATGGCTTCTACTAATTGCAGGCGCTCGGCACCGCTCTGCAACCTATTATTCGGAAACTTAGCCGCTCCCAAATGGAGTGGTTCTGTGTGCGTTCCGTCTTAATTACAGCGCAACTAAAAAAAAGAAAAAGAAAAGAGAAGCAGGCGCCCGCGGGACTGCGAGATTAGATCGTGGGCGAAGAACCGGGACCCAGCAGCCCGTATTTTAACTCTTAATGCGTACAAAAGCGGCTGCACAAAAGAAGCAGTGTGGGGCGTTTTGCGAACAATGTATACGGCAGCGACGCCATACACAGAAGTGTACTGAATAAATAGAAGCTGATTATTTTCGCCCTTGCATTCTTCATATGTTACTACACCTCTTTTATATCCAACTACAGGGGATAGGCAAAATAATGTGAACAGTGGCAGTAATGGGATGGTTGTGTGTGACTGTCAACATCGTATGTAAGGCATGTGTCACGCTGGACTGTGCATGTTGAGCACGGACTAGGCATCAGTACAGGCTGTTTACGAGTACCGCTCACTTCATGTTTACATTCTGAGGCCTGGGTCGAGGTGCAATGAAGGACCTAACAGAGTTCCAAAGAGGGCAGATTGTGGGGGCCCGATTAGCTGGTGCATCAGTAACAAAGACAGCCAACTTATTGAATCTTTCAAGAGCAACTGTTTCAAAAGTCGTGACAGCCTGCACAAAACATGGAACCTAACTACCCTAAGGACATCACACACATCCATGCCCGAGGCAGGATTCGAACCTGCGACCGTAGCGGTCGCACGGTTCCAGACTGTAGCGCCTAGACCCGCTCGGCCACTTGGCCGGCTAGTGGGCGCAAATCAAAACTAAATGACAGAGATCGTTGTACGCTGTCACGAATGTGTCAAAACAACACAAAGCTACGGCGGCTAAAGTGACTGCAGAGCTTCATAGCCATCTTAGAGACCCCGTATCTGACGACACTGTCCGCCGAGAACTCCATAAAGTGAACATTCATGGACAAGCTGCTTCAGAAAAACCATTAGTGACGACAACCAACGCAAAGAAGCGAAAAAATTGTTGTCACGAGCATAAATCCATGACGGCTGTTCAGTTGAGACACGTCACATGGTGCGATCAATCAACGTTTTCGTTATTTCCAACATCGGGTCGGGCTTACGCCTGGAGAACGCCAAGAGAAGCCTAATATACAGATTGCTTGATTCCAACGTTTAATCGTGGAGCAGGAAGTCTAATGCTGTGGATAGCCATATCATGGTAGTCTGCTGGTTCCATCATTACTCTCAAAGGCCGTATTACAGCCAAAGGTTATATGAACATTTTAGGTGATCAGGTGAGACCATGATTCAAATCTTGTTCCCCAAAAATGATGCAATATTTCAGGACGACAATGCACCTATCCACACAGCCAGGACAGTACAATCGTGGTACGAGGAGCATGCAACTGAACTGCAGCACCTTCCCTGGCCAGCACAGTCGCCGGACTTGAACAATATCGAACACTTGTGGGCGGTATTGGAGCGCACACTCCGAAGAAAATTTCCGTTTCCCTCGTCACTACAGGAGTTAGAGAAGAAGTTCTGATCGAAGAGTGGCATAACATTCCACTGGAGACTATACAATCATCATATGCCAGTATTTCAAGAAGAGTCGCAGCTGAATTACGGGCAAATTGGTTTCCAGCTCCTTATTAATAAATCATTCGTAAGTAAGTACAGGTGTTCACATTACTTTGCCTATCCCCTGTATATAACAGGAAAACACGATGTGACTCTGTGTACACGCCCTCACTCTTCTTACTTACAACGTTGCCTGCCAACTAACCAATGTAACTGTGGATGAAGGTTAATGATATCTGTGGAGTAGGACAGACAAGGGAGAAAAACGCCAGAAACACAGAGGCCAGGCCTTGTACAAGGGAAAGGCATTACTATAAAAAAAGATACAATAGTCCTACAATTTAAAACTGCTATGAGCATAAAATAGTCATGCAATGCAATATTTGAAATGCGCTGGTCTATAACTGTGCGAAATAACGACCATGGGGAACGAGAGTAATGAAATAACTTGACAACTTTGATGTGTGCTGTTACAGAAGGCTCTTGAACATGGTACGCTGTGATCGAATAAGGAATAAAATTAGATCGAAAAACAGTGAAACGAAGATTCGAAATGTTTCGGCATGTTTTATGAAACTATGTTCACCAGATGTCCAAATGATTACAAACATGTTTGAGAGAGCAAGTGAAATCGTTTCGTCTGAACCGATTTGACAATCCGTCAGTAGTTATCTGTTCGGCTGTGAGCGTAAACTAAGTTGCGTAAATGATGACTTAAATATCTCATCCTCTTGAAACGCAGCAAAGAATCTTGATGTATGCGAAAAACTGGAGGTTTGTATGTACTACCTGTAACCCCCTACCGATGAAATAAACGAAAAGGAACATATGATATCTGGACTTAACTGTAAATTAAAATCTTTACATTTCGTTAGCTAGTAGAGGTGCCACATATTTCCTTCACGGGTCAACGAATAAGGATAAATGTCTCTATCTTTCATTTGCAAATTTACTGTGATTGAAGGAGGTCCCTGTAAATATTCGCAGTAAGTGCACTTTAAAATCTAGATTACTGTATATTTAGAAGTACTTTGTACTGTTGCTATAAAGTGGAAGAAAAATGCAGTAATTTTACAGTACTTTTACAATGAGTGAGTAAGTAATGAAAAATTAATGTGAGATTGGAAATAGTCTACAGGTTTTTCAGTACAGTGCGCAGTAATGAACATTTTCTGATTTCTGGTCGTTAACATTCCAAGCGTCGAGAAAAATAGAATACATTAAAAGCCGCATTCTGAATTTCTTTTTACTGCATTCAGTTTTGATACAGTGGAATGCAGTTCGGGGAATGTAGTAAGTTTATGTGGTTTGGTTTCGAGACAAACTGATCTGCTGAAGAACGGACTGTCTCCTTGACTCAAAAGTCAGTGAAGCAAATCTACGTGATAATTCTTCTTACCAATACTCAATGGTCCTTATCTTATTAACAGAACCATTAGTATGCTTATTCGTAACACGTAACCAACTGAAAAATTCTTCTGTTGGAGCACAAAAGAAGCGAATATGTTCGATTTTAAAAGCCTCTGATAGGAAACCATCTGTCTCTGCCTGCAGTCCGCCGTCCTCTTCAAGAATTTTGGCACGTGAACACATTATCTTAACAGAGAACATTCTACATCCTTTTACCCAATCCTTCTTTGTTGTGTAGCCTTCATACTCAGCATCTCAGCATCTCCCTCTCACTGCGCACTGGTTATGTGTGCCTATCTCCCACTGCCTTCTCAGTCTCCCATTGGAATTTTCTCCTGTCTGTCTCTCGCGCTGTCGCTGTCCTTAACACTTTCTCTCGCTCATTATTACCACTGCATTTTCTCTGCCACCATCACTGTCTCTGTGTCCCACTATCCTTGATCTTGTGCCATTCTTTTTGTCGCCCATTGGCATTTTCTCTTTCTTTCCTGCTTATTACAGACTGTTGTCTTTTTCTTCGGCCGCCGTTATCGCCTCTCCACACACGTACTTCGGGATGCTTTTCACGGCGTTTTGATCCTGACTGTGAATCTTTAGCACGTGGGTACAGGAGTGGGGACATGTGAGCTAATTTTTTCGTGTTAAAGTTAGCCACCATCCAATCTATCTACTGACTGCAATCATCTCTCTCTTTCATTTCCACTGTCTTATCTCTCTTTTTCTCCCACTGGCACTGTCTCCTCTCCCTTCCACAGTCACTGCCTCTCTGCTCCTGTCTTTCGGCACAAAACGCCACGAGTTTGTTTTCAAGCCAAAATTTTTAGTGAGCAAGGCGAATGAGGATTTAGGAATCTGGTTCCCCACCTTTATGTTAGAGACATTAGCCTTTTTGGTGCTCCGAAGATTGGTGCAAAAATAGAATGTAAAATCATAGTATGGTGATCTCACAACACTTATGATGCCCCCAGAACGCTTACCACGTGTTTCATATGGCAGTGAAAATTATATCTCCGTCTCAGATAGGATACTACCGTACGTTCATATTTTACGTGAATAAGTACGGTAACCTAGAAGCTCTGCATCTCAGTAACGGATAATGATATCGAAAAAAATTTCTAAGTTCCAAACATTGCCTTAAGAACAACTTGTACAAATTAACGACGATTTTCCATGAATAAATATTATAAAAGTGCTAACCCCACAGTTGGTACTTTCGATACCCAAAAATCGTAGTCTTTCGGGGTTATCTCAGGATTCGCTCCTGAAAAAATTGTGCTTTTATAAGCCACCTTTTTTTTTTGTCATCAACCTTCTGACTGTTTTGATGGAGCACGCCACGATTCCTCTCCTGTGCTAACCTCTTCATCTCAGAGTAGCACTTGGAACCTACGTCCTCAGTTATTTGCTGGATGTATTCCAATCTCTGTCTTCCTCTACAGTTTTTGCCCTCTACAGCTCCCTCTAGTACCATGGAAGTCATTCCCTCGTGTCTTAACAGATGCCCTATCATCCTGTCCCTTCTCCTTATTAGTGTTTCCCACATATTCCTTTCCTCTCCGATTCTGCGTAGGACCTCCTCATTCCTTACCTTATCAGTCCACCTAATTTTCAATAAGCCACCTAATGTACATAAACCAATCGATTTGCTCAATTTACCTGGGCCGGACGATCATTTGTGTAATGTCTAAATTATCACTCTGTATTGTGCCATACCTTCTGTATAACCGTTCTTAGGACAAGCATACAAATGGTCACTAGTTCAAGGAGTTTCCAAAGTACTTCTTCCCTTGGCCCCTGCGATTTACAGAACACGAGGTACGATCTTCTGAAAAATCACATATGCGCTTTTTTGAACATTTTGGCACTGTAGCGCACGGATCGATTCTTCCAAAATTTATTAAAAACTTATGAATGTACTGAGCTGTCAACATACGAGCAAAACATACTTAAAATAGCTGAAAGCAACATTTCAGCCGTCTTCTTGAATCTTAATATAAATATTAGCATAATGAGACACTGATTTTGCATTAATTTTTTTTACTGACGCTGTAATCCCTGCAAGCTCTCAGCACCCACACTGCAACTCACGTAACTTTCCAGTTCATTGTGCGTCATCTCAGATCTGTTCAGTTATCTGAATCTGCCCTGCAGATACAACGACAGAAATTCTAGTAGTCGCTATTGCTCAGTGCCGATTCGTAATATATCATGAAAAACGGAAATGCGTAAAAGTACACTTCCTCCGTACGCAGGACAGCAGGAAACAGGCAGCAGGCAGCAGTAACAAAAAAACTGGTTCACCATCCCATAAGTTGGCAAAGTTTATACCTCGTAAAAATGTTAAAATCTTGAAACTATAGACGTACATTTTCTGATACCAACAGCATATAAAAGATTTTAATTCATTACTAACGATTAAGTGCGAGGCTTGATACAGAGTGGTGTATATAAAATTACATGCAAACAATGTGGGAAAGTACTTATTGGCCCGTCAGACAGAGCTGTAGTAATCATGTTATATGAACGTGAACGTTCATACGATACAGAACGTGAAGTTTTACATTCTGATATGGAAAGCACAAAGATGACCCTACTGGAGATACAGGAAATCGAATACGATACAGAATGCCTGCTTCGTGTCAGTTCCCTGAACTCAATTTCCTGTTTCCTCACTATTAAAGTAAGTTTCAGTTTTACGAATATTAAAGTAAATTTGTAAAATTAACATTATTTTTCATCTATTGGTAAATGTATCTCCCAATAAAAGACTTTGTTTCCTTTTTAGTTAACGTAGTTATTTCTGTGTGACGAAATATAACGTAATACTTACACGTGTAAACACTCAACATCTCTTCATTTTGATATCTTTTGTATTATATATGTAATTCATGAAGGTATCTATGGTATAAATAATATCTGTGTAAGTCGCGTATTATTTTATCTGTGTCTGAGACATTCATTTGTCATCTGACAATAGTCCAAAACGCCAGAAGCCCGTTCGTGACCAAATAATAATAATTTTTAAGAACATTAGGAATTGGTTCGTATAGAAAATAACATACCTGACGTTTGTCTGCTGAATATCGACATTGAATTAACTATTTCTTAAGCACCTCATTCGTGTGGCAGTAGGAGATTCGTGCTGTGAATGTGTTATTATTCCACGTTTTCTAGTTCCTGACTGTACAAGGACGTACAACATCTTTTATTCGTTTTCGCTAACATTTAGCCGTTTAACATTTTGTGACATTTGGCTGTGACCTTCTGCACCAAGCGCTAGATGATTAATGTCTTCTCAACGACATGGAGACCCTGACAGACCATAGATTCTGCTACTTACTTGAAAATCCATTTGCAAAAAACTGTTTTGAACGTCCGCGAATACTTTCTTTGTGTTTCACTACGGAAGGAAGGAGTGAGTGAACGATATCACATTGGTGTTGTAGTTGTTATTTATGGAGCTGTCATCAGTATAAAGTCTATTTTGATGCAATTCTTCACTCTACCTTACCTTGGACTAGAATTTACATATCTACACAAGAACAGGTCCACACATATTTGCCAATCTACGCACTGCACTCAAGCCTTCGACTACCTCTACAGTTGCTGCTTCCCAAAATTTCCTCCATTACTAGATTAGTCCTTGATATCTCAGGTTCTATCCGTTCTCTACGTCAAGTTCTGCAACAAAGTATTTTTCTGAGCAATTCGATTCGGCGTATCTTCACTAATTACTGGACCGGACCAACAAATCTCCAGTACACTTCCTTAGCACAACATTTCAAACACTTTAATTCGCTCTCAACAGTACAGCTGCCCACGTTTCACAGCCACATAAGGCTCAAGGTACAGAACATACGTTCAGAAAGTGGTTTCTAATACATAACTTTTTATTATACGTTAATACACATCGCGACGAAACAGAGTCTATATCACATTTTCTTTTCTAACAAATACCGGTTTCGATCTGCTCTGCAGATCACTTTCAGGCCTGGCACTGGTAGCTGGAATTTGTCAACGTACACATGACATAAAAACAGTAGTCATTAATAAAATGGCTGTGATACAGACGCTGCTTCTTAATTTATCATAACAAGTGAGAACATGGTACCAAGAGATGACGCCAATTATAAAATGTTAATATACTTCAATCTCGTGCTGCATTTCCTCTAAAATATAAAGAGTAATAACTGTGAACAGCCTTACCTGTTCCGTTGCTTTATTCTCACTTAAGTTTTTCAATGCTTTGTCTAATTCTTCTCACATATTTCATTGGTAAAGACAGTACATTTTCTGCTTAGTCTAAGAAGAAGCTAACGTCAGTATTCTTGACATGTAAATATCTTGAGCGAACAGTGCTTTATGGTCTACGAGATCGCTGAACGAACGGAAATTGAAGCGGCTGGATTCTAGAACACTTGGCCACTTCATTTGCATAGATAAGGTTACACTGATACCATGTTATTCTTCGGAACAGCTTTGTCTGCTGCTCAGTAGATCTGCAGCAACTAAAGCATCGTCGGGGGACAGTAAAGTATCAGAATTAAATATCATAATATCTACAAGTGTTTTCTATGCTCAGCCATAGGTGTTGCGTGTTTATAATGGACGTTAAACTGGAGAATACAACGAAGAGCAACGAGATGTAATGATCATCCAAATACACTGCCCAAAAAAGTTCCACTTTTTCCGAACCCCGTAACTGTCTCCCATTCCGACACAGTTTTAAATTTCACCCTTAAGTGCCTAATCCTCCCTCTGTAATGTTGCAAAGCATGGCGTCCTGTGACGTCACCCTCCGTATAGATTACACGTCAAAAAGCAAGGTTACGACACATACGAAAAAAGGCACTGCCCAGAATTTTGAACGTGATCCGAAGCAGCAATTATACTTTTTCAGGCCTCCTGTTCCGCTCTATTCTGTGGCGTGATCAACCTCTTATACGAACGTTAGGTGGGGTTGCCTGCACCCAGGCTCTAGAAAAACCTCGACGCACCACACAGCCGAATGGGTGTCGAAGTCTGTGACAGTTGCATTTTGAAAGTGCTCAAGGAAGGTGTACGGGCGGTACCGAAAATTTTGCCGAACTGACGGGTGGTGAAGGGGTGGGGGGGGGGGGGGGGGTGGGGGGGAACGGGGGGGGGGGGAAGGAGAGGGATCTAGAGGGACCAACAACCTTTACTGCTTCGGATCGTGTTCACATTTCGTCGAATGATTCTGAATGGTCATTTGTGGATCCATACCGTATACTAGAGCAAAAATTGGGCTGGTACAATATTCTAAAGGGTTCGGATCGTAATCAGTTTGGTTGCACCAACGTCTCCTTAGAGGAGCACATCAAATGGATTCGCAGTTGCGAATAAGGGTTACCATCAGCTGTAGTATGGAATGCCGACAGTAAAGATCTGTGGGAGACCGGGCCTCGAACCCTGGCTTCCCTCTTATCCCCAGCAGTCACCTTATCATTTTTTCACCATATTTTGTTTTTCTTACTTTAAACTTTTTCAAATTTTTTTCTAGTCTTTAGACATCCTCCACTTCAGGCGTTAGTCCCTATCACCCATACTACCCCAAGAAACCTATACATCCTAAAACCAAATACAAAGCTAGTGCCTTCGCCACATTCACTTTAGCCTTAGCTAACTAGGACGGTCATGCGCGAACACTTCAGGCACCGCCCACGAACAAAAATTAAATATGCCTCTGAACATTATATTAAAAATAAGAAAAGAATCATGAAGGGGAACAATGCTTTATTATATTTTATTTTTTGTTTATTTTCATCTTATGGTTTTATTTGTAGTCTGGCCGGTGTGGCCGAGCGTTTCTAGGCGCTTCAGACTGGAACCGCGAAACCGCTACGGTCGCAGGTTCGAATCCCCCCTCGAGCATGGATGTGTGTGATGTCCTTAGGTTAGTTAGGTTTAAATAGTTCTACATTCTAGGGGACTCATGGCCTCAGATGTTACAATACTGGCCATTAAAATTGCTACACCACGAAGAAGACATGCTACAGACGCGAAATTTAACCGACAGGAAGAAGATGTTATGATATGCAAATGATTAGCTTTTCAGACCATTCATACTAGGTAGACGCAGGTGGCGACACCTACAACGTGTTGACATGAGGAAAGTTTCTAACCGATTCTTCATACACAAACAGCAGTTGACCGGCGTTGCCCGGTGATACGTTGTTGTGATGCCTCGTGTAAGGAGGAGAAATGCCTATCATCACGTTTCCGACTTTGATAAAGGTCGGATTGTAGCTGATGGTGATAGCGGTTTATCGTATCGCGACTTTACTGCTCGCGTTGGTCGGGATCCAATGACTGATAGCAGAATATGGAATTGGTGGGTTAAGGAGGGTAATACGAAAAGCCGTGCTGGATCCAAACGACCTCGCATCACTAGCAGTCAAGGTGACAGGCATCTAATCCGCATGGCTGTAACGGATCGTGCAGCCACGTCTCGATCCCTGAGTCAACAGATGGGGACGTTTACAACACAACAATGATCTGCACGAACAGTTCGACGACGCTTGCAGCAGCATGGACTATCAGCTCGGAGACCATGGCTGCGGTTACCCTTCACGCTGTATCACAGAGAGGAGCGCCTGCGATGGTGTACTCAACGACGAACCTGGGTGCACAAATGGCTAAACGTCATTTTTCCGGATGAATCCAGGTTGTGTTTACAGCATCATGATGGTCGCATCCGTGTTTGGCGACATTGCGGTGAACGCATATTGGAAGCGTGTATTCGTCATCGCCATACTGGCGTATCATACGGCGTGATGGTATGGGGTGTCATTTGTTACACGTCTCGGTCACCTCTTGTCGGCACTGACGGCACTTTGAACAGTGAACGTTATATTTCTGATGTGTTATGACCCGTGGCTCAACACTTCATTCGATCCCTGCGAAACCCTACATTTCAGCAGGATAATGCACGACCGTGTGTTGCAGATCCTGTACGGCCTTTCTGGAAACAGAAAATGTTCGACTGCTGCCCTGGCCAGCACATTCTCCAGTTCTCTCACCAACAGAAAACGTCTGGTCAATGGTGGCCGAGCAACTGGCTCGTCACAATACGCCAGTCACTACTCTTGATTAACTGTGGTGTCGTGTTGAAGCTGCATGTGCAGCTGTATCAGTACACGCCATCCAAGCTCCGTTCGACTCAATGCCAAGGCGTATCAAGGCCGCTATTACCTCCAGAGGTGGTTGTTCCGGGTACTGATTTCTCAGGATCTATGCACCCAAATTATGTGAAAATTTAATCACATGCCAGTTCTAGTACAACATATTTGTCCAATGTATACCCGTTTATCATCTGCATTTCTTCTCGGTGTAGCAATTTTAATGGCCAGCAGTGTAAGTCCCTTAGTGCTCTGAGCCATCTGAACCATTTTTTATTTGAAATTCTTTTTTTATTTTGTTCTATAATTTTTTTTCTCGGGTGTGTCCACCGCAGCCAGCTGCCGGATGTCCTGGTCGTCTTCTCGTTCATCGATGGTGAAACATCCTGTAATTACCGTTGGTGTCTCTCATCAGTCGATCATGTGCGATATCTCAGTCTCTTCTAACACCTGGTACACCCCAATGGTCTGGAGAGCACGTAGACAACGACCTCAACAAATTCGCAAAGAGCGTACCATACGACGCATTCCGCCGTAAAATCATGTAGTTACTCGTTAAATAACGCCAGTAGTCTAACAACGCTGCAACGCTCTCATTAAGAAACGATGACAATGTCATACCCTTAACCCACACCGAGGCTTTCTGACGAGTAGCAGGGAAGTAAGTGACGTCCGGATGGGTCAGCTCGGTGGGCTCTACTGACTGAGGCGCCCGTCGCAGCAACAATGCCAACTTGCGCCATGTGAGGACCCAGCAGTCGGTAGCCGTACCACAAATGAAACGGTGCGTGTGGGTGTCGACAGTGGCGTATCTGGTGCAGAGCGGATCTTCGGCAAGATGTATCATTTACTTTTTTTATATTCCACGCAATTCCCTTCCTTCTGGCCATCTGTGCATGACTCAAGGCCGGACTCAAACCTCCGTATGTCGTCAGCCATGCGTCTACGACCTGAACTCGTATATCCATTATGTAGAGTTCAGACGTTGTATGTGAAAATCGCTTGCTCGGTATCGGCAGAGAAATACGATATTGTAGTGCCTGTGTTATTCTGATTACGATGTAAAGTTCCTTTTGGACGTCCATACATGTCCAAAGGACATACGGCTGGCGACATATGAAAGTTTGGGCCTGGCTGTGTGTCGAGCAAAATAGGCAAACGGTAGGTATCGGCAGAGAAATACGATATTGTAGTGCCTGTGTTATTCTGATTACGATGTAAAGTTCCTTTTGGACGTCCATACATGTCCAAGGCACATACGGCTGGCGACATATGAAAGTTGGGGCCTGGCTGTGTGTCGAGCACAGATAGGCAAACGGTAGGTATCGGCAGAGAAATACGATATTGTAGTGTCTGTGTTATTCTGATTACGATGTGAAGTTCCTTTTGGACGTCCATACATGTCCAAGGGACATACGGCTGGCGACATATGAAAGTTTGGGCCTGGCTGTGTGTCGAGCACAGATAGGCAAACGGTAGGTATCGGCAGAGAAATACGATATTGTAGTGCCTGTGTTATTCTGATTACGATGTAAAGTTCCTTTTTGACGTCCATACATGTCCAAGGGACATACGGCTGGCGACATATGAATGTTTGGGCCTGGCTGTGTGTCGAGCACAGATAGGCAAACGGTAGGTATCGGCAGAGAAATACGATATAGTAGTGCCTGTGTTATTCTGATTACGATGTAAAGTTCCTTTTGGACATCCATACATGTCCAAGGGACATACGGCTGGCGACATATGAAAGTTTGGGCCTGGCTGTGTGTCGAGCACAGATAGGCAAACGGTAGGTTTCGGCAGAGAAATACGATATTGTAGTGCCTGTGTTATTCTGATTACGATGTAAAGTTCCTTTTGGACGTCCATACATGTCCAAGGGACATACGGCTGGCGACATATGAAAGTTTGGGCCTGGCTGTGTGTCGAGCACAGATAGGCAAACGGTAGGTATCGGCAGAGAAATACGATATTGTAGTGCCTGTGTTATTCTGATTACGATGTAAAGTTCCTTTTGGACGTCCATACATGTCCAAAGGACATACGGCTGGCGACATATGAATGTTTGGGCCTGGCTGTGTGTCGAGCACAGATAGGCAAACGGTAGGTATCGGCAGAGAAATACGATATTGTAGTGCCTGTGTTATTCTGATTACGATGTAAAGTTCCTTTTGGACGTCCATACATGTGCAAAGGACATACGGCTGGCGACATATGAAAGTTTGGGCCTGGCTGTGTGTCGAGCACAGATATTCAAACGGTAGGTATCGGCAGAGAAATACGATATTGTAGTGCCTGTGTTATTCTGATTACGATGTAAAGTTCCTTTTGGACGTCCATACATGTCCAAGGGACATACGGCTGGCGACATATGAAAGTTTGGGCCTGGCTGTGTGTCGAGTACAGATAGGCAAACGGTAGGTATCGGCAGAGAAATACGATATTGTAGTGCCTGTGTTATTCTGATTACGATGTAAAGTTCCTTTTGGACATCCATACATGTCCAAAGGACATACGGCTGGCGACATATGAAATTTGGGGCTTGCTGTGTGTCGAGCACAGATAGGCAAACGGTAGGTGTCGGCAGAGAAATACGATATTGTAGTGTCTGTGTTATTCTGATTACGATGTAAAGTTCCTTTTGGACGTCCATACATGTCCAAGGGACATACGGCTGGCGACATATGAAAGTTTGGGCCTGGCTGTGTGTCGAGCACAGATAGGCAAACGGTAGGTATCGGCAGAGAAATACGATATTGTAGTGCCTGTGTTATTCTGATTACGATGTAAAGTTCCTTTTGGACGTCCATACATGTTCAAAGGACATACGGCTGGCGACATATGAAAGTTAGGGCCTGGCTGTGTGTCGAGCACAGATAGGCAAACGGTAGGTATCGACAGAGAAATACGATATTGTAGTGCCTGTGTTGTTCTGATTACGATGTAAAGTTCCTTTTGGACGTCCATACATGTCCAAAGGACATACGGCTGGCGACATATGAAAGTTTGGGCCTGGCTGTGTGTCGAGCACAGATAGGCAAACGGTAGGTGTCGGCAGAGAAATACGATATTGTAGTGTCTGTGTTATTCTGATTACGATGTAAAGTTCCTTTTGGACGTCCATACATGTCCAAGGCACATACAGCTGGCGACATATGAAAGTTTGGGCCTGGCTGTGTGTCGAGCACAGATAGGCAAACGGTAGGTATCGGCAGAGAAATACTATATTGTAGTGCCTGTGTTATTCTGATTATGATGTAAAGTTCCTTTTGGACGTCCATACATGTTCAAAGGATATACGGCTGGCGACATATGAAAGTTTGGGCCTGGCTGTGTGTCGAGCACGGATAGGCAAACGGTAGGTATCGACAGAGAAATACGATATTGTAGTGCCTGTGTTATTCTGATTACGATGTAAAGTTCCTTTTGGACGTCCATACAAGTCCAAAGGACATACGGCTGGCGACATATGAAAGTTTGGGCCTGGCTGTGTGTCGAGCACAGATAGGGAAACGGTAGGTATCGGCAGAGAAATACGATATTGTAGTGCCTGTGTTATTCTGATTACGATGTAAAGTTCCTTTTGGACGTCCATACATGTCCAAAGGACATATGGCTGGCGACATATGAAAGTTTGGGCCTGGCTGTGTGTCGAGCACAGATAGGCAAACGGTAGGTATCGGCAGAGAAATACGATATTGTAGTGCCTGTGTTATTCTGATTACGATGTAAAGTTCCTTTTGGACGTCCATACATGTCCAAGGGACATACGGCTGGCGACATATGAAAGTTTGGGCCTGGCTGTGTGTCGAGCACAGATATGCAAACGGTAAGGCGACCGCTTGCGACAAGCGGGAAATCCGGGTTCGGGTCCCAGTCCGGCACAGCTTTCATTGTCGTCTTTCCAACGTTCCATTTTACAGCTGATGATAATCCTTACTTGCAACTGCGATTTCGTTCGATGTGTTTCGTAACGCCTGTGCTCGCCGCAGGGCCTGATCCTTTGGACATGCGTGGATGTCCAAAGCAACTTTGCATCGTAGTCAGAGTAACACAAGCATTGCAATATCGTCCTTAGAGGAGTCGAATAGTCCAAGCGTGGACGGGAGGGTGAAACGGGGCGCGAGTCGGTCAGCAGAGTCGAAAGTTGTCAACATCTTCATCCTGTTGCTCATAGCACTGCGAACTGTCGTTTTCGACAGTGAAATCAGTGAGATACGTGGTAATCAACTTTCCAAGGGAATGGATGATCTCATTGATGCCCTTTCTACCACTTGCTGAGTGCTCTTCGTGTCGATTTTGAGCGGCAGTGTCTCTGAAATAATGTTTTCCTCTGCCACTCATCAGAAAACAGTGTCATTTCAACGCTGGGTGCTGCTGTTGTGACCTCCATGACAGAGACGTCCACTGAAGAACTGAAACACGGGTAAGGCTGTGACGGCCTTCCCGTCGGGTGACACGCCTGTGATGGTATTGGGCAGAATTGAGGTGAAATCACGAACCTACCTTACTCCTCACATTAACTTCTTTTCTTTCTATATATATATATATATATATATATATATATATATATATATATATATATATATATATATATATATATATATATATATATATATATTATTGGTGTTTTGCCCTTAAAGAGCGCATTTGGACTAAACTACATGGCCAGTTCCTTTTGCTGCCTTCCTTGCTGCCCAAACTTCCCTCATTCGCTCGCTGTGTTTCTGTTTCCGGTCCTCTGTCCATGCTTCTTGTCGGCTTCGTATCTTCGGCTTCATCTTGATTGCCTTTTTGGTTGCCCACATTTCTTTCATCTTCTGGCTGTGATCTTGCTTTCGTTCTTCGGTCCGTTTTATGCCTGTTCGTTTGTCGCATTGTATCTCATGTAGTTTACTTTTCTTAATGATGTTTCTGAACTTTATTCTGTCGTTTATTGTGTCTGCTGTTATGTTGAGCTGGTTCAGGTCGTTTTCTACCTCTGCCACCCATTTGTTGTTTCTAGTGGTTACCCAGTCAAAGATTTGTTTGGTCAGCCTGTGTGATGGCATTCTGTATAGGTGTCCATAGAATTGTAGTCTGCGTTTTCTAATCTTTTCTGTGATTGTCTCCGTATGTTTGTACAGTTCCTCTGTAGGTTTCTTGATCCATATTCCATTGTTGTTAGTTGCGCCAAATATTTTCCTAAGTATTTTCCGTTCTACTTTTTCTAATTGTCTGATACGTGTATGCCCTCGGATTAGTGTGGTCTCTGCTGCATATAGTGCCTCGGGGAGCACCACCGTGTCGTAATGGCGTAATTTGGCTTTTTGTGAGATAGACTTCTTGTTGTAATGATTCCACACTACTTTGTATGCCTTGTCCAGTTTAGTCTTTCTTTCTTCATTTGAGTCTCTGTTATGTCCACTCATTTGTAGTGTTTCACCAAGGTATTTGAAGTTTGCTGTTTTGTAAATCGTGCCATACTTTGTGTTCAGAGATAAGAGTTTCTTTGTGCTCATAAACTGTGTCTTTTCGTAAGAGATCTGTAGTCCAGTTTTGGAAGCGATTTCGTGCAGTTTTTCAATAGCGTCTTTTGTTTCCTTTATACCTTTCGTGACAATCGCCAAATCGTCTGCAAAAGCCAGGCATTTAATCTGTAGGTTTCCTAAGGTTATCCCCTGTTGTGATGTTTCCCATTCTTTTATGACCTTATCTAACACCAGATTGAAAAGGAGAGGTGAGAGGCCATCGCCTTGTCGGACACCTGTGCGAATTTCGAAGGGCTCTGATAGTTCCCCACAGAACTTTACTTTGGAGGTCGTGTTGGTTAAAGTTTGCTCTATGATAGCCCGTGTTTTGTTGTCTACTTTGTATATATATATATATATATATATATATATATATATATATATATATATATATATACAAACCCTACTGCTGCGTGACAGCAGTAGGGTTCGTCCGCTCGTCCGCTTGTGTGTGTGTGTGTGTGTGCGTGTGTGTGTGTGTGTGTGTGTGTGTGTGTGTGTGTGTGTGTGTGTGTCTTTGTGCGTGCGTGTATGTTCGTAAGGAACTTATTCTGCTGACCTGGTAGGTAAAACTGTTGTTATTAGTTACTGCTGTAATAATGTTCAATTCAGTATGAAAGTTACCCCAGGGCTCGGTGGCACTTCGCGATGCTTCAGTCAGCAAGGTGTATATATATATATATATATATATATATATATATATATATATATATATATATATATATAGCTGCACTGTTACAGAAGAAAGCTGAAGGAACCTTTGAGCAAAATTTCAAAGATATGCGTCACAATGGCAGACAGTTACAGTTACGGGGTATCGAGAAAGTTATATGTTTCCTTATTTGCACTGTGTATGGTAAAATTTATGAAGCCCAGTCTTCAATGAAGTTAAAATAAATAAATACAGGAAACCAAAACAAGCAGCTACGAGGTGCGTGTAAGGTTAAAAGAGTGAAACAAAAACTCCTTGAAGCTCTGTGCAGGAGAACCATAATGTGAATTGGTCTTAGGAGCTGTTAACAATTGCTGCGTGACAGCAGTAGGGTTCGTCCGCTTGTGTGTGTGTGTGTGTGTGTGTGTGTGTGTGTGTGTGTGTGTGTGTGTGTGTGTGTGTCTTTGTGCGTGCGTGTATGTTCGTAAGGAACTTATTCTGCTGACCTGGTAGGTAAAACTGTTGTTATTAGTTACTGCTGTAATAATGTTCAATTCAGTATGAAAGGAAAAAATTTTTCGGGTTTGTATGTCCTTGGAAGAGCAGCTGAACGGAATGGACAGTGTCTTGAAAGGAGGATATGAGATGAACATCAACAAAAGCAAAACGAGGATAATGGAATGTAGTCGAATTAAGTCGTGTGATGCTGAGGAAATTAGATTAGGAAATGAGACACTTAAAGAAATAAAGGAGTTTTGCTATTTGGGGAGCAAAATAACTGATGATGGTCGAAGCAGAGAGGATATAAAATGTAGATTGGCAATGGCAAAGAAAGCGTTTCTGAAGAAGAGATATTTGTTAACATCGAGTATAGATTTAAGTGTCAGGAAGTCGTTTCTGGAAGTATTTGTATGGGGTGTAGCCATGTATGGAAGTGAAACATGGACGATATATAGCTTGGACAAGAAGAGAATAGAAGATTTTGAAATGTGGTGCTACAGAAGAATGCTGAAGATTAGATGGGTAGATCACATAACTAATGAAGAGGAATTGAATAGGATTGGGGAGAAGATAAATTTGTGGTACAACTTGACTAGAAGAAGGGATCGGTTGGTACGACATGGTTTGAGGTATCAAGGGATCACCAATTTAGTATTCGAGGGCAGCGTGGCAGGTAAAAATCGTAGGAGGAGATCAAGAGATGAATACAATAAACAGATTCAGGAGGATGTAGGTTGCAGTGGATACTGGGAGATGAAGACGCTTGCGCAGGATAGAATAACATGGAGAGCTGCATCAAACCAGTCTCAGGACTGAAGACCACAACAACAACAACATGTCCTATGTCTTAACCGGGGCCCGAGGAACGACGGATAGGCTCCATCCCCGCCGCAGCCGCAGTGGTCCACAACCCCACGACGACTACCGCAGTCCACTTCACCCCTCTGCCGCCCCACACCGAACCACTCTTCCAGGATTATTGTGAGGTTCGGCCCCCGCAGGACCCTCGCCCCCTGCTCCTCCCAGAGAACGTCTCACAACAGGCGAGTGTAGCCCAGATGTTTGCGTGGCAGAATAATGGTGTAAGCGTACGTGGAGAACTAGTTTACCGACATAGTGTAGCGAAGGCGGAATAAGGGAACCAGCCTACATTCGCCGAGGCAGATGGAAAACCGCCTAAAAACCATCCACAGACTGGCTGGCTCACCGGACCTCGACACAAGGCCGCCAGCGGATTCGTACCGGGGACCAGGCGCTCCTTCCCAGTTCGGAAAGCCGTGCGTTAGACCGCATGGCTAACCGGGTGGACTTTCCAGGTTAACTAAAATAAAATGTGCAACTAGATGAAAAGCGTATTGAAATACGGTATTACGTTTTCGTGCTCAGAAAAGTGTAATAGTCCCATTAAAAATAGAAATATGAGTGAAGGAATTTACAAATGCACCTTCGATTTTGTTTGGTGAACCTTTGTTCACTTATCGCTTAGGTGAGAAGAGATAATATATTTTTAATGAGCTGAAAGTTATTTGTTGTGATATAATTATACGCCTCTCCCAAGTGAAATGTTAAACAGACGCATATTAAATTACAGCGGATATCGTTAATATGTGCTCTGTAACTATCCGGATTACAGGATGTAAATTATATGAGATATGAGTGTACTTTTTTGAGATGTAGCATATTCTGCTACAAAAATGGAGTATAAAGATGAAAACTGGAGTAATGTTTGATCTATGGAGATAAGTGAGAGTCACATACCAGAACAGTCGTGTTCATTGTCGGAGTTGTAAAGCTCGTGTTTTCGGACGGATTCATTAGGCTCCCAACAATAAGTACAGCTCCACCACAGCATTATATACCGCCGTACTTACTGGCGAGGGTCGCATTATGACTGAAATGTTATAGACAAGAGAGTTCTTTTGCTACATGTACCATGAACTGAAATTCGAGAGACTGCAGTTTTAATGAGTGCGCCTGTGAGTAGTGCAATACATTATGCAGAAAAGACCACTCGCCGGACGGAATACGGCACTCAAGTCTTTACAATGGTAGAGGACACAATGGGCAGGGTTCCGAATGGCACAATTATAGCAGTCGTGAGTAAAACATGAAAAGATGCCTCTTAAACTACGACTGATTCATTTTACTTGTTCCGCTATTTAATGACCTTTTCTGTAGAACCGCTGTAAAAAGGAATTATTTAGGAGTATCTCGCGGGACGTAGAATTATAAACACACGTTCATCACACCTAAACTTGCCGTTACAAACCATTACTTTGTGGCCATTTGATTACAGAATTCCTTTGTAAGTTTTAATTGATGCCGAATTTTTATTCACAAACATTTAATTTTATACTTTTCGAAGAGTAATTCTACATTTTCCATGTAAAATGCTATATCTACACTGTTTTTGCACTAAAAGGGCAAACTTGTGAAACAATGCTTTGTGTTTTTCTATTCCAGCATTTTAAAATAGCGTAATCTAAATTAAGTCACAAGCTTAGGCATACCACTTTACAGGAATTTAATGTTCTTCTACAGGAAAGCAAAACAAATTTTGGCCTCAGATTATACAACCGCTTGTGTGATATGAAGATGAAATATATAGTAAATTATTTTTACAATTAAGTTGGTTAGTTAGTTACGTGTCCCATAGATATCTGAACTACTCGTTTATCGAAATGATGTGGAACGAGTCACCTTAAAGGATAATGATGCTTGGCTAGCGTTTCAATTAATGAACACATTCTTTTTATTCCTACTAATGCAACTGCATCCAAAAAAACGAACAACGTTTTCCTTTTTTTTTCTCTTTTGCTACCTGTCTTTAAATAGAAATTCGTCTATGGAATATAATGGGTTCTCCAAGAGAAATGTGTTTAGGTTAGATTTAAAACTTGCTTTGCTATCTGTCAGGCTTTTTTTTTTTTTTGTTATTGGTCAAATTATCAAGAATTTCGGTGCTTAGTATTTAATTCTCTTCTGAGACCCTTATCAGCCCAACAATTGGTAACAAAGGTAATTCTCTCCTCTAGCACGTAGGTATGGACATCACTGTTCTCCAGAAATTGTGACAGATTATTTATGACGAATCTCATTTGCGAATGCCAATACTTGCGACGGATCAGTTAAAACGCGAAATTTCTTGAAGTACCAATATGACGGCCGCAAGTGAACAACTCACATTGTTCTCACTCCTCGCTTTTGTGTAATAAATATTTCCTTTGTCAGTGATCAAGTGCCGCAGAGCCGGCCGCGGTGGTCTCGCGGTTCTAGGCGCGCAGTCCGGAACCGTGCGACTGCTACGGTCGCAGGTTCGAATCCTGCCTCGGACATAGATGTGTGTGATGTCCTTAGATTAGTTAGGTTTAAGTAGTTCTACGTTCTAGGGGACTGATAACCACGGCAGTTGAGTCCCATAGTGCTCAGAGCCATTTGAACCATTTGAAGTGCCACAGAAAATTATTCCATAGTACGTTACTGAGTGAAATATGAATATATGTCAGAAGATTGATGTGTTTGTTTCCAGGACTATCAGTTATAAGAAGAGGGAAAGTAACAGAACCTAATTATTTGAGAAATTTAAGCTCCTTCCAGATACAGTTTTTAGCAGTTTGTACATCAAAAAATTTGGAGTGTTTCATCCAATTTACTGTCTCCTGTTCCTGTGCTACAACAATTGTGGTATGCTTCTGTTTGTTGGAAAGAACTGAATACAGAGTGTTTTCTCATAATTTCATGAACTTGTCTAACAACAGTTGTCGTGAAATCACAACGTAGCGCCAACAAAAGCACCAACTGAAAGTATGACTGCCATTTCACAAGTGTAGAATTCAGAAAGACTTGCCAACGCAGTAGAATCAGTTACTTAATAATCAGTTTTCTTCAACTTTAATTCTTATCGAGTGTCAATGATTTTCATGTCTCATTACTACCAACAGTAGCATCTTGCTACTATGATTATAACAAGTGAGTGTCACGTTATTAGAACAGGCGTAAAGTCAAATAAGAAAATATTAATTGTGCCAGAAACAAAATCTCAAGTTTCGCGTTTTCAGAGGAACGAGAAACTTTGCAATTTGACTGAAAGCATTGTTGCAATTTTGGAAATTTAAATACATCATTTTTTCGTGCAAAAAGTTTATTAATTACAAAAGCAATTTGTCTGGCGAAGTCACAGTGCACAACATAATACAAAAGCTTTACATAATTTAATACACTCCTGGAAATGGAAAAAAGAACACATTGACACCGGTGTGTCAGACCCACCATACTTGCTCCGGACACTGCGAGAGGGCTGTACAAGCAATGATCACACGCACGGCACAGCGGACACACCAGGAACAGCGGTGTTGGCCGTCGAATGGCGCTAGCTGCGCAGCATTTGTGCACCGCCGCCGTCAGTGTCAGTCAGTTTGCCGTGGCATACGGAGCTCCATCGCAGTCTTTAACACTGGTAGCATGCCGCGACAGCGTGGACGTGAACCGTATGTGCAGTTGACGGACTTTGAGCGAGGGCGTATAGTGGGCATGCGGGAGGCCGGGTGGACGTACCGCCGAATTGCTCAACACGTGGGGCGTGAGGTCTCCACAGTACATCGATGTTGTCGCCAGTGGTCGGCGGAAGGTGCACGTGCCCGTCGACCTGGGACCGGACCGCAGCGACGCACGGATGCACGCCAAGACCGTAGGATCCTACGCAGTGCCGTAGGGGACCGCACCGCCACTTCCCAGCAAATTAGGGACACTGTTGCTCCTGGGGTATCGGCGAGGACCATTCGCAACCGTCTCCATGAAGCTGGGCTACGGTCCCGCACACCGTTTGGCCGTCTTCCGCTCACGCCCCAACATCGTGCAGCCCGCCTCCAGTGGTGTCGCGACAGGCGTGAATGGAGGGACGAATGGAGACGTGTCGTCTTCAGCGATGAGAGTCGCTTCTGCCTTGGTGCCAATGATGGTCGTATGCGTGTTTGGCGCCGTGCAGGTGAGCGCCACAATGAGGACTGCATACGACCGAGGCACACAGGGCCAACACCCGGCATCATGGTGCGGGGAGCGATCTCCTACACTGGCCGTACACCACTGGTGATCGTCGAGGGGACACTGAATAGTGCACGGTACATCCAAACCGTCATCGAACCCATCGTTCTACCATTCCTAGACCGGCAAGGGAACTTGCTGTTCCAACAGGACAATGCACGTCCGCATGTATCCCGTGCCACTAAACGAGCTCTAGAAGGTGTAAGTCAACTACCCTGGCCAGCAAGATCTCCGGATCTGTCCCCCATTGAGCATGTTTGGGACTGGATGAAGCGTCGTCTCACGCGGTCTGCACGTCCAGCACGAACGCTGGTCCAACTGAGGCGCCAGGTGGAAATGGCATGGCAAGCCATTCCACAGGACTACATCCAGCATCTCTACGATCGTCTCCATGGGAGAATAGCAGCCTGCATTGCTGCGAAAGGTGGATATACACTGTACTAGTGCCGACATTGTGCATGCTCTGTTGCCTGTGTCTATGTGCCTGTGGTTCTGTCAGTGTGATCATGTGATGTATCTGACCCCAGGAATGTGTCAATAAAGTTTCCCCTTCCTGGGACAATTAATTCACGGTGTTCTTATTTCAATTTCCAGGAGTGTATATTTATTTTTGTGTTGTGTGATTTTGGCTTTCGTACTTTAGACATCGCCTGTTGTGACTGCTGCTAATTATGGCATATTCAGTGTTCAGTTGCTGCATTTCTAGCAGTGAGTTACGCATGTCAGATCTCAATGATTAGCAACTCCTGAAGACAGTGAACGTTTTAGTAAAGTAACGCTGTTCTCATTGCTGCATTAGGCGCCGGAGTTACCAAATTTCTTTCGATGTTGAATGAGAGCAGATTTCCGTGTCACGATAATTAACTTTGAAACAATTTATAAGCTACTACATTTTCAACGGGATTCTCGCACTTGCATTGACCGTTTTAGCCTGCATAAATTTCAGTAACTGTTGCATAAATTCAATTTTTAAACCAATGTAGACACTTTCATCATCGAATGAATGTGCGACCGTCTTATTTCACTGACAACTACGGCTTTGATAATTTTCAGTTCATAATTAATGACATTTTCGAAAATTAAGTAAAACCGATGCACACAACTAAACATTTACTTTTTGTTTTCAAGCATTATTAGTGGTACATATTTTGTTGGCGTTATAACTTTGTGCAGTATACTTATTTTTTCCACTCTTTTAGTACAAATTCTTTGAAAATATTGCCTTTTATGAAAATCACAGAATATGATGAAATAATTGGAGAGTGCGGGTAGATTACACATGCGAATTGGCAAATACCTCAAGCGAGTGTTAGGGGGCTTCCGTAAGTGTTTGAATCCCGTGTAAGAGCTGTAGTCAAAAACGTCTGAAATTCTACGAGTCAATTCGCGGACGTTTCGTCTGCCTGTAGGAACGTTAGAACGCCAGTTGGCAGTAGCGAAATATAGGAATATTTGCGAAGAACCGACGATTATTGCAGCGACTGGCAGTTGACTCGTAACGTTAATAAATGTAGATTATTGTGAATAAATAGGCGAAGAGATCCATTACTGTTCATTTACGCTATTGACGATAAACCACTACGAAAGGTAATATAGTCACCGGGTTGATTGGTCGCTATGACGAGTGGTGGAACAGGGCAGCCGGAGAGTAGTATGCTGGTAGTCCATCACCAGAAGTGGCAGCAGTCCGGCACTTCTTCTTCTTCCGTGTCCGGATGCACCAATTATGTCTTCCTTCCCAGTAATTAGCAACGTAGATTGCTTTGTCATTGACTTTCAAAATATCATCTTTAGTGCATGTTATAGACATCTCTGGGCAGATCAGTAGGTGGTCCAAGTCCTGTATTGCTCCGCATTCACACCTATGACTATCACTGTAACCCCATTTAAATAGGTTTGATTTGCACCCAGTTACCCCAGTGCGCAGCCGGTTTAATGACCTCCAAGTTGTAAAAGATAGTTGAAATCCTGCAGATCCCTCCTCAAGTAGTTCCATTGTGGAGTGTGGCACCATTTCTTCCCAGAGAGATAGTCGCCTTGCGACGGGCTTGGTGGCGAGCTCTCAGTAGTTTCCATGAAACTCCTGTGGGATTTCAGCCGGACACGTTGTTTTCGGTGCATATACATCGGGTGTCGAGGATCATTCTTTTGTTTTGATCTTTCGATCTCGGGGGCTACTTGTTTGCGGATAGTGGGTGGTGCTATGCCTATGATGGGGTAAATGATGTCTGTGGGAGTTGGTTTGAGGCATCCTGTGGCAATACGTACAGTCCGGCACTGATTGGATGCCTGACAAAAAAAAAAAAAAAAAAAAAAAAAAAAGTGACGTTTTGTCATAGAATCGTTATCAATAAACCACACATTTATTGCTCAATACTAAAGTAGTCATGCCGCTGCCCATAGAGGTCACCACCCATCGGTTGTAACAAGTAGACAGCGGACGGGGCCTGTGGTCTGGGAGAAGCTTGGCGGTGTCGCGCAGGTGAGGAAGGGATGACGCCAGTGGTAAGGCAAGACCGCTGACACTAGAAAGTCGGCGTTCCACTACGTCAGTCCTGCTGTCTAGACGTGGCCAAGTAGCACTGGACGAGGCGTTACGTGGCCTGAGAGAGATCACGGTGTGGACCTACAGTAGAAAGGGGAGGTGATAAAAACAGAGACTGCCAGCACGAAGACAGGTTGGCAGCGAGGAGTTTGCCTGCTCCAACGAAGGCAGACGAGAGACAGAGATATCCAGGGTGGAAGGCCATCGGCTGCTGAAGTAGATCCCCCCCTCTAGTGGCCCGCCAGGTAGAGGACGGAAACTCTGCAGCATCACATTTGACATCAGGAGCAGGTCTGCATCTGGCACTGGCAGAGTCACGGGAGCCATGAAGAGCTCTAGGCCTCTAGACTGGTGGACCCGTAGGCCTTTAGACTTACACAGGTTCTTCCTCGGGACTGGTGGCCATCAGACTGCGATACCTTTGTGTAAAGATGATGAGTGTTTACACAGCCTTGGCCCGTCCTCGTTTTGCTTCAGATTTGGTTTATATCGTGTAACCCACAAGTCCGTCTCTCGCATGCGAAGTAACCAGGCCACCGACGGTGCAATGTCTCTGGTTTCTTGAAGTGTCGTTGGTACTTCCTCTCCCACTGGGCCCTGCAATGTGGTAACTGCCAGGCATCCTAGTGCAGTTCTAGCTGCATCAACAGCAGCCCCCGATGCCATAACATTCTGTCACCTATGGTCAGATCCGCTTTTGGGCGCCTTCCATTACCTGTGGCAGGTGTCTTAACTTTTACTCAGCTGTGCTCAATAAATTACTTGTGGCTGAACGGTAACGACAATAAAATACCAAGAACTAAGTGTCCGGAACGACCTGAAGTGGAATTAACACACGGAAGTAACTACAGGAAAAGCATAAATCAGCCCGAGATTCGTAACAAGAATCTGAAAATAGTGGAATTCATGCACTAAACAAATGACCTACAGAACAAGGATTAATGACTCTTGCATACCTGTATGGGTCCCTTACCAGGTGCAGTTAACAAAAGAGAGAAGGCCCAGTGAAAAACGGTCCGTTTCCTCACGGGACTGTTTGGTAAGTGTGAGAGCGTTAGGCTGGGTTTGGCTAGGAGTTGGAATTTTGCACTGCTCTAACAGGACAGGGCGTTTTGCATCGGCAGGGTTGCAAAAGTTAGAAGAGTAGCGCGTTTACACTTTCTCAGAAAATTAAAGTGCAAGCGTATTAATTATTCAGTCTACACTACTGTCTCGAAAGCACATTATGTGAAAGCAATTTTCTTACAGTTGTTAATTTTTTATTTTTTGCGAGAAATGTATTGGAAAAATGAACGTTTTACAAGTCTGTAACAGACAAGAACGTCAGCTACAAAAAATTACAAAATAAGTTTCTTAGATGCCAGTGAGTTTCGTTTAACAAATAACTTATAAAAACTTGTACAAAATACAGTCTCGTATTATCTGTTATATTATTACTGCTCATCAGTTACGTCAGTAAGTGAAAGACAATGTGCTTGAGTGGCAATTTCATTTGTTTGACCAACTTCACTAAGAAGCGTTGCAGACGTGTCAGTGGTGGACATGGGCAACGGTGCAGACGAGTAACGCAAGGAAGAATTGTAATCCACAGGTGATGAACTAGAATCGCAGTGACACAGTCATTTCAAAACTTCCATCTCTATGACGATTCAGAGAACTCCAATCTTGGTCCGCGGAACGGTATATGGTCCAAATTTTTTCACCATGGTTTTGAAGAATACGCCTATTTCGTCCACCTCTGGTGGTGGTTTCACCAGCTCTTCCAGACGTTTATGAAGTGCTCTCATGTAAACATCAGAGAAGGGCATCACCTAGTTTCTCTTATTTGTCGGAGGACGACGGCGTGTGGCTATAGGAGGCGGTTCCGATGTTTGATGTGATTCGGGAACAAAGTGGTTCACACTCAGTTGCTTGTGCGGAGTTATCGTCAGCGTTGCTCCAAACGGCGATGGGAGTTGCACCGACACGTTAAGACAGTTTTTTTTGTTTTCACTGTGCGGTGAAAAAGTGTTCGTTTCGTGTTAGACACATTCTACACTGAAGCGCCAAAGAAACTAGTACAGGCATGTGTATTCATATACAGAGATACGTAAGCAGGCATAATACGGCGCTGCGGTCGGCAGCCCCAAAATGGCACAATAGTTGTATCGGTTACTGGTGCTGCAATAGCAGGTTATGAAGATTCATGTGAGTTTGAACGTGGTGTTACAGTCGGCACAAGAGCGATGGGACTCGGCATCTCCGAGGTAGCGACGAAGCGGGAATTTTCCCGTACAACTATTTCACGAGAGTACCGTGAAAATCAGGAATACGGTAAAACACCGAATCTCCGATTTCGCTGCGGCCGGAAAAAGATCTTGCAACAATGGGACCAACGACGACTGAAGAGAATCGTTCAACGTGACATAAGTGCAACCCTTCCGCAAATTGCAGCAGATATCAATGCTGGGCCATCATTAAGTGTCAGAGTGCGAACCATTCAACGGAACATCGTCGATACGGGCTTTAGGAGCCGAAGGCGCAGTCGTATACGCTTGATGACTGCACGACACAAAACTTTACGCCTCGCCTGGACCCGTCAACACCAGCATTCCACTTTTGATGACTGGAAACATATTACCTGGTCGGACGAGTCTCGTTTCAAATGGTATCGAATGGATGCACGTGTACGGGTAGGGAGAGAACCTCATGAATGCAAGCAGGAGATTGTGCAAGCCGGTGCAGGCTGTGCAATGGTGTGGAGCGCGTGCTGTTGGAGTGATATGGGACCCGGGCATTTCCAGCAGGACAATACGGCACACCTCACGTCTTGCATTGGCTCTGAGCAATATGCGACTTAACTTCTAAGGTCATCAGTCGCCTAGAACTTAGAACTAATTAAACCGAACTAACCTAAGGACATCACACACATCCATGCCCGAGGCAGGATTCGAACCTGTGACCGTAGTGGTCGCTCGGCTCCAGACTGTAGCGCCTAGAACCGCACGGCCACTCCGGCCGGCTCACGTCTTGCATTGCACGAAGAACACTCTTCTGAGTTTAAACACTTCCGCTGGCCACTAAACTCCCCAGACATGAACATTATTGCCTTGCAAAGTGCTGTTTACAAGAGATCTCCACCCCCCCCCCCCCCCTTGCACTTTTACGGATTTATGGACAGCCCTGCAGGATTCACGGTGTTAATTCGGTACAGCGTTACTTCAGACATCAGTCGACTCTATGCCACGTTGTGTTACGGCAATTCTTTGTGCTCGCTGGAGCCGCATACGATTTTAGACAGATGTACCAGTTTCTTTTGCTCTTCAGTGTAGAAGCTACAGCATGTCCCAGTAGTTGGCTTTCTTTCTTACAGCAGACCCTGTTACGCTTATTTCTCTTTTTGTCTGTGTTCTGCACTGATGACGAATACTCTCCCACCCCGTGTACATTTACTGAACGTGGTGTACAAGGCGTTACATGCATCCAGGAGCAGTTCGCCTATCACGCATGACGTAAACCGTTGATGAACTATATTGCAATCTAGGGAGGCACGGCTTCACGGAGATGTTTAACACTACATCATACGTGTAACGCGTAGTGTATCGTAGAGAGAGGGGGAGAGAGACAGAGAGAGAGAGAGAGAGAGAGAGAGAGAGAGAGAGAGAGAGAGAGAGATGGGTACCGCTTGAATTCGGAGAGTGCACATTGCGAGAAGATTCGGGCAAAGTACCACTTTTTTTGGCCACATAAGTCTCGCGGAAGAGACAGCGATATTCTCGCCTCATGTCGTAAAGGTATGTTTACAAAAGCAACAGAAATGGCGTATTGGCGACAATGAAATTCAGCAACGTTTCCCGACATAATAGGCTGCCACCCAAACTGCAGCTATACGTCGACAATATTGACGATCATACTTGCCCTGAAATGGCTGCATCAATACATTTCCAATCCAGAAGCGTCCACAAGAGCCACAGCATTGCCATGTAATATATAAAAGCGGCCGATTGCGAGCTCTCCTAATATATCCTTCTTCCAGAAATTGAGACATGATTCTTCATCGACCCTATAGTAACTGGCCCAAGAACTGGTGACAGCAGTACCTCTGTGAAAGACCTTCTTCTACATTACATCAGCCAAAAGCTAAGGCTGAACACCAATCTGGTTGCAACATGGCATAAGGTCTTTCACAGACTTTAGAATGATTTGATACTAGGACTTGAGGAATGCCCTAAGTTTGGTTGCAGTGTATCGCACTGACCACGTTCGGTCACGAACACACTGAGTTGAAACTAGACTTCAGCAATGCAGGCCACCGGCCTGCGCAGGTGTAACTCCTAACAAAGGACAACAGATATCACAACTTTGTGATAACAGCCGGCCTGGCAAGGTGCGGAAACAGTTGACACAGCAGTACCTAAGTGCAAGAAGCCTATCCACACCAGGAGCCGCTGACATGTGTAGCATACATGTTGCAAGGCACTTCAAAACCCCAGGATGTGCAGCTCGGAAATGTGTAAATACCTGGCCACTGACCTGTGCCAGGGTCCAGCTACGTAAGCTCCTCACCAATACTGACTGTTGGTTGGAAGTCTACGTGCTTGTGAACAGTGTCGTGAAAGAAACTTTTAACCTTAGTGAAATGCTGAATTTGAAATGATGAAAATGAATCCAATTAATTCCGAAAAGAACATAATTGTGCACTCAGTTAAAACTCTGTAACTGAAACTGAATACTGAAGCACACTGTGAAAGTTACTTACGTGACGTGTAATGTCTGATTCGAAATATGCACAGTACTGCTCAGCTTGGATGATGATAACTGTTTAAGATTACCTACACTGGGCTCTGTGAATTAATCTGTTTACTTAGCTCAACAACTGAAAATCTGAGTACATTCTATTTGTTCACAAGAATGCAAAGTGAGATCTGCCCTGAAAGAAGAGTAACATACATAGTACTCGGCAATTGAAGATGCTATTTTGTGTCTGGTGTGTTGATGTTCCCAAAAGCAAATTGAAATCATCAAATGAAGTGGTTAAACAAAAATAATCTACCCACTACTAAATTTTTCTTTCTTTGTCACAAACCATCTACAGACGTGTGTTGCGTAGGGTTTTACTTTAAAGCGAACCGTTCCGGAATTAAACACAGGAGTAACCCATTGAATTACAGACCCATATCACTGACCTCAATTTTCATTAGGATTCTGGAGCATATGCTGTACTCGAACATTATGAATCACCTTGAAGAAAATGACTAATTGATACATAACCCACACAGATTCAGAAAATATCGTTCTTGTGCAACACAGCTAGCTCTTTATTTCCATGAAGTAATGAGTGCTGTAGGCAAGGGATATCAGATCGATTCCATATTCCTAGATTTTCAGAAGGCTTTTGATACCGTTCCTCACAAACGACTATTAATCAAATTGCTTTCATATGGAGTATCGTCTCAGATGTGTGAGTGAATTCGTGATTTCCTCTCAGAGAGGACACAGATTGTAACGATAAATCATCGAGTAGAACAGAAGTGATATCTAGCGTTCCGAAAGATAGTGTCACAGGCCGTCTACTGTTCCTGATTTACATAAATCATCTAAGTGGTAATCTGAGCAGCTCCTTAGATTGTTTGCAGATGACGCTGTAATTTACCGTCTAGTAAATTCATCACATGATCAGTTCCAATTACAAAATGATCTAGAGAGAATTTCTGTATGGTGCGAAAAGTGGCAGTTGGCACTAAACGAAGAAAAGTGAAAGGTCATCTACATGGGTACTAAGAGAAATCAGATAAATTTTGGGTATACGATAAATCGCACAAATCTAAGGGCTGTAAATTCGACTAAATACCTAAGAATTACAAATACGAGCAATTTAAATTGGAAAGCCCACATAGATAATATTGTGAGGAAGGCGAAACAAAGACTACGCTTTGTTGGCAGAACACTTAGAATATGAGACAAACCCACTAAATAGACAGCCTATATTACACTTGTCCGTCCTCTGCTGGAATTTTGCTGCGCGGTGTGAGATCCTTACCAGGTAGGATTGACGGAGGACATCGAAAAGGTGCAAAGAAGGGCAGCTCGTTTCGTGTTATCGCGCAATAGGGGTGAGAGTGTGACTGATATGGGGTGGCAGTCACTGAAACAAGGGCGGTTTCCTTTGCGGCGAGATCTATTTACGAAATTTCAATCACCAACTTGCTCTTACAAATTCGAAAATATTTTGTTGACACCCACTTACGTAGGGAGAAATTATCATCATAATAAAATAAGAGAAATCAGAGCTCGAACGGAAAGATTTAGGCGTTCCTTTCTCTCACGCGCCATTCGCGAGTGGAATGGTAGAGAAGTAGTATGAAGATGGTTCGATGAACCCTCAGCCACGCGCTTAAGTGTGAATTGCAGGGTAATGATGTAGATGTAGATGAATGAATTGGAGCAGTCAACTATGAAACCATGGGAGCTGGAGACGCCGCCACATCGGGACAGCTACCAGCCCTGAGAAGCGGTTCGCTGGCTGTCAGTGCTGGACCGTGGGTCACTGCTGTTGCCTCATCTGTCTACAGCTTGCTGGACAAAGATTGGTGGGGAGGGATTTTGAGTGGGGTGGAGTGGGGGAGGAGGGGCTGGGCGAGGCTTCACCAGGAATCGAGACCACCAGGAATCGACCAGAACTGGGGTAATCGCTGACGTAGGCGGTGGCATCACGAGCCACTGCTCGGCAGACGCTGCACTGTGTCACCTCTGCTGGACGAAAACACACGGGAGGGCGCTGGATGCCTCAGCAGCCTCGAGACTCCTTGCTGTATTAGAACACGGCGCGGAGCCGTAATAAAGCAATGTTGGAAATTTTGGCCGTTTGACTGGCCCCACACACACGGCAGCCCCCTGCAACACATATCTGCCAGCCACCTTCAGCAATAACAATCAGATGTTCATGATAATACACTATCCTTGGTCGCCTTGTAATGAGATCACTACAAACCTCATAAACGCGATACATCTGCGACCAGAATTGTGGGAGGCGTAAAGCAATGAACACTACTGGCCGTTAAAATTTCTACAGCACGAAGATGGCGTGCCACAGACGCGAAATTTAACCGACATGAAGAAGATGCTGTGATATGCAAATGACTAACTTTTCAGAGCATTCACACAAGGTTCGTGCCGGTGGCGACACCTACAACGTGCTGACATGAGGAGAGTTTCTAACCGGTTTCTCATACACAAACAGCAGTTGACCGGCGTTGCCTGGTGAAACGTTGTTGTGATGCCTCGTGTAAGGACGAGAAATGCCTACCATCACGTTTCCAATTTTGATAAAGCTCGGATTGTAGCCTATCGCGATTGAGGTTTATCATATCGCGACATTGCTGCTCGCGTTGGTCGAGGTCCAATGACTGTTAACAGAATACGGAATCGGTGGGATCATGAGGGTAATACAGAACGCCGTGTTGGATCCGAACGGCCTCGTATCACTAGCAGTCGAGATGACAGGCATCTTATCCACATGGTTGTAACGGATCGTGAAGCCATGTCTCGATCCCTGAGTCAACAGATGGGGACGTTTGCAAGACAACAACAACCATCTGCACGAACAGTTCGAACACGTTTGCAGCAACATGGACTATCAGCTCGGAGACCATGGCTGCGGTTACCCTTGAAGCCGCATCACAGACAGAAGCGCCTGCGACGGTGTACTCAACGACGAACCTGAGTGCACGAATGGAAAAACGTCATTTTTTTCGGATGAATCATCATGATGGTCGCATCCGTGTTTGGCGACATCGCGGTGAACGCACAGTGGAAGCGTGTATTCGTCATCGCCATACTGGCGTATCACCCGGCGTGTTGGTATGGGGTGCCATTGGTTACACGTCTCGGTCACCTCTTGTTCACATAGACGGCACTTTGAACAGGGGACGTTACATTCCAGATGTGTTACGACCCGTGGCTCTACCCTTCATTCGATCCCTGCGAACCCCTATATCCCAACTGGATAATGAACAACCGCATGTTGAAAGTCCTGTACGGGCCTTTCTGGATACAGAAAATGTTCTACTGCTGCCCCGGCCAGCTCATTCTCCAGATCTCTCACCAACTGAAAACGTCTGGACAATGGTGGCCGAACAACTGGCTCGTCACAATACGCCAGTCACTACTATTGATGAACAGTGGTATCGTGTTGAAGCTGCATGGGTAGCTGTACCTGTACACGCCATCCAAGCTCCGTTTGACTCAATGCCCAGGCGTATCAAGGCCGATATTACGGTCAGAGATAATTGTTCTGGGTACTGATTTCTCAGGATCTATGCACCCAAATTGCGTGAAAATGTAATCACATGTCAGTTCTAGTATAATATATATATATATATATATATATATATATATATATATATATATATATATATATTACTTTCCATGTACGATATCCCTGGCCATTGATATAAGTATTAAATTTATTTTCCTGCTTTCACATTGTTCTAGAAATCACACTTACTGATGGCCTCTAAACATGCTTGCCAACTTTTGAACGGAAGTGAAATAATGTTTGCCCACTTTGTCACTGCGCCACTGTCAGCGTGAGAAAGAGCTAGCAAGGCTGAGTGTGTCAGGGTGCCAGTTATAGACCAGAACTGAAGTAGGCATGGCCTGGCCATACAGAATGTTCCCCACCCATAGTTGATCACACGGGCAATACCTAGGTCTTACCTTGGGAATTACTTGCGACAGCCTGAATCATCAGCGACGTGGCTGGGTCACACAGCAATACTGCCGTGCATTTCACCGAAAATGCAGCGGTGTTGACATCATCAATATTTGGGTTGGTTGGTTGTTTTGGGGAAGGAGACCAGACAGCGTGGTCATCGGTCTCATCGGATTAGGGAAGGATGGGAAGGACGTCGGCCGTGCCCTTTCAGAGGAACCATCCCGGCATTTGCCTGGAGTGATTTAGGGAAATCACGGAAAACCTAAATCAGGATGGCCGGACGCGGGATTGAACCGTCGTCCTCCCGGATGCGAGTCCAGTGTCTAACCACTGCGCCACCTCGCTCGGTCTCAATATTTGGGCATACATTGCAGTAATATATTGCTGATGTAAACGCACCTTAAGATTGCTTGTGGAGAACAGCAGTAGATGTAAACGTCTAGTGGAAAGCTTTCAGATATTGGGCCCAACAGGCGTTGGCTCTTTTAGAGAGTAGGAGGTGCTACACGACTGGGTGAAGCCATCAGGAGCGCGGTCCCGCCCTGGACAGACTGCGGAGCAATTTCGCCCGCCACGGGCGATCCCGGCCCAGTCATTTGGTGGGGGCGGCAGGTATCGCTGAGTGCTCTGGAAATCCCGGCAAAGTTTCGCCTGCCGGCTGGCGGGGGAAAGCTGTTACCGCGGCGGGTCCTCCCATTTTCTTGCGCCCCCGCTTCCTTCTTTCGCGCCGAGTCGTTACCGTTCCTGCCGGCACAAAAGGCGGCCTGCCGCTTAATGAAGACTTTAACATAATAGCCGCGGGCGCACAATGGGCGGCGCGAGCCCCGTGTAAACGCAATTAGCACTCGGCAGGGGGCGGCGTCAGTGCCGGCGACGGCTGCAGAGCGAGGCGAGCCGAGGCGACGCTATCCTCCTGCTAGGCTCTACTTGCGCGTGTGTACGTGGGCTGCGAATGGCCGCCGTTTGTGCCGTTTGTCAAGTGGTGCTGTGCCGGAGGAAAGGCCGTTATGTTCCAGGGCGAAGTACGCATTCGCAGAGGGCGGCATGGCGGTAAGCCTCACCCACGTCCAAACGGATCACTCCGAGATGCACGGCAGGGAATACCTTTTATTTTGCAGATTGCAGCGGCTGTGGAAGATCAGTTCGGATTCCGGAGAAATGTTGGAACACGTGAGGCAATACTGACCCTGCGACTGAACATAGAAGATAGGTTAAGGAAGGGCAAACCTACGTTTACAGAATTGGTAGTCTGAAGATGGCAGGGGTAAAATAGAGGGAGCGAAAGGAATTTTGCAATTTGTACAGAAAGCAGATGGCAGTTATAAGAGTCGACGGGTATGAAAGGGAAGCAGTGGTTAGGAAGGGAGGGAGACCGGGTTGTAGCCTATCCCCAATGTTATTCAATCTGTATATTGAGCAAGCAATAAAGGAAACAAAAGAAAAGTTCGGAGTAGGTATTAAAATCCATGGAGAAGAAATAAAAAGTTTGAGGTTCGCCGATGACATAGTAATTCTCTCAGAGACAGCAAAGGAATTGGAAGAGCAGTTGAACGGAATCGACAGTGTCTTGAAGGGAGGATATAGATGAAGAAGAGCAACAACAGCAAAACGAGGATCATGGAATGTAGTCGAATTAAGTCGGGTGATGCTGATGGAATTAGATTAGTAAATGAGACACTTAAAGTAGTGAATGAGTTTTGCTATTTCGGGACAAAATAACTGATGATGGTCGAAGTAGAGAGGATATAAAATGTAGACTGGCAATGGCAAGGAAAGCGTTTCTGAAGAAGAAAAATTTGTTAACATCGTGTATAGATTTAAATGTCAGTAAGTCGTTTCTGAAAGTATTTGTTTGGAGTGTAGCCATGTATGGAAGTGATATGTGGACGATAAATAGTTTGGACAAGAAGAAAGTAGAAGTTTTTGAAATGTTGTGCTACAGAAGAATGCTGAAGATTAGATGGGGAGATCACATAACTGATGAGGAGGCATTGAATAGAATTGGGGAGAAGAGGACCTTGTGGCACAACTTGACTGAAAGAAAGGATCAGTTGGAAGGACATGCTCTGAAACATCGAGGGATCACAAGTTTAGTATTGGACGGCAGCCTAGAGGGTAAAAATCGAAGAGGGAGACCAAGAGATGAATACACTAAGCAGATTCAGAAGAATGTAGGTTGCAGTAGCTACTCGGAGACGAAGAGGCCTGCACAGGATCGAGTGGCTTGCAGGGCTCCATTAAAGCAGTCTTTGGAGTGAAAACAACAAACAGCTCTAAGCATCAATGGTGTCTTCTCGGTCTCCATAACTACCAGAACTACACTGAGACGTCAGGAGTCATAGGATAATGATACGACATATACAGATGGCGGAAGTATAGCGTACATGGGGTATAAAGTGGCATCGCTTTGGCGGAGCTGTCATCTGTACTCAGCTGATTCATGTGAAATGGTGTCCGATGTCTTCACTGCCGCACCATGGGGATCAACAGACTTTGAACTCGGTTGGTTGGTTGTTTTGGGGAAGGAGACCAGACAGCGTGGTCATCGGTCTCATCGGATTAGGGAAGGATGGGGAGGGAAGTCGGCCGTGCCCTTTCAGGGGAACCATCCCGGCATTTGCCTGGAGTGATTTAGGGAAATCACGGAAAACCTAAATCAGGATGGCCGGACGCGGGATTTGAATTCGGAATGGTAGTTGGAGATAGGTGTATGCGACACTCCATTTCGGAAATTGTTAGGGTATCAACACTGTCAAGGGTCTGCCCAGAATACAAAATTCCAGCCATTGAAGGTATCCTTTACTACAGTCTAGCGAAATTTGGCTTTAATGCACTGTAGCAGCAGACTACCGACAGATGTGCCTTTACTAACAACGCTGTATCGCTTGCAGCTTCTCTTCTGGGTTCGTAAGCATATCAGCTGGAAACTAGACGAATGGGAAATGGTGGCTTGATTGGATGAGTCACGATTCTAGTTTGTAAGCGCTGATGGCAGGCTTCGAGTGTGGCGCAGACCCCAGAGAAACAAGGTCCCAAGTTGTCAACAAGGCACTGTGCGTGCTGTTGGTGGCTCCATAACGGAGTGGATTCTATCCTCTTGTCAGACTGAACCGATCATTGAGTTGAAATTGTTACGTTTGGCTGTTTGGAGACAAATTGCAGCAGTTCACTTCGTTCTTATGGATATCAATGCTTCTTATCACGAGGTCGTAATTATTCGCAATCCGTCTGAAGAACATTCAGGACGACCAGAACGGATGATATAGCCATGCAGATCACCCGGCATGTATCTCATCTGACATTTATGGGATATAATCGAGAGGTCAGTTCGTGCACAAAATCCTGTACCGAATACGTTTACGCAATTATGGATGGCTGTACAGACATCCCGGTTCAGTGTTTCTGCACGGAGCATCCAACGGTCTGTTGAGTCCACGCCATGTGGAGCTTCAGCACTACTTTGGGCATAAGGAGGTCCGACGCAATATTAAGAGGCGTACTATGACTTTTGTCCCATCAGTACTACTGCAGAGCTACTCATAACTATTTCCAGGGTTTCTGAAATCGAAGATGTACAGAAAAATGAGATACATCATTGGAGAGAGCACCTCTCCACGTTTAGATTCGTAATAGTGACGTAGCTGCCTAGCACATCACTAGCGGCAATTCGTGTCAGTGCATGTAGACATATCATCTGCTCTGTATTGTCGCCTCGAATTAGTTTGCGCCGGCAAACAGGCAATGTAACGTGGCCATTTTTCTCTGAAAGTGTCCACTAGCATATTTCAGAGGATGATGTGCAAATTCCGTAGATCAGGAAGTCGTTCAGTTACATTACTCTATAGCTGCAGATCTGGATTAGGAATGCCAGGGCCTGTTTTTCGGTTCACTGTTTGTTTTGCTGCTTCTCTTATGTATTCGGTGGCGGTTGCTAAGACCTGGAAGCTTAAAAGTTGGCTGCGCGAGATAAGTGACGTTCTAAGAGAAATTTTGGCCGCTATAAAACTATTCTGCTCTCGGCCGCAAGGAGCGAGGCTGGCTTTCTCATTTCCTTGGCACGCTCTCCAGGAGGGTTGCGGACACGCAATTCTCTGTCAAAGAAACACGAAATTTTTAATGCAAGCCTTTCAGCCGGATAAAGGATCCCTATGAAGGTGTGGCTTCCCTCAAGGTGTGTGGACGTTCGTTACGGTGCTTTGGAGTAACGTTCGGTTTCATCTTTCAGAATGCAGCCTTCTCATTGGATCGTATTGTCGTTTCTGTGAGTACCCGCACTTGCGTGCTGTGCCAACAGGAAGAGTTCTCCATCTGTCAATTTAAGAATCATGTATCTTCCTGGCAGGTTAAAACTGTGTGCCCGACCGAGACTCGAACTGGGGACCTTTGCCTTTCGCGGGCAAGTGCTCTACCATCTGAGCTACCGAAGCACGATTCACGTCCGTACTCACACCTTTACTTCTGCCAGTACCTCGTCTCGTACCTTCCAAACTTTACAGAAGCTCTCCTCCGCTGCAGAGTGAAAATTTCATTCAGGAAACATCCCCCAGGCTGTGGCTAAGCCATGTCTCCGCAATATACTTTCTGTCAGGAGTGCTAGTTCTGCAAGTTTCGCAGGAGAGCAATTCTATTCAGTATCTACTCATTTGTTACAAAGTCTACCCATATAATCTTCAACATTCTTCCATAGCACTACATTTCAAAAGCTTCTGTTTCTTCTTGTCTAAAATGTTTATCGTCCATGTTTCTCAGTCGTACATGGTCAGACTCTGTACAAATAGTTTCATTAAAAACTACGTAACACTTAAATCAGTACCTGAGGTTAACGCCGGCCGGAGTGGCCGAGCGGTTCTAGGCGCTACAGTCTGGAACCGTGCGACCGCTACGGTCGCAGGTTCGAATCCTGCCTCGGGCATTAATGTGTGTGATGTCCTTAGGTTAGTTAGGTTTAAGTAGTTCTAAGTTCTAGGGGACTGATGACCTCAGAAGTTAAGTCCCATAGTGCTCAAAGCCATTTTTGAATCTGATGCTAACAAATTTCTGTTCGCGGAAAACGCATTCCTTCCCATTGAAAGTCTACATTTCATATTCTCTCTATTTCCGCCGTCATCAGTTATTTTTCTGCCCAAATAGCAAAACATGTCTACTACTTCAAATGTCTTATGTCCTAATGTAATTCCCTCATCGTCACCTGATTTAATTAAACTACACACCATTATACTTTTTTTTGCTTTTTCTGATGCTCATCTCATATCCTTCTTTCAAGAGGCTGTCCATTCCGTTCAGTTGCTCTTCCAAGTCCTTTGGTGTCTCTGACAGAACTATAATGTTGTCGACAAACCTCAAAGTTTTAATTCCTTATTTCTTCTTCCTGGACTATAATTTCTACTCCAAATTTTTCTTTTGTTTCTTTTACTGCTTGTTAAATCGAGAGACTGAATAACATGGGGGATATCCTGCAAACCTGTCTTACCTCCTTCTCGACCACTGCCTCCCTTTCATACCCCACGACGTTTATAGCTGCAGTCTGGTTTCTCCACGAGTTGTAAATAGAAGTAACCAAAGGTTGACTTCATGTCCTTTATCTGTAGCGCAGGGCAAGTAATCGGTGCTACGTTGGAATCTTTCTTAGTTTTAAACTAGAAGGTATGATTGTCTTCAAACTGTGTCCGTCGATGTCTCATTTCATATGAATTGTAAACATAGCCTCTCCGACAGGTCCTCGAGCGTACTGAGGAATTTTTAGTTTTCAGGGATAGTATCTTCTTTCTCTTCACATTATTTCGCACTTTATATGCCATCATGTTTAAAGTTAGCGGACGGAAAAAAATTGTAACATCCTGAAGGAGTAGTTCGACGTGAACGAAAGTTAGTAGACGCGTTTCTAAATCTGCAAGATGAGGTCTCTTGATATTTCACTCCAGTCGCATAAGAGTGGGGTTAGCAGCACCAATATGAGGATACAAATCGGGTTTGCTTCATACACTAGCTGTAAGTGCCACGAGCGTTAATTACCATTGAGATAACAATATATACAGTTCCCTTCTCCTTTTCCCTTTCCAGTGTGATATTGACCAAGAGTACCATATGCAAACAAAGCAACAATTCTAGACACGATGATATACGGAAGCTGTTCCGAATATTGCTTCAAGAAAACAAAGCCATACTTCTTCTGTACTGAAAAACGAAGTAGCGAATCAAAATATTATGGATATGACGAACAAGGTACAATATTAATACTGGCTTACACAAAAATAAAGTCTTTCAGGGATTCAAGTAATAAAGTAACTCATGACCATGCACTCTAAAAGCTTATATCCATTATAAAAACGTTGGATAATAAGTGATTGCACTTAAGCGCAACGGCAACACAGATGTCCAGCCACAGCACAGCTGTGAGAAATACGAGTGTACATTCTACCAAATGCGCGGTAAAGTGGAAATATGAGGACCCACCAATCAAATCGTATGTTGTCTGTCTCTGGACAAAACAGAGTTGGATGTGGTATTTTATGTGCTCTACATATTGCCGCATTCAGATTACATCCTTTGTGTGTTGTAACAATGAAATAGTATCTCGAAAATGAGCGATTAAAAAAAATCGTATATCGCCTACATGGTTGAACGAATCACAACGTATAATGTCCACTATTTAAATTTAATTTTGCTTCTCTTTCATCGGATCTGGCAAAACTGTCAAGATTTACATATCAGTGCTTGAAACAGTTCTACACAATATTCGTTATTCTCGCCTTCTCTCACTGTCTGACATTGTTTTATCAAACTTGTTTTTGTTAGTGGTGCAATGCAAGAGTATCCAGATGTGTTTTGCGTGTTTTGCATCCAGTGAATTTAGCAAAAGAAGGTGTGACTGTAGGGGATGAGGTTAAAGATCTTAGAGCCAGAAAAATAAATAAAAAATAAAAAGAGAAATGAAAACTGACAAAAGATAAATCACCACTCTATACCTTCTTACTAGAAAAATTGAATTGCTTCTTCTAACATTCAACAGGAAATTACGCCACTACCCACGGAACTTTTTTATTCTCTGTGTTCTGGATACCATAAAATAGGTCCTCATTTAATGGATCTTGATCCCCCTGTCCACAGATACAGTGTCATTTTAATTGCTGCTCTATCCGAGTTAATGCTCTGTGTAGATCCTAAAAAGGTCTTTGCTACACTAAATAGAAAACAATAGGTTCAAGAAATATCATATCCTCTGATTGTAAGTATCCTAAAATGTCGGCGCATTCGTGGAGAAAATAACAAAGTAAAAGCAACTGCTTACATAGTGAAATATCCTTTAAGTTGGGCATTTAATATAGATTCCCATTATGGGTCATCTTAATCTCGCTTCTTGACGAAGTCTATCTATGCACTGAACAAGAAATGGTTCAACATGTTCTGGTACACTTAATGTTCCAAAATGCCATCTAAATAAGAAACATTATCACTGAAAAAAATAAATATGTATCCATCGCATGCTAAATGCGGGTTTTGTAAGCTGCAAGTGAAATCAGCTGGTGAGAAAGTCCCTGTATGTGCAATATTTTTTTCGAAAATTCAGTGTCATTGCATGTGCTGGAATAGCAAGAAATAAAAGAGGGGTGATCATAAGATTACAAAGTATGAAACTAATGAAATCGTGTGGTAGAACTATCATCAAAAGTGAAAGCCATCAAAAGTTATTACAATAGGATCAAAGGTCAACGATTGTATCTCTTATATGAGTTAAGTACAAACACGCTTTTAAAATTGTACAAGATGGCAGTAACTGACCTGGAAGGTACAAAATGATTCTTCACCACACTTTTCAACTTGAAGTTCAATTTGGGTGTTGGCTCACCTGCCAGTGATAGGTACACAAGTTGACTTAGAATGCAGCATGAAATTCAAAATGCTGTCGATGCTTATCAGAAGTAAAGGTCCATGACAGAAGTCTGTGCTCATTGGCTAAAAGCCCGAGCTTTTCATAAATTAATGAAGCAATCCTCACAAGGAATTAAAATCTTTGCATTTTACTTACAGAAAGTTCAGCCTCACCCGCAACTGAGTATTTGATAGGCATATTACGCCTGGCAAATATCGTTTTACACCTTCTGTGTAATAAATATCGAAACTACATTGCTCAAGATGGAAGTCTAAGACAATAAATTGTATCAGTTATCACAGATTTTCTTTCCAAAACATCTTTTTATCGTACTGCCACATCTCTCAGACTTTTTCTTATGGGTGTGATGCCCAGAGTAAAAATCAACAACTGATTCATACTGTTGCATTCTGACTATTAAAGAGTTTTCCACTGCATAAAAAGGATGTGTGTCTACGTTTTCCAGTTCGAGGGCATTCCTTTTTACCTACAAACAGGGTCTTTAGAAGAGCTAAGACAATACTGGCCATAATTTCAGAAATTTTTAATCCAGAGAAGTATGTACCGATGTTTAATGAAGTTATGGAAACGCAGATTATTGCAAAATACTGGGTACATATGGATTATAAAGAACGGTCAAAGGCATGGAAGAAGATGTACGCTATCAGAGAAGTTAAAAGAATACTTAAAAAGTATAATTTAGAAAAAAGTCGAAGTTAACGACTGTTGGTGATCAACACATAAACTTTAAAACAGAAACTCATTATTACGTTGACGACTCTTGTAAAACATCGACTACATTGGCAAAACGTGGGCATAAGACGCTCTCTGCTAGTGAAAGACCTATATTAGCATTGCCAAGCAAGATAAAGGAAAAGGAAAGGGAAAATGTGGATAAATTGCTCAGATTAAGATTCGGCATACACTGTAAACAATAAGAATAACTTAATATTTTTTCATGGGCTTTAGAGGTTCCATGCAGCATTTTCATTCCTGAACATATTAAATGTGATTGTTTATACGAAGAACCAGTAATGGACAAAATGTAGTAGTTTTATAGTACACAGTAGTATTCTGCCTCTAACAAATTATTGGGTTCGACCAGTTTCTCAAAGTAATTAAAGAATTTATAGCATTCCTTGCTGTAATTATTAATATTATGTTGCTATTAGTAATATAATTAGTGTGAATCGAGTCCATGTCCATGAAGATAGATCGAAGCGTACATTATGCAAAATATAAACGGATTTTCTAATCTCCGTAGTAAAACTTTGATCTCTTGCAATGTGATATCTAATTCAGAATCTCAGCACGGAACTATCTACGAAAAAAGCATCATATTTTATTGAATAGTATAGTAGGCATTACTCTTACGGTTCTCCTGAAAAATTGGAATCAACAGACATTATACATTCTGGTCAGTTGCTCCTCATACGAGAATCGATGTACAGATCGCCCGTGACTTCCAGATTTATATAAACATTTATCATTAAAAAACTTCCAACGAATGGCCACAAAAAAATGAAACTGTTGGTTCTTCAGCAAATGTCATAGTTTGGCGATAAATAATTCAAGATCGTCAGAAACAATGGAATAATCGGGCACCTGGGAAAACATGCAACATTAGGAGTCTTCCCCCTCAAAACTAAATAGTTGACAGATACGGATTAATGGCTTCATATTGAGAGGTGGCATGAGCCCCCTCTCATATTTCTATCTTACTCTGAGTAATTCGATTTTCCTCTCTAATAGCATGTGGTGAAAAGTTGCTATTCCTTCACACGCGGACTTCCCACGCAGCGTCTCTCGTCACCCAGGTGGTCTGGTGACAGACGGGTACTGCTGATCTTGAAAGGGTTAAGCCGACGGGAGTGAAGGAGTGGAGTTAATGCTTTCCAGACGCCGATTCTGTCATAAGGACTGGGGACGACTCGCACAAGGGGGTCTGACAGAGTGGCTGGGCTAGAGATTCTGTTACTTTGCAGAAAGTTAGTGAAAACACTTTCTGGCGGGCTACCAGCAAGGCGTGGGAATGACCTGTGTTCCCAGGCAGTCTTGGCGGGCAAATTCCTGCGTTTTCTGCAAAATCATAACTGTGATTGGCTTGCTCAGCGGATAGCTCCGTGACGTAACAAAATCGGCTCAGAAATTGGCCCCAAGTACCTCCATTGCTGGAATAGTACTGCGTCGGCAATAGAGGGGAATTTTCTGCCGGTTTTCGAGTTGCTGATTGGAACGTTTAACAACGGCCACTGTCGTGGGGGTGGGAATGTTCTGTGTTCAGCTTGTAAGGGTGCTCTTGAGAGAGTGGGCTTTCGCCTATTGGTCGGAGTAGGTTGCAAGACTGAGTTCTCGCTGCTCTGGACAGCCTGCCTTCCGTTGGCTGTCTAATATACTTTCGATTAATTGACAAAGTTGCTGAAGTTACGACTTCAACGTAACTTTCCAAGTACAGTTGGCAATTGAGCGTTCTGTGTACAAGCTGCCTGTTTTCCGTCTTGAGCAGTTTTGGCTAAAGTTGACTGTATTGGAGTTACTGTGTGACTTCGCTTGTTAAAATCAAACACTGTACCGTCAGTGATTGTGTGACGAGCCTTCTTCGTCTCCCTCAGAGGCGCATTTGTATTGATGGGAAGTCTTTAGTCTGGAAAAACCAGACAAGGAGAATTTGTTTCGGGCTATACTCACGACCTTATCATCACCACGACATGACGTCGAAGCAACCAGCCATCGCCTCCGGTACGCCAGATTGTGTCCTTGCAGTTAAGAAGACAGCTTGGTAATGTATGTCCGCAGCACCGGAGATTAGGGAATTTCGCTCTGTGATAATGAGAGCTCAGCAGAGCGCGTCTGTTCCCGTCTTTTCTTACGTGGTTCTGTCTTGGATGTTCATTATCCGAGTTCTCACTACTGTAGCAGCAATTAATGTTGGGTTGGCTGGGTGTTTGTCTTAAGATTTGAGTTGGAAGGAATTGGCTCCCCATACCACTTGGTCATAAACGTCACAAGCTAGTTTATGGAAAACTTCACCTTCACAGTATTTATTTGAGTATCCAATTTGACATATTGTAAATATTTCATGTGTTTTGTTTATTATTTTGAGTTTAGACATAATAAATAAAATTGTTATTTTGAACAGAATTTTCATTCTGTGGATCGGTAAAGCAACCCTTTCATTTCTCACTACGTTAATGAAACTTTCCTTTATAAAATTAATTTCTATCAAATTAAATTATTGCAGGTGGCAAACTCTTTTCTACTCCACTTGCAGGGTCGCCTACAGTCATTTCGCGTTTATTCTTAATCCAATTGCAACAGCAAAAGTCGGAGTTAGAAAAGGGGGGCGGGCTAGAGCATCATTTCCAGATGAAGATTCTAGAAGAATTTAGTGTTAAATACACTGCTGGCCCCGGCACCTCGCAATATAAGCAACGATATCTTTGAGGGACAGAGGTGGAGCGGTGTGGGGCGTTGTGGTACCAGAAGAACCATCCGCTGCACACAGCAAATTGTCTTATCGAGTACAGATATGGATGTACACGATTTTTAGTCCATTGCGTTCCTGGGTGCAGAAAACGTGTAGTAGTAGCAGAATTACGTGCCCAACCGGTTGCGTTGCGCGCCTGCGGGCATCAGTGGACTAGCATTGGATGGGGCAGTGTGTGTGTGGCTGGTAGCCGTCACATCGGGTCACAGGCGGCCGCCCGCAGGAGTGGACGCCGGCCGCTATCGGGTGTCGCGCATTGTCCGCCGCCTGGCCGGCTGGCAGCGGCGAGGCGGGGGCGGCGGGCCGTGAAGCGCCGCCATGCGTCAGCGCCGGCCACCGGCGGCCGCCGCCTAAATCACCGTCTGTCGCCAGAAAACTGGCGCCGGCCGCGATCGGCTGTCCAGCCGAAGCAAACGACCAGCACAAGCGGCGAACGCGGCGACCGCTCATTTCCTGACCACGCTTTCGGTTTCCGTGCCTCGGCTGTGGTGTCAGGAGTCACTGGAGAGTGACTCGGTAAGTTCCTTGTAGTGGCGTCTCGTACGTAAACGTATGGATCTTGCATAGCAAAGAGTCGCCAGTAATCGCATCCCCTCACGTCTGCAGCGGCATACTGTCAATTCCAAGACCACATTTTCATAAGATAATTAAGATAACGCCGGTTGCGGTGGTCTCGCGGTTCTAGGCGCTCAGTCAGGAACCGCGCGACTGCTACAGTCGCAAGTTCGAATCCTGCCTCGGGCATGGACGTGTGTCATGTCCTTAGGTTAGTTAGGTTTAAGTAGTTCTAAGTTCAAGGAGACTGATGACCACAGATGTTAAGTCCCATAGTGCTCAGAGCCAATTAAGATAACATTACTATCTCGTTTTAGTTGTAACACCCATCTTCATATTGTGCATATACTCTATAAGGTTGGTGCAATAATTCGTACCGTTTTTGTTTTGCATGTTGGCATTTCCGTTACTATCGGTTTATTTATCGTTTGTCACTCTCTATTTGTAGCACATTGTTGCTTTTTCAGTTTGCATATTGTCATTTTATCATTTGGAGATCTGTCACAGATTACTGTATCACTACAGTAGTCTTGAAGGAACTGTGACAGAAGCCCGTACTAGAACATGCGCTGATACCATGAAATAGTGCATTGATGATCGCGAAATGGCTATTTAATAGCAGAAAACTACATTGGCTTAATAAAACCTGAACGAAAAGGACGACTGATTGCTGTGCTCCATCTTTTTGAAACACATTCCCATTCTGTATGGTTAAGTGTGAGGACAAACGGTATATTTATGCAACCATAAGGAAAAGAAAGGAATGAAGGACCCCAAACAAAGCAGCAGCTCCCCGTGCAAATCGCTGCTCATATTCATGAAATGTAATGTTCTGCATGTGGTGGAACAGTGACGCTCTTCTGACCTACGAATAGTTTCCCTGAAGTGTATAAATGAATGTTGACACTTACTGTCCAGAACAGAAACGTCTTGCAGACGCAACTCAAGAACAAAGACCAGGAAGATTGCTTGAAGTGATGCCACTTCACGATAACACCAGCACGCGTTCTGTTGGACTCATAAAAGGATTATCCAGGAATTTGGATGAGAAGTCGTTCCACAACCACCCTATTCACCTGATCTCGTGACAGATTTTCATTTTCTCCCCTCTTTATCGAACAACGTTCAAGGAAAATTCAAAGGCACTCCGTACATGGCTTGACGAGTGCCTCGCCCCAAAACCACGTGACTTCTAAAATCGCGGAAGTGATATGTTACCCCAGCGTAGGCAGACTGTCGTAAACAATGAAGGATACTATATTGTTGATGATTAAAATCTCTGTAATGTGTATCTGTAGCGTTTATTAAACATATGTAAGAACGCCACTAACCTATGCAGCAACCTAATACTAAATGGGGGTTGAGCACGAACTGGATACACCAGTGGTATTCATCATGCTGTGACATGCATTAGTGTGGAAAGCAACGTAAATAAGAAACATTTTAAAGGTAACAGCAAGAACATGAACGAGCCAGGCTGTACACCACACTAGTGCGGCACAGGTTGCAAAAACCAGCCTGTATCAGTAAAACCCACTTCAGCCATTAACTTGTAGTTATATCAAAGGCGAGTCAAGTGAAAACTAGCGTTCATGCAACTGCAAAAAAACTGTGAAATATTCAACAACCTAGCTAATAAAACATGTATTGCCCATCGCTACATCACATAAATCCACCGTTACGAAATGAAATGTTAACACCTCCAACAGGACTCAGTTGATTAACCTCGTCGAAGTCAAAACCTAACTGACCTAACCAGAGAATCTCACATTCAATGATAAAGGACAGGAAAACCTACGTGTGTGGGTATTAGCTTCAGCGTGCAGTTTATATTGGGACTGTAAAGCAAAGGATTACTATTTTCTAAGTATGTGGTACAAAGTGGCGTCTGTCCTGATTAACCACGAAATTATTTCTGGTACAGAAGGTAAAACTTTATCTACCCGCAGTTGAATCCATCATGCTGATGCTGAGGAATTAGGAAATTATACACTAAGAGGAGCAGATGATCTTTGCTGTCGTACCAAAAACTGACGATGAGCGAATAGCATGGACATGAAATACAAACTGTCAGTAGGAGAACATATTTCTGAAAATGATAAATTTCTTAATATTGGTTGCAGATTTAAGTTTTAGGACGGCGTATCTAAAGGAAGTGGAACTTCGACAATATACAGTCCCAACAACAAGAGAACAGAAGCTCTTTGAAAATGTGTTGTTGCAAAATATTTCTCAAGATGAGTAATGAGGAGGTACTGAATTCAATACCGGCGAAAAGAAATGAATGATGCAATTCGATTAAAGAAAGAACTGGTTGATAAGAGACATTGTCCAATATCAAGGAGTCTTGAATTTGGTAATGAGGGAAGTGTGTGGGCTAAGCATAGTGTAGGAAGATCATGGTTTGGCTGTTACAAGAAAAGACTCGAGGCGTTTTCAGAAGTGCTGCTAAAGACGATATTGGTGTAAATTAGGTGGACTAATAAGGTAACGAATGAGGATGTTCTCCGCAGAATCTGTGATGAAAAGACCGTATGAAAAACAGTGACAAGAAGAAGGAACAGGTTGATAGAATGTGAGAAGAACCTCTATGATACTAGAGGGAGCTGTAGAGAGAAAATTCTGTAGACGAAGACAAAGACTGGAATACAGCCAGCAAATAATTGAGGACATAGGTTGCAAGTGCTACTCTGAGACTATTCGGTGATGAATGATGATAAATAAAAAATTGCTCAAAAGTGATATACAAACTTCTTCTGAATGGAATAATGGTCGAATTCAGCAAAATGTACTGTCTGGAAACGTTAAGGAAGTACGAATAGTATTAATAGGGTCTACTGATATTTTTACATCCTAAAATTATAGTAAAAACACGTATTCAGACCAATGACGTTGTCTGTCACCGATAATCACCTATTATCCAATCGAACTCAGCGCGCTCATCGACTTCCGTTTGACTTCGTTATGGGAAAAAGTTCTGAGGTTCACCGACTAAGTAACTTTGTTCTCTTCTTATTTGCTAATAAAGCCACTAAATGACTTATGGATGTCATAAATCAAGCGAACCGTGACAGTCACGCACGCTGGGCCATCTCTGGCTGGCACGCGAGTCGGCCGTTTGGTATTCTGGCCCTCCAGTAGCGTTGGAGAGCGAGCAGAGTTCAGCTGTGCGGGACAGCCGCATTCCCAGGGGCCTAACGTGCCCCTGGCAGGTGTGCAGCCATGCCACGCAGCGGTATACTGGAAACCATGATTGTGTAGTCTGACACTTATGTGTTGTTTCCCTATTAATTCTCACTGGAAAATCAAATTTTTTTCTACAGCTATTATTATTTTAAATTGTGTCTTCATGCTTCGGGTTTGTGTTCCACTATATCCTCTATGTGCCAATCTCTTAATCTGAAGGTAGCAACAACACTCACTATCTTCAGTTATTTACTGAATGTAAAGAGTGCATTGAAACAAGATTGCTATTTCTTTATTGTACTGAAAAAGTTGCACTTATTGCCACGGAATTGCAAAACCAGAAAAAATAGTAAATGATGAAAGTCTCAATATTGTGTGTATAGATTATAGTAGTAGGAATAAATGAGTAAATTTCTGGATTGTTTCGAGGTATAGATGGTGCGACATTTAGAGCACAGAGATGCCACCCATGGTAGCACAAATGAGTCTGAAGTCTCTTTGCACCTAGTGGGACTGATTTTGGATAGTGAATGTGGGAATGCTGTTCCCCTTTGCTTCAGCTCTATGCCAAGACTCATGAATCATAGTGACTGCTAGGTGATGGCGAGACAGCTTCTGGACATTCCATGGCAAAATATTTTCGTTGTGGTAGGTAGGTGAAAGGGTGAAAGTGAAGCCAGGGCAAAAGTCAAACACCGTCTGTATCGAAGTCTATCAGGACAGCACGGGTTATTTGTAGGCTTACGTTATTTTGTTGGAAAATAGCATCACAAAGACCTTGTAGACAGGTTACAGCCGGCCAAAGTGGCCGAGCGGTTCTAGGTGCGTCAGTCTGTAACCACGCGACCGCTACGGTCGCAGGTTCGAATACTGCCTCGGGCATGGATGTGTGTGATGTCCTTAGGTAGTTAGGTTTGAGTAGTTCTAAGTTCTAGGGGACTGATGACCTCAGCTGTTAAGTCCCATAGTGCTCAGAGCCATTTGAACCATTTTTTTTGACAGGTCACAAACAAAAGCATTACGAGTTACAAATGTAACGGTTTCTGCCACTAGATAACTTCCATGGAGATTTCTGCGGGTGATGCTGTTGTATGCAGAGAAGTCACAACGTTAGAAATTTATAGCCAAACGCAGGAAGACCTACAGAGAATTGATAGTTGGTGCAGGGAATGGCAATTGATCGTCAACATAAACAAATCTAAATTATTGCGAATATATATGGAGAGAAATCCTTTTAGTGTGACTACACAGTTGTAGAACAATTACTGCATGTAGTTACTTCCTTAAAATATCTAAGGTGTGATATGGAGTGGTACAATCACATAAAATTAATTTCGAGTATGGCAGACACCAATCGAGTTTCACAGTAGAAAGTGGAAGTATCTTACAGAAAACTCGTTCCACCGATACTAGAATACCGCTAGCCTGTCCAGGACCTGTACCAGATAGAAGTGACAGAGGAGACAGAGAAGATCTAGAGAAGAGCAGCACGTTTCGTCACAGGTGCATTTTGCAAAGGCGAACATGTAACGAAGATGCTCGCCAAGCTCCAGTGGCAGATGCTGCAGGAAAGACGTTCTGCATCACGGTATCGCATACTGTTGAAGTTACGAAACGGTGATCTCCTAGGAGATTCAACCAATATATTGCTGCCTTCTACGTACATCTCCCGAAACGAGCATAAACTTAAAACCTGAGAGATTTGAGCCCACATGAAAGCTTATCAGTATCCGTTTCTCCCGGGAACTATAAACGAGTAGAATAGCAAAAGGGGGAAAGTTACAGTGAGATACAAAATTCCCCTCACCACACACCGCAAGATTGTTTCCGGCGCCGGTTTCGAAAATGTGCCATGGTGGTAGTTGTACCTCCTCCTTTGACGACTCACGACAAGATCTCATCGCAAACATACGCTGTTTCTGGGTGAGACAGCCATTGCGTAATGCTTCCTCTTATGCAGATGACGGTACTCCCGCCTTGTCAGTATGTGCTGAATTTTTACTCATTTCAATATCCACTTTAATCACACGCTTCCTGCCAATTTGATGTATGTTTCATTCAGCCATGGTGGTTCTGGAATATTAGTGACCAGTTGTGTAGAAAAAGAAAATTTCCATTTATGTAAGTGCAGAAACTATATTTGTTGTATTTTAGGCCATTTTACCTTTGTTAATAATGATCGGTCCTCAGAGGTGTAGGACGTCTCCGCCGGCCTGTGTGACCGAGCGGTTCTAGGCGCTTCAGTGCGGAACCGCCCTGCTGCTACGGTCGCAGGTTCGAATCCAACCTCGGGCTTGGGTGTGTGTGATGTCCTTAGGTGAGTTAGGTTTAAGTAGCTCTAAGTCTAGGGGACTGATGACCTCAGATGTTAAGTCCTATAGTACTTAGAGCCATTTGAACCATTTAGGATATCTCCCGGCTCACGTTCGTTGCACATTTGTTTCTGGTTTCCACCCGGAATTAGTCCTGTGTCTGTGATTCTGTTCCGGTACATAACACCCTTATATCAGCCATTGAGCATGTATTCCTTTGACGTGCGAACAACAGAAAAATATTTGCTACTCCATGGAGTGTGAACAACAAAAACCGCGCAACTGAAGAGGAGAACACACCAAATGCCACAACCCGATTTCCCTGAAACTTCGCTTGGTGGATGAGGGTTCAAAATAAGCGAATACGTGTCTCAGTTTGTCTGTAGATAACTCGACCGTCACTGAGAAAATGACTGTCCGAGTTTTTGACGTATTTTAGATACCTTTTAGTGTGAGATAGTCTTAGCCGAACAGGTGGCATAGTGGCTACCGTTGAGACTTCTCACTTTTGAGCCCGGTGTTCGAAACCGGAATACTGTTTTCATTTATTTATTTATCTACCCAATGTCCGTAGAAGTTCACTATAGGAGTGTTTTTCATCAATTTAGGTGATACACAGGCATGATGCTATCTGTTTTAGTAGCTTATCCGTTTCGACATTCCAGTCACACCATCTTCAGGTTTTATACTGCCTTATCAGCCAAATAGTTCCGACGTTCCAATCACACCCGCTTCAGACCTATCGCCTAAATGACACCGAGTACCACCCGTGCATGTATAAGACAAGGTACCATTATCTCAATCTGGTTCCGTGAATACCAGAACTCCACGAGCATGTGAGCTTGTCACACAACTGACAGCAACTCTCGGCGCGCGAAGTGGCCACGTGGTTTGATGCGCCATATGACGGATAGCGCGGCCCCTCCCGCCAGAGGTTCGCGTCCTCCCTCGGGCAAGTGTTGTTCTTAGCAAAACTTAAGTTAGTTTAAGTAGTGTGTAAGTCTAGGAACCGATGACATCAACAGTTTGGTCCCACAGAAATTCACACTCATCTGAACTTTTGAGAAACTGTCAAACGACCAGCCGCTGTCGTACGCTCCTGAGTCCAAGGTGGACGGTGGAGTTGCATTTAGTGACGGTACTTGTTTCTCAAACCGCAACGTGTTCGGTATGTTGGCAGGTTTGTAGGTTCAAATGGCTCTGAGCACTATGGAACTCAACTGCTGGGGTCATTAGTCCCCTAGAACTTAGAACTAGTTAAACCTAACTAACCTAAGGACATCACAAACATCCATGCCCGAGGCAGGATTCGAACCTGCGACCGTAGCGGTCTTGCGCTTCCAGACTGCAGCGCCTTTAACCGCACGGCCACTTCGGCTGGCCAGGTTTGTAGGTTCAGCACTTGCAGACACTGTGTAGCTTCACTGGCGATATGCTGTGAACATTGGACTCCACCTCCCCCCCACCCTTCAGCTATTGCAATCTGTCACTCAAAAAGCTATTTCAATCGGAATATAACGAAGAGAAACACGTAAATATTGTACAGTAATAAAATTATTGTGGAATATGTGGATTACGTACCTGCTAGTATGTGATCGGCATATTTTTGACACTTTGAGAGAATCACTTACGAAGACTGTTGCCGTAATTTCGACATAAGTTTCAGTCGGTTACAGACTATTCTATGTTTTGTTGAACTTAAAAGTGAGCCAAAGATGATCATTTAGAACGAAACCAGTCGTGGAGGAACAAACGCCACTGAAAAATACCTGTGATTGTTTTGATTGGCATTCAACTGTGGAGGTAGAAAATGATAAAGAAAATTTGCTGTGTGAATGTTTTGTACAGAGGACTGCAAATACCTCTTTTAAAGTGGCTGTCTGTTTAATAGTAGTCCCATTCAATGGTCGGGGTAGTGGACGTTTATTTGTGGCGCAGTCCTGACACTCAGTCAGCGCTGACATGTAACACGTTTGCGGAGGTCTGGCGTGGCTCAGCAGATAGGCCGCTCTTCGGCCTTCGCCCTTCGCCCTCTGCCCTTCCTCCCTCACGCGTCTCGCACACTCTCTGCCGACGAGTGGTTGCCCGCAACTTCCGCCTAACTCGAGGCGCTTGCGGTCCAACCACGGTGTTTAAAGAGCGCTTTCCAGGCGATCGCTACGCCAACCACCCGTACCACTAGCGCTCCGCGAACCGTCGCACTTTTACGCCAAGCGGTGGAACGAAGAGCTGTCCCGCCTGTACAGGGCGTAAGTATCCCACTTCTGTTTTGATATACGAGGGCTGTCCAGAAAGTAAGTTACGATTGATCGCGAAATGAAAATCACAGTGAAAATCAGAAATGTTTCATTTGTAACAATTAGCTACACCTTTCAGCTACTTCTCTACGTAGGCGCCGTTCTGACTCAGACATTCGTCGTAGCGTTGTACAAATTTTCCAATACCCTCATCATAGAAGGCAGCCGCCAGTGCTTTCCGCCAATTCTCTACGCTGGTCTGAAGCTCGTTGTCTGTGCCAAAATGTTGTCTTCATAACCAGCGGTTCGTTTGAGCAGAGATGAAACTCATTGGGAGACAATTACGGGCTGTATTGTGGGTAACCAAACATTTGCAATTGAAACGATGCAGGAACATCTTCATTGCCACTACAGAATGAGGCTGAGAAGAGTCTTGAAGAAGAAACCGCGTTTCAGTAATGTAATGTTGGTTGCATAGCTTCAGGGGAAAACTCTCACCAGGCCCTCGTACTTGGCGGGAGACACTATTTTCTGTAACATTTTTACGCGCTCACTAAGAGCTCAGGAATGAAAAGAGCGACATAATTCTACCTATAGTCATACTAGAGACACTTCCCAACACATATTTGCAAAGCTTTATCGGATTTTCATAGTCGTGTCCATTTCGCGACCGATCGTAACTTACTTTCTGGAAAGCCCTCGTACAACTTCGGCTCCTCGAATTGAGAGTGGATAAAAGCAGTTTCTACGTCTACGAGGATCTGATGCAACACATTTTTTAAGCAGGATGGTTTTATCCAGTATCCCAGTGCACCTAATTATTCCCCACGCTTTTGACTACAAAACCATATTTTACAACATAAACACTGTTCAATGCGGTGGCCTTGCACCACCTTAATGGGAGGGGCTGTTTGCCTCCATGCTATCACTCTACTCATCGACGTCGGAGCAAACGTGCTGCCGCATCAATAACCTCTTCATCATCCATGTAGTGCTTACCTTGGGGTGCACCCTTTGTCGCGCCAAACAGACGGAAGTCGGAAAGTGCAATTAGGGTGTACGAGGGAGAACAGTCCAGTCAAACTCTGTGATCTCCTCTTAGGTGCTCAGACTTGTAAGCCCCTTCCATTGTGATAGTGAAGGAGAAGGTCGGTTTCAGTTTTGTGGCGACCAACACGCTGAAGCTCTTTCTTAAATTTCCTGAGAGTAGTGCAATTCAATTCGTAGTTGATCGTTGCGCCATGAGGGAGAACATAAAAGAGAGTAGCCCCTTCAGAGTCCCATAACGCCGTCGGCGTGACTTTACCGACTGAAGTTGTGGCTTCGATCTTTTTTTCAGAAAAAACCTGATGTGGGGCCACTCCACGGGTTGCCGCTTCCTTTCCGGTGAATCCATGTTCCTTCGCCTGGGACGATGTTCATTAAAAAATTGTCACGATTTTCCTCGGAACTGGCGTAAATGATTCTTAGTTGCCTTTTATGGTCTTCCGTCAGGCGGAGAGGAATCCAGCAGGCACACACCTTCGAGTACTCTGACTGGTGGATGAGAGTGTGTGCACCATCAACACAAACGACCAGCTGTGCAGTGAGCTGTTTGCTTGAGATGCGTCCATCACCTCGAATGATAGTGCCGCACATTGCATCGTTGCAGGCGTCTACATCTACATCTACATTTATACTCCGCAAGCCACCCAACGGTGTGTGGAGGAGGGCACTTTACGTGCCACTGTCATTACCACCGCCGGCCGCTGGTGGCCGAGCGGTTCTAGGCGCTTCAGTCTGGAACCGCGAGACCGCTGCGGTCGCAGGTTCGAATCCTGCCTCGGGCATGGATGTATGTGATGTCCTTAGGTTAGTTAGGTTTAAGTGGTTATAAGTTCTAGGGGACTGATGACCTGAGTCCCATAGTGCTCAGAGCCATTACCTCCCTTTCCTGATCCAGTCGAGTATGGTTCGCGGGAAGAACGACTGCCAGAAAGCCTCCTTGCGCTCTCGAATCTCTCTAATTTTACATTCGTGGTCTCCTCTGATGGCATAAGTAGGGGGAAGCAATATATTCGATACCTCATCCAGAAACGCTCCCTCTCGAAACCTGGCGAGCAAGCTACACCGCGATGCAGAGCGCCTCTGCTGCACAGTCTGCCACTTGAGTTTGCTAAGCATCTCCGTAACGCTATCACGCTTACCAAATAACCCTGTGACGAAACGAGCCGCTCTTCTTTGGATCTTCTCTATCTCCTCTGTCAACCCGACCTGGTACAGATCCCACAACGATGAGCAATACTCAAGTATAGGTCAAACGAGTGTTTTGTAAGCCACCTCCTTTCTTGACGGACTACATTTTCTAAGGACTCTCCCAATGAATCTCAACCTGGCACCCGCCTTACCAACAGTTAATTTTATATTATCATTCCACTTAAAATCGTTCCTTTCTCATACTCCCAGATATTTTACAGAAGTAACTGTTACCAGTGTTTGTTCCGCTATCATATAATCATACAATAAAGAATCCTTCTTTCTATGTATTTGCAATACATTACATTTGTCTACGTTAAGGGTTAGTTGCCACTCCCTGTGCCAAGTGCCTATCCGCTGCAGATCTTCTTGTATTTCGCTGCAATTTTCTAATGCTGCGACTTCTCCGTATTCTACAGCATTATCCGCGAAAAGCCGCATGGAACTTCCTACAGTATCTACTAGGTCATTTATATATATTGTGAAAAGCAATGGTCCCATAACACTCCCCTGTGGCACGCCAGATGTTACTTAACGACTGTAGACGTCTCTCCATTGAGAACGACATGCTGTGTTCTGTTTGCTAAAAACTCTTCAATCCAGCCACACAGCTGGTCAGATATTCCGTAGGCTCTTACTTTGTCAGGCGACAGTGCGGAACTGTATCGAACGCCTTCCGGAAGGCAAGAAAATGGCATCTACCTGGGAACCTTTATCTAATATTTTCTGGGTCTCATGAACAAATAAAGCGAGTTGGGTCATTGCTGTGTGCGGCTGAATGGCAAGCGGGAGATCGGACAGGTTTGCACAACCTCGTTGCAATCATGACATACATCTTGCTTTTGCTCACTGTCAGATCGCTGCAGACATTCTGGTAGTGCTTATAAATATTGGTGATGCTCTGGGTTCCGCCAAAAGGAACTCAATAATAACTCTCTACTTGGAACACACCTCCGTCACAGACGCTATTTTGAAGGATATGTATAGCATCGCCTTCATGAAACTAAAGGAGCTGACGCGGAAACATGCTACGGTATCCCAAAACAAATTTCCCATTTTTTCGACCTAAATTGGCCGAGAAAATAAAAATACTTTCCATTACTTATTGAACGCCACTGTACTTCCTACATCTACATTCACACTCTACTCCTACATATTCCACTCACGCATGGCGCAAGGAAACAGTGGCTGCCTGTATACCCCCGTACGAGCCTAAATTTCTCTCATCTAACCTTCGTGATCCTTACGAGGAAAGTACGTTAGCAGCAGAAAAATCACTCTGCATTCAGTAGCAAGTGCTAGTTACCTAAACTTCCTCGATAGCGTTTCGCGGAAAGTACGCCGTCTTGCCTTCGTGGATACCATTTGAGTTTACGAAACAACTCATTACTTGTGTGCTGACCGAATTTGCCAGTGAAATATGTAGCAGCATGTTTACATACACATCTACATTAGTACTCAACAAACCAGATGACAGTGTGTGGCGTTAAATTATTCTGGTACCATTGACCAACCAACACACCTTCCATGTTCTCATCATGAATGGCGCTCGGGAAGATTGATCACCGCAAGCCTCTATATTACGTCCAATGTCTCGAATTCTCTCATTATAGTGATGCCGCGAGACGTATGTGAGAGGAAGTAATACGTTGTCTGAGTCTTCCAGGAAAGCTATCCCTCGAAATTTCAGTGTTAAACCTCTCCCTGTCACACATCTACCGTGTCGTCTAGGACGGTATGCTCAAAGCTACTTTGCGCGCACGGCAACAATTTGTGACGATGTGAAACGGAATTGTCGAAAACCTCAGCTTTAGTTAAAGCAGATATTAGAAATGGATTCAATGGTAGGATACCGGAGAATTACAATAAATCTAGAAAGGGCACTGCTTATGAAACACTTGCGCGTCATGTTTTAGAATATTACTGAAATCCGGGGGACCCACACCAGGTAAGAGAAACAGGGGATACTGAAAGTATGTAAAGAAGAGCACCACGAATGGTCACAGCTCCAACTAACTGGAGACTCACACGGAAATGCCAGTAACCTGGATTGGCAGATGCTTTAAGAGAAATGCTAATTATGGAACGTAAGCATGCTCACAAACTTCCATGGACTAGTTTTAAGTGGAACATGCAGACATACAGGTCGTTTCCGTAGGAGCGTGCGCAAATGTAACAGCATATAGAGAATACTCCACAGTACAATTTGCCGAAGGAAGCCTGGGGTCGGAGAAACCAGCTTAAGAAGATATGGAAGAAAACTTGTCTACCGCTTTCTCTGGCGTTAGTGCTTCCCAGCTTATTTACAACTAACTTGCGTACATGTGAATTTAACATTGTTTGAACAATATGCGTACACGTTTACACGTACTATGATGTTTATTTAGGTGTACATTCCTTATTTCCTGGAAGGAAACAAGGAGGACGAGCCTGATCACAAGGATGTTTGATGCAGGTTTTGTTTAGTTTACTTGTCCATGAAGTGGATCTGTTGTATTTACATTCTCCCATTACTGAACGTTCTACGGATCATTGATAGACCCATTCATCACTCAATGCTATTCACGGGCCTATGTTAAATATCATGGAGCAGTACCGGTACAGTTAAGCAGAACTCATCGACGTGCACCTTGTGTATGGAGAATGACGTTGTAATTCTCTCGCTGCTGAAAGGCTGTACAGGGAACGATTTCCTAGCGTGCATCATCCATCACTACGAGTATTTATTATAATTCGGGAGACTGGTTCACTAGAGAAAAGAAATGAGGGACCTGAGAACATGAGGACCACTCCAGGGATATTTATCAGGGTTCATCACAATCATGTTCGCCGATGTCATGCTTGCATTCATAGTGATGGCCTTCAGTTTCAGCACGTTTTGTAAGATCCCCAGTACAAATGGTACATTCACTGTGTCAGTGATGGTATCTCGAGTTAACTGTGACTAATGTAAAGAAAGTACTCGTACATAGTAATGCTATTTTATTCCTATTATCTCCTTCAGCTCGCTTCTCCGATCCCAGGTTCGCTACCTCAAATTGTCCAGTCCATTATGCTCTATGTGCTGCGTTTTTTTGAATAGGAACGCACATTTTTATTACATATTCGTATAGTACGTAAAGAAATATGAATGTTTTAGTTGGACCACTTTTTTCGCTTTGTGATGGATGGCGCTGTAATAGTCACAAACGTATAAGTACGTGGCATCACGTAACATTCCGCCAGTGCGGACGGTATTTGCTTCATGATACATTACCCGTGCTAAAATGGACCGTTTACCAATTGCTGAAAAGGTCGATATCGTGTTGATGAATGGCTATTGTGAGCAAAATGCCCAACGGGCGTGTCCTATGCATGCTGCTCGCTATCCTGGACGACATCATCCAAGTGTCCGGACCGTTCGCCGGATAGTAGGAAACAGGAAGTGTTCAGCCACATGTGAAACGTCAACCACGACCTGCAACAAATGATGATGCCGAAGTAGGTGCTTTAGCTGCTGTCGCGGCCAATCCGCACATCAGTAGCAGACAAATTACGCGATCATCGGGAATCCAAAAAACGTCGGTGTTGAGAATGCTACATCAACATCGACTGCACGCGTATCATATTTCTACGCACCAGGAATTGCATGGCGACGACTTTGATCGTCGTGCACAGTTCTGACACTGGGCACAAGAAAAATTACAAGACGATTATAGATTTCTTGCACGCGTTCTATTCAGCGTCGAAGTGTCATTCACCAACAGCGATAACGTAAACTGTAACATTCATATTTCTTTACCTATTACACGAATATGTAACAAAAATGGGAGTTCCTATTTTAAAAAGCGCGGATGATCCGTGTTTGACCTATGGCAGCGCCATCTAGCTGGCCAACCGCAGCGCCATCTGATTTCCCCCTTCAAGCGAGACAATTTTCGTTCTTTGTGGTTTTTTAGTTTGACGCTTATTTCATGAGATATTTGGCCTGGTCACGATCAATGGACCACCCTATACATCGCAACCAGTTTATTGAAAACAAAAGTATTGATAGTGGCTAACGTTCTAAAAGAGCACTATATATTATTTAAGAGAAGTGTACTGAGATTTTAAGGTGCTTCAAAAGATAGATGTTTCATGTTGCAATGTGACTAAAATGATTGAGTTAGGAGGGTCATCTACTCCAGGTTAGAGAGTTTTAATCAGATATGGGAACATTTAGTCTGCACAAAGGGACAGAGTTTCAATATCTGTAATTAAACATGTGCTTGATGTTAACATTAGTTCATAACTTTTATTGTCCATTAAAACGTACACATGATTACTGACAAAAGCTATGCCTAGTGAAAATTACAACTGGTTAAATCATGGTTAGTAATTCAGTAAACTGTTAAGAAATTTAAATAATTTTAAGAATGTGTCTAGGAGTGGACCCAAAAACTATGTTAAACCTAACTGTAACCGGTGTTATTAATTCCATAGTGTCCGTATAGCCTTACTAAAGAGGGTATTTTGAGTATTCTGGTGAATTCAGATACTTAAACTGAAGATAGCTATCGGGTTCATATGGAGATTTCTGCCATAGGCAACTAACGATGAAGGTAGCGAGACAGGGGTGGTGTTAGCATCAATAGAAGTCTCCCATACCACTTCTTTCAATAACAGTCTCAGGAGAGTATTGGCATAAAAGTGAAGATGTCAGCTAGAGGTAGAATACGTGTTGGCGTCGCTAGAGCGCAACTGTCTACACGAGGAGCTGTTCTGAACGTCTGAAAGAGTGAGGAAGGCACACTGCATTTCCCAGCCACTGAGATCATGATTCTGCCATGAGTGCCACCCTACTGCGTTTTGATGAACTGACGCTGTGTATCATTAAAATCACAAAGAGTCAATACCTCTAACTAAAACTAAAAATCATCTCTAGGAACGTGTCCTTGGAGGAATTAGTAGCAACTATTGGTGCCATGTACGCCAGAGGTACTTTTGTGCTAAATGTGTTCTCATTGATGATCTTTGGTCGCGTTTCTTGTGGGCCTGATTTTATCAGGGATAAAACAAAAAGGGACAGATTCCCGGAATTTTTGAGTTACCTCAGATTCTACGAAATGTCCTCTCAAGCTCAACGCATCCCAACTGTCAAGTCAGCCCCTATTTCTGAAATACGAGACAGGTTCGCGCAAAACGCCCTCCATCGCTACCACCCTATTGAAAACATCACAACTGATATGGAGTTACTTCTAGTCAAAGCAAGGCGTAGGTTTACGAGATTTATGCCAGACAAACCTATCTAATGGGATCTCAAATTTGGATAGACTTAGTCGTGGTATCCAAGAATTTTTGGAATGCCTTCCCGCAGCTTAGTAAGGAAAAATTCCTCAGCTTTCCAAGAAACTTAAACAAGGGGAAACTTCGTTAGTGAGGACAGTGAACAAGACTCCCCGAGTAACCCACAATTACATGAAGAAGAACCAATCGTTCCTTTCACGCCGTCTGAAAAATCATTGATAAACCAGAGCGATCACCAGACAGTGTATCAAGGGAAGAAAAATAAAACTGTCATTACTGTTAGCACACTACTTCCTGAGGAAGCAGGGTAAAAGGAAAGAGGAAAGCAGTAACTGTTTTACCTTTTAAAACGCCACAAAGTATAATTTGAACCTTGTTGACCAAATGATTTGCATTCAACTCGGAGTACCTACGGAAGACAGTCGATAAGTGTCTTTTAGAACAGTCTATACATTTCACCAATACATTGGTGGATCATCCACACTCAAGTAACCAAAGATAAACAGAAGAGAAAGTCGTTCGTTCTTCTGTAGGTAAATAACTAAGAGCAGGACAGGAGCAAGAGAGCCATTCGAACAAATAAGCTCCTTTAAGACCGTACAAATAAAGAAAAACGGATGAAGTGTGAGATAGGAATGTCTAAACGAAACAAAAGCAACGACAACTGTGAGAATCGCGAAAACATTGTCAAATATGTTTACAAAGAGTAGCAATGATTTGCTCAAAGTGTGATTTATGTATAGTATCAACCAAGTGAAATAAATGAAGAAATGTTAGGAACATTCGTAACAGCTCACTTTCCTGGGCAGACACGCAATGTTTTGTATATGAAAGGGAAATCTAGAAGTGTTACAACTTATAGCTAAAGCTTGCTTTCAAGAAGAATGGTAAAAGGTCAGTCTTCCTTTATCCATTTTGAGGATTGTTAATGTAAATCTCATTAGCGGTCAAATGACCCGTTCCTATTGCCGTAGGGAGCTCATATTTTCCGCTGTTCTAGGTTAGCCGCAAGTACTGTTTGTGCCCTTTTCTTGTACTGCATAAGCACTGAGACGTTGTACTCCCAAAGGAACTCCTTCTATGTGAAATTCACCTGAAGGTAAAACACACGAAATAGAAGATCTGTATGTTCTATCTATTCGACATAGAATCAACCTATCATACTTCTGACATAATTCCACCTCGCATTGAAGAAGGCAGTCATCAGCCACATCTGCCTTGTTAGTGAACTGAATGATTTTGAGGGAGACTCAGACAAGAGAGCAGATATTTCACAGGCGTTAAGTTTTGTGAGTGTGCACTAATTTTTTAGAGAATATTAAATGAATCACTACTTAAATTCTTGTGTAGTTCTGCTTTGAATTAGAATGCAGTATCCCAAGGAAGTAACAACAACACGCTATTAGGGCCACTCTGTAAATGTGCCAGATATTAAATACTCGGTGGATTTCAGTGTTTGGTATACACAATAAATGCACGGGTTAAGTGGAAGCTACATTATGTGTCACATTAAATGCAGTAAAAGAGAGTGCTTCTCGCTCAACTTTGCGCTTCATTGCCTCAAAATGCGGTAAAGTGCATTTACCTCTCTAGTCTTTTAGTTGCCTCACTTCTAATATAAGTATCCTCTGAGATTTAACGACAAGACTAAAAGCATCTGAATCGTTATCTACAGGATCCATAATTCAGGGGGCAAGGGGAAGGGGAGTCGCGACGGAGAAAGCGATTGCAGCTAGCAGCTGAAAATGGGAACCGTTGTCTACTGAACCAGATACGAGGTTATCAAGTATTATATCAGACCTGTGACTCTTTTAGCAACATCCAAGCAGAAATCGATACTTGCAAAAGTAACAAAGTAAGTGTCCCAGTGCACTGTAATAGGGTAATCACTGTTTAGAATACGTGTAATTGACGTGATGCATATCGCAGAAAGCTCTATAAGGCTGTTCGTGGATGAAGATTATGTATAAAGAAAAGATGGGCGCCAGAGTCTTTAGTGAAGTGCAGGAAAATATTAGAGATTCGTAAGATAGCGCAGGGAACCCGCAGCTGATACTCAACATAAATGAATGAACGGTAACATAAAAGACACTGAAATGACATTCCGAAACTACGTAAATCAAATGATCACATAAAGCTAATGGTAGGAAAGGCAGGAAGTATGCAGAGATTCATTGGGACAGTCCTCAGGGAATGTACTAGTATTCCTCGGCGAAAGGAGTGTTATAACGACACGGTTTCCACAGATTCTTGAGTATTCCCTCCCACTCCAGGTGTCTTACCACTTGGATTAATAGAGAAGGCAGAGTAGATACAGAGAAGAGAGGTGATTTTCGGCAGGGGTTCTTTTATAAAACATTATAGCGTACGGATATCCTCACCAAACTGCAGTGGCAGTCACTCTGCGGGTCTTGTTGTGCATAACTGAGGAATTTTCTGTTAAATCTCAGTCTATTTAGCAATCTGAGTGAAGGAACATGTTTAGTACCCCCACATTCATGATCACGAAGTGGAAATAAGAGAAACTTTTGTTGACAAGGCTTATCGATAGTCGAAATACATAATTCTAGTGATGCCAGAAAAATCCTCTATGCAATAACGCATGGTTACTTTTCAACTGCAGGTGTTGATGTAAATGAGATTATCGCGTCTTGGCGTGGTTGTATCACACTCAGAACGCTTAAAAATTTACACAAAAATTTCAGAATGCAAACATATTCGAGCCATTTTATGCTGAGAGGAAGGACGCAATGGCAGTGGGGAAGAGATGGAAAAGTAACAAATATTGGAAGACAGTATAAAGTGATTGCGGTATAACAAGAGCGAAGGAGACAATGGCAGTGTGATAAAAGAGAGGGATACAATGACAGTGGAACATAGTTGACAGTGACAGAACAGAGGCAGGAAAAGAGTTAAAGAGACAATGTCAGTGGGAAAACAAAAAAGAGAAAGGGAAAGTGGAAGTGGGTGAGAGCTAAGAGAGAGCAATAGGGAAACATTGGCGTGAGAGCAGACAGTATTACTAGGGCAGTACGAAGAAGACTGTGTCTGTGCGACACGGTGCAAGGTCAGTTAGAGAGGTACAAAGAGAGGATAACAGTGAACTGTGCAGAATAGGTGAGTAAGAATGGGAAAGTAGGAGTGGATGGGTGCGAGCGACATACAGCGATGGAGTAATGGGTGTGATCGAGCTACATTTAGGGGAGCTTGTTGGAGGCAAAATTATTAAATGTGTCAAGGAAGATAAAATGAGACAGCTGGTACTCCATTTTTCAGTCAGAGTTTTTCAATAAACAGGAGCATATTCACCTTTCTAGTGCTGTGATAATACCATTTCTCCGCTGGTTTCTAATATTTCAATAATAAGGCATTTAAATACCTTACAGAAAAAGTGACTGCGAATTACAGTCTCGGATTGTCGCCAACAAGACATATAGGATGGTTATAATTAAACTCCCCCTATTTAACACGTTGTAACACGGAAACTGATTACCGTACGAGTACCAAACATAATAGCATTAACGTCCAGAGTATGGGGTGTATGATTTCCATGTGCCACAGCGCCACCGTCCAGTTCCAGCTATGGCCACCAGGTGCCGTGATTAGTCATTGTGATTCATAGTCTCACACACCTGACAAATCACAGTGAACTTGGCGCAATGTCAACAAGGGGAGCAGGGCATTATTGGTGAAGCTCTATTATCATAACAGCAGCAAGCTGCTGCACTTCGGGAATATCGCCGGCTGAAAGGATAACGGAAGGGACCTCTTTCTCCTCCTGCTGTGCGGAGAATGATCAAGAAGTTCGAATCAACTGGAGAACTGGACGGCGATCCAGGAAGAGGCCGACGACCCGTTGCACCACAGGCGGTTGATGAAATCGCTGTTGCTGTGGCAGACAACGCTGCACTCAATTCCTGATCGTCAACCAGTATGTGATATCACGACAGTTGAACATCCCGTGGTCCACTGCACTGAAGATGCTTCGAACCATTCTCAAATGGTATCCGTACAAGATCCATATCGTACAGGAGCTTGCACCACAGGATACACGACAGCGTGTTGACTTCGCTCTCCACTTCCTCGTAAGGATTGAAATTGCAGAGAGTTGGCCCTGGCCCATTCTATGAACAGGTGAAGCTCATTTTTCTCTCACAGGTGAAGGGAACACACAGAACTGCCGAGTGTGGGGAGCTTCACCTCCAGTCACTGTGCATGAAGTTCCTCTGAATGGCGAATGTGTGACTGTATGGTTTCGCTTGACGGCTACGTTCATCATTGGCCCATTCTGTTTTGAGCAGGCAGGCGCCCAAGGACCAAAGACGTGCAGTGTGACTGGCCAGTGTTACTGCGATATGCTTCGCCAGCATTTCATACCCGCCCTGCAGGAGAGAGATGCATTGAACTCAACAGTTCCCGCGCAAGACGGGGCCCCTCCGCACATCGCTTGTGAAGTTCACCTGCTTCTCCGAAATATGTTTGGAAACTATCGAATTATCAGCCAACCTTTCCCAAATGCTTGACCGGCACCATCACCTGATCCCACTCCCTGTGATTCCTCGTTGTGGGGCTACCTGAAGGACAGGGTTTACCAGGGAACATTCACACATGTGCTGATCTGAAGCGCAGCATATAGAGAGAAATAGTCAACATACCTACGGAAATGCTTCGATCTGCTGTGCAGAATGCGATTCAGGGCTTTTAGACTGTTCTGGATACTGATGGGCGCCATATTGAGCCCCTTTTGTAGCAGAAACAGTACCAGTACGTAATGTTATGATATACCGTAGCAGTAGATTAAAAGTGTTTCATTTGAATTGGTTCTGCATTATTTCTCTTCCCCATGTCCTTGACATTAGTTCACCCAAGACTGGAACTCGTAGGCTAATTAGTTTCCGTATTATCACGTATTAAATAGGGAAGTTTAGTTATAACAACACGGTAAATCGGAGTCTATGCTCTCCCGCAATACACAGGTGTTCCGCGGGCGACCTGCGCAGCAAGCTGCAGGGGCCACCTCAGCCAATACCAGCACACGAACGCCGAATGCCCGCATGGGCAGAGGGCGGCAGCAAGACAGCTACAAGAGAGTGCCTGCCTCGCAGACCTATTCGCTTACTGGGGGTCATCTGTGAGCAGATAGCTCCGAGAGTATCCTGGCGTCTGCGCCGTATCCAGGCCAGTTCGTCCCCAACGAGCTCCCTGGGAAAATTCGCCGGCCGCGGTGGTCTAGCGGTTCTAGGCGCGCAGTCCGGAACCGCGCGACTGCTACGGTCGCAGGTTCGAATCCTGCCTCGGGCATGGATGTGCGTGATGTCCTTAGGTTAGTTAGGTTTAAGTAGTTCTAAGTTCTAAGGGACTGATGACCACAGTAGTTAAGTCCCATAGTGCTCAGAGAGAGCCCTGGGAAAATTCGCTGGCCTCTGCCAAAAGTCTTCAATTCGAGGACTCGCGTGGAGGCATCGAGTTACCTGATCGCCGGCGCCCGCTACCCTGCTGAGCTCATCGCTCCGTGGAAAAATCGGTACCCGTTGTCGAGCTACGCTCAGACTTAGATTCTGGAGCGTGGACAGTTAAGGACACGGCAAGCAATGGAGTTGCAGTAACTCCTCTTGCCTTTGCTGCCGAAATCGTGATGGTTGTATCAGCCAGACATTCCACACGACTGTTACAGTCGGACATGTACGCTTTAGGAAACGTATAACAAATATTCTTCCTATTCGCCTAGCACCTTCTGCAGTCTCGCCTCTACCACATAATGTATCGCATGGTCGTCGGTCTGTTGATAGCAATCACCTTGACTTTAATTAAGATCACTCATCATAGGCTACTCAGCTGTTGGCAGTGTGAAATGACAATTTTTGAGGCATGACATGATACTTCTAATTTATCAGAAGAACTATTCATGTGCAATATGTATGACTCACAATTACGACTTTAAAATAATGACACACAACTGTAATATTGGATAGGTGCAAAAATCGATACTATTATACATTGTGTTGGCACCACTGCATCATGAAGTTTCTTCATTTCCTGACTCAATTGTTTTACTTCAGTTCAGAGTTTTATTGTAGCTAACAGGAGGATGTATGTTGTTAACAACTCGCTTCCGCCATTTTCAGTATCAATCAGTATGGAGTGTTATGTTGGTAAAAATGAACACTTGCGACACGTTTTCGTCTTCGAGTCCAGTCGGCTATCTGGTACTGCAGGAGCAATAGAAGAATTCATGGCATGTATGGGAGGTAGGTATTTGCTGACAGGACAGCACGGAAATGGTTTTCTCGTTTCTGAGAAAGGAAACTTGACCTGGACGATGAACCTCGTTATAGGAGAACTTCTACTTTTGATGAAAACCTCCTAAATCGGTTGGCTCACTATAATCCTCGCCAAACAGTGCGGGAAAAAGCACATGTTACAGTGTGCGATCACACCACCACTGTGCACTGATTGCATTCAGTGCGTAAGGTGCAAAGCTAGGCCGACTAGGTTTTGCTTTTTAAAACGAAACACATGGTAATTCTGGGTTGTTCCGCTATGATAAAGCACACTCGTATATGGCCAGAACTACAACAGATTCTATTACGGAACTTGATTGGGAACCACATCTTCACCCTCCATGTTCACCAGACTTAGCCACTTCTGATTACCATCTTTTGTTGCCTCTCTCTCTCTGACAACTCTCAAGAACAAGTGTTTCGTGATGAAGCTCCTCTTAGCATCTAGTTAACATGTTTCTTCAACTCGAAACCACAACAGTTCCATAGGAGAGGAGCAATACTCCCACCTGAAAGGAGTCACACGGTTACTGACGAACATACATCACTGAGTACTGTGTGAGTTTTGGTACTGTGTATTATGCTGTAATGTAATGTAGTGAATTTTACATTAAGAGAACAAAATCATGACGTTTAATAAACGGCAGGAACTTATGCAACAACTCCTTAGAAGAAACACAATCACGCAATATAAACATAATCCTCCATGCACGTTCACCCACAGAATGACTGGAGATTAAATTGTAAAGACGTATCAAATAGCCTCTGGTACACACCGCTTCCTCTACGCAAGTCTACCCGCAGAATGATGGCACTCCTTGCTGTCAGGCCGTTCTGGGGAAACTTTTCTTGAATGCTAGCCAACCAGTGTCCACGAAAGGTACCCTTCCTTCTAAAGGCGTGCTCTGGACAGCCAGCTGGATATGAGAAAATGGCTATCTCCGTGCTTTCATGACTTTGCCCACGCAGCCAGCGCAATAAATGTTGGCTAATTAAGTTTCTCTCGTAACAGAGAACACGACAGTGCTTGGTAATTGAAAATACCGGGTGAACAAAAAGTCAATAGAAATTTGAAAACTGAATAAATCACGGAATAATGTAGATAGAGAGGTACAAAATGACACACATGCTTGGAATGACATGGGGTTTTATTAGAAATATATATATATATATATATATATATATATATATATATATATATATATACAAAAGTTCAAAAAATGTCCGACAGATGGTGCTTCATCTGATCAGAATAGCAATAATTAGCATAACAAAGTAAGACACAGCAAAGATGATGTTCTTTACAGGAAATGCTGAATATGTCCACCATAATACGACAACAATAGCTGTAGTCGAGGAATAATGTTGTGAACAGCACTGTTAAGCATGTCCGGAATTATGGTGAGGCATTGGCGTCGGATGTAGTCTTTCAGCGTCCCTAAAGATGTCGGTCGATCACGATACACCTCCTACTTCAGGTACCCCAAAGTCAATAATCGCACGGACTGAGGTCTGGGGACCTGGGAGGCCAAGCATGACGAAAGTGGCGGCTGAGCACACGATCATCACCAAACGACGCGCGCAAGAGATCTTTCACCCGTCTAGTAATACTTTTTTTTGTTCTAATAAAACCCCATGTCAGTCCAAGCATGTGTGTCAATTTTTACCTCTGTATCTACATTATTCCGTGGTTTATTAAGTTTTCAAATTTATACTGTCTTTTTGATTACCAGGTATATGTGGTATATGTGTATAGGTCCTAATCTCTGTCTCTGTCCCTCTCCTTCTCTCTCTTGCTCCCCTACTCCCTCTCCATCTCTTCTTCCTCTATCTCTCTGTTCATCTCGTCCTTCCTCCCATTTTTTTGTCCACGTCCTCCTACCGCTGCTCTATCTGTCAATCACCTCCTACACCCTCCCTCTATCCATAACGTCCTCCACCCCCACTATGGCCACCTCGCCTTCCCCCCCCCTCTCTCTCTCTCCCCGCATCCTCCTCCTCATTCTCTGACCATTTCCTCCTCCCCCTCTCTAACCATCCCATCTTCTCACCTCTATCTTACCATGAGTCTTCTTTATTGTTGTTGCAAAAGAAACCTTGATTTGGTGTTGAAGTCGCTTAAAAGAAATGGGTAAATCTGTTGCTGTCATTGGTATACACAGTATGAAAGAGACCTATACAGTTGCTGGATCTGTAAGGATAGTGGCTTCAATGAGAATATTTCGATAATTTTAATCTGCAAACTGGTGGGATTAGAAAGTTTCGGGACATCCATATTTTCGTCGAAGAATACTAGTCATAATTCGATAAGCTATAAGTGCAATTTACATGTTTTCTATCAAAAATATCTATGAGGAAGAAAACAAAATAAAACATTGTCGTGTAGACAACTTTTGTTTAAAATGAGACATGAGTATGTAGGAGAAACAATTAGTGTCTGGTTTAAATGATCGTTAAAACTGACTACGAGAAAGAGAATGGAACCGCACAGTTTCATGGGGCAACATTTTTCTCCCCCGGCCTGTTTTAACAGAAGACCGGTACGTTGTTGTTAAAAAAATAGTATATGTCCTTTTCAGTGTTTATTAAATTATCAAGGAAAAATGTGAAGTAAATCAGTCATGAACATTTCGAAATATTGGCAACAATTTTTTCCTTTTATGTATTATTTATATCGTTATTTATGTACCTTACACATTAGAATATGTAGCCTATCCCCATACGAATGTTTATTAGAGCTGTGTTTCAAAATATGAAGTAAAATGGTCAAGAACTTTTGAGATTTTTGGAGAAATCGTTACATAACGTTTTGTCTTTATATATTAGCATAGACTACACAATAGCATACTGAATTTATTTGGCTGTAATAGCTGCCCCGCCCCTAAGAAAAAAAATTTAAACAGAATCTCACATTTAAAATTACATGGCTGTCAGTGTAAGTCTAATTAGCCCGAAACATTACAGAGTGGCTCATGCAACCGGAAACGCCTGAGCCGATAGAGATGGTTCAGAAATTAGGACAGTGGACTAGCATTGAGGAGAACCCCAGTTCATATCCCCTTTCAATGATCCTGATTTATCTTATCTGTGTTTCACATGTATCGCTCAAGGCAAAGCAGTCATTACAAAAAACAAACCACGTGTTTCTGGAGTTTTCCGTTTCATATAAAATCAAGGGAAATGGAGTAAGTTTACAGCACTAAATAAAATACGTAAATGTGAAACGTTGGACACAAATATGAGCAAAAGATAAAACGGACGTTCTCTGCAAAAAATGGCAATACAGCAAAACTACTACAGGAATTTATAAGTTCAAAAATGGTTCAAATGGCTCTGAGCACTGTGGGACTTAACTGCTGTGGTCATCAGTCCCCTAGAACTTAGAACTACCTAAACCTAACTAACCTAAGGACATCACACACATCCATGCCCGATGCAGGATTTGAACCTGTGACCGCAGCGGTCGCGCGGTTCCAGACTGGTGCGCCTAGAACCGCTCGGCCACTCCGGCCGGCGAATTTATAAGTATTTTATCAATAAACACGTGCGCAAATCCTCATTTTTCTAGAAAACAGTGTAAAAAAGATAATAAAGACCTTTACTGAACTTATGTATTGCCGACAGGAAAAAATGTAAAAAAACACACGTCACACTTGCTCAACTGAAACAATTAAACTATATCTCCTGCATTAGGTGCTGAACAAATAGCTTGTTGGCTGCAGACAGTTGATACATCCAATTCGAGATCGCAAAACATCACAGATATGGAACTTTATGTTTATGTGAACTAAGTAAAATAAATTTTTATGTGACAGACATACAACGATGTCACAAAAGTCATGGGATAGCGATGCGCTACGCGGATAGCGATAATTTCACGTGCACAAAGTATAAAAGGGCAGTTGCATTGCCAGAACTGTCCTTGGTACTTAGGCGATCCACGCGAGAAGTTTCCTGACGTAATTATGACCACAAGACGCGAATAAATAGATATTTAATGTGGATTTATCTTTGGAGCTAGACGCATTGGACAAATGGTTCAAATGGCTCTGAGCACTATGGGACTTAACTTCTGAGGCCATCAGTCCCCTAGAACTTAGAACTATTTAAACCTAACTAACCTAAGGACATCACAGACATCCATGCCCGAGGCAGGATTCAAACCTTCAACCGAAGCGGTCGCGCGGTTCCAGACTGTAGCGCCTACAACCGCTCGGCCACTTCGGCCGGCACGCATTGGACATTCCATATCGAAAATAGTAGTGGGATTCAGTATTCCGAGGTCCATAACGTCAAGAGTACAAAATTTCAGGCATTACCTCTCACCGTGGAGACTGCAGTGGCCGACAGCCTTCATTTAACGACCGAGAGCAGCGGCGTTTGCGTAAAATTGAGAGTGCTAACAGATAAACAACACTGCTTGAAATAAGCGCAGATGTCAATGTGGGATGTCCAACAACACAACATCGCACGTAGCGCCTCTACTTGGCTCGCCACTATATCGTTTGAACCCTAGACGACACACAAATTGTGACCTGGTCCAGTCACTTCTGGTTTCGGTTGATAAGAGCTGACAGTAGGTTTCCGATGTGGCGCAGACCCCACGAAACCTTGCACCTAGGTTGTTAACAAGACACCGCGCAAACTGGTGGTGGCATCATAACGGTGTAGGCTGCGTTTACATGGAATGGACTGTGTCCTCTGGTCCAACTGAAACGGTCATTGGCTGGAAATGGTTATGTTCGCCTTCTCGAACTTCATATTCCCAAACAATGATGGAATATTTATGGACGACAATACGCCATGTCTCCAAGACCACAACCGTCTGCAATTGGTTTGAAGAACATTCTTGACAGTTCGAGCGAATTAACTGACCACCCAGATCGCCCGACATGAACACCATCGAACATTTAAGGGGCCATAATCGAGAGGTTAGTTCGTGCACAACAACCTGCATCGAGAACGCTTTCGCAATTATGGACGGCTGTAGATGCAGCAATGGCTCTGTAATTCTGCAGGGGACTTCCAACGAGTGGTTGAGTCCATGGCAAATCGAGTTTCTGCACTACGCTGGAGAGACGGAGGTCCGAAACGATATTAGGAGGTATTCAGTGACTTTTGTCATTTGTACTGTATGTTAACCGGGGACCTAGAAACGACGGAGAGGCTCCGTCCCCGCCGCAGCCGCAGTGGTCGGCAACCCCACGACGACTATCGCAGTCCACTTCCCCCCTCCGCCGCCCCACACAGAACCCAGGGTTATTGTGCGGTTCGGCCCCCTGTGGACACCCCCCCCCCCCCCCCCAGGGAACGTCTCACACCAGACGAGTGTAACCCCTATGTTTGCATGGCAGAGTAATGGTGGTGTACGCGTACGTGTAGAACTTGTTTGCGCAGCTATCGCTGACATAGCGTAACTGAGGCGGAATAAGGGGAAGCAGCCCGCATTCGCCGAGGCTGATGGAAAACCGCCTAAATACTATTCACAGATTGGCCGGTTCACCGGACCTCGACACAAATCCGCCGGGCGGATTCGTGCCTGGGACCAGGCGCTCCTTTCCGCCTGGAAAGCCGTGCGTTAGACCGCACGGCCAACTGGGCGGGCCTTTGTCACCTTAGTGTACGTCCCACTGCTCAGGAAAGCGTTAAATACTGATCATCTTCCTTTCCTTTGGGGCCGGCTAGAAGCCCCAGGGCCGGCTGGAAGCCTTATTTCTGGCTGCGTATGTTGACGAGTGAAAGGATCATGCACAGTGTCCATTACATTAAACAAATGACTTCCCCGAGTTCAAGTCTCGGTCCAGCACACAGTGCACAGTCCGTCCTCAGCAGAGTGAAAATTGGATACATTAAACAAGTGTGTTGTTGGAAACTGTACGGAACGAGAAAGAGTCTCGAGGTTAACTGTGTGACCGTTTTCATGCCAGGCGAAGAGCTTGTCGTTGGGGGGCGCTTTGCATTCGCAGCGAGTTAAAGTGACCCCGCCGCATCCGCACGCCTGAGGGGCTTAGCGAGGTAACTGCGAGGCTCGTGATAAGAGAGGGGGATTCCCCCCGTGCTGGCGGCGGCGATTAGGCGGCGCGATCAAACGGCTGAGTGACGCCGCGCGCCGCGACGCCTCATGAATGTTAACCAGGCGCCGGGGTCCCCAGTCCAGGCGGCGGCTCCGACCACACCCCAGGGGGGCTGACTACCTGCTGCGCCGGAGAACAGCCACCCACACCAAGCTACGAGCGAGCGCCTCACTTGTTACAGCTACAGATGGTACGAAGTGTTACACGATGTGGAACTTTTTACGGTTCTTAATTTGGTAAACAATGTAACAGGACATGGAGAATAATATGGCACAACCGCGTGTAATACATGCTTGAACATAAACCCAGGTGCTAGTGAAGCCTGCGGGTTGCGCCATAGTACGCTACTGGACATTAAAATTGCTACACCACGAAGATGACGTGCTACAGCCGCGGAATTTAACCGACAGGAAGAGCATGCTGTGATATGCAAATGATTATCTTTTCAGAGCATTCACACAAGGTTGGCGCCGGTTGCGATAGCTACAACGTACTGACATGAGGAAATTTTCCAACCGATTTCTCATACACAAACCGCAGTTGACCGGCGTTGCCTGGTGAAACGTTGTGATGCCTCGTGTAAGGAGGAGAAATGCGTACCATCACGTTTCCGACTTTGATAAAGGTCGGACTGTAGCCTACCGCGATTGCGGTTTATCGTATCGCGACATCGCTGCTCGCGTTGGTCGAGATCCGATGACTGTTAGCAGAATATAGAATCGGTGGGTTCAGGAGGTAATACGGAACGCCGTGCTGGATCCCGACGGCGTCGTATCACTAGCAGTCGAGATGACATGCATCTTATCCGCATGGCCGTAACGCATTGTGCAGCCACGTCTCGATCCCTGAGTCAACAGATGGGGACGTTTGCAAGGCAACAACCATCAGCACGAACAGAACGACGACGTTTGCAGCAGCATGGACTATCAGACCGTGGCTGCGGTTACCCTTGACGCTGCATCACAGACAGGAGCGCCTGCGATGGTGTTCTCAACGACGAACCAGGGTCCTCGAATGGCTAAACGTCATTTTTTCGGATGAATCCAGCTTGTGTTTACAGCATCATGATAGTCGCATCCGTGTTTGGCGACATCGCGGTGAACGCACGTTGGAAGCGTGTATTCGTCATCGCCACACTGGCGTATCACCCGGCGTGATGGTATGGCGTCCCATTGGCTACACATCTTGGTCACCTCTTGTTTTCATTGACGGCACTTTGAACAGTGGACGTTACATTTCAGATGTGGTACGACCCGTGGCTCTCCTCTTCATTCGATCCCTGCGAATCCCTACATTTCAGCAGGATAATGCACGACCGCATGTTGCAGGTCCTGTGCGGGCCTTTCTGGATTCAGAAAATGTTCGACTGCTGCCCTGGCCAGCACATTCTCCAGATCTCTCACAAACTGAAAACGTCTGGTCAATGGTGGCCGAGTAACTGGCTTGTAACAATACGCCAGTAACTACTCTCGATTAACTGTGGTATCGTGTTGAAGCTGCATTGATAGCTGTACCTGTACACGCCATCCAAGCTCTGTTTGACTCAATGCCCAGGCGTATCAGGGCCGTTATTACGGACAGAGGTGGTTGTTCTGGGTGCTGATTTCTCAGGATCTATGCACCTAAATTGCGTGAAAATGTAATCATATGTCACTTCTAGTATAATATATTTGTCCAATGAATACCCGTTAATCATCTACATTTCTTCTTGGTGCAGTAATTTTAATGGCCAGTAGTGTTCTGGCCACTAGCCTTACCTGTACAATATCGTCAACACGTTAAAAGTGTCAGTCGTCGACATAGCAGTGTTCTGTGTAATTTTGAGTGCGTTGTGCCGTAGCTAACTCAAGTCGATCGTAAGCAAGTGGGTTGATTGTACAGTGGCTGCTGCCGTAACCAAGTAGAAGTGCTTGATATTTCAAGAGGCACAGTACAGATCATACAGGGGAAACGGAAAAACATCATCAGCCAAATCTCAGTACCGAGCAGTGTGTGTGTTGAGTTGCCGTGGCGATGGTGATTGAAGAGGACTGTGACGAAAAATAAGAGAACGATAATTGAAAATCACTGCAGAACTGAGTGTCGCACTCGTGATCCCGATTAACTTCAAAGCAACACGAAAGGGGCTTCATGAGCTGTATACTGCAGGGAGAGCTGGAATTCCAGAACCACTCATCACTGATGCAAATGGTCATAACAGGTGACCTCAACGTCGAAGCCATAAAACCTGAACTATAGCAAGAAATTTATTTGGTCGGTCGAAGCTTGCTTCACGTATTTTCCATATACTGGTCTATTTTGCGTCTCAAGAGTTAAACATAGTGGAGTTTCGGTGATTTGGGCAACCATATAGTGGCTATCTTGGGCCCTATCAGTACTCTGAAAGGTAGCATTACTGCCAATGATTATCTTACCATTTTAGTTGATCATGTCCATCCCAGGCCGGCCGGAGTAGCCGTTCGGTTACAGGCGCTACAATCTGCAACCGAGCGGCCGCTACGGTCGCAGGTACGAATCCTGCCTCGGGCATGGATGTGTGTGATGTCCTTAGGTTAGTTAGGTTTAAGTAGTTCTAAGTTCTAGACGACTGATGACCTCAGAAGTTAAGTCGGTAGTGCTCAGAGCCATTTAGCCATTTTTTTGTCCATCCCATGGTAGGATGTTTGTTCCCCGGTCGTGGTGCTGCGTTCCGAGTCGGCAGGAGTCCTGCTAACACAGCTCTTACTGTGGAGGACTGGTTTCGTCGGCACCTGGGTAAACTGTCTCATATCCGCTGACCAGTACAGTCACCAGTCCTCCATGTTACACCCTCTTTGTGGTTTACTGTGGAGAGGAGGGTACGTCAACGCCTTCCATCACTTTCGTCGTTGCCTGACCATTGGAAGGACGAATGGTACAATATTTCCTTAAATGCAGGACCTATATTTATCTACACTACTGGCCATTAAAATTTCTACAACAAGAAGAAACGCAGATGGTAAACGGGTACTCAATGGACAAATATGTTATACTAGAACTGACATGTGATTACATTTTCATGCAATTTGGGTGCATAGATCCTGAGAAATCAGTACTCAGAACAACTTCCTCTCGCCGTAATAACGGCCTTGATACGCCGGGGCATAGAGTCAAATAGGGCTTGGATGGCGTGTACAGGTACAGCTGCCCATGCAGCTTCAACACGATACCACAGTTCATCAAGAGTAGTGACTGGCGTGTTGTGACGAGCCAGTTGCTCGGCCACCATTGACCAAACGTTTTCGGTTAGTGAAAGATCTGGAGAAGGAGCTGGCCATGGCAGCAGTCGAACATTTTCTGCATCCAGAAAGACCCGTAGAGGACCTGCAACATGCTGTCGTGCATTATCCTGCTGAAATCTAGGGTTTCGCATGGATCGAATGAAGGGTTGTAACACATCTGAAACGTAACGTCCACGGTTCAAAGTGCCGTCAATGCGAACAAGAGGTGACCGAGACGTGTAACCAATGGCATCCCATAACATCACGCCGAGTGATATGCCAGTATGGCGATGATGAATGCACGCTTCCAATGTGCTTCCACCGCGATGTCGCCAAACACGGATGCGACCATCGTGATGCTGTAAACAGAACCTGGATTAATCCGAAAAAAATGACGTTTTTCCATTCGTGCACCCAGGTTCGTCGTTGGGTACACCATCGCAGGCGCTCCTGTCTGTTATGCAGCGTCAAGGGTAACCGCAGACATGGTCTCCGAGCTGATAGTCCATGCTACTGCTAACGTCGTCGAGCTGTTCGTGCAGATGGTTGTTGTTGTCTTGCAAACGTCCCCATCTGTTGACTCAGGGATCGAGACGTGGCTGCACTATCCGTTACAGCTATGGGGATAAGATGCCTGTCATCTCGACTGCTAGTGATACGAGGCCGCTGGGATCCAGCACGGTGTTCCGTATTACCCTCCTGAAACCAACCAATTCCATATTCTGCTACCAGTCATTGGATCTCGACCAACGCGAGCAGCAATGTCGCGATACGATAAACCGGAATCGCGATAGGCTACAATCCGACTTTTATCAAAGTCGGAGACGTGATGGTACGCATTTCTCCTCCTTTGACGGGGATCACAACGACGTTTCACCAGGCAACGCCGGTTAACTGCTGTTTGTGTATGAGACATCGGTCGGAAACTTTTCTCATGTCAGCACGTTGTAGGTGTCGCCACCGTCTCTGAAAAGCTAATCATTAGCATATCACAGCATCTTCTTCCTGCCGGTTAAATTTCGCGTCTGTGGCACGTCATCTTCGTGGTGTAGCAATTTTAATGGGTAGTAGTGTATTACTCGAAGACTGGAAGGTGCGTTGAAGGTTTATTGTTTTGCTGCGCCGTATTAGGCATGACAATGTGTCGGTGTTTCCGTATATCTGTCTAACACCTGTATGTCAATACGTCGGAGACATTCCTGGACGGCGAGTGCTTAATTTCATTAATTATCTTACAGTGCAATAAATTTAAGTAAATTGAGGATACTTGGTAGTATTTGCGGGGTCTCTATGCACACTTTTTTCCACACCCAACAAGACACCGTGTTGCGCGTAGCGGAAAGTAATTCTGGTACTTCCTATTCCGCGAATGGGAAGTGACAATAACGGCTGTCGGTTTACCTTCCATTCGGAAAGCGGTTGCACTCAACGACAGTTATATTGACTTGTAAATTATAGATTGCAGCAATCAGTCGTCCGTTTAAAATTTTTTTATGCAGATCTAGATTTCGGCTAGAAGCTAGCCATTCTCAATGCAGTATTATTTTCGCTCAAAGCATGTAAGTCCATGTTGATCGGGCTTCAACCATAGATCACTGAATTGAGTAGTATTCAATGAAATGTGGGTGAAGCCCGATCAACAGAGACTTACATGCTTTGAGTGACAATAATAGTGCATTGAGAACGGCTACCTTCTAGCCGAAATCTAGATCTGCATAATAAAATTCAAAAAGGACAACTGATTGCTGCAATCTATAATTTATACATAACGGCTGTTCCTAAATCGTTACATAAGCTCTAATTTCTCTGATTTTTTCGTCTTGGTCTTTTCGAGAGGTGTATTTGGAAGGAAACAATATGTTGCCCAGCCCTTCTTGGAACATACACCTTCGAAGTTTCAAATATAAACCTTTGTGCTATGTACAAAGCCTTTCTTGTATCATCCACCTCCGGAGTTTTTTAAGCACCATGTTGCACTCTTAAAGCGAGTAAAGGATCCCATGACGAAAGACACCACTTTTCATTATATCTTCTCTATCTCTTCTACCAATCGACAGAAGGGTCTCTGCCATATGAACTGAAAAATAAATAGCAAAAGTATTTTGTGGATCATTTCTTCCATGGATGAATAACATTCGCTGAGGATTTTCAAAATGAATCTCGGCCTCGCCTCAGCGTTTCCTACTATGAATGTTAAGATACGAAGGTAAAATACGAAGTAGAAAACTGGAAATTGAATCACTGAATTTATTCAGACACTTCGACAGTATACACAGATGAAAATAGTGACACAAATAGTACCAGTTTAAAAGATATCTACACTTCTGGAAAGAAAGAATGTGACACTCTAAAAACAAAATCATTTTCTTGACAAGTGATATGACAGGTAGTTGACAATTGTAGGAGTGTACGATAAGATATTCAGACCAATAGAAACACGCATGTCACAGTAAAGGGTGGCCAGACAGTCACCTCAGTACACATTGTCGCCCCTCCCTCTCCCGCCGATTCCAAGGCTCAATTGCATTCTCTCATGCAAACTATCGTAACGAATGCCGAGTGACATCCTGCGGCAGACTGAATGGAGCACCTAGCACTTTTTGTAGCAATTCGGGGATGGTTCTTCCACGTACTAAAGAGAAACAATAGTTCTTGGTTAATCACGTCCCATATGCGTTTAATTGGCTAGAGATCCGCTGATCATGGTGACAAGGGCAGTTGCTGTATGCCACGAAAAGCACACTCCGTCGCAGCAAACTTATATGGACGTGCGTTGTCCTGCTGAAAAATCACATGACCTTTCTCTCGAAGAAGTGGCAATAGCACCTGCGTAATGTAACGAACATTGGATACCCTACCCTACAGAAACAGCAGAAACACTACCAGTTGTGACTAAGAGATTTAACTGAAGGCCTCCACACGATGAAGGCTGGAGTGGGACCTGTCTGTTGTGGGCGAATGCATACCTGGGTAGGCCGCTCAGTAGGTCTTTTCCGTATACGTGTACTTCCATCACTCGCAGACAGTCGCTACCAACTTCCGCCACTGTAAACATCAAAGCACCATTCCATTCTCCAGTCAACACTCTCACGACACCAGAGTAGCCATACTTCGCTGTATCGTGGCGCCAAAGGCAGCTTGGCCAGAGGCATATGTGACCTTAGTCCCGCTGCAAGTGAACAGTTCCCATTGTTCCTTGGTGACAAATCACGTACAACACAAATGCGTTGTCCTTGACGTACGTCACTTCTATGGGTGCGACAATCTTCCACGGATCACTGCTGAAAGCACTGACACACGTCGACACATTGTGCCCAACATGTGCAGCAACCCGTTGATACGTCCATACAGTTTTCCGCAGGCTCATAACGTGACGACGTTAAATTGACTTACATTGTACCAAAGGCGTATGTGTTTGTTGTCGGGCATGGTTGTACCATACAAGGAATGTTTCAAGCAATGTTCACCTCCTAACTCAGCACAGTTACTGCCTGCGGAGTCAAGACTGCGCACGCTCAGACAGGCCTCCCGTACGCCATCTTACTGCTGATGCCCGCGACAGACTAGTAACTAACACCATAGACCATCAGGATACAAGTATTACGTCCTAGAATCACTGAATACTCGTATAGTCCTTGACGATGTTGCAGTCTTTCTTTATCTCTTTATTTATTTATTTCTTTTCTTTTTTTTCCTTTATTTATTTTTTATTTTTATTTATTTATTTATTTATTTATTTTGCAAAGTATGTGCGAATATTGATCCAGATTGCGATAAATAACTTCTCTACGACAGCACACACAATCTATGACACATAGCATGGTCCCCGCTCACTACATGTAAACTCATCTTTCTAACTGTTTGTTTATGCACATTCGCTAATTTCACTGTGTACTGAACACTGACAACAGAATGTTAGCTTCTGCACAAGTAGATCAGAAGAAAACAGTAACTAGAAATTCTTTCTGAATACTGCTACTAAATCTGTCTAAAGATCGATCGTTTCTACTTGTGTTTTAATATGTGACGGTAAACAGAATAGCACAATGCAGCACCTCACACATCGAAAACGTCACGAATAAATGGCATAGTAACAAAAAAAGGCACTTGGAATCGAGAATCTTTTCCAGAAACACGTCGTGCAAAACATAAATTAAAAACAATCGTGACTGGTGGGAGGAAAGATTTTTCATAAAGACCCCTTTTTGTTTCGCAGTCACAGGCTTGCACCAACGATTTCTAATGGATCAAATCAGAGCCACTTACTTACACTGTTCGCAGATATTCAGCAGCAATCAACACGCGACGGGAGACACAGTGGACTTTGTATCGGACGCCATGTTGATAACAGGACTGTACCCAGCGCTCACGTACTCACAGGAGTAGTGAGGGAATCTACACTGAAGATCCAAAGAAACTGCTACACCAGCCTAATATCGAGTAGGGCCTTCGCGAGCGCGCAGATGTGCAACACCACGTGGCAGGGACTCGACTAATGTCTGAAGTAGTGCTGGAAGGAACTAACACCATCAATCCTGCAGGGCTGTCCATAAATCCGTAAGAGTACGAGGAGGCAGAGATCTCTTTTGAACAGCACGTTGCAAGGCATCCGAGTTATCCTCAATAATGTTCACGTTTGGGAAGCTTGACACGCGGGGTAGCCGCGTGGTCTGGGGCGCCTTGCCACGGTCTGCGTGGGTCCCCCAGTGGGAGTTTCGTATCCTCTCTCGGGCATGGGTGCTTGTGTTTTCCTTAGCGTAAGTTAGTTTAAGTTAGATTAAGTAGTGTGTAAGCTTAGGGACCGATGACGTCAGCAGTTTGGTCCCATAAGATCTTACCACAAATTTCCAGATTTCCTGGGGAGTTTGGTGGCCAGCGGAGGTGTTTACGTTCGAAAGAGTGTTACTAGAGCCACTCTTAGCAGTTCTGGACTGTTGGGTGTCGCATTGTCCTGCTGGAATTGCCCAAGTCCATTGGAATGCAGAATGGACATGAACGGATGCAGGTGATCGGACAGCCTGCTTACCTAAGTGTCACCTGGAAGAGCCGTATCTAGATGTATCAGGGGTCCCAATCACTCCTACTGCACACACCTCACACCGTTACAGAGCCTCTACCAGCTTTAAAAGTCCACTGCTGACTTCCAGGTCCATGGATTCATGAGATTGTCTCCCTACCGGTACACGTCTCTCCGCTCGATACAATTTGAAACGAGACTCGTCCGCCCTTGCAATATGATACCAGTCATCAACAGACCAATGTCGGTGTTGACGGGCCCAGGCAAGCCGTAAAGTTTTGTGCCTTGCAGTCATCAAGGGTACACGAGTAGGCTTATGGTTCCGAAAGGCCATAACGATGATGTTTCGTTGAATTGTTCGCACGCTGGCAGTTGTTGATCGTCCAGCATGGAAATCTGTAGCAATTTGTCGAAGGATTGCCCTTCTGTCAAGTTGAACGATTCTCTTCAGGCGTCGTTGGTCCCGTTCTTGCAGGATCTTTTTCCGGTCACAGCGGTGTAGAAGATCTGATGTTTTGCGTATTCCTGATATTCACGGTAATCTCGTGAATGGTCGTACGGGAAAATCCCCACTTCATTCCTAGGTCGAAGATGCTGTATCCCATCGCTCGTGCGCCGTCTATAACACTACGTTCAGACTCACTTAAATCTTGATAACCTGCTATTGTACAAGCAGTAGCCGATCTGACAACTGCGCCAGGCACTTGTTATCTTCCAGAATGAAATTTTCACTCTGCAGCGCAGAGTGCGCTGCAATGAAACTTCCTGACAGATTAAAACTGTGTGCCGGACCGAGACTGGAACTCGGGACCTTTACTCTATTCTTGGTAGAGCACTTGCCCAAGAAAGGCCAAGGTCCCGAGCTCGATTCTCGATGCAGCACACAGGTTTAATCTAAAAGGAAGTTTTACTTGTTACCTTACAGGCGTTGCATATCGCAGCGCCGTGTTCTGCCTGTTTACGTGTCTCTGTATTTGAATACGCATGTCTATACCAGTTTCTATGGCTCTTCAGTGTAATATAGGGCGTAACTTTAACTTTTTTTCGATGCGTAAATTAATTTTTCTGATTTGTGAGGTACTATGTTCCTCTGTTTTTAGTCCAAAATAGTCGTTTCCTTAATAACAAGTGAACTCTTCGGCCCACCATAATTTTAAATTATCGATTCAAGTTTTACATCTTCCCGGCTCCGCAATGGTACGGCATTTCGTTTTCATCCACACTTCAAAGATTATCTTTGATCGGAGTACCTATTTAATGCTTCACTAGTGTCTGTGAGTAGGATCGAGTACGATGTTTCAGAGACTATCAGGAGAGCAAAACCTACAGTTAGCGAGAGAGGTGGGGAGCTCAGCTCTAATACGACAAACCCAGCTCTAACAAGCGGCGTACATGACACACTTTCAGAAGACTAATAACACACACTTGAGCAGTGGACATTCATAGGATTGCTTTTAGCCCTCTTGTACATTCTCCACGTTACGTGGGTCGCAGCTGTTTAAATAGACACCCTAATGCATGCTTGCCACAGTGACATAGACAATAACATAAAACGACGCTTTACATAGGAATGTACGCTCTTAACGGAAACAGTTCAATTCCAGCGACAGCGAACGGCCACAATTTATTACCGTATGTACATCGGGAATTCCACTTTAACGTCCTACCCCACATTTACAAACGTTTGCTGTGCAAGCTGATTTCACCGCGCGCGTAATTTAGCCACCCTGTCACCTGTTCTACGAATTGAAAGCACCCTCGGTCAGTAGCTGCTCTAGCTAACTTAGAAAACGTACACACGGCGCAAAAAATTAAAAAAAACTGCTGCTATCCTTTGAAACAGTGGAATCATGATGTCTTGATGCAAAGTCAAGGAAGGAAACTAATGGCAGCTGAAACATTAAACTATCTTTTATTACAGTTTGTTGTCGCTCTATTCCTGCAGTACGACTGTTTACGTTGAATCAAAGAGACTCTTCCGAACTGTGATAAACACACTGATCAAAAATATTCGGGCACCTATTACTCGGTATTAATGTTGGGTGTGTCCACACTCAACCTTTATGACGTCTTGGTCTCTACTGGGGAGACTTTCAATCAGGTTTCAGAATGTCTGTCGAGGAATGGCAGCCCATTTTCCCTCAAGAGCAGAAACCAAATGGGGTAGTGACCTGGGACACACTGCTCTGGATCGAAATTGACGATCTAACTCGTACCAAATCTGTCCCACTGGGCTCACGTCTGGACACTAGGCGGGTCAGTCCATTTCAAGATTGTCTTTGTCCACAGTCGGTTGTGTCGCTTGTATCTTTAAGCTAGGGAGCATTTTTATGCTGATACCTACAATAATCGTCTCGGAATACTTCCTCTGCTCTTCACGATACACAATGGCAATGTTGTAAAATGTGTTCGTATTACTGTCAGATTGCTATCACACCGCTGTCCAAGGAGTCTCCAGAAACATCTTCCGCCTGTAATCTCTGTGACTGTAGTAGAATTGTCTTCACTGGTGAGTCCCGCTTCGAACTGAACCCCGATGGCCTCCTTTGGTGTATCAACCGCGGCAACCATACAGCACAGTGGTACTTCGAAGATATACCACGCCGCCGGCCGGGTTGACCGAGCCGTTGTAGACGCTACAGTCTGGAACCGCGCGAGTGCTACGGTAGCAGGTTCGAATCCTGCCTCGGGTATGGATGTGTGTGATGTCCTTAGGTTAGTTAGGTTTAAGTAGTTCTAAGTTCTAGGGGACTGATAACCATAGATGTTAAGTCCCATAGTGCTCAGAGCCATTTGAACCATTTTTTTGAAGTCCTCTAAAGTGTTCTTTAAATTTGGAAATGGATGTAAATCGGATGGAGCCAATTCGGAACTGTATGGGGCATGACTGACGACAGAACGCAAGGCGTCGGATTATCACAGATGTCGCATAGTTCGTGTATGCTCTAGCATTGTCATGCTGAAAGGTGTGAGGTAACGAGCATTGCGCTCTCATTTAAGTATATGGCCGAAAGAGGTAGCCTGTAGGAACTGTGAAACGAACCCTGTCGTCCAGGACCGCGTGTCACAAAGGGCGCAGATTCACCGCGAGATGGGGCACTCACAGGTGCTTAATGTCTATTGAGGTCTAAGCGCTGTAGTATGCGAGTGAGACAGACGAGAACCTACATCATTGGGAGACTCAGTAGAAACCGTCTGTGGCCAGGGAGACGTAGCAGTGTTCAATATGGCGGACCTAAGGTCGGACGTAAAGTGAAACATTCATGAAACTATTTCATTCTGTAGTAATGCAGCGAATGGAGCCCACAGTAATTTTAATCACCATCCTCCATAAATTTTCATGGTGATCCCAATAAAGCTTGAATATTGATCATATCTATAATAGTTAAGGAATTACTGTTAAAGTCAAATGAACAAGTTTTGTAACAAAGACCTGAACGCTAAAATCTGAATGCTTCGGTCGATCTTAAAGATCGACATTTCATATAGGAGCGCGTCATTAAAATGACAAACATTGTAAATATCAACTCTGTAACTTTATTTGTTTAAAAGATATAGTAAGTTTAAATTATCATTATTTACAGTTAAGCTTCAGATCATCATTTCCTCCACACAAAATACATTGAACGATGACAGCATGACACCATATTGAATCATTAGGTAATAGACTATATTTTGTAAATTTTAGTGTAGAATGGTTTCTTTTGTTCTTATTTACTTTTCAGAAAGCACATTGGTGCAATTCTACTGGCCGTGGCATTCATAACTAAGAAGGAAATTGTACTGCTTTTATGTAAATAAATTTAGCGTTTATTTTATAATGGATATTGTTGTTACTTTATTTAGAATGTGAAAGTGGTCAAGCTTTGATTCTTTAAACTGGTTAAAATGTAAAATAATGTAGAATAAGCTGTAGCCAATCTGACGGATGACTTCAGGAAAGAGAACTGCCCTAGTCAGTTGAGCGAGGATATTCGGCGCGCGGGAAACGCGGTCGGGGACGGACAGAGGAGGGTGCTGGTGCAGAAGCGAAAGCAGACAGTTCGGCTGGAGACACCAAAGGGTACAGTTCGGATGCAGACGCGAAAGTAGGCGGTCGGTCTTTAGGCAGCTAAGGAGTGAAACGACTCAGAAAATTTCGCGTTGTGTGGTATCGCGGGACTGAATGGTGATCAGCCGCACGCCTAGTATGAACTCTAACTTTTCGCGTAGATAACTTGTATTTTGCGGTGAAGTTTTGAATGATCGAACTGTGTCAAACTGATATGCGCTCGAGTGTAACAGTAACTCCAAATACGACCACTTTCGCTATTTGATTGCTTTCTGAGTAAATATTACTCTAATTAAATTGCAACTGTTTGGCCTACATCATTTATGGGTCGTTAATTTAGTTCCGGGTATTATTATTACTGTTATTATATGCTGTGTTAACTTTGTCTTTCGCAAACTTGCCATCAGCCAGACAATTTAACCAAAGGGTCGCAAGTGTCTAATTTAAGGCGTTTAATGCGACTCGTGCGGTTCAACCCCCAGACGAGTTTGAGCCAAGACATTTCGACGAAGAGGAACCGCATGTGAGCCCCAACATCTTTAGGATGTTAGCTCATCAGGGAAGCGCTGTGTTTCTCACGCACCGACGTAGTTACGTTACACGCTGACGTGTTACGCGCTACAATGCGGGGCCCTCAAGCGGGAAACGGCTGCAAATAAGTAGACATAAAGAGTAGGGATGCAGGATCTTAATAACATATGTTTTGTTTAAAAAGGACTGATATTTTTTACGTCAAAAATTCGGAGTCATCCTCGTATTACAGAAATATTTCCGTCATTTAACTACAGATGTAGACACTTCTACTACTAGAAATTAATTGCGATGTAAAGCATTTTTAGCATTAGTAAATTATTTTCAGAACACGGATGATAAGTTTACATCGAGACTTTCGCGGCAGCGGCTGTTTTCGCATCTACTTGTTATGTTCCATGACAAAGTCAAGTTACTAGGACACAACAAGTAGATCAGTTCAGATGTCAAAATAATTTGCATTGCGTTTCTTATGCGTGTCTGTAGCGAATCATTCGCGAGGATAGTTAGAATGTGTAATAATATTATTTTCTTTGGGCTTCACTGATTTTGCATAGACAGAATCTTTAATCACACCAATTTTCAGTGGAAATTTAATGTCCACTGTTACTAGCGAAGTCACATGCAGTTTCAAAGACACCATACAACATTAATCAAAGTTTATTGATGATTAAGATTCTTAAAAATCCAGTTATGAAAGGCGCCGGCAAGAAGCTCTGTTTCCTCAGAGAAAATGCAAGTTATTCGTAAGGCTAGTGACACGATGTCACGAATGTGATAAAGAAACTAAGGTAGATGTATGATAATATAAAAACTGTGAAATCGTTGCAAGTGTCTGTTTCAAAAATGGTTCCGATCGCTCTGAGCACTATGGGACTTAACTTCTGAAGCCATCAGTCCCCTAAAACATACAACTACTTAAACCTATCTAACCTAGGGAAATCACACACATCCCGAGGCAGGATTCGTACCTACGAACATAGCGGTCGCGCAGTTACTGACTGTAGCGCCTAGAGCCGCTCGGTCACCCCCGGCCGGTGCAAGTGTCTGTTTATCTTTTTGAAAAAGGTAATCTCTAAGAGTACTAGATGAATTTTCATTCGGTTTTCGCAGGTAATCTGAGCGTAGGTTGGGTCAACGTACCGGCTCTATTTCATCAGATTCCGGACACAGAAAAAAATATCGCAATTTAAAGTGTTATCTAAAAGCGTCCGGCTAGCTTAGTAGGTCGGATGTCTAATCATCATGTCATAGTTCATTAAAGAAACGACAGATGGTGGTGTTACTGTTGTACTACACCATAGATCTAACAGATGGAATTGTTAGTATTTTTAACCCAGCGACAGATGTTTTTTCGTAAGTTCATGTCAATCATAAATGGTTCAAATGGCTCTGAGGACTATAGGACTCTACTTCTGAGGTCATTAGTCCCCTAGACCGTAGAACTAGTTAAAACTAACTAACCTAAGGACATCACACACATCCATGCCCGAGGCAGAATTCGAACCAGCGACCGTAGCGGTCTCGCGGTTCCAGACTGCAGCGCCTAGAACCGCACGGCCACTGCGGCCGGCACGTCAGTCATAGAATGAAGCACCACAGTCATGTCTTCACAAACACAAACTAACAATGAATTTGTTTGGCTAGGATTTAGTGATTTCGCTCTGTGCATTAAATACTGAATCACACTAGTCTACGTCACTCGACAGGTTTTATTTATGTTCTCTGCTAAGAAAAAAATGGTTCAAATGGCTCTGAGCACTATGGGACTTAACTTCTGAGGTCATCAGTCCCCTACAACGTAGAACTGCTGAAACCTAACTAACCTAAGGACATCACACACATCCATGCCTAAGGCAGGATTCGAACCGGTGACCGTAGTGGTCGCGCGGTTCCAGACTGTAGCGCCTAGAACCGCTCAGCCACCCCTGCCGGCTTTGCTAAGAAAAAGGTATTTAATAGGTAGCTTAGTGATTTAGGTTTACACTCATCAAATTTTTATTTCATTTTGCTTGTGAACACAAATGGCTGGAAAATGGACAAGTTTTGCTGAATAGTGGAGAACGGCTAAAAAACGGATGACAATATGGTTTCAGAAATCCACTAAAATCAAGAGGCGAGTCTTGCTGTGGCTCAAGAATACTTGGCTTTAATTACCTCTTTGGAAACTACTTCCGAAAGCGAGGTGTGCAATACTTCTGATAGAGAGCATCATGCATTACCTCGCTCTTCAGGAGACATCACTCACACAGGCTTCCCTTCCCGATACTTCTCTCTAACGTGATATAGAAGTCCAAATCTTCGCGTGAAGCGGCATAGGCGAGAACGTAATTGTACTGCAATCCCACTTATTGCTACCAATTTACCGTTTCGCTTTAAACGTGTACAACTTCGGGTGAGCTGCTGTTAAGCCATGACTATAAACAAAGCAGGACAGATGCTGCATGTTGCCGGAATGCGCCTTAGGTTCAGCTGCTTTCTGCATGGCCATGTAGCTCTTTCACATGTTAGTGAATCAAATAAGCTCAATGTTTATGTCCCCAAACAGACTACTTCTAACGCTGAATACAAAGAAGCGTTATAAGTCCAAAATAAATTTCAAGTATGCAACGTCTCAGCGCTGCTGTAAATACACTGCGAGAAAAAAATAGTCACAATTTTAGAAGTTTCCAATCCACTCAAGATTTATTGTTCCAACAGACACATGAAGCACATGAAATGATTACATTCACAGATCAATAGCAGTAGCGGTTCTAAGGGACCAGGTATCGATCCATGCTGAAATACCCATGTTAGTACGTGGAATAGCCTGCACAGGCGCTAATGCAAACATTGACTCTGGTATAAAGTTGATCCTACAGATGGTGAATACTGTCCTGAAATACTTTATGCCACACGTAATCGACCTGTTCACGTAGTTCTGCAACAGTTGTTGATAGACGAGTCACATTTCGTCCCAACGTATTCCACGCGTGCTCAGCTTTAGGCAAGTCCAAAGATCATGCACGTCTTTCAGAACATGTTGAGCTTCAACGGTAGTGTGTGGAAGGGCATTATCATGTTGGAAGAGCACATCACCTTTCTGTTGCAAGAACAGATAAATAACAGGCCAAACATCATTCTGAACATACCGAGCGGAGGCTAGCGTTCCCTCCAAAAAAGTCTTCTCTCAAAATGGTTCAAATGGCTCTGAGCACAATGGGACTTAACATCTGAGGTCATCAGTCCGCTAGAACTTATAACTACTTAAACCTAACGAACCTAAGGACATCACACACATCCATGCCCGAGGCAGGATTCGAACCTGCGACGGTAGCGGTCCCGCGGTTCCAGACTGAAGCGCCTAGAACCGCACGACCACAGCGGCCAGCCTCTTATCTCACCCCAGACAATAATGCCTGGGTTGGGACAGCCGTGTTTTCGACAATTGCGCTCTACGAGACAGCACGCACCAGGTTTACTTCATAAGTGTAAACAACCATCACTTGAGTGCAGACAGAATCCGCTTTCACCGCTAAAGATCACGGGGCAGCATTCTCTCTTCCAGGTGATCATCTCCCAGCACCAGTCGAACCGTGCACGTCTATGCAGTGGCGTGAGTGAAAGATGGGCTAGAGGTGTGTGGGCCTATAGAACCGCCGCTAAGGACTGGTTCGCAACAGTTCGCGGTGACACGTCTTGGATTCCAACCCTCCTATATGTGGTGTAGCCCTACTATCTGTGGTGTGGTAGCTGTACGATCTACCACTGATGCCCTTAAATTATGACGATCGTGGCGTGCTTCCGTGCTGCGTGGACGTCCAGAATGTGAGAGAATATCCACGTGCAGTCGTGGACTGTGCGGCTGCTCCCAGCGGAGTTTCGAGTCCTCCCTCGGGCATGGGTGTGTGTGTTTCTCCTTAGGATAATTTAGGTTAAGTAGTGTGTAAGCTTAGGGACTGATAACCTTAGCAGCTAAGTCCCATAAGATTTTACACACATTTTTGAGTATCCACGTGACCACTGATACCAGCGTCGTTGCACAACTAAGGCAGTATGTCCAATTTGTATCCTGATACTGCAAAGGACCATCCCCCTACTCGGAAGGTCGTAATTTGATTCCTTTCAAACTTGCTCAGTTGGATGTAGGAAGCACGGTTGAATCTCTGTAGCATGGTTGCCTACTTCCTTCACACTTTTTTTTTTTAAAAAAAAAGTTTTATTCACCAAAACCAATATTATACAACATAACCCACCACCTAAAATCATTAGTGGGTCGAAATTACCTACAAGGTTACATTTCAGCAGCATTTACCAAAAACTCTATTTTCTATTATTAGTATCAGCTACAGGAAGTTAGTTATATGGGTATCTAAATGATCTACTTGTTAGTCTACCATGCTATCTACTCAATCCTACTCTACTAACAATTGCATCCTTCAGCGTTACAGGTGTGCCAGTAAAAAGATATAAACCCACTATCTCTTGTCCATGCCCATCGAGCAAATCCCAGTAGGCGTGCTTTTTGCACTGGGCTGACCTTAACGCAAATCGCTGCAGGTCTTTAAAACGTATCCTACTAACTACATCATACAGGTAATTCTATCTACTGGGTCATAATCAGTGTGCTTTTGTCTCTGATCGGTGTCTTCGCACCCTCGCCCTAGTCCTGGATGCGTCGGATCCCGATCGCCACGGCGGTCGGCCAGTACGCATCCCGGCGGAATGGGATGGTGCGTGATATCACATATTGGTTCTCTAACTACTCAATCTCCCTACGGTATTCTCTTAGGACCTCGGCGGATACCTCGCTGGTCAGTTTATCAATGATAGTGAAGGTGATTGGGTCCCTAATAAGGTGAAAGGTGTCTGTGTTTGGCAATGAATTTCTTAACTCAGCGGCAACGTCGTCGAAAAGGGGACACTCATAGACCACGTGATCCGGTGTGCCCGTTTCGGCACCACAGTCACACGAGGGTGTCGCTCTTTTCCCGAAACGGCATATACAGGGTGTCCCAGCTATCTTGTCCACCCAAAATATCTCTGGAACAATAACAGCTATTGGAAAACGACTTTCACCCGTGTCAATGTAGGGCTGGGGCCCATGAATGTACATATTTGGAAACATTCTAAAACGAAAGAATATGTGTTTTTTAACACAAACTTATTTTTTTTAATGGACCTCCTATATTTTTTCTTGAGAAACCCATAGCATGACACAGCACATTCACAATGGCGTTGATTGCATCGCAATATTCCCATTACATCCCGAGATATTGAGACGCGAAGTTGACGCTTGAAACACCCGACATGCGCTGCTAGCGCACGTCCTGAGGCTCTGGCGTGAACCCCATGCTGCCCGTAATCGCGATGTGATTGACATGTGTAATCACACCTCCATACTTATCAAGAGGTCCGAAACGAATAATACGGTCTGCTGCCATCAACTCTCATAAGCACATAATGGTTTCCCTCTTGCACGTCAGCTAGCAGCGCATGTCGGGTGTTTCAAGCGTCAACTTCGCGTCTTAATATCTCGGGATGTAATGGGAATATTGAGATGCAATCAACGCCATTGTGAATGTGCTGTGTCATGCTACGGATTGCTGAAGAAAAAATATAGGAGGTCCATTTAAAAAAACAAGTTTGTGTTGAAAAACACATATGCTTTCGTTTTAGAATGTTACCAAATATGTACATTCATGGGCCCCAGCCCTATATTGATACCGGTGAAGGTCGTTTTCCAATAGCTGTTATTGTTCCAGAGATATTTTGGGTGGACAAGATAGCTGGGACACCCTGTATATGCCGGGTACGGGCCATGCCCAGTGGGGAAGTGCAGCAGTTCCTCGCTTGGCTGAAAATGCTTCATTCTCAATCTCCCTCCAACGTTTGGTAAGAGTTGGTATGTTCTTCTTCCTGTCTGATCCCCATCCCAGATTTCTCGCCATGGTTCCATTCCCTTTCTTTTAATTGATATGCGCCGCACTGAGCGGTCTGGCTGTGAGCACTCCCTATTAAAGGGTAAACAGAGGTGGTAGCCGTGTCACTAAGCTATCTGTTGGCGGAGGACGTTGAAACCATTTTCAGTATATTTACCATCCCCCTGTTGGCGTATACCGTCATAGAATCAAAATAGACGTCATCTTTCCAGATGTACTAATTCTTTTTCCGGCTGTGTAAGTACACAGGAAATCTGGGGCTCTCCGGTAGTGTAAAATAAGAGCAAAGTAGCAAAATGCTGGAGCTATACTTCGGGAAATCCAGATGCTCACATCGTCAAAACGAAGGTCTCAAATGAACCATTAAAGCTCTAAATATTTCTAATAGGCATGAAGTGAATAGTGTCCTTCTCCGTCGTCATCGCCTTTTTACTAGGATCCTCCTCAGAGCTGTATGGTAATTTCTCAAAGGAGTTAAAACTCTCGGCAACTGTGTGTAAGCTGCTGGGGCGTGGGGCGCTGTTGATTGCGTAATGACCTACCTGTCGGAGCGACAAAGTGACAGCGAGGAGGAGGAGCCAGGGCGAGGCGGCGGAATAAAGAAAAATGGGAAGGAGCGACCGGGTCTGCTCATTTATCTCGTTAATCGAATCAGTAATCAACTCGACGCTGCGAGAAAGGGGAGTAGCGGGTGGCGGATCGGCCGTGGCGCTTCCCTCTGTACGGGCCGGCATACAGAAGGAGTGAGCGGGAAGGAGACAGCAGGGGGAGAGGGAGAGAGAGGGAGAGGGAGAGGGAGAGGGAGAGAGAGAGCGAGAGAGAGAGAGAGAGCGAGAGAAAGAGAGAGAAAGAGAGAGAAAGGGGCGCGAATTAACTATTAACGATGCCGAGCGCCGCATGAAAAAAGAGGCATTCGGTGGAGGGGAGAGGCACTCTCGCTGAAAGCTTATCGAACGGCCACTGTGTCGACTGGACGAGTCGCCTCGACCGCGCGGTCTCGCCCTTCGATCTGTGGATGCGAGTGGGGGCGCACTTAAGGGGAATTATTTCAAGCGCTCTGCTCTGCTCTGCTCCTGCCCCGCCCCTCTGCCCCTCCGGCAGGACTCAAATATCGCCGTTGTCGGCGGAAATTTTGTCACGGTCTCCGTCACTCGCTGCGAACAACAGTTAAAGGGCTTTTCAGCTGCGACAGAGGGATTAACTGTGTCTCAAATGTGGTAACTCTAGAAAATTACGATGGATTAATGCGAAATCGTCACTTCGGTAAAAGAAGGTCCATTGGTGACGCGCATTGGCCGTAATTTGCGGAAGTAATTTTCGAGAACGTTCGTAAGTAGATTGTGGAAAGTGGGAAAAACGAAAGAACAGATAATCGAACGGTTTGCGATGTGATGGTACGAAGAAGAGTTGAAAATTAGATGAACAGATTAGAAATTAGGATGTACTCCACACAAATGACGAGAAATAGCTATATGTGGAAACTGCCAGTAAGATATGGAGGCAGGATAATAGGACATATGTTAAGAGGACTCGGAATAAAATCCATTGTACAAGGACATGTAGAGGATAAGAATTGTAGCAGAAGACAGAGGTAAGACTGTGTCCAACAAAGAACTGTGCACGTTTGGTGTAAGTGCTAATGTGTTACAGAGAGGTTGACACAGGAGAGGGAAACTGTGATGCGCCGTATCAAACCAGTCAACATACAAAAGACCAAAAATAACAGTGTAAATGTCTAAGGTATCACCTGTATCAGCTTACCGTGCGCAGTGGCTTTCAGTTGAATTAAGTAGCAATTCTTTGGTAAGAAGCGCAATGGACCCGGCGGAAATCGGTGGCAATAGCAGTTTTTCGACATTCTGTATCCTGCAAGTGAAAAACGTTTGCAGACCATGTTTCCACTATGAGAGAGGAAAGATAGGCGAAGAAGGCACTCCAGGCAAAACCGAAGACCACACACCCTACACGACGACGAAGGCATAGCTGGCAAAGAGCTCTGGCTGCCCTGGGGAATGAAAACAACTAGAGGAAGCGAACACAGAACAGATAGGATTGGAGGCAGTTTGCAGAAGCACCGCATGTCTCCAGGGCCTGTGATAGCAGGGTATGCAATATACAGTAGGTGAAAGGAGGGGACTTTTGCCGTCGGGGTGACGCAAGCGTCTTTCCACTGACACAAAAAAATCGTTCAACTGGCTCTGAGGTCATCAGTCCCCTAGAACCTAAGGACATCACACACATCCATACCCGAGACAGGATTAGAACCGGCGACCGTAGCAGTCGCGCGGTTCCAGACTGAAGCGCCTATAACCACTCAGCCACATCGTCCGGCCCCACTCGCACAGATGCCTTGCTTAAACACAGCCTTATAAGGTGACCTATGTCTGCAAACACGATGGCAATCATTCAAAAATGGTTCAAATGGCTCTGAGCACTATGGGACTTAACTTCTGACGTCATCAGTCCTCTAGAACTTAGAACTACTTAAACTTAACTAGCCTAAGGATATCACACACATCCATGCCCGAGGCGGGATTGGAACCGGCGACCGTAGCGGTCGCACGGTTCCAGACTGTAGCGCCTAGAACCGCTCGGCCACTCTCGGTCGGCGGCAATCACTGGAACACTGTTACAAATAAACTTATCGCAACTTTAATTGCAACACCAAAAACGGTAGTTATGAACCAAATTTTTCTTGGTGCGCGTTCACAGAGTAGCTGGAAGAACACATGTCTAAATTTGTAGGTGATTTGGCGTTACGCAGGATGTGTAATTTCATAGGCAAAGCTACCAACTCCGTTAGCAAGAGCGGCTCCAACTCGGCTGAGTCGAATCGAGTTTCAGTAAACGGCAAGGGACCGTGATTCTTTTCTGTCGCATCAGTCACAGTGGCTGCCAAGTGCTCATGTGCCAATATCTCAGTAATCCATGGCCACATGTTTTGAGTGGGTGACAGATATGGTGAACGAGCTGGCTAGTTGAACACCCTCTATATTGAGACAGGTCAATACAGCAAGGGTAACATACAGCCTTGCGTTGCCCTGTGTCTCGGAGGTAGGATGCCTGCAATCAAAATTGCTGGATGTATGAAACTGTAGTGACCCTGTTGTGCATCCAGTGGCAACCCGTACGATCAGAGCACGTGCTCGTGATGATGGTGAATGCAATCTGGCAACGTTCTATCTCTTTGGAGCTCCGTCACATCGAACACGTCCACCGCAATCCTGTACAGAGGACCAAGGCTTGTCTGGAAACACTTGGTTCCACTCTTATACCGTTGGGCGCCCCGGTGTCCTCGCGTCTCTGCTGCCGCGTCGAGGAAAGCCACAAGAGTGCTCGCCTTACTGACTGCCCTTGGTCCTCCAGACGCCTGGCGCTGCCCACGTGTACACTTGTCTTGCTTCTAACGAGCCCGTTTCCCAACTGAAGAAACGTGACGTTGGTGCACGATCCTAAATAAGCGGGTGAATAGCTCTAGCAGCAAATCTGAAGAATTGAAGGTAACATGGACGTTCACCGGCAGTCATTCTTCACAGGTACCATTCGATAACGGAACAAGGAGAGGGTCAACAGTTCGCTGTACCAGAGGTACCCTCCGTGGCACACTGCGTGCAGTCTGTGTATTATAGATGTATACCAACTGATCAAAAGTATCCAGACACACTTCAGTGGACATTAACATGCAGTGTGTCCACCTCACTCTTCACGACGGCTTGACCTCTGGGGCGGACACTTTCACTGAGGCATCTGAATGCCAGTAGAGGAATGGCAGCCACTTCTTCTTCCAAAGTGGAAACCAGTGATGGTAGTGATGTCGGACACTGGGATCTCGAGCCAAGTCGACCAGACCCATCCAAAAGGTGTCTCACTGGACGTAGATCCGGACTCCAGGCACGCTACTCGATGCTAAGAATGGTTGATTGGTTTTGCGGAAGGGGACTAAACAGCGAGGTCATCAGTCCCATCGGATTAGGGAAGGATAGGGAAGGAGGTCGGTCATGCCCTTTCCAAGAAACCATCCCAGTATTTGCCTGAAGCGATTTAGGGAAATCGCAGAAAACCTAAACTGGATGGCTTGACACGTGTTTGAACCGTCGTCGTTCTGAAAGCGAGTCCAGTGTGCTAACCACTGCGTCACCTTCCTCGGTGCCAGGAGTAGTATCATCCATAAACCATTGCCTAACAGATGCTGCTTTATGACATGGTGTATATCCTAACAAAAACAACTATCGCCTCCAAAGTGTTCTTCTGTTGTGTGCAGTACTTCCGCATTTAGTTTTATCTTAAGCACAATAAAAAACCACACTTGAAAACGAAAAACATTCTGCATCCAAACGCCGTCAACTATACACTTCACTGTTGGGACTGCACATGACTGCTAATGACGTTCTCCACGCAGTTGCCAAATCCAAACCTCAAATGGGATTTCCGCAGGGTGTAACGGGATTCATCACTCAACGTCACTCGGTTACAGTCATCTACTGTCCAATGCCTTCGCTCTTTACACCACCTCCAACGTCGCTTTGTCTTCACGTCAGAGTTGTGTGGCTTACGTGGGGCTGATTGACCATCTTCATCTATTATTTTTAACCCCCTACACAGTCATGGTGCCATCTGGACTGTTTTTAGAAGTTTCGAACACATGAGTGATTCCTTCTGTTGATTTCAAGCGATTTTTTACAAGAATCCTCCACAATGCTTGACGCTGACTGTCCATATGTACGTGATGTCTGCCATGTCTAAATTAATTTAGCTGCGGTTATTCCTCCATCATCAGCAGTCCCGTTGGACAGCTTTAAAGCGGCTCAAAGGCCCCTAGCAGATTGTATGAAGATGGTATCTGTTCTTTCGGACTTGTCCGAAAGAACAGATATCATCTTCATATAATTAAGGCTAACCGGCCATTGACCTTCTTCTGTGCGGATGCACACGCATTGCCCAATCTCTTACGGGACTCGCTCAGATTGTCCACCGTTACTAATGAGTGTAATGGGGAGGGGCACCACGAATGTAGTGTGTGGACATTAAGTTGGCAATGCGGGTCTCACGGGGAGCGTGCAAGGTATAAATCCCTGCAGTCGCACTATCCTCTGTGCCCTCGGTCGCTCAGATGTATAGAGCGCCTGCCATGTAAGCAGGAGATCCCGGGTTCGAGCCCCGATCGGGGCACACATTTTCAACTGTACCCGTTGACGTATATCAACGCCTGTCGGCAGCTTAGGATCTTGATTTAATTATCATTTCCCCCTAGCGGATTAGTTGCTCAGATGACATCTAGCGACTAATTCACGTTAGAAGTCACTCAGTTCTCCTAACCGATTGTTCTGCTTCTCTCCTGACAGCACACAGTACTGCAAGCCTCCAGTTTTACTTGCGCTTCCGCCTTTCATGACGTGTATCGATCGATGCAGACAGCGGTATCTGGATACTTTTATCAGATAGAGTAGATGTCTGTTCTCTCGGCCTCTGTTCTCTTCGGCCTGTTAAGATCGCCCAAGCGTAATGTGCGGCCCTCCTGAACATATAGATTGTATAGTCACGTGACAGACGATCAATTCGAGCAGTAATTTCGCAAGTCGATAGTCCGCAGCATCGACAGACCGCCTTGCTGGCATATGTGTCTTCTTCTTGCACGAGGAATAAAACGAACTTCTCGCTACCAACATTCAAATACGATTTATAAATGTAAAAACAGCTGCGTAAGCTTTTCGTATACGCATGATACACACGGCATTACGTCTATTTAATGCTTCTGCCTGTAAGTTCTTTCAGTTTTGTGTGTCAGTAGTGTACATTGAAATGGATCACAATACGATTCGCGTACATCTTGAAGTAAAATCATAGTCTCAGTTTCCTAAAATTGTACCTTAAAATGTCCTTGCCAAAGTAATTGTGTGTATTGAATCCTCGTCTTTCACGGGCAACGCTCTCATTGACTGGGTGATCCAAGGATTACTCACGATCCTATCTCAAACTTTCACTTCTGTTCACTTCTGCACAGCACTTCTCTCTCTCTCCCTCCCTCTCCCCCCCCCCTCTCTCTCTCTCTCTCTCTCTCTCTCTTTCTCTATTTATCTCCCGTTCCTAACGTCATAAAGGCTCTCCTACATACTTATCTAGACTAGCACTCCTGATTGACGGGTAGTTGTTGAAAACCTACTTATCCAGAGCCTAGGTGGCTTTTTCACTGTGCAGCGAAGTGCATTAAGCTACTTAGACACCAACAAAACTCGCCTGCCCTTGCCAAGCAGCGTAGTGCAGAGTGATAGAACCGCAAGACGTGATTTCAGATTTTATTCATGCCTAAGTAGCTCATTCAGTGACAGCATTGTCTGTGAAACGTAAGGTTCAGAAATTAAGTCCCAGTCAGCCACGCAGTTTCAGTCCACCACGAAAGAGAACGCACACGCCTCACATGGAGACCACTGCTCGCTGAGGTGACTGGTGTTTGTCGAAACCCCATCTGATCCTTCCCAAAGTCAGTTTCCACCTGTTGTTCTAGTCCTTTGTAAATAGCTCGTGTTAGCATTTTTCAGCCATGGCTTATTAAACAGACAGCCTGGTAATATTCCCACCTGTCAGCGCACGCCTTCTTTAAAACATGATGCACTAAATTCATCCTAAGGCGCTGCAGTCATGGACTGTGCGGCTGGTCCCGGCGGAGGTTCGAGTCCTCCCTCGGGCATGGATGTGTGGTTTGTCTTTAGGATAATTTAGGTTATGTAGTAGTTAAGGTTAGGGACTGATGACCTTAGCAGTTTAGTCCCATAAGATTTCACACACATCTTGAACACCCGGTGGAATAGTTTCGTCATGGCTGACTCTGCAGTAGCCTTTCTTCGATTTGGGTCTATGTAGACTTCCTCGCAGCATCCGTTTCCCCATCCCATCTTCGTCCACTTCATCTTCTTTGTAATACAGACATGCAGTTCATTTACTATGTACAGGATTTCAGTATATTACTTCCGACTTCCAGCTTTCACTTCTTTGCTACATGGTGTGTCTAGACAAGACAGCCTAGACACAATGAGAGGAAGCCGAAAGGTACGCGCTTAAACTCACGCAGGCTGGCGTGAGATATGCAACAGGATACGTAATGAATGCTATAAAGAAAAGTACGTAGCTTCTGGAATACTTAACTTTAATCCACAATTGTAGAACATCTCTCGTTACGGTACAGGCTTCATAATATTAATTATCAATTGAATACGGCGCCTTGCTAGGTCGTAGCAAATGTAGCTGAAGGCTATGCTAACTATCGTCTCGGCAAATGAGAGCGTATTTGTCAGTGAACCTTTCCTTCCAAAGTCGGCTGTACAACTGGGGCGAGTGCCAGGACGTCTCTCTAGACCTGCCGTGTGGTGGCGCTCGGTCTGCAATTACCGACAGTGGCGACACGCGGGTCCGGCGTATGCTAATGGACCGCGGCCGATTTAAAGGCTACCACCTAGCAAGTGTGATGTCTGGCGGTGACACCACACTACACACTGGCTTGCAGTCTGAGCTCTTGATATTCCATAGCCGCATCTGTTTTCTCCAAAAGTGAGAAGTGGCTACACTTTCTAGTTAGCCACATCTCACCCTTGAGTACAGGCAGTACTGTCGAAGATGCTAAAGACAGACAGGATGTAGGAGGCTCAGGTACTCCGGTATTCGCAGATGCAGGTATTTATGCTTGCTCTATCTTTATTAGGATTTTGTAACTGATGGTGTAGAAGAGGGATGAAAGGCAGTTCGGGGCAAACAAGAAGGAGGCAAGAAACGGACACTGCAGTGTCTCTTCCTTGGCATCCAAACAGCTGCTTCTTTCCAGAGCTGGGTCGTGAACTCACAGCGGGGAGAAGTAGACAATACAGTTTTTTGTGTGGCCATATGTCTAGGCGTCGGACTCTGGCCTCTCCCGGCAGAGAAAAATGCGATCGGATGGAGCTACAGTGGTAAAAATACGAACCGCCACTGCTTGCACCAACCCAGCCGGCAGACAGCAAGGATCATCCGCTGGTGGAAGAGAAAACACATCGGCGGCATGAGGGAGAAACATTATACCTAGCGTGAGGGGTTATAGACTTCAGATATGGATAACATCTGTAGAAAGCTGACAAAAATCTCCACAATCTGTGTCTTTACAGCAGTGGAGGTCACTCCCAACTGTTGCTAAAACAGCAAAGACTATTGGGGCCTTCTTGTTTTCCCATTTTTCCACAGTGGCGAGAACACGCCGCCAGGTAGAACATGTTTCATCACTGGTGTCCGGGCTGTGACCTCCATCCTATGTTCCACTTTTTGAGCCAAATCAGGTGCTAAGGAACGTGACTGGGAGAGGAGTTTCCGTGGAGCCAATGGAGGTATCAGAGACACTTTATAAGCTTATGCGGTTGACGAATGTCGGTGGCAAAGAGAGACTAGATAGAAAATCTGTGGAGGTACGAAAAACTGAGCACCAGTGTAGATGAGTGGACGGTTTACAGACAATGAGATTCGGATGTTGGATTCGGAGTAGAAGGGAAGATAGAAACATACAGAGGAGAGATGCGAACAAGAGCTGTGGTATGCGTACTGTAAGACCTTCAGTGCACACACCATTAGATTATTTGACTTGTCGCTCTAACGAAGTAGGCAAGTGTCAGCAATATGTCACGTGGTCTTATCGTGGCGTGTTTATCTTCTGTCGTTAGGTCAGACGATAGAAATGCCACTTGCACGCTTAGAGTAGCAGCTTGACGGTGACCAACTTTAAACAGAACTTGATTAATTTTCACTCACATTTATTACAGTAATAACAAGCATAAAATTTACTTAACTTGGTTCCGGGTGCTATTTACAATTAACAAGAAGTTCCTTTGGTCTTGGTACATTAATCTTATTCTCACATATATCTGTCATACTTGACAAAAGTTTCTATTCATTTATCATCATGGCTATGTACGGGAATATGGTAATCTTACTAGGCGCAGACTGAAACTTGACTATAGACTGGTACAGACAAAGGTAGAACTCGTACAGACTGGTACAGACTGGAGCAGACAAATGCAGACTGCCTAATTGGAGGTCTGAACAGTCGTTATAATACCTCGCGCGTTCATGTCTCACTGCGCGAGTGTGATCCACGAGGAGAAAAGGCTCTACGTTAGCAGCAATCTCATTGGCTGCGTTACATATTAATACGCGGATTGGCGGAAGCAGAATTTGGTCCGTCTCTATGGCAGCGCCGTCTCGTAGTGTGGACGAGCGCTGCGCCTGCGCTGTTGTGCTTAGTGGGGCGCGCTCTAGTGGGAAAGTTGTGTACGCTCTGACTACGCGGAACTATGTACACAACAAGAGCTAACAATTAAGAAGCCGGCCGAAGTGGCCGTGTGGTTAAAGGCGCTGCAGTGTGGAACCGCAAGACCGCTACGGTCGCAGGTTCGAATCCTGCCTCGGGCATGGATGTTTGTAATGTCCTTAGGTTAGTTAGGTTTAACTAGTTCTAAGTTCTAGGGGACTAATGACCTCAGCAGTTGAGTCCCATAGTGCTCAGAGCCATTTGAACAATTAAGATTCCACAGTAACACAGAAGGGAGCAGGAATGCAATACCCCAGTGGCGGCGGAGGACATAATTGATGAAACACACGCCTGCTAGTCCTGGAGGGCTGCTTCGAATAATGTGGTTCGAAAGTAGTTGGCACAAGCCATTGTAAGAATGCAGACAGGCACAAATATCCATTCATTTGAATAGATTCTGCGGCCTCCAGAATGGCCGTTCGGCCTAAGTAGAACAGTTATCTTCAGTAACTTACCAACCATAGAACTTCGTACATCTATACGTATGGTGGGATCGGGGCATATCGCGATTGACATCGTTACTCTTCTCTGAACTTTGCCGAACAATAATGGTGACTGTCTATGTGAACTGCCATATATTAATTGAGAAGTGATTTTGCATCATAAATGTTCAGTTCCTGCAGATCCCAACGTAATTTATGAAATAAATCATGGGTATGATCTTTCTTTCATAGCTAGTCTACCCTATGTCAAAGAGACACCACTTCGGATACAGTGGTCCGGGTCCCTCACAGAAGACTGAAGATGATGATGATGATGATAATGATTAGTTTGTGGGGTGCTCAACTGCGAAGTCATCAGCGCCCATACAAAGTCCCAATCTTTTACAAAGTCCAGTCTACCACAGTCACGAATGATGATGAATGATGAGGACAGCACTAACACCCAGTCCCCAGGCAGAAGAAAACCCAACCCGGCCCGGAATCGAAACCGGGACACCGCGAACCAGAGGCAACAACGCTAGCCACTAGACCACGAGCTGCGGACTTTCACCAGACGGCGTTATCCAAAACGCAGTGCGTAACTTCACAAATTACCGGTCTAACTCGAGGAGAGATTTGTTACTGGAATCAGATCAGCCAATTCAGACAGTAGAAGCACAGCTACTGTCGAATTTTACATCCACAGGGTCGGTCTCGCAAACGTCTATCTCGATTTTCCAATAGGAGGACTCGCAGCATTACGACTACTGAACGATGACAGTTTGGTTTGGACCACGTCACCAAAATGCCGAGTACGGACTTTTAGACTGTGCAGCCCGGCTGACTCTCCGCTGGATGCTGGAGTGGTGGAGCCCCCACTGTGCGCTGCTTGGTATTCCAGGGAGAGTCGCAGGAAGCTGCGGTCTTCCGGCCCACGGCGCAGCGGGGGGAGGTGGGCGGAGGGCGCTGCAAGATGTATCGCTGCGCCGAGCGGGGCCCACTCAGCCTGCGGCTCTGCAAAAGGCCCGGGAGCCACCACCGCTGATCGCCTAAATCAGCCGACTCTCATAGCGCTCTTATTTGTAGGCCCTTCATCTTTGCATACATACGTTAGTACTTCTAGGTTGCAGAGCTGCTTTAAGAAGATGTATTCTAGAGAGGACCAACTTCTTCTTGTCCAAGTTGACGCCTCCTTTCCCTTAAGCGGGTCTAAAAGTTTTAACAGTTTTCTCCAAATGTTGGTACGTCACCGCAGTAAGTCTTCCTTAGAATGGAGGCAAAATCTTTTAGGTTATTAGGCCACGTATTTTTCCTCCTTAGATTCCTTCTTCGCAAACAGACATTTCGAATCCTTTGCTGCCATCATTTACCGTGAAGAATTTCAACAAATGCTGTTTCAGCCATGTTTAAAATCTTGAAATATATACCAGCCCAGGTTTCAAAGGCTGTTTCGAAATACATGGACATCTCATTTAAAATCCTGAAAACAGGTGTATTTTACTTTGGATGAAGGTATATTTAGATGTACCGAAACCGTGGTCAAGAATTTTAATAAATCTTTATCCTGCAACTGTTTTGGCTGTCATCATTTACCGTGAAGAATTTCAACAGATGCTGTTTCTGCCATGTTTAAAATCTTGAAATATATACCTGCCCAGGTTTCAAAGGATGTTTCGAAATACATGGACATCTCATTTAAAATCCTGAAAACAGTTTTTTTTATTTTGGATGAAGGTATATTTAGATATACCGAAACCGTGGTCAACAATTTTAATAAATCTTTATCCTGCAACTGTTTTCGCTGTCATCATTTACCGTGAAGAATTTCAGCAGTTGCTGTTTCAGCCATGTTTAAAATCTTGTGCTAGATACGTCCTTCCTTGCCGACGGGAAGCCACAGACGTATGTTTCAAGATTCCCGACTTCACACCGTTAACTAAGTAATTGAAACTTCCTCGCAGATTAAAACTGTGTGCCCGACAGAGACTCGAACTCGGGACCTTTGCCTTTTCGCGGGCAAGTGTTCTACCAACTGAGCTACCGAAGCACGACTCACGCCCGGTACCCACAGCTTTACTTCTGCCAGTACCTCGTCTCCTACCATCCAGACTTTACAGAAGCTCTCCTGCGAACCTTAATCTGACAGGAAGTTTCATATCAGCGCACACTCCGCTGCAGAGTGGAAATCTCATTCTGGGAACTAAGTAATTACTTCGTTACTCTGCGCGCAGAATGTATACAACTCTGCAACTGGACTATAAGATTTTGCTAACATTCTACCTTTCTTCCTTGTAGCCTTATCACTACATGAATAACAAAAATGACCCACCTATAGAAGCCCGAAAGGTTTTAGCCCATAACTCCCACAGATTTGCCGTAAGTACACAATCTACCCTGATCAGCGAGAACTTTGTGACCACCTACGTAACAACCGGTCGTTCTTGTGGTCTTCAGTCCAGAGACTGGTCTGATGCAGCTCTCCATGCTACTCTATCCTGTGCAAGCTTCTTCGTCTCCCAGTACCTACTGCAACCTACATCCTTCTGAATCTGTTTAATGTATTCATCTCTTGGTGTCCCTCTACGATTTTTACCCTCCATGCTGTCTTCCAATACTAAATTGGTGATCCCTTGATGCCTCAGAATATGCCCTACCAGTCTACCCCTTCTTCTAGTCAAGTTGTGCCACTAATAACAGCCGGTATGTCTACCTTTGGCAGGGATAACAGCGATGACACATCGTGACAGGGAAGCATTGTGTCCTTGATAGACCGCTTGAGAGAGTTGGCACACCTGCACACACAAGTCAACTAATTTCCCTAACTTTCGGGGAGGGGGGCAGTGAGCTCTGACGCCATGTTCAATCACATCCCAGATGTGTGCTGCCGGATTCAGATTTGGCAAAATCGGGAGCCAGAACATCAGTTGTAACTCGTCGCTGAGTTCTCCGAACCATTCCATCACACTGCTGGCCGGTGACATGGAGCATTATCTTATTTGAATGTGCCACTGGCGTTAGGAAATATGATGGTCATTAAGGAGAGTATGTGGTCTACAGCCAGTGTACGATATTTCTTGGCCATAATGATACCTTACACGATCTTCACTAGACCCATTGACGCCAAAGTGAATGTTCCCCAAAACTTAATAGTGTCTCCGACAGCTTCTCTTCATTCCACAGTACAGGCTGCAGGTGTCAAGTAGCTTGCAACATCGAAAATGCAAAAAACACGTCTTGTGCAGCATGCAGAATTCTTTAAGCGTTTAATATCCGATGATAACTTCCATTGTGCTGTTAATTCTGAATCTTTAAGCTTTGTTATAGAAACTATATTTAATATGTAATGGATGTAGTAGTGTATTTACTTGTGAATGTATATGACTGATTGTAATTATAATGTAAATATTGTAAATTGCTGGCTAATAGCCACGGGAACTTTTATTTTAATGTACCGATAGCAAGGAAGAGATGGCAATAGCTGTGCCGATGTTTGTCTTTGAATGTGGAGAGTCTCTGTCGCGCTGCGAGAAAGGAGGAAGCAGAGCAACATGAGTCATGAAATAGTGTGGAAGTGTTTGTTGGTAGTCCCTGTAGACGTGGTGCGCAGTTATGATGGCGCCGGTGTAGACACACCTACTTGATAACCCCGGAGTATTGTGAGCAGCGTAGGAGTGAACAGGACGAAGAAGCTGCAGTTCTAACTACTGCCTGTCCCATAATTATCCACGGCTTTGGAAACGACTCAGGGTTCGCAACGAGCAGCAGCTCAGCACTGTCGCCGGCTACATTCTCTGTCGTCCGCACAGCTACACCATCGTCTGACTGTTAACTGACAAAGTACAACTGATATTGTCGACCCATTACCCTGAAGCATTTCTTTCACAAAGAATGACTAACTTTCTTGAATAATAACCTGCAACAGTTAAAACTTATAGGGCACCTGTGTTGTCACTGTCCTCAGAAATTATTACCAAGCAGGTCCCTTTCCTTTCCATGCAACCACCGACTGTTGTAAAAATATGAAAATTGATTAACTATTTACTGCCAGTTTTCTTTAGTAGCTGTTCAGTCTTATATTGCATAACAGAGGCTTAACGATTTGCAGTTTTGAGTATTAACTTCACGCACTTAAAGTAACGCAAAATTTCACTGGCACAACGATTAACTAAAGATATAGCACAAATTAAGAATGCTCAGTTTTATTTATTCCGTATTTAGCTTAGCGAATGACTTCTGCTGGCTTGTTCTTATGTCAAAATTAAATCAGCTGCTCGTTTGCTTCAAGTAAATTCAATTAAGTCTTTCTGTAATTTACGTAAATTGCTTGCCTTCTTCCAAATTTTGTTTTACGTTAGGCTGAGGTTACTGAAAGTTAGTTTCTACATAACGAAGTTTCAGTTATGTCAGTCAGTTATTTAACCAGCAACTTCATTAAACATTATTTTCAAAATTTAGTATTTCAGAATAAGTAACTGCAAACTAAATGCATTCTGATTCATTTATTTCCTCATGAGTTGTTGTGTCGTGGCAAAGTGTGACAACCTTCTCTTGTCACAGTAGTTATTAGCTGCTTAATTTCGTTTGACATTATTTCTCTTAGGATTTTGTGTATTCGTTGCCCTAGTGGGCTTGCGACCGTTTAATTACCCTTATTTTGGTAATCAGTATTTTTTTGTATTAAATGTTGTGTAGTACCCTTTCCCCTCCCCACTTTCCCTCCCCCGCGTGCTTCGTGAGCGATTTCAGTATATTCTACCCGTTTCAAAATTTTTATTGGTATTTAGAATACAGAATGAGATTTTCACTCTGCAGTGGAGTGTGCGCTGATATGAAACTTCCTGGCAGATTAAAACTGTGTGCCCGACCGAGACTCGAACTCGGGACCTTTGCCTTTCGCGCGCAAGTGCTCTACCATCTTCTTTTTTTCATTTTGTTCGTTATTGATCGTTGTGTTTGGTCGTTGCGGACGTCGCAAGACATCCTGTTCAATTTCGGTGGTTGATCGTTCCACTCAGTTTTTTTTATTACAGAGGCCAACCGGCTCTCTGACCGAACACGCTGAGCTACCGTGCCGGCGCCATCTGAGCTACAGATGCACGACTCACGCCCGGTACTCACAGCTTTACTTCTGCCAGTATCTCGCCTCCTACCTTCCAAACCTACCTTGGAAAGTACACCAGACAGCAACGCAATACAGCGTTTACGCGATACGGGAAATAAGAGACAAAGACGAGTGGGAGGTAATAAATAAAATCGCTGATGATGTCTCACGGACATTACATGACGAATACAGACAGACATGGCCCTATTTCACAGCACTGCAACACACACGAATCACGTAAGACAGCAGTTACAGGCCGTACATGAACACAGACAGCAGCACCGAAAAGCACACTCAAGCAAACAGCGAACACTTTCACCAACACGTAACACAGACAACGTTACACAAGGAGTAGAATAATTAAACTGTATGAGAATAAACAGTCTAATGCAGTCAACCCTGTAAACCTGTTCCAGCTTAAGTATAAATAGAGGCACGTCCATCGTGCGGCCATTATACGGCTGTTGGGATGTAATTCCAGTAACTGAACAGTTAGTAGGTAAAATTCAAGACACATAATATAGGAACTGAAGGTTAGCTACTAACTCCAAGAAATAACATACTTTACACACACACAACACTGCAGTTTCCACAATGTACATACTAGTTATAATGTTTTTGTAAATAGTGTTTAGAAATATTAATCCGTAAATTAAACTGTAGCCAACCGGAATTGAAGGCTCGAAGTAGTTCCGAGGCTTTCAGACCAGGCTGGCTCAGATAGGATAACATTTCTTCCTCTCTTTCTATTCAAGTCTTTCCTATCATTTATCATCATATTTTCTTGAAATCTGAATAGTTTTCGTGGTTTCTTTTCAATTTCTAATTTTTTTTAAATTTATTACTCTAAAATCTTAAATGCTAAAAAGAATAATTGCTGTTTGTAATATGGAATATGCTTTGTAATCTACACGAAAAGCTGCAAAACGAACGACCTGGTATAAAATGTAAGACAAGATGCATCTAATTGAGAAATAAATCAAATCAAATGAACCATGTTCATGTACGTCACGGACATCCAGTGTCATCGAGTGTTAACAATCATGCGACAGTGCAGGGGTGTCACTTTCCTCAGAATAACGCTTGTTCAAACGTGCCAAGTGTTACTATGAACTGCCTGCATACTCTTGAGCAGCTCATGTAGACAACATAATCTACAGCTTTGTTCTCGACAGGACATGTTAGGTATCATCTCGGATGTTAATTTAATCGAAGTGCCAGGGTTCCGGATTTCACGGACCATTTACAACAGCAATCGGATGGATCAATTTACCAAACGAAATAGTGTAAGGAGCCAGGCCAGAAGGGTGCAACGTTATACTGACAAGTGACCTCATCCTGGTAAATTCTGTATACATTTAACTCGATTTTATAATCACTGAACTAGCATCACACAACAACTCATCCCGTGTCGATTCATTTCGTTTCGTCTTCCCGTTCTGTATGTTCTTCCGAGGAAATGAACACTGAACCGTCAAAGAAACTGGTACAGGCATGCGTATTCAAAATCAGACATATGTAAACAGGCAGAAAACGGCGCTCCCATCGATAACGCCATAGAGAAAAAGTATCTGGCGCAGTTTTTGGATCGGTTACTGCTGTTACAATAGCAGTTATCAAGATTTAAGTGAGTTTGAACAAGATGTTAGAGTCGGTACACAAGCGATTGGACACAACATCTCCCAGGTAGCGATGAAGTGGGAATTTTCCGTACGACCATTTCAAGAGTGTACAATGAATATCAGGAATCCGGTGAAACATCAAATCTCCGACATCGATGAGGTCTGAAACAGAATATGCAAATACTGGACCAATGACGACTGAACAGAATCGTTCAACGTGACAGGAGTGCAATCCTTCCGCAAACTGCTGCAGATTTCAATGCTAGGCCATCAACAAGTGTCAACGTGGGAAGCATTCAACGAAACATAGTCGAAATGGGTTTTCGGAGCTGAAGGCCCAACCGAGCAACCTTGATGACTGCACAACACAAAGCTTTAAGCCTCAGCTGGGCCCGTCAACACTGACATTGCACTGTTGATGACTGTAAACATGCTGCCTGGTCGGACAAGTCTCGTTTCAAATTGTATCGAGAAACTGGACGTGTACGGATGTGGAAACCACATCATGAATTCATGGACCTGCATGTCAGCAGGGGACTGTTCACGCTGTTGGGGGCTCTGCAGTGGTGTGGGGCGTGTGCAGTTGAAGTGATTGGGACCTCGGATGCGTCTAGATACGACTCTGACAGGTGACATGTACGCAACAACCCTGTCGTTTCATCTGCATCCATTCAATAGACATGGGCAATTCCAGCAGAACAATGCAACACCCCACACGTCCAGAATTGGTACAGAGTGGCTTCAGAAACACTCTTCTGAGTTTAAACACTTCCTCTGGGCACCAAACTCGCCATTTTTAAGCATGTCTGGGATGACTCGCAACATGCTGTTCAAAAGAGATCTCCACCTCCTAGCACTCTTACGAATTTATGGAGAACCCTGCTAGATTCATGGTGTCAGTTCCCGACAGCATTACTTGAGACATTAGTACAGTCCATGCCACGTCGTTTTGCGGCACTTCTGTGGCCGTACACGATATAAGGCAGGTGTACCACTTTCTTCTACTCTTCAGTGTACTTTTGTCTGTTAACTTTCTCGGTAATAGTGACATAGTAAGTACACTACTGGCTATTAAAATTGCCACACCAAGGAGAAATGCAGATGATAAACTGGTATTCAGTGGACAAATATACTAGAAATGACATGTGATTACATTTTCACGCAATTTGGATGCATAGATCCTGAGAAATCAGTACCCAGAACAACCACCACTGCCCGTAATAACGGCCTTGATACGCCTGGACATTGAGTCAAACAGAGCTTGGATGGCGTGTACAGTTACAGCTGCCCATGCAGCTTCAACACGATACCACAGTTCATCAAGAGTAGTGACTGGCGTACTGTGTCGAGCCAGTTGCTCGGCAACAATTGACCAGACGTTTTCAATTGGTGAGAGATCTGGAGATTGTGCTGGCCAGGGCAGCGGTCGAACATTTTCTGTATCCAGAAAGGACCGTACAGGACCTGCAACGTGCGGTCGTGCATTACCCTGCTGAAATGTAGTATTTCGCAGGGATCGAATGAAGGGCAGAGCCACGGGTCGTAACACATCTGAAATGTAACGTCCACTGTTCAAAGTGCTGTCAATGCGAACAAGAGGTGACCGAGACGTGTAACCAATGGCACCCCATACCATCACGCCGGGTGATATGCCAGTATCGCGTTGAAGAATACACGCTTCCAATGTGCGTTCACCGCGATGACGCCAAACACGGATGCGACCATCATGATACTGTAAACAGAACCTGGATTCATCCGATAAAATGACGTTTTGCCATTCGTGCCCCCAGGTTCGTCGTTGAGTACACCATCGCAGGCGCTCCTGTCAGTCATGCAGCGTCAACGGTAACCGCAGCCATGGTCTCCGAGCTGATAGGTTCATGCTGGTGCAGCCGTCATCGAACTGTTCGTGCAGATGGTTGTTGTCTTGCAAACGTCCCCATCTGTTGACTCAGGGATCGAGACATGGCTGCACTATCCGTTACAGCCGTGCGGATAAGATGCCTGTCATCTCGACTGCTAGTGATACGGGGCCGTTGGGATCCAGCACGGCGTTCCGTATTACCCTCCTGAACGCACCGATTCCATATTCTGCTAACAGTCATTGGATCTCGACCAACGCGAGTAGCAATGTCGCGATACGATAAACCGCCATCGCCATAGGCTACAATCCGACCTTTATCAAAGTCGGAAACGTGATGGTACGCATTTCTCCTCCTTACACGAGGCATCACAACAGCGTTTCACCAGGCAACGCCGGTCAACTGCTGCTTGTGTATGAGAAATCAGTTGGAAACTTTGCTCGTGTCAGCACGTTGTAGGTGTCGCCACTGGCGCCAACCTTGGGTGAATGCTTCTGAAAAGATAATCATTTGCATATCACAGCGTCGTCTTCCTGTCGGTTAAATTTCGAGGCTGTAGCACGTCATTTTCGTGGTGTACCAATTTTAATGGCCAGCAGTGTAGCTTCTCGTGTCACTCAGGGAGTACGACGTATGGAGCTGTCGTGTGCTGCAAGCTCTGGCGATTAACGTGCTCGGCGATGCAAGGTGCGCTTCTTTCGCGATCGACGCCTGCCTGCCAGCCGCCGCCCCCAGCCACTGCGCTGTGGGCACGCCACGCTCCGGTGCTCCTCCAATCCAATCGCTATCGCGAATACACGCGCGGTCGTAACGACCGGCCGAATGTGTTGTCGACGCAGAAACAATGCGCGGCCATACATCACGGCTTAGCGGCGCGGGCGGCGTCAGCAGTCGCCACGCCTACGGATCAGTGGGCCGCAGCCGCGCGTGGCGTCCGCCCACACTGACGTCGCTTTATACCCCGCTGTTCCGGGCAGAGCCGCGCCCCTGCAATTACCGTGCATAACGGATTTCGCCCTTCGCTTGGCAGCAGAAGTAGTGACAACCTGGAGTGTCGGAGATACCGCGGCTGAGCAGAAAAGTCGCGTCACATCGACGGAATTGGTGCGCGATGGTTGTTTGTGTCGCTTGGGGACTAGGTTTTCCACTGAAAATAGCCCTACTCTACATCACGATTGGTGACTGCTTTACACGCGCGGCTGCAGGCGAGTGTTCCAGCTACTGGTATTGTACTAACCTGTACACTGCCGCGTTGCAGCTGTCAGCGGTTCATTGTGCCACCACACAGTCCCCCTGTAATCACATCGACACGTTGTTTCCCCCAGGGAGCGAGGCGCTTGCTACGTCACACTCTCGACTGGCATCATGCTCTCGTGTGCCACCCTCTATTCTGTACGAATCCTTTCATCTCTGCATATTGTAATGCCACAACGAAGCATAGCCAAGGCGCAGCAGTTGAATAAGTGAACGCTCATGCCATCTGTTGGATAGTTGCGCAAACGAAAGCACAGGTGCTTCCTCCTGGTGGCAGTCAAATTAAATAGTAGGACAGTATCTGAATAGTGCTGCACTCGGACAAAGACCTTGTAAAAAATAACTAGACTCACTGATGGCGCTGCAGTCGCGGGACAATTTGAACCTTCGGCTGGACGCCATTATAGTGGGTGTAGTCTGATGTGTTGTGTAGCATTGTTGTTTATGAAGATCCTGATTCAACGTTGTATATTTGTTGGGGCGTACATACAGTATTTGTTACTCGTATTTCTACTGTCTGTACATTCCAATCAAAAGAAGTACAATGGCGAAGAGTTACGCAGTGATTAATTGTACAAATAAATTCGAGGAAGGAACGAATAATACATTTCACAGGTATGTGAATATTTTAAGTTGTTTCGTATGTCAGTGCACTTGCTTAATAAATGTTTTTGTAACACGGTATTAGCATAATGTCTGTGCATCTGTTTGCAGGTTTCCTTTCTCAAAACCATAGCTGTTACAAAAATGGTTACACGCTGTCAGGAGGCAAGATTTCCGACCGACAGAATACCATTTTATATGTTCTGATCATTTTGAAGAAAGTTGGCTGATCGGTAGTGTTTTCATGGTCTAGGTTAGGTTGAAACTTGATAATTTGGTCGTGTGTTGCCAAAGCACTATGCCATATGTAACGCACTTCTCGTCATAAAATCTAAAGCAAGGTAGCATCAGAAAATATCTATTAACATAGTGGGCAAATCTTTGAGTATTTTGATGCATTTTGCGTACATCTATCGTAAATGAACTACGAAAAATGCTAGGGGTCCAGTACATTAGTTTTAGCTGCGGCTGATTCCATGTAGTACGTAAGATAAATTCATTAACAGTGACTAGTTGCTGTTTGTTCATAAATTAAAAAGTATATTGTAGTAAAGCATTTAAATGAGGCATTATGTTTGCGACCTAACTCAAGGGAAGGCATTTTATAACCAAAAGCGATGTATAAACATTCGAACTCCGCGCGTCAGTTTACCACTCTAATGGCCGCCGCCCAGCTATTCAATTTGTCCGCTCTTCACAGTCGACCACTCGTGCGGTTGTGGGGGCCTGCACTCGGACGACGAAATAAAGAAGCATTAAACTAGGATAATATTATTACATATAGTAACAATATTAATTTAATATATATATATATATATATATATGTATATATATATATATATAATGAGTGTAATTTAATATGGTAATGTTATGGCATGTCCATTTGTAAATAGAGAACAAGGCATAGCGTACATTAATGTTTAAATGTGATGGAAATCCCCGAGAACGCGGACAATGCAGGTTGGCGCGTGAATTTGGCAGTAGAGAGAGATGTGTTCTGGAACTGTTCAGATGCAGGACAGAGATTACGCGGCGCGAAAGTGACGGTTTAAGTACGGTACGGTAACGTTGCTTACAGACAGTTAAAAGTGAGCTTACAACAAACACGAACTGGATTTATGGTGTGTCCGCAAGTCAAATGGACAATAAGGCTTGCAGGATGCAACATTTCGACGGAGTCGGCTTGTGAGCGATATAGTTGCCGTTCCAGCTCAAAGAGCACATGGCACGCCTTGTGGAAGTCTGCGTAATTTACAACGGACTGCAGCGACCAGCAGCAAGGTATGAAGTGACCAGTGTCTGCAGCTAATGTTGCAATGTGATCTTACTACCATATGAGATCCATTGATGGGCTCACGCCAGCACAAGCAACGAACTAGTAGTTATCGTACGACAGTGTTTTTTATGAACAGTGCATTTTATACCGCCGCCATAGCAAGTACATTTATCGGTAGCGAACCAGTTTATGTATTTGTCAAGTCAAGTCTTCTACAGTGTAATGCCTGAGTGAAATAATAATTTGTGATTCAAAGTGCATTGCATGAGTGTCATCAATTATTTACAGAAAATAGTTCATTATTATCCCAAATCCATCATTATGTGTGCAGTAATACAAGTAAAAAGGCTATATTCCGTATCGGCGAATTAATGCCACAAGAGGATGTAATCGGAGTTAACGCCGAAAATTTCCTACAAACGCCGGATTATACAACTGACAGAAGTCGCCAGGTACTGTGCCACATTAATTACAGTTCAGCTCGATGTGGTGGCTTTTCAGTACATTATCAACGTAAAAACTGATTCAGTTTCATTAGAACGAAATGATTCTAAAGTAATGTTTTTAACATCTCTAGTAACCATCAGTTCTATAGTGTTCATTGATTATTCAATTAAAGAATTTATTGCCACCACAGTACTCATTGTACCTTCAGTAACATTAAAATCATTAGTGACAGTTGGTGTAGATCAACCTAACTTACAGCAAGTTCAAGAGTTTATCATATGTGTGCGTATATTGTGTTACGTAAATGTTGTTCGCCTGCTAGGCGTGATTAACGTACACCAGTTAGTGCATTCTGTTCAGTCACTTCAAAGAGGTTATCTTTGTTAATGAAAATCAGAATTCATTTAACATTCAATTTCTTGTAGCGCCATCGCCAATATTCATTCAGTAATTCCGTGTAGTAGTCTGAACTACATAGCAAAGCGATTCAGGCTTATTACACGCGATAGCCGCTTTCCAGACGTCCGATGCCGCATGGTGTAAAAATATTACAGTACATTCGGATAGTGGCATCGCAATATCCACTTCTCTCAACAGTATATTGTAACGGGACATCCTTCTCTAGCATTACTTTCCCTCGACAGTAGTTGACACCAGTATTACTTTTCGAATTTTGGACAGGTCAATTTTATCTCAGGAGCCCATATGAAAACTTTCATGTAATTTTATACACAGTAAGTTACATTTCAAGCTAAAATAATTCATGAAAAGGAATTAATTTATTTTCAATGTCACAATCAATAAATACTAGTTCTGAATGTACAATTAAAATTACTTTCTTATAAACCTTTGAAATTACGAATTATTGGCACACTTAATTTTTCTATTATTAATTACGCAATACTGTACTGGTTACCATGTTTATTTCTGGATTCATTTATAAAATAATAATCGAAAGTAACAATGTAACAAAAACTAATGGAAATTCGTATTGTTATCTCAGCAGAGTGTGAGCAAGACTTCTGGTCCGGACTGTATACCAATAAGGATCCTTTCGGAGTATGCTGATGCATTAGCTCCATACTTAACAATCATATGCAACCGTTCCCTCGACGGAAGATCCGTACCCAAAGACTGGAATGTTGCACAGGTCACACAAATATTCAAGAAAGGTAGTAGGAGTAATCCACAAAATTACAGGCCCATATCATTAACGTCGATATGCAGCAGGATTTTGAAACGTATATTGTGTTCGAACATTGTGAATTACCTCGAAGAAAACGGTCTATTGACACACACAGTCAACACGGCTTTAGAAAACGTCGTTCCTGTGAAACACGACTGGCTCTTTATTCACATGAAGTGCTGAGTGCTATTGACAAGGGATTTCAGATCTATTCCGTATTTCTGGATTTCCGGAAGGCTTTTCACACTGTACCACCCAAGCGGCTAGTAGTGAAATTGCCTGCTTACGCAATATCGTCTCAATCATGTGACTAGATTTGTGATTTCCTGTCAGAGGGATCACAGTTCGTAGTAACTGACGGAAAGTTATAGAGTAAAACAGTAGTGATTTCTGGGGTTCCCCAATGTAGTGTTATAGGCCATTTGCTATATATATATATACGATTTGGGAGACTATCTCAGCAGTCGTCTTCGGTTGTTTGCAGATGACGCTGTCGTTTATCTACTAATAAAGTCATCAGAAGATCAAAACAAACTGCAAAACGATTTACAAAAAATATCTGAATGGTGCGAAAAGTGGCAGTTGGCCCTAAATAACGAAAAGTGTTAGGTCATCCACATGAGTGCAAAAAGGAATCCGTTAAACTTCGCTTACACCACAAATCAGTATAATCTAAAAGCCGTAAATTCAACTAAATACCTAGGTATTACAATTACGCACAACTTAATTTGGAAGGAACACATAGAAAATGTTGTGGGTAAGGCTGACCAAAGACTGCGTGTTATTGGCAGGAGACTTAGAAAATGTAACAGACCTACTAAGGAGACTGCCTACACTACGCTTGTCCGTCCTCTTTTAGAATACTGCTGCGCGGTGTGTGATCCTTACCGGCTAGGACTCATGGAGTACATTGAAAAAGTCCAACGAAAGGCAGCACGTTTTATATTATCGCGAAATATGCGAGAGTGTCACAGAAATGATACAGGATTTGGGCTGGACATCATTAAAAGAAAGACGTCTTCTCACGAAATTCCAATCACCAACTTTCTCCTCCGAATGCGAAAATATTTTGTTGACACCGACCTACATAGGGAGGAACGATGACCACGCGAAAATAAGGGAAATCACAGCTCGTACGGAAAGATATAGGTGTTCATTCTTTCCGCGCGCTGTACGGGATTACAATAATAGACAATTGGAAAGGTGGTTCGATGAACCCTCTGCCAGGCACTTAAATGTGATTTTCAGAGTATCCAGGTAGATGTACATGTAATGTAGTAAGTATGCATCTGATGTGATCGGACATATTTTTGTAAATTGTGTGCGAACCAGATAATTTCGGGTTTGCGAATGTGAAAAATCAAAATACTGTATGGTATATTAAAATGTGAAAAAAATATATTAACGTAACAATAAGAATTCTGCAACAACAACCTTCAGATTAATTTAGATCAATCCAGCCGTAAGGACGTAATATGTAACATTTTCAGCCGGCCGGAGTGGGCGTGCGGTTCTAGGCGCTACAGTCTGGAACCGAGCGACATCTACGGTCGAATCCTGCCTCGGGCGTGGATGTGCGTGATGTTCTTAGGTTAGTTAGGTTTAATTAGTTCTACGTTCTAGGCGACTGATGACCTCACAAGTTAAGTCCCATAGTGCTCAGAGCCATTTGAACCATTTTTGAACCTCATACATTGAAAATAGCATTCGAAATCTTATAACTATTTAAAAACTGCGCTCTTTTATAAATTCCAGGAAAGTCAACAAAACAAATCAGAATATCACACATCGAAAACGTTACGTAAAAATGGCACAGTCCAAAGAGAAAACACACTGGAAATTTGAAATCATTTCCCGAAATGTGTCACGTAAAATATGAATAAAAGAAAATTGTGACTGGTAGCAGGTAAGTTATTTATAAACAAACCCCGTGTATATCGCTTTTTTATGTCGGTTTAATCGTCAGTATCTGTAGACGCACTCTACTACCTCGTATTAATGACGTAATTAGTTAATCACAAGTATTATTTCAGTAAGATTGCTGAACCGACAGTACAGTTTAGTCATTTAGACTGAACATTTTGCAAGCATTGATTAACCAAAGATGATCACGTGATATTTTATTCGTATTTGTTTCAATAAATCAAAAGATTTAGTGATATATAGTGTTTTTAAGGACCTAAAGTAATGAACTACAGTTTAACGTCATCCTTCATACAAAGAATGCAGAAAATTGTGCAATCTAATTTTTAAAACAAAAGTAGTCACATGAATACGAACTGAACATTGGGTGCACTAATCGGTTTCCAAATGCTACTTTCTTAGGTTTTATGTGTTTTACAAAACTGTGCATGTTGTGTCGAATCTCAATTCTTGCCAGAGGGCCCTTGTTCAAGTCTAAGATCGTCAAAAATATGTGTCACAACTTACTACTTTTACTTCTTTCTGCAGTTGGTGGGATCCAAAGGAAGTACGTTTGGTGTGTTTACACTAGAGATGGGTAGTTCGCGAACGAACGGGTGATGAGGAATGGTTCACCAAGATGAACGAAAGGACCGAAGAACGAATTCCAAGGAACGATCGGTTCATAGTTCACTTCGGTCGCGGCTGTCTACTTGTAGTTTCCGGGAACGAAGAACGATCGGTTCATAGTTCTCTAGTTCATTTCGGTTGCGGCGGTCACTTCGGCAGTTCTCGTTCCAGCCTCGGTCGCGTGCTCGTCTCCGTCTCGGTCTCCCTCGGCCGCACTCGTCGTTCTTCGCATGACCACCTTTCTCAGTTCTACTGACGACTGCTCCTAGTTAGTTCAGTATCCAGTTGGGCGTTTCGTTCACTGCGCTCGCCTGTTTTACATGTGTTCCAAACTGTTCCTGAACTTGGGTCTGACTATTCAGCGTCCACGACCGGTAATCAAAAAGTATTTTTTAGTTACGTAAATCACATAAAAATTACGTTTTATGTAATAGGTACATCTTTTCAGGTAACTAATGGGCATATCAGCTCACTTCATTATATCGATGAAAGGCACAAGACATACTTAAAACAAGGCAAGTCTTTTTTGTTATTCATATATTTTTTGGTTTCATCGACTTGATTTAGCAACTAACATTCAATAATCTGCTTAATTTTTAGTGTAAGAAAATTCATATAAAACGATTTCCGTGTATCTTTCATATACAAAACATTACATTTAGGAAGGCTCTAATTATTTTTAACTTTAGTTGTTCCCAATTTCCATTACCTGCTAGTTTGGTTTCTTTGAAAAAGAAAAAAAAAATAAAGAAGTGGGTTGTGGGTCATTTTGGCTCAGTTGGAAGAGGGGTGCCTCTCCATTTGAATAGACATAGAGTGACAAAGTCGTATTTACTTATTATCTAAAAAACATTTGTCCAGAAGGAGCTTTCAAACCAAAAACGTTACTACTGCGAACTTAATTATTGTTATTATTGCTGCATTAACTTTAATAATGCAACATAAAAACCTAATTTTTACTAAGCATGTGACGCAAGTATGATGAGAAAACCACTTTTTTTATGCTTCCATAAAGTCTGCTTCGCCTACGAACTCAGAGACAACGTGAAGTATATATAGGGTGTAAACGATTATTGTTTACAACGTAGCATAGCTCTTTAGTGGAAGTCGAAACGAAGAATTTTATACAGTACACTTGTAGTCTATTAAGTTGGGAAACAGCCACCAACATGTTTACAAGACTACATGTGCTATAGCCCATGCACGTCGCGTGAGATTTTCTTATTCTCTTCTCCAGGTCTCTACACATCGTCATCGATTGTTTCGCCATTGTTGCTTGCATTAGCTTGTTATTTCTTCACTGCAAAATTATTAGATGTTTGTCTGTTTGTTGTACCTGCTCTTAACGGGCAACACATCGTCCGTAATTGGCGAGCAGTCTGTACTCAGGGCTGGTTTTCCGTGCGCCACCCTGTATTATTTCCCTGCGATCAGCCACACAACGCTATAGTTGGCTAATCGAGAGGTTCTGCAGTATCACAGAAATTACTTCTAAAAGTTTGTAAGAATTCTGTAATGAATAAAAGCTCTATAATCCAAGGGGGAGGCAAATGCCCCCTCTTGGTGCCCTCCATCCTTCAGTCACCTACACTACTAGTTTTCAGTTTTTCGTAAGAACCATATACCAAGCACAAATGAACGGTGAACGAGTAAAAATGAACGGTTCCCATAAAAGAACGATCAGCAGTGAGCTGGTTCCTAAGGGTGAACGAGTTTGCCTTTCTCTAGTTTACACCTGAGATGGTGATGACAATAATGAGGTGTTAGTTTGAGGCCACTACTACAGGATACTTTGAGCTTCTACATTATTATATGATAAGATTGTGGATAATAACAAAAAGTAAACATCACTTAAGATACACAACACACACACGCACACACGGACGCCTATGAACACACAGTATACATTGGTTTTAAGAATTACCACTGTCACACGGTGGAAGGCTCAGTAACATGCTTGCGTGCAAACTCGTTGTTCGCGAACATTGCCCGGGGGACCGTCGGGACGGAGGGTGAGGGAGATAGCACACCCAGGCGCCTGCAGAATGGAGTGAACCTCGTCCTCAATATCGGCGGAGGTCGCAGTAAATGCAATCTAGCGCTCCATTAATCTTATTCCGAACAGGCCCTGCCAGGCGGCTGCTTGCAGATGATATATCGCCTGCATCCTGCCACAACACCGTTTTTCTCATCACGGAATCGTATTTAAAGCCACGGCGTTGTCTCTGAGTCACAAATAATTACGAAGTCAGAGAAATTAGTTTCGAGTGAAAGCTGATTACTGAGAGAGGGGAAAGAGGTAATTACAAGAACCTTTCTGTGGTCCTCTCCAAAGGGCGAAAATAATGTTTAGGACCTAGAGGTTAATTTATCCGAGTTTTGAAACGTTACTTATTACTTCTTCCTTTTCTCTGTCTTCTCCTCAGTAAATCAATGACGCGACAATGCTTAAGACGAGATGGTTTTTTTATTTATAAGAAAACGAAGCTATCAAGTAACATATGTTGAATGTGCTTTTATATATATATGAAACGTCGATGCTACCAGTAACTGTATAGGTGATGAATGCAGAGTGACTCAGAAAAAGCTGAAAGGGAAGATCGGAGCTATGTTTTGTCCTCTTTCTGTTACATCATCTCTTGTGCTTGGGCACTCAAACATCGGCACCGGATGTGGCGTTACCTCCTGGCTAACAAGGGAACCTCCCCATCGCACCCCCCTCGGATTTAGTTATAATTTGTCACAATGGATAGGCCTCGAAAAAGTAAACACAGATCAATCGAAAAAACAGGAAGACGTTGTGTGGAGCTCTGAAAAGAATAAGAAAAATATACAAACTGAGTAGGCCATGTGCAAGATGTGCAACATCAAGGAGACTGCCAGCTCAGGAGCGATGTGGTCCCGTGTTTAGCGTAAGCAGCTGCGGAACGAGAGGTCCTTAGTTCAAGTCTTGCCTCGAGTGAAAAGTATACTTTCTTTATTTTCGCAAAGTTATGATCTGTCCGTTCGTTCATTGATGTCTCTGTTCACTGTAATAAGTCTTTTGCGACCGCACCGCAAAACCGTGCGATTATTAGACGAAAGGACGTGTGATTGCTCCTTACGCGGACAAAGATTTTGCCTTACTCCTTGACAGCAATACAGGACAGAAGGATCAAGCATTGTACAATTTTAGTGTGGGAGTAGACCTGATTACCATCGCTCCAGGTTGTACACCTCTTGTGCAACCGTTAGATGTGTTTGGTTTTTGGCAAGGGAAATACTTTATGAAAAGATTCTATGATTTTGCGAAGCTCCACATGTACACAGAGCAGTATTGGTTACGTGATCGTGTGTTAATTATCAAAGTTCAGGCACTCACACGTATTCAACTTCGCTCTCCAAAATTCCAGGACATGTTCAAATTTGCGTGAACATATGCAGGATTTGACGGTCTATACACGGAAAAAATTGAAAATGTTAGAAACTTACGTCTCGAAAGAGCACAGGGAAAACTGTGCGACTGTGAAACTGTTGCATTCATTTGTTGCAGTTTATATGACAAACTCTTATGTTTTCATCACTTTTTTGGGAGTGATTATCACATCCACAAGAAATCCTAAATCGGGAAAGGTAGAAGAATCTTTTCACCCATTCGCCAAGTATACGAGTTAGGTGGGACGACAACATATTCCTGCCATATGTCGCACATGCCGTCTCCAGTGTCGTATAGAATATATCAAACTTGTTTTCCTGTGGAGGAATCGGTTGACCTATGACCTTGGAATCAAATGTTTTCGGTTCCCATTGGAGAGGCACGTCCTTTCGTCTACTAATTGCACGGTTTTGCGGTGCGGTCGCAAAATACAGACACTAAACTTATTACAGTGAACAGAGACGTCAATGAACGAACGGATAGATCATAACTTTACGAAAATAAAGAAAGTAAACTTTTCACTCGAGGGAAGGCTTGAACCAAGGACCTCTCGTTCCTCAGCTGCTCACGCTAACCACTGGACCACAGCGCTCCTGAGCTCGCACTATCCTTGATATTGCATATCTTGCACATGGACTACTCAGTTTGTATATTTTGCTTATTTTTTTCAGAGTTCCACACAACTTCTTCCTGTTTTCTCGATTGATCTGTGTTCAGTTTTTCAAGGCCTATCCACTGTGCCAACGTATAACTAAATCTGAGAGGGGTGCGATGGGAAGGTTCCCTTGTAAGAAATGAGAAGATTATAGAATGAGATTTTCACTCTGCAGCGGAGTGTGCGCTGATATCAAACTTCCTGACAGATTAAAACTGTGTGCCTGACCGAGACTCGAACTAGGGACCTTTGCCTTTCGCGGGCGAGTGCTCCACCAACTGAGCTACCCAAGCACGACTCACGACCTGAAGATTATAGTATAGGTTCCTCGAAAGTGTGACTTGAATTTAACCACTCATAATTGAAATAATTCGGTGTAATATAGCAGTTGCGACATTAAGGAAACCCACATCGAGGAAAGTCATTTCGCACACAAATGGAGCGCAGAAGTGCAGTATATCGAAGTTTCTATGATTTGTACGACCAGATTACCTCATTGCAGTCTACCATTGTAGTTTTTTCTCTGGCAGATTGTTATATCATGCCAGTTTGTAAGTTGGCAGGCGTCACTGCACGGTAACAGAAACAAATAGGAACCGCGTAATTCTGGCTATGAAATGTTACGTACAACAGGAAAATGGTAGGACTGAATATCTCATGGGGTTCTGGCTCTTAACAGAAAGCAATTAACGAAAGAACAGCAATAAGGTCTGATCGTTCTTGTCCGACAATCTGCCGCCAACATCATCTGCTTTTTTTCAGAAAAATATATAAATTAAAACGTAAATGTTATACATTATTACGAGACACGGTGGTGGCTTCAATCAATGATAGAGTCGACAAACTTAGCAGCATTTATCCACCAAACATTTAAGAACTACAGAACTTGCATCTGCTCAGCTTAAGCTCCCAAGAACAACAGATAATTTAACAATAAAATGAGAAAAGACAGCTCCTACTTCCTCTTTCACCTTTCTCACAGTGGCGTTACATTCATCATCTATAAAGCTACCGGATGCATCGGCGTCCGAAATAGATTGTGTGCATATTTAAGAAATGTTACCTTTCACTAGATAGCTTGGTTTTCTCATCAATAAACATATTCTCTCTTTTTACATGTTATCACTTCACTGATTAGCTGAGGATAAACTATAAAAAAAGAAAGAAGAAATAATTAATGCTTCAGTTTCCGCAATAGTAGATGGACTGTGTAGGACAGATAATGTAGGGTAATGTTAATACTGTACTGTTGCACTGTTACGTCTGTAGGAATTACAGAACGTCTTTTTCTTTAAGCAGAGACAGAAGCAATTTAAAATTCAGTTGCTTCATAATTACTGTGTGCTGTAGAAGACACGACCATTTACATCACCTTAGTGGTCAAATAATTCCGATAAATAATTTTATATGTTTATTTCATACGTTATTTGACAGAATCATTGTAACACAATTCACGTTAACATGGAATGTGTCACTACTCTATGACACTGTAAAGGGAATTCACCGAATAACAGTATTTTTGACAACATATGACAATATGACTTGTCAATTTGAAATTAATGGCAAGGACAGGTAATGGTGAAGGTGGCGACCGTCCCAGGTTCGGATGGAAATTATATGAGAAAAATGTGGAAAATACGAATAAGAATGTTCGAGGAGTTGGACGATTGTGAATCGTCTTTACAACATGTCCCATATTTCATTTATTATAGTAGCATTACAGAAATGCCATTCTTACTGGTTTGTTCTCTTTTCAAGATTCCTCCTTCCTCCGCAAGAACTAATAGGCGTTGACAGAATATGATGTGTCAGTAGCTGATGCATTTGCTGTAGAGGCCTGTCGAAAGCTTATGCTGCAGGGCGCATATTTTTCAGGCATTATGTTCCCCACCCACATACCGTTTCTCTGTCTTGTGTAAATGAATAAAGCTGTTCCTCTGAATGAAGTGCACGCCGTTGATAAACAGTAAATATCCCGAGAGTGCAGACTGTTAAATACTAGTCTGCACGCAGTTCCTGATCTAAAGGCTACACGCATATGCACTAAAGCCGTTCTTTATGCCGCAACTACAGGGTGTTTCAAAAATGACCGGTATATTTGAAACGGCAATAAAAACTAAACGAGCAGCGATAGAAATACACCGTTTGTTGCAATATGCTTGGGACAACAATACATTTTCAGGCGGACAAACTTTCGAAATTACAGTAGTTACAATTTTCAACAACAGATGGCGCTGCAAGTGATGTGAAAGATATAGAAGACAACGCAGTCTGTGGATGCGCCATTCTGTACGTCGTCCTTCTGCTGTAAGCGTGTGCTGTTCACAACGTGCAAGTGTGCTGTAGACAACATGGTTTATTCCTTAGAACAGAGGATTTTTCTGGTTTTGGAATTCCACCGCCTAGAACACAGTGTTGTTGCAACAAGATGAAGTTTTCAACGGAGGTTTAATGTAACCAAAGGACCGAAAAGCGATACAATAAAGGATCTGTTTGAAAAATTTCAACGGACTGGGAACGTGACGGATGAACGTGCTGGAAAGGTAGGGCGACCGCGTATGGCAACCACAGAGGGCAACGCGCAGCTAGTGCAGCAGGTGATCCAACAGCGGCCTCGGGTTTCCGTTCGCCGTGTTGCAGCTGCGGTCCAAATGACGCCAACGTCCACGTATCATCTCATGCGCCAGAGTTTACACCTCTATCCAACAAAATTCAAACGCGGCAACCCCTCAGCGCCGCTACCATTGCTGCACGAGAGACATTCGCTAACGATATAGTGCACAGGATTGAGGACGGCGATATGCATGTGGGCAGCATTTGGTTTACTGACGAAGCTTATTTTTACCTGGACGGCTTCGTCACTAAACAGAACTGGTGCATATGGGGAACCGAAAAGCCCCATGTTGCAGTCCCATCGTCCCTACATCCTCAAAAAGTACTGGTCTGGGCCGCCATTTCTTCCAAAGGAATCATTGGCCCATTTTTCAGATCCGAAACGATTACTGCATCACGCTATCTGGACATTCTTCGTGAATTTGTGGCGGTACAAATTGCCTTAGACGACACTGCGAACACCTCGTGGTTTATGCAAGATGGTGCCCGGCCACATCGCACGGCCGACGTCTTTAATTTCCTGAATGAATATTTCGATGATCATGTGATTGCTTTGGGCTATCCGAAACATACAGGAGGCGGCGTGGATTGGCCTCCCTATTCGCCAGACATGAACCCCTGTGACTTCTTTCTGTGGGGACACTTGAAAGACCAGGTGTACCGCCAGAATCCAGAAACAATTGAACAGCTGAAGCAGTACATCTCATCTGCATGTGAAGCCATTCCGCCAGACACGTTGTCAAAGGTTTCGGGTAATTTCATTCAGAGACTACGCCATATTATTGCTACGCATGGTGGATATGTGGAAAATATCGTACTATAGAGTTTCCCAGACCGCAGCGCCATCTGTTGTTGAAAATTGTAACTGCTGTAATTTCGAAAGTTTGTCTGCCTGAAAATGTACTGTTGTCCCAAGCATATTGCAACAGACGGTGTATTTCTATCGCTGCTCGTTTAGTTTTTATTGCCGTTTCAAATATACCGGTCATTTTTGAAACACCCTGTAAGAATGCAGCTTAAATGACTTACATTGCCTGACGAAGGACAATAGCGTTACAAAAACATTGGCCTCAGCTAACTGGCACTGCTAAACTGCACGGAACGTGAGCAATTTAAATAAATCATATAGACAACACTGTATCTTGTTATGGAACAGGTTACGTACGGAATGAAATTGAATGTAGCGTAACTGTGAAGTACGTGGCACAGCTCAGATAATACATGAAAAGCTATGTGTCCCTTGAGGCACTGGAGTTTAATGCGACGCAGTTACATTCACAGCTTAAACGCCGGCTGCATTGAGAAATACCAGAGTAGAAAACAGATGCAAACCGAACAAAAACAGACCGTACCAGAATAAAACCTCGACAAAAGACACAGAATGTTGTTTAACAGAACTATAATCATTGCTGTAGTCTCATTATACTGGAATACTGTAATCAAGGAAACAGTGGAGAGCCATTTCAAAACAATGTAGTCTTTTCCTTGTCCGACGACTGCAGTATCCCTGTGCCGTAGGAACAACAGCACCAGAAGGCGAAGTATACAAGTGAGCACTACACTACCGTACTCTGAATTTTTCTTTTCTCTTACGTCCCTGCTGCCCCAGAATGGACAGATCCAAGGCTGCTCTTTGTTGCAGCCATCGTAATACCAGATTCGATACGACAATTAATAACGATACCAATTTCTAAAATTATATCGGTACCTTGATAACATCGGAGCGGAAGTATTGCTGACTGCTGTAGACAATCACACAAGGGATTTACTGGTTTTTTTTTTAATTTACTTTTAAGCTATTCTTGCCTATTAAACATCCTGATTAGAACAAAAGGCCAAATTTCAGAAATATTTTATGTTTTTTTATGAACGACCTAGCGCTTCAGATCTAAAGTGCATGTCATTACTGAAGAACAGGTATTATAACAATAATAATTGCTTGTCATTCAATGACTGCGTGATAGACTTTCTACTGGACGCTACTTCGGCGACTAACATGTCCCTGACAGAATCCAGTCATCCAAAGGCGGAAAGGGGGCCTGCTGTTTAACGTGAAATCCAAACCACGTAACACGTTTGGCATCTCTCCACACACTTTAGAAGTGAAGGCTGAAAATTTCATAGCCTTGCTGCTATTTGATCTTGTCACTTTTCGGTTTATAGGCACGAATTTACGACTATAGGATCAGACCAGACGGAATAAGTACTGACAATAACCAACAATCTCAATTGTATACTATCCATAGATGCCATTAGTAGAGTGAATCATTTCAAGCCTTTCTATAATAAAAATGGGTGCATTTACAATACACTCTTTAAGAACAAAAACTCCCTTTGATTATAAGGCATAATATTGGATTTATGTGAATGTGCATTAAGATCAGTACGCATAGAACTTATCCCAGATAGTGAGCACATTGCTAATTTTACTGATATATGCTGTTAAAATATGGTAAGTTTAGTTTGACTCTCATTAAGCTGGCATTGTAAGGCTCTTGTTTTCCCCAGTTCACTTCAGTATTTCCAATAGCAGTAGTAATACGTGTATGAAACTGTGAGGTAGCTGAATTGTCGATATTGTTACATGCTTGTTTATTGTCTAATTTCCCTGTAACCTATTTTATAATTAAATATGCAGATTCCTACATGAAAACTGCACACAGTACTTACTACTGCCAGTGACTGCATTGCTAATTGCTTCTACATCTTCTTTCCTCTTGCTACAGTGAATGCCTCATGTTATTTCAACACCATTTTGGGCTTTTAGGGGGCTCATAAAAGGGGAGTTATCTCAGGGGGAGAGAAGAGTCATAAAGCAGTTTGGTGCTGTAAGCCATTACCCGGACAGGTAAACAGCAGGTGCAGTTATTCGGAAACGGTTCTATGTAAAGGTAAAGAGCAAAGGCAGGCAGTCGGCCATGTCCGTCCAGCAGGATTGTCAAGGAGGCCGTGCAAAGTGCCGCAAAAACTGTAATGTGAAAGAAGCGAAAGAGAAACCTTTTTAACTAAGATAAGAAACTGAAAGTCACGTGAAAACACAAGTCTTCATTGGATTGGAGCAGCTCTTAGCCCCTTGCACTGCCTGCTATAATGTTTGTTCAAATTCTAGTACGCCGGCCGGGGTGGCCGAGCGGTTCTAGGCGCTACAGTCTGGAACCGCGCGACCGCTACGGTCGCAGGTTCGAATCCTGCCTCGGGCATGGATGTGTGTGATGGCCTTAGGTTAGTTAGGTTTAAGTAGTTCTAAGTTCTAGGGGACTGATAACCTTAGAAGTTAAGTCCCATAGTGCTCAGAGCCCTTTAAATTCTAGTACGGTTTTCTTTGGATGGCTAACAGTAATAATTATTTCATTAGGTGGAGTGACTTCCAGTGTGTGCTTACGTCCAGAGTTTTTGGTTAGCCGTGACTGAAAATCTGTCATGTAGTGGGACAGATTTTCTACCTTCTTCCCTGTGTCACACATTATTGGTTAACCATGACAGAGTCCACTGGAGTAGAAAATTGTTAAACTTGTTTATAAAATTATCACTCTCGAAAGCCGAAGGTCTGCGGCATTTAGCTGGAGAGGTTCTTTGGCCGGCAGAATCAGCTAAGTTTCACAGAGAAAAGTTCGAGCCACTTTGCTTGCTGCCGCTGCAGACAACAGTTGCTCCAGGGCATGAGGCCGCAAGGAAGGTCTGAGAGCTACAGAACGAGGTGTCTCCGACTTAAAGCAAAGTGCCGAGGTGGTGCTGAACTTAGAGAGTTCAGTCCTTACTGTCTGTGTCCCCTACCCTCATACAGGTTAAGAGAGGTAAACAAGCGCTGTCGCTGCAGCCACTGACTCGAGATAAGTGTAAGCTCAGTTATTTAGCGTCAGGGTTTCATTTGACAGTTCTAACAGCCAAGGCCAGTTGGTTGCACCCTTCGTGCACATAGGGGAGAGTATATGTGTTCGTTCTAACATTTCTGGTGACTATTCTTTAAACCACAATCCTTTTCTGTATTTGCGACATAGCTTCATATTGCGCTTTTAGGCATCCAGCTTTTAATGCCAAGGCTATAATTTGTATTAGCAAACCTCTTTACCATTTATTAAATGTTTATATTTTTGATTCGCTGGTTAAATAAATATTTTGATGTCTTACTGCAATGAACCAGGTTTTTACAGTGAACTCTAGATTCCTTTCCTAGCTTGATGGATCCCTTCACTAACGTCTGTGAGGAGTTTGAAAGCAGCACTTCCGTGCTTAACAGGGCTACTCGTAATTATTTACACTTAATAAGGGGGTTATTCATCGTACAACTTTGTTTCCTTTAAATTAATGTGACTTTGTGGGGAAATTGCCATCGCTGTATGTCTCCGGGGTACGACATGCAGCAACTTAGGGGTGTGCTAAACAGCTCAACCGGTACCTCAGAGTATACATATATATGGCTGTCGAAACAAAAGAAACGGTATTCATACCATTAATACAGAAATGACCCAAGTCATTACTGGGTGGCAGCAATTCAACTATTTCAAGGCCTCCATTTTGATTGGCTACTGCAAAGAAAAGAAAAGAAAAAAAAAAAAACTTTTCATTTAGATTAAGCTCAGTGGCAATGCTGGGAGACGTACGGGCCACAAATTTTCAGTCAGGCTGCAATGTAACAGCACCATTCACACGTAGAATACAAATAAGGCATTCTCGAGCATTGGAACTCAATGTGAGGATTTAGTCGCTCACTGCTTAGTCATTGTCGAAGTCTGTCAGATTGAACCTGTAGAAGTATTATGAAGCAATGGAGATCACACAAAACTGGTCCACAACCACAAATATTGTATTGTATCAAATTAAATAATATACAGGGAGACAGACCACACTGAAGTTCGCTCCACAGTGGTGACGATGAAATACAGAGGGAAAACAACGAATTGAAAACTATCGAAAAGTCGTGCGCTGAACCGGGGTGTTCCTTAATTTGGACATTTTAAAAGTTCTGCCATCTGTTCACTGTATACCATTTTTCAACTGAAATAAAACAAATTTCGTCTTTGTAAAAAGAAACATCCGGTATATTACTTTTTGTTTTCCATTTATGAAAAATGCCGTAGATCTGCTTATTAAAGTTGTATGGGTGTATCTGTGATAATTTAGAATTGTATCTTCAACAAAATCATTATTTCGAGATGTTTAATGATTTATAGTGTTTCGTTTGTGAAACCCCCGCCATTTCAGATACATTTTACGAATGTGTTCGTGTTGAGGTAATACTACATCTTATATAATGTTAGCGTGATAACTGAAGTAAAAATTAGCTTAGCTAATTAATATACAATTAATATCAAATTACAAGAGCGATTAGCTACAGGATTGTCCTGATGAATGACTTAACTGAAGGAATCCTCTACTATGTTTATACTTCATTGAGAGTTTGTGTAAAAGTTTAGAATATATTACGTCATTCTAGCAGTACATAGGCTTTTAGCTAATTTTTGTAATGAGGAGATATAACATGTTCTATTATAAGTCTACGGAGATGTAGATTGCTTCATCATCTAATCATCTAGAAGAGTTGCATGACCGAAAATGCTGCTAATAAATTGCAGCAGGAAAGAAATAATTGTGGTGCTTGGAGTGGCGGCCCGGATCCATTGCAGCTAATAGCTTCGGAGGTGGAGATTATCTAGGCGAGTTGCACTGCTTTCTGCCCCAGCACTGATACTGTAGTTCGGAGAAGAAAAGTATTCAGCTTAAGCATTATTCTCGTAAGCAGTGGCGATTTCAATGTTAATGTGCTTCAGTAACGGCCTGGCAATTGTGAATGAGGTTTTTCGGAATGACAACTGGCTTTAAAGTGCTAAACGTAGTTTTTCAAGCCAAAGATGATTAATTTAAGGCATATTACTCAAATAAAACATTATTACAAAGTTGAGTTTTAGGTAATAACTGTACTGAACTTCCGTGTATCCCTTTAGATGATTATGTCTCCTCATACAGCCCCTGCTTTGTGGTACTTTAATGTTAACTATGTACTATAAGTCCTAGTTCTGTTGTACAGTGCTGTAGTTTGAAATGACGAAAGAACTGGACGCAGTAGGTTATTCGCAACGTGAGTCACTACGTTAGGTTAGGACAGAAATTCTAATTTAAGACTAACCCCAAGACAAGACACAACATAAGAGACCTGCATATAATATTCGTTTATACGATTTCAAGAACTTTTTTTCCTTACTCTGAAGGATGCTAGTGACTACAAAAATCTGACTATTAATTTTAATTCCATCCCGCTCTAAATGGTTCAAATGGCTCTGAGCACTATGGGACTCAACTGCTGAGGTCATTAGTCCCCTAGAACTCAGAACTAGTTAAACCTAACTAACCTAAGGACATTACAAACATCCATGCCCGAGGCAGGATTCGAACCTGCGACCTTAGCGGGCTTGCGGTTCCAGACTGCAGCGCCTTCAACCGCACGGCCACTTCGGCCGGCTTCCATCCCGCTTCTGCAATTGAACGGAATACTGTTTTCAGGCCGCTTTGCCACCTGATGCAACGTTCGGAATGCAACCGAATCTCAGAAGTTTTAGTTACAGTCAACCAACACTCAACCACGTTCGCTCCATAGTTCAGCCTGCCCTGCTTCCAGTATGTCTTCGACCTTTGAATGAGGACGACGTAATCGATACGAGAATAATCAAACACATTCTTTATCAGTCAGCCAAATAGGTGGTTCAAATAGGACCCATGGGTTGGAAGGAAGGTAATACAAAGCCACCCCATCTTCTCTTGGGAGCCACAAACTCATACTCGTAACTGAAATGTGTGCACTTGAATTTCTGTTCGTTCGCGAAACTGCCGTGCCTGCAGACAAGGGAAGCCAGATAGGATGCTTTCTCAAAGGGATGTCGGAATTCCGGCGCCATGCAATTCCCTGTCTGGATGTGTTAACGCTGCACACACACAAGAGGCGGTGACTATGAACGTGCGCCTCCTTGGACCTCGAACAACCAGAAACGTATATTTTAGCATTGAAGATAGTAGCAAGTAAATAGTGATATTAATAACATCGAAAACGAACGTAAATTACAATTTGAAGGTTATACTTTGCATTGCATAAATCACGTAGTTGCTGAGTATTTCGTCGAAGAGAGAGAGTTACTATCAACTTGTTTAAAAGACGAAATGAGAAAATTTAGTTCAGATTTGAGAAACAGAGATCGATTGTGGTTAAAGGTGAAAGATGTTATGAACGCAGTGTAGGTTCAAAGTAAACTAATATAGGACGCTCGAGACCGTTGCCGTTTAATTAAACATTTCGGAAAATGTTGCAAAACAGAGACTACAGGACTCTCGCTACTAAAGTGACTGCAGAGTAACCGACAGTCAGAAAAATTAATAGCACCACGTGCCTGTGGAGGAAGAGTGATGAGTGAACTCAACAACAATTTTCACAGCTAGCTTCTGGTGAAAGATGTACCAGAAAATCCTAAGTAGCACTGGTCATACGTAATGTCAGTGGATAAGCCCAACGCCGTCCATTTCGATTCTCGTGGATCCGGCTGATTCTGAAACTAAAGACAGCAAAACGAAAAGCATAGGTTTTAAATTCCGCACTCAGAAATATTTCGACGCTGGAGGATAGCACTGCACTAATGCCTGAGAACTGCTCAAACAAAATACTGATATCCGTATGACGACGTCAGCTGCAGTAAAGACTGTATAAAGAGGACAAGGCACGATACTATGACAAATTACTAGACGATTTAACAGTGGTTACGTCGAGGAATTAGCTCCTTTACCAACACGTACTTATCGAGAATCTGTAGCTCAGCGAATATTCTCGTGTAATTGCGAGAGTGCAACACCACCCCTGCTCACAAAATTGGTAAACGATCGTATGTACAAAATTATAGGCCAATATCTTAGACATTAATTTGTTGCAAGATCATTGAACATATTCGCCGGCCGGTGTCACCGAGCGGTGCTGGCGCTTCAGTCTGGAATCTCGCGACGGCTACGGTCGCAGGTTCGAATCCTGCCTCGGGCATGAATGTGTATGATGTCTTTAGGTTAGTTAGGTCTAAGTAGTTCTCAGTTCTAGGCGACTGATGACCTCAGAAGTTAAGTCGCCAAGTGCTCAGAGCCATTTGAACCATTTGATTCGAACCTGCGACCATAGCAGTCGCGCGGCTCCGGACTGTAGCGCCTAGAACCTCTCGGCCACCACGGCCGGCCCTCTTTCCACACCCTTCCCATCCCTCTTTCCTATCCATTCCCCACGAATCGCCGGGGATGAAATGTGTATACTCCATCTGCCCTTGTATGGTCATCCGACGTGAAAGTGTGAAACGTGTTTGCAATGTTTTGAATAGTGTAAGTAAGGTGGCGCATGGGTACCTGCCTATTACTCACCAAGTTGATTGTGGAAAACCACCTAAAAACCATATACAAGTCGTACCACGTCGGTACTTATCGATAGTCGCATCAAATGCCATTGAACTACATTTGGACTGCGAAGTCCTAGAGGTCCTCTGATTTCGTGGGAATGGGGAGGTTGTTGACTGGCACGGGGGCAAACCGGAAACGTGGAGCGCGAGGCGTGCCGGAAACAGGTGGTGTGTTAGGTGCACTGCTCAAACAGTGCTATTGTAGAAGTTTCACGGCTTGATGGGAAAACGTGGTGACTGTTTTTAGTAGCGATATAAGGACATACGAACCCAAAGTTTGCGTCAAGATATGATTGTGCTTCACATCTGCTAAGAGCTGCGGGCTTTCAAAAATAATAAACGAAATGTGGTGGTGTGGACCTCAGCTACATACCCTCAGACTCAATGTTGAAATATTAAAAGTTTTGACTGGTTTCGTTGTCTACGGGCTGGGATAAGTAGTTGCCGCATTACAAGTCAAATACAAATGAGTCTACAGTATACAATATTAATATACACATGAATCGAATGGTCGAAGGTCCCTATCACTCGGCAATTTCGAATTTTTAATAGAACATAATAATCTATAATTGAAAGACTGCAATAAAATCAAATCTGTAGGTACTATCTTGACGACTTTAAATGATGAGTACGATAGTAGAAGTACTTTTGAGAATGTGGTATACGCCTGCAAAACACTAACTGGTATCGTTGGTCCAGCAAATAAATAAAATATAAGTTGAATAACAGGGGAACAATTGATTCCTACTGCACGTAATTAGTTATGAACGACAACATATCTCACAGGATATTCACTCCTAAATGCATACTATGTTTTCATTGTAGAAACCACGGAACTCTCACAAGTTCACAAGTCGTCACTCCAAAGTATTTCTATCTGTCGCGACAGCGCGCAAACCGCTCCACACTCCCCAAGTCTCTCCCGCGACTCTGTGTCCCTGTCGCGTCTCTGCATCCTGCAGTCCTGTGTCCTGTCCCGTACTGTCTCTCGCGCCGCACTCTTCTGAACTCCCCCTCCAATCACTTTGGTAGTCGCCTCCTTTAGTAACGAGCGCTGTGATTGGCGATAGTGCTTCCGTCATGTCTCCAAGCCATTTTGAAACACATTCGAAATACTGGATTTACATTTAAATAACTTGAAATTAAATAAATATTCCTATCGCTGGACCATAAATACGATCTAACACACATTATTAAATACATAAACAAATTAAATAAATATATAAAAAGGATAGAACAGAAGGTAGGCCAGTAGCCTGTGCCTCCTAAAACACAGTAAATATTTAACCAATATCTTCATCAATAGCATATACCGGATATAAACAAAGACATAGATGAATAAACGTGTTTATAAGCATGCTGCTACCGTATTCTCGTCTAACTTATGGCCTGTCACAATCGATAGTAATCGGTCACTTTGACCTCCAATAAGTCATGTACTATTAAAGTTTAAGCCTGTAATTTATACCAATTTAGGTTTACACCAATAACTTTCTAAAGACATGTCGGTCGACGAAATCGGATGAACCATTTGATTTTGGAAATTTTTTGCTGGGTGTTACTTGCATAATTTACAGTCAGATACTAAACTTTAAACTAACGAAGATATTGAAAATCTGATTACACCAACAGAATCGTCGTGCAAATAATGGCAATGTACATGTTTCTTTTTGAGGTATCATGATTAATCTGGATATTATTGATTTCTATACAAACTGTGAAATCTCTGCCATTAAGGGGCTCCGGAAAGGCTCAAAATCATGAAAAGTTAAATTTTTACTTTTTTGCGTTTTCTGAATCTGCAGACTATTACCTTTTAGTAGATATATAATTTATTCAATTCCGAAGACTACAACTATTTTTAAATTTTTTTTGAAATGTGTTCTACATGGGCGTGACCCACTGTGGCGCTGTTAAACTGCTGTCAAATGGTGTTATTATTAACGTCCGTGTTCATCAGGTACATTTTAGTGATGTGAGATAAAGTATGTGTTGTGGCTAACCTGTGATGGTTCAATATATATCGCTGGTGTGATTGTCGATTGTTTCATGTTTATTTACTCTGTCGTTATCTCGAAAATATTCATAATTAATTCTGTTTCTTGAGTCTCTGTTTTGTTGACGTATAATAATGAGTAAAAGTAAAGTTATTAGAAATCCTCTGAAGGCTTTTAAGAAAAGGAGAAATGTTGGAAATCCAATGGTATGTGTTATTACTGTAAACAATAAAGACGATAACCAAGTGAGTGAACCTAACCTCTCAAGTACACCTGCCCATAGCAGTCAAAGTGGGAAAGAAAATACTTAACAGAAGAAGCTTGGTTCAATGAGTGAAAACTATGAATGTTTTATGGGCGAATCGGATGTGAATGAAATATTTGATATGTCGGTTCTCAAAGGAATTTTTTCAAACTGTGTAAGATGTATTCATTGTAGTGAAGTTGGTCTGGAACTCTCCATAATAAAGCACGTAGGACTTGCTAGCGAAATACAACTGAAATGTGATAAGCGTTCATACATGACCACCTTTTGGAACAGTGTTGCAGTAACTGCAACTGAAGAAAATGGTAGCAAAATCTACGAACACAACAACGAGCGATGCTTGCTTTAGACAAGGAACGCCTTCGGGCTGCAGACAGGGCTGTAAAGAGTCTAGAAATACAAGCAAGAGTAAACAGGAGGAGGAACAAGAGGAAGCTGGAGGAGGAGTTTGCAGAGGATGAAGATAATCCATCCTATGGACCTGGAATGCACTAAAAAGTTAATCCAATCTTTGTCGCTCGATTCCCAAAACTTTTCTTTTCTCATACTAATTACATGTTTTCTAAGGATCTTCCAAACATATTTGTTTCAAACTTACAGTAAATGTTACACAGTACCTTCTGCATAATTTAACACAGCCTTTTTCCTAAAAACTGTATATTTTTGAATATATAAATAATATTGCAAAAAATTTTGTGAATTTTCATTACAATAGAAAAAAAAATCATCTTTAATAACTGAACTAAAATTTTGTAAAATCCCTGTGTTAAGTAGTAGCCCATATTCCAATAAATAATCTGTAAAAAGTTCAACTTCCTACCTCAAATTCTTTGTGAGGAAAGATGTAATTTATAAGCGTTATTTTAACATTGCAAGTATAGGGCGTTCCGGAGCCCCTTAAGGTTTCACAAAGTCCGCTATCTTTGGCACTCCTGGCGTGTCTCCTTCATCGACACAGCGTCACCATGGATTTCCCAACCATGCGGCTGGACCACACACTGGGGCTGCCCCTGATGCTCAGCTAATGTTCGGCCCAGCGAGAGGCCCCTGCGTGGCCACACCAACTCTACTACGAACTTAAAGTATTTCCAGGGCGCCACAACTCTTCCGTTGCCTCACAGAGTTTACTGAAGTACCCTCATGGAGCTGTTCACCGATATTTGTCACAGTCTGTCCCTTGATAAATACCGAGTATTATTTGTGGTTCGAGGCAAGGTGCTAATGTTAATAGTGGACAGTCCTTTGGAATGTGTCAATGGTGTTCAAACAGGAACACAAAAATTAATCCTTATAAGACGCCATAGTAATATACTGGCGTTTCTCTAATAGTTTTCGGAAAAGTCTGACGCTACTTCCCTCGTTACAGATGCTTGCATTCTATTTGTTAAGATAGTAAATGTTGTTGTTTCTGATTGATGATACCAACGTCTAAGTGACCTGTCTGTGCCGATGAACTCCTTATAATGTTGCTCCTGTAAAAGAAAAACACGCCGCATACACGTTATAGGCTGCTTTATTACTGGACAGGATAGTGGGAGCCTTTCAGCCGTGTTGCAAACAGAAGATGAGCATTATTTTGCATTCATTATACGCTTCCGTATTTCTGTAAATGATGTTGTAAAAGAGTGTTCATCTGTGTGGTTCTAACCTGGGTTCAATGATTGTGCTTTGTTCGATAAAGGAAGATAAAGCAGAATGATTTTTTTATTGCTTTATAATAGTAATAATTTTGGATTTTTCATTTATTCCATTTGGAGATTCTTATCTCAGTACGATTCTGCTAAGTCTTTGACTATCGGAAAATGTGCTGTGGAAGCTTTGGATTGAATTTTTTTTCTTTTTGAAGGAATCGATTTTATACATTATGTTGCAGCAGATCTATCTCCGTAAATCACCGTATGGTTAGTTATTCCTGTATTAACTTGCAGACTTTACATTGTGCTATTTATACTTCTGGTCACCGCTGTGTAATCTGATGATCAATAAATATGATCGTTTATAGTATACACAACCGACTCCATGAGTAATTGTTTCGAGACCAAATGCATAACAACATAATGTGTCACCGGTGATTGTCGTTAATCTGTCTTGCGGATACGTTACGACGTAGGTGCACCTCCCAGAATCTCGAAAGAGTTTCGGTAACGCACGTCGCTATCCCAGTAGGTTGTGGTTCAAAATGGCTCTGAGCACTATGGGACATAAAAATCTACGGTCATCAGTCCCCTAGAACTTAGAACTACTTAAACCTAACTAACCTGAGGACATCACACAACACCCAGTCATCACGAGGCCGAGAAAATCCCTGACTCCGCCGGGAATCGAACCCGGGAACCCGGGCGCGGGAAGCGAGAACGCTACCGCACGACCACGAGCTGCGGACAGGTTATGGTATATATGTATTCTCTTAAGTATGTGACTAGCTAGAGACTCACAGAACCCAATACACTACACTGGACAGCCAAGGTTTGACATAAACAAAAGCAACAGCGGGTGTGCGCAAAGGAATGGCAGCAGAACCTCAAATGTTTTCAGTAGACTGTAACGTGACTGGTAGAGATCGCTTCACGATTCTTATCAGTTCAGTTACATTTTTATCTTAAATTAAAGCGATTCGTCCAGATTGTTGGGTGGTAGCTGACATGTTGTCACGCAAAGAAGCAGATCCCGCGACTACTCGTGGTCATCTTCGTGTGCGACAAAAAAGCTTCGCCGAAGAGCTGAGTGACATCCTTTCCAGGGCGTGCTGGAGATGTTCTGAAAATGCGGTTTCCGTGACCCCCAAATCTTACTTGAGGCGAATGAAGTATCTATTCAACATGTATGTCAACAAGAATCCTGTCCTTCCATTCCTAACAAACGTGAGCTATTTAGTATCAACTGGACAATATTCTCTGTTCAGCCAATTGTGTGTATTGCCTCCCCTTCCAGACACTGCGCAATCCTCATTAACTAATAGTAAAAAACCGTCCAAATACGGTATCCCAATTAGAAATTGCCTTTTCATGTTTGTACGCCATATTATGGAAGATTTTGCAGCCTTCGCCTTTATTTTCATGACTCGAGGCACATTTTACGTTCGCCCCTTTTGATGCATGCTTGTTACTGTCCCTCCAAAGAGAATGGTGGTCCAGTACAGAGAACACTGAATACATTTCACTCGTTTCTTTGGAGTGATCCTGTTCCGGCTATGATTAGGTTCCCGGTCTTTGTCTATTGCTGACAGTGAATGCGAAGACGTATGAGTCACTTGTTGTTATAGCATAAGGGGTTAGTTTCGTCTCTAATACTCTAAGCAACTCTCATTTATATGGTTATTTGCGCATCTTGATTAAGACGTTAATTGGGTTTCTTTCTTGTTTGTTTGAAAATGCGAACTGCACAGATGAGGAACTCAGGTTTGTTCTTCTTTCAGTTTTCCTAGTTATGTAACTGAATGTCTCTTTACGGTAATTTTCCGGGTTTTTATTTTCAAAACGTGACGTTGGAGTTGGATCTTATGTGGTCCTTACATCCGAATAAATGTTTAGGAATTTGTGAAATTCACCAACATTTTTTAACTGTCCTTTTTACACCTCCTCCCGTGGTTTGGCGACCGTTCTTTAATAAATATAAATACCTATCACTAACGTGTTGTTTCTGTGTGATGGTGTTTCCGCTGTGCACACTGCCCAAAGTCCTAATCATCTTTGACGGAGCCCACGAGTGCAGCTGTCTTAGGTGGAGGACGAAAAATCACTTTTATTTTGTGTCTCCGAAAATCTGGAGTTTACAAAATTCAGTGTGAATGTGGCCTTTCTTACATCGGACAAACAACTCGTACTGTCCAAGAAAGATGTACAGAACACCAGAGGTACACACAACTTTTACAACCTAACAAGTCGGCCGTGGCAGAGCACTGTATTGATAATTGTCACAGTATGTTGTATGACAACGTCGAAATGTTGGTAACTACATCGTCATTTTGGGACTCGATAGTAAAGGAGGCAATTGAAGTTCGCTTGACGACGAACTTAATTAATAGAGACAGTGGTTTCAATCTTGATAAATCCTGGAATCCGGCACTTGCTGTAATAAACTCGCAAAGACGTCGTCACAGTGCAGCTCACAATGATATATCGATATGCCAACAAAGATCAACTGCAGAGTCATAGATACAACTCGCGCATTATGCACGTGTCTGCCGCCGACCAACGTCTCTGGCGCATTTGCATCTGTGGCCGCATGCGCAGTCGCGCGGTACAACAGTATAAAGGGACGAAGCAAGCACTGGAGCGGCCCCCCCCCCTTCGCTTTTACCCCCCTTCGCTTTTACTCTCCTTTCCCCCCTTTTTTGTTTTCCCATCTTCTGTCCAGTTTCCCCCCACCTGCTCTCGACTGTGGTGTCACATTTGCCAACTTTTTAGTGCAGTGTTCCAGTGACTATTCAGTGTTGTTTGTCTCTCTCGTGTTGCGAACAGAAACCATGCTGTCGCTAGGTGTGAATTTTATGTCCTTTGCGAACAGAATCCAGACTGTCGCCGTGTTCTTTTAATTGTCTATTGTTTTCCCTGTCTGCTTCGTATGTATTTTTATTAGCGTCATCATCCCTGTGTTGTTGTTTTAAGTTCCACGATTTCTTTTCGCCTTGTTACTCTTTAAGTCTCCGATTTTATCGCCTGTTTTTTTATTATTTGTTCTCTTGATCTTTGTCACAAAATCTGTCGGCTGAAGAGCGGCATACTAAGCTGCTGCCAGCCCGCCCCCTTCGTGGGGAATTGAAATACAATAAATGAAAAAAAAAAAAAACTGGAGCGGCAGTCTTGCGGCTGACTCAGAAGATGGCTGAACGTTTTACAGCCGAAATATTAGAAGAAGGAGGAGATTTCTTGCGGCTGCACACCCGAAACTTAATGGAACAGTCTTTGCACCGCCAAAACCTGAAGATTCACATGATAGGTGTGTTTATTAATCGATGCGATCACGGAGCATGCCGAATAAACATAATAGTTCCACTTTCAGCCACCTTGTGAAAATGTGGCGCTGTATTCAGTCAGGATGTTACATGTTTTCTGTTTTGACGTCGGTGTGCTGTTAATTTCTTTTGTGGGGTGTCTTTTTGTGCAAAGGTTAAGAAGGTTGAAGTTATTCGTTTGAAACGCGGCGGCTATTGAGAAGGAAGATCGTGCGCTGTTGGTGGAGTTGTTTATACACGACGGCAGCAATAGCACCGCTGCGCCGCGGGAATATCGCCGACAGAAATGCATCTAAGAGGCCCCACGTCAGCAAGTAGGCTAAGGAATACAATCACGAAATTTGAAGAAAGGGGTGAATTATGTGGTGCGGCAGGGAGAATGAGGTGACTCACTCTGATGGCAGAAGTTGATGAAGTGTCTGAATCTGTAACGGGGCGTGCAGCACATGCCACAAATTCCGCAGACAGCGCTCGAACTGTGTCATGGGAACTGTATCTGCCCTGGTCAACAGTTCAAGAGATTTCGTGCCGCAGTTTACACTGGTATCTCTACAAAATTCAGGCTGTGCACGTAAAGAAACCCTTCGACTTTTGGTACGCATGGAAATGGATTACATGCGGCCAGGGAACATTCTTTGGGCCGACGAGGCACTTTCTATTCTGCACGTGCCGCGAATGGACAGAACTGTCGCATATGGGATTTTACTACGCCACATGTTGTTCAGGAATACCCACTACACTCAGTCTATGTGACAGTCGTGTTGTTTAACAAGCTCCTTCATTACAGTCTTTCTCTGTTCTAGGAGATGTCACCTCGCGGGTCTGTTAGGTCTACAGAGACATCTGCATGTTACAAGAGCCTCCTTGTGCAACGGATTATACCACCTTTACAAGACCGCAGCTGTGTCCACACCACTATTTTCGTGGTAGAACGAGGCGACATAAGATATCTACATCTACATCTACGTGATTACTCTGCTATTCACAAGAAAGCGCCAGACAGAGGGTTCAATGAACCACGTTCAAGCTGTCTCTCTACCGTTCTATTCTCGAACGGCACGCGGGAAAAACGAGCACTTAAATTTTTCAGTGCGAGCCCTGATTTCTCTTATTTTATCATAATGATCATTTCTCCCTATGCATGTGGGTGGCAACAGAATGTTTTCTCAATCGGAGGTGAATATTGGTGATTAAACTTTCATCAGATGATCCCGTCGCAACGAAAAACGCCTTTGCTTTAATGATTGCCACTCCAATCGACGTATCGTGTCTGTGACACTATCTCCACTATTTCGCGATAATACAAAACGAGCTGCCCTTCTTTGTACATTTTCGATGGCATCCGTCAGTAACACGTGATGCGGATCCCACACCGCACAGCAATACTCCCGAAGAGGGCGGACAAGCGTGGTGTAAGCAGTCTCTTTATCAGACCTGTTGCACCTTCTAAGTGTTCTGCCAATGAATCGCAGTCTTTGGTTTGCTCTATCCACAATATTATCTATGTGATCGTTCCAATTTAGGTTATTTGTAATTGCAATCCCTAAGTATTTAGTTGAATTTACAGCTTTCAGAATTGTGTCACTTATCGCGTTATCGAAATTTAGTGGATTTCTTTTAGTACTCATGTGAATAACTTCACACTTTTCCTTATTTAGGGTCAATTGCCACTTTTCGCACCATACATATATCTAAATCATTTTGGGAAGTCGTTTTGATCATCTGATGACTTTACAAGACGGTAAATGACAGCTTCATCTGCAAACGATCAAAGACAGCTATTCAGATGTCGTTAATACAGATCAGGAACAATAGAGCGCCTATACACTTCCTTGGGGTACGCCGGATATTAGTTCTGTTTTACTCAATGACTTTCCGTCTGTTTCTACGATCTGTGACCTTTCTGACAGGAAATTACGAATCCAGTCGCACAACTGAGGCGATACTCCGTAGGCACGCAGTTTGGTTAGAAGACGCTTGTGAGGAATGGTGTCGAAAGCCTTCTGTAAATTTAAAAATATGGATTCAATTTGACATCCCCTGTCGATAGCACTAATTACTTCATGAGTATAAAGAGCTAGTTGTGTTTCACAAGAACGATATTTTCTGAAACCGTCCTGACTATGTGTCAATAAATCGTTTCCTTCGAGGTACTTCATAATGTTCGAATACAGTATATGTTCTAAAACGCTACTACAAATCGACGTTAGTGGTATAGGCTTGTTATTCATCGGATTACTCCTACTTCCCTTTTTGGGTGTTGGTGTGACTTGAGCAATTTTCCAGTCCTTAGGTACGGATCTTTCTGTGAGCGAGTGGTTATATATAATTGCTAAACATGGAGCTATTTTATCAGCATACTCTGAGAGGAACCTTACTGGTATACAATCTGGACCCGAGACCTTGCGTTTATTAAGTGATTTAAGCTACTTCGTTATATTTGGGATATCTACTTCTATGTTTCTCATCTTGGCAGTTGTTCTTGATTGGAATTGAGGAATATTTACTTTGTCTTCTTTGATGAAGGAGTTTCGCAAAACCGTGTTTAATAACACTGCTTTAGTGGCACTGTCATCAGTGATTCCACCGTTGTTATTGCGCAGTGAAGGTATTGATTGCGTTTTGCCATTGGTATGCTTTATGTATGACCAGAATCTCTTTACGTTTCCTGCCAGATTTCGAGACATAATTTCGTTGTGGAAATCATTAAAAGCATCTCGCATTGAAGTTGTTGCTGTTGTTGTGGTCTTCAGTCCTGAGACTGGTTTGATGCAGCTCTCCATGCTACTCTATCCTGTGCAAGCTTCTTCATCTCCCAGTACCTACTGCAACCTACATCCTTCTGAATCTGCTTAGTGTATTCATCTCTTGGTCTCCCTCTACGATTTTTACCCTCCACACTGCCCTCCAATGCTAAATTTGTGATCCCCTGATGCCTCAAAACATGTCCTACAAACCGATCCCTTCTTCTAGTCAAGTTGTGCCACAAACTTCTTTTCTCCCCAATCTTCGTCAATACCACCGTTATCACGTGTTTCATTGTTCCTCCTCTTTCTCTGCACTCACGCTGCATACTAACAGCTTACAGCACCAGACTTTCAGCTGGTGGCAAAAAGTGGAACCTTTTTTTTTTTTTTCAACGTATTCCGTGGGCTCACCGGTCAATGTACGTGCCTACAATGTTTGAGAGTCTTCCGATGTATACAGTCTATACTGTGGCACTTGGAACATCATCAGTTTATTTATGAACACCTGTTACTACAAAGGGCTATCAAATGAGACAATCACGTAGAATTAGTACTACGGAAGCGGGGTGGGAAACTTAGATTTTTTGGAACGGTTCTGGGGAAAATGTTATGCAAGTGTAAAGGAAATTTCGTATAACAGGCTAGTGTGATAAATTCTAGATTACTGCACTTTGTTGGGATTCCGTATGAAGTTGTCACGGCAACAGATCTGTGGTGGTGGTGGTGGTTAGTGTTGAACGTCCCGTCGACAACGAGGTCATTAGAGACGGAGCGCAAGCTCGGGTTAGGGAAGGAGTGGGAAGGAAATCGGCCGTGCCCTTTCAAAGGAACCATCCCGGCATTTGCCTGAAACGATTTTGGGAAATCACGGAAAACCGAAATCAGGATGGCTGGAGAAGGGGTTGAACCGCCGTCCTCTAGAATGCGAGTCCAGTGTGCTAACCACTGCGCCACCTCGGCAACAGATCTCGAACAGTTCATAGACTCACTGTTGGGTTCCTAACAGGCCAGTGTAGCCTGTACATACGTGTCCCTGAGGAATATAAATGTGAATCCTTGAAAGAAAGTAGATCTTGCTCTCACAGATATTTTGCTTAAAGTTAGAGAACATATATTCGAAGAAGTGTATGCGACCGTTGTAGTGCCATCATCGTCCATGTTACGTAAGGATTGTAAGGGAAATATACGGGCAATCTGGTCACGTACAGATATGTACTGACAGTCATTTATGCCTAGGTTAATACGTAAATGGAACATGAAAGAAAATGTAGTGTACCTTCAATCATGCACTGTACAGTGGCTTGTCGAATCTATTGCGTGTATGTACGTGAGACTGGAGAGTGTGTGAAACTCAAATTACGTTACATTCACGCTGGTCGTAATGGGACGAAACGTGCAAACAATACAGTGCTCATTTCAAATGGCGGAGTTCCACACAGGTCTTCAGCGCAACGGCGCTGAACGTCCCCGTAGAGACCTCTCGGGAAAAATGTTCAGATACTGGTTTCGTGTGTGAAAAGCAGTAGTTAAACTCATGATGTGAGAATAGATTTTGCTCTTCTCCGTAATCTTAAACTTTTTTTCACTGGTTGCTTCGTTTTTGTGACACACTGCGCAAGGTCTTTATATTTTCCCTACCACCATTATCCCAAAAATGTGGGAAAATACCTAAAATAAAAAAATGAGTTAGGTTGAACAATACCTGTACAAAAAAAATCCTACGCTGTGCTGAATTAAAGATAGAGAAGGATAAAAAAGGCTGTTTAATGGAAACTATTTCGACCGTGAATATTCAATTACATCAAGAGAAAAAAAATCAGCTTTATAGGAGCTATTTGGCAATTACAAATACAACAAGACGCAAAAATAGAAGCAAAAAGGTGCTACGTATCATGTTTTAAATGCTTTTTACAGTTATATAACTTCTCGATCAAATGGCAGTTGATATTTTAAAATGTTTGGACACCACTTCCCAGAGAATTTAACTCTCCAGCAACTTAGTTAGGCTTACTATACGAATTTTGTCAAGGACATACTTATGACTTTTCAAAGTCAACCACCATTGTTAATTCCTTTACGTCGTTACTAAATTGCGACTTTTGTAAGGCGCATGGTATCTGCTGACCTCAAATTCACCATGCAGTACAGCGCTGAGTGGCGTGACCATACGCTGATGTTCAGTCTAGTGTCAACACACCTCAATTTTGCTGTCATGTTTCGTTCCTTGACGTCCTGTTCATGTCCAGTGGCGACAGATCATTGGACGCTTGGTCATCCTTGAAACAGCACCATAACTCTTGAATATAGTGTGTTACTTTAGCGTGTAGCTTTTCCGGATTACTTCACTTTATTTATAAGGTTGGCATCCTCGCTGGCGTGAGTACAATAACACCAGAAATACAATAGAATGGTACTGTTACATCATTTTAATAACGGAATGACCTAAACTTTTCACTGTTCTAGTTAAATTAAACATAATTATTAAAATTCAAGTGCTGCGTAATCATTTACGGAATAGTTATCCGTTGTTACAATTGAAGTAGCAATTTTCTAGCTCTTTGACGGGCACATTTCAGGACCTAATGCTGTACTGATAGACGTTGCAAAGCACTCAGAGGCGCATCGCAAATCGAGATACAAAGAGAAGTTTCAACTGCTTTCAGACTACTTGTTCGTGCTTACTCCCACTACCGCAGCGCAAAATGACGTCTGTTCAACAAGCTTGCAATGTTCTGCCTCGCCTAGCTGAGACAAGCGGACTTCAGAATCGCTGAATATCATGCTGAAGACTTATAGTGGCTGCAAACACGAACCCAATGTGTTCCTCGCGTGCCGCATAAACTTCTGAGCTTATATTCGTACCTGTTTATTCCTTGCGACGTCAGCAACACGTGACAGACACGTATAGTGCGATATTTAAAGTTCATACTGGGTGAAACTGGATGTAGTCTATAACGGTACAAGTCTCGGGCACATTTATAAGAATAAAATATCACAGTGGGATGTGAACTGCGTAGAGACTGGGCTCATATTTCACAGGCTAGATAAGGGCTGTAGAGATTCGCTGTCTGTACGTGACCACCAAGCGGCAGCAATCCTCATCAGTATTGAGAGTTTCTTCCCAGAATATCAGATTCCAGGCTAGCACCAAGCAGTTAAGCTTGATACAGAGCGGAGGGACTGTAACATTTCTCTAGACTAGAGGAAGAGGCGGGTAATAAATGGGTGTGAAAAGTAAGCAGAAAAAGGATGAAGCCTATATGGTATTTGATGGCGTTTCTTGGTGTCATACTATCCTAGCGACTCACGTTTATACTGAGTAAGAACACGTTCCAGAGACTTACGCTGGCTTCTTCTTTCAGCTCAGCCATCCGGAACAAACACAGAGGTTGGCACTCTTGGTAACACAGGAGCGAGAACAGAATTGGGTATTATCCACAATAACTAATGCTATATTAACTAAACAAACACTGTTTTTTTCCTTGTTTCACAAATTTTATTAGTAATGTTACTACACAAACTAGGTTTCTAGTTATAAGTCCATTTTCAAATACATATACTTGAAAATGGGCTTATAACCCGAAACCTACGTTGTGCAGTAAAATCAATAATAAAATTTGCGAAACAAGGCAAAGAACAGAGTTTGTTTAGTTAATTTACAATGTTTCACCAAGAACCCTCTGTTGATTCGATGAAAACAATGTTATTTTCTTTCCGGCGTTAGCGAAGTTATGTTTCTGTTTTAGCTATGCTTCACCAAATGCCTCCCAAGTTAACGTGTTATCATTGGTAACGTAGCATAATGTTATGAATATCTGTCCTGCAGTCTTGTAACGCCGACCGGAGTGGCCGTGCGGTTCTAGGCGCTACAGTCTGGAACCGAACGACCGCTACGGTCGCAGGTTCGAATCCTGCCTCGGGCATGGATGTGTGTGATGTCCTTAGGTTTAACTAGTTCTAAGTTCTAGGCGACTGATGACCTCAGAACTTACGTCGCATAGTGCTCAGAGCCATTTGAAACATTTGAACCAGTCTTGTAACGACAATTTAACGTGTAGATGATGGTATAAATAATACACTCATGAGGCAAAATGTGGTGCTACAGAAGAATGCTGAAGATTAAATTGGTAGATGACATAACTAATGAGGAGGTGTTGAATAGGATTGGGGAGAAGAGAAGTTTGTGGCACAACTTGACTAGAAGAAGGGATCGGTTGGTAGGACATGTTCTGAGGCATCAAGGGATCACCAATTTAGTATTGGAGGGCAGCGTGGAGAGTAAAAATCGCAGAGGGAGACCAAGAGATGAATACACCAAGCAGATTCTGAAGGATGTAGGTTGCAGTAGGTACTGGGAGATGAAGAAGCTTGCACAGGATAGAGTAGCATGGAGAGCTGCATCAAACCAGTCTCAGGACTGAAGAGCACAACATCAACAACCAGGCAAAACATTATGGCCAACTGCTTAATAGCTTTCTTGTCCGTCTTTTGAAAGAAATACATCACTGCTTCTGGGTATCAGAAATCCGACAGTTTTTTGGTAAGTTGTGGAGGTAGGTGGCATTAGATGTGTACGCACAGGACATGTAATTCCCTTAAATAATGGGCCGCTGCTTCGCGTAAGCGTAAGCGGTGATGACGTCCGACAGGGAGACAGACGGGTTCCGTACGGTTTACATCAGGTGAATGTGGTCGCCGACACAGCAACGTGAATTTAGTGAAATGCTCCTCAAACCACTGTAGCGCTGAATAACATTTTCACTCTGCAGCGGAGTGTGCGCTGATATGAAACTTCCTGGCATATTAAAACTGTGTGCCGGATCGAGACTCGAACTCGAGACCTTTGCCTTTCGCGAGCAAGTGCTCTACCAACTGAGCTGCCCAAGAACGACTCACGACTCGAGGTCGAGTCTCGGTCTCGCACACAGTTTCACTCTGCCAGGAAGTTTCATTGCAGCGCTGTTCTGGCTCTGAGACACCGATAGTTACTCTGCTGAAAGATGACATCGCCGTCAGCCAAGACATCAAGAATGGTGGGATGCAGGTGTTTCGCAGCTGGCACCGTGTCTTCAATTACTACCAGAGGTCCCATGTAAGCGCAGGAGAATGTCTCCCATAGCATAATACTGCTCCCACCAGCCCGCGTTCGTGTCTCGCTGCATGTTTCGGATCGCTGTTCACCTCGATGACGGCGTTTGTGGAGACGACCATCGACTTACTGTAGCAAAAATGTGATTCAACCGAAGAGCCGACACGTTTTCCTTAATCGATGGTCGAATCTCGATGGTTCCGTACCCACCGCAGTCGTAATTGACGATGTACGAGTAGTTGTGTCCACATATGAACACGTAGGGTTGGCTTGCTGCGGAGCTCCATGTTCAATGCACGATGAACGGTATGCTCCGAACAATTGTGTGTAAACCGACATTGTGCGCTTTCGGAAGAGATGTCACCGATCACCTTCTCTCCTGCTGTACAGAACGAAGAAGCCTCCGAAACCCACGTTCTGTGAAGAGTCGTGGAAGTCCTACTATTCAGCGCCTAATGGTCGTTTCACTGTCCTACTTTTCTTCGTAGATGATCACGACACTTGCAAGTGAACATTGGACTAGATTCACCATTTCCGAGATAGTCGTTCACAGGCTATGCGTAATAGTAATTTGCCCATTGTCAAAGTGGCTTTTCTCAGCGGATTTCCCCAATTGCTGCCCATCTCATTGCACGTGTCTGCTCCACTTACATACTTTTGCGACCACCCCGCATTTTTACGCTTTCTGCTTTCAGTCTGCTGTCTTAATCTTTAAAACTTGGCAAATCCATTAGATGCTGACGGAAGGCTTAGTTCCGTTCATTAACTTTGCATAAAATCGGAACTACGTGGAACATTCGCATCGAGCTTCCGCTATATCTGAATTTGGAAATTACTGTAGGCTTGAAGCTTTGCCCTTCTCACTGACTCACAAGGCGCTATTAATTTTTCTCTATCAAGGTGCCTACAGCCATTTTCGTAGTGAGTGTCTACTAAACTCTGTATTCGCAACATCTTCCGTGAGTAACCATTAAACTAGGGTTCGTGATTATGTGTTTAATTTCTCTACTCAGGTTTGACCGCGGTTTATAACGTATTTCAGCTTTAACTGCAAACGTTTTGCATTTGTCAGAAGTGAACTAAGTGTTATCAGTCCCTTTTTAAGTAAGTAGGCGGTTATTATCAATCGAATAAACACAAATATCCTTCTAGCTATGTTGCTGCATGTTAGCTATCCCTTTCTCACTAGTTCAAATGGCTCTGAGCAGTATGCGACTTAACTTCTGAGGTCATCAGTTGCCTAGAACTTAGAACTAATTAAACCTAACCAACCTAAGGACATCACACACATCCATGCCCGAGGCAGGATTCGAACCTACGACCGTAGCGGTCGCTCGGTTCCAGACTGTAGCGCCTAGAACCGCACGGCCACTCCGGCCGGTTTCTCACTAGTGACAGTCTCGATTCGATCGAATATATTTCTAAATAGGTGGTCAAAACTACTTCTCTGGCGTGTCGGTTGTTGAAATGCACGTGGCATTTGTCAGACAGTGTATTGTTCAGTATTACACCGCAGGAGTGTTTGTCCTTACCGCCGATAACGTTCAGTTTAAGGTCACCATATACTACAGAGGTATGCTCGCGATATTTCCTTGCTATCGGGTGTACGCTGTCGTAGTATGCTTTTAGGGCCGGTGTGTGGTGTGGTCGGCAGAAAATCCGATACTCCACCGAAGATCACCGATTGTAGTTCCCTGCTGACCATTAAAACTGCAATGACTTGAAGACGATGTGCACCATACGTCTAATAGGCGTGAAGTGTATATCTTAGACACGTCCCCTTGCTATTAGTGTGAGAAACAATACTAGTTAGTTACTTTCCTAGCTATCTCCCCGTAAGAACCGCACTGTGAAACTTAAACTATACAGGGCGGAGTTAATAAACCCTAATTTTCAGCCCAGCAATGGAACAGCGGGTGGAGGTAATCACATATTTCCTTAATTATGCACAGAGGTAATTGGCTATGAAATGAAATTCAAGGACACGAGAAATTCCTGAGTTTATTAGTGCAAGCTGATTTGGTTGACGTACATTGCTAAGAAATTCTGTGAAAGGTACTACAGATGCCACGATAACAATAATAAACACAAAACAAGAAAAGTTGAGGTGACTTATGCTTGGAAAAGTCCAGGAGGGTAAGCACGTGACGGTAAGTTCAGCCCTCCAACGTATTACATTTCAGCTGAGTCAAATTAGCGACTCGACAACACTGACTGCATTCATGCTTGGATTGTAAGTGAAGTTATTGCCAACAGTACCAGTCCCAGTGGCCAGATAGAACACAACTGTGAAATTGTTGACAGTTATTAAATTCATCGCTGCTGCCTGTAAATCTCGCCAAAGTCGCAGTGTGAATGCGCTGGCTGCTAGAAGCAGTGATGGCTCGCTACGCGCAGTTGTATGGACCGCCCTTTCTTCGTCGACCTCGAACGAGGCCTGGCGCCGGAGTCTGTCAGCGAAGTACACGGCTGGAGCGTCATGACCGCAAAGTACGTCTGCTGCGTGCAGAACACGAAGTGTCTCTACCGAGCGTTCGGGGTGAAGTGACTCTGCTGCAAACATAGACCGAAGTGTACCCTCTGCGGGCAGAGCCTGAAGTCGCTCAGCTCAGAGCAGAATGCGAGGTGAACCTAAAATCCTTAGAAGATGACATCCCTGTAATGGATAAACCGTATGACGGCGATCTCATAACGATCCAAACACTAAACGAGGCCCTGAAGAAAACAAAAAGCGGGAATTAAGCAGGACCCGACGACATAAACGTCGAGTCACTTAAATATCTGAAACTATTTTTAAGGCCTAGACTTCTACACTCAAACAATAGGTGTTGGCAAGGACGCCACTTCGCAAAATTGTGTACAGTTGCAGACGTCATATCTATCCTTAAAGAAAGGTAAACAGAGTGAATGCAATAATTATCGTCGCACAGTATTAACGGACAGAGTGTTTAACGTTTACAAATTATTGCCTGAAATCGGTTATCTGAGTAACGAAACGATTTCAGAAAAGCAAGCTCTTACACTAAATACTGCTTCCAAGCTTAAACAAATTATAGAAAAAGGAAGAGATTTCAATAGAGAAACACAAATCGCATTATAGGTAAAGCGTTCGTCCATGTAGACAGGAAAACTCAATAGAGGAAAGTCCACTGGACCTGACGGGATACCAATTCGATTCTACACAGAGTACGCGAAAGAACTTGCCCCCCTTCTAACAGCCGTGTACCGCAAGTCTCTAGAGGAACGGAGGGTTCCAAATGATTGGAAAAGAGCACAGATAGTCCCAGTCTTCAAGAAGGGTCGTCGAGCAGATGCGCAAAACTAAAGATCTATATCTCTGACGTCGATCTGTTGTAGAATTTTAGAACATGTATTTTGCTCGAGTATCATGTCGTTTTTGGAAACCCAGAATCTACTATGTAGGAATCAACATGGATTCCGGAAACAGCGATCGTGTGAGACCCAACTCGCATTATTTGTTCATGAGACCCAGAAAATATTAGATACAGGCTCCCAGGTAGATGCTATTTTTCTTGACTTCCGGAAGGCGTTCGATACAGTTCCTCACTGTCGCCTGATAAACAAAGTAAGAGCCTACGGAATATCAGACCAGCTGTGTGGCTGGATTGAAGAGTTTTTAGCAAACAGAACACAGCATTTTGTTATCAATGGAGAGACGTCTACAGACGTTAAAGTAACCTCTGGCGTGCCACAGGGGAGTGTTATGGGACCATTGCTTTTCACAATATATAAAAATGACCTAGTAGATAGTGTCGGAAGTTCCATGCGGCTTTTCGCGGATGATGCTGTAGTATACAGAGAAGTTGCAGCATTAGAAAATTGTAGCGAAATGCAGGAAGATCTGCAGCGGATAGGCACTTGGTGCAGGGAGTGGCAACTGACCCTTCACATAGACAAATGTAATGTATTGCGAATACATAGAAAGAAGGATCCTTTATTGTATGATTATATGATAGCGGAACCAACACTGGTAGCAGTTACTTCTGTAAAATATCTGGGAGTATGCGTGCGGAACGATTTGAAGTGGAATGATCATATAAAATTAATTGTTGGTAAGGCGGGTACCAGGTTGAGATTCATTGGGAGAGTGCTTAGAAAATGTAGTCCATCAACAAAGGAGGTGGCTTACAAAACACTCGTTCGACCTATACTTGAGTATTGCTCATCAGTGTGGGATCCGTACCAGATCGGTTTGACGGAGGAGACAGAGAAGATCCAAAGAAGAGCGGCGCGTTTCGTCACAGGGTTATTTGGTAATCGTGATAGCGTTACGGAGATGTTTAATAAACTCAAGTGGCAGACTCTGCAAGAGAGGCGCTCTGCATCGCGGTGTAGCTTGCTCGCCAGGTTTCGAGAGGGTGCGTTTCTGGATGAGGTATCGAATATATTGCTTCCCCCTACTTATACCTCCCGAGGAGATCACGAGTGTAAAATTAGAGAGATTAGAGCGCGCACGGAGGCTTTCAGACAGTCGTTCTTCCCGCGAACCATACGCGACTGGAACAGGAAAGGGAGGTAATGACAGTGGCACGTAAAGTGCCCTCCGCCACACACCGTTGGGTGGCTTGCGGAATATAAATGTAGATGTAAATGTAGATGTAGATGAACATTTTTCACAAGAATGTACAACCTCAGGTAATAATAAAGGTGGCAGGAAGCATGTATAAATGCACAAACAAAGACTAACCATACCAGGAGATATACTGATTAACCAAGGGATTCGACATGGGTGTAACTTATCACAACTCTTTTTAATATATACCTTGAAAATTAGACTGGAACAAAACAAAAATGACGGCTTTCCAAGGGACAAAACTGTTGAGAAGAGTAGGGAAAAAGACCACTGAACAGGTGGGTCACTTCAGTTGGATGCAAAGTATTATGAGCTACCAGAATTAGCTTGTCATTTGCAGTCATGGACTGTGCGGCTGGTTCCGGCGGAGGTTCGAGTCCTCCCTCGGGCATGGGTGTATGTGTGTTTGTCCTTAGGGTAATTTAGCTTCAGTAGTGTGTAAGCTCGGGGCCTGATGACCTTAGCAGTTAAGTCCCATATGATTTCACCCACATTTTTTTTAGTTTGTCATTTAGAACAAAACTTCATAACAATCGAAAGATAGAACATTAGAAATCATGTGAGAATTAACACAAGAATCAAGTTTTATAAGATAGTGCCTACACCCACATTACTGTTTGGAAGTAATACAAGGATAACTAAAGACTAATAAAGTAGAATCCAGGCGGCAGAAATTAAATTTCTAAAACGATTTAAGGACTTTACAGGATTAAATAAACTAAGAAAGAAAGACACAATAGCACAGCTTGGAATTTGTGCTAGAAGATCTACAAACAATGCCAGATTCAAGACTATCAGACAAGCTCTATGCCTTTAGGTATAGCATCCGTAGGAAGACCAAGAAAAAGATGGCTGCGAACTTACAAGACGGAACGGGCTTATGGCCTAGACAATGATGAAATAAGAGCAAATAGACGGAGGAGAAGAAAAAATAAGAGGCACAGAGCGTGTCAGCTCCGCAGAAGCTTACCGCGTCTCACATAGCAATTTCCAACCAGCAGGTATCATTTTTACTACACCACTGAAAACTTAAGTAGACGTTGTTGAACTCCCACCACTGCAGGAAATATAGGGTCCTTCCTCTTAACTTTATGAAACCACACTTCCAGAAACTTGCACCAAAAAGTTTTACGTCACGGTATTATAGCCAATCTAAATTACGAGCTCTTTTCCGCGGAGATATAAAAAGAGAGAAAAGAAAAGGGAAACTGTTGGACTAGATGACGAATAGGTGACCAAAACATGTGACCCTCATTCCCAGAGCTACCCATGTCTTTCAGAAATCTTTGTGTGGTATTACTTATCGACACCACTACATGGCGTATTAGGGTAGGTAACGGAATGGCAAGTTTCCATGCGACGTCGACAGCAGGCGGTAATGTTTCCCCAAGTGTTAGCGGATTTCGTCACTCTGTGTTTCCGCGCAGTAGCGCTGAGACGACTTTATCGCTGATAATAGACACTGCGGTTACAATGAGATTAATACCTCTGTAAATGAATTAATCGCTGATAATAGACACTGCGGTTACAATGAAATTAATATGTCTGTAAATGGATTATTTATGTAATTTAAGCGAACAAGGACATGCAACTTGTTTGTTCTCTCTCCTCCTTTCCAGCCACTGTGTGGTACGGTCACAAAACATATTGTTTGGTGAATGTTAGTCAGGGATTTTGTTATTTGTGCTCACTTTGCATAATAATAACTATTTAATTTCGTTGTGTTTGCTATTACGACTAGTCAAACCCGTTTTCCTCAGCCTTAGTTCATGAATTTGATAGTTAAATGTGGCTTACTTTGTGTGGAGATGTATGATAATCAATGATCGGGTATTAATGGCAAAAAGTCAGTGTAATACGTTTGGTTGGCTTTCAGAATAGAACCTGCATCTAAAATTTCATTTTTTACAAAACAAAGTTCGATAACTTTTAGGCGTAAATCATGTCCCAAAGTTTTGCTCGCCAACAGACAACTCCGGTAGAGGAGCCAGCTAAAATATATGGTGGTAATCTCTGGCAAATTGCATTCAGATTCTAATATTTAAAAATATTTTAAATAATTTTTCAAGTACATACTAATTTTCTTGCTTTAATTGAAGACTCATTTAGCCAAAGATAATTTTAATTTGATTCAGATTTGAATTTGAGTTTAAACATTTTAAAAGCCAGAAAAATATCAAATTAAATACCGATTTCAAAACCCAATAACAAATAATAAAAAAGCCATAATTACAAGTTCTGTGGGATCTGGTAGACCCAAAGGTGCGCATACTGTAAGCCACACCTCCAGTGGCTCTGTATCATGAGAATGTGGCGTGATCGCAGGGAAAGGGGAGGAACAATGAAACACATGATAACGGTGTTCCTGGCACCTTTATTACGGTACACAAGTTATATCATATCTTCAGTATTGTCCTCCGATGCAGCGACGGGCTGCATCTGTAATACGACATCGTCGACAGCTGCTCGCATCATACCCGATGTAATTAGAGCGATATGTCGCCGTACGCCATCCATCAGATCGTGAAGAGGCAGTGTACGTCCTGACAGACGCGATATTTCAGGTATCCCCACAACGAGAAGTCACATGTATTTCGCTCGGGGGATCAATTTCGCGAAGTAAATCTGTCAACTGGAAAGTGATATCATATGTCGCCTCGTTTTTCCACGAAAATAGTGTTGTGGAGACAGCTGCGTTCTTGCAAAGGTGGAGTAATCCTTTGCGTAAGGAGGCTCTTGTAACATGCAGATGTCTCTGTAGACCTAGTAGACCCGCGAGGTGTCATCTCCTAGATCAGAAACAGACCGCAATGAAAGAGCTTGTGAAACAACACCACCAGTCACAGGCTGAGTGTAGTGGGTATTCCTGAACAACATGTGACGTAGTAAAATCCAATAGGCGACATTTCTGTCCACTGACGGCACGTGCAGAATAAAAAGTGCCTCGTCGGTCCAAAGAATACTCCCTGGCCGCATGTAATCCATTTCCATGCGTACCAAAAATCTAATGGTTTGATTTCGCGCACAGCCAGAATTTTGTAGAGATACCTGTGTGAACTGCGGCACAAAATCTCTTGAACTGTTGACCAGGGCAGATACAATTCCCATGACACAGCTCGAGCGCTGTCTGCGGAATTTGTGGCATGTGCTGCACGCCCCGTTGCAGCTACAGATACTTCACCAACTTCTGCCATCAGAGTGAGTCGCGTCCTTCTCCCTGCCGCACCACGTATGTCTCTCGATTCTTCAAATTTCGTGAATATATTCCTTAGCCTACTTGCTGACGTGGGGCCTCTTAGATGCATTTTCTGTCGGCGATATTCCCGCGGCGCAGCGTTTCCATTGCTGCCGTCCTGTATAAACAACTCCACCAATAGCGCACGGCCTCCCTTCTCAATAGCCACTACGTTTCATACGAATAACTTCAACCTTCTGAACGTTTTCAGCAAAAGACAATTCACAAAAGAAATCAAAAGCATAAAGACGTCAAAACAGAAAACTTCTAACAATCTGACTGCACACAGCGCCATATTTTCACAAGGTTGCTGAAAGTGGAACTATTATATTTCATTAGCATGCTCCGTGATCGCATCGATAAATGAACACAACTAGCATGTTCCAGTCCCTGAAATGTATACTCCCCGCACTGCAGCCACTGGTACCGTCTGTGTAATTATAAGAATCAGGTATTGCTCCGAAATACACTCCTGGAAATGGAAAAAAGAACACATTGACACCGGTGTGTCAGACCCATCGCACTTGCTCCGGACACTGCGAGAGGGCTGTACAAGCAATGATCACACGCACGGCACAGCGGACACACCAGGAACCGCGGTGTTGGCCGTCGAATGGCGCTAGCTGCGCAGCATTTGTGCACCGCCGCCGTCAGTGTCAGCCAGTTTGCCGTGGCATACGGAGCTCCATCGCAGTCTTTAACACTGGTAGCATGCCGCGAACGCGTGGACGTGAACCGTATGTGCAGTTGACGGACTTTGAGCGAGGGCGTATAGTGGGCATGCGGGAGGCCGGGTGGACGTACCGCCGAATTGCTCAACACGTGGAGCGTGAGGTCTCCACAGTACATCGATGTTGTCGCCAGTGGTCGGCGGAAGGTGCACGTGCCCGTCGACCTGGGACCGGACCGCAGCGACGCACGGATGCACGCCAAGACCGTAGGATCCTACGCAGTGCCGTAGGGGACCGCACCGCCACTTCCCAGCAAATTAGGGACACTGTTGCTCCTGGGGTATCGGCGAGGACCATTCGCAACCGTCTCCATGAAGCTCGGCTACGGTCCCGCACACCGTTAGGCCGTCTTCCGCTCACGCCCCAACATCGTGCAGCCCGCCTCCAGTGGTATCGCGACAGGCGTGAATGGAGGGACGAATGGAGACGTGTCGTCTTCAGCGATGAGAGTCGCTTCTTCCTTGGTGCCAATGATGGTCGTATGCGTGTTTGGCGCCGTGCAGGTGAGCGCCACAATCAGGACTGCATACGACCGAGGCACACAGGGCCAACACCCGGTATCATGGTGTGGGGAGCGATCTCCTACACTGGCCGTACACCACTGGTGATCGTCGAGGGGACACTGAATAGTGCACGGTGCATCCAAACCGTCATCGAACCCATCGTTCTACCATTCCTAGACCGGCAAGGGAACTTGCTGTTCCAACAGGACAATGCACGTCCTCATGTATCCCGTGCCACCCAACGTGCTCTAGAAGGTGTAAGTCAACTACCCTGGCCAGCAAGATCTCCGGATCTGTCCCCCATTGAGCATGTTTGGGACTGGATGAAGCGTCGTCTCACGCGGTCTGCACGTCCAGCACGAACGCTGGTCCAACTGAGGCGCCAGGTGGAAATGGCATGGCAAGCCGTTCCACAGGACTTCATCCAGCATCTCTACGATCGTCTCCATGGGAGAATAGCAGCCTGCATTGCTGCGAAAGGTGGATATACACTGTACTAGTGCCGACATTGTGCATGCTCTGTTGCCTGTGTCTATGTGCCTTTGGTTCTGTCAGTGTGATCATGTGATGTATCTGACCCCAGGAATGTGTCAATAAAGTTTCCTCTTCCTGGGACAATGTATTCACGGTGTCCTTATTTCAATTTCCAGGAGTGTATGTACTCGTTGTGTCGTGCTTAATATTCTCATCACTTTTTAAAAGATATTGTCACATTCTTTCTTACAGCCGGTATTTTACATTAATAAACTACACCAGGTGCTAATAACGTCCAAGTCTTTCTGAAATCGTGCAACGATGGTGCTTTCCTTCACACGCCGGCATTGGCTAGCTAACAGTGTTATAGAGCTGCAGTTTCGGTCGATAAATCGTTTATGTACTCTAGCTAATCTGCATTAGTGACAATATAAAACCTTTCGAGCGCTACACACTCTTCACCACAATAAAAAAGTTTGCGTGTTACAGAGCAGTCCATTAGTACTTTGCCTAGTGTGCACAGGGGAAACACCATCACACTGAAACAATACGTTAGTGATAGGTCTTTATATTTTCTAAAGAAGGGACGCCAAATCACGGGAGGAGATGTGGCAAGGACAGTTCAAAAATAGTGGTCAGTTTCACGAATATCTAAACGTTTATTCGGATTTAAGGACCACATAAAATCCTACTCCAACGACACATTTTGGTAATAAAAACCCAGAAAATTAGCGTAAAGAAATGAGACATTGAGTTCCATAACTAGGAAGACTGTAAGATGAACAACCCTGAGTTCCTCATCTGTGCAACTCGCATTTTTCAAATAAACGAGAGAAAAACCCTGTAAGCCACACCTCGAGTGGCTCGAGCATCCTCTGCCGGGCAGCCGGTGGCAGCCGATCAGCCCACCTGATCGTGGACCCACTACAGTGCGACATCTTTCTTCCTGCTTCCTCCTTATTGACACTAAGATAGCTAGACCCTGTTTCTTGCTGTATCATTAGTACTGAGTCTTGGTTCACTTGGTGCTGTAGAAGTTACGTTTACTGCGCTAGTCTGTTCGCTAATGATTCCTGCTTCGGATGAGCTTTCCTACGATGACAGCGTACCTCTCCTTATCGCAGTGTACGAAGTCGTACACAATACTTTCGGGATCGGTATCTCCTCTAATAAATTTTCTCTTTGCAATGTCTCGAAAAACTGTTATTTATTAATTCCTCTTTTCACGAGGGAAACTATTCGCTAATGGACTTAGCAGAAAAATGTGGCATAGAACCCTGGCTGACAAAGTCTCTCCAAGAATCCACTAGAGCACAAGGCACAGCTACATGTAGCATGCGACCTACCGCTCCCTGTGTCCGTCACCAGAGGCCGAGGCAAACCAGCGGGGGTTGGTACAGCTCTTGTGTTGGAATGATCTTGTTGCTCTGTGGCTGGCACAACACTCAGAGATCGTCTTAGGCCACATCCATTATAAGCAATGAAACTTCTACAAAAGCGTAGGTGGAAGAAAAGGAAGAAATCACCTACGCAATCACTGCTGTTACATTGATGTTGAAAATAAATGTGCGTTTCCTCAGTCTCCCCAATTTCGACTGGAATTAATTTGAAATGTAATTAATTAGGAATAAAATTCACTCTAATTTGAATATAAAATGTGGATAATCTGCATAATAATGTGTCAAAAGGATGAGAAAATGTCACGCGTCAGAAGTTTTGACGCTTTTCACAACACACTTGGACATTCGACCGATTTGCGCTTCAGTTCCACCGCGCAAAGTGGTTGGTTCAAATGGCTCTGAGCACTATGGGACTTAATATCTGAGGTCATCAGTCCCCTAGAACTTAGAACTACCTAAACCTAACTAACCTAAGGACATCACACACATCCATTCCCGAGGCAGGGTTCGAACCTGCGACCGTAGTGGTCGCGCGATTCCAGACTATAGCGCCTAGAACAGCTCGGCCACTCCTGCCGGCTTTGCTCATATGGTATACCATTGGGTACACAACAACATTAACTCTGATTCGCCGGCCGGAGTGGCCGAGCGGTTCTAGGCGCTACAGTCTGGATCCGCGCGACGGCTACGGTCGCAGGTCCGAATCCTGCCTCGCGCATGGATGTGTGTGATGTACTTAGGTTAGTTCGGTTTAGGTAGTTCTAAGTCCTAGGGGACTGATGACCTCAGCATTTACGTTCCATAGTGCTCAGAGCCACTTGAACCATTTTTGAACTCTGATTCGCATAGCCAATAACTGAGAAAGTAGGTATTCATCTGAGGTGTTAAGGTTGATGACTGTGCCCTACCCACGAGGTCTTTGTATTGTTATCTTTCAACAAGATAACCGAAGACCGCATACTCCCCGCGCTGTCCTAATCTACTTCAACGCGTACGTTGAATGACTGTAGTCCTGGGCTGCACAGATCTTGGAGCCATTTAAAACGTTGGTTATTTGGTTGGTTGACTTGGGGGACGGGACCAAAAAGCGAGGTCATCGGTTCCATCGATCAGGGAAGGAAAACGGCCGTGCCCTTTTGAAGTAATCATCCTCGAATTTGCCTGAATCGACTTAGGGAGATCACAGAATACCTAAATTAGGATAGCCGGACGCGAGTTTGAACCGTCATCGTTCCGAATGCGAATCCAGTGTTCTAATCACAGCGCCACCTCTCTCTGTTATTTAAAACGTCTCATCGTGTGTTTCCAAGACACTGTCATGCAATAATTTGGCAGACGCTAAAATTGATGAAGCGCTGAGCTGAAGATTAGATTAGTCTTTCGTTCCTTAGATCCGTGTTGAGGAGATCCGCGTGGATGTGGAACAAGACAATATTTTTTTTTTGGAAGCTGAAATAACAACACTAATAGTATGAATACATACATCATTTGTTTCTATTAAAAAATTCGTCAGTGGAGTAGGAGGAGTTGGCCACTAGTAAGTCTTTCAGGCTCCTTTTAAACTGATCTTTATTTGTAACCAAATTTTTTATGGTTGCTGGCAAAACAGCGTGGAATGACGTAGCAGCATCTGACATCGAAGTTCAGTTCGACTCGATGTTTATTTAGAGCCACTGCCGCTGTTAGAGGTGGAATCTCTGTGTTTAAAATTTCCCACCCTATATAGTCCTTAATCAACTACAAATTTAACCATACCTTCCACCTGCTTTGTCCGCAGCTCGTGGTCGTGCGGTAGCGTCCTCGCTTCCCACGCCCGGGTTCCCGGGTTCGATTCCCGGCGGCGTCAGTGATTTTCTCTGCCTCGTGATGACTGGGTGTTGTGTGATGTCCTTAGGTTAGGTAGGTTTAAGTAGTTCTAAGTTCTAGGGGAATGATGACCATAGATGTTAAGTCCCATAGTGCTTAGAACCATTTGAACCACCTGCTGTAATGTGCATGCACAGGAAGTAAAATTTTCATTATTTACAATCTTGCCTAGTACTGCAGTTGTAACGTGCAGCAGTGTAGTTAGGTGGGAAAAATTACAGTGCTTATCGCTGTAAACACTCCTCTTCCTGAAGGGCAATCTATCATTCTGATGTTCGCCACACATCTCATTGATGATTTCAGTAAACTTTACTTCGAGATCAACAAACTTCCTCGGGTCCCAGTGGAGGCCGCTGCTTCCTGCGAGGTTACTGACTGCAGCGACCGAGCCTTGAGGGAAACCATTAGGGGCCGTTTGATTACGGACGGCGGCCTCGAGGGCCCACGGGGGCGGTGGGCGGGCGAGTCGGCAGCGTTAGCAGGGCCGCCGCTCGCCCTCCATTGTGTCGGCAGCCCGCGCGCCACTCAGGCATGTAAACACGCCCGCCGAGCAGTCCGGCGGTGCAACATTAATGCCCCTCGTCTGGGGCGGCCGTGCCGAGCCCAGCTGAGACCGTCCACCCGCTCAATTGGCACTGGCGACCCTGCGCCGCGTCTGTCGCTCAGGCGTATGTAAACTGCTGGCTGCCGACGTACACAGCCAGAGGAGAAATCAGTATTATTAACTTCCTAGCAGATTAAAAGTCCGCTGCTCGTGGTCGTGCGGTAGCGTTCTCGCATCCCACGCCCAGGTTCCCGGGTTCGATTCCCGGTGGGGTCAGGGATTTTCTCTACCTTGTGACGACTGGGTGTTGAGTGATGTCCCTAGGTTAGTTAGGTTTCAGTAGCTCTAAGTTCTAGGGGACTGATGACCATAGATGTTAAGTCCCATAGTGCTCAGAGCCATTTGAACCATTTGAACCAGATTAAAACTGATACATCTGCCAGGAAGTTTCATATCAGCGCACACTCTGCTGCAGAGTGAAAATCTCATTCTGGAGTGTTATTAACAGTAATTTATTCAATCAGGTATTATTGCACAATGAAATTGAATTTATCAAGAAAGTGTTTACATTGTACATCTCAGTTTGTGTTCACGGAGGGTTGCTCGACGGAGGTCCTTGACTACATACACCATGTTACTCTCTTAGAAAAACCTAAGCTTTGTAAAACTGGTGGCTATTTTCACAACAGGTATGAATCACAGTTAACCAAGAGAACGCAAAAACTTGTGTTGGGTAATTCAATCAAAGTTCGAAGGAGTGGTAAGAAATTAACATGGGAGCCCCAAAAAGTTTGATTTTGGAACCACACCTATTCCTTATGCACTGAAGAGTCAAAGAAACTGGTACAGCTGCCTAATGTCGTGTTGGGTCCCCACAAGCAAGCTGAAGTGTCGCAACACGACCTGGCATGCATTCGTGCATTCGGCTAATTTCTGAAGTAGTGCAGGAGGGATCTTACACGATGAATCCTGGAGGGCACTCCATAAATTCGCAAGAATACGAGGGATGGAGACCTCTTCTGAACACCACGTTGCAAGGCACCCCTTATATGCTGAATAATGTTCTTGTCTGGTGGTTTTGGTGGCCAGCGGAGGTGTTTAAACTCATAACACTGTTCCTGGAACAACTCTGTAGCGATTCTGGGCGTGTGGCGTGTCGTATTGTCCTGCTGGAATTCCCCAAGTCCGTTGCAATTCGCAATGGACATGAATGGATGCAGGTGATCAGACAGGATACTTACGTACGTGTAACCTGTCAAAGTCATATATGGACGTATCACGGGTCCTATATCACTCCAACTCCACACGCCCTACACCATAAAGAGAGCTCCTCTAGCTTGAACAGTCCCCTGCTGACATGTAGGATCCTTTTATTCATGACGTTCTCTCCATACTCATACACGTCCATCCGCTCGACATAATTTGAAAAGAATCTCGTCCGAGCAGGCAACATGTTTACATTCGTCAACAGCCCAATATCGGTGTTGAAGAGCCCAGGCGAGGTGTAAATCTTTGTGTCGTGCAGTCATCGAGGGCACACGATTCGGACTTCGGCTCCGAAAGCCCATATCGATGATTTTTCATTGAATGGTTCGCACGCTGACACTTACTGATTTCCCAGCATTGAAATCTGTAGCAATTAACGGAAGCGTTGCACTTCTGTCGCGGTGAACGATTTTCTTCAGTCGTCGGTGGCCCCTTTCTTGCAGTATTTTTTCCGGCCGCAGCGAAGTCGTAGATTTGATATTTTAACGGATGCCTCATGTTTATGGAACACTCGTTAAATGGTTGTACTGGAAAATCCCCACTTCATCGCTACCTCGGAGATATTGTGTCCCATCGCTCGTGTGCCGTCTGTAACATAACGTTCAAACTCACTTAAATCTTGATAACCTGCCATTGTAGTAGCAGTAAGCGATCTGACAACTGTGGCAGACACTTGTTGTCTCATATAGGCGTTGCCGATCGCAGCACCGTATACTGCCTCTTTACATGTCTCTCTATTTGAATACCCTGGCCTATACCAGTTGCTTTTGCGCTTCAGTGTGTAAATGGATGACCTTCCACTTAAGATTCGTTTACAAGAATTGGTAGTTTTTGCAGAGTACAATTTATATTTTTGACTCGACAGTGTTCAAAATGCATCTCACTACAAATTCCTGTCCTAAGCTAAGCTCTTCTTCTCAGATTAATAATTGTAACCCATATCCTCAGTTATTTTCAGGTTGTATTCCAGTCTCCATTTTCCACAAGAAAACACTCAATAAATATTTCAACTATCACAAAAATTTGCAAAAATTAAAGAGTCAAGAGTGATGAGCTGTTTCCAAAAGCCGAAAAGCTGTGAGAAAGAGCTTCATTCGCAACTACCCGTTCATGTCAGAATAGTCGCATCTTCAGGCTTATACTAGTTATATTTTGATAATGTAGATGGCACTTACGGATTCCCAGCATTCGGGACGCTACCCACATTAAGACACAAACCACAACAACATGGATAACTTCCAGAAAGCTGGGACTCCGCAACTGCCCATCTACATTCTGAAAATATAGTCATTATAAACCTGTAAATTCGAATATACTGGCAGGAAACCTGTAGTAGTGAATGAAGCACCTTGATACAGCTATGCGGGTTTGGGAAACACCTCGTTATTCTCGACTTTTTTTAGTTCTTACGAATTTTTATGATAATTTAAGTGCTCAGTGTTTTTTATTATCTGCTACTATTATCCACTGTGTGGTAAGGACTGTGGGACCAAACTGCTGAGGACATCGGGCTATTCACAGTGTCTCCGAGCTCTTGTTACACCCACCAGGAAGTTGTTTGTAGTTCGTATCATGTTTCGTAAGTATATAGTTAACAATGCGCTCTCCTATTGAATAAAGAGACCTAAGGAGAAATTTAGAAACATAAGTAAAGTGTATTGTGTGAAAATAAAACCTTAATATTCGCTACTGACATTGTAATTCAGTTGAAGACGACACGGGACATACCACGCCAGTGAAACGGAATGAAGAATGTTTAGAAACGATGTGATGAGAAACTAATAAAAGTAAAACATGAGTAAATGAGGAATGAAGTGACATGATACGGTGAATTTGGATTCGGAAATGAATCACAATAGGAAATAGACGATTTATAACTATTTGAGCAGAAAAATAATGGATGATGGACGAGATGAAGATGATACGAGGCACAGATTCAAAACTGCTAGAAAATTTTTGGGAAGAGATAAATAGGTTATCAGCATTTATAAACTGAAGGATTAGGAAGGTATTCTCGCAAGTGCTTGTTTGCGGCGCGGGCTTACGTCGACGTAAAACGTGGATGATGTGGTATAGGAACGAGAACGAAATGAAGTATTTTGGAATGTGTTTCGACTGAAGTAGTGAAGTAGGTCGCATGAGTAGATCGGTGAACTTATGGGGGAGGGGGTAGTGCGCCGAAATCGTTTTCTTCCTTTAATTGGCCTAAAGAAGTTAATGAGTTGGTTTCATGTTCTATGGCCACGTGTACGATTAATCTTAATTATTTTTAAAGGAACTAATTTAACATTCATATTTCACATTCACAAAGCTACATGTTGATCATGTACATTTTCCTTTAAGTTACAGTATTTTACATGTCGTAGATGGGCGTGTGTTACTAAATTACATCTGTATAGTAAACTCTTCCACAGAACAAAAACGTTCAGGAGAAGCACTTTCAGTTGTTTTCAAATTCACCTTGTCTGTCTGTCACACATTTTATACCATTAGTTACGTGATCAAAAAGTTTGATGAAAGCATTCTGTTTGGTTGGTTCATTTTAAGTTCGTAGCGTTTTTGTTTTGCATGTTGGTATTCTGGTTACTATGGGTTTATTTCTGCGTCGTCATTTTTTATTTGCAGTCTCCTGTTATTATTTGAGTTTACATATTATCATTTTGTCATCTTGAGGTAGTGAGCGGAACTACGACGGCTAGAAAATTTAGTGCCAAGTATAGAAATCGGAACTTTTCCGGCATATTCTTCTGTTTGAGTTCAAAAGGTGGTTGGCAGCAGTGGGGGCAGCCAGAAATATCTGCGTCGTGAATGCGGATATTTCCACTGGACAGAGCACTCCAAGAAAATGGTTTTCTCGATTTAAGGAGGATAGTTTTGACATTGTGACACCTCACGTTCAAGACGAACTTTCGGGTTTGACGAAGATCGGTTAAACGCATTAATCCACAATGATCCACGCCAGTGTACTCGAGAATGGCAGATATGATGGACTGTGATCATTCCACCACCGTGGAGGTATGGGTACCACATGCTCAAAACCAAAATCACAAACATCATCAGATGGACAGACGTGCACCTCTGCTCGCTCGTTAATTGGCTTGTGAACAAAAACGGCCATTACTATTCTGTATCGTTACGAGGGACGAAAAATGGTATCTTCATTCTAACACCAGGAAAAGAAAGAGATAAGTGAGCTCTAGCGAAGCAGCAACTCCATGTTTAAAAAATGAAAAAAGTTTGTGTTCTGCCTTACGGCAGGTCTCGTCATGGGGGAAGCCTCGTCAAAGAGGTGCACCGCATGAGCGTCTAGGGAAGTGATTCCAGTGGTGGTTTCCCGTTGCCTTCCACTGATGATGATGAAATGGTAATGAGGACAACAACACAACACCCAGTCCCTGAGCGGAGAAAATCTCCGACCCAGCCGGGAATCGAACCCGCGCCGCTTGGCGTGACAGACCGCCGCGCTGACCACTCAGCTATCGGGGCGGAGTTATGTACAAACACCTGTGGGTATTCAAAAAATATCATGTTTGCATCTGGTGGAAAACCGTCGACGGTGTGGTGTACCATGAACTGCTTCCCCTAGGTGTAGCCATCACTGCTGGCATTTATACACTCCTGGAAATGGAAAAAAGAACACATTGACACCGGTGTGTCAGACCCACCATACTTGCTCCGGACACTGCGAGAGGGCTGTACAAGCAATGATCACACGCACGGCACAGCGGACACACCAGGAACCGCGGTGTTGGCCGTCGAATGGCGCTAGCTGCGCAGCATTTGTGCACCGCCGCCGTCAGTGTCAGCCAGTTTGCCGTGGCATACGGAGCTCCATCGCAGTCTTTAACACTGGTAGCATGCCGCGACAGCGTGGACGTGAACCGTATGTGCAGTTGACGGACTTTGAGCGAGGGCGTATAGTGGGCATGCGGGAGGCCGGGTGGACGTACCGCCGAATTGCTCAACACGAGGGGCGTGAGGTCTCCACAGTATATCGATGTTGTCGCCAGTGGTCGGCGGAAGGTGCACGTGCCCGTCGACCAGGGACCGGACGGCAGCGACGCACGGATGCACGCCAAGACCGTAGGATCCTACGCAGTACCGTAGGGGACCGCACCGCCACTTCCCAGCAAATTAGGGACACTGTTGCTCCTGGGATATCGGCGAGGACCATTCGCAACCGTCTCCATGAAGCTGGGCTACGGTCCCGCACACCGTTAGGCCGTCTTCCGCTCACGCCCCAACATCGTGCAGCCCGCCTCCAGTGGTGTCGCGACAGGCGTGAATGGAGGGACGAATGGAGACGTGTCGTCTTCAGCGATGAGAGTCGCTTCTGCCTTGGTGCCAATGATGGTCGTATGCGTGTTTGGCGCCGTGCAGGTGAGCGCCACAATCAGGACTGCATACGACCGAGGCACACAGGGCCAACACCCGGAATCATGGTGTGGGTAGCGATCTCCTACACTGGCCGTACACCACTGGTGATCGTTGAGGGGACACTGAATAGTGCACGGTACATGCAAACCGTCATCGAACCCATCGTTGTACCATTCCTAGACCGGCAAGGGAACTTGCTGTTCCAACAGGACAATGCACGTCCGCATGTATCCCGTGCCACCCAACGTGCTCTAGAAGGTGTAAGTCAACTACCCTGGCCAGCAAGATCTCCGGATCTGTCCCCCATTGAGCATGTTTGGGACTGGATGAAGCGTCGTCTCATGCGGTGTACACGTCAAGCACGAACGCTGGTCCAACTGACGCGCCAGGTGGAAATGGCATGGCAAGCCGTTCCACAGGACTACATCCAGCATCTCTACGATCGTCTCCATGGGAGAATAGCAGCCTGCATTGCTGCGAAAGGTGGATATACACTGTACTAGTGCCGACATTGTGCATGCTCTGTTGCCTGTGTCTATGTGCCTGTGGTTCTGCCAGTGTGATCATGTGATGTATCTGACCCCAGGAATGTGTCAAAGTGTCCCCTTCCTGGGACAATGAATTCACGGTGTTCTTATTTCAAGTTCCAGGAGTCTAGTTAACAACTCAGACGTCTTGCAGACGTAATCCAAGAACAACGACCAGGTAGACTGCGTGAAGCGATGCTACTCAATGACAATACCCACCCTCATTCTGCTAGACTGAGAAAAGACACTGCATATGAGTTGGGTTGGGAAGCCATTCCACACCCACCTCATTCGCCTGATATTGCACCCTCAGATTTTCACCTGTCCCGCCCTGTATCGAACGGTCTTCAAGGAACTTCCATTCCGAGTGAAAATGTGCTTAGAACACACCTCGAAGGGTTCTTCACCTCAAATCCATGTGATTTTTAAAGTCGAGGAATCAAAAAGTTACCCCTGCGTTGGTAGACTGCTGTAAATAGTGAAGGAGAATATATTGTTTATGACTATAGTCTCTACTAGGTGTATCTACCGTGTTTATTAAAGTTATGGGAAAACACTACGAACTTATGCGTCAACTTAATACCGCATTTTTCGTGCTAACAATGGGAAGAGCTCAGGCAAAACAGCCGATTCGGCTCATATTTGCAAGGTACCTTGTGTACTACCACAAATGCAAGATTTTAAGATACTTTGACTCAACACATTTTGAGAAAACATCCCCGAAAGATGATTTTGCGCAATCGATGATTTAAACTGAGCCATTTTCATCGTCATAGTGGTGTCCGCAAACGCATATGTTCTTAGAAACCGAGGAAAAAAGCTCTTACAACTGGCGCTTATGTATTCATGAGTCAAGTGCTCTTCGGCGAAAGTGCCTCCTCTTGTGTAGCGACCATGGCACCTGGCTAGGGAGCAGAGAATCTCTGTTCGATTTACAAATATTTTCTTAAATTTTTTAAATTTTTTTTCCGTATCGAAATTGATATGAATAAGACGAGTAATAAAAATTTAAGTCTCGTTGTATGAAAACAATTCCCAACAATAATGCAGCAAATTCGTCCCGAGGGACCACAGACAGCCGACCGGGAATTGCTTGTTTACAGCGAAGCGCTGTTCGGAACTTTATTTGCAGGATCCAAATTCGCAATGTGCGTCTGGATAACCAGCGGGAATTGCAAAACGGCGCAAAAGCAACAACGATTCATAGCGTAATAGACGATCAGTTTTCAGCATCATATTCGTGGTATGCATCAAAATTAATTCGATACAATGAAATATTTCTAAATATGAAGCAAGACTGCTCCCCGTCAAATTTTCGGAAGGATATACGTAGCGGAGCGGAGACTGCGTCCGTTAGAAGTGGCTGATACGAGAGTATAGTTGCTTTAAACATTTATATAATAGGTACCAAACTGAAGACTTGCAACAGAGTCAGTGGAAAAGCCATTGTCAGGCTACCGAGATTAAAGACTAATTCTTTAGTAATCCATTTAAATTTCTCAAACATTTATTTGTACCTTTGTTAGTATTCCGTATTGATTACTTTATTGGCTTTTCTATTCCTACCAATTCCCATATGGAAGGAAATTCGAATGAAAGAAAAAAGAAACTGTAGAACGCATTTGGGAATCGAACATAGGTTCTATCCTCCTCAGCCAGATGCCATGGCCACTTCAGCAGCGGCGCTCTCGTTGAAGAGCATTTCAGTAATGGCACATTAGCGCCAGTCGTAATAGTTCCTTTCCTCGATTTCAAGGCAAACACGTATTTTCGAATTCTAAATATGATGAAGACAAAAGCTCAATTTTCAGTTATGCGTTGATCCCGTCAATTCTGAGTCCATTATGCGTCATGCATTTTAGGGGTACTTTCCTCAAAGACGGGGGTATTGAATCAAAATATACGAGTCTTTCATTTTAGGTTCTACACAAGTGACCTGCCAGACATGAGGCAAATCGATTGATGCTGCCTCAGGCCTTCCCTTTGTAATTACAACTCTAATGTGGAATAATGAATGTTACTTGTTTATTGGAAGATAGATTTATTGGATGCGTCCTAAGGCTTCAAGAACTAGTTAATTTGGTAATGGTAGAAAAGTCATGCAGAAATTTTATAAGGGAGTGGCAAGGTTTGAACACTTTAAGCAGTTTTCAAAGGGATGTTGGCTGCAGTGGGTACACAGTGATCCAGAAAGTTTCTCAAAATAGAATAGCGTGGAAAGCAGCATCAAACCAGTCTCCGGACACAACAACCTACAACAACCGACGACGACAACAACACCAAGATAGGTTAGTGTGTTTAATTCAGTTCTCATGATTTATTGTAGAGGGGAAAACCGGTCTGTCTTCCCTTGGAACATAAGCTCTGTGACATCTGGGCGTCAGCCTCGCAGTTACTTCTTGTAGACGATGATGCTATTAGCATCAGCGAGTGTGGGAAGGAGATGGTGAAGGCAAACGACTGTGTCCCTTTCAAACAAATCGTGCCACCATTCAACTTACATACGGCCCTTTGGTGAGGCTCAGCAAGTTGTTGTTGTTGTTCGAGGGCGTGCTGAATAGTAATGAAAAATTTGGAAATTTGTCGTAAGTTCTTACGGGACGAACTGCTGAGGTCATCGGTCCCTAAGCTTACGCACTACTTAATCTAACTTAACTTACTCTAAGGACAACACACACACACACCCATACCAGAGGGCGGACTCGAACCTCCGACGGAGGAAGCCGCGCGGACCCTGACAAGCCCCCCTAGACCGCGCGGCGAACAGTAATGCCTCCGAATTTTTTATTCTGTTGTCGATATCGGTTGAGGTACTGCTTGTCACGTATATTACTCGGTCGCCTATACCGTTTCGCTGACGCAAGTTGCAACCCCTTACGCTAGCGGTTTCGAATTGTAGCGTGTAACATGGCGGTGTGTCAAGTAACTGTGACGGTGTGTGAGAATAGGACTCTCAGAAAACTGAAAGCACGAGCTAGGAGCGTTCCTCCACACATGGAACACCCTCTTATTCACCATAAGCATGGTAAGCGGCTATATTTGAAATTAAGATTTATTTGGGGCCAATAGATAGCACTAATGTTGTTGCCAAAGGTCCTTTTTATTACTATTGTCTGTGTCTAGTACGTTTGCGGCCATGTGAATAAACTGAATTTTTGCTGGCGCGTATGCCTGACCGAATGTGTTTCTGCCTTTGACCCCATTTCTGTGTTTCGTTTGCAGAAATAGTGATGCATTGCGCGTGTGTTGGCGTTGAGAATTGCTGTTGCAACTACACGCACCCAGTGAATATTGGCCATGTAGTGTTCGTGATGTGTAACAGAGATAGTATAACCCATAAAAAGTCTAAGTAAAAGACAACTGTGGATAAACGTCAGCGGGAAATAGTCACTGTACTTCAGATTACTAAATTTTCAGCTGATACAAGGCTCGTGAAATAAGTAATGCCCCCATTTTTTTCTCAGAAAATATGTATTGTTAAGATTCAGAATTTGGTTACAGCATACATCCACATGACTTGTCCATGTCTTATTTTTCTACGTAGTCTCCATAACGGTCTATCATCGTAGCCGGTCGCTGTGACCGAGCGGTTCTAGGCGCTTCAGTCCGGAACCGCGCTGCTGCTATGGCCGCAGGTTCGAATCCTGCCTCGGGCATGGATGTGTATGATGTCCTTAGGTTAGTCAGGTTTAAGTGGTTCTACGTCCAGGGGACTGATGACCTCAGATGTTAAGTCCCATAGTGGGTTGGGCTCGGTTGTTTGGGGGGAAGAGACCAAACAGCGAGGTCATTGGTCTCATCGGATTATTGAAGGACAGGGAAGGAAGTCGGCCGTGCCCTTTCAGAGGAACCATCCCGGCATTTGCCTGGAGCGATTTAGGGAAATCACGGAAAACCTAAATCAGGATGGCCGGACGCGGGATTGAACCATCGTCCTCCCGAATGCGAGTCCAGTGTGCTAACCACTGCGCCACCTCGCTCGGTAAGTCCCATAGTGCTCACAGCAATTTGAGTCACCTATGGCAGTACGCCAACGTTCCTGCTGGTAAAAGCTCTTGTTCTGTATTCATAGCCATGTTTTTACTACATTACTGACTCTCTCGTCATATTCAAAGGGTATTCCTCGTCGAGAATTTTTAAGCGGCCCACAAAGACAGAAGTCTGGGAGTGCCAGGTCTGGACTACATGAAGGCTGAGGCAATAGTGTCAAACCCAATTTGCCGAAGTGTTCCCGAGTTCTCAGACTTGTGGGTGAGCGTGCATTATCGTGTTGGAGCAAGATTTCTGCTAGATTCTTGTGCGATCGAACACGTCGGAAACGGTACTTGAGTTTATTCAGAGTCTTCACGTATACCTTTGAATTGATGGTTGACCATTTTTGCATCACATCCATGAGAATGACGCCATCACAATACTGGAAGTATGTCACCATCACTTATCCGTCAGAGGGGCTTGTCTTGAATTTCTTCTTTTGTGGTGAATGAGGATAATGCCACTCCATGGACTACATATTTTTTTCCGGCGCAAAGTGATGCGCCTAGCTTTCGTCCCCCATAATGATCCGTTACAGAAAGGCCTCTCCGTCGGTCTGAAAACGCTCCGATAATTCAGATGAAATGGCCTTTCTTTGAACCTTCTTGTGCGCTGTGAGCATTCGTGGAACCCATCTTGAGCACCTTTTGGGTATCCGAGTCTCGCGATCACTGCAGACGAATTTCCAATGCTGACCGACAACTGAAGAGCCAATTGTCGTGTTGTGATGCGGCGGTCGGCACGAATAATGGAATCAGCACGATTCATCCTGTCTAGAACAGTGGCTGTGACAGGACGTCCCGAGCGTGGCTGATCAAGGAGCTGTTTCTCAATTTCCTGACGCTGTAACTTTCTTTACCCATCGCCCAACTGTACTCCTATCAATTGCAGCATCGCCATACACTGCACACAAACGTTTATGGATGATCACCACGGTTTCTTTTTCTGTATACAAGAATTCAATAACAGCATGGTGCTTTAACGTGATTTGAATGTAGACGCCGTTTTGACGCTGTATACGGCTCTACCATCTGTCAGAACGGCTCAAAACTTAAAACTTCATCGGTGCGCAGAACAAACATCAAATGTGAAGCACGAACAAGGACGTTTGTCTATGTACGTTAATGTTTTTCTTTCCTTTTTTTTTCTTTTTCTCTTAAGTGTGGGCCATTACTAACTGAACGACCCTCGTAAGTGGTGACAACAGCTCACGGTACTTTCATTTAATCCTTTCACTTCATTCTTTTGATTTTTTTACTTTATTTTTTTTAGGCTGCATTACAGAAATGGGAGGACAGTTTAATTAATGTCGTACACAGAAGTATCAATATGAAAAAATATTGGTCCCCGTTACATTATCGAATGCATGAAGAGGTAGAACATACATGTTTATTCATTAGTGTTTCCGAGATTACCACAAGGCACCTCTGCAAAACCACAAGATATATAAGAATCGCACGAACATCAGTCGGTGCTGGAGTACTACAAGTTTGTAACTCACGTTACAGCTGTTCAGTTTGGTAATCGTTGGTGAAGCTTCAAATGGCAATCCGTGCATGCAGTTAACCGACTTGAATTATCCAAGAAGGCGCGGCACCAGCCCGCTTTCCAGATCTGTTCGTTGGGTGGCCTATACGCAGGCGCGAACTATTTCTATGCAACACTGCGGAGGGGAGCATAGGATTAATAACAGCACTTAAAGACAGCACAACCTACAGGTGCAATCCGTAACCACAATAATTCTCCAAAGCGCCTTCCCCTTGTCAGTGGGACACCGATGCTTAGCAACAACGTGCAGCAGATTCCCACCAGTGTGACACGAACGTCCCAGTGGCATAGAAACGATTGAGGCAACTCAGGGTGGCATTATCACTGTTGCTCTTTTGTTGAGGAAATTGAAGGTAAATTCCAGTTTAGTAAAGTTGTACACTACATTAAATTACTTGAGTCGGTGTTCCGCCACACACCGAATTCGATAATCGTAAATAACATCGTCCAGTTGCCTTCCCGACACCTTTATCCAAAACATTCCAAATACACTCCTGGAAATTGAAATAAGAACACCGTGAATTCATTGTCCCAGGAAGGGGAAACTTTATTGACACATTCCTGGGGTCAGATACATCACATGATCACACTGACAGAACCACAGGCACATGGACCCAGGCAACAGAGCATGCACAATGTCGGCACTAGTACAGTGTATATCCACCTTTCACAGCAATGCAGGCAGCTATTCCCCCATGGAGACGATCGTAGAGATGCTGGATGTAGTCCTGTGGAACGGCTTGCCATGCCACTTCCACCTGGCGCCTCAGTTGGACCAGCGTTCGTGCTGGACGTGCAGACCGCGTGAGACAACGCTTCATCCAGTCCCAAACATGCTCAATGGGGGACAGATCCGGAGATCTTGCTGGCCAGGGTAGTTGACTTACACCTTCTAGAGCACGTTGGGTGGCACGGGATACATGCGGACGTGCATTTTCCTGTTGGAACAGCAAGTTACCTTGCCGGTCTAGGAATGGTAGAACGATTGGTTCGATGACGGTTTGGATGTACCGTGCACTATTCAGTGTCCCCTCGACGATCACCAGTGGTGTACGGCCAGTGTAGGAGATCGCTCCCCACACCATGATGCCGGGTGTTGGCCCTGTGTGCCTCGGTCGTATGCAGTCCTGATTGTGGCGCTCACCTGCACGGCGCCAAACACGCATACGATCATCATTGGCACCAAGGCAGAAGCGACTCTCATCGCTGAAGACGACACGTCTCCATTCGTCCCTCCATTCACGCCTGTCGCGACACCACTGGAAGCGGGCTGCACGATGTTGGGGCGTGAGTGGAAGACGGCCTAACGGTGTGCGGGACCGTAGCCCAGCTTCATGGAGACGGTTGCGAATGGTCCTCGCCGATACCCCAGGAGCAACAGTGTCCCTAATTTGCTGGGAAGTGGCGGTGCGGTCCCCTACGGCACTGCGTAGGATCCTACGGTCTTGGCGTGCATCCGTGCGTCGCTGCGGTCCGATCCCAGGTCGACGGGCACGTGCACCTTCCGCCGACCACTGGCGACAACATCGATGTACTGTGGAGACCTCAAGCCCCACGTGTTGAGCAATTCGGCGGTACGTCCACCCGGCCTCCCGCATGCCCACTATACGCCCTCGCTCAAAGTCCGTCAACTGCACATACGGTTCACGTCCACGCTGTCGCGGCATGCTACCAGTGTTAAAGACTGCGATGGAGCTCCGTATGCCATGGCAAACTGGCTGACACTGACGGCGGCGGTGCACAAATGCTGCGCAGCTAGCGCCATTCGACGGCCGACACCGCGGTTCCTGGTGTGTCCGCTGTGCCGTGCGTGTGATCATTGCTTGTACAGCCCTCTCGCAGTGTCCGGAGCAAGTATGGTGGGTCTGACACACCGGTGTCAATGTGTTCTTTTTTCCATTTCCAGGAGTGTAGTAATGTACTCAAGAACAATCTTGCACTCAATCAGAAACAGTTTAATTAGCACATCACGGTTTGGAGTCTAGAAGATTTGATAGACTGATTGTTGTGACCAGAGGAAACTATTTTCGTCTGGCCATAATTGTGGGTTGTTTCATTTGCTCCGGTAGAAGACTAATCAAACTAGACCACATGAAATATTAGTTCACATTTTTTACATAAATGAATAAAAGATTTACTTTAATTTCAGACACTTCTTTGCCACAGGAGTCTTTGGTAATGTACAGCTGTGTTTGGCTATTAAAGCATCACTTGAAGCGCTGATTACAGAACTGTTACCTTGAAGTACAACGTTCCAGATTTACGAAAGTACAGGTCCGTCTGAAATTTCGGATCCTCGATGATGGTGACTGCTTCGGCAGAGATCACAAACTGTGGCTCAGCTCTCGTATGACCTCAGTGAGTGGGCGCTGACGTACTGAGAGTGAGGGCGTGACTTCTGGAGTGTCTCCCATTGGTTGTTACCGACGGCAGTGATCCCTCGCTAACATCTGTGTTATCGATTCCAGTTACCGACTTCGGTGTTGGACCGCGACCTCTTTTAACAACAACGACGCTGTACTATTGTACAAATAAGTAAATTTTTTTTCTTCTGATTTTTCGATAAACAAATGTAATTGATGTTCTGATTTCATTTCTTTTTTGTTTCATGTCATTGTGTTAAGAAAGCTGTAAACAAGTTTCAATGTGAATATTAATGTTTACGTAAAATGTCAAGTAATATTGTGATAGAATTGAAATGTAACAAATGTTGAGACTGTAGTAAGATGTTTAAAATTGTAATTGTGCGTCTGGTCCATACGTAGGCAATGTGTAGAATGCAAAACCTCGGGTGAATACCCAGTCTGTCAGGGAGCGGTAAAAGCTGGATGGCAGGCGAGGGCGGGAAAATGCACACGGGCACTGCACGTCACAACGGGCTCAGCAGTAGTAGTTAGAGTTTGGCATTGGTCTGAGCAACACCTTCTGCAGCGAGGATGCTCTCCTGGAAGATGTAGCTTCACTGAGCCTCGGGTATGCCGTTCCAACGCCCACACAGCATGGCAAAAGTCCATAGGCACTAAATGGAAAAGTATTGCGACGCAAGGAAGAATTAAAGTGCCGATACGTCAAGAGCCATAGCTGTGGTTGTATGTGTGCTCTGTGCCTCGCCATCTCGTCGCCCGCCAACCGCCGCATCGATACAAGCAGGTTGAAACTTTTAGTACTGTATTCGTATGGACCATAGAGTGAACTCTTCAATAATAACCTAAATTTTGCCAGAACTTCCCCATCATTTAATTATCCTCACAACTAACGTAGACAGGGTACTTTCCAAATCTTGTGCAATGCGAGTGTCCCGAAATGAAAAATTAAATTTTGTGTTAATAAGAATTACTTGCAGACCTAGTTATGTTAGAATGGTGTTTAAAGTACTGTTTTGCTAATGAGCCAGTAAATGAATAACGAAAGTCTAACAAAGTTGGAAGATAACTTTAATGTTGATATAGTAATGAAGTGTAATTATTTCGAGACAGATATAAAGGTATTTAAATGAGCAGTAAATAAGATAAAAAGAGTGGTAACTCATATACTGGAAATCTTGAACGTATAATAATTTCAGTAATCAATTTTTTTAATACAGTGATCATAACAGTTTCAGAGACCCCCCCTACCTTTTTTTTTCATTTGAATTCTGAAGTGTTCTAAATTGATTTGACCATCAAAAGTTAAAGTCAATATAAAAGCCAAAATTTATCAGTGTATTATCTTTATCAAAATTGACATTTTGTGTGTGGCCCGAAAGTGCTATTTGTAGGGTAGCCTATGCCCGATTTTAATCAGATTAATAGACAGTATAAATTTTTGTAGTATACATTGTAGTGTAGTGTTATGTATTCATGGGTTTTCCATACCAGTATAGAACGTGAAACTATCAGTTCAATAGATTTTCTGGTTCTAAAATTCTACTATATTATGTAATGTTTCTACGTGTTGTCTTGCGTCAATATACACCAACTTGTACAGGGAAGAAACTCGGTTAATCCCCAATTACGCTGGCTACCGTATTATTATCAAATTGGTAGCATCTTCAGTGTTGCTTTTGGTCCATCTTGACGTGTAATTGCATTTTGAACTTACTTGACGGATCATTGTTATTACAGAGTGGGTGTAAGTCTGATTTGCCACCATTCAGGTACACGCGGTCGATATCTGTAAGAAAATCCTTTCTCATAAGGTGAACCCCGCTCAATTACCATGTACAGGCTTTAATGAGTGTTGTGTGCCCCACGCGCACGTTACACTCTGAACCACACCACACCGAGAATGTTATTTACACTCCCAGTTGCCAAATGCTACAAACCTTAAATAAGAAAATGTTACTGATCGTTCCAACGCGTTTGATTGTGTAGTTCATAAAGCACTCTTATAGGAACTGAAGTTTTATGGACTTGGTGGCATTACACACAACTGGTCTGAATCTTAGTTAAGATTCAGAATGCAAAAGTTGTGCTGAATAATTGAAACAGTTTTGGAAGGATAACAAATTTTATTGACTGGGGAGAATTCACAACGGGAGCCACATACGGTTCAAATTTTGGCCCACTCATATTCCTTATATACGTGAACGACCATCCACTTAACATTCAACTGGCAGACTAAACTTTTTGCAGATGACACTAATCCTACATTAAATACGATTAGAGAGAAAGAAAGAGGAGAGATTATTATTCAAGCTTTTTAAAGAATTGGAAACAGCCCTCTGAAAACAGAATCTCTCCAAATTTTGAGAAAACACACCGTATTCAGTTCTGTACAGCAAACAATGTCATACCAGCAATTGACTGGCACATGAAAATGATGCAGTAAACAGGGTAGAATGCACCAAATCTTTGGGTATACATATTGATGGAAACTTGAAATGGAAAACAAGTTTATTACTGAGCTTCCCAAACGGTTAAGTAACTATTACATTTCTCATAATTGCTAGTTTCTGCAACAAATGAATCAAGCTTTTGACATGTTTCGTTTCTTTCTATTCATTAACGTCTCATGGAATGTTTTCCAACGGTATTAATCACTTATAAATAAATTATTGACTGTATAAAAGGGAGCAACAAGAGTAATACATTATGGTCATCCGCAATCGTCTGTAGGCAGGTAGGAGTTGGGTATTTTAGCTGCACCAACACAGTGCATGTACTCGCTAATGAAATACGTCGTAAATAATCCATCACAATTTGACAAGAAGAGTGATATCCAGAACTACAACAATAGTGAAGAAAGTGACATTTATTACGCATTATTAAAGCTGCCAGTGGCTGCGAAAGTGGTTCAGTATGCAACAACAAGAATTTATAATCATTTGCCCAATAGCACAAAGTGTGTGGCAGGTAGCGAAGCACGTTTCAAAACTAACCCAAAATCACTTTTCCTGTACTGCATTCGATGGACGAATTGCTATTTAAAAATCTAATAACCTGTAAAGAAAACCTATGAGGGCTTCCTGGAAAGTAATGCGTCCTAATTTTTAGAGCTCCCTACCTCGTGTAAACTTCTAAGTCAACGCAATCGAAAGATGTGGCGATTTATGCCACATATTTTGACAGTCGCAAACTCATTCATCAAAACGTGTAGCATCTGTTGTATCAGAATCATGATATTTGGCAAGAAGAGAAACTTCACAGAAAAATAAATGGAAAAACGATAATTTATAATTATATGTTACGAATTTTTTTTTATCCTTTGTTATCCGACTGTCTTTTTGCCGTTCTCTCAGGAACGGATAGACGTGTCAGGTTGACATTTATGTCGCATACTTAGGTCTGTGTTCCCTTGGTCGAGCAAAAATGTTAAGCTTCTGAGTCAGTGCAATAAAAAGTTACGGCTATTTATGTCACATATTTTGACACTCGCAAACCCACTCCTTAAAACCTATGGGTCACTTCCTGGTAACCTATCTTAATGCAATTTGGCAAAGAAGCAGGTTTCACTATACAACTAACGGAACGAAATCACAAAATTGGTAATTTATAATTATATCACACTAATTCTCACTTGTTATACGACTTCAAAATTAAAAACGTCCTCGAAATTCTTGCAAAAACCCAGGTTCGATTTGTTGCAAGTAACGAATTCGATAAAAGGTAAAAATTGTAGATATTCTAGGTTCTCAGGATGGATGAACTGTCTATGTGCATACTTGTCAATGAAGACCGCATGAACACTTCTTCACCAAATGCCGCCACAGGAACTGAAGATGGCCAACACAAGCCGAAACCGGTTTTGGTTCGTCGGTTGACTCGGGGGGGGGGGGGGGGGCACAGAGTGTTCATTGGTCATATCGGATTAGGGAAGGATGGGAAAGCAAGACGGCCGTGCGCTTTCAAAGGGAAGCATTTGCCTGAAGCGATTTAAGGAAATCACGGGAAACCCAAATCAGGATGGCCGGACGCGGGTTTGAACCGTCGTCCTCTCGAATGCGGGTCCAGCGTGCTAACCACTTCACCACCTCGCTCGGTGAAACCGTTATGAGCTGTGTCTTAAAATAGTATCTGTGTCAAAAAAGGAAAGAAAATGAACCCAGCATTAAGTCATTCTTTGCAAACAGAATGGCGTTTTCAAAATACCTCATTTTGTTTGAAATCAGAATACGTTCTAAGATTCTGCAACATATCGGAGTCAAGGACATTGGGTGGCAGATTTCTGGAGCACTCCTATCAATTAATCTACGCAAGATGTAACTAAGTTACTAACTAAGAATAACCTCTTAGGAAGTGTTTCTCACATCGCTACAAATTCGAGTAGCCGCTATCGACAGGGGATCCCAAGTTGATTCCGTATTTCTAGATTTCCGGAAAGCTTTTGACACCGTTCCTCGCAAGCGACTTCTAATCAAGCTGCGGGCCTGTGGGGTATCGTCTCAGTTGTGCGACTGGATTCGTGATTTCCTGTCAGGAAGGTCGCAGTTCGTAGTAATAGACGGCAAAACACCGAGTAAAATTGAAGTGATAGCAGGCGTTCCCCAGGGAAGCGTCCTGGGACCTTTGCTGTTCCTGATCCATGTAAATGACCTGGGTGACAATCTGAGCAGTTCTCTTAGGTTGTTCGCAGATGATGCTGTAATTTACCGTCTAGTAAGGTCATCCGAAGACCAGTATCAGTTGCAAAGCGATTTAGAAAAGATTGCTGTATGGTGTGGCAGGTGGCAGTTGACGCTGAATAACGAAAAGTGTGAGGTGATCCACATGAGTTCCAAAATAAATCCCTTGGAATTCGATTACTCGATAAATAGTACAATTCTCGAGGCTGTCAATTCAACTAAGTACCTGGGTGTTAAAATTACGAACAACTTCAGTTGGAAAGACCACATAGATAATATTGTGGGGAAGGCGAGGGAAAGTTTGCGTTTCATTGGCAGGACACTTGGAAGATGCAACAAGTCCACTAAAGAGATAACTTACACTACACTCGTTCGTCCTCTGTTAGAATATTGCTGCGCGGTGTGGGATCCTTACCAGGTGGGATTGACGGAGGACATCGAAAGGGTGCAAAAAAGGGCAGTTCGTTTTGTATCATGAGGTAATTGGGGAGAGAGTGTGGCAGATATGATACGCGAGTTGGAATGGAAGTCATCAAAGCAAAGACTTTTTCGTCGCGGCGAGATCTATTTACGAAATTTCAGTCACCAACTTTCTCTTCCGAAGGCGAAAATATTTTGTTGAGCCCAACCTACATAGGTAGGAATGATCATCAAAATAAAATAAGAGAAATCAGAGCTCGAACAGAAAGGTTTATGTGTTCGTTTTTCCCGCGCGCTGTTCGGCAGTGGAATGGTAGAGAGGTAGTATGATTGTGGTTCGATCAACCCCCTGCCAAGCACTTAAATGTGAATTGCAGAGTAATCGTGTACATGTAGATGTAGACGAAGGCAGTCCTTCTCAGTCATGACCGCTAGATGGACGCGACTGCCCAGTCGCCGTGTTGCCAATTTGGCGAACGCCTGAGTGCAGGACGAGTGTTGCGCTCGCGCGGCTTTCCCGCTCATTACTGGACAGGCCGCCAAGCAGCGGCTCGCTGCCCGTGGAGAAGCTGTTGCGCCGCCCACAGACGCCGGTCTCTCCCGCCACCCCCGTGACGCCGGGATGAGCGAGGTGCGTTCCCCAGCCTGCTAACGGCCGCGCCTAACCGCTCTTAGCAGAGTGAGTCGTTAGCGGGTACGGCGGCGCATGCCATTAATACCTCGTTACGCCGCCAGGGGCGCGGCGCTCGCCTGGGGGACTCGAAGCGGCGGCGGCGGCGGCGGGAGCACGCGCAGTTATCCGCTTGTTCCGCGGACAACTTTTACTGCCCGTATCTGTCAGCTTTTATTGCGCGGTTAACGCTTTATTGTTTTCAGGCGATTCTCTCCGCGTCGTGTAACGTGTTAGAAAAACGGATGGGCCCTTCTCGGTATCGTTTCCTTTAAGCTGAACACTTTTTGCTGCGCGTAACCGACTGCCGTATACCCCGTTCCACACTTCAATTCCTCTTTTTCCTTATAGCTCCTGAACAACGGCCCAGTGATTTCTGCCAGCCATACTGCTGATTGGACGTGAAGTTCGCGATATCCTCTTACGAAGCGAAAATACTACTGATCCTAAGAACTGAAAACTGCATGAGGTGCAAGTGCATCTACATCTACGTGGACACTCTGCAAATCACATTTAAGTGCCTGGCAGAGGGTTCATCGAACCACCTTCACAATTCTCTATGTGTTGAGCGTACTGTAAGACCTTCGGAACACACACCATCAGATTATTTGACTTGTCGCTCTAACGAAGTAGGCGAGTGTCAGCAATAATTCTCGTGGTCTTATCGTGGCGTGTTTATCTTCTGCCGTTAGGTCAGACGATAGAAAAGCCACTTGCGCGCTTAGAGTAGCAGATGGACGGTGACCAACTTTAAACAGAACTTGATTAATTTTCAGACACATTTATTAAAATAATAACAAGCATAAAAATTACTTAACTTGGCTCTGGTTGCTATTTACAATTGACCATCTGATGTTCCTTTGGTATTGGTACGTTAATCTTATTCTCACATATATCTCTGATACTTGACAAAATTGTCTATACAGTTATCTTCATGGCTATGTGCAGATGGTAATCTGCAGACTGAAACTTGACTATAGACTGGTACAGAGTGGTGCTGACAAATGCAGACTGACTAATCGGAGGTCTGTACACTCGTTATAATACCTCGCGCGTTCATGTATCACTGCGCGAGTGTTATCCGCGAGGAGAAAAGGTTCTACGTTAGCAACAATCTCATTGGCTGCGTTACATATTAATACGCGGATCGGCGGAAGCAGAATTTGGTCCATCTCTATGGCAGAGCCATCTCGTAGTGCGGAGACGGACGAGCGCTGCGCCTGCGCTGTTGTGCTTAGCGGGGCGCGCTCTATTGGGAAAGTTGTGTACGCGCTGATTAGGCGGAACTATGTACACAACACTATTATTCTAATCTCGTATAGCGCGCGGAAAGAATGAACACTTATATCTTTCCGAACGAGCTCTGATTTCCCTTATTTTATCTTGGTGATCGTTCCTCCCTATGTAGGTGGGTGTCAACAAAATATTTTCGCATTCGGAGAAGAAAGTTGGTGATGGGAATTTCGTGAGAAGACGCCTTTCTTTTAATGATGTCCAGCCCAAATCCTGTATCATTTCTCCGATACTCTGGTGGTGGTTAGTGTTTAACGTCCCGTCGACAACGAGGTCATTAGAGACGGAGCGCAAGCTCGGGTTAGGGAAGGATTGGGAAGGAAATCGGCCGTGCCCTTTCAAAGGAACCATCCCGGCATTTGCCTGAAACGATTTAGTGAAATCACGGAAAACCTAAATCAGGATGGCTGGAGACGGGATTGAACCGTCGTCCTCCCGAATGCGAGTCCAGTGTGCTAACCACTGCGCCACTTCGCTCGGTCTCTCCGATACTCTCTCCCATATTTTGCGATAATACGAAACGAGCTGCCTTTCTTTGAACTTTTTGATGTACTCCGTCAGTCCTACCTGGTAAGGTTCCCAAATCGTACAGCAGTACTCTAAAAGAGGACGGACAAGCGTTGTGTAGGCAGTCTTCTTAGTATGTCTGTTACATTTTCTAAGTGTCCTGCCAATAAAACGCAGTCTATGGTTAGCCTTCCCCACAACATTTTCTGTGTGTTCCTTCCAATTTAAGTTGCTCGTAATTGTAATACCTAGGTATTTAGTCGAATTTACGGCTTTTAGATTAGACTGATTTATCGCGTAACCGAAGTTTAACGAGTTCTTTTTAGCACTCACGAGGATGACCTCACACTTTTCGTTATTTAGCGTCAACTGCCACATTTCGCACCATTCAGATATCTTTTCTAAATTGTTTCGCAGTTTGTTTTGGTCTTCTGATGACTTTATTAGTCGATAAACGACAGCATCATCTGCAAACAACCGAAGACGACTGCTCAGATTGCCTCCAAAATCGTTAATATAGATAAGGAACGGCAAAGGGCCCATAACACTACCTTGGCGAACGCCAGAAATTGTGTTTTACTCGACGATTTTCCGTCAATTACTACGAACTGTGACCTCCCTGACAGGAAATCACAAATCCAGTCGCATAACTGAGACGACTTTCCATAAGCACGCAGTTTCACTACGATCCGCTTGTGTGGTACAGAGTCAAAAGCCTTCCGGAAGTCCAGAAATACGAAATCGATCTGAAGTCCCTTGTCAGTAGCACTCAGAACTTCATGTGAATAAAGAACCAGTTGTGTTTCACAGGAACGATGTTTTCTAAACGAACGTTGACTGTGTGTCAATGGACCGTTTTCTTCGAGGTAATTCATAATGTTCGAACAGAAAATATGTTCTAAAATCCTGCTGCATATCGACGTTAACGATATGGGCCTGTAATTTAGTGGATTACTCCTACTACCTTTCTTGAATATTGGTGTGACCTGTGCAAGTTTCCAGTCTCTGGGTACGGATCTTTCGTCGAGCGAACGGTTGTATTTGATTGTTAAGTATGGAGCTAATGCATCAGCGTACTCCGAAAGGAACCTAACTGTATACAGTCTGGACGAGAAGTGGTTTAAGTTGCTTCACTACTCCGAGGATATTTACTTCTACGCTACTCATGTTGGCAACTATTCTCCATTCAAATTCTGGAATATATACTTCGTCTTCTTTTGTGGAGGCATTTACACGAGTAATAAAACGCAGTACGTTGTACTCGACGGCGGGTGTTTATAAGAGATAACGCGATTGTCAGGAGTGCTGTAGAGAGTTGCGATAGGAGAGTTATTACTGTCTGTACACATAGATCATCCGACTGACAGGGTGAGCAGCGATCTCCAGCTGTTTACTGATGATGCTGTGGTTTACGGCAAGGTGTCTTTTGAGTGACTCTACGAGGATACAGGAGGAGTTTGACTGAATTTCCAGTTGGTCTGATGAATGGCAGCTTGCTGTAAATGTAGAAAATTGTCAGTTACTGCGAATGAGTGTAAATAACAATCACGTGATGCCCAAATACAGCATTAGTGGTGTGCTGCTTGTCACAGATATACCGATTAAATATCGAACCGTAACGATGCAGAGCGATATGAAATGTGATAAGCACGTTAGGCTGGTATTGGGGAAGGTGACTGCTCGACTTCGTTTTATTTTAAGAATTTGGGAAAGTGTAGCACTTCTATGAAAGAGACTGCGTGTAGAACGCTGGTGCGCCCCATTCTTGAGTACTGCTCAAGTGTTTGGGATTCCTATTACATCGGATTATTGGAAGAAATCGCAGCAGTTTAGAAGTGTGGCTAGATTTGGTGTCGGTAGGTTCCATCAGCATGCATGTGTTGCGAAAATGCATCGTTAACTCGAACAGGAGTCCCTGGTGGGAAGATGACTGTCTTCCCGTGAGGCACGATTGTGACTATTCAGAGAACCTGCATTTGAGGTAGACTGCAGGACGGTTCTGCTACTGCCAGTGTACATTTCGTGTAAGGACCACGATGACAGAATGATAGAAATTGGGGTCTGTACGGATACTTAATAGACAGCCATTTTTCCCCGCCCTATTTGAGACTGAAACAGGAAAGAAAGTGACTGGCACTTGTATGTAGTATCCTCCACGATGCACCCTACACCGGCTTGCGGAGTACGTATGTAGATGTTGATGGACAACAGCACAACGTAACTTTTTCCATTGTCAGTGGAGTGGGATGTTCTCAGAGTCGAGTACCTATTGTAACACTTGTACCGAATAGGATTAGGTTCATTTTACGTAACTGTGTATCTGTAATTTATGATATGTGTATTCTGTGTTGTTAAAACTCCTTGATTTATTGCAAGAAAATTAGAATTTTGTAATCTATATATGAAAAAAGCAAAAGAATATGTTGAAATGGTAAATTATTATAATATGAATATTTTTATGTAAAGAAAATGTTCCTTAAAAGCTGGTTCAGGCTTAGGGCACTCGAGTTTGTAACATGTAAACGCTGGAGCGAGGTCCCTCCTCAACGGAAGTGGCATGGCGTGATGTAAAAGGGGCGTTCGGCGGTCGAACTGAGCGGCTGCTTTGTGCGAACGGCAGGCAGTGTGCGGCCAGCCTTAGCACGGTACACTGCGTCGGTGCTAAGAGAGGCAATTGGAAACTGCATTAGAAGGGACTTGCCTCGGCTGTGGATCTGGCTATTATCTGGTATTCATCTCATAATAGAATGGCTCTGATATGTTGAAAATCTGACGCCAAGAAGAGATCTTATAGAGCATTCGTACATCAAGAGCCGTGAGTGCAGTTACCCGCCATGTCGCCTGCCACCAACCTTCGCCACTGCTTCACAAACTTCGTACATTCAGTAAAGTAATGTAAATGGGCATGGACCAGTTAATTTGTGTGTTGCTTCAATAATAATCACCTAAAATATAAATGGGTGTCCCGAACCGTATTTTCAATCCTGATCACGATGTAAGTAGGCTGTTTAGGTTTTTATGTTGGTAACGCCACGTAGCGCTCTGTATGAAAATCACTGACTGTGCAGTGTGCAGACTGTGACTGGTTTGCATTGTTGGAATATTCGCTATTGTAGTGTTGGGCAGTTGGATGGGAACAGCGCGTAGCGTTGCGCAGTTGGAGGTGAGCCGCCAGCAGTGGTGGATGTGGGGGAAGAGAGATGGCAGAGTTATGTGAGCGGACGATCTGGTCGTGTGTCCGTCAGAAAACGAAATTTGTAAGACTGGATGTCATGAACTAATATATATATATAATGATGGCTTTTGAATATTATTAAGGTAAATACATTGTTTGTTCTCTATCAAAATCTTTCATTTGCTAACTATGCCTGTCAGTAGTTAGTGCCTTCAGTAGTTAGAATCTTTTATTTAGCTGGCAGTATTGGCACTCGCTGTATTGCACTAGTTCGAGTAACGAAGATTTTTGTGAGGTAAGTGATTCGTGAAAGGTATAGATTAATGTTAGTCAGGGCCATTCTTTTGTAGGGATTTTTGAAAGTCAGATTGCGTTGCGCTAAAAATATTGTGTGTCAGTTTAGTGATGACCAGAATAATTAAAGAGAGAAATGTGTGACTACGTTCAGTTTTGCTCAGCTGTTTGAAAATCAAATAACGTAAGGGGTTTACCAGCACAGTAATTCATAAATTTTTCTAAGGGGAGGTTTCAACGATCGTACGCACGGTCCTCACCTAAGCGCTACTAAACACGAGTACCCTGATTTAAATGAACAATTCTAGTTTTCATGTGTCTAAAAGTGATTTTTTGTCTAAAGTAAATGGAGTAGCAAAAGTTAAAGCTAAAACCACAAAAGTGAAGTTGGACAGGCTTTCGCTAAAGTATCCTGAGTTCATTATGAAATATAGTTTTGTAGGATTACAGTGCAAGAGTGTGTAAATATTATTGCAAAGAATACCTAATTCACAGGTAATTAAAGTTCAAGTACATATAAATCTTTAATGAACAGATTTACGTTAGTATTATTGGAAGAAAAACTATGCACAATTTTAAAGAAGGTGTATTTTTGGTACCCATCATGAAAGGTTCCTTTTCTGAAGTTAATTAAACCCAATGTTGTATTTTGTCTTGCAAAGGAATTTAAGAACTACTCAAAGTGAAGTGAATCAATCAAAGAGCATTGACTAGTGAAACTATACCAGTTTATGGGTCACCATCATATTCTCGACCTATTAGGAAAAAAGTGAACTGTTACTGCTGCTAAGGAAAACTGATAGAGGTAGAGGAGCTTAAACAGTGTATTTATGATGTTATTCATCTTTATTTGTGTTGTTCATGTCAGTGAAGATAGAAGCCCCTCATGTCCAAATTTAGTTCTGCGCTTCATGTATTGACATTTCAGTATTTGATTAAGTAATGCTCTTGAGTGTGGCTGTCATTACCACGAGCTTCGTGCAAAGTTGCTCCTCATAATTTGCTTGTGTGTGTGTGTGTTATCGGTAACTGCTGCTGCATACAGTATAGCCTGCACGGTGTCAGTTTATACCCTGTTTGCTATTCAACGAGAAAAATCAACAAAAGTAATTTCAATAATTAATGTGCAATTTTTTCAAACAAATATTTCCAAATTAATGTGCCTAATGGGGCTGTCAACCGCTCATTTATTTCCATTCGTTTATGATTTTACCACTTTCATTAACTCCGAAGGTTAAAGTCCGTTTGGTTTTTCTGTTAATTTCACCAAATTCGAAATTATAGTCCGATATCTTTGACCATTAGACGTACATGCAGCCGAACTTTAAAATCCTTTCAGAGGGTAACATTAGCGTGTTTCACGGTACGTTAGAGCGTTATATGTGCCTTTCCCGTGACAGGACTAAAGGTTCGGTTATTAGGGGAGAGTGGTATACGTGAGTGATATACGATAGCGTTATATTATGTGTGGAAGGATATTAGGAACGCAATAGAAAGCAAAATATCTTACCACTGAACCTGCTTTTGAAACAAAGTGAAGCTCATATGGCTGAAATATGATCTCCATCACAGTCGCACAGCCGCAGGGTTTAGGCGCGCCGTCTAAGGCACCTTGTCACTTTTCTCACTCCTGCCCCCTTCGGAGGTTGGAGCCCTCCTTCGGGAATGGGCATGTATGTTGTTCTTATCATAAGTTAGTTTAAGTTATATTAAGTACAGTGTAAACCTAGAGACCGACGACCTCAGCAGTTTGGTCCTATAGGAACTTACCACAAATTTCCTAATTTCACAGTCACGCAGTCGCAAAATATGGTATACAACCAATATAGCTTTAACATCAAAATCGATACCATCTTGATGATAAAGTCTTCTGAGTCATCACTTCGCATCACTCTACTCTTCAAATTTCTTCACTGCTCGACATCTCGTGTCTTTCTGTGGGAATCGTCTTCAGGATTCCACTACTGTCCTTGAATTGTTGAAGATTGTCGAAAGACAGAGTCGCGTTCACTTACAAAGGGCTATTTTTCCGCACTTCTCGGGAAAAGAATAGTTATTAGATAAAAATCTTCAGCATGCTATTGGTGGACCATCGTCGTTGGTAAATACCGAAAGAAGATACCGAAGATTTTTGCCCACTAACTGAACTTCTCCGAAAAAATCGGGGAAAATAACATTTTACACGACAACACGACACTCTCCTTCGAATGTGTTCAGTCAACTGGGGCACCAGTGGAATCCTGAAGCAGTTTCTAAGCAGAGGGATCGAAACTTCGAGCAGTGAAGAAGTTTAAAGAGGGATTTGACAGGGCCTAATGTCTTAGAAGATTTTATGATCAATTATAATACCCATGAAAGGCTAGAGACTTACACATCAACACCCTATCGTCACCTACTTCATAAATTAGGCATGTGTACCTGTCTTGTTCCATAAACCCATTTTTGCAACAAATTTTTAGAGAACTGGTAGATGTATTCATATATGGTGGCGGATTAAAAGGGATTTCGTTGACCTCTGGGTAAGCCACTTGTCGAAAAATTATAATGGAAACTACGCTTGACATCTGCCTCTACATCTGCGTCCTCACTCTGCAATCCACTGTGAAACGCACAGAAGGTGGTACTTGCTACTGTACCATTTGTTAGATATTCGTTCTGTTCCACTTGCGTATAGAGTGTGGGAAGATTTCTTGCTTAAAATTCTCTGTACGCTCTGTAGTTGCCCTAATCTTGTCTTCTTGGTCAAAAAGGTGACGTTAGATAGAAGACTTTAATGCATTTAATACTTGTTCCTGAAACCTTGTATTTAGCGTTTTGCGGCAGTAGTAGACGTGTATTTTCAGTTGTCGGACAGTTAATGCCCCTCAGTATTCCTGCGAGGCCTTGAATTTGATAGAACAAATCAACAAACGTTTGTGACGCATTTCTTTCTATACGTTCAATATCCGTTGTTGGTCCTTTCTGGTACAGGTCCCACACACTTTAACAATAGAATGGGGCGCTCGAATGCCTAGTAAACAATCTCAGTTTAGGACTGATTACATTTTCCCAGTATCCTATTAACAAACCGCAGTCTTTACCTAAAACTGAGTCCGTGTGACCACTCAATGTAATATCCCGCAGCCGCGCCAAAATATTACACCCAGCGATTTTTGTGAATTCAGCTACTCCAGTTGTGACTCACTGAAAATGGACTTAAAAACAATACTGTAAGAAAATGAAATACCTACAGCCGTACTTAAGATGTCATTTATTGTGTTGGTAACAGTTATGCGCTTCAGTGCTTCATCTTAAGACATTAGTTGATGTTGAAGGGGTTATCACTATCCAAGACCACAAAGCATCAGAGCCCAGCATAACTGGATTAGGCGGACTACCCGTAACTTTGACGACCATCTAAGTCCCAAGCGGTTGTAATAAAGCATACGAACGGTTAAAGAACGGACCCGCAGAATTAGTCGACATCCTTAACATCGGCTTGATGCAGAATTCTAGGACGTATTATGAGTTGGAATAAAACAAATTTCCTACAGAAGATATCTACGTAGAAAGCATCGCTCGTGTGAATCCTAGGTTGCCCTTTTCTCACATGATATACTGCGAACTATGTATGAAGGGCAGCAGGAAGATTCAGTATTCCGAAATTTCCGGACAATGTGCCGTAGACTGTTAACGAAGGTACGCTCATACGGAATACTTTCCCAGGTATGTGAGTGGCTAAGAGACTTCTTAAGTACTAGAACCCAGCATGCTGTCCTCGACAGCCAGTTTTCATCAGAGACACGGGTATCGTCTGGAGCATTCCAGGGAAGTGTGATAGGAGCACTGTTGTTCTCCGTATACATAACTTATTTGGTGGAAGTTATTTGTTTGCTGACGATCCTGTGGTGTATGGAAAGGTGTCTAAGGCGAGTAAATGTAGGATGATACAAGATGAGGTGCACAAAATTTGTACTTGGTATGATTAATGACAGCTGGCTCTAAATGTAGAAACTTTAAGTTAATGATGATATACAGCTGCAGTAGTATCCTGCTGCACACTGTTACGTCATTTAAATATCTGAGAATGACACTGCAAAGTGACATGGAATGGAAGGAGCATGCTAAGAGTGTGACAGGGAAGACGAATGGCCGGCCCGAGTGGCCGAGCGGTTCTAGGCGTTACAGTCTGGAACTGCGCGACCGCTACGGTCGCAGGTTCGAATCCTGCCTCGGGCATGGGTGTAGGTTAGTTAGCTTTAAGTAGTTCTACGTTCTAGGGGACTGATGACCTCAGAAGTTAAGTCCCATAGTGCTCAGAGCCATTTGAACCATTTTTTAAGACGAATGGTCGACATCGATTTATTGGTAGAAGCTTAGGGAAATGTGGTACTTCCGTAATGGAAACGGCATATAGGACGAAGGTTCAAATGGCTCTGAGCACTATGGGACTTAACATCTGTGGTCATCAGTCCCCTAGAACTTAGAACTACTTAAACCTAACTAACCTAAGGACATCACACACATCCATGCCCGAGGCAGGATTCGAACCTGCGACCGTAGCAGTCGCGCGGTTCCCGACTGAGCGCCTAGAACCGCTAGACCACCGCGGCCGGCTAGGACGAAGGTTCGACCTATATGTGAGTACTACTCGAGTGTTTGGTATCCACACTACGTCAGATCGAAGGAAGATATCGAAAAAATTCGGAGGTGGGCGGCTAAGTACGTTACCGGTAGGTTTGAATAATGTGCAAGTTTCATGGAGGTGTTTTCGTCTATGCAACTAAATAAAAGACAGTTTGTTTTTTGCCATACGAGTTTCGCTTATTTACTTATGAAGCGTCGTAAGTGGACTGCAGTACATGTTTGCTAGTGTATATACACTAAAGCGCTAAAGAAACTTGTATAGGCATGCATATTCAAATACAGATATATGTAAACTGGCAGAATGCGGCGTTGTGATCAGCAACGCCAATAAAAGGCAACAAGTCTCTGGCGCAGTTGTTAGATCGGTTACTGCTGCTACAATGACAGTTTACCAAGATTTAAGTGAGTTCAAACGTTGTGTTATAGTCGGCACATGAGCGATGGGACGTACTATCTCCGAGGCAGCGATGAAGTGGGGATTTTCCCGTACGATCATTTCACGAGTGTACTATCAATACAAGGGATCCGGTAAAACATCAAGCCTCCGACAACGCAGTTGTCGGAAAAATATCCTGCAAGAACGGGACCAAAAACAACTGAAGATACTCGTTCAACGTGACAGGTGGGCAACCTTTCCGTAAATTGCTGCAGATTTCAATGCTGGCCATCAACAAGTGTCAGCGTGCGAAGTATTCAACGAAACATCATCGATATGGGCTTTTGGATCCGAAGGCTCCTTCGTGTACCCTTGATGACTGCACAACACACAGCTTTACGCCCCGCCTGGGCTCGTCAACACCGACAGTGGACTGTTCATGACTGGTAACATGTTGCCTGGTCAGACTAGTCTCGTTTCAAATTGTATCGAGCCGATAGACATGTCGGAGTGCGGAAACAACCTCATGAATCCATGGATTCTGCATGACAGCAGGGGACTGTTCCATCTGGCTCTGAGCACCATGGGACTTAACTGCTAAGGTCATCAGTCCCCTAGAACTTAGAACTACTTAAACCTAACTAACCTAAGGACATCACAGACAAGACAGGATTTGAACCTGCGACTGTAACGGTCGCGCGATTCCAGACTGTAGCGCCTAGAACCGCTCGGCCACCCCGGCCGGCGTTCCATCTGGTTCAGGTTCTGTAATGGTGTGGGGCGTGTGCAGTTGGAGGGATATGATTCCCCTGATACGTCTAGACACGAATTTGACAGGTGACACGTAAGAAAGCATCCTGTCTGATCACCTGTATCCATTCACATCCATTGTGCTATCTAACAGACTTAGACAATTCCAACAGGACATTGCGACCCCACACACACCAGAAATGCCATAGAGTAGCTACAGAAACTCTCTTCTGAGTTCAAACACTTCCGTTGGCCACCAAATTCCCCAGAAATGAAAATAATTGAGCACATTTGGGATGCCTTGCTATGTTCTGTTCAAAAGAGATCTACACTCCCTCGTACTCTTATGGATTTGTGTACAGCCCTGCAGGATTCATTATGTCAGTTGCCTCCACCACTACTGTAGACATTAGCTGAGTCCATGCCATACCGTGTTGCAGAACTTCTGCCTACTTGCGGGAATCCTACACGGTGTTAGGCAGATGTACCACTTCGTTTATGTCTTCAGTGTGTGTGTATATATATATATATATATACGACAGTTGGCACTTTAATAGTGGCAACTATTTGTTTACAGCTCGTAAAAAAAATAGATACGCGTTTAAAAGTTTTACTGACCTTCAAAGTAGTCACCAGCATTATGTATAACCCGTTGCCCGGGATGTGGAAGTCGTATGATGCCTTTAGCAGTGCCAGTTGTGTTGACAGTTCGAGCGGTGCGGTCTACTGCCCGAAGAATTTGTAGCAGTTCTGAAGCGAAAGCCGTGAAGTGTTTCCTTCAGTTTATAAATCGAGTTGAACTCACGGGGGCTTAACTCAGGGGAGTGTAGTAGGGGGTATAGCACTTAGCAGTCCCATCAGTAAAACAAATCAGTAACAGCTTACACTGTACGTGCTTGAGTATTGTCCTGCAAAATGGTGTCAGGTCCTGCAGAAAGTGTCATCACTTCCGTCTTTAAGCTGGTCGTAGGTTGTGTTCCAAAAGTGAACAGCATAGAGACAGAAGTGATGACATTTTCTGCATAACCTGACCATCATTTTGCAGGACAATGCTCAAGCACGTACAGTGCAAGCTATTACTGATTTGTTTCACTGATGGGTCTGCTAAGTGCTATACCACCTACTGCACTCCCCTTAATTAAGCCCTCGTAAGTTCAAATCGATTTCTAAACTGAAGGAAACACTTCACGGCTTTCGCTTCAGAACTGCTACAAATTCTTCGGGGAATAGACTGTGCCTCTCGAACTGTCAACACAACTGGCACTGCTAATGGTATCCTACGACTTCCACATCCCTGGCAACGGGTTATGCACAATGCTGGTGACTACTTTGAAGGTCAGTAAAACTTTTAAACACATATCAATTTTTTTACGAGCTGTAAATAAATAGTTGCCACAACCAATATTCTCACCCTCGTATACCTGTACAATGCATTATGTAGTTAGAAATATGTTATTTTGTTATGTTTCTCTTGTTTTTCAGATCACAAACAACTTTTATAGCACAAGTTTTGTGCGGTTACATTATCGTTTGGTGTTGCTGATCAATGTGAGTAATCACTGAGACCCCATACTCTAGGTGGACGGATTTGCGCACTGGTCATTCTGTAGGAGCGGGTTCAAGTGATTAAATTAAGACACAAATAGGGAACAGATAGGATTGGAGAAGAAGAATTGCTGGGAAAGTATTTAAAAATGAGAAGAGATGGTCTCAGAGCCCCGAAGTTTTAACGGAGTTGTTTCTAAATGACTCATAAGCATTACGGAAGGGAACTCTCTCATGTATCATAGTGTACAGTTGTATAACATCTTCCCTAACTACATCAGTCAATCGCGACCACTATTAGGACGATGTCTGTTATAAAACAGAATCATTGGCGTAGTCAGCGGTTATAGTAACTTTAAGGCGGATCGGTGCCGCTCACATTTTAATTCGTAGACATACTAATTGTGACAACGGCCATACACATAGTGTTGTGTGTAGCAGTTGAAAATACCCGAAACAATATTTAGCTGACGCAGCGCTTACATTACATTCTAATTGCTTGTATATTTACAGAGACGTTCCACAACTGGCTCACTAACTGTCGCTATTCCAGCTCACTATTCCCGATTAATTGCGAAGAAGACGATAGAGGTATAATATACTAATGGTACACGATGACCACTTCGCCAATCATCGAAACCTGACTTGGCGAGATCAGAAAACTACATGACGAAGAACGAACCCGTTCTGGAGTCGACAATGGCGTATTCTGGTCCGCAGTGCTCCGAGTGCTGACAGAAACCGTGGTTTTCCCCAGAGCGCGTGTTACTTCAGCGCACGCCCCGAGGGCGCTCCGGCTGATGCACTCGCGAACGACGGCTGCCTGACACAATGCCCGCCAGTTCTGTCGGTTTCCGCCGGTCGCAGCCGGCGCGGTGAGTTCGCTGTTTATTCCCCAGTCGGGTTGTTCGTAAAGCAAACACGGCTGCCGGTCGATACAGACCGAGCGTAATTACGCTGACCGCAGAAGGAAGAAGGGTCGCCGATGCAGCCAGCACGTCCATACGGCACCAGAGTAGGGCATTGGGCCTGCCACACAGGCGCCACTACGTACGACGTTTCCTCCTGGTCGCTACCAGGTTTAGTACAACTGCAGCCAGAGGCTGGCTACTAGGGGTCAGAAATAACGACTGTACACTCGCTTTAATGTCGTCTCTGAAATAGACGTCTCAGTACTTTCTGAGACTCGACCGCTGCCCATTTAACGAAAACCTCATTCTCTTTAGGCACTGTAGAAAGGCGATTATTATGTACGAATACAATGACTGATTAGTTACCACTGAAATACACTCCTGGAAATTGAAATAAGAACACCGTGAATTCATTGTCCCAGGAAGGGGAAACTTTATTGACACATTCCTGGGGTCAGATACATCACATGATCACACTGACAGAACCACAGGCACATAGACACAGGCAACAGAGCATGCACAATGTCGGCACTAGTACAGTGTATATCCACCTTTCGCAGCAATGCAGGCTGCTATTCTCCCATGGAGACGATCGTAGAGATGCTGGATGTAGTCCTGTGGAACGGCTTGCCATGCCATTTCCACCTGGCGCCTCAGTTGGACCAGCGTTCGTGCTGGACGTGCCGACCGCGTGAGACGACGCTTCATCCAGTCCCAAACATGCTCAATGGGGGACAGATCCGGAGATCTTGCTGGCCAGGGTAGTTGACTTACACCTTCTAGAGCACGTTGGGTGGCACGGGATACATGTGGACGTGCATTGTCCTGTTGGAACAGCAAGTTCCCTTGCCGGTCTAGGAATGGTAGAACGATGGGTTCGATGACGGTTTGTATGCACCGTGCACTATTCAGTGTCCCCTCGACGATCACCAGTGGTGTACGGCCAGTGTAGGAGATCGCTCCCCACACCATGATGCTGGGTGTTATTCCTGTGTGCCTCGGTCGTATGCAGTCCTGATTGTGGCGCTCACCTGCACGGCGCCAAACACGCATAAGACCATCATTGGCACCATGCAGAAGCGACTCTCATCGCAGAAGACGACACGTCTCCATTCGTCCCTCCATTCACGCCTGTCGCGACACCTCTGGAGGTGGGCTGCACGATGTTGGGACGTGAGCGGAAGACGGCCTAACGGTGTGCGGGACCGTAGCCCAGCTTCATGGAGACGGTTGCGAATGGTCCTCGCCGATATCCCAGAAGCAACAGTGTCCCTAATTTGCTGGGAAGTGGCGGTGCGGTCCCCTACGGCACTGCGTAGGATCCTACGGTCTTGGCGTGCATCCGTGCGTCGCTGCGGTCCGGTCCCAGGTCGACGGGCACGTGCACCTTCCGCCGACCACTGGCGACAACATCGATGTACTGTGGAGACCTCACGCCCCACGTGTTGAGCAATTCGGCGGTACGTCCACCCGGCCTCCCGCATGCCCACTATACACCCTCGCTCAAAGTCCATCAACTGCACATACGGTTCACGTCCACGCTGTCGCGGCATGCTACCAGTGTTAAAGACTGCGATGGAGCTCCGTATGCCACGGCAAACTGGCTGACACTGACGGCGGCGGTGCACAAATGCTGCGCAGCTAGCGCCATTCGACGGCCAACACCGCGGTTCCTGGTGTGTCCGCTGTGCCGTGCGTGTGATCATTGCTTGTACAGCCCTCTCGCAGTGTCCGGAGCAAGTATGGTGGGTCTGACACACCGGTGTCAATGTGTTCTTTTTTCCATTTCCAGGAGTGTATATAGATTGTTTCCGGAAGAGCGTGCAAAAATTTAACAGGACATGGGGGCGCTCCACTGACAAATATGAGGTAGGGAACCTGTGGTCGGAGAAGTCAGCTTAAGGAGATAACAGGTATAAAATCACATTCCTCTGTACTTTTGTATTTACGTTATTTAACTGCAAAACCAGACGGCAGTCATAAGAGTCGCGGGGCGTGAATGGGAAGCAGTGGTGGTGAAGTGAGTGAGACAGGGCTGTAACTTATCACCAGTTTATTCGATCTCTATCCTGAGCAAGAAGTAAAGGAAACTAAAGAAAAATTTGGAGTGGGAATTAAAATCCACGGAGAAGAAGTAAAAACATTGAGTTTTGCCGATGACATTATAATTCTGTCAGATACAGCAAAGGACCGGGAACAGCAGCTGAACGAAATGGGCAGTGTCTTTAAAGGAGGATATAAGATGAACATCAACGAAAGTGGAATGTAGTTGATTAAATCTGGTGATGTTGCAGGTACTAGGTTAGGAAATGAGACACTTGAAGTAGTAAATGTGTTTTCTTATTTGAGGAGCAAAATAACTAACGACGCTCGTAGTAGAGAGGATATAAAATGTTGACTGACTATGGCAAGGAAAGCGTTTCTGACGAAGAGAAATGTGTTAATATCGAGTATATATTTAAGTGTCAGGAAGACTTTTCTGAAAGTATATGTATATATTGTAGCCATGTATGGAAGTGCAACATGAACGATAAGCAGTTTAGATAAGAAGAGACTAGAATTTTTCGAAACGTGATGCTACGGAAGGATGCTAAAGATTAGATAGTTAGATCACGTAACTAATAAGGAGGTACTGAATAGAATTGGGGGGAAGAGGAATTTGTGGTATAGGGATCGGTTGATAGAACATGCTCTGAGGCATCAAGAGATAAACGGTTTAGTACAACAGGGATACGTGGAAGGTAAAATTCGTAGAGGGAGACCAGCCGATGAATACGCTAAGCAGATTCAGAAAGATGTAAGTTGCAGCAGTTATTCGGAGTCGAAGAGGCTTGCACAGGATAGAGATGCTTGGAGAACTACATGAAACCAGTCTCTGGACTGAAGACCACAACAAGAACAACTGCAAATACCATCACTGACATAATGAACCTACGATTTCTAGTGCATCTTCCAAAACGTGCTAAAACTGACGGCCATTAACCTCAATGCAAGCACGACATCCGCAGGCTAGATTCTGAGGCACCCTGACAAATATCCCTGGTGTGGTCCTCATATTGCCAGGTCCCACGTTTCTTCTTTCCAATGAACCAGTCTCCCGCATTCGTCGATCGAGAGAAATAGAGAGAAATAAACACTCGTCGTGATGGATGATGCCTGTTCGGAATTCGTTCCCTGTACAGACAAAACAGCGAGAGCATTGCAAGGTACTTCACCACATACAAGGTGCACGTTAGTGAGTTTTGCCAAACTAGACCGGTAGTGCTGCCTCGTACTGCACTGTACGTCACTGAATAGCACTGAGTAATCAGTCGGTCTGTCGTTGATTCATAGCACACTGTGTCATGGGACAATGTAAATACATTGTAACAGAGCCACCTTATGGGCCGGCCAGGGTGGCCGAGCGGACCTGGCGCTACAGTCAGCAACCGCGCTGCCGCTACGGTCGCAGGTTCGAATCCTGCTTCGGGCATGGATGTGTGTGACGTCCTTAGGTTAGTTAGGTTTAAGTAGTTCTAAGTTCTAGGGGACTGATGACCTCAGAAGTTAAGTCCCATAGTGCTCAGTGCCATTTGAACCACCTTATGGACAATGTAAGTAGGCTGTTTAGGTTTTCTTATTGGTAACGTCACGTAGCGCTCTGTATGAAAATCACTAGCTGTGCTGTGTGCAGTCTGTGGCTAGTTTGCATTGATGTCTGCCATTGTAGTGTTGGGCAGCTGGATGTTAACAGCGCATAGCGTTGGGCAGTTCGAGGTGAGCTGCCAGCAGTGGTGGATGTGGGGAGAGAAATGGCGGAGTTTTGAAATTTGTAAGACTGGATGTCATGAACTGCTATGTATATTATGATTTTGCAACACTATTAAGGTAAATACATTGTTTGTTCTCTATTAAAATCTTTGATTTTTTTCTAACTATCCCTATCAGTAGTTAGTGCCTTCCGTAGTTTGAATCTTTTATTTAGCTGGCAGTAGTGGCGCTCGCTGTATTGCAGTAGTTCGAGTAACGAAGATTTTTGTGAGGTAAGTGATTTGTGAAAGGTATAGGTTAATGTCAGTCAGGGCCATTCTTTTGTAGGGATTTTAGAAAGTCAGATTGCGTTACGCTAAAAAATATTGTGTGTCAGTTTACGCACAGTCTTGTATAATTGTTCTAAGGGGACGTTTCAACAAATAAAGTAAACGAAACCTGCGGCATGACTTCCTAGTAATGAGGCTCATCTTCCCTGTTTCCTTGCAGAAAATAAAGAATGTACATATAAATAAACAGCACACTACGTGTAAACTTGTACGAATGTTAATTGTAAATAAGCTGGAAAACAATAATGCAAGACAAAGCAGTAGAGAAGTTTACTTCCATATCGCCTTAAGCTGGCTTCTCCGACCCTAGGCTGCAAACCTCAAATTATGCAGTGGAGCATTCTCTATGTCGTTTTACATGTTTGCACGCTCTTACGGAAACAGCCTGTATATGTATATATGTTGAAAGAATGAAATCGTAACACCAAAAAATTATTAATGTAAGGGAATTTGGGGAATAAAATTATCGAGGTAACATATTTAAGCGACTAACATTGAAAAATCTCCCGGGTTCGATTCCCGGCGGGGTCAGGGATTTTCTCTGCCTCGTGATGACTGGGTGTTGTGTGATGTCCTTAGGTTAGTTAGGTTTACGTAATTCTAAGTTCTAGGGGACTGATGACCATAGATGTTAAGTCCCATAGTGTTCAGAGCGATTTTGAAAAATCACAAATTAATGTGAGCGCGATACATGCCATGAGTGACGGTAACTGAATAACCAATGTAACCGTCAGAATGTTGAATGCGAGTATGCAAACATGCTTGTGTTATACAGGTGCCGGATGTTAGTTTGTGAGACGGGGTTCCATGCCTGTAGCACAAGGTCAGTACAAGGACGATTAGTGCTGTTTACCGATGACGCTGGAATTTTCGTCAGATGATGTCCCACATGTGCTCGATTGGAGACACGTTTGGTGATCCAACAGGCCAAAGAAATATGTCGACACTGTACAGCATGCTGCGTTACAACAGAGGTATGAGGGCGAGCGTTAACTTGTTGGAAAACACTCCCTGAAATGCTGTTCATGAACGCCTGCACAACAGATCGAACCAGCAGACTGACTTACAAATTTGCAGCCACGGTGAGTGCGGTAACCACGACAGTGCTCATGCTGTCATACGAAATCGCAAACAGACCACAACTCCATGTATATATCCAGTGTGTCTGGCATGCAGACAGGTTGGCTGCAGTCCCCCATCGGCCTCCTCGTAACCAACATATGGCCATAACTGGAACCGAGGCAGAACCAGCTTTCATCAGAAAACACAAGAGACCTCCACCTTGCCCTCCAGTGAGTTCTCGCTTGACACCACTGAGGTCTCAAATGGCCGTGGTTTGGGGCCAGCGGTATGCACGCTACAGTGCGTCTCGCTTGGAGATGTCCTTGAAGTAACCGATTTGTCAAACGCCCAACACGATGGTCTTCCCTCTGGGTAGTGCCACATGGGCGTCCGAAGTCTTGTCTGCTTACGACCGTGCGTTCTCGTGGCCACCGCTGCCAGCAATCGCGTACAGTGGCTACATTCCTGGCAAGTCTTTGTCAACTGTCGTACAGGGAACACCCAGCTTCTCTAAGCCCCATTACACGACCTCGTTCAAACTCGGTGTGGTGTTGATAATGGCGTCTTTGTCATGTTAAAGGCATTCTTGACTAATTTCAACTCACCACGTCCAGTCTCAAAGGAAACTAACCCTTACGACTGTTATGGCGTGCATTTAAAGTAAATCTGATATGCACAGTGGCGCGAAGTTTTGATCAGACACCATCTTTCAGATGTGGGAACACGCTTACCGACTATTGTTTATGTCACCCAATCCCTTCTTGATGTTTCTATTTTTTTCGTTTATACTATACAGTCACACTAATGTGACGAGCGGCTAAGTTAGACGTCAGTGTGCATTAATCAGTCATAGAGGGCAGGTGGAAGTTCTAGCACTGGAGGGTTTATAATGCGTCTCAGGGGGACGCGGAAAACAGTGCGGTCGTTGTAATGCGGAAACGTAGCGATTTATCTGACACCCAAAAGGACGTGACCACTGGCTTTTAGGCCAAGGGCGGAAGAATTTCCGAAACGGCTGAGGTTAGAAACCGTTCACATGCCGCCGTGGTTAAAGAATACGGTACATGTCAAAATGGCGCTGTCTAAAATTTGCGCCGAAGAAACAGTGGTGCTCCACGGGCCGTCGTTCACAGGGGTGAATGACAGCTGCGGAGATTTGTACGTACGAACAGACACGCAACTGTAGAGCGACTGACTGCCTAGATGAGCGAATGCGCTACCAACTATGTTTCCGCAACGGCCGTACAGCGAATGTTGCTGAATATGGAGCGCCGAATCAGGCACCTGGTTCATGCACCCATGCTGTCTGCTGTTCATTGGCGAGGCGACGAAGGAGTGAATTAGCACGCCAATAAATCAACTGGACGACCAATGAGTGGCGACAGGTGGCCTTCCAGATGAATCACGTTTTATGTCCCAATGGACTCATGGCCGTTGATATGTACGGTAAGAAACGTCTGAGAGTAAACACCCCACAACAATTACGATGTATTTAATATTTTGTGGCATTCCGTGGGTTATCTCGTCATTTTGGAAGGCACAACAAAAGTTGCAGCTATTCTTTGGGACCATATTCACTTCTACTCAAGGTAGGTTTCTCCTTGGAGTTACAGCATCTACCAGCTGGATATTGCAACGTGTTATACAGTACGTGCGTGGTTCGAAGAGTTTGCCCTACTCCCCTGGCCACCAAACTCCCCGGATTTAAACGGAACCTAGAGCGGACTGTACACGCTATGGATGCTCAGCAACGAAACCCAGCGCAGCTAGCTAAGGCCACGGCACTTAAAGGGTGTTTCAAAAATGACCGGTATATTTGAAACGGCAATAAAAACTAAACGAGCAGCGATAGAAATACACCGTTTGTTGCAATATGCTTGGGACGACAGTACATTTTCAGGCAGACAAACTTTCGAAATTACAGTAGTTACAATTGTCAACAACAGATGGCGCTGCGGTCTGGGAAACTCTATAGTACGATATTTTCCACATATCCACCATGTGTAGCAATAATATGGCGTAGTCTCTGAATGAAATTACCCGAAACCTTTGACAACGTGTCTGGCGGAATGGCTTCACATGCATATGAGATGTACTGCTTCAGCTGTTCAATTGTTTCTGGATTCTGACGGTACACCTGGTCTTTCAAGTGTCCCCACAGAAAGAAGTCACAGGGGTTCATGTCTGGCGAATAGGGAGGCCAATCCACGCCGCCTCCTGTATGTTTCGGATAGCCCAAAGCAATCACACGATCATCGAAATATTCATTCAGGAAATTAAAGACGTCGGCCGTGCGATGTGGCCGGACACCATCTTGCATAAACCACGAGGTGTTCGCAGTGTCGTCTAAGGCAGTTTGTACCGCCACAAATTCACGAAGAATGTCCAGATAGCGTGATGCAGTAATCGTTTCGGATCTGAAAAATGGGCCAATGATTCCTTTGGAAGAAATGGCGGCTCAGACCAGTACTTTTTGAGGATGCAGGGACGATGGGACTGCAACATGGGGCTTTTCGGTTCCCCATATGCGCCAGTTCTGTTTATTGACGAAGCCGTCCAGGTAAAAATAAGCTTCGTCAGTAAACCAAATGCTGCCCACATGCATATCGCCGTCATCAATCCTGTGCACTATACCGTTAGCGAATGTCTCTCGTGCAGCAATGGTAGCGGCGCTGAGGGGTTGCCGCGTTTGAATTTTGTATGGAGAGAGGTGTAAACTCTGGCGCATGAGACGATACGTGGACGTTGGCGTCATTTGGACCGCAGCTGCAACACGGCGAACGGAAACCCGAGGCCGCTGTTGGATCACCTGCTGCACTAGCTGCGCGTTGCCCTCTGTGGTTGCCATACGTGGTCGCCCTACCTTTCCAGCACGTTCATCCGTCACGTTCCCAGTCCGTTGAAATTTTTCAAACAGATGCTTTATTGTATCGCTTTTCGGTCCTTTGGTTACATTAAAACTCCGTTGAAAACTTCGTCTTGTTGCAACAACACTGTGTTCTACGCGGTGGAATTCCAACACCAGAAAAATCCTCTGTTCTAAGGAATAAACCATGTTGTCCACAGCACACTTGCACGTTGTGAACAGCACACGCTTACAGCAGAAAGACGACGTACAGAAAGGTGCACCCACAGACTGCGTTGTCTTCTATATCTTTCACATCACTTGCAGCGCCATCTGTTGTTGAAAATTGTAACTACTGTAATTTCGAAAGTTTGTCTGCCTGAAAATGTACTGTTGTCCCAAGCATATTGCAACAAACGGTGTATTTCTATCGCTGCTCGTTTAGTTTTTATTGCCGTTTCAAATATACCGGTCATTTTTGAAACACCCTGTATAAGAACAGCGGTATGCGACTCACGTCCATAAATGTGTATAAAGCCATCCATTTCGTTATGACTGCGGCCAGGTGGGTGTGACGTGTCATCCTGGTGAGTCCACAGCTCGTGGACCAGTGGCTAACGTTGCTGCCTATGGAACACGGGGTCCCGGATTCGATTCCCGGGCAGTTAGGGGACTTTCTCTGCCCGGGGCTGGGCGTTTGTCTTGCCGTCATATTTCAACATCATCATCATTCGTAACAGAGGGAAGGCTGCATTGTGTAAAAATTGGACTGTATGAAAACTGGGACTTTGTACGGGCGCTGATGACCGCGCAGTTGGGCGCCTCACAAACCAATCGTCATCATCCCGTCCTGGTAGGGGACAGATCTGACAGTTACTCGTGGCCCCAGCCACTCTGCTCCACGGTCGCTACGCCATCCCAGCAGCCTCTTGTGCGGCGCTGGCGTAACCGCAATAGCGCTAGTAATTCTGCCTCTGTGCTCGACCCAAACCATCATTTATCTCAGTTTATAACATGTCGTGGTACAAATTGACCTAACAGTGGCCTCTAGTTTTCTATGCATGCAGCCTTTAACATAATACTCGTACTGGGTCCGTTTATACACTCTACAGGTAACTACAGCACTAGACATGCAGTGACAAATGGCACACCTTGGGTCTCCATGCCAGGTGAAACTGAGATCTGTCTGCCTTGCTCGTCGATGATAATTTACTACTTTCTGAATTGTTGCTATCATTTTGTCTTTACTACAACTTCAATACTCGTCTTCGTCATTTGCGTCTTGTGTTCAGCACAGATTTCGTAGCTTCCTGTGGACACTACGAAGGGTACACTATCGTAGTGGATGTTTTCTGGCACAATAAATGTTTATAAACTGATCGACATTACACAGTCGTAAGACCGGTACTCATACTCGGGACGAAAGCCTTTCAAATCCCCATCCACCAAACCATATATACGCCTTCCACGAATTGCCTAAAATCGTTTAAGACGAATGACGTGAAGCTTCCTTTAAGAAGACATAACCGATCGCTTCGCCAATAAGAGCTAGTGTTAGATTTGTAATCACCTCTTCGTCGAGTGCCCTTTAAGCTGCAGTCATCCTTTCCAAAGGATTAAACAGTCTCTTAGAAATTTAAGAACCACCAGCTGCTTTTCCAAGACAACATAGTTCCATGTAAAGGGTCGTAATAAATGTCTGAGAGTAGAGAGATAGAGAGAGAGAAAGAGCCTTAATAAACTTTTCGGGTAGCTTTAAGCGAATTTAATAACGCATCCAATCATTTAGCAAACGCAAAGCCTGCTTCTGCCGCAGTAATATCGACTGCCTCCTTAATTACACTGTCCAATACATTTTGCGCATGATCCAGGATCCTGGTGCTTAGTATTTTATATCGTGGCCACAGATGAAGCAGTGTTTGGCTACAGCTGAATCAGTAGGAAGTGGCGCAGCAAAGGATGCAAAGGGTGCGGCCCGCACCGTATACCAGCTCCTTGGGACTGACAAAGCTTTCCAGGTTCTGTGGCACGAGTTGTAAACTCTTTTTTGTTTTTTTTCGTCTTTTCATTCCTGACATGGATGAGCAACTAGCGAGCTTATGAACAGGGCCTGACCCTTTTGCATGCATACGCGAACTGTACCGCTGAAATAGAGCGTGCAAGCATAAATAATCTCTCACAGTACTAGAGACAATGATGTCAGATCTTAGTTTGATATACTTTTCCTAAGCGGAGGGCATTGTTAACATAGCCTCGTGCTGACATTATCTTGTTGTAATTGGAGATTTCGGAATGTAAAATACAGAAAAGCCAGTCTGTAAGCGTACTGTCATATCGCTGGCTTGTTTGCGGAGTATCATTGCTGGCAGCACGGTTTGTAGAGTCGACCATGGGACACGGAACTGTTATGTTGTGTTGTGGGTAGCTCTGCATGTGAGAAGCACTGTTAGTATGGAAGTTGAAGTGTTGCTGCGCGTGCTATTACAGTAAAGTGATGAAATAAGGAAGTGATTCAGAGGAAAGTGCGTAATGTGTAGTTAAAATCGAGCAGTGCCACCGATAACGTACTTGTGTATCCTCTTGTTGCGTGTCGCGCACAGCATCAATCACCCGTGCCGTGTTCGGTGTCTTAGAATGAACTAAGTAAACATTAATTACCATAAAATAGTGCAATCAAGTGCTAGTGTCTTGAAGCGAGCGTGAGATCATGCGTTCGGTCATCGCGTTTCCGCAACCTCAACAATCTGCCGCGCTGCGACGGTTACGCGCACGCTCGTATAATTGAGAACTGTAAACAGTAAATTATCTTTATGAGCAGTGTTATATTATTACTAGCGTCAAGGAGGACTGACACTAGATATCTGTATGTGTGAAGAGCGTGAGAACTTTCGTCCGATCATTTGGCTTCCGCATCATCAACAATCACCCGCGTCTTGTCGGTTACGCGTACGCTCGTCCAAGTGATACTGTGGACAGATAATCATCAAGATTGTTAACTGGGATAAACATTTACGACTTAAGAGTGCAAACAGTGCAACCTGTGATTTTCATATCGTCTCAGAATATACACTGCTGGCCACCGTAAATGCAACACCAAGAAAGACAAGAGGTAGCACAACAAAATTTATTTTGTAGATAACATGTTGACCAAGTATCAAATGATTACGTTTACAGACGTCTGTGACATGTGGTTCCTGCCAGAATCAGTAGCCAGAGTAGCCGCCATTGTTGGAGATCACCGCTGCCACACGTCTCGGCAATGAGTCAAGGAGACGTTGGATGTGTTCCTGGGGTACAGCAGCCCAAGCAGCTTCCACACGTTTCCAAAGATCATCTGGTGTGGCAGCTGGGGATGTAATCTGGGTCACTCGTTGAGCAACCATGGACCACATGTTTTCTATCGGCGAAAGATCCGGAGAGCGAGCCGGCCAGGGAAGCACTTCAATCTGGTTATTGACGAAGAACCTTTGGACAATGCGTGCCACGTGTGGTCGCGCATTATCCTGTTGAAATATGGCTGTGGCCGAGCCCTGAAGGTAAGGAAGGACAACTGGCTCCAGCAGCTCGGATATGTAGCGCCGGCTATTTAAAGTACCGGCAATGCGTACTAGAGGCGTGCATGAGTAATATCCAATACCGCCCCAAACCATAATACCCGGTGCAAGACCAGTGTGGCGGTGCATACTGCAGCTGTCCAGCATCCTCTCTCCACGGTGTACCCACACTCGAATCCGACCATCGTGGTGCTGCAGACAGAAGCGTGCCTCGTCAGTAAAGACAACGTCATTCCATTCTGCCGTCCACATCCGTCTGTCATCACACCATTGGCGACGGAGACGTCTGTGGTTCTGCGTCAATGGTAGACGAAGCAATGGACGTCTTGCGGACAGACCACTCTGCTGTAAACGGCGTCGAATGGTACGCACAGACACTGGATGATGCGTTACAGACGCAATGTGCTGTGCTATGGTTCGGGATGTCACTGAGCGATCCGTCACTGCCATGCGCACAATTTGCCTATCAGCACGTGCAGTGGTGCACCGAGGTGAATGCGATCGACCACGTCGGTCCGTCGTACCCTCCTGCATCCAACGGTCACATAACCGCATTACAGTTGTTTGGTTTCGTCCAACACGACTAGCGATTTCTCTGTATGATAATCCACAATCTCGGTAAGCCACTATCCTTCCTCTGTCGAACTCGGATACTTGATCAAAAGATGTTCGCTGTTGTCTACGAGGCATAACTGATCGTCTTGTGAAACAACCACAAGGTAAACACACGTACCGAACGTACACTCGTCGAAATCGCCAAGCCTTAAATGGCGCTATAAGGTGGCGCCACAGGCGCGCGTGATGTGCGTCTGCGCTGAAATTGTAATCAGTTGCATATCTCATCGCTGCAAACCCATGGTGTAAATTTCACTTGATTCGGATGCTTCCTTCAGGGTGTTGCATTTACGGTGGCCAGCAGTGTAGATGTTCATACCAGTCGCAGGACAGTGTTGTGCTTAACGTTGAGTGGCTGCCCTAAACCCGCTTGCATACTTAGATAAATAATTTCAAGCAAGCCAGCAGCAGTGTGGAGGAAAACAAAACGACGGCCGTGGGATTATCAGGTACGTGGTGTGGACAGGGCGCACGGTCAAAGAGAGAAACAAGTTTAAGGGTCCCCCACCCATATGTACCCCCGGGCGTGATACATGTCCTTTATTAGAAAAGGTACGGTGGTCGTAAAAAATGCTGTGAAATGTGTAGCTGAATACGTGTAGCGGTGTTTGTACATTACATCACAGTTTCCCTCAATACCAGGTACTCTACTCTGTCCAATGTGTTCATGACAAAAGCACGACTGTTCCGTTGCCAAATCATCTAACTGTTACGGCACGTTCTTGGATCCAGTGCTCTTTCCAGAACTGTTTTAGGTTCTTTAATTGTGTAATTCAAATGAATAGTAGTCGCTTCGGATCAGTGTGGCCCGAGAGAATGTTTTTGGCGTATGCTGATATTCTCAACTCAGGCACATACATCGGATCAATGAAATCATTCGCTATGTTCACACAGGAAACATTAAAGTAAAGTAAAGGAGTAATTTATACGTTATTTTCAGCAAAATGGGAAGAAAATCGTCAACATAATGAAATATATTTTAAAAATTATCGAACAGAATGGTTTGTATAACCCAATGTGCTTTTACAATAGCTGGAGTTCATTCAGAAGTTGAAGCAAGCATTTGGGGATCTAATCATAAGGCATTGTTCGTACCCTGTGCAAACTACTATCCCAGTCTGTGTGGAATACACGCTTTTGCAATAGTTCCGTTATGTGTGACTTTCCTGTGACCTCACAAAATTTGTATTACTTGTTTACCTCAGCTCCTACACACAGGTAGACGATCCATCTGAAAGACGTTGGAGTCACAGTTAAGAGACTTACAGATACACGATGGAATGCTAATAAGCCCGTTTTCCAGTGCCTTAAAAGGATTATTAATGTCATTTAGCAACATTCTTGTTCTTTGGTAATCTTTGAAACCTGAGGAGCAATTCAATCTCTGTTGTTGGCATTGTGTGACTTCTCATTTTTGTGTTGTTTGTATTTATGACCACTGTCTTCGAAAAAGCCAACGATGCTCAAAAGTATTTATAAACCTCGGCGTCAGCTTCAGAATGTGTATTACGAACATAATAAATATAAAGCTCGTTCAGAAAGACAGGAAAAATTATCTTGTTCACTATGAACTTCGATCTGCAAAGGACACATGTGATTAGGTGACATTGCAGGAAAAGATGAACATAGAGTAGAAGAAAATGATACTTCGATAAAAGGCTGCATACAAGACGCTGAATTTGTTCCAGGATCTAAGAAAGTCAGAACGCATCGACTGGTTCCTACAAGAAATCGACATATGTTCCAAAAACATGGAACAAATATCAGGTTCAAAATTCCTGGCAGATTAAAACTGTGTGCCGGACATAGATCGACCTCGGCACATTTGCCTTTCACGGGCAAGTCCTCTACCAATACTTTTTTCTTGTGCGTTTTATTTTTTTAAAAAAAGGGGAAGGGGATCGTGGATCTATCTCCAAATCTAATTATGTTTAATAGTTCACTCTCCACAAATAAAGGACTCTAAAATCAAACCTACTCCTGCTTTTCACCTATCCCTCTTCACGCATTTCCCCTAACTATTCCCAACACTCCTCAAACTCTCGCAAGGCGATAGGCTCCACGGCCTATAATATAATTTTAATTATTTATTTATTTTTTTAATTATATGATGGTAACTAGTAAATTTGTACTAATAAAAGTGCAATAAAACAAAATGTTACAATAAAAATCTGATTCAACTCATAAACGAAAATAACTCTGTATCTGCTAGCGCTACTTCAGCTAAAAGGAACTTCATTCAAGAAACGACGCAACTGGCGTTTCCTCGCCCACTGCCACTGGCGTTTACGGTTTCCAACGTGCCATCTAAAATATTTATAGCAGACTGTGGCTGCAGTGCTAATGCCTCAATGAATGCAGCTTTCTCTGAATCAGCTCAAAAATGGCTCTGAGCAAAAAAAAAAAAAAAAAAAAAAAATGGTTCAAATGGCTCTGACCATTATGGGACTTAACTTCTGTGGTCATCAGTCCCCTAGAACTTAGAACTACTTAAACCTAACTAACCTAAGGACATCACACACATCCATGCCCGAGGCAGGATTCGAACCTGCGACCGTAACAGTCGCGCGGTTCCGGACTGAGCGCCTTAACCGCGAGACCACCGCGGCCGGCGGCTCTGAGCACTATGGGACTTAACATCTATGGTCATCAATCCCCTAGAACTTAGAACTACTTAAACCTAACTAACCGAAGGACATCACACAACACCCAGTCATCACGAGGCAGAGAAAATCCCTGACCCCGCCAGGAATCGAACCCGGGAACACGGGCGCGGGAAGCGAGAACGCTACCGCACGACCACGAGCTGAGGACCTGAATCAGCTATTCGCTTTTCTATCTAGTTGCAGTTCAGGGCATTCTGTCCTCCATGTGATGCTGCACGGTACTTTACACTGAGCCTGCCACTCCACCCTAGCTGGGGCGACTGGAGGGGGGGGGGGGGGGGAGGAAGGGGGGATTATGAAAACACTACGTGAATAATGTACAAATAGCGTAAGGTACCTCGATGTGCATTCAAGGGCGTTGTGAGCGTTTCGCAAGTGCCACTAATAATCAGGCTCCACTTCCCCCCAACCACCAAAGATGTATTCAATGGTAAGCGCTTGATATTTAGAGATGGGCAGAAAGTTGTGATGTATCGTTTTCCACACTCTTGGCCAATATACAATTGAATCTTGGTTTGCACCATGTTACGTGGAACTGCCCTCAGAAGGGTTGTGCAAAAATCTTTCGCCTTAGGCGAGCACGTTGTGTTGAGACCCGGAGCCACATAGCTGCCTTACAAACTTAATGCTGACACATGGGATAGCTGTGTCGTGACGTGAGCGACCCACACCGGTGGGACGTGAGAGACCGGCATCAGTACGTCCAATATACGACGATGAGGGAGGCGTTTTGACTGGTCCACCGTTCCCACAGATGTTTCCTATAAAGGATAGCCGCCCATGATCGGGCGTTAACAAGTCCCAGCCCTCCATCACGGAGAGCGAGGGTGACAGTCTCATATCATAATTCAAATATGGTTCAAATGGCTCTGAGCACAATGCGACTTAACTTGTGAGGTCATCAGTCGCCTATAAGTTAGAACTACTTAAGCCTAACTAACCTAAGGACATCACACACATCCATGTCCGAGGCAGGATTCAAAATGCGACCGTAGTGGTCGCTCTGTTCCATACTGTAGCGCCTAGAACCGCACGGCCAATTCAAATATGTATCCTGTGGATAGCAAATAACGAAAGGCCACCTGAAGTCCGCGACATATCGTCGCAGGTAGAGGTGGGAGGGGGGGGGGGGCAGGAACTGTGCCACGTAATTCAGTTTTGATGCCACGTGGAGGTTCAGGTAGCCCACACGTTAAAGCTGGTTCAAGTCCCAGAACAGGTTGTGGCGCACCATCGCGAGTAAAATCAGTAGTAAACTTCGATAGTTTGCCTTCCTAAAAGTGAATCCCAAATGTCTCAGTTCGGTAACTGGCGGAAGGGGTGTGGTGAGACAGCTCCCGAGACCGAACTTCATGTTCAGCGCCGCTGACTTATTGATGTGCAGAAGACTGGCCAAAGCCCGTCCATATCACTCGATCCAGTTTAGTACGCTGTCGCCTGCATCGACCGAATAAACCAGCAGTAGCAGGCCGGCAGCGCACGCTGTATATCGGAAGGTGATGGCCCACATGGCAATGCCGGATACCCTGTGGTTGACACCGCCGCGGAGTGTCTCGAGAGCCACTACATAAAGGTAGAGAGAAAGGTGGCAACTTGTTATACAGGGTGTTACAAAAAGGTACGGCCAAACTTTCAGGAAACATTCCTCACACACAAATAAAGAAAACATGTTATGTGGACATGTGTCCGGAAACGCTTAATTTCCATGTTAGAGCTCATTTAAGTTTCGTCAGTATGTACTGTACTTCCTCGATTCACTGTCAGTTGGCCCAATTGAAGGAAGGTAATGTTGACTTCGGTGCTTGTGTTGACATGCGACTCATTGCTCTACAGTACTAGCATCAATCACATAAGTATGTAGCATCAACAGGTTAGTGTTCATCACGAACGTGGTTTTGTAGACAGTGCGATGTTTACAAATGTGAAGTTGGCAGATGCCCATTTGATGTATGGATTAGCCAGGGGCAATAGCCGTGGCGCGGTACGTTTGTATTCAGAAAGATTTCCAGAACGAAGGTGCCCCGACAGGAAGACGTTCGAAGCAATTGATCGGCGTCTTAGGGAGCACGGAACATTCCAGCCTATGACTCGCGACTGGGGAAGACCTAGAACGACGAGGACACCTGCAATAGACGAGGCAATTCTTCGTGCAGTTGACGATAACCCTGATGTCAGCGTCAGAGAAGTTGCTGCTGTACAAGGTAACGTTGACCACGTCACTGTATGGAGAGTGCTACGGGAGAACCTGTTGTTTCCGTACCGTGTACAGCGTGTGCAGCCACTATCAGTAGCTGATTGGCCTCCACGGGTACACTTCTGCGAATGGTTCATCCATCAATGTGTCAATTCTCATTTCAGTGCAAACGTTCTCTTTAAGGATGAGGCTTCATTCCAACGTGATCAAATTGTAAATTTTCACAATCAACATGTGTGGGCTGACGAGAATCCGCACGCAATTGTGCAATCACGTCATCAACACAGATTTTCTGTGAACGTTTGGGCAGGCATTGTTGGTGATGTCTCGATTGCGCCCCATGTTCTTCCAGCTACGCTCAATGGAGCACGTTATCATGATTTCATACGGGATACCCTACCTGTGCTGCTAGAATATGTGCCTTTACAAGTACGACACAACATGTGGTTCATGCACGATGGAGTTCCTGCACATCTCAGTGGAAGTGTTCGTGCGCTTCTCAACAACAGATTCGGTGACCGATGGATTGGTAGAGGCGGACCAATTCAATGGCCTCCACGCTCTCCTGACCTCAACCTTCTTGACTTTCATTTATAGGGGCATTTGAAAGCTCTTGTCTACGCAACCCCGGTACCAAATATAGAGACTCTTCGTGCTCGTATTGTGGACGGCTGTGATACAATACGCTATTCTCCAGGGCTGCATCAGCGCATCAGGTATTCCATGCGACGGAGGGTGGATGCATGTATCCTCGCTAACAGAGAACATCTTGAACATTTCCTGTAACAAAGTGTTTGAAGTCACGCTGGTACGTTCTGTTGCTGTGTGTTTCCATTCCATGATTAATGTGATTTGAAGAGAAGTAATAAAATTAGCTCTAACATGGAAAGTAAGCGTTTCCGGACACATGTGCACATAACATTTTTTCTTTCATTGTGTGTGAGGAATGTTTCCTGAAAGTTTGGCCGTACCTTTTTGTAACACGCTGTAGAGATCTTTTGATGGGTTTTGGGCCCACCGTCCGTCCGTTGACGTGCATCTAAGAGCTAGCTGCTGTCAGAAGTGTCCACAGGGTGTCGATGAACCTCGGGGGTGAGGAATCCCATACTGCCCATCACCTGTTGGAGGGAGTTACAGTGCACTCTATCGATGGCCCGATTGAAATCAATGGAGACCATCGCCGCTCGCAGGCTGCACGCCGATGCGTTGCTGTTAAGTCGCTGCAGTCTCCGGTGGCCACCTCTATGTTGATGTCCTTTCTGGATCGAGAATCACTGACTTTTAACATTTCAGTTGATCAAATTGGGCTTCAGAGAGTGGTAGTTGGAGAGCCCTATTGATCATGTACCGGAATACTATCATTTTGTGGGCTGTGGGGTGACAAGAAGCGTTGTGGATAGTAGTATGTGTTGCGGTAGGCTTCCGATAAATTTCAAACTGATATCTATTATTCTTTATTCTAATGGTAAGGTCTAAGAAATTTATGCAGTCATCCGTTTGGTGTTCAGTTGTGAATTTTATGTTTTCATGGGAGTTGTTGAGTAGCTGGTTCAACTCACTGGTGGCATCATTAGTGCCTTTGATTAAAATGATTGTATCATCTACATATCTGTAGTAGTAGATGATATTTTTGAGGAGGTGGTGACTGGAATTCAGGATTTTATCTCCTAAGTTGCTTATAAAAATTCCAGCTAGAAATCCGGAAGTTTTTGAGCCCATTGCCAGACCATCTGTTTGTTTGTAGATTTTATTGATAATTTAAAATAATTATGTGAAAGTGTGAATTCAAGAAACCCATTAGCTCAGTAATGTGAGTTGAAGGGTTTTGTTTCTGCTTTTGTAGGTTGGCATTGCTTATCTGTAGTGTGGGATCTATTGACACAGAGGAATAAATGTTTTTTTATGTCAAATGAGGAAAGTGTGGCTCCAACAGGTACTTCTATGTGTTTGACCTGTTGTGTAAATTCTGTTGTGTTTCTAAGTGTTCTCTCATTATTGAAGGTGTATGCTTGTTTGAGAATTTTGAAGAGCATTTTGTTGGGTTTGAATGTTGGGCTGTTGCTACAGTTCACTATAGGCCTGATGGGGGTCTCTTTTTGTGTATCTTTGGTTGTGATTTAAGGCAAAGCGCTTGTGGGCTCATTATTCCAATAAATCTTGCTTTTTGGATGGTGAGTAGAAAGTTGATGTTGTTTTAAATGAGTTTAATCTCTTTTTGTATTCTGGCTGTTGGATCTTTATGTATTTCTGTTATGTTGTTGGTTTCGAAGAAATCTAAAGTTTTTTCTATCTATGTTAGTCTGTTCATTACAACAGTTGTGCTACCCTTGTCAGCTTTTATATTATTGCATTATTCATGTTTAATTTAGTCTTAATGGTACGTGTAAGGGCTTCTTCTCTTTTTTGTCTGCTGCAAATGGTTTTGTACTTTCCTTCTCAATAATTTCGTTAATTTTGTAGCAGCGTGCTTTTCTGTCATTTTGCTTCTTAAAGGCGATGGCTGAGATATGTGTGGCACTAGGGATGAGCTTTTCTTGGTTCTTTTGGTCCAATGGAGCTTGAAAGTTGTGTTTTAATCCTTTGCAAAGGTAGTGCCTCTTCATCTGCAGTGAATATTATGCTTTTGTTGTTGAGGAAAGGTGTGTGGAATGTGTGTTTCCTTTGGCTGTTTTGGTTTAGTTTGGGAGGTAACTGTTGCTTTATAAGATTGGCTTGTTTTTTCTTCTGTTTAGGTTTTGTTTTCTGTACAATGCCCTCCGTGTACATTCTGACTTCTTCGGTTATGGAATCATATTCTAGTCTATGAAGTAACTTTCCCACCTATAATTCTGCACTATGAAGCTGTGTGTTGATTATTTGTTTTTTAATATGAAGTTCTTTCAGTTCGTTTTTCACCCTGAGGTTTTGTGCGTTTTCCAATGTTTTCTTTGCAGTTTTCGTGTTCGTTTTGACGTCGATCTTGACATAATTTGGAATGACGTCATTTTTGAGATAATTTCTATTGTAGTGTGTGTCGAATGAAGACGAGATAGATAGAAAAAATCGGTAAGTTTGTTGCAGATCATTTCAAATGTCATCGCTATAACTGTTAATACATTTATGCCACTGTGAGATAAGATAGTCAATACCTTCATGGAAAAATGTTTGTAAATTCACTACAGAACCAAGATCATACGCAATCGTGCATCCCTTGGTCCGAAGCAGACCGACAGCCACAAATGTCATTCTCCATGGTGAGGATTCATGTTACCAAGATTGTTACGAGTATGCTGCAGGACTTCCGCTGGGAAGTCCTTACTGATCCTCCATACATCCGCGATCTATACGATTTCAAAATATTTGTGCTTCTGTAGGCAACCACCAACATTTTCGCATGAAAGCACTGACCCCCTTATTTCACACTCGGATAAATGTATTAACAATCGTAGTGATTACAGTTGAAGTAAAAAGACTTTACTCACTTTCTCCCACCTGTCTCATTTTAGTTTGACTGCCCCTTATGAATTCCGTAATTGTCTGTCAGTTCTTCAGAGGGCACATCAATATTCTGCTGAAAGAACTGAAAATTACAGTCGCAGCCAGTAAGAGCCAGGAGGGATCAATGTTTCTGCATAACGAGAGGCGGCGAAAGCGATACGGCACCGAATCGGACCACGTGGGCGCGTGGCAGAGACGAATGGTCCCCATTTCGCGGCTTGGGGCGGGGATCTGCAGCAGAAAGGTTTCTGCGACGGAGTGCATGGAAGTGGCAGGGCGGGCACATAAATCAAAGGCACGGCAGAGGGGTGCGGGGGTGGCAGCTTATCATTGTTACGGCGTGGAGCGCGCGACGCCGCTGTCTGCAGGGGCTTCCCACCTCCCACCACCTCCCACTTGCTCGCGCCTCGGTCGCTCTCACACCGAGAAGATCCTGCAGACAGGAGAAGGACCCGCTAATACTGCGTGACAGATGAGAGCCAAAGGCAGGCGGCGTTCGCTCTCTCTATAGAGTCTTCATTACCGCTCGAGCTCCGACGTGCGTGCGTTGCTGGTGGGGGACCCGGACTCTCCGCCGCAAAACAAAGGGTTCAGTATCGTGCACTGTAACAAAAGGCTGGCAGACGTTTCTACAACTACGCATGTTGAAGAAAGGCAAATGCTGTATGCTGCGCGGGTAGTTTTCAACGATTTCGTGAACTGCTCATTTATTTTCCTAGTTGAAATGCAAAATCCACAAGATTGGCGAAGTTTTACAGAGGCTCGAAACTTAGCACACACCTCAATGCGAGGTGCTTTCAATAGTTTCCATAGTGAAACTCTATGTCACAGTGAAACTCTGTCTCGAAATCCATCAGAAATCCCAAAGAGATTTTGGCCACATGAAAAATACACCACTGGCAACACGCAATCAATATCTTCACTGCTCGGTAACAATGGCGATGTTATTAAGGTCAGTGCCACTAAATCATAGTTACTAAACAGGGTTCTCCGAAACTACTGCACATAAAATTCGAGACAAGAATAACTGCCAGCATGAATGACTTACAGTTAGATATCCTTGGTGTAGCGAAGCAGCTTAAGAAAGGCAAGGCCTCCAGTCCAGACTGTACACCACCCAGATGTCTTCCAGAGTATGCTGATACAATACCTCCACATTTAGTAATCATATACAACCGCTTCCCATAGAAAGATCCATACCCAAATATTGAAAATTAGCACAAGTCTCAATGGAGAGAAGTCTTCCGAAGTAAGAATGATTTCAGGTGTGCCGCAGAGGCGTGTCCTACGACCGTTGCTATTCACAATATGTGTAAAAGACCTTGTGGATAACATCGGAAGTTCACTGAGGCACTTTGAGGATGTTGCTGTAGTATATTGAGAGGTTGAAGCAATGGAAAATTGTACTGAAGTGCAGGAGGATCTGCAACGAACTGACGCATGGTGCAGGGAATGGCAATTGAGTCTTAATGTAGACAAGTGTAATGTGCTGCGAATACACAGAAAGAAAGATCCTTTACCATTTAGCTACAATAAAGTAGGTCAGCAACTGGAAGCAGTTAATTCCATAAATTATCTGGGAGTAGGCATTAGGAGTGATTTAAAATGGAATGGCCATGTAAAATTAATCGTCGGTAAAGCAGATGCCAGACAGAGATTCATTGGAAGAATCCTAAGGAAATGCAGTCCGAAACCAAAGGATGTAGGTTACAGTACATTTGTTCGTCCACTGCTTGTATTCTGTTCACCGGTGTAGGATCCGTACCAGATAGGGTTGATAGAAGAGATAGACAATATCCAACGGAGAGCAGCGCGCTTCGTTACAGGATCATTTAGTAGTCGCGAAAGCGTTATGGAGATAATAGATAAACTCCAGTGGAAGACTCTGCAAGAGAGACACTCAATAGCTCGGTACGGGCTTTTGTTGAAGTTCGAGAACATACCTTCACCGAGGAGTCAAGCTGTGTATCGCTCCCTCCTACGTATATCTCGCGAAGAGACCATGAGGATAACATCTGAGAGATTAGAGCCCACACAGAGGCATACCGACAATCTTTTCTTTCCACGAACAATACGAGACTGGAATAGAAGGGAGAACCAATAGAGGTACTCAAAGTACCCTCCGCCACACAGCGTCAGGTGGCTTGCGGAGTATGGGTGTAGATGTAGATATAGAATACCCAAGGTAAAGAAACAGGAGTAATCCACTGAATTACCAACCCACAGCACTAACGTCGATTTGCAGCAGGATATTGGAAGATGTATTGTGTTCAAATATTATGAATCCCCTCGAAGAAAACGATATATTGACAAACAGCCAACACATACTTAAAAAATATTTTGCTCGTGTATCACAACTAGCTTTTTACTCTAAGTAATGGGTATTATCGACAGTAGACGTCAAATTGATTCTATATTTTCACATTTTCAGAAGGCTTGTGACACAGTCGCCCACAAGTGACTCCGAATTATATTGCGTGCCTACGGAATATGGTCTCAATGGTGCGGCGGGATTCGTGTTTTTCTGCCAGAAAGGTCTTAGCTCGTAATAGCTGAAGGAAGGTTATCAAGTAAAACAGAAGTAATGTTTGGCGTCTCTCAAGGTAATGTTATAGGTCTAAAGTTGTTCCTGATCTACATAAACGATGTAGGAAACAATCTGAGCAGCTGTGTCATGTTGTTTGAGATGATGTAAAGTCATCATACGATCAAAACGACTTGAAAAATGCTTTAGGCAACATAGTTGTGTGGTGCAGAGAGTGGCAATTAACTTTAAGAAAACTATGAAGTCATCCACATTATCACTAAAATGATTCCGCTGTATTTCGTTTGGACAATAAATCACAGAAATCTCCAGGATATAAACTCAACTAAATACTTAAGGATTACAATTAAGAAAAACTTAAACTGGAACGATCACATAGACAATGTTGTGGGGAGAGCAAAGCAAAGTCTGAAATTTATTGGCGGAATACTTAGGAAATGTAACAGGTCTACTAAAGAGAATGCTTACACTACGCTTGTCCGCGCTCTTCTGGAGTACTGCTGTGCGGTGTGGGGTCCACGTCGGATAACACTGAGAGAAGACACTGAAAAAGTTGAAAGAACGGTAGCTCGTTTTGTATTATCACGAAATAAGAGGGAGAGGGCAACGGAAATGATTCACAAATTGGCATGCAGTCACTGAAACAATGACGTTTTTCTCTGGTCATAACAATCTCATGAAACTCCAATCATCCACTTTTTCCTCAGAGTGTGAAAATATGCTGTTGGCGGCCACCTACGTTGGGAGAAATGATCACCACAATAAAATAAGAGAAATCATAGCTCGCACCGAATGATTCAAGGGAATGGAACGCTAGAGAAGTGGCTTAAAGGTCGTTCGATGCACCCTATGCCGGGCACTTAATTGCGAACGGCAGAATAATCATGCACATGTAGATGCAGATATTTGCAGTCGTATTTCCCTAACATAAGGCTATTTGCAAGCAGTAGAAGCGGACAGCTTATTTCCGAGGTAGACGCTGCACATTAATAACTTACATAATCGTGTGACCATGTGATATCTGCCCTTTTAATCTGTTACTGCAACGCTTATATACAGGGTGTTAAAAAAATGAAACAGAGAAATTTCAAGGGACTGTGGATGGCGTCTTGAGCAATAAATTGAGGACGGAAACCTTTGTTCGGATACGTCATCCGGCGACACTACAGATCATCGAAGTTATAGGCCCTGGCACCCGCTGTTAGGCCATCCCTTCGGCAACAAACGTCTCCTTGAGAGCTGACGGACAGGGGGTGGAATATCTCGGAGTAGACATGGCAGCAATGTGCACGTTACACGGTGCCAAACATGTCCGCCGGTGTCACAACGCTTTACAAACCACTAAGAGCTTTGGCGATGGACGGGACAAACATATGCGATAGGAAAAGAGCGCTCATTCGTAGTTAGCCTTGTGCCGTTGTGCTGAGTCATACAGACTTTCACTTGTTCGGAGCAACGCGATATACCGGGTGATCATAAAGTCAGTATAAACTTGAAAACTGAATAAATCAAGGTATATTGTAGATAGAGAGGTACAAATTGACACACATGCTTGGAATGACATGGGGTTTTATTAGAACCCAAAAAAATTAAAAGTTAAAAAATGTCCGACAGATGGCGCTTCATCTGATCAGAATAGCAATAATTAGCGTAACAAAGTAAGACAAAGCAAAGATGATGTTCTTTACAGGAAATGCTCAATATGTCCACCATCATTCCTCAACAATATCTGTAGTCGAGGAATAATGTAGTGAACAGCACTGTAAAGCATGCCCGGAGTTATGTTGAGGCATTGGCGTCGGATGTTGTCTTTCAGCATCCCTAGTGATTTCGGTCGATCACCATACACTTGCGACTTCAGGTAACCCCAAAGCCAATAATCGCACGCACTGAGGTCTGGGGACCTGGGAGGCCAAGCATGACGAAAGTGGCGGCTGAGCACACGATCATCACCAAACGACGCGCGCAAGAGATCTTTCACGCGTCTAGCAATATGGGGTGGAGCGCCATCCTGCATAAACATCGTACGTTCCAGCAGGTGTTTATCAGCCAGGTTGGGGATGATGCTATTCTGTAACATATCGGCGTACCTCTCACCCGTCACGGTAGCAGTTGCAAAACCAGAATCAGGCATTTCCTCGAAGAAAAAAGGCCCGATAACGGTAGATGTGGTAAATCCAACGCATACCGTGACTTTCTCGTCGTGCAATGGAGTTCCCATGACAGTTCTAGGATTTTCGTTAGCCCAAATTTTGCAGTTGTGGGCGTTGACAGACCCCCGGAGCGTGAAATGATCTTCGTCGGTCCACAACACGTTACTCAACCAATCGTCATCTTCCGCCATCTTTTGAAACGCCCACACCGCAAATGCCCTCCGCTTCAGTAAATCGCCCGGTAACAGTTCATGATGCCAATGGATTTTGTACGGATAGCATCGGAGGGTACGCCTCTGTGCCAACCAAACAGTAGTGTATGGAATGCCGGTGCGACGCGCGACTGCACGAGCGCTGACTTCCCCGTGCATAGACGAACCTGCTACATTCTCCATTTCTTCCTGAACATTCTCAGCAGCATTACGCCTTGTACTCGGTCGACCACTACGGGGTCTATAGTCTAAACAACCCGTGGCTTTGAACTTCGAAATCATTCTCGCCACAGCTGCATTTGTCAACGGACCTTTACCCGTTCGAATCCTCTTCCTATGGCGATAGGATCGTAACGCTGAACTAGCACATTCTCCATTCTGACAATACAGCTTCACCAAAAGCGACTTTTCAGGTAACGTCAACATGCTGCGACTGCTGGCGCATCTGATTCTCTCTCTCATTACAGCTCCTTTTATACACGATTGTCACGCGCAGTCACTGACGTTTTGCTGTCCAGCGCCATCTGTGGCACATTTTGTGAACCTTGTTCTTTTTTTTGTTCTAATAAAACCTCATGTCATTACAAGCATGTGTGTCAATTTTTACCTCTCTATCCACATTATTCCGTGGTTTATTTAGTTTTCAAATTTATACAGACTTTCTGATTACCCGGCATATTTCGATAATGGTGAGGTGAGAGGGCAGAGACACGCAGATTTACGCAACTGCGCCCAAAGATATCGAAATCCGCATCAATTACACCATTCTACATTGCTGCTGTTGATCAGAGTCTGGGTCAAAAATGGCTCTGAGCACTATGCGACTTAACTTCTGAGGTCATCAGTCGCCTAGAACTTAGAACTAATTAAACCTAAGGACATCACACACATCCATGCCCGAGGCAGGATTCGAACCTGCGACTGTAGCGGTCACGCGGTTCCAGACTGAAGCGCCTTTAACCGCACGGCCACACCGGCTGGCGTCTGAGTCAAACAGGTGGTTTAAAAGGAAGCGAACCGTACGCACAATACAGTCTGAAAAGGACGTGATAGAGAGACTCGTTTCGCACTATTACACGAGCATTCGCGCTGTGGTGCACGCATTGCAAAACTAAACAACATAGCGGTTTGTAGGGTGATGCATGAGGACAGGAATCATCCAATACATTTTTAGAAGGCACAGGTGGTGACGGTCCATGATTTTGCTCTGGGTGTGGAGTTCGGGCAGCAGTTTTTGCGGTGTTGCACCACGCGGCCGTATTATGCTGCGTATGCTTTGTTCACGGAAGAGGCGTCCTTCCTTCAACCAAGATGGTTGGTCAACGCTCACAGTTTTTATATTTGACCGGAAGGCAACCCCACGTCATCCAATAACGAGGTCGTGCTTCAGTGCTGAAGACAGGCATTTTGAATTCCTTCTCTAATTTTATTTAATTTCTAGTAACAATAGAATAAGTAGCAATATCCATTTCTCGAAACTTGTTGCCTGTTGTGTGCCACATTGAAAATTCTTGTGTTTTCTCCCAATGTATTTGCAATCATATTTCTTTCTTTTTTTTTAAGAAAAAGTGAATGAAAGCACCGAGTTCTCAAAAACTTTGCCGTTATTCATTGAACGAAACTGATTGCTATGAACTACGGGAGAATAGGTGGCGATAGCTGCTGAGTAGGTATACTTTATTCCCCCGTAATGTCGACGCTGTGGGTATCTTTCTGTTACATTCTGTACACCGATAAACATCGGAGAGTTGCAGGAGAAAAATGAACTTTGGTTGGGAACCCGCAGTAAAAATTATTCAAATGGCTCTGAGCACTATGGTATTTAACATCTGAGGTCATCAGTCCCCTAGACTTAGAACTACTTACGCCTAACTAACCTAAGGACATCACACACATCCATGTCGAGGCAGGATTCGAACCTGCGACCGTAGCAGCAGTGCTTTTCCAAACTGAAACGCCTAGAACCGCTCAGCCACATCAGCCAGCTCTATACCTTATTCTGCCCCTGACTGTAAAGTGTGTGGTAAAGAGCACCTTTTTGTACAATATTAGGCTGTATTTTCATTTAATTCAGAGATTAAGCATGGAAGGAGTGCAAATCCTGCAAGTTATCCAGGAGAACTTGCGTGAACTTTTTAAGGAATGAGATGAGGTTCTGTTGGAAGCGAAACTCCGGGGGGAAACAACATTACTGCTTCCGTGAAACACACTATAATAATTACCGGATTTGAAGATGCTTCTACCATAAGTTTAATGCTAAATTTGACGAGAATTCTATCAGACCATGTATATTTCACAATCTGATACATTACTAACGTTTCCCAGTTCTGCATTATTTTTTTTTTGTCTCTTTCCATTTCAGAACCCATTCCACAGCATGACAGAGGGAATATAATGCAGTCCTCACCGGTAATCCAGTTCTGACAACGGAAAGTTGATTCTAAGCCTGCTTTTTCTGATGACTCCCGTTTCTGCGAGAGTCTGGCGAATAAGCAACAGCAAAATTGTCGCAAGTTGTCTGACGAACTTCAGTGAAATCCAGTCCCTGCATCTATTTTTCTAAATTCATGAAAGATGCTCACATAGCGCCCGTCGCTGTCCTTGCGACTACATTCTACTTTTGTTTGACCTCTGTCTCGTAAATTAGTTCAAACCAGATATATTACTCTCTGTGCTTCCACATCAGCCTCCTCGTCCCATAATTAGGGAATGGCCCATGTCTGTCCAGTCCTTATTTTTGGCAAGTAATACCAATCATAACATTTAAAGATAAAGCAAATGTCAAATATATATTCTTTACTAGAACATAGTATCTGAACTTGAATGCGCTGATAACTTCCAACTTGCTTTAATTTTTATGCTTTTTGTTTCTTGTACAGTAGTGTTTACTCATGGTAACCGCGTGTACGGTTACACCTGTGAGGTAGCTTACCCAGGGCCAACGTCATTTTCACTGTATTGACCTGCTTGGTTTGTTGGCTTCAAATGGTTCAAATGACTCTGAGCACTATGGGACTTAACATCTATGGCCATCAGTCCCCTAGAACTAAGAACTACTTAAACCTAACTAACCTAAGGACATCACACAACACCCAGTCATCACGAGGCAGAGAAAATCCCTGACCCCGCCGGGAATCGAACCCGGGAATCCGGGCGTGGGAAGCGAGAACGCTACCGCACGACCACGAGCGGCGGACGTTTGTTGGCGTGAGGTCCGTGATACAACTATTGACTGACGCAAAAAATAAAATTAAAAAGTTCCCTTAAAATAACCTCCGGAGACTCGAAAAAGTACACACATTGCGAATGCTGCGTCACATCAGTACATCAGTGAAGCTGAAGTGTCTGCGTCACGTAAACGCATGCGAAAATAAAAACCGCTACAAGGTACAGGGTGAAAGTAATTGCAGCTAAATATTAATTAAACGTAAGTATGGCACTAAGGAAAAATGTTAGCTAAACGAACTCTTATTTAGCACAGGATACCTGCAGCAGTGACATTGCAGTCGACATGAACAAAGTAATGATGAAGAGATAAATGTACTGCACCAACTGAAGATGTATGAAAACTATTAGCACGAATGAAGTCACAAAAAAGTGGCATGTTGTTAGATTTTTCAAATAATTTTAACCATAGCCATTGAAGTCAGTCGCCATTATTATGGATAAATTGACGACTGAACTGTGTTGTCTTCAGTTCAGGAAGTCATAGTATTCTGTCAAGGTTACGCCGCTAAAAAGCAGTAACTTTTCAGGTTATGGTAGCATTTGAGCCAAAATTCTGAAATATTATGCAGAGTAGGTAGCGCCTCCTTCCTTCCATTCCCTCTTGAGCTACATTTGCAACCATAGCAATACTGCGTCTTTAACTACATTATATGTGGAGTATCACAGGGTTCAGTTCTTGGCTGATTCATCTTCGCTAACTGCAGGAATAGTAGAGGCCTTTTCAGAAATTGTGGTGCTTGCTAACGGGAAAGGGTGCGAAGGCATCCACAATGGACACTGAACAGATTCACAAATGGTTCACTGTAAACAGGTTACCACCTAAAATTGTAGTAGGTTACCCTCTACTGTGCCACAATTTCTGAAAATGTCTCCACTATCCTGGCGAATCATTTATGTGGTTCCTGAAACGAATCAAATGAGTTGCTTGTATCACGTAATTATCAGCTAAAGATAAAACTTAATGATCAGTGGATAAACAGTGTGAGTGTGGTTACTAGGCATTTAGATAGAAAATAAACTAGGTGTGTCACTAAGATGCCGGTAAGTTAACCAAAAAGCTCAGTTCTGTGTGCTTTTCTCTTAGAAATGTCTCTCACAGTGTCGACCTATATTCGAGATTTCTGCTGTAGTATGTATAGTTTCATTCTGTGCTGTCATTGGGAATTATCATTTGGGGTGTACATGCTAGTATTTAAAAGAAAGTATTTATTCTACAGAAGCGCGCAATAAGAACATAACGTGAAGTTGATAGTCAAACCTCTTGGGTATGGCTGTTCAGGGTCCCAGGGATTCTTAGACTTAACGCCAATTACAAGACCACCTAGTGCCGTTTGTAGCTAATAATACGAGTGCTAATCACAAGAATAGTAGTAGTAGTAAAAATAATTCCCAGATAGGCAATACATTACTGGCTAACGTTCAACATGGAGATTATATATAGTGCGAGAGTGCATGACGTGTGACCGGTAGCTATCAGACAAAAAACTGAAATAGTTACCCGTCAAAAAGCAAAAGAGTTCTTTATTAGCACTTTTTCGATGAGTTATCACCATATTAGGACTCGGTGTTGTGAATTTCTCTTAAGCCTAGCATTAGCAATAAAGAGACTTTTACTGGGTTATAGGTCTGTGTGAATTTACATAAATCATCCGTTTTAATTATTAGATAGAAACAGCATCTTCTTTGTGGAAGTTGGAGAACAGCAGATATTTCAAAGTGGCAGCTTTTGTTCTCCTATAGAGATATATATATACAGTAATCTAAAAGTATTTAACATAATTACCACATCAGAAAATTACCATTAGACAGTGTTTACTGTTAGAGTAATAGCAATATCCACAAGGTAAGGGCAGTTTGCTTCTATTTAAATGGTGAAACCACACAACGAAGTTGCACAAATGAACCCCCATCTGTTGATATTTATCAAGCCACTAATGTCGTGATGACTGGGTGTTGTGTGCTGTCCTTAGGTTGGTTAGGTTTAAGTAGTTCTAAGTTCTAGGGGACTGATGACCATAGATGTTAAGTCCCATAGTGCTCAGAGCCATTTGAACCAGCCACTAATGTCGTTTTGACAATAGTCCTGGTGGATAAAAGCAGGCAATACCGGCTTAGAAAATAGTTGTTCCCGCCAGCTGCGGACTGCATGTTGAACTTCTATGATTCTGCGGGAGACCATCTACATATGCTCAAATTACCAGAAGCTGTGGTTAATTTATCGGCTTTCAGTTACGAGTGAAAGTAAGGTGAGATAAAGGCTGAAGCCATTGCTCCAAAAGGAGGTCCTAAACTTGTGATGCGCTCTGAGACTCGCGAATAGTACTCTGGTCGTTCTTCATATTAGATGCGCCCTTATTTACACTAACGTCATTTAAATACTCGAATATCACAAACAGTGTGCTAAGCAGGTACAGAAAATATGCGTCTCACACCTCTGCCAGTAGCAAGAATGACATTTTACAGTTACTTTGGGAACTTTTCGAGCACCACCCTGAAGTCCCTACTTCCCACTTAGTGACTATTACCTCCTCTGCCTCTAGAAACAGTGGTGTAGTGGACTACGACTTGAAGATGTCGAGAAACTCCAGGCTGCAGTTATCAAATGGTTCAGTTCCCACTTGAGGCTCTTCAGCAGAATGAGACTGAAAAAGTGAGAGCAGTTTCATGGAGAGGGCTTGCAAGTGGATAGAGATTACGTAATAAAGTATATCACGCTCGTAATAAACTAGCAATACAACATCAATAAAGTGCTTTTCTGGTGAATGTATTGTTTATGACGGAATGAATCTTATTATTTTTACATATGCTTAGTATTCCGCAGATTTCGTAGCTGCTACAACGCATAAGTGTCGCTCAGTCTACCTTCCGTTGCGTGTGCGGAGCTGCGTAGCGAATCATTTGTAGAGCAAAGTGTCCCTTGTGACGAGGTGCAGGCGTTACATTCACCCTGTACAGTAGAAGCGTCCGTGACTGTACGGGTCTATACCTCGTGATCTAGTGGAGGGATCTAGAGATTTTTTTTTTACTTGTAATTAGAAAGCGGTGTTTACATTTATTACCTTGTTTTTCATTCGTGCCGCATATTGACGGTCATGTGGACTCCAATAAGAAGTGCACAGGTGCTCCTAGTGTCGCCCTTTGTCCGGTGCGATCACAGGGGGACCGACAGAAGTGGGCATCTTGATTAGAAATACTGGTTAGTCACGCCCCATAAATCTAGCTACCAACCACGGTCAGATAGTCTCATAAAGTATATAAAGAATTTAAACAGGTGTACCCATATTCTAACATCAAAACTAGAAAAAAATTACCCAGAAACACGTTTATTAATAATTTTTCAATGTCATACTATCTTGGCTTTTTACCACACTATTTACGTTTAGAAATCAATGATTTAATAAGTCGCTACGGCATGTGACTTGTTTACATACGTTGTATGTATCGCAGCTGCTGTTTACGGTTCGCCGGCTTTAAATTCCATGCTGCTATTGCAAAGTTTTCTAAGAGCACAAATGTGGTAATTTACTAGCACCTTTATGGTATTAATTGTTGTATCCTTGACGACTGAACGTTGTACTACAGATATTCCCTACCGTCTAACAGTGCGCCTTTTACGTGAGGTTTTCGTGTAGCAGCAGAGCAAGTAGAGTATCAGTTATACGTTTGTTCTGTCATGTTAATGGTTAAATTTGACTTGTATATAAGTAGATGCACGATGTTGACTTGGTTTATATGCTATTTTGGGGGCAAAGTTAAATGTTCGTATGGCACTGATGACCTTGGAAAGTTCGGCCACCAAGTTGCAAGCCTCTTCTGTTGACGTCATGTTGGGCGACTTGTGTGTCGATGATGATGAAAGGATGATGAGGGCAGCACACCACTCAGCCGGAATCGAACCCGGGCACGCTGCAAGGTAGTCAGACGCACTGACGAGCTAAGCGGTCGGAGACTGCTTCCCAAAATACAGTTTTACCTGTCTGGTACGTATGTCCTGTGGCGATACGTTCTGTATGTTGTTGTCTGAGCTCAACAGCTGTTGTAACAGCTTACTGGATAAGTTGTAATTTCAACTTACGATCTTATGGGTTTATTTGAAAGTGGCTTCAGATAAATTCAATTAAATAAAAACTGAGTCTTCCAACTTTCACTGTCTCTATATCGAACAGGTCGAGACAAGTTGCTGCCCTGCAAATTCACCCGGCATGCTGGAAATCGTCAGATACTGATTAGTTATTTATGTAGAGCCTTAATCAATTTTAACGTGTCCACTCCAACGACAATGATACGTTGCTAGATTCGCAACTTTACTGCTTCCGGACGTGACTGTGATTAACCTGTATGCCCAAGACTGATAAAAATTCAAATAGTTTCATACCAAGTTAGTGTCCCCCTTTGATCGTTCTATGTGCAGTTGGAGAATATTTGGAGTCAGCAGGGAAACGTCCACTATTCACTTCACAACGGTTTGCAAGTTATAAGCGTAGGTGCTGATGTACTCAGCTATCTTAAACTGGACTGATCAAAATTTCGGACAATGTAACTTGAAAGATAAACTGAAACTGCAGCCACTTCACACGAAACAATCAAACCAATTGATGGCTTGCGTTTCACGCTACGGCCTGCACATGTACGTTCAAATAGGACAATTTGACAGTTGCTGACTGATAAATTAGCGCGGTGGCAGTGCCCCGTCGCCTTAGCAACAGACGGTTCGGGTAAGGTGCGATTGTAGCACAGTGGCTGTGCCGACACGAGCCTGCAACACTTTCCGATAGAGCGTCTGCAGTAGCGTGGCGACATATCCCTCTACAGGTGTTTGCACTCATTGTCAAAAAAGTGCCATTTCACAGGACGACGTCTACTGAGGTCCAGAATTCGTCCCCACAGCCACCACTGTTTCATCACACGCCTAGGAAGATGGCTAAGACATTGTATCCGTATTGCATTGCTCAAAAATGCTGAGCGTGAAAATCTGATTTTTACAGTATCGTATCTCAAGTTTTATTGATCACAGAGATAACGAGTCAAATATTTTGGATACCCCTTGGCCCAGCGACCATTTTTATACGTATCGGAAGAAAGGGTAGACTGTTGCTATCCTACCATACAGGGTCCAAATTTAAACACTACGCACTTCCAACAGCCCAGAGAAATTTAACATACCATGCGTCGTCTAAAATGCGTCTCAAGCGACTATAAAAGCAGCCATTGTTCAAGGGCAGGTCCCAAGGCAAAACAGAAAAGGATCATGATTCACGTGTACCAAAAGCACCAATTGTGGGGATGGCCAATTCTGTAATTCCTATTCATGGAAATTCATTGTACATTTTACCAGATATTCCTAAAATGATGTTCTGGGTGTATGAAGGAACTTTTCGGATATCATTATCCATTACCGTGATCAAGAGGTTCAGACTTACCACACTTACGCACGTGAAATCGTACGTAAAATCCGGTCTGTGTAGTAATTGTAGTCTTAATTGACGTAATGAACGCATGACAAGAATTCTTGGATGACCGAAAGGGTTCTGAAGTCACTAACTATGTTTGTATACACCATTTTTTTTACCAATAAAATTTTATGTCGAGATGTCTGTGTAATATGCGCTTCACGCAAATACTGGTTGTCTTCACCTGTAAATTATTCGATGGGCTCACCTGGCGGCGTAAATGCCTTATATAGGTTATTTTGTGACACGAAATTATTTGAACTTTTTGTAGCCAAATTATTGTGCATTTCTATGGAAACTGGTGTAAAGTGAACTTGAGTAGCATGGGAGATGATTTTATGTTAACCTTATATTGTGCGTAATGTGGTTGATACATGTAAATATGTCTAAGTATGTAAATAAAAAGTCAAAACTGTGCTGACCAACCGATTTCATTTTAAATACGTAGTAGCCTCTGATGTAAGAGGTGAAAGATGGGAAACAGCTGAAATATACTTATCCTGGAGCACAGAAAATGCTAATATGCCCCTCTTTAAAAAATTCTGGTAGAAAAGAGCGGAAACAGCTGCATCAATCCTCATTCTATCTTTCTCATCAAAAATTTTCGCATCAGTTATATTCGCGCTTTCGGGTGCTGAAAGAGAGCAGCAGAGAGACAGTGGCGCTGGAACAGGGAGGAGACTGTGCCATTGGAAGAGAGAGAGAGAGAGAGAGAGAGAGAGAGAGAGAGAGAGAGAGAGAGAGAGAGGAGACAGTGATGGAGGAAGGGGTAAAGTGACTGTCAAATGGAAAGAGAGGTTTTAGATGACAACAGCAGTGAGAGCCAAAGAGAGAAGAGGTAGTCATGATCAGTGACAGACAGTGGCAGTGAAAGAGAAAGAGAGATGGATGGAGATAGTAGCAGTGGGAGCAAAAGAGTGAGGAGACAATGGACATGAGAAACAGAGGGGAGTGGAGGCGAAACATAGGATTGGAGGGTCTGGATCCACCCAGAGCAGTAAACTTTAACATACCCAACACCCTCGTGCAAAAGTTTCTCCGTCTAGGGTTCGAAACCCAGAGCAGGTCTTCCCCAAAGAAGTGTGTGGAAACAATGGTGGTTGAAAAGAAAGACAGCAGAGTAGCAGAGTGTAAAAGACAAAGAAAGAAACAGTGGCAGTAGGACAGAAAAAGAATGGGAGAAAAACAATGACAGTGGGACAGAGAGACAGAGAAAGTGGCACAGAAGCAAACTGTTACTAAGAAAGAACAAGAGAAAGCGATGAAGCCATTGACAGTTGCAAAGACAGAAAGGAGAAAGTGCACGTGGGAGAGAAAGGAGGCAGTGGGAGAGAGACGTATACAGACAGAGCCATTGAGATGGAGATGGTTAGTCTGAAGGCTTAACTACAAATAGAGACTGGACAAAAGGATTTTGAAAGTTCTGTGTTTAAATAGAGTAAATAAGTTCGCATGCCAAATGTTTGATCAAAAAGGTGGAATGTGGATTGACTCACCTGCTTCACCACTTTTCTATCAGAATCTTTTGAAGATGAGCAAATTCGCCTTTTCGTCTATTTTTAAGCTGGTAGGCAAATGCTGTGAACTGTTCAGTGACAGGGCTATTCTCTTCAGAAGCGACAGCAAACCAATACCGATAACAACAATAGTTTAGATATACATGTCGACGTCACTACCAAGAGACAGAGGAAATACATGAGGATACTCTACGTGTAATTGAGTACGTAAAGTGACATGAAAACCAAATAGTCATGCGGAAGAGGAATGCGATTGTAGAGGGGAGAGTAGGTGAAAGCGTTATGTATGGGAGAATGTGGGGTTGCTAGTAGGTATGTGAGAGGAGAAAAAGTTATTCAGTTCTGCAATAAATTTCAGCTAGCAGCAAGGAATAATTTGTTTAAAAATCGCAATAGGAGAAGCTACACTTGAAAAGGCCTGAAAATATGGAAAAATTTCAGTTAGATTACATAATGAACATGTAGAGATTCCGAAATCAGATACTGGATTGTAAAGCATAACCAGGAACAGATACGGACTCAGGCCACAATTTAGAAATGACGAAGAGTAGGTTTAAGTTTAAGGACTAGTCAGGAAGAATCAGTTCGAAAAATATTGAGATAGGGAAGTACTAAAAAATGAGAGAGATACGCTTGAAGTTATCTGAGGGTATGAATGCTGCTATAATGAATAGCTCTGTGGGAACTTTAGTTGAAGAGGAATGGACATCACTAAAAGAGGCAGTCACAAAAGTTGGAAAAGAAAAACATAGGTACGAGGAATGTAATTCCGAAGAAACCCTGTATAACAGACCAAATGCTTCAATTGACTGACGAAAGAAGGAGGTACAAAAATGTGCAGGGAAATTCATGACTATAGAGATACAAGTCATCCAGAAACGAAATAAATATAATGTGCAGGGAAGGTGAGGCGAAATGGCAAAATCAAAAATGTGAAGAATTCGAAAAAGACATGACTGTCGCAAATAGTGACTCAGCACACAGAAAACACAAAACAACCTTCTGCGAATTTAATAGCAACGGGGACATCATTAAGAATTCAATAGGAATCTCACTGTTAAATGCAGAGGAAAGAGCGGATAGGTGGAAAGACTACACTGTGGGCCTCTATCAATGGGAGGATTTGGCTGATTACACGATAAAAGAAGAACGAGAGGTAGACAGGAGAGAGATAGGGGATCCAGTGTTAGAACCAGAATTTAAAAGAGCATTGGAAGGCTTAAGATCTAATAAGGCGGAAGGGACAGCCAACATTACGTCGGAATTTCTAAAAGTATTGGGGAAATGAGAACAAAACGATAGTGGAGGTAGGTGCATTGAATGTATGGCACTGATGATATAACACCAGACTTATGGACAAACATCATTCACGAAATGGCGGAGACAGCAAGAGACGACATGTGCAAGAATTATCGCTCAATCAGCCTGACATCTCATGCATCGAAGTGGGTGACAAGAATAACATACAGAAGAATGGAGAAGAAAATTCACGATCCCTTAGTTGACGATCACTTTGGCTTTAGAAATAGTTCTCACGCTGTTGTTAATAGTGTAAGAAAGACTGAAGAAAAATCAAGACACGTTCATAGGATTTGTCAGCCTGGAAAAAGTGTTCGACAATGTTCACGATGTTCGGAATTCGAAGAAAGATAGGGTTAAGCTATAGGGAGCGACGGGTAAGAAGCTCATCTAATTTTCAACCTACTTCTGTAGCACCACATCTCAAATGCTTCGAATATCTTCTGTTTCCGTGTTCCCACAATTCATGTTTCACTGTAACACAGTGCTGTGGACCAAAGGTACATTCTCAGATATTTCTGCCTTAAGGCCCATATTTGATGCTAGTGCTAGTGCTAGTGCCAGTGGTAGTCTCCTTCTTCTGTCACCCTTACTTAGTCCATCATAAGTCATTTTGCTGCCTAGGTAGCGAAATTCCTAAAATTCGTCTGCTTCGTGACCCCCAATTCTGACCTTTTTTCATTGATTCTACTTCTCATTACTTTCGTCTTTATTCGATTTACCCTCGATCCACATTGTGCACTAATTAGACTGCTCATTCCATACAATAGATCAACAGATCCTTTAATTTATCTTCACTCTTACTGAGCATAGCAATGTCATCTTCGAACCTTATCACTGATATTTTTTCACCCTGAATTTTGACCCCGCTCTTGAATTTTTCTCTTACTTCCTTTATTACTTCGTCGATATATAGAGTGAACAGTTGCGATGAAAAACTACATCCATTTTAATCCGTGCACTTCGTTCTTCTTCTTCGAGTCTTCTTCTCCCCTCTTGGATGCCCCACCTCCCTCAAAAAAAAAAAAACCTGAATGTACTCCTTAAACAGTAAGAGCCACGTGTTTTAATCCCTTGACACTAAACTCATCATGGCAGCTACGACAGTACGGGAATCATATCATTACATGCAGCAGATCCATAACGCGTCTGGGCCGGCCGGGGTGGCCGAGCGGTTCTAGGCGCTACAGTCTGTAACAGCACGACCGCTACGATCGCAGATTCGAATCCTACCTCGGGCATGGATGTGTGTGATGTCCTTAGGTTAGTTAGGTTTAAGTAGTTCTAAGTTCTAGGGGACTGATGACCTCAGATGTTAAGTCCCATAGTGCTCAGAGCCATTTGCACCATTTCATTCAGTGCATTTACCTTGTTACAGGGGTAGGTTCCGACTTCTGATGTAATAAATTAATATCTTTGTCATGTGAGCGAGGTTGCAACCCGCCACTGTACGGCATCTAAGCGAATCGGTCACAGATATGCTGTAGCCCGCATGGTTTTCAAATTCGACAGATGGAGTAGACGTGTTTAGAGCTTGTTTGCTCGCATTATAACGCGAGTCGCATGGGCTGGGCGCGCCGGTATATTCCAGTCATCTTAGTGCGTTTCTGGGTGTATGCATACTTATTTTTCAACAAAATTGGTACTGAATATTACATTTAGTGCCAGAAAATGATTTTTGTTTAATTTTTGTGGTCGTAGTTTCTGTACATACGGGTAAGGGCTATTATATTCAGCGTAACATAACGAGATTGGGTCACCTCTCAAGTTGAATATACTACTAAAATCCAGGTCCACCACTACCTTTATGTTCTAGTCTGCAAAATGCGTCACAGTCAAAGTAAGAGGACTGTATTGCGCAGACAGACAGAATCAGTAGGGCGGAGTGACCGTGCGGTTTGAGGCGACATGTCATGGATTGCGCGGCTGCTCCCGCTGGTGGTTCGAGTCCACCCACGGGCAAGGGCGTGTGTGTTGTTCTTAGTATAAGTTAGTTTCAGTAGCGTTTAAGTCTAGGGACCGATGACTTCAGGAGTCCGGCCACCTAGGAATGCACACACACACACACACACACACACACACACACACACACACAGAATCGACAGGCAAAAACCAACGAACTTAACAGCCCACACCTCTAAGCACTGATTTTTCACACACAAGTGAATATTTGTGTTGTGTACATATGTTTATAGGATTTATTTCGTATTTTTGGGCAGTAATATCTCCATAGGTATGGATTCTACGACCTCTTTAAGAGACCTCGACTATACATATGCATTCTGTTGATAGCACTTGTACGACGAATTTTTCTTCCCTCAGTGGTAACGACCCGGCTCGCTAGCTACGCCATAAGTTTGCCCGCTTATCGCTGACTCGCGTGTACTGGAGTTATCTTGCCGATTGCAGGGCGGCGACACACGACGTAAATGTCATCAACCTATCCTGTCCTTAAGCGCAACGACAGTCACTGAATTGGAAACAACGGCGTTTTCACGTGTGTTATGATTATTTCGACACAACTGACCAAGACTGTTTTAACTGCGATAGCAGCAGATGAAGCTAGCAAGGAGAAGAACATTTTCAACAACGAAAGGCGATATAGTGAAGACAGCTTCAACTACAACTATAGCTTCTGCGTTTCTTGCTGTAGGGTAGGACTGCATGATACCACTAAAACTGATCGCTGGTTTACGATGATTTTGCGAAAATATGGGGTATACGTCAGCGTCATTTACTGCTCGACTGCTTGGTTAGTAAAATAACTGTTCCCAGTTGCAGGGTACTTTGTTAATATCTTGAAGCTGTCCGATTTATGGTTCGTAAAATAAGACCAATTGTAGAGCCAAGCGTTTAGACAGCTGACGGTAACTGCAGTTGATTTTTTTAAGCAATCTGGTAACGCCAGATACTTTCTGAGAACCCTTTTAATGTTTAAAGTTTACTAGGAAACAGTGAATCAGTCCTATAGCGCCTGACGCGCTTCTCATTAAGGTCCTGGATTTCAGTATGGTTTTCAAAGTTTAGTGTTCAATACGTCGCGTGACAGATCTTTGATTAATGTAAATATCGCAGTCAGACCCACTGCATCCTAGTGCAGGTAAGGCCGCCAATATCGTTCGGTCATTTGCAGCGTTCCCTGTCGCACAAGGAAGCATTTACCATTGTGAAGCATATAATAGCACAACGAGATGTACGGAAACGAACAAAGGACCCTCCTGCGAACAGGACACGAAACAACATGCCATTCGTCTGTGGACTGTCAACCCGCTCTTGAGTCAGACAATCAAGCAACAATTTTACGAATCCAAAAGCTCCTAATGCAAATTACTGAGGACACTAATTACTAATTTCCAATTTATTTACTCCCCAATGAAATTTTTCATAACTATTCTATGTCCTCTTAAAACCAACAGTTCGTTTTATGGAATTAGTGCTACCAATAAGAATAACATCATCAAGATACATATGCTTTGGTCCTAAAATGTCTCCATATTCGCGAATATTTAACTTCAGTTATCTGGCGGCAGTCATAAAAAGTTTAAGTACTTACGAAGTTCACTTCAAGAGCAGTTCGAAGAACTTATTTCTAGCCAACTCCTGCCACTCCATCAACAAGTTTCGTAGCGGAAGCAACTGAATTATATAGTATTACTGATATCAGATGAAGTAAGTGTAATAATGTGTTCAAAGTAAATGTTGTAAACTCATGTTCTGATTGATAATGAGTAACTTGAAAAGCCTAATAACTGCTGTTCCCTTCAACATTATTCTTGGACAAAGTACATCCGCAACTGTAGGTAATAGTTTGATTGAATCGCAGCATCATCAGTTGCATGAAAATGTCTCCAGGACATACGGAGTGTTTGTGGTGCTGTACAATTGACTGAGGTTCCGTTGTGCCTGACTGCCGAATCTTATAGTGGAGAAACTGTGGTGCGACTTGTGCTCAGCTTTAATAAAAAAAAGTATAAGAACAAACCTACGCAGTGTATCATACAAATGGTTCAAATGGCTATGAGCACTATGGGACTCAACTGCTGTGGTCATCAGTCCCCTAGAACTTAGAACTACTTAAACCTAACTAACCTAAGGGCATCACACACATCCATGCCCGAGGCAGGATTCGAACCTGCGACCGTAGCGGTCGTGCGGTTCCAGACTGTAGCGCCTTTAACCGCTCGGCCACTCCGGCCGGCTGTATCATACTTTTACATTATTGTGACAAGTTTGCTATGACCCGCTAAATGAAAGTAGGTTTAAGTAATTTTACTTATTTCACATCCATAGATATCATTCCACTTGGGATCTGTGAAAGAAACATTACAAGTCCTTTTTTTTTGTTTGTAATTATGTGTCATGTATTTTTCCTTCATGATTTGTTGTGCATCCTCAGGGACCTCGTAACAAAAAGTATACCTAATGTAATCTAATCTAATTACAGAATTGTGGGACTAGAAGAAGTCGCTGGCTATAGCGCACCAGAAGCTGTAGTGGGTGATCGTCAGCTTTGGCGTACTTCATACAGGTTATGCCGACAGAATAAAGTCATCCTAACAAGCCTACGTCGTCTGTTAACTAATCCCCCCCCCCCCACCCCCTGTCCTCCCCACTCCCGCCGATCTAGATGTATGTGTTTAAGTAACCAATGTACACCATAATTTAATCGAGTGCATTTGATATCTTGACGAGAGGTCAGACTACGTAAGAATTGAGGTAAAACGTTTAAACCTTTGTGTCGTACCTGGATTCTTGCCTGTTAGGCTGGAGGATTTTACGGTGTTACAGCGGCTGGCTCAGCCTCTTCTAGTCCAGTGATTAATCATACGCATAAATGTCTGCTGAATTATTTTAGATACTGTGTGTGTCTGTATGACCATCTTTCACAGAGGACATTACAATCAGTTCTACATCTACATCTACATGGATACTCTGCAAATCACATTTAAGTGCCTGGCAGAGGGTTCATCGAACCACCTTCACAATTCTCTGTTCTTTCCAATCTCGTACAGGGCGAGGTTCACCTGTATCTTTCCGTAAGAGCTGTGGCTTCCCTTATTTTATCGTGGTGAACGTTTCTCCCTATGTAGGTCGGTGTCAACAAAATACTTCCGCATTCGGAGCAGAAAGTTGGTGATTGTAATTCCGCGAGAAGATACCATCGCAACGAAAAACGCCTTTGTTTTAATTATGTCCAGCCCAAATCCTGTATCATTTAAGTAACACTCTCTCCCATATTTCGCGATAACACTGAATGTGCTTAGCCAATTCTATCTGGTAAGGATCCCACACCGTGCAGCAGTATTCTAAAAGCGGACGGACAAGCGTAGTGTAGGCAGTCTCCTTAGTAGATCTGTTACATCTTCTAAATGTTCAGCCAACAAAACGCAGTCTTTGGTTAGCCTTTCCACAACATTTTCTGTGTGTTCCTTCCAATTTAAGTTGTTCGTAACTGTAATTCCTAGGTATTTAACAGAATTTATGGCCTTACATTTGTCTGATTTATCGTGTAACCGTAGTTTAACGTATTCCTCTTAGCACTCATGTGGATGACCTCACACTTTTCGTTATTTAGGGTCGATTGCCAATTTCGACACCATTCAGATATCTTTTCTAAATCGTTTGGCTATTTCTTTTGACCTTCTGATAACTTAATTAGTTGATAAACCATAGCGTCATCTGCAAACAACCTAAGACGGCTGCAAACAACCTAATTCTACATCTACGTTATTATTCTGCACTCACAATTAAGTGCCTGGCAGAGGTTTCATCGAACCACTTCCATGTTTTTTTCTCTACCTTTTCGATCTTGAACGGCCCACGGGAAAAATTAGCATTTAAATCTTACTATACAAACTCTGATTTCCCTTATTTTAGTATGAGGATAATTTTTCCTCATGTAGGTGGACCCAAAAAAGTATTTTCGTATTTGGAGTAGAAAGTTGATGATTGAAATTTCTCGAGAAGACCCTGCAGCATCAGAAAACCCCTTTGTTTCAAAGTCTGCCAACGAAACCCACGTATCATATCCACAGCTCTCTGTTCATATTTCACGATATTACAAAACGAGCTCCCATTATTTCTACTTTTTCGATGTCCTGCGTCATTCTCATGTCATGCGGATCCCACATCTCGCAGCAATACTCCAGAAAAGAGCGGGCAAGCGTAGTGTAAGCAGTCCCTTTAGTAGTTCTGTTATATTTTCTAAGTATTTTGCCAATAAACCGCAGTCTTTGATTTACTTTCCACATAGAACTATCTAAGTGGTTACTCCAATTTAAATTGTTCGTAATTGTAATCTGTAAGTAATTAGTTCAATTTACTGCCTTTAGACTGCCTGTGATATATCGTGTAACCGAAATTTAGAAGATTTTTTTCAGTACTCATGCGAATGACTTCACACTTTACATTAATTATAGTCAACTGTCACTTTCGTGCAATACAGATAGCATATCTAAATCATTTTAGTAAGATTTTGGTCTTCTGACGACTTCACAAGATGTTATATGGAAGCAGCATCTGGAAACAATCAAAGAGGACTACTCAGAGTGTCGCTTATGGAGGTAACTAGCAGCAAAGGACCTATAACACTGTTTTACGTGGTTATTGGTTTTTCCGTCTTGAGCTTACTGCGGTTAAAAAGTCCATCTAAAATGTAATACATGTGATGGAACATATATACAACCAACCACGAAAACGTTTGACACTAGACACAAAGAGCATGCAAGAGCATGGAATTGTAGGACAAAACATTCAACTTTTGCAGAACACATTCACCAGTACCAACATAAAATTACTACCAAACATACAGACATCAAATTCATAAGGATAAACACCAACAAAACGCAATATCACCCTACAAGAAAACTACCATATTCACAAAACCATATCAGAAAACAGCTCAAAATTAATGGTGAGACAAACCTGGGAAAAAAAAGCCACTTAACATAAAATTAAATACTGACAAATGACCACAGCTCTACATATGTCAGCCATCCTCTAACACCCCACTCTGTTCCCATTCACCACCACCATTTCCTCCAAGTTTCTTTCCCTATTTTCACCAACCTCCCTCCCCCTAACCCCTCCGCCGATACTCGATTCTTTATTCTCATCCCCACTTCAATCACATTACCGCTGAGCACCGATTTGCGGTCATTTACAACAATCCTCCGACACCCCGCCCCCCAGGAAACAAATGAATAAGCGCAAATACTTTGAAATGTACGGAACATACGGAACACGTGTAACGACAGTTCTGTTTCTGTCGAGAAGTTCTACAAAACTACGCGATGTGTAAAACAACGGCAGTGCAGCGTAAGACAAAGTGGTTTGAATAAAAGCGAGAAATAGCCAAGAGTGAATGTACAGTGAAGTTCCTCTCGACCTCAGCCTCCGCTAACATCAAAGGCAAAAGCACTGGTTTGTGGAACATGTAAACAAGTGGCATAAACACCGTAAGTAAATTGCGCACCAACTTTATAAAAAAAATACTGCTTTTAATCTATGAAGATCAAAATGTGAAGACATGTTATGTATCCATATTTCCCAAATGACCATAGAAGATGACTTGCAAAACTAAACGTTAAATGCGTCTGGTGTAAAATACTCTGTAATCGAAGTAGGCTTGAGAATGAAAAAGTAATAATATCTCATTGTATCACATACACTCATTGAATACTTCCTTGTTTTGAAAAGGTTCCGAAACTAATTGTCAACGTGATTTTGTACCTCCATGGGCCCTTTTCTGTGTGTGTTTGTGTGTGTGTGTGTGTGTGTGTGTGTGTGTGTGTGTGTGTGTGTGTGGACATGAATGCACGAGTTTACATTTTAACGTTCTTGAATTCATTATTGTTTTACTAGTTTTAACCACCAACTTGCATAGGGTACTTTAGCACGAATACTGAAGACATTACTGCCGTGCGTGCAACCGATATAACATCATCATCATCATGGACATCATCGTCAACAATATTGTCATCATCATTGCCTGTACAAAAATCGTTCACTAATAGTGAGAGCAATCAAATGTGCGTGAAAGTCAGCGCAATGTTTAGCAGACGTCCGACGATAGTGTACAATCATCGTCATCAATGTGTTAATGTAGGGAGACAACGTGTTGTAAATTCGATAGTAGATCATTCACAGCATCGTCATACGCAAAGTACAGTGAAGATTCAGTTCAAGGATACATATGAATCGCAATGATACAATGTAGTGCTGAGCCATGAATATCACGCATATAAATATTCGCAATCATAGCCGGAACAGCTGTCTACAGCTGAACAGTTTCTTACGCTTGCCGTAGACAAAGATATCGGACAGCAGGTTTTTTTTTTTTTTTTTTTTTTTTTTTTTTTTTTTTTTTTTTTTTTTTTTTTTTGCGAGCAATAGGGCTGCCTCGACCCGAAACGGTGCAGCATGCAACGGCGACGTGCTGACGGTTGTGTCAAGTGTCGAAACACCAACAGAGCTGATTCTGAGTGCAGCAGTAAATGATTTGGCAGCAGGGGAATTTCAGGGTGACGTTTGTGCGTCAAAGTCGCTAAATACTGCAGACGCGTTCTAATGTATGGGCTCTCCATGGACACGAACAACGTACTGTGTCGTGGCAAACAGGGCACTCTGATGAACGGCGATGTCTAGCTGTATTCACATGTGGCACAATTTAGCATTTTTGCCTTTAGTTTGAGAGATGGCTAGAGTTTCCGGATAGCTACATCCAACCCTTCATCAGAGCTAAAGTAGAGTAATATGCTGAAGAGAGACTCAATGTGACAAAGGCACTTAGAATCTTAAGGTCGTATATGATAGTGATTGCAGAGTCAGTACTAGCTACTCTAGTGTTTGGAAAATGTGAAGAATCAAGGCTGAGAGATGTGATCACAATGGAATTTATTTCACCATTAATGGACATGACACTGTACAAATGATTAGCATTACAGACCTGTACATGCACGGTGACTGTAGAAATTCTGTAGGGAATAGCGCCTACATGTATTGCAGTGAGGGTCGGTATGCGTTATAGCGTGGAATCAAAGAGCACCTGAATCTACTGCCGGGGTATTCTCCGCCATGCGATTTGTAGGAGTGTCCACAAAGGATCAACTGTGGCTACAGGAGGACCTGAACTGTCTTGTTCAAAGACTTAATACTGCCATTTTTACTATTCGAACGGTATCAAAAGTGAGTGATACTTCGACGCGTAAATTAGTCCACTTTGATTATTTTCATTCGCTTATGTCGTATGGTATTATGTTTTGTGGTAACTCTTCCCATTCTAGAAGGATATTTTTGGCTCAGAAACGGGCGGTTCGGGCGATAAGTGGTGTCAGTTCACGAACATCTTGTCGACCTGTGTTCACAAGTCTGGGTATTTTGACATTGGCCTCTCAATATGTATATTCCTTATTGTCGTTTCTTGTTACCAATATTGGTTTATTCCCAAGAATAAGCAGCTTTCACTTGGTTAATACTCGGCAGAAATCAAATCTCAATTTGGATCGGACTTCCTTAACTCTAGTGCAGAAAGGTGTGCAGTATACTGCTGCATCAATTTTCAATGAGCTGCCACTCGAATTCAAAAATCTTAGCAGTAATCCACGCGCTTTCAAATCGCAACTGAAGAGTTTCCTCATGGGTCACTCCTCCTATTCTGTCTAGGAGTTCCTTGAAAAACTAAGCTGATTCATTTGTAATGCTGATAGTGTTTACTTAAACTTATGGACAGACTTTTTTTCGGATTCATGAACATTTATTTTTATGTGTTATTACTTTTATGTTGTAAGTTCATGTACTGACACGTTCCATGACCTTGGAGATTTGCTCCTCAATTTGGTCCTACGGAGCTTGACGTGTAAATAAATAATAAAAAGAATCGGCCTACCGACCATATCCCAGACACGTTCGATGGGATACCAAGTCAAGCGGACTGGCAGGCCACGGAAGCAGTGGTACTCGTCATTTCTCGAAGAAGGCTTGCACATTCCTCGTCACATGCAGCCGGGCGTTGTCCTCCTGAAATATGGCATGTGGAACGGCCTGCAGGAGAGTCAGGGCCCTCGGCTGTAAAGACTCCCTGATGTAGCAGCAGCAGTTCATATCGCCCTCAAGACGTAGGAGGTGAGATCGTGTGTTATAGGCAATGACGCAACAAACCATCACACTTGTATTTGCCACTTAGCAGTCTTACAACGAGACGACACGAGCGTGGGGTCGGGGATTTGTCCGAAATTTTGTGTGGTGAAAGAGGACCCCTAAAACCTAACGTGGTTAAAATATTATGACGCACTACCCGGAAAATCGGGGGAAAAATCGATCCAAAGTTTCTTAGGTACCTTATGAGTATAAAATGATAGTCCATTGCCGAGCCGCTGTCTGGCCTAGATGTTTAGGGCTTTACTCTTACTCCGGATGTCTCTGGTTCCATTCCTCCTCTGGCACCTTTTTCCTTTTGTTTCATTTTCTTTTCTTATTCCACCAATTATTCAGAAAGTTTCCCAAACGTACATTATCTTTAACAAATTAGTTACATTATTGAATAAAAATTATTTTCTTTTTGTCCAACAACACAATTCATGGCGGTGGGTTTTTCATTTTTCATTGTAAAGTATATGAGGAGAAACATTGCGTTTTTAATCAGAATAACAAATTCTGATTGGGAAACAGTCAATTTTTATACATATAATAATTATAAACAAGAACCGCAGTGGTAATTATCGTAAAAACAAACAAAGCAATAATTTTTGCGACATCTTGCACAACATATAAAAGCTGATTTTCTACAATCACGGGGCGTTTGCAATAAATCTGTACAAAAATATGCCCCATTAACATTTACGAAAATGTTTTGAGTTTCTGATAATTTTGAGGCAATCCAGGCATATTGAATCATGTCTCGGAATATTGGTGACGATAACTGATGGTGAATAATAGAATGAATTTTTATACAGTCTTCCCGGAAATTAATTTGACGATTCTCCTCTAACAATGCGCTGCAGTTTTGCAAGCAACAGAAGGAAAAAGAAATGTGCCGGAGGAAGAATCGAACCCGAGACCCCTGGCGTAAGGGTCGGACCGCTAACCATACTTTTTTTTGTTGTTGTTGATATTATTTTGTCCTATATCGTTCGTTGAATTTGTTCGTGGTGGACGTCCGATGACAGTCGTTCAGTTCGTTGATCCGTTCACTCAGTTTTTTTTTTTTTTTTTTTTTTATTACAGAGGGTAGCTAAACCCTCTGACCGAATTTCGCATTCGGGAGGACGACGGATCAATCCCGTCTCCGGCCATCCTGATTTAGGTTTTCCGTGATTTCCCTAAATCGTTTCAGGCAAATGCCGGGATGGTTCCTTTGAAAGGGCACGGCCGATTTCCTTCCCAATCCTTCCCTAAACCGAGCTTGCACTCCGTCTCTAATGACCTCGTTGTCGACGGGACATTAAACACTAACCACCACCATCTGACCGAATTTGTTCGTTTTTGTTCGTTGTATCTGCTCGGGGCGTACGTCACAAGACACCCGTTTCAGTTCGTCGGTGACCCATTAAATCAGTTTTTTTATTACAGAGGGCAGCTAACCCTCTGACCGAACACGCTGAGTTACCGTGCCGGCCCATATAGGCCAGACGGCGGCTCGGCAATGGACTATCATTTTATACTCATAATGCACATAAAAATTTTGATCGATTTTTCCCGGGATTTTCCGGGTAGTGTGTCCTAATATTTTAACCACGTTAGGTGTTAGGGGTCCTCTTTCACCACACAAAATTTCGGACAAATCCCGGACCCCACGGTCGTGCCATCCCCTTGTTAGTACTCTGTCCGATTGGGTTTATAACTGTGGAGTCGAACGCGTATGCGGTCACCACTGTAGGACAAGCTGAGGTGGGAATCGTCCGAAACAGTTGCCAGTGTCGACGTTTGTGTGCGCACCGCAGTCTTCTTTGTTGGTGGGTTCTGGTCAAGGGGAACCGACGCAGTGACTTGCCAGCCTCTTCTCCAGCCTGCAGAAATCGTCGACGCAGACATGTCTACACCCGTTGTAGTGCTCCGACGTCGTGACAGCACTGTCGACGAAGCTGTTCTGTCCGTTAAGGCAAGGCGGACAAGATGGCGGACATGTCATGCTGTGGCCACACTTTGTCATCCAGTGCCCTGCCGGCGCTCTGTTCAGCCCTCTTCTCTTCACTGGTTCCACATAGGCCTCACTGTTGAAGCAGCGTACCCTGTATGAACTGTGATGTCACAGAACGACCGATCCGCCTCTCAAAGACCAATCACACATTCTAAAGCACTTAAATGCTGATAATTCGTCCTCCGATGTCAGCGAGGCATCGTGGTATTTGTTTCCATTTCACATGCCGGCTCTGCACGAGTTGAGCGCTGCGTTACTCATACCTGTCAGGTCACACAAAAGAAGGTGTTATTGAGCCTAAATCCAAACCACCTCTGTGCCATTTGGATCGCTTATTATTGTGCTGCTAGTTGCGCGCTGCAGACCATTCCTTCTGTGTGTCAGTTTTTACAGACAGAAGTGTATCTACACTACTGGCCATTAAAATTGCTACACCAAGAAGAAATGCATATCATAAACTGGTATTCATTGAACAAATATATTATACTAGAACTGACGTATAATTACATTTTCACGCAATTTGGGTGCATAGATCCTGAGAAATCAGGACCCAGAACAACCATTTCTGGCCGTAATAACGGTCTTGATAGGCCTGGGCATTAGGTAAAACACGGCTTGGATGGCGTGTACAGGTACAGCTCTCCATGCAGCTTCAGCACAATACCACAGTTCATCAAGAGTAGTACCTGGCGTATTGTGACGAGCCAGTTGCTCGGCCACCATTTGACCAGACGGTTTTAATTGGTGAGAGGTCTGGAGAATGTGCTGGTCAGAGCAGCAGTTGAACATTTTCTGTATCCAGAAAGGCCCGTACAGGAACTGCAACATTCGGTCGTGCATTATCCTGCTGAAATGTAGGGTTTCACAGGGATTGAATGAAGGGTAGCGCCACGGGTCATAACAAATCTGAAATGTAACGTCTACTGTTCAAAGTGCCGTCAATGCGAACAAGAGGTGAACGAGATGTGTATCCAATGGCACCCCATACCTTCAGCCGGGTGATACACCGGTATGGCGATGACGAATACACGCTTCCAATGTGCGTTCACCGCGATGTCGCCAGACACGGATAGACCATCATGATGTTATAAACAGAACCTGGATTCATCCGAAAAAATAACGTTTTCCCATTCGCGCACCCAGGTTCGTCGTTGAGTACACCATCGCAGGCTCTCCTGTCTGTGATGCAACGTCAAGGGTAACCGCAGCCATGGTATCCGAGCTGATAGCCCATGCTGCTGCAAACGTCGTCGAACTGTTCGTGCAGATGGATGTTGTCTTGCAAACGTCCCCATCTGTTATCTCAGGGATCGAGACGTGGCTGTACGATCCGTTACAGCCATGCGGATATGATGCCTGTCATCTCGACTGCTAGTGATACGAGGCCGTTGGGATCCAGCACGGCGTTCCGTATTACGCTTCTGAACCCACCGATTCCTTATTCTGCTAACAGTCATTGGATCTTGACAAACGCGAGCAGCAATGTCGCGATACGGTAAACCGCAATCGTGATAGGCTACAATCCGACCTTTATCAAAGTCGGAAACGTGATGGTTCGCATTTCTCTTCCTTACATGAGGAATCACAACAACGTTTCACCAGGCAACGCCGGTCAACTGCTGTTTGTGTATGAGAAATCGGTTGGAAACTTTCCTCACGTGAGCACGTTGTTGGTGTCGTCACCGGCGCCAACCTTGTGTGAATGCTCTGAAAAGCTAATCATTTGCATATCACAGCGCCTTCTTCTTGTCGGTCAAATTTCGTGTCTGTAGCACGCCATATTCATGGTGCAGCATATTTAATGCTTACTGTTTCTTTAGTATGACTCTAAAAAGCGGACAGATGAGAATGAGGCTGGGAGGGCACATCGTAGGGGTCGGTCGCTCGCCTGGGACGCGAGCAGCGGTGTCTTTTCTTAGCTCGATCCTTGACCTCACATCAGGGAGAGAGCAGAAGTGTGGGATTTGTGCGGGTGGGTGGACAGCCTAGGACAGTGCGGTAGGACGCAGATACGGTGATAAAAATGCGAACTCCCCATCCCCATCACCACCTGCACCCCACCACCACCGATTCCGCCAGCCCAGACCGCAAATAGCATAGAGCGTCCACAGGTGGATAAGAAAAACACGGAAGTTGCGCGTGGAAATCCAGAGAAATGCTATTCTCGGCATGCACGCGTGAAGACTGGGGGCAAGATACCATCTGGGCAAAGCTGATCAAAGTATAGCACCGTCAGCGCAGGTGCTGCGGTGCGGTTGGCTCTTCCAGCCGACGCTAAAGCAGCAGAACCTACGTTTCCCTTTTGTTTTAGATCGCACTGGCAGAAGGAGCACACCTAGCCATAAGTAGGCAGATTGTCGCATCCGTCCTTAGTTCCACTTTTTGAGCAGAGACAGGTGCTAATAAAGTCGATTGGGTGATGTGTTTCCACGTATCTGTGTGTGTGTGTGTGTGTGTGTGTGTGTGTGATGGGCGCCCAACGGCTAGGTCATCAGCGCCCATACACTTATCACAACAAACGTATGTGGAGATTAACTAAAACTGTTGTACACTTATACAGTGTGAAAAGTATTTAAACCGACAAACTCTGGGAGGTTGTAGGGGACATCAAAAGAAATATTTTTCCCTAATGTCATTTTTTTTCTATGAGTAGTATTTAACCCGGTAGAGGAAGATTTCTCATTAAACCAACAAACACTTTTATATTATTGTATGACCAAGAGACAACACATTAACACAACCCATTTTCAATTAGAGTAGATTTTCAAAGATGTCTCCATTGACACGTAAACAAAAGTTACACCGTCGGATCATGTTCTGTCTGACACGCGAGTATACTGAATTGATCCTGCTGCTGCTACTATCCGGGCCACCAGATCCTCTTCTGATGCAACAGGAGTTGCGTAAACCAGGTTGCGCATCTCTCCCCACACAAAAAAGTCCAGAGGGGACATACCTGGGGATCGAGCAGGCCATGGTACAGGGTCACCTCTGCCAATCCACGTTTCTGGGAACCGTCGGTCCACGAATCGACTGAAATGTGCCGGTTCCCCGGCATGTTGTAACCACATGCGTTGTCTTCTAGGGAGCGGGACGTCTTCCAGCAATTCTGGCAATGCTCTGGCGAGAAAATAGTGCCTGTCATTTAATAGCCTAGGGAGCAGATACGGCCCAATTGAACAGTCCCCAACAACATCGACCCACACATTAACGAAGAACCGCACTTGATGAGCGCTAGTAAATGTGGCATGTGGGTTATCCTCACTCCAAACATGCGAATTGTGCGTGTTGGAGACTACATCACGCCGGCCGCGGTGGCCGTGCGGTTCTAGGCACTTCAGTCCGGAACCGCGTGACTGCTACGGTCGCAGGTTCGAATCCTGCCTCGGGCATGGATGTGTGTGATGTCCTTAGGTTAGTTAGGTTTAAGTAGTTCTAAGTTCTAGGGGACTGATGACCTCAGATGTTGAGTCCCATAGTGCTCAGAGCCATTTGAACCATTTTTAGACTCCATCACGCCCGAACGTTGCTTCATCGGTAAACAACACAGAGGATGGAAATGTAGGATGCATTCCACACTGTTCCAAGTACCACTGCGAAAACTGTGTTATGGGTGGATAATCAACTGGTTCCAGGTTGTGGACACGCTGTAAGTGAAATGGACATATCAACTGCTCTCGAAGGACTGTTCTTACATTCGTCTGATTCATCCCCATGTTACGTGCAGTTGCACGGGTACTGATTTAAGGATCCCGCCCCACATGCTGCAAGACAGCTTCCTCAAATTGCAGCGTTCTTACCGTGCGACGGCGTCCCTGTCCAGGTAAACTGCTAAATGACCCGGTCTCACGCAGACGTTGGTACACAGCAGCAAAGGTCGTATGATGCGGGATACGGCGATTAGGATACTGTTGTCGATAAACCTGCTGTGCAGCTCGTCCGATGTGGTGCGCTACGTAGTACGCACCAACCATATCAGTGTACTCACTCCAGGTGTATCAGTCCATTAGTAAACAGAGACAATGCGCTGCTACATTGGTGGACAGCAGTTACCTACAACTGAAGAGCGTAATACGCCGTCTAACAACTGAAGATCGTAATACGGTCTCCACCGGTTTAAACAATCCCCATAGGAAAAAATGACATTAGGGAAAAATATTTGTTTTGATGTCCCCTACAACCTCCCAGAGTTTTTCGGTTTAAATACTTTTCACCCTGTACACTCGAAATGACCCACGCTCACTTTATCTCACATGCACTAAAACCAATTATGAGGGAAAGTAGCTATACATGGAATTAAAACACAGAGAAAGAAAAACACAAAAGAGCTGAGGAAAAAGCACAGCGAAATGTAACTGGCTGGCCACTTACAAAAAAACTGGGTGGGCCAATCATCCGGTTGACACATTAAAAACATCTCCCTTAAATCTTGTTAAAAATGTTGAACAGTTCACAGAACTTGAAAACTTGAACCACATGATCCCCCAGATAATCCGCCGCAGTTCGCTGGCCAGAAAATAAACCGCAGTCCAATAAAATGTGGCGCACAATGATTTGCACGCCACAAGTTCCACACATTGGAGGATCTTCTTGCCGGCGTAAGAAGCCATTCGTCATAGGTCTGTGGCCAATGCGAAGACGAGTAAATAGGGCCTCGTCCCGTCGGCCTGACTGGAAGACACCACGGCAAAGTTGTGAGCTTTACTACACAGAGCTTGTTTTCGGTCTCCTCGAGCTACTCGTCTTCCCACCGATGTACTGCTTTGTACCTCAACAGCAAGGTGACAGCATGCAGGGAAATGGCACGCCGAAGCACCTGGGGATCACGAAACGCCTCCTTGGCGGCTAGATCCGCCATTTTGTTCCCCGCAATACTCGCGTGCCCTGGTACCCAGCAGAAAGACACCCCTGTCGTTGTAGTTGGAGGAGGTCATCCTGGATATTGGTTCAAAAAATGGTTCAAATGGCTCTGAGCACTATGGGACTTAACGTCTGAGGTCATCACTCCCCTAGAACTTAGAACTACTTAAACCTAACTAACCTACGGACATCAAACACATCCATGCCCGAGGCAGGATTCGAACCTGCGACCGTAGCGGTCACGCGGTTCCAGACTGCAGCGCCTAGAACCGCTCGGCAACTCTTTCCGGTCATCCTGGATATTCTGGATGACTTTATCTGCTAGGTACAAACCTTGGAGAGAGTAAAAGGAGCTCAGGGACTCTGAATAGACAAAAAATTTAGCACTGGAAAAACGTCTCATCTGCTCCAGTGCCGCAAGATCACAGGCAATTTTGCGTCGAAGATAGTAAACTATTGATTCTGACGCACCTTGAGGACATGACACGGGAAAACGACAGAGCAGCCAACGGAGTCCACTTGGTTAGGCCCATTGGAAAAGACAGCTACGCACAATAGTCTGAAACTGACGACTTAAAGACAGAAGCAGCAATGCAATCTCTCCTGTACTGCACTAAATCTAAAATGATGCTGGGCCACTGCTGTAACCAGGGTGGCACACGGTTAAAACCCTGGATTTGGGGTTGTACTTGCTCCACACCGAGTGACTCCAGCACACGCTGCACGCGGATGTTTCCACAGAACTGATGGAAGGAGTAAGAGAGGGTTTATAATACACTACTGGCCATTAAAATTACTACACCACGAAGATGAGGTGCTACATACGCGAAATTTAACCGACAGGAAGAAGAAGCTGTGATATGCAAATGATTAGCTTTTCAGAGCATTCACGCAAGGTCCACGCCTTCGCCGACACCTAAAACTTGCTGACGTGAGGAGAGTTTCCAACCGATCTCTCATACACAAACAGCAGTTGACCGGTGTTGCCTGGTGAAACGTTGTTGTGATGCCTCGTGTAAGGAGGAGAAATGCGTACCATCATCATGTTTCTGACTTCGATAAAGCTCGGATTGTAGCGTATCGCGATTGCTGTTTAACGTATCATGACATTGCTGCTCGCGTTGGTGGAGATCCAATGACTGTTAGCAGAATACGGAATCTGTGGGTTCAGGAGGGTAGTACGAAACGTCGTGGAGAATCCTAAAGCCTCGTATCACTAGCAGTCGAGATGACAGGCATCTTATCCACATGGCTGTAACGGATCGTACAGCCACGTCTCGATCCCTGAGACAACAGATGGGGACGTTTGCAAGACAACATCCATCTGCACGAACAGTTCGACGACGTTTGCAGCAGCATGGGCTATCAGCTCGGATATCATGGCTGCGGTTACCCTTGACGCTGCATCACAGACAGGAGAGCCTGCGATGGTGTACTCAACGACGAACCTGGGTCCCCGAATGGGAAAACGTTATTTTTTCGGATGAATCCAGGTTCTGTTTATAACATCATGATAGTCGCATCCGTGTTTGGCGACATCTCGGTGAACGCACATTGGAAGCGTGTATTCGTCATCGCTATGCTGGCGTATCATCTGGCGTGATGGTATGGGGTGCCATTGCTTACACGTCTCGGTCACCTCTTGTTCGCATTGACAGCACTTTCAACAGTGGACGTTACATTTCAGATGTGTTATGACCCGTGGCGCTACCCTTCATTCAATCCCTGGGAAACCCTACATTTCAGCAAGATAATGCACGACTGTATGTTGCAAGTCCTGTACGGGCCTTTCTGTATACAGAAAATGTTCGACTGCTGCCCTGGCCAGCACATTGTCCTGATATCTCACGAATTGAAAACGTCTGGTCAATGGTGGCGGAGCTACTGGTTAGCCACAATACGCCAGCCACTACTCTTGAGGAATGTGGTATCGTGTTAAAGCTGCATGAGCAGCTGTAGCTGTACGCGCCATCCAAGCTCTGTTTGACTCAGTGCCCAGGCGTATCAAGGCCGTTATTACGGCCAGAGGTGGTTGTTCCGGGTACTGATTTCTCAGGATCTATGCACCCGAATTGGGTGAAAATGTAATCACACGTCAATTCTAGTATAATATATTTGTCCAATGAATATTTATTTATTTTTTATTTATTTATGCATTTATTTTACCTGGCAAGATTAGGGCCTTCAGGCCCTCTCTTACACCTAACCAGGCATACTCAGATTCAACAAATTTCAGTGTCTACAGAAAATTAGGACATATAACATGTTATACAGTATTAATGTTAAAGAAAAAAATAGAGATTATAAAAGTAGTACAATGTTAATTATAACAATCAAAAAATAATTATAACAATCAAGAACAATAAAAATAATAATAATAATGATAATAATAATAATAATGGCTATGTATATGAAAGTAAACATATTTTTCTTTTATGAATGTCAGTCCTATTGCTAGTTGGGGATTTTCTCGTTATATTCTTGCAGCTTGTGAGTTATTCTTATCAAGCAGAGACATAAGACGATGGAATGGGGTGAAAGAGATATAGAAGAGGTAGATAGGTTAGAGGAAGAGAAATAGAATAGTAAAATTCGAAGCTATGATGGAGAGGAGAAAGAAAAAGATGAGGGGGGGCACAACAATGGTGGCTATACCGTCCCTAATATGTAAGTCTTAAGTTCCCTCTTGAATGTTGAGTGGTTTTGGATAAGACGCAGATCACAGGGGAGCGCGTTCCATAGTCGTATGGCTGAGTTGGAGAATGACACGGAGAAAGATTTTGTGTTATGTAAAGGTACAGCCAAGATGCTAGACGTATCCGATCTGGTATTGCGGTTGTGGAATGCATTTCTTCTTAGTGTAGCAGTTTTAGTCGCCAGTTGTGCACTATACTACTGGCTGCGCTGGTGGCAACATGAAACGCTGTAGCCCAGTGTTGGAAAGGTGCGCATTGTAGAGAGATTCATTCTGACTCTGGTTTTGGATCCGAGCCAGCGAGCAAGTACTTTTGGTAACTGAGAATCGAGCAGGCGAATAAGTTAAGAGCACAGAGAAGTGGGTTCAGGAGATCGAATGAGCAATAATTGGAGTCGGAGGCTGTCGGAGGAGTGAACACACCACAGGCAGCGAACGACGGCCTCCGCGAGTTAACTAAGCCCCAGTACCAGCCGGCGCAGCTCGCGTTAATATTACATCGCTGCTGCAGCATACCGGCGACAAACAGGTAGTTCAATTTGCTCGTCTGAATAGAAGCAGCGGCCTCCAGAATGGTCGCCATGCACCATTAACGGAGTTACCTGCATTCACTGTCAATTCCTTGCCACGCAATCACTGCGTACCTACCATGCTATTCGCGCTTGGGAAAGTACGTCATAGCCGCGTTATAACCTGGTTGATATCCTTACTCATCTCTGGATCTTGTCAACCAATAGCGACGATTGTTAAAGAAAAGTGTCATGCAACATTTCAGATGAGCTTGTGAATAATAAATGTCAGTTCCCAGCAATCTTCAACATTGCTTACGAAATAGATTCTTTATATAGTATTCTATGATTTTGCCTTCGTACCTATTAAATGCCACGTCACAGTCTAGCGTTACAAGAGCATTCAGTGAACGCACTGGATACACAGTGCTTAGGGCCCCTTCCACCACATCGCGTTATCAGCAATCCGTTGCGTAACTTCATTCATTAGCAGTGGACCTTGAGGGGAGATCTACTGTTGGAATTAGGCTTCTCAGATCAGATAGTAGAAGTGAAATAAAACAGGGATGAATCGCAACTTCTCCTATCACAACTGACCTCTTGGATTTGGCTGCCTACTCTGCTTATGGCTACCGGGTTAAGGATTCAGTTAATACGACATTTATTTGCATTCCTTTCTATTACCTCTACACAGCGTATAAAGAGCTTTGTTAGATTGTGGAGTGCTCCGTTTGCCATTATGATACCTTTCGACGCGAATATTATCAGCCCCACAAGTTGTGCGTGACAACGTCAGTTTATCTAGTCAGTGTTCCGCGCCTGTCCATTTCACTGACGAGAAGAACTTACACGAAATGAATCTTCAGGGGCTCCCGAGGACACGTTGGCTGACCTAGCTAGAGTCTAGTAATGTTTCAAACTCTATGTAGAGGACGCTTACCAGTGAAAGCCTATAGGTGCAGAGACATAAGAACTTACCTGCAGGTGAGACTCAATATGTCTTAGGAACATCAGCTGTAAGAACTTATAACTTCATAAATCGCGTTCGACGTCGTTTGTTATTTGTGGTCGCCAGTACCACCGCCAGTTTCCAAAACCATCTGAAACTACTCATTCATGCTATAAACCAGCGGTATTAGTTCTGGTTTTGTTTTGCTTCAGGCTGCAAAAACTAGTGGGGTCGTACGCACCCTAGTCAAAACAATAGAACACGATGACAGAGAGGAGTTACAAAGCGACTATACGTCAGTCCCGATTGACATAAGAGAAGACAGTTAAAAACCGGGACGTGTAGAAAGGGCTACTAAAAAAGACACTATAAAGAAACGGAGGTCCAAAATTAAAAATTGAATGGCCTTAGGCGTATTGCTTTGGTGGATAAAGAGAAGAACGCGGTCGACGGCCCGCGCGTCATTTGCTGAAACGGTCGATAACTCAGATGGCAAACCCAAACGGGAACGTAAACGGTTAATAAACGGGCATTCCGTCAGGCAGCGGCGGACAGTTAGAGCTTGGGCGCAATGTGCACAAAGTGGGGCGGGGGGGGGGGGGGGGGGGAGGTAGCGACCTCAGACGGCAAACCCAAACCGGAACGTAAACGGTTAAGAAATGGGCATTCCGTCAGGAAGCGGCGGACAGTTAGAGCTTCGGCGCAATGTGCACAAAGTGGGGAGGGGGGGGAGGGGCGGTAGCGACTCAGACGGCAAACCGAAACGGGAACGTAAACGGTTAAGAAATGGGCATTCCGTCAGGAAGCGGCGGACAGTTAGAGCTTCGGCGCAATGTGCACAAAGTGGGGGCTAGAGCCACTTATCAAACGATGATGGCCAAAAAGGTAGTGCCCAATACGCAGCCTAGTTAAAATGACCTCCTCCCGGCGGCAGAGAGGATGTCGTCCAAGCCTCTGTTAGATGATTAATAAGGCGGAGCTTATTTCTGTCAAGGGAGGACCATTGGCGATGCCAAAGGGACACCACTTCTAGACAGACGGCAACACAGAAATCATCGGAGGGAATATAGGAACTAGCGGGCTGAGGCACGAGGACTGCAGCCTTGGAAACTGCGTCAGCAGCCTCGTTTCCTGGCAGACCGATATGACCAGGGACCCACGTAAACATCACAGTGTCTCCACCAAGTGTGAGCTAGTGCCAGTTTTCCTGGACCCGTTGCACTAAGGGATGGGCGGTGTACGGCGCACATAGACTTCGAAGGGCGCTGAGTGAGTCTGAGCAGAGGACACAATTGAAACGTCTGTGTCGCCGGATGTACTCCGTGGCCTGATACTGTACGAAGAGCTCGACTTTAAATACTGAGCTGTGTGCCGGAAGCCGATTTCGGAAGACACGGGCGCCAATGACGAAGGCATTCCCGACCCCACGTTCAGTCCGAGAGCCATCAGTGTACGGCAAGGCACCATCGCGAAGTTCCATGCGAAGGTCGTGAAAGTGAAGGCGTTAGAGCGAGGCCGGAGTAGTGTCCTTAGGAAGCGAACGAAGCCCAAGATTAGCATGGGCCGCTTCACGAAGCCAAGGTGGTGAAGGGTTCACACCCACCGGGAAAGTTGCCGGTAATGTGAAGTTAAGCAGCCGTAGCAAGTGACGAATGCGGACTCCAGGAGGTAAAAGAGAAGAGGGTCGCGCCCCATACTTCCAATCAAAAGAATCACCCAAGAAGGAGGCATAGAACGAGTGGCCACGCATGGCAGACAGACGGCATGCATGCCTGCTGAGGAGACCTCACGGCGGTAGGACAGTGGTAGTTCAACAGTTTCAGTATACAGACTCTCAGCCGTGCTGGTTTAAAAGGCACCCGTGGCCAAACAGATGCCACGATGGTGGATGGTGTTGAGACGGCGCAAGAGGGATGGACGTGCAGACGCACAAACAAAGCACACATAGGCGAGCTCCGAACGGACAAGGGAGCGGTACTGACCGAGGAGTGTGGTTCGATTGGCACCCCACCTAGGTCTGAGTAATGTAAGGTTTCCATTTACAGAAGAATAAAAACCTCAGGTGGGAGACAGAAGAGTAAACGTTCTTTTACTGAAGTGTACAACACTGTGGTGTTTCCACTCTCGGAGATGGAGCGTGTTACACCACTAACACCTTTTGTGGATGCTGCCAGACTTATAGTGCAGTTTTTTCATGCCCATGGGATAGTTTCATCCAAATTTCATTCTTGTACAAGCTTATTTTTAGAACAGATTAAAGCCATTCCTATAGATGAAGACTGATGGCTACTGGGTGTGTCTAACACAACCGAAAGTTTTAAGATGCTGATGGTGACATAGTATGCCTAGTGGGAGAACACGCACGGCGTATCGCCAGCTTCCGGACTCTGAGGAACGTCGAATCATTGAAACTAGGGACGCGGAACCATCATACCGACATACCACACGGACTGTTGGTTGTCGTGCAATGGCTAGGACACAACTGACAAGTGGACACAGACCATTATGGTGACAGCAAGGAGCATCACAGAAGTAGAAGATCGTAAGACTGTTCGACTGGTTCCGACGAAAATGCAGATGACAACAGCTGAAATTCAGGCAGACTGTATATGCATCCTCTAGTCACGAACCGCGGGAAAGAGATTACTGGAAGATATAGTGATAAAGCAAGGAAGTATTCCATCTCCTGGACTTTTTAATGTTGTGATGGAGGAAATGAATAGGGCAGTTAGACAAAAAGACGAAAAGATAATTTTTGGAGATGGTATGATAATATGGGGTGATAAAGAGGTAGATGTACAGTTACAGCTTGATGCGCGGAAGGAAATAATGAAAAGGTATTGATTAAAAAAAAATAAAGATAAGACTGAAGTAATGGTATTTGGAAGAGAGAAAGGGATCAACGGAAATATTACCTTGAATGGAGAACCCCTCAAAGTGGTAGAAAGTTTCACTTATTTAGGGAGTGAAATATCTAGGGATGGAAGAATAACTAATGAAGTTAATAGGAGGTTACAGAAGAGAGGTAATTTCTACCAAACAATAAAACACCTGATTTGGAATAATGAAGTTTCAGAAAGATAAAAACTCCTTATGTATAAGAATTATTACATCACTATTGTCACCTATGGTGGAGAAACATGGACAATGACAGAAAGGGACTGAAGCAAAGTGCAAGGAGGGGAAATGATATTTCTCAGAGCAGTTAAGGGGAAACAAGGATGGACAGAGTAAGGAATGTAGAGATTAGAAAGGACCTTAAACAAGAAAGTATGAGAGAAGAAATTGAAAGAAAGAGATTAACATGGTATGGGTGTGTTAAGAGGATGCAGGGACAGAGACTCTCCAAAATTATGGAACAACTTAAGATGGATGGGAAAAGACCTAGAGGACACCCAAGAACACGGTGGAAAATGGGAGTGAGAATATCTGTAGAAAGGAGAGGTGTGACCTGGCAGTGGGTGGAGGAAGAAAAGTGGTGGGAGGACCGAGCCAAGTGGAGAGGACTCGTCAACACCCAGACCCGGCAGTAGCTGGAGCGGGATTCGGATATAGATAGATAGTGAAATTTCGAGTTGCCATGCGTTGTTTCCCACACATATCATTCTACAGACAAACTTCTTTCACAGCATAGAGGTACAATCGACTGCCGAGTCGGTTGTTATTCTGTGGTGTTCATCGATAATTCTTGTTTCTGCCTGTCGCGGTTAGATTGCCACTAACATGTCTGCTAACATGACCTCATGAAAGTTCACACGAAGCTGTGGGCGACGTGTTTGTATTTTATTCACGGTTGGCTGTTCAGCTACGTTTTATGTAGATTACTTTGTGCGATTTTTAAATACCACTGCCTTTCACAAGAGCTTGCAAATTATTTGCGTGGACAGTCAGAGAGCGATGGAGAACGCGCTGCCGATAATCTCCAATTTACATATCTAAAACTTAGTTCATCGAAACTGAAATAAAATCTTCTAACTGTCTAAGTATAATACAGGGCAGTCAGGAATTACGACGATACATGAGGGTCTGCCGTCGTTTAAAACATCAGAATACTCAAGGAAATCTCACATGCATAAATTAATAGTTTTGGAATACATTCTGGTTCTTCTATGGTAATAAATACTCAGTAGAGTTCAGAACGGATTTCTACTCCAAGTTCTAAGTATTACTAATTATCGCTCCACCTGATAATCAAGTACAGTTAATTGCTCACGTTAAAAGTGGTGAATACGCTACGCCAGACGCCATGCAGTTTTCTTCAACTGCGGGTGGCGCGCAAAATTAAAAATATCGAAACAGAGACGAAGGCTCCCCAGCAAATTCTTAATCCTCTCGAGTACATCTTCATACATTAGCACAAAATCTGCACGATAATTAATTAGATAGGAAAGCACTCCTTGCCAAAAGCGCGCCTTGAGAAATGTACAGATGCTTGTCTTGTCTTCCCGATCCCCCAATTCATTACGTAAAGAGCATGTCTGGTATGTAATAGCAACATGTGCGCGTGAGTCGACACAATATATGTTTCAGACATGGCAAGTAATTCCTCAAGATGTCTCTTCCAGGAGGTTTGATTTCCAAGCGATAGGAACCACAGGCGCACCGGACGTCTAGGCAACCTGGGAATATCTTAGACTTTCGGTAAAAAATATCGTTCTGAATTTTTTGTTACTCCTTTCAACTACACGTTCAGCGTAAACTCACTCGGAGCCTAAGCGTCGGGTAGAATCGTCACATCATCAGCAGACGTTGTTGTTTCCGGAGCTTTGCTGACAAAACCAGCCCCGTGCGTCAGCAGGCAAGCAATGGGATGCGCGAGGAAGGCGTCATACGGTGGGTGTTGTCCGCAGCTTGCTGTGCAGAACCCAGCCTGGTCTGCCCTCTACTTCAGCTCCTACATCTGTCCCCCCCGTGTTTTAGCCTATCTGGCGAGCTGACGGCTGAAGCCACAAGTTCTGGTTCTGTGCTTCCGGACCCATCACCTTCTAATCCTGACGCGAATCATGTTTCCTCTCTTCTTCTTCCTTTAACCACTATCATCACGTAGACTTGCGACATCCTCGAACTGCAGCCCAGACTTAAGCTTCATTGTCGGAATACAGTTGAACTCATTTCATTTAATTAAAGGCGCTGCAGTGTGGAACCGCAAGACCGCTACGGTCACAGGTTCGAATCCTGCCTCGGGTATGGATGTTTGTAATGTCCTTAGGTTAGTTAGGTTTAAGTAGTTCTAAGTTCTAGGGGACTAATGACCTCAGCAGTTGATTCCCATAGTGCTCAGAGCCATTTGAGCCAAACTCCCTTCCGATTCCCCCTCCCTCCCCTCCCCCCCCCCCCCCTCACCTTGCCTATCACGACCAGGCATCCCTTCGACGTCTGTACACAAGTATGTATTCGTGCCATTCAAAGTCCCTCTTCGGACCGATATTGATCACAGGTATCTGTGGAGCCCGAAAAGGCGAGTGGAGGAAATAAGAACTTCGTGTCTAACAAGGGGACTATCGGACCCGTTAACCACAGATTTCAATGAGTCACAGATTGTTGTGGCCAACGGTCTTGCAGCAGTGGTAACACCGCATCCCGTCACATCAACGAAGATAAGCGATGTCGGGCTTGGCTAGCGGTTGGATGGGGCACCGTCCAGGTCTACCGAGCGCTGTTGGCAAGCGGGTTCGCCGGCCGTTGTGGCCGAACGGTTCTAGGCGCTTCAGTCTGGAACCGCGCGACCGCTACGGTCGCAAGTTCGAATCCTGCCTTGGGCATGGGTGTGTGTGATGCCCTTAGGTTAGTTAGGTTTAAGTAGTTCTAAGTTCTAGGGGACTGATGACCTCAGATGTTAAGTCCCATAGTGCTCAGAGCCATTTGAACCATTTGAAAGTTACGGGTTTGTTTTTCCTACTCATCCGCATCAGATTACATTATTATACATTTAGAGACAGCTGCCATTCACCACACCAACCAGAAATTTCGTCTAAGTCATGTTGTATCCTCCTACAGTTACTAAAAGACGGCACTTGACCTTACTCCACAGCATCATCAGCAAACAGCCGTAAATTGCAGCCCACTCTGTCGGACAGACCGTTTATGTGTATAGAAAATAATGGCTGTGCCATTACACTTCCCTGGACAGTACTGACGACACCCTTGTCTCTGATGAATACTCACCGTTGATGACAATATAGGGGCTTCTATTGCTTATGAAGTCTTCGAGCCACTGACATATGTGGGAACCTACGCCGTACTCTCGTACCTTCGTTAACAGTCTGGAATGGGGTACCGTATCAAATGCATTTCGGAAATCTAGAAATATGAAATGTACCTGTTTATCTTTCATCCATAGTTCACAGTATATTGTGCGACGAAAGGGCAAGCTGAATTTCAAACGAGTGATGCTTTCTATAACCGTTCTGATTCGTAGACAAACTTTTCCGTCTGTATGACATTTATTATATTCGAACTCAGAATATGGTCCAGAATTCGGCAACAAACTGATGTTAAGGATATTGATCTGTAAATTATGCGGGCCTGTTCTTTTACTCTTCTTATACACGTAAGTCACCTGCGTATTTTTCCTGTCGCGTACAGCTTTGCGCTGGGAGAGAGATTCACAATAAATGCAAGATACGTAATTGGCAAAAGCCGTAGAGTACTCTGTACAACAGAACTGGGGACTGCATCCAGACCTGGCGACTTAATTGTTTTGAAGTATTTCAGAGATACCTGTTACATTTCGTCCATACGGGACTCTGTGCGATGGTTAAACGACGGGACGGTTCGTTCGTATGATTCTCCCGTGTGAGAGGTTTCTTAAACACGGAATTAAAAACTTCAGCTATCGTTTCACTGTCATCAACTGCAACACCACACTGGTCAACGAGTGACCTGACACCTCACCAGGTAAGGGCACTGCCCACATAACACAACCTTCTGGTTTCGAGTCCCGGTTTGGCACACAGACTAATCTGTCAGAAAGCCTCAGAGCTTTGCATACTCCACTGTGGAGTGAAAGATCCATCCGTTCCACGAGAATTTTGCGGCTGGACGTCGATATTCTACTACAGTGCAGAAACTGCCTGCCGGCAATACTGACTCACCGATGCAGCTCGAATGTATATGATCACCTGCTCCCACATCCACCACTGTCATCAGAATGGTATACTCTTTGGGGTTTTTCACTCTCATACAATTATCGCGAGTAACCCTTGCCGTGTAAACAGCTCCGAGAGTTAGTGTCTCGATAATGTACGAGAGCGGGGCAACGTCTGGGATAGTTGCGCTCTGCGAGTTACCATCTCTGATGTAAAGGGCAGTCTCCATCTTGAGTGAGAGCTGCTCGCCTTATTTTTGAGGCAACAAAAACTGTAACCGCATTGTAGGGAGAGCTGAGAGTTTGCCCCATTTCACAGCATTTGCCATATCTTGGTAATATACACCCTAAGACGATGAGATAGTGATAGAGAGAGAGAGAGAGAGAGAGAGAGAGAGAGAGAGAGAGAGAGAGAGAGAGAGAGACGCACAACGAAGCAATTATCCAAATAAGACGGAAGTCTGTAGATGTGTGTGCGTACAAACAAACATATGATTAGTATCTCATTAAATTAGATGATTTATTTAGGACAAAGAGCTTCACACATTGCGCAAGTCAATAACGCGTTGGTCCACCCGTGCCTATTATGCAACATGTTATTAGCTTGATATTGATTGATGGAGTTGTTAGACTCCCTCCTGAGAGATATAGTGCCATATTCTGTCCAATGGGCGCCTTAGATTGTCAAAATCCAGAGACGGTAGGATGGTCCTGTCCAGAGTGCTCCAAAGTTCTCAATTGGGGAGAGATGTGGCAATCTCGCTGGCAGAGGTAGGACTTCACATGGGCGGAGACAGGACTCTCGGTGCGTGTGGGTGTGCATTATCTTCCTGAAAAGTAAGCACAACTATGCTGTAAGTATCACAACGAAAGGGATCCATTAAGAAAAGAAATTGCTCTCCGGAATATCACTCCCGCTTCTCGGGCCGTAGTCCACCGGTGTCCAGGACTCACCAGACATGTCTTTGGGCTGGAATCTCGTTGGCTGGAATGGGATTTTCTTCAGTGATAAGTCCCGCTTCGGAATCGAGCCGCGATGACTAGTCAAGGAGCCTGCTGACAGCTGCGGCGGAAGTGACTGACGTAGCATAGCAACCAGTGAGGTGAGGGACCGAAATATTGAAATCCGAAAAATAGCGAGCGACAGAGGCTAACTGGTCCGCCCTCTTACGTAAGTGGGGTCCACAAGATTTATACAAAACTGAACTACAAATTGAAGAATAAATACAACATATAAACATGAATGTTCAGCAAAAATGGCAACACGTTAACGAGGCAGACTGCATCAGAATAAAAAGATGAAAGATAAAAATACAACTATAAAAGAGGGCACCGAAAGTATACTAAAATATGTGTAAAAACAGAACAATGAGACACGTTGATCAAACCATGCTTAAACACAAGTTTCTTCCAACTAACTGTGAATTTTTTGAGCTCTAAATGATGGAGACTTAACTTAGGTGTGACCTATCATGGCCGAGTCACTCGACCATCAAACATTTAAGTTTCCATAATAAAGTGGGCACACCACTTTTCGCTACTTTACATTTCATTCTGGTGTGTCAACACGTTAGTACTTGTAAGCTAGTAGCTCCTTCTCTCGTTCGCAGTTGGGGCCTCCTGAAGATGAAGCTTTATGCTTCGATACCGGAAGTGCAATAAATAAGAAGTTGCTGACAACTGGAGCGGACGTTTTATTCTACAGCAATGGGCAAATAAAAGCGAACCGGTCGAGTGGGCACGATTGGACGTGGTTGTATGTGTATAACCACACCACCTGAACCCGTGAATCGCACACCACGTGTACGCCCTCCATGTCATTCACTCCGGCTCTTTGGACCACATTTACACAATCTTCACGACTGAAAGAGTTGTTAGCACAGGTCAGGTTGGTCGAGGTCCTAGTTGGCCACCCAGGTCACTTGATCTGTCAGTGAGCGATTACTTTGAGCGGGGAGCCCTCAAGTCTAAAATGTATCGCAGCAACCATGATAGCTTTCAAGAACTGGAGCATAAATTTTCGTATGAAATTCTAGCTGTTCCAACAATCCAGCTTCGGTCCCTCATCAGCAACTTGCTGACCAGGGCCCAGAAGTGACAAGAGATAAGTGGTGGTCAATTTCAACATCTGCTATAGTCAGGTGAGTACTGTATTTCATTTTCTGTGTTTCTCTGTAATCTGTAAATCTTTATTTTCTCTCGGCCACTTTTGTTTGCTTCACCTTGTATTAACATATTCCTCCATTGAGGATGTTCACCAGGTAACATATTTTTAGTAATTAGATACTGGGATAGAGGACAGAGCAGTGGAGACAGCAAAACATTTCTGTGTTACAGGTTTCAGAATTTAGTACCAAACACCATGAATATCTGGTCCTTACCCACATACAGAGAAAAAGGTGAACTGATAACGGGTAGGAATGATTAGTGAGACTCTAATGTACATTGGAGTGCAAAACGTGTGGGCAAAAGTAACTTTTGCTTGATGTGTCACTGCCAGGTGACATATCCCGATGAAACTTTAACCACACATAACATGATCATTACAGTACAGAAGGTAGCTGAAGAAACATTCAACTACATGAACAGAGATGACATTTCTCCACAAGCAGAGTAATTACCTCAGCGTACTACAAAAGGCGGGACATAGTTCTTAATATCGTGTACGATTACCATGGAATACAATGCATGCTCTGAAATGTGCTCCTATGCTGACCACAAGATTTTTAAGGAGTTCTTGCGTGAGGGTCTTTCATTCCCTCTCCAGTGTGGTTGACAACTGCTGTGTGGACTTTGGTGCACCTGAATGTCCTACAATATACCTCCTAACACATTTTAGATGTGCTCTATTGACTGAAGTCAGGGGAACACACAAGCCAATCCATTCGCTGAACATCCTATCGCTGTTGTTCAATGCAGTTGCTCATTGTCATTCATAATATAGATATCACAGCCGAGTGTACCACTGAAAACACACATGTTGTGATCATGTACAGTGTCACACTAATTGTGACCAGTGAGTGTACCGTCTCTAAAAATTTAAAGGTCAGTACGTCCACACAACTTTATACCTCCATACACTGTAATACCTGTACCACCAAAACTATCATGTTCCACAGTGTACCAGAGTGCATTACATGTTCTCTCTTCTCACAGTACGAGGGCACATCCTGCATTTAAACAGCCTACTTACACATTGTCAGATATGATTGTTTCAGTGGTCCAAATGATATGACGTTGAGGAGGCATAATTAGTAGTGGGACATAGTTCGTTTCAGTCCATTTTGTTAGTGCAGGTCGCTACATCAGGGGCAGGTGTGCACTCAGGGGCAAACCTATTGTTCTCCTTTGACTGGCAGGTACTTACCTATTGTACTCCTGTCAATCAAAGTAGAACCATATGTTAAGTATCTGTCAGTCAAAGGATATCAATAGGTTTGCCCCTGAATGCATACCTGCCCCTGATGTAGGCAACCTGCACTAACAACATGGACTGAAACGAACTTTGTCCCACTACTATAATTTTGCATGGGTGTACTGACCTCCAAATCTTTGAACACAGTACACTGTGTGGTCAAAGTTATTGCGAGCTATGCTGCATATTTAAAAGGGTGCACTCGGGCCTGTCTTCATTAATATAAATGAAAACACGCAACCGTATCAAAGTGCGCAGGTGGGAGTATTGTAGGAACAACAGGTTATTATACAAATGGTTTGGTCTGTTCGTACCACCACCTTAACTCCCATACTGCATGTGTGGCATGCAAGGGGGAAGGAAATGTGTTGTCTCAAATACATATGTAGCATCACCACCCAGCAGCTGCCAACCGCACTGGTGGGTGAATACAATGCTGTGTCACAAGAACTCCCTAACAACCCTGTTGTCAGCATGGGAACACGTTGCAAAGCACGCACTGCCGCCCTTGGTGATAACACAGCATATTAAGAATCTACGGTATTTCAGTGCCTGTGTAATTCTGATGACAATGCACTGCAGCGACCACAGCCATTATGAAACCCATCACATGAATTTGCAACTGCGAATAATGACTACCATCAGCTGTAGAATGGAATGACGACAATGAAAATTTGTGCCAGAATGGGACTCGAACCCGTAATTTCCAGATTTTCGCAACCAGTCGCCTTACCATTTGGCGATCCATGCACGACTCATGGCTGGGCCCAAAAGTACGGTTGACGACGTATGGAAGTCTGAGTCTGGTCACGAGTCATGCACGGATAGCCAAATTGTAAGGTGACTGCATACATTAAGAGGGAAATCCGGGTTCGAGTCCTGGTGTGGCAAAGATTTTCACTGTCTTCACTGCATTCTATAACTGATGGTTGTCGTTGTTTGCAATTGCTAATTCATCTGATGTATTAAGAATCTTGTTCCACCGTTTGTAGCGTCCAGGAGACAACCATGAACAGTAGTGACTTGACTGTAATTATCGTCTTTCAATGAATATGTCTTTTCTCTTGGTCTCATTTGTGTATTTCTTCCAGTATTCTTTTGTACTATATTTTAGCAGCTCTTTCTCTGTATTATCCAAGTTACTAGCTACGTTACTTGGCAGTTATACATCATGCGAAATTTACTTTGTCCTTGAGTTTTTCTCACCAACGTACTTCGTTGTTCCTTTACAAAGAAACGTTCGTGTTTATAAGCTACTACAGGATGCAGTACGTCAGGTGCGCTTTTCAGTAAATATCATGCTTTCATTATTTTGTGTGCTTTACTTTGTTCCTTTCGTGCTCGGATTGCATGCCTGCTATCAAAGAATGTATAGATGAACGTTAAAGAGCTCTCTGAAGCACATTATTCACCTCACAAAGGAGTAATAACAAAGCGAATAATGGATCAGACCTTTCATTACAAACCTTGCAGCCTGTTAGTAACCAAATTCGTTAAGCTTCTCTTATGGTCTCATCACGCACGTTTAAGAACGGTAAATGGTTCTCTCTGGCTGAACAAAGGACGTGCATGCATCGCGTAGAATAAACACTTTTGATAGATTCGCAACATATTCGTAAAAGAGCTGAGGCTTAGTACAGCATGTTAAGCTGGTATAGAATGCAAATGGTAATTAGCTATGAACATCTGCCCATACACATGTACCAAGAAAATCAGCTTGCTTTTGAGCAGTGACAACTCTAACAACAGGTGACGAGTGCAAGTGGGCTTTCACAGGTAGTTACTGTCGTTTCTCAGTTGCGGCTTACTTTGAAGAAGTATCAGAGACTTGCTACAAAATTGCTTTTGAAGCACAGTAAAAGAATGCGTGTAGAATCTCTATGAGAAAGTGTCACTTCTTAAATTAAAAACCCCACTAATCTTTAGCATGTGTCAGATGCAGATGAGAGTAGAGGTGGAGATAAAGAAATCACTGATTAACTATGATAGGTATCGAATAGCTCTACAGAGAGGCCCGCAGCTTTTGCGTAACTCTGCGATCTTTTATGCAGTCGTCTGCATGAAGAGTGCACTCAACACAGGGTGAAATCTGATTACGGCAGTGTACGAATATTAATTAAATATATCAATGACTTTCACTTAAGGAAGTAAAGGAAGGGTTTTCGGCGTATTTGACGTGCCAGTAACAATTTTATCATACAGACGTTTGCAAATATTTTTATGATTCCTTAAAATGATTCGATGATGGGAATCTGTAGTTGATAAAGATTTATTTATGAGTAGCTTGTTGGCTGTTGTAAATTGCAAATTTTTTCAATTATGCTTCAAATTTTTCTCCCTCTGACGACAATTATATACCACCTATATTGCTTTTTGTATAAGTCTTTTTGGGTAAATCGCAATGAGCTTATTTGACATACTACCATCATCATCAGGTTTCCTGTACATACATAAATAGGTAATAGTCTTGATATTGTAGACTGTGACTGTGATCTTAAGAGTATTATATGATCGATTGGTGTTTTTATTTTACGTGTAATATCGATGCTTCCATGTGCTGTCTTTTTCGGAATTCAAATAGACGTTGTAATTCTTCAGGCTTTCCCGACAATCTAATGATATCTTGGGTTGTCGGGTGTTCTGCCGGATATCAGCGTCGTACTTGCACGATATTTCGGTAAATAACGAAATATCGTGCAAGTACGACGCTGATATCCTCCAGAACACCCGACAACCCAAGACGTATACGTTATTTGCAGATTCGTTGTAGATGTACTGGTATTTATGACATTTAGATATAGGTTAGTCCGTTGAGGTGGGTAATTTTCGCTCTTTACAGCTTGGATGGCAGTGAATCAGCGAAATTACATTTTGACGTAGTTACCACTAGAAGGAGGTGGTATGTGGAAATTCGGTTAGATTTTTTTTATTATATGTTTCCTTAGGTTTTGTTCCGATTATATTTTCTTTGCCTGAAATTCCGTCTCATTTGTGTTGAGATTATTAGGTTTTCTTTTTATGGTTTATTTTGTATGTAGTAACTTTTTAGTGGTTTATGGTTTGGATGTTTTCTTGGTATTATATCTTTATTTCGGTGTTTATGTTATAACTATGGATGTGTGTTACTTAGTATGTCCGGTTTGTTTCGTGAAATACAAGTTTTAGTATTTTTGAACATTGAAAATAAGAAACAACATCGTTCAAAAGCTATGTGGTACAACAAGCAGAGCTTCGGTATTCACCACACGTTCTTCTGCTCTGGGTCTTCTCATCTCAGCCGCTGAATATCCTGCTCCAGTTTGGCTAAGCAGCCCATGCGCACAAAATTTAGACGTTCAACTGAATAACGCTATGAGGATTATTGCTGGTGTTATCAAATCAGGACCTGCATATTGGCTGCCAGTACTAACCCACATTCCATCCCTTCAATTACGGTGCATAAAGGCTGTCACAAACGAGCACAAGAATATAATGGACAGTAAAAATGTACCAATCCATCAAGACATCGATGGTATAGAATAAAACTACGGTCACACTAGCAGCAACAGCAGCAAAAGTCACGGTCGAAGATGAGTCTGAACTTACTAAAGCATCGACTCAAGAATGGACTGCACAAAAATAATAATATGCTATGTATCACTCAAAAACTACCGGGTTTTGAATTGCCACACAGAACATGGTGAATGGGAAACAGAATTAGAATTTAATATGGCAAATCCATATATTTTTTACAGCAATTGGGAAAGCAACTATGTCCACTTCGGGATTGGGGAGAACCACAGACTACCAAACACATCACGAAAGAATGCCCCACAGGATGGATCATAGGATGACAGGCCAGAAAACTTCCTGCTAGCAACCCCAAAGTAGATAGATTAGAAAAATGCTCTATATGTTTGTTTATGGGATTCTATATTGAAAATATTGTGCTCTACTCACTCTGTATTTTTTTTTTCTCAATGCGTGAAGAACACATACACTAATATATATAAATCTGAACATTTAAAAAAAGTTGTCAACCTGTCCCATACATACTATATTCTCTAACTTATTATTAATTCTGGTAAGAATTGACGTATGGAGACTAGTGACTGCTCGAAAGAAACTAAGTACCGTCTGAATAGTTCCAAAGATGTGTAATAGGAACGACAATTTTCGAAATATACGTGACCGATTTATCATATTCACTTGAATAGGGGCAAGAGAGAGAGTACGACTGTATGCGATTATTGGGTCCGCCTTCATTAGAATTTGCTTTGGAGGACTTAAGATCAAATAAGGCCGAGGGGATGGATAACATTGCTTCGGATTTCTAATATTATTGGGGGGAAGTGGCAACAAAACGACTAATCACGTTCGTGTGTAGAAAGTTTGAATCTGGCGACATACCGTCTGACTTTCGGAAATAAAACCATTCACACAATTCCGAAGAGTGCAAGAGCCGACAAATGCGAGAATTTTCCCCCAACCAGCTTAACGGCTCATGCATCCAAGTTGCTGGCAAGAATAATATACATAAGAATGAAAAAAAAATTGAGTATGTGATATACGACGATCGGTTCGGCTTTAGAGAAGGTAAAGGCACCATAGAAGCAGTTCTGACGTGGGGGTTTACAATGGAAGGAAGACTAATCAAGAAAAGTTCAAAGGATTTGTCGACCTGGAAAAAGGGATCAACAGTGTCAAATGAAGCAAGATATCCGAAATTCAGAGAAAAATAAGGGTAAGCTATATGGAGAGACGGGTAACATACAACATGTACAAGAGCCAAGAGAGGATAATAATAGTGGACGACCAAAAATGAAGTGCTCATATTAAAAAGGGTGTAAGGCATGGACGTAGTATTTCGCCCCTACTGTTCTACCTGTACATCGAAGAAGCAATGATGGAAATAAAAAAAGCTCCAGGAGTGGAATTAACATTCAAGGTGAAAGTTATCCATGGTAAAATTCGCTGATGAGATTGCTATCCTGGGTGAATGTGAAGAAGAATTACATGATTTTCTGAAAGGAATGAACAGTCTAATGAGTACAGAATATGGACTGAGAGCAAATCGAAGAAAGACGAAAGCAATGAGAAGTAGAAGAGATACAACAGGAAGAAGCTCAACTCCAGGATTGATGGTCACGAATTAGATGAAGTTAAAGTATTCTAATGCCTAGGCACAAAAATAACGAATGACGGACCGAGCAAATACGACGTCAAAAGCAGACTAGCACTGGAAACAAGGGCATTCCTGGCCAAGACAAGTGAATTAGTATCAAACACAGGCCTTCGTTTGAGGAATAAATTTCTGAGAATGTACGTTTTGGGTACAGAATTGCATGTTAGGGAAACGTGCACGTGGGGAAACCGAGACTAATTAGTATCGAAGCATTTGAGATTGTGCTACAGACGAATGTTGAAAAGTACGAGGACCGATAAGGTAAGGAATGAGGAGATTCTGCTCAGAGTCGGATAGGAAAGGGATATGTCGAAAACACTGACAGTGAGAAGGGACCGCATAACAGGAGATCTGTTAAGATATCAGGGAATGACTTCCATAGAACTAGAGGGAGCTGTAGAGAGAAAAAGCTGTAGAGGAAGACAGAGACTGCAATAGATCGAACATATAACTGAGATGTAGGATGGAATTGATACTCTGAGATGAAGGGTTTGGCACAGCAGAGGGATTCGTGGCGTGCCGCATCAAACCAGTCAGAAAACTGATGGCTCAAAAAATAAAAAGATAAAAAAAATAAGGTAGGAGAAAGAGTAGGACAGTCTGCGATTATTGGGTCATTTCTCATGTCTTCATGAAACAAGACTTTACCTAAGGCGACGCTCCATGGCGATTCTCGCAATGACAATGTTCGATACTACATGCACACACGCTTTTTCAAAATACTTCACTCAAGATATTAGTGTGTTTCGTACTTTGACCAACACCTTACGTTCTTAATGATCAGTAACAGACTTGAAACACTGCCCTGATAGGAACAACCTTCTCTTAATATTCCTCTACTCATAATTTCCGATCAGTTACTATCACTCGAATACAGGTCATAAAATAAATATTGTATCAACCCAAACTATCACAAACAATGTCTCCGGGCCTTTCCAAATAAATAAGTTTTAGGCACGACCTTGACGCCGAATTGAATGGCGTATGTGATATTCGCTGAAGTCTGCCATTAATTTAAGAAGAAGGGATATACGGCCAACCCCTAGGAACTTGTCTTTTAGCACTTTAACAATCCTGCAAAAATTATTTAATTTTCGAAAGCCCTAATGACGTCTTAAGCACCAATAAGATTTTTACGACATAATCGACTTAGTGACCGTAACGAAATTCCTTTTATATCAAAATAAATGAAGTGTTCAGTTCTGAGAGCTCTCTAATGTTGTACAACCTTTGTAATTCTGGAATTTTTTCCGTTTCTTTCGCTTTCCCTAGAATTATAGGTATTATGAGGTTCATCAGACAATTCATCTGTGAAGTTCTTTCTAAAACGAATTCTATCAAGGATATTCAGAATAATACAGTCTCCCAAGAATTTATGAGAATAAGAGATTTAGTGCCGGAAGGAGGCGTTAATTATGGAGAATTTTATCAGCCTGAGTAAGGGTTACAATATTTCCCTATTCGTATACGGCCCTTTATAGTGATGAACCGTCATCAATATTCTAAGAATTCACCACGGGGGTTCGGAGTCGAGACGAAAGCAAATACTTTGGCCGGCAATGAGTCCTACACATTACGAAACGGTTTTCCAGATGAGAGGCAGGCATGATTTGTGCGTAAAGTCCGTCTCAGGAAATCAGCGAGCAGGAAAGAATTAATTTAATTGGCATCCAATTACAATTCACATTAATAAAGTGATAACAGGCTAGCTGAGGTATGGAAATAGGAAAGTGGCGCTCCAACTGAGCCGAATCAAAAGTAAGTTGTGTTGGGAAGGGGGATAGCCATCCCATGATTGGCTGGCGTTTCTTAATGGAGCGCTATTCTAGCAGGACATGTTCTGCTGCCAAAGATCATGTTCGAGACGATTGCTTTTCTTCTCTAGACGTAGTTACGCATCCGATGTGGTATACTATTTTGGCAACTAAGAAAAATCCAGAATAACTAATCTTATGTTTCTTCAGTGTTAGTTGTAAGATATGATACTGATTTTGTTTTGTAAATAAATGCTTTCAACAATTACTATTTAATAAAGGTAATATCATCAGCAAAGTAGCAAACAGGATGTTAGTACATGTTCTGCATTGTAGCAGTGAGGTCTTCGTGTATTAATCTCAAATACACTCCTGGAAATGGAAAAAACAACACATTGACACCGGTGTGTCAGACCCACCATACTTGCTCCGGACACTGCGAGAGGGCTGTACAACCAATGATCACACGCACGGCACAGCGGACACACCAGGAACCGCGGTGTTGGCCGTCGAATAGCGCTAGCTGCGCAGCATTTGTGCACCGCCGCCGTCAATGTCAGCCAGTTTGCCGTGGCATACGGAGCTCCATCGCAGACTTTAACACTGGTAGCATGCCGCGACAGCATGGACGTGAACCGTATGTGCAGTTGACGGACTTTGAGCGAGGGCGTATAGTGGGCATGCAGGAGGCCGGGTGGACGTACAGCCGAATTGCTCAACACGTGGGGCGTGAGGTCTCCACAGTACATCGATGTTGTCGCCAGTGGTCGGCGGAAGGTGCACGTGCCCGTCGACCTGGGACCGGACCGCAGCGACGCACGGATGCACCCCAAGACCGTAGGATCCTACGCAGTGCCGTAGGGGACCGCACCGCCACTTCCCAGAAAATTAGGGACACTGTTGCTCCTGGGGTATCGGCGAGGACCATTCGCAACCGTCTCCATGAAGCTGGGCTACGGTCCTGCACACCGTTAGGCCGTCTTCCGCTCACGCCCCAACATCGTGCAGCCCGCCTCCAGTGGTGTCGCGACAGGCGTGAATGGAGGGACGAATGGAGACGTGTCGTCTTCAGCGATGAGAGTCGCTTCTGCCTTGGTGCCAATGATGGTCGTATGCGTGTTTGGCGCCGTGCAGGTGAGCGCCACAATCAGGACTGCATACGACCGAGGCACACAGGGCCAACACCCGGCATCATGGTGTGGGGAGCGATCTCCTACACTGGCCGTACACCACTGGTGATCGTCGAGGGGACACTGAATAGTGCACGGTACATCCAAACCGTCATCGAACCCATCGTTCTACCATTCCTAGACCGGCAAGGGAACTTGCTGTTCCAACAGGACAGTGCACGTCCGCATGTATCCCGTGCCACCCAACGTGCTCTAGAAGGTGTAAGCCAACTACCCTGGCCAGCAAGATCTCCGGATCTGTCCCCCATTGAGCATGTTTGGGACTGGATGAAGCGTCGTCTCACGCGGTCTGCACGTCCAGCACGAACGCTGGTCCAACTGAGGCGCCAGGTGGAAATGGCATGGCAAGCCGTTCCACAGGACTACATCCAGCATCTCTACGATCGTCTCCATGGGAGAATAGCAGCCTGCATTGCTGCGAAAGGTGGATATACACTGTACTAGTGCCGACATTGTGCATGCTCTGTTGCCTGTGTCTATGTGCCTGTGGTTCTGTCAGTGTGATCATGTGATGTATCTGACCCCAGGAATGTGTCAATAAAGTTTCCCCTTCCTGGGACAATGAATTCACGGTGTTCTTATTTCAATTTCCAGGAGTGTATATTCTTCTAATTTCTGCTCGAGTAGCATCTCTCATGGGGACGCTTCATTTAATTTATTGGTGGTGATACAATTTCGGTACTTTCAGCTGAATCTATCGCGCTGATTGGTAATCCCTCGACAACAAAGGCCAAAACTGTGGGATTCAATACGAAGGTCGTTCAATGAGTAATTCCTCAGGTTCTCTTTCTCAGAACATTTTTACTGTCAAGTCACGACTTGTTTTAAGTGTACTGTTTTCCTACATAGTTCCTCTGCGTTCTTACATCGTGTGTCAGCGTTGTTTAAGAGCATATATTCGCTGTGAATCAAAGCTTTTGTCCTGAACTCGTCGCCCTATTGTCAGTGAATGAATTACTTAGTGATCACCTTCAAAGTGTTGCTCAAACAAAGGAAGTCTTAGAGTGCCAGGTCGGGGCTATAGTGTTGGTGAGACAGTGATGTCCAACCAAATTTGGCGATGTGTTCTATTGTTGCGAGCCTTGTGAGTGATCGTGTATTTGAGTTTGTTCCGAGACTTTCCTCTTGCCTCTGAATTGATGGTTGACCTTTTTAGGAACATATCCACGACAAAGGGCACCATCAGTATCCCAAAAGACTGTCGTCATGGCTTTGACGGCAGATGATTAATGCCTCTCCAGTAACTGTATTTTTATTTCCGGCCCAAAGCGATGTCCAGTTTCGACACTTGTAACGATCCACGAATGAAACTCCTATCCATTGGGCTCACACCACTCAACAAGTTTGATGAAATGGCTTTTATTTGGATCTTGTAGTCTGTTGCAAGCATTCGTGGAACACATCTAGAGAATTTCTTTGAATTTGCCAGATTCTTATTTATTGTACCAGAATTTGCACTATGTACCAATGATTGCAGAGCCAATTGTCGACTTGTGAGGTGCCGATGCGCACAAATAGTGGCATCTGCGCAATGCCCCACGAGGAGAACTGGGGCTGTGATTCACTTTCTGCAGCTTCTGACGCTTTACATGTCTTCACTCATGGCCCAACAACCCTCTTCTCACGATGGATGAAGGCGGAGAGGGACTAAAGGGAAGGAAAGGAAGGGAGGGGAAAGAGAAGGAACTAATGATATCAGCTGCGTCGCGACTTTACGAGGAAATGACGGCAATGAGTGAAAATGTGTACCAGACCAGGCCCTAAACCGGAATCTCCTTACTAGTCAGTTGTATCAACTACTGCACCACCAGTACAGTGTGTTTATCGTACTTGCGATGAATATCTCAGCACGCTGCCCAGCTGACTCACATTCTTACCTGTCGCCACCTAACTGCAGTCCCATCCATGTCCTCCATTCTATCCAATTTTATATTTCCGCTGGAAGTCGAATGTTAATTTGCATCCCAACTCAAGGTTGTAAATTCATTGCCCAACGGGCCGAATCAGTTACATGAATGCGTGGAGTCCGTTCTTTTGGAAATATCTGAAAGAACAGACACTGCACTATCATATTACACTCCTTTCGACTACATCGTTTTGTTTTGTTTTCTTTTCTTTTAGGGATCAAGAACAACTAATGTCATACACGCCCAATCAGAACCGTAGAACACGAAGACAAAAAGCAGTCAAAAGCGACTGCACGTTACGCCCAATCGACGGAAGGAAAGACAACTAAAAACAGAGTGTTTCTTTTGGAGAAAGGGCCATAAAATACGCCATGGAGACAAGAGAGAGCCTGAACTAAAGATTAAACGTCGGTCGCCACACTGCTACAACGGATAAAACGTAAAACGCTATCGACAACCCGCCACTCGTTGGCTAAAACGGCCAACAACTCAGACGGAAAACAAATTAGAACGTAAGTGGTTAAAAAAAAGGGCATTCCATCAGGAAATGGGGAACCGTACTCATATTGTGCAACTGTAGCCGCAGTATTTTGAACAGATATTTGCAATGGGGCTGGCTACTGTTTTTACTTATTATTCTCAAGGCCCTTTTCTGTAGTTTAAAAGTTGTGTTTATATCTTGTCCATTTGTTCCCCAGAAAACAATGCCATAGCTAAGAACTGAATGTACATATGAATAATACCGGGTGATCAAAAAGTCAGTATAAGTGTGAAAACTTAATAAACCACGGAATAATGTAGATAGAGAGGTAAAAATTGACACCCATGCTTGTAATGACATGGGGTTTTATTAGAACAAAAAAAACAAAGTTCACAAAATGTCCGACAAATGGCGCTGGACAGAAAAACTGCTACCGTGACGGGTGAGAGGTATGCTTATATGTTACAGAATCGCATCATCCCCAGCCTGGCTGATAAACACCTGCTGGAACGTACGATGTTTATGCAGGATGGCGCTCCACCCCATATTGCTAGACGCGTGAATGATCTATTGCGCGCGTCGTTTGGTGATGATCGTGTGCTCAGCCGCCACTTTCGTCGTGCTTGGCCTCCTCCCCAGACCTCAGTCCGTGCGATTATTGGCTTTGGGGTTACCTGAAGTCGCAAGTGTATCGTGATCGACCGACATCTCTAGAGATGCTGAAAGACAATATCCGACGCCAATGCCTCACCATAACTCCGGACATGCTGTACAGTGCTGTTCACAACATTATTCCTCGACTACAGCTATCGTTGAGGAATGATGGTGGACATATTGAGCATTTCCTGTAAAGAACATCTTTGCTTTGTCTTAAATTTGTTATGCTAGTTATTGCTATTCTGATCAGATGAAGCGCCATATGTCGGCCTTTTTTTAACTTTTGTATTTTTTTTGTTCTAATAAAACCCCATGTCAGTCCAAGCATGTGTGTCAATTTGTACCTCTCTATGTACATTATTCCGTGATTTATTCAGTTTTGAAATTTATACTGATTTCTTGATCACCCTGTATATAACTAAATGACACATAGATGACAAATATAATGCTTTCCTTAACACATTTCTCATGCTCTTTGAGAGATTATTTCCATTAGAACATTCTAAATGGGGTACTAGCAGTAAAAGGCTGCCTGGGTGGCTGGCTAGTGTGATAAGGGTATCATGTAAAACAAAGTGCGAGTTGAAACTTCCTGTCAAATTAAAACTGTGTGCCGCACCGAGACTCGAACTCTGGACCTTTGTCTTTCGCGGGCAAGTAGGAGACGCGCTACTGGCGGAATAAGAGCTGTGAGGACGGGGCGTGAGTCTTGCTTGGGTACCTCAGTTGGTAGAGCACTTGCCCGCGAAAGGCAAGGATCCCGAGTTCGAGTCACGGTCCGGCACACAGTTTTAATCTGCCAGGAAGTTTCATATTAGCGCACACTTCGCTGCAGAGTGAAAATTTCATTTTAGAAAGTGGGAGTTATATCAAAATGTTAGAAGTAGTCACAATCAAATTACAGTATGCCATTACAAACAGTACTGTAAGGTGCTTAAAATGTTATTAGTAAGGCAAAGAGTATGTGGTACACAGTTAGAATAGCTAATTCAGAGGATAAAATTAAAACCATATGATCAGTTATGAAGGAAGTGTCTAGCCAGCAGCACAAGGTTGACAATATAAAGTCAGTTCGTAGTAAAAATATTTCTTTTACTGATAAATGAGGTATATGACAATGGGCACAAAACGGTGAGGGATCACCACTTAACAAATGGCGATGTTTAAAAAGACACTGCCCCATACGCAATCTACCTAAAATGATCTCGCAGCGAGCGGCCTCGCCGCAGGGAAAGGTTCATTTCCCCCGCAGCTTTTCGCCATGAAAGGCAGACCAGTGGTGTTGCCAAAGTGACACTATCTGCTGACAGACGACAACACACAGATCACCGGGGGAATGGAAGAACTAGCAGACCGAGGTACGAGGCCTGCAACCTTGGCAGCAGCGTCAGCGGCCTCATTTCGCGTCATACCACGTGACCAGGGGCCTACATCGTTACCACACCCTGCACACAAGCGTTTACGTATGTCCGCCATGTTTTTTTTTCCGCATGCAGGTTGCTTATAGCGGGTCACTCGCATAAACGGTACTTTGATGGACCACTCTAGCTCTGCTAACTCTCGGAATTGTTGAAAACTTCGCATACGTGCAGCAGGAACGTCCCATTTGAAGCACCTAAGAGGTCGCTTTCCCGGCCCTGTTGTAGTGATAAAACGGGGTCACTGAAGTTAAACGCTGTTAGGCTTGGCCAGCCCTTCGGTGGATGACCGTCTGCGTCTGCCGAGATCTATTGGCAAGTACTCTGAATTCAGCCCTTGTGGGGCCAATTGAGGAGCTACTTGATCGAGAGGTAGCGAAACTGGTCGCGAAAACTGACAACGGCCGGTAGAGTGGTGTGCTGACCACATGGCCATCAACAGCCACAGCCGACGACAAGGGAACCTCCCCATCGCACCCCCCTCAGATTTAGTTATAAGTTGGCACAGTGGATAGGCCTTGAAAAACTGAACACTGATCAATCGAGAAAACAGGAAGAAGTTGTGTGGAACTAGGAAAAAAATAGGCATAATATACAAACTGAGTAGTCCATGTGTAAGATATGCAGAACTAAGGAGACTGTGTGCTCAGGAGCGCCGTGGTCTCATGGTTAGCGTGAGCAGCTGCAGAACGAGAGGACCTTGGTTCAAGTCCTGCCTTGAGTGAAAATCTTAATTTTTTATTTTCAGACGATTATCAAAGTTCAGGCACTCACACATAATCAACTTCGATCTCCAAAATTCCAGGACATGTTCAGATTTGCTTGAACATATGCAGGATTTGACGGTCTACACACGGAAAAATTTGAAAACGTTAAAAACATGTTTTGACAGAGCACAGGGAAAACTGAGCGACTGTGAAACTGTTGCATTCATTTGTTGAAGTTTATGTGACAAACCCTTATGTTTTCATCACTTTTTTTGGGACTGATTATCACAACCACAAGAAAGCCTAAATCGGGCAAGGTAGAAGAATCTTTTTACCCATTTGCCAAGTGCACAAGTTAGGTGGGTCGACAATCTATTCACGTCATGTGACGCACATGCCGTCACCAGTGTCGTATAGAATATATCAGATGTGTTTTCCTGTGGAGGAATCGGTTGACCTATGACCTTGCGATCAAATGTTTTCGGTTCCGATTGGAGAGGCACGTCCTTTCGTCTACTGATCGCACAGTTTTGCGGTGCGGTCGCAAAACACAGACACTAAACTTATTATAGTGGACAGAGACGTCAATGAACGAACGGACAGATCATAAGTTTGCGAAAATAAAGAAAGTAAAATTTTCGCTCGAGGAAAGACTTGAACCAAGAACCTTTTGTTCCGGAGGTGCACACGCTATCCACGGGACCACGACGATCCTGAGCTTACAGTATCCTTTATGTTGCCTATCTTGCAGATGGACTAGTCAGTTTGTATATTTTGCTTATTTTTTTCATAGTTCCATACAAGTTCTTCCTGTTTTCTCGAGTGATCTGTGTTCAGTGTTTCAAGGCCTATCCACTGTGCCAACGTATAACTAAATCTGAGGGGGGTGTGATGGGGAGGTTCCCTTGTGAGCACTATGGGACTTAACATCTATGGTCATCAGTCCCCTATAACTTAGAACTACTTAAACCTAACCAACCTAAGGACATCACACAACACCCAGTCATCACGAGGCAGAGAAAATCCCTGACCCCGCCGGGTATCGAACCCGGGAACCCGGGCGCGGGAAGCGGGAACGCTACTGCACGACCACGAGCTGCGGACTACACCTAAGTGGTGAGGATGACATGGCGGCCGGTCGGAACCTTTGGGCCTCCAAGGCCTGTTGAGATGGTGTTCGTTTCAAGAGGACGATGTATATTTTGGAAGCTGTATTAAAATGGCGCAATATGTATTGAATGACCGTCATAATATTCTACGGTTTTGTTCGAGTGTATCGCGTCCCCGGAAATAGCTGCATTTATCGTTGAAAACAACTATATCATATTCATGGACACAAAGCTTGTGACGCGGAGAAACGACATGTGTGTGGACGGATCACTCAGGGGGACCCCTGCTTCCTGACGATGAGCGTTGTGGCCAGCGACAACTGCGCGGCACTGAGTTTCTTCCTCACCGGGGCCTCCCTGAGCCGCCGTAGGACATGAGAAAACGACCACCTGTTCTGTCCGACAGACAGTGGCTCGCTTCTCGCTTTTTTCATTCCAGAATTTCGGAAGAGCTCGCTGTGCGCGTAAGAGCACCGCGGGATTCCTTTTATTTCCCAGGCGTACCGTCTCTCTCGACTCGTCCTTTTTCCAGATTTTTGTATTAGTTCCCTCGCTTTCGCGGACGGGAGACCGACGTGGAGGAAGGAACAGGGGTAATGTGGAATGAGGTAGAAGAGTGCTTTGGCTTGTACTTCAGAAAGCCACGTCCTGGGTAGAGGGCCGCTTCGCTGTTGGCGTTCAGAATGGAACTTAATGGCACTTACTGCGGGCCTGTTTCCTGTGTTTTCAGATACTCGTACCGGGACGCATGCTCAATGGCTGCCAGAAGAGACAGTGAGAAGTCGCGGCAGAGCGGTCGATATCAAACAGTGGTCAAAGTTCAACCTGAGTCTTTTGAAACTGGGAAGTGGTAAAGAAAATAACACAAGGAGCAAGTAGCAATTTGGATGGCAACGGAGTTTGCTGTCTCCTGCTTACCATCCGTGACTGCAGCAAGGAGAGGAAGATCGAGGACGCAGAAAGAGGCTGTGACACTATGCATCCAGAGTCATATATCTCACAATGGCTATAGGAGTTCAGATATTAATTTACATGCCGCACTTTTGCCTGACGTCCGATAAAGAATGAAATCACTACTACGTTCTAGATCGATTTTGTAACAACTCTTGCTCCGTATTCCTTCCATTTTATGTTTTGGGGAATATATATATACCGGGTGATCAAAAAGTCAGTATAAATATGAAAACTGAATAAATCACAGAATAATGTAGATAGAGAGGTACAAATTGATACACGTGCTTGGAATGACATGGGGTTTCATTAGAACAAATAAAAACAACGCATATTGCAAGACGCGTGAAAGATCTCTTGCGCGCGTCGTTTGGTGATGATCGTGTGCTCAGCCGCCACTTTCATCATGCTTGGCCTCCCAGGTCCCCAGATCTTAGTCCGTGCGATTATTGGCTTTGGGGTTAACTTAGGTCGCAAGTGTATCGTGGTCGACCGACATCTCTAGGGATGCTGAAAGACAACATCCGATGCCAATGCCTCACCATAACTCCGGACATGCTTTACAGTGCTGTTCACAACATTATTCCTCTACTACAGCTATTGTTGAGAAATGATGGTGGACATATTGAGCATTTCCTGTAAAGAACATCATCTTTCCTTTGTCTTACTTTGTTATGCTAATTGTTGCTATTCTGATCAGATGAAGCGCCATCTGTCGGACATTTCTTGAGCTTTTTTTTTTGGTTCTAATAAAACCCGGTATATATATATATATATATATATATATATATATATATATATATATATATATATGTGTGTTTCTCCTGTGAGTAATCCTGCTTTACTTAAATTCATGTTTACGTAAACAAGAACTTTGATTCAGTGGCAAAGAAGCTAAGTTGGCTGCTCAAAAGACCCTACATCTCCTTACTATCGATTCTGCGTAGGACACATTCCACAAGCTCTTGGCAAGATTCCTGACGTATATGACTACAGGTCACCAAATTCTCGTTAACTATACGTGAGAGGTTTGTGCGCTGGATGCCTGAGCCTCATAGCGTCACGGAAGCATCCCATTTTGTTCAGATCTGGTAAATTTGGTCCCGAAGATATCGACTTGACTTTCTGAGGTGTCACTTGAGTTGTTCGGCATACCCCTAAGATGACACAGATCTGATGGCCGATGACCTACAGGAAAATGAAGTACTCCACAAAATCATGCCTATTTCAGAGTAACCAATATACAACTTCATTGTATTCGGCTATGTCTTTTTGCAAGAAAATTACCAGGAGTGCTCAAATTAAGCGTGAAAGTAGGGGAACCACACCTCCATGGATGTATTAATGAAGGGAACCTTCATAATAGGAGGGGAAACAAGGGTCACTATATATCTAATCCATAAGACATCAAACCTATAATATACCCACTGAAGCAAGGATATATAAGTAATTAACAAGTGAACAAGAGATTGCAAATACTAACTACACTGATCAGCCAAAACATTATGACCACTACCCCCTGGGACGTTGGATGCCGCGTAGTGGCGTTACGGTCACTCGACGCGGTAACAGAAATACGTAAGCGGTGCAGACACGGACAAGGGATCACCCAAGCGAAAATATTGGCTGAAAATGGGGAAGTCCATTGAGATATGGCACTCTGACAAAGGGCAGATCATTATTATGCGGTGTCTGTGAACGGGTATCTCAAACACGGCGAAGCTGGTCGAATCTTCACGTGCTACTGTCGTGATTATCTACCGATAGAGGTAGGAGGATAATGAAACTGCCACTATGCGCCAAGTGGTTTGACGTCTACGACTCTTCACAGAATGTAGTCTCCGGAGTCTTGTCTCCTCTTTAAATTAGGATAGATGGTGATCTGTGGCATCTCTGCTGGAAGAACACAATGCTGGTGCACGCACAAGTGTTTCGGAGCATACCGTACATCGTATATTGTTGAACATAAGTGTTCATATGTTGGCCAAACGACATCGTCAATAACGACTGCAACTGGAGGAGGACTATCGGAATTCAACCTTCGATAAATGGAAACGTGTCGGGTCTTCTGGAGAACCACATTTTGGCTACGCCATGTAGATGGTCGTCTCGCCAAACTTCGTTATCGAGATGAACGGCGGCCCGGAAAGTGGAGCGCGAAGGACGCAGGCAAGTAGGAGCAGCATTATGCTATGGGAGACATTGTCCTGCGCTTGCAAGAGACCTGTGGTAGTAATCGAAGACACACTGACAGCTGCGAATCGTCTGCATCCCTTCATGCTTGATGTCTTCCCCGACTGCAATCTCATCTTTCAGCAGTCTAATTCTCCGTGTTTCGGTGCCAGAAAAGTGCTACAGTGTTTTGAGGAGCATAATAGCGAACTCACGTGGACGTCTCGGCGACCAAATTCGCTTACTGTAAATCTTATGCATCCCATCTGGGTCGCTATTGGGCGCCATCACCTTGTACGCAAATCAGCGGCCCATTATTTACGCGAATTACAAGAAATGTGCGTAGACATATAATGTCACATACCTCCACAAACCTACCAACAAACTGTCGGCTCCCTGATATGCAGAATTAGTGATGCATTTCGTTCCAAAGACGGACAAGCAAGCTATTAAGCATGTGTTCATAACGTTTTTCTCATCAGTGTATAGATATGATGGAGATGAATGACGTATGAAAGTATAATACGAAACGATGAGTCAATGACCGCAAAAATAGTTAGTGGTTTAAAGAAAGATCTTCAGAAAAGCAGTACTTTCGACAAAGCACATGGTGAGTTGCAACTAGCTGCGCAATGAAACTCTGATGCAAATTAAGTAACTTTGCCTCCCCCTCACCCCGGTGGCTCGGTGGCTGCATCAACGGCATATGCTTACCGGCCTTTAAGTGCTGCAAGTGTGGAAGACGGCCGCAGTATCTGTTGGAAATTCTGAGTCCAGCTCAGCCCCTGTGCTATGCTCTAAGTCAGCAACATCTATCTCTGAAAATATCCTCTATGGCTGCCTAAAGTGAAGTGCTTTCTCAACCATATCCCTGGAGGAAGTCTATTCATCGATGTCCCTGCAGCATGTGTGTTCTAACTTTACTGTACGAATCTTACGTGGTTTTGCTAGCGTCAGAACCTGGCTGGCCAATTGCAGGAGACCTTGCAAGTTCTCACCAATAATTATTTTGTAAACAACTATAACAATATCCTACTCTCACAGATTTTGTCATGGTTAACCAGTAAGATATGGCGCAGGAGAGAAGGCCCACTACATGGCAGACATCCAATGAAGAGCCTTGCACGCAGACATACACAGGAAATGGAACCTTCTACTACAATAATTGCTTTGAGCTGATCTCGGAACCCCTTACTTGGATACCAATGAACAGCTCTTTATGGCGAAAAGCATCAAATGGCTGATCCAAAAGTCTGAAGCTCTGTGGCTTTACCTAATTTCAAATCTTATTTAGCCAAAAGGTTTCCTTTTAAGATCTTGCACAAGCGGTTTTTAGTGAACGCAAAGAATTGCACTTCTTATGCTGCTTCTGTGACATTTCCCTGTTCTTTACCTGCTCAGAGAGGACTTTTAAAACCAGACAGTTTTATTACACTGCAGTCCTTCTAAGTCAATTTGGCGTTTGCGAGGCAGCTAAAGAAAGGCTTCAGGCCTGCAGAAATAACAGGTCTCCATCACCATATTGAACGGAAAAGAGATGAAGAACTGATTAGCAGTCCAATCATTGGCAGCAGTGAATATTGGCAGCAGTTTTCGTGCAGTGTTAAAGAATGGACTACACTGAGTATTGGTATTCGCAGTTCGGGTATAAACAGCCTCCAACAAGTTCGCTATTCTGCTTGCAAAACCACTGTTTCATGAGAATGTTGGCAACGTGACAAGTACATTTATCCTGGTGGAAGATGCCACTGCTGTTGGGAAAGACAGTGAGCATTAATGAACGCAGATGGTCCACTACAATGTATACACAGTGCACAAATGGCCTAGCATCTACAGTTACTACTGCAAGACCCATGGAAGCTCATGTAATGACCCCCACAGTTCAACATTGCCCACACTGCCTACGTCTATGGGGCGTTTCACGTTTCGTGCAGCCTTCCTCCTGGTTGATGGCACATCCAGGCGCGACCCTCGTTCTGGTGTAACAAGAAGTATGATTCATCCAAGCAGGCGAGACGTTTACATTGATCTACTGTGCAGTTTCGATGCTCCATTACCCATTATAATTGTAATTCCCAATTACGTTGGGTCAAAATCCAAACTCACAGAGGTTGTCTGTTATGAATCCTCATATTCCATGTGTGCTGGTCTGTGTTCACTACTTTTCACAAATGTTCACAACAGTGGAGCGCGAACTGCCGACCAGCTTCACTGTTTCCGAGATCCTCGTTCCCACACGCAGACTCATAACAGTCTACCCTTCAGTAGATTTGTAAGACTGCAGCCCGTATAGTCACACGAATGATTCCCCCCTTTGTCTCCGTTCCGCTTACTACCTTCCCCACAACGCCACGCGCCTGCAACGCTACTAGGACTCATTGTCTCTCGGTGTGCAGTGTGTAGTGTCGGCAGACTTGCCAACACTACGCACACTAATTGAAATAGGCGGCCACGATGCACGCGCTAACTCACGCAGGCGGGCGTTAGGTCTGAAACATGATACGTAATGAATGCTATAAGGAAAAGTACGTAGCTGCTGGAATACTTAACTTTAATCCATCATTTGTATACAGCGTTCTTGATGATACAAGTGAGACTCTCTCTAGATAAATGCAATATAATGCTAATGGCGCCTTGCTAGGTCGTAGCCATGGACTTAGCTGAAGGCTATTCTAACTATCTCTCGGCAAATGAGAGAAAGGCTTCGTCAGTGTAGTCGCTAGCAAAGTCGTCCGTACAACTGGGGCGAGTGCTAGTCCGTCTCTCGAGACCTGCCGTGTGGTGGCGCTCGGTCTGCGATCACTGACAGTGGCGACACGCGGGTCCGACATGTACTAATGGACCGCGGCCGATTTAAAGCTACCACCTAGCAAATGTGGTGTCTGGCGGTGACACCACACAGTGGTTTCAGCTCATCCGTATATAATATACGGCTTGGATCTCCCGGCATTTACCGAGTACTGTGTGAATACGGGATAGTATTACATCGAACTGACAGTGCGAACGATAGAAAAATGGTGTACCGAATATAAGACCTTTTTCATTTATTCACAAGATGCTCTATTACGTTAATTGTAACACTACATTGTATTGTTTGTGTGCGAAGTGTAGTGTAATGTTGATATTATATAACGATGATGACGATGATAAAATGCAAATGACAGGTGACTAGGGCCTCCCGTCGGTTAGACCGTTCGCCGGGTGCAAGGCTTTCGATTTGACGTCACTACGGCGACTTGAGCGTCGATGGGTGTGAAATAATGAGGGGAGAAAATTTCCGACCCAGCCGGGAATCGAGCCCGGGCCCTTAGGACTGACTTTCTGCAGCGCTGATAACTTTTTTTATCTCATTTTGTTCTATATTGTTCGTTTAATTTGTTCGTGTCGAGCCTCCGATGACAATCATTCAGGTTGTTCGTTGATCCGTTCACTCAGTTTTTTTATTACAGATGGTAGCTAAACCCTCTTACCGAACACGCTGAGCTACCGTGCCGGCGACCACTTAGCTACCGGGGGCGGACATGAAGACAATGATGAGAGAAGGGAGAGGGTGAGACATGGTTCCAGCACATAGAGGCACGGGCAAGCTTAATGTCCCCGTCCGAGAGAGGGGTCGCAATCAACAGTTTCACATGTCCTCACTTCATGAGACATTGTTGAAAAGTTTAGAATTTCAACCAGAAATTTGGCGCAAAGTTTTATTATCAGGAAAGTTTCAGCACCACCTCTGCTCCCCTTGCCGGCTAAACACTGGCAGCGTCACCACAAGCGTTCGTTAGCGACCTCGACCACATTTTAAAAAGTCCTCAGTAAGATTAAAGAGTTGACAACCTATGCCTCTGGTGTAATCCAACATTTCCACCCCAGCAATGGAAATGCCTTCGTGAAAGAATGAGGCGGTGTTCGTAGCGTATAAGGGTGCTAATTAAAGATCGTACTAAAAGCAGGTAAGGGCAAGTGCCAAAATAGCACCTCTTGCAAGAGTACAATGTCCGCACATGTATCATAAATGAAATGAGGCAGTGAAGCCAGTCGAATTTCTGATTCCATACGATTAACGTTTAAGGAAAGGAACGTGTAGGCTTTGGTCATTGATCACAGTTACACAGGGATGTACGGAACGTACCGGGCAGAATCGAGTAGACAGCTGAGCTTCAAGGTCAATTACGGAGGCCACAGATGAATCAGGTTCAAATGACTCTGAACACTATGGGACTTAACTTCTGAGGTCATCAGTCCCCTAGAACTTAGAACTACTTAAACCTAACTAACCTAAGGACATCAGACACATCCATGCCCGAGGCAGGATTCTAACCTGCGACCTTAGCGGCCGTACGGTTCCAGACTGTAGCGCCTAGGACCGCTCGGCCACTCAGACCAGCTATGAATTAGGCATCGGGTGGCCAGAAACTCCGTTATCGGAATCTTTTTTCTTAGATTTATTTCGTGCCACCACGCGGTCAGTTTGTACCCTGCTTCTGTTAGCTACGCTGAATGGCGGCCTCTACAGACGGAGTTATGAGAGGGGTCATAGGTACAGCTTCCTGTCCCTCCGAACAGGGGATATCTAATGCAGGTCCAGTCGATCTGCGAATGCATTCTGTAGAACTACCAACGCAACAAGGGATACTTTGTCACTGTTCTTGTTTCTCTTCTGGAGTTACTGTAGGCGGCAAATTGAGGAAACCACCGACGGCTGAAGACGAAGAACTGGAGGACGTTTGCACGTCTCGGACTGTAACGGCGGATGCGAAGAAGAAGGGGGGTACCCAGCTCCCTCTCCACACGGTGACAGCACTTGGAGAGCTGGAAAGGTGCTGGAGTTGACTTCTTCGCCACTCACCGTACCACGGATGGGAGGTATTGTATCATCGAGAGGAGCAGAGGACAAAATCGAAGTGGAGGAGGTTGGGGCAGAAGGAGGCAGGCACTGTCAAAACTTCACCCTCTCTGTGAGTGCGACGTCGCTTGTTTTTCACTGTTGCACACTGCTGCAGGTTCTGTCGTGGGGGAATAGGATTCTGATCCTGTAGCGGAGGTGAAGGGCGGAAATTTATTTACACGATTATCTGAACTGTCGTTTCGGTCACTACGATCCGAAGCAGAAGCAGTCCTGACTTCGGGAGAGTAACGAACAAGATCAGCAACAATAATTTGCGACGCTGCAGTAATGACTGCTTTAATACAAATACCATCCGCGGGCAATTACATCGAATGTGCTCCCTTGCATTACATAGAAATTAGGTTCACTCTTGACCAGTGTATATGGCACGAACGCTATAACCACACTCTTGTAAAAGTGATGGAATATTGTGTTCCATATGTACGTGCACGGAGAGAATTCCATATAACACTGTACTTTGTGTTGGTTAGATCAATGTCGCGACGGACGCTTTTCATGTTACCGTAAGGAGTCCGTATATTCTACAGAAAGTTGTCATCTACCTCCAACGAGAGATCGAACACTAGAGCGTTGGTACAGCCAATTTCTGCATCTGCGAGTGACGCCATACTAACGGAATTATCGCGATGCTTGAACGGGAATTGAGAACCATCTCGCGACAGTAATCTTTCAACTTGAAGGAGATCCATAAATTTCACATAAAACACGCACTCATCTGCGTCAAAATAAGCGGTGTGGACCTGATCAGAGTTCACATGAATTGTATCGACAAGGCAATCGTGGATTTCTAGAGACCTGGGCTGCAAGTGTCGAGTTGTTTTATCGAAATAAAAGCTCACAGTACCTTTCTGTGGAATGCACGTGGAAACCATGGTAGCCAAAGCGGAGCGGCCGACGCCACTTGAAGCACACGAACACAAACAGACAGTAAGGTGGAGTGACGGCCCCACGACTAACTGGGCAGACAGAACAACACTAACGAGGGTAACTGCACACAAGCGACGCTGCTGCACGTGACATAAACAGGAACCTTCCCGCTCGGCGCTCGAAGCGCAACTGGTGACGGAGGCATGCGAAAACGAGAGGCGTCTGCGATTACACTGTCCAGAGAAGTAGGCGGTAGCTGACCGTGCTGTTGAAATTTGATATTAATTTGCGTCCGGCGGCACCTCTGTTATCACGAGCGTTACAGGTTTTCTGGGACAGCAAAATACAAGGCGCTACAGACAGCTACATAAATGTAGCACCCTCAGCGAAGGCCATGGTTTGCATTTGAGTACAGTATTGAACCCGACCATTGGAAGGTTAAACCGTGCGCAGCAGGCGTGGATCGAAAATGTTTATTCCTATGGTGATGGGAACGAGCACCAATGATGTCACAACCTGTTGGGCGGCCATATAGAATGACTGCAGCTGCCATAGCTCTCTCTCTCTCTCTCTCTCTCTCTCTCTCTCTCTCTCTCTCTCTCTCACACACACACACACACACACACACACACATGCTCACTTGCTTTACTTTTGTCTAGGAAGTTGTAATTCGTTGTCCCAGAAATACCTGTATGAGAAATATTCCCGATCCTCCAATAAGGTGGTGGTGGTGGTGGTTAGTGTTTAACGTCCCGTCGACAACGAGGTCATTAGAGACGGAGCGCAAGCTCGGGTTAGGGAAGGATTGGGAAGGAAATCGGCCGTGCCCTTTCAAAGGAACCATCCCGGCATTTACCTGAAACGATTTAGGGAAATCACGGAAAACCTAAATCAGGATGGCTGGAGACGGGATTGAACCGTCGTCCTCCCGAATGCGAGTCCAGTGTGCTAATCACTGCGCCACCTCGCTCGGTTCTCCAATAAGAGGGTTGTAAATTAAATACTAGTAATTTACAACGATTCATTTTCGCCTATGGACCCCTCAGATCTGCAACCAGTTCGCCTGCTAACTGGCTGAAAAGAATAAGATCATTATGATGAGCCAGACCTCAAATAGTTCGTCCTACTCCATGGAGAATAGAATTAAGAGTGCAATAAAGATAAAAAAGTAAAGGTTTCAGGAATTATTGCAGCGAATCGCCGTATTCTCTTCAATTTCTATTTATTCATGACCGGTTTCGAATCGCCTAGCTATTCACCATCAGATAATACAATTTTGTTTGGAGTATTGTGGGGGTCGTGCATCTGCGGCAAATATAGATACGAAAAGATGAGTACTGTATGTGGGAAGAATATTCTTCCCCCATACAGTGCTCACTTCTTACCACATAGAGTGCTCACGTTTTCGTCTTTATATTTGCCATAGATGCACGACCCCCACAGTACTCCAAACTAAACTGTATCATCTGATGATGAATCACCAAGTGATTGGAAACCGGTCATGAATGAACAAAATTTGAAGAAAAAATGGCGATTGGTCGCAGTATTTCCTGAAACCTTAAACAAGACAGTCGCAATGTTCCAAATCCACAATGGATAAAAGTTTAAAAAAAGTAAAGTAGACGGCATTCAGCTACAACTTGACAGTCACTGCACTCATCCGAAAGCTCATGCATTTATAACCATTCGACACTGCTGCACGGCCTAATAGTTGGTCATTTTTCGGGTGCAGATCAAGTCACGTAAAGTGCTTTCAGAAACATTAGCTACCTTGAACACAAGAACACTGCTCACTGAAATTGGCAAGGCTTCCGAAAACAGCCGCGCTCATCTCAGGTGCAACCGGAGCCTTGGCCGAAAAGGGACACATGGGAAAGAAACTTAAAAAAGGAAAACAAATATAAAAACGAAAGGAGTAAAATCAATCAGTCAGCCGAAGTCAAAGCTGTTCCCGCAAAAACTTAATAGGTAAAGATATTGAAAGCGCTTTCTTCATTCCATAGATCAAAGATTGTTGCAGATTAAGACTGGAACATAAATTAATTGAAGACATACAACGGAAGGGCCTACATATGAGCAAGTCTATGGCGCAGAATCCGTCACGAGTAGCTTATCTAACAGTGTGAAACAAATGAGCTGCAGGTAAATTTAGTTCTTTAACGTGCTGTAGAGGCTAATCAGGAAACATCTCTGTATTTCTACAGATTTAGCAATATGGTCGAATGTATACTGTGTTAAAATGATTGTGAAACATGTTCCATGAGTTCTCCTTACGTAACGCTAAAGACACTAAACCCAAAGATATCTACTGTTCCTGTGTTAGGGAGAGGATAAGCGAATTAAAAGTTGTAGCACTGTACTGGAAATGAGGACACGAATTGCACTGGCCCAATGACGATAACGCTGATCTCTCTTATTGATTACACGTCACCAGAAACATTATAAACTGCATTTCAAAGCATTTATGTTCAAAACATTTAAAACTCGATTTATTTAAATGGCAAACTAGCTACGTGTTAGAAAAAGCTTCATGTATAAAATCGATCTATAAAGCGTTATGTAATCTTATAGAAATGTATTATTTCTTAAGATATATACATGTTGTATATAAATTTTAATATGCACCGTCATGATACACACGACGTTAGTTTCCAAGAGTGATTGCCTATCGAAGTCGTGGGGTCCAAACGACACATATCGAACTTGCGATTGTAAATCGATCATGGGATTGTGGTGACGCGTGTTATGATCGTTGTGATAGTCATTTTTATCCGTTTTCCGTTATTCCCTCAGTTGGTCTAAAGTACGTACCTCCGCGAGTTAGTGGTAAAAAGGGAACTGTTCCCGTAACGTACACATCACATGGACTTTCACATGACGACAACACCGACGACGAGTGAGGTAAGTCATGTCCTTTGGTATTACAAGTATTCTTGTAACGGTCTTCTTTTGTCATTGCTGTAGTGACCACCGTAAACATACTCATAACGTCCGCCACCACAGTCGCGTGATCGATTTAGGATCGCACGTTCAATATGTATCGTTTGGACCCTACGACTTCGATAGGCAATCATTCTTGGATATTACCCACACGACTTATGGAACATTATCTGCACGAGTTAATTTAGAAATGTACTTGGCAAGAATATTTCGGGATAACGAATAAATCGTACTATTCAGATTTTTCTTGTAATGTCCACATTTATAAAATTCAGGCACCTCCAACGCAAACAGTTTCAGACAAGCTCTGATAAAACGGTCTACGTGACTCGTTTGCACCGTCAAATTACCCTGCATGTAACTGCCGTGTCGAAGATCTGCACGATCCTCACACGAATACGCCTGTGTTTCGGGTGCATGGACTGACACAACTTACATGCTCGTCGATGACATACCTTCTCAGTGCTCTTCTTGCTCCGCGATTTAACGGCGTTCCACGGTTTCCTCAAGGCTTCGCTGACTGGGGAGGGACACATCTATGTGCTGCCATCTGATTGACCCGTCTCGGACTATTGCCAAGCAACGGATCGGCACGCTACAGGAGCATCGGTATTGTTGAGAATTGGGTCACGTGGCGATATGTTTACTCTTAAAGGACAGGCGGAAACAACCGATGCATAGTTTATAAAAGTATCTTAGGGATAGCAGTACGGCGTAATTTGGCTGTGGACCCTAGGAGCAATGTATCAAGAACCACAAAGGCAATGAACCCATGGCTGAAGAAGAAAACATACAATCCTCTTGGCCGAACATCCGCAACTGAGCATTATAGCAGAGGTTGAAAATACCGCTTCATTTGTAAATTTATTTTTACACGACCGGATTCGAACTGTTATAAGCCCAGGTGTTGTACTGGAAATAGCAAAAGACGAGAGATAATTTTCACACGCAGCAACAGACATAACAAAAAGCAAATTTTCCCAGCACAGCGGAAGTGTCGTGATATCATTTGTATATATTCACTCCCCAGGCAGTCGTCCGTAGTATTGTCTGGTGCCACTTGCACACTGACATAGGTTTCATAGCACCTAGCCCGACCGGCGGTTTCGAAATGTTTTTTAAAAGTTTTTAAAGCTTTTTTGGAAAAATTTGTTTTTTATTGTGTGTGTTGCGGCGTATGAAAATTATCTCCCGTCTTTTGCTATTTCCAGTACGACACCTGAGGATGGGCTTATAACAGTCCGAAACCGGTTGTGTGAAAATAAAGTAATTTAGAACTGAAGCGGTATTTTCAACCTCTGCTCACGAAGAAAAGTGGGGAAAGCATAAAAGATACAAGATCAATGAAAGTAAAATTGACCGTCCAGATGAAGTCTTTCACTACTTTAAAATAGTTCATTATTTTACTGGAAATACTGTGAACCATTTGGCTTCTTTACACACGACCATTGGCACAGCTGGAGTATAGAACTGGGGATGCGTGCTGTGCGTATCGTTTCCGTGGAGACGTAGAATGAGGGCAGCAGAGGGTAAAGGGTAAGGCGAAGAAGTAATAAAAGTAGTAATAGTAGTTGTAGTAGCAGTAGTAGAATGGGTTTTGAAGGATGAAAGTTGATTAGTTTGTTTGTTTGTGGGAAAGGGACCAAACTGCGAGGTCATCGGTCCCATCAGATTAGGGAAGGATGGGGAAGGAAGCGGGGCGTGCCCTTTCAAAGGAACCATCCTGGAATTTGTCTGAAACGATTTACGGAAATCACGGAAAGTCTAAATCAGGATGGCCGGTAGCGGGTTTGAAACGTCGTCGTCCCGAGTACGAGTCCAGTGTGCTAACCACTGCGTCACCTTGATCAGATAGGAAGAGAGTCATTTAAGTAATACCCAATGACCCGAACAGGAATTTCATTTTTATTCGAAGACAATAATTACACTGAAGACATAACGATTCACGAGAGTCTAATGGACATTATAGAAGGCGGTACATGGTTCTTAATACACTACTGGCCATTAAAATTACTACACCACTAAGATGACGTGCTACAGACGCGGAATTTAGCCGACAGGACGAAGGTGCTGCGATATGCAAATGATTGGCTTTTCACAGCATTCACAAATGGTTGGCGCCGGTGGTGACACCAACAACGTGCACACATGAGAAAAGATTCCAGCCGATTTCTCATACACAAACAGCAGTTGACCGTCGTTGCCTGGTGAAACGTTGTTGTGATGCCTCGTGTAAGGAGGAGAAATGCGTACCATCACGTTTCCGACTTTGATAAAGGTCGGATTGTAGCCGATCGCGATTGCGATTTATCGTATCGCGACATTGCTGCTCGCGTTGGTCGAGATCCAATGACTGTTAGAAGAATATGGAATTGGTGGGTTCAATAGGGTAATACGGAACGCCGTTTTGGATCCAAACGGCCTCGTATCACTAGAAGTCGAGATGACAGGCATCTTATCCGCATGGCTGTAACGGATCGTGCAGCTGCGTCTCGATCCCTGAGACAACACATGGGGACGTTTGCAAGACAACAACCATCTGCACGAACAGTTCGACGACGTTCGCAGCAGCACGGACTATAAGCTTGGAGACCACGGCTGCTGTTATCATTGACGCTGCATCACCTGCGATGGTGTACTCAACGACGAACCTGGGCGCACGAATGGCAAAACGTCAATTTTTCGGATGATTCCAGGTTCTGTTTACAGCATCATGATGGTCGCATCCGTGTTTGGCGACATCGCGGTGTACGCACATTGGAAGCGAGTATTCGTCATCGCCATACTGGCGTATCACGCGGCGTGATGGTATGGCGTGTCATTGGTTACACGTCTCGATCACCTGTTGTTCGCATTGACGGCACTCTGAAAAGTGGACGTTACATTTCAAATGTGTTACGACCCGTGGCTCTACCCTTCATCCGATCGCTCCGAAACCTTACATCTCAACAGGGTAATGTAGGACCGCATGTTGCAGGTCCTGTACCGGCCTTTCTGGATACAGAAAATGTTAGACCGCTGCCCTAGTCAGCACATTCTCCAGATCTCTCACCAATTGGAAACGTCTGATCAATGGTGGCCAGGCAACTGGCTCGTCGCAATACGCCAGTCACAACTCTTGATGAACTGTGGTATCGTATTGAAGCTGCATGGGCAGCTGTACCTGTACACGGCATCCAAGCTCTGTTTGACTCAATGCCCAGGCGTATCAAGGCCGTCATTACGGCGAGAGGTGGTTGTCCCTGGGTACTGATTTCTCAGGATCTATACACCCAAATTGCGTGAAAATATAATTACATGTCAGTTCTAGTATAATATATTTGTCCAATGAATACAAGTTTATCATCTGCATATCTTATAGGTGTAGCAATTTTAATGGCCAATAGTGTAGAATGTCTGATCACCACGGGCGGCTTTGCGTACTCTGAAAACGCTCTCCCATGTTGGGGACATGTCGGCTAAGTAGTTTCTATTGTGAGGCGATCCATTCCCTCACCAGTATGGCTGACACAGGCTGGATGGTAGTGGCTACATGAGGACGTGCGGCAATGCGTCTCCCCAACCCATACTCCACGTGTTCGGTCGGACTTACGTCGTGGGAACGTTCAGGCCATTCGATTCGCAGAATACACTTTTTTTTTCAGGGGCTCCATCATCTGCGTCTTTCCATGGGGTCACGCAACGTCATCCGTAAAAGTGAACTGAAGACCGAATGCGGCCTTCAAAAGACCCCGATGGAATGTACCTTTTAGTTTTCCTCAACAGTAGTTGTCGATACCAATATTATTTTTAGAATTTTGGACAGGTCAGTATTATGTTTGTTACTTTTCTGAAAACTTTCATATAATTGTATACACAGTATGTTATATTTTAACCTAGAATTTATGAAAAGAAATTACTTTATAAAATATTTTAGTTTCGATGCTATAATCGATAAGTACCATTTCCGAATGTACAGTTGAATTTTTTTTAATTTTTTTTTTTTTTGAAACATTTGAAATTACCAATTACTTGCAAACTTAAATTTTTTATTACTAATTACGCAATCCTATAATTTTTACTATGCTTATTTCTGGATTCGTTTATGAAATAATAATCGAAGTTAATAATGTAACGAAAACAAGTAGGAAAATTGTAAACCCCTGGGAATATTGTTTTTTCTGCACAGTGTGAGAGTCGTAAGCTTACCTCTTGTGTGATTGGACGTGTTTTTGTGCGAACAATGTAATTTAGGATTTGTGAATGTGAAAAATCAAGATAATGTATGATGTACTAAAATGTGAGAAAATCAGTGGAAATTATAATCACGTAAAATACTCTGTAACAAGAATAATCAAATTTATTTAGTTCAAACGCAACGTGTGAACCTGATGTTAGATTTCCACCTTCAAGGATCACACCCCTAGTCAAGAAGTACTAGAGCCGTCTCTACATGACAAAACATTAAAGTTTCTTCATGAAAGACTGAGCCTGTTAATTACATGCACATGGTATTGTTTGATGTAGACAACAGATGGAAAAAGGAAGGAGGAGGGAGATTACAGCACCCAGGAACACTGTCGAGCAACATCATTTAGTGGTCCAGGTATTACAGTGTGGGGAGGTTTAATGTTGCTTGTTCGTACTGACCTCCGCATCTTTGAATACAGTACACTCACAGGACGACAGTTTTGTGACGTTGTTCTCCTTCCCCTTCTTTTCAGAGGTGCATTTAGTTCCGACTTCATTTTTAAAGATGTTAGTGAGTGACAGCTTCGAACAGTTCAGTTCGAGGAGCACCTGGAACGAAACTATACTAGGTGCAAAAACTAGTCTAACCGTTTCACGACTGAAATGTCATCAAGCACATGTGGGATGCTTTGGGCAGGCGTACTGCATCGTCTTTACGTGCAGCAATGACCATCCAGCAGTTTTCAGCGACGGTGGGGAGGAAATGGAATGCTCTACCACAAGAAGTGCTTACAGAACTGTGGCCAGCGTTGAAGTACATTGCAAAGCATAAACTGCCGTCCGTGGTGATCATTGACTCTATTAGGAAGCGTTTCCTGCCTTTTGTTATCCAGGGACCATCAGAAAACAGCAAAGATTTCAGAGTAGTCAGTGTCTTTGAATGAGAGTGTCATTTATGATTGCTTATTTCTTTCAGTTACTTTCTGTACTGTTCTGTACTGTGAAGCACTGTAGTACCTCTTTCTATGTACGGTGCAAGGTTCATAAAGCTACGTTACTTTTTTCTGACGCATCCTGAGATAGTTAGTTTCGTCCTTAAGTATTGCAGATTAGAGCAGCAGTAATAGTTGCAGTAATAGGAGAGGAGGAGGAGAAGAAGGAGGAGGAATAAGAAGAAGAAGGACAAAGATTGAAAGGCACAAAAATGGAAGGAGGCTGGGAAATATGAAAGGAATCAGGAGGGGATTCGGTTATTTTGCTGTAAGACCTACTTTTAGTTGCTATGGACACGCTTCCTTCTCGTTTTCAGTTACTGGCTGGAGCCACCTTCGTTATACCAAATGATTCAACGCATTGAAAGTATAAAGTGTTTACTTTGAAGCCGTTGTTCCGTTTGTTACGGCTTATCGCTGACCGGCAACGAGAAACGAATCGCGGTGTTGTTGCAAGGAATGCGACTTTCTAGTGTGTTTCTTCCACGTTTTGCCTTGCACGACGCGTGTGAAATAAGTAAGTTTTCTTATTTTATATTAAAAAAGAGAGACGTTACACAGAATTTATCGTATTGAAATGCCTTTACTCACATTGCACAATGCTTGTGTTACCTTTATACATAGTTGCCATGTTTCTTTACACAAGTTTCGGCAAACCACTGTTGTACCAGGTCGGGTCCCTGTACTTATTACTAGCTGTTCACTGTTGATGTGACTTCATAGAGCCGGCCAAAGTGGCCGAGCGGTTAAAGGCGCTACAGTCTGGAACCGCACGACCGCTACGGTCGCAGGTTCGAATCCTGCCTTGGGCATCGATGTGTGTGATGTCGTTAGGTTAGTTAGGTTTAAGTAGTTCTAAGTTCTAGGGGACTTACGACCACAGCAGTTGAGTCCCATAGTGCTCAGAGCCATTTGAACCATTTGACTTCATAGACGGTGTTGAAGTGCTTAACTCCAAGATGACCTTTGGGTTGGGGGAACATGTGAATATCACTTACGACAGGTATGGTGAATATGCAGGATGCAGTAACACGTCCCAGTTGAATCTTCCCAACGCCGGCTGCCTTATTGCAGCTGTGTGAGGCCGAACATTGTAATGACGGAAAGAGAACTTTGGCATGTCGTGGATACATTACAGTACCTCTCCGCATTCATTGTGGTGTTTTGAGGCAACTAGTGAACGAGCAGAACGCCCTGAGAGTGCCCAAAGATTGTTTCTATGAATTTTCCTGCCGAATGTGTGACCACAGCCTTGTGCCCCCATTCCCTGACGTTTTGCCTCAGATGTCGAATGATGGACGTGGGTCTCATTCCCAATGACAAGCCAGTCGAAGAGCAGATTTCCCACTTGAATGCTCACACAGCCTTCCTCATATAAGTTACGTCCCAACGGATATCGACAGTGGACAGCTGTGTTTCGGCTGGACAACGAAATACAGAGCGCAACTCACAAGCGGACACACACTTTATGAACCTAACTCCATGCTAGCTGGCAATATATTGTGATATGCATCTTAAGCCGACATAAGCATTGTCAATACATGTTAATCGAACTCGCCAGCCTTCACATTTCAGGGGTACAGTTTATTTTGCACTGACATAAAATAGGGCAACGGCCTTGCCGCAGTGGATACACCGGCAGCGTGAGATCACCGAAGATAAGCGCTGTCGAGCGTGGCCGGCACTTGGATGGGTGGCCATCTAACCGCCATGCGCTGTTGCCATTTTTCGGGGTGCGCTCAGCCTCGTGATGCCAAGTGAGGAGCTACTCGACCGAATAGTAGCGGCTCCGGTCAAAGAAAACCATCATAACGACCGGGAGAGCGGTGTGGTGACCACACGCCCCTCCTACCCACATCCTCCTCGGAGGATGACTCGGCGGTCGGATGGTCCCGATGGGCCACTCGTGGCCTGAAGTCGGAGTGGTGGTGGACATAAAATCGGGAAACTGAGTTACTGGACGACCGTCGCACCATACAAGAAAGAATGTACCTCTTAGTTCTTTGTGAACTACTGTTTATTTCAATAAATGGAGTAATCGGGTACGAGGCAGATTCCTCATTTTGTTCTTACTGAAAGTGACTAGTGACATTTATCAGAAACGTATGACGATAGTGCAGAAAATTCAGTATGATGAAGAAGTTCGGTGGTCAGGGAAAGCGCGAGAAACAGTAGGGTAAAATTAGCAAGTGTTTTACGAGGAAGGAAACAAACGTGATAATAACATGCTAAGCTTAGATCGTCAATGAGCTGCGTATGTAGAATGCACATTTACGTAGGTACACCTGCTTTTTCTAGTCACATACGCAGTGTAACCGTCTTTCATCTTTCCTAATTAAGAGTTCAGAACATCCGCCTTTCTTTCTTTATCCTTTTTGTTCCGTACTGCGTTCTTCTGGCGCGAGCACGGAGCTGTCACTCACCGACAAGACGGAGCTGATAAACGTTTCCCGCGGCTGCCGGCGCGCGCGGCATCCGCCGGTGACAGCAGCTGATGCCTGAGGAGGGCGCGCAGACGGCGAAACGTCGCGCCGCCTCTAATAGAGCCCCGTCTCCCATTGTGCGGAGCGCGCCAGAGACAAAAGGAGCGGCCGGGGGCGCTGGGGGCCGCGCAAGAAATCCGAGACAACAACACAAGTAGCGAAACTCGAGCAGGCGCCCGCGCGCTGGCCTTCCCTGGTAGCAGGCAGGCAGGCAGGAAGGGGTACGTCTAGCCAGAGTACGTGTCTGCGGCGCCGTGCGACGTTCGGCGTGCGGACCGCGCCTGCCACAATGAGCTTAACTTCGAGTTAACGTCTGGTGTACGGGCGGCGTAGGCAGCTTATGGCGTCTCAGTCCTCCGACTCAGTTAGTGTGACGAGTTAACGAGCGGCAGTTGTTCGACGAGCGTAGCTCTTAGGACCATAACCACGCAGAAATGTGGACGCCGTGGTGCAGAGGACAGCATTACTTCTTGTCGTGGATTGGAAATAAAAGACTACCACACGCATTCCGATCATTGGAGAGGTTGTAACAATGGAAAATTGTACTGAAACGCAGGAGGATCTGCAGCGAATTGACGCGTGGTGCAGGGAATCGCAACTGAATCTCAATGTAGACAAGTGTAATGTGCTGCGAATACATAGAAAGAAAGATCCTTTATCATTTAGCTACAATATAGCAGGTCAGCAACTGGAAGCAGTTAATTCCATAAATTATCTGGGAGTACGCGTTAGGAGTGATTTAAAACGGAATGATCATATAAAGTTGATCGTCGGTAAAGCAGATGCCAGACTGAGATTCATTGGAAGAATTCTAAGGAAATGCAATCCGAAAACAAAGGAAGTAGGTTACAGTACGCTTGTTCGCTCACTGATTTAATACAGCTCAACAGTGTGGGATTCGTACCAGATAGGGTTGATAGAGGAGATAGAGAAGATCCAACGGAGAGCAGCGCGCTTCGTTACAGGATCATTTAGTAATCGCGAAAGCGTTACGGAGATGATAGATAAACTCCAGTGGAAGACTCTGCAGGAGAGACGCTCAGTACCTCGGTACGGGCTTTTGTTAAAGTTTCGAGAACGTACCTTCACCGAGGAGTCAAGCAGTATATTGCTCCCTCCTACGTACATCTCGCGAAGAGACCATGAGGATAAAATCAGAGAGATTAGAGCCCACACGGAAGCATACCGACAATCCTTCTTTCCACGAACAATACGAGACTGGAATAGAAGGGAGAACCGATAGAGGTACTCAGGGTACCCTCCGCCACACATCGTCAGGTGGCTTGCGGAGTATAGATGTAGATGTAGATGTAGATTGGAAGAGAGTCTAGTAATATGGTCACTTAGTTCGTATTCCAGAGTGTGCTTCGCGTTATCAGTTATAAGACTGGCTTCATACACGTTGCAGACTAGCCTGTTTTGTACAAGTCTATTGATTTGTGCGCATCTGCTGCACCGTGTATTCTCTTAAACATGAGTAGGAGTAGTGTATCCAGAATGAGATTTTCACTCTGCAGCGGAGTGTGCGCTGATATGAAACTTCCTGGCAGAGTAAAACTGTGTGCCGGGCCGAGACTTGAACTCGGGACCTTTGCCTTTCGCGGGCAAGTGCTCTACCAACGGAGCTACCCAAGAACGACTCACGCCGCGTCCTCACAGCTTTACTTCTGCCAGTACCTCGTCTCCTACCTTCCAAACATTACAGAAATTCTCCTGCGAACCTTGCAGAACTAGTACTCCTGAAAGAAAGGATATTGCGGGGACATGGCTTAGCCACAGCCTGGGGGATGTTTCCAGAATGAGATTTTCACTCTGCAGCTGAGTGTGCGCTGATATGAAACTTCCTGGCAGATTAATGATTAGTGTAGCCAGACTTCAGTTCCACTTCACAATTTTTACCCTGGTTACCACTCTCCTGACCATATCAAATTACTTAGAGCTCGTATTACCAGCTTGTATCTTCCATCTGTCAATTTGTGGATCAATTTTACTAACAATGGAGACTCCCCATCGTACCCAACTCAGATTTAGTGGTAAGAGGGTCCATTGGAACAGCCCGTCAGAAACTGAACACAGATCAAGTTTGAAAATAAGAAGAAAGTGTACTGAACAGTGGAAAGAAAGCAGAATAGAAACAGTGAACGGCCCAGCTTCACAAGCGCAACATCGAGGAAAATGGAAAGCCACGGAATCCTGTTGGAGTGAACAATGTGTTGGACTACAAAGTGGAGAGGCCGTGTTGAAAACTCCCTCGTACTATTTACTTTACTATTTTCTTACAAAATTATGAACTGCCTGTCAGGTCCTTGAAAGTTTTGTTCCCTTTCTGTAGTTCTGGCAATTGTCATGCTACGTATTTCCTATAGTATATAAGTGACGTGGTATGAATACATTACCACAGCAAGTAAATGTCGTGAATAGCAGGACCAAGCGAAATACCTTAGAGTCTCATAGAACTGAAAACAACAAAGAAACGTGTGTGAACTACATTCCAACAAAGAAATTACGAATTCAAGAGTCAAAACTTCCGAAAGGAATGTCAAAAAACATTTAAAAAATCTGTTATTATAGGTTATCTGTCTTGAGCTGACTGCAATGTAATTATAAAGAATTACACAAAATGCGTTTCCCTTTTATTTACAAAGCATGTTCTGTGGTATTGGTGTTTCTTTACATTGTCTGCACCTTCCCATCTTGCTAGCAGTGGTTGAAAGTCGACAAGCTTCATTTCACATCTGCAGTTTTTGGCATTTTACGTTATTTCCTGTGCTGTACTATTTACAATTGTTTTTCATTCATCACTTCTACAGTGTTTTCGACCGTTTTCATTTCTTTACGTCCTCCCATTCTGGATGCTTTATAGTTTTTGGCAGAATGTGTGTTTTGGGTGTATAAAGGAAACAATGACAAGTAAGATAAGACATAAAAAGAAATGCAGTCAAATGGCTCTGAGCACTAAGGGACTTAACATCTGTGGTCATCAGTCCCCTAGAACTTAGAACTACTTAAGCCTAACTAACCTAAGGACATCACACACATCCATGCCCGAGGCAGGATTCGAACCTGCGACAGTAGCCGTCACGCGGTTCCAGAGTGAAGCGCCTAGAACCGCACGGCCACACCGGCCGGCGAAATGCAGTCAACACTGAAACACCGGAGACCAATGGGCTCTCATGCCAAAACACTCATAGAACTTCCCTGAACGACCTTGAAAAACTGAGTCGATGGAGTTCAGGTACACGCTGTACACTGATCAGACAGAACATTACGACCAACGGCATAATAGCCGGTATGTCCACTGCTGGCACAGATAACAGCAGTGACGCATCGTGGCATGGAATCAATAAGGCCTTGGCAGGTCGCTGGATATAGGTGGCACCACATCTGCACGCACAAGCCACCTAATGCCCGGAAATTCCGGGGACAGGGGAGATGAGCTCTGACGCCAGGTTCAATTACATCCCAGACGTGTTCGATCAGGTCCAGATCTGGTGAGTTAGGCGGCCAGCACGTCAACTGGAACTCGGTACTGTGTGCCTCGAACCACTCCATCACACTCCTGGCCTTGTGACATACCGCATTATCTTGTTCGAAATGCTATTGCCGTCGGGAAACGCGATCGTCATTAAGGGCTGTACGTAATCTGTAACCCTTATACGATACACCCTGACCATCATGGCGCCTTGCACGAGCTCCGCTGGACCCATGGGTGCCCACATGTATGTTCCCTAGAGCATAATGGAGCTGCCACAAGATGGTCCGCCAGCCATTGTAGCCGAGGGGTTCTAGGCGCTTCAGTCTGCAACCGCGCGATCGCTACGGTCGCAGGTTCGAATCCTGCCTCGGGCATGGATGTGTTTGGTGTCCTTAGGTTGGTTAGGTTTAAGTAGTTCTAAGTTCTAGGGAACTGATGACCTCCGATGTTAAGTCCCATAGTGCTCAGAACCATTCGAACCATTTTGAACCATATGGTCTCCATCCAACAGTACAGGAGTCAAGGATCTGTTTACCTGCCAGAAGACGGTTTCTTGCCCACCCGTCGTTGTGATGAAGAAGGTATCGCCATTCACAGAGGCAGGCAACGTTTTACCACTGCGCCAAAGTGCAGTGCCGATGGCTACGTGTCTATTTCCGTCGTAGTTGCCTATGCCGTGATGTTAACATCGGCATATACATGAGTAGTTCATCTGAGAAGGCCAAACGTTAGGAGTGTTTGGTGGGCTGTGTGTTCACACACACTTGCGCTCTGCCCACCATAAATGTCTGATGATGGTTCCACCACTACTCACGCGTGTCTTGTGTAACCCGTCTGCCCAGCCTATGACGTGCGACATCGGTAATGAGGGATGGCCGCACAACCCCGTGACGTCTGGACGTGGTTTCTCCTTGGTTTCGCCACGTCTTGAAGACACTCACCATAGCAATCGTCGAACACCCGATAAGTCGTGTATTTTCAGAAATTCCGCGGCAGGTGACGCTGTCATCGCCTGAACTTGTTTAAGGGGCTCCGGAAAGGCTCAAAATCATGAAAAGTTCAATTTTTACTTTTTTGCGTCTTCTGAATATGCAGACTATTACCTTTTAATAGATATATAATTTATTCAATTCCGAAGACTACAACTATTTTTAAATTTTTTTTGAAATGTGTTCTACATTGGCGTGACCCACTGTGGCGCTGTTAAACTGCTGTCAAATGGTGTTATTATTAACGTCCGTGTTGATCAGGTACATTTTAGTGATATGAGATAAAGTATGTGTTGTGGCTAACCTGTGATGGTTCAATATATATCGCTGGTGTGATTGTCGATTGTTTCCTGTTTATTTACTCTGTCGTTATCTCGAAAATATTCGTAATTAATTCTGTTTCTTGAGTCTCTCTTTTGTTGAAGTATAATAATGAGTAAAAGTAAAGTTATTAGAAATCCTCTGAAGGCTTTTAAGAAAAGGAGAAATGTTGGAAAGCCAAAGGTATGTGATATTACTGTAAACAATAAAGACGATAACCAAATGAGTGAACCTAACCTCTCAAGTACACCTGCCCATAGCAGTCAAAGTGGGAAAGAAAATACTTCACAGAAGAAGCTTGATCAATGAGTGAAAACTATGAATGTTTTATGGGCGAATCGGATGTGAATGAAATATTTGATATGTCGGTTCTCAAAGGATTTTTTTCAAACTGTGTAAGATGTATTCATTGTAGTGAAGTTGGTCTGGAACTCTCCATAATAAAGCACGTAGGACTTGCTAGTGAAATACAACTGAAATGTGATAAGTGTTCATACATGACCACCTTTCGGAACACTGTTGCAGTAACTACAACTGAAGAAAATGGTAGCAAAATCTACGAACACAACAACGAGCGATGCTTGCTTTAGACAAGGAACGCCTTCGGGCTGCAGACAGGGCTGTAAAGAGTATAGAAATACGAGCAAGAGTAAACAGGAGGAGGAACAAGAGAAGCTGGAGGAGGAGTTTGCAGAGGATGAAGATAATCCATCCTATGGACCTGGAATGCACTAAAAAGTTAATCCAATCTTTGTCGCTCGATTCCCAAAACTTTTATTTTCTCATACTAATTACATGTTTTCTAAGGATCTTCCAAACATATTTGATTCAAACTTTCAGTAAATGTTACACAGTACCTTCTGCATAAATTAACACAGCCTTTTTCCAAAAAACTGTATATTTTTGAATGTATAAATAAAAAATTGAAAAAATGTTGTGAATTTTCATTACAATTGAAAAAAAATCATCTTTAATAACTGAACTAAAATTTTGTAAAATCCCTGTGTTAAGTTGTAGCCCATATTCCAATAAATAATCTGTAAAAATTTCAACTTCCTACCTCAAATACTTTGTGAGGAAAGATGTAATTTATAAGCGTTATTTTAACATTGCAAGTATAGGGCGTTCCGGAGCCCCTTAAACCGATATTATGTCGGTGCTCATAATATTCTGTGTATTAAAGGGGACAACATTTTGGTGAAAATGTGGGTCGGCCTTTACGACACTGTTTTCACTCACCGACAGCCGCTTGTGGTCGTGGATCGGCGTGGAGTGGTATTGCATCGACCCTCCACCGCCTGTGTCTTCCGGTGCAGCGCTGTTGGCTGTGACAAGGTGACAATGGAGGGCCGCACGCTGACACCAGCCTTTGTTCTGGCGTCCCTGTCAGACTGCGCCGCCGCCGGTGTGCAGGTGCTGCCCTCTCGCCCCCCCCCCCCCCCTCTCCACCAACAACACCTTTCATGATGGCCAATTACCACCTGCCTGTACTGCTCAGAAGCAGGAGTGCTGCAGACCGCTCAGAGCAGGATTGTACATGCGGACGAGCAACAGCGGAAATACTTGGCGAACCAGTCCATTCTGACCGGCACCTATACCATATTAGGGACACAACGTGTTCTCACTGCTTCACGACCAGTGAGGCATATTTCTCTCATCAATATAAATATTTCTAAGAATCCACAGGCTGAGGAATGACCCGACCCTCTTCTGTGCCATGTTGTCATATTAGCCTGGTCTTCGGAATTATTCGACACTCTCAAGTCCAATACAAGGCGCTTAAAACGAGGAGTTTCATTTTCGCTTTGCATAGAGGCAGTTTACGATTTTTACATTGGTTTATATGAAAAGTTGTGTAGTCCTAGCCACTTGTTGGTGTTCCTCACTCTGCTGAAATGGAAAAGAAAGAAAAGAGAAAGCACGTCCTCCTTCTCGCATATGTCTCCGTTCTTTTCCTCCTACACCTCTGTTTGTCCATCATCTCCTTCCCGTTCTCTCTGTCCATTTCCTCCTCTCCACTCTCTGTCCATATTTTCATCCTCCACTTTCCCCGTCATCATTTGTCCTCTATATACATTTCCACCTTCCCGGTCTCTATTTTAATTTCCTCCTTCCCTGCAGTCCTTTGCTCCCCTCCCCAAGTCAATCGTCCGAGTACTTTCCGAGTTTTGTGAACACAAATATACGCAGGCTGAATTTTTATATACGGGGTGGTAGAAAGTGTGTGGAAAGCTTTTAATGGTTTTGCAGCAGAGGTTCTACTGAGAAGTAACTGTTAAGCAAAAATATTGGGTACTTCGCGCCGTTCCTGAACTATTTAGCATTGGAGTTAGCGATTCAAGTGCACACATGCTCATATTCAAGCACTAGCGCTCGCTAAAATGCGGTAATGGACAGGTATCTGGGGGTCCCACAGTTACCACTAGTTCAGATGCTCACTGCTAGGTCAAATGTGCTTTTTTCGGAAGTGACACTGTAATTTAGGAGACCAAACGAAGAACACGTCTGCTGACACTGTGTGTGGCAGGTTTCTTGAATCCGTGCACGGAACGATCTTCTGATTGGCTAACTTCAGAAGTTATTAAATCGGTAACAGTGCAACGTATCGAAGTTTTTCTTAAGAATTATTTCTGATTACAACATCCTTACGAGATTTCCAGACTCTTTCTAACCACCCTGTACAAATATAATGCCAGTGAACGTGTTATTTAACTTCATTATGTTATTTTATTTTCTATGCAGCACAGGGAGTACTAGAATATTTACACCGAGATTCAGCAAGATATGCATAAAGTTAAATCTGGCCTTGGCTGTTGCTTCACTTATTACTGATGCAGTCTTTGTACAGTTCAGATCTTTATTCAATGAGCGCTGTCAGGCCAATTGCGAACCGCCCTTTCAACGTGTTTGAAGAGGAATAAATAATTACGACGCTAGGAATTTGTTTTGTGTACAGATAGATCCGAGTCTGACGTAAAATGACGATATGAACTGAAACGCCAAAGAAACTGGTATAGGCATGCGTATTCACAAACAGACATACGTAAACACGCAGAATACGGTAAAATATCAAATGTCCGACATCGCTGCGACCAGAAAAATATTTCGCAGGAACGGGACTAACGACGAGTGCAGAGAATCGTTCAACGTGACAGAAGTGCAACCCTTCCGCAAATTGCTGCAGATTTCAATGATGGGCCATCAACAATGTGTCAACGTGCGAACCATTCAACGAAACATCGTCGATATGGGCTTTCGGAGCCGAAGGCCCACTGGTGTACCCTTGATGGCGGCACAACACAAATCTTTACGCCTCGCCTCGGCCCGTCAACACCGACAATGGACTGTTGATGACTGGAATCTTGTTGCCTGGTCGGACGAGTCTCGTTTCAAGTTGTATCGAGCGAATGGACGTGTATAGGTATGCAGATAACCTCATGAAACCATCGACCCTGCATGTCGGCAGGGGACTGCTCAAGCTGGTGGAGGCTCTGTAATAGTGTGGGACGTGTGCAGTTGGAGGGATATGATTCCCCTGATACTTCTAGACACTACTCTGACAGGTGACACGTACGTAAGAATCCTGTCTGATCAGCTGTATCCATTAATGTCCGTTGTGCATTCCAACGGACTTTGGCAATTCCAGCAGGGCAATGCGACACCCCACACGTCCATAATTGCTACAGAATGGCTCCAGGAACGCTCTTCTTAGTTTAGACACTTCCGATGGCCACAAAACTACTCATACATGAACATGTACTGTTGAGAAACGATCCTCACCCTTTGGTACTCTTACGGATTTATGGACAGCCCTCCAGGATTCATGGTGTCAGTACCCTCCAGCACTACTTCAGAGATTAATCGAGTCCATGTCACGTCGCGTCGCGACACTTCTGCGTGCTCGTGGGGCCTTACACGATATTAGGCAGGTATAGGCCTTACCTGTTTCTTCGGTTCTTCAGTGTAATAACACAGTGGAAATTCTGAGGACTGAACGGGATCGCAAAATCAGCAGAATGGTAGACAGGAAAAATGGAAATGTAACGTCGTTTTACAGGAAAAATCCCTGGACTCAGTGAGTTAGTGATGATATTTGGATACAGGCGCTAGTGAGACGCCTTCCGGTAAGGAGGGCATGGCGGCGATGCAGAAAGCTTAGCCTGCGGAAATGAGGGGTGGTGGCCCCGCCGCAGTTTGAGGTGATGGTGGCTGAAGGCCCCTGCGAGCTGGCGGAACGACGCACATGCTGCCAGACAATCTCGCAGCGGCTACCATAGAACCGGCGTCGTTGATGGCACCACAGTGTCGGGGCAACGAAGTGGAAGAACGTGCACCGTCCGTTGTGGCGGTCTATGCGAGAAGGCGACGGCTGGGTGACGAACAGATGGATGCTGTCTTCATAACCATCATATGGCCCAAAAGCGTGGACTCTTAATCAGACTGAAGTATCATAGTTCGTTTGAGGTTGTCCGATAACTTGTTTGTCACTCGCTTAAATTCAATACAAACAGGATTCTGTTTCCAGTTGAAAAAAGAAACTTATCTTATTTACGTTTCGTGGTGGTTTAAGTTGTCGCCAGCACACCACTCAACATAGATGAAGCGCGCCTATCACGAGAGAGGTCAAAGACACACCCACCAGCAACACGCCACCAATGCCCTCTCGTCAACACGTATTTAGGCCGCAGCTGTTGACCGGATGACTTCTCTTACTCACTCATCCTGTTTGACGTCTGTCAGTTTACTCGCAGAGCAGGTTTATTTCGTCACGTTCTACGACAGTACTTAGCGACCAGATCAGTGACCATAGTAGGACTAGTTTCCCTCAACCAGAATTGTACTTTAGCTTAGTCTGCAAGAGGACTATTACTGATGAGCTTGTACCACAACAAATCGACTCTACTCGAATTAAGTAAGGTTTCTAGTTCAAGTACTGTATTAATCCACGTGTGCATTTGTATTGTAGAAAGAGGATACTGACCACCCATATCATCATCCTCTCTCTTCAGAATGAGGTTTTCACTCTGCAGCGGAGTGTGCGCTGATATGAAACTTCCTGGCAGATTAAAACTGTGTGCCATACCGAGACTCGAATTCGGGACCTTTGCCTTTCGCGGGCAAGGGCTCTACCAAGAGAGCTACGCAAGCACGACTCACGCCCCGTCCTCACAGCTTTACATTCTGCCAGTACCTCGTCTCCTACCTTCCAAACTTTACAGTAGCTCTCCTGCGAACCTTGCAGAACTGGCACTCCTGAAACAAAGGATACTGCGGAGACATGGCTTAGCCACTGCCTGAGGGATGTTTCCAGAATGAGATTTTCACTCTGCAGGGGAGTGTGCGCTGATATGAAACTTCCTGGCAGATTAAAACTGTGTGTCCGACCGAGACTCGAACTCGGGATCTTTGCTTTCGCGGGCAAGTGCTCTACCATCTGAGCTACCGATGCACGACTCACGCCCGGTCCTCACAGCTTCACTTCTGCCAGTATCCCGTCTCCTACCTTCCAAATTTTACAGAAGCTCTCCTGCGAACCTTGCAGAACTGGCACTCCTGAAAGAAAGGATACTGCGGAGACATGGCTTAGCCACAGCCTGAGGGATGTTTCCAGAATGAGATTTTCACTCTGCAGCGGAGTGTGCGCTGATAGGAAACTTCCTGGTAGATTAAAACTGTGTGCCGGACCGAGACTCGAACTCGGGACCTTTGCCTTTCGCGGGCAAGTGCTCTTGCTTCAAAAAATGGTTCAAATGGCTGTGAGCACTATGCGAATTAACTTCTGACGTCATCAGTCGCCTATAACTTAGAACTAATTAAACCTAACTAACCTAAGGACATCACACACATCCATGCCCGAGGCAGAACTCTAACCTGCGACCGCAGCGGTCACTCGGTTCCAGACTGTAGTGCCTAGAATGTGCTCTCTCTTGCTTTCTTGCGATACAAGACTATACAAGATTATTTAGAGTTGTATTGTAGTGTATGGAAGTGGGGACCTAGAAACAACGGAGAGGCTTGGTCCCCGCCGTAGCCCTCAGTGGTTCACAACCCCTCAACAGGTTGCACCAGTCCCCTTACCCCACCGCCGCCCCACAACGAACCCAGGATTATTGTGCGGTTCGGCCACCAGTGGATCCCCCCCCCCCCCCACCCCCCTCCCCAACCCCACGGGAACTTCTTACATCAGACTAGTGTAACCCCAATGTTTGCGTGGTAGAGTAATTATGGTTTACCTCTTTGTAGAGACAGTACTTGCGCAGCATTCGGCGACTTAGTGTAACTCAGGTGGAATAAGGGGAACCAGCTGGCATTCGCCGAGACAGATGGAAAACTGCCTTGAAAACCACTCACAGTCTGGCCGGCACACCAGACCTCGACATTAGCCCGACGGGCGGAATCGTGCCGATATCGGCACGCCTTCCCGCCCAGAGAGCAGAGCATTAGACCACACGGCTAACCGGGCTGGCCTATTTAGAGTTACTCAGCCAGTAGATGCAAAATATCATTACTTTTGTCATCAGTCAGTCAACAGCCATGAAGGCACTGAATATTACACAAATACAGACCTACTACCTGAAAAACTCCGCAGTGCCCCCGTATTCATTCTGCCATTTTTCTATTACAAACGAAAACAAAACAAACTGAACTTACGTATTACAGACATTTTGATCAGGGTACGAACTGCAGACTGTAATACTTGAAGAAATACTGCAGAGCATACAGCACCTTAAAATATTTATTTTGAACTGAGGACAGGTTTCAACAGTGCTTTGCTGTCATCTCCCGATCTCACCTTTCTCAAAAATATGCCATACATTTTGACAATGTTAAAAATTTAAACAGTTTGGAAATGCAAACTCCACTAGCAGGTAGAGCACTACCAATCTGCATATCGTTAATAAAAATACTGTTTACAATCATGTTGCCTTGCAACCTTAGCCGTTTACATGGTAACACATACATGCTCGTCTGGAGCAGTTTTCGTAGAAACACCTTTTAAATTATGAAACAGTCGTACAAAGAACAATGCATAATGTGCAAATGTACAAGTACAGTATCCAAATTAAGAAGTTTGATCCTGAACAGTTTCTGTGCGCTGGGTACAGCTGCTTCGCATGTGTACAACATGATTTTGTAGACGTCTCTATGGAAACGCCTCTTCATAGCTTTATAGACGACAAATGTTTTCTCCTACAGCCGTTTGCGCTACACATTTGAAAGCTGTCAAAAGTGCAGCCCATTTCAGGGATTTCCGTAAATCGACTCGACTGTAGGAATGTATTATTAGTAAAGAAAAACTAATGAATTACAACTTCATGAAATGCGGACCGAGCGAGGTGGCGCAGTGGTTAGCACACTGGACTTGCATTCGGGAGGACGACGGTTCAATCCCGCGTCCGGCCATCCTGATTTAGGTTTTCCGTGATTTCCCTAAATCGCTATAGGCAAATGCCGGGATGGTTCCTTTGAAAGGGCACGGCCGACTTCCTTCCCCATCCTTCCCTAACCCGATGAGACCGATGACCACGCTGTCTGGTCTCCTTCCCCAAACCAACCAACCAACCAACGTTTCCTGAGCATCCCTATTAGAGACAACTTAAATTGGAAGGAACACATAGAAAATGTTGTAGCGAAGGCTAACCAAAGAATGCGTTTTATTAGTAGGACACTTAGAAAATGTAACAGACCTACTAAGGAGATTGCCAACACTACGCTTGTCCGTGCTCTTTTAGAATACTGCTGCGAGGTGTGGGGTCCTTACCAGATAGGACTGACGGAGTACATCGAAAGAATTCAAAGAAGGGAAGCACGTTTTGTATTATCACGAAATATGGGAGAGAGTGTCACAGAAAGGATAGAGGATTTGGGCTGGACATCATTAAAAGAAAGGCGTTTTTCGCTGCGACGGAATCTTCTCATGAAATTCTAATCACCAAATTTCTCATCCGAATGCGAAAATATTTTGTTGACACCGACCTACGTAGGGAGGAACGATCACCACGATAAAATAACGGAAATCAGAGCTCTTACGGAAAGATATAGTTGTTCATTCTTTCCGCGCACTATAAGAGATTTTAATAATAGAGAATCTTATCCATGTAGATGCAGATGTAGTAATACATCTAAACTCCAAGAATGGTACATCAGTCTTTCACGCGTCTCATTGTTTATGACGTCATATGTCCTGAACTATGATAGATTATTCTTACCCCCACGGCGAATGTTGCATGACAGTAAGGGATATGTGTACCAAGTGTGAATGAAATCGGTCCACTGACTTAGGGGCTGATGAGGGCCACACATGCATACATACATACACGCACACACGCACTCCAACCTTCGGCGGGAGGGGTCGTGCGATCCGGCACAGGGCGCCTCAAACAGCGCGACCACTGCGCGCTACAGGAAGGAACAACGATGGAAGATAATGGTTTAATGTCCCGCCGACTTGGAGGTCATTGGAGATAGAGCACAAGCTCGGATTGCTTCAGGATTGGGAAGGAAATTGGCTACGTCATTTTATATTGCAGATGCTTGGAACGATTAAGGGAAATCACAGAAAACCTGAATCAGGAAAGTTGCACAGGGGTTCGAACCGTCGTTCTCTGAATGTAGGTCCATTGTGCGCACACTCAGCCCCAAACCCAGGCGCTTTTTGTAAAAGTACTATCCAGTGTTTTTCCATACAGTAAGTGACACGTTCACCGAGTGTCCGTGGAGTCAAAAGTGGCTCTGAGCACTATGGGACTCAACTTCTGAGGTCATTAGTCCCCTAGAACTTAGAACTAGTTAAACCTAACTAACCTAAGGACATCACACACATCCATGCCCGAGGCAGGATTCGAACCTGCGACCGTAGTGGTCGCGCGCTTCCAGACTGAAGCGCCTAGAACCGCTCGGCCACTCCGGCCGGCGTCCGTAGAGTCGTTCCATCTGTTACATATATACACATCGTCAAAGCCCCGCTCCCCTCCACCAATCTTCAATCATTCTCTCCCCCACGTTTATCCCTATCTATCACCTGTCATGAGGACAGTTGCCAATCAGCTTACCAACAGTGACGACAGGAGGTTCGACACTAAACCAGCAATTTTGAATTATTTGTTTATGTTACCTCCTTTCCAGCTACAGTCCTTCTAGTAACTCTAGTAATCCGGGTGGTTTGAGTTCCCAGACAGTAAGCCGTATATTTACCAAGTCTAGCTGAAATTTCTCCGGACGTTACAAAGTAATGCTTACATGTCACCTTCTTCTCCATCCCAAAACCAACCGCATCTCTAACATTGGTAGGCAATATTTCCTCTTCACACCAAAACAGGCAGAAATTGATCAAGGTGTTCAAGTGTTATACTTACATCTTACAATTCTCGCATCCCTACTGCCAGAAATAGCTATGCTAGGTGTCTTTTTCCCGAATGGTAATTATTACATAGTACTTAATAATATGAATAGAAGATTTGGTTGAGACTGCTCCAGGGGATACAAAGCCGTACTTGAGTGCACACACACACACACACACACACACACACACACACACACATACATACATACATACATACATAAAAATTTCCGTTTTGTATGTAAGGAAAAGTATAACTCGCTCAACAAAATAAAATGGCGCCTTTCAATAAGACATTCCGTGTAGTAGTGAAACCAGCAGTTTACGAAATTAGACATATTGGGAAGCATACGGTAGCGAAGTTTAACCTCAGGATGACATGCAACTTTTGGTGGTTGGCAAAGGGAAAGGGATATGCCCATTTCATCGCAGAAGTAATTCGGGGATTCGTCTCTGGTACTCAGGTAATGAAAACGGACAGACGTGAAAGACGTAAAGTCGCAGCATTGGCTATCGCATAAAAAGGCCCAGCGGCGCAGAAGTCTCTGGGCGGCGGATGCCTCAGAAGTCCAGCCAGCCTTGGCTGACATCTTTTTCGTCATAACATGAGGCCAGCGCTATTCATCTCCGTGTCACCATACCTGTTTCCAACAACACAGCGACTGTGGCCGGCCGATTATGACCTTCAAGCCTCTTCTACAGCGTTACAACTTATACACACTCTCGTGTTTAAAATATGATACAAACGTACTACTACCTTTGTTTTACTTCCATATATTATTCTTGAACATTGCTAGTCCCATACTATTAAATGCCAGCAGTGTTTGGCGTCGCTTACAAATAACCCAGTACAGTGAAAACCATCCGTGGTAGCTCTAATACACTTTGTGAAAGCTTCTATTACAGATCATTAACATTTGTACACCATAATTTCATTAGAATGTCAATTCTACACGTCATTGTACATCTGAAATATTCCCGTGTGACAGACGGTGTTTGAAGTGTCCTGAAAAACTGATATAAGCTGCAGGGAGAGACAAACAATATTTAATACGTACAAGAACCAAGGAGAAACAATAACTGTGGGGGACGAAGCGCTTGGATTAAAACGTCGCAAGGCAGAAACATAATCAGTCAACTTAATATTTTAATATATACTTAAAAGAAACAAAGTGAGAAATAATCTAAAGATTAAGGAGAAGAAATAAAATTTAGGGCGTATGAAGTCAGTGGCGAGAAACAATGATTCTTGCGAAAGTGAGGAAGAATTAGGACAAAGTGTCCATATTTAGGGTGGTTGGTTAATTCCCAGTAGTTGTGTATCTCCCTCGTTTGGTGCAGAACTCCGTATCTCGCTCCGAGAACCAATAGCGAAGGGTACTCTAATACAACATTGAGAGTTTAGTACCAGGGCTGTTAACGCTAGGTTCTCCTCAGCAATCTTTACGTTGTGGTGAATTACTGAGTTCAGTTCGAAGCCATTTCTGAAGTTGGGTAAGATGTACTTTCAAAGTATTTCAAATGAGACAGTAGTTTAAAGCACTTTCTTTCTTATTTGACTCATAAACCGTGTCGTCCGCATTTCACTTACATGTACTGTACTTCCACCATCCGCGAGCGAGGTGGAGCAGTGGCTAGCACACTGGACTCTCATTCGGGAGGACGACGGTTCAATCCCGCGTCCGGCCATCCTGACTTAGGTTTTCCGTGATTTCCATAAATCGCTCCAGGCAAATGCCGGGATGGTTTCTTTGAAAGGGCACGGCCGCTTTCCTTCCCCGTCCTTCTCTAATCCGGTGAGGACGATGACTTCGCTGTCTGGTCTCCTCCACCAAAACAACCCAACCCAACCCAACCCAACTCAACTTCCACCATCAAAGCAGTCCGCCCCCGGTAGCTGAGTGGTCAGCGCGACAAATGTCAGTCCTAAGGGCTCGGGTTCGATTCCCGGCTGGGTCGGAGATTTTATCCGCTCAGGAACTGGGTGTTGTGTTGTTTTAATTATCATCATTTCATCCCCATCGTCGCGGAAGTCGCCGAAGTGGCGTACATTTATTTTTTACCATCAAATCACATATCAAGGGCAGGTAAAGCAGTAGTGCTAATGTTATCTTCTTTTAAAAATTCTTTGTAGCAATCCCTGGCTAAAGGGGAAAAGAAAGCCAATACCAAGAGTATGGGGAACACACCGCCTTCAACAAAACCTACTCCAGGAGCTTTACTTGAGGACTCTGATAGACCTTCAACATCCGAGACGTCCGCCGCTCGTGGTCTCGCGGTAGCGTTCTCGCTTCCCGAGCACGGGGTCCTGGGTTCGATTCCCGGCGGGGTCAGGGATTTTCACCTGCCTCGAGATGACTGGGTGTTTGTGTTGTCCTCATCATTTCATCATCATCCAGGAAAGTGGCGAAAATTGGACTGAGCAAAGATTGGATAATTGTACGGGCGCTGATAACCACGCCGTTGAGCGCCCCACAACCCCAACATCATCATCATCATCATCAACATCCGAGACTACAAAAAGGAATCTGTTCGTAAGAACACGCACAGAGCTACGAAACAGAAAGATCATGGTGAGGAAGATTGCGATTCAAGTTTTCAAGAAATCATGTCGAAGGACTTTATCTCAACGTAAAAAGGACGAGGAGAGCATATACTGTGACCTGCCATGGACAGCTGGTACCCCTCAAGACACCTGGATTGATTAAATCGGCTGCTTTCGCTGGGTTGTGAGCTCTGTGCAGGTGCCGACTATGACCCTTGGAAAGTTTTCAAATGTGACTTTTGTGTCAAAAAGCGCTAAGACTGAGCATTTATCTTGTTATTGCTGAAACGTCTCCAGAATAGCCGACGATTTGGCAGCACTCTTTACATTTGGTACGAATAAGGTTATGCAACTAATTCATTTCAGTTTAGTATACATATTTGTAACACGTACGTAGGTACCCCGAAAACACGAAATTAGGAACCATATTTTCCGGAGGTAAGTATTAGATATTTTGATTCTTTGTTGTGATATTATAGAGTGAGAAAATATTCGTAAGACTTTTCGCAGGTGTAGTATTTAAACATACCCTAACAATAGCATAACACCTTTTCCATGGTTTAAAGGTTGCTAATTTATCAGAAATTTTAAATTTAAAAATGGTACCCGATAAAAGGACACATTCCCCTATAGAATGTGTTTGGCGGAATGCTCACTCAAATGTGCACCGGAATACGTACTGACGGCAAACAGAAGTCCGAAGGAAGAACCAAAAGCAGCAGATATGTGTTTAGCGACGAACTTGGCACCCAGTAAGTCTACCATACAGTAGCCGAGGTGCAGGAATACTTTAATATTGGAGTCAAATTAAGACTCGATTGACGAAATGAGGAGAACTCAAGAAGAAAGCTAGCACAATAAGGTAGGGCATTCCTCACAAAAATGCTGCACTCACCTTCCTGTGGACGACGGTGCAAATCTCCGTCCGGCCATCCAGATTCAGATTTCACAGAATCGCCTCAGGCAACTGCCTGGATGGTGCCTTTCGAGTGGAACGGCCGATTTCCTTCCACGTCATTGCATAATCCCAGCCTGTGCTCCGTCTCTCATGGTTCAAATGGCTCTGAGCACTATGGGACTTAACATCTGAGGTCATCAGTCCCCTAGAACTTAGAACTACACAAACCTAACTAACCTAAGGACATCACACACATCCATGCTCGTGGCAGGCTTCGAACCTGCGACCGTAGCGGTCGCGCGGTTCCTTCTCTAACGACCTAGTCGTCGACGGGCCGTTCTTTCTCAACAAAATACACTGATGAGACAAAACATTATGACCACCTGTTTACTAGCTCGTTTATCTATCTCTGGAACGAAATACATAACAGATTGGTCGTATCAGGGATCCGACTGTTTGTCGGTAGGTTTGTGGAGCTACGTGGGTTTAGATGTTTACAGACAGATAATGTAATTTGTTTAAAGACGAACCGCTGATTTCTCTACGCGAAGATGGGTGCCATGTGGTGTCACCGCCAGACACCACACTTACTAGGTGGTAGCCTTTAAATCGGCCGCGGTCCGTTAGTATACGTCGGACCCGCGTGTCGCCACTATCAATGATTGCAGACCGAGCGCCGCCACACGGCAGGTCTGGAGAGACTTCCTAGCACTCGCCCCAGTTCTACAGCCGACTTTGCTAGCGATGGTTCAATGACAAATTACGCCCTCATTTTCCGAGACGATAGTTAGCATAGCCTTCAGCTACGTCATTTGCTACGACCTAGCAAGGCGCCATTACCATTTACTACTGATACTGAGTCATGTACAGTCAAGAGCGACGCTCATCATTAATGGATTGAAGTTAAGTATTCCACCAGCTACCTCCGTTTTTCTAAAGTCTAATTTCCTTGCCCTGTTCCAGACCTCACGCCAGCCTGCGTGAGATAAAACGCGTGCCTTTCGGCTTCCTCTAATAATACGGTGTTGGCTCTCCTGCCAACCCACAAAAACATGCCATTAGATTTACATGATTTTCATCAGGCTAATTTAGTCGCCGGGACATCAAGACTTTACTATAATGCTCCTGAAACCACTACAGTACTGTTCTGGTTCCAAGGCACGGACAGTTATAGTGTTCAAAGATGACATGGCCGTCGGGGAAGACATCAAGCGTGTAGGGGCGCAGCAGGTTCGCAGCTGTCAGCGTGCCTTCGATTACAAATACAAATCCCATGCAAGCGCAGGAGAATGTCTCCCGTAGCATAACCCTGCTCCCACCAGCCTGCGTCCGTGTCACACTGCACGCTTCGACCCGCCCTGCATTTGGATGAAGGCGTTTGTGGAGACGACCATCGACCTAGTGTAGCAAAAATGTGATTCACCCGAAGAGACGACACATTTTCAATGATCGAGAATCAAACTTCGATCTTCACGTAGCCACTGCAATCATAATTGAAGATGTCGTAGGGTCAACATACGAACACATAAGGATGGTCTGCTGAAGAGCTCCATGTTCAACAATGTACGATGAACGGTGTGCTCCGATCAATTGTGTGTGAACGCACATTGTGCTCTTTCGGAAGAAATGTCACGGATCACCTTCCCTCCTGATGTACAGAACAGAAGTCTCCGAAATCCACGTTGTTTGAAGAGTCGTGGACGTCCAACCATTTAGCGCTTAGTGGTAGTTTCACTGTCATTCCACCTCTTTCCGTAGATGTTCACGACAGTATCACGTGAACATTCGAACAGATTCGCCGTTTTCGAGATAGCCGTTCGAAGGCTTTGCGTAATAATTATCTCTGCATTGTCAAAATCGCTTGCCTCAATAGATTTCCCCAACTGCAGCCCAGGTCTTCGCTAGGGTGATCCTCTGTCCGTGTCTGCTCCGCTTACATACGTTTGTTACCGCGTGACATGCCTGTAACCCCACCAATCGGCATTCATCGTCGCGGTGTGCAGTGATCATAGAGCTTTCGCGTATCACTATAAGGCTACTAGAATCAAACGTAGGGTTTAAATTGGCAGTGCAATAACTGTGAAGGTACGTCTCGAGCATAAGAATTATGGTAATGCACCATGGGACAAGACAAAAATAAATAAACAAATAAATAAATAAAATAAAAAAGAATTTAAAAAATCGAAGCATTTCTCTAATTTGGTGTTACAGCTAGAGAACGTAAACTAACTAAAGTGAGTTATAAGAAATAAGGCGGTTCGCAGCAGAAACGGCGAGTGAAGGAATGTGTGCAAAGTATTAAAAAGAAGGAGTGACAAAGTGATAGAATATGTTTTAAGGTATCGGGAATAAATGTTAAAAAACGTTCAAATGTGAGTGAATTCTTAAGGGACCAAATTGCTGAGGTCATCGGTCTCTAAGCTTACACACTACTTAACCTAACTTAAATTAAATTAAGCTAAGGACAACACACACACTCACGCCCGTGGGAGGACTCGAACCGCGGACGGAGGCAAATAAATGTTACTAGATGGACCAATGGAAGTTATAACTGAGGTAAACGACAGAAATTAAATTGTAAACAGGAAATAATTGAGGAGATGTAGAGGTTGACACAAGAGAAGTTTTCTTGGTTGTCTGCATTAAACCAGTCTTGAGACTGATGACTCCAAAACGAATATGCGAAAGAAAGAATGAGGAAAGATGAAAGAAATAATTAACGCGTAAGGAAGGCTAGGATTACGTTTTGTTTCGTAAGAGTCTTCATCATACACCTCCCACAGAGGCACATTCGTACGAGTACATTATCGAGAATTTACCAAGATTGAGATGTCATGGAACCTTTAGACATCTTTGTTTTGTCCAACAAGAAGTTTCATATGTAGTATCTGAAAACAGATTACACATACAATTTTGAGCGAAAAGCACGAAAACACCCGAAGGATAGGAAACTCGGTAGGTATGCAGTTGGAGGCGGTGATAGATTAGAGAAAATATGTTACCAGGAGGATTATCTCGCCTACCTCTGAGGGTACAGCTCGGGCGAAACTGACATCTGTTTGGATGGAAGTCACCAACCGTAGTGGACAATTTCACTCCTGGTTTGAAAGGTTCCATATGATTGGTTTTACTCATCCTGGAAGTTGGTCAGACCTCAACAAATTTCCCTTGTTCAGAAAATCACTTTTTACTATTCCAAGTAAGTATTTTATGCCTCGTCCATCAACACGGGAATGCAGCCACGTGACGTCGTCGGTAATAGCCGATAGTTCGACAGGTGGTCACCCTGTTATATCAAAGCAACACTGACCAGTTTTCCTTGAAAATGACTGCCCGTATGTTATATGAACATTTTATAGGCCGGTAAGAATTGAGGCCTGCCGGCCGACGTGACCGAGCGGTTCTAGGCACTTCAGTCCAAAACCACGCTGCTGATACCGTCGCATGTTCGATACAATGTTTAATACATTTTAGACCTCATTTTGCTCGTTATTTGGGGCTATAATTTGTTTCAGGCATTATCAGTTCACAGAAGTTTCGACATGTCGGACTGAGTCTGGGAGAAAATGCGAATTTTCTTTCACATACGGTCTAATAAAGAAAAGAAGGAAGAAAAGGACGCACCACGAAGGAGTTATACGAAAGAGGCCGAAATCGGTAGATGTGATGTATATGAACAGACTAAAAAAGACTACAATTTCAGAAAGGTTAAATGATATATCCAGGCCGACCGAAGTGGACGAGCGGTTGTAGGCGCTTCAGTCCGAAACCGCGCTGCTGTTATGGTCCCAGGTTCGAATCCTGCCTCGCCCATGGATGTGTGTGACATCCTTAGGTTAGTTAGGTTTAAGTAGTTCTAGGGGACTGATGACCTCATATGTCAAGTCCCATAGTGCTTAGAGCTATTTGAAGCATTCGAACTGAGGCTTCGTTTTATGTCCGATTTACTTCTTCCGTTGTCAGTTATTTCCCTGTTCATATACAGAAACGTGTCTACCACTTTTAACTCTCTCAGTATCAATAGATTTGATTCGACTACGCGCCATGACACTTCTATTACTCTCTGATACTCACCTAATCACCCACAGTATTTTCAAGACATTATCCGTTCAACTGATATCGTAAGTTCTTTGGCCTCTCTGACAGAACTACAGTGGCATCTGTAAACTCTGAAGTTTCTACTTCTCCTTCACGAAGTTTATTTCCCTTTCCTCATCTGTGTTCCACTTCTTCCACTGCCCCCTTTTATTCCCTTCAACTCCCCGATTAGTTCAGAATTCCAGAGTATATTTTAATATCATCAAGAGGACAATAACAAAAAATGAACTACAAAAAATCAAAGAAACAGTAGTTGAAAATGGATACAAAGTAAACATGATGACTAAACTAAACCAAAAAGTTAAAACAAGAAAGGAAAGTGCACCCAACACACAGCAACAAGTTGATTGTCATCGGTATAAAACCACAGGCACATAGAACAAAAACAAGCACACCACGAAGACAAACAAGGCATCTAAAAAGGAAGCACCCACAATAACAAATAGATGGTAGACACTCACCTACGACAACAAAGCAGTTCACAGAACAGGAAATACATTCAAAAATGCAAAGACTGAAAATTGCCTACAAAACAAACAACTCTGTACAAAAGAAACTGAGGTCAACTAATACCAACACAAACAAATACAACACATCTGCGATCTACCAACCCATGTGCCAGGACTGCAACTCACTTTATATTGAGCAAAGAAGTACAAATTTCAACGTCGGATACACTTAATGCAGAAGGGCACTTAAGATTAACAGCAGCCATCCCACATTTCCAGATCATCTCATGGACAGAACACACAGACCAACAGACATAAAAACAGTTTAAAAATTCTTAAATGTAGCAATATACCTCCATAAAAACTTATAATAAAAGAAAATTATCATCTAAATAAAGGATTACTGGAAGGAAAAGAAGTGATAAATGAATACACAGCTGCTCTAAAGGAATTATCTGAAAACCTAGCCACATAGCAAACACACACACACACACACACACACACACACACACAAAGCTACCCCCCACCCACAACCTAATGTTACTGCAAAATTCAAAATACCCGCTCATAGCAACATAGCGGAAAAAATAAACATCACACAAAAGTGAAATCCTGTAAAAGCACAAAAACGCGTGATCTACAAAACGTAAGTACACACACACACACACACACACACACACACACACACACACACACACAACACACACAATACGAACTACATTCGCTCTCCCCAGTCAGCATTCCATGAAGCCTAAACACAATCAACACACATATTAACAGCCTTCTCCATAAACAAATCTGGTAAATATCATAATGCGTAAATCCCCATGTATGTTCTTCAACAGATGGTAAACAGAACCCGCTGAAGATAGAGAAACTTCTGCGAAACTGTTTGCTCCAGGCGGAACGACATTTCCATATTTGTCATAAAAGAGCTTTTGTTTCAAATCTACATATACCTTAAAAGTGGATATGTCTGAATTAAACATGTTTTCTAAGATAAGTGGCAGGTAATCAATGTTTTGCGTAGTTCTACATTTCTCAAGAAACCAAACTAATCTGTACTCAGGTCTCTTTCTTTTTGTCGTTGTAAGCCTTCTGTACATAATTCTAATTACTATTTAACAACAACAGCCTGCTAAAGTTCTAGCAGAACAATATTCACACTTGCCAGTACCTGCATTCTTGGCTACAGGTAATATACACAACTGCCAATTACTGTAGAACAGTAAGTGTCTTCTTACTTTAAGGCCGGCTACTGTGTAAATAATGGAATTAGACTCTCTGTGAAATTGAAGTGAGCGTATAGCTTTGTGAGTCATCTTCTTTTAAGCTAATCCACTAAGGAAGACCGTAGTTGCTGGTAGACATTGCAGAAGAAAGTGACACCAAACCGTATACCGAACCTTTTTGAAGAATGGCATGTCACATAGAGAAACTTCTCAGATACGTAATTATCTTGAATAATAATCGACTAATGGTACCCAGAACGTTATACAGGACAGCGGATAATAAAGAGGATCGAAAGCCACATCGATACCGTCCCATGATACTGTAATACATTAATACCACCAAACATAATATGTATTAACGAATTATCATGTCGGGACTTACCATGTTTGGTGAAATGCACCGTCAGAATGTTCGATGAGGATACTGTTATCTACATGAAAATATAATCGTCGAGCAGTTGTAATCAACTGCAGAAATACTTTGACTAAGTTTCTACTTGGTATACAGAGAGCAGCTTTATTTAAATTTGGAAAGCTAAGAGAAAATGTCTGAAGCAAAGAGAAACAACTAGGTAGCATCTATTCTTAAGATTAGTGGCAAAATTCTGGAATACGTTAAACCATTAAAATATTTGGAGTTTCAGTGTTGCAGCCTTTGAAGCGGGGCAGTATATTACCACTTGTCATCTCATTCGTGTCTCTTGTGCTCCGAGAGAATTAATAAAGGGAAACTGTCTTTAAGCTATAAGTCGCAAAATATAGAAACATATTATGTACAAGTGCTAACATATTGCTGTCGGTGTACAAGAAGGGGTAATACGTTCTTCTCCAACAGGAATGTGGGGATCCATCCGCAGGATGGCATCAACACAAACAACCTCGTCTTTTAACACCAAACATTCTAAATCCATTCACTCACTCTCGATTTGTAGTTAGGCCTTGACACTCAGCATCTCTCTCTCACTGTCACCGTCTACATATGTCTCTCTGCCGCTGTATCCTTTCCCTTTGACTGATTTGCAGCATATCGCACCTCCACGGTCTCCTCTCTCACTTAAGCTATCTTCAGCAGGTCAGAAATGTTGGGGGACCCAACTTATTTTTGCCCTTATACTCACATGTTTAAAATTTCGATCCAATATCTGCCTTCTCCTACATCTAGGTGTTACATTTCGCTGGCCTGGATGCGTCCGTCCGTCCCCACCTCCAGTGCTCCACCCTCCACCCCCCCCCCCCCCACCCCACCCCCTGGAAACCTATGTACGGTCTCCAGTGTTCCCTCTCTCTTTTGCTCCCACTGCTTCTATCTCCTTCCATCTCATTGTCTCTTTTACTGATACTCTTTCTCACCGTCAATCGATCTCTCTCTCTCTCTCTCTCTCTCTCTCTCTCTCTCTTTGGCCCCCACAGAGTTGTCTTCATCCGTCTCTCTTTCCCTTCCACTGTTTCCACTGTCACTTTCTCACTCCCACTATCACTGTCCTCTCTCGCTGGCATTGTCTCCTCTCTCTTCCACCGTCTCTCTCTCTCTCTCTCTCTCTCTCTCTCTCTCTCACACTCTCGGCTACTCTCTTTCAGAACAAAAGTGCGAATATGTTTGCGTGCCAAAATTTTTGGTGAAGATGGCAGAATGACGATTTCCCACATATCTGTCAGAGCCCTTTAAAGAAGAACAAATTCGTGTCCCTTGGGCCCCTACAGTGTCATTTTTCCACTGGTTCCCTGTTACAGCACGGTGTGCTACTTATACGAAACAAACTCTGTAGGTCATTCAAGTTTTGACAGTTTATTTATATACTTCGACAGCTTCATACATTCTGACATTGATAAACAAGAAATAAATACGTGTAATATATGGTTAAAGCAAAACAGTTTGCTATAAATTTTTCCTGGATACTTTGCTCATAGATCGCATTTAATCAAAAACACCCGGCTGGTGATTTGTATCTTAAAAGAGCCAAAATTTTATTGGAAAAATTTTACAGAATTTTCAACTTTTCTAGTTTTATATATTTTTTGACAGTCGTTTTAAGTTCATTTCAAGCATGTTAAGACTCTTTTCAGCCCATATCTTTGTATCTGCAATACTACTTTGGACATATTTGTATAGGTGTGAATTGCCCGTTATACAGAGACGGCTCCTCTTGAAGTTCTATTGGTGAAAATATGACCATTAACAACATACTTTGGTATAACTCTTTCCATGTCTCATTATGTCAGTTATAGGTACATTTATGCCTTAGAGCGGGTGTTACATGCATATTTAATGTGCATAAACACGGTAACTTTGTGCCTCTGGATCTCCATAACTGATAATGATATTGAGAAAATGTTCCGAAGTTCCCCGAAAGCAAAATCTTGAGAACGCATGAAAAAAGTTCTACAGCCTGAAATGAATGAAATTTACAGAAGTGTCAATTCCTGCAACTAGTGCTTTTCGTACCCAAAATTCGTAGTTTTTCTGGATTTTATTAGCAGCCGTACACGAAAAAATGATGATTTGTAACGGCGCCTAATATCCACCTTAGGCCATACGCAATGAAAAAAAAAAAAAAGAAACTGATTTTCTCGATTTGCCTGGAGGGAGGGGGAGAGGGGGGAGGAAGTGTGTAATGTATATTTTGGAACACTGTACTGTAGCATAGCTAAAGTACGCCCGTTCTTCCGACAGGTGTACAAATGGTCGATGGGCAAAGGGCTGGACAAAACACTTTTCGTCTTCTGACTCTGTGATCAATAGAGCCCGAGATAAGGCCCCCTGAAAAATCGCGTTCTCGCGCGCAGCTTTTTCAAACGCTCTGCACGAACTGATGCTACATTTACCACCGAATGTAGTTCGTAAACAGAACAGAATGTGTCACGTGAAAAACAATCTCAAACCGCAGTAAGCTTAAGAGAGAAAACAGCAATAATAATTGATGTATTTTCCCTTCGTTTGATGGCTCTTCGCTTAATACGCTTGGCGTGCTGCTCAACGTTTCGGCCACCATAAGCATGTATTTGTGGACCGGAGAGTTACAGTAGTACTACACGAAAATCCGAGTTTGAATTCATTCAGGCCATTCTTCTTAGCCATTATAACCAGCACACACGTTGATGTAGGGACTGTGATACAACACCAGTTCCGTGCTATGCGTCATCGATAATACGAAACGCGAGTGTTCAAAGTGAATGATCGATTGATTTCCACAGACTGGAACTTTTCTGTACCACAATCTAAATTAACATCGTACTGCAGTCATATTTCGATGGTACACAACAATTCTACTGGATAAACCCTAATTTCTCTTACAATTTTGTGATATGATGCCAGACTTACTAAATACTATTGCTCGCAGAGTTATCTGTGTTGAAGTACGATACAGACGTCAATCCATCTGGTTTGTGTACACACCAGCTGCCGGTTACCACTAAAATCTTGTTGGAGGATACCGACTTGATACAGACACAATCTCCTTTGATGGGGAGTGCCTTGCTTCGCTGTTCCATGACGTATGGTATAATTAGCGCACATCGAATTGCATTATTTCTATTACACCACATATTAGAATGACTGATATAGCGCATGCGACGCAGGGCGTCAAACTGCGATGACGCAGGCCATCATGAACAAGTGCTATGTCATGTTTAAATCAACAGTTCATTCATAAAAACAGCCACATTACATAACCGCCTCCTAAACATGCACCCCGGAGTCTGTTAATGCTTCAAACACCTTTATGTAATAATGACAGTGCATCATATGCAGCAAGTTATTTTTTATAAATGTAATTGTTAGGATAGAGGCAGGTATACCAGTTTTTAAAAGCCATTTGTATTACCTTCTTCTTGCAAACCGAATCCATCCTAATTACAATACAATTGATGAGATTGCTAAACGGGATAGACATATAGACCACATTCAACGTGGCTGAATGTAATGTTTGTCGATATTACTTTTCAGTGATATTCTATCCCGTAATTAATGCTAATTTTAAATAGTGCCGTTTGAGACAGAAGTACTAGGTGCTGCTGAGCTCCTGCAATAGCCAGACGCTGGTCTTACGATTACTTTCAGATGCTTTTCCCGAATTTATTAAGACGGCTATACGTGAGCCACGGTTGGCTCATGATGAAAGCGTAATAGTTTTGTTTACATAATGAAGTTGTATACTACTCATTGTGGCCCTTTACATTACTGACTTACCAGCTAATCGTTTGAGGACGTACGGCACTGGGTAACTCTATCGAACCAAATTTTCGATTAATGTGCACTTTTGTCATGCGGCAGATACTTTTCGAAACCAAACGATGTCGTATCTGACCAAGAAAGTTGCAAAATATGAATCATTGGTTTCAAATATAGCAATTATTTTCCCTCGTTTTTAGAGGGTGTGAGACACGAAGTTTACTATAGTATTTCGAATAATCAGGAAAGGTTACGTAGTGTATCTGTGTATCGCTTTCGACGTAATGCAGCCCATCTAGGATTCCACTACTAATATTATGTTCCTTTGCTCAGTTTTTAGCTTGAGATAGATTAGCTTCCTTGTTTACTTTGTTATCTCTGCCACCGTCCGACTTCAGAAGCAAAAATTTACGTATTTACACTGGAAAACATCGGGCACAAGCTGAATATTTCTATGGTGATTACAATTGTGAAACTTCTTCAGGATACCGTAGACTACCAAAAGTAAGCGCAGACCACTTTAGTTCTCCAAGTAGTTTTGGTCAGTTATCTGTATTTTCGAAGTGCTGCATACCTATTGGATGTTACCTCATAACGATCGCTTTCGTCGCGTATGCGATCGGTATCTTACAAGATTCCACTAAAACCGGAAGCAGTCAACTGTCTAGAAACTGAGTGAGGACAAATAACATATGGAACATTTTTGTTCTACATGGTAATCCTCCTTTCTATTACTCAGTAATAAATATAATTCATAGAAGAACTGAAACTATCAATTTTTAATTCAGATTTAATTCGAAAATTTTAAATTTGTAGCGTGAAACTGGGTAGTGATGTGGTTAACAATACAGATTTATCACATAGTTCTAGAACAGTCAACTTCGTCAACAAAATGGGAAATACAAAAAACGGAAAACGAAAGTATATCAAACATCGCTTCAATACGTTGTGGAACATATATGAAATATGTTTCTGTGCCGGACGATGTGGCCGAGCGGTTCTAGGCGCTTCAGTCTGGAACCGCGCGACCGCTACGATAGAGGGTTCGAATCGTGCCTCGGGCATGGATGTGTGTGATGTCCTTAGGTTGGTTAGGTTTAAGTAGCTTTGAGTTATAGGGGACTGATGACCTCAGATGTTAAGTCCCATAGTGCTCAGAGCCATTTGAACCATTTGAACCATGTTTCTGTTACTCACAAACGACTTTCGCGTTTATAAACAATAATAAGAAACTCTTGCCTTTGATCATGAAGAGCGGTCTATAGATTAAGAAATAGAAATAATAAAAAAAATTGTTCAAATGACTCTGAGTACTATGGGACTTAACATCTAAGGTCATCAGTCCCGTAGAACGTAGAAGTACTTAAACCTAACTAACCTGAGGACATCACATACACCCATGCCCGAGGCAGGATTCGAACCTGCGACCGTAGCAGTCACTCGGTTCCAGACTGTAGTGCCTAGGACCGCACGGCCACTCCGGAAGGCATAGAAATAATAATAATGTTTGTGCATGCAAACTGTTCTTGCACGAAAAGTAATTACTTTGGTTACATAAAAGCGCAGAACATAAGCGATCAACAAATTTTTGTAGCTTATTAAACGCAATTTATATTTTGTAAGGATTTAAACTACACACTGGACTAACACTGAATGATATGCGGTTCTAATTATGAGCAAAACAAAAAAGCAAAGAGAACTCGTCGGCTCGTATTTTCTTCTTACGCATTCATTTATGTTTCACCCAATAGTACCGGTAATCCTGTAATTTACTACGTCGTTTATGTAGTCTACCAAAAGTACCGAACCGTAGTTATACTGGAGGGCAAATCTAGTGGTGACTGTTAATGAGCAGAGTTAATCCTTTCTGAGAACAAGATATTATTACTTTGAGTAACTGTTTTCTTTTTAGTTTTGTTTTAGGGCGCAAAAACAACAGGGGTCATATGCGCCATTGTTAGAACTATAGAACATCAAGACAAGGAGAGGAGTTAATAACGTCTACACGTCAATCACAATCAGTGGAAGAGAAGACGCCGGCCAGGTTGACTGAGCGGTTCTAGGCGCTACAGTCTGGAACCGCGCGACCTCTACGACCGCAGGTTCGAATCCTGCCTCGGGTATGGATGTGTGTGAAGTCCTTAGGTTAGTTAGGTTTAAGTAGTTCTAAGTTCTAGGGGACTGATGACCTCAGCTGTCCCATAGTGCTCAGACCCATATGAACCATTTTTTTGAAGAGAAGACAGCTAAAAACAGAGACGTGGAGAAAGGTCTGTGAAATAAACCATAGAGAAGCGGGGGTCCAGAACCAAACATTAAATGGCCTTCGCCATACTGCTACGACGGATCAAAAGTAAAATGCGGTCGACAGCCCGCAAGTCGTTCGCTAAAACGAACAATAACTCAGGCGGCAAACACAAACGGGAATGTAAGCGGTTATAGCCCGCATCTCGTGGTCGTGCGGTAGCGTTCTCGCTTCCCACGCCCGGGTTCCCGGGTTCGATTCCCGGCGGGGTCAGGGATTTTCTCTGCCTCGTGATGGCTGGGTGTTGTGTGCTGTCCTTAGGTTAGTTAGGTTTAAGTAGTTCTAAGTTCTAGGGGACTGATGACCATAGATGTTAAGTTCCATAGTGCTCAGAGCCATTTGAACCATTTGTAAGCGGTTATAAAACGGGCATTCCGTCAGGATATGGCAGACAGTCAAAAGGTGGACGCAATGTGCACAAAATGGTGGGGGAACACCACTTAACAAATGGCGATGGCTAAAAAGAAAGTGCTTAATATGCCCTTTCAGCTAAAATGATCTCTTTGCGGCGAGAGGGTGGAGAGGAGGTCGTCCAAGCCACTGGGAGAGGCTTAATAACACAAAGCTTGTTCCGATGAAGAGAGGAACAGTGGTTATGCCAGACTGACACTACCTGCTGACAGACGTCAACACAGAGATCATCCAAGGGAATATAAGAACTAGCGGGCTGAGGTACGAGGCCTGCACCATTGGAAGCATCGTCAGCGGCCTCATTTCCTGTCTGACCGACGTGACCAGGAACCCAAACAAACATCACAGTGGCTCCATCAATAGTGAGCAAATGACAGCTTTCCTGGGTCTGTTGCACTGAGTGATGGTCGGTGTGCAGCACAAAGAGGTTTCGACGGGCGCTGAGAGAGTCCGAGGAGATGACGCAATTGAAAAGCCTGTGTCGCCGGATGTACTGCGTGGCCTGATACAGGGCAAAGAGCTCTGCTGTATATACCGAGCTGTGTTCTGGAGGCCGATACCGAAAAACGTCGGCGCCAATGACGAAGGCACACCGGAAACCGCGGTCAGTCCGAGTGTACGCAGAGAAATTAAATGAACGGTGCGTGATAATTAGAGCAATAAAACTCAAGCCTACGAGTATATTGTTAGAACAGAGTCAGCATGCCGAGGAGGACCAAGAATTGCACATTTCATTGACGTTGAAGAGTGAGTGTTATGTATAAGAAGAGCTACAGGAATAAAAAATGAAGACAGGTTATTAAAGTCAGTGATGACTGATCACACCCAAGAGACCGTGCTGTGTATCAACTCAAGTGCAGAGTAGAATGAAAGGTAAAGACGTAAACGAGACAGCCAACATAAGCTATCACAGCGTCTGCAGGTTCTGGCAGGCAGCCAGGGAACCACCTACGACCCCTGTGAAGGGCCACAGGCGTACCGAGTTGATCACTGAGGTGGAAGGTACCGATACAGTTGGCAACTGCAGAAAACAAGATGGCCTTCGTCGTGCTGACCTGGTGACCTACCCACTGACAGAATGCCAACACGGGTGTAAGATATATGAAGATAGTAACTGTTCTCGAAAGGACTCGTACCATTGATGACCGTGCAGCTTCTCTAGAATAAATGATAATTAATTGAAACCCTCAGCTGCCGACAGGTGTTGTTGATATATCTCGATTGAAAAAGCTGAAAATGTGTTCCCCGACCGGGACTCGACAAGGTATATCAACAACACCTGTCGGTAGCTGAGGGATTCAATTAACTATCATTTATTCTAAAGAAGCTGCACGGTCATCAGTGGTGTCTGTTCTTTCGAGAACAGTTACTATCTTCATATATAGTTGAAGGCTACCCGGCCATTGACCTTCGTCTGTGCGAATGCGCACAGACTGCCCGAACTATTACGGGAATCGTCACCTTAGTGGGCCCGAGTAATGAGTGGATGAGCAAAGGGCGGAGGAGCGGATAGAGGTTCAGGGCACTCTCTTGTCCTAGGGGTGGAAAATTGCCCCTAAAGGCGGAAGAATCAGCAATGATCAACGACATGAGGATGCAGAAGGCAATGGGAACCACTGCATTAAAGACACGTAACGTGTATCCACAAGACATGTGGCCTGTAATTGAAGAAGTGTCATGATGATCTCTCCATTGGCAAAAGATTCCGGAATAGTCCCCCATCCGGATCTCCGGGAGGGGACTGCCAAGGGGGAGGTTACCATGAGAAAAAGATTGAATAATCAACGAAAGGATAACGTTCTACGAGTCGGGGCGTGGAATGTCAGTAGCTTGAACGTGGTAGGGAAACTAGAAAATCTGAAAAGGGAAATGCAAATGCTCAATCTAGATATAGTAGGGGTCAGTGAAGTGAAGTGGAAGGAAGACAAGGATTTCTGGTCAGATGAGTATCGGGTAATATCAACAGCAGCAGAAAATGGTACAACAGGTGTAGGATTCGTTATGAATAGGAAGGTAGGGCAGAGGGTGTGTTACTGTGAACTGTTCAGTGACCGGGTTGTTCTAATCAGAATCGACAGCAGACCAAAACCGACAACGATAGTTCAGGTATACATGCCGACGTCGCAAGCTGAAGATGAAGAGATAGAGAAAGTGAAAGAAGAGATTGAAAGGGTAATACAGTATGTAAGGGGGGACGCAAATCTAATAGTCATGGGCGACTGGAATGCAGTTGTAGGGGAAGGAGTAGAAGAAAAGGTTACAGGAGAATATGGGCTTGGGACAAGGAATGAAAGAGGAGAAAGACTAATTGAGTTCTGTAACAAGTTTCAGCTAGTAATAGCGAATACCCTGTTCAAGAATCACAAGAGGAGGAGGTATACTTGGAAAAGGCCGGGAGATACCGGAAAATTTCAATTAGATTACATCATGGTCAGACAGAGATTCCGAAATCAGATACTGGATTGTAAGGCGTGCCCAGGAGCAGATATAGACTCAGATCACAATATAGTAGTGATGAAGAGTAGACTGAAGTTCAAGACATTAGTCCGGAAGAATCAATACGCAAAGAAGGGGGATACGGAAGAACTAAGGAATGACGAGATACGTTTGAAGTTCTCTAACGCTATAGATACAGCAATAAGGAATAACGCAGTAGGCAGTACAGTTGAAGAGGAATGGACATCTCTAAAAAGGGCCATCACAGAAGTTGGGAAGGAAAACAAAGGTACAAAGAAGGTAGCTGCGAAGAAACCATGGGTAACAGAAGAAATACTTCAGTTGATTGATGAAAGGAGGCAGTACAAACACGTTCCGGGAAAATCAGGAATACAGAAATACAAGTCGCTGAGGAATGAAACAAATAGGAGGTGCAGGGAAGCTAAGACGAAATGGCTGCAGGAAAAATGTGAAGACATCGAAATAGATATGACTGTCGGAAGGACAGACTCAGCATACAGGAAAGTCAAAACAACCTTTGGTGTCAATATAATCAACTGTGGTAACATTAAGAGTGCAACGGGAATTCCACTGTTAAATGCAAAGGAGAAAGCAGATAGGTGGAAAGAATACATTGAAAGCCTCTATGAGGGTGAAGATTTGTCTGATGTGATAGAAGAAGAAACAGGAGTCGATTTAGATGAGATAGGGGATCCAGTATTAGAATCGGAATTTAAAAGAGCTTTGGAGGACCTACGGTCAAGTAAGGTAGAAAAGATAGATAACATTCCATCAGAACTTCTAAAATCATTGGGGGAAGTGGCAAGATAACGACTATTCACGTTGGTGTGTAGAATATATGAGTCTGGCGACATACCATCTGACTTTCGGAAAAGCATCATCCACACAATTCCGAAGACGGCAAGAGCTGACAAGTGCGAGAATTATCGCACAATCAGCTTAACAGCTCATGCATCGAAGCTGCTTACAAGAATAATATACAGAAGAATGGAAAAGAAAATTGAGAATGCACTAGGTGACGATCACTTTGGCTTTAGGAAAAGTAAAGGGACGAGAGAGGCAATTCTGACGTTACGGCTAATAATGGAAGCAAGGCTAAAGAAAAATCATGAGACTTTCATAGGATTTGTCGACCTGGGAAAAGCGTTCGACAATATAAAATGGTGCAAGCTGTTCGAGATTCTGAAAAATGTAGGGGTAAGCTATAGGGAGAGACGGGTCATACACAATATGTACAACAACCAAGAGGGAATAATAAGAGTGGACGATCAAGAACGAAGTGCTCGTATTAAGAAGGGTGTAAGACAAGGCTGTAGCCTTTCGCCCCTACTCTTCAATCTGTACATCGAGGAAGCAATGATGGAAATAAAAGAAAGGTTCAGGAGTGGAATTAAAATACAAGGTGAACAGATACCAATGATACGATTCGTTGATGACATTGCTATCCTGAGTGAAAGTGAAGAAGAATTAAATGATCTGCTGAACGGAATGAACAGTCTAATGAGTACACAGTATGGTTTGAGAGTAAATCGGAGAAAGACGAAGGTAATTAGAAGTAGTAGAAATGAGAACAGCGAGAAACTTAACATCAGGATTGATGGTCACGAAGTCAATGAAGTTAAGGAATTCTGCTACCTAGGCAGTAAAATAACCAATGACGGACGGAGCAAGGAGGACATCAAAAGCAGACTCGCTATGGGAAAAAAGGCGTTTCTGGCCAAGAGAAGTCTACTAATAGCAAATACCGGCCTTAATTTGAGGAAGAAATTTCTGAGGATGTACGTGTGGAGTACAGCATTGTATGGTAGTGAAACATGGACTGTGGGAAAACCGGAACAGAAGAGAATCGAAGCATTTGAGATGTGGTGCTATAGACGAATGTTGAAAATTAGGTGGACTGATAAGGTAAGGAATGAGGAGATTCTACGCAGAATCGGAGAGGAAAGGAATATGTGGAAAACACTGATAAGGAGAACGGACAGGATGATAGGACATCTGCTAAGACATGAGGGAATGACTTCCATGGTACTAGAGGGAGCTGTAGAGGGCAAAAACTGTAGAGGAAGACAGAGATTGGAATACGTCATGCAAATAATTGAGGACGTAGGTTGCAAGTGCTACTCTGAGATGAAGAGGTTAGCACAGGAAAGGAATTCGTGGCGGGCCGCATCAAACCAGTCAGTAGACTGATGACCAGGAAAAACGGAACAAATATTTGTTAGGGACATTACGTATGTACATTGTGGACGGTTGGGAATGTGAGTCTCACGGGGAGCGTGCAAAGGATAAGTCCCTGCAGTCGCTCTATGCATCTGTGTCCTCGATGGCTCAGATGGATACAGCGTCTACAATGTAAGCCGGAGATAACGGGTTCGAGTCACGGTCGGGCAAACAATTTCAACTGCCTACATCAAGGTATGTCAACAACACTTTTCGGCAGCTGTGGGTTTCAATTAATTACGATTTACGGGTGTAAGAGCCTATTGTTAAACTCTACGGTGTTTTGGGGCGGTTTCTTCAATAAAACGCCGACAGATACTTCGCGCTGGGGCATGGGAAATCCCACTGTACTTTAAAATTAATTTTTCTGAAGTATCGATTAATCGTCTTTTACATAAACGCACCAAGCATAAAGATCTATGTGCAAAGCATACAGCAACTTCCACTGCCATAACTTAGCAAAAGATCTACCAGAGAAACCGTAAAAATACTGGTGCTATGTAAAATCGCTCAGTGGGTCTAAATTTTCAGTCCTATCACTTCCTGACTGGTGTGAGGGTTGAAGACAGCAAAACGAAAGCCGATGTTTTAAATTACTCATTATAAAACTCATTCACGCAGGAGAATCGGGCACTCATACCGCCGTTTGATCATCGAGCAGATTGGATGATTTTAGAAAGCGCGGCTCGCACGAAACTTAGTTCGTCTTTTTCTCACATGACATACTGAGAACTACGAATGAAGAACAACAGGCAGATTCTATGTTTCTAGATTTCCGGAAAGCATTTGACACGGTGCCCCATTGCAGTGCAGGCTGTTAACGAAGGTACGAGCATATGGAATAGGTTCCCAGATAAATGAGTGGCTCGAAGAATTCTTTATTATAAATCCCAGTATGTTTATCAGTGACTAGTCTATCGTTACGTGTGCCCCAGAGAAGTGTGATAGGATCGCTGTTTCTCTTTATATACATAAATGATATAATGGACAGGGTTGGCAGCAGCCTACGGTTGTTTCTTGATGATTGTACACGGTATCTTCAGGTGTCGACGTTGAGTGACTGTAGGAGGATAGTGGATGACTTGAACAAAATTTCTGGTCGGTGTGATGAATGGCAGCTGACTCTAAATGTATAAAAATAAAGTTAATGAGGGAGAGTAGGAAAAAGAAACTGGTAATTTTCGGGCACAACATTAGTAGTGTCCTGCTGGGTTCAGTCACTTCGTTTAAATATCTGGGCGTAACTTTGCGAAGCGATATGAAATGGAATGACAATGTGAGGATTGTGGTAGGCAATGCGAGCGGTCGATATCGGTTCATCGGAAGAATTTTAGCAAAGTGTGGTTCATCTGTAAAGGAGACCTCTTATCAAACACCAGATTGACCTATTCTTGAGTGCTATTCGAGTGTTTGGGATCCGTACCAGGTCGGACTACAGGAAGACATCGAAGCAATTCAGAGGCGGGCTGCTAGATTTATTAACGGTAGGTTGTAACAACACGCAAGTATTACGGAGATGCTTCATGAACTCAAATGAGAATCTCTGGAGGAAAACTACTGACATAATTTAAAGAACCGGCATTTGAAGCTGACCATAGAACGGTTCTAGTGTCTCCAACATACAATGAGTGCAAAGACCACGACGATAGCATAGGAGAAATTAGGGGTCACACGGGCCATGCTGATAGTCGTCTTTCCCTTGCTCTGCCATATTGTGGATTACAGAGTATCTATGTAGATTATGTAGACACAGATGTACACGTACATGTATCGTGAAATTATTGATGCTAATAATATTTTGAATGTAAAATTGCGACACATGCCATCATCATTAGACAGATAACCATACAAGAAATCGGTGAAAAGAAGGTTGCAAACTGTAACACGTGAGAAACAAAGATAATTGGCCAGTTATACAGAACCGACTGAGTGTTTGGATTCAGTACAAAGTCAGCATGACGCAGACGTTCAACAAATTCAGACAGGAACTGCAAAGATCAGAACACGCCATTATACCCCATATGAACGATGATAGTTAACGGTTACTTGTGTGGCGGAATGATGATTATTTGGATTGATTCTTCATTCAAGATGTTGATGTGTGCAGGGAGATATCACCATCGGCTGATTGTAGATAAAGGAACAAAGATGTTCAAAAAAGCACCACTCGCTGTTTTAAATCGTATCTCTTTCTTAAAGTGTTTCAACACAAGGTACATCCTACGAAAATATGAAACAACAGGATAGCACCGAATGAAACAATACTGGCGTAGGAAGGTGAAACGACCTGAATAACTAGTCTCGGATAGAGAAGGATAATGAAAGATAAATTTGTGGGAAATTTTCTTGGCTCAAAAATGAATGGTTCAAATGGCTCTGAGCACTATGGGACTTAACATCTATGGTCATCAGTCCCCTAGAACTTAGAACTACTTAAACCTAACTAACCTGAGGACAGCACACAACACCCAGCCATCACGAGGCAGAGAAAATCCCTGACCCCGCCGAGAATCGAACCCGGGAACCCGGGCGTGGGAAGCGAGAACGCTACCGCACGACCACGAGATGCGGGCGAAATTTTCTTGGAAACTGCACTGTATCTGCGAAATAGCCCCGCAGGCCGTGACCAGCCATTCAGAACCGATTGGTGGTTTGGACTTATTATAATGTAAGTACGACGGCAGACGTTCAACGAATTCAGACAGGAGCTTCGAAGGTCATAATAAGCCAGTGTAGCCCATATTAAAGATTCGCGTTACGTTAACAGGAATCTTTGAAAATAAACGCACATCATTCTCGCGAAAACTGGTTGGGTTTATTAAGACGTCCGCTGTTTGAAGAAAACACTACGGCAGTTCCACTACTACCAACGTTTAACCTCTGCCAAGCTAAGAAGAATAATAAAAGAGAGAGTAACATGCACATATGGGTGGTAGCTTTTCCCTCGCTGCTTTTGTGACCAGGATAGGATAGAAAATCGCTGATATTGATCCGTCGTGCTCTCCGCTACCAACGGTACGTTGACCTGGAGAATATATATTTAGTTGCGTATGTAGTTCAGATAACAATGACAGAAGACGATAAAGCAATGTGAACCAGGGCTCGTTGAAAGAAAGAAAAAAGAAAACGTCTCTGTTATTTATGTAAACGACGTAAAGTTCAAATGGCTCTGAGCACTATGGGACTCAACTGCTGAGGTCATTAGTCCCCTAGAACTTAGAACTAGTTAAACCTAACTAACCTAAGGACATCACAAACATCCATGCCCGAGGCAGGATTCAAACCTGCGACCGTAGCGGTCTTGCGGTTCCAGACTGCAGCGCCTTTAACCGCACGGCCACTTCGGCCGGCTAAACGACGTAAAGCCTATACGTAAATGTGAAGAGGGATATTTCAACGACAGTCGCACACGAGATTGAAGGGTAATTTGCAAAACCGACAGTGACAGAAAATCACTGAATGGGTGTTCCAGTTTGATTATTCTCGAGCTGCGTCCGTCTTTAATCACAGTTTATCGTTATGACAGAGTTGCGAAATCATAATTCCTCCCCTCTATGCTATTTAATAACAGCTTATCGTTATGACAGAGATGAGAAATCATAATTCTTCGATTCTATTCGAGGCAAGTGCTAGAAATTATCAAACGGCGAGGCATACGTTTGTAGTTGACTCATCTACCAGATTACTGGCTCCTGTCTGGAAAATGGAGTGGTTTGTCCCATTCTTCCACGCTCTCATGTTCTTTGATATCAAACGTTCTGCCTGTTTGTCCTACGTGTTAGCCACCGCAGGCGTTACGCTGTAATTGATATATACCTGCTGTATGGTGTATGTCAGTTTCGCGTGTATTTTTGGAAAGAGTTGTCTGTTGTATAAGCTGTGTTTGTGCCCTGTCTTTTGAAAATGTTGGTGATTTTCTGTGCGAGTTTGTGTTTTTATGTCACTGTGTACCATTTTGTGCTTTCTCTCATATTTTCCTGATTATTCTGTGTATTTGTTATAGTACTGAGAGATTGTGTTTGGTTCTGTTGTGTTCTTGTCGTTTGTTTTGTATTGTCTGTTCTTATTTTTCTTTTAATTTCGTTGTTTAGTTTTGTGACTGAATTACTAACGTAAAAATTGCTCTTGAGTATCTGCATTATAATGCCAAGTTCCTTTTGGTAGGTTTCTTTGCCGAGTGGCACACAGAGTTTAGTATACGGAGCATGTGTCGTAGTGCTGCTCGCTTTTGTGAGTGTACGTGGTTCGAGAGTTGGTGAATGATAATGTTAGTTGCCATGGGTTTAATGTGAATTTCAAACATATCTTATTATTTTGTTTTTCAATTATTATATATTGGAAGGTAATTTGCTTTTCCTGTTCTCTTTCAGTTGTGAATATTATATTTATTATTTCAATATTATATTTTCATTTACTTTTATTTTTCTATTTTTATATTTTTACCTGGTTGACGTCAGTACGTGGTTTTTTAATTTTTGATGTGGAGATATACAATATGTAGTACTGTTTTGCTACTATTTTTGTGAAAATGATTGTTCAATGTGGTTTATTTCCTAAGGCTCCTGAAATTTGGGGCCTCATTTGTAGACCGTGTTCTTGTAATTAAGATTCATTATTGAACTTGAGTAAATATTGTTCTGCTATGACCATTATTGAAGTTAATATTTCATTAATCTGTTCATCAGGGTGTTGACTATGTGTTTTCAGGTATTAATCAACCTTTTCTACTGTTTCTGGTACCGGCATGTTGGAACCCATGCTTTCTGTTGCAAATGGGAGCAGTGTTGCTGTGTCTGGGATTTTTATTTCTTTTAATTTGTTGTACTAACCACGTGGTGTTTTCAGAAATTCTGTCTCTTTGTATTTTGAAATTTCCAGACAGTAATTTTAACAGTCATCCTCCAATCTTGTAAGTGAGATCCAGTATCGTCATTATAGGGAAATTCTGTTTGTGGGGCTTTGGTTGACTTGGAGAACTGTCGCGGTGGGACTATAGTGAGTCAGATTTCTTTTATCCGTGCTATTCGAAATGATTTCTATATTTTTCAGAGTGTTTATTTTTCTTTTTTGTCTGGAATCCGTTTGTTGAGTTTCATTTTAACTTTGTAACGTTATTTTGTGAAATGAATTCTTGTGTTTCTCACTTTCACATTATTTCCGTTCCGTTCCACTCTCTAACAGCACCCAGGAAAAATGTTGGTGGGTGTTAACAAAATATTTTCGCATACGGAGGAGAATGTCGATGATTGAAATCTCGTGAAAAGATCTAGCTGAAATGAAAAATGCCTTTGTGTTAATATTGCCACCCCAACTCGCCTATATTTCCGCCACACTCTCTCCCCTGTTGCCCGATAGTACAGAATGAACTTCCCTCCCTTTGAACTTTTTAGGTCTCCTCCATCAATCCTGTCAGGTAAAGATCCCACAGCGCACAGTAATACTCTAGTAGAGGATGGACAATTGTAGTGCATACAGTATCTTTAGTGGATTTGTTGCATATCCTAATTGCAGGTGTTATGCCAATAAAATGAAGTATTTAGTTCGCTTTCCTCACAAGATAATGATCGTAATTGTAATTCCTAGGTATTTAGTTGACTCTACAGACTTTAGATTTGGTGAGTCACCTAGTAACCGAAATTTAACGGATTCCTTTTAGTACTCAGGTGGGTGACGTGATACTTGTGATTATTTACGGTCAATTGCCACGTTTCGCACTAAACAGATACACTGAAGCACCAAAGACAAAGCACTAAGTACAGAGATATACAAACAGGCAAAATACAATGCTGCGGTCGGGAACGCCTATATAAGACAACAAGTGTCTGGCGCAATTGTTAGATCGGTTACTGCTGCTACAAAGGCAGGTTTACATAACTTAAGTGAATTTCAACGTTGTGTTATAGTCGGCGCACCAGCGATGGAAAACAGCATCTTCGAGGTAGTGATGAAGTGGGGAATTTCCCGTCTGACCATTTCACGGGTGTACCGTGAATGTCAGGAATCGGGTAAATATGAAATCTCAGACATCGCTGAGCTGGATAAAGATCCTGCAAGAACGAGATCAACGACAGCTGATGAGAATGTTCAACGTGAAGAAGTGCAACCCTCCGGCAAATTGCTGCAGATTTCAGTGCTGGGCCACTGGCAGGTGTCAGCGTGCGAAGCAATCAACGAAACATCGTCGATATGGGCTTTCGGAAGCGTTGGCCCACTCGCGTACCCTTAATGACTATACGACACAAAGCTTTTCGCCTCACCTGGGCCCACCAACACCGAAATTGGACTGTCGATGACTGGAAACATGTTGCCTGGTCGGACTAGTCTTGTTTCAAATTGTGTCGATCGGTCGATCGGCGACTGTCTCATGAATCCATGGACCTTCCATGTCAGCAGCGGCCTGTTCAAGCTGGTGGAGGCTCTATAACGGTGTGGGGCGTGTGCAGTTGGAGTGATATGGGACGCTGACACGTCTAGATACGACTCTCACTGGAGACACGTACGTAAGCATCCTGTCTGATCGCCTGCATTCATTCATGTCCATTGTGCATTCCGACGGACTTGGACGATTCCTGCAGGAGAATGCGATACCCCACACGTCCACAATTGCTGCAAAGTGGCTCCAGGAATGCTCTTCTGAGTTTAAGCACTTCCGCTGGCCACCAAACTCCCGAGTCATAAGCATTATTGGGCATATCTAGGATGCCTTGGAACGTGCTATTCGGAAGAGATCTCCACGCCCTCGTACTTTTACGGATTTATGGATAGCCCAGAGTATTGATGGTTTCAGTTCCCTCCAGCACTACTTCAATCATTAGTCGAGTCCGTGTCTCGTCGTGTTGCGGCATTTCTGCGTGCTCGCGGTGGCCCTACACGATATCGTACAGGTGTACAAGTTTCTTGGCTCATCAATTTATTTTGTCTATGTGGGCTAACTAAACACTTTTACAAAAAACCTGTACCGCACTGAATGCCAGACCATGACATTACAGCACCATAGCCCAAACAGAATACCTGTACATCAGTGAATGTTTCTCGATGAGCGAGAACGTAAAGAAGTTGAGTATCCTGGAACGGAGAATCCAATGAAAAAATGTGGGCGAAATCCATATTAATACCAATAGGAAACTTCAGAAAAACGAAGAATTCTACCAGAATGTGGAGAGAACATAGGAGTCCAACTGAAACAGGCCATGAGATTACAGAACCATAGTCCAAACAGAATGCCTGTACGTCAGTGGATGATTCTCGATGAGCCACAACGTAAAGAAGTTGAATATCCTGGAAATGAGAATCCAATGAAAAAATGTGGGCAAAATCCAGATTAAGACGAATAGGAAGGTTAAAAAGAACGAAGAAGTCTACTAGAGTGTGGAGAGCACATAGGAGGTCACGTGAAACAGAAGGTTGACTTTACTTGCATAAAGTTACTTGGCTAACGAAACAAATATTTGATTACTACTGGAACAACAAACCCATGACGACGACGATTAATGAAATTAGGGAAGACTTTGGGAAATACAATATCCCGGAAGCCCTCACGTTAGAACGAGACATGTTTCGAAGCAGAAAACAAATTCTGAAATAATTTCCAGTCTAACTAAATACTGCAAATACCAGAAGAACACGGACGAAAGAATAAAAGTGACAACATGGCGACCGTATCAAAGAATAAAGGAAGTAGGGGAAACTTTACACACTGAAAACAACATGAAATGGTGGCGTGATCGTGTTTGATCAATTTTCTGATAACAGTTTCATGTAAGGGCTGAACACCAAACAGCACAGGATAGAAGTTCCTGCTGCGAGAGAGCGTCCAGAGTTTCAATTAGTCGCTAATGTGTTCCAAGTGACATTTGTTCAGTACATTGTAATATGTGATATGAAAAACATCAAAGGGTATGAAACACAATTCCTGCTTAGACAAGGCTACATCAATTTATATTACAGTTTATATATCAACAAAAACTGTTATTCAGTTTGATATTCACTTTGATAAAATTTTGGTTTATGCAAGCTAGTAATGATTAAAAATTTCTCACTTGTCAGTATTTATTATGAGGTATCTCATTACAAGTTTTTGATAGGAGGATTTTTTACTTTGAAATAAAATCAGAAGAGTTATGAATGAAATCTATAATGTCCTGAAAAGTGGCTATATAATGCACTTATGAAAAGTAAAACAAGGTTAATGGAATATTGTCAAACCATATCAGGTGATGCTGACGGAAACAGATCAGGAAATGAGACATCAAAAGTAGTAGGTGGGATTGTTGAGAGCCTTGGGCACGCCAGTCATATGGCGTGCAGAATATTTGAAGCAAGCGAAATAACATCAGACTTCAAGACGAATGTAATAAATCCTTTTCAGTAAGGGTAGGCGCTGATAGGTGTGAATATTAGCTAACTGTCAGTTTATTACATCATGGGTACAAAATACTGACCCGAATTAACTACAGATGAATTCTACATACATGTGCAGTGCACTCTTTTTTGTATATTTAGTATATTTGTATTTAGTTTCCATTCCTTTATGCTGTTCAGTTATTAGGAAAGAAACAAATATGTGAAGATAAGCTAAGTACACTTACAAGTGGCAGTATGTCTCGGAAACAACTGCGGTGAAAATTTTTGAAATATACGGAATTCTACATTGTCTCAGTTTCGCGCCATTTTTTCTTTAGATGCATGAGTTTTCCCGGTGTCGTTGCATGACTGAAAAACTCCTGAGGTAGTATAAAGTGAACATTAAAAACTACTCCAGTGTATTCACTTTACTTACGCATGTCAGTACACGGAATGCGTATAGCTATCTCCAACCCAGAGGAATGTGATTTCTGTTTGGATTATGGTGCTATAATGTTATGGTCTGACGTTCAGTGCAGAGCAGGTTTTGTTTTACAAATCTTTAATTAGCCCACACAGGCAAGATATCTGTATGGTGCGAAAGAGATAGCTGTACGCATTCAAAACGAAAAGGCAGAGGTTTGTAGATTAGCAAACGTTGAAGTGATGGTACTTTAATCTGAACACAGCGTAAGTTCCATAGACAATATCACTAAGATTTTACAGAAGCATATAGCAAGGAAATAAATACAAAATACCATGAAATCGAGGTAAGCTGGTTATAAGAAACGAATGTAAATTGAAAATATTTGCAACAAGTGACCAGTTTTAAATGCCTAGTTAATAGCACAGCTGAAGTTGGTTGAAAATGGACGCCGGGTTTCACAACTCCGACGTGCATGGAATAACAGGACGAAACTACGAACATTGGATATTTTTGCTCTGAACGACAGGAGAAAATACCTTAAACCATCAACTTGTAACGTTCACAGTATTTTCATTCTGCTCTGTGCAGTTGTGATTTTCACATGTCGCCTGAGGTTCTTTCTGTTTTTTATTTTCATCTCTTTTTTTTTTCGCTCCAGTTCGCAATTTTATGTTATCACGATACAGCCAGTTTAGAGTTTAGTCGCACAGTTTGAACTCTGTTGCACCCGAGTTCATTGCTGTATTGTAGGTGCACCTGACAATCACGCATGTATGGATACCGAACGATAGAACAGCACAAAATACAAACTTTTATTCCAACTAAACTTCCTTTAAAAACAGAAATATAAATGAAGAATGCTCACAAGAGCGTGAAAATTGATTGTGAGGTGCTGCCTAGCAACATTCTTTGTCTTACCTTTTATGGTTACGGACATCACAGCATCACAACAAATCAAAGACAAAATGTGCCTTCAATTATAATAAACATCCGCAAAGAATATATTACAAGGTCTTCCTAATCGGAACTGAAGACTCCCAATCAGGCTTTCCTTACCCAGCTGACAACCCTCTCATCTACCACTCACAGCCCACGTATTAGTTTATTTCGCCATAAGACACCCCAAATCTCTAAAATATCACCCACATTATAACTTCTATCGACAGTTCACAGAAGCCCACATATGATTGCCATCACCATGAAAGTACTGTACATCAAATGACTATCATCTTTTCGTCTTAAATTATTTTCCAATAATTTTAAAAACTCTTTAAGCATATGGCTGAAGATTGGAGAATAGACTTGAGTTGTATACATGTTTACAAAGGCCAGGGGAAGGGGGAGCCCGTTACTTGAGACCAATAAAACTGAATCAGGCCCGTGTTGCTGAAGACCGTCTATTGCAGTGTCCTATCTCATGTACAGCACACGTACATAAGACTCAAGCATTGTGACCTACCTGCACAAAAAAGTGTATCTCAAAAAATCAGCAGGAATTAGCGATCCCCTCTCGTGTGAAAACCAGCTTGCTTTATTGTCACACTGCATCTCGCAAACAGTGGATACATATGAAAAAATTGTCCCCGTGTCCCCCAACTTCCGAAGGCATGCGTCACTTAACAGTATCGTCCACTAATATTAAAGACACGATCATTCGGAGAATCTGCGTAAAATATGGTATATGCTCGACTAATATTTGATAAATGGATCCTCTTATTTCATACTGTACGACAGATGTTCGACAGGAACGAAAATGACGTCGGATGTTTTGCAAATGACCGAAGCTGACCTCTAGTCTTATCACTACTCTTAAACGGTTTATCTGGCAGTGTTAGCAGTACTTCAAAGGGCCGATGCTGGTATCTACAGGAAAATATCATAATCAGACGATCGTAAGGAAACGCGGGAAGATATCGGTAACACCCATACTTCATTTAAGGAATGGTAGACCTCTTTAAAAATTAATAGCTGCTTAAGAATACCCATAAGAAAGATAAGAATACCGTCACATCCAGTTACAGTACTACACCTGTAGTAGTGTGATATTATTTAAATATATAGCAGTAATAAAGTACGACACACAAAATCTGAATTACAGAAGGCGAACAGAAAAATTAGGTTTGTTGCAAAGTGGACTTCATCAATACAATGGAAAAAAGTGTAAAAAATACTAGTGCGTACAGTTCTGGAGTATTGCTTTACGTTTGGGAGGCCAGATCAGTTGACCGAACGAATATAAAGATTTATAGGACTGCAGCAAGTCGGTGGGTGTAAAGGAATGTGCAATAGACTGTCTCTAATAGGGATGCTCAGGAAACGTTGGTTGGTTGGTTGGTTTGGGGAAGGAGACCAGACAGCGTGGTCATCGGTCTCATCGGGTTAGGGAAGGATGGGGAAGGAAGTCGGCCGTGCCCTTTCAGAGGAACCATCCCGGCATTTGCCTGGAGTGATTTAGGGAAATCACGGGAAACCTAAATCAGGATGGCCGGACGCGGGATCGAACCGTCGCCCTCCCGAATACGAGTCCAGTGTCTAACCACTGCGCCACCTCGCTCGGTAGTCAGGAAACGTAATTGGTAATATTGGTTAGCGGCATCGTTGTTTCATAGAAACCCTACTGCATACATTTAGGGAACCAGTAGTCGAATATAAAAGCGCCACAAAAAATAAGAAAGCTAGGGTGCGTACAGAGCCGAACTGAGTCTTTTTTCTCTCGATCAATACGCACATGGAAAAGGAAAGCAAATGACCGACGTTAGAACTAAGTACGCTCTACCACTCTCAGAACATTGTATTGCGGGACATGTGTGAGTGTTTCTCAACGTATAATAAACATACACATTACGCGTGCTGAGATAATTATTGTAAAGTGGTTATCTGAAAAATGTAATTACGTCATCCCACCCTAACTGAATGCAGATAGTGCAACTACATGTACAAAGAAGAACGTATTGCATAACTTCATAAATGCAAAATCAACGGCTCTGCGCCAATGCAACTTGTAATAATCCTTCTTCAGTTTGGTCTGTACCTGCAAGTAACGATAAAAAGTTCCTTTCTGAATATAAGATGAATAGGAAAGTTCTTTCTTTGTTCACGAGTTAAATATAATTTTCGATAAAAGTTATCCGAACAAAAGAGCTTAAAACCAGGTCCGACGGTGGCGAAACTTCGCGATTTATGTTGGAGCCTTACATTCTGAAAGGCAAGGGAATGTGAAATATTCGTGTGCTGCGTTAAAACTGCTACAACTAGGAATAACCGACCAATCCAGAGGGTATCTACATAACTAGTTTCATTTTTTTTGTCGAAATAATCGTTTGGTTTCATAAATGCAACACATCATCAGTAGTCGCAATAGTTCACATAATTAAGAATTTGATTCTGCTGAAAATTCTAATTGCAATTTTGCGTAACTTTGTATGTTTCTATTGGATAATACTAACTGCGTATCTGTCACAGGAAACAGTGAAGGCGCTTTCAAGTATCAAATAGTAGCTGCCCTGAATGATTTAAGGTGGAACGACCACTTGAATAGAGAGCAGAGGGCAGATACATGTACTTTAGAAAACCTGGGAAGTGCGTAACGAAATCGGTCGAATATCGGATACTAACGCGCGGTTTTGTACGCTCAAAAGGCGGTCCAAAAAACCAGTAGATCAAGAAATAGACATCAGTTCACTTGATGTCTACGATCATAGAATTACATGGTCTTCACTTCATATTCTCGCGTATTTATATAATAAAGACAGCCGTAGGCATTACAATTATCACTGCGGCTACTTGTATATCTAAAGATGATGTGTTGAGAAGATAATTAACCGTGTCTAGTACTTGATTTACTTCGACGATGAGCGCATCCGGCATAAAAAAAACAGAAAAGTCAATGAAACAAACTATCAATGCACATTGGTACACAATCTGGTGAAACACTTAGCTTCAGTATCTAAGTATTCATAAAAAGTGATTGCCATTCAATAATTTACATCACGGTGAAAAGCGTAGAGGATACAACGACCACAATGCATTTTAGATTATGTCAAATCTATTGACCTGGAATACAATTCCACTATTAATTACGTAAATGGCTTCTGAAATCGTATTTTAGAAACTAAATTCACATAATTACTGACAGTAAAATCGTATTTGAACCTTTGTAAAACTAAAACAACATTTGAAACTTGAAAAGTCATGTCCAGAAAAAAGACAACATTGCACTGTAACGTACTCAGCAGAAGCAGTAACAACAACCTCCTCAATCAAATTACTCGTACTTGGGCAGTGGTAAACAGGAATCCTGGATTACCCTTTTCTAAAATATGATCTCCACACAGAAGTGGAGACATCAGGTTAAGATTACCAACCTCTACTTAGTATTTAATCTATATCTGAAAAATTATCAGTGTCCATAATGAAGACCATATCGAAAATTTTTTTGACTTTCGTCATATTTGGCAGGGAAATATTAGTGGCGAGCTGTTGGTCAAGTGTGTTGGCGCCCATATTTAAATTTTAAAGTGTAAAACTGCTGCTTCGAACCTGGAGATGATAATTGCTAGAATATGTCGTGCACCTTAAGACATGCAACTCATATTACATTATCAGCACTTGGAGCAGCTACTGGCAGTGGGGTTGCATACCTTAAGGTGCAAGATATATTTTCTAGGCAACATTTATTTTCTCCTCCCTGTACGAGATCACCAAGAGCAAATCTAAGTATATTTTCCCCGCCCCTCCCTCCCCATCCTCCCCCTCCCCCCCCAGTTTCCTTGGTCAAAAGGAATAGGTACTGGTGAACTCACGTCATGTGTGACGGCACGTGCAAATTCCAGCTAGAGTTCGTTGATAGATTGTAAGGAGTGCATGTCATTTTGATCTTTGTAAGCTATCGACATGCACGTCAGAAAGAGGACAAGTTAAATTATGGTCAAACAACTTTTGGTTTTGTTGTGGCACAGTCTTTGCCTCTGAGGAGCCGGATACCTTCTTTGTTGTATGCGAGATGATGGACGTATTCAGTAGTGGTCTGTTAACTTGTGAATGTGTCTGTTAGATAAGATTTATTGGAAAAACAGCAAGTATGAATATGACATATGTACTGAAAGGACAAAAGAATATAAATTTTGATTAAGATATTTTTCTATTTTTGAATCGAAGAAGTTTGAGGTAAGACTGCAGCACTGCACAGCTAGTTTGTCAGAATGATTATTGCCACCTAGTTAACTTTGTTGACTTGCTCAATGCTGAAATCACTGTTTACTTTGTTAAGCACAGTATTGGCTACACCAGTATTCCATGTAAAGATCACGCGAAGTCTTACTCTGTCATTTTGAATACATACTTCATTCTGAAATCGTTGTCTTGGGGTATTATTTCATAGCAAAAATTACACTCCCCATCCCACTGCGTCAAGTAGGTTTATAATTACGCATTACCACATTGCACCACGTGGTATGCAACAGTTTGAATATTGCTTGGGAATTTTATTTAAAAATAGGAATCTAGCCTAGTCGCTGTCTGCTTGCTGTCTGCTGTTGTGCTTTCCAGAAATCTGCAACAATGTTGTCAAGACGCGAGGTAAGTGGAAATTTTTATCAGGGCCAGATAAGTGTTTTACTTCAGTTGCACATGTAATATAAAGACAAGTTGTATTGAGACCACTTACAGGCCGGTTTAAATTAGTTTGAGTTTAGTCAAAGGTTAGTATACGTGTTTAAGATGGTTGGCTCTGAGCACTATGGGACTCAACTGCTGAGGTCATTAGTCCCCTAGAACTCAGAACTAGTTAAACCTAACTAACCTAAGGACATCACAAACATCCATGCCCGAGGCAGGATTCGAACCTGCGACCGTAGCGGTCTTGCGGTTCCAGACTGCAGCGCCTTTAACCGCACGGCCACCGTGTTTAAGATGGATAACAGTTTGTGGGTACATAGTTTTGATAGTACACAGACTTTTTATAAAGTGGGAGACAAATTTGGGCTAAATTTCGTAAAGAAACACTTAATAGGACACAAGTGAAATTGACCGTCGCAAGTGAAATTCACCCTGGAAAAAGAATACTGACAAGTGCCTCATTAGATCTGTTCTTGACAATTGTTGTTAGGTCTGGGACGAGTGCCTAGTGTCATAAACAGATAAGACTGAAATAACTGAGAGAAGAGCTGCACGATCCGCCCCGTGTCTAGACAGTTTTCGAGAGAGTTAGGGAAATACTCATTGGAGTTGTAGTACAAGACGGTTCAGGAGAGACGATTTTCGTTACTGAGGCAATTTTTAAGATTCCTAGAGCTCACCCTCTAGAATATGCCAAGAAACATACTACTTCCTGTAATTTAAATCCCCGTGTAAAGACAGCGACAAGACAATTAGGTAAATTCGTCCCCATGCTTATCCGTGCGGACACTGTTTTTCGTCGAGTACTGTTAGTGGATTCAACAAAAACGATGGGGAAATAAAATTTGCTCTCAAAGAACCAGGCGGCACAAATAACATGGTGGCTTGAGATGTACAGTTGTAGATGTAAAGGGAGGAAGCAATTTAAAATTCGCACTGTTTCTGTGGCTGCACAATTGAAACAGTGGTCGTCGTAGTGAGAATAGTAGTAACTATTTTATTCATCATTATAGGAGGACCTTGGACATGTCGTGGTATTACAGTTTACGAACAATAAATACACTGACGGGAAAAAAATGGCAACACCAAGAAGGAATCGCGCGACATAAACGGCAGTTGGTAGGCGTGTTTCTACATCTGAAACATATCATCTGTTCTGATTTCGCGGCAGTCGTAAAAGAGCGGCGCTATTTGAGCCACTTTGAGAATGCAAATCAGGTTTTCTTTAAATGCACGTCCTAAGGGTCGTGAGCGTTAGCTACCTTTCAGATTGGACGTGATGAATTGATGTTAGGCAAGAATGCCTTTATGACAACAAAGACGCCATTCCCAATACCCCACTGAGGTTGAGTGAGGTCGTGTAACAGGGCTGCGAGAAGATAGCTGTTGCTTCTATAGTACTACAGAAAGACTTTGCAGGAATGTAGAAAAAGTACACGATTGCTCGCAGCGGTGGTCACGGGAATGTACGGTCGCAAGAGGACCAGGCTCCGGAGAGCCGCATGGCATTACCGAGAGGGAAGGCCACGTTATTCGGCATATGGCTCTGGCACATCGTACAAGATCTGCAGCACCACTTTGAGCAGCAGTTGGCACCTCAGTGAAACAACGAACTGTCAAAAATCGGTTTCTTCAAGGACAGCTCCGAGACATGCTTCCTGTAGTGTTCGTCCCACTGACTCGGAACCACCGCCCATTTTGACTTCAGTGGTGGTAACTGAGAGCTTATTAGAGGGCAGCGTAGGGGTCTGGTGTGTTTTCTGATGAAAGCAGATTCTGCCTCGGTGCATGTAATGGCCGTTTGTCGATTATAATGAGGGCAGTTGAGGACCTCCAGTCACCTGGTCTACGTGCTGAGCACGCTGGACGTACATCTGGAGTAGGTATGTGGTGAGATTTCGTTTGACAGCTGGAGCGCTCTAGTTGTTATCCCGCGGACTCTGATTACAAACTTGTTCGTCAATCTGGGGAATAGACCTATTGAGCTTTCATTCATGAACAGCATTTCAGGGTAATTCTACGTGCTCTACAAGGTGGCGACATGTTGCCCCGGCATTCGTGATCACTAGACCTGTCTCCAGTCGAGCACATATGGGACATCACTGGACAACTTCAGCAGTCTCCACAAACAGATTTGCACGTCTGTTTACTGACCGACCAAGCGCTACACGCATGGAACTCCATCCCACAAACTGACATTCGGCACCTATACGGCACAAGGCATGCACGCTCGCATTTTACTGTTTAACTTTCTGGTGGTTTCACCTGTTATTAATGTATCAGTATTTCACATTTTCAGTAGCTTATCCAGTGCTTACATTAACATTAGATGTGTTACCTAGAAAAATACACTACTGGTCATTAAGATTGCTCCACCGCGAAGATGACGTGCTACACTTGCTAAATTTAACCGACAGGAAGAAGATGCAGTGATATGCAAATGATTAGCTTTTCAGTGCGCTGGTGGCGACACCTACTAGTTGCTGACATGAGGAAAATTTCCAACCGATTTCTCATACACAAACACCAGTTGACTGGCGTTGCCTGGTGAAACGTTGTCGTGATGACTCGTGTAAGGAGGAGAAATGCGTACCATCACGTTTCCGACTTTGATAAAGGTCGGATTGTAGCCTATCGCGATTGCGTTTTATCGTATCGCGACATTGCTGCTCGCGTTGGTCGAGATCCAATGACTGTTAGCAGAATACGGAATCGGTGGGTTCAGCAGGGTAATACGGAACGCCGTGCTGGATCCCAACGGCCTCGTATCACTAGCAGTCGAGATGACAGGCATCTTATCCGCATCGCTGTAACGGATCGTGCAGCCACGTCTCGATCCCTGAGTCAACAGATGGAGAGGTTTGCAAAACAAGAACCACCCACATGAACAGTTCGACGATGTTGCAGCGGCATGGACTATCAGCTCGGAGACCATGACTGCGGTCACCCTTGACGCTGCATCACACACTGGAGCGCCTGCTATGGTGTACTCAATGACGACCCTGTGAGCACGAGTGGCAAAACGTCATTTTTTCGGATGAATCCAGGTTCTGTTTACAGCGTCATGATTGTCGAATCCGCGTGTGGCGACATCGCGGTGTACGCACATTGGAAGCGTGTATTCGTCATCGCCATACTGTCGTATCACCAGGCGTGATGGTAAGGGGTGCCGTTGTTTACACGTCTCGGTCACCTCTTGTTCTCATTGACAGCACTTTGAACAGTGGACGTTACATTTCAGATGTGTTACGACCCGTGGCTATACCCATCATTCGATCCCTGTGAAACCCTACATTTCAGCAAGATAGTCTACGGCCGAATGTTGTAGGTCCTGTACGGGCCTTTCTGGATACAGAAAGTGTTCGAATGCTGCCCCGGCCAGCACATTCTCCAGATCTCTCACCAATTCAAAACGTCTGGTCAATGGCGGCCGAGCAACTGGCTCGTCACAATACGCCAGTCACTACTCTTGATTAACTGTGGTATCGTGTTGAAGCTGCATGGATAGCTGCACCTGTATACGCCATCCAACCTCTGTTTGACTCAAAGCCCAGGCGTATCAAGGCCGTTACTACGGCCAGAGTTGGTTGTTCTGGGTTCTGATTTCTCAGGATCTATGCACCCAAATTGCGTGAAAATTTAATCACATGTCAGTACTAGTATAATATATTTGTCCAATGAATACCCGTTTATCATCTGCATTTCTTGTTGGTGTAGCAATTTTAATGGCCAGTAGTGCATATTCCCGAAATTTCATTACTCTACATTAATTATTTTTTTGGTGTTGCCGTTCTTTCCGTTATTGTATAATCCACGTACTTACTGCTTACTACATACAATTTATCAGTTTTTAAATGATAGGACATACCATGACTATACAGTACGAATCATACTGGCATTTAAGTGAATTAAATCAGGGATACCATGAAGATCCAAAATCGGGAAGGCCGTATGCGCCTTGAGCCACCACCAAACGTACACGAGGCCAGTCTGTTTAAAACAACGCAATCTCATCCTGTTTATTCCTAGTATACAGCAAGGTTTTGTCTACTGACACTAGCAACTAAGTTATTTCATAATGTAATGAGCTAGCGCTGCATTGTTGACTTATATCTATACACCAGTATATCTACGCGTCTATGTTTCAGCCGCATGCTAACGCAAATACAACGTCATCTGTAAGACAATTTTGTACATATTTGTTCGGATGCGTTACGTTTAAACACCGCAACCGTGATGCTCGATAAAGTATGGAGAGCGCTCTGTTTCGGTAACGAATTTTGCGCCGCCCTGTTGATATTGGCTCGCAAAGCCCTCCGATATTTGACACCGAAGAAGGGATAATGTTTTGGCATGCAATTCCAGTCGGAAATAGCGGATGCCACAAATCGGCTTTTGCTCTGCGGCCGGATATCGTACTAGATTGAGATTTATGGACGGTGAAGGACAGCTCAGGGGCCGAACCACACGTGTTTCCAAGCACCGGCCGAAAGCAAATTATTGGCTTCGTCTGATCGATAAGGCGATGCAGAAGGAACGTGAACCAGCGCTCTGCTCTAGCTAAGTTCTGTCGTTGTATCGCTGCGTGTTTAGCGGGTTTTACGTCGGTTTCCGCTCACAAAATGCGGTGCTCTCCGCGATAAAAAGCGCAGATGTTCGCCGTTAAAATCAGTGCAAACCGCTTATAATTTTTTTGGCTACGCAGATTCTGTTGCATAGTATCATAGACAACGCAAATGCTATTACTGGTAGTTTGAAATATATTTATATGGCACTGTGAGGCCATTAGGAAATGGATTTTTAATCCTACAAAGTTTTTATATTGCCTCTTGATATCGAAGTAATTTTTTTTCCTATTGCTACAGTTTGTAAATTGTTCAGCAGTTTTTCTACTTCAATGAATATTTTACTGGTAGTGCCATCTCGCGGAACGTTGTTTCGTTTTATGTCCTGAGGCATAACCTAGTGTAGCGTCCCGCCTGCTACAATACAGGCATTCTCCTTCTCCACTGATGTTTTGTGTCATGAGTAAATTCTTCTATAACGGTGTTGTTCACACCTCGCATGTAGGTAATGTAACACCTGTTCAGTGGATTCGACATTCTCATGTAACTGTGGGAAAATTATGTCCTGTTTTCTGATGCTACGTCTCTAGGAAAACGTAGCGTGTTCAGTGTGATTACTCTCTGCACATGTGCTGATTACTTGTTGTAGTGTCATTGCACAGTAGATGCGTCGATGTATCAGTCTTGGTGGAAATTCTTTGTCCTCTGCTTTCATTTTTTCTGTGGTGAGGCACTACGCTCATGATTTAAATATATATTTTAGGTGATTTTACATTAATGTTCCTCGAACTGTGTAACACGACACAGCCAAGCAGCCTGCACAAAATTTATGACGATGCAGCCTACCAGTTGGTGCTTGTACACAGAAATAAAAACAGAATTATCGACTGGTACTCGCAAGTATTTACGTCGTAAAAATATGTTGTGTTGACAGTTTTTACTCTACCATCTCTCCTTATGTGCAATTTTCTGTGTAATTACACATATGAAGGTCGCTAGCAACTTTAGCCGAAACTAGTAGTCTAATTGATAAATATGATAAACTGTGACCTTGACCAATAAAGAATATTTTTCTGAATCCAATAAATGTAAAGCCCAGATATCACAGATATTTTTATCGATCACACGTGAAACGGTAATGGTAACTGCTCCATAGATCGTGAGGCTTTAGGTACAGCAGGAACTACAACGAAATAATTGAATAATAAAGAGTAGGCACATTTATAGAACCTTTTGGTGTCATCCACTTACGTTTTCTTTTCTGTCGTTGAACAGAGACCCCATATACACAGAGACCCACAATTTCCTCGAATAAAGTAATGTTTGAAAAAAAAATATTAATCTCTCGGGGCACACTGACTACTACAGCTGATACTGTCTTGGACACAATCACTGGTCGCTGCACCCATTGTCCACAATTAACACGACTGAAGCACCATCGGATGGGCACCAAATAACGTCATTTCAAACGATTTGTCTTTATCTGACAAAGCATTCATGGTGCCCAACTGGTGCCTTTTCCATTCGTTTTGATTGAGGACATTTGTGTTATTATTTCAAACAAAATACTAACTGTATAATGCAGTCCCTGTTGATAACGGCTTGTCCAGAGTCACAGGTCTACTGCCTCATTCGATGTTTGAGTATAAATTGTGGATTCAATAATAAAGAAAGGCTTCACGGGTTGTTTGTTTATTTCTAACTAAAAGTACAAATAAAAACATTTGACTGAACCACCAATTCACACTTTTCTCGCGTAAAATTCTAGTAGTCGTAATCCAAGGCCGTCTTTCGAAAAGTATTTGACTCAGTAGCACATCTACGCTATCTACGCTTATTATCGAAACCACGATCGTCTTAGATGAAGAGACATCTATCGGTCTGGAAGTAACTTCAGAAGTGTTCCACGGAATTGTACTGGGACCTTGGTGATCATGTTATGTATTGGGTTATACATATATTAATGACCAGGCAGACAACATTATCAGAAAGCTCAAGTTCTCTTTTGCAGATGACACTGCTACTTGTAATGGAATACGATGAGCTGCTGGAAATTTCAGTTTTCGAATACTGGAAACATGCTTTAAAGGTTCAGAAATGTGAAACTGTGAACTTCATAAAATGGAAAACTTTATGTCCTATGACTGCGATATCAGTGACTCGCAGCTGCAATCATTCAACTCATACAAATGCCTAGGGGAAGAGGTATGAAACGGAAGGATTATATAGACTCAGTTGTACATGAAGGAGACTATTTCATTGTTAGGATGTTACGCAAATGCCATTAGTCCACAAAGAAGATTGCTTAGGAAACCCTTTGCGACCTATTCTAGATTACTGCATAAACCAACTTGCAAGGTTTACAGAACGGATTTCAAGGATTCTGAGAACATACTACACTCCCGTCGCATCAGTCCCCTAAGGACTGCACAGGCAAGATTAGGTTAATAGCAGTGTACACAGAGGTGATTAGAGAGCCATTCTTCCTGCACTCCATATTGTAACGGAACCTATTAAAGGCTTTACTTTACCGAAGTATGCGATAGCCTCCAAATTCAACCAGTTTAAAGAGTATTTATGATTATAGAAAAGTTATTGTGTATGTTAACAATGATTGCATAACATGTCTCCATAAACAGTCAACCCATTAAATTATACTGAATAACTGACCCACCCAAAAGTTAATATCACTTGATCACTGATACAGCAAATGTCATCATGTAAAAACACTAAGTTCATCTTAAATAATTAATGTGAAGTACGAAAAATAATGGCCAACTTACGTGTTTTGGATCTCCTTAAATAAAATTCACCCAGTGAAACCTATTTGTTCACTAGGACCTTTTTCACTCAGTATTCAAGTAAACACTCTTATTTTAGACGAAAACCAATGTAATTCGTAATAATTCATGTTATTTACTTATTTATGCAAATTAGAGAAGTCAATTGACAAACTTATAAAAAACGGCCTTTTTGTAACAAAGAATTATTCTGTCAAGTCAACAAATCTGTCTGTCATTTTAATTACCTGTTCAATTATGTCACTCGATATAATTTAATAACTTTTCTGCACAAATTACGATTACAGATGTACATCTATTTTTAGCAGTTCTTTGACAAGGTTATAAATACAAGCAGCAAGAAGGGTCGGGAGCGGAGTCTCAATGTCACTTTGGTAAAGGGTATGTGTGTTATTGTTCGAGGTGGATAAACGTTGCATAGAACATGTAAAAGAAGTGCTACTTTGTGTTGTGTGATTGTCTTTGGTGGACAGTGGAATTAAGATGGCCACCAGAGTAATAAATATTTGAAGTTTAAATATTTTTTGGTTTCGCTCATTATTTATCATCAAAAGCACATCATAAACATGGGACCTCATCTTTTCATCTTTTTACCCCTAGACAACCAGATTTAGAGCCAGCAATTGCATCGAGACACAGCAGCGATCCAGCAAGCAGCAGCGATTACCACAATGCCTTTTAATGGCGCCAACCTAACATCAAGTGCTAACAAGCTCCGTAAATGGGAGTGAAATAGTGCGATTATAGCAATATCTACTACTAGGCGACCATTATAATATGTTAATGAAATGATAAGGTCCCCCAGTACCTTGCACAGTGAGAAGTACACTATGTCATGCATTTCACAGTGCTGTGCAGAGTGTTGTTGTAGATGTAGACACATAAGTTGAAATAGAAATACATCTACCGCTGCACGGGTTTCAAAGGAGACCGACTGCCTATGTTCGACGACAACGTGCCATAAACAATCATTGACGGCAGGTAGCAGCATTAGAGATGGAGGGTTATGTAAAGCGTGTCGGAGGGGACGCGGATTACGTCGCAGCCATTATCGTAATACGAAAACGCAGCGATTTGTCTGACGTCAAAAAGGGCGTGACCATTATCTTTCGGAGCAAGCGTGGGAGCGTTCCCGAAACGGTTAAGTTTGTAAACTGTTCGCTTGTTGCCGTGATTAAAGCGTATCTTCCGTGGCGAAGTGGTACTATTCAAAAGCGTCGAGAGTAAATTGTTTTGCACTACGGGCATTAGATGACCGGGGGCAACGACGGCTGTGGTGATATGTACGGGCGAACAAACCTGCAACTGTGGACCAGATGACCTCCCAGATGAACCAAGGGACTACGAATAGTTTCCTGAACGACCGTCCATCGAAAGTTGTTGCGATGTGCTTACGCAACAGGTGCCTGATTCATGCACCAAAGCTGACTTCTCCTTAACAACGTCGGTGGCTGGAGTTTGCACTCTAGTACCCCAACTGGACGTTCACAGACTGGGGATAGATCACATTTTCAAACCAATCACGTTTCGTGCTCCATCGGACAGAAACGTCGGGAAGCAAAGTGCAATAATCGTCGGAATGTACCAGGCAGGAGGAATGAACGTTATAGTTTGGGGAAAGTTCCGTGGATGATCTCGTCGTCCTGGAAGTCACAATGAAAAAACACAAGTACGCATCTATCCTTGAGGAACATGTCCACCTCAACAGGCAATTTGTGTTTCTTCGGGAGTCATCTACCAGCAGGACAATGCAACGTGTCACACAGCCAGCAGTGTACGTGCGTGATTCGAATATCGGCAAGAGGCTTTTACCGTGACCCCCTGGCCACCATAAGCCTACGATTTCAACTCAAACACGCCGATCAGTCTCTACGCGCCATGGAATTTCAACCGAGAAACCAAGCGCAGCAGAACACGGCGCTGAGTCCGCTTGGTTCCACATTCCTGTTTGTACCCTCGACAGCGTCACAGACTCCCTTTCGACATGCATGGCAGCGGTTTGCGCTGCAGATGATGGCTATTCAGGCTTTTGACTGGTGTTCGCATTAATGTGACTGGACGGTGTATTATTCAAAACAAAAACATAGTGCCGTCGAAAATGACACCCAGGAATTATTAAACTTCGCCGATCCTTTCAGGCCAACCACTCTCTGTCTCTGGTGACATCTTGCCTAGCTTTAGCTGGACGAGCTTCTTACGTAATTGCGGCTTTTATCATCACTGTTACTCTGTTAAATAAACCTTACGTCATAATTAGGATATCATTTAATTCACAGAATGTTTTTCAGAATTTATGATTACACTGAACGTCAATTCTAAGCATTACTCAGCAAACCTAAACAAAAGTCGGAATCTACCACAGATAGACGGTCCTGTTGGTACTCACATCACGTTAATAATGTGTTGACTGAACTTACATGACATAATTAATGCTAAAAACATTAAAGACGAAAATAGCTATAAATCGTCAAAATAAAATGGAAAGAACGTCGTTGTTTTGCATTTGATTCTGACACTACAAGTTCGAAATTCATTCCATCAGCCCAAAGTATTCTGAAAGATTTAGATGCATTTCCATCAAGATTTTAATAAATTATCGTTAACTGAAGCCTTGTCTTTTGGCTGAAACCAGTTTCCATTGAGATACTTCGGTAAGTTTCAAATGCGTTTTTGATATCGTATCAAAAACATAAATTGGACTTTGCACTCAAATCTGGCTCGCTGGGATCCATTTATGGAAGCTGCACACCACCGAACCTATTGTGTCACTGTGAACGGTAGGTGCTTTTGACTTTTCGTTCAATGTAAGGTGTAATTCATATAAAATAAACCAAAAACAGAATCGCAATAACGCGATGAGGTCTGAGGAAAAAAATTTAAGTAAAATGACTAGTATGAAAAGAGGAAGATGAAAAAGTAAGACTACGTACTTAATATGAGTAATAATACGACGATGACAACAATAAAATATAGTGAAAGTGAATTTTCTGCAATCGTATCCAAGAGTAGTGGTCCATATGAGTATAGTTGTAACGGTTAAAAGACGCCGATTAAATATCTAAAAAGATGGGTCTCATACAAACATGCACCTTGCCAAACTCGTAAAAACATTTCACAGGATGCCACTGGAATTACAAAAGAGTTTCTTGAATTAAATTTCGTTACCGATGTCATAGTATTGTCAGCGTTAACTACATTAATTTGATATTTTTATGGACCTAATGATGACCTGCGTTATCAAAACTGGAATTAAGTAAAATGTTTTCATTCCTGCAACAAGTCTAGTGGTCAAGACGTTCTTTAAATAAGTGCAAACAGAAGGGAAACTACTATTGAAAATCAATTCTGCATCTAGGAGGAGATGGAAACCTGCCTCAGTTGTGAACAAGAAGAGCTAAGGCTTCACGGTTAAAATAATATACGCAGTAGACGATTGCAATGTGAATATATTGAAATATGGGGACCGACGGTCAGGACTGCATATTTCACTATATGGGTACTACTGAAAGAGAAAAACGAATGATTTTAATCATTACAACGAACAACTCCTTGCCACGCCAGATTGGTTGGTTGTTGGTATGTTTAAGGGGGACTAAACAGCGAAGGTCATCAGTCCCCGCCACGCCAGAACTGCAGGCGACTACCAGTAAACGAATGTATAGTCTTCTGCAGTTTATTGCTGGAGTTCGTCACTACTCGTGTTTTATGTTAATTCTCGCTAAAGACTGAGAGCTGTTCGCTACTACACGTCACAGATATGTATTTAATGTACGCATGTATGCATGCAGCACAGTTATCTTGATGTAAGCCGGACGACACTACAGAGAACGATTTGTTATGAATTGGTTCAGCAAACCCACCACTTGCAGCCCTGTTTGCTTGAACAATAAATATATTTTAGGAACTTCGAACTGCGCTAAACAGAATTTACAATTTTTCCGTCCCACTCATGCATGCTTAGACTATGCTATGCTATCTTCAGTGGGTTTTCTCACTTTATGCTTAACAGCACATTTGGTTGTTCATATAGCAATCAGTCATGAGAAATACAACTTTCATTTTAACACAGTACGCACCTGTAATTTTGCTGTAGGTGATAGCGGTTTTAGCGTCATCGTAGCTTTATAAACTGAAATGACTGCAAACACTGTTTCATTATTTACGATATATTCAACTGCTCTGCCACCTTTTGCTATCTTTGTCCTGAGCCAAACACCGAAAATATTCTGCAGGGGATGTAATCCTAACTGATGAACGCGGTACGATTGACGTCTGAAAGAATTTATGACGCTTCCACGTGCTTCTCTAGTTCTACAACCGACAGGGTTATTGAAACAATGTCACAAAATTTTTGATCTATATTAATACATCTGTGTATCACCAGAGTTCTTCACACATCATTATTGTGTCAGGTAGTGGTGCGATATGTGCCTGTTTACGTAATTTAAAAACTAAGTGTTTCGGACGATTTATGTGATTTCTCAAATTACTAAATGTATCGTCTTCAAAATGAAAGATCTTGATAGGTGGAATTTTTAACCAATTCGTTTTGGTATTAGTCGAAATCGATTGAGGGCTATCAACGGAAGACTTGCGAAAAACTACGAATTCTTACCTTACTAATTACAAGTACCATACCTTATTGTTAGAGACAAGAAGATGTTTAAATCAGACTAGAATTTCACTGTCATTTGTTTCAACAGAAACCGAGATGTCACGTTGGTGCACTTCCATGGATATGAACTTCCACTCGGGGTAAGCGTAACATGATAAATATTGGATATGTCGTTTATAAAAAACGATTTGCTTGATTTAACATAATTTAGTAAAATTATCTCGAGATTATAGTGCAAAGAAAAGAATAAAAATCTTGCCTTATTTACCAGAGTTGAGGTGCATCCAATTTTACAAACTTGCACTATCACCAAACATCTGCTCCAAGTCATTCCCGACATTATAATTAAGGCTCTTCATGAGAATATTTGTACAGTACTACACCTTGTACAACACTCTAAGTTCTCTTTATTCTATTATGAAGAAAATAAACCGGCTGTTAACTTTTCATACGGTAGGCCTTCCGACAGACTTTAAACAATCTGCCTACAAGCTTGCTTCCCGGTGCCAGAGACGGCGGGCTTCGTCAAATGCGGATAGCTGCTGAAAATCGCGAAAATTTCCAGCATCCTCGGAATTCGAAGTCAAATTCAGCACACTTATTTTGTCATACTGCCTCAATGAGTGCGTGCGTACGTGTGTGTGTGTGTGTGTGTGTGTGTGTGTGTGTGTGTGTGTGTAATATTGGGGATCACAGATCACAAAGATGGATGTGTTACATGATGGTTCAAATGGCTCTGAGGACTACGGGACTTAGCATCTGAGGTCATCAGTCCACTATGTGTTGTATGTAGTTAGAAATCGAAAGGAAATGCAGTGTTTCACCAGCTTTATAAGGCTGAATGACTAAATAAAGAAACGTAAATGTGACTTACTTGTTTACTCGTAGATATAAAGAAGAACAACACTTTTTATAAATAACTGGACATCATAATCGCAGGTACATGGGCTACAAATTCCTCCTGTTGCGTTTAACTGGAGTATATCGTAGTGAAAATTGTTCTTTACTGCAGGTTGTCATTGCATTTAAAACGTTCAATGAGATAATGGCAAGAAATAAGAGAACGTTTATATAGTATGTCATGAGCTGAGTGCTTAGTAGCAATATAAAACGTATCTCACTGCTACGGATGGTGAATGTCGTCTACTGTAAGACATAGTAGTTTAGAATTTACTGTCTATGGTTTGTTAATACTATTTGACATCGACATCTCGTCTTTAATATATACTTCAGTATTTAAAGAAACTGCACAAAACATAGTCGGAAATGTACATGCTTCGGTATTACCCTGCGTCGGATTTCGTACTTTGAAGATATGGAGAATATTTCTGTGTCTGCCTCTGGAAAATTTCCACATCAGGAAGTACTTATTAGCCATTTACGCCAGTGCAAGTAGTCCAGCGATTTTCCTGTCTGTGGTTAGCGTTGAAATTCTTTCCAACCGAAATTTTGAAAGTTCTAGAAACACGGATCACAGAGTTAGATTTGCTGAATGTAAGTGATACCCTTTTACGACGTACTTGACACCACTCACTGGATTAATTTCAAGGGGCTTTTGTGGAAATGGGCAGTGTCCTGGTGCACGTTTTCTTCCGTCACGTTGCTATAGAATGCCTGATTAAAATTTGACAGTTATTATACTTCCTCCCTGGAAAACTAGCTCCTTTTACCAACAGATGAAAATGACAGGCAGTTGTGGTGACGGTAACGGGCTTCAAACGACTGCCTTCATTGCAGATTCACTCTCATTTGTCGTGGTATACCGACACGCCAATTTTCCTGTCAAAAAATTGGCGTAAAAAGTACGTTGAAGCAATCTTTAGACGCTTGAAATGTTTCTCAGAAATCTTTATACGTACATAGTTTTGCCCGTTGTTTAACAAACGCGCCACCTTCATTTCACAAAACATTCCACATCTACGAATATAACTTTCTCATACATCTCCACTTGATTCTCTTGCAGTTTACACTACTGCACTTGGCAGAGGCCGAAACACGAAATTTTGAAATTACATCGCTGCCGTTGCACTATCTTAATAATGTCCGAGGAAAAACCTCATAAAGCTTCATTAAGCCTGATCAATTTGCGTTGATAATCGCCTCTTTGCCTATTAAAACCGTATAGGCATGATATTTCAGAAGATCCTTTTAAACGAAACCCACGAGATGGCATAATTAAAAAGCCATCGAAATAAAAGTACTTCGCTTACAAAATTAATTAACTAGTTAAATTACAGGTTCCCTAGAACAAATATATGATTTTGCGGACCTGATTTGAAAACAGTCAGTTTAACCTGGGCATAAATGATGTATCTGAGTATACAGGTTACTAAATTGTCCACTACCTTCATTTTGATTAAAATTAACATATTAGTCTAACAACTACTTACGTCACATATGGTACACAAAAATTTAGTTTCTTTATCTAAATCTGTCACCAATCTGTAGTTAAATATCCAAGTATGAAAAATTCCTGAGAAGAAACGATTTCGGAAAAAATTTTAAACAGCAACTCTGAAAAACTTCTGAGGAAGAAATTTGTTACTCGAAGACAAACCTAGACATTTTAATAAAGAATGTAGAGAAGAATTTCTTACAATTTCTAACTATTCACGAAGTCAGACAATACTTCAGAGGCATATCTCGCTTTCTAAATTACGATATATTTGCCTAGAGTCTATAAACACAAATTAGAAAGGCGATAAATGAATACCTATATCCCATAAAATATCGTGGGAATTTGGACAAGCAGAAGACATTTTAGACAATTAGAAATAGACCTGAGAAAATCGAAATTCAAATCATTTTTCGGTAGTTCAGCTGGCATTAGGTATTTCATGTTCTGAAGTTTGAATGATAACAAGAAACAAAGGACTCCGACTTCTGACTGTAGAGTTAATCCAGGCGTAGTTTGTACAAAACAACCATGTCCCTCCCACAACCATGTTGCCCAACCTTACAGAACGGGTGTTCGGAACAAAGAATCATCACTGCACAGATTTCTATCCTGAATTTATGAATTTGGAACGTTTCTTTGTAAAATCGCTGTTCTGTGTTTAATATCGAAAAGCATGGTAAGTGTTCAGAGACATCCAAGTCCATCAGTTTATTCCTCTAACATATTTACATTATGTTACCCGTTCGCCTTTGACAATCCCAGAAACTTTTCACCCGAAGCGACAGCGCATTCACTTTGACAGGGTTTCATGACCCGAAACTGAATGCCCTTTAATCCTCGGAGAAAACTTCGACAGTCATGCCTGATATAATACGAAGAAACTAAGCGTTTTAAATAAAATATCATCAGTGCGTTAATTCTTCCCCTGTGTCAAAATTATTATTTAGTGAGTATAAAGTAGCAAAGGACTGGCGATGACAAACGATTCGCCATTGTGTAATAACGTACATGACATCTGTTCCAAATTACAGGTCAATGCTTTAGTCCTGTGTCGTATGACGTTTATCAATAACTTCTGCTATCCACCTGGCATTCACTGTTCTTTGTCGGATAAGTGGCATGGAACATGCACTAACACTTTCAGAATAGCGATCTACCATTCAGCGTCGATAGTGAAAGCAATGCATTGAAAAGTGACCAACGAGCTTTCGAGTCTGGATACGATACATCGTTTTCAGAAAACGTCACTGTTACTCATTTTCACGATTATTACAAGAGAGTATGGTTAAATAAAACGTGTGGCAAGGGAAACCAGTCATGTCGTACGTCAGAGTGAGCCGGAAAAATGTTTAGATGCCTCTTCTAGTAGTATCCATCATTTCAAAAATTTATTCACGGTAAATCTACATTATCTAATAGATAGTATCTCTTCCGCACCGTTGTAAGTGGCGGTACGGGGTATATCGTTCGTCTAGACACTGTCCTACAAAATGCAGTGATAGGTGTCATAATTTAGAAACAGATTTCACTGAAGAGAAACCTTCAGTCGATTTCGTTCCTTAGAATCACAAGTCAGTCACCGATCGGCCGTGATCCCGGCTGTTAATCTAAATATGACAAGAAGAGTTAATGACGATTTTTCTGCGTGCCTGAAAAAAGAATATTCGATTCTCCTAGAGGTGCAGAAACACTAACAGAATATTACCTTATTAATTCTGCTTTCATGACACGTCCTGCGTTGTAATAGACGAAATTTCAGTTTCACTGGTTGTATTAAGAGTTTTGCAGTTCGTAAACCATGTAAATGATGGCAACTCATGAGCACCATGTGTATCATAAGCAAAAGGCCTAGGACGAGCGGTTGCAAGACACAAGGATTTAGAAAAGAACGTATCATGTATGAATGAATGGCTTGGCATGGGAAGAAACTGTAAGCTAATATTTTGGTACCTAATGTCACTGTATATAATTTTCTATCCTTATATCTCTCTTACACGAATGTATCTTTTCGTTTTCTAGCAGACTTCGTGTTTTCAAGAAGAGCGAGTTTGCGGCAGTAGTCGTGGTCTTGTTGGATCCAACAAGGGACAGGTGATGGGCATAATTAAGAACATCGGGGGATCGAAAACTTAGTTATTGAGAAACTAAATTAATCGAAAACACGCCAGGAATCCGAGAAAAGTTGCCAGTGTAGCCCAGCTGCTACGAACAGCGTAAGTACCACCTACGCAGCCAGATGCGCTAGCGTAGTTATCGGTCTTCCGGTGAATGGCAGCATTTATAGCGTAGGAATTCACGCCCTTAAAACATTACTTTTATCTAAGCGAAGCAGAGCTATTTCCGTTTTCGTAGTTACTTTTGAATAAAACATTACGTTTGTACAAAATTAAAAACCCTTTCTCGGCAGACGTGCTTCTTTGCTACGCAATTTTCTTGAGGCCGTGTTTAGGAAAACTGATTGGTAAAAATAACAAAAAAATACTTTTAGTCCCCTATTACAGTCGCTCATCGAAGCTTGAAAATGATCAGTGTTCCTTTAAGTTATTTGTTATAGCTATTATGATGCACTGAAATGAACTAATGCACCAGAGGTAATTCGAAGAATATGTAGTGAAGAATATAGTCGCTGGCTATTTTCCGTTACAGTCGAACTAAACACATCTTGTATTTTAGAATTCATCTTTCAGTTTTGTGCAAGTGAAACGTGTTGCCCCAATTCCCGTCGTAAGAGGCAGCTGGAAAGAACGGAGACAAATACGCATTCGTCAGCTTTCACGAGAACATCCAGCAACAACAGCTCTCGCCCTGGCTGTGAGGGCTGCCGAAATCCGACGATTCGCAACGTGAAACGGGAGGCCCTGCTCTCGTATCTGGTACTTGAATACACGACTCCACTTGTCGAGAACCTCGGGAGCACACGTGGAAACCGAGAAGTGCTCAGTTCAACGCTGTCAGCTTATCCAAAACTACACTACACGAAGTGGGCAACGTCTGCTACCTGAGCTGCCGCGAGCGCAAACATTTACTGCGGGTATAGGCCGCCTTTGGAACCTAAGGAAAACATCACAGGTGCTTGCACAAGGTAATAATCTAATCTCAATTGTCAATAGTAGTGTATTAACCGCTTCTTGTCACTTATATAAATTTTTCGGCTTACTTATGCTGGAAACGCGACAAGAGCGTGTCTAGATAAGCTTTAGAACTCAGTCATCACACCCTCATAAAATATTTAGGAGAGTAGCGGTGAGCAGTTTATCACCATTGTCCCATAGATTGCTATTCCCCCAAGGATCTGATGACAGCACTACAGACGAAACCAACAATTTGTTTACGAAAGCTAAAATGTGAACAAGGACAAGAATCTGACTTTAAGAAGCACCCTCAACGCTCTTCAGAACAAAAGGATCTTTATCGCTTACAGAGAAAACGTTCCGATTCCTTTAGGTTATCTTCATACATTCTCGTATGACATTCTGGTTTATTAGTAAGGTCATAACATTCCCTTTTATTTGGACGAGATTATGAAAGAAAAAAAATACATCTTGTGATTTTTAGGCATAAAACATCAAACCAAGCCAATATTGTCACAATATTTTTACAGAAATAAAACGACCCTCCCTGAAGATAATACGTATGAGTGGAAACATGTTTGCGTAAAGAATAAAAGAAAGGGAAACCGTGGTTTCTGCAGAAGACGGATTTTTGAAAATAACGTAGAGAAATGGCAACATGAGCGTCTAGTGTCAGTAGCATTTTTTATTTTCTTTATATACACATAAAAGTCGTCGGTACTGTCTAAAAGAACGCACAACGTCATTTTGTGAGGCCGTACCTGTATCAGACGAAAATAATTGGGGAAACTGTAAGATAAGTAGTGTTCATTGCGTATATATACTTTGTAGAAATGTATCAACAGAATATGAATGATTATGTTTACGTAGTAGTGACATGGATTATCACGGAATTACGTCGTTTAATAAGCCACTTACTGCAGAAGACATACTCGCAAGAGCTTTTAGGTGGTTGAGCAAGTACAGTTTAAACTGATCGTCACTGAAGTGGACGTGTGTCTGCGGCTGTTCACAAACCTAAAAAAATAATCAATACTAACAGCCGTAACCTTTATAAAATATATTAATCACGTGACAAGTTTCGACACTACGTTAGTGTCATCTTCAGGCCCCTATGTACAATGAACGGTGATATCCACTCCTTATCGAAGTAGGACAGGTACCATGTATATTGACAGGTCTCACAGGTTTCTGTTTACACGATGCTATTTAGCAACAGCTGTAAATGTAAGTCAGTTGTTAGATGGCTGGAGTGCGTGAAGATGACGCTAATGTAATGTAGAAAGTGGTCGCGTGACTAATATATTATACAAAACGTACAGATGATCGTATTCTTTATTTCTGCAAGTACAGTTTACGTTATTTCGGTTTTAAAAGGAGTTCGCTTCGGAAAAACCGACTAGCTACGTTTCCATTGCCGTTGGGGACATATCTCGTAGTAGCAGTACAAAAAAATGTACCTTTTGCGGTAGCCTAACAAACACACTCACACATGCGAGGGTGCTCGCGCGCACCCGCTTAAACTCACACCTTTTGCTCTTTTGCACCGAGGCAGACACTGACCAAGAAGAATATAAAATGGTTTCAGTGTTCCAGTTCCAACAGAAGACTTCTGGAGGCTCTTCTTGGTCTCCAAGAGAGCGCCGAAACTGGCAGTCTTTTGTACAATACGAGGGCTATTCGGAAAGTGAGGTCCGATTGGGCGCGAAATGAAAAAAATGGTGAAAATCCCATGAAGCTTTGCACAGATGTGCTATCCACTGTTTCTATAACGCCCGTCGATCGCGTCGCGTCACTCTTTTCAGTTCTGAGCACGCAGTGAGCACGTAAAGATGCCTACATAAATAGTTTCTCCCGCCAAATATGACGACCTGGTGAGAGATTTCTTCTGATGTCGTACAGCCCACAAATCATAACTGTCATGCGTTTCCTTCTTAATGACAATTCTCGGCACTGAAGATGCTCCTGCAGCCTTTTCTATAATAAATGTTTGACCGCCCACAACAGAGCCCGTTTGACCACCCACAGTACACCCTGTAATTGGCTCGCCCTTCTCAAATGAGCGGCTGGCTACCGAGACTACATTACGGCACTGACAACTAGCTGTAGAAAACTGGAGTAAAGGGCAGGTTGCAGCCTTCATTGACAAGGGTATTAGGAAGCTGGCACAACGATAGCACGTGATGGCTGGGTGTTGTGTGCTGTCCTTAGGTTAGTTAGGTTTAAGTAGTTCTAAGTTCTAGGGGACTTATGACCACAGCAGTTGAGTCCCATAGTGCTCAGAGCCATTTGAACCACAACGATAGCACAAATGTCTATCGTAGCGGAGACTACGTAGAGAAGTAGCTGGAAGGTGTAACTAACCAAGTAAAATAATTTTCATTTTCTCGACAGAACGGACTTTAGTTTCCTAATCGCCCTCGTATATTCACTGGTCTAGTGTATTTCTGTTTACAAGATTTGTGTGCCCTTACGCCATCTAACAACAACTGTATAAGTAACTCAGTTGTTGTTAGACGGCTGGAGTGTCGGAAGGTGACACTAACGTAGTGTCGAAACTGGTCGCTTGAGTAATATATTTAATAAAAAGAACGGCTGTAGGAAGCCCTTCTCTCTATAAGTACACTTCGTGCTATTTCGGCTTGTAAAGGAGTTCACGTTGGAAAAATCGGTTAGCTACATTTCTATTGCCTTTGGGGGTATGTTTTGTAGTAGGAGGCGAAACACCAATCCAAGCACACACACACACACACACACACACACACCCACCCACCCACACACACACCCACACACACACACACACACACACACACACACACACACTTAATCAGCCACTTACAGTTTTTATTTTATTCTTTTTTAATTTTTATTTTATTTTATTTTATATTATTTTTTGTACAGTTGGAGAGACTGTCAGGGAAAAAAAATAATATGAGTTACGTAGTACCGATAAAAGTTTTCCAGGGTTCTTATTGGATATTAAGCGAACGCGGGCACTGGCAGTCCCTTCCAAAACATTCAAAATCGAGACTCCCTATACCCCATTCTCAGTTTAATAGGACATTTGTCTGAAAGAAAATAAAAGAAACGATGCCTGGTCGGTTGTCATGAGTAGCGAATCAATGATGAATACGGTAGTAGGAAGCGAAAGACCAATTCAAGCAAACTCCGACAGACACACAGACACACACACACACACACACACACACACACACACACACACACTTAAGCAGCCACTTACACTTTTTATTATTTTATATTTTTTTATTTTTTTACAGTGGGAGAGACTGTCAGAGAAAAGAAATTAAAACAAATTGAGTTATGTAGTACCGATAAAACTTTTCGAGAGGTTCTTCTTGGATATTAAGCGAAGGCCGGTACTGGCAGTTCCTTCCAAAACATTCAAAATCTGTACTCCCTGTACCCCATTCTCAATGTAGTAGGACATTTGTCTGAAAGAAAATAAAAGAAACGATGCCTGGTCGGTTGTCATGAGTAGAGAATCAATGATGAATACTGTAGTAGGAAACGAAACACCAATTCAAGCAATCACCGAGACACACACACACACACACACACACACACACACACACACACACACACTCACACACACAGCCACTTACGCTTTTTATTGTTTTGTACAACGGGAGACATGGTCCAAAAAGAAATATAGATATCAGTTATCCAGCACCGATAAAAGTTTTCGACGTTTTCTTCTTGGTTACTAAGCGAGCGCCGTAACTGGCAGTCCCATCCAAAACATTCCAAATCGGGACTCCCTATACGCCATTCTCAATTTAGTATGACATTTGTCTGAAAGGAAATAAAAGAAACGATGCCTGGTCGGTTGTCATGAGTAGAGAATCAATGATGAATACGGTAGTAGGAAGCGATACATCAATACAAGCAAACACCGACACACACACACAGCCACGTATACTTTTTATTTTTTTGTACAACGGGAGATATCTTCCAAAAAAAAAATTATATCAGTTATGCAGCACCGATAAAAGTTTTCGAGGTGTTCTTCTTGGTTACTAAGCGAACGCCGGAACTGGCAGTCCCATCCAAAACTTCAAAATCAGCAACGCTTCTACCCCATTCTCGATTTAATAAGATATTTGCCTGAAAAAAAGGCAAACGAAATGAAAGAAACGAAGTTTTGCAAGTGCCTGGTCGGTTGTCATGAGTAGAGAATCATAGGTGAATACGAGAGAGTTAAGAGCTGTCATGTGAATGACGGTATATGTAAATATCGCATGAAGGAAGAAGTGACACGTTGATTTGATTGCATATCCTGGCAGACACTGTGCTGCTGCGGTTCGGCGGGACGGAGGCGCCGTCGAGGCCCTCCGCGGACACCGGCTTGGCACTCACCGTCTCCAGGAGCGAGCCCGGTGACGAAGAGCCAGCAGGAGCCCAGCGCGACGGCCATCAGCGCGGACGCTCGTCGGCGTCGACGGGGAGACGACGGCGGAGCCAGCAGCGCGGCGGAGGCGGAGGCGGGGGCGGTCATCGCCGCCGGCAGCATCGCCCGGGACCACGCAGTCAGAGAGGAACGAGGTGCAGACCGGAAGGCGGGCTGCTGGGGGGTCACTCACTGGCGCGGCGTGGCTGAAGCTCTGACAGGACAGACGACCCTTTCCTCGGCACTGGCTCACCACGGCACCGGCTTCATGGCCTCGCGCAACACACCGGGCGCTCGCGTCACATCACGTCCGCCGACGGACGAAACCTCGGCGGCGGCTGCGTCGTCGGACTGGGGGAGGGAGGCTCTCGCGGCGGCGCGGCGACTGAGGCAGTCGGAGGATCGCGGCGGCCGGGCGGGAGGTCCACACGTGCACTCGCTGCGTTGCGACGCCGGCGGACGACTGGCTGCCCGGCGCCGGCGCCGCCGACGCGCCTGGTTCGCGGCGCCGCCGCCAGCGCCACCGTCGCCGGCCGGACGCCCCGTCCTCCACCCCTGCCGCCTCCTCCTCCTCCGCCTCCGACGCCGCCGCCGCTTCTCCCAACCAGAGTCCGGCCGCCGTGCGACTGTAGCTGGCGGAGCGCTCTTCGCCACCCACTACTCAGGTATCGTTATTGACCCAGAACCGAGCAACGCTGTTTCGCGGCCTCTGATGACGGGCTCACCTTTAATACACCGTCGCCTGCGTCACCTTATACGGCGTTTTACCGTCGCTGTGGGTTTGGGAGGGTGATGTCCGCCAGTATGCATGCGTTGCCCTAAAACTCCCCGCGTGAGACCCTCGCCTTTTAGCGGGCAAGTGCTCTGTCGACCGAGCTATACAAGCACGACTGCGAACCCACATTCACTGCTTTACTTTTACAGGGCCACACGTATAAACATGAACTACTTCAGAAGGTCGCAATTTCCCTCCGCATGTTCGTGGAAACAAGGAAGTTGCTTAAATGATCTTAGTAGCTCTGGAAGAATCAGAATTACAGCCCGTTCTTGGCAGGCTGACTGCTGTTTCCGCGCACGAGTTCCTTCGTCCAGTATAATGCCGCGCTTCTACAATTACATCTACATTTATACTCCGCAAGCCACCCAACGGTGAGTGGCGGAGGGCACTTTACGTGCCACTGCCATTACCTCCCTTTCCTGTTCCAGTCGCGTATGGTTCGCGGGAAGAACGACTGCCGGAAAGCCTCCGTGCGCGCTCGAATCTCTCTAATTTTACATTCGTGATCCCCTCTGGAGGTATAAGTAGGGACAAGCAATATATTCGATACCTCATCCAGAAACGCACCGTCTCGAAACCTGGACAGCAAGCTACACCGCGATGCAGAGCGCCTCTCTTGCAGAGTCTGCCACTTGAGTTTGCTAAGCATCTCCGTAACGCTATCACGCTTACCAAATAACCCTGTGACGAAACGCGCCACTCTTCTTGGGATCTTCTCTATCTCCACCGCCAACCCGATCTGGTACGGACCCCACACTGATGAGCAATACTCAAGTATAGGTCGAACGAGTGTATTGTAAGCCACCTCCTTTGTTGATGGACTACATTTTCTAAGGACACTCCCAATGAATCTCAACCTGGTACCCGCCTTACCAACAATTAATTTCATGTGATCATTCCACTTCAAATTGTTCCGCACGCATACTGCCAGATATTTTACAGAAGTAACTGCTACCAGTGCTTGTTCCGCTATCATATAATCATACAATAAAGGATCCTTCTATCTATGTATTCGCAATACATTACATTTGTCTATGTTAAGGGTCAGTTGTCACTCCCTGCACCAAGTGCCTATCCGCTGCAGATGTACCTGCATTTCGCTACAACAACCTTCCGTTCCTCTAGACACTTGCGGTACACGGCTGTTAGAAGGGGGAGAAGTTCTTTCGCGCACTCTGTGTAGAATAGAATTGGTATCCCGTCAGGTCCAGTGGACTTTCCTCTGTTGAGTGATTCCAGTTGCTTTTCTATTCCTTTGTCACTTATTTCGATGTCAGCCATTTTTTCGTTTGTCTGAGGATTTAGAGAAGAAACTGCAGTGCGGTCTTCCTCTGTGAAACAGCTTATGAAAAAGGTGTTTAGTATTTCAGCATTACGCGTGTCTTCATCTGTTTCAATGCCATCATCATCCCGGAGTGTCTGGATATGCTGTTTCGAGCCACTTACTGATTTAACGTAGGGCCGGAACTTCCTAGGATTTTCTGTCAAGTTGGTACATAGAATTTTACTTTCGAATTCACTGAACCCTTCACGCATAGCCCTCCTTACGCTAACTTTGACATCGTTTAGGTTCTGTTTGTCTGAGAGGTTTTGGCTCCGTTTAAACGTGCAGTGAAGCTCTCTTTGCTTTCGCAGTAGTTTCGTAACTTTGTTGTTGAACCACGGTGGGTTTTTCCTGTCCCTCACTGTTTTACTCGGCACGTACCTGTCTAAAACGCATTTTACGATTGCCTTGAACTTTTTCCATAAACACTCAACATTGTCAGTGTGGGAACAGAAATTTTCGTTTTGATCTGTTATTTAGTCTGAAATCTGCCTTCTATTATCCTGCTAAACAGATAAACCTTCCTCCCTTTTTTTTTATATTCCTATTAACTTCCGTATTCAGGAATGCTGCAACGGCCTTATTATTATTGATTCCCTGTTCTGCACTTACAGAGTCGAAAAGTTCGGGTCTGCTTGTTATCAGTAGGTCCAAGATGTTATCTCCACTTGTCTGTTCTCTATTTAATTGCTTGAGGTAATTTTCGGATAGTGCACTCAGTATAATGTCACTCGATTCTCTGTCCCAACCACCCGTTCTAAATATCTGAGTGTCCCAGTCTATATCTGGTAAATTGAAGACTATAACATGCTGAGAAAATTTATGTGAAATGTATTCCAGATTTTCTCTCAGTTGTTCTGCCACTAATGCTGTCGAGTCGGGAGGTCGGTAAAAGGAGTCAATTATTAACCTAGCTCGGTTGTTGAGTGTAACCTCAACCCATAATAATTCACAGGAACTTTCCACTTCTAATTCACTACAGGATAAACTGCTACTAACAGCGACAAACACGCCACCACGGGTTGCATGCAATCTATCCTTTCTAAACACCGTCTGTGCCTTTGTAAAGATTTCGGCACAATTTATCTCTGGCTTCAGCCAGCTTTCCGTACCTATAATGATTTCAGCTTCGGTGCTTTCTATCAGCGCTGGAAGTTCCCGTACTTTACCGATGCAGCTTCGACAGTTTACAATTACAATACCGATTGCTGCTTGGTCCCTGCATGTGTTCGTAATTTCGTCGCTCAGGGTTTTATTAAATCTGTGAGTGTGCAGTTCTGGGACTCGTGTTACAATAACGAACAAACTAATGACTCGTTTGCAGTCTTTAGCTGGCAGAAACATGCAGGACACACTTCGGGAGTGGATTTTAATTCCGAAAATATATTGGAAGACGGACTCCTTAAATACAACACAACGGGCATTCCAGAGAAAATTCAGTGTGCGCGATGTTCCAACAAGCCAACAGTTTAATCCACTGCAATAAAAGTGAAACAACTTGTCTGCTAAACAGTGACACTGTTAAACACAGACCATCAATAGTGCAGACGTTACTGATAATGTTCGAAGACTGTCAGAGAACTGTCCAAGGAAATCGTTGTATCGAATTAGTCAGCAGAGAGGCACTTCATATCGCACACGTCTGAGAGCTTCGAAGAAACTTGCTTTGCGACCATACAGAGTGCATGCGAAGCAAGCATAACTATGAACAGATCATGAGAAAGGAATGAGTTTTTGTCGATGGTCTCGCGGCCTTCTTATTCAACATCCACAGATTCTCTCAATAATTTGGCTTACAAGTGACGCATTGTTGCATCTCTCTGGTTACAACACCACACAGAACAGCAGATGCTGGGCTTGTGCAAATTAGCAAATCATCCTTCGAAACCCCCCTGCAGGATGAAAAGGTTGGCGTGTGCTGACCTGTGTCAGTTTCCAGGGTCGTTAGTCCAGCTTTATTTGATACGATGGTGGACGCTACAGTAGGCATCTTCATTGCCGTTGTGGAGCAGTGGGATGACGTCGAACTTACAGAAGGTTATCTCCAACAAGCTGGAGCTACGTGTCACAGCTCCAACGCTTCCATGCAACTTGTAACCAGTTCTTTTGGTGACCGAATCATCTCAAAAAATTTACGCCATCTCCTGCCCATCCCAATCACTTGACCGGACGCTCTCTCCTTTCTCCCAGATTTTTGTTTGTGGAGTACCTTAAACGCCTAGTGTACAAGAAAAGATCACGGCCAACTGCAGAACTCCGTGAGGCAATTACACACGAAATAAGCAAGATTGCCAGGGATACATTTCACAAAACGTCGTCGGATACGGTGTAACCAGTGCAGTTGTGCATCGATGCTGGTGGAGGTTAACTTCCAACTCCTGCTGTGAGGACTTTGGGTACGTGCATGTAATCTCTCAATTATGTATTATCATCTAGCAAAATCGCAAATGTGTCCCACTATGGGTTCAAATCTAAAGACCCATTCCCTTAGACCAGGTTTATATTAACTATACTGTACACCTACGACCACACACATACACCGCAAGCCACCGTACGGTGCGTAGTGGAGCTTACCTTATACCATTACTACTAATTTATTTTCCTGTTCCTTTAGCAAATAGAACGGCAGAAACACGACTGTCTGTATTCCTCTGTACGAGCCCTCATTCCTCTTATCTTCGTGATCCTTACGCGAAATGTACTCTGGCGGCAGTAGAATCGTACTACGGTGGGCGTCTCATGCCAGTTCTCCATATTCTCTCAGTAGAACTTCGCTTTCCCTCCAGAGATTCTCACTTCAGTTCCCGAAGTATCTCGGTAATACACCCGCACTGATCCAACCAACTGATAACAAATTCAGCAACCCGCTCCTGAATTGTTTCGATGTCTTCCTTTAATCCCACTTAGTGCGGATCCCAAACACTCGAGCTGTGCTCAAGAGTAGGTCGAACTATTGTCCTATATGCGGTCTCCTTTACAGATGGACCACACTTCCAGAGAATTCTCCTGAAGAAACTGAGTTCGATCGTTCCGTGGCATATCGCTTTGCAACGTTACGCCTCTAACAGCACACTACTAATGCTGTATTCGAACATTACGGGTTGGCTTTTCCTATTCTTCTGCATTAACTCACGCTGTTCTACATTTAGATCTACCTGTCAATCAACTAGAAATTTTGTGTAAGGGATCTTGCGTCCACTACAGTCACTCAACGACAACACCTTCACGGACACCACAGCATCATTAGTAAACAGACACAGACTGCAGCCCCCCCAGCTCGCCAGAACTTTTATTTTTTGTAGAAAATAACAGCAGTCCTATCAAACTTCCCTGGAGCACTCCTAACGATCCGTCGAGGACAACGTACTGAGCTATCTTACTTAAGAAGTCTTCGAGCCACATACTTGTCTGGGAAACTATTCTATATCCTCGTACCTTCGTTGTCAGTCTGCAGTGAGGTAGTTTATCAAACACTTTTCGGAAATTCGGAAATATGGAATTTCCCTGTCTCCCTTTATCCATAGTTCGCAGGATATCATGTGAGGAAGGGGCGAGCCGAGTTTCGCACGAATGATTTTTTCTAAAACTGTTCTGATTTGTGGACAGATACTTTCCTGTCTCAAGGAATTTTTTTTGTATTCGAACTGAGAACATATTTAAGAATTCTGCAGCAAACCGATATTAAAGGTATTCATCTGTAATGTTGAGTGTTACTTAAGTAAATAAATTAGTGAAATCAAAGTGAACTAGAAATTAGAATATAAATGGAAAACTTGGTTTAGTTTAGAGAGTTACATACTGGCATTCAGCGTGCAGAACAGCAGAACAGAAGAGACAATGACCATGAAGTCAGCAGTTCCACATAAGCGGACGCTGTCGATTCAGCCGTCAGGGCATCGCCCGACGGGCTCACGTGTTTCTCAGTTGTCGCATGTGAGCAAAGGCCCTCGCCTACATTCCAAGAGCCAATGACCGACGTTAAGAAGATTCTTCGAGAAGCTTTTCAACGTGACGGAAGAGGCAATGACCGGCTCACTTGTTTCTCAGTCGTCACATGCGATCAGAGGCCCCCGCCTACATTCCAAGAGCCAATGACCGAGGTCAAGAAGATTCTTCGAGAAGCTTTCCAACTTGACAGAAGAGGCAATGGCCGTGAAGTCGTTCACCTCCAGTAAACTGAAGTGAATAAATACGCGAGACGCGGTGGGCCCGACAGATGAAGACAGAGGAAGACAGATGAAGACAGATGAAGACGGGGACGATGACGAAGACGGAGACGGGAACGGAGACGAAGACGAGAGACGAAGGAAGAAAAGAAGAGTAGCAGTAGTTTTCAGTCAATTTCGCTGCTGAAGACCGTCATGCAAGAAGAGACTACATCATGCACAGTCGCACCAAGTCCGCCGCTGTAATGGAATAGCAAGCAGCAGCCGCGGAGCCAGAAGACAGAAGTTAAAAGGTATTTGAAGTCTGGTTTTTACATACCCGGGTGATTCGTGAGGACGGGAAGGAGACGGCCTCACATCAGTAGTTACCTGTGAGCTGGGATGAAGACCTGACAGCCGAAGACTGGCAAGCGGGAGTCCATGGTTCGCGTTCGGGACACTGGCCTTGCCCCGCCGCGCCGCTCCGCTGGTCGACGCACAACACACGCGGCCGCTTAGAGAAGAGATACACTGGGACGCCACATCCAAGGTATCACCATCCGATGCACGAATTCGCTCGTAATAATTAACTGGCCACCTCGCGCTGCGCGTCTGCGGTCAGCTGGGCGAGACGGCGACACGAGATACACACCGCTACGCGTAATCAGACGCCGCCGCCGCCGCCGCCGCCGCTGCCGCAGCAGAAGAATTCACAAACGACACAGCTGCCGCTCTCCGAACCAGAACATCCAGTAAGATACAGTTGTACGAAACTTTCAATAAAAGTTATCTTATGTAAAAATGATGTTTCATTCGACCTCATACCCGAGCCAAGGAAGAACCCACCCTGCCCACATGTTGTTAAGAGAGAAAAGTTAATTTATTTAATATTTTCACCCTGACAGAATGCTTTAGAATGCTCATCCTGACAATTGACAGCATCAAAAGAGAAAACACAGTTACATTGAGTGACAGAAGTGTCACATTTAGTAACACAACTGTTACATTTGATGTCAGAAGCCGTTTAAGTTGTTACAGTAATTTTGCGAGTACGTTTTCTCGCCCTTCTTATATACGGCAGTCACTTGCGCTTTTTTTCATACATCTACTGGGCGAGAGATTCCCAATAAATGCCGTACCTCACCTCCTGTCTTCCAAGCTTCACAAAAGTTCTCCCGCATACCTTGGAGAGCTAGTATTGCGGAGACGCGTACTAATGGCAGCCAGTCGGATTGTTTTTGATTTGTAACTTCGTAGCACAATAACACTGTGTGCCAAACTAGGTCTCGAAACCGGGATCTTAGCTTTCACGGACGACTGCTCTACCGAGTGAGCTATGCAGGCGGGAATTGCAAAACAGCCTCGCAGCTTTACTTCCACCAGGAAATTAATCGGTTGGTAAGACATTTGCCCGCGAACAGCAAAGATCCCAATTTCGAATCACGGTCCAGCATACCGGGCACACAGTTTTCGTCAACGAGGTAGTTTCAGAACAGACAACACACTGCTGCAGATTGGAAAATTCACTCTGAATACCTCACCCTATAGATTAGATGAAAAAAAGCGGAACATTGCCAGATGTGTGACCACGCTGTCTGACGATGACAGAGTATTGCTCAGGTATTCGCTATCGTCTGGCTACCAATATTAATTCGTGAGACCCCTGGCCATGGGCGAGGGGCTTAATGACCTTTTGAGGTACTCCCTCCTGGACAGCTTACGTGGTGTGTGTCTACAGATGTAAACTCTTTCTTATATTCTCAATACTTAAATTATACAGTATAAGCACTCCAGTTTCCATATGTGTGTGATTCACAAAGTCTCAAGCGCCTGGAAAAAAGCGCATGTGACTCCATTACATAGGAAGGGTAGGAGAAAGGACCTGCAATATTACAAACCAATATCTCCTAACTTGCGTTTGCTGCAGAATGCTTGAACATATTTTCAGTTCGAATGCAATAAACTGTAAGATGGCTATTTTTTGATGATGTTATTGGACGTATTAGTATTTGCAAGGAATAATGATATATTCGAGGAACTGTGGTCAGAGAAACGTTTGTTATACAACAGTATCTGTGTCTGCGATGGCAGCACTGTAGAGTCGTAGAATCTTTGACAGTCAGTAGTGGACAGCTGCGGCGTGCAGCAGGCGGAATTCGTAGAGTGTACAGTGTAATGCAGGGACGCACTTTCGGAACTCTCTGAGTAGCAGAGTTATTACAAAGAGGAATCATGACTTAGAACAATTTCTGGATAGCATACAGACGTAAATAAAGTTTTGAAACGAAGATGGTTCAGATGGCTCTAAGCACTATGGGACATCGGAGGTCATCAGTCCCCTAGACTTAGAACTACTTAAACCTAACTAACCTTAGGACATCACACACATCCATGCCCGAGGCAGAATAAATTTCATTTTTACTATCGTAGACATCTGTTGTTGGTCTACTTCACCTTCCTCACAGTCGAGTTTCTGACAGTTATTCCATTGATTGGTCTTCTGAGTTAATTTACTGTACCATAGATATTATTAGATAACATGAATTTTCGTGTTAGAGTCTATAATTGTTTTTTTTTTTTTTGTAATTTCCTTCTTAACTGAAATTTCAGAATTTAAAAGTTAAGTCATGTATTTTATTGGCTTACTGTGTCAAGATTATGATCCCAATTTCGCTGTAACACCTGTAGTTAGTTAGCTTTCAGCAGTATCTTTTTAGCAGTTGCGGAGTCTTGCTGTGTTGCAGTCTCTGCCAATACTTATTTTGCAGGTGAGATTCATTATATGGGAATGTTTCGTTTCTATAGTGCAATGTAGGGTCTGTCAGTTTCTTTATTTACCAGGGCCCTATGTGATTGCAAACAGTTCGCACTGACCAAGTCTACCGAGAGTGAAATTATTGGTTTGCTTAATTATTTTCACACACACAGGATTCTTTCCAGTTTCATGTAAATGATGTGGCTATGGGCTCAATAGCACGTTTAGTTGTTCAGTTTATATTCTCAGGTTTGTATTTACGATAACACACGCACAAGTGAAGGCTACTCACCTACAAAATTTCTTGAGACTGAGAAGCTTATCCACACGAATCAGCTTGGCTTTAGAAAGCATCGCCGTGCGAAACTCAGTTTGCCCTCTTCTAATATGATATATTGAGAACTGTGGATGAAGGGAAAAAGGCAGATTTCTTATTTATGATTCTCGGGAATCTTTTCACGCGGTGCCACACTGCATGCTGTTAACGAAGGTACGAACATGTGGAATAAGTTCATAGATATGTGAGTGGCTCGAAGACTACTTAAATGAAATGACCCAGTATGTGTTCCTCGACGGCGAGTGTTCATCAGACAGAAGTGTATCGTCAGGAGTGCCCCAGGGAAGTGTGACGGTACCTCTCTTGTTCTCTGAATATACATGAATCATTTGTCGGATAGGGTGGGCAGCAATCTGCTGTTGTTTGCTGACAATGCCGTGGTGTACGCTAAGGTGTTGAAGTTGCGCTACTGTCGGAAAATACAAGGCGACTTAAACAAAATTTCAGTTGGTGTGATGAATGATAGCTAGCCTTAAATATGGAAAAATGTAAGTTAAGGCAGATGAGTAGGAAGATCGAATCTGTGATGTTCGGGTACAATGTTACTAGTGTCCTGCTTGATGCAGTCAACTCGTTTAAATATCTGGCGTAACGTTGCAAAGCGATGTGAGATGGAACGAGGATGTGAGAACTATGGTAGGGAAGGCGAATTGTCGACTTCGGTTTATTGGGAGAATGCTAGGAAAGAGTGGTTCACCCGTAAACCAGACAGCATGTAGGACGCTGGAGCGACCTATTCCTAAGTACTACTCGAGTGTTTGGAATCCATACAAGGTCGGATCGAAGGTTGACATCGGTGCAATTCAGAGGCGGTTTGCTAAATTTGTTACCGGTAGGTTCGAACAACACATAAGTGTTACGGACATGATCGGGAACTCAAATGGGGATGCCTGGAGGAAAGGTGATGTTCTTTTCAAGTAACACTATTGAGAAAATCTAGACAGCCGGCATTTGAAGCTCACTGCCGAAGGACTGTACGGCTGCCGAAATACATTGCCCGTAAGGACCACGAAGACAAGATACGAGAAATTAGGGCTCATACAGAGGCATCTAGTCAGCGGTTTTTCCCTCTATTTTCGAGTGGAACAGGAAAGGGAATGACAGGTGGGTGCACCCTACGCCTTTCAAAGTACGGAGGCTTGCCGAGTATCTATATAGATGTAGATGCAGATGATAAGTTGTTGTTGTTGTTGTCTTCAGTCCTGAGACTGGTTTGATGCAGCTCTCCATGCATGCTGCATGATAAGTACTTAGTGGATTTGATTATACCGCTGTGCGTAAAAGCCAAGCAGAAGAATGACACATTAGTGGATAGAGAATTTTTCCATGTTTTCATTCGCCATACTGGCGCTAGACGGCAGAGAAATCATCTGAAACGTCACACTGAACTAGCTCAAGCCTGCAGATGGCCAACTCAATGAACATCATTTCAAAAGAGGGCTACTGTCGCATCTTCCTGGAAAATTTATGTCAGCGACTTCTATGACGTGTCGGAAACGGTGCACATACAGAGCACGAGTAATGTGAGACAGAACCTTGGAGTTAATTGCCATGATATTTGTCTATTTTTTTTATATCACCATAATAGTGTGAGATAAAACCTTGGAGTTATTTCCAATTGATACGTATCCATTGTCAGTACGACTTCTATATGTGCGTCCTAAACCGGGGACAAGGAGGGAGAGGGGGCATCCCCCCTCCCTCCCCCCAGGTTTCAGGGAAAGGAAAAAACTGTGCTGTAGTCAGGTGTTTTTCGTTCAAGAAATTGATTTAAAAGCCGATATTATGTACAAGTGGTTTAACACTAAAGTATTCTTATGCAGCGTCTGTTTACACGTATACATCATTTTTTAGATGTGTTCAAGAGTTCTTAAGGCGCAATGTACAGCGAGAAGGTGTGCACAAGCGGTAGATCTTGACGAGGCATGCCGTCTGTCCTGTCCTGTTCAAGGCCACGCAGCAACGCAGCACAACAGTGCGTATGTTCTCTGTCACCTTGTCAAAACAGAGGTTTTCGTTATAGGGGTATAGTTCCCAACCTCTGGCCTGGACTTAGTTTAGTGTATTCAGTCACAGAACGTGTTCCTTAGTTTTCCTATTTTGTTGGATCAGTTCAATAATTTACAGATTTTCAGGCGATCGTCCGCCAGGACAAGTAACGCATATTATTGCTTCCAATAAAAAAGACACTAAACTTTTTAGACGGTTTACAATGGCAGGTTAGAGGTCCTCTGAATGAGACTACTATTAATTTATTCTGAAGCTACTTTCCATGTATTTGTTTCAGAGAGGGATACCAGGAATATCTTTAGACAGAAAGGTGTTTCTGCTACACAAGAAAAGAACCTGCATGACTCATTAAAAGTTCCAGGTTCAGTGCCCCCGAAAGTGTCTCCCGCAAAAATTTATAATCTACACGAACTTCCAACTTCAAGTTATCTGCCGAGAAGAATCTCCACCATCGTCAGTAATCAGATGAGTCATTACCACAGTGCTGTTCCACCACTAGTATTGAGTCATCTGATGTCACTGCTCTAGCCGCTACTGAGCGGGATGATGTCAACGCATCGACATCACTTTCTACCGTCAACAAGCCAGTGGATCTACACTATGTGATCAAAAGTTTCCGGACACCTGGCTGAAGCTGATTTGCAAGTTCATGGAGCCGTCTATCGGTAAAAATAAATATATCTAAATGTCGTGTTACTAGGGCCTACCGTCGGATAGACCGTTCGCTGGGTGCAAGGCTTTCGATTTGACGCCACTTCGGCGACTTGAACGTCGATGGGGATGAAATGATGATGATTAGGACAACACAACACCCAGTCCCTGAGCGGAGAAAATCTGCGACCCAGCCGGGAATCGAACCTGGGCCCTTATGATTGACATTCGGTCGCGCTGACCACTTTTCTTTTCTTCTTCTTTATTTTGTTCCGAGTTGCTCATTGCGTTTGCTCTGGGCAGACGTCACATGTCATCCGTTCAAGTTGATCGTTGATTCCTTTACTCAGTTTTTTAATTATAGAGGGCCATCGCCTCTCTGACCGAACACGCTGAGCTACCGTGCCGGCAACCACTCAGCTACCGAGGGCTGACGCCCTCAAACGGTAACGCTTGGATTCAGTATGGTGTTGGCCCATCCTTAGCCTTGATGACAGCTTTCACTCTCGCAGGCATACGTTCAGTCAGGTGTTGGAAGGTTTTCTGGGGAACGGCAGCCCATTCTTCGCGGAGTGCTGCACTTAGGAGAGGTATCGATGTCGGTCGGTGAGGCCTGGCACGAAGTCGGCGTTCCAAAATATCCCAAAGGTTTACTACAGAATTCACGCCAGGACTCTGTGCAGACCAGACCATTACAGGGATGTTATTGTCGTTTAACCATTACGCCACAGGCCCTGCATTATTAACAGGTGCTCGATCGCGTTGAAAGAGGCAGTCGACATCCCCGAATTGCTCTTCAACAGTGGGAAGCAAGAAGGTGCTTAAAACATCAGAGTAGTCCTGTGCTGTGATAGTGCTACGCTAAGCAACAAGGTGTGGAAGCCCCTTCCTGGAAAAACACGAACCGCACCATAACACCAACGCGTTCGAATTTTACCGTTGGCAGAACACATGTTGGCAGTTGACGTTCACCAGGCATTCGCCATACGTACAACCTGCCATCGGATCGCCACATTGTGTACCGTGATTAGTCACTCTACACAACGTTTTTACACTGTTCAATCGTCCAATATTTATCCTCCTTACACCAAGCGATGCGTTATTTGTCATTTACCGGTGTGATGTATGGCTTATGAGCAGTCGCTCGACCACGAAATCCCAGTTTTCCCACCTCCTGCCTGTCAGAGTACCTGCAGTGGATCCTGATGCCGTTTGGAATCCCTGTGTGATGGTCTGGATAGATGTTTACCTATTACACATTACGACACTTTTCAGCTGTTGGCGGTCTGTTAGTCAACAGACGAAGTCGGTCTGTACGCTTTTGTGCTGTACGTGTCTCTTCACGTTTCCACTTCACTATCACATCGGAAACAGTGGACCTAGGGATATTTAGGAGAGTGGAAATCTCGCGTACAGACGTATGACACAAGTGACACCCAATCACCTGACCACGTTCGAAGTCCGTGAAATCCGCGGAGCGCCCCATTCCGCTCTCTCACGAAGTCTAATGACTACGGAGGTAGCTGATATGGAGTACCTGGCAGTAGGTGGCACCACAGTGCACATAATATCAAGAACGTAAGTCTTTGGGGGTGTCCGGATACTTTTGATCACATGTACGTTCAGTAGCAGTTACACGTCGCTTTGATTTAGGCGAATGAATAAACCATTCGGTGTCAGGCAAAGTCAACTATCTGTTGCTAACAAACCCACATGCTGTAAATTCGTCTCATGATTTCAGAAAGGACATTGACGATATAAAAACTATAGATAGATGTTATCAAAGAACTTAGGTGCAAAAGTACTCACGGCTAGTATGCTCGCCCAAGCTTAAGGAAGGGCTTTGTAACTGCCTTACTCTTTTCAAACCAGTTTTAAAAGAAATATTCAGCGCTTTTGCGATTAAGGCCCACCAAGATAACAGACACTTTCATGGTGACGCTCGAGGCTATGAAAGTGCAGTTGGCACCTCAAATTTACAATGAAGGCCCAGACATAGTGGGATCACTGAGCTTGTAAATATCAATAAAAAAACTGAAATCCTGGCTGCTTTAATATTTTGTGGACCTTGTAACATATCCATTAGAGGAAAGAATTTGAGTGAAGGAAATTTTCAAGATATACACTCCTGGAAATGGAAAAAAGAACACATTGACACCGGTGTGTCAGACCCACCATACTTGCTCCGGACACTGCGAGAGGGCTTTACAAGCAATGATCACACGCACGGCACAGCGGACACACCAGGAACCGCGGTGTTGGCCGTCGAATGGCGCTAGCTGCGCAGCATTTGTGCACCGCCGCCGTCAGTGTCAGCCAGTTTGCCGTGGCATACGGAGCTCCATCGCAGTCTTTAACACTGGTAGCATGCCGCGAGAGCGTGGACGTGAACCGTATGTGCAGTTGACGGACTTTGAGCGAGGGCGTATAGTGGGCATGCGGGAGGCCGGGTGGACGTACCTCCGAATTGCTCAACACGTGGGGCGTGAGGTCTCCACAGTACATCGATGTTGTCGCCAGTGGTCGGCGGAAGGTGCACGTGCCCGTCGACCTTGGACCGGACCGCAGCGACGCACGGATGCACGCCAAGACCGTAGGATCCTCCGCAGTGCCGTAGGGGACCGCACCGCCACTTCCCAGCAAATTAGGTACACTGTTGCTCCTGGGGTATCGGCGAGGACCATTCGCAACTGTCTCCATGAAGCTGGGCTACGTTCCCGCACACCGTTAGGCCGTCTTCCGCTCACGCCCCAACATCGTGCAGCCCGCCTCCAGTGGTGTCGCGACAGGCGTGAATGGAGGGACGAATGGAGACGTGTCGTCTTCAGCGATGAGAGTCGCTTCTGCCTTGGTGCCAATGATGGTCGTATGCGTGTTTGGCACCGTGCAGGTGAGCGCCACAATCAGGACTGCATACGACCGAGGCACACAGGGCCAACACCCGGCATCATGGTGTGGGGAGCGATCACCTACACTAGCCGTACACCACTGGTGATCGTCGAGGGGACACTGAATAGTGCACGGTACATCCAAACCGTCATCGAATCCATCGTTCTACCATTCCTAGACCGGCAAGGGAACTTGCTGTTCCAACAGGACAATGCACGTCCGCATGTATCCCGTGCCACCCAACGTGCTCTAGAAGGTGTACGTCAACTACCATGGCCAGCAAGATCTCCGGATCTGTCCCCCATTGAGCATGTTTGGGACTGGATGAAGCGTCGTCTCACGCGGTCTGCACGTCCAGCACGAACGCTGGTCCAACTGAGGCGCCAGGTGGAAATGGCATGGCAAGCCGTTCCACAGGGCTACATCCAGCATCTCTACGATCGTCTCCATGGGAGAATAGCAGCCTGCATTGCTGCGAAAGGTGGATATACACTGTACTAGTGCCGACATTGTGCATGCTCTGTTGCCTGTGTCTATGTGCCTGTGGTTCTGTCAGTGTGATCATGTGATGTACCTGACCCCAGGATTGTGTCAATAAAGTTTCCCCTTCCTGGGACAATGAATTCACGGTGTTCTTATTTCAATTTCCAGGAGTGTACTTTCGTTTCAAGTAAGTACTGGCGACAAAGTTTTGCAGGGTCATTCACAAAACCACACTTTAAAAGTAGAATAGACATCTCAGAGAATTCAGATTAATTTTAAGTACATGTGGTTCTGTGTTACAACGAGAGGTAAACTGATCAGCAGCGATTTCATTATTGGTTGATGAATCGGCTGATATCAACAGGAAAGAACAATTGTCTATGGGAGTGCGATTTGTAGACGAAAAACTTAACTTTACAGTATAAAAGAAGAAGTTTTTGTCTTTGAAGAAATATCTACATTGGATTGAGCCGTAGTAAAGGTAGCTTTGAAAAGCGCGCCGCAGCGCGTAGTGTGAAGCAGTCGCCCTCCGTTTTTTGGCGGTGGCGCCGTTGTCGCAATTGAAGGCTTCGGTGTCTCCCTCTAGTTGGGAAGGGGAAAAGTGGGCTGTTCGCGTGGGCTTAAGAAGTGGATGTATGGGCTCTCGTGTAGGGTCGGCAGTCGGGGTATCAAGAAGCGACTTCTCTGCCGGTGCTAGAGGGACAGCACGCGGACCGCTGCATCAGAGTAAGCGACGAGAGCAGCGGCTCGCTGGTATGGGGCGTTAACTGCTCGTGGCGAAAGGAATCTTCCTGAGCGTTGGTCCGCGAGGGGCCTAATCTGCAGTTGGGCCGTATGCTGTCGACCGGCGAGGAGGTTCTGAAAATCTACGAACCTTCATGCGTCCGTTGAATCGGCTGGCAGCGGGCGGCTCGGCAGGGCATTAGGAGTTGCTGCGTTGGTTCAGTCTGGGGAGTATTGATTATTAACAGATTTTATGAAGTTTAATTGAAATCAATTTACTTATTCTTGTTAATTATACCAGCCGTAAATTTTGGGGATTTCCCGCCATTCATTTTCGTCTGCCCACCCGCTGGAAGGTGGTAATATTAGAAAGGGTGGTCCGTTTGTCCCCATTTGGGGACGGAAGCGGGGAAGGGCGGGGGGGGGGGGGGGGGGGGGAGTCAGAGTATATCTGTGGTTCGGATTGCTTCTTTCCCCTCCCAGCTTACCTCCGGGTTTATTCGACTGTTACCCTCTGCCATGTCTGTGAAAGTCTAAGGCACCAGTGGCTGTTCTGTTTAAAATGAAAGGCACTTAAGACCTGATCCATTCTCTCACCTGCCATAACTAGTATTACTAGACTCACGTGTAAAAGGTACTCTAAGAAAGAAGAACTAGTCAATTGCATAACGAATTCCTGCTCATCTGGAAGCTGTAATTTACGTAAATTTGTGTTTATGTATATTTGGCTATAATCAAGCAGCCCGCATCTCGTGGTCGTGCGGTAGCGTTCTCGCTTCCTACGCCCGGGTTCCCGGGTTCGATTCCCGGCGGGGTCAGGGATTTTCTCTGCCTCGTGATGGCTGGGTGTTGTGTGATGTCCTTAGGTTAGTTAGGTTTAAGTAGTTCTAAGTTCTAGGGGACTGATGACCATAGATGTTAAGTCCCATAGTGCTCAGAACCATTTGAACCATTATAATCAAGCAAGGTTGTTAATGTACGCCGTAGTGGATTTTTTAAATACACTCCTGGAAATGGAAAAAAGAACACATTGACACCGGTGTGTCAGACCCACCATACTTGCTCCGGACACTGCGAGAGGGCTGTACAAGCAATGATCACACGCACGGCACAGCGGACACACCAGGAACCGCGGATTTGGCCGTCGAATGTCGCTAGCTGCGCAGCATTTGTGCACCGCCGCCGTCAGTGTCAGCCAGTTTGCCGTGGCATACGGAGCTCCATCGCAGTCTTTAACACTGGTAGCATGCCGCGACAGCGTGGACGTGAACCGTATGTGCAGTTGACGGACTTTGAGCGAGGGCGTATAGTGGGCATGCGGGAGGCCGGGTGGACGTACCGCCGAATTGCTCAACACGTGGGGCGTGAGGTCTCCACAGTACATCGATGTTGTCGCCAGTGGTCGGCGGAAGGTGCACGTGCCCGTCGACCTGGGACCGGACCGCAGCGACGCACGGATGCACGCCAAGACCGTAGGATCCTACGCAGTGCCGTAGGGGACCGCACCGCCACTTCCCAGCAAATTAGGGTCACTGTTGCTCCTGTGGTATCGGCGAGGACCATTCGCAACCGTCTCCATGAAGCTGGGCTACGGTCCCGCACACCGTTAGGCCGTCTTCCGCTCACGCCCCAACATCGTGCAGCCCGCCTCCAGTGGTGTCGCGACAGGCGTGAATGGAGGGACGAATGGAGACGTGTCGTCTTCAGCGATGAGAGTCGCTTCTGCCTTGGTGCCAATGATGGTCGTATGCGTGTTTGGCGCCGTGCAGGTGAGCGCCACAATCAGGACTGCATACGACCGAGGCACACAGGGCCAACACCCGGCATCATGGTGTGGGGAGCGATCTCCTACACTGGCCGTACACCACTGGTGATCGTCGAGGGGACACTGAATAGTGCACGGTACATCCAAACCGTCATCGAACCCATCGTTTTACCATTCCTAGACCGGCAAGGGAACGTGCTGTTCCAACAGGACAATGCACGTCCGCATGTATCCCGTGCCACCCAACGTGCTCTAGAAGGTGTAAGTCAACTACCCTGGCCAGCAAGATCTCCGGATCTGTCCCCCATTGAGCATGTTTGGGACTGGATGAAGCGTCGTCTCACGCGGTCTGCACGTCCAGCACGAACGCTGGTCCAACTGAGGCGCCAGGTGGAAATGGCATGGCAAGCCGTTCCACAGGACTACATCCAGCATCTCTACGATCGTCTCCATGGGAGAATAGCAGCCTGCATTGCTGCGAAAGGTGGATATACACTGTACTAGTGCCGACATTGTGCATGCTCTGTTGCCTGTGTCTATGTGCCTGTGGTTCTGTCAGTGTGATCATGTGATGTATCTGACCCCAGGAATGTGTCAATAAAGTTTCCCCTTCCTGGGACAATGAATTCACGGTGTTCTTATTTCAATTTCCAGGAGTGTATTATTTCTAGTCAGCAAAAACAGTTGTGTGCTTTTCGAATTCAGTACCTTTTAAGGCTGCTACTCAACGTGCTTACGTGTTTTATACAGGCAATTGGTTATTAGTGTGTTTTCTTGCCATGCAAAAGTTTGCCATTTCATTACGGGTAGAAAATGTTGACTTGAAAGGAGAATGTTGTAAAAGTTCGCAAGTCCTACCTTGCGAGCGTGTGTGTTTGCCGTAAGTTAACTGGCAGAAATTTGTAAAACATGTTTTTCTATATATTTTGGAAATGTTAATGTTATGAACTGTGAGTCCCCCCCCCCCCCCCCCCCCTTTGTGCATGACTCATGCGTTTTCGTTTTTTCTATTTTGAGAACTTTTTTAAACAGGATTGTCTTTATATGTTGCAGACAAGTTAGATTCTGCTCCATTTAATGAGCCTGGGTGAGACTGTTGTGGGAAGCCGTAGCTACGGCAGTTGTAACCAAATAGGAAATTTGTCTGCCCAAAAGTGAAGTCACGTATTCAAATTGTATTCATGTATTAATGGAGTGAAATTCACCTGTAATTTAGCTGAGCTTGAAATATTATGCAGCGTCGCGTTGTATACATTAAGTTGCTTGCCTGTACTTGCCTTTACTGGCGTGAAATTTTGTATAATAATTTAATAATTTAAAAGTTCTTTCCTATCGTAGAATGTGACTTATTCGTTGAATGATTGTTGGGTTTCTTTAAAAATATCGTAAAGTCTTGCACCAAATTTGAATAAAGTTTGTTGCTGAAAATTCTGTGTAATTTCACCAGTTCTTCCTTGGCACCTATTTCCACTTTACATTTTGTGTATTAATTATGATTAATAACCTTTGGTGAACCAGTAGTAATTTTACGGTTCATGGATGCTGATGGAATTTCTTCGTTTGTTTTAAGAATATACCAAGAATATATGCCTTGATATGAATAAGTTAATTAGTTGGGGCCTTGGTTGTTGTTCGGCAATAGCAGGACGTGAAACTGGAGTCCAATCTAGGATCAGATAAAGTATCCTTCAGTAATTTATTTCCATTGTGCATCGCACTGACTTAAGATGGTTCTTCATGACCTTAAAAGTGTCCAGCAAATTTGTAACACTGTCGTAACAATACAAGAAGTTATTAGGGCCTTTAGAGAATGTGTGCTTCGTAGGTAAGATTTACCCAGCATGGCATTGTTCTGTGAAAGCGGGTAGTCACACAAATATACATCAGTCATGGTATTGAGAGAAAACATTTTGGCAATAAAGGGTAGTGTCAGTCATCTTGCAAACAACAGTGAAATCAATCGAGACATTCGGCCACGTGCCAGCCAACTATATATCGCAACATCGTCAGCTACTTTTGTTATTAGTGTACACCTTATATCAAGGTATTCTTCGTATCTAGGACCAATTGTGATGAAACCCCAGGATACTGATCTCCACTCAGTCGACAGATACCTCAACACTAATTTGTTAGCAAATTTTCAAAAGCAGAGAGAAAGCAATGGCGAATTTACAAATATTGTCGAGGCAGTAAAAGAAGATCGTAAGGAACTCTACATAGATACAAAAATCCCAAGGTTGGCTGGAAGGCAGACCCACTGTTGAAAAGCGAATTTTAGGTTCTTAACATCCGAAGACTATTTCACATTCGGAATTTACAGTCCGTACATGGATTCCACAATCACGTCACACGCCACAAGATTTGGGGAAAACGACACATGCCTTCCAAAGGTGGTGTTCTGCACGCACACAGTAACAAAGGAGAAGAAAGAAGATTTCATGAGAGACATAAAAAGTTCGGAAACGTTTTGTCAAATCGACAACATGGAAGCAGAAACCAGATTATGATACGAAGCCTGTACTAATAAAAAGTGTATGAAAAAAAATCTCCATGATATACTTGCAGGGGCTATGTTTTACCTTGCAGTAAGGAGACTGTTGTATTCTACCAAACTATATCGTCCACAACTTGCACCGTAGAGCGTTCCTTCAACACATTGCGTAGAGTGGAGGCGTACAGTAGCCCGTCTGCCAGACTTGTGTCTTCTTCACGTCTACAAAAAAAGAGTGAAAACCATGGTTTTGAGGTCAAAATGATTGACTTGTTCGGCAAAAAGAAGAAGAAATTTACAGTTTGGTTTTTTAGATAAATATTAGTGTCAAATAAAGTAAACTATGCTTTTTATAACAGTACTAATGTAAAATATTCTGAAGTATGTACTTTTGGTGTGTTGCTAAATGTTCACTGTTTATAATAAAATAGTTGAAATAAGGTGTTGTTATTTTTTGTAGTTTATGAGTACCGAGACCTAGCGTTCTAGTAACAAAACAAAGTTTTGAACCGGGACGGATTTGGAACTCTTGTATGGCTACTTGGAAGTCGCCAAACGTCTTCCAAAATATTAAAAACTAGGAACCTGCCCCGGATTCGAATGGGTGGCACTAATTCTAAGCATCTACGGGCGGACGCTCTGCTTGGCGCGGCGGTAAATTTGTTTACGGGTCACTGCGTACTGTGGTATATAACATTCAGAGAACAGCGTTAGCTAAGTGATTATAATTACTTTCATATAACCGAAACATGTTATGCAGTTCACGCGACGAAAATTTTCATCAAGCATGACTATTATGTCTTGCATATGTCAAGTGGATTTGGAGTGGCATCTCGTGCAATAATGGGACGACATCACGACTTAATTGATGTGGTTGGAGCGAATGTAAATAATCTATGTGATTCTAGGGTCGTGTGTGTGTGTGCGTGGTTGAATAAGTCTTTTAATTTATAGCATACCACGTCTCGAAGGCAGGCCCGATGGATCTTTTATGAAGGCCTCAAATAAAACGAAACTGGAAAGGAAGATGTAAACACGCCTGACGTAGATGTGTAGCCCATGGCGCTACGGTCGCAGGTTCGAATCCTGCCTCGGGCATGGATGTTTGTGATGTCCTTAGGTTAGTTAGGTTTAACTAGTTCTAAGTTCTAGGGGACTAATGACCTCAGCAGTTGAGTCCCATAGTACTCAGAGCCATTTGAACCATTTTGTAGCCCATGGCAGCAATGCAGTTGTAAAGATTAGTCACTGATTCATTGTTCGGACTTTATGCCGTACATCTTTGTCACAGATTCTTTGTGGCAGACCTTCTTCAACCTGCCGTGCAAATAATCGTGTACACAAGATTTTTTTCAAGGGAAACAGAAAGCTGGAAGTTGAGCCACGTGCTACACTGCCGTAATAACCTTCTGTATGTAAACGAGCAAACGCTGCCTCCACCGCTGAAGCAGTTTCTCGGAAAACGTTTTACTTTTTGCATAAAAAATTGAGAACAACAGATTTTGGATTCAAAAATGGCTCTGAGCACTATGGGACTCAACTGCTGTGGTCATCAGTCCCCTAGAACTTAGAACTACTTAAACCTAACTAACCTACGGACATCACACACAGCCATGCCCGAGGCAGGATTCGAACCTGCGACTGTAGCAGTCGCACGGTTCCGGACTGCGCGCCTAGAACCGCGAGACCACCGCGGCCGGCATTTTGGATTCCCAAGATCTTTTGGTATTGAATTATTCTCAAACGATTTCAGCGAAACTATACGGTAAAAATATTTGATTCTTGCGCTTGTTATTCCCTCACGTCGCAGCATGATGATGAAGTTATCAGTGCGATATTTCGAAGTTGCACTGCACCGTTGTTCGAAGAATTAGCAGTGAGAATATTATATCTGATTTGCTACTCCTGATCTGAGGGAATCAGAAGTTGTAGGTCCAGAACTGTCATCTTCTTTTGACGTTTGTCCCCAACCACCGACAGTCTTACAAAATCTTCAGCAACGAATTTCTGCATCCCATTCCATATTCTATATTTAACGTGCCAAGAAAACCATGCGTGTTTCCTTGAAGAAACTCACGAATACACTCTTAAGTATAATTTCAAGTGGCCCTAGAAAAATATATCTGAACATCATAAGGTGCGTTCAAGCGAAACAAGCGTTGTATCGTTGGTGAGCTAGTGTGCCGGGACTTACCCCAGTTCATGCTAGTAGTGCCACGCATAGACCACAAGTATTGCACCATAATTAGGCATAAAATTAAAAGTCAAAATTTTATATACGAACGTTCTCAACATATACTTTAATGTAATAAGGTTTCAAATGTCAAGTCGTAAAATAATTAAGTCAATAGTTTCTATAAAAACAACGTTTTAAGAAAAAAATAGGTGGCGCTAAATAATAAGGCTAGAAAGCCAGAATTTGGCCATAATGTACCTATGGAGGTCATAAATAAGTGGTGCAAGTTTCAAAATAATAGAATAAAAATTACAGTCAGAATCCAAGTTTTAAGAAAAATTGAAGGCGCTAAATATGAAACTTAGAAATTTAAAAATTTCTATGAAGCTTCAGGTCAACCTAAAAATTATAAGCAAGAGACAACGTCAAGCTACCTCTTATAGTTTTTAAGTAATTTAAGGAAAACCAAATTTGTCGCAAAAATATACCCATTTGGAGTTGATTAAGTATCTGACAAGTGGTGACTATAATTTCCACTATTGTGGCGAGTATTTATTTCTAACACTTACGTGAGCTGCAACTGTGTGTGAAATCTTATGGGACTTAACTGCTAACGCTATCAGTCCCTAAGCTTACACACTACTTAACCTAAATTATCTTAAGGACAAACACACACACCCAGCCCTAGGGAGGACTCGAACCTCCGCCGGGACCAACCTCACAGTCCATGACTGCAGCGGCTAGACCGCTCGGCTAATCCCGTGACGCACTTCTTTGAGTATTAGTAGTCAGGGCGAAAGAATTTGGTAGAAACGTAACGTAGAGCTCGCCTCTGAACTGATAATAGTGCTGTTTAGGATAGAAAGATTTACTACCAATTGAACATAATGACTTTCAAAGGGTTGTATGAGCTAGAACTTTATACCTTCATTTATAATCATACTCCTGATCCCGCTAAGTAGAAAGGGAATAGAAACATTCCTATCGGTGGATTTCACCAGAATGTGGCCGTGTAGACTGGAAACTACGGTCCGTATGTTCTCCTTCGCTTTTTGCTCCACCAAAAAAATAGTTGCTAGGCTCGCGTGAGAAAGATGGTGAACAAAGACCATAAAATACCGTAATGTTTAACCCGCAGCCCCACAATGTCCACGTTGAGTGAATGCGTGCAAACGCTGGGGTTTTTTTTTTTTTTTTTTTTTTTTTTTTTTTTTTATGTACCGGCTACAGGCGGAAACTGTTCGCCGCAGCACTCGTATTGTCAGTATCGACACGACTACGTTGCGCTGCATAGAGATGTACTTCCAAGGAGTTCCACCAGATGGAGATGGCATTGTTTTTACAGTTCGCTAGACTTCAATTCATCATTCACACAAAATATTTACAAACTTATCTACACAAATCTTCCTCGTTTATTACTCAAACCATTTAATAAAATTCCTACAGTAGTTGCAGATAAAATAGAGAACACTCAAAAGTCGCGCTGAGTAAACTTCTCGATGTCTGTAGCGGAAGTCACTCGACTGGCATTTGTTTCAAATCAGCGTCCCGAAACCCGCATTCAGGATTCCGTGATATCGTTCCATCGCTTAAGGGAACAGCCGTTGTTGTTCTTGTAAAATTGATCGTCCGATTTCGTTCCCTAACTGTAACCAATCCAAGCTTGTATTTCGTTTATAATTAGTACGCTGTCGACAAGGCGTTAAGCCTTAACGTGCGACCACAATGATATGCTAAAATGGTTATTATGCTGCAGAAAGTTTCGGCGATTTGTCAGCATCTGGCAGACTTCAGAGACAAAGGTGGTGTACATCACATTATAAATTATGGGACATGAGGGGCACACTAAATTAATCTCCATAGTCTTCGAGATGACGATATCAATTGTGGAAAACGGCTGCAACATAATAAATATTTTAGCAGATTTATTACGTAATATACACAGATCGACGAATCTTATGGACAAGGCCAATACCCTATCGTGACAAAAGTCATAGGATACCTCCTAACATCGTGTCGGACCTTTCCTTGCCAGAGGTAGTGCAGCTACTGGATAGAGCATGGACGAAACAAGTAGTTGGAGGTCACCTGCAGAAATATTTAAATGCTGTCTCTACAGCCATCTATAATTGGGAAAGTGTTCCTGGTGTAGGATTTTGTACACGAACCGATCTCTCAATTACGCAACATAAATGGTAGATGGGATTCATATGATGCGATCTGGGACACCAAACGCTTGAGTTACCGAAGATGTTCTTCAAACTATTCGCGAACACCTGTGGCCCAGACATATGGTTCACCGTTCTTTGCCGGCCGCAGTCGCCGAGAGGTTCTAGACTCTTCAGTCTGGAACCACGTGACCGCTACGGTCGCTGTTTCGAATCCTGCCTCGGGCTTGGATATGTGTGATGTCCTTAGGTTAGTTAGGTTTAAGTAGTTCTAAGTTCGAGGGGACTGATGACCTCAGAAATTAAGTCCCATAGTGCTCAGAGCCATTTCAACCATTTGAACCATCGTACATGAAGTACATGAGTGGCTGTAAATTGACTCCAAATAGCCGAACATAATCATTCCTAGTCAATGATCGGTAAAGTTGGACTATAGGACCAACTCCATTCCACACAGACCACACCACTGTGGAGCTCCAGCTATCACAGTACCTTGTTGATAAATTGAGTCAATGGCTTCTTGGAGTCCGCGCGAAACTTGAACCCTACCATCAGCTCTTACCAAATGAAATCGGTGCTCATCTGACCAGTGCACGGTTTTCCAATCGTCTGGGGTTCAGGAGATATGGTCACGAACCCAGGTGGTGCGCTGCTTGCGATGCCGTGCTGTTAGCAAAGGCACCCGCGTTGGTCGTCTCCTGCCGTAGCCCATTAACGCCAAATTTCGATGCACTCCTATTGGATATGTTCCTCGCACGTCCAACACAGATTTCTAATGTTATTTCACGCAGTATTGCTAGTCTGTTAGCACTGACAACTCATCGCAAGTGCCGCTACGCTCGGTCGCCGAGTGAAGGCCGTCGGCCACTGCATTGTCTGTAGTGAGAGGTAATGCCTGAAATTTGGCATTCTCGGCCCACTCTTGACACTGTGGATCTCGGAAAATTCCCTAACGACTTCCGTAATAGAATCCCCTAAGCGTCTGGCTCCAACTACCACTCCGCATTCAAAGTCTGTTTAATTCCAGTCGAGCGGCCGTAATCACGTCGGAGACCTTTACACATTAATCGCCTGAGCACAAGCGACAGCTGCACCAAGGCACTGCTCCTTTATTCCTTACGTATGCGATACCAGCGCCATCTTTCTCTGCCTCGTAATGACTGGGTGTTGTGTGATGTCCTTAGGTTAGTTGGGTTGAAGTGGTTCTAAGTTCTAGGGGACTGATGACCATAGATGTTAAGTCCCATAGTGCTCAGACCCATTTGAACCAGCGCCATCTGCATACGTTCATATCGTTGTCCCCTGAATTCTTCACCTCAGTGTGAAGTACCTTAATGTAGTAAGTAGACCGTGCATATGAATGAAACTGCGGAACCATGCAATCGGAAGTGTCCCAGTCGAACAGAGAGATAGATGTCGGACGTGAGTTGAGCGTGAGTACAGCTCCAAATGGGGCTATCTCCGCAATACGAAATGGTTGAAGGAACAGTATGAGACCGTGTATATGAAATTAGCGAGCCAGTACTGTGCAGTACTGTGGTCTTCTTTCATTACCATAAGGCCTGTGGGCGACATCTGGATGACTTCACAGTGGAAAGAATCATCGGGAATCTGGAAGAAGGGAGGACTGTGACGAGTGTATTTCAAGGGCCTGGTCTAGCTCACACCATTGTTTCGCATGCACGGGGAGAGTTCCCAACCACATTCACACTGCTGCCCGAATGAAATGGAGATCTCTACGACGGTCAACCACAGCAGCATATGACTGCTGCACTGTGCAACAGGCAAGAAGGGATACATGTCAAACAGCGGGTGCAGTTGTAAGCACGTTTAACGGGACTGCAAGGACTCACGTTCCAAAGAGGGACGGCGACTGAATGAGGGTAGTCTCTATGCCGACGACCGGTGAGTTGAGTTCCCTTGATGTACACACATCGGCTGAACCGTTTGCGGAGGTTTGCGGTGATGCCAACAGCATTGGGGCTGGATCAACGAGAAAAAGGTGTTACGTGCTATTCGCGGATGAGAGCAGATTCGAGCTGAATTGAGATTCTGGTTGAACCTCATATCGGCAGAAGAGAGGAACATGTAATGCATTCATAAACATTCTCGAAAGCGATCGTTTCGGTGTTCTAGGTACTATGGCGTAGAGAGGCACAACGTTGCATGGCCATCCTGGCCACCGAATCTTTGGATATAGTACTCACCGTTCTCCCTTACCATGTGTGTCTTTCCAGGGGTGCATTCGGCCTTGGCTTCATTTAGGTGGATGACAATGTGCTGTCGCATCCAGCAGCACGGGTGGAGGAACCCTTGGAATCATAGGCTATTCAACGAATGGATTGTGCACCCATTCCTCCCATTGATGTCCCATCAGGTAACTGTGGGATGCGGTGGGAACGCGTACTGCGGCACTTCAATATGCACCAACTGTGGGACGGCAGGTTGATGATTAATCGACTGTATTTATTCGCCATCTTTTACAAGAGCCTGAAAACTGTTTTGCGGTGAGCCAGAAAGCGATGGAGAACATATTGACCATATTTCCCAGTGTGCAAGTCAACGTTCGTCTAGCACAAAATGAAAGACATCTTCCTGCTTCCTAAATATTCATTGGGATCAGGTACTATGATTATGAATACAAGTTTTGAGCTCTAACTGATTCAAATATTTAGTATAAGTTCACATGCACTAACATTCTAACATACCAATATTCCTGAGAATAATAATAATAATAATAATAATAATAATAAAACCTGTCATAAACAGCACTATTAGCGCTCGCATCTCGTGGTCGTGCGGTAGCGTTCTCGCTTCCGACACCCGGGTTCCCGGGTTCGATTCCCCGCGGTGGCAGGGATTTTCTCTGCCTCGTGATGGCTGGGTGTTGTGTGCTGTCCTTAGGTCAGTTAGGTTTAAGTAGTTCTAAGTTCTAGGGGACTGATGACCATAGATGTTAAGTCCCATAGTGCTCAGAGCCATTTGAACCATTTTTAGCAGTATTAGCAATTTAGAGCCAACCTCTACGTTAAGTTCCAATTAAAATTATCCTTCCTCCTGACTTTGTAGGGAAGCAGTCTACTCACGCTGTAGGAAGTTCACATCAGTCTTTCCATTGGGTGCAAGCCTAGTCCGCTGTAACTAGCTCTGACGTCATAAATGTTGAGCAATACTTTTAAAATCAAGTGAATAACCTGAAACGGTTCTAGCATGCCAGGAGTAATACTAAATTAATATGTGTTGAATATCAGTTCGATAACTTTAACCATTTTCGAAATTTGGACGTTTTTCTGTAAAAATCATTGGCGCAACACAAAACAGCTAGAGACTTAAAAATTTATATTTAGATTCCTTTTTCATAATTATTTAATAAAAACAGTCTTCTGGATCTCACAAATTAAGATTTTAGTTGATATTCATGATTTTCTGGGTTTTTGTCTTAAAAATTAAGGAAGCAAGATAGATTAAGTAGGATAATAAATAAGGCTAGGATGTTTATATTTAAGTAGAATGGAGATCTGCTAAAACCATAAAGATGTGAGGAGTTTCACTTGAATAACTATAAAACTATAGCGATAGCGTATCTCCAAAGGGCAAGTTCAGAGCTCGTCTACTGGGTGCAGTGTAATTAAATTAATTCTCTCGCCCAAAATATTTAACTTAGCCACGTCGAACTTTTATTATGATTACTTACCTGTGTGTTGAATGCACATTTCAATTGAGAGCTTCATCGACCAACAGCAAAAGAAGCTATGGTTTATTCGATAACTTAATGTGGTGCATTACTAGCCCAGCAGCTAGTCGGGAGAGCCGATTTGATCAGGCGTTCCCTTAGCCGTCCGCACCGCGGTTTTATATATAAGAACGCTGCGTGAGTAAGCAAGGTCCTAGTTCTCTCTAGACGCTGAATAGCACACCATCTGTGTCGGGAGTCGCGTCGCGTCAGTATCATTGCTGTAAACAGCCTCGGATGCCGTATTAAGTTACTCGGGATACGCGTAACCATGAAATCATTTTCGAGTGATGTGTTAATTCTGGGATGATTTTATTATCTATCTTCAGTTTGCATATGTAGTATTTTCACGTGCCGTCGCGGGACAGACATTCTACCATCATTTAGCGTGGCGTTTGGTGAACATTATTATCAAATTATGGCGAGCATTCACTTAAACATTTAATTTGGACAGTTATAGTTGCATCAGCGCATTAGACTCTGAACTGCTCTGTTAGTTAGATTGTGTGGATACTTTTTTTTTTTTATCTGTGACTTTCAGAATATACTGAACTATTTTTAGAAAATCATTTTTGATTATGAATCCCAGACAATCTCCTAATTTCTCAGAGCTATAAGCTGTAGCTATAAGTGTATTTCTCAGATGAAGTGGGCACTAGGAATTCTAATTACAGGCTTCATGTTTTGCTAATCACTTTCTGGTTGCCAATATTGTAGTTAGAGAGCCAGTGTTGAGAACGGCAAAAGACAGCGTAAATAATTGGAACATATAAACAACATAAAATTGATTAAATTCCCCCCACCGCCCCACATATGGTTAATCGGCCGGGAAGTGTTTCAACATTCAAACATTTATACAACAGTAAAATTTTCTAACCGCCACCCCACAACTTCTAATCATCAAAGTTAACTGCTCGCCACAAAAGCGGAAAATAATCTCTCCTCTTGCCACCCGGTTGTGTCAACATTACGAGCGCCACACAAAATTTAAGCGATCGTGGGCTGTGTACAGTCCTCGTGAGTTCACGTCCTCCTCGTGCCGAAAGAACATTTAGCAACAGCCTAGCTGTGACGTCATCCGAGGCAGACCACAAGCCGGCGTTTGACTGACCCGGACGGAGTGATAGATAGCTCTGGGCGAAGAGTGTCTCTTACGTTTTATTTATTTATTTATTTTTTTTGGATTGTTGTGTCCAAAGAGTGATGGCCTTTGGCGACTTTTTTCTTCTGGAGTGTCAAGATGTGGGAAATGGTTTCACTTTACTGTGTATTGGCTTGCAAAGGGGCTTGGGCTCTCTGCTGGTCCTTGAGTCCTTTGACGGTATTGGTTAGGTATCCGTACGATTGATGACAGGAACTACCACGAATAACTGAAGATTGCATCATCTTTGATGGTCCTGTGCGGGTGCAATAATGGCTCGAGCAACTTGTATTTTTGCCAACGTTGTGGTAGAACCTGGCCTACATTCGCTAGTTGGAGGACATTTCCCCGATACTCGTCTAATTTGTGAAAAACACGAGGCGCCTGCTCTTTTATCTTCTCAGTGACGTATTTTTCTCCAGTCACTTCGTGTATTTCTCTCGTCCTGGCCCACTGTGGGGCGCCTAGACACCACTTCAAACATCTGTTTTGTAGTTGTTGGAAACTGCGTATATTAGAGTCACATGCTGTTCCACAAGACGTCGAGCCGTACAGCAAGGAGGGATGTACCGTTTCTCTATAATGTTTTAATTTCGTTGACGGGTTTAGATTCCTGCTCATGAAAAACGGCGTGACTGCCCGGATCATCTTCACAGTATTCAGTTTTCTATCTTGTATGTGTGGGGTAAAAGTCATCCCTTTATCCAGTAACACTCCCAAGTATTTCGTCATCGTAGTCCAGGGTATTGGCTGTCCATTGATGGTAAGTCACGTCCTCAGTTCCGGCCGTTTCTTCGTAAACAGTATTGCTGCAGTTTTCGTAGGGTTTATGATGATTTAATTGCTCTTTGCCCATTGTTCGGTGACGACAAGTTGTCGCTGCATCCAGTTGACAAGATGTTTGATGCACGGAAAGCCGTGCGCGTGTGTCTCTTACTGCCTCTCCAGCCGTATTTATATATGGACGCAGCGGGCGATCGAACGGAACACCTACTGTGAACCGCTTTATGCCCAGGTGGTAGCATCTAAATGGCCGCTTTCTCGGACACGTATTACTTAATAACTCCGTCTTGAATCAATCTACAATATTCATATTTTTTATGTGATTAAGGTTACGTTGGCTTTAGTTGCTGAAACATTTGTAGGTCGAATGCATTTAAGCTTTTACGGCTAGAATTTTTAGAACGGAACAGACAGTAGAACATGACCTCGGAACTACATCTTTAAGAGACCTTGAATTGACTGTTATTTACATTATTGTCTTGAAACTTGTTATAGGTTTATTATTTTATGGAGATAATACAGTGCAGTAATCAGAATTTTGTATAAATAATATAAATGGCTCTGAGCACTGTGGGACTCAACTGCTGTGGTCATAACTCCCCTAGAACTTAGAAGTGCTTAAAACTAACTAACCTAAGGACATCACACACATCCATACCCGAAGCGGGATTCGAACCTGCTACCGCAGCGGTCGTGCGGTTCCAGACTGTAGCGCCTTTAACCGCTCGCCCACTCCGGCCGGCAAATAATATAAATGATAATCTATTATGAACAGAGACCTTTTTTCCAAATTTAGGTTTTAGGAAATTACTTGAAAACTATTAGAGGTAGCTTAATGGTGTTACATAGTCAATGTTTTTATATCAAAATGAAGCTTCATGCGAATGTTCATCTTTCTCAGTCTAATATTTAGCGCCTTCGGTTTTTCGTAAAAACGCCGATTTTGAACAAAATATTGCTCCGATCAAGTTGTGACTTGTCACAGCTGATTGTGACAAATATTTACACATTTTAACAATTTTTGGCTATTTAGCTGTATTATTTGGGGCCACTTGATTTTTGTTTAAAACGATGTAATTATGGAAGCATATTCATCTACTCATTCTGAGATTTAAAATTTTTAACATTAATATACAGAATCATCTGTTGACATTGTTTGGAAAAGCTAGTTTAATTTTTAATTTCATCTTTAGATTACGGCGCAATACTCTTTATGGTACGCACAGGCGTGTTGTGATGACGAGGTGCTATAGCGGTGAACTCGGGTAAGTCGGGGAACACTCGCTCACCTTTGTACCTCTCAAGTGATGCAGCACTTGTTTCGCCACACAACGACCATCCAGCAGGTGTCAACCTCGCCGCGGGAGCAATGGAAACCCCTACCACTAAAAGTCAGTAGCAACCGTGTTCTGGCGTAACCACAAGTGCCGGAATGAAGATGAAGAACGCAAGACCAGAGAATGCGGTGAAACTAAGTCGGCCATTGGTGCTCTGATGAGGACCGCTTCACGATAGGACCGACGCCTGCAGGAAGTGAGTATAATTGCCGCTCCTGCCAGCCTCGGCCGGACATTAGTGGACATTATTCGCAGAGTATTAGCACGGCCTAGCAGAGAGTGCTACGAGAACAGTTGTCAGTGACGTGTGTCAACTTGCGGGAACATTGTGTATAGCAAGGGGTCGGATTTATGTTGCATGTCGCCCATCGCTTCCGGCACCTTTGTACATTAAAATTAAGTATTTGTCAGTCTGCTTTATAGAACTAAAAACTACTAATGTTATGTGATTGAATTGTAGTATAGCATTCCGAGAACGCAGCATCCCTTAGGCACCATATACGAGACGAGTGGGCAAGACCCAACAAACCGTGTGTCCAGTATGGAAGTCAGTTGCAGAGCACGTACTGCTGTCTATTGTGATCAGATACACTATTAAGAACCATGTCCCGCCATTTGTAACGTCCAAAGGACCAACATAAGTAGTGGTGACTTCAGTGTAATTACTGTCTGTGAACAAAAGTGTAATTTCTGTTCTCACTGCGTATTTTTTCCCATTACCTTCTGTATTATACTGTAGCAGTGTTTTCTATATGCGCTCCAACCCTGATAGATGTGTGTAACTTGGCTGTGTCATGTCATGTGATAGTTGCTTTCATCTTAAAGTTTGGCACACCAGTCTTCTCCAAGAAATTTAATCTGTAGTACACAAAACTGACTAATCTTTTGTACCACCAACGTTTGTTATTTGCATAGTCTATTTCTATTTATCGGAATCCTATTTGCCGATACTCTCTGGGCAACAGGAAATCACCATAATCAGTAACTCGTTGAAATAAGGAAAAATTAATCCTGCGTTGTCAGTGCATTTCAGTAGAGCACAGTTTGTCAGCAATCGTGAAAATAATGAGGATTGTGGACTGGGTTAAGACAGGATACCTCACATAGTGATGTCAAGCTTAAATCATGGGCAAACTGACACTTTTCGGCGGTACGCGAAGTATATGGTAAGGTCAGGCTTAAATCAGGGACCAATTGACGCTTGTCGGTAGTACGTGAAATAGTCCGCCTAATTATTGTACTCCAAACCGACGCCATTCAAATATTTTAACTGCTATAGTTGGACATAAATACTGAACCAACTGCCTAATGGCTTCTGTCTCGGGTTCTTCGGCCGACGTTAATCTAATGATTTTACTGACGTTTCGGCAGCACGAGTGGCTGGCATTGTCAGAGCTTCACCTTTCATTGCCGGTGGTGAACCGGAGCCGAGCTCGCGGCCGCAGACTATATGTACCTGGCGCGACAAGGTCCGAGGGCTTTCACCTCGGTCATTTCCGGTGCGGTCACCTCATGCTACGTGCGGTGGTCGTCCGCTGCAGTACGGGAAGCCAGGATCCGTTTACCTTAAGCCTTTCCACTTTCTTGTGAAACTGTTCGCGTGTTTTTGAATTTCTACAGCTTCTCTGAACAAGTGCGTGTAACAGTGCTTCTCTACAGCCAGAACTTCCGTGTCGGCGAATTTTATTACGTGGTCGTTCTCACTCGGTGCGTGCTCTGCCACGGACGATATCTCCACACGTCCCAACCTGCAATGTCGCTTATGTTCTTTGATCCTGGTGTTGATTGATCGTCCAGTCATTCCGACATAAACTAGCAACAAAAACCAACGTCATATTATGGCCCCCACTGTCCCTTGCCACAATCGTCCCACAAACGTTTCAGCTACTATCATACTTTCGGAGTTATTCTCAGTTGCAGTAGTTAGTGACTCACTGTGTATATTTTTGGTTATGAATGCGGAATTCGAGCAATAAGTGAAGGGATTAGGAATGCCAGCTGTCAGAACGTAATTAGATTTGTCATAAATATTTATTTTAACAAACTGTGTTCTGGAGCACTACTAAATATAAAATTTACAAATCGCAGTTACTAATGAAATAAAATACTAATATGGCCATTATCAATACTCCGCATCTCGTGGTCGTGCGGTAGCGTTCTCGCTTCCCGCGCCCGGGGTTCCCGGGTTCGATTCCCGGCGGGGTCAGGGATTTTCTCTGCCTCTTGATGACTGGGTGTTTTGTGATGTCCTTAGGTTAGTTAGGTTTAAGTAGTTCTAAGTTCAAGGGGACTGATGACCATAGATGTTAAGTCCCATAGTGCTCAGAGCCAAACCATTATCAATGACAACAGTCTCAGGATGGTTAGCGGGGTGTTAATGGTGTTTGCTGAGAGACAAAGGGGGCTGGCAGGTAGAGTCTACAGTCGAGATCATTTACCGAGTGACGGGTAGCCTGCTGACGGCGTGCCAATCGGCGCGCTGGAGTCAGGTTGCAGTAGAGTGTTCCAGCGGCGGCCTCGCTGCGGCGTGCGCTAGGAGTCAAGGCTGCGTTCACACTGCCGGCCGGGCCGAGCCGAGCCTGACCGGGCCGCCGTCCGCTTCGATATCAAACACATGGTTCTGAATTGCGGTGTTCACACTGGCGGCCGGGCCGCGCCGACACAGCGTGAGCCTCCCGTAGCCGAGCCGGCGACATCCCGAGTGTTTAATATTGCCGGTGCGAGCCGACCGCAGGCGCGAGCCTGTGGAGCAGCACTACAGCTTCTGCAGTACACGCATCACTCGTCTCCCTTCTGCTTTCATCACAAGTGTGACTGCACACGTCTTTTATTTTAAGATGTTACCTCACATTTCACAATCAGTGAGGAAAAATTACGTTTTATATAATGATACACGCGAAATTACTTTTATTTCATTTATTTAATATACCGTATTTACATACATTTACAACAATAGCTTGCCAGCGATCGCGGCATTGCCGCCACTGAATAGTTCGCATTTACTTGTAAACGGAGACAGATATGAGTGTCACTGAGGGACGGAAATGTGTCCCTACCAGATGATAATGCATTGTAAAGTCATGCTGTGGCAGTTCCTTATCAGTGGAAATAGAACCACTGAGTCAAAGGGCATTATCTCAAAACTCTTCGCCTATCAATCTGTCTATCTTACAAGGTAATGAAAAGAATTCTGTGAGGTCATCAGTGGCTCCACATGATGAACCATCACCACTGCCAAGAAGAAAAAAGTTGGAAAATTCTGAAGGAGTATTTCTGCGATTCTTCGTTGAAGGCACAGCAAGACATTACCCTAAATGACGAAGCTAATTACTTCCTAATGATTCTCAGGAGTCCCATAAACTCTCTTCCCCTCAGAGGTAAGCGTTTGTGAAATTTAAAATATAAAAGCATGACTACAATTAATTGGAGGTAGTGAATGCTGTACAAAGTTCTACTGCAAACCAAAAAGTGTGTACTAACGAATCTTACCTTATCGTTATACACAATTTTTCTTCTGCTGTTATACTTCTGCGAAAATTTGTGTTCTGTTTAGAAATTCGTCTTGAATGTTCTGCAGCACATACTGAAATGTATTATGATTCATTCTGTAATCTGAATAAAATTTTTCAGGATAGTTTTTAAGTTCCTCATATAAAGAAAAAAACTCTCCTAAATGTCTGTCGCTATTTATGGGATGAATCCGTAACCTCCTAGTTCTTCTGTACTTCAAAACTCGACGAGTTACTGCAGAGTCAAAACAATACCAATCAAAGAGTGAAGACATTGTTCTACACGAAACCACAGACTAGCTAAAGGCGAGCAACTGTTGGCTGCAGCTGCGTTTTCTACTGGGTTGCTTGTCAGATGTCGAAGGGTGGGGATCTTTTTAAATTTATTTATTTGGCCTCCGGCCAGCCATTTAACCAAAGAGTGGGGATCACCTTGACAGTGCAGCGCAGCCCGCCAAGGAAGAAAAAGAAAAACAATGAAGAACAATGAAACGCACATCTGTGCCGATCTACAGTAGTTTCATTAACTCTCCATTATTTTTTCTGTCAAAGTAGACAACGACACTACAGAATTGCGCTTCAGTTATCTTTTAGTTCGAAATAGGAAATGTACGTCATACTAATTGTAGGATGTTGATGACAAATAATTGTTTGTCTTTTGTGATGCAACGTGTGGCCAATTATAAAAGCATAGCAGATGAATTGTCCAGTAGCCGAGGGAAGAATTATTATACATTTGGATTTATCTAGACAATGAGACCATTAAAATAATACGAGGGATCGACACTAGGTCTGCGCTGATCACTAGTAATTAGTTTTTTTCTGTCCTGCATTATATGACTACACTAAACCAAGCTGTAACCGCGCGAACTCCGTGGCTTGCGGACGCGGCACTGTCGTCAATGAATAGCTCGCATTACTTGTGACCAGAGACAGATATCAGTATCATTATCATTTCAAAAACTTTTTGGTACTTTTAGCTACATTTCATTCCCAACAATGTATGGTCTAAAACGGATCTAACAGTAAGCTACTCGCTACATAACTTTTTCACTACAAGATTTGTAAATCAAGTGCACAACGTTGACAAATAGCATCATTTCACAATGACTGTTAAGAAATATGGAAAGATAAATGATTCAATACGAAACTAAAATGTTGCACTACCACGTGTACAAAAATCAGATTCTTTAGCCGCATACTTTCTTCAAAATCGGTTGGGAAGCGTTACGAAACTAAGAAATCACGCGAAACGAAAAGTAGACTTTTTCTTTTTTCACGACGTAAGTAACGCTTTTAAGGAAAAAATAAGTTCATAAAACGATATGGCGAAGTCTTATATACCGCTAAGAATTTTTAAAACATGAAAATCGGAGAAGTGGATTTTCCCCCATTTCGCCGTCCCGGCTCGGCGCGGCGCGCAATGTGAATGCACTACACGTCGGCCTAAAGCTGGCTAGGCACGAGCCGAGCCAGTACGCGTCAGCCCGGCCCGGCCCGGCCGGCAGTGTGAACGCAGCCTTACAATGCCGAGACATGTATTGATTTTCTTGACACTGTCAGTTAAGTGCGAAAAAAGTCCGCATGCAAAACTGTAGCTGCTGAGATGAACTGGATGTCACCTAAGCAAAACCATGAAAATGACTCTCCTGCTTGGTGGTTGCAGTAAAGGGGTGACCTCGTGGAAATAGCGAGTCGCGAGATCTCGGTATGGAGAGCGCTGCGAGCATCGTAGGGAGGAACATGGCTGCAATGTTCTCGTGACAAGGGCAAAGTAATACCCGTTTCTCTGGGATGCGCTTTCCCTTAATTTCTGGTACGAATTTCGGTACATATTGTCCCGAGGTTAGTTCGAGTTGTGAAAAATATTCTGCACACGTACAACTACGCTCTTCCAGCCACTTCACGCTGAATATCCAGTCTCAGCTTACAGGTAGTGGTGAACCCTGTAAAAGTTTTTCTGCTGGCTATTGAGGTATACAAAAGACGCCAAATAAATTCATCAACAGAAAACGCGAGTGAAGACTACGTGATGGTGCGAAATTGTAGTCGAAGTTCTGCACGGGCTTGTAAATAGCGCAGACATGTGGCTAGAAAGGACTGAAACACTTGATATTGCAGACTGGGAAATGCCACTGCAAGTAGGCTGTTTAGGTTTTTATATTGCTGACACCACGTAGCGCTCTGTATGAAAATTAGAGTTGTGGCGATTCGTGAATGAGTCGTTCATTTGAACGACTCTAAGTAAAGAATCGTAAGAATCGAATCGTGATACGGACGAATCGTCGTTCAAAAGAATCGTAAGAACGATTGCGTGTTTCCGAGTCGTGACGATTCCAAGTTCCAACGGTTCATCGATTCTTAGTACGCACTACGCTATGCTTCGAAGGCAACTTCCGAATCATGCCGAGTCGTGCCGAATGGTTACGACCGCCAGATGGCAGTCAAGTGGAGGATGCGTGTGAACAAAGGAAGCAATTTTGCACCTCCTCTCGCACAAATCGACTCCTCTTCCCTGGCATAGCGAAATAAAACAATAGATGCAATCAAATCAAACGTGACCTTTCGTCGATTAAGGCATTAGACGTATAAATCGAGAATCACATTTGTAACGTCATACGCATGTTTACTCATAAATAAACTATTTCTGACACAGTTCGATTCTAACCCCATTGACGATTTCAGACATGTCCTGCCACCTGTGAGTAAGATGTAGAACTTTTTGCATTCCGTAAGAATCGTGCCATCGCAAACTAGAATGAATCGTGAAAGAATCGTGAACGAATCGTAGGAATCGATTCGCAATGTGAGATTGAATCGTAGGAATCGAATCGGCAAAAAGAATCGTGTTGCCCAACTCTAATGAAAATCACTGACTGTGTTGTGCGCAGTCTGTGGCTGGTTTGCATTGTTGCAATTTGCTATTGTAGTGTTGGGCAGTTGGCTGTTAACAGCGCGTAGCGTTGCGCAGTTGGAGGCGAGCCGCCAGCAGTGGTGGATGTGGGGAGAGAGATGGCGGAGTTTTGAAAGCGGATGATCTGGACGTGTGTCCATCAGAGACAGTAAATTTGTATGACTGGATGTCATGAACTGATATATATATACAGAGTGAGTCACCTAACGTTACCGCAGGATATATTTCGTAAATCACATCAAATATAAATCACATCAAATACTGACGACCCGATTCCACAGCCCGAACGTGAGGAGAGGGGCTAGTGTAATTGTTTAATACAAACCATTAAAAAATGCACGGAAGTATGTTCTTTAACACAAACATAGGTTTTTTTAAATGGAACCCCGTTAGTTTTGTTTGCACATCTGAACATATAAACAAATACGTAATCAGTGCCCTTTGTTGCATTGTAAAATGCTAATTACATTCGGAGATATTGTAACCTAAAGTTGACGCTTGGGTACCACTCCTCCGCTGTTCGATCGTGTGTATCGGAGAGCACCGAATTACGTAGGGATCCAAAGGGAACGGCGATGGACCTTAGGTACAGAAGAGTCTGGAACAGCACATTACGTCCACACGCTAACACCTTTTTATTGGTCTTTTTCACTGACGCACATGTACATTACCATGAGGGGTGAGGTACACGTACACACGTGGTTTCCGTTTTCAATTACGGAGTGGAATAGAGTGTGTCCCGACATGTCAGGCCAATAGATGTTCAATGTGGTGGCCATCATTTGCTGCACACAATTGCAATCTTTGGCGTTATGAATAATGAATGTCGTACACGCCGCAGTACATCTGGTGTAATGTCGCCGCAGGCTGCCACAATACGTTGTTTCATATCCTCTGGGGTTGTAGGCACATCACGGTACACATTCTCCTTTAACGTACCCCACAGAAAGAAGTCCAGAGGTGTAAGATCAGGAGAACGGGCTGGACAATTTATGCGTCCTCCACGTCCAATAAAACGCCCGTCGAACATCCTGTCAAGGGTCAGCCTAGTATTAATTGCGGAATGTGCAGGTGCACCATCATGCTGATACCACATACGTCGACGCGTTTCCAGTGGGACATTTTTGAGCAACGTTGGCAGATCATTCTGTAGAAGCGCGATGTATGTTGCAGTCCTCTCCGATACACACGATCGAACAGCGGAGGAGTGGTACTCAAGCGTCAACTTTAGGCTACAATATCTCCGGATGTAATTAACATTTTGCAATGCATCAATCGGCACTGATTACGTATTTGTTTACATGTTCAGATGTGCTAACAAAAGTAACGTGGTTCCATTTAAAAAATCGTAGGTTTGTGTTAAAAGACATACTTCCGTGTATTTTGTATGGTTTGTATTAAACAATGACACTAGCCCCTCTCCTCACGTTCGGTCTGTGGAATCGGTTCGTCAGTATTTGATGTGGTTTACGAAATATATCCAGCGGTAACGTTAGGTGACTCACCCTATATATATATAATGGCTTTTGAACACTATTAAGGTAAATACATTGTTTGTTCTCTATCAAAATCTTTCATTTACCAACTATGCCTATCAGTAGTTAGTGCCTTCAGTAGTTAGAATCTTTTATTCAGCTGGCAGTATTGGCGTGCGCTGTATTGTTGTAGTTCGAGTTACGAAGATTTTTGTGAGGTAAGTGATTCATGAAAGGTATAGGTTATTGTTAGTCAGGGCCAATCTTTTGTAGAGATTTTTGAAAGTCAGATTGCGTTGCGCTAAAAATATTGTGTGTCAGTTTAAGCACAGTCATTAATAATTTTTCTAAGGGGACGTTTCATACCACACGGCAAATGTTATTGCGTAAAGTCCAGCGCCGTCACGCTGGTCGGGAACGACAGAGAAGAGAGGGCTGTGCGAAAACGTCAGCCAATCGCACGCTGACCGATCTCTCTCCAGGACGACAACGAGACAGCAGCGGCCCTCTCTTAGAGGACATTAGCACTTCGCCCGACTGATCGCGGCCCAGTTCTATAGCAGCTTCGAAAGGCTCTGAGCAGTATGGGACTTAACATCTGAGGTCATCAGTCCCCTAAAGGGAAGTTAAGTTCCATAGTGCTCAGAGCCATTTGAGCCATCAATTCCCTAGACTAAGAACTACTTAAACCTAACTAACGTAAGGACAGCACACACATCCATGCGCGAGGTAGAATTCAAACCTGCGACCGCAGAAGCACAGTTCCGGACTGACGCGCCTAGAACCGCTCGTCCACAACGGCCGGCGCATCTTCGAGATTAGAAACTTGTACAGCAGCGACTTAGGATTGGTTATCTGAAGAACATTGCTTATTTTGCATCTCACCCTTTGCTTGCGACACAGCTGTGTACTGACAACGTTAAGTATTGTAATCTTTTCCCTTTTGTAATAAGACTCATTAATACGATTTGGTGTTGTCTAGCGATCTGAGAAAGCAGGTTTCCTAGACACCCGTTATTTGACGACTAGGCTAGATTTAACAGCACAGAACATCAAGGAAGTTGTACTCATGAGGAATTTGCGAGCAGTAGTGCCACCTATGCCGGCCGGAGTCACCGAGCGGTTCTAGGCGCTTCAGTCTGGAACCGCGCGACCGCTACGGTCGCAGGTTCGAATCTTGCCCCGGGCATGGATGTGTGTGATGTCCTTAGGTTAGTTTGGTTTGAGTAGCTCTAAGTTCTAGGGGACTGAAGACCTCCGAAGTAAAGTCCCATAGTGCTCAGAGCCATTTGAACCAGTGCCACCTACAATCATGAGTTATCTACGAAAGCAGCACCGGGAACGGAAATTATCTTCACAGTCTAAGAAAAACTTTGATGTATTCGTTGAACGAAAGTGGGAAGAAACGAGTACTTGTCAGTACTGTTCAAAAAGATTATCGCTTTGTCCGTTCTGAACGTGAATTGTATAGATCGAAAAAGGAAGTCGCTGGATGACCTAAGAGTCGAGTGGAAATTACGACCGAATGAAATGTCAAAGGAACAAACTTGCGGTAGACGCATAGAACTCGCGGAAAATGGGAAATGAAAACGTCACAGTTATCATGCGTCATGTTCTTTTTCCGTTCTGCGGGAACAAATTCCGTCTCCTCCCAAATTCGTTAAAAACTTTATTTCGAGCTCACACTAGCAAAGAAGTGGAGATACGTCACATTCCATCCCACACAACGACTGTTATTCAACCGTTAGACAGAGAATATTTCTGTCAGTGGAAAGCATTTTACAGGATACTAACAGAGAAAATAATTGTGTGCAGATAAATGCTGCACATTATCAGCCCCCCCCCCCCCCCGCCCACAGTTTCAAAATTTGATTAAATATGTCTGGCAATCCTCGGAATATAGTGACATTTGGCCAGATTTATTTCGAACACCGGTTTAGTTTAGTCTAAGGACGTCAATGTCTACTGTGACTCTCAGGGCTCTCATATGTCTTCTTTACTTCACAAAAAAGTGGATGTTTGGAACATTGCATCAATATTTCGCATTTTTGCGGTACTTACAAGAAATAAAATTAATTTTAGCGTGTTCTAAACCGCTTCATTGTTTGTATCTGTTCCAAAGCGATTTGTAAAGAATGTTTTACATGTCAACGACTTTTTGAATACAGGGCTATTACAAATGATTGAAGCGATTTCATAAATTCCCTGTAGCTCCATTCATTGACATATGGTCACGACACAGTACAGGTACGTAGAAAAACTCATAAAGTTTTGTTCGGCTGAAGCCCCACTTGAGGTTTCTGCCGCCAGGGCGCTCGAGAGCGCAGTGAGACAAAATGGCGACAGGAGCCGAGAAAGCGTATGTCATGCTTGAAATGCACTCACATCAGTCAGTCATAACAGTGCAACGACACTTCAGGACGAAGTTCAACAAAGATCCACCAACTGCTAACTCCATTCGGCGATGGTATGCGCAGTTTAAAGCTTCTGGATGCCTCTGTAAGGGGAAATCAAAGGGTCGGCCTGCAGTGAGCGAGAAACGGTTGAACGCGTGCGGGCAAGTTTCACGCGTAGCCCACGGAAGTCGATGAATAAAGCAAGCAAGGAGCTAAACGTACCACAGCCGACGGTTTGGAAAATGTTACGGAAAATGCTAAAGCAGAAGCCTTACCGTTTACAATTGCTACAAGCCCTGACACCCGATGACAAAGTCAAACGCTTTGAATTTTCGGCGTGGTTGCAACAGCTCATGGAAGAGGATGCGTTCAGTGCGAAACTTGTTTTCAGTGATGAAGCAACATTTTTTCTTAATGGTGAAGTGAACAGACACAATGTGCGAATCTGGGCGGTAGAGAATCCTCACGCATTCGTGCAGCAAATTCGCAATTCACCAAAAGTTAACATGTTTTGTGCAATCTCACGGTTTAAAATTTACGGCCCCTTTTTCTTCTGCAAAAAAAAAAAAAAAAAAAAAAAAAAAAAAAAAAAAAAAAAAAAAAAAAAACGTTACAGGACACGTGTATCTCGACATGCTGGAAAATTGGCTTATGCCACAACTGGAGACCGACAGCGCCGACTTCATCTTTCAACAGGATGGTGCTCCACCGCACTTGCATCATGATGCTCGGCATTTCTTAAACAGGAGATTGGAAAACCGATGGATCGGTCGTGGTGGAGATCATGATCAGCAATTCATGTCATGGCCTCCACGCTCTCCCGACTTAACCCCATGCGATTTCTTTCTGTGGGGTTATGTGAAAGATTCAGTGTTTAAACCTCCTCTACCAAGAAACGTGCCAGAACTGCGAGCTCGAATCAACGATGCTGTCGAACTCATTGATGGGGACATGCTGCGCCGAGGTTGGGAGGAACTTGATGATCGGCTTGATGTCTGCCGAATCACTAAAGGGGCACATATCGAACATTTGTGAATACCTAAAAAAAATTTTTGAGTTTTTGTATGTGTGTGCAAAACATTGTGAAAATATCTCAAATAATAAAGTTATTGTAGAGCTGTGAAATCGCTTCAATCATTTGTAATAACCCTGTATATTACATCTGCTTCATTCGGCGAGTCAATTCTCTTAATGTTGAGGCAAGCGAGCGGCGCGTAGCTAACGCCACCTTGTCCCTAAGCGGTGTTGGCCTAACGTGTCGGAGAGGTCAGCGGCATACAACATGCTGTTACAAGCGCAGAAACCAAGCGAGAAGTGTCTTTCTTCATTAAGTTTTTATGCAGACTTACAGGTCATATCAGCAGCTAAAATATTGCCTAGGGACTTTTCTCAACGTTAACTCACAGTGGTGAAAAAAGCAACACAGGTTTCGACATGGCAAGTCTGACCATTCCCTTGTTGGAATTCCCGCCAGAACTGCACGTTCGGCATTAATCGACACTGATACTCAGAAGACATCGTTCATCAATGTTCAGATCAGAACAGTGCCTACTCTGGTGTCTTCAGCTGAAGTCTCCACTACCGAGTCCCGTCGGGAAATGTAAGCTCAGCAGCTTCCGATTCACCCACTTCAGGTCGAACTCAGTCTTAACGCGTCCTGTTATTGGTCGTGAAAACGCACGTGAACGAGGAGCTGGTGGCGTCACACAGTGGAATTCCACGTTCCATTGCACTGCACAGCGAAACGTAAAGTATCTGGCATGTCTGATTTTTTGCCTCGTGGAGAGGAACGTGGCCAATGATATGCTAAACAGTTGTACGTTACAAGCAGAACATAGCAGCCGCTATATTGTGTGGTGTTAAACATCGTATTTGGTGGGTTTTCTGTCTCATAGAATACGTAGTATGAATAGAAGCCGTATTGAAAACATCAACAAATTGAGGACCATCGGAAACGCGTCGTTTCAGCTACGACTTTTTATAATACAATGACGGGAAACTACATGTTGTTGTGGTCTTCTGTCCTGAGACTGGTTTGATGCAGCTCTCCATGCTACTCTATCCTGTGCAAGCTTCTTCACCTCCCAGTACCTACTGCAACCTACATCCTTCTGAATCTGCTTAGTGTATTCATCTCTTGGTCTCCCCCTACGATTTTTACCCTCCATGCTGCCCTCCAATGCTAAATTTGTGAGCCCTTGATGCCTCAAAACATGTCTTACCAACCGATCCCTTCTTCTAGTCAAACTGTGCTACAAACTTCTCTTCTCCCCAATCCTATTCAATACCTCCTCATTAGTTACGTGATCTACCCACCTTATCTTCAGCATTCTTCTGTAGCACCACATTTCGAAAGCTTCTATTCTCTTCTTGTCCAAACTAGTTATCGTCCATGTTTCACTTCCATACTTGGTTACACTCCATACAAATACTTTCAGAAACGACTTCCTGACACTTAAATCTATATTCGATGTTAACAAATTTCTCTTCTTCAGAAACGATTTCCTTGCCATTGCCAGTCTACATTTTATATCCTCTCTACTTCGACCATCATCAGTTATTTTACTCCCTAAATAGCAAAACTCCTATACTACTTTAAGTGTCTCATTTCCTAATCTAATTCCCTCAGCATCACCCGATTTAATTTGACTACATTCCATTATCCTCGTTTTGCTTTTGTTGATGTTCATCTTATATCCTCCTTTCAAGACACTGGCCATTCAGTTCAACTGCTCTTCCAAGTCCTTTGCTGTCTCTGACAGAATTACAATGTCATCGGCGAACGTCAAAGTTTTTATTTCTTCTCCATGGATTTTAATACCTACTCCGAATTTTTCTTTTGTTTCCTTTACTGCTTGCTCAATATACAGATTGAATAACATCGGGGAGAGGCTACAACCCTGTCTCACTCCTTTCCCGACCACTGCTTCCCTTTCATGCCCCTCGACTCTTGTAACTGCCATCTGATTTCTGTACAAATTGTAAATAGCCTTTCGCTCCCTGTATTTTATACCTGCCACCTTCAGAATTTGAAAGAGAGTATTCCAGTTAACATTGTCAAAAGCTTTCCCTAAGTCTACAAATGCTAGAACCGTAGGTTTGCCTTTTCTTAATCTTTCTTCTAAGATAAGTCGTAAGGTTAGTAATGCCTCACGTGTTCCAACATTTCTACGGAATCCGAACTGATCTTCCCCGAGGTCCGTTTCTACCAGTTTTTCCATTCGTTTGTAAAGAACTCGCGTTAGTATTTTGCAGCTGTGACTTATTATTATATTCTTCTTGAAGTCTGAGGGTATTTCACATGTCTCATACATCTTGCTCACCAGATGGTAGAGTTTTGTCATGACTGGCTCTCCCAGGTAATTTTCACATCTGTCAACACCTGCTTTCTTTGGGATTGGAATTATTATGTTCTTCTTGAAGTCTGAGGGTATTTCACCTGTCTCATACATCTTGCTCACCAGATGGTAGAGTTTTGTCATGACTGGCTCTCCCAAGGCCGTCAGTAGTTCTAATGGAATGTTGTCTACTCCTGGGGCCTTGTTTCGTCTCAGGTCTTTCAGTGCTCTGTCAAACTCTTCACGCAGTATCTTATCTCCCATTTCGTCTTCATCTACATCCTCTTCCATTTCCATAATATTGTCCTCAAGTACATCTCCCTTGTATAAACCCTCTATATACTCCTTCCACCTTTCTGCCTTCCCTTCTTTGCTTAGAACTGGGTTGCCATCTGAGCTCTTGATATTCATACAAGTGGTTCTCTTCTCTCCAAAGGTCTCTTTAATTTTCCTCTAGGCAGTATCTATCTTACCCCTAGTGAGACAAGCCTCTACATCCTTACTTTTGGCCGGCCGAAGTGGCCGTGCGGTTAAAGGCGCTGCAGTCTGGAACCGCAAGACCGCTATGGGTCGCAGGTTCGAATCCTGCCTCGGGCATGGATGTTTGTGATGTCCTTAGGTTAGTTAGGTTTAACTAGTTCTAAGTTCTAGGGGACTAATGACCTCAGAAGTTGAGTCCCATAGTACTCAGAGCCATTTGAACCATTTTTCCTTACTTTTGTCCTCTAGCCATCCCTGCTTAGCCATTTTGTACTTCCTGTCGATCTCATTTTTGAGACGCTTGTATTCCTTTTTGCCTGCTTCATTTACTGCATTTTTATATTTTCTCCTTTCATCAATTAAATTCAATATATCTTCTGTTACCCAAGGATTTCTATTAGCCCTCGCCTTTTTACCTACTTGATCGTCTGCTGCCTTCACTACTTCATCTCTCAGAGCTACCCATTCTTCTTCTATTATATTTCTTTCCCCCATTCCTGTCAATTGTTCCCTTATGCTCTCCCTGAAACTCTGTACAACCTCTGGTTCTTTCAGTTTATCCAGGTCCCATCTCCTTAGATTCCCACCTTTTTGCAGTTTCTTCAGTTTCAATCTGCAGTTCATAACCAATAGATTGTGGTCAGAATCCACATCTGCCTCTGGAAATGTCTTACAATTTAAAACCTGGTTCCTAAATCTCTGTCTTACCATTATGTAATCTATCTGATACCTACTAGTATCTCCAGGATTCTTCCAGGTATACAACCTTCTTTTATGATTCTTGAACCAAGTGTTAGCTATGATTAAGTTATCCTCTGTGCAAAATTCTACAAGGCGGCTTCCTCTTTCATTTCTTACCCCCAATCCATATTCACCTACTATGTTTCTTTCTCTCCCTATTCCTACTGACGAATTCCAGTCACCCATGACTATTAAATTTTCGTCTCCCTTCACTACCTGAATAATTTCTTTTATCTCGTCATACATTTCATCTATTTCTTCATCATCTGCAGAGCTAGTTGGCATATAAACTTGTACTACTGTAGTAGGCATGGGCTTTGTGTCTATCTTGGCCACAATAATGCGTTCACTATGCTGTTTGTAGTAGCTAACCCGCACTCCTATTTTTTTATTCATTATTAAACCTACTCCTGCATTACCCCTATTTGATTTTGTATTTATAACCCTGTAATCACCTGACCAAAAGTCTTGTTCCTCCTGCCACCGAACATCACTAATTCCCACTATATCTAACTTTAACCTATCCATACATATCGGAATCTAAAGGCTTATTGTAGTTGATTTTTTTAGCTCTATAACTTAGGTGCTATGAAAGTATAGCGTTTCAAAGCTACGACACAGTAATGATCTATCAAAACCGGGTTTTCCGGTAAAATTTGTTTTATAAGTATCAAATAATGACATTTTATTTTTATTTTATTTACACGAATAGTTCCGTAGGACCAAACTGAGGAGTAAACCTCCAAAATCATGGAACATGTCAGCACATGAAGTTAGAACATAAAAATAATAATAGATAAAATAAAATGTTTATGAACTCAAAAAATGTGAAACTATAAGTTTAAGCAAATGCGCTCAGTAATATAAGAATCACCTTAATTTTTCAAGGAACTACTCAACAGAATAAAAGAAGTAACCCTTGAGGAAACTCTTCAGTTTCTATTTGAAAGAGTGCGGATTACTGCTAAGATTTTTCAATTCTTGTTGTAGGTTACTGAAAATGGATGCAGCAATATACTGCACACCTTGCTGGACAAGAGTTTAAGGAAGTGCGATCCAAATGCTGATTGGATTTCTGCCGAGTATTAACTGAATTTAAGCTGCTAATTCTTGAGGAAAATCTGATATTATTAACAAGAAACTACAATAAAGAATATGTATATTGATAAGGCAATGTCAAAATACCCAGACTAATGAACACTGGTCGACAAAAGGTTCGCGAAATTACACCACTTATTACCCGAATTGCCCAATTCTGAGCCGAAAATATCCTTCTAGAATGGGAAGAGTTACCCCAAAATATGATACCATACTACATAAGCGAATAAAATTAAGCAAAGTAAACTAACTTTCGTGTCGAAGAGTAACTTATTTCAGATACCGTTCGAATAGTATAAATGGCAGCATTAAGTCTGTGGGAAGATCCTGATCGTTGGCTTCCCACGACAGTGTATTATCTATCTGAACACCTAGAAATTTGAACTTTTCAGTTTCAGTAATCATATTCCCATTCTGTGGAATGAAAACGTCGGATTTTGTTGAAATGTGTGTCAGAAACTGTGAAAACTGAATATTACTGTGATTTAGAGTTAATTTATTTTCTACAAGCCATGAACTTATGTCATGAACTGGAATATTTGAAACAGAGCCAATGTTGCACGCAACATCCTTTACTACCAAGCTAGTATCATTACCAGACAGAAATATTTTAGAATTACCCGTCATATTAGAGGGCATATCATTGATATAAATAAGGAACTGGAGTGGTCTCAACATTGATCCCTGTGGGGCACCCCCCCCCCCCCCCAATTGACCGTACCCCACTCAGTTCCCACATTACAGCCATTCTCAACACTGTTAGTAATCACCTTTTGCTGTCTGTTGTTAAAGTAAGCGGTGAACCAATTGTGAGCTACACCCAATATACCGTAACGGTTCTACTTCTGAAGCAAAGTTTTGTGAACAACATAATCAAACGCCTTAGTTAAATCAAAAAATATGCCAAGCGTTCGAAACTTTTTGTTTAATCCATCTAGTACATCACAGAGAAACGACTTTTAAAGCAGAATCATACATTTGATAGCAAATTATGTGTTATAAAATGATCAATTATCGTTACATACACAGTGTTTTCATTAACATTAGAAAATACTGCTGGCATCGAAATAGGTTTAAAATTGTCGACGTTACACCTTTCTTCCTTTCTATAATCCGGCTTTACAACTGAGCGGAGGAGGAAGCTGACCATTCCTAAACGGAAAATTACAAATATGGCTAACTACAGGTCTAACATGTGCAGCACAGTACTTTAATGTTCTACTAGGCACTCCATCATATCCATGAAAGTCCTTAGTCTTCGATGATTTTATTATTGAGTCAGATTCTCCCTAGTCAGTATCACAGAGGAGTATTGCAGACGTTAGTCTCGGAAAGGCATTCTCAAGGAGTTATATGATTTCCTGTAGAAACTAAGTTTTTATTTAACTCACCAGCAATCCTCAGAAAATGATTGTTAAATCTATCTGACTTAGGAGTTACAGAAATACTTTTGCTACGAACTGACTTTATATCGTCGATCTTCTGCTGTTGACCAAGCACTTCCTTCACAATTGACCATAGGGTTTCAATTTCATCCTTTGAATTTTATTTGCGTACCAAATACTCTTTGTCTTCCTAAAAACATTTGAAGCACCTTACAATACTGTTTGTAATGGGCTACTGTAGCTTGATTTTGACTACATCTAACATTTTGACATAATTCCCGCATTGTTCTACAGGATATCCTCACTCCACTTGTCAGCCAATCGGGCTGCTTGTTACTGCTACTACTCCGTTTGGAACGTTCTAATGGAAAGCAACTCTCAAAGAGCACGAGAAATGAGTTAAGGAAAGCATTATATTTATCATCTGTGTTATCGGTACTATAAACATCCTGAAACTCTTGTTCCTTGGTAAGGTTCAAAAAAGTCTCTAATGCTGATGGATTAACTTTCCTACACAGATTGTAGTTATATGTGACATTTATTTGAGAAGAAAAGCCTTTTAATGTTAAAATTTGCGCATCGTGGTCTGAAAGGCCATTCGCCCTTTTACTAACAGTACGCCCATCTAGTAATGAAGAATGAATAAAAATATTGTCTATAGCTGTGCTACTGCTCCCCTGCACCCTAAGGAGAAAACCACATTCTGCATCAGATCGTATGATTTTAGGATATCTACCAACATCCTTTTTCTTGCACCATCATATACAAAATTTATATTGAAGTCACCACATATATATCTAGTTTCTGGTACTTCCTACAAAGTGAATCAAGAACCCGCTCTACCTTGAGCAGAAATGCTCTGAAATCAGAGTTAGGGGAACTATAAACAACAACAGCTAGAAGTTCAGTTTCACTAAATTCAACTGCCCCTGCACAACATTCATATATCTGTTCAGTGCAGTACCGTCATACGTCTATGGACTCAAAAGGAATTTGATTTTTTAGTACATGGCCACGCCCCCACTCCGCAAGGAACTCCTTGAAAAACGGCCAGCTGATCTGTATCGTGGTAAAGGAAGCCTCTGAACTGTCAAATTATTTAAGTGGTACCAATAATGTCGTCCGCAGCTCGTGGTCTTGCGGTAGCGTTCTCGCTTCCCGTGTACGGGGTCTCGGGTTCGATTGCCGGTGAGGTCAGCGATTTTCCCTGCCTCGAGATGACTGGGTGTTGTTGCGTCGTCTTCACCCTCAGCATTCATTCCCATTACGGTCGGAGGCAGGCAATGGCAAACCTACTCCGCTTGGACCTTGCCTGGTACGGCGGTGCGGGTCTTCCCTACGCTCCTCGGAGTATGGAACCTCATCATAATCATAATCATCATCATCATCATGATCATCTTCTCCAGTAATGTCAGAGTCAACATCTATAAGCACGTCACTAACTTTGTCTCTAATTCCTCTTATATTTTGATGAAATACGCTAATTCCTTCTCTACTTGGATGCCTGACCTCCTCTGAAGGTGATTCTTTAAGCAGGTATACCTATCAGCTGACTTGAATCTGAAACAGATGCAGCTCTAACACCAATTACTACAGGAATTCATCTATTAAATAATAAGAAAGACAGAATCTTTTAGAAAACGTGAGGTTGCAAAATGGAAGGAGGTACAGTCTCTATGCAGTGTGAGGCAGATAAGGAGGTCTAGCTGCTGTGCTGAAGCTGTAGCGCAGTGGGTTCTGTCGTAGACAGTAAACGAAATGGCAGATCCGCGTCCACCTCCTTCCTTTTTTCCCACCTTACGTTTTCTAAAAGGTTCTGAGTTTTCCCTATTATTTAATAGAAGATTATGTACAACGCTCGATGCTGTTTATTATAAATAATAAAGGCTATACATAAAGTCAGGGAACATTTTTAATTATTTATTTCACAAGAACCAAACATTATACAGATATCATAAATATGTCATTTTGAAGAGAAACCCTGAAAGTTTTTCTTCATGTACACCACCATAGTGTAGTTTGGTAATATGATAACAGTCAGCACTAGTCACAAACATGGCGAGTTCAGGTGTGGAGCGAGCTTTCTGAGTGTTGGAGTTCGACTAAAACAGGTGTGCTACAGCTGTTCAACGGATGTTTAGAACCAAGTACGGTAAGAAGCCACCAACAAGGAAGGCCATTTGCCACTGGCACAACAAATTCGTTACGACAGGTTGCTTGTGCCCGGCAAAGAGAAGCGGACGTCCCAGTGTGAGTGAAGTGAACGTGGAGCGCGTACGGGAGACATTCATAAGAAGACAAAAGAAATCAGAGCCTCGTGGATCCCGTGAACTCGAAATGGCTCCAGTGAAAGTGTGGCAAGTCCTGCGACAGAAGCTGTCTATGAAAATATTCGAAGTGGAGCTAGTGCAGAAGCTCAATGACGACGAAAACGTCAAGAGGTTTGAGTTTTCTTCGCAGTTGCAACAACTGCATGAGGATGGTGATGCCATTGTTGATCGCTTAGATTTAAGCGACAAAGCCACTTTTCACAGTAATGGAAAACAGGCATCATTGTCGAATCTGGGGTACAAAGCATACACACGAATGCACTGAATTTGAGCGTGATTCCCCTAAGGTAAAAGTTTTTTGTGCCATGTTACGTCGCAAAGTTACGGGCAATTCTTCTTCGCCGAGAGCACTGTCACTGGATATTCCTTCTTGGACATGTTGCAGCAATGGCTGATGCCTCAAATGCAGTCGGACTCTCCGTTCATCTTTCAGCTGGATGGGGCTCCACCCATTTTCATAATGAAGTTCGTGGGTACCTGAACACGGAGCAGCAGCATTGATGGATCGGCCGTGGTACAGAAGAGGACAGCTGTAACATGAAATGGTCTCCCCGACACCAGATCTCACTCCGTGTGCATTTTTTCTGTGCGGACACATTAAAGATATGGTGTATGTACCGCCTCTAACACGTGATGTAGCAGAGCTCCGGGAGGGAATACGGGAAGCGACTGCCACAGTCGACGATGCCATGCTGGGATGGGTATGGCAAGAATTCGATTTTCATGTTGAAGTTTGCCGCCGTATGACTCATGGTTCGCATATACACTCCTGGAAATGGAAAAAAGGACACATTGACACCGGTGTGTCAGACCCACCATACTTGCTCCGGAAACTGCGAGAGGGCTGTACAAGCAATGATCACACGCACGGCACAGCGGACACACCAGGAACCGCGGTGTTGGCCGTCGAATGGCGCTAGCTGCGCAGCATTTGTGCACCGCCGCCGTCAGTGTCAGCCAGTTTGCCGTGGCATGCGGAGCTCCATCGCAGTCTTTAACACTGGTATCATGCCGCGACAGCGTGGACGTGAACCGTATGTGCAGTTGGCGGACTTTGAGCGAGGGTGTATAGTGGGCATGCGGGAGGCCGGGTGGACGTACCGCAGAATTGCTCAACACAAGGGGCGTGAGGTCTCCACAGTACATCGATGTTGTCGCCAGTGGTCGGCGGAAGGTGCACGTGCCCGTCGACCTGGGACCGGACCGCAGCGACGCACGGATGCACGCCAAGACCGTAGGATCCTACGCAGTGCCGTAGGGGACCACACCGCCACTTCCCAGCAAATTAGGGACACTGTTGCTCCTGGGGTATCGGCGAGGACCATTCGCAACTGTCTCCATGAAGCTGGGCTACGGTCCCGCACACCGTTAGGCCGTCTTCCGCTCACGCCCCAACATCGTGCAGCCCGCCTCCAGTGGTGTCGCGACAGGCGTGAATGGAGGGACGAATGGAGACGTGTCGTCTTCAGCGATGAGAGTCGCTTCTGCCTTGGTGCCAATGATGGTCGTATGCGTGTTTGGCGCCGTGCAGGTGAGCGCCACAATCAGGACTGCATACGACCGAGGCTCACAGGGGCAACACCCGGCATCATGGTGTGGGGAGCGATCTCCTACACTGGCCGTACACCACTGGTGATCGTCGAGGGGACACTGAATAGTGCACGGTACATCCAAACCGTCATCGAACCCATCGTTCTAACATTCGTAGACCGGCAAGGGAACTTGCTGTTCCAACAGGACAATGCACGTCCGCATGTATCCCGTGCCACCCAACGTGCTCTAGAAGGTGTAAGTCAACTACACTGGCCAGCAAGATCTCCGGATCTGTCCCCCATTGAGCATGTTTGGGACTGGATGAAGCGTCGTCTCACGCGGTCTGCACGTCCAGAACGAACGCTGGTCCAACTGAGGCGCCAGGTGGAAATGGCATGGCAAGCCGTTCCACAGGACTACATCCAGCATCTCTACGATCGTCTCCATGGAAGAATAGCAGCCTGCATTGCTGCGAAAGGTGGATATACACTGTACTAGTGCCGACATTGTGCATGCTCTGTTGCCTGTGTCTATGTGCCTGTGGTTCTGTCAGTGTGATCATGTGATGTATCTGACCCCAGGAATGTGTCAATAAAGTTTCCCCTTCCTGGGACAATGAATTCACGGTGTTCTTATTTCAATTTCCAGGAGTGTAGAATGTCTGTAAAAAAAAAGGATAAATTTAAAAAAAAAACCTTCGAGAGTTTCTCTTCGAAATTTATGACATGACATCTGTACAATGTTCAGTTCTTGTGAAATAAATAATTGCTAAATAATTGTAAGTGTTCCTGGACTTTATGTACACCCTGTATATTTGTTGCAATTCTTATTGTAAAGGCCAACGACTGGAAAGTTTCTCCAGTGGCCAGTAATCTTAACGTTACTGCCAGTCTGTGCCATAAGGAAAGACAAGCTATAAGCGGCCCACCTCGTTGGGCAATGAATCCACAACCTTCAATGCAGAACCACATTCACATTCGCCCTCCAGTGGGAATCTAAAACTAGCGAGCGTGGAAGACACGGATGTGGACTGCAGGCAGGTGGCCCTAGATGGGAATATGAGTCGGCCAACAAGTGTGCCGAGATAATGCACATTTTCGCAGTAAACATTGTATCTGGATGGCACAAAAGGTAACGGAAATGCCTGGCAAACAGGAGATCCCAGGTTGGAGTACCGGCCTGGCACACGTTTTCACTCAACACCGCAGATTCTGCATAAAGTCCCGATGCAGCTGATATAACTGGTTCCTTTCCTTTCTACGCGTACACCTTCAATACGAATAAAAGGTAAACACAAAATACACCTTCAACGTTTTTGTTAACATGAAACTGCCAGTAAAATATATACATCTATTTTCTTGATGATCGCGTCTGCAGTGAAATATATGCCTTGCAAGGACATTGTGAGTAAGGTTGCAGTATCGCTGCTTAAAATATTTATGGATTATTATGACAGCTGTTTCGGAAGATTTCCACTTTCAAGAACGTGTTCAGTATCCAGACGTATATACAGGGTGAATCACCTAACGTTACCGCTGGATATATTTCCTAAACCACATCAAATACTGACGAACCGATTCCACAAACCGAACGTGAGGAGAGGGGATAGTGTAATTGTTTAATACAAACCATACAAAAATGCACGGAAGTATGTTCTTTAACAGAAACCTACGTTTTTTTAAATGGAACCACGTTAGTTTTGTTAGCACATCTGAACATATAAACAAATACGTAATCAGTGCCGTTTGTTGCATTGTGAAATGTTAATTACATCCGGAGATATTGTAACCTAAAGTTGACGCTTGAGTACCACCCCTCCACTATTCGATCGTGTGTATCGGAGAGCACTGCAACATACATCGCATTTCTACAGAATGATCTGCCAACGTTGCTCGAAAATGTCCCACTGGAAACGCGTCGACGTGTGTGGTATCAGCATGATGGTGCATCTGCACATTCCGCAATTAACACTAGGCTGACCCTTGACAGGATGTTCGACGGGCGTTTCATAGGACGTGGAGGACGCATAAATTGGCCAGCCCGTTCTCCTGATCTTACACCTCTGGACTTCTTTCTGTGGGGTTCGTTAAAGGAGAATATGTACCGTGATGTGCCTACAACCCCAGAGGATATGAAACAAGGTATTGTGGCAGCCCGCGGCGACATTACACCAAATGTACTGCGGCGTGTACGACATTCATTACGCCAGAGATTGCAATTGTGTGCAGCAAATGATGGGCACCACATTGAACATCTATTGCCCTGAAATGTCGTGACATACTCTATTCCACTCCGCCGGCCGGTGTGACCAAGCGGTTACAGGCGCTTCAGTCTGGAACCGCGCGACCGCTACGGTCGCAGGTTCGAATCCTGCCTCGGGCATGGATGTGTGTGATGTCCTTAGGTTAGTTAGGTTTAATTAGTTCTAAGTTCTAGGGGACTGATGACCTTAGATGTTAAGTTCCATAGTGCTCAGAGCCATTTGAACCATTTGAACCATTATTCCACTCCGTAATTGAAAACGGAAACCACGTGTGTACGTGTACCTCACCCCTCATGGTAATGTACATGTGCGTCAGTGAAAAAGACCAATATAACGGTGTTAGCATGTGGACGTAATGTGCTGTTCCAGTCTCTTCTGTACCTAAGGTCCATTACCGTTCCCTTTGGATCTCTACGTAATTCGGTGCTCTCTGATACACACAACCGAACAGCGGAGGAGTGGTACTCAAGCGTCAACTTAAGGTTACAATATCTCCGGATGTAATTAACATTTTACAATGCAACAAATGGCACTGATTACTTATTTGTCTATATGTTCAGATGTGCTAACAAAACTAACGGGTTTCCATTTAAAAACAAACGTAGGTTTGTGTTAAAAAACATACTTCCGTGCATTTTTGTATGGTTTGTATTAAACAATTACACCATCCCCTCTCCTCACGTTCGGTCTGTGGAATCGGTTAGTCAGTATTTGATGTGGTTTACGAAATATATGCAGCGGTAACGTTAGGTGACTCACCCTCTATAACATTTATTGTGACTATATTTGGTGATGTTCTCGCCATATTTCATGTGAAATTCCGAAATGTCGATTTCAAGTCGATTTCGTGCTGTTTTATACAGTGTGGTGTAATATTTTAATGTAATATTGTAAATATTTCCTGTAAGATTTTGAAAGTTCACCCCATAGATCTTTTATATGCACATGGTAACAGACTATGGTAGTTTCATACTCACAACTGACAGACGCATTTGAAAATAGAAATCTCCCGAAACAGCTGTCGTAATAATCAAGAAATGTTTTAAGCAGGAATACTGGAACTTTACAATATAGACCTCCCTGGGGCTTTATGGAGTAGCTCACGTTTGTATTTTGCACCAACGGCCTTGCCACAGTGGTAACACCGGTTCCTGTCAGATTAACGACTTTGAGCAGTGTGGGGCTTGGCCTGCAACCAGATGGGTGACTTTCTGGGTGTGCTGAGCGCTGTTGGCAAGTGTGGTGCACTCAGCCCTTGTGAGACCACTTGATGAGCTGCTTACATGAGTGGTACTGGCTCTGGTCATGGAAACTGGAATGGCTAGAAGAGCTGTGGCCGGCCGGTGTGGCCGTGCGGTTCTAGGCGCTTCAGTCTGGAACTGCGTGACCGCTACGGTCGCAGGTTCGAATCCTGCTTCGGGCATGGACGTGTGTGATGTCCTTAGGTTAGTTAGGTTTAATTAGTTCTAAGTTCTAGGCGACTGATGACCTCAGAAGTTAAGTCGCATAGTGTTCAGAGCCATTTGAACCATTTGAAGAAGAGCTGTGTGTTGACCACATTCCCCTCCATATCCGAGTCCAGAAACGCCTATTGGTTGAGGATGGCATGGCAGTTGGTTGGTACCACTTGATCTTCCGAAGCCTGTTCGGATGGAGTAGAGAGTATATATCAAGTTTGTATCTTGCCAGTAAATATGGTTTCAGTGATGGTGACCAGCCTTCCCATTTGAATGAAACTACGAAACGAATCTCAATCCTGAAACCTATGTGATGAAGTACATTATTTCAGGGAGTTTGCAGTCAATCCATCGTCGAGAATGTGGATATTATGCACGGGCAAACTGACATTAGATACTACACCATAGCACTTACATTCAATTTGAAACCGAAAATGGGGTGAACTTCCAGTTGAGTTAATGAATAGCTTCTAATACTGCGTATGTCAGGTAATTGTACAGTATTAAGTAGCATTCCTCTACAAGCAATTCACTGTTCAAGCTGCCGACCAGTGTGGTATCACTTGACAATTGCCTCCGCTCTTCTTCGACAATTGCTAACAGAGTTAACGCAGCTGTTTTATGTGCATCATATTTCGTACGGGAAGTCCGTGATTTGTGAGTCAAATAAAGCCGAAAAGGGCCGCTGGAGAGCGCTGAGAGCGAAAATGACGTTATCCCGCCTGCCTCATGTGCCAGCGGCGATGGGTCTCGTGAGGTCTGGTGGGACACAGCTCCCTCCTTGTATGTAACCATGCGTCCGACCAGTGAACTCATGTTGTTCTCTTGGCTAGCCTGATCAGTAGGCAACATCCTTGTTAACTACAAGGGTTGGACAAAAATACGGTAACAACGTGCCATATGCTTGATCAGAACATAAATTCCGATGCTAGCCAAGACTGCAGGTTGTCCTGTTGGGTGGGTTCATGCTGCCAGGTCGCTACTCGCTGCATGCCGGAATGGCGCACCGATGATGATTCAGTCCTTCTGGGTCTTTACCGGCCCACTGAACCTGCACCATCGCGAATGGATCTGCTGCTCGCTACGACCATCTCTGGGCGATGATATCCAGCTGGTTTGTGTTTCGCGCTGCGACCGTCGTCGAATGTCCTGAAGCCGTGACTGCCTGCCTCAGGGTCTCTGGCAGTGCCGTGGTTGGCTGCTGCTCGTTGCGCGTTGTTTCTCGGGGCCTGTACACAGGCCATTTTGGTTTCTGTGAGCTGCGGAGGCAATTCAGGAACGACAACTAAGAGTAACGATTTTAAACACACACTTATTCCACACGTTTTTACTGTCGGCACAAAAATCGAAATTCGACGTAGCCTTGATTTCACTACACTTTCCTAAAACAAATACTACTCTTAAGAGCAATGCACAGTGCTTTGAATCTGGAGATGGGATAGATCTAAAGCATATAATTATTTACACCTTGTGGCATTTCGCTTCCCCAGATGTAATAAAGGGAAATCATCGAAAATGAACATCTGGCATATTACTCAAACTTAGACATAGAAATGTAAGCATCTGCCGTTTTTCATCTCAGAGTGGAAAGGAATTTAGAATAACGTAAAATATGAACAAAAAAAATCACTTTCTAAATTCAGAAAGCCTAGGAATAACAGTACTGTAATCAAACCTGAATGTCGTAATGGGGAAGAAACCTTAACTTTAAGTAGAAAGAGAGGTACTGAAGAAATTCAAAAGAGAGAAAGAAAGATTATTAGGAAAATACTAGGCGCCAAAATTACTGAAGATGAAACTCATAGACTAATAAGTACACTACTGGCCATTAAAACTGCTACACCACGAAGATGACGTGCTACAGACGCGAAATTTAACCGACAGGAAGAAGATGCTGTGATATGCAAATGATTAGATTTTCACGGCATTCACATCAGGTTGGCACCGCTATCGACACCTACAACGTGCTGACATTAGGAAAGTTTCCAACCGATTTCTCATACACAAACAGCAGTTGACCGGCGTTGCCTGGTGAAACGTCTCGTGTAAGAAAGAGAAATGCGTACCATCACGTTTCCGACTTTGATAAAGGTCGGATTGTAGCCTACCTCGATTGCGGTTTATCGTATCGCGACATTGCTGCTCGCGTTGGTCGATATCCAATGACTGTTAGCAGGATATGGAATTGGTGGGTTCAGGAGGATAACACGGAACGCCGTGCTCGATCCCAACGGCCTCGTATCAGTAGCAGTCGAGATAACAGGCATCTTACCCGCATGGCTGTAACGAATGGTGCAGCCACGTCTCGATCCCTCAAACAACGGATGGGGACTTTTGCAAGACAACAACCATCTGCACGAATAGTTCGAAGACCTTTGCAGCAGCATGGACTATCAGCTCGGAGACCGTGGCTGCGGTTACGCTTGACGCTGCATCACAGACAGGAGCGCCTGCGATGGTGTACTCAACGACGAACCTGGGTGCACGAATGCTAAAACGTAACTTTTTCGGATGAATCCAGGTCCTGTTTACAGCATCATGATGGTGGCATCCGTGTTTGGCGATATCGCGGTGAACGCACATTGGAAGCGTGTATTTGTCATCGCCATACTGGCGTATCACCCGGCGTGATGGTGTGGGGTGCCATTGGTTACACGTCTCGGTCACCTCTTGTTCGCATTGACGGCACTTTGAACAGTGGACGTTACATTTCAGATGTGTTACGACCCGTGGCTCTACCCTTCATTCGATCCCTGCGAAACCCTACATTTCAGCAGGATAATGCACGAGCGCATGTTGCAGGCCCTGTGAGGGCCTTTCTGGATACAGAAAATGGTCGACTGCTGCCCTGGCCAGCACAGTCTCCAGATCTCTCACCAGTTGAAAACGTCTGGTCAATGGTGGCCGAGCAACTGGCTCGTCACAATACGCCATTCACTACTCTTGATGAACTGTGGGTTCGTGTGTAAGCTGCATGGGTAGCTGTACCTGTACACACCATCCAAGTTGTGTTTGACTCAATGCCGAGGCGTATCAAGGCCGTTATTACGGCCAGAGGTGGTTGTTCTGGGTGCTGATTTCTCAGGATCTATGCATCGAAATTGCGTGAAAATGTAATCACATGTCAGTTCTAGTATAATATATTTGTCCAGTGGATACCCGTTTATCATCAGCATTTCTTCTTGGTGTAGCAATTTTAATGGCCAGTAGTGTAATAAGGAAATAGATGAATACACTGGCATACATGGTGACTTCATGAAACCGAAGACTTAAATTTTGTACACACATTAAAAGAATCGCACCCCCTACGTTGACAAAATAAATAGTAGAATTCTACGAAAACAGAAGTAAGGCCAAAACTAAGTTAATTAAATGGATCGCAGCGGTTAGAGAGGCTCTTAAAGTATCCAGTGTAACTGGGGCTGAGGTTACAGATATAAAAACATTCAGGCAAATGATATTTCATTGGAAATTCTGCCAGAGGGAAATTAGAAAACGGAGCGAAACACCGTGGTCTGATGAAAGAAAGAGACTTCATTCTGAATGGTTGAAACTAATTTGAACACAAAAGAAGGCTAACCATCAAACGCGACTGATTGTATCTCGCGTTGACATATTGGGCTCGTAAGTGAATAAAAATATACACAGTTAAATAAAAGAACTCAGTACGTCGTCCTCGACGCCGAGTGTTCATCGGGAACAACTGTGTATTCTTCTAGTTCCATATACCAAATGAACATTCTACTAACAACAACTGTTTGTCCTTTATGATGTAAAGTTTGGCCTTTTGTAAAAGCGAAACATATGACTGTCCAATGTAATCGCATGTCGCCGAGATATATATTTTTATGTATTGGAATTTTTTTAGATATTTATCATTAGAATAACACGAGGGACCAACACTAGGGCTGCATCTACATCTACATCTACACACATACCATCGTAAGGTGCGTGGTGGAGGGTATTCTGTAGTACTTATAGTCATTTCCTTTCCTGTTCCACTCGCAAACAGAACGAGGGAAAAAGGACGGTCTATAAGCTTCCATACGAGTAATAATCTCTCTACATTATATTCATGGTTCTTACGCGTAAAGTGGGTTGGTGGCAGTAGAATCTTTCTGCAGTCAGCTTTGGTTGCTGGTTCTCTAAATTTTCTCGTTAGCGTTCCCCGAAAAAAACGCCCCTTGCCTCCTGTGGTCCCCATTTGAGTCCCCGAAACACATCCATAATACTCTCAAGTTTTTCGAACCTACCGGTAAAGAATCTATCAGCTCCCCTCCGAACTGCTTCGATCTATCCCTTTAGTGTGACTATGTGCGGATCGCAAACACTCCTAAATTTCTCCCAGTAAACCGATGTCAATCATTTACATTCCCTACTATAACACTTAAATGCTTATTCCACTTCACACTGCTGTGTAAAGTTACGCCTAGATATTTAAACGATGTGACTCTCTCAAGCAGCATATTGCCAGTGCTGTATTCGAACATTATGGGTTATTCTCCCTACTCATCTGCATTGACGCACATTTTTCAACATTCAGAGCAAGCTACCATTAATCACAGGAACAAGAAATTTTATCTGTGTCTTCCTGTATTCTCCTATAGTCAGTCAACGACGACGACACCTTCCCGTACATCACAGCATCATCAGCAAACAGCTACAGATTGTTGCTCACACTGTCCGCCAGATCGGTGATAAGTATAGAGAATAACGTCGGTCCTGTCACACTTCCCTGACACACTCCTGTTGACTCAGTTGTTTCCGATGAACACACGGCGTCGAGGACAACGTACTGGGTTCTATTACTTAAATAGACTTCGAGGCACTCACGTGTAGATTCTCTAGCACTCGCTAACAATTCGTCTTGTTCATCCTGCCGTGTTTGACACCACGATAAACCAAGGTAAAGTCGCCGAAACTACGTAGTCCTGTGATAGGGTCATTGATGCCACTCAATATCTAGCATTTACCGGAGACTGATGTCAGTGCCACTACGATTTAAAAACATTTTAGTACTTTTAGCTGTATTTCAGCTGGAATAACGTAGTGTTAAATTAGGGAGATGGAGCATGGATAAGCTGAAACAACCAGAGGTTGCTGAGAGTTTCAGCGGGAGCATTAGGCAACGGTTTACTAAAACAGAAGAAGAGAATACAGTTGAAAACGAATGCGTAGCTCTAAGAGATGAAGTAGTGAATGCAGCACAAGATCAAATAAGTGAAAAGACAAGACCCACTATCAGTCCTTTGATAACACAAGAGATAGTGAATTTAACCGACCAAAGGACAAAATATAAAAACGCAGCAAATGATGCAAGCGGAAGGGAATAAAAACGTTTAAAAAAAGGGACTGACTGGATGGGAAAAATGACTAAGCAGGAATGGCTAGCGGACAAATGTGACGAGTTAGAAACATATTTCACTAGGGGAAAAATAGCTACCGCCTACAGAAAAATTAAAGAGGAGTTTAGGGGAAAGAGGAGCAGCTGCTCGAATATCAAGAGCTCAGCTGGGAAACCAGTCCTAAGCAAAGAAGGTAAAGCTGAAAAGTGGAAGGATTATATAGAGGGTCTATACAATAGAGATGCATTAGAACGGATTATTATAGGAAGGATAGTCGATGTAGATGAATATGAGACGGGAGATAGAATACTGCGAGAAGTATTTGACACAGCGCTGTAACATCTAAGTCCCAAGAACACCCCTGGAATAGAAGATATTCCGTCACAACTACTGATAGTCTTAGGAGAGCCAGCAGCGACAAAACTCTTCCATCTGGTATGCAAGATGTATGAGACAGTCGAAATATCGTCAGGCTTCAAGAAGAATGTAATTACCGCAGTTCTAAATAGAACAGTGCTGACAGGTGTGAAAATTACCAACTATCAGTTTAATAAGTCATGGTTGCAAAATACGAACTCTTTACAGAGAAACGAAAAATGACTGGTAGAAGCCTACCTCGGGGAGGATCAGTTTGGATTCAGAAGAATTATAGGAACTTGCAAAGCAATACTGACCGTACAACCTCTCATACAAGAGAGGTTAAGCAAAGACTAACACACTTTTATATCACTTGTTGGCTTAGAGAAAGATTTTTACAGTGCTAAGTGGAATACTCTCTTCGAAAATCAGAAGGTAGCAGGGATAAAATACACGGAGCGAAAGGCTTTTTACAACTTGTAAGAAACCAGACGGCAGTTATAAGAGTCGAGGCTCATTAAAGGGAAGCAGTGGCTGAGAGAGGAGTAAGACAGGGTTGCAGTCTATCCCCGATGGTATTCAATCTGTACCTTGAACAAGCAGTAAAGGAAACCAAAGAAATTTTTTTAGCAGAAATCAAAATTCAGGGAAAAGAAATAAAAACATCCAGCTTTACCGATAACATTGTAATTATGTCTGAGGCAGCAAAGGACTTGCAAGATCAGTTGAACATAATGGACATTGTCTCGAAAGGAGGATATAAGATGAACATCAACAAAAACAAAAGAAGTATAATTGAATGCCGTCCATTTAAATCAGGTGATGCTGAGGGAATTAGATAAGGTTACAAGGCAATTAAAGTAGTAGATGAGTTTTGCTAATTGGGCAGCAAAATAACACCTGACGGCCGAAGTAGAGAGGATATAAAACGTAGAGTGGCAATGGCATGAGAAGCATTTCTGAAGAAGAGAAGTTTGTTAACATCTAATATAGATATAAATGTTAGATATTCTTTTCTGAAAGTATCTGTTTGGAGCATAGGCATGCATGAAAGTAAAACATGGACGATAAACACTTGATACAAGAAGAGAATAGAAGCTTTCGAAATGTGGTGCAGCGTAAGAATGTTCAAGATAGATGAGTATATGACGTAACTAACGAGGACTGGGGAGACAAGAAATTTTTGGCACAACTTCACCAAAAGAAGGGGTCTGTTGATAGCACAAGGGATCACCAGTCTAGTACTGGAGGGTAGTGTGGGGGGTAAAAATCGCAGAGGGAGAACAAGAGACGCATATGGTAAGCATATTCACAAGGATGTAGGCTGCATTAGGTACTGGGAGATGAAGAGGCTTGCACAGGATAGAGTAGCATGGAGAGCTGCATCAAACCAGTCTCAGGACTGAAGACCACAACAACAACAATGTACGATCTAAGACGTATCTGTCAGTAAGCTACCACCTATGAAACATTTTCACTATAAGTGCATGCAGCTGAAAAATTTCGTCGTTTCTCGATGGCTATTATGAACTATGAAAAGGTAAAGCGTTAATTAAGAAGCTAAAATGCTACAGTACCTTGCGTATTAATACCAGATTTTTTAACATCATAAGTTTTTCAGTATCGGTTGTGAAATGTTAAAGAACTATCACGCGAACCGACAGTTGCACATGATCTCGTGAACAACCTTTTTAATATTTCTTGTGACTACGATTAGTTACAATGCAGTCTAGAACTTGGTACAGCTGTATTACTTCACGTATGTAATCGAGTGCTATAATAAGAACTTTTGATTACAAATCCACGTGGTACTTATTTTCTACCACGAATAAGGACATTTTCGTTCCAAATTTGGTTTTTAGGAAATACAGTAGCTTGAAAAGTTATAGATGTAGCTTGCTGTTATCACATATTTAATGCTTTTACATTAAACTAACGCTACACACGAAATTTCAGATTTCAGAGCCTCATGTTTAGCAGCTTAAATTTTTCGTAAAAACACTGAATCTAACCAAAATATTTCTCTCATCAGGTTAAGAGTCGTAACTTTAAATCTGAGCCTACATATGCATATCCTGACCTGTTTTTAAGTTTCCTACTTTTATTTTTCAGCGACACTTGCTTTATTTTTTATTAAGATCGTATATTTTGCCCAACATATTCATTTGATCTGCTGAGATTTTAGAATGTTCTCTTTAATATAAATGAGCATACGAAGTTTGGAAAAGGTATCTCAATTTTAATTTCACTTTTAAATTATAGTGCAGTCCTTTGTATGTTAAGTACAAGTGCGTTATGATGACTTTGCGCTGGTGGTAGTGAACTGCAGTAAGTCCCGACATACTAGCTCCCCTCTGTGTCTCTCACAATGATACGGCACTCTTTTAGCTTCATCATCAGGCCCAAATTCTGAGGATATATTGCCTCTGCTTATCAATTTCATTACTCTCAGCACCTCGCCGATTCCCGAAGAGTTCGAGATTGGTGTGCATGTGAACAGGTACTGCACTGAGTACATAATGAAGTCGACGATGGCCCGTGGACACCTACAGTAGTAGGATCTCATACGGGAATCGGCGAGATGACGCGAGTAATGAGGACAATGGACAGGGGCACTACATCTACATCTACATGTATACTCCGCAAGCCACCCAACGGTGTGTGGCGGAGGGCACTTTACGTACCACTGTCATTACCTCCCTTTCCTGTTTCACTTGCGTATGGTTCGCGGGAAGAACGACTGTCTGAAAGCCTCCGTGCGCGCTCTAATCTCTCTAATTTTACATTCGTGATCTCCTCGGGACGTATAAGTAGGGGAAAGCGATATATTCGATACCTCATCCAGAAACGCACCCTCTCGAAACCTGGCGAGCAAGCTACACCGCGATGCAGAGCGCCTTTCTTACAGAGTCTGCCACTTGAGTTTGCTAAACATCTCCGTAACGCTATCATGGTTACCAAATAACCCTGTGACGAAACGCGCCGCTCTTCTTTGGATCTTCTCTATCTCCTCCGTCAACCCGATCTGGTACAGATGCCACACTGATGAGCAATACTCAAGTTTAGGTCGAAAGAGTGTTTTGTAAGCCACCTCCTTTGTTGATGGACTACATTTTCTAAGGACTCTCCCAATGAATCTCAACCTGGTACCCGCCTTACCAACAATTAATTTTATAAGATCATTCCACTTCAAATCGTTCCGCACGCATACTCCCAGATATTTTTCTGAAGTAACTGCTACCAGTGTTTGTTCCGCTATCATATAATCATACAAGAAAGGATCCTTCTTTCTATGTATTCGCAATACATTACATTTGTCTATGTTAAGGGTCAGTTGCCACTCCCTGCACCAATTGCCTATCCGCTGCAGATCTTCCTGCATTTCCCTACAATTTTCTAATGCTGCAACTTCTCTAAATACTACAGCATCAACCGCGAAAAGCCGCATGGAACTTCCGACACTATCTACTAGGTCATTTATACATATCGTGAAAAGCAATGGTCCCATAACACTCCCCTGTGGCTCGCCAGAGGTTACTTTAACGTCTGTAGACGTTTCTCCATTGATAACAACATGCTGTGTTCTGTTTGCTAAAAACTCTTCAATCCAGCCACACAGCTGGTCTGATATTCCGTAGGCTCTTACTTTGTTTATCAGGCGACAGTGCGGAACTGTATCGAACGCCTTCCGGAAGTCAAGAAAAATAGCATCTACCTGGGAGCCGGTATCTAATATTTTCTGGGTCTCATGAACAAATAACGCGAGTTGGGTCTCACACGACCGCTGTTTCCGGAATCCATGTTGATTCCTACATAGTAGATTCTGGGTTTCCAAAAACGACATGATACTCGAGCAAAAGACATGTTCTAAAATGCTACAACAGATCGACGTCAGAGATATAGGTCTATAGTTTTGTTCATCTGCTCGACGACCCTTCTTGAAGACGGCCTACCTGTGCTCCTTTCCAATCATTTGGAACCTTCCGTTCCTCTAGAGACTTGCGGTACACGGCTGTTAGAAGGGGGGCAAGTTCTTTCGCGTACTCTGTGTAGAATCGAATTGGTATCCCGTCAGGTCCAGTGGACTTTCCTCTGTGCAATAGCGTGCGGTGCAAGTTGACCATTAGGGTCTGATGGAAGACGTGCTAGAGTAATCTGCTTGGGTGTACTGAACTCTGTGTCTGCGTAGCGTAGTGGTCAGCGCGTCTGTCTAGTAAACAATACACCCAGTTTAGAATCCCGGTCTGCCACAAATTTTCAACCTATCCCATTGATATAAAACAGTGCCCACTGGCAGACAATGTCTTTAATTTCTCTGTGTCTTGATTCAAAGTGGCTACAGGTTCCAAACGCTGTCTCTTCTTTCTGACATATCCGAAAAAATTTTGAATTTGATTTATTGCACATTTAGAGACCTGTCGCCTTACATTTTATAACAGGTCGTTCCTTTTTACAGTTTTTCATGTACATTACAAAACATATTCCATATTACAACCAGTAATTATTAATTTCAGCAATTACAATGGAGATAATTATAAATTAAAAGTAAATTACAAACTGAAAGTAAAAACACAAAAATTTACAGTTTTAATAAGATATGATAGATGAAAAAGAGAGAGAAATACTGCCCTATCTGAGCCAGCCTGGTCTGACAGCCTCAGAACTGAATCAAGCCTTCAAGCCGTCCAGGATCGCTACAGTTTAATTTACGGATTAGTATTTTTAAACACTATTTACAAAAACACTACAGCTATTATGTACACAGTGGAAAACTCAGTGGTGTTCGAGTGTAAAGTATTTTACAACCTTCAGTTCCTTTATTATGTGTCTTGAATTTTACCTGTTATGTTGCTTGTATACCAAGTCTTCAGTTACAAGTGTTACATCCCAACAGCGATGTAATGACCTCGGGAGGGATATTCCAGCTGTTTATACTTAAGCTAGAACAGGTTACAAGGTTGGTTGCATTTCACTGTTTATTTTGATACAGTGTAATTATTCTAGATGTTGTGTAAGGTTTGCAGTAGGTGTTGGTGAGAGTGTTTCCTGTTTGAGTGAGTGTGTGTTTCGGTGCTTCTGTCTGCGTTGGGGCAGAATTTGGAAGTGCTGTCTTACGTGCTTCGTGTGTGTTGAAGTGTTCTGTTACATGGCCGTGTCTGTCTGTATTCGTCACGTAATGTCCTTGAGGCGTCATCAGCTACTTTATTTACTATTTTCCACTCGTCTTTGTCTCTTATTGCCCGTATCATGTCATTGTCGTACTGCGTTGGTCTCTGGTGTGCTGCTCCATACCGGTGACTGTGAAAATGTATGTGTTCTGGAGATCCATGTTCCACACTTGCACATGCAGCACTCTGGTTGCTGCCTATTCGGAGCAAGTGCTCAGGGTATGGGCCGTGACCTGTCAGAAAGTGAACCATACCCCTGCTGGGATTGACATGGCTGAAAAGGGGAAGGCCTCAGACACGGCCAACCGATTCTGCTCAAATCTGGCAGGTCGCTTGTGTACAGCCTAAAACAAAGGAATCTAAGATATTTTGGGTTAACACCCCAGCGTTTTTGAGAAAATCACCCCTAAAGGTTATGTCGAGCAATCGACAGAAAATTGGCGAGATCGATAGATAATTGTAAATAGAGCATTTTTCATCATCAGGTATGGGGTCCGAAAAAGCATACTTTTCCCGAAATCGAGGTAAGAAACTTTTACAACTGCCATTTCTGTACCCACATGGTACACTCTGTTTATCGACAGCACCGATAGCTGAACGACAGCCAGTACGGTAGCTCAGCGTGTTCGGTTAGAGGGTTAGCTGCCCTCTGTAATAAAAAAACCGAGTTCACCGATCAAAAACTAAGTAAATCGGGTGTCTTATGACGTCCGCCCATATAAGATGCAACGAACGAAAGCGAACAGAGTGATATTAAAAAGAAAAAAAAAACGGCAAGGTAACTGGCTGGGAGTTGGAGAACTCGGGTTCGAATCTCAAAGAAACCTAACGGATGTTCTTCTTTTCGTTTGTATTTTTCCATATCTCAATTGGTAGGGATAGGAGGGTTAATAAGGCAAGTATCAATAAGGAATTATAATAATAAGGTAGGCAAATAAATTTCTCAAACCTCTTGGGATAGTAAACAACTAATATGTTACTCCAGGTCACTTTACAATGGCTCTTCCAGTCACTGCACTGTTACGTGTCCTCACTTTTCTTCGAACGACTAGATGGATGGCACTTTTCATACAAACATTCGATACAAATATACTCACGGCACCAAGAACATATAATGAATGCAATCTTTCGACAGCTACACTGTTCCTTCCGAGAGTCGGCGGAAAACAAACTTGGTTTACATTTAAAAATATGTCTTTTTCGGGAATTAATTTTGATGCGCACCACGCATGCGATATTATTGCCTGAAAAATCGGCGCTGAAAGTTGGTTATGAATTATGCTGTGAATAGTTATTGCATCCGTGCGGTTGTGCCATCCCCGCTGGGTTTCCAGAAGCACACTGCAACTCTGAAGCCTGGAAATAAAGTTTTTAACTTGGCGATAGAAATAAACATCACACAGCTGGCACACAAGTGTGCAGTTTGGCAGTATTACTTTTACTGTGCACGTGGGCTGACCCTCGACATATGTTACTTACGGAGGAACACTGTATTCATTCAAAAACGTATTTCATTCGGCGCATTAGCGATGGAAAAATCACTACATCTATCCGAGAGGTTCGCGGTAGCCTAATGACGGAAAACAACTCTTTCAGATTGACTTCTATAAGGCTTGTGCTGGACACCTTCACTCTTGCAGGTTCACAACTATGATATGAGGAAGAGGCAACAGGGACAACATAACTCTCCCACGTGTATTCTGTCCCGTGCCTCACTGTAAACAAGCGTCGCGCGGTTGGCTATCTGTAATCCCTCGTGAGGAATTCGTAGCACTCTTACTCGGAGTTGTTTTCGTATGACAAGGCTTAAAAGTTTAATACTTTACTAGCTCACGGCTTTTGGGAATTTAGTTTCCCTACCTTATTATTATCATTCCTTATTGATTTATTTACGTTATTAACCCTCCTATCCCTATGAATTGAGATATCAAAATACAAACGAAAAGTCCGCAGCTCGTGGTCGTGCGGTAGCGTTCTCGCTTCCCGCGCCCGGGTTACCGGGTTCGATTCCCGGCGGGGTCAGGGATTTTCTCTGCCTCGTGATGACTTGGTGTTGTGTGCTGTCCTTAGGTTAGTTAGGTTTAAGTAGTTCTAAGTTCTAGGGGACTGATGACCATATATGTTAAGTCCCATAGTGCTCAGAGCCATCTGAACAAACGAAAAGAATAACTCCCGCTAAGTTTCTACGACACTCGAACCCGGGTTTTCCCATTCCCGGTCAGTTACCTTAGCCGTTGTTCTACGGGCGCTGTCAGCGAAAAGCGTGTACCATGTGGGTACAGAAGCGGCAGTTGTAAAAGTTTCTTACCTCGATTTCTGGAAAAGTTTGCGTTTGCGGACCCCATACCTGATGATGAAAAATGCTCTATTTACTATTATCTATCGATCCCTCCAATTTTAAGTCGATTGCTCGTCTTAACCTTTAGGGGTGATTTCCTCAAAATATCTTAGATTTCTTCGCTTTAGGTTGTACTCAAGCGACCTGCCAAATTTGAGCCGAATCGGTTGGCCGTGTCTGAGGCCTTCCCTTTGTCAGTCTCAGACGTTCCCTGACGTCCGTGAAGAAGGGAGATTCCCTGCGGCCCTTGTCGATTGACTCCCATTCCATTTGCCAAATATCCACCTGTCATTTAGCGAGCTGGCGCTTCTCGGTAATGCCCTGTCCCGTAATCGCGATTACCTAATCCCGTCTCCCGCTTCTCTGCCAGGACAATTTAGCCCGCAACCGAATGGTTTGTCCATAAGGAAGGTTCCAAGCACCAAGCAGAGTGATTCCACTGAATTGGTATTGAAAGCTCCTTACAAGGGCACTTCTCTGCCTCCGCAACACGATGTTGCTATTCGTCATCAGACATACTCGGTGGACCCATTCACTGTCTGTAAAACAGACCACAGATTCAAAGAGCGCACAATGGTAAGTTATCAATGTGTGTAATGGTACCGTGAAGTGTATTATGTTGAGTCTGCTTCCTTGTGCATGATATTTGCAGTCCTGTCAGCCCCATTCAAAAGAACGGATACTACCTATAGAACTGCGATAGTCTACTGGCTGGCGGCAACCACTCGTCTTGCTCAAACATCAATCAGATTAAAATCCGGCAAAAAAGCAACAAAAAAAGAATAGAAACAAAAACAAAAAAAACAAACAAAAAGACGTGAATGATATTGGGAAGTGAATTACCTTTTCTTAATGTGGGACAATTTTTTTTGCTATGTAACATGGATGCTGTGGAGCCTACCTACTTCCTACCTCGAGCTGGCTATGCTTCTCGCTGTTCACTGTGAAGGTGTTTAGATTCAAACAAAGTTTTACTTTGAATTCAACTCTATATTTAATAATGAAAGTATGCAGTCCCAAGCTGAGTACACAACTTAGGAATGACCGGTCAGAGAATGAAGTTAGTGAAACACATTCTTGTACATTTCTCTTACTCTGTAGCTATGGGCCGGCCGCTGTGCCCGAGCGGTTCTAGGTGATTCCGTCCGGAGCCACGTTGCTGCTACGGTCACAGGTTCGAATCCTGTCTCGGGCATGGATGTGTGTGATATCCTTAGGTTAGTTAGGTTTAATTAGTTCTAAGTGTAGGGGACTGATAACCTCATATGTTAAGTCCCATAGTGCTTAGAGCCATCTGTACCTATGGCTGATGAGTGCAAGAAATGGAATTGGTTGCTGGAATGCTTATTATGGGAAAATATAATTAACTACCTTGAATGAAGACTGTCATTTATTCACAAAAGAGGAGCGCATACCTTGATTTCAGCAAAAGAGGGGTGAATACCTTGATTTCAGCAAGCATTTAACATAAAATCTTCTTAATGCTACTGTTCCTTAAGGGGGAATCAGTGTGTAAGAAATCCATAATCACAAATTAATCAGCAACGAACATGTCGGCAGAGGAGAGAAACATGGATGTTGTGCGCCCAACTGAAAGTTCAAAATGGCTCTGAGCACTATGGCACTTAACTTCTGAGGTCATCACTCCCGTAGAACTTAGAACTACTTAAACCTAACTAACGTAAGGACATCACACACATCCATGCCCGAGGCAGGATTCGAACCTGCGACAGTAGCGGTCGCGTGGTTCCAGACTGTAGCGCCTAGAACCGCGCGGCCACTCTGGCCGGCCTAACAGAAAGTTTAAAACATTCAGTACACGTAGTAAATCGGGTACTATGAAAGTTATTTGTAAGTGCGGCTGCAGCCGGATCAAAGTGAGAAGAAGGTAACCACAGTTTTGCCTCATTTAGCCCTGACTCAGGCTATGAATGAAAGTGAACGGCTTCTAAACCGTCGTGTTCGAAAGAGTTCCACGTGCTCTTGCTTTTTCAAGAATTTTCATTACTCAACACCGACACTAGCTCTGTTAGAGCAGCAACACGTGTTTCTACAATTCTGCGTACTTTTCTCTTAATTTAATTCATACCAAGAAACACAAATAACCAAATAATGCATTCAAATGTTGAAAAAAATACTGGAAACTTTTTTTGCGTATTATCGCCCGAATAATCGCTAGATGATTGGATCGACCACTACTCTTAAATAGTGATACGTCCACGGGTTCACGTGACTTCAAACATGTAACCTAAAACGTAATCTATACATTACTCACACAGATTAAGTCTGTCAATTGAGGACAGATACAGTATCAATCATAAAGAAAGTGAAACTCACCGCATCACATTGTCCTGAGCTAAAACTTCTGCATTACTTTTGAATGCATTACAGGAACAGCAGTGATCAATGTCTTATAAATAATTACTATTAAAAACAGTCTTGATCATGATTTATTTAACAAGGTGACCGGTTTCGACCACTACTGTGGTCATCTTCAGACCATTGAGTAGGAACCTCTTTCTGTTGGAGAATCACATTCAGTACACGTAGTAAATCGGGTACTATGAAAGTTATTGGTAAGTGCGGCTGCAGCCGGATCATAGTGAGATTCTCCAACAGAAAGAGGTTCCTACTCAATGGTCTGAAGGTGACCACAGTAGTGGTCGAAACCGGTCACCTTGTTAAATAAATCGTGATCAAGACTGTTTTTAATAGTAATTATTTAAAACTTCTGAATTTGAGGTATGCTAAGTACCATTGCCTGGACGTAATTACCAGAGTCGCCAATCTTCACTACTCAGCACAGCATTGGGGTGCCAAGAATTATCTGACAACCACTCCACTCACCAAACTGTGTTTGTTGGACGTCGGACGAAAACTTGTCGACACGACTTGACGTATTGGGAATTGTAGCGACCATTTATTGGCAACTGTAGTGACCTGGCCTACACAGTGCCGCGATACGTAAGGATGGGTGAGAGAAATGATGTGCTCACCCACCAGGAGGTTAACAGGGATGGTGGCCGATGAGGTGTAGGTGGCTAGGAGGCTGCAAGGTTGCGTCTCTCTCACCTGGATATCATACAGCTCTCAGCCCGCCTGCCAATGTCCCTCAGAGGATTGAGGCTGATCGAATACCAACCTCTTGCACCGGTGAAGTTTCCAAGTTGCGGCAACTGCTTTACCACAGAGTGGCGGGTGTTGGGCCGTCATTCTCTCCTGTTCAGTGGTTGCACGACTGAATACCCTGACCCTCTCTGTTCGATTATTTGTACAATCATTGTTGTGCTTGTGATGTAGTTTCACTGAGGGGGGGGGGGTATGGTTCGCTCAAGGACGGTCTCCCAGGCCCGTGTGGCCGCAGAATTTTACGTAACGTCAGCAGCACTGCCAGGCGGATTATACTAGTTTTTCCATTGTTCTGTAACGTATCTGTGTTAGTATTTTGCCACAATGCCTTATGAGGTGCATTCAAGTTGTAAGGCCTCCGATTTCTTTTCTAATTAACTACTCACCCGAAATCGATGAAACTGGCGTTACTTCTCGACGTAATCGCCCTGCAGACGTACACATTTTTCACAACGCTGACGCCATGATTCCATGGCAGCGGCGAAGGCTTCTTTAGGAGTCTGTTTTGGCCACTCGAAAATCGCTGAGGCAATAGCAGCACGGCTGGTGAATGTGCGGGCACAGAGAGTCTCTTTCATTGTTGGAAAAAGCCAAAAGTCACTAGGAGCCAGGTCAGGTGAGTAGGGAGCATGAGGAATCACTTCAAAGTTGTTATCACGAAGAAACTGTTGCGTAACCTTAGCTCGATGTGCGGGTGCGTTGTCTTGGTGAAACAGCACACACTCAGCCCTTCCCGGACGTTTTTGTTGCAGTGCTGGAAGGAATTTGTTCTTCAAAACATTTTCGTAGGATGCACCTGTTACCGTAGTGCCCTTTGGAACGCAATGGGTAAGGATTACGCCCTCGCTGTCCCAGAACATGGACACCGTCATTTTTTCAGCACTGGCGGTTACCCGAAATTTTTTTGGTTTCGGTGAATCTGTGTGCTTCCATTGAGCTGACTGGCGCTTTGCTTCTGGATTGAAAAATGGCATCCACGTCTCATCCATTGTCACAACCGACGGAAAGAAAGTCCTATTCATGCTGTCGTTGTGCATCAACATTGCTTGGCAACATGCCACACGGGCAGCCATGTGGTCGTCTGTCAGCATTCGTGGCACCCACCTGGATGACACTTTTCGCATTTTCAGGTCGTCATGCAGGGTTGTGTGCACAGAACCCACAGAAATGCCAACTCTGGAGGCGATCTGTTCAACAGCCATTCGGCGATCCCCCAAAACAATTCTTTCCACTTTCTCGATCATGTCGTCAGACCATCTTGTGCAAGCCCGAGGTTGTTTCGGTTTGTTGTCACACGATGTTCTGCCTTCATTAAACTGTCGCACCCACGAACGCACTTTCGACACATCCATAGCTCCATCACCACATGTCTCCTTCAACTGTCGATGAATTTCAATTGGTTTCACACCACGCAAATTCAGAAAACGAATGATTGCACGCTGTTCAAGTAAGGAAAACGTCGCCATTTTAAGTATTTAAAACAGTTGTCATCCTCGCAGCTGGCGGTAAAATTCCATCTACCGTACGGTGCTGCCATCTCTGTGACGTATTGACAATGAACGCGGCCTCATTTTAAAACAATCCGCATATTTCTATCTCTTTCCAGTCCGTATAAAAGAAATCGGAGGCCTTAGAACTTGAATGCACCTCGTATAATGAATAGATAAGTACTATGTCCTACCAGAGGATAATATAAACATAATTATTGTATTTTCTTTAGGGTTTTTGTATAAGATTGGAGTAACATCTGTCATATCTAACTATAATGAGTGTGTATAAATACGAGTAGGAGTACAATTACTCTTTTGGACAAGTATTTGTGCATACAGTGCAAGAGAACAGAAGGTAGCCTGGGAGAATGAAATTCTTTAGCAGATATAGCGTGCACGCTTTTCAGTATTACAGAAATCTGACTTAAGATTTAGGGAAACCATACAGAAAAAATAATTCTTAATGTCCTCGTTTATTTACATAACGTAATTCTGAATGATGGTTTTATGTGGTGTAGTTATTATCTCTTACTTTCCTCTTTTTTATTTTTTTGTCTATGAGCTGTAAGCTTACCTAAGATTTTGGAAAAAAATTTAACAGGGTTCATGAAAGTTTGGAGGTTATATAGTACAGTATTTTGCAATTTTATTATAACGTTTCTGATTTTCTATTTTTTAAAACATTTCTATACAAAAAAGGTGTTTCAAGAAACTAAATGTTCTGCTGTGCGGAGATGGGAGCTATACACGGTTACCTCCATAATCGTAACACGACACAGGAGGGCATATTTATATCTTTCTACAACTTGCCCCAAAAGTGCAGGTATATATACGCGTGGCAATCAGAAGGAATTGTGTTACGACTTCAGTTGCGACCGCTATTCGCGGTTCTTTCGTCGACCGTTGTCTCAGCCTGATATGTACTCCGTTTAATGGTTTAATTTCTCTTTGTAACCTATCTATTATAATATATATATATATATACTTAAATAATTTAAGTTGCTCTTAAACAATATTTCAGCGTCACATGAATATGAAATGTGTGATGTACAGTGTTAATAAAAATTTCATATCTAATTGTATCACAGTGCTTCTGTTTGTAATCAGCCGGTGAGCCCTCGGAATCCAAATGGCAAATGCAGGAAATGGTCAGGCTGTGACAGCCTCTAAAAGTGTCCTACGTATTTGGAGGGAGAAGGTGGCGTTAAAAGGGGAAAATGGCATAATACAGGAAACGGAATCAGCTGGATATTGGTTGCAGTAGGTATACAAAGCTGAAGAGCGTGTAAAGCTGCATCGAGCTAGTCTTCTACCGCGATACATATTCACTAATTTTCCTGTAGTGTGTCCTCACACGATAAATGCTTGTAACTGTGTATCCTCAGTTTTTATTTTATTTATTTTTTTGTCACTTATTTTCTGATTTGTTTATAGCTGTTTCGGCAGGTTAGCGGTTAACAGATGTTCGTAACGATTTTAAAATTGTTATTCATAAATTATCGATAAGTCGGTGTTAATTTGAAGCGATTCACAACAGATTTCCCACATTGCACAACAAATTTTCAAAAATCGTCTATCGATTTTGAACAGTTCATGATACATTACAGTAATCAATATCTATCATTTTCTTCATTTGTGGTATCGTAGCCGTGTATCTGTTAACAAAAACAAAGACGTTTTTCACCTCGACTGTATTTGACAAGTATTCATTTCATAACGTCTTGCATTATTGGCCAAATTTAGCCTAGCTCTTCATTCTCAAGCGCAGTAGGTAGCAATGTGTTGTACTACAATACATTGCCAACTACGGCGCTTGAAAATGGGCTGCAAGGCCGAAATTGGCCAGTCGTGCAAGACGCAATGAAAAGAATACTTCTCAAAAATAACCAATGCGAAAAACTTAAAAATCTCTTTAGATCAAAATCAATTTGCAGTACTTCAAAGTCGGTTGGAAAGAATTTATAACAAAAATTTCTTAACTTTAGTCTTCCTTGTACTTCCAAAAGCAGATGTCTCATTGTGTTTTATTAAGTGTTCGGCAGTTTCCTCAATGCAGCTCAGCTGTCATCTCATGTGTTTAAGTTACATCTTTACACTTTTGCAATCAGATAATCCTACAAATTACAATTTAATGACATATTCTGTGGAGAATTGTTCAAATGGCTCTGAGCACTATGGGACTTAACTTCTGAGGTCATCAGTCCCCTAGAACTTAGAACTACTTAAACCTAACTAACCTAAGGACATCACACACATTCATGACCGACGCAGGATTCGAACCTGCGACCATAGCGTTTGCGCAGTTCCAGACTGTAGCGCCTAGAACTGCTCGGCCACTCCGGCCGTCTCTGTACAAAAGTCTATTGGGTTTCTGTCCTGGGGTTTCATTCGGTGGTGATCCTGGACATACACATTTCATCTCTACTATATATATATTGATTTATTTGTTGCAGTGTCCTCTACTTGCTCCCTTTATTCACAGCTCTGGAAGTCAGACACCACACATATTCCTCCATAAGTGATATAACCCCTCTTGTACCATTCTTGCCTCTAGGTGAGATATGCAGTGGTGGCATCAGAATGGTTGTACAGACTTCCTTAACTACTAGGTCTCTAATTTATCCAGCTGAGTTTTGTGACAATGAATTCATGTGATTTCACGTTTGATCCAATGATTTGAATTTCAGTTTCCTGTAGATGGGCGCTATACTGACTGTTTATGATCCTGTTTACATATCCAAATCCGTTCAATATCTTCTGTCTAAACCCTCAATACTGATCTTCATTCATAGGACCACCTTCATATGTCTACAATAAATACAGTGGCGTTGGGTTGAACTTCAGTGAACACCTAAGGTATTTTGCTCATGGATATGTCTGATACAGCATCTACTGTTCGTTAAGTAGGCATCTGAATGAACAAGTTGAAGTAATTGAAAAGTCTTCAGCTGTTATGTCTTGCATCAGAACGAGTGCTGCATGACCCTAAATAAACTGTTGAGAAACATTGAGCACTATTCAGGATTGTGTTCAGTGCCACCAGAGTATAATATGTGTATAGTGAGGAGTTGTAGTGTTAGTGATTCGTTTTTCATGGTATTCAGCTATCACACATACCCCGGAACAAATACGTAGTTCTGCTGAACAACTGACAGTGGGTCGTATTGTGGGAATAAGGACGGCAACATCAATATATTGCTGCACATGTTGGGAACTGTGTATCAATTCTGTGTCGCTGTTTCCAGCGGTGTTCTGTTTAAAAATCCCACATCCATAGAATAGATTCTAGACGTCAACGTGGTACAGATGAACGTCCAAAATGGACGTAGTGCGCGAGCAGTGGTGACCGGCCGAACATTATGCAGGGAAGAACCCCAGGCAGAAGTTACACTTGCTGTGTCATTAAGGATCATTGTGAAGTGACTGCTTACAGCCGGCCGTGGTGGCCAAGCGGTTAAAGGCACTACAGTCTGGAACCGCGCGGCCGCTACGGTCGCAGGTTCGAATCCTGCCTCGGGCATGGATGTGTATGATGTCCTTAGGTTAGTTAGGTTTAAGTAGTTCTAAGTCTAGGGGACTGATGACCTTAGAAGTTAAGTCCCATAGTGCTCAGAGCCATTTGAACCATTTGACTGCTTACAGCAGGACTAAGATCACTTGCTCTCTGGCCAGAGAAACCATGACACCAGGACTCAGCCAAGCCTGACTAATCCGCTGTCATGAAAATGTCGACTGGAAAGTGGAATGGAACTCTGTTGTCTTCAATGACGAGTGAAGGTTTTGTCTGTATGCGAGTGACGGACATGCACACACATACAGCATAGACTTGGTAATCGACGTAATCTTGAGATCATTCGCTGTCGACACGTAAGTCCCACCCCAGGTTTTATGACGTCGGGCACGATCAACTACAACTAGCAGTCACAACTGTTGTTTCTGCAGCATGAAGTAAACAGTTCCCGCTACACTGTACAGGTGGTTATAGGCTAGCCCTGCTGCTACTATGTCTTTCACTGGAATGCGATGTGCTTTCGCAGCAGGACAGTGAACGTTCACTAAGGGCTGCTTTGTCATGACGTTATTTTGCTGGGGTACAAAAACTCCCATGGGTTGTAAAATCACCAAATATCTCGTTATTTGAACACATAAGGAACACTGTGAACCAAAAGAACCATTGCCGAAGTGCAACAAAAGATGCAAGGTGCTTGGGACAAACTGTTGCATCATGCCATTCGACACTTTTATGAACGTTTGCATGCGAGCGTAGTCGTCCGCTTTGTCGCCAGATGGGATGCACCGTGTGCTGATGCGAGTGCTTGGGCATCCTTTACTGTGACATGAGGTTTTCATTTGGTATTAATTTGTTAAGTAAGGTTTCGGGCTTATTTTCCATATTCAGTGAAAGTGATGTGAACTCTATTTTTATTCCTTATCATACTTCATATGAGTTCACTAGATATATTTCAAACAGAAGTCTTAAATAGTTGATGTGGTACGCCACAGAGGTTCTAAGTACAGGCAGTGTTAGCTTTGGGCCGGCCGAAGTGGCCGTGCGGTTAAAGGCGCTGCAGTCTGGAACCGCAAGACCGCTACGGTCGCAGGTTCGAATCCTGCCTCGGGCATGGATGTTTGTGATGTCCTTAGGCTAGTTAGGTTTAACTAGTTCTAAGTTCTAGGGGACTAATGACCTCAGCAGTTGAGTCCCATAGTGCTCAGAGCCATTTGAACCATTTTTTTGTTAGCTTTGGTTGACAGTAGTGTTGTCGATGCTTTGGTTGACAGTAGCGTTGTCGATGGTAGTGTAGCTTTCTGTGACAAGCCAGTGAGAGACTCTGGTGTCAATCACGCTGCTGAGTGGTCTTCAAATAACTAGCAGGACACAGAAATGCAAAAGCGGAGGATGCTGAATTTCGGAAATATGATTTTGTTAAGATTGATTTGAAAAGTGGGAGAAATTCAGATGATGTTATCACTGCATTTTGTCCTCCCATGCAATTTATGATGAGTTTGAGGAAAGCAAATTTTTTGCATTATTTTTTTCTTGTTTTGTGTAAATTAAACGAAGTTATCGGTTTGAAAATTATCCAGTGAACACATATTAATTATGACGGGGAATAAAATGAGAGCTCACATCACTTTCAATGAATATCGACAATACGCTCGAAACCTTACGTAACCTCTGAGATGGCTTGCATTCAGACTTGTAGATTAACGACTACTTTACCAGTCTATTAACTAATTCCGTGGCAGAGCATATATTTTATAAGATTCTGAATTCTATGAAGGAGGTTGTAATTTTTAACGCATCAGCGTTTCCAGTACAATTTTTTAATGCCAATCTGTTTCAATCACTCATTAAGTCGAGTGTTTCCCCATTCTCCTCACGGAAGTATAATTTAGGATTGTGTGTCCCCACATTGCACTTATCGGAACACAGTTGCTCAATATATGAAGCTTGATATGCTCAGCATAGCTGCGTTTAGTTGCATTGCACTTGGAAACGCTTTTTATTTATCTGGTTTGTTGCGATACTGCATTTTGATGTGCAACACTTTCGAGCAGTACCGAGTATCCGCTGGCGCAAGGTGAGTCATGAAAATCTGTTAGAGCCAATTTACGTTAGTCAGGAGGAAACTGTAGTATCATTCACAGCCGTGCATTGCGTTTCAAAGTTGTGATCAGGGGCAGTTTAATTAACGATCAATCAAGATCTCTTTTCTTTGCGAGACATTCTCATTCTTACTGTGCAGTGTTACATGTTTGTATGTATGTCGTTTAGTGTTCGGAATTTAATTTAGTCAGGATGAGTACGTAAAATTTTGCAGTGCATTTTAACAGTAGCACTTTGTTCGGTTATTAATTCTAAGTTCAGTTTATAGTTCTATGCAGGACTTTTCCCCTTGTTAGTTTTATATGTTGGAATTGGAAGACAGGTAATTTGACGTCATGCATTCGAGACTTGTTCACTGCTCTGCACAATGCAAAATTTCACATGACAGCTTATTTAGTAGTTTAATGCTTTCTAATTATTCCTGGTAAAATTAAGTAGAATACCGACATTTAATATAAGTTGGATTTGGCGACTCCTTTTATCAGATAGCATTTACGTATGTACACAACTAGATTGTTCAGGTAATCAAAAATGGTTCAAATGGCTCTGAGCACTATGGGACTAAACGTCTGAGGTCGTCAGTCCCATAGAACTTAGAACTACTTAAGCCTAACTAACCTAAGGACATCACACACATCCATGCCCGAGGCAAGATTCGAACCTGCGGCCGTAGCACTCACGCGGTTCCGGTCTGAAGCGCCTAGAACCGCTCAGCCAGCGCGGCCGGCTCAGGTAACCATTAAAACACATACATACAAGTAAGTTTAAAAGTAGGAAACCAGTTCACAATTTACATCTACATCTACATGGATACTCTGCAAATAACATTTAAGTGCCTGGCAGAGGGTTCATAGAATGACCTTCACAATTCTCTATTATTCCAGTCTCGTGTAGCAGGTTGAAATAACGAACACCCATGTCTTTCCGTGGGAGCTCTGATTTCCCTTATTTTATCGTGGTGATAAACATACACAACAACAAACAATAAAAATTTACTCCTAAATGATGAACTGTCTGTCACGCGTCAATAAAATACCCTTGTCATAGAGGCTGTTCCGTTCTTCTTCCGGCTGGGTATTACGAAGTCAGTCCGTATTTTCAGACATTTAATACACCTTTCCTTCACATTTATATATGTTCATGTTGTATCTTGTCAAGACACTATAGCTCCTGTTCATCTGATTCCCCAAGTCGTTTTCCACCTCTGAGAGATTCATGTCAGTGGCAAAACTCAAACTTCTTATTTCTTCTCGTTCAAAACAAATTGCGTTCAAAATACCTCCTTAGTTCGTTTTACTGCTTGCTTTATAAACACATTGAGCAATATGTCAAAAATGTTACAACCCGATCTTGTTATCTGCGTTCCTTACATGTCGGTGGGCTCTTAGATCTACCATATTGTTTCTGTACAAGTTGTAGATAAGCATTCGCTGACTTATTTTATCCCTGATTAGGATTAGAGGAAGTGTCTTTCAGTAATTGACAAAATAGGCTCTAAGATGAGTTATAGCATCAGTGTCGCATAGGGTGTTGATACATTTCTCCGAAACGTAAAGTTGTTCTTCCCCTCAGGTTGGCATGCACGTGTTCCATTCTTCATGACGCTAGAAAACCTTTTTACTTCAAATGGAGCACTTATCTCTTGGGATCCATGTAAAATTGTCACAGTCTTCAGTTGCGCCTATTCTGAATAAATCTCGCATGACGCAAGCGTTCAAAGGGCGAGCGATGGAAAATCCTACGTAACGTTATTGCGGTCCACCAGCACACACTTGTTAACACGAGTGGAGAAATGCAGACAAAAGCCAGCAGCCGCGCGGATCGTTTACGCAGCGCTGATCTGTGAGGGTGGACCGGTAGGAGGAATGTGTGTTGGGCGGAGTGGTGGGAGGGATGCAATCGAAAGTGAGCAGGGGAGGGGGGCGAAGGGAGGGGTGGGGAGGGGAGGGGTGGGGAGGTGACAGGACGTGACGCGCTGGCGGGCGGGGGCGCACGGAGCGCCAGCTGTGTACGCAGCTGCGTCACGCCTGACGTCATTTCGACGTCATTATCGGGCAGTAACTTCGTTCTAGTGTGCTCCTACCTTGTATGCTTTGATTGAAAATTGCAAAAGTGTAATTACTGCCCTGTTGCCGATACGAAACTCGTAAAATCGTTATGTGATTGCCAGTTGTAGCCGAGAGACAGAAACAGGAAACGATGAATGTTAAAGTGACCTCTTCGTTTTATTTTTTCAACAAGCAGTGATGCGAAAACGGAAATAACTATCAGTAGGTTATTCGTAATTAATTTTTGTTTTCAGTACATGTACTAATTATAGCAATCGTGACGTCTATTTGAGAAACAGTGGTGTACATTTTATAACGTTTACAGCATATGCATAGGAATTCTGTACAGTGATCTGTTATTCTTTGCTCAGCAGTTAATACCTATGGGACAATAAATCAACCACTTGCTCAACAGATAGAGAGCTCACGTAATCAATCAACCGATCAATAAGTGACACCAACGTTGCAGGGCAGTCAAAATTCTGTGTCCACATTGCAAGATATTTCAGAAAACGGACACTAACTTGTAGTTTCCAAGATGTGAACCCACAGAGTGACAGCAACCGTGTTAGTTAATTGACTCAACAGGTAACTGGTGGCAGAAGAAGAAAGTGTCTGCGCACATTTTAAAGTTGGGGTTACTTGTGCACAGTTTTAATGCTCAGTTTTATAGTTCAATTATCTCCAAAGATGAGCAGAGTAAAAGATACAAGGAATGGAATAGTAGTGTCAATTGTTAACATCCTCAGCTTAGGATTTTTTTTCACACAGTAGAGAAAAAATATGCTACGAAAAGTAATTGACCACGTAGCTGGACAAAGACCAAAAAATGCTACTCTGTCCTGTGCAAGCCTCTTCATCTCCGAATAACTACTACAACCTACATCCTTCTGAATCTACTTAGTACATTCATCTCTTGGTCTCCCTCTACGAATTTTAGCCTCCACGCTGACCTCCAATGCTAAAATGGTGATCCCCTTATGCCTCAAAACGGGTCCTACCATGTGATCCCTTCTTCTAGTCAAGTTGTTTCACAAATCCCTCTTCTCGCCAATTATGTTCAGTACTTTCTCATTAGTTATATGATCTACCCGTCTAATCTTCAACATTCTTCTGTAGCACCACATTTCGAAAGCTTCTGTTCTCTTCTTATCTAAACTAGTTGTCGTTCATGTTTCAGTTCCATACGTTGTTATACTCAATACAAATACTAAAAAGACTTCCTGACACTTAACTCAATACTCAAAGCTAACAAATTTCTCTTATTCAGAAACGCTTTCCTTGCCGTAGGCAGTCTATATTTTATATCCTCCCTGCTTCTACCATCATCTGTTATTTTGCTTCCCAAATAGCAAAACTCATTTACTGCTTTAAGTGACCCATTTCCTGCTCTCATTCCCTCAGCATCACCTGATTTAATTCGACTACATTCCATTATCTTCGTTTTGCTTTTGTTGATGTTCATCTTATATCCTGCTTTCAAGGCACTGTGCATTCCGTTTAACTGCTCTTCCTGGTCCTTTTGTGCCTCTGGCAGAATTACAATGCCAACGGGAAACCTCAAAGTTTTTATTTTTTCTCTATTTTACTTCTGCTCCAGATTTTTCTTATGTTTGCTTCACTGCTTGCTCAATATACAGATTGATTAACATCGCGGGTAGGCTACAAACCTGTCTCAGTCCCTTCTCAACAACTGTATCCCTTTCATACCCCTCGACTCTTATATGGTATCTTGTTTCTGTACAAATTGTAAATAGCCTTTCGCTCCATGGATTTTACCCCTGCCATCTTCGGAATTTGAAAGAGAGCTTTGTCTCAGCCTACAAACGTAGTTGACCTTTCCTTAACCTATCTTCTAAAATATGTCGTAGGGTCAGTATTGCCTCACGTGTTCCAACATTTCTACGGAATCCAAACTGTGATCTTCCCCGAGGTCTGTTTCTGCCTGTTTTTTTCCATTCGTCTGTAAAGAATTAGTGTTAGTATTTTGCAACCGTGATTTATTAAACTGATAGTTCGGTAATATTCACACCTGTCAACACCAGCTTTTTTTGGGATCAGAAAGATTATATTCTTCTTGAAGTCTGAGGGTATTTAGCCAGTCTCATATATTTTACTCACCAGATGGTAGAGTTTTGTCAGGACTGGCTCTCACAAGGCTGTCAGTAGTTCTAATGCAATGTTGTCTACTTCCAGAGCCTTGTTTCGACTTAGGTCTTTCAGTGCTCTGTCAAACTCTTCACGCAGTATCATATCTCCCATTTCATCTTCATCTACATCCTCTTCAATTTCCATAACACTGCCCCCAAGTACATCGTCCTGGTATATAACCTCTATATATTCCTTCCACCTTTCTGCTTTCCTTTCTTTGCTAGGATCTGGCTTTCCAGCTGAGCTGTTGATATTAATACGGGTTGTTCTCATTTCTCCGAAGTTCTCTTTAATTTTCCTGTAGGCAGTATCTATCTTACCGCTAGTGAGACACGCTTCTACATCCTTTCATTTGTCGTCTAGCCATAGCTGCTTAGCCATTTTGCACTTCCTGTCGATCTAATTTTTTCAGACGTTTGTATTCCTTTTCACCTGCAACATTTACTGCGTTTTTATGGCTCCTCCTTTTATCAATTAAATTAAGTATCTCATTTGTTACCCAAGGATTTCTAATTTTTACATACTTGATCCTCCGCTGCCTTCACTACTTCATCGCTCAAAACCTTCTTCCTAAAAAATGGCTCAAATGGCTGTGAGCACTATGGGACTTAACATATCAGGTCATTGGTCCCCTAGAATTTAGAACTACTTAAACATAACTAACCTTAGGACATCACACACATCCACGCCAGAGGTAGGAGTCGAACCTACGACCGTAGCATCTAGAACTGCTCGGTCACTCGGGCCGGCCCTTCTTCCTAGAAGTGGAATTGTTTCTGTCCTTCACGCACGTTGGCATCCTTGCTTCGCGAAGTGTGAGAATTGTGTGTTTGAGTGTACCTGATAAGTGAAGATTGCTGTAATGGATGAGTGTCTTACAGTGGCGTGGTCGTTGCTCTGATGATGCTGATGACGATGACAGAAATGGGAGGGTGAAACCCGTCGTAGCCTACTCATTTCGAATGGCGCCAAGAGGGGCCGCCGAGTTTAACGATCCCATCAAATGTCTCAAATTGGCTCTGAGCACTATGGGACTTAACATCTGAGGTCATCGGTCCCCTAGAACTTTGAATTACTTAAACCTAACTAAACTAAGAACATCACACACATACACGCCCGAGGCAGGAGTCGAACCTGCGACCGTAGCAGTCTCGCGTTCCGGACTGAAGCGCCAAGAACCGCTCGGCCACCATGGCTGGCAGCGACTCCATCCGACGGACGAATCACCATCAATAGAGTCCCATGCCGTCACTTCATGAGACACTAAGGAGAGGTTTGGTATTTAAACAACTGTATTGGCGCAAAGATTGGTGATCAGGAACTTTACCTCACCATATCTTCTCACTTTTGTGGTAAAGGTCCAGTGAAAGCATGCAACTTTATAATATGAGCAGCAACAGCCGTTGAAATTCATGCTAAACTGAAATTGAATAAAACCGCAGAAAGCTGTTAGTTGATAATTTATTCACGACTGGTTTCGCTGCGTTACAGCAGCATCTTCAGGAGGTTCTACATAGAATGGAAATCATTCTTGAGATTAATATAGGGCCTATATCAAAAAATTAACTCAGGACAGCCAATAGAAGTGAGAACTTATACTAAGGTTACGAAAGGAAAAGGAAACCTTAGGGTCTGGTCAAGCTAGAACACAACGTTTCTGGTGTGATAAGAGGCTGAGCAGAGTAGCAGAATACTTATTGGCTTTCTTAGTTTACACAGGTATATAGGAAATTCGTACCCTCTTTTTCTTTAACGTTAAAAGAAATAGTTCTCAAAACATTAAAATTAAGCAAATTTTTTTATAATGTTGACTAAAGTTTTAAACTTCGCAAATTTCCCCTTCTGTAACATCAGGACCAATAAACGTTTTTAAAAAACGTAATGTCATTAAGAACATTTAAAGGTAATTACTGAAATTGTAAATTATCCGTAATTTCCCTCGCCTTAAATATTAGAAGCAATAAGCTTAAAAAAATTATATTCACTTAAGATATTTGGAATAATCACTGACGCTCGACGATTCCCAAGTTTCCTTTTGTTTAAGCATTAAAATCAATAGCTTTAAAAAAGTATAAAATCACCCAAGGTACCTTTTTAAAACAATTGAGCTTAAGTTCAGAATCACTTTCACATTAGTGCACAATAACTGGCCACAGGAATACTTAGAAGTGAGTAACCTATCTCCAGCTCAACCAATCCCGTTGATAGAAAACCAAATTTAATTATAATTTACAGAAGCCCAACATTCCCTGATGCGGCCGCATATAAATCAACCTTTCTTCAGTACCAGATACATCGGTATATTGCTGACATTACTTCATTGTAAAGCTAGGAACAAACACTACAAACGATAAATTATGACTATCAGGCTTAATCAACTTTGCGTTCACACTGCAATATAAGGCGATTTGGAACAATACAGTTTAAGGTAGCTTTGTATTCACAGAAATTAATTAACCCCCTTACATGCTAACATCGGCCAATGGGACCTGAGAATATGTATTCGCAGTTACGAAGTGCCCTGAAGCTGGAACCCGTTCTCTAGAATACCACGAGCATAATTCAACATGATTTACACAGCCTGGAAAGTCTACAACAGAAAGACATCCGATTAGTCACACACGACGTGGGAATTTGCACAACACTGCCAGAGTACAATTTAGTGACACTCCGTTGTGTCACAATAGCCACACGTGCTCTTCGGAACTACGTGCAATGTGATGTGTTCCGGAGGAAATGGGAAAATGCTTTCGAGACTACCTAACGGAAAACAATTGAATTTACAGGATGAAACTTCACGCGACCGGAGTCGAACACAGTCGGACGAATTACTGTGTCCTTCATCTGCATTTAATTTGCACAAATAGTCACAGCATTTACATCACTTTCTCTCTTCCCAATTTGTAATATTGCATAACTGATCCCCTCCTGGTTTTCTTATCGTTGTAGAAACGGGGCTGGTTATTGGGTTACATTTCTCTGAGAGACTCTCCACAGATGGTATGGTGTGCTTATTGTATTGCATTTTAATCATATCTATTACATTAACTACGGTTCTTTCTTCTACGGTGCCTCATCCCCTGCAGTATTCGCTCCAGTGCTCTCCCAGTTACTGCATTTGACTACTGCCCCTTTTCATGGGGCTGGATTCGGTGACAGTGAAAGTTGGGAGCATTTCTGTGTGCTAATCTATTCGACACTACTCTAAGTACTTTTTGGTTAGGTTTACTTCTATTGGCTGTCCTTAATATTTATTTGAAATATATAGATAACAAGGATGCTTTCCTTTCTGTGTAGAACAACGCTAGGAGGCTGCTTTATCAAACAGGTTGAGAATAAATTGTCAATTAACACCAGTTTGTGGTTTTATTCAAGATCAATTTTCGCAAAGTGAAAGGAGTCGAACGGCAACTTTCGTACCCGGTCGGTTGTCCATCCAAGTGCTGGCGACGCCGAACTTAACTTATCTTCAGTAATCTGAAGGAAGCCAGTATATTCTGCGAGGCAAAGCCTTTGCCATAGGGCTATCATGTCGTGCATGTACAGAGTTATTCAACAAAAGGAAACAAAGTATCACCAAAATGAAGAGGGTGCTACGCTAAAAATTAGAAACATCAGATATGAGTTAGAACATGTCTATCGACATCACTGTTCTCTATTAACACTACGGGAAGTTAAATTTGTGGATTTTAATCTTGTTGCATGGACGAGGGACTTCAACTGATGATGTATATGAGGAAAATTACCACCATAGCTGTTGCTTGAAAACACCTTTATTCCACCACACGACTTGTTTCGGCTGCACATTACCGCTATTCTCAGGCCCCGCCACTGTAAAATAGTATTTGATTTCTTTGACGCGTTTACTGTGGGACCCTTGTCACTAGCACACGTGGACTACCTTTTTTCAGGAGTCTATACTCGACACGGTGTTGTCTCCAATGCCACACACGCAGTTTCGAGTACAGACTGCAGACGAAAACTAGCCCACATATGCTAGTAACAAAGACCCACAGTAAATGCGCCAAGGAAATCAAATGCTCTTTCGGCCGTGGTGGGGCCTGAGGATGGCGGTAATATGTCGCCGGAACTAGTCGTGTGACAAAGACGTTCTCAAATTACAGCTTCGGTGGTAATTTTTCTCATATAATACGGAAAGTGTTGCTATAGATGAATTTTTGGTTCATCCAGCCTTTTATTAATTTTCTCTGCGTGTATGGAGGGCAAACCTACATTTCAGTATCCTTCATCACTAAACGTTTGATTATCTTTACTTTCTTACTCGTTTACGCTCCTTCCTGTTTTGTTTTATTTCCACATTTGTCAGAAAAGTGTACTGTCGTTCTGTTGGTCACAAGACACAACCTTCAATTAAGTCTAATCACATTTCACTTGAGATCGACCAAGATGTAAAAGTGCTTTGCGTTACTCTATTACAGTGAAACTGTCGAGCGATTTAGCAGAGTAACAGTGACTCCAGTGTCTAATTGAAACGTTTCATACTTATTCGCCACACGCAAATGTACAGTGTCTCTCATAAGTACTGGGACAAACATCGTGCACAGTACGTCTGGGTATGAAAGAATTTGTGATGGTTGATACGGAAATAAAGATGTACGTCTACGAGTTATACATGTGAATATGGGTGATGAAAAGTGCAATCACGTATGTTTGCTCGTTTACAACAGAACAAGACCAATTTCTTAGTGTGAGATGTGAAACAAAGCACTTCAATAGTTTTGGGACAAATGTTAGCAACAGTGTCAGTGAGCATTTATATGTTATTCCTTACTTCCTGCTATGTCAATCATTACCTGTCGAGAGTTCAAAGGAAACACAAGTGTGTTTGTGTACAATGGTACGTAGAGGTAAAAACAGCACTTTTGAACAGAGGCAGTTAGTAATACTCCACCACAAAAAGGGAAGAACATACTAAAATACGTTACTGAAAATCTACTACATACAGGCCTCCAAGGATATTTGTGAGGAGAGAAGAGAGAGCAATAGTACAAAAGGTCAAGAAAGATCCACGAATCACAGGTACCCGAATTGCCATTGAGGTTGAGGGAGAGTTTGCGAAGAATGCCAGTCTTAGAACTATCAGACGAGTACTGTACAGAGAAAATCGACCCGAGCGAACTGTAAGAGGGAAGCATTACATAAGTCCTGCCAATAGGAAGAAGAGGCTGCTGTTCGCAAGCGAGCACATAAACAAGAACATGGAGTGGTGAAATCAAGTAATTTTTTCAGATGAATCAAAATTTAACGCATCAGGGCCGGATGGATGAAAAGCGGCTGCCAGCAGCCCAACAAAGAGCTGGAAGAAAAAATATGCAAGCTACAGTGAAACCCGGCAGATGCCATGATATGGGTTGGGATTCAATGTCGGCCCAGGGAGTAGGTGAGCTGGTCTTCATTGACGAAACAATGGATAAAAATGTATGCTCTCAGAGTCTAATGAACAATTTCAAGAAGAGCGCAGAAAATATGGGGATTGGAGACTGTTTCAGAGTTTATCAGGACAGCGACCCAAAACATACCACCTATGTTGTACGGTTTTGGCTCCTGTACAATTGTCCAAAAGTTGTCAGTCCCCCTCCATTAAGTCTGGACATGAACCCTATAGAGAATGTATGGGATGCATTAGAAAGAATTATTCGAAAAGTCTCCATACATTCCCAACACGACGTCTGGACATGACTGCAAGAAGAATGGTAAAATCTAAGTATTTCGAACTTACAAAAGCTTGTGAAATGTATGCCAAAATTGCTGACACAAGTGTTAAAATTGGGCTGTAGAAGTACAAATTACTAATTCCTCAATAGTTCCTAGTTTTTGGTTTATGTCTGCACTTCGTCCCAAAACATTAGCGAAGGCAAACGTATGTTCTTTAACATAAATATTAAATCATTTTTATTTTTTGAGTCACTAAATGGAGTAAAATGTTCAATTTATTGCTCTGTGAGTATCTTTCTGTCTGTTGGAATAACAAACATAATACGTTTAACTGTTTATCTGTTACTTCTCAAGGTAAATACAAAACTATTATTTTTGTTCCAAAACTTATGAAAGTCACTGTACAAAGAGTTAGTTACATTGCACGTTGATCACTGACTGTTGGTTGTCTTGGTAATCACGATGAGCCACCAACTTGTGCGCGTCCATATGTACGGAAGAATACAACGCAAGTGTGACACTGAATATGACAGCTGCCCGGCACGAGTTTGCGGAAGACACAATGTTTGCAAGTGGCCTTGCTCGCCGCAGTCGAAACATTTTGCGTGTCGGCACAGACACTGTGTCCTGTTACTGTGCACTGAGACAATGCGACAAGAATTGCATCGTGCGCAGTCGGCGGGACTTGTTAGTAAGGAACTGAGAGCACGGGTAACGTTCTAAGTACAAACTATTTCATATTCTGAGCATCCGCAGCTGTCCAAAGACTTGGTGTGAGGAAGAATTCCGCTAACAGCTGGTAAAACTCTTTATTCATACGTAACCAGTTTCGGAGCCTAACGCCGCATCATGAAAAAATGGCTGACATCGAAATAAGTGTCCAAGGAATAGAAAAGCAACTGGAATCACTCAACAGAGGAAAGTCCACTGGACCTGACGGGATACCAATTCGATTCTACACAGAGTACGCGAAAGAACTTGCCCCCCTTCTAACAGCCGTGTACCGCAAGTCTCTTAGAGGAACGGAAGGTTCCAAATGATTGGAAAAGAGCACAGATAGTCCCAGTCTTCAAGAAGGGTCGTCGAGTGGATGCGCAAAACTATAGACCTACATCTCTGACGTCGATCTGTTGTAGAATTTTAAAACATGTTTTTTGCTCGAGTATCATGTCGTTTTTGGAAACCCAGAATCTACTCTGTAGGAATCAACATGGATTACGGAAACAGCGATCGTGTGAGAGCCTACGCGCTTTATTTGTTCATGAGACGCAGAAAATATTAGATACCGGCTCCCAGGTAGATGCTATTTTCGTTGACTTCCGGAAGGCGTTCGATACAGTTCCGCACTGTCGCCTGATAAACAAAGTAAGAGTCTACGGAATATCAGACCAGCTGTGTGGCTGGATTGAAGAGTTTTTAGCAAACAGAACACAGCATGTTGTTATCAATGGAGATACGTCTACAGACGTTAAAGTAACCTCTGGCGTGCCACAGGGGAGTGTTATGGGACTATTGCTTTTCACGATATATATAAATGGCCTAGTAGATAGTGTCGGAAGTTCCATGCGGCTTTTCGCGAATGGTGCTGTGGTAATATGGCTCTGAGCATTACGGGACTCAACAGCTATGGTTATCAGTCCCCTAGAACTTAGAACTACTTAAACCTAACTAACCTAAGGACATCATACAACACCCAGTCACCACGAGGCAGAGAAAATCCCTGACCCCGCCGGAAATCGAACCCGGGAACCAGGGGCGGGAAACGAGAACGCTACCGCACAACCACGAGCTGCGGACAAATGCTGTAGTATACAGAGAAGTTGCACCATTAGAAAATTGTAGCGAAATGCAGGAAGATATGCAGCGGATAGTCACTTGGTGCAGGAAGTGGCAACTGACCCTTAACATAGACAAATGTAATTTATTGCGAATACATAGAAAGAAGGATCGTTTATTGTATGATTATATGATAGCGGAACACACACTGGTAGCAGTTACTTCTGTAAAATACCTGGGAGTATGCGTGCGGAAGGATTTGAAGTGGAATGATCATATAAAACTAATTGTTGCTAAGGCGGGTACCAGGTTGAGATTCATTGGGAGAGTGCTTAGAAAATGTAGTCCATCAACAAAGGAGGTGGCTTACAAAACACTCGTTCGACCTATACTTGAGTATTGCTCATCAGTGTGGGATCCGTACTAGATCGGGTTGACGGAGGAGATAGAGAAGATCCAAAGAAGAGGGGCGCGTTTCGTGACAGAGTTATTTGGTAACCGTGATAGCGTTACGGAGATGTTTAGCAAACTCAAGTGGCAGACTCTGCAAGAGAGGCGCTCTGCGTCGCGGTGTAGCTTGCTCGCCAGGTTTCGAGAGGGTGCGTTTCTGGATGAGGTATCGAATATATTGCTTCCCCTTACTTATACCTCCCGAGGAGATCACGAATGTAAAATTAGAGAGATTCGGAGGCTTTCAGACAGTCGTTCTTCCTGCGAACCATACGCGACTGGAACAGAAAAGGGAGGTAATGACAGTGGCACGTAAAGTGCCCTCCGCCAAATACCGTTGGGTGGCTTGCGGAGTATACATGTAGATGTAGATGTATAGGTGCAATCACGTTAAGAGGTCAAAGGCTTACCCATCGGTCCTAGACATTCAATATTGACAATCAAATTTTGACAGTATTCACCGAACAGTAAATTTTTACTAGGAGTGATAGCTATCTCTGTTCCCTTTTAAAGTTGTTGCGCATGATGATGTAGCTGACCTTTTGAAATTGTTGCACCTGATGATACAGCTCTAGGCCGCGATACCGGTTGTGTTTCAATAAAGAAGAATTTTACCACATTTCGCGCAATTCTCCTTAACATCACAATGTGACTGTGCGTGGGGGAAGGGGGCTGAGCCCAGAAGCCAGAAGTAGATCACTATCCACCACCGGAATGGCTAGACTCAGTTTGTAAAATTCGATAACTTCTACTATGTCCTCAGACTCAGTGATCGATAACACAGTTTCAGGTCCGGGTTCGGAAGTTTTAGAATGGAGGATCTGATGCGAGCATAGAAGACATTTTGTGTTACAGCATCCCGAAACATCTCATCACTTTAACTTAACTCACACAAGCATTTGAACTGACAGTGTCATATTAGGCCATGGAGTCTTGCTGCTCGCTGTTCGTAAGATTTCCCAGGCTGCTGTTCGAGACGAAAGACGTTGTACCTACCTGCCATTCAGACTGATCGGACAGTTTGGAAACTAACTTCTCAAGTGGTACGTCGTCGGGACGAACGTCTGGCAATAACTTGACAGACAGACGGTACACTTCCACTCCTAGCGTCTACAAGAAATAAAAAAAGCGCAGGCTACCCTGGGTCGCAAGAAGGCCTCGGGAGCAGACGACAATGCGTTGGACCTGCTGATAGACTTGGGAGAGCCACACATGACAAAACTCTTCCAGCTGGGGTGCAAAATGTATGAGACAGAGGAAATACTATCAGGCTAAGAAAAGAAAGTTCAAAAGAAAGCAGTTTCGACAGGTCTGAAAATAACAGAAGTATCAGTTTAATACGAGGTGCATACAAGTTCTAAGGCCTCCGATTTTTTTTCTCCGGACTGGAAAGAGATAGAAACATGCGCATTGTTTTAAAATGAGGCCGCGTTCATTGTCAATACGTCCCAGAGATGGCAGCACCGTACGGCTGTTTTAAATACTTAAAATGGCGACGTTTTCCTTACTTGAACAGCGCGCAATCATTCTTTTTCTGAATTTGCGTGGTGTGAAACCAATTGAAATTCATCGACAGTTGAAGGAGACATGTGGTGATGGAGTTATGGATGTGTCGAAAGAGCGTTTGTGGGTGCGACAGTTTAATGAAGGCAGAACATCGTGTGACAACAAACCGAAACAACCTCGGGCTCGCACAAGCCGGTCTGACGACATGATCGAGAAAGTGGAGAGAATTGTTTTGGGGGATCGCCGAATGACTGTTGAACAGATCGCCTCCAGAGTTGGCATTTCTGTGGGTTCTGTGCACACAATCCTGCATGACGACCTGAAAATGCGAAAAGTGTCATCCAAGTGGGTGCCACGAATGCTGGCGGATGACCACATGGCTGCCCGTGTGGCATGTTGCCAAGCAATGTTGACGTGCAACGACAGCACGAATGGGACTTTCTTTCCGTCGGTTGTGACAATGGATGAGACGTGGATGCCATTTTTCAATACAGAAACAAAGCGCCAATCAGCTCAATGGAAGCACACAGTTTCAACGCCACCAAATAAATTTCGGGTAACCGCCAGTGCTGAAAAAATGATGGTGTCCATGTTCTGGGACAGCGAGGGCGTAATCATTACCCAGTCCGTTCCAATGGGCACTACGGTAACAGGTGCATCCTACGAAAATGTTTTGAAGAACAAATTCCTTCCTGCACTGCAACAAAAACGTCCGGGAAGGGCTCCGCGTGTGCTGTTTCACCAAGACAATGCACCCGCACATCGAGCTAACGTTACGCAACAGTTTCTTCGTGATAACAACTTTGAAGTGATTCCTCATGCTCCCTACTCACCTGACCTGGCTCCTAGTGACTTTTGGCTTTTTCCAACAATTAAAGACGCTCTCCGTGGCCGCACATTCACCAGCCGTGGTGCTATTGCCTCAGCAATTTTCCAGTGGTCAAAACAGACTCCTAAAGAAGCCTTCGCCGCTGCCATGGAATCATGGCGTCAGCGTTGTGAAAAATGTGTACGTCTGCAGGGCGATTACGTCGAGAAGTAACGCCAGTTTCATCGATTTCGGGTGAGTAGTTAATTAGAAAAAAAGTCGGAGGACTTAGAACTTGAATGCACCTCGTAAGGCATTGTGGCAAAATACTAATACAGATTCGTTACAGATCAATGGAAAAACTAGTATAAACCGATGTTATCGGTTGGATCTCGGGGAAACGTAGGAACAAGTGACGCAATACTGACCGTACGACTTATCTCAGAAGACAGGTCGAGGAAAGGTACACATACGTTTATAGCGTTTGTAGATTCTGAGAAAGCTTTTGACAATGTTGATTGGAGTACTCTGTTTAAAATCCTGAAGGTATCAGGAATAAAGTACAAGGAGCGAAAGGCTATTTACAAGTTCTACAGAAACCAGATGGCAGTTATAAGAGTCGAGGGGCATGAAAGGGAAGCAGTGGCTGAAAATGGAGTGAGGCAGTGTTGTAGCCTATCGCCGATGTTATTCAATCTGTACGTTGAGAAAATACTAATGGATTACCAAAGAAAAGTTTGGAATAGCAACTAAAATTAGGGAGGAAAAATATACACTCCTGGAAATTTAAATAAGAACACCGTGAATTCATTGTCCCAGGAAGGGGAAACTTTGTTGACACATTCCTGGGGTCAGATACATCACATGATCACACTGACAGAACCACAGGCACATAGACACAGGCAACAGAGCATGCACAATGTCGGCAGTAGTACAGTGTATATCCACCTTTCGCAGCAATGCAGGCTGCTATTCTCCCATGGAGACGATCGTAGAGATTCTGGATGTAGTCCTGTGGAACGGCTTGCCATGCCATTTCCACATGGCGCCTCAGTTGGACTAGCGTTCGTGCTGGACGTGCAGACCGCGTGAGACGACGCTTCATCCAGTCCCAAACATGCTCAATGGGGGACAGATCCGGAGATCTTGCTGGCCAGGGTAGTTGACTTACACCTTCTAGAGCACGTTGGGTGGCACGGGATACATGCGGACGTGCATTGTCCTGTTGGAACAGCAAGTTCCCTTGCCGGTCTAGGAATGGTAGGACGATGGGTTCGATGACGGTTTGGATGTACCGTGCACTATTCAGTGTCCCCTCGACGATCACCAGTGGTGTACGGCCAGTGTAGGAGATCGCTCCCCACACCATGATGCCGGGTGTTGGCCCTTTGTGCCTCGGTCGTATGCAGTCCTGATTGTGGCGCTCACCTGCACGGCGCCAAACACGCATACGACCATCACTGGCACCAAGGCAGAAGCGACTCTCATCGCTGAAGACGACACGTCTCCATTCGTCCCTCCATTCACGCCTGTCGCGACACCACTGGAGGCGGGCTGCACGATGTTGGGGCGTGAGCGGAAGACGGCCTAACGGTGTGCGGGACCGTAGCCCAGCTTCATGGAGACGGTTGCGAATGGTCCTCGCCGATACCCCAAGAGCAACAGTGTCCCTAATTTGCTGGGAAGTGGCGGTGCGGTCCCCTACGGCACTGCGTAGGATCCTACGGTCTTGGCGTGCATCCGTGCGTCGCTGCGGTCCGGTCCCAGGTCGACGGGCACGTGCACCTTCCGCCGACCACTGGCGACAACATCGATGTACTGTGGAGACCTCACGCCCCACGTGTTGAGCAATTCGGCGGTACGTCCACCCGGCCTCCCGCATGCCCACTATACGCCCTCGCTCAAAGTCCGTCAACTGCACATACGGTTCACGTCCACGCTGTCGCGGCATGCTACCAGTGTTAAAGACTGCGATGGAGCTCCGTATGCCACGGCAAACTGGCTGACACTGACGGCGGCGGTGCACAAATGCTGCGCAGCTAGCGCCATTTGACGGCCAACACCGCGGTTCCTGGTGTGTCCGCTGTGCCGTGCGTGTGATCATTGCTTGTACAGCCCTCTCGCAGTGTCCGGAGCAAGTATGGTGGGTCTGACACACCGGTGTCAATGTGTTCTTTTTTCCATTTCCAGGAGTGTAAACTTTGAGATTTGCCGGGGATACCGAAATTTTTTCAGACGGCATAAGACTTGGAAGGGCAGTTGAACGAAATGGATAGTGTGTTGAAGTGCGGCTATAAGATGAACATTCACTAACAAAGGAAAACAAAGATTATTGAATGTAGTAGAACTAAATAAGGAGATGCTGGCGTAATTATATTAGGAAACGAGAAGCTTAAACCAGTATATGAGTTTTGTTTGGGCAGAAATGTAACAGATTATGGGAGAAGTAGAACGGATATAAAATGAACTCTGTCAATGGGGAGTAACGTGTTTATCAAGAACAGAGATTTGTTAACATCGAACGACAGATTGAAGTGTCAGGAAGTCTTTTGTAAATGTATGGGTGTATGCAGTGGACGATGAACAATTTACACAACAAGAGAATAGAAGCTTTCGAAATGTGGTGCTACAGAAGAATGCTGAAGATTATGTGGGTAGACGACGTGACTAATAAGGAGATGCTGAACGGAATTGGGGAGAAAAGAAATCTGTAGCACACCTGACTAGAAGGAGGGATCGGTTGATAGGACAAATTCTCAGACATCAACGAATCGCCAATTTCGTCTTGGATAGAAGTGAGGTGGTTAAAAATCGTAGAGAAGCACCAAGAGGTGAATATAGTGAGCAGATTCAGAAGGGTGTAGGTTTCAGTAGTTACTCGGAGATGAAGAGATTTGGGCTGGATAGAGTAGCATGGAAAACTGCAGCAGACCAGTCTTCGAACTGAAGATCACAACAGCACCAAACTGTTGTGTTGTAGCAGTAGAAATGTGCAGCCCGCTGGCCTACATAGTCCACCCAGCCTTCGCCTTTCATTTTCCAATGCCTGCAGCAGCTCATTTGTGACCAGGTCACTATATGGCATCTGTCAATTCTTACTGATGCTGCTTAATATAAACGTACAGTGGATAGGCAAAATAATGTGAACACCTGCACTTACTTGGGAATGGTTTATTAGTAAGGGGTTGCACCCCCATTTTCCCATAATACGAGGGCAGTTCAATAAGTAATGCAACACTTTTTTTTTCTCGGCCAATTTTGGTTGAAAAAACCGGAAATTTCTTGTGGAATATTTTCAAACATTCCCGCTTCGTCTCGTATAGTTTCATTGACTTCCGACAGGTGGCAGCGCTGTACAGAGCTGTTAAAATGGCGTCTGTATCGGATGTGCGTTGCAAACAACGGGCAGTGATCGAGTTTCTTTTGGCGGAAAACCAGGGCATCTCAGATATTCATAGGCGCTTGCAGAATGTCTACGGTGATCTGGCAGTGGACAAAAGCACGGTGAGACGTTGGGCAAACCGTGTGTCAACATCGCCGCACGGTCAAGCAAGACTGTCTGATCTCCCGTGTGCGGGCCGGCCGTGCACAGCTGTGACTCCTGCAATGGCGGAGCGTGCGAACACACTCGTTCGAGATGGTCGACGGATCACCATCAAACAACTCGGTGCTCAACTTGACATCTCTGTTGGTAGTGCTGTCACAATTGTTCACCAGTTGGGATATTCAAAGGTTTGTTCTCGCTGGGTCCCTCGTTGACTAACCGAACACCATAAAGAGCAAAGGAGAACCATCTGTGCGGAATTGCTTGCTCGTCATGTGACAATTTCTTGTAAAAGATTGTTACAGGCGATGAAACATGGGTTCATCACTTCGAACCTGAAACAAAACGGCAATCAATGGAGTGGCGCCACACCCACTCCCCTACCAAGAAAAAGTTTAAAGCCATACCGTCAGCCGGTAAAGTCATGGTTACAGTCTTCTGGGACGCTGAAGGGGTTATTCTGTTCGATGTCCTTCCCCATGGTCAAACGATCAACTCTGAAGTGTATTGTGCTACTCTTCAGAAATTGAAGAAACGACTTCAGCGTGTTCGTAGGCACAAAAATCTGAACGAACTTCTCCTTCTTCATGACAACGCAAGACCTCACACAAGTCTTCGCACCCGAGAGGAGCTCACAAAACTTCAGTGGACTGTTCTTCCTCATGCACCCTACAGCCCCGATCTCGCACCGTCGGATTTCCATATGTTTGGCCCAATGAAGGACGCAATCCGTTGGAGGCACTACGAGGATGATGAAGAAGTTATTGATGCAGTACGACGTTGGCTCCGACATCGACCAGTGGAATGGTACCGTGCAGGCATACACGCCCTCATTTCAAGGTGGCGTAAGGCCGTAGCATTGAATGGAGATTAGGTTGAAAAATGGTGTTGTGTAGCTAAAAGATTGGGGAATAACCTGGTGTATTTCAATGCTGAATAAAACAACCCCTGTTTCAGAAAAAAAATGTGTTGCATTACTTATTGAACTGCCCTCGTACAGTTACGATTCTTCTTGGAATAGTCCGCAGCTCGTGGTCGTGCGGTAGCGTTCTCGCTTACCGCGCCGGGGTTCCAGGGTTCGATTCCCGGCGGGGTCAGGGATTTTCTCTGCCTCGTGATAACTGGGTGTTGTGTTCAGTCCTTAGGTTAGTTAGGTTTAAGTAGTTCTAAGTTCTAGGGGACTGATGACCACAGATGTTAAGTCCCATAGTGCTCAGAGCCATTTGAACCATTTTTCTTCTTGGAATACTGGCATGTAATGATTGTATAGTCGCCAGTGGAATGTTATGCAACTCTTCAGTCAGAACTTGCAACTCCTGTAAGGACGAGGGAGGCGGAAATCTGCTACGGAGTCTGCACTTCAATACCGCCCACAAGGGTTAGGTAATGTTCAAGTCCAAGTACTGTGCTGGCCAGGAAGACGCTACAGTTCAGTGCATGCTCCTTATACAGCGATTGTACTGTTCTGGCTTTCTGGATGGGTTCATTGTCGCCCTGAAATATCGCATCATTGTTGGGAACAACATTTCAATCGTGGGGGGCACCTGTTCACCTAAAATGTTCACATAATCGTTGGCTGTAAATGACCTTTGAGAGTAACGATGGGACCAGCAGAAAACCATGATATGGCTGTCCACACCATCACACTGCCCCCTTCATGCTTAACCGTTGGTGTCAAGCAATCAGGATTGTCGGCTCCTTTTGGCTTTCTCCAGACGTAATCCAGGTCCGATGTTGGAAACAATGAAAACGTTGACTCGTCGGACCATATGACGTGTTTCCACTGATCACCCGTCCAGTGTTTATGCTCCTGTCTTAGGTTATTTGCGTTGGTTGTCGTCACTAATGGTTGCAGTATAGCAGCTCGACTATGAATATTCGCTCTATGGAGTTCTCGGAGGACAGTCTCGATAGATACTGGGTCTCGAAGACGGCTATTGAGCTCTGTAGTCACCTTAGCCGTCGTAGTTTTGTGTTTCTTGACACAAGTTGTGTTAGCGCATGACGATCGATGTCATTTAGTTATGATTTGCGCCCGCTATTACATTTATTCGGTGATGTCTTTCCAGGTTTTTTGTAGGCTGTCATGACTGTTAAAACAGTTGCTCTTGAAACATTCAATAAGTTGTCTATCTTGGCTACTGGTGCACCGGTTAATCGGGCCCACGCAATCTGCCGTCTTTGGAACTCTGTTCAGTAATTCATTTCACTTGGTACTCGGCCTCTGAACGCAATTATGAAGTGAGTACTACTCGTAAACAACCTGCAATGATGCCTAGTCCGTACTGAAAACGCACAGTCCAGCGCAACACGTGCCTTAACAGCGTTGTTGACCGTCAAAGACACCCATCCCATTACTACCACAATTCACATTATTTTGCCTATCTTCTGAAGCTATATTACTAACAAGTTACGTTCTTACCCCTAGGCAGTGTTTCGCGATCACTACAGCTCACAACATACACTACGTGATCAAAAGCGCCCCCAAAAACACACGTTAATGATATTAGGTGCAGTGTGCTGCCACCTACTGCCAGGTACTCGATATCAGCGACCTCAGCAGTCAATATCAATCGTGAGAGAGCAGAATGGGGCGGTCCGCGGAACTCACGGACTTCCAACGTGGTCAGGTGATTGGGTATTACCTGTGTCATACGTCTGTACGCGAGATTTCCACACTTCTAAACGTCCCTAAGTCCTTTGTTTCCGATCTGATAGTGAAGTGGAAACGTGAAGGGACACGTAAAGACCGAAAGCGTACAGGCCGACCTCGTCTCTTGACTGAATAGATGTGGGCCTATTACACATTACGACCCTCTTCAACTGTCGGCGGTTTCTGGCAGACAATCACACAGAAATTCCTAACTGCATCACGACACACTGCAAGTACTATAATAGTTATGCAGGAGGTGAGAAAACTTGGATTTCTTGATCGACTGGCTGCTCATAAGCTACACATCACGCCGGTAAATGCCCAACGACGCCTAGCTTGGTATAAGGAGAGTAAACATTGTACAACTGAACAGTGGAAAATGTTGAGTGGAGTCACGAATTACGGTACGCAATATAGCGACCCAGTGGCACAGTAAGTGTATGGAGAATGCTCGGTGAACGTCATCTGGCAGCGTGTGCAGTACCAACAGTAAAATTCCGAGGCGGTGGTGTTATGGTGTGGTCATTTTTTTCATGGAGGGGGCGTGCACCCCTTGTTGTTTTGCGCGGCTCCATCACACCACAGGCCTACAATGATGTTTTAAACACTGGCATCCTCCTGTTGAAGATCAATTCCGAGCATCTTCAACATTATCGAGCACTTGTTCGTAATGCACGGCCTGTGGCGGAGAGGCTGCACGACAATAACATCCATGTAATAGACTTGCCTGGACAGAGTCCTGACCTGAATCCTGTAGGACACCTTTGGGTTCTTTTGGAATGCCGATTTCGTGCCAGGTCTCACCGACCGACGTCCACACCTCTCCTAAGTGCAGCACTCCGTGAATAATGGGCTGCCGTTCCCCAAGAAACCTTCCAGCACCTGATTGAACGTATACCCGCGAGAGTGGAAGCTGTCATCAAGGCTAAGAGTGGGCCAGCACCATATTGAATTCCAGCCATGGAGGGTGCCATGAAGTCGTTAGTCATTTTGAACCAGGTGTCCGGATACTTTCGATCACGTAGTGTATGTATGAAATGACGCAGTGGCTAGCCTTGTCGACTCAGTGAGCCCTTTTACGAATGTTTCAGTTATATGTAGAGAAGCCACTACTCGCACAAAGACGTGTAGAGGACGTCCACTTGGTCCAGGAATTGGCACATGTCCCTCAAGTAAACAAATGTGAGACAGTGGGCATAAATACCTTAGGAGATACGGTGTCACTCATCCACAGCATTTGCGAGCAGTCACTGAAAATAGACACATCCATTAGGCATCTCTGAGTGGGAGAAAGCTGAGGTGCTGTTGCGGTGTCACCGCCAGACACCACACTTGCTAGGTGGTAGCCTTTAAATCGGCCGCAGTCCGCTAGTATACGACGGACCCTCGTGTCGCCACTGTCAGTGATTGCAGACCGAGCGCCGCCACACGGCAGGTCTAGAGAGACTTCATAGCACTCGCCCCAGTTGTACAGCCGACTTTGCTAGAGATGGTTCACTGACAAATTACGCTCTCATTTGCCGAGACGATAGTTAGCATAGCCTTCATTTGCTACGACCTAGCAAGGCGCCATTATCAATTGCTATTTATCTTGTGATGCCTGTACCGTCAGACCGATGTTCACCAATTATGGATTAAAGTTAAGTATTCCAGCAGCAACGTACCTTATTGGCTATATTAATTACATTGTCCTGTTCCAGACCTCACGCCGGCCTGCGTGAGCTTAAACGCGTGCCTTTCGGCTACCGGTCATAGTGGCTTGGCTGTCTTGCCAAGTCACAACAGTGGTCACGTAAAAATAAACGGAGGAATGGCAGATGCCAGACACAGAAACATTTAAAGAATCCTGATGGGGTATGGCCCACCCACAAAGTCGGCAGCTCCCAAGTGCATCGTTCCATCGACACTTTGGTATTGTTGCTCGGCCTAGAAACCGGATAGGGCTGATAGAGAAAACATGGAGGATCCAATCGTTTCGTCACGGGTTTCGTTTGAAACAAGGGACACGTTCACAAAGGTGTTCATCCAATTCCAGTTGCAGACGCTGTGAAAGAGGCATTGTGGAATTAATTGTGGTTTAATCTTGAGGTTCCAGGAGTGTTCTAGACGAGGAAACCAGCCCTTGCCAAAATAGCATGAGGTCAAAATCGTAGTGTTCCGAGCTCCTTGGGTGGATTAAAAACAGTCGTCCTTTGCGCGCACTTTTCGTGACTCGAAAGGGAAAGGATGAAGTGATGGCAGTGCAAGAAGTGCCCTCCACCACACACAGAAAGGTACACCTATACGCCCCTGACTATTTTGCAACAGTTATTCACGCGTGCGTTTCAGCAGTACGTAACCAGAGGGTTTCCGAGACAAAGTAAAGCGGTGGACAGTTTTCCGGCTTGGATCCACAAGCCTGTTCAGGATGAGTCTCGTTGGTGGCTGAAGAGACGGCATCTGGCGTTGAGACGGCGGAAGGACATTACTAAAGGAAGTAGGTAAATAAGTTTAAATGCATGTTCCATTCGTGTAGCATTTCAGCTGCGTCGTTCCTTCTTCGTGAAAGATACGCGTAGGGGTTAGAACAATGCTAGATAAAAGAGAAATTTGAATCTAAATTTTAAAATTTTGTTGTTATGTCGAAAGTGAAAATAACAATTTTTTTTTAATTTCTGTTTTCAAATATATTAACTACCCCGTCAGAATAAACCATTTGAAGCAAACTTGAATTCTGAAAAAAAACTGAAAAATTGGGGGGGGGGGGGGGGTTGTTTACCCTCACATCTTACCTAAGAATCCGAAACTTGGGTTTGTGCCTGTTGTCGCTAAATTCGCCATTGGTCACCGTGATATACCTCGCACAGGGACAGCGAATGTATGACAAGAAAGAGTGGGAGGGCATTCAGGCGCAGGAAGTCAATTTTCGCTTGAACGATTCTCGAATGGAATGGAACAGATAATAGGTAGCACTAATATTTACTTATGCCCCCATGCATTGGGCAGGGCCTGCGGAGAGTACGTGTAGACATAGACTCATTTCCCTGAAATACCATCGTCGTTTGTTGACGACACAGTCTCAGAGATTGAAAATAACGCCAAAAAGATACAGCCACTGACAATGAACTGAGTAGACAAAATTTTCTGCGCCGTCTGGTATCAAATGAAAGTGAAACGTTTGTCTACAGCACCAAACAAGAGATCACAACCGAATAAGTTTGAACCTGAAATATATTAAATCTCACATGAAGAGGACCGTAATTAAGTTCGTTGAGGGTAGGACTTGGCTCCTACAAACACTAATCCATTAAATTTATCCATCTTAAAAGAAACTGTTCGGCACCTGAGGATGTAATATACATTTATTATCTAATTTCTACTCCTTCAGTCACTTTTTACTAATATTTATTTGTACTACACGTTTCGGCAGCATGTTGCCGTTATCAGTTACGTTAATGTCACATTTACTTTACATTAACCTCAAAAGCGGCAAAAATATTTGCTGCATGTACCAGTGAGGCTATTCACCGAAATTTAATCCTGTGTAGAAATATTCTATGATTTTAGTGTGTACCTCAAACGAATTGTATTCTTACATAATTTCATTAATTTGCTTACGTTTGTGCTGGGAATTTATTTTGATGGAGCACAGTATAAAACACTTACCATCACTTCACACATTCGCATTCAGAGTTTTTTCTCATTTGAGTAAATCGTAACTGCAAACATAAATTTATTTCAGTTGCTCAGATAGTACAAACGATCAAAAAATAATTTTTTTTACATAACCGTATTTATATTAAAATGATGGTTACTTTGTATTTGTTGGTTACACAGTAATATTAAGATATTTCGTAATAGTTATGCTTTTGAGTGTGTACTATAACACAAATATACTGACATAAAAAAAGATTGGCTCTTCATTGTTTACACCATCTTTGTCTAGCAGTTAAGAGTTTCTAGAATGATGTAAACTTATCAATGTTGATGTGTTTAGTGATGATGATGTTTTCACCGCTGTGATCCATGTGCCACACAAGCAAATTTCCAGCAAAAATGCATTAATGAGATGATTTAATCATGTAATTCGCTTAAAGTACACACTTCTGTCAAAGAGTTAAATTTCGGCGCATAGCCTCACTTGCACACGCGGCAAGTAATCCTCATTATACTTCAGATTAACCCTTGCAAAGTGGAGCACTTCATGCCCACGTTTTGAAAATATTGTAATCTAGTCAATTACTTTGTATTTAATATTCTGAAAGAAAATTCTGGTTATTTTGAATAACTTTTTCTGAGTGATAATAATTTATCGGATAAACTAATTCCAAAAAATTCAAGTGCTAGAGGTAGATGTCACTTTGTAACACCATAGCTCTAATGTTGTGCTGATTTATTTCGCTTTTGTTTCATTTAATGTTACATCGCTGAGCTACTGTAAATGTGTGTGATTGAATCGATAACATAAAACTGTATATTTCTTTCTTTGCACAAACTTTGATGTCCTGGTTAGGTTCTATGCAATTTAGTATATCAGTCGTTTAAATGCTTTGTCCCATTTGGAGGGAACAAAACTTACTGTACATAATTGTAATTTTGTGTGAATAATTTTTGGTAGAAATGTCAATATGTGCAAATATTCTGTCTTTTTTAAAATGTATGTTTGCTGTTATGTAAATTGCTGATCCTCACTTAGGGTTCTTAGTTTGTTTGTATGTAAAAGTTGTTGTGGTTCCCCTTGGGAACGGAACCGTGTAGCGCGGGCAAATTGTGGCTGGCCTATGTAGAAAAAGTGGAACTGATAGTCAGTCGGGGACGAGCTACGAGTCTGGGACGAGCTACCAAACTGTGCACTGTCATGTAAATGATGCGTATCGTGCTGGTTCCGAGAGAGGCTTTTCCTGCCGCTTTCCAATGCCTTGGATGGATGGATAAATAGCTGGAACTATTCTGGAATTTGTATCTGTCGTCGCCACCAAGAAATGACAGAGTCCAGCAATTCTGTCTGCGAATCCACCTATCAACATGCAGTTGCCACCACGTTGCGCAATCACTGTAACGTAATACTATAATGATGTACAGTGGAGGATCAGCTTAATGGATGCGCTTATGTGCTCAAATATAAGGTAAATTTTATCTGAATTTATGTACCTACCCTGATTTTTTTCCCCTCATCATAACACCTCTCAGGTTCCTCTCCGTTTGAGCTAAAGTGATATCCAAGTGTCCTTACTAAAAGAACATTAAAGCCCACTAATTTGCTCATTAATGCCTCTTCAACATAGTAAAAAGAAAGTTAAAATTAAGTGTTGTTTGCTGAAAATATTCCTATTAAAACTGCTTATTAAAGTGCTGTTGCTAACTTCAAATTAAAAGTTCTTAAGACTGAGGCTTATAAAGCAAATGATCACATTGTTGTCTGTAGTAAATTCTAAAAGGTGAGTCAGTTTCTTGCAATTTTGTCAACATTGTGTTTCGCTGTAGTAAAAGTGAGAAAGCTGCAGTTGTGAAACGTTATATACTCATGTTTGCTAAGTGTTTGTCTCTCTTGTGTATTAGAAGTGCATATTAATAGTAATGTTATAAAGACCATTCACTTTGTGTAAGGCCTTAAAGTAATAGTGTGTTTCGGTATAATTTTGCAAATAGTTTCTGCTGCTCTAACTGCTAGCTCCATTCTTAACGTAAACAAATGTATGTGTCAGAGTTCACTGCACTCCCGTGTGACAAAGTATAGGTTGTGTTTATCCACTAAAATTACTAATAACTATTTTCTTGAACGAGAATGTTAATCATTCTCTTGCCTAGTTAGGCTGGCGACCGTTTTCTTTATCCATTAAACAGTGCAGATAGGCAAAATTTCGTTTGTTACTGTTCAAATATTTACGTAATTCTGACTTTCATTCCCGATAAGCCACCTCCGTTAGGTACAACACGGTCAACGTAACAAAATTTCTCTCAGAGGGTAACACTGCTCTGTTGCTTTATACCATAATTGCTTTAACAAAATAATTATATTTCACGACCTGCCTTCTACTTTAAGGTTATGGTATAGCAGTAGCAGACGGGAGTGTTATACGTGGCTTTTCCGTGACAGGACTATTTGTTCTGTAGGGGCATAATAAGTAATAAACCAAATTTGGTATTTGATTACGTAAGCTACGTAAATGCTGTTGTAGTGTTATAACTTCCCCCAGCGAATTAAAAATTTTCTGGTTCAGGTAATTACTCACTCATCCATACCTTTTTATAACGTATGTTAAAAGTAAAAGAAGTAAAAGACACCAATTGAATTTTTTAAGGCTGTGTATAAAGTGTTTCCCCATCACCATTGCCTTTCGATGTCTGGATCTTGGTAGTACACGTTACTGAAGGTGGCTTGATGTTGAAGAGAGTGTCCTAAAAGATATTTTCATGTTCTGAATCCTACTAACACAATCAGTGCCCGTTAAAAAGTATGTTGTTAAAATAAGTCAACAACAATCAACGATATTTAGTTGTTTTTAATCTTTTTAGGTTGGGGGTAAAATACCCTCCCCCTCCCCCCTACCTCCACCCCGGTAATGAGTGTTGTGGGAAATGCCTGACACGTGACTGTAACGTACCTACTGATGGCAACATGGTGCGAAATCGCGTGGTGGTAATAAATATTAGTAAAAAGTGACATTATTTCATAAATAACATATTACTTTAAGTGCTTCAGAGTTTTCGCTTCCTTACAGACTATCAGACCTTTTCTCAAAACAGCTCGACAATAAAACGGGCGAAACAAAAAATAACCGATGTAACACGTCCAGTGCTGCTAGGTAGAAAAGTAGGAATACGGAACTCTCACCTCGTAAAACACGTAAAAACAGCCCTGTTTCACCTCATAAGAGAAGCCGGCGGTTTGGAAAATTTTTTCACAATGAGCGCAGTGCGCAGCTGAATAAGAAACGGCACGAAATGAAATAATTTGAAAACTGGGAGCCGGAGCTCCACTCAACAATGGGTCAGGAGGATGAACTTTTAACCTTAATATGCAGACGTATAAACAGAGACGTCAGCGAGGATCCACTAGGAAAAATAAGCACTCGAGATAAGCAGTTTCCTAGGTTAAGGCCGCTGGCGTCGGCTATTTAGCTTTTGAATTATCCATTAATGTTTAGAGGACAGCCGGAGGATGGTCAACAAACGCATCCAGATGTTTGCTGGTGGTAATTCCCAAGAACATGGAACCGATCAGTCAAGTTTACTCACCGATCATTTTACTATACTGGGGCTTCCAGATAGCTCGCGGTTCGTTAATGACAGAATGAAGTAGTAGAGTCGTGTGAAAATTACGGAATCGTACAATGTTAGTAGCGCCACTTTGAGTAAGAACATTTTAGAACAATAACATTTTTCATTTTTCAAGGATTTCTGAAATTAGATTCTTAAATCACTTTACAGAGTTTGGAAAGATACATTACAGAATAAGTGCAGTGTTCTGATCAAAGACGATAAGAAAAAATAAGCTTTTATATGCGATATTATAAGATAGTTGTCAAAAAATAAATTGAGCGCAGCTCAAAATAAATAAGAGTAGAAGGATAATCGACAGAATCGACCATACTACCGTTCTAGCAATACAAAGGTACCAACGATATGGCAGACAAAATTCTGCGTTAGGGATGTATGAAAGGAAATGCTTGTACTGAATCCTGCTCGTGTAATTCATCCAAAACGTATATTATTATTCACTCGCTTGTTTACATTTGAATATGTCACGTGTTTTGGTTTTCTGATTTCCGTCTGTTCTCTTTCAGAACAACTTTCTTCACAACACATGAAATGATGGATGTGCACTGAATGTACGTCCTAATAGATGGGAATGCGGCCACAGAAAGTGAGCGTTATGCTGAACGTTATCCTGGGAGGTAGGTAATTCGTGCAAAGCCGTTTGTACTGCTGCCCAAAGCCTTGAAACAGAGACGCTTATTTGGGGGAAGAGTTGCAGATGAATAACAGATTCCTCGTTATTGTGGATGAAACTCCGCCAACAAGTACAAGGAAAACTGCGAGAGGGGATGGTGTGGATCACATGATGATCTGGAAAGTTCAACATGAAAATATTCCCTATCAGTATCACCACCGACGTGTGCAAGTACTGAATGAGGCAGAGTTTCAGCCAAAAATAATTGTCTGTCATCGCATATTAAGGCATTGTCCTGTGTTTCTGCAGCTCTTAACATGTGGCTGAACCACTCATGATGGTGGCTTTTCGCGTGATAGGATCTCCAATTATCATAATAACGCCCGGGCCTGAGAAAATATTCATGAAGTACAAAAACACAGAAAAAAGCACAAACGACAACCGAGGTGCAGCCCCAGTGTGTGGGGTGGAGTAATTCACGATTATCTCACTGGCGGATACTTCATTTTGCAACGTCTTACTGGACAAACTTATCTACAGTTCCTCAGACATGAGCTGCTTCGTTTACCTGATGATACACACGAGCACAAGGTGCTCCACCCCTCTTTACTCGGATAGTTCTCCAGTATCTCGATAACTAGTTTTGGAAGAGGTGGATTAGTGGTGGAGCTTCCATTGCATGGGCCTCCTTAATCCCCAGATACGAATCCAAAACAGATTTTTTTCCCGTTGGCATATTAAAAATCCTTGGTGTATTCAAATCCCGAACCCAACGTCAGTTACGATGTTTACTAAGCGCGGTGGGTGCTGTGTAATTTTTACCATCCTAGCATGAATTTACATAGATTACCACTTCTCCTAAAAAGAGCGTATGATTCACAAAACCCAGAACTTTTTTTTTTTTTTTTTTTTTTTTTTTTTTTTTTTTTTTTTTTTTTTTTGCTTGTGCCCAGAAGATGGTACTGACTTTACGACTGTTCTGAAAATTTGGGAAGGAACAATTAACCCTATATGGCTGACCTGGAATTTTGGATTGCGCAGCTCTTACTCTCTTGTGTGCATCTGTTATTCCTGAAAACTGTTTGGAGGTGTATCATCACTTCTTGTAGGTTGTCAGTGTCAGAAACCATACGGGCCCAGTTATGGATCGTCTTAATTACATTCACAGTTACCTGGACAACTTCGAGTGTATGTTTGTATGAAGGCAATGGAAGGTCTTACGATACATACTGTTCCCTATAAATATATCCTCGTTCCACTGAACTGTTATACCCGAGAACATTAATCAGCCATTCTTAAGTATCCGACAGTGACTCAGCTTCCCCGCCCAGTCCGACTGTTGAAATGGAGAAAAAGTCAAAGACCTTCCGGCAGTATACCATCGCCGACGAAGCTGTCGGAGCCACATGCATCTCACGAACGAACCTCCACTGGCGGCAGCGAGACTGTAAACATCGTGGCCTCGCCCTACTACCACACACTACTTCACTGAAATCAACGATATGTGCCAGTGGTTAGCAGAGCGACGGATGTCTGTATTTACGCTTTCGGTTGAGACTGCCTCTATAAGCTTACGACTATTTTTTTTTTTTTTTGTTCTGGTCTTTGTTTCTGACTAGCCTTTCACTCCGCGAACTCCACTGTCATCGACTCGACCACAGTAACTGCTCGTTTGTTCCTATGATCCCTGCCTAATCGCGAGTGGGATTGACCATGAACTGTGCTCTACCTACGCAGAGGTGGTGGTGGAGATTAGTGTTTAACGTCCCTTCGACAACGAGGTCATTAGAGACGGAGCGCAAGCTCGGGTTAGGGAAGGATTGGGAAGGAAATCGGCCGTGCCCTTTCAAAGGAACCATCCCGGCATTTGCCTGAAACGATTTAGGGAAATCACGGAAAACCTAAATCAGGATGGCCGGAGACGGGATTGAACCGTCGTCCTCCCGAATGCGAGTCCAGTGCCTACGCAAAGGACTACGGAAAACACTCTACTCCATGGTAAACATCATACACGAGCCACGGGATACCTCGCAGTACCGCTTCGCACCATCTTTTGCTCAGCTTACTACAGCGCACGACGTGACATGAATGAACAAATCCTTGGAAGTGCTCTGTAGAAACACTGGGCCATGCTACTCGTACAGACGTCAATAATTACGAAAGTGTTGCCGGTGCAGGATTTTGTACACGAACTGGTCTCTCGATTATGCCCGTAAATGTTCGATAGGTGGCAAAATCGTTCGCTCGATGTGTCAAAAATACAGGGCTATTACAAATGATTGAAGCCATTTCATAAATTCACTGTAGCTCCATTCATTGACATATGGTCACGACACACTACAGATACGTAGAAAAACTCAAAGTTTGGTTCGGCTGAAGCCGCACTTCACTGCCGCCAGAGCACTCGAGATTGCAGTGAGACAAAATGGCGACAGGAGCCGAGAAAGCGTATGTCGTGCTTGAAATGCACTCACATCAGTCAGTCATAACAGTGCAACGACACTTCAGGACGAAGTTCAACAAAGATCCACCAACTGCTAACTCCATTCGGCGATGATATGCGCAGTTTAAAGCTTCTGGATGCCTCTGTAAGGGGAAACCAACGGGTCGGCCTGCAGTGAGCGAAGAAACGGTTGAAGGCGTGCGGGCGAGTTAGTTTCACGCGTAGCCCACGGAAGTCGATGAATAAAGCAAGCAAGGAGCTAAACGTACCACAGCCGACGGTTTTGAAAATCTTATGGAAAAGGCTAAAGCAGAAGCCTTACCGTTTACAATTGCTACAAGCCCTGACACCCGATGACAAAGTGAAACGCTTTGAATTTTCGGCGTGGTTACAACAGCTCATGGAAGAGGATGCGTTCAGTGCGAAACTTGTTTTCAGTGATGAAGCAACATTTTTTCTTAATGGTGAAGTGAACAGACACAATGTGCGATTCTGGGCGGTAGAGAATCCTCACGCATTCGTGCAGCAAATTCGCAATTCACCAAAAGTTAACATGTTTTGTGCAATCTCACGGTTTAAAGTTTACGGACCCTTTTTATTCTGCAAAAAAAAAATAAAAACGTTACAGGACACGTGTATCTGCACATGCTGAAAAATTGGCTCGTGCCACAACTGGAGACCGACAGCGCCGACTTCATCTTTCAACAGGATGGTGCTCCACCGCACTTCCATCATGATGTTCGGCATTTCTTAAACAGGAGATTGGAAAACCGATAGATCGGTCGTGGTGGAGATCACGATCAGCAATTCATGTAATGGCCTCCACGCTCTCCCGACTTAACCCCATGCGATTTCTTTCTGTGGGGTTATGTGAAAGATTCAGTGTTTAAACCTCCTCTACCAAGAAACGTGCCAGAACTGCGAGCTCGCATCAACGATGCTTTCGAACTCATTGATGGGGACATGCTGCGCCGAGTGTGGGAGGAACTTGATGATCGGCTTGATGTCTGCCGAATCACTAAAGGGGCACATATCGAACATTTGTGAATGCCTAAAAAAACTTTTTGAGTTTTTGTATGTGTGTGCAAAGCATTGTGAAAATATCTCAAATAATAAAGTTATTGTAGAGCTGTGAAATCGATTCAATCATTTGTAGTAACCCCGTATTACAGAAACCAATCGCGAACAATAGTGCCTAGTAAGGTCGCACATCGTGACCCACAAAAATTCCATTTTTGTTGGGGGAAATGGAGTCCACGCATGTCTGCATATGACCTCCTGGTAGCCGAACGTAGCCATTTACAGTGAATGATCGGTTTGGTTGGACCAGAGGACACAGGACATTCCATGGAAATACAGCCTACACCATTATGGAATCACACCAGCTTGCACAGTGCCTTGTAGGCCACTTGGGTTCATGATTTCTTGAGGACTGCGCCACATCAGAATCCTCCCATGACTTCTTACCAACTGAAATCGGGACTCATCTGACCAGGGTACGGTTTTCCATTCGTCTAGCTTCCAACCGATATGGTCACGAGCCCAGGAGAGGCGCTGCACGTTATACGAGGTGCATTCAAGTTCTAAGGCCTCCGATTTTTGTTCTCCGGACTGGTAAGAGATAGAAACATGCGCATTTATTTAAAATGAGGCCGCGTTCATTGTCAATATGTCCCAGAGATGGCACCACCATACGGCAGATGGAATTTTACCGCCAGCGGCGAGAATGAGAACTGTTTTAAATACTTAAAATGGCGACGTTTTCCTTACTTGAACAGCATGCAATCATTCGTTTTCTGAATTTGCGTGGTGTGAAACCAATTGAAATTCATCGCCAGTTGAAGAAGACGAGTGGTGACGGAGTTATGGATGTGTCCAAAGTGCGTTCGTGGGTGCGACAGTTTAATGAAGGCAGAACATCATGTGACAACAAACCGGGAACAACCTCGGGCTTGCACAAGCCAGTCTGACGACATGAGGAAGTGAAGGGAATTGGTTTGGGGATCACCAAATAACTGTTGAACAGATCGCCTCCAGAGTTGGCATTTCTGTGGGTTCTGTGCACACAATCCTGACGGACGACCACATGGCTGCCCGTGTGGTATGTTGCCAAGCAATGTTGACGCCCAGCGGCAGCATGAATGGGACTTTCTTTCCGTCGGTTGTGACAATGGATGAGACGTGGATGCCATTTTTCAATCCAGAAACAAAGCGCCAGTGAGCTCAATGGAAGCGCACAGATTCACCGCCACCAAAAAAATTTCGGGTAACCGCCAGTGCTGAAAAAATGATGGTGTCCATGTTCTGGGACAGCGAGGGCGTAATCCTTACCCATTGCATTCCAAAAGGGCACTGCGGTAACAGGTGCATCCTACGAAAATGTTTTGAAGAACAAATTCCTTCCTGCACTGCAACAAAAACGTCCGGAAAGGGCTGCGCGTGCGCTGTTTCACCGAGACAACGCACCCGCACATAGAGCTAACGTTATGCAACAGTTTCTTCGTGATAACAACTTTGAAGGGATTCCTCATGCTGCCTACTCACCTGACCTGGCTCCTAGTGACATTTGGCTTTTTACAACAATGAAAGACACTCTTCGTGGCCGCACATTCACCAGCCGTGGTGCTGTTGCCTCAGCGATTTTCCAGTGGTCAAAACAGACTCCTAAAGAAGCCTTCGCCGCTGCCATGGAATCATGGCGTCAGCGTTGTGAAAAATGTGTACGTCTGCAGGGTGATTACGTCGAGAAGTAACGCCAGTTTCATCGATTTCGTGTGAGTAGTTAATTAGAAAAAAAATCAGAGGCTTTAGAACTTGAATGCACCTCGTATCGTGCTGTTATCAAAGGGCCGGCCGCGGTGGTCGTGCGGTTCTAGGCGCTCCAGTCCGGAGCCGCGCTGCTGCTACGGTCGCAGGTTGGAATCCTGCCTCGGGCATGGATGTGTGTGATGTCCTTAGGTTAGTTAGGTTTAATTAGTTCTCAGTTCTAGGGGACTGATGACCACAGCAGTTGAGTCCCATGGTGCTCAGAGCCATTTTTTTTATATCAAAGGCACTCGCGTAGTTCGTCTGCTGCCGTAGCCCATTAACGCCAAATTTCGCCGTACTGTCCACATCTACATCTACGAGGGTGTTCAAATGAAAACCTTAAATTTGTAATAACAAATCGAAAATTCGCTCCGTTATCCTGTAAGTTGGTAAGCGAGCTACAAACAGCGTGCAGAATGGCCTCTAGGTGGCAGCATAGTCCAGATGCACACATACCGTCGCAGTATCAGTATAAAGATGGCCGCCCCACTTGCGACTTACACCAGGGAAAAACAGCGTTCTTTTATTCGGTTTTTGCATAGTGAAGGTGTGCAACCTATTGAAATTCATCGACGAATGAAGGTTCAGTACGGAGATGCATGTTTATCACAGCAGCAAGTCTACGAATGAAGTAGAAAGTTCGCAAATGATGTGACTTCAATGGAACATACCCCTGGTCCAGGTCAGTCACAACGAGTTGTGACTCCACAGAACATTGCAGCAGTTAAAGCCATAGTGAAGGAAAACCGCCGAGTGACACTGAATGACATTGCAGCATGTTTACAGATTAGTCATGGGTCAGCACACCACATTGTGCATGATCTGCTCCAGTTTCACAAAGTGTCTGCAAGATGGGTGCCACGGCAGCTGACTCCTGAAATGAGAGCGAACGTTGATGCTTATGAAGAACTTATTCGGCGCTTTGAACGAGGTAATGGCTTCCTTGCAAGAATCTTTACTGGGGACGAAATGTGGGTTCACTTCCACCAACCGGAAACGAAGAGAGCGAGCAAGGAATGGCGCCATTCCTCATCACCAAAACAAATGAAGTTTCGATCAGAACCATCAGCAGGGAATGTTATGCTGACTCTCTTTTGGGACGAAAAAGGCGTCATTTTGGAGCATTACATGTCTGGAGGGACCACTGTCACTAGTGCATCATACACAGATCTCTAAAAAAATAATCTGCGCCCTGCAATAAAATCAAAGCGACGTGGATTGCAGTTAGCAGATGTCCTTTTGCAACATGACAATGCAAGGCCCCACACTCCCCGTACAACAGTTGCAACAATACCAGACCTGCATTTTGAGTGTCTTCCTCATCCACCATACTCACCAGACCTTGCCCCAAGTGATTTCCATATGTTTGGACCACTCAAAGACGCAATGGGAGGAAAGAAGTTCCGTCCTGATGAAGAGGTACGCCACGCTGTGCATGAGTAATTGCGCCGACAGCAAAACGAATTCTTTTCTAAAGGAATTTATGCACTTTGTAAGCGCTGGAGGACTTGCATTGAGTTTGGGGGAGATTATGTTGAAAACTGATACAGCTTTGTACCACTTCAGCACAAAAAATAGTATTTAAAAAAATTTAAGGTTTTCATTTGACTCACGCTCGCACATGGATACTCTGCAAATCACATTGAAGTGCCTGTCAGAGGGTTCACCGAACCATCTTCACAGTTCGTCCTAATGAATTCGTTCGTCGTACGTCCCACGTTAATTTCTGCGGTTATTTCAGGCAGGGTTACTTGTCTGTTAGCACTCACAATTCCACGCAAACGCCGCTGGTCTGCGTCGAGAAGTCAAGGCCGTTGGACACGCTGTTGTCTGTGGTGAGAGGTAATGCCTGGAATTTTAGTATTCTCGGCGCTCTCTTGACGCTTTGGTTCTCGGAATATCGCATTCCCTAACGATTTCCGAAATGGAATGTCTGATGCGTTTAGCTGCAACTACCATTTCGCTTTCAAAATCTATTAATTCCCGTCGTTTGGCGATAACCACGTCTGAAACCTTTTCATATGAATCACCTGAGAACTAATGACACATCCGCCAATGAACTGCCCTTTTATATCCTCTGTACGCGGTACTGACACCATCTGTGTATGTGCTTAATGCTACCCCATGACTTTTGTCTCCTCATTACAGGTTCATGAATGGTGAAAAGTTTCTCCAAGAACATTCGTTTGCCCTCACCGCGGGGAAACACTGCGAATCTATTGTTGATGTATTTCCACAATATGATCAGTTTTAAAAAGGCAGAAATAAATGAACAAACTTATGGGAAGGAATTCTTCTTGCGAAGCCTACATAGTACATTTGTCATCGACAGTCTTTGTCGAAAGGGTTCTTTACGCCCCGCCTTCGGATAAAGAAACCCAGCTGATCATCATATGGGTCTTACGTTGCGTCCTTCCAGTTGTACTTGTCCTCGGTCTGTGAGCAGTTTGTGTCTGTATGGAAACATTGTCTGTGCAATAGTGCACACAACTGTTGACGACGGAAACACTAATTTTTGTATAATCTCCGACCCGTGTGACTTGCACTGTATTTGTACAGTTTGTTTACTGCGTCTGTAACAAACCGACCCAACATTGAGACTGCGCTTGTACCATATACAACGTCTGTCCACACATTCAGGTGGGACACACGGTGTATCTTCAAATGGGACAATCCATGCCGTGAGTCTTGACTACTCAGGGTGAGAGAGGACTGCCCATGATGATAACGCCAATATGCTTAAAGTACTATTATTTACTATCAAAAACAGTCTTGATCACAATTTATTTATTACGGCGACTAGTTTCGACCACAACTGTGGTCATCTTCAGACCAATGAGTAAGAATCTGCTTCTAGTGGTAACTCACTACTGAGTAGTGATTTTCCAGCAGAAGGAGTTTCTTACTCATTGGGCTGAAGATGACCACAGTAGTGGTCGAAACCAGTCACCGTAATAAATAAATTGTGATAAAGACTGTTTTTGATAGTAAATATTTCTAACACATTGATCACTGTTCAGTCCCACAATGTATTAAAAAGTAATAAAAGTACTATTAATGAAATAAAAAGTAAGTAGAGGTTAGTATGTATGTAAGTAATGCTGCTTTTAGTATATCGATAGTAGAGGTAACTAATAAAGCCAACCAGACATCTACAAAAAGATGACACAATAACAATATGCTGTACTCTTAATAAATGAGATAGACATACCGTCATATAGCCGTAGGATCTTCTGTGGTGATGAAATATAAGAGGCAGTCTAATAAATACCAAAAGCCGGTCAAAACGGGACCAAGGGATGATTCGACTCAGAAGTAATCACCACACTCATCAAGATACATATCCAACTGGGGGTCTAGACGAGCAATTCCTGCTCCATAGGACGCGTGTGCCGCTGACGGATCCACAGCAGCATCAACTCCTAGACTTCCTGATCCGACTGAAACTGAAGTTCAAAAATGGCTCTGAGCACTATGGGACTTAACATCTATGGTCATCAGTCCCCTAGAACTTAGAACTACTTAAACCTAACTAACCTAAGGACGTCACACAACACCCAGTCATCACGAGGCAGAGAAAATCCCTGACCCCGCCGGGAATCGAACCCTGGAACCCGGGCGTGGGAAGCGAGAACGCTACCGCACGACCACGAGCTGCGGACAACTGATGTCCACGTATGTTTTTCTTCAGATCAGCAAAGATATAAAAATCACACGTTGAATGATCCGGGATGTACGGACCAAATCTTTGAAGCGTATTCTTCGTTCGATTGGCAGTCAGGGTGGGCGTTATAGTGCAACAGGATGATTCCGTTCAACATCATTTCTGGACGTTTTGACTTTATGGCACGTCGCAATTTCTGATAAGTGTCTTCACAGAGCTGCGCATCGATTGTGGTTTCCGTGCTCGAGAAACTCGACGAGCATCGGACCAGTACAGTCGAAGAAGACGATTATCACGACCGTACTGATATTTGTGTGAACAGCTATCGATATCCCTGTAGGGGAAGACGTGGAATATTTTCATTGTTTGTTTTCACGGTTGCCTTCGGGCTGTCCGAAGCCTGTCGGACGGAATCACCATGTAGCACAATAACGCTCGCTTCCATATTCCCAATCGGATGAAGGTTACCTACAGCAGTTTGTTTGCGAAACACTTAAACACCTTCAATACAGTAGCCCGGATATTTCACCGTGTGGGTTCCACATCTTTGGCGACCTGAAGAAAGATATGCTTGAAGAACGTCGATTCAGTCGGACGAGCAGGTGTAAGAGTGGAAGTAGCCGACCGCATTCTAAGCAAAAGATAATGATAGTCTCTTCTCCCAGTGCGATAAATTTCTTAACGTGTGTGGTGTTTACTTTTGAATGTGACCCTTCCATAGTCCGGTTGTGGCGGGTGTTCGTTTTCCATTTGCTTGCCCTTACACACACACAGACCATCTACCCGATAGCTGGAATTGGCACGGATAACGGTGGAAGCGATGAGGCCTTGGTAACTCGCTGGAGGGTTTTGGCACAACATCTGCACACACAAGTCACTTAATTCCTGTATATTCCAGGGAGGGGGCCGATGAGCTCGGACACCATGTTCAATGACATCCCAGATGTGTTCGGTAGGGTTCAGATATGGCTAGTCTGGGTGCCAGCACATCAGTTGGAGCTCGCCACTTCCTCGAACTACTCAATCACACTCTTGACCTTGATACAAGGCGCATTATGATGTGGAAAAAGTCACTGCCATCGGGAAACGTTATCGTCATGAAGGGGTGTGCGTGATCAGCAACAAGTGTAGGACCCTTCTTGACCGTCGTAGTGATCCGTACGAGCTCTATTTGTGTGTGTGTGTCTGTCTGTCTGTCTGTCTGTATGTCTGTCGGTCTGTCTGTCTGTGTGTGTCTGTCTGTCTGTCTGTGTGTCTGTGTGTCAATTCCTACGGAACCAAACTGCTGAGGTCATCGGTCCCTAGACTTACACACTGCTTAAACTTATTTAAACTCACTTATGCTACTAACAACACACACATCCACGCCCGAGGGAGGACTCGAACCTCCGGCGGGAGTCGCAGCATGTTTCCGTGCAGCAGTACATACATAGAAAGAAGGATCCTTTATTGTATGATTATATGATAGCGGAACCAACACTGGTAGCAGTTACTTCTGTAAAATATCTGGGAGTATGCGTGCGGAACGATTTGAAGTGGAATAATCATATAAAACTAATTGTTCCTAAGGCGGGTACCAGGTTGAGATTCATTGGGAGAGTCCTTAGAAAATGTAGTCCATCAACAAAGAAGGTGGCTTACAAAACACTCGTTCGACCTATACTTGAGTATTGCTCATCAGTGTGGGATGCGTACCAGATCGGTCTGACGGAGGAGATAGAGAAGATCCAAAGAAGAGCGGCGGGTTTCGTCACAGGGTTATTTGGTAACCGTGATAGCGTTACGGAGATGTTTAATAAACTCAAGTGGCAGACTCTGCAAGAGAGGCGCTCTGCATCGTGCTGTAGCTTGCTCGCCAGGTTTCGAGAGGGTGGGTTTCTGGATGAGGTATCGAATATATTGCTTCCCCCTACTTATACCTCCCGAGGAGATCACGAATGTAAAATTAGAGAGATTAGAGCGCGCACGGAGGCTTTCAGACAGTCATTCTTCCCGCGAACCATACGCGACTGGAACAGGAAAGGGAGGTAATGTCAGTGGCACGTAAAGTGCCCTCCGCCACACACCGTTGGGTGGCTTGCTGAGTATAAATGTAGATGTAGATGTAGATGTACAGCTGGCAAAGAGATGCTCTCCTGGAAAGACGACAGATTCGCGCTCTCCAGCCTGCATGATGAAGAAGGTATAGGGATTTATCAGACCATGGAACCCTCTGCCACTACGCCAACGTCCCGTGCGGATGGCCATGTGTCGTAGTAGCTGATGTCGTGGCGTTTACATTGGCACACGCATGTGCCGTCGGCTATGGAGCCCATCGTTTCGGTGCACTGTGTGTTCAGACAAACTTGTACTCTCCCCAGTATTAAAGTCTGATGTTAGTTCCGCCACAGTTCGCCGTCTGTCCTATATTACCATTCTGTGCATACAACGACGTCCGACATCTGTAATGAAACGTGGCCGCCCAATCCCACATGGACGTGGTTTCACCTCAGTTCCATCACGTGTTAGAGACACTCACCACAGCACTCCTCCAACAGCCGGCCGTTGTGTCCGAGCGGTTCTAGGCGTTTCAGTCCGGAACCACGTGGCTGCTACGGTCACAGTTTCGAATTCTGCTTTGGGCATGGATGGGTGTGATGTCCTTAGGTTAGTTAGGTTTACGTAGGTCTAACAAGGGGAGGCCGCCAATTGTGAAATTCAGATTCGATCCATACTGCGCATAATAAGAGCTCATGGCCAGAGGTCTAATGTGGCAAAGCACCAAGATGCACTTCTCAGCCGTTGTCGAGAAAATAGACAGTTGAAAGAAACGGTTGCGGTGAAATACTCTCTACGATTAATGATTTTCTACACCGTCGTGGCGCAGCGGTAAGCGCTCGACTTCGTAATCCGAAGGTCGCCGGATCGAATCTCGCGCCATGCAACTTTTTTTTAGTATTTGTTTCTTGTAATTCAAATGTGTGTGTGTATATATAAATTCCCGGCAAGCAGTTGCAACAATTATGCATATAATAAGTTGTTGAAAGTCGTTTGTCGTGGAAAAACTGGCGACTTCGAACGTCATTATGTTTTCCGCAAACAAAGTTGTATTTCACAAATGTTGTTAATCGTCTTCATAATGTTTACCACGTATAGTTAACGGAAGACGTAGAAACGATATTCCGAAACGAATACGTATAGTGTAAGCCAAACGTTTGAATTAGAATAGAATTTTTAATCGAGCGAAACCGTGACATCAACTCCAGAGACGATTGTATAAAAATCCAATCCATCGTCCACCACCAATTGTCTTCTCCGATTTTTATCGATATTATACGATACGCATGGTATGCATCAAACCTGACGAACGATAGAACAATTTTTCAGAATGTCAGTCAGGTGTGTTTCCCAACAGATAATTTTTTAAAAAAAACCAGTTGTTCTTGTAAAAACTCATCGTTTATCAGATGTGCCCGATGTCGTGCTGTTTTCTGCTTTCCATGTTTCTATGATAACTATCACTCTGGTTGGTGCGATACTACAGCTACTTCTTGTCACTAATTGTTAATTATGTGCGAGTGTGTACCGAACTTTTCAATAAATTGTATCCACTTGAATATTATTTGCGATATTGTGTTTTATTTCAAGTATTATTTCTCCACGACAAACGACTTTCAACAACTTGTAACTGATATATATATATATATATATATATATATATTACAAAAAGAATAATAATAAAAAAGAAAGTTGCATGGCGTGATATTCGATCCGGCGACCTTCGCATTACGAACCCGAACGCTTACCGCTGCGCCACAACGCTGTAGAAAATCATAAATCGTAGGGAGTATTTCACCGCAACGGTTTCTTTTAACTGTCGATTTTCTCGACAACGGCTGAGAAGTGCATCTTGGGGCTTTGCCACATTACACCTCCGGCCATGAGCTCTTATTATGCGCAGTATGGATCGAGTCTGAATTTCACAATTGGCGGCCTCCCCTTGTAAGTCTAGGGGACTGATGACCTCATATCTAAAGCACCGTAGTGCTTAGAGACATTTGAACCATTTCTGAACGCCTCCAACACCGGACAAGTCGTGAAGTTTCCGAAATGCCCGTGCCGAACCTCCGGGCTGTCATCGTCAAATTCAGATAGATCGCGCGCCTTCCGTATTCTTCACACGGGCAGCGAGCCCACTGATATGACATGCTACGTGTCTGACTAGCAGTCATTCATCATCAGGTGACGCTGCTATTGCCTGGATGGGCTTATATCGATAACACGTCGGTGGTCATAACGTTCAGGCTGATCAGTGTTCAATGAAAGTAAAGTCCTTGATTGTAAGAAATAGTCTTGAATGCCGATACAATTAGTCCCTGAATATTAGTAGTGCTTACTAGCATCGTGACATGACAATTTATTGCCTCCATTCTAGCTTTCTGTATTAATGGTGACAAGTCTATAGATGAACTGAATCTGTGGTGAAGCTCTGAATGCTGCTGGTTAACAAGACGCACCGGCCAATCACAGAGTGAGAGCAGTGAAGTGTGTCAGTGAAGCGAAGTATGTCAGTGAAGTGCCCTCTGGTGACATGTAGCGTGACAGAACAGAACAGAGACAGCGACAGATGGAACAGAGAGTGTAGGGAAGCAGCCTACTCACGCCGTAGTAAATTCACAGCAGTCTTTCCGTTATGTCCCAGCCAGTACGCGGTAACTAGCTCTTACGACATAAAGGTTTCTCAATACTTTAAAAATCAAATAAATAACCTAAAATGTTTCTAGCATGTCAGGAGTAATACTAAATCAACATGTGTTGAATGCCAGTTCAATAACTTTAACCATTTTCGAAATTTGGACGTTTTTCTGTAAAAATCATTGGCGCAACAGAATAGAGCTAGAGATTTAAAAATTTATATTTAGATACCTTTTTCATAATTATTTAATAGAAACAGTCTTCTGGATCTCACAAATTAAGATTTTAGTTGAAATTCATAATTTTCTGGTTTTTGTCTTAAAACTTAAGGAAGCAAAATAGATTAAGTAGGCTAATAAATAAGGCTAGGATGTTTAAATTTTTAGTAGAATGGAGATCCGCTATAACCATAAAGATGTGAGAAGTTTCATTTGAATAACTATAAAACTATAGAGATAGCGTATCTCCAAAGGGCAAGTTCAGAGCTAGTCTACTGCGTGCAGTGTAATTAAATTAATTCTCTCGGCCACAATATTTAACTTAGCCACGTCAAACTTTTATTATGATTATTTATCTGTGTGCTGAATGCGCATTTAAATTGAGAGCTTCATCTGCCATCAGCTAAAGAAGCTATGATTTATTCAATAACTTAATGTGGTGCATTACTAGCCCAGCGGCTAGTCGGGAGAGCCGATTTGATCAGGCGTTCCCTTAGCCGTCCGCACCGCGGCTTTATATATAAGAATGCTGCACGAGGAAGCAAGGCCCCAGTTCTCTCCGGACGCTGAATAGCACACCATCTGTGTCGGGAGTCGTGTCTCGTCGGTATCATTGCTACAAACAGCCTCGGATGCCGTATTAAGTTACTCGAGATATGCGTAACCATGAAATCATTTTCGAGTGAAGTGTTAATTCTGGGATGACTTTAATGATATGTCTTCAGTTTGCGTATGTCGTATTTTCACGTGCCGCCGCGGGACAAACATTCTACAATTATTCAGCGTGGCGTTTCTCGCGTCCGTCAGCCCTCGTAATTTAATACATATATATATATTTATTGTTATTATTATCTTTTGATTGTTGCCGACTTACGTGGTGGGCCTTAATAAAAATGATATTTAAGTTGAACAATGTAATAAACTTTTCATATTAATTTCCTCGGCTAGTCAGTTCACTTTAAAGCAAAAGATCTTTAGTTATTAATTACAGTTGCGGCCCACACACGCGCGAGAGTATTTTTCTTACCTCCGTTAACCATTGTATTGTAGTCAGAGTCCTGGCTCAGTGTCTCGGCTATGGTACTGAAAATAAGAATCTTAAAGCTAAGTATTTTCTGCAACTTCGGGCGACTGTGGAGAAAAATTAATATTACGTTACGTTAATAGCGGGCGAGTTTTCGCTTCCGCTAATTTTTCGTAAGTTAATATCGCCACGTAATGGCGTCGTTGGCTGCATCGGCCGCTGCGATTGTTGAGCTGTAAATTACTTGAATGCAGGTTAATTCAAGGAAGGCGGACATGAAATTGGGATCACCTCTTACACATTAAAAGTGCACAATAATATTAAATCAGTATATTACAGGCTTAACTCATACAAATATGCTTACATTTGCCAGCACTCGCAAGATGTCCCTCTATGCACATTCAAGACAAAAGAGGAAGTGAGGTCGACTAAAAAATTAACAAAAGAGTGTAACTTGTCGTCTCTTTAGATCATTCTGTCATAAATTATTTCTTTGCAATCTAAACCTACACAGAGAAATTATTATTTTATGGCTACATGATAAAAATTTGGCACTGGGGACGCTATATTGCCACCCGAAATGTTTATGTCAGAAAAAATGTTCGTGTTTTTTTCTTTTCTTTTTTTTTTTTTTGTCATAAATATTTCCTCTTTCATGTCCACAGTGTCCACACACAGATTTTTCTTTCACAGTCTATATATGTCACATCATATATTTAAATCGTTAAATTACTGAGGTGTGTTGTGCACAAAGTGTAATACAGATGAAGTTATCTTCATAACAATATAATATACAATTGGTTACATATACAGTCATGTACAAAAGGACATAGAATACAACTAGTTTTATTTTGGCTGCTTCTTCTTAGGGTTGCAACTTTTGCAGTGTTCAAAGGTATACAACCACGAGTTAGTCCATAAACTTGAAGTCCCAGGGGTGTCAACTGTTCGCTCCCAATTTGGCGCGGCCGTAGGGAAACCTGGGGAAAACCTCGGCGGAGTGACAGACTAACTGCTTTGGTCACTTTCACTTAATTGTTTCTGGAATGTCATTGGAGTACAGGATGTGCATACAAATATTTTTGTTGCACTATGCAAAAATGAGGTCATTATAACAATTGATTGCGGTGTCGTTGATGAACTACGCCGCGACGTTTGGCTCGCGACGGCGTCGGTTGGTGTGTTCGGTGCTCGGCGTTCGCGGCGGCTGCGGAGAGGTCAACGCCCGCTCGATGCCAGCGTGTGTCTCGCCGTCGCGGAATGTCAGAATCAGCTGATCGGCTGCACGGTTGGCGATGCACTTCTGTCGAGCGTGGCGGAGTGGGATGATATCCGCCTCCCGCGCTTGTTGGCAGGAGTCAGCTCCGCTACGCATCTCCGACGTAGTACATGAAACATACACACAACCAAAGTAATATTTGTTTCCCGCTGCCGATGGTTACGCTAGTGGGAAAGGAGCATTTATTAGTGCGGCAGCTGTTGTTAAGTTTTCGCCAGTTTCCGAGTGTCAAGCTAGCACTGTCTTGCAGAATACATGACATGGATCTTCTCCCGTGAATGAAGTTTTGATGCGCCACTGTTTCCATTACACGTCACTTTTTGTCTTGATAAAATTATTTATGTTTTCGCCGCACTCGCAGGCACTGGTGAGTGTCCCAATACGAGCTTAGCACAAACATTCGCCGTTTCTGCGGTCGCTGTTTTGCAACAGTCCACGCATCGCATTCCAATCTCGCAATATTGTGCTCACTGAAACTACAGTCTGTCCCAAAAATATTGACTGTGGGTTCACTTCAAGTTAACAGTTCACATTTATAAGCAAATTCACAGTTTTTCGTGCGTAATATTGGCGTTTGGCGTCCTCACCGCTGTTGAACGTTCAATACTAGCACTTCACTGTCCATATCACAGTTTCACCTTCACAGTTTTTCACACTGTTTAAAGTAACTGTTTCGATTAGTTCACAAACACTAATGTATTTCATTCAGTCTGAACTGGATTTTGGCTCGTGCTGGATTTCACCAGTCTCTCGCACTGATTATCTCTTTTCATTTTCCACTCAGAGTCGTACTTGCCTTCAGATTTTTTTTTGACTATACAATTGTATTTCCGTCTCATCTGAGGTAAGTCCCCATGTCATGTCTGCCCACTCATTGCGTACTTGCCCTCCAGAGCCAGGCTCGACTTTACAAAACTTTGCCTCTCGCATTATTGTACACATTTTATAATCTAGGCCTAGCGTGTAAGTTCCTAGATTAGTGTTTGATTTGTGGCTTTTGTTTACACGATAAATTCGTGTAAATCTCTGCCTTAGCAGATGGCAATATATTTTAACAGTGCTTAGCGGTAGTCGCATTTACTGATTTGCTTTGTACCTTGTCCACAACACATGAGGTACCTTGGGTGATGTACACCCTGCACTCATATTGTTAAGTAAATTATGATTGAGCATATTTCATGATCGGCATAGACATAAATACATGGAACAACATATACACTATAATATTGAATTTTATAAGTTTCATAACTACTACAGTTCAAAAATATTCATGACACACTAATGAAAAATTCTGTCATCATTACATGCTATTGAAATTTTTTTTTAAATTTTTTTTAGCATTTTTCAACATGAAATTTTTAAAATATTCTTAAATCTACGTTCATTCTTTAAATGCAATTGTTTAAAAATACTATTATTCCTTAACATCTACAAAATTGAATCGCACTAATCTTGTGTGCCTCATTGTCTTTAAATGTTACACTAAAATCTGAACATTTACTCACAAAAAAAATACACTATAAACTTAACCTATTATTCACATATGTAAAAGTTGCTCTACTGAGCGAACATCTTTAAGTCTTTATATGGATAGAGTCCTTTAATCTCTTCCGATTCTACGTCACCCAACAAATAGGTACATCCATGTGGTATGTCTATGATTTGGTAGGGCCCGGCATACACCGGTTGCCATTTTTTATTCTTTTTCCCTAACAGAGATGACTTGGGATGAGTCCTTATTAGCACCAAGTCACCTGGTTGATACACTGTTACCTTCTTTATTTTCTTGTCATGCTTCTCCTTTCGGCGCTCCGCGCACCTCGTTAAGTTATTTAGAGTCTCAGCTAGAATTTATTCGTGAGGTACAACTTGTCGTGGTACAGTTGGTAATGGTGACAGCCAGCTGTCGGTTTCATTCTTTCCAAACATGACTTCTAGTGGAGTATAACCGGTGGCTGCATGTGGCAATCTATTGTGGAGTTCCTCAAAAGTCGAAACGTATTCTGCCCACTTGGTGTGGCGGTTCGGAATGTAAGTTCTCATGAACCTGTTCAACTCTTTAAAGGTACGCTCTACAAGACTGCTCTCCGGGTGAAATCGGGCTACAAAAATGTGTTTAATACCTTGCTCTTGTAGAAACGTTTTCCATTCGAGACCAGTAAAATAGGTGGCATTATCAGATAATATGATCTGTGGTTTGCCAACATTAACAAAATAATCTGTTCGTAATTTCTGAATGAGGGGTGTGGCCGTTGAAGCTTTTACAGGATACAATTTTAGAAATTTGGAAAAGGCATCATATACAGCAAATACATATTTCACACCACCTCTGCCAGTGGGTAGTGGCCCTAGAATGTCAACAGAAACTAGTCGTAATGGTTTGTTAGGAACAACAGGGTGCAATTCACTTACAGTGGGCAGATTTGTAGGTTTCGTCCTTTGACAAACTACACATGTCCTTACAACATTCTGAATTATTCTTTTCATATTCTTAAAATGACATTGTCTTGCAAGAAGTGCTCTACATTTTTCAATACCCACGTGTCCCCACGAAAGGTGCACGTGCCAGATTAAATCACTGATACATACTTCCGGTACACAGATACACCACAAGTCCTTGTTAACATCCTTCCGGTAATATAATACCCCATTTTGCACAGAATAATGGCCACCTATCTGATTTCCACCCGAAGACAGTTATTGTTTGACTTTTCCCCAAGCGGGATCTTCGTCCTGTAAACTAGGCAGTTGCTTGCACGTCTGCAGGAACTTTTTTCGACAAGTAGGGTCTTTCATAACTAAAATTTTGTACTCTGTTGCCTGTTCTAGTATTGTTGTTAACTCAGGCAGACCTTGCGGCAACCGTGACAAAGCATCAGGTACTACGTTGTCGCAACCTTTTATATACATTATATGAAATTGATATTCCTGCAGAGCAAGCACCCACCTAGTCAACCTGTCGTGCATTAACTTGCATGTCAGCAAAAAACTTAAAGCCTGATGATCACAGAAAATTTTTACATTTTTTCCGTACACATAGTATCTGAACTTCTTCATGGCCCATACTACTGCTAGTGTTTCGAGTTCGGTGACTGTATATGATCGTTCACAACTTGACAACACTCGGCTTGCGAAACCGATTATTCTTACGTTCTTGTTTCCACCATCCTCATCGATTTGAAATAAACACGCGCCTAGTCCGACAGTGGAGGCGTCTATAGCAAGGCAAAATTCCTTTGACATGTCAGGATGTGACAGTAGATTAGCATTTAGAAGGGCTTGTCGTATTTGCTCAAATGACTGCTGGCACAGTTCATTCCATATCCAGGGTGTATTCTTTCTCAACAAGTTTAACAGGGTATTATCATTTAAAAGCTGGTCAGATATGAATCGTCTGAAAAATGACACTAGACCCAGAAATGCCTTTAACTGTTTCTTGGTTCTAGGAGGAGGGAAGTTCTCAATTGCTGCCATTTTCTTCGGATCGGGCACAATACCTGTAGGTGATATTACATGACCAAGACATTTTATTCTCTCCCTGCCAAATTTGGATTTTGCGAGGTTTGCTGTTACGCCTACCGCAGAAAATCTTTTTAGTACGCATCTCAGCGTGTCCATGTGGCTTTCCCAATCGGGAGTAGCTATTAATATGTCATCGACATACAACGTTACTCGGTCCAACAAATCTGGTCCTAATACTTTATCGAGCGCTGCAATGAAGACACCTGCACTACCATTTAATCCAAATGGTAAAACTTTAAATTGGTAATTTGTGCCGGCAAACACAAAGGCAGTGTACTTTCTTGATGATTCAGTTAGTGGGATTTGCCAATACGACGAACGCATATCGACAGAGGTCAGATATTTAACTCCATAAAACTTCTGTATCTGTTCATCCAGGTTTTCTGGTCGCGTTCTGACAGGTACAATTATTTTGTTAATATCGCGCGCATCAAGCACGAGACGTATACTGCCGTCCGCTTTCGCTACGGCCTCAAGCGGACTGCTGTACAGGGATAGAGATGGTTCAATTATCCCCCAATCAAGCATTTTTCTTATTTCCTTCGTAACTGCCTCCTTCTTTGACCACGGGATGGTGTAGTTTGCGTGACAGAAAGTATCGTGAGGTACCACTTCGATGTAATAGGTGTAGCCCTCGATAACACCGGGTTTTTCCGAAAACACATTCTCATAATCTGTAAGTAGCTGAGTCAATTCGTTTTGTTGTGCTTCAGTCAAATGTTCTGACTCCCTAACTTTCATGGCTATCAGTTTCCTTTTTTCCTCTTTATCTTCAGTAATAAATTCTTTATAATATGCTTGTCTGGTACTTAAGTCAGAATATAAATTCATTACCTGTATTCCTTCGAATCTCGACTGAAAGTTCCGGCAATATTTACCGTGCACTTCCCGTGTCCTCAACAATGGCAAAATTACCCGTCTACCCTCATTCATAAGGCTATTTCCCCGCACAAGAGGTCGATTTTTGCGTCTCTCTGGCGTAAAAATTCCATCCCCAGGGTGCAAGCAACACCTAATCCCTTAACTACTAGGAACGAGCTTTTCATTGCTTCATTTCCTACCGTAAACTCGACTTGCACCTGGTGCTTTATGATATGAGATTGTGCACCTATTGCACCTGTAACACGACAATTCTTCACTGGCAATACTGGTATTCTATTATTTTGACTCAAGTACTTGTAAAAATTTGCGCTCATGACATTGGTTGACGCACCGGTATCGACTATTAGGTGTATTGGTGCTCCATACATATCTGCTTGCAATATAGCCTGCACAACACTTTTGTCGGTTCGGTTACACTTCTGCGGTATGTCTACAAGTTCCTTTTCTATTTTTGTTCCTTCATTGTATCTCAGCATACAAAGTTTATGGCTGTCATCCGTGAATGTGCCCTCACTACACCATCCTGCAGCCAACAACGGAGAGCGTATTGTGGCTGTCTTTAGTTTAACGGATGAGCATTAGTGGGTTGACAGTTGTCTGTCACTTCCACTAACCTCACATTGTGGTTCTGGTTGTTGTTGTTGTTACTGTTGGGTTGGCCGCCCTGCCTCCCCGATGGTGTAATTTGATATTGTGTATGGCTCTGGTTTTGCGGTGGTCGGTTGTAACTTCCTGACATGTTCTGTGATGAACCAGGGTTGGCGTTCCATTGTGGTGTTGTGTTTTGTTGCCACTGTGGTGTTGGTTCATTACAACCACGCCACTGGTTTCGGTTGTTCCGCCATTGCGGATTGCCGTTACCATTATATCCATTACTCATGCGTCCATCATGATGTCTCTTTCGATTTTCACGATTACAACCGTTGCCGTTATAACCATTGCCATTGTTTGTGCCTCGATTCTGTTGCCGGTGCTCTTGCCTATTCCCCTTACCATTTGGTACTAAGTTACTACCGTTACTGTGGCTGCTATTGTAATCGGCTTTTTGTTGATTACAGCCTGCATGTTTCCACTTGTTTTCGGTTGTCATATCTTCGATCAATAAGTCAACAGAATCCACCATTTCCATGAATTGTTCTATATCGTATTCCGGCACATTGATGAAATATCTTTTAATTTCACTGGGCAACTTCATTTTTATTAATCTGATTATGTCACGATCGGACATTGGCTCGTCCCAGTACCTGGTTTTGTTTATATACTTTTCGAAATATTCGCGTAACGTTCCCATCTTAGGATTGTACATTTCTGGACTGTACAACTCCTTTCGTAGTCTTTCTTGGACACTATCGGACCAGAATTTTTGCAAGAATGCACCTTCAAACTGTTGCATCGTTAGACATTTGTCGGACACGTCGGTGGCCCACAGTGCCGCGTCACCTTGAATAAAGGAGACCACGAACTGTATTCTTTGTCTTTCCGTCCATGTCCTGGGAAACACATTCCTGAAGCTCTTAATAAATACAACAGGATGGACATTTCGTTTTTCGCTATTGAAAGGTTGGAATGTCCTGTGTTTTATTACATTGTCCTCTTTTTTGCACGTCTGATTGCTACATTCTGGGACATTCATCACTTCGTGATTTGCGCTGCACGGTATCGCACGTTGTTCGTGTTCATAATTCGCATTAGGTTTCGGTTGCGCACTCGCACCCTGCCTACAGTCAGCGTTATTACAGTAATCAGTACGCGGAGTCGGATTCATGATCTGTCCGCCACTGTTTACATTTCTTTCCAACGCAGACAGTCTCCGCGCGACCTCCTGTTGCCAATTTGGCAACTCCGCAGTCACACGGGATTTAATCTGTGTTAATTCGGCATGTAGTGCGGCAGCGCTAGCGTCAATATTTACACTCGCGGCCGCAGTCGCTTTTTCTACAGCTGTTTTTACGTCGCTTTCAATCTTTGCAGATATCTCGCGATCCTTTACTTCTAGCCATTCATTTAATTCTTTTTCTACTTTTTGAGCTTGCACTTCCAAATATGCGTCAATACTTTTCCGTGCATCTATCTCCACATTATCTACGCGGGTGGTTAAAGTCTGGACATTATCTTCAAGCCTAGCCTGCGATATCTGTAGTTTTTGCATTTCGCCGGCTAAGCTTTGCACAAGATCGGGTATTTCTTTGCACGCGTCCCGCATCTCGGCAAGTTCGCTTTGGATACTGTCTAGTTTTGCTTCACTGCGCTGCTCTTGCTCAATGAGCTTTTGCGTTAATTTTTTCTCTTGCTCATGCAGCACCTGAGCCAGTTTTTCGTCTCTTTGTTTCTCCCTCTGTTCTGACATTCTTTCTTTTTCCCTTTATTTCTGTTCTCTTTGTTGCTCTTGCTCATAGAGCATCTGAGCCATTTCTCGTCTCTCTCCCTATCTCTTTCTTCTAACCTGCGCAGAAATTCTGCAAATGGGTCTGCAATCGGTGAGCATACTGGTGCCCCGCTTAATCTAGCACTCGATTGGCCCCCCTGCCAAGGCAGTGGATTTGTTACTTTATTCCCATTCTGCTGTGGAGCGTCATTCACCGACCACAGATCTTCGCTCCCCGCTCCGGAAATTATGTTATCCGAGGCGGTGGCTTGGGATTCGTTTAGGTATTGCAAATAATCCTCACTTTCCATATTAACAGAATTTTGTTCTTCTGGTACGGATGCTTTAGCTTGTCCTATCTTACCCATAATAAATTCACTTTAAGCCACTGACAAATCTTTAACACTGATACACACACGATTAATTATCCCCTCCAAAAATAAACACATAAATACACAAGACGAATAATTATCCCTCCAAAAATAAACACATAAATACACAAAACATCAAAGGTATCTCATGTGCACATGGGTTCGATATTCCGCACAGAGCTACACAGGATGCTTGCACAATAGGCCTTACCTTACTTATTTTTCTTTCTCGCAATCCTTTTTCTTTTCTACACTTTTTCCTCTCCAGATCTCATCAGGGTGTGGTTTTGTTGTTGTACATGTAAAAGAATTCATACAAGCATTAATATTTTACAACAATTAGACACATACATAATTACATTCATTACAATAGAATCATATTAAGCGGGCCCCAAAGTTGCGGCACCAATCTCGCGTCCGTTGGCCGTCGTAATTTAATATATATATATATATATATATATATATATATATATATATATATATATTGTTATTATTATTTTTTGATTGTTGCCGACTTACGTGGTGGTCCTTAATAAAAATGATATTTAAGTTGAACAATGTAATAAACTTTTCATATTAATTTGCTGAAGGCAAGGTGGGTAGATCACGTAACTGATGAGGAGGTATTGAATAGGATTGGGGAGAAGAGAAGTTTGTGGCACAACTTGACTAGAAGAAGGGATCGGTTGGTAGGACATGTTTTGAGGCTTCAAGGGATCACAAATTTAGCATTGGAGGGCAGCGTGGAGGGTAAAAATCGTAGAGGGAGACCAAGAGATCAATACACTAAGCAGATTCAGAAGGATGTAGGTTGCAGTAGGTACTGGGAGATGAAGAACCTTGGACAGGATAGAGTAGCATGGAGAGCTGCATCAAACCAGTCTCAGGACTGAAGACCACAACAACAAGAACATTAATTTCCTCGGCTAGTCAGTTCACTTTAAAGCAAAAGATCTTTAGTTATTAATTACAATTGCGGCCCACACACGCGCGAGAGTATTTTTCTTACCTCCGTTAACCATTGTATTGTAGTCAGAGTCCTGGCTCTGGGTCTCGGCTATGGTACTGAAAATAAGAATCTTAAAGCTAAGTATTTTCTGCAACGTCGGGCGACTGTGGAGAAAAATTAATATTACGTTACGTTAATAGCGGGCGAGTTTTCGCTTCCGCTAATTTTTCATAAGTTAATATCGCCACGTAATAGCGTCGTTGGCTGCATCGGCCGCTGCGATTGCTGAACTGTAAATTACTTGAATGCAGGTTAATTCAAGGAAGGCGGACATGAAATTGGGATCACCTCTTACAAATTAAAAGTGCACAATAATATTAAATCAGTATATTATATGCTTAACTCATACAAATATGCTTACATTTGCCAGCACTCGCAAGATGTCCCTCTATGCACATTCAAGACAAAAGAGGAAGTGAGGTCGACTAAAAAATTAACAAAAGAGCGTAACTTGTCGTCTCTTTAGATCATTCTGTCATAAATTATTTCCTTGCAATCTAAGCCTACACAGAGAAATTATTATTTTACGGCTACATGATAAAAATTTGGCACTGGGGACGCTATACGTTTGATGAGCATATTCATCGTATTATGGCGAGCATTCAATTTGGACAGTTATAGTGGCATCAGCGCATTAGACTCTGAACTGCTCTGTTAGTTAGATTCTGTGGATTCTCCTTTTTTTTTTTTTTCATCTGTGACTTTCAGAATACAGAGAAAGTTTTTTTTCACGATCGTTTTTGATTATAAATCCCAGACAATCTCCTAATTCCTCACAGCTATAAGCTGCAGCTATGAGTGTGTTTCTCAGATGATGTGGGCACTAGGAATTCTAATTACCGGCTTCACGTTTTGCTAATCACTTTCTGGTTGCCAATATTGTAGTTAGAGAGCCAGTGTTGAGAACGGCAAACAACAGCATAAATAATAGGAACATTTATATAACAATTAATTCCACCCGCCGCCCCTCATATGGTTAATCGGCCGGGAAGTGTTTCAACATTCAAACATTTATACAACAGTAAATTTTTCCAACCAGTCGCCCCACAAGAGCTAGCCTGGTGAGATGCTGTGAGTGATGGGATTTGAAAAAACTGCCTCTTGCGTAGCTGTGAGCTGTAGAGGCATGTGCCTTCGAAACCGCAGTCTCGCCTTCTTCAAATGTGCACCAAATCTGTGGTAAATAATTAACATTAAGTACTTTTTTAAAGAAGTACACATTGTACAAATCAAAAAATCACAGACTATTGTCTTAAACCATCGAATGAAATGGAAGTAGCTGCAAAGTTTAAGAAGATATATCATGAGAGAAAGTGTTCATACCCCCGATACCCACGCGAAACATGACGGAAAACACTACATCGCCTTGTAACCGCGTAGGCTTCTGCGTCCAAGGTCAGTCTACATCAGAGTTTTCTGAGTTCGTCCGTGTCATAATGTAAAACACTGTACTGAAGATACCAACTTTTCTGTCACGGTTACAGTGAATATCCTCTGGGTTTACTGCGGGCCGCGAAAGAATATTAGTGTACCTGTAGACGAAACATTGGTTTCTCCACTATAGCTTTTTACCTGATGACGCGGTACGAAAATCAGGAAACTTTTATGGCAACTACATCTACATCTACATCCATACTCCGCAAGCCACCTGACGGTGTGTGACGTAGGGTACCTTGAGTGCCTCTATCGGTTCTCCCTTCTATTCCAGTCTCGCATTGTTCGTGGAAAGAAGGATTATCGGTATGCCTCTGTGTGGGCTCTAATCTCTCTGATTTTATCCTCATGGTCTCTTCGCGAGATATACGTAGGAGGGAGCAATATACTGCTTGACACCTCGGTGAAGGTATGTTCTCGAAACTTCAATAAAAGCCCGTACCGAGATACTGAGCGTCTCTCCTGCAGAGTCTTCCACTGGAGTTTATCTATCATCTCCGTAACGCTTTCGCGATTACTAAATGATCCTGTAACGAAGCGCGCTGCTCTCCGTTGGATCTTCTCTATCTCTTCTATCAACCCTATCTGGTAGGGATCCCACACTGCCGAGCAGTATTCAAGCACTGGGCCAACAAGCTTACTGTAACCTACTTCCTTCCTTTTCGGATTGCGTTTCCTTAGGATTCTTCCAATGAATCTAAGTCTGGCATCTGCTTTACCGACGATCAACTTTATATGATCATTCCATTTTAAATCACTCCTAATGCGTACTCCCAGATAATTTATGGAATTAACTGCTTCCAGTTGCTGACCTGCTATATTGTAGCTAAATGGTAAGGGATCTTTCTTTTTTCTATGTATTCGCAGCACATTACATTTGTCTACATTGAGATTCAATTGCCATTCCCTGCACCATGCGTCAATTCGCTGCAGATACTCCTGCATTTCAGTACAGTTTTCGATTGTTACAACCTCTCGATATACCACAGCATCATCCGCAAAAAGCCTCAGTGAACTTCCGATGTCATCCACAAGGTCATTTACGTATATTGTGAATAGCAACGGTCCTACGACACTCCCCTGCGGCACACCTGAAATCACTCTTACTTTGGAAGACTTCTCTCCATTGAGAATGACATGCAGCGTTCTGTTATCTAGGAACTCTTCAATCCAATCACACAATTGGTCTGATAGTCCAAATGATCTTACTTTGTTCATTAAACGACTGTGGGGAACTGTATCGAACGCCTTGGGGAAGTCAAGTAACACGGCATCTACCTGGGAACCCGTGTCTATGGCCCTCTGAGTCTCGTGGTCGAATAGCGCGAGCTGGGTTTCACACGACCGTCTTTTTCGAAACCCATGCTGATTCCTATAGAGTAGATTTCTAGTCTCCAGAAAAGTTATTATACTCGAACATAATACGTGTTCCAAGACTCTACAACTGATCGACGTTAGAGATACAGGTATATAGTTCTGCACATCTGTTCGACGTCCCTTCTTGAAAACGGGGATGACCTGTGCTCTTTTCCAACCCTTTGGAACGCTACGCCCTTCCAGAGACCTTCGGTACACCGCTGCAAGAAGGGGGGCAAGTTCCTTCGCGCACTCTGTGTAAAATCGAACTGTTATCCCATCAGTTCCAGCGGCTTTTCCTCTTTTGAGCGATTTTAATTGTTTCTCTTTCCCTCAGTCGTCTGTTTCGATATCTATCGTTTTGATATCTGTGCGACAATCTAGAGAAGGAACTACAGTGCAGTCTTCCTCTGTGAAACAGCTGTGGAAAAAGACATTTAGTATTTCGGCCTTTAGTCAGTCATCCTCTGTTTCAGTACCATTTTGGTCATAGAGTGTCTGGACGTTTTGTTTTCATCCACCTATCGCTTTGACATAAGACCAAAATTTCTTACGATTTACTTTCGAATGCATTGAACGCCTCTCGCATAGCCGTCCTCACATTACATTTCGCTTCGCGTAATTTTTGTTTGTCCGCAAGGCTTTGGCTATGTTTATGTTTGCTGTGAAGTTCCCTTTGCTTCCGCAGCAGTTTTGTAACTCTGTTGTTGTACCACGGTGGCTCTTTTTCATCTCTTACAATCTTTCTTGGCAGATACTCATCTAACGCATATTTAAAATGGATTTGAACTTTGTCCACTGATCATCCACACTATCTGTACTTGAGACAAAACTTTTGTGTTGAGCCGTCAGGTACTCTGTAATCTGCTTTTTGTCACTTTCGCTAAACAGAAAAATCTTCCTACCTTTTTTAATATTTCTATTTACGGCTGAAATCATCGATGCAGTAACCGCTTTATGACCGCTGATTCCCTGTTCTGCGTTAACTGTTTCAAATAGTTCGGGCCTGTTTGTCACCTTAAGGTCTAACATGTTATCGCCACGAGTCCATTCTCTGCTGAACTGCTCAAGGTAGATTTCAGATAAAACACTTAAAAAAATTCCACTGGATTCTTTGTACCTGCCACCCGTTATGAGCGTTTGAGTCTCCCAGTCTATATCAGGGAAATTAAAATTGCCACCCAGAACTATAACATGGTGGGGAAATCTACTCGAAATATTTTCCAAATTAACCTTCAGGTGCTCAGCCACAACAGCTGCTGAGTCAGGGGGCCTATAGAGACATTCAATTACCATGTCTGGGCCAGCTTTAACCGTGACCTACACCCAAATTATTTCACATTTCGGAGCTCCGCCAATTTGCTTCGATACTATTCCACTTCTTATCGCTATAAACACGCCTCCCCCTTCACTGTCCAGCCTTTCTCTGCGGTGTACATTCCAATCTGAGTTTAGAATTTCATTACTGTTTACATCTGGTTTCAGCCAACTGTCTGACCCTAGTACAATGTCGGCATTGTGACCGTTTATTAATGATAGTAGTTCTGGGATGTTTCTATAGACACTCCTGCAGTTTACTACTAGCACATTAATATTGTTATTCCCTGTTGCATTTTGCCTACTTCTACCTTGCCGCGTCTCAGGAGGCGTCTTGTTGGGCCTAGGGGTGGAATTCCCTAACCTAAAACACTCACATGTGCACTCCACACGTACTCCGCTACCCTTGTAGCCGCTTCCTGCGTGTAGTGCACGCCTGACCTATTCTGTGGGACCCTACATTTCTCCAACCGATAGCGGAGGTCGAGAAATTTGCACCCCAGATCTCCGCAGAATCGTCTGAGCCTCTGGTTTAAGCCTTCCACTCGGGTCCAAACCAGAGGACCGCGATCGGTTCTGGGAACGATAGTACAAATAGTTGGCTCAGATTCCACCCCGCGAGCGAGGCTTTCCGCCTTCACCAATTCCGCCAACCGCCTGTACGAACTGAGGGTGACCTCTGAACCCAGACGGCAGGAGTCATTCATTGGTGCCGACATGAGCAACAATTTGCAGTCGGGTGCACCCAGTGCTCTCTATCGCCGCCGGCAGGGCCTCCTCCACATCTCGGATGAAACTCCCCGGCAAGCAGACAGAGTGAACACTGGCCGTCTTCCCCGACCTTTCCGATATTTCCCTAAGGGGCTTCATCACCCGCCTAACGTTGGAGCTCCCAATAACTAATAAACCCCTCCCCCCGTGTGCCTGCTCGGACCTTGCTGAAGGAGCAGCCACATGTCCACTCTGAGGCAGAGCGGGCGGTGCCACACGGCCAGCCTCCACATTGACCCTCCGCCTCGTCCGCCGCGAACGCCGCTGAACCCGCCACTCCCCTTGGGGAGAGGGTGGCCCAACCGCGCCCAGTACCCGCGAAGATGTCTCGACAGCAGGGACAGTGGGTGAAGCATGTAACACCTGTGGTGTACCATGCGACGCACCAGACTCCCCACTGCCGCTACACTTCGAGGCAGCAGCCTGAAGACGGCTGACTGCGGCCATCAACACGCTCAGCTGTTCGCGAACAGTGGCCGGCTCCTCCTGCGTCCGTACACAGCAGTCACACAGCCTATCCATCCTAAGGAATCAATTTACTGAAGAGAGTTAATCAACTTTTAACTGGACTGCTAATTCACTAAAGGCGGCCGATAGTTGACTAAACTGTGGTTACTAGACACTTCTTGTAGAAAACAATGAAAATAGCATTACCTGTCTCTGGACTGTATTCAAAACAAATCCTAGTACTACTGGCACTATGGCTGACTAAGGGGCTCTCTCTAACTGTATTCAAAACAAACACGAAATCTATGGAACACAATTACTAGCACTCGACAATTAAAGCTTCCTAAAAGCAAAAACACACGGATGAAGAAGTGACAAGGGAGAAAAATACAGTTAATACTTAAATTAACGTAGCTCGCTGCACAGCAGACGTGATACAGACGGCAGTTACCTTATGCGTGAATGTAGACTTTCCCGGGGTATACTTCAGGTAAAATACTCTCTGCTCTGCAGCTGGGTGGTAGTGTTAAAAGAAGAAAAGTTTCAAGACTGCCATCCTCCTCATCTTCATCTAGCACATTTCGAAACATCACGTTCTTTTAACACTGCTTGGAACCTGAGAGCACTTTATCACTACGCCCATTAATCAAAAGCATATGGACAGCCTTGTGTAACGAGAAGTTGACCACTAGGTGTCACGACAGGCACCCGCCAGTATAAAAGAGGTGGGGAATTTTGTGTTGCTACTAGTGACCAGTGACCAGTAACATCTGAATGGGTCACACAGAAGAGCACACTTACCTCAAACGTTGACTGTTAGTTCCATGTCAAATAAGTAACAAATCCGTCAGAGGTATTTCAACTCTACTGTAACCACCCAAACCATCGTAGAGACATACGGTGGACACACGTCAAATTGATGCCCACCATCAGATGTGCAGGTAGTTTTTTATGACCTGGAGTATAAGCTGATTTGCATAAATTGTCCACTTTTATTGAAATCAGTACTACTCTGGTGAGAATTGAGAAAGTCACTAAGGCTAAAAATCATTCATTGCTTGGCTGATTTGGGCATGGCGACAAACAGCGAGGTCGTCCGTCTTGTATGATTAGGGAAAGATGGGGAAAGAAGTCGGCCTTGCCCTTTCAAACGAACCATCCCAGCATTTGCCTGAAGCGATTTAGGGAAATCACGGAAAACCTAAATCAGGATGGCCAGACGCGGGATTGAACCGTCGTCCTCCCGAATGCGAGTCCAGTGTGCTAACCACTGCGCCACATCGCTCCATAACAAACATTTGCCATCTCTCATAGAATACAATCTGTATAAATATTTTACACGCTGATTTACACTGATGTATTTATTAACATTATTTTATAAATCCCTTTTGCTCGCCACTTGCACAACCGTGAATGAGTTACATTTTGCAGTAGTAGCGATTACTAAAACTGTGTGCTCTCGTTTACGGAGGAATGAACATAATTTCTGCTCATACTCTTTTTGTCATGTATTTAAATTATTTTGCATAATACTGTTGCTCTATCGTTGTGCAGTGATGGCTGCGCTGTTATTACGTGATTGCAGTGATTATCAAAAGTAATTTCTATCATTTACGTGTAATAAGCAGTATTGCTACGCTGAAATTATTTCTTTCGTGATAGAAAGCGATTTTTGTATTAACATTCAGTGCTTTCGGGGTGGTGTGATTCGAAAGCGTTAGGATCTGACTGCACTGCTATTGAGTATCGCATAAACAAGTGTACTGATCTGTTATTTGGCTGCGGCGTCTCATTCAGCGCAATTTTTTTCAAAGTCTCTGAATTAAGGATTATTTTATGGCTAAGTGAAAACATGTAATAGATCTAACGCCGCATAATGTAGACGCAGTCACTCAAAATGCAGTTGTAGCCCGAAACGCGTTGGATCCAAAAAGAAAAAAAGAAACTTTTTGCTCTATTTCACTCAATACCTGCAAATATATCACTTACCTTAAGGCAGAATAAAACACTATAAGACAAAAAAATATAACAAAAGAACGACGCACCACGAATAATTATCCGAAATGGTCGGAATCGGTAGATGTGCTGTACGTCTACAGACAAACAAGTTATTGCAATTTCAGAAAAATTCTATTATTTATTTAAGAAATGAAAATGAGCGTACGGCATTCTGGGCAGGGAGTCCCCCATTCGGGGAAGTTCGGCGGCCGAGGGCAAGTACTTATTGCATTCGACGCCAGATTGGGCGACTCGCGCGTCGGTGATGTGGATGAAATGATGATGAGGACAACAGAACACCCAGTCCCTGAGAGGAGAAAATCTCCTCCCCCAGCTGGGAATCGAACCCGGGCCCTTGGCGTGCCATTTATTCAAGAGAAAGATCTTCTCATATTGAGCAAGTCAACAACGCGTTGGTCCATCTCTGGCACCTATGCGAGCAGTTATTCGGCTCTGTATTGTTTGATAGAGCTCTTGGAAGTCCTGAGGAATAGTGTGACAAATTCTGTCCAATTGGCGTGTTAGATTGTCAAAATCCCGAGGTGACTGTAGGGCCCAGCCCATGACGCTCCCAACTGGGAAGATACCCCGCGGCCAAGGTATGGCAAGCTTGAGGACAAGCAGTAGAAACTCTCATCGTGGAGCAGATGGGCATTATTTTGCTGAAATGAGAGCCCGTGATAGCCTGCCACGATGCAAAACTAAAAGGGGCGTAGAACATCGTCGATGTACCGCTGTGTTGTAAGTGTGCTGCAGATGCTGAAATGGCACCCCATACTCATGGCTGTCGGTCCGTACTGCGAGCGACAGACAATCAGATTGGTAAATCACCGCTGTGCAGGGCATCTCTAGACACGTCTTCGCTGGTCATCCAGGTTCCCTTCGAAACAGGACTCATCACTGAAGACAATTCTACTCCAGTGAATGAGATTCCAGGTCTAAGATGTGTCGCCGGCCGGAGTGTCCGAGTGGTTCTAGGCGCTACAGTCTGGAGGCGCACGACTGCTACGGTCGCAGGTTCGAATCCTGCCTCCTTAGGTTAGTTAAGTTAAAGTAGTTCTAGGGGACTGATGACCTCAGAAGTTAAGTCCCAAAGTGCTCAGAGCCATTTGAACCATTTTAAACCTAAGATGTGTCTAGGGCTACCCAGACAACGGTGTGAAACTAACCTTATTGTCGCCCGCCATAATGCCCGACAACAAGGTCTGATGGACTGGGGTGTCATTTCGTCTCTTGTTATCCACGGCACTCTTACAGCACAACGGGACGGCGTCGATACTCTACGACCCGTTTTGTTGCCCCTCGTGGCAAGCCATTCTGGACTTAACATTTCAGCAGGATATCCTGTGCATGGCGACAGCTTTTACTGCCTGTCTCCGTGCTTTCAAAATTGTGCCATGGCCAGCAAGGTGGCCAACTCTCTGAGAAATTATGGGGCATTATGAGCAGGGCCCTCCAACCAGCTCGGGACTTTGGCATGAGATGCTTCAGGTGGACATCTAACAACAACAGTATCAGTCAATGCCCAGATGAATAACTGCTTACATATCGGCCAGACTTGCGCAGTTTGTGAAGCACTTTCTCTTGAATAAATCATTCAAATGTTCTGACATTATAGATATTTGTTCAAATGGTTCAAATAGCTCAGAGCACTATGGGACATCTGAGGTCATCAGTTCCCTACAACTTAGAACTACTTAAACCTAACCAACTTAAGGACATCACACACATCCATGCCCGTGGCAGGATTGGAACCTCCGACCGTAGCGGTCGTGCGGTTCCAGACTAAAGCGCCTAGAAGTGCTCGGCCACACCGGCCAGCTATAGACATTTGTCTGTACGTGTAAATATGTGTATAAAATTTGCCGGTTTCCGTGGCACTCAGATAATTCCTTCGTCATTTTTTTTTTTTTTTTTTTTTGCAATGTATAAATCACAAACAGTAAATATTGATGGGAAATATCGATGAAGCATATGTGCAGTATAGCTTGACTGTTGGACTTGTGGAACGATATGTCAACGCCAATAACCCAATCGTCTTTAATCAGCTTGCCCGTTGCTGCCACCAGATGAAATAAAGGCTGCAGTGCGGGGTAACAATTTTCTACGAAATATGGACAGAGCAGCTCTGTGCTACGGTCTGATGACATTTCTCTATAAGCCAATGACGGACGCAGTTTTATTGCACGAATTCGATTCACCTCTATCATATTCGAGTTTCGCTTCAAACACGCATTGTTCCTGCATTCAGCCAGCCAGTTTTGATTTCACTACCAACAAAGGATGGAAACAGAAGCTGGCGTAACCCCATTGTCCACTGATATTCAGAGATATAGCTTTCTGTGGCTATCTCCCATGCCAGCATTGCAAACACATTGACCGCGCACGAATCACTTTATTACTGCTGTCATGGCGGCTTGTTAACAACGCTTACTAACACCTTACACGTTTTCAATTTGAACACCGCTTTAAACATGTAACGTCCATTCCTCTTTTGTTCCTTGCTTTTGCTTAGACAGTTTTGTCAGAAATTTTTAGGCATGTCTTTACTGTTATATATGGCGATCAATCTGTAAGGAGCACTGAGAAGAAATTAAAGAAGTCGGATTAACATACAGAACGAAAGTACATCAATGACAATCGGCGCAATTTATATAACTGTTCGCTACAGAGGTTATATATGTTTGCCAAGACAAGGTGTCTTCGTCGTTGGATGTCAAATAAACTCCAAGTATAATGAAGAAGGTATTAAGTGCTCAAGGTTCACAACTGTCGACGAAAGTTTTAGAACTTGACTGAATTGCATCCCGCCTTACAATTCAAGCATTTGACTGTAACGAATTTGTCTGTGTAGTGATATACCATTCAAGGGTTGAGAGTACAAGTAGGAAAAGCGCTTGGTCAAGTAACTGCAAAAGCTTAAATGGTTTTTAAAAGTTACTGTCGAAATATCATTTTTTTTTTTCTTTTGGTCAGTTAGCCTATGTATAGTCGTAGGTATGGTTAGAGATTGTAGTACTCCTTCATGATTTCTTATAATACAACAAAAATATTTACACTCTTTGAGTCTTAAAACTATTCTCAGTCAAACAGGTACAAGTGCAAAAACTATTTATTTAATGTTCTATATTTTGAAGATTTTTTATTTAACTCATTTGACATACATAGCGCAATAAATGTTCGATGCAAAACAAGGACATTTGAGTAATTAAAGCGAAATTAATATAATATACTGAAAAAATAAACAGCACATAAAATTAAAATACGAAAACGAAAATATATTGCTGTGGTTCCCACACATACAAGATAATATTCACAGTCATTTCCTATAATTCTTTCACAGCTAGTGTCTGTAAAATGTAAATCACGTACTTCTATTGTACTTGTTGAGAAATAAGCTTCCTGATCAACACTCGTGATGCTGTACCACATCGTGTTGCGTATTTTTCAGTGTTTCTCATCCCCTTCTTTGACCACACGCTCTTGTCTCCCCACTCTCTCTTCTTACACGCATGATAACTACTCTTTGTGAAAATGTGATATATTTCTCTAGAACTCATGCTAATGCGCATGGGTGTAGTTCATCGTCTCCTGAATATTTTTCTGTTTCTCAGATTATGATTCGAACTCATTCTGATGCAAGGTTGCGGATGAGGTATTGATGGGGTGCCAATAAAATCCGCATCTATAAACGGTTTAGTGTATACTTGAACTGCATTGTTAGAGGAATTTATTTGCTGATTCAAACCCACCTGGTTTCCTCCTTGCCGTTTCCTTCTGTGATTTTAGTAACAGTATCCTTTGCTATTGCATCCATGACTGTAACTGGAAAGAAAGTTTTCAATTTTAATTTCTACGATCTAAAATTTCCTGCTGAATGCTTCCATCCTGCTCAGGGGAACAAATACATATGTAGAGTGGTCCCTTGCCTTTTCAGAGAGACCAAAATCTATGTCATATTCCCTATATGTACGGCCAGTTTCAAGTCGCTTCAACTGCATGAATGCATGAATACATTGATTTAAATTATACCAGTAGTATTCCAAATGCAGTCCAGGCATTGGCTTAAAGCTTAAACTTTACCGGCAACGGAAGTGGATACACCGGTTCCCGTCAGATCACCGAAATTAAGCGCTGTCATGCGTGGCCGGCACTTCGATGGGTGACCATCCGGACCGCCATGCGCTGTTCCCATTTTTCGGGGTGCACCCAGCCACGTCAAGCCACCTCAGGAGCAACTCGACCGAGTAGTAGCGGCTCCAATCACAGAAAACCATCATAACGACTGGGAGAGCGGTGTGCGGACCACATGCCCCTCCTATCCGCATCCTCAGTGAGGATGACACGGCGGTGGGATGGTCCCGATGGGCCACTTGTGGCCTGAAGACGGAGTGCTTTTTTTAAAAAAACTTTACCAGCACAGAATGCATCACCATGCACGTAATGTTTTGTAATTCTTTTGCTCGGAAGATATGAACACTCTGGGTATCAAATGTGCACTTAGAATATTTTCTTGTGAAATGTCACTCGTACAACTTGGACGTGATGAGAAGTTTTGTGGCTATACCAAAGATCACAAATATAATGCGTAACTAGATGCACGACCTGCTGTTGAACCGGCACTTTTGTTATTCATCTCTGTTCCTAAGTTGCCTCCCAGGTATCCCAAAACTAGTTCCTAAATTCCCGTATTTTGGTATTGATTACTTAGCACAACAGAACTGTCTCATATGTACTTCTTGGCTAAGCTCCAACGACACTGGGCAGTCGACAGTGGTAATACTGAATGAGAACTGTAACCTATGGGATACTTTTTTAATAACTGTAAATTGTGCAACAGCGGCAGTTAGATGAGAACTTCCAGTTAAAGTAAAAGCTCGGCGTATACGTTAATGTTTAGAACTGAGGGTAGACGGATGAATTCCGTGGGAGATATTTTCAAGATTTTGTGCTGTAACTGCGGGCTGCTGTGACTGAGCGGTTCTAGGCGCTTCAGTCCGGAACCGCGCTGCTGCTACGGTCACAGGTTCGAATCCTACCTCGGATATGAATTTGTGTGATGTCCTTAGGTTAGTTAAGTTTGAGTAGTTCTAAGTCTAGGGGACTGATGACCTCAGATGTTAAATCCCATAGTGCTTACAGCCATTTGAACCACTTGGTGCTTGTAACTCATTGCTGCCATCTTCATTTTAAGAATGATCACCGCTGCCTCTGTCGCTAAAATGGCAACGTTTAATTACTTTGCTGATTTATAGTCTCTCTAATTTTACATTCGTGTTCTCCTCGGGAGATATAAGTAGGGGGAAGCAATATATTCGATACGTCATCCAGAAACGCACCCTCTCGAAACCTGGCGAGCAAGCTACACCGCGACGCAGAGTGCCTCTCTTGCAGAGTCTGCCACTTGAGTTTGCTAAACATCTCCGTAACGCTATCACGCTTACCAAATAACCCTGTGACGAAACGGGCCGCTCTTCTTTGAATCTTCTCTATCTCCTCTGTCAAACCGACCTGCTACGGATCCCACACTGATGAGCAATACTCAAGTATAGGTCGAACGAGTGTTTTATAAGCCACCTCCTTTGTCGATGCACTACATTTTCTAAGGATTCTCCCAATGAATCTCAACCTGGCAGCCGCATTACCAACAATTAATTTTATATGATCATTCCACTTCAAATCGTTCCGTACGCATACTCCCAGATATTTTGCAGAAGGAACTGCTACCAGTGTTTGTTCAGAGCCATGAGACAGGAAGGGAGAGAGAGAGAGAGAGAGAGAGAGAGAGAGAGAGAGAGAGAAAGAGAGAGAGAAAGAGAGAGAGAGAGAGAGAGAAAGAGAGAGAGAGAGAGAGAGAGAAATAGTTGTTTACGAAAGAATATTTTTTTTCTTGTTTTATTGCCACACTAACAAACCCACGCTCGTTAGGCGTTGTTCAGGTGTCGTGAAATTCAATCTCTGTGGTATTGGGTCATTCAGAATAAACTGTAACATTTGTTCAGTGAACACAGGACAGAAAAATGACATACACTGGGATGAAAGTTCCTTACTCATTTCAGAGAAAGACGTGCACTGTTCAGCTGGTTTTATTTCCAGTAAGCTTTCATCATCAGAGCTGAAAAGATTGAGTGAAAGCGTAGCTTATATAAATCCAAGCTGAAATGGTTTGTTCTAGCAGACTCCTTCCATTCAATACAGGAATTCATCGCAGTAGTTGAAAATTTTTCATGTTTAATGTGATCTCTACTTGCACAATGTCACTATTAGCTGCTTTACTAGTTCTTTTTTTATGAACTTTCATGTTCAGTATTGTGAACTATGTACTAGATAGTTCCAAGACCAAGTAGCTCGGGTTCTCAATGTCCCACAGAGACATGGGATCGCCAGGAGTGCCCCAGGGAAGTGTGAGAGGACAGCTCTTATTCTCTATGTACATAAATGATCCGGCGTGCAGAGTGAGCAGCAGTATACGCATGTTGGCTGGTGGCACTATGTTGTACGGGAAGATGTCGTCACTGAGTCACACTCTGAGTACACGAGATGACGTACACAGAATTTGTAGCTGGCGTGATGAGTGGCAGCTCGTTCTAAAAGTAGAAAAATTTGAGGGATGAGTAGGGAAAGCGATCCTGTAACGTTCGAATACAGCGTTAATAGTGTGCTGCCTGATGCAATCACATCGACTAGCTTGGCGTAACTTTGTGAAGTAATATGAAATGGAATGACCACATCAGGCTCTTAATACGGAAGACGAATGCTCTGATTCGTACTATTGGAAGATGTAGCACGCCCATAAAGGAGACCGCTTATAGAACGTTAGTATGACCCATTTTTGAGTACCGTTCGAGTGTTTCGGATCCCCATCGTGTCGGGTTAAAGGAAGACATCGAAGCAATTCAGAAGTGTGGTGCTACATTTGTTAGCCGATACTGCACGTTAGTATTACGGAAGTGCAGCTTGAACTAAAATTGGAATTCTGGAGGGAAGACGTCCCTCCTTTCGCAACCAACTATTGCGGAAATTTAAAGACCCAGCATTTAAGGCCGAATTTAGTACGATTCTACCGCCGCCAACGTAAGTTTCCAGAGAGGACTACGAAGATAAGATGCGGGAGCTTAGGGCTCGTAGGAATGCTTTTAGACTGCCTTTTCCCTCGCTCTATTTGCGAGTGGCACTGGAGAAGAAATAACGAGTAGCGGTACATGGTACCCTCCGCCTTCATTATTGAGACGGGGCCTATCAGTCATTTCTTCAGTGCGAGCATTAGTAGTGTGTGGTCAAATTGAGAATTGAGAATTTCGGTCTGACAGGAGACGTGTTAGGGTATTCCGTGCAGTTGCGGTGACCACTATGTCCCGATTGCTTTGCCGTTACTGGTACGTTAGCTCAGCATGTTCGGCCAAAGGGCTCATTATTTTCTGTAGCATAAAAAAGTGAGTGCAGGAATTAATCACGAACTTGAAACGATGTCACGTGACGTCTGCCCAGACCAAATGCCGCTAACAATAACGACCAAAAAATAAAAGGAGTGGTCAGAGCATCTGCCTAGTAAACAGGAGACCCAGGTTCGAACCCAAGTCGGGCACAAATTTTCAACTATCATCATTGATTTAAATCATTGCCCACTCACAACTAATGTTAGTGTTGCCTTCGTGTCTTAAATATTGGTTGTATTATAAATTTATTCATAATCACAAAAATTATACTAATCAAGTAATTAACTTGGGTCAGTTATGACCATCTTCAGAAGTAAGTGACTCCAGTATATTTTTCAATTCGTGTCACTCTCTATATACAGATGGTAGCACTCCGTCTTCATGCCACAAGTGGTCCATCAGGACCATCCGACAGCCGTGTCACCCTCAGCGGAGGATGCGCATAGGAGAGGCGTGTGGTCAGCAGACCACTCTCCCGGTCGTTATGATGGTTTTCTTTGACCGGAGCCGCTACTGTTCGGTCAAGTAGCTCCTCAGTTGGCATCACGATGCTGAGTGCACCATGAAAAATGGCAACAGCGGATGGCGTCCCGGATGGTCACCTATTCAAGTTCCGGCTGCGCCCGACACCACTTAACTGCGGAGATCTGACGGGAACCAGTGTATCCACTGCGAAAAGGCCGTTGCCTATACAGATGGCAGAGTGACATTAAGACAAGGCTTCGTTACGAAGTGGAAACATTTTTCGGAATGTGGCTGATTAATGTATCATCTATATACCCAGTGACACAAATTGTACAGTGCATAGGATTCACTTAGGTTCGAGGATGGTCATAGCTGACCGAAATTAACTACATGGTTAGTAACATTTTTGTGGCCCCTCACTGGATTTATAAGAAAACATATAAAAATTTATAAAATAACTCGTCTCAAGAGTATGCTGGTAAGTTACATAGATCAGATGTCTGCCCGAATCTCCAGTTACTATTTCGCGCATCACACCAGAGGTGAGCAAAGAAGGAAGAAAGACGGAAGGGATAAGAGCATTACGACGATTTGTGTACCTAGTGTCGTGCAGAGGACCAAGACGCGACCCACCACCGCGCCTCCATGCTTCCAGCGTGTGGCGACGACAAACCTCTTCCACTGGAGCATCGAGGTGTCGGTGAGCACGGAGCGCTAGGTGTGGCAGGACGGGCCCCACCACTGTGCCCTGGGGGGCGGCGGCGGCGGGGGCGGCGGACCGCCCGCGGCGCGGAACACGTGTCTGGGCGCGGAGCTATGCGACCGCCGCGCCGCGCTGCGGGCGCCATCGGAAACCAATAACCAATCCGGTTTTAATTAGAGCTTCAGGGCGGCGCCGGGCGTTCCGCGCTCCGCAGTGTCGGCGCCGGCGCCGCCGGTAACGGGTCTTCGGCCCAGTAACAACGGAGCACCCTGCGCACCAAGACGATACAGCTCGCAAGACAGACGCGCCGGTGAGGTGTCTGTGGTTATTCAACTTCTCTATATAAACCAATTCCTGGCGTCGAGCAATGTAGAAAACCATTTTTCTCGATGGAAAGTTTATACCAGCAAGACAATGTCTGACATAAATGAAGTTTCACTTACATACTGTCTCTAGAAGTGTTTGTCTTTCGGTCATCACTCCAAATACTAGTTCGATACAGCTCCCAATGCTACACTGTCCTGTAGAAATATTTTCGTATCTGGATTATTTCTCAACTTACATTCATTTGAACAAGTCTGCTGTGTTCAAACATTGCCCACTCTGCAATCCTTCTCCCAAACTTCCCACCATAACTAAATTAAATAATGCAGAATCCAGGATGGATTGTAACAACACTATGAACAGGAAAGTGTCAACATATGGCGAAGATGCTTAGTCGCAGATAGGCACCAAAAAAGACTGTCACAAACAAAGATTTCACCCCCTATGGCCTTCGTCAAAAATAGATGGTACACACACACACGCACTCACGCAAACTCAACTTACACACACATGATTGCAGTCTCAGGCAACTGTAACCACACTGCGAGCAGCAGCACCAGTGCATGTTGGGAGTCCCAACTGGGTGGGGGTAGTTAGGAGGCTGGGATTGGAAGGGGGAGAGACAGCAGGGTAAGGGTCGCCGGCAGTGCTGTGTTGCTGACCAGCGCGCAGGGTCGAGTTAACGTGACGGTAGGGCAGCTATGTGCAGTCCGGAAGTTAGACAGAAGGCAGGGCTCTGATACTAGCAATTTTTTTTTTCGATAATTGTGGTAAGGCGTTATGGGACTAAACTGCTGAGGTCATCGATCTCTACAGTTACACACTACTTAATCTAACTTAAACAAACTTATGCTAAGGACAACACACACACCCATGCCCGAGGAAGGACTTGAACCTCCAACGGGTGGAAGCCACGCAAGCCGTGACAAGGCGCCTCAGACCGCACGGCTACCCTGCGAGGTGTGAAACCAGCCATGTGCTCTACACCCTAAGCTGAACTACTGTGCTGTATTATATGTGAGTACGACACGCAACAAGCTGTCTGTCGACATGAATGGCCACTGACAAACTGTGGACAAGAAACGATTCGACCACCCAGTTGCTGAGCACACTACCAAACACAACAATTCTTCATCTCAATGACTGCTTCACAGCCTGTGCCACCCTGAGCCTTCCCACCATCACCAGCTTTTCTGAATTACGCAAGTGGAAACTTTCCCTGCAATATATCACACATGACTGCTTCTCAGAATATAAGTAAATGTGTTTCATTAGTTATAGCACTGTCTATTGATATTCTGTGGTGCATTCAGCTACTCTCGTCTGGCTTCTTCGTCCTAGTATACGATTCGCTCTTGTCAATACCCGATACACAACAGTTTCCAGGATACTTTTCTACATAATGCGGAAAAACCTTCAATTTTGTCTATTTCTGTACCGTTTATCGTTCATATCCCTACTCCGGCGTCGCCAAATGAGGTCTGTGTGGGAAGTCTCTACTATCGACCGCAGTGAAGTCTCGCCAGCAGGTCTCACAGACGAATGTCCCATACCAGGATAGCTCTCCTCTTCTTTCTACAGACATCTGTCCCTTGGCGTGACGACGCACACAACTTCCCAATCGAATTATTTTGCAACATATTTCGCACCGCCCAAAATTCCAACTGTAGAAAGACAACACACAACCGCCAATAAAATTATTCGTAGAAGACGACATTCCTTCGTTAGTGAGGCTACATACTGTTCGTAAAGCGCTGACATCCTGTACCCTGTGGACGAGTCCACTATCATTTCTACCTTCGAAAAACGCCCTTAAATCTGCTAAACGTCTGCTTTTACGAGGTGCATTCAAGTTCTAAGGCCTCCGATTTTTTTCTAATTAACTACTCACCCGAAATCGATGAAACTGGCGTTACTTCTCGACGTAATCGCCCTGCAGACGTACACATTTTTCACAACGCTGACGCCATAATTCCATGGCAGCGGCGAAGGCTTCTTTAGGAGTCTGTTTTGACCACTGGAAAATCGCTGAGCCAATAGCAGCACGGCTGGTGATTGTGCGGCCACGGAGAGTGTCTTTCATTGTTGGAAAAAGCCAAAAGTCACTAGGAGCCAGGACAGGTGAGTAGGGAGCATGAGGAATCACTTCAAAGTTGTTATCACGAAGAAACTGTTGCGTGACGTTAGCTCGATGTTCGGGTGCGTTGTCTTGGTGAAACAGCACACGCGGAGCCCTTCCCGGACGTTTTTGTTACAGTGCAGGAAGGAATTTGTTCTTCAAAACATTTTCGTAGGATGCACCTGTTACCGTAGTGCCCTTTGGAACGCAGTGGGTAAGGATTACGCCCTCGCTGTCCCAGAACATGGACACCATCATTTTTTCAGCACTGGCGGTTACCCGAAATTTTTTTGGTGGCGGTGAATCTGTGTACTCCCATTGAGCTGACTGGCGCTTTGTTTCTGGATTGAAAAATGGCATCCACGTCTCATCCATTGTCACAACCGACGAAAAGAAAGTCCCATTCGTGCTGTCGTTGCGCGTCAACATTGCTTGGCAACATGCCACACGGGCAGCCGTGTGGTCGTCCGTCAGCATTCGTGGCACCCACCTGGATGACCCTTTTCGCATTTTCAGGTCGTCATGCAGGATTGTGTGCACAGAACCCACAGAAATGCCAACTCTGGAGGCGATCTGTTCAACAGTTATTCGGCGATCCCCCAAAACAATTCTCCCCACTTTCTCGATCCTGTCGTCATACTGGCTTGTGCGAGCCCGAGGTTGTTTCGGTTTGTTGTCACATGATGTTCTGCCTTCATTAAACTGTCGAATCCACGAACGCACTTTCGACACATCCATAACTCCATCACCGCATGTCTCCTTCAACTGTCGATGAATTTCAGTTGGTTTCACACCACGCAAATTCAGAAAACGAATGATTGCACGCTGTTCAAGAAAGGAAAACATCGCCATTTTAAGTATTTAAAACAGTTGTCATTCTCGCCGCTGGCGGTAAAATTCCATCTGCCGTACGGTGCTGTCATCTCTGGGACGTATTGACAATGAACGCGGCCTCATTTTAAATCAATGCGCATGTTTCTATCTCTTTCCAGTCCGGAGAAAAAAAATCGGAGGCCTTAGAACTTGAATGCACCTCGTACTTCGACCTGAAAGTATGGGTGTCAGTCGACGATTGGCCCAGTATCTTTTCAGATGGAGAACAGGTGCTGGGAAAGTCTCGTCGGCGACTTTCGCCGGTACTGGTGCTTCCCATCACCACTGGCAGGTGGTTATTGGGTCTGCACGGCTAGCTTAGCACCTCGTCTGCTCGACATTTTACGATGTTTCCCGAGTCTCCCGTCTCGTACTACCTTCTGTCGTCGTTGGGGAATGGAGGTCTTGGTTTTATTGACTGGTAGATTGATGAGCTCAACATTCTTTTTATTTTAAATACATGATGTAAGAGAAATATAGATCACAGCCGCAATTGGGCATTAAATTGTGGTCAGTGGCGACATGTGAAAAATTGTGCCTGAGCAGGTCTCTTGAACCCACATTTCCCACTTCCCACGAGCGTTCGCCTTAACCGCTTTGGATATACGGACACGCTTTCTTTCTAACCCATATTTTCAACTTGTTGAACACTTCATTTGTATGGTTCACCGTCAATTATCCTCACTGCTCGCAGCTCTTTAGCTGATTCCCTCAAGAATTTGGACATAGAGTGCACCTCCACTGAAATTATCGTTACCGTCAAGGCGCATTTGTATTCCTGTATGTTTAGTGCCTCTATTGCTTCCCTAATACCATTTTAAACGTCATAGTTACGTATAATGAGGTCGCATGTTTCCGTATAACCACACTGACACACGTCATTGTCAGTCCTGTTAAACCTGTACAGGTAAACTGGATATGGGCTTTGTACCGTTAGGGAATGTACGAAGTCTTGACTGGCCAATCACCGCTATTCATCCTCGAATACACGGGAGTAGCCGGTAGAATCCTCGAGCTGTTTCACTGTTGTCCCAGTCATTGTCCGGTGTATCCACTTCCAGTTCATAATATGGGCCTTGATTGTAACTACCTGAGACTTCTAAGACTTCAGCCGAGCTTCTTTAATGTAACCGGTAGGAGGTCGCACGACATCTTAGCGTAATGCCTGATGGTTAGATTCCGAAGATCACTTGTGAAGCATCGCGTGACGTAGTACCAAAGGTCCCACTGAGTCTGAGGAGTACACCCGTTTCTGTACGTCGCCGGATGGCCCTCTTCCGCCCACACCGAAATCTGTGCGCCCAAACACTTGCTGTGTAGCCTGTGAGAGACGTGAGAATGGCTTCATGACCGGTTCCCAACCTATGTAGTGGCAGGTGGCTATCTGCTGCTGAGACACGGGCAGTTTTGTGCATGATGTTTCTTCCTTTGTTCACAGTTTTCTGAATGTGATGTGTGAAGTTACTCTTCGAGTTCAGTTTGACTGTTTATCTCGTGACAGAGCTGTTGCTGTTGTGGTTGTCAGTCCAGAGACTGGTTTGATGCAGCTGTACGTGCTACTCTATCCTGTGCACGCTTCATCTTCAAGTACCTACTGCAACCTACATTCTTCCGAATCTGCTTAGTGTCTCCATCTCTTGGTCTCCCTCTACGATTTCTAACCTCCACGTTACCGTCCAATCCATTGGCGATCCCTTGATGCCCCGGAATATGTCCTACAAACCGATCCCTTCTTCTAGTCAAGCTGTATCACAAATTCCTCTTCTCACCAATTCTATTCATCATCTCCTCATTAGTTATGTGATCTACCCATCTAATATTCAGCGTTCTTCTGTAGCACCACATTTCGAAAGCTTCTAGTCTGTTCTTGTCTAAACTATTTATCGTCGATATTTCACTTCCATACATCGCTACACTCCATACAAATACTTTCAGAGAAGACTTCCTGGCACTTAAATCTATACTCAATGTTAACAAATTTCTCTTCTTCAGAAACGCATTCCTCGTCATAGCCAGTCTACATCTTAAATCCCCTCTGCTTAGACCATCATCAGTTATTTTGTTCGCCAAGTAGCAAAACTCATCAACTATTTTAAGAGTCTCCTTTCCTAATCTAACTCCCTCAGCATCATCTGATTTGGTTCGACCACATTCCATTATCCTGATTTTGCTTTTGATGATATTCATCTTCCAACCTCTGTAAAACTCTTCACACAGTATGATATCTCCCAGTTAATCTTCATCTACGACCTCTTCCAGCTCCATAATATTTCCCTCAAGTACATCGCCCTTGTACAGACCATCTATATACCACCTTTCTGCTTTCCCTTCTTGGCTTACATCTAGTTTCCATCTGAGCTGTTGATCTTCACACAAGCCGTTCACTTTTCTCCAAAGTTCTCTTTAATTTTCCTGTAGGTAGTATCTGTCTTATTCCTAGTGATGTATGCCTCAATATCCTTACGTTTATCCTCTAGCCATCATCGCTTAACCATTTTGTACCTCCTGTCGATCTCATCTTTGATAAAGTTTTTGTGATCTTCTTTGCTTGCGTCGTTTCCTGTATTTTTATATTTCCTCCCTTCATCGCTTAAGTTCAATATCTCTTCCGTTGCCGGCCGGTGTGGCCGTGCGGTTCTAGGCGCTTCAGTATGGAACTGCGTGACCGCTACGGTCGCAGGTTTGAAACCTGCCTCGGGCATGGATGTGTGTGATGTCCTTAGGTTAGTTAGGTTTAAGTATTTCTAACTTCTAGGGGACTGATGTCTACAGAAGTTAAGACCCATAGTGCTCAGAGCCATTTGAACCATTTTTTTTTCTTTTCTGTTACGCAAGGATTTCTACTAGTCCCCCTGTTTTTATCTACATGATCCTCTGCTGCCTTCACTATTTCACTTCTCAAAGATACCAATCCTCTTTCTACTGTATTTCATTCCCTGTTCTTGTCATTCGTCCCCTAATTTTCTCTCTGAAACCGTCTACAACCTCTGCGTCTTTCAGTTTATCCAGGTCCCATCTCCTCAAATTCCCGCCTTTCTGCAGTTTCTTCAGTTTTAATCTACAGTTCATAACCGATAACTTGTGGCTAGAGTCCACATATGCTCCTGGAAATGTCTTACAATTTGAAAACTGGTTCCTAAATCTCTGTCTTACCATTATATAATCTCTCTGGAACCTTCCAGTATCACTAGGCCTATTCCATGTATACAACCTTCTTTCGTGTTTCTTAGACCGCGGAGCTAGTTAGCATGTACACTTGTACTACTGTGGTAGGCGTGGGCTTTGTGTCTATCTTGGCGTTCACTATGTTGTTCGTAGTAGCTTACCCATGCTCCTATCTTTTTTTCATTATTGAACCTACTACTGCATTACGATTGTTTGATTTTGTATTTATAGTCCTGTATTCACCAGACTTGTTCCTGCTGCCACCAAACTTCACTAATTCCCATGACATCTAATTTTAATCTATTCATTTTCCTTTTTAAATTGTGTAACCTACCTGCCCGATTAAGGGACCTGACATTCCACGCTCCGATCCACAGAACGACAGTTTTGTTTTTCCTGATAGCGGCGTCCTCGGAGTAGTCCCCACCAGGAGATCCGAATGAGTGACTATCTTACATCCGGAATATTTTACCCAAGAGGACGCCATCATCATTTAACCTTTCAATAAAGCAGCTGCCCTCGGGACAAATTACGCCTGTAGCTTCCTCTTGCTTTCAGCCGTTCGCAGTACCAGCACAGAGAGGCCGATTTGGTTAGTGTGACAAGGCCGGATCAGTCAATCGTCCAGACTGTTGCCCCTGCAACTACTAAAAAGGCTGCTGCCCCTCTTCAGGAACCACACGTTTGTCTGGCCTCCCAAAGGAAACTCCTCCGTTGTGGTTGCACCTGCTGTACGGCTATCTGTATCGCTAAATCACGCAAGCACCAATGGCAGTCCATGGTTCATGGGCGGCGGAGGGGTGACAGAGATGCGTTCTAATTTAGCTGCAGGACTTTTAAGTAATGAAACGTGACCTTTAAACAATATGTGTGGGGTTTGCTTTGGGCTATGGTTAGTTTCTTCCTTACGAACCATCACTGAATCTCCGAGAGGTCGCCATTCGCGACGCCCTCCAGCTGAGGTCTTGATTACCCCGACACTACACCCAAGACGTCATCAACTTAAGCCACAGTCCCATCGACTTGGTAACCTCCTTCCAATAGGTCCAAGAGTCTTTCAGTTGCCAAATGCCACAATACTGACGCTCACCCTGTGGGCATCCTTGGTAGTGCTTTAAATTGCTTTTTGTGTGCTGGCTGAGCGTTCCACAACTCTAGCACGACAGTAATCTATGAAGCTGTAGTATAGACACTGGGGAACCCGCAGGTCACGCAGCCGGCCAAACACAGTAGGGCCAACATGACTTATCAAATGCTTCCGTGATGTCAACGTAACTAATAGTTATTTTATCTTTTGTTACATGTGTCTACTGTTTCGATCGCCTTGCTTAGTGCATCTTCGATACATTTCCCTTGACTGACACTAAACCGGCACTGATTAAGTCTATGAAGCTCTCCGTGCGAGTGTAACATGTCACAGACGAACCTTTCCAGAACCTTTGTGTAGTAAAACAGATTGATCTGTAACTTTTATGGTTAAGATTATATTTATCCACGGATTTTTTAATTCTAACAACTTTGCTAATTTGCAGGTATCGGTCACAGTGTGAAATATTAAGAAATCATTTGATAGTCTAGATAGGAAAGGACAGTCCGTATTTTTGGTCAGTAAAATTCTTCTGGGTTTGAGGCCGCATTGTCAGCAATTCTGACGTTTCGGCGACTGTTGGTGCTGCTGAGTTAGCAGTACACTCTGAGGAAGGCGTCTTCCAATAGTCGCCGAAACGTTGGAATTTTATAGTTTACAATGCGGCTTCAAACCCAGAAGACTTTTATTGACTGTGACAACGGCCGCGGAAGCCTACGTTTACAGTTCCTACTTTCGTTTAATTGAGAACTTCGGCATAAATAATATCTCCTCCCATAGATTTCCCGTTTTTCACCTTCAGTAAGCGGTTGTTGTATCTATTAATTAGTGAATACCTAAGATGCCTGTGAAGTTGGTTATCCCTTTAATCGTCGATCGGGAGAAGTGTGCCAAGCAGATATTCTGCTGACCGTCTCCATCCACGGGTCGTGCAGCTGTCTACTGTTATCATCTGTACATGTAATAAAATAGTAACTGGCCGATGTCTGTTCGTAGGAGGTATTTAAGAAAACGTAATACGAGGGTTCTTTATAACAGCCATAGAAGTCATAATAATAAGTTTTAGATTTTTTTATGTGTTTGTCTGTCTGTCCGGATGTTTGTACGCGCATCACGCAAAAACTACCTCGCGAAATTTGATGCCCTTTTCCCAGTTGCATTGTTGGAGGTCTAACATAGAATCTGGAACATTCTCATCTTGATGCGCTGCCTGTAAGCCAAGTTATCCATACATGTATAATGTTTTCTTCAAGGGGGATAGTAAGGGGGAACTGGAATTCATAGGAGATATAGAGAAACCTTCCTAGAAAACCTTAGGTGATTTTCCTTGAAAACGATTTTGGCATAATCAGATTTTTGGTGAAGCGTGTGTTATCCATGAAAATCGGTACAGCAGAAGTTATATTAAAACTAAACTAAATAACCCAGCTCAGATATGACATAACATGTAAGAATTAGTATTTTCGAACAGTTTATAATCATAATCTTAAATATATTATTGTTCATAAGTTTGTCGAGTTGACAGTAAAAATCACTTTAGTACATTTCTTCAGAGGTTTTCAAATGGTTGAAATGGCTCTGAGCACTATGGGATTTAACTCCTGAGGTCATCAGTCCCCTAGAACTTAGAACTACTTAAACCTAACTAACCTAAGGACATCACACACATCCATGCCCGAGGCAGGATTCGAACCTGCGACCGTAGCGGTCGCGCGGTTCCGGACTGTAGCGCCTAGAACCGCTCGGCCACACCGGCCGGCCCAGAGATTTTCATCGTGTCTTTTCGATATAAGTGAAGCGACACAATTATTGTGAATTTCCATTGATGTCTTCGTTCGTTTAACTTCTTTCATTCTTCAATTGGTCTAACAATTATCGTTGATAAGATTGCCAATTTGTAACAGTGCCTTCCCGAATACAGTCTAGCATTTCCTCTGTTTTTCTTCGAAGCCAAATGAGCACGATTGAGAAGATTAACAGAAAGTGAACCGGAGCGTGAAGAGCTTTCAGAGTCTCAGCGGTCTAGAACTGCATCGTCTTGACGCCAAGAAACTTCTTGTGAACGCGAATCACGTCTTAATCCTAATAGGCGCCGTAACGCAGCGTCGCTGTCTGTAGAGAGTGACCTTGAACGTGAACGTCGCTTGAGAGTAGGCCGATCTCGCCACGCTGCAGCCCGAAGTGCGTGAACTCAGGAAGAACGTGAGAGTCGATTATCCTGTGGTGGCGCTGCGAGATTTCCCGATGTGTAGAGTCGAATTCCGAACGGGAAATGTGTTTGACCGATGGCCGCACTCGTCACGAAATCTCACGTTCTATTGAAACGCAAGAGGAAAGGGAAACACGATTATCTACTAATCCTAACCGCCGTGAATATTCCGGCTATTGGAGACAGATGAGCAGCACAAACTTCGTTTGTCTGTTGAGCCTAGTTGCCGTGAAAATTCACGGCTTCTGAGACATGAGCACACAATCTACGTTTGTCAGTTGCTCGAAGCCGCTACCACGACAGGCAGGAGGCTACTGTCCATATATCGGAACAAGAAGGGAGTTGTTTACAGGAAGTGCGGTACACACAATACACTGAGACCCGAATGATGCAGTTAGAGGAAGACCAGCTGCGCCGTGGAGATGAGGAGTGGTAGGTGTACGATCCTGAGCAACTGCCGTGGCTAGTGTATTTGACTACGATTCAATAATAAAATCTGTCAATTATGTCAGTTTGGCTCAAAAAAAAATGGCTCTGAGCACTATGGGACTTAACATCTATGGTCATCAGTCCCCTAGAACTTAGAACTACTTCAACCTAACTAACCTACGGACAGAACATAACACCCAGCCATGACGAGGCAGAGAAAATCCCTGAACCCGCCGGGAATCGAACCCGGGAACCCGGGCGTGGGAAGCGAGAACGCTACCGCACGACCACCAGATGCGGGCTCAGTTTGGCTCAATTGACGAAATATGTAGGCAGTGCCGTGCTTTGAAGTGGCTCGGAGAACCCAAGGGCAAAGTGTTGTTCACTTGGCAAAGTTCGTCTGGAAAGAACATGAAACCCCACCAGTGAGATCGAAAGAATTATTAAATGGAGAACTTTCGGTATCTAAATACATTTTGGAGAACGTAAGAGCCTACAACAGCGCTTACCAAATTACTACTTTCGAAGTGAATCGAATCACTGAAGGGGTGTTTACGCGTACTTTCAAATTATAGGGCCGGTAGTAATATTTGGTTGGATCATTATTGCGACAGATGTTCCAAGGCTAATACAAATTTATTTTGTAGCTAATTACCGAGACCAGACAAATGTTATGAAACAACATATTCCTAATTTAAACACATGTTTGGTAAGAAACTTTCAAATATGCTACATAGTTGTGAACCCGTATGTCGACAGATTTGGTTCAAATGGCTCTGAGCACTATGGAACTTATCTTCTGAGGTCATCAGTCCCCTAAAACTTAGATCTAATTAAACCCAACTAACCTAAGGACATCACACACATCCATGGCCGAGGCAGGATTTGAACCTACGGCCGTAGCGGTTGCGTGGTTCCAGACTGTAGCGCCTAGAACCGCTGCGCCACCCCGGCCGGCCCACAGATTTAAAGTGGTACTTCAGTCAGTTCCAAATGAGGGGCCCAATAATTTCAGGTTTGTAATTACAGCTGAAAAAAGACTATGAAAATCTCACGCAGGTCAGTATAATGCACCAACTACAAATAAAGTCACTGTTCTCTTAGTCGACCAAGAATGAGATAGGAGAGACATTGTGTTACGCACTCATAATGATCGTCTTCAGAGAATTAACGAAACGTATCGCACGTATGATTCGTGTCAGTATCAAAAAATGTTCAGATGTGAGTCAACTCTGCCGGCCGTTGTGGCCGAGCGGTTCTTGGCGCTTAAGTCTGGAACCGCGCCACTGCTACGGATGCAGGTTCGAATTCTGCCTCGGGCATGGATGTGTGATGTTCTTAGGTTTGTTAGGTTTAAGTAGTGTTAAGTTCTAGGGGACTGATGACCTCAGATGTTAAGTCCCACAGTGCTCAGAGCCATTTGAGCCATTTTTGTGTGAACTCCTAAGGGACCAAACTGCTTAGGCCAACGATTCATAGACTTACACACTAAGTTATGCTAAGAACAACACACACACACACCCATGCCCGAGGGAGGACTCGAGCCTCCGGCGGGAGGGTCCGCGCACGTGATAGTATCCTGTTAATGTTTTGTCGACGTTAAGACGGCTACAGTTTTGCTATGTATAATATTGATCTTGACACAGATGCTTCGAATTTTAACAAAAAACTTCTGTAATGCAGTTCTATAGATTTTTAATCCTGTTGCGTGAAACGAACACTTCTATTTACATCAATTTAGAAACCTTTTTGACCAATTTTTAGTACATGTCTATACAAAAATTGAAACTGAACGGTTAGCATTCATCCGCACTCAGCAGAGACAATTATGCGTAGAAAGCTAGAGACGCTTTGCTGCAAGATTCTGATGCTAGCTACTTGGGCAGAATGGTGATTCATCCTTCCACATTTACTTGTGGTCCCAGGTATAGGGTCGAGCGTATTTAGGATAGGTTCCGCTTTGTTAGAAAATATGGTGGCGCAGAATTGCTTATTACTATGGACAATAGTTCAGAGAGGCCGGAAACAGAGAACAGGCGTCCTAATACGGGCACGACTTGATTTATCGAGTATTTCATGTAAAGCAAGAGCGCCTGATAGACCTCCCTGGAAAAGAAAAGACATTAGGAACATTTAGTCGCTATATGTATACTAAAAGGTGGCAGAAGAGCGCTTTCCCTCATTTGCATAACCTTTTGCGGCTTGAAGAAAAGATTAGTCCCTATGACATTGATCGATTTACTAGCGCCGAAATTCCAAATCCCAACGAGAGATCCTATTCTGCAGAGTATTGTCAAAATGAACATAATACATAGTCCATGTGGCTTATTAAGTACCTATTCTACTCCCACGAAAGAAGGCCTTTGCGCGAAGAGGTTTCCAGATATACTTACTTAACGAAACTGTTTCTGGTGAAAATGTTATTGGTTGGAACGGATGGCCATAGTTTCGCCACCAGGTGCCTCAAGATGGTGATTTCACAGGTAAACATAATATGCGTGGTTAGTGTGTTGTAGTAGACACTCGGTGGGTAGTACCGTAGTCACCAGTGCCTTCACGCACATTTGAGGCCCACCTGACTCTCAAATACTGCCTTAACATAGAGTCGATCAAATATGCGGATAAGTGAAGCGAACAGGAGAAATTTGGTTTTGAGAGTGCTGATCGTGACGAGGTGACCAAATATATAATAGTACGTCGGGAGCAGTGGAGGGGGAGGGGGGAGGGGATACTGGTCCCTATTCACGAACGGCACCCTACCGTTATGCGCTTAATCGTTTATTTAGGAAACTGTCAGCGAGCCTACCTCAGTCACGAAAATTTTCAGGAACGACACTCCTAGCTTATTTCAGTCTGTGTCATGAAGATAGTTTTCCTCGAACTCTTATGTACAACCACCTACCATCCTACTACACTCCTGGAAATGGAAAAAAGAACACATTGACACCGGTGTGTCAGACCCACCATACTTGCTCTGGATACTGCGAGAGGGCTGTACAAGCAATGATCACACGCACGGCACAGCGGACACACCAGGAACCGCGGTGTTGGCCATCGAATGGCGCTAGCTGCGTAGCATTTGTGCACCGCCGCCGTCAGTGTCAGCCAGTTTGCCGTGGCATACGGAGCTCCATCGCAGTCTTTAACACTGGTAGCATGCCGCGACAGCGTGGACGTGAACCGTATGTGCAGTTGACGGACTTTGAGCGAGGGCGTATAGTGGGCATGCGGGAGGCCGGGTGGACGTACCGCCGAATTGCTCAACACGTGGGGCGTGAGATCTCCACAGTACATCGATGTTGTCCCCAGTGGTCGGCGGAAGGTGCACGTGCCCGTCGACCTGGGACCGGACCGCAGCGACGCACGGATGCACGCCAAGACCGTAGGATCCTACGCAGTGCCGTAGGGGACCGCACCGCCACTTCCCAGCAAATTAGGGACACTGTTGCTCCTGGGGTATCGGCGAGGACCATTCGCAACCGTCTCCATGAAGCTGGGCTACGGTCCCGCACACCGTTAGGCCGTCTTCCGCTCACGCCCCAACATCGTGCAGCCCTCCTCCAGTGGTGTCGCGACAGGCGTGAATGGAGGGACGAATGGAGACGTGTCGTCTTCAGCGATGAGAGTCGCTTCTGCCTTGGTGCCAATGACGGTCGTATGCGTGTTTGGCGCCGTGCAGGTGAGCGCCACAATCAGGACTGCATACGACCGAGGCACACAGGGCCAACACCTGGCATCATGGTGTGGGGAGCGATCTCCTACACTGGCCGTACACCACTGGTGATCGTCGAGGGGACACTGAATAGTGCACGGTACATCCAAACCGTCATCGAACCCATCGTTCTACCATTCCTAGACCGGCAAGGGAACTTGCTGTTCCAACAGGACAATGCACGTCCGCATGTATCCCGTGCCACCCAACGTGCTCTAGAAGGTGTAAGTCAACTACCCTGGCCAGCAAGATCTCCGGATCTGTCCCCCATTGAGCATGTTTGGGACTGGATAAAGCGTCGTCTCACGCGGTCTGCACGTCCAGCACGAACGCTGGTCCAACTGAGGCGCCAGGTGGAAATGGCATGGCAAGCCGTTCCACAGGACTACATCCAGCATCTCTACGATCGTCTCCATGGGAGAATAGCATCCTGCATTGCTGCGAAAGGTGGATATACACTGTACTAGTGCCGACATTGTGCATGCTCTGTTGCCTGTGTCTATGTGCCTGTGGTTCTGTCAGTGTGATCATGTGATGTATCTGACCCCAGGAATGTGTCAATAAAGTTTCCCCTTCCTGGGACAATGAATTCACGGTGTTCTTATTTCAATTTCCAGGAGTATATACTTATGGCAAACAAAGAGGAGTTTTCAGTAGACGCCGACGCGCTCTACCACTGAACCCTGCATGAGGTAGGGTCTACATTGTCCAACCAAGTAACAGCAAATGCTATTACTTGCGCCTTTTACTGCACACAGTCCGCAGAGTTACGTCTTTCGCATTCGCGTGAATTGCAAATAGTGTTGAACATCGAAAGTTTCACACAGCTTGCAGTGCGCTGTGTCTGCTAGATGACGAACGAAACTGGGGCGAAACTCTCGAAGACGGTGTAATCTGTGAAAGTACTAGTCGACTGCGTCGTTTGTTTGCAGTTATGACGGTCTTCTGCGGAATTTCTCATCTTGTATCGTTGTGGAAGAAATAGCACTGACATCTATTAGAAGATTTTCTTTTAGCTGCTAAACGCCCTCTGGAGATGGTGCAGCAGAATCTGACGAGAGTGTTGTCAATCGTTGCCGCTGTTCACTTCAAGATACTGTTATTTCAATAGGTGCCACTCCTTTGAGTCATTTCGGTCTTGTAGAATCGCAGGAGATCGCTGACGGTCTGCGAGTTAGTCGCGAATATGCTGTGGAGAGAAATTATGTTTCTACTGCAATAACTGAGATCGTGAATAATAATATTTAAACTCTTTCCAAAGAGTGAAATTCTGTATATGACAAGTTATTGCGGAGTGTTAATCAACAGTAGGGTGAAACCTTTTTCCTTGACGCCCCTCATGACTCAATTACTAATGTTGCGTTTTCTTGGAACGCTATAACCTTACTCCCTGGAGGGAAAACTGCGCACATTATTTTGAAGACGGCTTTGAAACGAGACAGAAATGAAACCCCAGTATGTGTAGTATCGCGAAATAGCGACAAGACGAAGGTCCTTGCAGCATGTAGCCTAATCGTTTAGGACAAATGCACAACAGCACACAAAAAGGTGTGGAAGCAGTCAATGGCATTCTCCAAGACGCATTATGGCAAGCGTTACCGTTTTATTTTGTGGTGTTTCCTGCCAGTCTCTATCCGTTATAATTTGAGGAACCAGAGCAGATGCGGTGAGCGCGTGTGTCAAACGCTCCGTGCTCTGGCTTCGGGCACAGAAACTGAGTCTCACGTGGAATGTGAGGGCTCGCTTGCGTGGCGAGGGTATATTGTCCGAATGTAAACGTTTAGTTACTGTGCCAGAGAGCCTTTTTCCAATTGTTCCTTCGGTGCTGGAACTTTTTCGTTTACTTTATAGAGATGCATACAAAATAAAACGTCACAAGAAATCTCGGATTCGTGAGCAAGCAATACTGATGCCGAAAAGGATCAAGCGGCTGCTATAAGGCTGAGAATTTTGGGAAAAAATGGTAGGAACGAGATGGTGTATCGATTCATAAATAGAGTTCTGGACCGGACCGACGCTACCACTTATCCAGTAAGAGTTTCTTAACTTCGTTTCCGCAGCTGGACTGCATCACATTGTTCTGAAAGTGGGTATTCCGATTATGCTGCTTCGGAACGTAACCCCTCCGAAGATGTGTATTGGAACTAGCCTTACAGTGGTGTCGCTTCGTAATAATGTTATAGAAGCTAAAATTCTCATTGGTTGTGGGGCTGGTGAATCAGTTTTCATACCGAGCACACCCCTCACTCCCAACAATTTCTCATTCCCATTGAAACGGGTGCAGTTTCGCGTCAGCATATGCATCACCATGGGCATCAACAAGTCGCTAGGACAGACACTTTGGGCCGCCGGCCGCGACCTCACGACGAACATTTTCTGACATCAACAACTCTACGTAGCTTTCTTGCGAGTCAGTAGCTCAGTTAATCTGTTTATAATGGCTCCTATGGTCAAAACACCAAATAAATATTTGGTGGTGAACAGCAACTAGCCCAAAACGGATTTGGCGTTAGTTTATGCAAAAAGTACCGTTACCGGTTTCGGATTTTTCTTTTTTTTCCTACAATTCATCATCACAAGGAATTTTTCATGCTTTCGTCCATACAGATAATACACTGGTTTCCTGTGAGCTGTCCTATGATAAACAATACCTTACAAATTACAAATGTGCAACCAAAATGGTTGCGCTACATATTTATGTTGGACTACAACTTACTTGAAATGCCCATCTGGCTCATTTGTATCAGAAGTTTTCCTGTAATGAAATACATTCTCAAGAACGATTGTATTTGCAAGGTCACAAATCCTAAACTGCATTTTAATCCACATTCATTCAGTCAGAAAATGAATTTTCAGTGTGCACCCTATGTCTTCATTTTTGGCACGCAAAAACAAATATACAGTCTGCAAAGTACATGCATGTTAAAGGTGCTAAAATGCAGTGACACAAAGACATGGCGTTTTTGAGAGGCTGGACGTCCGGGGCCGAGGAAACGTAAATTATTGTCATGTTAGACTGAAGTAATATTTTACATTAAATGAGGGCATTAAATGCAGACAGAAACGATAAATATAAGGGATTTTGTTTTTGTTTGCATTTAATGCCCTAGATTTAAGGTAAAATACTATTTCAGTCTAACATAACAGTATTTTTGCGTTTCTTTACCCCCAGCCCCCGATCCCCCCCCCCCCTCACCCTCTCAAAAATTCCATATCTCTGTATCATTTCATTGTAGCATCTTTAACACTTACCTACTTTGTAAATTGTGTATTTGTTTTTGAGTGCTAAAAATCAAAACATGTGGTGCACATTGAACACTCATTTTGTGACTGAAGGAATGTGGATTAAAATGTAGTCCAGCGTTTGTGACAGTGAAAATACAATCGTCCTTGAGAATGTACTTCATTGCAGGAAAACTGCCAATAAAAATGAACCAGATCGACATTTCACGTAAGTTACATTCCAACACAATTACGTAGCGCAACCATTTTGGTTACATATTTGTAATTTGTAAATCACTGTTTTTCCTAGGGCAACTCACAGGGAACTGGTGTATAATCTGTGATGGTGGATTATGAAAAAAAAGAAAAACAACTTCGAAACCGAAAAAGATACTTCTTGCATAAAGTAACGTAAAATCAAATTTTGGCTGATTGCTGTTCACCATCAACAATTTCTTTCATATAACAGCCACGGTCTCCAACCATGTTTATATATGACAGAACTGCGTAAAGCATCGAATGTTGTAAGCAAAGAACTCCTTCAATTTTCGTAGTTTCTTTAAACACAATACTATACCATTCCTCCACCCAGGTTTACTGGTATCTCATACTTGAAATGTCGAAAACGTTGGTATCTGTGCTTAAAAACGCATCAGTTATTTACCGTTGTGTCCTTTTGAAGGCCTCACCTTCAGTTTCTTTATATCCATTTTTCTCCCCGATAATAAGCTTTAGGATTTACAAAATTCATGCGAGTTCGAGATGCACGCGGATGAAGTCGCGGGCAAGAGGTAGTTGTGGATAAAAGGATAAAAAAGGTTGTATGATACTTTCTTCCTCTAGTTTACACAGCGTTGCTTTTAAGACGATGTGTTTTTAAATCTGAGTCGGATATATCACATATAACTGTTGGTTCGGTCATATTGTTTTGTGTATTTGACTACTTCTCTTCGTCTTCGCTCATTTCGTTGTGTTGCACGTCCACAGTGGTAGATGATGGATTGTCTGCTTGTTGAATCTGCTGAGTAGCGCATATGGGTTGTACATTGTTACCACAAGTTATTTCTCCTGATTTGAACTTTACTGCTTTAGCATGTATAGCTAAACACACGATGCGTACCTGAATTATGTGTTTCCTTATATTTAGTACAGTAGGACTGTTGTTTGTAGAATCTTATCGACTAACGATGGGAAAGTGGAGGGCGGCACTATTATCTTGTTATTGTTTCATCAAATCCTCTTCAAAAGCTCATTCAAGTTCCACAGAAAAATAGTTATGTTTAGGTTAAGAACGTAAAGAAAAATGCAGACGTAAAGTTAATTATATTCTTGTTTCCAGAATGAGATTTTCACTCTGCAGCGGAGTGTGCGCTGATATGAAACTTCCTGGCAGATTAAAACTGTGCGCCCGACCGAGACTCGAACTCGGGACTGGCAGAAGTAAAGCTGTGAGTACCAGGCGTGAGTCGTGCTTCGGTAGCTCAGTTGGTAGAGCACTTGCCCGCGAAAGGCAAAGGTCCCGAGTTCGAGTCTCGGTCGGGCACACAGTTTTAATCTGCCAGGAAGTTTTATATTCTTGTTAATTAATAATCTTTGATTACCTAGGTTTCCATAAATAATATTTGACAAAAAAATAAACCAGAGGAACAGAAATCACTGTATATGTTACAATAAACTTACGTTACTCATTTCGGCAGATGATAAAGTTAAAAATTTGAAATACGTACGACACCAAACTTATCTCAGCCTGCTCATATATCCCCAGCAGAGCAAGTGTGCTAAAACAGAGAGCTCTCTGTACTATTGATACATATGTAATGAAAAAGTCTTTTATCCTGGACAGAACTTGATCTCTTGCTTTGTTTTCTTCCCTGAAGTTCAAATTACATTGACGGGAACACAGATAAAAGCTCTCGTTTAAGCGGCCAGTATCATCACAGAACATCAAAAATTAAAGTAGTTTACGAACCCTGTTACAATAAGGAAGTGGAAAACAACAGCAACTCTCCAAGTAGCCTGACAGTGACCTTCGAATATAAGAAAGGAAGATGCGACCATCAGTATTCTTGGTTATCGAAATATGCTACTTGGATTATAATATTTTTCATTATTGGTTTATGAATGGTCATCGTGTTCACGTGGTGTAAAAACGTGATCCAATGCCTACTAAAATCTATTACGATAATTTCTATTAGTTAATATGTATGTATATTCACTCAACTTAAACCAAACTGACAAAATAATTTTCTACACCGGCTGCGGAATACATTGTGACTAGAGGAAGTACACATTCTGCATATGAATATAGATGAATGCTCTACAATTTACAATTAAGGACCTGGCAGAGGGTTCATCAATTCGCCCACAAGTTACCTCTCTACCTTTCCATTCTCGAACACGGGCGGGATAAACGAATACTTAAATATTTCCGTGCTAGCTCTAATTTCTCTTATTTTATTACGATGATCATTATCCCTTTGTAGGTGGGCGCAAACATTACATGAGTACAGACGATAAATTTTGTTACTGATATGGAATCAAAGAAGACGTCCTGCATGTGAAAATTTTTCTCTTCTGGGCAGGAGAGGAGGATTATAAATGTAAACACTTCAGCTTTAATGAGGATTATAACTCAAACATGAATTTTTCCTTTCTATTTGATCCTCCTTCGCTTGTCTAAGATGTCAGATTCCGAAAGAAGTAAGAAGTAATATTCATCTCACACTGATGATAAATTAATTTCAGAATGAGTTTCATTTATTAAATTTTGACAGTTAAATTTAATTTTTTGTTTAAATGTTGTGGCATGTTGTGCTTTTGTGACTATTGTAGAAAATATATTTATATACAGTAATATTTACACGGCACTAAACACCCGCCGTCCTTATCTTGCAAAAAATTTACTTACACATAGGAAAGATATTTCTGAGTAAAGATATTGTGATATAGTAATGTGAGGAAATGGAGTGCAGGGTGGACTTTCTTTGGAAGGAGTTGCGTATGGATAATGAGTACAATGGTGACGCGTTTTACAGTGTTAAATATTACTAACAGCAGAGTGTAGTGAAAGACAGTGGAAAGAGTGGTTTTGCAAGCTGTCTACTTGAGGAAACTGCATCGTAACACAGAAAAGATAGGCAGTTATCCTGTTTTAAAAGAATGATTATTGTCACTAAAGAATGACTTGTAAGTTTGGTGATGTGCTACTGTAACACAATAGGATGGAAAACAAAAATACTTTTCATTTATATTACGCAACTGCGTATTATGCTACTCGTTACAGTGTGGGCATAGTCCAGCTGCATTTAATATTACTGTAAATTGTTCCTCAAGAGATCTGAAATGCAAGTTTACTGATTGTAATCATTTCTAACACCATTAATTATATCTGGATTCAGCTTCAGCACTCGCTGAAACAAATAAAGCTACACATACTGATAGAGACCGAAGCTAGACACATTTTATAAAAAATAAATAAGCCTAATGCTTAAACCCCATACTAAACCATTACGCTTCATCACGCTGTACATTACAGTGGAGGCAATTAATGCTGGATTGAATATTGCACCAAGAATGTGTGTGAATGTCATCCTTACTGAAGAACCTGCCTTGTGTGACATTGAACCTGAAGACAAGTATCGTCTTATAGGTTCGATACAGGAGAATACAGCCTTTGTAAACAGGTCAAAAACATATACTATTTAAATAGAAAGGCAGTCATGTACTGTGCAATATATTTATTTAGGTAAAATAAAAGAAACTGAATAAAAACAACACACAAGACAGTGCAATTACAGCTTGTAAGTAGGCTGTTTAGGTTTTTATATTGGTAACGCCATGTAGCGCTCTGTGTGAAAATCACTGGCTGTGCTGTGTGCAGTCTTTGGCTGGGTGGCATTGTTGGAATAATCACTGTTGTAGTGTTGGGCAGTTGGATGTGAACAGCGCGTAGCGTTGCGCAATTGGAGGTGAGCCACCAACAGAGGTGGATGTGGGGAGAGAGATGGCGGAGTTTTGAGAGCGGATGATCTGGACGTGTGTCCATCAGAGACAGTTAATTTGTAACACTGGATGTCATGAACTGATATATATATATATATATATATATATATATATATATATATATATATATAATGACTTTTGAGCACTATTAAGGTAAATACATTGTTTGTTCTCTATCAAAATCTTTCATTTGCTAAGTATGCGTATCAGTAGTTAGTGCCTTCAGTAGTTAGAATCTTTTATTTAGCAGTATTGGCGCTTGCTGTATTGCAGTAGTTCGAGTAACCAATATTTTTGTGAGGTAAGTGGTTCATGAAAGGTATAGGTTATTGTTAGTCAGGGCCATTCTTTTGTAAGGATTATTGAAAGTCAGATTGCGGTTCGCTAAAAATATTGTGTGTCAGTAAAGAGAAAAAGATCTGAGTAAGTTCAGTTTTGCTCAGCTGTTTGAAAATTAAATAACGTAATGGGTTTATCAGCACAGTAATTCATTAATTTTTCTAAGGGAACGTTTCATTTGTCGACCCTTAGCCAAGGATACCTCACTGGAATCTTCTGATTTTTTCTTGTAGTTTCTGTTATTAGTGTAGATATTGTTTATTGCTAGCGCGTAATTATAGAGAGGATTTCCTTTGTAGTTTTTCATTGTTGTACAGTAAAACAGTTGTGGGATGCATGTAGATTTGCACCAAGTACTTCGCAGCTGCGCTTGCAATTAACGAGATATTATTTCAGTGCTATGTTAATGTGTTTTCTTATTTTTGCTCTTCAACATGTGCTTTTCTTGTTAGCGTGGGAAATACGTGATAACTATGGCGTGTGAAAAACGTAAAACTAGGCTCCAAAGCAAATTGAGAAATAATAGTGACGACGAGCGTAGCTTATCGGCTCGACCGTGTAGTGAATTAACAGACGTTCAAAGCAGTAATTTGGTAATTGTGCATAGGGAAATGGAGCGGGCGGCAAATAATGGTGTAGACAGTGAAACAATTAGAGAACAGGGAACCATTATCGTTCGATTGGTCGCCAACAGCTCGCCTCAGGAATCCGAAATGACAGGACACAATCTTGCAGATACCGTAGATTCGGGTTTTGCGTCCTCACCGTTTTCTCAAATAAGTCCAGACACATATTCTGCTTTTCAAAATACGAATATTTCCGGTTCAAATGCACTGCAGAATAGCACTGAGGATCATGTTTCAGACACCAGTGCACTGTTATTACAATTAATACAACAAATGGGACAAAAGCTTCAAATTTTAGACACAATGGAACAAAATCTTCAAAAGTTAGACACAATGGAACAAAATCTTCAAAAGTTAGACACAATGGAACAAAATCTTCAGAAGTTAGACACAATGGAACAAAATCTTCAAAAGTAAGACACCACGCTTGAACAAACACGTGAAGATTTAACTACTGAGTTACATAACATCGAATCGAAATGTCAAAAAGTCTGTAATGACGTAAAAACACAAATTTCTGAGCATTTTCAACCTATTTTTTCGCGGCATGAAAATGCATTACAGAATCACGAAGCAGGAATAAATTAACTGCAGACTATTGTTCATGAAAATCACGAATCCTTGTAAGCTAAAACTGACTGAGTTGCATCTATCGATTCGGTTACAGCAACTTGCAAATACTCAGGAAAACTTAAATGACACAGTAGATACGATTTCAACACAAATGGAGACTCTGAAACTTGGTTCAGAAAGACACACGGAGGAAATCAGTTCATTATTGGAGAAAGTAGCCGAGCTTTCGGATCAGTTCACTAACTTATAGACAAAGGTAGACGGTGATAATGACACAAGACCCATAGCCTTCACTGACACACGAGAGTATGAACAAATTGAGAAATTTATACAAAATCAAAATCAAATTAATACGCAACACAAAAGAGAAATCCGGGAAGTACAAGATCAGTTGGCACAAGTTATACAAGAATTACATATTTCAGAGGACACTCGCGCTCCAATACAGGAAGAGGGACATAAAAATGCGGAACAGCCACAAAATAATAACACAGGGCATTTCGGATATTATGAAAGAAATTGGCAAGGTACACCGAATTTTGAGATGGAACCACCGACAGGACGTAACAATGACCGATATGCGACTCGCCGACACGATGATTTTGACTATAAGCTGTTCATTACTACACGTAAATTCAAAACATTTAAGAATTCCGGCAGCGACATTCATCCAGAAGCATGGCTTCATCAGTTCTCTTATTGTTTTCCTCCCAACTGGTCATTAGAGCACAGATTAGAATTTATGTGTGGCTATTTAGAGTATGAACCAGTTGTAAGAATGCGATCTGTCATTCACGATTGTCACAGTGAAGGAGAATTTTATCATGCCTTCATCTCAGCATATTGGTCTCAAGGTACACAAGACCGAGTAAAACATAGCATCATAATGATGAAACATTTCGAACAATCTGAATTTTCCAGTCTTGTGAAATATTTTGAAGACATTTTGCACAAGAAACAGTACCTGTCAAACCCATACAGCCCCTCAGTCAAATTGCCTGAACATTTACGACATATTATTTTCCCAGGACGTTGCAAAGACGACATTGAAGCTTTTCAGGGACTGTTACCAGAATGGAAATTGACACTGACAATCGCGGAACGCGAGAACAGGAACACATCAATTACAGGTCACATCCGTCACAATTTCGCGATGACAGAAATAATAACTGGACACGACAAGGCTATTCTTACAACGCAAATCGTGATCAAAACAGACACCACCCGTATGAAAACCGTTGGCAGAGTACTAATAATTACAGGGAAAGATCACCTCTCCACGGTAGTGACTATCACGGAGACAATCAGAGAAACAAACAATATGGCAACCAAAATAATTATTACCAAGGAGACAGAATAACTTCAGACGAAACGGTCCAACGCCCAGTTACGATTTCGTGAGAAATTCTTCACCACATGACTGACAAACAACAAACTATGGAAACTATCGACATAACGACAGACCTGAATTTCATCAGAACTGGCGGGATTCAAACAGGGCAGAATCCTCTCGGCAAGGTGAATTTGTAGAAGTTAGGGCTCCTAGTCCCAATAACGACGCGCGCCAACAAAGAGACAGACAATGACTCGCACCACTAACCTTGAGAAAAATTCCAGTATTCTTTACTGACATGTAGCACATGACAATTGCGCTGAAGTTGAAACTGCGTACTAGGAAGAGTAAAGGATTGCAGCATATTTCACATGTAAAACCGTTTATTGAGACATAATCTGCTTTTTAACTTGGTCTTTACCATAAAATCCTTCACTTCACGTTACTAGTACTCTTTGTCACACTTAGAAACTGTTAATATGCAATCATGTTTTGAAGTTAACTATCCAGTATAGAACCTAGGGAACATATTTAGAGAGTAATTACGAATACAATGCTATAGTGAACAGACGACACATTGTGTGTGCACATTCTTGCTTGTTAGTTGTACTATTACGTAACGACTATAAGGCTCACATACTTTAAACATATACCGGTACTGCTAATGAGATTTTAATGCAACATTTTGGTTTACTTGAAAATACATTATGGATTTAATGTGCTTTCCGAGAGATATCAGATGACTCAGTGGTTAGTTTATTTGACAGCTACACAACTATATCACGACGCTACTAATGAGTGACACAATTTGTATTGTTGCTTTCGAACTGTATCTGTTTTATATCTACACAGTTTTTCTGATTTCTTCTGGAAAGTAAAACATGTTTTAGTAGTAACTTTTGCGGTATAGCTACAACATGACAGCCGTTTACGTAGCACAACAATATGTTACAGTATAGTAGTTTCTTGATCACGGTACTGTACGTAATAACTACGATACCTATACGCATAGCATTTTGCTTTGTTTATTAGGAGGTAAGTACTTTGACTTCTACAGAATTTTGCTTACAAACGACGATAATTACGACACTTGGCACGATTTTTACCCTTAAATAATGACAGAGATTATGTTACAACAAGACGCACAGTTTAGCGCTGCAGTACACATATTTGAGTGAATAATTTTGTACTTAAAACATTTATATTCAAAGATTTTTGAATTACAAAGATACAAAGGTTTTCCGTGATGCATTTCATTCCATTGCTGTAATCTGTAACAACTGATGGTATAATTACATTAATCCTCAGGGGGGTACACGCTTACTTTGTGTACCATGTGTGTGGCAAGCACAAGGAGCCCCAGCTAATACGGTATTTGCTTATACAGCTTATACAACTTTACGCATCGGTACCATATTTCTGTAACACAGAATTACACAGTTATCTGATCATTTAACTGAGAGAGAGACACATTTTTTTTTACTACGTCAGTTACACATGTTTACGCAATTACACAGTAGGATAACTTCACCCTTATGAAATTGTATTTTGTCTGTACTTTGTGAACTGTTCATATTTTTCGGAACCATTGTGACACTATGAGAGCTTTGAATGTCGTATTTGGTATAGGATCATGATTTTTAAAATACGTTTGAGGTAGATGACTTTATTGAAGGTTTTGAAATTACTGAAAGAAGCTGCGACGATTTTGACATGTGATTCATTTGTTATGATATTATTACGACAGCGATGTGTATTATGGTGTTGAGGTATGTTTATGATCGATGAGCTGATGCTATATGAGGAATTTGATTATGCTACATATTTATTATGATGAAATATTGAAGATGTGTCGATGAATATTTATATGTGTAATAAATTAAGGAATAATGAGTAGTGGTTAGCGACTCTGATTTGTGAAAAAGGATGTTGGAAACCAAGATTCGTACTTTAAGAGTTATGAAATGTGTGTACATGCATGAATGTATCACAATGCCGGCGAAAATATTTTGGACACTGTTATATTTATAGGATTTAGTTTTTACACATTTGTAACGCAAATTCTCAGCCTGTGAAATTTTTTATATAAGACTTTCACTGTAACGCAAACTGCTGTAGTAAATATTTCGGTAAGAAAGCTAAGTGACCTTGACGTAATGCGTTGTGGGCACCCAGCTGGTTGGACTGCAGTGCCAAATGTTACACTGAAAACGAACCATGTCCTTTCCTTTGTGTTATTCTGCTATGTGTTTGTGTACCCTTGTGTATTTGTGTTTCTCCTGTCTTTATGTGTTTATCTGATAAGGCTTATGTTGTAGAATTTTTCTAACACTATGTTATTTACTTTATAAAGATGTTTACACATCATTAATTCTGTTCTGTTTCAATGCTCATGTGTGAAATTAATGTTTCGAAAACTATTCCCATTATTTTATGTATTTACTTATGTCATAATTCCTATAACACTGATGTATATGTTTATTTCTATTCTTTTGTAAAGCCCATATTACTACAAATGTTATCTGTATTGTTACATTCTTTAAAAAAGTATTTTGTACCTTTGTAATTGTATTCTTCTGTTGTAGATTTATAATTGTATAGAAACCAGTTCTTCAAATTAAGCTACGTTTCACTGCACACGTTTCTGTTGGCCATAGTATATGCAGAATAGATGAGAAGTTGGGACTGTTAGTGTTTGCATGTGTGTTGATAATTCAGCAAGGGACTGGTTAACAGCATTGCTGGTTCTAAGGACTATTCCAAAAACTTTGTGAGTGCACAAGTGGTGGTTTATGGACTTGCTATATTGTCCGCAAGAATCTTCGATGATGATCGTGCACCTGCACAGTCACAACAGATGGCTGCTGGGCATCTCCACAAGGACTACAGTGGGTCTGCATCTTTGATGGCCCATCAATACCATAATCTCTACCAGGACTACAGTGAGTCTGCATCTTTGATGGCCCATCAGTACCACGATCTCTTCCAGGGTCTGCTCTGTGATGACCTACCTACCAATATTCTTCAACTTCTACTGACTCTGCTGTGGGTTTGCTCTGTTGTGGCCCATTACATGTCTGCATGTCAAGAGTCAGCAATGTCTTCCCGTTGGACGGACAATACTACTTCTTCAAGACTGCAGGAAATCCACCACTTCTGTGTGCATTTTCTTTTACTGCTCAGACTTTGAGAAAAACACTCTGATTTTACTGGGATGAGCGATCAGGACTGTCCTTATGGACTGTGAGAAAATCTTTGCTTTTGACCAACAGTGTATCAATAAGTGTGTGCATTTGATTTCTTAGTTATTATGAAAAAATTATTCAAATCTGTATTGGCTACTGCCCAAAGCAATTTGTGAATTTTTTTGTGGGGAGCATGGGGGCTATTTAAGTAGGCTGTTCAGGTTTTTATATTGGTAACGCCACGTGGCGCTCTGCATGAAAATCACTGGCTTGCTGTGTGCAGTCTTTGGCTGGGTGGCATTGTTGGAATAGTCACTATTGTAGTGTTGGACAGTTGGATGTGAACAGCGCATAGCGTTGCGCAGTTGGAGGTGAGCCGCTAGCAGTGGTGGATTTGGGGAGAGGGATGGTGGAGTTTTGAGAGCGGATGATCTGGACGTGTGTCCATCAGAGACAGTAAATTTGTAAGACTGGATTGTCATGAACTGATATATATATTATGAGTTTTGAACACTATTAAGGTAAATACATTGTTTGTTCTCTATCAAAATCTTTCATTTGCTAAGTATGCGTATCAGTAGTTAGTCCCTTCAGTAGTTAGAATCTTTTATTTAGCTGGCAGTACTGGCGCTCGCTGTATTGCAGTAGTTCGAGTAACGAAGATTTTTGTAGGGTAAGTGATTCATGAAAGATGTAGGTTATTGTTAGGGCCATTCTTTTGTAGGGATTATTGAAAGTCAGATTGCATTGCGCTAAAAATATTGTGTGTCACTTTAGTGATGATCAGAATAAGTAAAGAGAAAAATGTCTGAGTGCGTTCAATTTTGCTCTGCTATTTGAAAATCAAATAACGTAAGGGGTTTATCAGAACAGTAATTCATTAATTTTTCTAAGGGGACGTTTCAAGACCATCTCAAGGGCTACATGTTACACCATTCGGTGAAGTTCAGTTCAGCTTCCATTTTAGAGTATAGCGTAATATCAAACAGTGGAGTACAACATTGCACCATTATTCCCAATAAGAGCTAAAACTAGTTGCCCAAATAAACTCACGTGTTACTAATAGGTACTAAATACGATACATTAGTTTATCCATTTTTCTGGTTGCTGTATATCTTAAAGTAAAAGAATATACTTTAGCAAACATCAGTGCACTAGAGTTGTGCGACAACTGCAATGAAACTTTCATAGCGAATCATACACTTAAAATACTGAGTATTTCTCCTCACCACTCGCATCTTTTCATCAGTGGACGTACTAGTGTATTCTGTGTAACTAGAACTTACTATATACGGTACATTTCAGAACGGTAGAAATCCGCTCACTCTCTACCACACAATTCCTTGCGCACTTCGGTCTAGCGAATTTTTTCTTTGCAGTAATATGTGACATGATAACTGGTTATTCTTGTAGAATATTTAGTAGTATCTGACACGTTAGCTGTTTATACTGTCGTTAAGAATGCACAGCGTACTCGATGACTAGAAGAATATTCATTTAGTGATAAGATGTACAAAAGTTAAATATCAATTTTGCCAAAAGGTGCCAACATGGAGTTCTCCTTTAAATGCGAGAAATAAGGAAAAAAGGAATTTGAAGAAAAATCATGCAGAAGACAAACACTATACGCACAAGTCAATCACTAAGGAAAAACAAACAAACACGACAGCGCAGAACACTGTACGATGAACCAGAACCTGACTTATGCAAAGCTGCGCGGAGTAGCCGTGCGGTTTGAGGCGCCATGTCACGGATTGTGTGACCACTCCCGCTGGAGGTTCGAGTCCTCCCTTCGGCATTGGTGTGTGTGTTGTTCTTATCGTAAGTTGGTTTAAGTTAGTTTAAGTAGTGTGTAAATCTAGGGACCTATGACCTAAGCAGTTAGGTCTCTTAAGATGGTTGAAATGGCTCTGAGCACTATGGGACTTAACATCTGAGGTCATTAGTCCCATAGAACTTAGAACTAGTTAAACCTAACTAACTTAAGGACATCACACACATCCATGCCCGAGGCAGAACTCGAACCTGCGACCGTAGCGGTCGTGCGATGTCTCTTACGAATTCACATAAATTAATATACAATTATTCACTCTACCGAATGTTACGAACGCGAACAGAATTCAGGCAGAATATGAACAACATACCTATACCGGAATTTAAAATGTATAATGCACATACGAAATAGTAAGGAGAAATAAATGCCCATGAGTCTGTAGAATACCAGCGCTGTCTTGTTTAAAATGAAAATAAGTGTGTACGAATTTACATCAGTTCATAAGCAAATGATATGATAAACCTCCAGCGCTCCAAGTGACCTGGTGCGAACCGAGGTCACACTCCCGGAAGTGCCTGTATTAGTTTCATCGCCATTCGTCTTCCACGGTGGCGGCTGTGTAAGGGGCTCACTCGTGCGTGTTAGATCGACTGCGCCGATTACTGCAGAAATGATAGTGGGATCTTACGATATTTTTACGCATTCTGTAGAAGGCTTCAGTCTATTTCTCGCTTAATGGAAGTGCGTTAACACGTTTAGTTGTGATACCAAAGGGGCTATACTGCGAAACTAGTATGGGTTTCATGGGTTCAGTATTTTTCTTTACCATCTTTATTCTTTGCGCTAATGTTCGAGTGAGTACAAAACCACAAATTGGCCGACTTCTACTTGCGGGCTTATCCTATGAGTGAGAAACTTGCCCTTAAATCGTAGCTTACATTAATCATTGCGTGGTTCTCAAATCGTTTCGCTACAATTCCTTACGTCTCCTATTGCAATGCGATGTGCCCGAGCGTTTGTAGCTCTGTTTAATAATTATTTTTCTGTTGTTTGTACACCAGCTGGTCGTGGTCACACATTTCATTTCTTCATCTGTTGGCCTTGTGTATTCACTTTGATTTCTGCTGTTGCAACCCCTCTTTAATCGATGTGCTTAGTACTATTTCTAGTACACCCCGGATACAATTTTCTGTATTTCACATTGTCCTTTTAGTCACTATCTCGCCTCCGTCTATTATAGCACATGAATTTAAATCTCTGGTACGTAAATATATTTACGTTCACTGTATGAGACAACTTCGTCGCTGGAAGAGTCTATGTAAGGTGGGACAGGCAGAGCACAGACTACCTGTTGCGCATAATTACTGGCCATCTTGCATGTTGCTTCAGTTTCGTTAAGTTGATGTTGAAGTTGAGCCTTTCAGAACAGATGAACTCAGTACATTTTAATCAAGCCATATTAACGTCCAAATAATAATTATTCTATAAATTTGACAAATCAAGCTCAGCAAGCCTCCTCGTTCAAATTTCACTGCCTGACAAAAAAGTGAAGCACTTAGAAGGGAAGGAGGAAACTGAATGAAAATTCACGACCTGAGAGGGTGTGTGATATTGTTTCAGTGATTACAAAATCCAATCCAATCAAATTTATGAAGAGCTTGTTCGTACCAGTGCACTTACCAGTATGACATAGCGCCAATTCTGACCTGGATTAATGCTGATTCGTTCGGGAAGGTTGTCATAAAACCGTCCGTCCTCTTCTGTGCCGTGCTGGCTCCCAGCTGCTGCAACTTGTTCCTCATATACTTGCTTCTGGCACTGGGAAGGAGTTGATGTTCAACTGGGGTACCCATCATGTACAATGGGGACAGATCTCGAGAAATCGCTGGCAACAAGGGTACCTCAGCACCACACAGATAGTTCATAGAGACACGTACCACGTGTAGAGGAGCAATGTCATGCTGAAAAATGACACCATGAAGAGTCGCATGAGAACTAACCCATGAAGACGCAGCATGCTGCTGGCGTAACGCTGTGCAGTCACAGATCATTAATCAAATGGTTCAAATGGCTCTGAGCAATATGGGACTTAACAGCCGAGGTCATCAGTCCCCTAGAACTTAGAAGTACTTAAGCCTAACTAACCTAAGGACATCACACACATCCATGCCCGAAGCAGGATTCGAACCTGCGACCGTAGCAGTCACGCTGTTCCGGACTGAAGCGCCTAGAACCGCTGGGCCAGCGCGACCGATTGATCATTAATCATAACTAGCTATAGCCACAACCCACACTCCGATGCCAGGAATAACACAGCAGCCCATGCCTCCCAGTCACGACACACGAAGCCACTTGTGTTATATTGTTTACGGTAATCTTTGAAATCCAGTTACTCCTAGCCACAGACCCGCAGTTCAGGATGATACGGAATAATGCACGGAGTTCATTGATCGATCTCGGACGGCGGACGCAGATGTGAAGGGGTTAAGATGTGCAGCGAACACAATTCGGCGGTCCTCTCTTGTGATGATCAGACGTTGTAGACCGGAATATTGACGTATAGTGTGCCAGGACTCAGCTTCCCATGCAGTCCAGCTTCGGGTAACTATTACATCCAAATGTCCCCAAAATCTGCGTACTACCCTGTTCGACCAGCCATTCAAATGGAGATCCCCTACCCAATGAGACACTTCATCATTCTGTCAGGTGCTGATAACGATGTCTCATACAAGTACGCAGCATCCCCGTGTCCTTTACAGGGATCACTCAAGCGACAATGCCGTTCATTCCCCGAACATACCTTACGAGGTCTGGTAACAACACTAAACAGAACCAACACTAAGCAGGACCAATACTAATGCACTCTGGTGGTCACACAGAATTATATCTTTAATTATTTACGCCCTCGACGATGGTGTGAACCTGTATGAAGTTACAGTGACACATGACTATGTCTCCTGGATAATTCACTTTTTTTTCTTTTTGTCGGCAGTGAACTTACGCACGTCAGAAATTACGGCACATTGCCCGCTATAATTTAGCGATATTGCACATTTTCTCTGTCTATATGTATTTGAGGCGACATGTATTAGGTGTCTCTCCCTGTGTAGATCCAGAACACCAATGATCTACCACATTTTCTCTCTCTCAATGTATTGGAGGTAGCATGTATTAGTTGCCCTCCCCTCTAGGGACATCAGATATCCGAAAGCATGTAAATTTTTTGGATCGCGACATCCCATGAACTTCTGGATCTTATCGGCATCGTAAAATCTACATATCTTTCCTCTGTGTTATGGTCGTACATGATATACAGAATACAGAATCTTGAGATGGAGGTACATTGTATCAGTTTTGGAGATATCTGTCCTTTCTCACTAATCAGGGGACAATAACAGTCTGTAGGTCTTTGTCTAGGTTCAAATCTTTTTCATCGTATTGATTACACTAACCTATTACGATCGTTCCATCACATGCAGAAATCGTTCCGTACCCGCAACCATGGATACTTCACAGTCATGAAGCAGGATCAGCCATGGACATTGTCGACTTCGACATTTTACTCGAAAAAACTTAACAGCCTTATTTTCTCACCAAGTGCGGTGCAACGGTTTCGCTTATACCTGATATCTCACCAGCAACGCGTCGTGTCCGCCGCGACAAAGTCACAATGGAATCAGGAAGTATCAACCGTTCCCCAGGGCTGGGTGTTAGGTCCCATACTATTTTCATAGTATGTCAATGTTGTGTCATCAGTTTAATCCTGTTCTAAATATCATATGTATGCTGATTACCTCCAGTTGTATCGAAGTGCAAAACCAATAAACATGAGAACGGCTATCGAGAATCTCAATACTGACCTGTGTACTATCAAAATGGGCGCTGTATATAGTGTTAAGGCTCAGTACATCCTAAGCCTAAGTGGCACTTGTTGGTAATTCTAGGCTCATTAGCCCGAAATATCGAGAATTCGTAACACTTTTAAGCGTAAATGGGACAAATATCAGATTCTCAGTGTAGAAAGTGTGGAGCCCATCCACGCCCATACCAACGTGGTGACCACATCAACAGACCTACTGCCATCATCGTATTTGGTAGTTACTAATGGAGGACTTCACAGTATGTTTGGCTGTGACGTCATCCGCACGTCTGTATGGGATTAGTCATTATTATGGTGGCATCATGGAGAAAGATAGAGGACGAAAGGCGAACGAAGGGTAGCGATTTCAAGGGCAGAAGGAAAAAAGTGCCAAGGCAATCGCCAAACCTCAGCAACAGAATGGTTGGGTAGTAAGAGCAGAAGCGGTTTTCTTGCTATCTGCGACAGACCGTCCAATGGTGTGGCTGTTGTTAGTTTTGGGTATCGTGCAATGTTCGGTACTTTTGTTATAGCTCAGGTCGTCATGAAGTATGTCAGTCCTGTCGCGGACACCAATGAGTCTCCTGGGCCAGCTGCATCGACTGTACCTGTAACAAACCGAGGTGATCGATTGGTAATAAATCGATCGTACAGTGTAGGGGTTTTGGCTGGGTTTGTTTGCGTTCAGTGTGCAATACGGCTGCTCTGCTTTGCCAGTTGGTCGGCTGGTTTACAGCTGGCAATGCCAGTTAACTTAGCTGTGCTGCGGTGGTTCACCAGTGTTTGCCATGTTTGTGTGTTGGTGCTACCCATAGGTGGTTAATTGTTCCTAACTAGAAGTGTTTTTGAACGGTTGGGTTTCCACGTACGGTTGGTATATTCTCATTAAAGGATCTAGGAGGAATAATAGATGCAACAGACACCTTGACTGAAAGAAGAAATGGTACGATATGTAACATCAGGCATCACAGAATTACCAATTTGATATTGGTGGAATATGTGCATGGGGTAAGGTTAAAAGTTTAGAACAAAGCTAGCCACACATTGTCCCGAACTTCACGCATGCAGCGTGTGTGGGCGCGGTCTGTCAGTCGGTTTTACTGAGTCCTTCTCAGAAGCTCGACGTTTCACTTAGCACTGCGGTATTTTTCGGTCGGCACAACTCTCTTGAATTCGGCAGAATCGTGGTGTCACTGCTGTTTACCCTTCGCTGTTGGTTCGTGGTATGAAGGACGTTCGCAGGTCCAGTGGCTGTTTGCAAAAAACAGGCAGTCTAGCGATCTATCGTCAAAATCCTTTAAAAATAAGTGTTAATGGCAGAAGAAAGAGATGAGAATTTTCAGTTCGCGTAAGCGACGGTTGCTGCATATTTTCTATGGAACGGCAGACTGAAAGTTTGTAAAGATTAAGCTGACAATGAAAGGGCAAAAAATTACAGAAGTCATTAGACGAGATTCATTGTTCTGTACATCAAAAAGCACTTTGCGCTAAATATGGGGCATGGAGCACGTGAAGAAGTTGATGGTAAGGACAGTAAAATTTCTGAAGCGCACGCATTATTCCATTTTGAGTGCAAAAATTTTCAGTGGAACTGAACGAAGACTATGGAGACTTCATATATCACTGCAAAGTACGTTGGTTAAGTCAAGGAGCACCCCTTGAACGATTTTTAGATTTAAAACACGCTATTTTTGAATTTATGAAGGGAAAAGAAGGGCAGGAACAAGTATTAGAACATTAGGAATGGATTGCAGACTTCTCATTTTAAGTAGACTTGACTGCACACTCCCCAGAGTAAGACGCTGGAAGGTAACTTCCTTCAGATTACACGGGGATTCATCTATAAAGAAAATCGAGTTGAATAGGGGACACATTCTGAGAAAGGCAGTCCAGTTCCCTAAACTCACTGACGTTAAAAAGCTGAGAAGTTAGAAGAATTCATTGTGACGTTGAAAGAATTTCAAGGATAGTTTCCTAAACGTTCTGAGGACACAGCCATACGTATATCGGTTTTCGAAGCTCGTTTCGGAACCGTTTGCCGTTTCAGTTGAAAGCGCCTCTGTGCATGTGTGGTGCAATTATTTAATCCGCAAGGCAATTTTTATTTTAAAGAAAAATACTCTTAACGTTAAAGCTGTCTAGGACGTCAACATTACTTTCCTCATGTACAGTTTCTAAGTCTCCATAATGATGCTGCAAAAGTGCTACAATGTTTTGTTCAACATATGCGTCTGAAACATGTTTTTTTCGGCTATGAAACTAAATGAGTCCCGATTACGTGGAACGCTGAGTGCTAAACTCTGTGAGACTGTCTGTATCTATCAGGAAGCCAACAGTTTGTGCAAAAAAATTATATTATGACTTCAGTGCGCCAAAAATAATTGAATAATAGTGAAAGTTTGTTTCGTGTTCCATCTATGTTGTTGAGAAATGTGAAATATAAAACCAAGTGGTATGCATTGCAACTGCACTGCCAGGCAAATGCGGCGCGTTCTCAGTTTGCCCCTCTTCCCTCTCCTCACAATCAGACAGTGTAGAGTGGTGGTGGAGGAAGTGTGCCATCAAGGCTGAGTGCCATGGCACTCATGCCAAGACATAGCTCGTGAGCCATATTCTTGGCCAGCTCTGGTTTAGATGGAAATGGAGACGTGACTGCAGCAGGCAGATCATAGTGGATGAAGTTTGCAGAAGCTACATGCAGAGGCGTACACAGGACAGGCAAGTGTTGAGAGAGTAGACACATTTCGAAAATTCATTTCTTTTACTAATAAGTGACATTAACTGATTGTATCTTTATATTTGTGGCGAAAATTATGACCTAAACTGTTTTAAATCTGTGGGCAAAGTATGCAGATAGAAATAAGTACATTATTGCAGAAAATGCACAAAAGATGCCTCTAATACGCAAGGTGAAACATGTCTAAGCACTTAATATTGTTGCTGCACAAACGACAGAGCGTATAATTTGTAAAAATTAATATCTTTGTTTCTGACCTTAAATATAAAAAATTGGATATCGTTACATTTTACTGCCATGAAAAAAGCTGCACCATTGTTAATGTTTGAAGGGAGCAGTTCTACACTAGGTAAATGGTTAATGTGATCAAATCAGGGATTTCAACAAATTACAATAGACAGAAGATCACTTAAATTTGTATTACAATTTATAGTTATAACACTTATACAAACCTAGATACTGAATAAAGTGTGATTCTTTCAATTGAAATGTCTACTTTTTAATGGCACTCTGTATCTCTTAAACAGATGAGTGCTTTGATGTTAACAAGCTGAAACTGAGAGACAGCTGCCAGCTGCAGGAACGCAGACCTTACGCCTTGTATCCACCAAGCTGATCTCTTAGGCAGATGGTATTGTTATATGATTGAGCAAGGTGGCGCACTGCTTGACACACTGCAGTTGCATTTGAGAGGATGACGGGTTAAACCCACATCCAGCCATCATGATTTAGGGTTTCTGTGATTTCCCTAAATCGCTTCATTCAAATGCTGGGATCGTTCCATCGAAAGAGCATGGCCAATTTCCTTCACACAATTCCTGTTTGTGCTTCATCTCCAATGACCTTCCATCTTTCCTTTCTTTTTCTATTGTTACATGCAACGAATGGTAACAGTGACATTACAAGCGTATTTGTAACAGTTTTCCTAACTTAACCATTCTTCATAAGCCAAATATTAATGCTTGAGACATGCTATCGATCTGCTATCAAACTGACGATGCTTATTTCCAATTGCTAACATTATGTAATCAGATACGTAGATTAAAAGAGGAACTTTATCGTCGATCACCTTCTAAATATGTGTTCTGACTAATTTACAACTGACTGGTTCAAACCCCATCATAATGCGATATTTGGATCAATAGGTAAGTGAATTTTAACTGAGTAAGTGTATCATAATTCACAGGAGTGCGCAACGGCCGAGTCCAACCGTTATAAAGCGAGAGCTCCCGAGTGCCTGGTGAAAATGAAAGTCATCCATGTCGGGACCGGAGGGAAGCGTTTGGAGGGTTCCAGACTCTTAGCGTAGGAATGCTGTAGGTAAAAATTGAAAGTAAGAGTTTTGGGAGGCAGGCATCAGTTACCAACAGGCGGCTTCAATCGTCTCAAGTGCTGAAGGATGGGAGAAGCAAAAGAGGTCCTACCAGACAAATACACTCTGCTGGTTACAAGAGCTAATACGAGAGGAATCTGTGTGGTCTAGTAATACACGACCCAATCACGTAAATGTGATCATCGTATATGTTCAGAGTCAATGTGCAATAACTACTGACAGCGGGGATGTAGCTGAACTAGCATTGGAGGATATACAGGGTGGGTCACTAACTATTGCCACCTAGAATAACTCCGAAAGTATGATAGAAGCTAAAAAGTTTGTGGGACTAAAGTTGCAAAGTTGCATGTGACAATGAGGGCCATAATATTACCTTAGTTGTTTTTTTTCTTTGCTTGGTGGGGTCGCTTCAGAGGTATGAAGGTCATTTTTTTTTCTTTTTAATGGGATGCTACAGTTCAATCCAATGATGTGTAAGAGTAAGCTCTTTGAAGTTCAACGATTTGGGAATTGTCTCTACAACTCATTTCTAGCCATCACCGAAATATGTGGCGAACACCCATCGTGTTTATAACACATTCTGTTCATTGTTCCTAAAGGTTTTTTTTTCAATAGTAGACTTAATGTTTCTTGTAGGAATGTGGTGTAGTTCCTACCATTAAGGTTCCGTTCGATGAAATAGAAGCCTATAATTAGGTCCTCTAGAATCCCACACCATACATTTGTCGACCATGGTTCTTAGTATGCAACTTGCCGTAGGCAACACGGATTTTATGTTGCCCAATAATGCATGTTATGTAAATTAACATTTCCATGCTTCGTGAATGTAGCCTCTTCAGTAAATAAAATTATATTAATAAGTGTGTCATCGCTCTAAATCTGAAGTTAAGCCCACTGGTAGAATAGATTGCGACGCATACAATCTGTACTAGTTAATTCTTGGTGGAGACTGATATGGTAAGGATGTTATTTATGGCGATACAGAACACGAACAACACTATTGTGACTCATGCCAGATTCCCTGGCGTTTCGACACAAACTAACCCAAGGGTCTCGAACCACAGTAACTTTTCTTTGCCGGATATGTTACCGATGCGTTAAAGATCCTGTTGTTCTCAAGTTATCATACACATATTTAAATGTACGACGTGTAGGGTGATTACATTGAGGATATCTTTTAGCGTATGAGTCTCTAGCTCTCCTGTTGTTCTCAAGTTACCATACACATATTTAAATGTACGACGTGTAGGGTGAGTACATTGTAGATATCTTTTAGCGTATGAGTCTCTAGCTCTCACTGAATTTCGTTGGCATTCTCCGTAAATTAGAAGCATATGGACTTGTTCTTCGAAATAATTCATCATTCACATTCGCTTGATTCGACGATACTAGTCTTACCGTTCCTATTAGTGTTGTATTGCGAAACCTTCAAATGGTGTTTACATGTCAATGGCACGTTAGATGGATACGCCGTATTCGGCGAATATTTACTATTTACACCATATACGAGACGTAATTGTCAGATCATGTGCTTCGATAAGTGCCGAGGTGATACTGAATACCACCCAACCCATGATAAGAAGATTGCTGCACTGCATGGATACCAATGGTCATCACTTCGAACACCTTCTGTAAATGGACGTTCGTGACACATTTGTGACCTTCAATGACCTTGCTGTTACACAATATCGGATTCGTCTTGACTGCCGCTATGAGAAAGTACGGACAAAACTAGAGCATCCCGTTTAAAAAAAAACTAAGCTGACTTTCATATCTCTGAAGCGACCACATCTATCAACAAAATACCAACGTCATATTATGGCCCCTGTTGTCCCATGCAACTGTTGTCCACAAACTTTTCAGCTCCTATCGTACTTTCGGAGTTATTCTTGACGGCAACAGTTAGTGACTCACCCTGTAGATAAGGCTTTCTGGTGGGACGTAGGAAACAGTGCAGTCGTTGTAGATGATGAGGGAATGGAGTGACTAATCTGACGTCCAAAAAGACGTGATCATATGTTTTCAAGCCGAGGATGGCAGCATTTCTGAAGCGGCTAAATTTGTAAATCGTTTGGATGCTGCAGTGATTAAAATACAACGTGCGTGGCAAAATGGCACTATTCAAAACCCGCGCTGAGACAACTGTGGTACACATAGGTCGTAGGTAATGGGGGTAAAATATGGCTGTGTATGGGCGGACAGACATGTAACTTTGGAGCAACTGACCGTCCAAATGAACCAACAGTTTCTCCTCACAATCGTAGCTGCATGTGTCTCTCTGAAACAGGCGCCTTGTTCATGCACCCATCTTGACACCTGTTAATAAACGACGAAGGTTGGAACTTGCATGCCAATGCCGCAAGTAGGACGTCCACTGGCTGTCGACAGGTGGCCCTGTTCGGATGAATCACGGTTCACGCTCCATCGGATAAATGGCCAACGTCGGGTACAGCGTGAAACATCCAAATACTAACACCCTGCAACAGTCTTCCGAAGGATAAAGGCCAGAAGAGGGAGTGTTATGGTCTGCTATGCTTTAGTGACATTACCTGGCTGCTCTGACATCTTTGAAACTACAATGGATCAACAGGGGTTGCATTTATCTGTGCAGCTATGTCCAAACCTAGATGTAGTTTGTTCTTCGTCAGCACCATCTCATGTACCAGCAATGTGTCAAACAGCTTGCAGTTCATGTGCGTGGTTTTTAATGGCACCAGGTCGACGTAAGTGTACTCATCTGGTCACCATGCTTCTCGGATTTAAACCCAACCGAGCATCTCTAGGATCAACTCGGTTGAGTTGTTCGCGCCATAAATCCTCAACTAGGAAAACTAGTGCAGGTAGCCGCAGTACTGGCGTGAGGATGACTCCACATCCCTCTCGGTGTCTTCCAGAACCTCGCTGACCTCTTCCTGCACGTCTCGTGCTGGAGATGTAAGTTCTTCAGCCCAATCAACGTTGTCCCACATATTCTCAATTGGGTTTCAATCTGAGCAGTTTGGTGGTCAGGGGAATAACTCATAAACTCATCACTGTGCTCTTTGAAGAATGCACAAACACTGAGTTGTGTGCTACATTACACTGCATTGCTGGTAAGCTGGCCAGTGTGGCCATGCGGTTCTAGGCGCTTCAGTCTAGAACCATGTGACCACCACGGTCGCAGGTTCGAATCCTGCCTCAGGCATGGATGTGTGTGATGTGCTTAGGTTGGTTAGGTTTAAGTAGTTCTAAGTTCCAGGGGACTGATGACCACAGATGTTAAGTCCCATAGTGCTCAGAGCCATTTGAACCATTTGAGCCATTTGTAGGG